>NC_141687.1:1906407454-1909050787 GCF_964263255.1 Lissotriton vulgaris
GTATCTCCTCTTACCGATACTTTCGTATTAAAACATATGCAACCCTATGTCGCCTGGAACCTATCCCACGGCATACAGCGGTTTTGGCTTCTCCTGAGGCAGGATCTGCTGCCCTTTAATAATCTTATGGCTAGGTGGTATGGTTGTTCGGCAATTTGTAATTTTTGTAATTTGTTTACTCAAGATTGTATACACGTTCTCTTTATATGTCCTGTACTTCGACCATTTCGGCGTAAGTGGCTGAGACAAATATGCCTGAAATTAAGCATTCTTACTGCCAACTCCTTCTTACACGCTTTATATAATCCCCCCAATGAAATGTTCTGTTTTAGTATTTTTAACTTTTTAAAAAGTTTTTTAGATATTTATTAGATGGTCTTTCAACTGTGTTGTGCTGATGATCTTGTATTTTGGTAAATTCTGTAAATGTCTTTTGCATTTGAACGAGTACTTTGTATTGTGTATCTTTTTATGTGGACCTCTTTGGAGTTCCAAAACATAATAAAATAAACGTGACATTGTTCTATTGTTCCAATATCGGGTCTGAATCCATATTGTGCATCAGAAAGTGTATGCTTTTCCTCCGCCCATTGTTCTAGCCTGCCCAGAAGGATTCTACCCATTAGTTTGGCACTGGAGTCCAGGAGAGATATTGGGTGATAACATTTCGGGTCTGCTCGATTTCCTTTTTAAAAAAATGCTCTCTGTCCACAAGGTTGGGAGGCAACCCTCTACTGAAGTATTACATACTTGGGTCAGCATCAGTGCCCATAAAGTGACATGCGCTTTAAAAGTATCTATTGGGACCCCGTCGGGCCAGAGGCCTTTCCACTAGCTGCTTTGTTTAGGGCGTTAATGATCTCTTCTAAAGATATATCGGGAATGTTTGCTGGTTCAATTAGATAAAAATGTGTAAAAGACAAATTAAAAATGCTACCCTCTGGGTTAAAAATTGTATTAAAATGTTCTATCCAGTCCCTCTGTTGTACAAATGTCTCGATCTTTGGATCCTCTTTCTCTTTTAGGAAAGGCTGATTTATTATTTTCTCAAAAAGAGTGTTACCATTTAAATCAGCCGCCTGGTGCAGATCTTCCCATATTTTTTGTTTCAGCTCTTTTCCTTTTGTCGACCACATTTTTATACATAATTCTCAATATGTTAATTTTTTCTCTATCTCTTGGCGAATCCCGTAAGGCTTTTCTTAATTTTATGTTTATTAGTGAGCATTCTGTGTCAAACCAACCCCTGTTTCTATTATTTTTCCCTCTGGGTGGGCACTTAAGTTTCTCTACAATTCAAGCCACAATTTTGCAGAAAGCTCCCATAATAAGCATCGGGTAGACATAAAATCTGTGCTGGTATAAAAATCATTAAGAGAGTCTGCCATCATTTCCTGTATTTTTGCTATACCATCTATATTTGCCCATCTTGGGGTAAGGCCATTCTTATTACTCTGTATTCCAATTTGCTTCGGGCATTGTAAACTATTTGGCCTTGTGGTGTTTATATAAAAAGCGAATGTCAGGGCAGCATGGTCGCTAGAGGTATTTGGGGTAGCAATACGGGAGTCTATTAGGTGTTCACCATTTTCTGTCACCAGTACATGATCAATAACAGTTTCTACCATTCCCATAACATGTAGGTACTTCAATTTCACCTTCCCCAATGCATTGAGCCACAAGAATCAAACTATAGTAATTAATCGTTTCATTTAAAACTTTTTCCATAGGGGTTATGCAGAAAATGTACATGCCCTCACCATTAGTTTTACCGTATCCACAACTTTCAGGTTCTTGTCTATAACATTTACTGATATTAAAATCTCTAACCCATAATAAAACATAATCATCCTTAATTTTGGCTCAAAATAAATCAACTTCTTTACTTAAATACAATATAACTGTCACTTTAGTTGTATCAAAAACGTTATTATAGAAGTTAATTATAACCAGATTTACCCTTTCTTCTGTAATTAAACCAAAACTGAAAATAGAGGGAAGACAAATAGATCCTTAAAACTTTCAATGAGGAGGTTATCGAGATTAAAACAGCCAGGCCTCCCTTAGCCCGTCCCCCTCTGAAGGAGTTGCTGACGTTAAACAGGACATGAAGCCCTCCACAAACAATTCATCTAATGGCCATGCCTGTTGAAGACTAGCTGTAGGAAGGTGGATATCTGACTATGGTTGCCCCCAACTTTTTGCCTGGTGTTTTGCTGGTTTTTGGACTTAGTTGACCTAGTTGACATGGAGAAGTGTGGCTCAATGATCAGAGCGGCAGACCCTGATGCAGAGGTCTAGCCCGGGACCAGGGTTCAATTCCCCGCCTCAGCGGGTCTTGGGCTCAAAAATTCCAGAGACCTGATAATTCTCGCCTCGGTGCCTATTCCAATCATGGAGTCCCACTCTGCAACTCTGGGCAATAGCTTGCTTAATCTCCACAACGCTAAGGATGCCTGGCCTCCACCTTGGGGGTGCCCAGAAGTGGACACCTCACAGGGAAAGCCAGGATGGGTTCCACAGCAGTATTCGTACAAGCGCCTTGAGACCCTTGCGGGTGAGTAGTGCGCTATACAAGCATCAATTTACTGGGGCCCTGCTATTCAGGACCCCAGGCCCACTGCTCTCTCTGTAAAATGGATTCCATGTACCCTAGGTGCATTTACCAATTGGTACTGGGCCACCTTATCAGTCCCTGTACAGCATACCTTAGGTATCCAGGGCATAGGTGTACCCAGGGCCTACCAGGGGCTGCAGCATGTATTATGCCACCCCTGGCTGGCCACCCAAATCTGACACAACTGGTTGCACGACAGCTGGGGAAAGGTGGTGTAATCACCCTTTGCTTTAGATATAGTATTCCTATATCTAACCCTAAAATGGACACATATATTCCTATCAGTCACTCCTATGGCAGGCCTTATCAATCCTGAAGGCAGAGTGCTTGGAATTATGTGAGATGGTGCTATGGCATGAGCTGAGCCCGTTTGCAGCTTGCGGAACCAAGTCCTAATAGTTGTTCCATGATAACGCGTACCATATACTCCTAAGTGCAATTATAATCCTCGCGGTTATTTGCTAACTTTGGTATCGCTTTATCAAAACATGTCGAGTAAGGTGTCATACGAATTGGAATACTAACCCCTCGCCAATTCTGGCGACGGGATTAGCATTCCACCCTTCTAGAGGGACACGACATGTATGTAACTGTGAACCCCGGTTAAAGTTAACTCGAGCCTCAGCATCACAAAATGGATTCTGCCACCACAGACACAAGTCTGACCTCCTGCTGCTGGGAGTTCTTCCAGCGAGGAGAACTCTGACAAAGGGTTTCCTGTCCGGGACGGTGCTAGCACCATCCCAGACAGGATTTTGTGTATCCCAGGTAGGCAGGGCTGAGAGGAAGGTGACTGCAAGTGGCACCCCGGTGCTCACTGTGCATATGCCGGCTCAAACCAGTTCCAGGGGCACCCCAGCCCCTGAGCTGGGGAGAGACCGGACAAAGGAGAGGGGTGTAACCACCCCCCTCCTGGTCCCACCCATGGGCAGGACCTAGTCGCGTGCCAGCCCCTTTTCTTAGGATAAAAGTAGGAGAGGGCCCCCTTCCCAAATTAGATAATCTTGAATCTTGAACTACTTTCCACGAACGGAACTCTTGACTTTCTCTGAAGACTCTCCCTTGTGGCTAAGGAGTAGCCACCCTGCACCCACAGGCACCACCTAAGCATCGCGGTTTGCTGCACGTCCATCCTCCGGATCAAGACTGACCAGCTCGATGAGACCCGGATTCCCTGGCATCTCTGACCTCTACCTGCATCATCAGCCCAGCTGAGATTCGTGGGTGTGACGAGACCTGAGGGACCGGCCATCTTCAAAACCTGCACAATGCTTAACCAGCACGACCTCCGAGAGATACTCGAGTGAGTGCACTGGGGTTTGAGAAGCCCCAACCCAGAGAAACTCCAGCACCGAAGTCCAGCCCCCCAGCATCCACGAGATCTGCGTGGGGCCCTTCTGCTCTTCTGCTGCTTGCCACGTTGTCCGGTCACTAGCCCGTTGGCCAGTGACCAGGAGGGTCCGGGGTGCTCCTCTTTTAGGAGGGAGCAAGGGCCAGTCTGGAGCAACCAGACCAGCGGTGAAAACGTTGTGGTACGTCGGTACCACAACGTTTTCACCGCTGGTCTGGTTGCTCCAGACTGGCCCTTGCTCCCTCCTAAAAGAGGAGCACCCCGGACCCTCATGGTCCACTCCAGACGCCATCTTGACTCCACCGCGTGGGCTTGCCTTTGCCAAGGCTTGTTACTCCAATCCTGGTTCCAGCATCGCCGACAGCAGACACCTTCGTGGGACAGCTCGCACCTCCAGCCTGGTCGCCGACAACACCTCCTGGCCCGTTTGGCTGCAGAGTCCAGCGTCGCCCACTCACCTGATCGCGGTGACCTCATCCGGTGCCAACCTGGTGCCCACACAATCACTGGCTAGTGATTAAGAACTGAGTCCCCTCTGCTTTCAGGTCGTCTCCATCACCGATCCAGGCTTGGATCACACCGAACATCTTCACTGGTCGCCTGCCAGCAACTTATTTCAGGCTCCATAGACTACAACGAGGATTCCCGACGTCTTTTGAACCCTATGCAGCCGCAGCCCCTGGGCTAGGTAACCCGAGCATTTCGGTGCTCCAACGCAGGTTCACTATCCAAGTGTCCAGATCCTTTTTCGTTTTAAGTCTACCTAGTCGGATTCGTCCGAAAACAGTAACTTTAGAAATACTAGCCTCCATAGACTTTGTCCCGCATCCCACGTGAGAGTGCACACTCTGCACCCGATCTCCCTAGGCCTCCTGCTCCTAACCTTAGAGTTCAGTAGTGTAGCCCTAGCGATCCTGAAGCCTCTGGAACGAGTTACTCACCTGCTAGTATTTCGCATTCCACTTTTAGTGTATATGGTTTTTCGTGCCCCTCGGGCATTTGTGTAAATTGTGCAACTTGAAGTATTTTCGTAAGAGTTTTGTATTGTGCTTAGCTCCCTGACTCATAAAGAGTTCAGGGTAGACTTGTTATTAATAAATATCCTTTATTTTTATAACAACTTGTGTGGTGTCCTTTCACTTGGTGTTCAAAGGGTATATGTGATGGTAAAACAGCTGGCTTAACACGCCCTCTAGAGTTTAGCCTAAAGACTGCTTTAGTCCACGCTACTAGGATAGCTGGTCTGTAAGGTTGACTTACAACCAATCATCAATAAGGGTCATTTGGTATGATACACAGTGATCACTAGAATAGTGAAAACTATATATCAGGCCAACTTCTCACACTAGCTAGTTGAGCTTGGTTGATAATCTCTAGCCACTCTGGATTCAATAATTTATTTCTTATTCCGCTAACGTTCCAGGTCTTCAATATGGTTTTAATGGTTATCGTGTTTTGGTAGTTTGAAGGACCCGGGTCCTTACTCTGTAGGTTTCTTACTTTATCCTGTACAACAATGGGCAAGTTTGGTGGTTCAGTCGTTGGGCAGGGCGATAGGCTCAGTTCTGAGTTCCTTAGGGCATATTCTTGCTGGTGTACTTCTGAGGTTATTCGTTGAGAGCCCAAATCTGGGATAACTATTGCCAAGTTTGCAGCGTGTACATCAATATGATTGTCGCCCTTTTCGCCATCCCTCTCTTGTTGTCAATGCTGGTCATCGTAGTACGACAGGGGGAGGAATTGGTTCGCTGTTGGAATTAGAGTCTGGGATTTGTATGTAGATATCGGGTCATATCGAGAATCATTCTGATTATTCAGGATTCGTTTTTTGGGTGCTTTTTTGGATACAATTTGTATCAAGTTCTTAGTTCTATCCATATACATTTCAGGCCTATAAAAATTCCCCAGAAGTTTAGCTCTAATATTCCTAGTAGTATTGCTATCATCAGGTTTGTTTGTAAGCAGATCAGAGAGAAAAGTTCACCACAATGCAATCGTCTTTACCAGTTTTCCTTGAGGGTCCTATCCATCCAACTCTTACCATTATAATTTCTTTAGCCATGCAATTTGTGCCCAAGATTTTTTGGCCAGCTAATATATCACCTTATTCTTTAGCTCATGCCAGTGTTCCGTTACATTGAGCAAATCCCCAGATGCAGGTTCCTCGCTAATCATCTGGGACTATTAAGTACACATTGTGTCACAGATTTTACTGCGGTTAGCGGGTTCTCTATCCCTGTCAAGCTATGTTTCTCTGTCACCTTATCCATGGCATTATTCAGGGCAGACTTTGTAGTGGCCAATCTTACTTCCTCATTAGTAATTTCACTGTTCAGTATAACCATGGCATTCGTCAGATAGTTTGCTATTGAGTTAGTGGAGGCGGGCACTTTTTAGGCCCCTTTTCCCAATGGCTGTGATAGTTTACGTTTGCCCATTTATAGTGTCTTTGATATTGGATGGTTACTAGATGAAAAAAGTTGCACAGTATATTAGAGGCACTAGGAAAAGGAGAATCAAAACAAAACTTTGCGCACAGACCTGATTTTATCTTCTCCCTCTTTTTGATGACTTAAGTGTCTCAAGAAGGAGATCCACACCAATTTATAAAAATAGTTTAGGCATCAGAAGAAATCGTTCAGGTAAGTATGTTTTTACATACAAATACTTTTCCCTCTAAAAAGTGCACACAGAAATTTTGGAGTCCTGCAATGTTAACTCATGGAAAGAAGAAAAGGTTCTGCAAACAGGTACAGTACAGTGACTTATGGGGCCAATCTCCAGGAGTTAAGATTAGTGGTGGGCATGGTCCAAGGCACTACCAGCAGTACACCATCAGCAGCACAGGGCGGACGGGTGCATGTTTGCAAATCAGCACCAGGAGCCCAATAGGTTTCTATGGAGATAAACCACTGTGAAAAGAGGCTGCAGGCTTTGGCTGGAAGGCCAGTCAGGTTGAACCAACAGTAGAGTTCAAGTCTTGCGCTGCTCGGGGAAGTAGGGACACCTGGTGTCCCCTTTTCTCCATGGCCCAGGGGAGACGGTTGCAAAGGTGACTTTAGATATTGGGTTTTCTTACCGGGAGCAGTCACAGTCGAGGGGGCTTGAGTACAGAGACTGCAGGCGACTTCTGGGAGTCCACGAGGGGTGAAACCACGATGGACTCGAGTTCTAGAGGGTTGGGGGGAACCTTGTTGAACCAGTGGCCCACTTCAACTTGTGCCAGTGGTGGCTTCAGGTGTCCGGTTTTGGCGGTTTCGGAGGCCTCAGTCTGTGCTTTGGAGTTCATGCAGGAGAAGGAGTAGTTTCTGTCCTGTAACTCCAGTTCTGTAGTAGGGGTATCTCTGTTATAGTCATAATCTAGTGAATAGTCCCGCCCATGTGCGCGGACCCCGGAGCAATCAAAAATAATCTCTTAAGCTGTCAAAACATGCAGACCTGCATAGACACTTAAGAGAGAATTTAAAGACAGATAATGCAGCCTATATCCACAGGCTACACTGCCCAATACTTCAACTGGAAATTCCACCAGAAACCACAACAGCACAGCCTGTTCAGGGTTTTCCACAGAGAAAAACCTTGCTTTTAACAGCAAAACTCTCTGGAATGATAGAGAGGAAGGAGTGGACAGACAAGCCCTATAGGCTGCCATTATGTGGCTCAAAACAGGATACTGTGCCTTTAAGAGAACTTTCCAGAAGCCTCACAGTATCCCAGAATGCAGTGCAGGTCCCTTTCACCTTCAGTTCTTTTTGAAGGCGTAACACGCCAGACCTGTAGCATTCCTTACATGAATATCTCTCTCCACCGGGGAGGAGGGCGGGCGCTTATGACTATAACAGAGATACCCCTACTACAGAACTGGAGTTACAGGACAGAAACTACTCCTTCTGTAGTAGGGGATCTCTGGGTATAGTCATAATCTAGTGAATAGAATGGCAAGCCCATCCCCACACCAAAGCGGCGGTGGAGAAACGAGAAATAACACCACTATTGAGCGAACAAATTTCGCAGCGAAGCCTGCCCAACCTGAGCATCTGCCCTGGTATCATTGTCCAGACAGTAATGCTTAGCCAAGGTATGGACCGTCTTCCAAGTGGCGGCCTTGCAGATTTCTGCAATCGGAACATTAAGCAGCAAAGCAGTCGTGGCAGCTTTGCCCCTGGTGGAATGAGCCTTAGGTTTACCTCCTAAGGTCGTAATAGTCTGTTGGTAACACAATAGTGTACAGGACACAATCCACCTAGAGATGGACTGTTTTGAGGTAGCAAGACCGGTCCAGACTGATCCATAATTGACAAACAATTGATCTGAACCACGAATATCTCTGGTTTTAGCCAGATAAAATTCCAACACCCTCCTAACATCCAGGGAATGTAGGGACCTTCCCGCTGGAGATGCCGGATTCTGAACGAACGTAGGCAAAGTTATTGTCCGGTTGACATGAAAACCAGAAATAACCTTAGGAAGACATTTAGGGTGAGTATGCGTAACAACCTCAGCAGCATGAAATACAGTATAAGGTCCTCGGCAACACAACGCCTGAATATCACTCCCCCTGCGGGCCGATGTGATGGCCACGAGGAACGCCGCCATCCAGGACAGATGCTGCAACGAAGCCCTATGAATAGGTTCAAAAGGCTCCTACATCAATCTGGACAGCACCACATTCAATTCCCATGAAGGCGAAGGAAGCCAGACAGGAGGGAATGCTTTCTTCCAGCCTTCCAAAAAAAAATCTTTGATCACAGGGATCTGGAAGAAGGAAGTCTGAAGGGCATTTCCTGTAGGCAGTCAGCGCAGCAATATGAACCGTAATGGATTAGACATCCAGGCCCGACTGCGCCAGGCGTAGAAGATACAGAAGGAAGACATCTTCCTTACACGTCGACAGGTCATGGTCCTTGGACTTGCACCAGATACAAAAACTTCTTCCACTAGTAAGCAGAAAGTCCTAGTGGAAGGATGCTTAGCCTCCTTCAGTATGTCCATACAAACTTCTGGTAGATTCAAATGGCCATATCACAGGAGCCATGCAGCCAAACTCAAAGACGAGAGGTTGGGGTGCAACGTCTGCCAACTGACCTTTGTGAGAAGGTCCGGCCTGCAAGGCCTCCGTATGAGAGGACGGAGAGACCGGTGAAGCAGGTCCGTGAACCACCATTGTCTGGGCCATTCCGGGGCAATCAGGATCATCCGCGCCCTGGACTGGGACAGCTTGATGAACACCGCCGGAATCAAGGGAAAGGGTGGAAAGGCGCACAGAAAGCTGTTCGACCAGTTAATCCAGAACGCATTCCCCAGCTTCCCCACAGGCAGTACCTGGAGGCGAAGTCTCGGCATTCGCCGAAGACTTCCCCTAGTACTACGTCGTTTATGACCCATTCGTGGCTTTCCTGAATCAGTCTGCTCAGCACGTCTGCCTGAACATTCTGCACACCTGGCAGATGGCAGATGGGTAGTCGTTAGAGTCAGTCGCCAGATCGCCCGCGCCTCCCGCGACAAAGTGCGCGATCTCAAACCCCTGCTTGTTGAGGTAATACATTGTGGTCACATTGTCCGTCTGTACAAGCAGAGAGTCGGTTTGGAAGGACGGAAGACGGAAGAAACGCCTTCAAAGCCAAGGGAACAGCTCTGAGTTCCCAGAAAATGATGTGATACGTGGACTCCCTTGGGGACCACGTTCCTTGTATCTGCAAGTCTCTGGAAAGCGCCCCCCCAGCCGTGGGGAGACGCATCCGTCACGACAGTCTGTGTGGAAATGTCCTTGTGAAAGGGAACCCCTCTTAGGAGATTCTCCGCTGAACACTACCACTTCAGAGACTGCAGAGCACGCAGAGACAGTCGTATCTTGTCGCCCAAGGATCCTTTCCTCTAATCTCACTGATCCTCCAAGCACTCCTGCAAAGGTCTCATGAGCAGCCGTGCGTGTGGCGTGAGGAATATACAAGAGGCCACCGACCCCAGTAGAGAAGACACCGTCTCCACTGCCGTAGATGGGGCGGTCACAAGAGCCTGAGCCTTCCCAAGGGGAGATAATCGACTCTCCTCCGAAGGAGACATGCTTGCTGACAGCGTACTGACGGAGGCTCCCAAGTACTGTATGCACTGGACCGGAAAGGGGACAGACTTGGACATGTTTATGTGCAGCCCCAGCTCGTTCCAGAGAACGCACGTCCTCTTGAAGTGCGCCAGAGCTTCCGAGAAGGAGGAGGCCCTGATCAACCAATTGTCCAGGCACGGTTAGAGAAGCCACCTCGTTTTTCCACAGGCATGCAGCTACCACTGCCATGCACTTCGAGAATAGTCTGGTCGCAGACTTCAGCCCGACTGGCAGTACTGTGTACTGATAATGATGGGCGCAGACTTGGAATCGCAGGAACTTCCTGTGTGCAATGAGCACATGGGAGTATGCATCCCGTAGATCTATGGCACCAAGCCAATCTCCCTGTTGCAGCTGAGTATAAACCTGATGCAATGACAGCATGCGAAACTCCTCTACTGCGAATCCACTTGTTTGCTTGTCGCAAATCCAGAATGGGCCTGAACTCGTTCCTGTCCTTCTCGTGAACCAGAAGAACCGGGAGTACAGACCTCTCCCCGTTTGAGACAGAGGTACATCCTCTATTGCCCTTGTCCTAAACAGGATAACGGCCTCTGCTTGGAGCTCGCACCGCTGAAACCGCGAGCCGACCGGAAGAAGTGCTGGAGGAGGGCCGATGAACCGAAGACTGACTTAGACCCAGCCGGCCTTTGTTCGCCGAGGAGCCACAAGCTCTCCCGTGTATGCGCACAATATACTTGTAAAGCATTAAATGGCGGCCCGGGACCACCGGCAAATCCTGGGAGGAAAAACGCAGCTAGAAAGGGCCTCAGGCCTCAGGCCGTTCTCCATGCCCCAAACCTACAGCCGTCCAAAAGTCTCCGATTCAGACTTCATGCGGGCCACTCACTACTCTCATGGCAACCCAAGAGTTGCCCAAAAAACGGGAGAGTAGAAGCACACTGCTGAGCCGCAGGCTGCAGAGACGTCAGGCGAATAAAAGTATGGCAACGTAGGACAAACCCACAATACCTGGGGGTCGGCAGGAGAGAAAAACTTCGCTCCGACACCGATGCCTAGATCCAAAACTATCAGGCCCGTTAGACCACCTCTTGTAAGGCTTCCCTCCTGTCTCTCGGCAGAGGAACCACAAATCGGTGAAAAAAACCCCCCCACAGAGGGATCTCACAACAACGGTCCAACAACCGCGGGCCACAGCGCGAGGTCTACATGCCGCCACCCCAGCGACCAAGTCAGGAGCACGGTCAGAGCCAGAACCTCCAGCCAGGCGGTAGTGGACGAAAGGGAAGTCCCGCCAACCAGTAAAGAGTCGGAGAGGGACTCCCCGTACTCATGGCAGACGCATCCCTGGCATCAAGGCACCGAGGTTCGCAGACTGAGGGGCAAAAGGCCCCTGGGGTGGTGGACGGAAGAGGGAACCGAGGGGATTCTGAAACATCCCCGGTGGTCTCACCAGTAGTGGTTGAGCAGGAGGCGACCTAGCAGACGTGCAGGCATGCAAGCACTCAAAACTAAGCAAAAGGACAAACGTCCCTCGCGTACACGTGGTGAGTAACCACAAACTCCCCATCAGAAGGGTTCCTCGACGCTGATCAACTGCTCTGCGTTGTGAGTGGAAGGTGCCGGGAACACAAAGTCCCCCCTACGACGGGAGGCACACCAAGGAGCGAGGCCTGGAACCAGACCCAGGCGTCAAGAGCCGGCAGTACTCTGCGGCTGTAACCCATGACGCCGACCACACTACGGCGTCACCATCACTAAGACAGTGACTGTCTCTATGACAACCAACACTCAGACGTCAAAATGTCACTAGGTGTCAAACACGGAGACGCCGAGCCATCCCTAACGGTGACGTCCGGACCCAACGGAAGAGGGCAGAGCCCAAGTGACCAACGCCCCAAAAGGAGCATCACTGCTCCATGACGTTGAGCCTCACCGCTCCATGACGTCTAGCCTCACTGTCCCATGACGTCGAGCATCCCTGCCCCATGACGTCGAGCATCACTGCTCCATGACGTCGAGCAACACCGCTCCATGACGTCGAGCAACACCGCTCCATGACGTCGAGCAACACTGCTCCATGACGTCGGGGAACCCCATGACGTCGAGCAACACTGCTCCATGACGTCGGGGAACCCCATGACGTCGAGACGCTCCATGACGTCGACGTCGAGACGCTCCATGACGTCGACGTCGAGACGCTCCATGACGTCGAGACGCTCCATGACGTCGACGTCGAGACGCTCCATGACGTCGAGACGCTCCATGACGTCGACGTCGAGACGCTCCATGACGTCGACGTCGAGACGCTCCATGACGTCGACACGCTCCATGACGTCGACGTCGAGACGCTCCATGACGTAGACGTCGAGGCACCTCATGACGTCGACGTCGAGGCACCTCATGACGTCGACGTCGAGGCACCTCATGACGTCGACGTCGAGGCACCTCATGACGTCGAGGCACTTCATGACGTCGACGTCGAGGTACTCCATGACGTCGACGTCGAGGTACTCCATGACGTCGACGTCGAGGTACTCCATGACGTCGACGTCGAGGTACTCCATGACGTCGACGTCGAGGCACTCCATGGCGTCGACGTCGAGGCACCTCATGACGTCGACGTCGAGGCACCTCATGACGTCGAGGCACTCCATGACGTCGACGTCGAGGTACTCCATGACGTCGACGTCGAGGTACTCCATGACGTCGACGTCGAGGTACTCCATGACGTCGACGTCGAGGCACTCCACGACGTCGAGGCACTCCACGACGTCGAGGCACTCCACGACGTCGAGGCACTCCACGACGTCGAGGCACTCCACGACGTCGAGGCACTCCACGACGTCGAGGCACTCCACGACGTCGACGTCGAGGCACTCCACGACGTCGACGTCGAGGCACTCCACGACGTCGAGGCACTCCACGACGTCGAGGCACTCCACGACGTCGAGGCACTCCACGACGTCGAGGCACTCCACGACGTCGAGGCACTCCACGACGTCGAGGCACTCCACGACGTCGAGGCACTCCACGACGTCGAGGCACTCCACGACGTCGAGGCACTCCACGACGTCGAGGCACTCCACGACGTCGAGGCACTCCACGACGTCGAGGCACTCCACGACGTCGAGGCACTCCACGACGTCGAGGCACTCCACGACGTCGAGGCACTCCATGACGTCGACGTCGAGGCACTCCATGACGTCGACGTCGAGGCACTCCATGACGTCGACGTCGAGGCACTCCATGACGTCGACGTCGAGGCACTCCATGACGTCGACGTCGAGGCACTCCATGACGTCGACGTCGAGGCACTCCATGACGTCGACGTCGAGGCACTCCATGACGTCGACGTCGAGGCACTCCATGACGTCCAGGCACTCCACGACGGCCCCACCGCCGACTGGAACCGCATCATAGCTCAGACGTGCCCTTACTGGGGATAACCCCAGAGATTACAGCATGGGACTCGGTAGAGGACCTACCCTCACCTCACCCAGAGGCTGAAGATGCGTTCAAACTCCTCTGTTTGAAACCTGGAAGCCGAAGCCCCCTAGAAAAGAAGGTACAGAGAAGACAGGTGTCCAAAGACACAGGCAAGCACAGAGTACAAACCCTGTGAGCTTCAGCTTTGGCCTTCAGTTCAGCTGCAGACAAAGCACATGTCAGACTAGAAATAGTCTAAAGACAAAAAGACTGCAGAAATTCTGCCAAAAAACCACAGCAGAATGTAGATAAAGGCCAAAGACGTCGAGTGAAGCTACAAAAATCCAAAAATATCACAAAAATAGTATAGAAAAAGCTCAGAAAAGAAGAGCTAAAGCTCCAGGGTCCTGCTAGCAGGAGCCGGAAAAAAGAACTGAAGGTGAAAGGGACCTGCACTGCATTCTGGGATACTGTGAGGCTTCTGGAAAGTTCTCTTAAAGGCACAGTATCCTGTTTTGAGCCACATAATGGCAGCCTATGGGGCTTGTCTGTCCACTCCTTCCTCTCTATCATTCCAGAGGGTTTTGCTGTTAAAAGCAAGGTTTTTCTCTGTGGAAAACCCTGAACAGGCTGTGCTGTTGTGGTTTCTGGTGGAATTTCCAGTTGAAGTATTGGGCAGTGTAGCCTGTGGATATAGGCTGCATTATCTGTCTTTAAATTCTCTCTTAAGTGTCTATGCAGGTCTGCATGTTTTGACAGCTTAAGAGATTATTTTTGATTGCTCCGGGGTCCGCGCACATGGGCAGGACTATTCACTAGATTATGACTATACACAGAGATCCCCTACTACAGAACAGGTCCATTGTTCACAGGAGGTCTAGCGTCTTTATTGAAGTCAGGCATTCCTCTCAAGTTTCTGGAGTCATCAGCTGCACGATGAGTCGACTTTGGCGCAGTTTTCAAGGAGGGTTGCAGACAGGCCCGCAAGGTTGGTACCTAGTCAGCTTCTTCTCTCCTGTCTGCTTTTGCGGCTCTATAATGTCTTCACTCTTCTTAGGTCATCAGGATCTGCTTCCTTGGTGCCAGGGATTCCCCTAAATACTGAATTTAAGGGTGTTAGGCGAGTGTAGGGCCGTAGCCAATGGCCTACTGACCCTTGGGGTCACTTTGCCCCCTATATGACCACTCCCTGTGGAAGGTGGGCATAACCCTGTCCCAGAATTCCTAAGTATGCCAGAAAGAAAATGGTGTCCACCTCAGTGTAGCCCACTTAGGGGTGGTACTAGTCTGGAGGCTGGACTTGCTAAGTTTCCCACCTGTCCTGGCTCAATGACCACTCAACAAGCATCCTTGACCTCCTCGCCCCTACGGGCTACTCTATTCTCAGAAAAGACCGGCCCATCCGAAAAGGCTGTGGTGTTGCCATCATCTTAAAAGAGGAATTACAACTTTCCCTTGTCAATAACACTAATTACTCCGCCCTTAAATACCTCAATGCTGAACTCAAAATTAACGGCTCCCAACTCATTCGCCTTCACAACATATATAACCCTCCCGGCAATACACATCCCTTCGTTGATGAGCTATCCGACCTTCTTACACAATCGTCACTTTCCAACTCCCAAAACATTTTCCTGGGAGACCTCAGCCTCCATTGGAATGAGACCAATAACCCCTCTATTACCCTCCTATCCAACCTTCTCGAGATCAATAACCTCGAGCAACTTTGTAAATCTTCGACCCATTCCAAAGGAGCAATCCTTGATGCCATCATTACTAGCAAAGATCTAGCCCTCCTATCCAACATCATTCCCATCGACTGGTCCGACCATCATCTCATTCTGTTCTCTATAGCGGTCTCTGCCATCCCTCCTCCCACGAAAATCATTAAACCCATGAAACTGTCCAGAAATCTTAATAATATCCCCCCTGATTTACTGGAATCCAAACTCCATGCCCAACTTTCGCCATCCCTCCCTCACTGAACGCGAATGAGCTTACAGAACACTACAACAAAGCAGTCGTTGATACCCTGGACCTCCTGGCCCGATGAAGCTTAAAAACCAAAGAACCATTCCTTCCAAATCATGGTTCAATTCTGAGCTTAATAATGAAAGACGCTCAGTTAGACGGACGGAAAGAACGTGGAGACAACACCCTACCCCTTTGCACCTAGCTCGCCTCAGACTTGCAAGATCATCTTACAAAAAACACATCTTTAAACAAAAAGCCTCCTTTTTCCGAGCACAACTGGACCGAGCCAAAAATAGACCCAGAGAACTGTTTAACATTGTTCGCAATCAAACCTCATCCACTCCTCCTATACTTCTGGCCTCGACCACTAGATGCGAAGAAATAGCCCTCTTTTTCTCTGAAAATAACAATCCTTCCTCCAGACTCCGACCCCTACCTCCATTTTGGACATCTCCCCTAACTCACCTGCATCCCTCCCACCCCCCTGCTCCCAACATGATCCTACATAACATTGATCTCCCGTTCCCCTCCATTCCTTCCTCCCTCCACGATTCCAATCCCCTTACACTCTCCTTAAAAATAACGCCGCCTGGCATAATTTCCAGCCAGTTACTGAAAGAGATGTCTTTGACATCATTGCGAAACTCAAACCCTCCTCCCACATCAAAGACCCCCTCCCCTCTAAACTTCTCCAAAATCTCAAACACATCATTACCCCTTCCTGGACCTCGATCATTTACACTTCCCTAGCCACCGGCTGTGTCCCTACCTCCCTACAACTGGGCCAAATCACCCCCATTTTCATAAACCCTACTGCCGACCCTAATGACCTCAACAACCTCCGTTCTATTTTCAATCTGCCCCTTCTTTCGAAAGCCCTGGAAAAATGTGTCCTTCAGCTTGACAGACACATTTAACTTTTTAACTTACTTGACCCCCTCCAATCAGGCTTCAGGAAAGGTTGCAGCACTGAAACCACCATGCTTAACATTGTAGATGACATTCACCACTCCCTCGACAATGGCGAATCTAGCCTATTGATCCTCCTCGATCTTTCCGCAGAGTTCAATACCGTTAACCATTCTGTTCTACTTAAAGTCCTTAGAGAACGATTCGGCCTTAATGGTATGACTCATAATTGATTTGTCTCATACCTGCAACACCGTGCTCAACAAATTAAAATCCAAAACTGCTTATCGAAACCCTCCCCCATTTCTCTAGGAGTTCCGCAAGGATCCATGCTCTCTCCCTCTCTTTAACCTCTTCATGGAACCCCTCACCCTCATTCTCAAACAAGCCGGGATCAACTACCATCTTTACGCTGACGATACTCAACTCTACCATAAGATAAAAAACCATGCTGACATCCTCCACCTCAACAACACCTTCATCAAAATTCAAGCCTGGTTCCACTCGAATCACCTCAAACTTAACCCTAAAAAAACTGAAATTATTCTTTTCTCCCCAAAAAACAACCAGCTCCCCATTCAAAATTGGATCACAGACCTCAATACCCTCAACTGCCCCTTGTCCCTAGCCACCTCAGTCAAATCCTTGGACAACTCCCTTGACAACCGCCTATTTCAACGTGCACATCAAAAACTCTGCCAAAGGAGCCCTCTTTACCCTCCGTAACCTTAAGAGAATTAAGCCCTTCATCCCAATTGATGATTTTAAACTAGCAGTTCAATCTCTTGTTCTATCGCGCATTGATTACGGCAATGCCATCCTCACCAGAATTCCCAAAACACACCTGGCTCCTCTAAAATCAGTGCTCAACCTCGCGGTCAGGCTTATCACAGACTGCAAACGATTTGATCACATCTCTCTCACCCTCAAAACCCTCAAATGGCTCCCAATTGAAGGCAGATCCACTTATAAAACCGCCTGCATTACGCACAAAATCCTCCACCAAAACACACCGACATACCTTGATATCAAATTGACCAAAGCAGGCAGCACGCGATCTCTGAGAAACTCTAACACCCTCAAACTTATCCCCCCCTTAAGAAAAAGAATTCCACTCAGTCACGCTCCTTTTCAGGCAATGCCCCTCTTATTTGGAATGCCCTCCCACCAGACCTCCGTTGTAACCCGTCCTACCCCAGCTTCAAAAAAGAACTCAAACTTATTCTCCTTAATAAATACGGGGGCTTTTATTTACCTCCAGAGTGGCTTGCCTTCCTCAGCATCCCCCCAGCCAGGTGCTCCGCCTAAGGCTAGTGAACCCCCTCCTGCCCCCCGACCCTCTCCTTCCCTTCCCCTTCAATCTTATCACCTTCCCTCCCCTCCTTGCCTCTCCTTTACCTCCCGTTTCTTACTACACCCTATGACCTTCAGTTCATCTTTCACATTTTTGTCCTTCCTGCTCCTAGGTATATTTTATCGAACCTTCCCACCAAACTGCGACCTCTATATTGTATATCTTATTGTGTTTAGCAATTGTTTTTTACTGTTTCTTCTAGTTTAACCTTTATCCTATGTGGACTGCTTATTTTTTAATCAACTTTTTGTACTTATACACACTGTACCTGTATTTAAACACCTTTCTGTTACAATTGTAAAGCGCTCCGATACCTCTGGGTCCAGCCAGCGCTATAGAAAATCTCTAAAAAATAAATAAATAAATAAATAAATAAGCTGTCAGAAATACTGGCATGAAGGTAGAGACAGTGTGGGAGAATCTTCTCAAACCGAGGGATATGCCTTTGTGGTCCCATTCATTGCAAGATACCAGTCGGATCCTAGACTACTGTCAGGATTGATCTGGAACCAGAACCGACCAAGACCGGCGTTGACTTTGACAAATGGGTGGAAGCATGGTTTTGCACCAACAGTGAACCTTGTGGGGGCCCAATGGGGTAAACTGGTGGCAGACAGCCCCACCAGCAGAAGTCTAACTTGGGCCTCAAGCATCCATGGGGTGCAAAGGGACTCCAGAGGGACTCAGAATCATCTGAAAAAGCTGCAGCAGGCCTCTGAAGGCCTACATGATGGCCTAGGAAATTCCCGGAAATTGGCTTAAGCGGGGGGGCCTGGGATGTGGTCAGAGTTGGACAACAGACGTGGAGTCATGCCCTGAGAGGGGTGACTACACGATCTCTCCTTATAACGGGGCGTGAAAAGAGGACTCAAACCTCAACATCTTCAGCTAAGACTTTTTAAACTTCTTGGATTTGTCCGAGTACAGTAACCTAGACCAAAAGTGAGACTTGGATTTGAAGTAGGCCCTAAATTTTAATGGACTCATTTCTTGTGGCAATATAAAGCTTCACCACCTGATGGCCTTCGGATGAACAGCAGAGCATATGTCACATGATTTGGAGTCAGGTTTATATACGAGACACCAAAGACAGACATCTTTCTGGTCAGTAACTGACATCTGCTTCATGCAGCTGCAGCACGGCTTGAAGCCTATGGTCTTTAGAGGAGACATATTTTCTAGCACACTGCCACAAAAATAATTTTGGAAATTGGTAAAACACCAACAACCGTTTGAGAGCGGCAGTCCGGTTCTGCATCAAAAGACACAGAACAAAGGAAGTGATGCATGGAAGGCTCTTTTAATTGCGCCGGAACTGCCACTTCCAGAGTCCTTTTGCATCTTATTTTGTAGCTTCTCTCTCCTGCACCATAGAGTGAATCTCTTCCATTTTGATACATAGCACTTTCGCGTGCTGGGCCTCCGTGCCTCCCAAAGTACCCTCAGGGTGCTCTCTGGTAGTTTCAGATGCGCAAATTCTATGTCCTCAGGAGCCACGCTACCAGGCTCAGGCTCTCTGGCTCTGGGTGTAGCACCTGCCCGTTTTGCATGGTGAGCAGGTCCTTTCTCCTTCCGAATCTGTGGGGTGCGCTCTGTGCCATCTCCATGATCTGTGAATACCATGTCTGCCTGGCCCACTGTGGTGCGACCAGTATCAGTGTCATGTTGCTTGCTCTGCACTTGCTGAGGACCTTGTGCATCAGCGGTATCGGGGGAAAAGCATAAGCAAATGACGCAACATGCCTACATGCGGGAGATGCTGCAGGAAATGTTTCAGAACCATTTCGGTGCCTGGGGAAATTGAAAAATTTGAAGTTAGAAGAATATATAAGAAATTAAATTACAGTAAGAAGGGACAGAGCTGTGAGACTCCGGCAAAACCAGGAAGGTTGATAGAAATCCCAAATTTAACTGAGAAAAAGCTTGAGGCCTGTGATTAGCCAAAAGCCCACGACAGACATGCAGCCTAGAAGTAGCTGGTTGAAGCGGGAGCCCTGGTAAAATATTGTTTCCTGTTGAAGACAGCCCTGGGGTGGGCTCATGGTTAGTTGCTGTTCTGCTATAGAATAGTGAAGGGCTGATGGGGAGACACTCTTCAGTAAGAGCTCTTTGAGTCTTGTAGACTAAGACCTTTTTATCGATGACTGATATGTCAAGGACAAGAACCTCACTTCGACCACACAGCAAATTTGTCTACTTTTCTGTCTGAATTCTCAAAAAGAAATGCGTGGCTTACCTGTAACGAATAGTTTCTTACCTGTCGGTGTAGTTTTGCAGCTTGAAGATCTTTCTGGATTCACTATGCTGTGCATTATTTCGCGGTCTTGTGGTTGGGTCCGGAATCGTAGTCTTTTCTTTGTTTCTTTTTTTTTCTTTTTTTCGTAGCCCAGGTGGGCGTTGACGTCCCACCCTTTGGTGTATTTCCGGTGACGTCGGCACGCTTCCTGTGGAAGCACCCACTCTTGGGCGCCGTCTTCGGATTCTTTTTTCTCGTGTTCGTTCTGTTACCGAAGTAATGGCAATGTTCTAGTAAGTCATTCACCGCTTTATCCTTCAAGGTTTGTTTGTTTAAGTAGTTGTCAATGTTTTATACCCCCTTCCTCTCCAGCCTCCTCTTTCTGGCGGAGGTAGGTGGGTTCGCTAGTGAATCCAGAAAGATCTTCAAGCTGCAAAACTACACCGACAGGTAAGAAACTATTCGTTTTGCAGCATGAATCTTTCTGGATTCACTATGCTGTGCATAGACTTCGTAGCGGTTTCTCATTTTTGTGGCGGCTGGGTGGAAGAGGAGCGTTGGTTAATGAGTATGTGTTGAAGCACCTTTTGTACGACTTGTGCTTCCTTGTTCATCTGTATATCCACGCAGTAGTGCTTCGCGAACGTGTGCACTGAAGCCCATGTTGCCGCCAGGCATATGTCCTGTGTTGGCCAGGAAAGCTATTGTAGCTCCCTTTTTCCTGGTAGAGTGGGCCCGTGTTCCCCCTGCCAGTTCTTACCCTGCCTGTTTGTGGCAGAATTGTATCGTCTGTGCGATCCATCTCGCAATTGTTCCTTTAGTTACTGGCTTTCCCATGAAGCTCTTTGCGAAGGAAACAAAGAATTGCTTTGTTTTCCTGTGATCCTTTGTCCTTTCAATGTAGTGCATGACAGCCCTTCTGGCGTCTAGGGTGTGAAGAGCTCGTTCAGCGCTTGTTGTCGGTTTCTGGAAAAAACTTGGTATTTGTATAGTTTGATTCATGTGGAACCCTAACACCACCTTCGGCATGAAGTGTGGGTCTGTTCTCATTACCACCCTATCATTGTGAATCTGGATGTAGGGTTCCTGTAATGTTAACGCCTGAAGTTCGCTTACCCTACGCAGCCAGGTGATTGCTACCAGGAAAGCTGTTTTCAGCCTCTCTAGGGATGCTTTGTGAATTGGTTTGAAAGGATGTTTCATCAGTTCTGTTAGCACCAGGTTAAGGTTCCATGCAGGTGGTGGCACCCTCTTTGGAGGTGCAATCCTCTTTGCTCCTTCTAGGAATCTTTTAACCACTTGTGAGGGGAAGAAACTGTTACACGTCTCCCCTCTTGTGTAAGCGACTATCGCTGCTAAGTGAACTCTCAAGGAGGATGAGCTTAGTTTCTTGTCTAGTAGGTGCGTGAGGTACCTATGCACCGTTGAGTCCTTTTGCATCTTATTTTGTAGCTTCTCTCTCCTGCACCATAGAGTGAATCTCTTCCATTTTGATACATAGCACTTTCGCGTGCTGGGCCTCCGTGCCTCCCAAAGTACCCTCAGGGTGCTCTCTGGTAGTTTCAGATGCGCAAATTCTATGTCCTCAGGAGCCACGCTACCAGGCTCAGGCTCTCTGGCTCTGGGTGTAGCACCTGCCCGTTTTGCATGGTGAGCAGGTCCTTTCTCCTTCCGAATCTGTGGGGTGCGCTCTGTGCCATCTCCATGATCTGTGAATACCATGTCTGCCTGGCCCACTGTGGTGCGACCAGTATCAGTGTCATGTTGCTTGCTCTGCACTTGCTGAGGACCTTGTGCATCAGCGGTATCGGGGGAAAAGCATAAGCAAATGTCCTCGACCAGTCTATCCATAGGGCATTCCACAGGGATCCCTCCCCGGGCCGCCTGGATGTGAAGCTTCGGCATTTTGCATTTTGGCGTGTTGCAAATATGTTCACCGACGGTGTCCCCCACCCATCGAACAGCCTTTTTGTCTCCTGTGCATTGAGCTCCCATTGGTGGGTTGCCGATGTCTGTCTGCTGAGCCAATCTGCTTCTACGTTGTCCTTTCCTGGCAGATGAATGGCTAGCAGGTCTATGTTGAGAGGGATGGCCCAAGAACATATCTCCTGTGCCAGCTTCGAAAGCGTGGCCGATTGTGTTCCACCCTGCTGTTGATGTAGAACATCGCTGTAGTGTTGTCCATCTGGATCAAAGCCCTCTGGTTGTACAGTTTTGTCTGAAAGGCTTTTATAGCAAGGAAACGGTCTTCAACTCCAGGAAGTTGGTGTGCTTTATCGCATCTGCTGGTGTCCACAGACCCCTCACTTGGAGTTTCTCCATGTGAGCTCCCCATCCCTTCTGGGATGCATCTGTGATGATGGTCAACGTTGGCGTTAGAGGCTTCCCCCTGGTCAGGTTCTCCATGTTCCACCATGCCATTTCTTTCTGCACTGCGTGCGTTACAACCACTTGATCCACCCAACGCCCTGTTGCTTGTGACCATTGCCCTTGTAACCACTCCTGCAAGGGTCTCATGTGCAGCCGCACATTTGGCACTAGGTGAATGCATGATGCCATCATGCCCATGATCTTGCTCGCTGTTCTCACTGTCCGAGCTTGCCCCCTCTGGTAGAGCTTCGTCTCCTTCACCAGTGCAACTGACCTCTTCTCGCTTGGGAACACCTTGCTCTGTACGGTGTCGATCTGAGCTCCCAGGAAGATCTTTATTTGTTCTGGTTCCATTGAGGATTTCCCCCAGTGTATGGCGAATCCCAGGTCCATCAGAGTTCTTGTCACTCTCTGTGTATGCTCCTTGCATATCTGGTTTATCAGCCAGTCGTCCAGGTAAGGGTATACGTGTATCCCCTCCCTTCTTAGGTGTGCTGCGACTGTTGATAGGCACTTTGTGAAGACCCTTGGCACCGACTTTAGACCGAACGCTACGGTTGTGAACTGATAGTGGTGTTCCCCTATGGCGAATCTGAGCAGATGTTTGTGACTTCTGTTCATCGGTATGTGTAGGTAAGCATCCTTTAGGTCTATGGTGACCATGAAGTCTCCTTTTTACAATTGAGGGAGCACCTCTTGCAGGGATGTCATATTGAACTTTTGCGTTCTTATGAATTTGTTTAAGAACCTTAGGTCCAGGATGGGTCTCATTGTTTCGTCTACCTTTGGCACCAGGAAGTACGTAGAATACACCCCTCTGTTCCTTTCTCTGTAAGGTACTGGTTCTATGGCTTGTTTTTGCAGGAGCTCTCCCACTTCCTTCTGGAGTAGCTGCAGCTCTTTCTTTGCTAGTTGCCTTCTCTTTGGCTTTCTGCTTGTTGGTGTCTTTTCCAGCTCTATGCAGTATCCGAACTGCATGATGTTTAGAACCCATTTGTCTGAAGTTATTTTCTTCCACTCCTGGAAGTAATGCCTTAGTCTTCCTCCCACTGGTCTCACATGGCCGCAGGTACTTAGTGCGCCTGACCCCTGCATGCTGTCCTCGTGCCTCACCCTGGGAGTTCTTATTTGGGTGGGCACACTTTGGCTGACCAAGTCACTTGGTGGGGGGTTGCTGACCTCCCCTCCTATTCTGGCCCCGTCCATTGCCTCTCCCGCGAAAGAGCTGACCCCTCTGCTGGTATTGCCAGGACTGCTTTAGTTGGCCTTGCTGTGTTTTGTTCTCCGCCTGGTGGGATTGTTGGAACGCCTGGTGTGATGTTCCTGGCTGGTTCCCACCCCTGCCGTTGGGCCTTCGTGATGGGGTGCCCCTTTTGGACCCTCTGAACTGCAATGCCCCCATGGACCTTGCTGTTTCATTGTCCTTTTTTAGTTGGCTGAGCTTTTCGTCTACTGGGGCCCCGAACAAGGTCTGTCCGTTGAACGGGGTGTTTAGTATGCTGTGTTGTACTTCTGGCTTGAAGCCTGACACCCTGAGCCAGGCTTGTCTTCTTTCTGTGATGCCCATTATCATGAGCCTACTGGAGGTGTGCGCTCCGTCCAGAGCTGTCTTGATGCAAGAGTTTGCCACATTCTTCCCTTCTTCAACTAGGTTTTCAGCTCTCTCTCTGAATTCCTGAGGCATATTTTTCATCAACTTGCCCAGTTCCTCCATGATTTGGTACTGATGTCTATTTAGTAGAGCGTTGGAATTAGCCATTCGCCAGTGCATCGCAGCATTCATCTCAATTCTTCTCCAAACCAAGTGCATCCTCTTGCTCTCCTTGTCTGGAGGTGGTCCTGAGGTAGTAGACACATTAGCCCTCTTCCTTGCTGTGGCAGCAATGATTGAGTATGCTGAGACCGTGCCCTGGATATAGGCTGGGTCCTTGGAAGAATGTTTGTACTTCTTTTCAGTCCTTGGGGTGACTGCCTTGCATGTAGCCGGCTCCCTGAAGGCTTGTTTCCCTTGTGCCATGACACTTTCTAGCATTGGCAGGTACTGGCTCTTGGTCTGTGTGGGGAGCAATGTCTCGAGGAGAAAGTCAGCTTTCTGCTGCTCTTCGTCGAGTTTCACCTTGAAGACAGCCGCTGCATTCCTGATGACCGTGTTGTACACGCCAATGTCATCTGGCAGCGAATGCCTCGAAGGATAAGTGTTGACGCTTTCTTCAGGACTCTGTGTCGACATCTTGCCAGTCGATCTTCTGACTTTCCGAGGTGGCCGAACCCAGGAGCGTCCTGCGGTCATCGTCCTCCTCATAGTAGTCGAAGGCCTCGTCTTGGTCCGGTTCGTCGAATGTTTCGACATTCCTCGACTTCATCCTCGACCACCTCATGCACCTGTGGCTTGGGCTTCGTTGGGATCATGTAGTCTTTCATCCTGGCGTCGAAATCCTTCTTTCGTTGCAGGATGTTTTCCATTTCGGCTTCGAGACGCCGCCTCTTCTTCTCCATTTAGGCAGCCAGATCTGAGCCTAATGGGTCGACGGTAAATTTTGAGCCAAACCCATTTTCGGCGGCGAAGGTTTCGGTGCCGAGCTTATCTTCGGCGTCGGCGCTGGGGCCTTTTTCGGGCCCTTCTCCCTCGGCGTTGGACATTCCTTTTTGGAGTCGTTTTTCGACGGCTTTAGCTGATCTTCAGCTCTCGGGGCCGGGGACTCCTTCTCAGAGGATCCGCTGGGCCTGGGTTTAGGTGCGGGCGCCGAAACGTTCGGCGTCGGCGCTTTCGAGGATTTTCCCTCGATCTTTCGAGACTCCTGGTCTCTCGGGGCTTTAGGGGCAGTCGAGTCTCCTACCTTCTTTGAAGTCTCGACCGTGTAGCCGTCGTCTTCGTCGGCGTCGTTATTGTTTTCTTCTTCGTCTGAAGATAGGCCCAGGTCTCTAAGGGATGGAGGCTGGCCCTTGCCCTGCATCGTGGCGTTGGCTACTCTCTGTCTAGCTCGAACTCGAAGAGTTTTCGGCGTAAAAACGGAGCAGACGTAGCAGTCGCTGCTCTCGTGGTCTACTGGTAGGCAGAGGTTGCAAACCAGGTGCTGGTCCTTCTGCGTGTACTTGTGGTGGCAATTCGCGCAGAACTTGAAAGTAGTCTTGTACATCTCATGCGTTCAGGGGGTCCCCTACGCTCGTATTCCTCGATAGAAAATCGAAGTTCTGGAACTTTCTTCCCTCTTTCATCGATCTTCTCGATGATTTAGTCTCCTGAAGTCTTCTCCAATGTTTTTCCTCCAAAAACTGCGTCTTTTCTTCTTTTTCTCCAAAAATGTCTGGAGCCCTCTCGGGAACGATCCAGACCCAACCGCGGAAAAAAGAATGTGAAGATGGTGCCGAAGAGTGGGTGCTTCCACAGGAAGCGTGCCAACGTCACCAGAAATACACCAAAGGGTGGGACGTCGACACCCACCTGGGCTACGAAAAAACAAAAACAAAAAAAAAAAGGAAAGACTACGATTCTGGGCCCAACCACAAGACCGCGGAATAGTGCACAGCATCAAGAAAGATTCACGCTGCAAAACTGCAGTTACAGGTAAGTAACGCATTTCTTATCCAGTATTAGGGTATCATTCATAGATGCACATGCCTGAATCAGAGTAGTAAGCAATGATAAGCACATTTCGGATGGTAAAGCGTACACAAATTCACAAGATAATAACATATCAATGTGACACATAGAAAGTACCAAACTGTAATCAAAGAAACCATTAAGGAATGCAATAGAGAAATGTGTGTATACAAGAAGAATGGTGGGATGAAAGAAGGCTCACCTCTATCAAAATAAATGACGAAGTACTGCCTGTCCCACTGCAGCATCCTTCATGAGTTCTGCATACAAGCAGTAATGCTTGGTGAATATATGTGGCGTCTTCCAAGTTGCCGCTCTGCAAATGTCTGTAATAGGCACACCTGCAATGAGTGCCATGGAGGTAGACATCACCCTAGTGTAGTGGGCTCGGACCTTGGAATGTAGCGGTTGCCCCGCTTGCTGGTGACAGAATGTAATTGCTGAAGATACCCAGCGAGAGATACTTTGTTTAGTGAGTGGAAGACCTTTCCTAGGTTGACTGTAAGCCACAAAGAGTTGGTTGGACTTGCAGAAGGTCTTTGTCTTGTCAATGTAAAACTTTAGGGAGAGTTTAAGATCCAGAGAATGCAGTTCTTTCTGCCATTGTGCGAGGATTTGGAAAGAAGGAACATAAGACTATAGGTTCATTGAGATGGAAGTCTGACGGAACCTTAGGCACACACTTAGGATTTGTACGTAGGACAACCCTGTCGTGTTTGAATAGAAGAAAAGGGTCTTGAATTGAGAATGCATGGAGCTCACTCTCTCGCTGAGATAAGGGCCAGAAGGAGTGCAGTTTTCCAAGAAAGATACTTAAGATCAGCTCTGTGTATCGGCGCAAAGGGGTGTTTCATGAGTTGGGCAAGAACTGTGTTGAGTTGCCAAACTGGGAGGTAGAGTTTTTACTGCAGAAAAAGTCCTGAACAGGCCTTTTAGAAACTGCTAGATCAACCTTTTAGACCAAAGAGAAGGGCCAGCAGAAGATCTTCTGAAACGGGATATTGCGGCCAAGTGAACTGTAAAGGAAGCGTGAGCAAGACCTGAGCTCGCCAGATGGAGAAGGTAAGGCTATATTTGTACTGGAGAAGATGAACACGCGTGTATCTTCTGTGACTTGCACCAGATGCAGAACCGTTTTCCATTTCAAGGAGTATGTTTTGTTGGTACTGTCTGCTCGAGCCCGAGCTAGAACTGTCCTACAATCCGGCGGAATGTCTAGGTCCAGGAATTCTCTGAACTCAGGAGCCACGCGGATAATTTGAGAGATGCTGCATCCGGATCCTGGACTTGCCGGTGGTTTATTGTGAGAAGAGCAGGTAAAGGTTTCAAGTGGATCGGCGGTTCCAGGGAGAGAAGGTGAAGCTCCGTGAACCAATGCTGGCGTGGCCAAGCTGGGGCTATGAGAATGAGTGTTAAAGGATCCGCTTTCAATTTCCTGAGAACCCTGGGAATCAGGGAAAAAAGGTGGAAAAGCGTATGCAAAGACGTTGCACCATGATCGAAAATACATTCCCTAGAGATCCCTTCTGGGGACGCCAGTTGCGAAGTGTTGGCATTTGGTGTTCTGCCTTAAAGCGAACAGGTCCAGGAGAGGAGTGCCCCTTTGAAAGACTATGCGGTTGAGAGTCCGCTGATTCAATTCCCATTTGTGACACGTCTCCTGTTGTCTGCTCAGAGAATCTGCCAGAACATTGTCCATTCCTGGGACGTACACTGCCCGAAGGGAAATGTTGGTAAGGAGCAACCAGTTCCAGATTTTTTGCGACTCGTGAGAGAGTGTCAGAGAGCGAGTTCCTCTTGCTTGTTTAGATAGTGCATCATCGTGGTATTGACCGGATGCATGAGCACTAGAGAGTTCCTGTTTCTTGGGAGGAACGCCAGAAGAGCAAGAAAGACAGCTCGCAGTTCGAGGAGATTGATGTGAAGTTGTCTTTTGAACTGGGACCATTTTCCACTTACTTGTAGTTCTTAGAGTAAAGCTCCCCAACCTTCTAGTGACGCATCTGTTGTGATGATATGCGGCGAAGCTGGAAGCAAGAAAGGCAAGCCTTGAGAAAGGTTCTGAGGGCACATCCACCACCTTATAGCCTTGATCATTGGAGGTGTCACTCGGATGATATCATTGAATGAACCTGTACATTGGATCCATTGACCCGAAAGCGCCCCCTGAAAGGGCGCATGTGAAGATGACAGTGTGGAACCAGCAGAATGCATGAAGACATCATCCCGAGTAGGGATTTGAAGAGACGCACTGTTACGACTTCCTGGAACTTATGCAAATTGTTAATGAAAGAAGCCTGTCTTTGCGCTCTTGTGACGGAAACTCCTTCTTCTGGGTCGTGTTGAGAGTAGCACCCAGGAAACTTATACGTTGGGAAGGCTGGATAGACAGACTTGTCCTGATTGAGAGTGAGCCCCAAGCGATTGAAAAGTTTTAGACAGGCGTCGGAAGACTTGACTACGTCTTCTAGAGATGGTGCTTTGACCAACCAGTCACCCATGTGAGAAGTTGGCCTGATATATAATGCTCACTATTTCTAGTGATCACCTTGTATCAGTCCAAACAACCCTTATGGTGATTGGTTGTAAGTCAACCTTATAGACCAGCTATCCTAATGGTAGCATGGACAAAGCAGCCTTTAGGCTAAACTCTTTTGGCATGTGAAGCCAGCTGTTTTACCACATATAACCCCTTGAATACCAAGTGAAAGGACACCACACAGGTTGTTATGAAAATAAACAAGTATTTATTAACTAACATACACCTCTGAACTCTTTATGAGGTCAGCGGGCTAAGCACATGACAAACTCTTAGGAAAAATATGTTTAAGTTGCACGATTTACAATGGTGCCCTAGGGGCACAACAAACCATATACTAAGTAAGCGGAATGTGAAAGTCAATCAGAGGAATGGAGCTGTTCAGAGGCTGTAGGATCGCTGGGACCACGCTATACTAACTTGAGGTAAGTACTAGGAGGCCCACGGAACGCGTGTGCAGAGTGTGAACTCACACGCGAGATGCGCACAAACGTCTATGGACAGTACAGTTTTAAGAAAAAGGTGAGTACGGACGTCCCTGACTAGATAGGACAAAATCTACTGTGGAACTGGACACTAGGAGAGTCAAGCTACCCTTGAGCACCGAAATGCTCGTGTTACCTCACCCACAGGCTGCGGGTGCATAGGTGCCAAGTCGTGTCGGGTTCCGGCGTTGAAGTCTATGGAGCCTGGAGGAAAAGAGGCTGCAGGCGGTTAGGAGGAAGATGTCCGGTGTGAATCAAGGGTGGATCAGTGAAGAGAAGAACCTGAAAGCAGAGGGGACAATGTTCAAAGTCACTAGCCAGTGACTGGAGTGAAACCAGGAGCGGAACCAGATGTCGTCGTCGCGATCAGGTGAAGGTGGACGCTTGTCTCAGCAGCCACGTGGACCAGGTGGTGTCTTCGACGACCAGGATGGAGGCACGAGCTGTCCCACGCAGGCTCTCGCTGTCGGCGGTGTCGTCTTCGGATTCAGAGTCAACAGGCCTTGGCAAAGGCAACCCACGCGGTGAGTGGAAACGGCATCTGGAGTGGACCAGGAGGGTCCGGGGTGCTCCTCTTTTGGAAAGGAGCAAGGGCCAGTCTGGAGCAACCAGACCAGCAGTGAAGATTTCGCAGTTCGTCGTCTGGGAGGCCACTAGCCAGCCGGCAAGTGACCAGACAACGCGTCGAGCAGCAAACAGGCAGAAGGGCCCCACACAGATCTCGTGGATGCTGGAGGGCTGGTCTTCGGTGCAGGAGCTGCTCGGGGTCGGGGCTTCTCAGTCCCCAAAGCACTTGGACGAGGATGCCTCTGAAGTCGTACTGGAGCGAAGTGCTGGTTCTTCCAAGATGGCCGGTCCCACGTGTCTCGTCGCACCCACGGATCTCAGCTGTGCTGCAGATGTAGGTAGAGGTCGACGAGGTCTGGGAATCCGGGTCTCGTCGGGCTCTGAAGTCTGGATCCTTGCAGGAAGACGTCAAAAGGTAGCCGCTGCACGCTGATGGTGCCTGATTGTGCAGGGTGGACACTGCTTGCCCACAAGGGAGTTTTCTTCAGTCTCCTGTGGAGCAGAACGTCGAAGTCCAGAGTTTCTTCTTGTAAAGTTGATCAGGATAATCTAATTTGGAATGGGATCAGCTCCTACCTTTATCCGGCTAAAGGGGGGCTGCACTACGACTAGGTCCCTCCTCTGGGTGGGACCAGGAAGGGGGGTGGTTACACCCCTTTCATTTGTCCGGTCTTGCGACAGCTCTGGGGCTGGACTGCCCCAGGAACTGGTTTAGACCGGTGTATGCACAGGGACACCTTGTGTGCCCCAGGCATGTCTCATTCCTTTCAGCCCTGTCCTACCTAATACACAAAATCCTGGCAGGAAACCCTTTGTCCAAGCCTTCCTCGCTGGAAGGACTCCCAGCAGCAGGAGGTCAGACTTGTGTCTGTGGTGGCAGCCTCCATTTTGTGATGCTGAGGCTCGAGTTAACTTTAACCGGGGTTCACAGTTACATACATGTGGTGCCCCTCTAGAAGGGTGGAATGCTACCCCCGTCGCCAGAATTGGCGAGGGGGTAGTATTCCAATTCGTATGACACCTTACTCGACATGTTTTGATAATGCTATTCCAAAGTTAGCATTTAACCGCGAGGATTATAATGCACTTAAGAGTATATGGTATAGCGTTATCATGGAAACAGCTAAAGGACTTGGTTCCGAAAGCTGCAGACAGGCTCAGCTCATGCTAGAGCACCATTGTAGGAGAGTAGGGTCTGCAATCCTAAGATCACCCAGATTTTTTTGCTTTTGTTTCACTGGTTTACGACTTTCTCTGGCTGTGGGCCTGCCAATCAGACCCACAGCCTGGCTGTTCTCTCTCTAAATTACAACATGTACCCTAGGTGCATTTACCAATTGGTACTGGGCCACCTTATCAGACCCTGTAACTCAGGGCATAGGTGTACCCAGGGCCTACCAGGGGCTAAAACATGTATTATGCCACCCCTGGCTGGCCTCCTAAATTTGACACAACTGGCTGCATGACAGCTGGGGCAAAGTCGTGTAATCACCCTTTGCTGTAGATATAGTATACCTATATCTAACCCTAAAATGGACACACAGATTCCTATCAGTCACTCCTATGGCAGGCCTTAACAATCCTGAAGGCAGAGTGCTTGGAATCGTGTGAGATGGTGCTCTGGCATGAGCTGAGCCTGTCTGCAGCTTGCGGAATCAAGTCCTAATAGCTGTCCCATGATATCGCATACCATATACTCTTAAGTGCATTATAATCCTCGCGGTTAAATGCTATCTTTGGTATTGCTTTATCAAAACATGTCGAGTAAGGTGTCATACGAATTGGAATACTAACCCCTCGCCAATTCTGGCGACGGGGTTAGCATTCCACCCTTCTAGAGGGACACGACATGTATGTAACTGTGAACCCCGGTTAAAGTTAAACGAAGCCTCAGCTCCACAAAATGGATGCTGCCACCACAGACACGAGTCTGACCCCCTGCAGCTGGGAGTCCTTCCAGCGAGGGGAGCCTGGACAAAGGGTTTCCTGTCAGGGGCGGTGCTAGCACCGTCCCAGACATGGTTTTGTGTATCCTGGGTAGGTAGGGCTTTACAGGAAGGTGACTGCTGAGTGGCACCCCGGTGCTCACTACGCATAGGCCGGTCAGAACCAGTTCCAGGGGCACACCAGCCCCTGGCCTGGGGAAAGTCCGGCATGGCAGAGTGGTGTAACCACCCCCCTCCTAGTCCTACCCATAGGCAGGACCTAGTCACCGGGTCAGCCCCCTTTTTTAGTATAAAGATAGGAGCGGGCCCCCTGTTCAAATTAGATCATCTTTGGAATCAAGACACGACTTTCTGCGAAAGACATCAAGATTTCCTTCTTCAAGATTCTCCCTTGTGGCTAAGGAGTAGTCACCCTGCATCAAGCGGGCACCATCCTAAGAACACTGCGGTCTGCTGCAAGTCCTTCTTCACGAATCCGACGACCCAGCTCGACGAGACCCGGCTTCCATGGCACCTCTGACCTCTACTCACCTCTACAGCAAAGCTGAGAACTGTGAGTGCAACGAGACCTCGAGGGACCGACGATCGCCAAGACTGCACAACTTCTTTGCAACAAGCCCACCGTGTGCTCCACTGGTGAGTGCTTTGGGGTCCGAGAAGCCCCAACCCTGAGCAGCTCCAGCACCGAAGATCAGCCCTCCAGCATCTCCACGATCTGCGTGGGGCCCTTCTGCTTTTGCGTGCTCACCGCGCTGTGTGGCTACTAGCCGGCTGGCTTGTGGCCTTCTTCACGACGCCCGACGACATCACTGCTGCTGGTCTGGTTGCTCCAGACTGGCCCTTGCTTCCTTCTTCAAGAGAGGCACCCCGGACCCTCCTGGTCCACTCCAGACGCCATTTTGAGTCCACCGCGTGGGCTTGAATTTGCCGAGGCTTTGTTGCCCAATCCTGGGTCCAGCGACGCCGACAGCTTCATCCATCGTGGGACAGCTCGCTCCTCCATCCTGGTCGCCGACAACGCCTCCTGGTCCGTGAGATCTGCGAGCACAGCGTCACCCACTCACCTAGTCGAGGTGACTACCATCTGGTGCCCTCCTGGTGCCACCTGACTACTGGCTAGTAGTCTCGAACTTGGTCCCCTCTGATTTCAGGTGTCATCTTCCTTCGATCCAGGCTTGGATCCATCGAACTTTCTTCACTGGTCGCCTGCCAGCAACTTCTTTCTTCCAGGCTCCTGGTCCGTCTACGAGGATTCGCGACGTCTTTTGAGACCTATGCAGCTGCAGCCCCTGGGCTAGGTAACTTCGGCATTTCGGTGCCCCAGCATAGCCTCACTATCCAAGGGTCAGGATCCACTTTCGTTTTCCTCCTACCAGGTCGGGTTCGCCCGAGAACACTAACTTTGTCATTACTAGCTACCATAGACTTTGTCCCGCATCCCGCGTGAGAGTGCACACCCCGCACCCGAGTCCCCTACGCCTCCTAGAAGTAATCTGAAGATTCTATAGTCAAGTCCTAGCGATTCCTAAGCCTATTAGTACTGTACTTACCTGCTAGTAATTTCGCATTCCACTTTCAGAGTATATGGTTTTCCGTGCCCCTCGGGCATTTGTATATACTGTGCTAACTTAAGTATTTTCGTAAGAGTTTTTTTTTGTGCTTAGTACCCTGTCCTCATAAAGAGTACAGGGCTGTTGTGATTCTTAATAAATATCTTGTTTATTTTCATAACACTTGTGTGGTGTCCTTTCACTGGGTATTCAAGGGGTATATGTGTGGTAAACAGCTGGCTTAACACGCCCTCTCGAGTCTTTAGCCTTAGACTGCTCGTATCCATGCTACTAGGATAGCTGGTCTATAAGGTTGACTTACAACCAATCATCAATAAGGGTTGCTGGACTGATACATAGTGTTCACTAGAATAGTGAGCACTGCATATCAGGCCACCTTCTCACAACCATCTCACATATTTCCAAGCACTCTGCCTTCAGGATTGATTAGGTCTGCCATAGGAGTGACTGATAGGAGGATATGTGTCCATTTTAGGGTTAGAATATGGATACTATATCTAAAGCAAAGGGTGATTACACCACCTTGTCCCAGCTGATTGATCAGCCAGTTGTGTCAGGTTTGGATGGCCAGCCAGGGGTGGCATAATACATGCTGCAGCCCCTGGTAGGCCCTGAGTGCACCTATGCCCTGGGTACCTAAGGTACACTGTACAGGGACTGATAAGGTGACTCAGTATCCAATTAGATATGTACCTAGAGTACATGGAATCCATTTTACAGAGAGAGCAGTGGGCCTGGGGTCCTGAATAGCAGGGCCCCAGGTCAACTAAGTCAAAAAACCAGCAAAACACCAGGCAAAAAGTTGGGGGCAACCATAGTCAGATATCCACCTTCCTACAATCCAGATATGGAAAGACTTGATGGTGTTGTTGCCTGAGATATATGGCTACTGGAGATAGGCATTTGGTAAAAATGCGAGGTGCCAATTTGAGCCCAAACGGTAGGACACGGAATTGGAAGTATCTGCCCGCTACTGCAAACCTCAAGAACTTTTTGCGATTCCGGTGGATATGGATGTGAAAATAGGCATTCTGAAGATCCAGAGATACCATTTAGTCCATTGCGTTGAGAAGTTGTAGTACTTCCTGGATGGTAACTGTGAGAAGTTGGCCTGATATATAGTGCTCACTATTCTAGTGATCACTGTGTATCATTCTAAACAACCCTTATTGATGATTGGTTGTAAGTCAACCTTATAGACCAGCTATCCTAGTAGCATGGACAAGAGCAGTATTTAGGCTAAACTCTAGAGGGCGTGTTAATCTAGCTGTTTACCATCACATATACCCCTTGAACACCAAGTGAAAGGACACCACACAAGCTGTTATAAAAATAAAGTATATTTATTAATAACAAGTCTACCCTGAACTCTTTATGAGTCAGGGAGCTAAGCACAATACAAAACTCTTAAGAAAATACTACAAGTTGCAAAATAAACACAAATGGCCGAGGGGCACGAAAAACCATATACTCTAAAAGTGGAATGCGAAATACTAGCAGGTAAGTAACACGATCCAGAGGCTTCAGGACCGCTAGGAGTACCTTACTGAACCCTAAGGTTAGGAGCAGGAGGCCTAGGGAACTCGGGTGCAGAGTGTGAACTCTTACGCGGGATGCGGGACAAAGTCTATGGATGCTAGTAATTCTAAAGTTACTGTTTCCGGACGAATCCGACTATTTAGACTAAAAACGAAAAAGGATCTGGACACCAGGATAGTGAACCTACGTTGGAGCACCGAAATGCTCGAGTTACCTAGCCCAGGGGCTGCAGCTGCATAGGGTTCAAATGCCGTCGGAGATCCTCGTTGTAGTCTATGGAGCCTGAAAGAAGATGTTGCTGGCAGGCGACCAGTGAAGATGTTCGGTGTGATCCAAGGCTGGATCGGTGATGAAGACGACCTGAAAGCAGAGGGGACTTCGTTCTCAATCACTAGCCAGTGATTGTGTGGGCACCAGGATGGCACCGGATGAAGTCACCGCGATCAGGTGAGTGGGTGACGCTGGACTCTGCAGTCACACGGGCCAGGAGGCGTTGTCGGCGACCAGGCTGGAGGTGCGAGCTGTCCCACGATAATTGCTGCTGTCGGCGATGCTGGATCCAGAATTGGAGCAAAAAACCTTGGCAAAGGCAAGCCTACGCGGTGGAGTCAAAATGGCGTCTGAAGTGGACCAGGAGGGTCCAGGGCGCTTCTTGTTGGACAAGGCGCAAGGGCCAGTCTAGAGGACCTAGACCAGCGGTGGAAATGTCATGGTACGTCGTCAGGAGGGCCACTGGCCAACGGGCAAGTGACCGGACAACGTGGCAAGCAGCAAAGAAGCAGAAGGGCCCCACGCAGATCTCGTGGATTCTGGGGGGCTGGACTTCGGTGCTGGAGCTGCTCAGGGTTGGGGCTTCTCAAACCCCTGTGCACCCATTTGAGGATCCCTCGGCGGTCGTGCTGGTTAAGCGTCGAGCAGGTCTTGAGGATAGCCGGTCCCTCAGGTCTCGTCGCACCCACAAATCTCAGCTGGGCTGATGAGGCAGATAGAGGTCAGAGATGGCAGGGAATCCGGGTCTCGTCGAGCTGGTCAGTCTTGATCTGGAGGATGGACGTACAGCAAACCGCAACCGCTTAGGTGGTGCCTGCTGGTGCAGGGTGGCTACTCCTTAGCCACAAGGGAGAGTCTTCAGAGAATGTCAAGAGTTCCTTTCGTGGAAAGTAGTTCAAGATTCACGATTATCTAATTTGGGAAGAGGGCCCGCTCCTACCTTTATCCTAAGAAAAGGGGCTGGCACGCGACTAGGTCCTGCCCATGGGTGGGACCAGGAGGGGGGTGGTTACACCCCTCTCCTTTGTCCGGTCTCTCCCCAGCTCAGGGGCTGGGGTGCCCCTGGAACTGGTTTGAGCCGGCATATGCACAGTGAGCACCGGGGTCCCACTTGCAGTCACCTTCCTCTCAGCCCTGCCTACCTGGGATACACAAACTCCTGTCTGGAGTGGTGCTGGCACCGCCCCTGACAGGAAACCCTTTGTCCGAGCCCTCCTCGCTGGAAGGACTCCCAGCAGCAGGAGGTCAGACTTGTGTCTGTGGTGGCAGCATCCATTTTGTGATGCTGAGGCTCGAGTTAACTTTAACCGGGGTTCACAGTTACATACATGTCGTGTCCCTCTAGAAGGGTGGAATGCTAACCCCGTCGCCAGAATTGGCGAGGGGTTAGTATTCCAATTCGTATGACACCTTACTCGACATGTTTTGATAATGCTAGGACAAAGTTAGCATTTGACCGTGAGGTACATAATGCACTTAAGAGTATATGGTATAGCGTAATCATGGAACAGCTATTAGGACTTGGTTCCACAAGCTGCAAATGGGATCAGCTCATGCCAGAGCACCATCTCACATAATTCCAAGCACTCTGCCTTCAGGATTGATAAGGCCTGCCATAGGAGTGACTGATAGGAATATATGTGTCCATTTTAGGGTTAGATATAGGAATACTATATCTAAAGCAAAGGGTGATTACACCACCTTGCCGCAGCTGTCGTGCAGCCAGTTGTGTCAGATTTGGGTGGCCAGCCAGGGGTGGCATAATACATGCTGCAGCCCCTGGTAGGCCCTCGGTGCACCTATGCCCTGGATACATAAGGTATGCTGTACAGGGACTGATAAGGTGGCCCAGTACCAATTGGTAAATGCACCTAAGGTACATGCTTGTCAATTTAGAGAGAGAACAGCTAGGCTGTGGGTCTGATTAGCAGGCCCACAGCCAGGGAAAGTCGTAAACCAGTGAAGCAAAAAGCAAAAATCGGGGGTGACCATAGGATTGCAGACCCCACTCTCCTACAGTAACCATACGAAACGATTGATTTTTTAAGAATTTGTTGAGGTTTCTCAGGTCTAAGGTCGGTCACCATTTTTTCTCCTTCTCGCGTACTAGGAAGAAACGGGTGTAAAATCCTTTCCCTCGTTGACAAAGAGGAACCCTTTCTATAACTCCCTTCCGGAGCATAATTGAAATCTCCCAGAGTAGAACACATAGATTTTTGTGGAGCATAGGTCGAATAGGGGTTTGGGGAGGAATTTGAGTGAACTCCAGTGAATGACCGAATTGAACTAATTGCAGAACCCAACGGTCGGTTGTGATTTGTTTCGAATTTTGTAGGAAATGGGAAATTCTTCCTCCAACTCCTGAGGACGGAGATGAACTGGAGACTGGCGGTAGTGAAAGGTCATTGTCGCCGAGCGGCGCCCTTCTGCTGACCACCTTTGCTATGAAAGGAAGCTTAATATAGGATGACTTGCTGCTGAAGCTGCTGGTATTGTGGTCGATACTGTTGACCAGAAGAGTAGGAAGATCGGCTTTGGTAATCACGTTTTGTAGAGGATTGTCCCCTTCCTCTTGAGCCACGAAAAGGTGGGTTCTTAAATTGCAGGGTACCCAAAGCTCTGGCCGTGTCGGTATCCTTTTTAATACCCTGAAGAGCTTTGTCAATATGTGATCCGAAGAGAAACTGGCCTTCCTAGGGCATGTCCAAGATTTTTGTCTGCACCTCCGGGCAGAATGAAGCTGCCTTCAACCAACCCTGGCGCCTTAATACAGCTGCGCAGGCCAGTTGACAAAATCCAGTTGAAGCGATATCCATCGCACAATCTATTTCAAATGCAAAGCGTTCGCCTTCAATTAAGATCTTTTTGCTTCCTCCTTCGACTCATCTGGTAAGGCCTCAAGATAAGGAGCTATGTCTGCTCACAACTGTCTATTATAACGCCCTAACAGTGCCAAGGAATTGGATGCACGCACTGTTAAAGCTGACATTGATGAGAAACGCTTCCCAATGTTATCAAGCTTTCGACCCTCTTTGTCTGGAGGGGCGGTTAGTGGGGCAGAATTTTTCAATTTACGTTGAGCAGCCTGCGTGATGACAGAGTCTGGTTTGGGATGTCCTGTCAAGCAAGCTGGGGCAGTATCTGGAGCTCGGTACTTTTTATCCAGACGAGGCAATACCGGGGGCACCGAGGAAGGGTTTTCCATAATTTTACACCTTGATTCCATATGTACTTTATAATGAGTATAGATCTGACTGATTTCTTAAAAGGCTCCCTTAAATCGTATAGGAAGCATTCTTTTTTTTTTTTGGGGGGTTCAAATCTGCTTTATTGAGATAAAAGTAGTAGGATACACAGCTTGGAACGCCTACAACCCGGAGGCCGGCAGCAATGGATGAGCAACAATACACAGCCTGGAAGCCGGCATCCCGGGGGCCCGGCGGCAAAGTATAGAGCGTCGCTGCATCGCATCAGTATCCGGTGGAGCAGGCCAAGCGAGGATGAGCAGCAGTCGAACAGATTTTTTGAGCGAGAGAATAGTCTCACTATTGTTTTGTTGTCTGTGAAACAAGAACCACTAAACATCCCAACGAGTTAACAAACTAAGAGGTGTTGCATGACTGTATTGCGTTAGAGTGTGGTAATGGTGCATCGCGGCTATCTTGGTGGGTGGCGCTGCGCGGGGAGATTGACTGTCCTAGTCTCGACTGCTAGTGTGAGTGGAAGTTCGCGGGGCGTAATCTCAGGATCAGTAGGGTATGGAGGACATAGTTTACCAGAGGTGGGACCGTCCGTCTAAGTGGCAGGGAGGACGCTTGGGCTCAGAAAGGGGTAAGAAGGCAGCGCTATTTATCCAGGGTTACAGTCAATGTCTAGAAATGTGTCACTGTACCTGGGGAGTGTCGGGTTCATCGCTTGACTGCGCATCGTCTGGTGAGCGTTTAAGCAGATAGTGTACCAGTGGGCCCCAGATGTTCCCAGGCCGGCAAGAGAGAGGCAATAGCTCAGCAAAGGTGGTGTGCTGGTCTTGGCAGTATGTCAAGTCAGTTAGCCAGTCCTTGAACTTGGGAGCTCTGCCCCTGCTCCAGCAGCAAGCAACACGTCTCTTGGCCAAGAGCAATGCTATGTCAATGAATTTTCTGCATTCCCTAGGTAATTGCTTGGTATATCCAAGGATGGCTACCAGAGGGTCCGCAGGAACCTCCTCATCTACCATTTCCGCGACGGCTTCGATGACCTGCCGCCAGTAGTCAGCAACCTGGGGGCAGGACCATGCCAGGTGGAGAAAATCAGCATGTTCAGCACGGCATCGTTCGCAGCGATCATTATCGGCCAGTCCAAACCTGAATTTCCGGACCGGCGTATAATACATCCTCTGAAGGAATTTATAGTGTATTATTTTCAATCTGCAGCTGGCCGAGATGCGGGAAGTTAATACGCAGCAGTATTTCCATTGGTCATCCGAGACATCTGTTCCCAGTTCCGCCGACCAGTGCAATCGGGCAGCAGAGGCCTGTAAAGGAGCAGCTCCGCGAAACTGGCGGTAGAGCCCAGAGACCAAATGTGTCCCATCCTGTGACTCTAAAAGATAGTGTAGTGGTGGCAGGGTCGCAGGCTCATCAGGATAGTCAGGTAGGATGTCACGCATCCCAGCACGTAGTCGGATATAGTAAAATAGGTCAAGGGGCGAATGGGTATGCGTCCCAAAAAATTGATCGGCTGATTTGAAAAGTCCGTCGTGGAACAGGTCTCCCCAGCAGACGATAAGAAGCTTGCCACAGAGCTGTCGAAATCCTACTTCCGATAGCAAGGCCAGACGTGGATGATAAGTAAGGGGAAGATTGGGGGAGTAGGGCAGCGTGCAGAGCAGCCGCCGAGCAATGCGGCGCCATGCATCCAGCGTGCAAGAAACCGAGGTATTCGAAGTGGTGATGGAAGTCTTGGGACAGTGCAGCAGGCCATTCAGCGGGAGGGGGTGTACTATCCAGTCCTCCACCGCTATATGTGGCATGAAGGGAGTAGGGGCCATCCAATGATAGGCGTAATGCGCCTGTGCGCATAAATAGTACGTTTCGAAGTCGGGGACATCAAAGCCCCCTTGGTCATAGGGTAGGGTCAACGTCGACCATTTCAAACGGGGAGACTTACCGCCCCAAAAAAGTCTGCGCAGCTCCGTGCGAAGTGTCTTGAAGAAAAAGGCACCAGGGTAGTAGGGAATATTGAGGAAAAGGTACAGGAATCGGGGCAATAATATCATTTTTATAAGGGAAGCTCTACCAGCCATGGAGAGAGGCAACGTGATCCACCTATCAACGGAGGCAGTAAGTTTGGTCACGGCTACGCCATAATTGGAGCGGAGTGTCTCGTCCTTGGTGCGCGCGATACGAATCCCAAGATATCTGAGATCATCACGGCACCACACCCATGGGTAATCTAGGGGGAAGTCGTGCACAGCATCAGTGAGAGGAAAGAATTGCGATTTAGACCAGTTGATGTGAACGCCCGACTGACCTCCGAAAAGGACAAACTCACGAAGCAGGGGATTAAGGTGTTGATCCGGGTATTTGACGTACAGCGTTATGTCATCCGCATAGAGGGATACATCGATTTGCCGCTGCAGACACTGTACCGCTCCTGCTCGGTGTAATTGGCGCAGACGGCAAGCCAAAGGTTCCACTGCAATAGCGAACAATAGAGGCGAGAGCGGACACCCCTGACGGGTGCCTCTTGTAAGGTTAATGGGTGGCGACAATTTTCCATTTATCAGCACTTTTGCCGTGGGGTCTGTGTATAGGAGGCGCACCCAGGCCAAGAACATTTTAGGGAAACCCATGCTGGCCAAGACCGAGAAGAGGTAGGGCCATTCGACCGAGTCGAACGCCTTGGAGGCGTCCAGGAACACAGCTGCCACAGGGATATCAGGGTGGACTGTGCGGAGCAGGGAGAAAAGGGTGCGGAGATTATGAGACGTAGACCTGCCCGCCACAAATCCAGACTGATCAGGTAGGACAAGTCTGGTCATGAGTAGTGAAAGTCGCGTGGCCAGGACCTTAGCAAGGATCTTGACGTCACAATTCAGAAGGGAGAGTGGGCGGTAAGAGTCGCAGGAGGCGGGATCCTTGTCCGGTTTCAGAAGCGAGGTGATAACCACCTCCCGCATAGAGCAGGGCAGTATCCCATCAGCCAACGATTCGGCAAACACCTCACTCAGCACGGGAGCCATGATTTCAATATAGGCCTTGTAGAATTCGGCCAAATGCCATTGAGCCCCGGGGCTTTACCGTTCTTGAGGGACATGATGGCTTCGCGAATCTCATCGAGCTCGAAGGGCGCCGCAAGGAATTCCCTATCTCCATCACTAAGCCAGCAGAGGGCCACTTCGCTCAAGTATTCAGCATATGGAGCGTCCTCCTCCGCCGTGGACGTATATAGTGTCGAGTAGTGTGTCGTGAAGGTAGTAAGGATCGCATCTGTTTCCCTAATGGCGGCGCCAGTTGCATCCGTAAGCTCTAAGACAGTGTTGTGTGCGCGTGGCGTGCGTGTGAGTGAAGCCAGCACTTTCCCAGGTCTCTCCCCCTCGCAGTATCTCCGGGCCACCCAGTGTTTACCCCGATATTTCGCCTCCCTGGCAGCCTCCTCCTCATATTTGGACAGCGTGTCCCTAAAGGTCACCTGCAGGCGTGGATCATCATCTACCGCCATTTGGAGCTCCAGTGCGCGCAGCTCTGTCTCTAGTGTGGTGATAGTGCGCAGGATAGCACGTAGGACCCCGTGACATTTGGAAATGCAGAACCCCCTAATGGTGACCTTGAAAGCCTCCCATATGTGCTCTACCGACTCCACTGAGCCCTTGTTTCTAGGGAAGAATTCTCTAATTTCCTCTCCCAGCTCTGTGCGAAAGAGATCGTCAAGGAGCACGTCGGGGCTTAGCCTCCACTGTGGTTTCGGACTTTCCCAACCAGGGGTCCTGAACTGCAACTTCACAGGGCTGTGATCTGAAAAAGTTCTGGGCAAGTGGTCAACCCCTATCAGCTCCTTTGTAATGTCTCGGGTAACCAAGAAATAGTCCAGGCGCGCCCATGTCCCGGTGTGAGGTGTGAAGTGTGTGTGCCCTCCCGCCCGTGGGGATACAGGTGTCTCCAGGCATCAAACAGACCACCCTCCTCCACCACTCCCTCCAAAATCTCTCTGGCTCGGGGCTTGTAGGAGCTAACACCATCCGCCCTGTCGAGGGGGGGCGCCAGCGCCAGATTAAAATCACCACCCCAGATGACATGTCGTGCCCCTATCGAAACAATCCTACCCCACAGTGTGGAAAAAAAGGCAGGCGAGTCAACATTCGGTGCATACATAGAGACAAATAAATAGATGTCATGTCCTACCCTGCCCCACAGCAAGACATACCGCCCCTCCCTGTCCACCTCCTCCCCGAAGCGATGGAAAGGCACACCACGGGCAATGAGAATCGCCACGCCCCTCGCATATGTCGAATAGGAGGAGAAGGCACGGGTACCTGCCCATTTGAGTCCAAAGGAGTTGTCCCTGCGTATGGGCATGTGCGTCTCCTGCAGCATGGCAACCTGTACATGATGTCTATTCAAGTAAGCAATAACATTCCTGCATTTTTTAGCATCGTTCAACCCCCGGACATTCCACGATAGACATGTCAGTCGCGCTGCAGTGTTCACAGCAGCCATGGATATAGCGACAGCAAAGGCGAAAGAGCCCAAGAGGGCCAAACAGAGGATCCACCGCCAACCCCAAAGGACCGAGTCATACACCAAGCGGAGTAATATATACACAGCGCATTCAATGCTAACCTCTCAGAAACTAGCCCCCCCCCCACCCACCCCAGCATCCCAAACATGCCAGTAGCCTTGGATCCCCTCAACATGAACCCCCCTCTTCACCCTCCCCCCCAACGTCAGAGAGGCAAACGGCCAAACAAACAATAAGTCAGTGGGGAACACCCAATTGGGGTACATCAGAAAGTGCGCGCTGCCACTATCCGGCCCATAGCTCCAAACTGTACCGTCCCTGGTGGAGTCTAGGGCCGAGAGAGTGGTCCTTGGTATACGTTACCACTGGGGTGCAGTGTCCAGTTGATCGCCGCTCACGCATCTCCCCAATTCTCAAGTGGTGAGTCAGTGCCAGCTAGTGGTCCGGTATGATGCAAATGTGAGTCAGAGTATGTAAGATCCGTTAGTCTGCATGGTGCTCAGGAGGCAGGTCATCATTCTCTTGTTCGTCTGCAGGGGCCTGTTTATCTCTGCGTGCTCTTCGGATCGTCTTGAGGAAATCCTCAGCTTTCTGCGGGTTGGTGAAAAAGCGTTGCTTGCCCTGATGGGTGACTAAGCTTCGCTGGGTACAAGAGGGCGTAGTCTATTTGGGCCTCCCGCAGTTTTTTCTTCACTGGGAGGAATTTGCGCCGCTCGTCCTGGACCATCGGGGTGAAATCAGGATAAATGGAGAATGTAATGCCCTCGAACCTCAGTGATCCTTGTGTCCGGGCAGCCCTGAGGGCCGTGTCGCGGTCCCGATAATTCAAAAGACGAGCAATGATAGGTCTCGGTGGCAGGCCTGGTTGGGGCATAGGCGCCAAGGATCGGTGGGCCCTCTCCACAATGAATTGGGATGAGAAAGCTTCATCTCCGATCGAACCCTTGAGCAGTTTCTCCACATAGAGCTCCATCCTGCCCGTAGCAGTGGATTCCGGCACATTCGTAATGCGGATGTTATTCCGGCGGCTACGCGCCTCCAAATCCTCATTCTTTGCCGCTATGATGCGGAGGAGATTGTCCATTCTCGCTAGTTGCGTCGTATGGGACGCGGCGGCATCAGTGTTGTCGGAGATCCTCTGTTCCGCAGATGTAAGGCGCTCCTCATGGCGATCTACCTTATGGACCAGGGCGTCCAGTCTGGCCGTGACGCCGTCCACCTTCTCTACGACGGTGGCAAAGCCTTGACGCATCTCTTGTATCAGGTTGGTAAAGTCCGCAGCAGGAGCGTTGGTGGGGCAGGCTGTGGTGGCGGTACGCTGGGCCCCGGATTCATCTGCGCCGACGTGTTGCTTTTGCGTGTGTTATCGAAGCTCAGCTTAGGCTGGCGAGTCTCAGGTCGTTCCATGGTTGTGACCGGAGGCAAGTGAGAGGCCAAAAAGGAAGAAATAAGGCGACAGAGCACTGTGGGTAGGAGACAGCCAGGAGTAGGTAATAGGGTTCCAGGCGCAGTGTACTGTAGTATACCGCAATGCAGCCGGCGCCACCAGTAGTGCTAAATGGTCGCCAACCGTCCAGTGGCAGTGGTTGCTAGTCCTGCCCTGGGCACCCGGTTGCAGTAGCAGGCACCCGCCGTGTGCTAGCCAGGTAGTGCAGAGGCCAGAGCGTCGCCCCCCCTCCGATGGGCTGTAGGGTCAGATCCAGGGAGGCAGGCCAGTGACCAGGAGTAGCGCGGCATACAGATTAGTGCCTCTCAGTATGGCAGCTGCGTGATACGTTTACAGCCCCCAGCGCATTCAGTGCTCGAAATAGTCTATAACCCAGCCATGCGGTGTAATGTCAGGGGAGCTCCGCTCGATGGTACAACCCCTACCCCCGATCCAGGATTTCAGGCGGGCATCGCCGCGCAGGTACGGGGCTGTGGCGCCGGGGGAGACAGGCACGGCGACCAGGTAGCGCTGCGTTTGCAGGCGTCGCAGCAGGAGCAGCCCGCCGTCCGTGGCAGCTCGGTGACGGCCGGGGGGAGACCCAAGGAGAGCAGGCAGCAGTCTCCTACCTTCACCGTCCCCTCCGCACGCCGGCACAGCAGGATCGGGCAGACGAGGGTCCGTTGCGGCCTGGGAGCCTCGTGGCAGGCACCGAGGTTGCGTAGTTGTGGCAGCCAAGCGTCCGCCACAGGCAGCTCCAGAGCAGGCACCGGGCAGGTTTCAGAAGCCCGTATCTTCGGCTCTGGGAATCGCAGCCACTCCAGACTTGACACGATTGTAGATGGCACCCCCCGGATGCGGAATCCGGTCTCCTGGGGGCACCGCGGCACCCCGTGGCGAAGGATCACGGCAGGATAAGTGACCAAGGAGCGGGAGCTGCAGGTCTAGGCAGCCATTCCGCAAGCGCGCCCTCTAGCGCCCCCCGTATAGGAAGCATTCTTGCTGGTGTGACGGCATAGGTATCTGGAAACGTTGCGCCACCCTCTCCACTATGTGAATCAGCCTGCGCAGGCATGGGAGAAGCAGGACAGGGTATGACATAGTCGTCCCACTCGTCATGAGTAGACTGGGAATCGTGAAGTTTCCTTTCTTCATGGGGTTCCTCCTCCTCGTCATTTGTGGAAGGCAGAGGTGGTGGAATGACAGGCCCGGCTGTATATTCAAGGGTGGAACTTGTGGTCTTGGTGGTGGAGATACAGCTGGAAGTGGAGACTTGGCAGTAGTAGGGAATCTCTGCTTATAGTCTGTAATGAGGAACTGTAGGTCGGAAACCAAAGATGCTGGTAGGCAAACCATGGGAGGCGGAGGTGGATGGTATTCCTCTGGACCAACATCCTGATCCTCCTGATCCTGGTCCTCATAATCCGAACCGTCCTGATACTTTACGTTCAGTTCAGTTAAGTTAAGAATAAGAGTTGATATGAATTCTGTGCATGTTCACACTAAAAATGAAAGATATGAAGAGCACAAGGTTGTTTCGGCCATATGGGGCTCTGCATTTGAAATTGTTGCGCTGGATAATGTTATTGTAAAAAACGCCCTTTGTATCATTTCCAGCCCTGAGGAAGCCGATGGGTTATCAGTAACCTCGGCGAAACGCGTTGGCATGGGATTGGATTTGAAAACAAATTAAATAAGAAGAAACTTTCAAGAGCCTTTTGGATTGTTTTGTGTTTTTGAAGGACAAAAAAAATGTTAATGTTGTGATAAGTGGTGTGCTACAATTTTTGTGATTTTCAAGAGGTGGACGGTATTCCTCTGGGCCAACATCCTGATCCTGGTCCTCATAATACGAACTGTCCTGATACTTTACGTTAAGTTCAGATGAGATTGTCGCTGTTCGAAACATACTGCCCTCATCAGAATCCTCTTCGTCCAAGAGGTGAGCCGGAGGCAATGGCTGGACCCTACTAGGTGAAGTCAGGGCCGGTGTCAAGGTACATTTCGTTATTCTGAGATGTACATATGTACTTTTCAAATTAGAATCCGTCGTCGTCGACGAGCCAATCGACGGTGTAGTCGTCGACGGGGAAGCGTCGACGGGCACCATAGTCGATGGAGTTCCCGTCGACGGAGCCTTCGTCGACGATTGAGTAGATGTCGACGGGACAGTCTTCGGGCCGTTGTCAACACGGTCGTCGGCGATCGCAGAGTCAACGGTTGCTTGGAGATAGACGAGGTCTTCATCTTTATCGTTGACGAGACAGACCTACCGGCCGTCGACGATGGAGTTGTCGTCGTCGACGTATACAGTGGAGAAGAGGCGACAGAAGTGGAAACCGTCGTCGTCGACGAGGTCACACACAAGGCCGTAGACGTAGATTTTCTTATTGTTGAATCCACCGTCGACGAGACCGTCGTCGACGTAGTGGAAGAAGGCTTCTTAAAGGTGTGAACAATCTCGTGAGGAGAAACCTTTGGTGGCAGAGCCTTGGAATGTCCCTCTGAAGATTTATGTGTCTTCTTCTGAGGTGGCTGCGACGAAGGGCCTGGAAAAACCACCTTGGTCTTTTCTGAGAGGATTTGGAGGAAATTGAAGAACCCCCACTGTCCTCAGAAGAATCTAGTTGGTCTTTGTCTTTCAGCCTCTGCAGCCAAATAAAGAGGCACCCCTGCCGATCTTTGAGGGTCTTTGAAGAAAAGGTACGTCATACCTTGCAGTCCTTTGAAGAGTGATCCAGGTAAAGGCAGCAGAGACAGTCTTTGTGCTGGTCATCCACATGAAGGAGTAGTTTCTTTTCTGTAACTCCAGTTCTGTAGTAGGGGTATCTCTGTTATAGTCATAATCTAGTGAACAGTCCCGCCCATGTGCGTGGACCCCGGAGCAATCAAAAATAATCTCTTAAAGTGTCGAAAAAATGCAGAACTGCACAGACACTTAAGAGAGAATTTAACGACATATAATGCAGCCTATAAACAGGCTACACTGTCCAGTACTTCAGCTAGAAATTCTACCAAAAATCCACAAAACAGCAAAGCCTGTCCAGATTACTCTTGCCTCAGCAGCAAAAACCCCTCTGGAATGATAGAGAGGAAGACATGGACAGACAAGCCCCATAGGCTGCCATTATGTGGCTCAGAACAGGATACTGTGCCTTTAAGAGAACTTTCCAGAACTTCACAGTATCCCAGAATGCCCTGCAGGTCCCTCTTACTTTCAGTTCTTTTTGAAGGCGTAACACGCCAGACCTGTAGCATTCCTTACATGAATATCTTTCTCCACCGGGGAGGAGGGCGGGCGCTTATGACTATAACAGAGATACCCCTACTACAAAACTGGAGTTACAGAAAAGAAACTACTCCTTCTGTAGTAGGGGATCTCTGTGTATAGTTATAATCTAGTGAATAGAATGGCAAGCCCATCCCCACAACAAAGCGGCGGTGGAGAAAAGAAACCAACACCACTATTGTGCGAACAAATTCCGCAGCGAAGCCTGTCCAACCTGAGCATCCGCCCTGGCATCAGTGTCCAGACAGTAATGCTTAGCAAAGGTATGAACCGACTTCCAAGTGGCGGCCTTGCAAATTTCTGCAATCGGCACATTACGGAGCAAGGCTGTCGTGGCAGCTTTGCCCCTGGTGGAATTAGCCTTAGGCTTACCTCCTAAGGTCTTATTAGCTTTCTGGTAACACAGTTGTATGCAGGACACAATCCACCTGGAGTTGGACTGCTTAGAGGTCCCAAGACCCTTCCTGACCGATCCATAATTGATAAACAATTGGTCTGACCTACGAATACCTTTGGTCTTATCCAGATAAAATTTCAACACCCTCCTAACATCCAGGGAATGTAGAGACCTTTCCGCTGGAGATGAAGGTTCTGAAAAAACGTAGGCAAAGTTATAGTCTGGTTGACATGAAAGTCAGAAATAACCTTGGGAAGAAATTTAGGGTGAGTACGCATAACAACCTTAGCAGCATGAAATACAGTATAAGGTTCATTACAACACAACGCCTGAATTTCACTCACCCTGCGGGCCGATGTAATGGCCACGAGGAACGCCGCATTCCAGGACAGGTGCTGCAACGAAGCCTTATGAATGGGTTCAAAAGGCTCCTTCATCAAACCGGACAGCACCACATTCAATTCCCATGAAGGCGAGGGAAGCCTGACAGGAGGGAACACTTTCTTCAAGCCTTCCAAAAAGTCCTTGATCACAGGGATCTGGAAGAAGGAAGTCTGTGAAGGGCTTTTCCTGTAGGCAGTCAATGCAGCGAGATGAACCTTAATGGAATGAACATTAAGGCCAGACCTCGCCAAATGCAGAAGGTAAGGAAGGATGACATCTTCCTTGCACGTCGTAGGGTCAAAGTTCCTGGACACACACCAGACACAAAACCTCTTCCACTTGTAAGCATAAGATGTCCGAGTGGAAGGTCTCTTAGGCTTTATCAGTATGTCCATGCAATCTTCGGGCAGATTCAAATGGCCATATTGCACTATCTCAGGAGCCATGCCGCCAAACTCAAGGACGAGAGGTTGGGGTGCAACATCTGCCCCCCGAACTTCGTGAGAAGGTCCGGCCTGCACGGCAGCCGTATGTGCGGAAGGATTGACGGGTGTAGAAGGTCCGTGAACCACCACTGCCTGGGCCATTCCGGGGCAATCAGGATCATCCGTGCCCTGGACCGAAACAGCTTGATGAGCACCGCTGGAATCAGGGGAATGGGCGGAAAAGCGTAAACAAAGCTGTTCGACCAGTTGATCCAGAGTGCATTCCCCAGCGTCCCTTGCTGGTAGTATCTGGAGGCGAAGTCTCTGCATTTCTTGTTTTCGGCGGTGGCGAACAGATTTACGTCTGGCGTCCCCCACCTTTCGAAGACTTTTCCTAGTACGTCGTCGTTTATGACCCATTCGTGGTTTTCCTGAATCAGTCTGCTCAGTGAGTCTGCCTGAACATTCTGCACACCTGGTAGATGGGTAGCCGTTATCGTCAATCCTCTGGCCAGAAGCCAGTGCCAGATCGTCAGCGCCTCCCGAGACAGAGTGCGCGATCTCGACTCCCCCTGCTTGTTGAGGTAATACATCGTGGTCGTATTGTCCGTCTGTACAAGCAGAGAGTTGGTCTGGAAGGACGGAAGAAAGGCCTTCCGTGCCAACTGAACAGCTCTGAGTTCCAGGAAATTGATGTGATACGTGAACTCCATCTGAGACCACGTTCCTTGAATCTGTAAGTCTCCCGAATGCGCTCCCCAGCCTTGGATCCGTCACAATAGTCTGAGTAGGGATGTCCTTGTGGAAGGGAACCCCTCTGAGGAGATTCTCCACTGAACACCACCACTTCAGAGACTGAAGAGCATGCAGAGACAGTCGTATCTTGTCGTCCCAAGATCCTTTCCTCTGGTCCCATTGGTCCTCCAAGCACTCCTGCAGAGGTCTCATGTGTAGCCGCGCATGAGGAGTGAGGAAGATACAAGAGGCCATCGACCCCAGTAGAGAAGACACCGTCCTCACTGTAATAGATGGAGCGGTCATAAGAGCCTGAGCCTTCCGAAGGATCAATCGCCGTCACTCCTCCGAAGGAGACACACTTGCTGACAGCGTATTGATGGTGGCCCCTAAGTATTGAATGCACTGGACCGGGATCGGGACGGACTTGGACATGTTGATGTGCAACCCCAACTTGTTCAAGAGAACGCACGTCTTCTGGAAGTCTGCCTAAGCTTCCGAGAAGGAGGAGGCCTTGATCAACCAATCGTCCAGGTAGACAAATACCTTGTTCTTCCTGAGGTGTGCCGCTACCACTGCCATGCACTTCAAGAAAGTTCTGGGCGCAGACTTCAGCCCGAAAGGCAGCACTGTGTATTGATAATGGTTGGTGCCGACTTGAAATCGCAGAAACGTCCTGTGTTTGTACGCGATGGGCACGTGGAAGTAAGCATCCTGTAGGTCTATGGCACAAAGCCAGTCCTCCTGTTGCAACTGAGGAAAAATTTGATGCAACGACAGCATGCAAAACTTTTCTCTGCGAATCCACTAGTTTGCCTGCCGCAAGTCCAGAATGGGCCTGAACTCGTTCTTATCCTTCTTGCGAACCAGGAAGAACCGGGAGTACAGACCTCTTCCTCTTTGAGACAGAGGTACGTCTTCTATCGCCCTTTTCCTTAACAGGATATCGGCCTCCGCCTGGAGCTCGCGCAGTTGATACTGCGAGCTGACCGGAGGGATCGCTGGAGGAGAGCTGTTGAACCGAAGACTGTATCCATTGCAAACAATATTCAGCACCCACTTGTCCTGAGTAATTTTTCTCCACTCTGCCAGAAAAGATTGAAGGCTTCCCCCCACCGGAGCGGATAACGTATGAAGGGGAAGTAACCGCTCAGGGTTGAGACACGGCCGGGCCCTTGTTCGCGGTAGAGGACTGCTGTCCTCCTCTACCCTTTTGACGTTTCTGGAAGGGTCTCCGGAACTGCTGCTGTTGTTGCTGCTGTTGCCCGAAGACTGTCCCCGTCCTCTTCCTTGTGCACCGAACCGCCTTTGGAACGGTCGGTAGGCTTTCTTTTCTTTGGGCTTCTCCAAGCCCACAGCCGTAAGGGTCTCCGCCTCCGCCTTCATACGGGCCATCTCATCATCTGCGTGTTTCCCGAATAGGGTCTCCCCAGAAAATGGCAGATTGGTCACCCGTTGCTGAGCCTCCGGCTTGAGTGACGTGAGCAGTAGCCAGGCATGCCGCCGCTGATTGATTCCATGGCAGTAACCATGTGCGGCCAACAGGGAGGCGTCCGCCGCTGCACTGATCACCTGGTTTGATACCAGCATCCCTTCCTTGTGGATCTCCTGGAAGTCCTCCCTCTTGTCTTTCGGTAGCAGTTCCACGAACTGTAGTAGGGAGTCCCACAGCGCCCTGTCGTAACGTCCCAGCAGAGCTGTATCGCTGGCCGCCTTCATGGCTGCGGAAGCGGTCCCACACGCTTTCCTGCCCGCTGAATCGATCCACCGACTCTTTATCTGGCGGCACTGTGGATGACAGGGAGGTAGAATGCCATTTCCTGGCTGCCGTCACTATCACTGAATCCGGTACCAGATCCACTCTCAGAAAGGCAGGGTCCGAATCCGGGGCCCTGTACTTCTTTAGAACCGGGACAGAGCGGCCTTCACCTCCGCTGGCGTGAGGAACAGCTCCTCCACAGGTTCTTTCAATACAGGTACCAGACGCAGAAGAGGGCGAGACAAGTGCTTCTTGTGAAGCGTCTCAAATATCACGGACGTCGTAGGTGTTGGAGCCATCACCGTGATACCTAACTTCGCAGCTCCCCTCAGGAGAACTTCCTGGAATGTGGCAATGTCGTCCACTGGAGAGATCCTGGTCTCAGGAGAGTCCGATAAGGTCGGCGAGTAGGAATGGGTCCTGTAAGAGTCCGTGCGGGACCTAGACTCTCGCCTCCTATGGAGACGCCTCGATCTGGTGGAGGATCTATGACGACTCCTTGATCTTCCTCTCCGTCCGGAGCGTGAACGGGACCTCCTCGGACGAGGACGATCAACCGGGTCCACCGGAACGGGTGACTTGGGTTTGGACAGAGCCTCCGGTCTAGGTGTACCCTTGGGAGGCGTCGGAAGCTTAGGTAACGAGGTCGACCTCGGTGGAACCGGAGGTGGCTTCTCAGGCAACCCTGACCCAGGTTGCGGTGGAGGTAACGGAGGCGGAATATGCGTCCTCGGAGGGGGACCCCTCGGTAACGGAGGAGGGGGAGTCACCTTCCCCGACGGGGTATGCACCTCGGAATACACCGAGTTCGACGAACCCCCTTCTCTTCCAGCCTGGGACGTAGGTGAACCTCCCACGGCGTCAGGTCTACTTCCACCTCTTTTCGGCGTCGAAGAATGGCGACCATACGGTGAGCGTCGGCCCCTGGACGTCGAGCATCTCTTTCTCGGCGTCGAACGCCTTCTGCGCCTTGACGGCGAACCTCGGTGCCTCGACGGCGAACCTCAGTGCCTCGACGGCGAACCTCAGTGCCTCGACGGCGATCCTCGGCGCCTCAACGGCGACCTCCTGTGCCTCGACGGCGACCTCCTGTGCCTCGACGGCGACCTCCTGTGCCTCGACGGCGACCTCCTGTGCCTCGACGGCGACCTCCTGTGCCTCGACGGCGACCTCCTGTGCCTCGACTGCGACCTCCTGTGACTCGACTGCGACCTCCTGTGCCTCGACGGCGACCTTGGCCTCGACGGCGACCTTGGCCTCGACGGCGACCTTGGCCTCGACGGCGACTTTGACGGCGAGGACCTCACCGACGACGTCCGCCTCCTCTTCGCCGATGGCGAACGGCGGTATCGCCTCGACAGCGAGCGCCGACGCCTGGCTCGTCGACGATCGCTCGACGTCGACGACGAGGATGACGATGAAACAGTCACCAGGGACTTCGAAGGTCTAGTGAAATCCCTCGACGCCAAGCGTCGACGTCGTTTCGTCTCTGACGATGGGGAACAGACCGCAGTCATTCCTCTCGACGCCGTAGTGGGCTCAATGGACCCAGGCAGAGAATGGTGGCGCCTGCTGGTCTTCCTGCCCCTGGGGAGCCCTCCAGGGGCCTCAGCAAGGGCAGAAGAAGCCCCTTCAAACCCACCTTGTGCCTTCAGTCTTCTTTCTTCGAGACCCTGAAGTCTGATCTTCTTCCTTTCCCTCAGGGTCCTTCCAGAGAAGCCTTGGCAGATAACACACTCCTCTGGAACATGAGAAGCTGGAAGGCAGAGGATACACACCTCATGGTGGTCCGACCTGGCCTTTTTCCTGGAGCACTCCGGGCATTTGTCGAATAATGCAGGCATATTCGACAAAAACCAGAGTGAGAAAACCAAGAAGAAAAGCCCCACAGCACAATAAAGTACTAAATCTGTGAAAATTAGTGAAAAAACACCAAATAAATCCCAAAAAGGGAGAGCTCAATGCTCCAGGGTCCTGCTAGCAGGAGCCGGAAAAAAGAACTGAAAGTAAGAGGGACCTGCAGGGCATTCTGGGATACTGTGAAGTTCTGGAAAGTTCTCTTAAAGGCACAGTATCCTGTTCTGAGCCACATAATGGCAGCCTATGGGGCTTGTCTGTCCATGTCTTCCTCTCGATCATTTCAGAGGGGTTTTTGCTGAAAGCAAGAGTAATCTGGACAGGCTTTGCTGTTTTGTGGATTTTTGGTGGAATTTCTAGCTGAAGTACTGGACAGTGTAGCCTGTTTATAGGCTGCATTATATGTCTTTAAATTCTCTCTTAAGTGTCTGTGCAGTTCTGCATTTTTTCGACACTTTAAGAGATTATTTTTGATTGCTCCGGGGTCCACGCACATGGGCGGGACTATTCACTAGATTATGACTATACACAGAGATCCCCTACTACATAAGTCTCTGTTTACCACAGGAACCACAAGGCCTATAAAGACCTTTCTTAGGTGTATCTGCCTTGAAGAACAGATGAACTTCACTCAGAAGATGGAAATATATGAGAAGAAACAATGGAAATCCAGAAATGAAGCAAACTGAGCAGAGCTCAGTGGAGACTCCCTTAGCACGACGTGCGGTAGAAAATCTGAGGGACTAGGGCTCCTTCCAGGAAGGTTCTAGAGGGTGGTGATAGCCGATTGGCTCTTCTCTAGACTTTGGTCCTTTTTACAAAAGGACATGGATATGGTACTAATGTGAGGCCTTTGGCCTATTACTCTATAGGTCTAATGAGACATTACTTTATTTATGTACCGGGGACTCCCATCCCGACGACAGGGAATGATTCTGGCATGTGAATCTATGAAAGATACCTGAATACTGGATAAAATTTAAGTTACAAAAATGAAGAGAAAAAAAAAGGACTATAAGAAATGTGCGTTAATGTGGAAAGTTGACTAAGGCTTACAGTGCTAGTTTTGATTACATATTGTCACATGATGCTGGGTGTCTAAGAGTCAAGATTAATTCTTAGATTTAGAGCATATGAAGAGGGAGATAAAACGAAAGGGAGCAAAAAAAAACAACAACGTCGAATAGCGAGTATTTAGGAGTACAGTGTATTGTAGTTACAAAGCTGGGATGCTGCAGAAAAGCAGATACAGTTTCAATGAGTGTAATTTATTATCTGCTCACGAAAGGGACGAGAGCCAATCCCTTCAACACAACCGTGCTCTTATTTGGAGGCCAGCAAATTTCCCTCGCTGTTAAAATGTTGGATGGTACGTTCCTTCCTTCAAGACAACAACTTAATACACAATTAAACAAATCCATTAGAGTACAATGCAAGAATATGGAAACAACCAGAAACATTCAACCAGGCCATTTATGAACTAATGCAAGTTCTAAATGACTGCGTTATGACAACATAATTTACACCTGTGTATATGACCCCTTTAAGATAAAAGTCTAGCACTTAGGATGCATTGCTGGGAATCAAAACATACCTTCTTCACGTCTGCCAACCGCTGCTTTTTGGGAACATTTTTCTCTTTGTTTTCGGTGGAATTCTTCCGGGATTTAGAACCTGTAGACTCGTTTTCAGATTCAGACTGACTTCTAGACGCAGAGCTGCTGTTGGATTCACTTCCATGCCCACTGGCATGTTCGCTTCCATGACCACTGGCATGTTCGCTTCCATGACCACTGGCATGGTCACTACCGTGCCCACTCCCATGTTCACTTTCAGATTGACTGCCGGAGTCTGACGCAGATGCTAAGTGGTTGGATTCTTCAGATGCTGAATGACTGCATAACGGAGAAAAATCACAAAGAGAAAGTAAGAAAACTGAAGCAGCATAAAATTAATCAAAACCAGAACAATTTTGCTGCTAATCTATTCCCCCATTTGTGCCCTAAAAGGCCTAGGACCCACACCATTTTTGCATAAGAGATCCAAGGCCGAAGTATCAGATAAATGGAGTTATAACTGTGCCATTATTGCTCCCCCCCCCCCAAAAAAAACAGCATGGATAACGTTTTTTTTTTCAAACAAATTTAATTTAGGTTTTCTCCCATATCTTCTTAAAACTCAGTATACAATAGAGCCTTGCAAGCCTTTCATAATTACAGTGTAGACAGGGTATCAATAGCTTTAGCCGGTCAATGTATCGTACAATTTAGTATGTATATATATCAGTATATTATTGCGTTATTACATCCTCTGGTATACCTGGCATAGATGACCCGTCCATTTCCCCTATATTACCATTAGCCTGGATAGTACCATCCTTCTGAGTCATGACTTCTTGTTCCATTAAAATCAGTCAACTACCCAACTCCCTCCCTACCATCCTCCCTCCCCCTAGGTGTGCCTTAGCGTGATGTGTCTCTATAGTTTTTGCCCTATGAACAGCATGGATAAAGTTGACATTTTTTTATTTCAGGGGGGAGGAGGTGATGTCAATGATTAAGTGGTTGCCTAGGTTGGAGGGCTAAACATCATACCGTTTCAAAATTCATAACCTTGAAGACAGACTCTACAGACACATCTGAATTCTATGTCAGGACCGGAGGCGAAGATTATGCTTTCTTTATTTTCCATTCTCAGCAACTTCAACTTAACATTAAAAAACTTCAAGTCCCATGAACCTATAGTTCAGGGTTATATACAGTCCGCCTATCAGTACATCCTATGGATGACGAGGGCGTGGTGCTGCCAACACCTTTCCCCATTCTTTCCTGCCCTCAGCATCAAATAAGCTTTGTTTTCCTCTCGCTCGTCTAAGGGCAAGGGAAATTTCACAGTTATATGTATATTCGCATTTTAAATTTAGTTCTGTTGGTATTGCGCTTTGCAGCGCCTTGTACTGCTTGCGATTTCACTTTCAGCCATAATTTTGATTGGGGCTGCAGGAGCATGCCCGCTACACAAGTTACTACTTGTGTAACGATATATCTGTAAGAGACATTAGTTGGTGATAGATTCATTACCTTAGAATATCCCCAGGCGTCAGACTGGATCCGGAAACTTTTGCGTAGCAGTACCCTTGCGGGTCGGTAGGCGTCGTCTGCGGCTCCGCGTCCGTCGTCGGCGCCGTGATGACGTCGGAGTACTTAGACGCCGCCTCCGCGTGCTGACGTCAGTTCTTAGACACAGCTTTTCCGCACCAGAAACGCAGAGCTATGCCAAAAACCAACACCGGTGCCAAGAAACTAGGGCCCTGAAAGGGGATGACCTTAACCCTAGATATCTGTTCGCAGAACGGGGAGGATGGGTGAGTCGGTAAGGAATCTATCACTAACTAATGTCTCTTACAGATATATCGTTACACAAGTAGTAACTTGCGCATCTGAAAGAGACACGTTAGTGATAGATTCCTTACCCTAGAAATACCCCAGCAATACCAACCCCGTGGTGGTGGGTCTGCGAACCAATAATCACACCAGAAAGTCCTGGAGGACGGAATGGTCAACTTGACTGTCCAGGCAATAATGTCGTGCGAACATGTGCAACGAGGCCCACGTAGCCGCCTGGCAAATGTCCTGCAAGGGCTCACCTCGGCCCAAGGCAGTTGTAGTTGCTGTGGCCCGAGTGGAAGGAGCCCTCAGCCCCACAGGGGGTTCCTTCTTAGCCAAGGAGTAACACGCCTGGATACACAAGATGATCCACCGCGAGATGGTCCGCTTGTGCACCGCTTTCCCTTTCTTAGCGCCCACGTACCCAACAAAGAGTTGGTAATCCACCCGGAATTGTTGTGTGCGATTCAAATAAAATGAGAGCGCACGTTTTGGGTCCAGACGGTGGAGCCTCTCTTCCTCTCTCTCGAGGGATGCGGAGGCGGAAAGAAGGTGGGCAAGGTGATGGATTGCCCAATGTGGAAGGCCGTGACAACCTTGGGTAGGAAGGAGGGCCTTGTCCGAAACACAACTTTGTTCGGATGGACTGAAAGGAAAGGAGGCTTACAAGATAGAGCCTGGAGCTCACTCACTCTCCTGGCAGAGGTGATGGCAACCAGGAAGACAGTCTTCAAGGAGAGAAGGCGAAGAGGACAGTTGTGAAGTGGCTCAAAGGAAGCTCACATCAGGAATGTAAGAACCAGGTTCAAGTCCTACTGCGGCATCACGAAGGGAACAGGAGGGAACGTGTGTGTGATGCCCTTAAGAAAACGATTAACTATAGGGGACTTGAACAAAGAAGGTGGATCAGGCAGCCTCAGAAAGGTTGAAAGAGCTGAAAGATAGCCCTTGATAGTGCCCAGAGCAGAGCCCTGCTGGGCAAGAGAAAGAAGAAAGAGGAGAACCTCAGAAAGAGGGGCATTAAGGGGATCCACAGCCTTTGCTGTGCACCATGCCACAAATCTGTTCCACCTGCAGGCGTATACCGACTTTGTGGAGGGACGCCTGGCTGCCAGAATGATGTTACAGACTTCAGGAGGCAAGTCAAATGACCTCAACTGTGGCCGCTCAATCTCCAAGCATGGAGGTGGAGACTGGACAGGTTCGGGTGGAGGACCGTCCCCTGCTGCTGCGACAGAAGGTCCTCCTGAAGAGGCAGACGAACCGGGGGATCGACTGACATACTGAGTAGCTCGGGATACCAGTACCTTCGTGCCCAGTCCGGAGCCACAAGGATGACGTGTGCCCGGTCGCGCTTGATCTTCTTCAGCACTCTGGGCAGAAGTGGTATAGGCGGAAAGGCGTACAACAGACCGCAACTCCACTCGTTACGAAAAGCGTCTGCGAGCGTGTGCCGCCTTGGAAATTCCAATGCGCAGAACTGATGACATTGCGCGTTCTCTTCGGTGGCGAATAGATCTAACCAAGGCTCTCCCCACTGCAGAAAGAGACCTTGCGCCACGTCCGATTTCAGATGCCATTTGTGATCCATCATGCACCGGCGGCTGAGTTTGTCCGCCCTGGCGTTCAGAGAACCTGCCAGGTGTTGAACCATCAGAGTCACGCCCTGATGTTCCAGCCATTGCCAGAGGCGCAGAGCCTCCTGGCAAAGGGTCCACGACCCCACCCTGCCTTGTTTGTTGCAGCACCACATGGCGGTGGTGTTGTGCGTGAACACCTGCACTACACTCCATCGGACAGACGGGAGGAATGTCTTCAGTACTAGACGAATCGCCCGCAGCTCCAAAAGGTTGATATGGAGCCGGGACTCCGCCGGAGACCAGAGGCCTCTGATCTCCGCCTCTCCCATGTGGCCTCCCCAGCCCTGGAGGGACGCGTCTGTCACAACTACGTGCTCCGGTTGGGGAAGGGAGAGGGATCTGCCGTTGACCCAATCGCGGTCCGTGAGCCACCACTGCAGCTGTCTCACAGTGCACTCCGAGATCAGGACATGGTCGGACAGGTTGCCCTGATGCTGGGCCCACTGAAACTTCAGGTCCCACTGCAGAGCCCGCATCCGCCACCGTGCGTGATGCACCAGAAGGATGCAGGAGGCCATCAGCCCCAGAAGCTGCAGCGTCAACCTGACCGAAACCCGGGATAAAGGCCGGAAGATTGGAATCAGAGCCTGTATATCCCGAACCCGCTGTTCGGGCGGGTAAACCCGAAACTGCGCCGAGTCGAGAACCGCTCCGATGAAAAGGAGCTTCTGAGAGGGACACAGGTGTGACTTCGGCACATTGATGGAGAACCCCAGCTGGTGTAGGAGATCCGCCGTAGTCTGGAGGTGGCTGACGACTGTCTGGAGCGGGCCCGCCTTCAACAACCAGTCGTCGAGGTAGGGGAAGACTGAGACCCCCAACCTGCGCAGATGAGCAGTGACCACCGCCATCACCTTCGTGAACACCCGTGGGGCGCTGGTAAGGCCGAAGGGGAGCACGGTAAACTGAAAGTGCTCGTGGCCTACCGTGAACTGCAGGTAACGCCGATGGGCCGGCAGGACCGGGATGTGGAAATACGCGTCCTGCAAGTCCAACGCTACCATCCAGTCTCCTGGGTCTAGGGCAGCTAAGACCGGAGCCAGAGTCAGCATTTTGAACTTCTCCTTCCGGAGGAAGCCGTTGACGTTCCTCAAATCCAAGATAGGGCATAGGCCCCCTTTGCCCTTCTTGGGTAACAGAAAGTAGTGGGAGTAGCAACCACGTCCTACTTCTGGCCCAGGAACGCGCTCGATGGCCCCCTTGGCCAAGAGGGCCGAAACTTCCTCCTGCAGGAGCCGCAAGTGATCCCCCGACACGAGGTGGTGTTGCGGTAGCATGGCTTGAGGAGTCGTCTCGAAGGGGAGGGAGTAGCCCCTCCGGACGATCTGCAGCACCCACCTGTCCGAAGTGACAGTGTGCCAGTGAGAGTGGTGATGGCGAACCCTGCCTCCCACTGGCGTCACATGGGCTGAAAAGCACTGACTAGGAGGGTTTAGAGGAGGATGCTGCGGGGGAAGGTGTGGACTGACCTCGCCGGTTTCCCCGACCGCCTCCACGGCGGTTTCCACGGCCGCCGACGCGCTGGATGGTAGTCTGCGGCGAGTGGCTGGCGGCACGTGTGGGGATACCCATTCCTTGGGAGCGAAAGGCACCCGTTTGCTGGCGCGGGGCCGAGAGGCCCAAGGACTTGGCCGTAGCCCTGGAGTCCTTAAAGCGCTCAAGCGCGTGGTCTGCCTTGTCGCCAAAAAGGTGACGGCCATCGAACGGCATGTCCATCAGAGTGTTCTGGACATCTGCTGAAAAATTGGCAGATCTCAGCCAGGCGTGGCGTCTCACCGCCACCGTCGTAGCCATCGCTCTGCCTAGCGAGTCAGTGGTATCCAGCCCACACCTGATCGAATACTTGGCTGCATCTCGGCCCTCCACAAGGGCTTGGCAGAGTTTGGCCCGTACCTCCAACGGGCACTCTGGCAGCAACTCCGCCACCGTCTCCCACAGAGAGTGGGTGTAGCGGCCCAAGAGGCATGCGGTGTTGGAAGATCGCAGTCCCAAACTAAGGGAGGAGAATATCTTTTTACCATAATTCTCATACCTCTTGGATTCCCTGTACGGCGGAGCCGTCGGGAATGCAGTCTGGGAATTAGAGGCCTGGATGACCAGACTCTCGGGGGTGGGGTGGGAGGACAGGAAACATGGGTCGCCCGGAGCCGGGCGGTGGCGTCTGGCCACGCTCCTATCTACGGGCGAACCCGTAGCGGGCCTGGACCAAGTGCCCAAAAGAACGTCGGTCAAGGCCTCATTAAAGGGCAGCAGAGGCTCAGCCGAGCATGACTGCGGTTTAAGGACCTCTGTGAGGAAGTTAGTCCTCACGGCCGCGACGGGGAGCTCAAGGCCAAAGGCCTTGGCAGCCCTCGTCAACACCACACCATAGGTATCCCCCTCCTCTAAAGCCACGGTAGGAGGAGAGACAAAACCAGTGTCTGGAGAGGTGTCCAGGCCACTGGCCTCCCCAAGGTCTCCTGCCCAGCCCTCTTGAGACTGACACTCCCTGGACAGAGAGTCTTCAGACCCCTCCCAATCCTCCTCTTCACCCATCTCCTGAGACTCAGGGTTGTAATTGAATGGGTTCGGTTCGTAGAAGTGGAAATCTCCAAACGGCGTCGGATGCGGCGCCGCTCCGACATCGGAACCGAAGCAGAGGAGGCATCGGGGGCGGCACCGCCCGAAGACTGCACCGGAGGTGACACCTGACGGACCAACGCCAGGGGGGGTCGTAAGGTCCAACGGTGACGATCCAGAGCCCGAGAAAGGGCCAGCGGCGTCCCGCGGCACCGGGGCCGAAGGCGCCGGAGCCGCTGGACCTTGCGGCGCCGGGCCCGAAGGCACCAGCGGTGTTGGGATCGTGGGGCCCTGAGGCGCCGGGCCCGAAGGCACCGGCGGCGTCGGGGCCGAAGCACCCTACGGCGTCGGGTCGAAGCCCCCCACCCTCTAGGGCCCCTAGACGGTCCGCTGGGCCCGAAGGCGCCGCGGAGCCCGTCGGAGGAGAAAGGGACCTCATGGCCATAAGGAAGCGCTCAATCTCCTCCGGCGTCATGCCCTGCCCAGGGACTGGAGGGTGTGGGGCGGGACAAGACGCCCGCGACTCCGGAGGAGCCGCATGGGCGGTGTCACCCGAACCCCCGGCCGCGTCGGGGGGAGGGGGGGGGAGTCAGAAGAGCGATGACGTCTCTTCGACTTCTTGTGCCTCTTACCTGACGACAACTTCGACCCGGAGGAGTGGTGCTGACTTCCGGAGCTGTGGTGGCTCCGGCCCGGCGACCTTTCCCTCGACCTCCCGGGGGACTGGGACCTCACGCGGCGCGGGGCCGACTGCCGGAGTTCGAGTCGCCTGCGGGAGCGCTGCCGCCTGGCTTTCGAAGATAGAGCCCGGCAGTCGGAGCAGGCCTTGTCGTCGTGGTCGACGCCTAAACAGATCAAACACGGGCGGTGGGGGTCCGTGACCGACATCGTGCGGTCGCACTCCTCACAGTGGTTAAAACCGGGCATCCCTGTGGCACCAATCGGAGTCGTTAGACTTCGAAGAATGATCAAAAATTTTGTCAAAAAGTGACTTTGGGTAACTGCTCTTTCCAGATCTGCACTGGCTGGCGTGGAAAAAAGAAGAACTGACGTCAGCACGCGGAGGCGGCGTTTAAGTACTCCGACGACGTCATCACGGCACCCACGACGCCGACGACGGACGCGGAGCCGCAGACGACGCCTACCGACGCGCAAGGGTACTGCTACGCAAAAGTTTCCGGATCCAGTCTAACGCCTGGGGATATTCTAAGGTAAGGAATCTATCACTAACGTGTCTCTTTCAGATCCACTCCCCACCCAGCTTGCGTGAGAGGTGCGGTAAACACCTTTTCAGTAGGGGGTGCTGTGAGAAGTTGGCCTGATATATAATGTTCACTATTCTAGTGAGCACTTTGTATCAGTCCAAACAACCCTTATTGATGATTGGTTGTAAGTCAACCTTATAGACCAGCTATCCTAGCAGCATGGATACGAGCAGTCTTCGGGCTAAACTCTAGAGGGCGTGTTAAGCCACCTGTTATACCATCACATATACCCCTTGAACACCAAGTGAAAGGACACCACACAAGTGTTATGAAAATAAACAGTGTATTTATTTATATCACAACAGCCCTGTACTCTTTATGAGGACAGGGTACTAAGCACACAACAAAACTCTTACGAAAATACTTTAAGTTGCACAATTTACACAAATGCCCGAGGGGCACGAAAAAACATATACTACAAAAGTGGAATGCGAAATTACTAGCCGGTAAGTACTAATCTCATAGGGTTTGGAATCGCTAGGACTGGACTACTGAACCTTCAGATTACTAGCAGGAGGCCTAGGGGACTCGGGTGCAGAGTGTGCACTCTCACGCGGGATGCGGGACAAAGTCTATGGATACTAGTAAATGCAAAGTTAGTGATATCGGACGAATCCGACTAGGTAGAGCTGAAACGAAAAAGAATCTGGACCCTTGCATAGTGAGGCTATGCTGGGGCACCGAAATGCAGAAGTTACCTAGCCCAGGGGGCTGCGGATGCATAGGTCTGGAAAGACGTCGGGAATCCTCGTTGCAGTCTATGGAGCCTGAAAGAAGAAGTTGCTGGCAGGCGACCAGTGAAGAGATTCGGATGGATCCAAGCCTGGATCGGAGATGGAAGACACCTGTAAGCAGAGGGGACCAAGTTCTGAATCACTAGCCAGTGATTAGATGGGCACCAGGATGGCACCGGACAAAGTCACCTCGACCAGGTGAGTGGGCGACGCTGGGCTCTGCAGTCTCACGGACCAGGAGGCGTTGTCGGCGACCAGGATGGAGGTGCGAGCTGTCCCACAATGGTATCTGCTGTCGACGTCGCTGGACCCAGGATTGGGGCAACAAGTCTTGGCAAATGCAAGCCCACGCGGTGGACTCAAAATGGCGTCTGGAGTGGACCAGGAGGGTCCGGGGTGCTCCTCTTTTGGAGGGGAGCAAGGGTCAGTCTGGAGCAACCAGACCAGCAGTGTTGATGTTGTCGTTCGTCGTCGGGAAGGCCACAAGCCAGCGGGCTAGTAGCCAGACAACGCGGTGAGCAGCAAAGAGCAGAAGGGCCCCACTCAGATCTGGTGGATGCTGGAGGGCTGAACTTCGGTGCTGGAGCTGCTCAGGGTTGGGGCTTCTCGGACCCCATAGCACTCACTCGAGGATCCCTCGGCGGTCGTGCTGGGCAAGAGTCGTGCAGTCTTGAAGATGGCCGGTCCCTCGAGGTCTCGTCGCACCCACGGATCTCAGCTGAGCTGACGATGTGGGTAGAGGTCAGAGGTGCCAGGGAAGCCGGGTCTCGTCGTGCTGGTCAGTCGGATTCCGGAGGAAGGACGTGGAGCAAACCGCAGTGTTCTTGGATGGTGCCTGCGGGTGCAGGGTGACTACTCCTTAGTCACAAGGGAGAAATCTTGAGAAGAAGTCGAGAGTTCCTTTCGTAAAAAGTAGTTTCAGGTTTCAAAGATGATCTAATTTGGAAGGGGGCCCGCTCCTATCTTTATACTAGGAAAAGGGGCTGGCACGCGACTAGGTCCTGCCCATGGGTGGGACCAGGAAGGGGGGTGGTTACACCCCTCTCCCATGCCGGACTTTCCTCAGCTCAGGGGCTGGTGTGCCCCTGGAACTGGTTCTAGCCGGCAGATGCATAGTGAGCACCGGGGTGCCACTTGCAGTCACCTTCCTCTAAAGCCCTGCCTACCCAGGATACACAAAACCCTGTCTGGGATGGTGCTAGCACCGCCCCTGACAGGAAACCCTTTGTCCAAGCTCCCCTCGCTGGAAGGACTCCCAGCTGCAGGGGGTCAGACTTGTGTCTGTGGTGGCAGCATCCATTTTGTGATGCTGAGGCTCGGGTTAACTTTAACCGGGGTTCACAGTTACATACATGTCGTGTCCCTCTAGAAGGGTGGAATGCTAATCCCGTCACCAGAATTGGCGAGGGGTTAGTATTCCAATTCGTATGACACCTTACTCGACATGTTTTGATAAAGCGATACCAGAGATAGCATATAACCGCGAGGATTATAATGCACTTAAGAGTATATGGTATGCGTTATCATGGAACAGCTATTAGGACTTGGTTCCGCAAGCTGCAAACGGGCTCAGCTCATGCCAGAGCACCATCTCACACGATTCCAAGCACTCTGCCTTCAGGATTGTCAAGGCCTGCCATAGGAGTGACTGATAGGAATCTGTGTGTCCATTTTAGGGTTAGATATAGGTATTCTATATCTAAAGCAAAGGGTGATTACACCACCTTGCCCCAGCTGTCGTGCAGCCAGTTGTGTCAGATTTAGATGGCCAGCCAGGGGTGGCATAATACATGCTGCAGCCCCTGGTAGGCCCTGGGTACACCTATGCCCTGAGTTACAGGGTCTGATAAGGTGGCCCAGTACCAATTGGTAAATGCACCTAAGGTACACGTGTCAATTTAGTGAGAGAACAGCAAGGCTGTGTGTCTGATTAGCAGGCCCACAGCCAGAGAAGTCGTAAACCAGTGAAGCAAAAAGCAAAAATCTGGGGTGATCATAGGATTGCAGACCCTACTCTTCTACAGGCGCTTGTCCGTCTCGTTGGTCCACATCGAGCGCTTCAGCGGTGGAACAAGCGAGAACAAGGCAGACGCCCTCGCTACCGACACCGCCTCAGAGCTCTTGGAAGCCCACACATGTGGGTCAGTATTGAAAGACCGTTCTCCCCCTTATGCTCGTTCTTCAGCGGGTCTGTATAAAACGCCGTGAGGTGAGCGTGTATATCTATTTTTGTTGCGGTGGGGCGCGCTGATCAGGGCGGGCCCATAGCTAGATACCCATTGGAAAACAGGGTGAGCCGTCCCATGGAACCTAATTAGTCAGCATTATCGCACTTCTGAGTGCCCTAAACTTAAGTGATTCTGACTCGCGCCAAATACATTTTTCTCCAATACAAACAATTACACTCTTGGGGTAACTAAAGCCTGTGATTACTAATCACATCCAAAAAGCATTACCCCTTTTTCCCAACAATCTTGTGACAACATAGTAAGCGCTTCAAGCGCCTGGGGTACTTACTGATTTGTCTTCACAACACACTACATATCCTCCGTTATAGAAGAGGAATATACCGAAGAAGAATCCCTTGAGATTATTCCCCTCGACGACGACTTTTGCAACACAGGGGAGGCATCCATCCACTAGGCAGTCTCAGCTGCCATTGGACCTTTTGAGCGACGCATCATGCAGTTCGCATACGCGTGTCAGTCCCAGCGCCCCCGAAGTGCAAGAGCACAACAGGCATGGATTTAGGCGCCTTTGATTGCCTCAAAAAAGCGTTTCTGGCCAGGCCAGATAGGGGATCCCAACCTATTCTCCCAGAGGTACCAGAGCCTTCTACTCAGGAGGAAGAGGGGGAATCCGCGGAAGAATTCGCGGACGAGGCAGCCCCTTCCAGGCCTTGGCGTCCTGTAGAATCCCCAGTCACTGACACCAAGGAAGAGGACTCCGACATGTTGGCCTCTGAGGACCTAGTCCACCCCAGTTCCTCAGAGTGGACCCCTTCGCCCAAGGTGTTGGCGTTCGTAGCCGGACGCTTGAGTAAACCTCTTGAGAAAGAGGTTAGATGTTGCCTCAGGGCAGAGTGCCCGCGCCCTGCCTTACCGGGCGAAGTGGCATTGACTCCTGAGGTTGACCCCAGGATGGCAACCTTCTTGCAGAAATACATCCACGACCCGAAGAAAAGGATCCATCGCTCCTGGAAGTCATGTCAGGATAAATTACTTGACATAGCAGGCCCCATCACCAAGGTCCTGGAATTAGCGGAAGAAGCCAAGAAGGCAGACACCCCACTTTCCCCAGAAAAGGGTTTCCATCTGGGCCCAGCACGTCTTTCTAGGCAACACTAATTGCGCCCTTTCTACGGAAAGGAGGTGCTCTTTCCTCCTGAAAGTCGTTCCCAAGTTGGACACCTCCCCTTGTCCGAGACAGGTGCAGTGGCACAAAGAGGTCTCTTTGGGGCCCCATTTATTAAGGAGCTCACTAAGTTTGTCGCCACATTCACATCATTAGAGAAGGTGCAGTCCTCCATAAAAAGGTCATCCATCAGAGTTTTTTTTGTTGGGGCCTGTCGTGGTAGAGGGCGTTCGACAAGCTGCTTCTACACCCCAGGCCCAAAACGAGGTATCGGAAAGAAAGCTCAGGATCCGGGAAGCCCAGATTTCTTCCAGTCCCATCAGGGGCACAGAGGCCGCGGTGGCAGAGGAGCACCCAGAGGACAGTCTATGCCTAACTCAGGTGAGCCTTTACCCCTTCCACTTCTCACGGTGGGTGGCAGGTTGGCGGGTTTCATAAGCAATTGGCAAACTCTTACCTCCAATGCATGGGTGCTACAGACAGTACAAGGGGTTCATATAGAGTTCTACAGTTCACCCGTTCAGGAACTTCGCCCTCGACCGCTGATCTTTGCACAAGATCAGGCAGACCTCATAGATCAGGAGGTAGCGGACCTGGTGCAAAAAGGAGCTGTGGTCCCACGCATCTTCATCCCAGAATATTCCTCAGCAATGTCTTCCTTGTAGACTAGACGGACAGCGGCCAGCGCCCAGTCATAAACCTGAAAGAGTTCAATCAATGGCTGATCTACCGCCATTTCAAAATAGAGGGCATACATCTGCTCAGAGATCTCCTCCAACCAGACGACTGGATGGCCAGATTGGATCTAAAGGACGCGTATATGGTAGTTCCCATTTTTCCTCCGCACCGTTGTTTCCTACAGTTTCTGTGGAAAGAGCGGGTGTTCGACTTCGCCTCACTCCCTTTTGGGCTGTACTCAGCCCCTTGGTGTTTCACCAAGGTTCTGAGACCAGTGGTGGAAACGTTACGAGCGAAAGGCTTTCGCCTTACTATCTATCTGAACGACATCCTCCTCTTGGAGCAATGTCCTCACAGTCTCTCTCAATAGTTGCAGGAGACAGTAAACCTTCTCCAAAACCTAGGGTTCATCATCAATTCCAAAAATTCACATCTGACAACCTCCATGCAGATAACTATCCTGGGTTTCGTCATAGACTCTGTTTCTCGTACCTTCAGTCTTCCCGCAAAGAGGATGACCAAGATCCGCAGTGAATGGAGACGAGTCTTGGCCTGCTCCTCGACCTCTCTGAGACAGATCGCCCTGTTGGTGGACCTCCTCGCCTCCTCAATTCAGGCGATTTTCCCGGGCCTGCTCCACTTCAGGGCGCCGCAGCGCCTGAAAGCCTCGGACCTCCGCAAGGGTCTACAATACTCCGATCAGGTGGTGGCTGGACCACATGGATGCCTGGAACGGCAGAGCCATATTCGGTTGCGAATCAGACTAAGTGATAAAGTCCGATGCCAGCAAATCAGGCTGGAGGGTTCGGTGCGGGGACTCCTTTACCGGAGGAAAGTGGTCGGCAGACGAAAGTCAACTCCACATCAATTGCCTGGAACTAATGGCAGAGTCTTTTGCGATCCGATATTGAACAAAAGAGAAAGCGTCTTGCAGCGTGCTCTTGAAGATGGACAACGTATCGGCAGTCCGATACATCAATCACCTCGGGGGAACGAAATCAAAGGCCTTGAAGGACCTAGCCAAGGAATTTTGGATGTTCTGCCTATCCCACAATGTCTCGGTGACAGCGGAATAACTTCCTGGAGCTTCCAATGTAATAGTGGAATGGTGCTCAAGAAGTTGGGCGGACATGAGCCTATGGCAGTTGCACCCGCCATTTTTTTGGAGACTCCACGATACGTGGGGCCGGTTCTCGGTGGACCTTTTCACGTCCCGGCTAGACCATCAACTCCCGCGCGATTTTACAGTTGGAAACTGGACCCCTCTGGCGACTGCAACAGATGCTTTCCTCCAGGATTGGTCCAAAGAAATGGGGTATGCTTTCCCCCGTTCGCCATGATAATAAGGCTCAGGGTGCAGGTCCGCAGACAAAAGACAGGAGTAGTTCTAATCACCCCATATTGGAGGTCTCAAGTGTGGTTTCCAGTTCTTATGGAACTTTCTGGGATTCTCTAATCCTTCTACCCAGAGATCCTTACCTTCCGAGGTATCCCCAGAGTGGCCCACACCCTCTCCTCCAACAAGACCAAATGCCCTTAGTAGCTTGGCAGAGTTCGGGCATCGCTGGAGAGTCTCTGGCATATCGGCAGAAGCTCAAACACTACTGGGAGGATCTTGGGCCGACAGCACTAACAAGCGCTATATGTCAGCATGGACCAGATGGGTCGGTTGGTGTCTTAGGAATGACCAGGATCCCATGGGGTGCGAAGTGGTAGCCATCATTAATTTCTTGGCCTCCTTGGTGGCTCAGGGCCTGGCGACGCGAACTATTAACTCCTATAGATTGGTGATTTCAGTCGGACATCTCCCAGTCGCGGGAGTCCCCGTGGGTGAACATCCATTGATCTGCAAATTGTTGCGAGGGATTCACCTTTCACTGCCTCCGGAGCCCCGATACTCTTCCTTATGGGACTGGACGTTAATAGGGTGCTGCATCTGTTCCAGTTTTGGCAGCCCAACAAGTACCTATCCGCAAGCAACTTTCAGCCAAATTGGCTATGCTTTTATGCTTGGTGTCCTGGCTTCGAGTCTCCGATGTCCGAGCACTGGAGGTCACTTCACATATTATGCACCAGTCCACTTCCCATATTATGCACCAGACTAATTCGCATTCTAGGATTGTGTCCTACCCAGAGTTCGATAAATCCCCGAAGCTGTGCGTAGTTAGATACCTCAAAGAATACAAAAATATGACAGAAGAGACTCACCTCCTGGGGAGCATCAGTTATTGATTTCCTTAAGGAAGCCCTTCAAGGAGGTTTCGCCACCAACCATAGCCCGTTGGATCAGATGGGTGATGCAAGAAGCGGGTAGTTATACTTCGCAATTTGGTGCGCATTCAGTGAGAGGAGTAATGGCTTCTAAATCCATTTCACTGGTCGCTAGACTGGAAGACATTGTAAACGCTGCAGGCTGGTCTTCAGATCCGATGTTTAAAAGATTCAATTTTAAGCCAGTCGTAAATATGGCAACGTTGGTGGTGGATAAGCTTTTAACGAGCATAATCCTCACCTCTTGTCCAGACATAGAATTAAAAATTTCCTAGTAATCATGACAGAAAGTTTGAATTCTAATAAGGACATTCTATTAAGGACGCGGAGGCAAGGATTATTCCCACCCGAGGCTCCAGGAGACCAAAACCCACCCAAATCATAGAGTTATATGAGATTCATCAAGATGGATTCCCCAACATATGGGATAAGTATTTGTCTTTAGTTGGTTTGTTATTGTACAGTTTTTTCTTATCTGATTATAGTACTGGACTTGTTGGTATGGTAACATATGTTTACAGTACCTTCTACTAGATTCACAGTTTCCGGGAATAGATTCATTAGTTTCCACTTTTCGTTTTTCCTAGGCTCTGAGGGTTCTTAGACTGAATAACAAGCCTCAATGTTTTCAAGGTCGCAGGCAAGAAAGAGTAAAGGTGTTGGCAGCAGCACGCCCTCGTCACCCATAGAATGTACTGATTAGTGGACAGTGCATAACCCTGAACTAGAGGGTTCATGGGACTTGCTGCTTTTTTAATGTTAAATTGAAGTTACTGAGAATGGAAAATAAAGAAAGATGAGCATAATCCTCGCCTCCGCGTACTTAATAGAATTAAACCTTTCCGTCATGATTACTAGGAAATTTTTCAATAGTATTGAACACTTGTGGCAACAGCACATGAACAACAGTGAATAGTAATAAAATAATGTCCATTACGTCTCTGATCCATAGATAAACTCACTGCAGATCACAAATAAGGAAACTATAATGAAACACAAAAGCAACAGAGAGCTAAGAGATTGGCTGGCAAAGTATCTAACAAAGAACGTCATTAGTCTCAATCCCGAAAGCATCCAACCCATTAAAGGAAGAACTCAGCACACCAGAGGTAAATCAACCGATCTGTATTTAGGCGACACTGGGGAAAAAAACGGGAAGTCACCAGCAGGGAGAGGACAAGAAGACCGAGCAAAATTCCTAGAACAACAACGAAAAACGTGACAGACGCTGAGCAAACCCACCTCACAATGAACGTGCGAATTTAAATGGTCAGAGAAACTATAAAGGAGCGTATTGTAAGACAACAACCGAAAATGCTATTACTTGGGTCGAAACCTGTACCCAGAAATTGAGCCAGTGTATAAAACCATTATACAAGTGAGAGTCATCACCAGAGAGAGTTCTTCTTGGTACACACTGCAAGTGGAAACAGCCCAGGGCACGGTAAGATGGCTGAGACAATGATAGAGAAGGAGGAGCCAGATCATAGGTGCTGGAAGCAGGGGTACGAGGGAGAGTGTGTGCTGCAGCACCCCCAGAAATTACAATACTGTAGTTCAGAAGGTGAATGAGCAATAAAGCTGCTGTTAAATCTTGTATTTTTCTTGTCACATTTGTTGTGCGTTCAAAGACAAAGGTCAGGCTATGTCTTCGGACACATAGCTGCGTATTTGTTTAACAGAGATTGGTGTTTACTTTTCATTCTATGACAACAAAGAAGTTTTTGTAAAGTGAACTATATGACAATCTTGCCACAGTACAGGGAGCATGGGAGGAAAGGCTATAGGATGTCTTTTTTTCAAACATTACATCATTTAAATACATGTAAAAATGGACTGTGCAAATATTCAAAATATGCCAGTAGTTAAGAAAGCACATATGAAGCATGCATTTTTAAATTCTGCAGTGTGATGGAAACATTTTTAATAGGATGAAAACAAATCAAGGCACTTAACTTAGTGAGGTGCAAATGACGATTATTCACTGAAACAGATTTCACATGTTTGTTATCTACGTAGTTTTATCAGTATAACTGCAGGTCTATGCAAATGTTGTGGTCATTTCAATGAAAAATGTGCTGCCTGTAAATGACCATGAGCTACCACACCATGCTTCAGTAATACATTTGCAACAATGTGCTCACAAATGCACCACTGGCTACATACCACACCATAACCAGCCTCATGCTGAATGGAAGGGGCTTATTTGCTACACTCGTTCTCTGAATGAGGTTTGGATTTTTCACAATCTCTATGACTTGGGTGATGTGACATTTATGGCAGCATCCCCACTCTGACAATTGTTCTCGCCCCATTGAACCAGATGCCCAGGTTCCTGGCAGGAAAGATTTCTTAATACACACAAAAAGAGAGGGAGGGACCAGAGATTGAGCCTGTCCTCGCTCTCATAAACATACACTTATGCTCACACCACGAGAAGGACAATAAAATCTCAACTTAAAAGAAAAACCTTACTGGAAAACCATATAGGTTTTCTAAATTGCCCTCAACTATGTAGTAGTTACAGAAAAAGGGCAAACCCGGAATCACTGGGACCTGGGTACTATACGATATCAATAATGTGGTCCCAGGTTGTTACTGGCTTTTACATGAAGGGGAACAAGAAAAAAATCGGTGTTCATTTGAAACAAGCATTAATCATTGGTCAATATAGGAAATGAAACATAAATGTTGGACCAATGTTATTTAATCACATTGGGAATGCATTTTCATGAAACATTTTTAAGAAAAAACCTGATAAGGTATCACATTGAAAGGTGTGGTGTCCAGGAGGTGGAAAGGGAGGGGTGAAAAAAGGTTGTTAGGTAGTAAGTAAAGAAAAAGAAAGTCTTTGAAATGGTGACAAACTTAACACGTACAATTTTGGTATATTTTAATCATATACCCAAAAGTCAGAGTCCACAAAATATATACATGTTTGCCATATAACAAAGAAAATCACAGTTTATTTATCACTGTTGATTTGGTATTGACCGATGTTATAAAGTCGACGTTTCGACCCCTATCTTCGTAGGTAACTATAACCTTACTACCAGGGTCTTCATCAGGCCTGGTGTGAAGAGAGGGGGGCTGGGAAAACCTAAAAAGGAAGCAGGGAACGGTGTGTGAGTACCTGATATTTTAGTTAAAAAGGGAAAAAATTACCACATTTGGCCCAGACTTAAGTAATATTACTGTGTGGATAGCAGTTGAAGGGGAAGTTTATTCTCACAGGTCAGTTATTGGGAATAGGGACGTCATAGCTCTCCAGAGCTTGTAGAGTAGGTGGGAGTGAGACGTCACCTGGGTAATGAAAGGTGACAGTCAGCCTAAATCGATTAGGTATAGAATTCAATTTCAAAATGTTGAAACATCTACCCACTTACTGCATCAGTGTGGGCAGCGCGCAGTGTTCCAATCTAATCATGAGGATTATTTCGAAGAAAGGGAAAATAATTCCAGGAGTTAAAGTTGAAGTCACCTTGGCCTGACTCAATCAAAGGCGGTGATGCGGAGTTAATCTAAGGAGGGTACAGGAAGAACCAGCTAAAAGGCCAGATCATGGTGTAACTGTAAAAACACAGGACAGATTGGTGAAATCCATGTGCTGTGAGATGCACAAGGGATTAGACGCCGAAGGTGTCTAGGCATGCCGATTCGAATTGTGCAGGGGCATCATGCAGAATTTAACATTATAATCAGTATCAGCACGAAGGATGCAATTCAGAGAGATTCAGACTTTCTGGCGTTGAGAGTTATTGACATCCTGCCCATAAAAACAAGTAATTGTGCCCGAGGTAGCTCAGAAATACTTATGGTAGCTATGGAAAAAGTTAAGTTGGAAGCGAGTCAGAAGAAATGTGGTCGAAGTTCGTGACATCCTGCTTTTTTTAAAAAAAACAGTGAATTGTGCCCTATTTGACTCAGATATAGTTACGGTAGCTGAGGCAAAAGGTCGAATAGGCCACTAAAGCTATTTGCAGCAGCGAAAATGTTGGAAGACCAACAGTAAATCGGTCCCACAGGGAGTGCCCGTAAGTGAAATGATATTGCGATCAAATTGTTCCAAAAAAGGTTCGGGAGCAACCAGAAGCCGGTAAATGACTGGCGTTCTAAGATAAATGTTGTGAGGCCGTCATAGCATGCAGTGACGTGGAAGCACAAGCATTTGCAATGCAATAGGTCTCGCATTAGGAAAGTTTGAGCTATTGGTATCGTAAATGACAAATATTTTATTTATGTTTTGGTTTTGAAAATAGCGAAATTAATAGCTTTGTCATTTACAATGCCAATAGTTTTAACTTTCGCAAATGTGACACCTATAGCATTTGTAATGCAATATGTGTTGTATTTACGTAGCAGCGCTATACAAAACTTCAATACATAAATAACTAAATTATTTATGACACTCTCAGAGTACAATGCCTGATGTTGGCTGCAATGTCTGTATTTTCTGAGATTCACTGTATTTTTATATGTATTAGACCTTTGCAACGTGTGTTCTGAGGTGGCAGAAAGGTGACAGGTTAGCTCTAAACAAAACACCTTTCATGAAATATAAAAATTATTTTGTACTCCATGTTCCCCAACATTACTCAGCTATTTCTTCACATCTGTTGACGCCGTCTTTTCAGCAACCATGTGTAAGTTATGAATCTTAGACAGGACTGGCCTGCAATAATACAGCAATGTTCTCCTTAAAGCATTCTGCTGCACCAAGGACCAAACCAAATAAAATGTTCTCCTCTCAAGCCCGGCTTCAAGTTTGCAATGATTGATTGTTGCAGATTGCATGTCGAAATTGCACTGCACAGGTGCGATTTATGTAATTTGGACACTGGTACCGCCGCAGTGAAGCCAGCGTCAGGATGAGATGGAGTATTCTGCAGGGAGGGCTGGTATGAAGAGCGCCCTGTTCCCATGTACCACGAGGATTGCATCCCGCAGGCAGGGCAGGCAGTCACCCTGACGCCCAGCACGAAGCACTTTATTGGCACACATGCACACGCTTGGGTTTGCCAAACTACATACCGCCCGGAGGCTGGGAGCGAGGGTGCAGGCGCGGACACGCATGTGCAGTGGGTACAACGAGTCGGTAACTAAACTACCTCCGCCCCAAGGAATGTCTGCAGATTGTGTCATTCCTTCCCTGCACTCTCACTGCTCCGCCTTGAACCGTTTCCTTTTTATCCTTCCAACATCTCTAGCGTTGTTTTATTTCCTTTCGAATTCCAAAGGCTGTAGCGCCTTCTTCAGCCGGTCGGGGGATCGGGTGAGTGCTTATTGGCGACAATGGGCCAAACTGGTTTACTAGTAGCTTTTTTGGTAGCTGGGTGAAATATACAAATAAAAAACGATTCAATGCTAGACGTGTATTAATTAAAAATTAGTGTACATGTATAACGCTGTAAGTAACCGTGGCAAGAGAGTGAGCACTACCTGTCTTAATAGGGCCGCGCAGGAACGAGCGAGAGATGAATAACAAGGTCCCCTGGGACTGGCTGGCTGGCTAAAAATAACTAACGCATGCGCTGTCCCTGTATCTGCAGCCAGTGCCCACATCCGGGCCGAGGAGACGTGGGTGGGGGCGCGAGGGCTACTCGCGCATGCGCTGTCCCTGGATCTGCCCCCGTAATCAAGGGAATGCTGCAAGAGTCGTGCAGCCGCCACCAGCGCTCCAGAAATGACTGTCCCCAACAGCAGTGAGGAGCAGCTATTGGAAGCAGGTAAGACGGAGGCCCCGCGGGGGCCTGTGCAGGAGCGGACTCCCATAGACGCAGACTCTACCCTCCCTCCCTGCGCGTGTGTGTGTGTGTGTGTGTGTGTGTACGTATGTGTACGTGTGTGTGTGTGTACGTGTGTGTCTGTGTACGTGTGTGTCTGTGTACATGCACGGCTGAATTGCTGCAAATGTAGACGGAGCAGACGTGCGCGTGTACGAGGTCAAATCCAGCGGAAAAGCGCGTGGCACCCTCTTGTCCGTCATTCCCCCGAAGTCGATAACTATAGTTCTCGATCTGGACTGCATCCTACGGATGCTTACCAGCTCGACCTAATAAAAGAGACAAGGGAAGCTTTTTTTCGCATCTTACCCGTACAACCGGTTGGTCGCGTCTGAGGGAACCGCCCGTATTCAGCAAAGATAGGCTAATATAGGGCGAGCTTCACGCTGTAAGCGTGCACGTTGCTGGGCCAGCGTGACGTGCCAAAAATGCTGAAAATAAAGGAAATACACTAATTGTGCCAGGATTCAATCGCATCCTGACTATATAGAGACTTGTGTGTTTCACATGATTATTGTAGAGAAATTTTGAAAGGCTTTAAAATCAAAAAGGGACACAATTTAAATAAAGTCGCTACTTCTCACTGGACAATTAATTGTACACTATTGAGCACCAATGTACAGTATGGCTAATGTAAAGTTACGGACACATTGTGCTGCATGCAGGGCTCGAGTCGGGGTACCACGCGGGTGGACGACGTCCACCCACTTATTTTACCAGGGGGACGCCGTCCCCCCTGCCAAACAGCAGGACTTAACTCTTTGGCCTCTCTGGGACGAGTAGCTCGGCACATTTCGTGACGTCGCTTCCGGTCGTGACGTCACTTCCAGTGACCGTGTCCCCCCACTTCTTTTTTTACGACTTGTGCCCTGGCTGCATGGTTAGCAAAAAATGCAATGTTTGTTACTGGGTAATGAACATGGCAAGGCATATAGTGTTGTACATTGTTACAAGAATGCAATCATAATATTATTTATGCAATAATCTCACAAAAGATTTAAAAAATAGCAGGCACAAAACAAGATTTTAAACATAGCTTTATGATATTGGTCCTATTGGAGAGCGTTAAACAAGCAGATGGTGAAATAGATTAATATAGGCAGATAACTGCGTCGGGCAAAAAGGGGCCAGCATGGTCTATGTAAATCATCACATTATCATAACTGTCAATGTTCAACCATCTGTTGGATGCCGGTACAAACAGAAAAGAAAGGAATTAGTTTGGGGATCATGTTAAATTTGGCATTGAAGACACCTAAGCGGCTTAGGGATAGGGTAGTCAGTAAGTGAAGTACACAGGGTCATCAGCATGAGATTCTATCTTGTAACTAAGGCAGCCAACTGGGCGTTGCTAGTGTCCAGTTCATTCAGCCCATTCATAATAGAGTCCAATCTCGACATCCATTTGGATTCTCTCACATTAAGGACGGAGCTAATGTTGCCGCCCCTAGGGCCCAATTCCACTTTTTCCAGGGTAAGCCATTTCATTTGGTCTGGTGTGTGGGATTTTTTAGCAAAATGTTCCACAAGGGGCGCTCCTTGCACCGGACATCACATCCTGCTCTGGTGCTGGAGGATCCTCATTTTGACCTTTTGTTGGGTCTGGCCCACGTATAGTAAGCCACATGGGCATTGGATGCCGTAGATTACATTTGACGAGTTGCGATTCGTGAATCCCTGTAAGTCAATTTTATGTTGATTGTGTGTAAAGGTTTTTGTTTGTATGGTGGTTTCGCAAGACTTACAACTACCGCATTTGTGGTGGCCTTTTGTTGGTGGAAGGTTCCACATGGAGTGAATGTAAATGTATATGTAAATTGATACTTGTATAGCGCACTACTCACCCGCAAGGGTCTCAAGTCGCTTGTACGAATACCGCTGTGGAACCCATCCTGGCTTTCCCTGTGAGGCGTCCACTCCTGGGCACCCCCAAGGTGGAGGCCAGGCATCCTTAGCGTTGTGGGGGCCGATGTGGAGATTAAGCATGCTATTGCCCAGAGTTGCAGAGTGGGACTCCATGATTGGAATAGGCACCGAGGCGAGAATTATCAGGTCTGTGGAATTTTGAGCCCAAGATCTGCCGAGGCGGGGAATTGAACCCTGGTCCCGGTCTAGACCTCTGCATCAGGGTCTGCCGCTCTAACCATTGAGCCACACTTCTCCACTGAATAGTGGGATTGCCTTCTGTCTTCATGAACGAATGCACCACATGGTCTTTTATGCTTTTAGCTTTCTTGAAAGCGGGCATAGGTAGGTCCTTTTGCTTGATATCGTCTGCCACAAGGCAACTATGTAGTGGCATGCTTCATCCTGGGACAGTTCAACGTTCAGGATGGAGCATGCATTTTGAAAGGTTATGAAGGGTTCCCTATTGCAGAAAGAAAAATTAAGTTGAGTTTTTATAGTACTATTCGTGGTGTGAGCTTAAAAGGAAAGATATCCTAACAGACAAAGTAACCCTGAAGGAAGGCAGCTGTTCCGTAGGTACACCTGGAGGTGGCCAGGAGGTAGGGATGGACAGGAAATGGAGGCTGCATCCATAAGGCAGATGACGGACACCGGTCCATCCTGCACAAAGGAAGGGAAGAGGGGAGTAGAATTAGCAAGGCATAAGTGAGGTTGAAGAAAAAGGAGGGTGAAGTATGAGGAGTGGTGCAAAGGCATTGTTTTATTCAGGAACACAGTTGGAACGTACAACCATGCACAATGCACCCTCCAAGAAAAAGGATCATTACTGATTCAAGTTTTAAACAGGTAAAAGTTGGTTGCAGACTTAGTAGGCCATATAGCCATATCCTCAAAGGATTTCCCAGAGGGCCAACTTCAAATGAAAACGTGATGTTTTTCCATCACCACACTAAACTTCTTGCATGTGTGAATTAACCTAAGGCTAATCTTTACTGATTTGGTTTATTTCTAGTCAGTGCTTAAATACGTTTTTGGCCTATTACCATTCTAATATGCCAGTAGAAAGAAAAAGGTTGAGGAAAGAGGAAGCAGTAGGGGTGTGCTGTCAAGCTATAGGGAAGTCACAGTGCCTACATTAATTTGAGGAGCGGGTAGAAGTGAGAGAGAATGCTGGTGTCCCCCATTCAGCTTACCTGGAATCCCAGACTTTACAAACACTCAGTTGCAGGAAGCGGAAAAGTGAAAGCTGGACAGGATTCTGAACGGTTTAATGAACGTTGGTGCAAAGCTGAAAGGTTGACAGCGTAGCACGGTTGTTCCCAAACTGTGCGCTGCGGCACCCCGGTGCGACGTTGGTAGCAGCCAGGAGCGCCGCACACGTCTTTGGTACGTGCAAATCATGTTGTGAGCAATTTAAAAATGATGTGTTTTTAGGACGTCAAAAGACAAATCATTTTTAAATTGCTCACAACATGATTTGCACATTCAAAGACATATGCGGCGCCCCTGTGTGCTACTAACAGCCCACTGGGGGTTCAGCGGCACACAGTTTGGGAACCACCACCTTAGACAGACCAATCCCTCATCATGTTCAGCATCCCCTTCCAACGCGCACACATCACCCATCGCCAACCCAGTCCATCGAAACTGGTACAGCATCACTGACAAGTACTGGAACACCGCTCTCAAGATCCACTGACCCAAACACAACAGTAGCCTCCCCAACGCCATAAGGAATTTCAATAATTGGATCACCTCCTGTGCAGACTCCTTGGTCCCCCCTCAAACACAAAAATACACCATAGGCCAGTTGGTACACAGAGTAACTCTGACTTATAAAATGGCACTGCAAACAACTGGAGCGCAAATGAAGAATGAGCCAGGACAATAAAGGCAGGGGCACATTCAAAAACGCACTTATACACAGCCACCAAATGCTACCTATGTCAGCACCAACAAAAGCAATCTTCTCCATTATGAAAGGTTTCATCTCACCATCCTCAGAATACAAACGTTAGCACACCCTGCGTAGGAGCACAGAAACAATCACTTAATTCATCAGCAAGAAAATCACTGCGATTTATAGAAACTTCAACCTGCAAACGGAAACGACAGACCTAACAAAACTCTTCCCAATCTTATCCATAGAACCAATACTAACCAAATAGACCGTCATCACCCCGAAGAAACTTCCATCATGAAGCCCATTGACTACAGGGCCATTTTGGATCACCCATCATGACACTGAATACGTGATTCATATATTTTCTTTGAATGTTTTACTAGTAACTGATGTAACTTTTTAACTGATGTTACTTTTGTAACTTTTCAAAACCACATGTACAGCGCTCTGATACCTTTGGGTCTAGCCAGCGCTATCTCATAACCCTAACACCCACCTACCTTTCAATCACCAGCTCCTCAAGACCTGTCATCATTCTTGTTGTGGCTAATTTATTGTCAATTGATGAGTAAGAACAATAGTTACTAACCTGTAATCTGTGGTTCTCCAGTATTGGTCTCTTTCATAGATTCATATGCCTGAATCATTCCCCGTCGTCAGAGTGGGAGTCCCACAGGACATAAAAAAACAATAATATGCTAATAATGAACCAAAAAAACCTTAGAAATAAACAACCACGAAGTAAAGTAGCCCAAAGCTACAGAGTTAAAACTTCCACACTCATGACTATCATTTTCATTTTGTATAGTCCAAAACTGCAGTCAATCAGGCAACAGCACCCACCAGAATGTTCCCCCCCATAGGCTCAGGCTGTCAGATTTTCTCGCACAGGAGTGGAGCCAACATCCTAGCCAAAGAAGCCTCTGAGGCGAGGTGGGTGGGTGCATGTGAATCTATGAAAGACACACATACTGGAGAACCACAGATTACAGGTAAGTAACTATTGTTCTTCTCCAGTATTTAGGTGTCTTTCATAGATTCCCATGCCTGAATCAGAGTAGATAGCAGTACATAACATAATGCTTGTTATACGCTTCTTGTATCATAGTATACATAATAATAAAGAAGCATAAATAATATCATAAAACATATAAATACATTAGTGCTTACATATGCATACTAGATTAGGATATATATCAGCATGTAAGCGTCTAAAAAGAGCATAGTGGAGGAGGGAGAACAGAGGCTCACCTTATTGAAAAAGATGCGGAGAACTGCTCGTCCCACTGACGTATCGGCATCACTCGCAGTGTCCAAACAGTAGTGTTTGGTAAAAGTGTGCCTGCTGGACCAGGTTGCCACTCTGTAGATTTGATGGCGGCACCCCAGCAAAGAGACCGGTAGATGAGGAGATCATCGCTCTCGTAGAATGTGCTCTCGGCGTGGTGCGTAGAGGCCTTCCCGCCTGTTAATGACACAGACTAATCGTCGAGGACATCCAACGAGCTATGGTCTGTTTGAATACAGAGTAACCTTGACGTAGCCTCCCATAGGCTACGAAAAGTTGATCAGATTTTCGAATTCTTATGTTCGTTGCAAATAGAACTTGAGACATCTCCTGATGTCCAGTGAATACAAAGCTTTCTCTGCTGTTGTCTGAGGATTTGGAAAAAAAATCTTCAGAATTACCGGTTCATTAAGGTGAAAATCTGAATGACATAAAAAACAGCAAAGGAGATTACTGGACAACTGGTGTGGGGATTGGGTGTTTGTTTGGTTTGATTTTTATGGATTTTTGTTGGGTGTGGAGATTACTTGGTTGTTAATATTATCCCCTAGACCCTCCTTTACCCATTGTTTTCATGAAAATCTGAAGGAACCTTAGGCATGAAGCTGGGATTGGTACGAAGCACCACTGAATTAGATCTGAATTGCAGAAAAGGTGAATTAATCGTGAATGCTTGAATGTCGCGGACCCTTCTTGCTGATGTCAGCGCCAGCAGGAGAGATACCTTCCTAGAAAGGAACTTAAGGTCAACCTTGTGAATAGGTTGAAAGGGGTGTTGCATGAGTTGAGTGAGCACTACATTAAAATGCCAAGATGGAGGTGGACGCCAAATAGGGGGAAACATACAAAACAGCCCTTTAAAAAATTGTTGAATACCTCTAGTAGAGTAGAGAGAGTTAGAACCATCTTGACGGAATCTGGAGATAGCTGCCAAAAACACTTTTAAAGTGGAGTGAGATTGCCAATTGAAGAAAGGACGGTAAAATCTGTTCTAGCTTGGCCTGAATGGGATGTAATTTGACTGATTGACACCAAGTGCAGAACCGTTTCCATTTGAGCTTATATGTCTTGATTGTGGCAGGTGCTCGAGCATTTGTTAAAAATTCTTTACACTCTGCGGGAATATCTAAGTGCGCAAATTCAAGGTGTTGAGGAGCCATGCTGCTAATTTCAAGGATGCTGGGTCCGGGTGACAGATATGACCCTTTTGCATGGACAGAAGATTCGGTATTGGTGGAAACTGAATGAGATCGCACTCCGAGAGGGGGAGAAGCTCGGTGAACCAGTATTGGCGAGGCCATCTGGGGGCAATGAGAATGAGGCGACAAGGCTGCTTCGTCATCTTGGAGAGAACCTTGGGTATCAGTGGAATTAGAGGAAAGGCGTAGGGATATATTCGTGACCAGTTCATGGAAAGTGCATTCCCGCACGAGTCCCTGTAGGGAAGCCCGCTTGCGAAGTATGGGCATTTGCGGTTCTGGTTGGTCGCAACAGGTCCAGCTCGGGAGTGCCCCATTCCAGGAAAACTCGATCCAATGTTGGTTGATGCAGTTCCCACTCGTGGTTGGACATCTGAGATCTGCTGAGAGAGTCCGCTAGGAATTTGGAAATCCCTGGAACATGGACCGCTGAGAGAGAAAACCCGTGATGTAGTGCCCAGTCCCAGATCTCCTGGGCTTGCTGAGAGAGAAGGGCTGACCTTGTACCGCCCTGTTTGTTTAGGTAGTGCATACTTGTCGTGTTGTCCGTCCGAATGAACACAGACGACCCTAGTATGATAAGGCTTTAGAGCCAAGAAAATGGCTCGCAGCTCCAGAAGGTTGATATGCCATGTCCTTTGTTGCGCATTCCACTTTCCGTTGATTGTCATTCCCTGAAGGTGTGCCCCCCCATCCTTCGAGGGAAGCGTCTGTCGTGATTGTGAAACTTGGGACTTCCGATAGGAATGTCCAACCCTCTCGTAAGTTCTCTAGCCGAGTCCACCACAGCAGTGCTTTTTTCATTCGATGCGTTATGAGAATGATATCGTCGAACGAATGTGAATAGTCGAACTGAAACGCACTCTTTTTCTTGCAACAGGTGAGCTAATTTTCGGATCTTGTGCTGCCTCTCTTTTGAGACGAAAGCCTGCGTGAGATGGGTGTCCAGTGTGGCTCTCTGGGTCTTCCTTTGTGACGGAAGTAGATGAGATTTTTTTAAATTGATGGAAAGACCGAGAGATTTGAAGAGCGACAGACATCTTTGGACCTGTGCTTCTGTCTCTAATAAGGAATTCGCCTTGATAAGGCAGTCATCCAAGTAAGGAAAGATTTGAACGCCTTCTAGGCGAAGGTGTGCGGCCACCAGAGCTAGCACCTTTGTGAACCCAAGGGTGCTGACCGTAGTCCAAAGGGAAGGAGTTTGAACTGAAAATCCCTGCCAGCCACTCTGAACCGTTTCTGTGCCTGGGGAGAATCGGCACATGAAAGCATCTTGAAGGTCGAGGGTGGCCATGTGATCCCCTACCGAAAGAAGCTGGGGGATTTCTTGAAGCGCTAACATCCGTAAGGACAATTTTTTCAGGCATTTGTTGAAAGAGCGCAAGTCGAGGATGGGGCGCCATTCCCAAGTCTTTTTGCAAATGAGGAAGAATCTTGAGTAAAATCCGTTCCTTTTTGCAATTGAGGTACTTTTTCGATCGCTCTTTTCCGAATCGTTAACTTTATTTGGGAGAACAGCTCCTTGAGATGAGCGGGAGGTGGGCCTTTGGGAGGAGAATTTGGATATATATATATATAGATATATATATATATCTATATATATATATATATCCAACACGAAAAGGTTACCCTTGTAAGAAAAGCCACAAGCAGGATGGTTTGTATTTCTTGCGTTTAATTTCCAGGAAGCTGCAAGACAAACAAAGGAATTCTTTTCCAAAAGTTCAGGTGCCTGACGCGTTTCATGCGCTCTCGCATTTCCTCAGAGGCACAGAATTAATCACTGCGTGCAGCCTTCAACAATCATTAAATATGCAATCACCTGCCCCAGTGGGCGTTGGCCAGCGCTGAGCCTGCTGGTCAAGGTAGTGCCAAAATTAATCTTCAGTGAGTGGCTTGCAGCGCGATGAAAATGTTCATGATCAAACCACAGTGGGTAGGAAGAGAGTCTCTGTTTTTGCGTCTTGCACTGTGTTTCTTCCCAGAACACGACCTTCCTGCCCTTTGAAACCCCTCACTCACCCTCACTCTCACTCATCCTCACTCACCCTCAACACCACACCCTCACTCACCCTCAACGCCTCACCCTAACTCACCCTCACCCTCACTCACCCTCACCCTCAACCCCTCACTCACCCTCACTCACCCTCACTCACCCTCACCCTCACTCACCCTCACTCACCCTCACTCACCCTCACCCTCACCCACCCTCACTCACCCTCACCCACACTCACCCTCACTCACCCTCAACCCCTTACCCTCACCCTCAAACCTCCACCCTCAACCCCTCACTCACCCTCACTCTCACTCACCCTCACTCAGCCTCAACTACTCCCCCTCACCCTCACTCACCCTCAACCCCTCACCCTAACTCACCCTCACCCTCACTCACCCTCAACACCTCACTCGCCCTCACCCTCACTCACCCTCAACACCTCACCCTCAACCCCTCACCCTCACTCACCCTCACCCTCACTCACCCTCACCCTCAACCCCTCACCCTCACTCACCCTCACTCACCCTCACTCACCCTCACCCACCCTCACCCACCCTCACCCTCACTCACCCTCAACCCCTCACCCTCACACAGTGCAATAGGTCTCAGACCATTTCAGTTAGAGCTTTTAGAAATGTTTATGGCTTTTTTTAGTTGTAATTCTTTAGCATTGGCTACAGGAAACAAAAATGCTAAACATTTACAAAAAAAAACCATAAACAATTCTAAAAGCACTAACTCTAATGGTGCGAGACCTATTGCATTTCCAATGCTTGTTTTAGAAGATGATTCTAAAAGTAGGTGAAAACCAGCCAAAGAACGAAGTACTGAGCAGAGCTCAGGGAGACTCCCTTCACACGATGTGCAGTAGAAAATCTGAGAGCCTGAGCGTCTAGGTGGAACATTCTAGAGGGTGCTGTCGCCGGATTGGCTGTAGTTTGGACTATACAAAATGACTGATAGTCATGTGTGGAAGTTTTTACTCTGTAGCTTTGGGCTACTTTACTTCCTGGTTGTTTATTTTTAAGGTTTTTTTGGTAATTATTAGCATATTATTGATTTTTTATGTACTGTGGGACTGCCACTCCGACGACAGGGAATGATTCAGGCATGTGAATCTATGAAAGACACCCCAATACTGGAGAAAAGAAATATACTTTGGGCAGATTTTTCCCTTTGTCTTTCTGTCGTATCTCCCCCCCTCCCATGATACCTCAACCCTTACCCCTCTACATTTCCTCTGACCTCGTCCTCAAAGATATCTATATGTTCTCCCTGCAACCGAGGTAACCTGTAACTGATGTAATTTGGGAGCAAAAAGGATGTCATGTAAAGTGCTTTGATACATTCGGGTCTAAGCTATTTTAATCCTGAATTCTGAGACCTGAGCAACAAGGCTGGTCAGCTAATGAGGAGACCGGCCCTGGTTTCCCCCTGGACCATCACCTACCCAGCCGGACATTGGGCACAGTTCTTCCTGGTCTCCCTGCTATGGCTCCTTCCTCCCCTCCTTTCATTCGAATTCTTTCAACCTCGTTGTTTGTTTACTGTACCTTACTACGCTACTATGCAATGGTAACTGATGTAACTTGTAACGCAAAGTTCCTCTGGTAAAGCGCTCTGAAACCTCCGGGTCTAGCCAGCGCTATATTAACTTATCAAATCAACTAAACTCAAAACTGGTTCCCCTGTTCGCTGAGTCCTGAGCAACATGGCTGATATCTGGTGGAGCTGCTAGACAGCTATTGAGGAGATGGACCTGGTTTACCCCGGACCGTCCCCTACCCAGCCGGACATTGGGCACAGTTTCTCCTCGTCTGCCTGCCACTGACTCCTTCCTTCCCTCCCTCCTACGAATTCTTGCAACATTATTTTTGTGTACTGTACCTTTCTATGCTCTTGTAACTGATGTAACTTTTAACATAACGATCCTAAATGTAAATCGCTCCGATACCCTCTTGGGTCAAATTCACGCTATATGAAATTCTATAAAATAAAAAAATAAAATAAATACCCCCACCATGCCTACTCTAGAGGAATGCAGCCCATCAGTGCCATGCTCACACCCATTCTGAATACTTCCACCTCTTTCGCGACCTTCCTGGATGCTTGGAAACACGCTACTGTCCTCCCATTGCTGAAGATGCCATCTGCAGACCCTTCATCGCTCGCCAACTACAGATGATTCTTACTGCTAACATTCCCATCCAAGTTCTTCAAAACAATCATCCACTGACAGCTCATCGAATACCTCAACAACCACCAACTCAACACCACTCAGTCTGGTTTTAGACTCAACCACAGCACAGAAACTTCCCTCATCGCCGATATGGGTGACATTCACATGACTTTTGACAGAGGAAACACAGAGGCCCTCATCCTCCTGGACCTGTTCACAGCCCATGACAATATCTCCCTGCAGTGGGGGTTAGCTTCTCATGTTCACTGCCAGAATGTCCAAGTCTGCGGTGGCATAAAAAAATATATAGTAGGTTAGGTTGCTGTCCATGAATGTGAATCGCTTGTTAGCTTTGCGGCTGACTGAAAATGTCTTAACAGGAGCCTATCTTCTTTATCTTATTTAATCCTCCCAATAGTAGTACCCAAGGAGTAGACAAGATTGGATAGCCTAGATGTTTTGGATTTCACTCATAACCATTTTCCAAAACAAATAGGCCTTCAGGACATCTCCACCAAATATGGATTCTCCACCTTCTCACAGAGTCCTTTTAGCAGCTGTCAGAACAATTCCTGGACATTGTTCTTAACTTGTATGAGTTGCTATAGCAATACTATACTATTTTAGAGCATAACTTTGTGCTGCATGCAGCATGGGCTTTATACTAAAGTTCTTCACAGGTCTTCCCGTTCAAAACTTTCTTTGAGTTTACCAAGTTTCTTTGCCCAGAACTTTAGAAAAGTGATACTTGGTATCCCAAATGTTAAAGTGGTTAGATCCACAAACTGAGGTCCCTTGGGCCTGTATAAGATTTTGCCAATCTTTTAACTTTGCTAGAGACTTGGATTAACCCTTCTGGAATGGGGGTAGGTGTACAACCCTGTGCATAATCAGGGAATATTGTAGGCTTTCTGATTTGTTCAGTGCAATGTCTTTCTTGCTCTAATTAAGCAATGTTTGGATTCTCTCCTAAAACATTTTAGCTATAGTCCAGCAGTGGTCCTACCAACTAGTGAATGCTGTTTCTGTAGGTCTGGTGTAAACTCATGAATCTAATGTATTGGAGTAAGAGTGATGGTAATATAGTAAATTTGTTCCTACTGCCATGAAGTTCCGATCTCCAACAATGTTTTAGTGACAGACTAATTGGCCCGCTTAATTTTTTTCACGCCTTAAAATATCCACAAAGCTTGATTTGTGGGTTCTCGATAGATATTTGTTTTCACAGTTTGTAGCACTTCCTAGCTCACTGGGAACCCTTTTGGACAGATCTGGGATTGTCATGAATCGATTGTGCCTGTAGTCCACACTCAAGTCACATTCTAGAAAACAAATAATTATACTCAGGCATGCAACAAACCTTTTCTTCCTTGAGGATGTATGCAATTCATGTTCTTCTACCGATATTCATTCCTCATACTGAGACCCTCCATGACCAGAATAGGTAGAAGCTTTTCCGTCAATCAATCGGGACTTATAAAGCACGGCTAATCACCTGTGACGTACCAGCCCAATGTATTTGAAGCTATTTTATTATGGGAGTAGCTCTTATCGTGTGTATAGAATTAGTTACTTGTATATTCTATTTTTTGACATATTTCTATAACAAAGAGGTATATTTGACTTTTATATTGTGCGCTAGCTCTAGATTACGAGACAGATAAAGAACTTCAGATTTTCTTGTGTTGTCAGGTGCTCCTTCATATGAATCTATAGGTTAATCGGCATAGCAATTGGCGTGTCTGGTCTCCTTGCACCATATTGTAAGAGGAGCATTGAGGAATAGACTGACAGTGCAGTTTAACTCTAACTTATATTCATCTCAGTGTCCTCTCTATTCGTTCTGGCTATGGCTTGAAAAGGTGAATCATAAAGCAGAATTGGCAGCGGGCAGCCTTCCTCAGTGTATAGTCTTTGCAAATATTGACTGTAAAGAGTATCGGTCAAAGAGGTTTGTGCAGATAAAAAATATCCACATTTTTAAGATTGGCCCAAACCCTTCGCTTTCTAAGGGTTTTATATGAATATTCCCCTAACCCCATTACATGTTTTCTCGACATCCAAGGATACCAATATTTTTTCTTGCCATGGATTCTGATAAAGCAAATATTCACAATGATTTCATAAAAGCCAGCACAGAAAAAGACGTGATAACTATATTTGCCCAGTCTGTGGAATAGGCATAGCTATGCTATGCAGATTTGTAGAGTGCACCATCACCCAGGAGGGTATCCTGGCACTGAGCAGGTGTGTCTAACCACACCCGGTGTTGTGGGGTGTGATGTGACTGCGGCATGGGAGGTTGAAAGTAATGCTGGTTACTAGGTTTTGAATGGACTGAAGCTTTCTGGTGAGTATTTTTTAATTGATCTTGGCATAGGGTGTTCCTGAAAACCAACCTGCTTTTGACCATTACGAGTGTGTCAGTTTTCTGGGTGCTGATCCAAATGAATTTGAGATGCTGCTGGGCATGTTTCAGTTCCGTTTGGGCCAGGTACTCAGACCATTGCCGGCTCTGCACCTTAAGGGATGGAACGTGGGATTCTGAAAGGGAAATGGTCTGCGCCCGCCAGTGGTTCTCCCGTCGAGTAACTTACAGCGGTCCCCTTGAGGGTGACTTTAAAGGCTTCCCAGCAGGTTCCCAGGGACACCACGATCTCCGGTTCCAGACAAAGTAGGAGTCAACTGATTGACCTATGTGTTTTGTGTCGTGTGCGTCTTGCAGCCACATGCCAGCACATTGTGGGGCTCTGGTGCCGCAACTGCATGCGGAGTCTGAGGGGTGAGGGGTCTGTTAAACCCCTCTCCAATATGCATGTCTGTAGGACTTTGTGAGCCTGTGACCATGGTTTCACAAAGTAATCAAGCCGGTAGAATGAGTGGTGTGCAAGAGTAACAAGCATTGAAAAGGCAATAGGTCTCGCCTTTGATTAAGTTAAAGCCATTTGCTTTACTAATGGTATTGTATAGCAAAGCAAATTGCTTTAACTAAATAAAAGGCGAGACTTATTGCATTTTTAATGCTTGTTATAGTAAGTATTCATATAAAGCGTTTGGGCCTTGTCCATGAAAACAACCACCAACAGTTAACCAATCACCGTTCAACGATGCAAAACGGACAAGTTATCTGATCAAATTCAAGAAGCAATGCATGCAGTAGGGCAGTGTCAAAAGGTCAGCAAAAGTGATGAAATCACTTGTAGGCCGCATGTTGTCACTGACGGTGACATCATCAGAGCTACCTTTAAACACAATCGGGATAAAGTGATGGGCAACATGCGGTTTCAAAAAATAAGTAAAGCCTTGGGAGACCAACACAAGTAATTGTCATCTGGATGAGTAGTTAATCGAGTTAGCGAAAGGAAAAGAAACAACGTAAATGTCTCCACCCTGAGTAATTAACTTTCAGTAAAAGAACCCACCCCAAAATAAAAAAATACTCCATGTAACAGTGTTTGCCGGCAGGTAATAAATAAAATAACCAAGCATTTGAGTATATCAAAATAAAGGAAAAATGTAAGGGGAAACAAGCATTTGCAATGCAATAGGTCTCGCATTAGGAAAGTGTGAGCTATTGGTATTGTAAATGACAATTTTTTTTAATATGTGTTGGCTTTGAAAATATAAAAATAGCATTGTTATTCACAACGCCAATAGCTTACACTATCCTAATACGAATCCTATTGACTATGGCAATGCTTGTTGGTAGCAAGCAAGGACAGTGCTGTTGTGGTGCTGAGTGATGTGGGGGTGTCCCCGAGTGATGTGGGGGTGTCCCCGAGTGATGTGGGGGTGTCCCCGAGTGATGGATGTGGGGGTGTCCCCGAGTGATGGATGTGGGGGTGTCCCCGAGTGATGTGGGGGTGTCCCCGAGTGATGTGGGGGGGTCCCCGAGTGATGTGGTGGTGTCCCCGAGTGATGTGGTGATGTCCCCGAGTGATGTGGTGGTGTCCCCGAGTGATGTGGTGGTGTCCCCGAGTGATGTGGTGATGTGCGGCGTGCAGCAGTGTGCGGCGTGCAGCAGTGTGCGGCGTGCAGCAGTGTGCGGCGTGCAGCAGTGGGAGTAGTGCAGCAGTGGGCGGCGTGCAGCAATGGGCGGCGTGCAGCAATGGGCGGCGTGCAGCAATGGGCGGCGTGCAGCAATGGGCGGCGTGCAGCAATGGGCGGCGTGCAGCAATGGGCGGCGTGCAGCAATGGGCGGCGTGCAGCAATGGGCGGCGTGCAGCAGTGTGAGGCGTGCAGCAGTGTGAGGCGTGCAGCAGTGTGAGGCGTGCAGCAGTGTGTGGCGTGCAGCAGTGTGTGGCGTGCAGCAGTGTGTGGCGTGCAGCAGTGTGTGGCGTGCAGCAGTGTGTGGCGTGCAGCAGTGTGTGGAGTGCAGCAGTGTGAGTCGTATGGTAGTGTGCAGCATGCAGCGGTGAAAACGTGCACTGACGACTAATGGTGTCTGTGCCTGGTGAAAGTGTGTACTGACGGCCGGTGGTGTGTATGCCTGTTGAAAGCATGCACTGACGGCTGGTGGTGTGTGCCCCTAGTGAAAGCGTGCACTGACGGCTGATGGTGTGTGTGCCTGGCGAAAACGTGCACTGACGGCTGGTGGTGGTGCTGTGTGCCTGGTTTAAGCATGCACTGACGGCTGATGGCGTGTGTGCCTGGTGAAAGTGTGCACTGACGGCTGGTGGTGTGTGCCTGGTGAAAGCATGCACTGACGGCTGGTGGTGTGGGTGTGCCTGGTGAAAGCATGCACTGACGGCTGGTGCTGTGTGCCTGGTGGAAGCGTGCACTGACGGCTGATGGTGTGTGTGCCTGGTGAAAGTGTGCACTGACGGCTGATGGTGTGTGCGCCTGGTGAAAGCGTGCACTGACGGCTGGTGGTGTGTGTGTGTCTGGTAAAAGCGTGCACTGATGTCTGGTGGTGTGTGTCTGCCTGGTGAAAGCGTGCACTGATGTCTGGTGGTGTTTGTGGCTGGTGAAAGCGTGCACTGAAGGCTGGTGGTGTACATGCCTGGTGAAAGCATGCACAGACGGCTGGTGGGGTTTGTGCCTGGTGAAAGTGTGCACTGACGGCTGATGGTGTGTGTGCCTGGTGAAAGTGTGCACTGACGGCTGGTGGGGTGTGTGCCTGGTGAAAGCGTGCAATGATGGCTGGTGGTGTGTGTGCCTGGTGAAAGCGTGCACTGACGGCTGGTGCTCTGTGCCTGGTGAAAGCGTGCACTGACGGCTGGTGGTGTTTGTGTCAGGTGAAAGTGTGCACTGACGTCTGGTGGTGTGTGCGCGTGGAGATCTCTGCCCTTAATTGGCGAAGAAATGCAGTTTCATACTTTGGTATTTCCTCTCTATAAAGACACCACATATTTCTTAGATGTTGTGTTGCCTGTACTTTGAAGGAAGTTAAGGAAATTACCGTAGGTACCTTCCCAAAATCCGAATTGTCATTAGTTTTCCTATCCCACAAGAAGCCACAGCAGACACTGGAGAGAAAGTGGCACAGACCAGCATTTGAAAATGATCAGCGAAAGATCGGCAGGGTCCTTATCTAGAAGGGAAGCTCGGCTTGTAGTTCAACAACAGCCATTAAGCATGCTGGAGTGTGACTGCACAGATTGTGTGTCAGTGGTATATTGTAACGGCCGCACGCCCGTCAGGCGCACTCTGTGCCCTAATTCAGTTACAGTGTGCATACTTTTGCCAATTCCACTAGGGTAGCGTCTCTAGCCACTATTAACCATTGTCTTTTCAATCAATGTGACAGTCATTGTATAGTGCGCACATTTTCAATTGCATCTTGATGTTGCTGGGGAACTGGGTTCGAGTCTCGACAATGACGGTGACCATCCTGTGATTCTGGGCAAATCACTTAATCTCCCCGTGCCTAACATTGAAGTCCCAGGACTGTACATGCACACAAAAAAACTAGCGATGGCGAGGCTCGCTGTTGTACGCAATTGATTGGGAAAACTCGAAAGACCATGATCTGTGGAACGCCCTGCACACAATGCAAACCTCACGGCCATCTTGGCACTATTTCCTTATCAAAACAATGGGAGTGATGATCTAAGCAGTAATTAAAAAACAAAATGCAATTGTTTTTAAGTTTTGTTGTTTTATTGAGCACTCGGACGTTCTTTTAGGCTTGAATATGTGCTTTACAAAAAGTTTAATGACCGGAACCTCTGCCTATTTCCTTAAACAGCAGGCGCGGTTTGGAGGCACTGCCCGTAGAGTTAATTCCAGGTTTCTTTATAGTTTTGCCACAATTTAGAAATTAAGCTACAGGGGGTTGGCTGGCTCGTAGCAAGGACTTCTCGCCATGCAGTTAGAATGTTTCGAAACATCTTTCTGGGTGCGGTTGGCAGCAGAGTGCTTCCAAGGGAAAGATGAGGCAAGTTCACAATTCCCATGTGTAAACAAAGCCAAGCGTGAATAGCAAGTACCTTTCCTGTGTTACGGTGCGATCTTTCATCCTCACTAAAACAAGAAGCAGACACCATGTTGAATCCGGGGTGTGACGTTGCAAAATGTGCCTGCTCCGTGCTCAAACACGAGAGAGATGGCCTACTACAGCATGAGTTGCTTAATACCCAGTACTAGCGCCTAATTAAAAAGTCTGTGTCTTCTTTTATCAGTACGGCGCCCACTGAGCTTCATGGAGCGTGGGGCCGTGAAACGGGCATCGTGCTGACAAAAAGCTTGTGGCCACACACAGAAGTGCCCCATGTAAATAATAAAATAAAACGAAATGAAATAAAAAATGCTACTGTAACAAAAAAAACAAGTCACGGCCTGGCGGACGTGAAGTGTGAAGCAGTGGGCAGGGAATCTGATGCATTTGAAGCTCTCGCTGCCTTTGATGATGGAATGCTAGTCACGGAAGGCAGGCGCTGGAGAAGGAGGGGGTGGGCTGCCTGCAACTCGAGCGACCATATGGAGAGGAAGGGGGGTGGACTGCCTGCTGGAAGAAGCTTGTGTGAGGGAGGCTGGGCTGCCTTTGATGATCGAATGCAAGCTCGTGCACGAGGAGCTTGTGGTCACGTGATTCACGTGAACTGTTGCAAATCCTCATCGTAAAAAGTCAGTTTTGTGGTTTGGTTGCAATAGGTCTCTCTGCGAGACCTAAAAAGGTAAGGCTGTGCTAAAACTCTGAAGTAGCGGGTCACGGTGGGAGGAGCCCCAGCCTCTGCTCTGCTCGGCCTCCGGCACAAGGCCCGACTGTCATGGAAACCTGGTGTCAAAAATCTCGCTTCCAACCGACTTCCCTTCGCTCATTCCACCCCACCAATCCCAAACTTTCTATCCCATTAAGTGCCCTTGAGTCCGCGTCTTAGGAACAAATAAAACGCAACTGTTCTATGATAAAGTGTAGCGAAGTCGCTAAGCAAATTTTTTTACACGCAGAAATCTTTGTTGGGTTCTGAAACCCAACACCATGTGCAGATTTTGAATGGTGTATGACAGCGCCCCACCCCAATAAAAGCGATCGTTAGGATGTAAGAACTGTCACAGAATCACAGCCGCCTCCCGACGCAAGCACAAAAAAACGCATTAAATACAGAACGTTTACATTTTGAAAGATGCGCTCCGACTCCTGGGGGGTGGGAGCACACCTACTGTTCTCCCTTTAAAAAGGATCTGTGTGATCCCATTGAAATTTATACCTGGAAAATAGGGCGAAAATGGAAGGTCCTTCTGACTAATTAAAAAGCAAATGGCTTGGCTCAAAGGGGGAGGGGACTTTGGGGCGGGAGTACGTGATAACTTCAACACTGATGGAGAGAGGCAGCACCTGCTGTATGCAAATGGCAGCTGGGAGCAGCCCTCCCTGGCAGTCAGCAGAGAGGCCCCCCTAACAAAGAAACGCCACAGCGAGTGGATTTTCGCAAAATTATGCCCCCCCCACAACCCTCAGAATGTGATGAGGGCCCCCGAGTCAATGTTCACTGGACTATTCTAAATGGGTGCCCCTGAATGATCGACTTTCCCACTGCACCGCAGAGGTCTGCGTGACGCCCCTCCACAGAGCTTGTGGACTGTGCGTGCGCTGACAAATGGACAAGTACTCAAACTTATCGACATGTTGTCTCCCCCTGCGCGTGCTATGTAAACAAGCAATGACGTCAGGAAGGCCTCACACATAACAACCAAAGAGGGGCAGATCTTCAAAATCAACTGTCCATTTGCGGTCCCCTCAAACATGACACGGTGTTAACAGTGACCAAAGAGATACAGGACAAAGATGTAAACATGTGTCCGTATACAAGTGAAACGATAAACGCCAATGGGCTTATATATGCAAAATAAAGTGGGATTCCCTATAAAAAAATCTCAAGTGTCAGTGTATACAGGATGTTGACACCATAAGAACAGTTATTCTGGGAACTGAGACAGCACCCTATAAAAACACAGGTCATATGGTCCCATATGTGCAAATGGAAATCTCACATGTCAGAAGAGTGTGCAGGCACCCAGGCCATTTTGGAAAGGGGTGGTGGGGAAACAAACCACTATTTACAAACGGGGAGCAATGTGCGTGCTCAACACACCCACCCCATCGGCCAAGGGTGCAGGTTTCGCTGTCAGCCTGGAAGCAGGAGGGAGGTGGCGCCTTTAAATCTCCTGCAGCCTCCATGTTGTCAGATTCCAACTCATTGACATTTTTCCTGCGTCAGAAGAAAGGTGGGTAGTGGGGGGTGGGGTGAGGGAGTGTTTCATGAGACCAGCCTTTGGCCACTAGGCTGCGGCCGCACACATTATCCCGGAGCTTCTTAGTGAGTAGCAGTAAGTAACTAAGTGTAATGTTGCTTACTTCCACCAAATGAGGACCAGGACCCAGGTTTGTAGGTTTTCAAGCCAGTTATTTATTTATAATTACTGTACGCAGAAACAGCGCCGAGTGTGCATACAGCGCTACCGCTCCGGGCACTCTCGCGCACTAATCCGCTGCGGCGTGTTGCGTCACACGCACGCCAACGGAAAGCTGGAGCGCACACTACACCAAGGTCACTTGCAAAGAGGGCTTTAACACCTTGGCTGCTAGAGCAATTCCCGCTGGGTGCTGAAATATTCAGATCCCCCCTTTGCATGACGAGCTCAGCTCGTCATAAGCACACGACCAGTGTACTGCATGACGAGCTGAGCTCGTCATGAGCATCGAAGGCGTTAAGCAACGTTCCTCCGTGGGAAGCACCGTCAAAGCAGAACAAGCGCGATACCGCAAAGGCAGCCACATTTTTATTTTCCCATCGAGCTTTCACTTGAAGTTAAAGCTCGATGGGAAAATAAACACGCAGCTGCCTTTGCCAAAGCAGAATGAGGGGAAAAAAGTGCATCCCATCGAATGAGGAAAAGAGTGTCACGCCGCCGGTAAAAGATCAAATCCCGGTGGGCGTGGCCAAAAGGACACAAGGCAGCAGCAAGGAGGGAATGTTCCAGTCGTCCCTAACCACCAGTAGGGCCTGCTGCACTGCCGCCAGCAACCTGGGGCGTAGATATTGATCAGTGTTACGGTTTCATCGTAGATAAGAGCTGTAACGCCAACCCCTCCTTGATCAGACTAAGTTTTCCTCAAAGGCAATGAAACATGATTCTTTATCAGTATGGCTAAATCCGCTCCTCTTTGCTTCATGTAAAAGTCTTGCTTAGGGCCATCTGAAGCCTGTTCTTACAATATCAATGCAATGAGGGCAACAAAGCCCCACAGTTTGTTATGCCTTCGCAAGTACTTAAGAAAAAGTATGATTGAAAGTGTGCAAGTAAGTAGGAATGCCAGTTTTATCTGTGTGTATGAGTCATTACACAAATAACTATTTAAAATAGCACTATTTTATTTGTTATTTATTCCTTTTATAGTGCTACTCATCCCAAAGCAGGGCTGTAGGAGCACTTTACATCACGCACAAAGTGATAATAAAGCATTCAAGTGTGCATATCAATGCACAAGAAATGTTACGGAAGACAATGAGGGTTAAAAGGTGTACGAGTCACATATTGTCCATAACTGTAGGCATAGTTCGGAAAAACAAATTCAGGATTTAAAACATAATATATTGATTGGGTGTGTCTGTACTAACAAAACTTTAAAACTACCCAAAGAAATCCTTCTTTGCAAACTTAGAATAGACACTGATTGAGAAAAAAACAATAAGGATCTAAACCCATGACTTGCAGTTTAGTTATAGTTCCTTGATGCTAGTTTATAGCTCACTGTGCTATATTAGGATTGAAATTCATAAACTAGAAGTAGGAAAAGGATCTGTGTCAAAATCAGTAACACACCTATCTACATAAAATACAAATCTGTCTGCATGTTACACAATGTTCTTTGCGGCAGCACATTAACCCTCTATGCATCAAAACGGCACCTAGACAAAGCACGGGAGTCTCCTGGAACTGCATTAACTACCAGAGTTCTCATACGGTTATTATAAACTCCAGAACATTTCTGGGCACACAAAGATCTCTGCAGCAGCAGTGCCTTACATAGGCAGGTGCTATCATTGTTGTATTTACTTTATTCAATGGAAAATTCATCATAAAAGTACACAGTTTATACAGTACATTAAAAAAATAAAAGAGATGGGGCACAACACTCATATATTTACAAACCGCCTCATGTACTACTCAGTAAAATTATCTAAAATCAACCTCAAAGCTGGTTATTTAAAACCATAAAAAGCACTTCATGCCCTAATGCTGTCCGTCGATTAGGATAAATGAGCGAGACGCTTGGCCCTCCTGGTACGGGTCTGCCATGCACTACCCAGAAATGCTGCTACCCCACACACCATAGCAGTAGAAGATGTGTCAGTACGGAGGACCCGGAGGGCCATTTTATGACATCTGAGGCCCAGCCCCATGCATAGCGGTTTTAACCATATTTTCCTTGCGACCCTATACGCCGGGCAGGCAAACAAGAAATGCGCTACCGACTCATTAGGGGCTGCACAGCCGAGGCATGATTTAGGGAGAACACCTTTACTTTTCCACCCAGAAGAAAAGTCATTCACCGGCAAAGTCCCGTGCCTGAATTTGAGGTAAAGTGCTCTGTCCAAGGGTTTCTCTATAAAGTCAAGGAAGGGCTCCAATTTTCTTATCCATTTGATCTCCAGAAATCGCTGGGAGATGGGCCCCCTTCACTCCTACTTATGGTGGTTTCCTGTACCCAGTCCCAATAGAGTTTCTTAATCACTGCCTTAGGGGGCGGGGTTTGGCTCAACCATGATTCGCTTAGGCCCAGTTGCACCACCAGCTGTCCCAGGTTGTACAGCCACTTAATTTTATTACCTGTGTTGAGCAAGATAAGTTCTTCTAGGGCCGCAGCATAATTATGTAGCTTCAGGGTCCTTCTTAGTCGCACCCAAAAGAGTAGTGGGCGCAACCGTACTTTCTCTTTAAGGGTGCGCCTACCCACGTCTAGCCGCAGCGGAATTAGCGGGGTGGAGACTGGGAGGGCGACCAGATCTCGCATGAATTTATTTTCGATGTGGCTAGCTCCGTTATGTTCTCAAACCCCCATAACTCAGAACCATATAGAGCAGCCGGTAATACTTGGCTATCTTATATTACTAGGGTCGGAGCCACAGGTTTACTCATCGACTCCCACTGTTCCCTTAATACCACCCCCGAGACTCTTTTGTGGTTTAGTAACATTTTGGCCAAGTGATCTTTCCATCTCATCCGGCTATTTACCCTGACTCCCAGATAATCAAAAGAATCAACCAGCTCCAAGGGGACACCATTAAGCAAAATGTTATTCCTGAATCTCTTGGAGGGTGAAATAGCCATAAACTTTGTTTTAGAGGTATTGATGGTGAGGCCTCTATCAATACAAAACTCACTAAAGCGGTCCAGGAGTTTTTAGGGACCTATGGGGGATTTGGAGATCAAGATGGTATCATCCGCGAAGAGTAGAGTAGGTGTTTTTTCCTCCACTAGGGATGGTACATCTGCCGCTTCCTACCTCAAGTGATCCACCACACCATTCACAAAGAGGGAGAAGTGGGTCGGTGCCATAACACATCCCTGGCGGACTCCACTCCTCAAGGGCACCCTCTCTGTCGGTTGCCCCTGGGTGCCCCATCTGATACTTGCATAGTTCCCTTCATGTAGCTTCACTATAAAGCCAAAAAGAGCCTTTGGAAAACCCATCTTCTCCAGGAAGTCCCACAACCTTGCCCGTGGAACCAGGTCGAACGCAGTTTTGAGATCTATGAATGTCAAATAAAGGCTACCGTTGTTGATGGTCACGGCCTTCCAATAGATCGCAAAGAAACGGAAGACCTGGTCCATTGTGCCCACCTTCTTGCGAAACACTGCTTGGAAGTGGGAGAGAACATGCTCCTCTTCCATCCAGACACCCACCCTTGAAATTATGACCCTGCCAACCACCTTCTGGATCACGTCAATCAGACTGATCGGTCTGTAATTAGCAGGGTCATCTCTAAGGCCCTTTTTGTAGACTGTTACCACCTCTGCTCCCTTCCATGAGTCTGGCACCGGGTGTCCCTTGGCGATCAGATTCATTATTACGGCAATAAGTCTGGCCCAGGCATCAGGATCATTCAGGAAAAGATCTCCTGGTATCCCATCCTGGCCAGCTGCCTTCCTGGGGGTCAGATGTTTAATCGCCAGAGTTACTTCGGAGGGCAGAAATGGTTCCTCGAACTCCAGTTGGGGTTGAATCCTAGCTTCTAGATCGGGGGGAGATGAACCTAACACGTCTCTCCCGTTGTACAGTGCAGAGAAGTGGGAGTGCCATTGGTGTTCCGTTATATGGTTAACAATAGGTGGTGTACTATGCTGCCTAGCTTTATTAATCAAATCCCAGAACAACGTGGCATTTTTCTTATTGGCAGCAGATTTAAGATCCTGACAGTATTGTTCCTCCCACTCTCGTTTAGCCAACACTAACACCCTTGCATAATCCTTCCTAGCCGCTCTAACTAGTGACGGATTCTTTTGAAGCAGGGCGGCTGTTAGCTCCTTCTGTTTCGCTTTGCACTCATCTGAATACCACGGGTTGCTGGTTGTAGCTGGTGTATTATTCGCTCTGCCCCTTTTACCCTGAACTACAAAGTATTGTCCTACATCCTCTATCGTGTTCTTATAAGCTGAGGAAAAGGTCAACCCTGGCACACTAGCACTTCCTGGTTCAAGGTTCTCCAACTCGAATGTCAATTTAGTTACATGGCCCCTAATCTTCTCTAGGTTTCCTTCCTGGAGCTAAACCTTCTCTAATTTCAACCTACGATTACCATTATAAGGGATGACGTCATTGGTTGTCCTCAAAGGGACATTATGCCCATTTCCATTTAACTTACCCCACCTTAACTTTGTACATAGGGGGTTGTGGTCGCTATCCTGCAAAGGTACGACCTCCATGTCTATTAAGTCGCCCCACAGTGTGACGTCCAGTAGGATATAATCTATCCTGGACTGGCCACTAAGCCTGTTAAAGGTCATTGCTCCTGCGCGATCAGAGATTGTCCTACCATTTAGTGCTCTTAGACTAAATTCCATGGTCAGGGCATTGATCTGTATTGCCCTTGCTGACCATTTTCTAATTGGCGCTAATGAGAGGGCTGGAATAGACCATCTGGTGTCCTCCTCCTCTATACCCAGGGGATCCTCCATAGCTAGGGGTTCAAATGTGCAATTAAAGTCCCCTCCTACTATGATTTTAGAGTTTGGGGGCATTTGGCTAATACCTGTTCTAAAACCGACAGGGTACATGGGTTTGTATCCCCCGTACACCATCTAGAATAGATATTGAATAGGTGTATCCTACTCCCCTTAGTATGGCCTGCAAATGATATATGTAGGACATCTCTAGTCGCTACTTCATGGCTGGAAATGACCCAATTCAAACCGATATTTACCCAGATATGAAGTCCACCCGCAGGTCTACCCCTGCCGCAGCTTAATGCGGGCACAAAGAATGTTGCATAGCCAGATTTGTGCACTGGGAGTAGGCTCCAATTTTCTTGGAACATGCATACATCGAACTTCTCGAACGCATTCCATTCGTTTAAAGCCATCTTTTTTTTAAGCCCAGCCACGTTCCAAGATAGCAGATTGATCACCTTATGGCCTATAACTGATACGTCATTGTCTGCTCCCTTTTCCCCAACCTGCACACAAGGATTTAGGTCGCTTGCTTCTTCTATGGGGTTAGCTATTTCTCGGGGTAGATTGATATCACCAATATCCCCCGGAGACTTTGAGGGTGTAACAACTACATTTCTACTGCTGTCATGACAGTTGCCACCTACCTTTGAGGGTGTAACAACTACATTTCTACTGCTGTCATGACAGTTGCCACCTATAAGATTCTCTTGCCCTAAATCGCAATTTGTCCCAGAATGTATGAGTCATATTTTCCCTAGTTGGAGGACTTGGTGGGGTTGTATGTCAATCCACCATATCTAGGCAGCTAAACTTGTTCATAATCGGGAAGCCACCCCAATTATCCCTGAAGATTGGCATTGGGGGTGGCTGCTCCCCCCAGGGTTCCTGATTCCAGCCCCAGTCTTGGTTCCCTACTCTACTCTACTACTATATTTCCTCTAGTGTCCCGAGGGGGCCCTCTCGTTTGGGGGTAGAAAAAGGAAAGTCGCCTTGTGGCTATGCCATCAAACCTGTCCTGTGTGTCTCCTGAACAGATTTGGGCGGCAATGTGTGGATCTGCAAAGTTAAACACACAGTCTCCCTGAATGGTTTTCCTCTGATACCCCAGCCATGCCACCCTCCGCACTGACAGGATCTTGCTTATACGAAAGGTCGATTTTGGTTGAGCCAATGACGAACCTTATTAAATAGCGACCAGTTGGTTTCCTTGCGGGAATCCTCCAGTTCTGGGACCCCTGTCATGACCACCACATATGGTGTGGCCTCCGGGAGGAGGTTCACCACTCTTCCTCTATTGATTACTTCACCAGTTTTTTTCCCCTTTAACTGCGTGGTATGTTCCCTGGGAGGTGTGTCTCCTGCACGGCGCGGGGCTGGACTTGTAATAGTTATGCCTTCCTTTTCAGCTTTATTCTCAACAACAGGGGCCTGGTTGGAATTGGTGTTCACCACTACTGGTGCAGAGTTTTTAGGGGCTTTTATTATAGCCTTGTTAGGGTTCGGTTTGTTGCTCCCCGCTTTTTGGGCCCCAGGTGTTTTTTGTTTATTAGGCTTAGTGCAAAAATCAGCTAGTTTCTTTTCAATCTGGGTTAATCTTTTCTCAATGGGAGAAAATTAGCATTTAAATAGTTCCTCTATCTTTGTTAGGATTTGGATGTCAGCCGTTTCCCCCCTGTTCCCAACCGGGCTAGATGAGCCCTCTGTATTCCTGTTGTTCCCGGGCTCTATTATGACATCACTAGCTTGAGGGTTGTGATTTGTATTTAGTTTAAGGGCAACGACCTTAGTAGACTTTTTCTGGTGTCGTCCTCTTCCCTTCCCTTTATTTTGTTTGAGTAATTTAGGTATGGCACCCTCCTTCCTGCCTCTCAGTGTAGTAGCACTTATGTCATCCTGGGTGGTATTAATATCTAGGTCCGGGGTGTTTATTAAATCAGTGCTTAGTTCAGAGGTACATGATAAATGGGAGACAGAGGTCTATCGTGTTGGGTAGGCTACATCTAACTGCATGTACATCTGCCTGAATATCTATGAGGCCCGCAGCGTTAGATTGGACTGGGGTTTTAGCCGTCGCAAATGGACCCATAGATGATCTTTTCTTAGCCAGGGCCAGGTCTTGGGGCACCCTAGGCTCCATTAGTGTAATCCCTTGATCAATAAAGGTATTAGCCCTGATGATAAAATTATCCAAGGTGCCCGTTGTTAGAGTCCCTCCTGCAGCTGTTTTACTTCTGGTCTCTCGGGTAGACATTGTTAGAGGGAAGAAGCACAGTCCAAGTGGAAATCCCAGATAACTATATAGTGAATATTAACAGAGTACTCACAGGGGTATGTTGAGTGGGTGATGAAAAGGGAGTGGCCCGATCCGGCCTCATCCGGCCTTAAACGGGCCCGCCCTTGGCCCGGGCTTTGCCCGGCGCTGCCCGCGCGCGTCCCGCAAAGCGGGGCGCTGTGCCGCTGATATGCGCCTCCTGGCGTGACGTCAGTACTGCGCGCCACGACTCTGCCTGCCGGGAGTTGTGGTCCCGGGGCGGCGGCGCGAGATGTAGCTGTACTGACTCTGGCCGGTGGCGGCTTACGCTGTTGCTGTGGGTGACTCTTGCCGGTGGCGGCGACCTCCTCCTCCCAGTAGCTGTATCAGGTAAGTGATTCTCGCTCCTTTGCTGTGCCGGGCGCTGTGCCGCTGATATGCGCCTCCTGGCGCTGGCGCGACGTCAGTACTGCGCGCCGCCGCTATGCCTGCCGGGAGTTGTGGTCCCTGGGCGGCGGCGCGAGATGTAGCGGTACTGACTCTGGCCGGTGGCGGCTTACGCTGTTGCTGTGGGTGACTCTTGTCGGTGGCGGCGACCTCCTCCTCCCAGTAGCTGTATCAGGTAAGTGATTCTCGCTCCCCTATCATGTACCTTCACTTTTTTCATTTGTAAGGGACAGGAACAGCACTGCTTCCATGCTTTTAATGAGAGAGTAAGAGCACTTTTCACTAGAAACAGGTACTGTGGGACAAGGAGTACCTGCACGTTGATATTTCCATTTCCAGCACTATGCAGCAGGTGTATTAACCCGATAAGACTTTATGCAGCTAATTTGTGACCAATTAAATAAACTAGAGCAAATTTACGGTCACATTTCTCCGTGTTGCTAATTTCTTTGCTGCAGGTGAAAAAAAAAGTATATACCGTATTTTCCGGCGTATAAGACGACTTTTTAACCCCTTCAAATGTTTTCAAAAGTCGGGGGTCGTCTTATACGCCGGACACTAAATTTTTATGAGTGGAAGCAACGCTCCACCGACGTGGAACCCTCCAATATGACCTGGGCTCTACTCGCGCGCTCACACTCCCACGTTTACCGGTACATTAATCTAAAATTGCACATGATTTAGTGCACAGTTACTCACCGGTACAGTCCCGTAGTGCTGTAGTGCCGATGGGAGAGGGTCCACGGGGCATTTCAGTATTTTCTTACTGCGTCTTCATCCTAGAGACACAGCGGTGTATGCGCTGATCTGGCACCATAATCCTCACGTTCATCGGAAGTAGAGGAGCGTCACTAGCGCACGTCTTCTACTCAGTTCATGGACATGGAAAGGGGACTGCAGAAGGTTCCAGCCGGCGGAAGTAGGGGTCGTCTTATACGGCGAGTATAGGACGAAACCTACATTTCATCATGAAAAGTAGGGGGTCGTCATACGCCGGGTCGTCCTATACGCCGGAAAATACGGTATGTATTTTGGTTGGGGACTATTTCTGATATATATCAGAAATAGTCCCCAACCAAAATCTGATTAGGGAGCAAGCACTCGTCATCGTGGGGGTTCTCTCGTTTATTGCGCAGGTTACATCAGGTTATGGACAAACAAGAAATGTTTCGGCAACCTGTAATTACGCAATATTCGTGCTTCTATTTAAAACAAATATTCATTGAAACAAAAGTTGCACTACACTGCGCAGCGATTGGGTACAAGTGAGCATGACTTTGGATTATAAAGTCATTATTAAGATGCCATTGGCAGCAGCTGAAGGACGTGTATGAAATCCAGTTCGGGTTTTGGTGAAAGTAGAATAAGGCATGTTGGGAGTTTTCTTTAAACAATATGAACTGAAGGGCATAAACACGGAATAAGCACAGACTGAAAACAAAAACAATTTAGTTTAAAGGATTTTCACTGTTGCAGTTTTCTAAATAACTGTGATTATGCTTTGTTTAAAGAATGTATAGTCATCAGCCCACATGCTCACTTGTACCCAATCGCTGCGCAGTGTAGTGCATCTTTTGTTTTAATGAATATTTGTTTTGAATAGAAGCACCAATATAGCGCATTACAGGTTGAGAAAAGCAGTCAGTCTGCCGAAACAAATTAACCCTCTTCCTAACCCTCTCTTCTCCGCTTCACCTCTGTGGAAACAAACCAACACCCTCATCAACGAATGGCACAGCTCTGTCAAGTGCTATGCATCTCAGGTTGGTCACGCAAAATAATTGTGTCCTGAAGTGCAACAAGATGGTGTAGTTCCAGTTTCTTGCTTTGCTGGGATGGAAGCATAAAAGCTGACCTCTGAGTTCTCTTTTTCAAAGGCTAAGACTAAGATGGTCCTTTAGCATGTAAGAATTTTAGAAAAATTGAGGAGACAGAAGAATGATCTAACACCAGGTCCTAGACCCATACTATATGAAGCCCTTGAAGAATGGGAACACAAAGACAATTGAAATGAAAAGGAGAGATGTCAGGAGAGATCTAGAAATATGTTGTATCAATATGAAGAGGCAAACTGTGATTCTCAAAAACATTTATGGAGACAGGATGTTGCTTTGGGGGCACTAATGTATCCTGTAATGGTAGCTCAAAATAAGGAAGGCGAAAAGTGTAAGGAAAAGAAGAAACATACTGAAGAGCCAAAAGCTCAAGAAACCAATTTGATAGGGGAAAGTTTATACGATAGAGATGATGAATTATTACTAAATAGACCTCCACCTTATCATGAAGAACAGAGTAGTTCAGGGATAAATCAGTTTGTGGGTTTAAGGCCAGAAGCCCCACCTGCGAATCTAGATCCAGATTATAAAAATGTTTTCTTGGATGGAGATCAGACTCCTGAAAGAGCAGGATTTTCAAATGTGGACATGACAAATAGTTCAGATGCATGCTCAGTTCCCGTAACTATAGGTCCGATTGTTCCTCTATATCAAATAGGGCGAGGAGTTTCACAACACCATGCAATAAGTGTTCCAACTGGAACTACAGGTGAAGCACAAGATATGAATGAAAGTGTGAGAAATCAAAGAATATCTGCATTGGAAAGAATTGAAGTCCATGAGACTGGTGTGGAGACATGTGATAGCTCTGTTCCCCATTCCATGGTGGAATTCATTCTATTAATAAGTGTTTCTGAAAGAGTCTTGAAACACCAAGTAGAAGTCAGCAAATAATCCCTGGAAGGGTTTTGCAAATGGGAAACCGGAGAGCAAATTCACAAGTAATGCAACGGATAGGAGAAGCTAGTGGGAAATCTCAGATCAAAAACAAGTACATTGTACATGTACAAGTACATTGATAGGACCATCCCTCAAAAGAACTTGATGATTGGATTAGAAATAACTCCTACTGGTAGCGTCCTAAGTAAGGCAAATCAAGGCATGACCATAGATGTATGCAAATTTAAAGTGGAATTAGAAGAAATTATATTGGAACCAATAGTCCAGCTAGACTATCAAAATATTGTGATTAATAACTATTTATGTGTAAAGATATAACACGAAAGGCAAAAAATACCCATGAGAAATTTGCTGAGAGAGCACGGAAATATGGAATGGATGTAGAAAAATCGAAAGCTTTACAGAAAACATATCGATTGGATTTCAGTGACAGAGATTTGGAGAATCTAATCCCTCGGGAAAAAGACTACCAATTAAGGAGTTAATAACTACTTTGAAGCAGTGGGAAGAAGTAGTAAGATGGAAAGGCAGATGGGCTAAAAAGAAAGAAGATGTGACAATGGTTCTGCCCTTATATCCAATGATGGAAAAGGAAAAGGGCGAGGAGGGAATAATGGTATATCCTAGGAGAGAAGTACCAGGAGGAGGGTATGTACATATCGAGGAGGGAATAATGGTATATCCTAGGAGAGAAGTACCAGGAGGAGGGTATGTACATATCCCCTGGAATAGACAAGACATTTTTATTTGATTTTCCGAGATTGAGAGAAAAACCTTTTGGGTGGTATAAAAAGATGGAAAAATTTGTGAAGGTTTCAAAGATTTTGCTAAAAGATTTGAATGCTCTGTTCGATTTTGTGGTTTCAACAGATTTATGGGTGGAATGTAAAATTGGTGTTGACTGGCCAGAGACAGAACCTCTGAGAGATCCAAAAACAGGCACACCATCAACAGAGGTGATGAAAAAGTACAATCAGGTCATTACGTATTTGAAAGGAAAGATTTTGCCGAAAGAAACAGATTAGGTAAAAATAGATATGACTACCCAAGAAGTCAGTTCATGGATACTACGAGAGACTATTACAAGCGTTTAAACAGTACAGTGGAATTGAGAATGTGCCAGAAATAGATATGGGACATTTTGTGTATCGTTTCATATATGGTTTGAGGCCTGAGATTACTGCTATGATTCAGCAGCATTTAATTTGCTGGCAGAGCAAATCAATAGATGAAATATTTAGTTATGCTAAGTATTGTGGAGATGATATCGATTTGCGTCACAAAAAGTTCAAGTAGAAATTATGTTGGCAAAGACGAGAGCAGCTAAGAAAGGATATGTGGGTTTTGATTCAGATATTTCAGGTATGATACAGGGAAATGATCAGACCACCACTTGAATTAAAGGTGTGATGGTAAATCCCATGCAAAATCAGATGCCTCAAGGAAGGGGACGATGATCAAATATAGAGATATTGAAAAAGGCATACACGTGTCATGGTTGCGGCAAGTTCTGGCATTGGAAGCATGAGTGTAAGTTAAATTTGGCTAATCAGGTAAATGGACAGACAATGATGACAAGTGCAGATGGAATGGTGCAGTCACATGTGAATAATGGTATGATGAATCAGCCAATATTGAATGTTAGGGGTCAAAATAAAAATATGCCTCAAGCCCCGATGCAAAATTTCAATGGACAGGTACAGAAATTCAATGTGAATATGAGAAATGATAAAGTAAATCCAAATGAACAAGTGGCCTCACAAGATTTGTTTACAGATGGATGGATGACAGTGACTCAGACACATCACAATGACGGTGCCCGAGAGGGAAGGATAAATACGTGCTTGGTGCATCCTTAGAGGTAGATCAGAATGGTCCTTATGTGGATGGCAAGGTAAATTGAACACCTATTTCATTCCTTGTAGATACTTGTGCTACCCGTTCCACTTTGAGAACTGTGGAAATTCCCAATCTGCCCCACTCGGGAGAAAGAATCCAAGTAGGAGTGATGAATCAATTGATTTCAACTGCAGTGACAGATCCTAAGCAAGTACAAATTGGAACATTTGAGGACTTACACACATTTCTGTTGTGCAATTCCAGTCCAGTAAATTTGTTAGGGTGAGATTTGTTGTGCAAAATGAATTGTTTTATATGTTACCCCAGAAGGAATAGAATTTCATATCAAAGATGAGGATGTAGTGTTTAAAATGTCCAGACAATAGACAGAAGCAAAGAGTTTGTATCTCTTTCTGACTGAAAATGACCTGCCACCTGTGTTACGAGATGCAGTCCTATCTAAAGTGTGGAATTTTTCAGGAAAAGATGTTGGATTCATGAAAGGAGTAGCACCAATTTGAATCAAAGTAAAACCAAATGCAGAATATCTAAGAACTCGAGCGTATAATTTGAGCCCTGAAACTGTTGCTGGAGTAACGCCGTTGATTGTGGTTTCATGACCTCTTCAGGTTCACCAATACAAAACGGAGTGCGTGTGAAAAACCTACTGATGGCACTACAGCTGCCGCCTCAGATTGCGGTGGTTTAGTGTTCTGCCCACCAAGACTGATCACAATTATTTGACAGTAGGCAATCCCTACGCGGATGAGACTGCGCATAATTGAACCTTAAATTCTTATGTATTTAATGGGGAATCTTTGAAGGAACAGTCTGATGACACAGAATGCAGATTGAGGTTTTCAGTTGTGAAAACCTGGAAAGAGATCAGAGAATTACAAGATTCAGTACCACAAGCAGAAAGAGAAGGGTGGATTAAAGCAGGATGTAACCGTAAGAAGGAAGATAAGGTGTGGGTGTACACAGATGAGAGACCTAGATAGCCTATTGTCTCAGATGGCAAGGACTTGAAATGGACCTGCACATGTAGAAAGAGATGCTATGTTACGTCTCTTTCGCCAGACCTGGTACAACCCACGATTTAGAGCCATCGCAGAGAGTCTGTGTCAAAGATGTGTAGTATGTCAACAACAAAATGCAGGAAGAAAAATAGTGGTCAGTATGAGTCACACTGGAAAATCAGGAGGTCCCTTTACCCACATGCAGCTTGACTTTATTGAAATGCCCCCTTGCAATAGATTGAAATCATGTCCTTGTGATGGTCTGTTTTCCCACTGGGTAGAGGCTTACCCTACAAGAGGCAATGATAGCCTAACAGTAGATAAACTGCTTTTTAGAGGACTTCTTTGAGGACAAAATAAATACAGAAGGTAAATGCCACAATTACGGAAGGGGATGAGATGGCTGAGCCACAATCACAGAAAATCCCAAATACGAAGGGCACCCTCTCAAATTTTCTCCCCATTTCCCAGCGGGAATCACTGGCTGAAATCATGAAATGCAAGTCTGGTTCGCCTGAGGATCCATGTCTCCCGAAGTTGTTCAGGGCATTGGCTCATTTGATTAACCCTGTTTTAAATAACATTTTGGAATACCTCGCTTTCCACTGGCATTTTCCCTGATATTTGGAAACCTGCTTTGTTACTGCCCCTATTAAAAAAGACGTTGACCCGACGGAGCTTAGCAACTACCGCCCGATCTCAATACTGCAAGCACTCGCAAAGATGCTGGAAAAACTGGTGCAACGCAAATTCGGCAATTTTATAGAAGGTCATGACATCCTGCACAACACTCAGGCTGGTTTGCTGTCAGGATTCAACACCGAGACTGCACTTGTGGAGGTGGCGGATTCTGTAAGAATGACGGTCGATGCAGGAGCTTTAGCTATGCTGGACCTTTTAGATCTGTCCACTGCATTCGACACAGTTGCGCACCCAATCCTACTGCACATACTCAAACAGCTGGGCTTACAGGGGATAGTACTCCCCTGGATCCAGTCTTACCTTAAAGACCACTCTCAAAGGGTCTTTCTCCAACCCATCAATCGGAACCTAAGCCACTGTGGTGTGGAGTTCTCAGGGCTCGGCCCAAAGCCCATTGCTCTTCAAAACCTATCTGGTGCTTCTCTTCTCTCTCATTGCTTCTAGGGAAGTGAAGGCAGTCTCCTATGCGGATGACACCCAGCTGGTGTTCTCTTTAAGGATCACTATGCTGATTCTTTTACTAGATTTAGGGAGTGTTTGAAGGACATTTCACTATTAACTGCTTAAAACTTAACATGGACAAGACTGGGGTCTTGTTCTTCGGCCAGACATCTCCGCCGCCTACCTGACTTTGGTGGCCAGTAGAAATGGGATTGCCATTTTTACCGGCAAACACAGCGAAAAACATGGGCATCAAATGGGAGCCAGACTTCTCTTTCCCAGTCCAAGTCAGTCATGTATCAGCCTCATGCTTTGGGAAGTTGAGAAGTTTGAGGGCATTTTTGCAACTATTGCCGGAGGATTGTCGCAGGATCATAGTCCACGCTACTGTAACATCTCGGCTGGACTACTGAAACTGACTTTACCTTGGGCTGCCTGCCTATCTGATTAATAGATTACAGATGGTACAGAATGCGGCAGCAAGATTAATTTGGCCAGTCTCGTTCCATCACTAGATCTCTCCGCACCTCAGACAACTTCACTGGCTGCCTGCAGCTAAAAGGATAGTTTAAGTCTCTGACTCTGGCCTTCCGGGCTTTGCAATATGGTGGCCCGGGCTATCTTAAATGTAAGCTCTGCCTGTACCAACAAGAACGCATGCTGTGATCTAACTCCGATGTCGAAGCACCACGAAAGGGTGCCCAATGATACTAGTTTTTAACTGACGTGCACTCTGAAAGACATTCCCTATTACCCCGTCCTGATGAAGACCCGTTGTTGAGGACTTGAACCACCCGTTGTATGGTTGGGTCGAAACGTCGACGACATTCCCCTTTGGGAGCCTGCACCTACTGACCCCTGTCCCCTGCCCCATTTCCATAAATCCCATTGCCATTCGTGCAAACTAAGGACTACGGAACTGTATATAGCATACTAGCTAGTAAAAAAGAAGTACATTTTTTACAAGCGTTACCCATGGCAGGCTTGTTTTTCCTTGTATATAAATGACCTACACTATGTTTCACTTGAGCACACACTTTTCTTCTTTCTCTGTGCACGTTCTCTTTTATTATAGAAATATATTTTGGTTTATTATCTATGTAAATACATGTATAGAGATACGTTGAATTCTAAACTTTGTTATACTGTATATTAAACAGACCGACCTAATTGGACTTTTTTCTCGGTTCTATTGGTTTGTTGGTGCTGACTGTGTGACATTCTGTCAATGTGGGCTAGTATTACTTATTGAATTAACAATACAGATTCAGTCTTGGTTTAGAGTAAATCAACTTAACCGAATGTAATGATTATTTTCTATGGTATAATTATGTCAAGGACCAATTGTTGTCTATACTAGTGATCTAACTCCGAACACCTGCTCTGTGTACCTCGTTTTGCTAAGTCCCGTATGGGAGGCAGGTCCTTCACAGAGGGGACGGCCAGAGTGTGAAACTCCCTGCCTTCCCATATGTGCCTGATTAAGTCCGAACGTGAGTTCAGAAAGACCTTGAAGACTTGGCTCTTCTGCCAATGCTAGTACCTCGGTTAGACCGACCTCACCTGCTGTTGACCGTGAAGCGCTGGGACACCTGCTTGAAGTAGCTGTTGTGCTCTACAAATGCTATTATTAGTATTATTATTATAGAGTTGATACCTAGATTTGGATTTCCAGTCATGTTGGAATCAGATAGAGGTACCCACTTCAATAATGAGTTGGTACAAATGCTTTGTGCTGCATTGCAAATTGAGCAAAGATTACACTGTGCCTATCAACCAGATGCATCTGGCTTTGTTGAACAGGTGAATGGAGTAATAAAGTCCAACTAGCAAAAGTGTGTGCGTCCACATCCCTGAAATGGCTTGATGCAGTACCTCTGTTGATGAGGTTTTGCAAAGCATCCCAGACAGAAGAACTGGACTGTCCCCTCATAAAATAATAATGGGGAGGGGTATGTGGCAGCCTACAGTCCCAGCAAATTAGATTGTGAATATTTCTGATGACTTGGTACTCGACTATTGTAAAGGATTGGCTGATGTGGTAGGTTCTGTGTCTCACCAGGTTGGAGAAGTTGCAACTACCGTTCAATAGGAGAAGTGCCACGACCTGTGCCCAGGTGATTAGGTACTCGTAAAGAAGCATGTGTCAAAATCCTGTTTGGAACCTCGTTTGTGTGGGCCTGATCAAGTGATACTTGTAACCACAACTGCTGTGAAATGTGGTGGTCTACCTAATTTGGTGCATGCAGCCCACACTCAGCGAGTCCCATATCCTCTTCAACGTGCGGGATCTGTGGTGGATGAACCGGTGGTAACAGAGAGACGTCCTAATCAGACTGAGCACAGAGTAGAGAGGATGCCAGCTACTGAGTTTCAAAACACTGATTCAAATGGGAGTCAAAGACAGTTGATCCTGGTTGGTAACGAGAGTCAAAGTGAAGGGGACCCAACTAAGAAGTGTTGATGCAAATTATGTGAACAGTGTACCAGAAAAACTAGTGCAAAGAGGAGACTATTGGCACAGAATATCTGAAAGATTGAGACATATTGACCAAAGGAAAAATACCTTCCACTGTGATTGAAGTCTCCAGTCAATCTGGGCAGAGTGACACAGATGGAGAAGAATCTACAGTTCGCAGAACAAAGAGCACGAACACCAAGCCAGAGACGCGCAGCTCCAGAGTGGACATATTTAGCTGTTGCAAACAACTGGGAGAAAGAATATTATGCATTTTGCTTCAAAGACTGCACCTCATGCAAACCACCCTGAAAGAACTGTTGTGAAAATGGTGCTGGAGAAATAGAGGCTAAAAAGGAGCCAAGGGTTAAAGAGAGTGACGAGACACTGCTATAAAGCTACCGCACAAAGACTATTGATACAGAGCATTATATAAAAAAAAATAATGAGTACCTCTAGTTCCGAGATAGAAAATCCAAATCCAACTTCACTTAGGCATAAGCGTATATGTGTTTGCTTTTTATTTGCTTTCGTTCCAATCCTTGCCTTGCTGGTAATACTAACTCTACCTCATCATGTTTATTAAAATAATCATACTAATTTGCATGTGACCACAACTACTGAAATGACAAAAATGCAAGTAGTAGTAATAACCAATAATTTAATAAGTGATGATGTAAATCATGATCGTTCAATTAACGTTTTTTCACTAAATGCGTTTACTAAATTACTATCCGAATACGTTGATACTATGGATGCGAGAGATTGTTGTGTGAATGCAATTACCTACGTCTGTGTCTGAGGCGATGACTTACCATCACCTTCCTTCATCTTATGGTAGATCTTGTAGGGTACTAACAAGTTTTTTATTGTACAGGGCAGTTTCAATATTAATATTCAAACTATGCTTTGATTTTTTCGAAAGTACGAGTCAAGACAAATCTGAATATAGTACCAGATGCTCGAGAAGCAGAAGTTATAGGGGAATTCTTCTATCCTACATCACCTATAAATACTGTATATGCGCAGCGACATAACCCAACTTGTGCTTTGCATAGTCTAGAAAAATAATTTGTAAATTCAGTGGAAGACAGATGGAGGGAGATAAAAAGAAAATCTGAAAAACAAGTGATAACACCTCCATGTGCACATTGTGAAGGTGACTATAAAAAGGGAGAGACATACGCTGCAATGACTCTAGATTGGCAACTTAAAGGAAAGCGTTGCATATTGAGACGCAAAACCGACCATAACACTAAATGAATTGGTTCCAGAGAATGTTAACATACCTTCCTACTTATGAGAGGTTGGGGACTATTTTTAGCAGGTTTAGATCCTGTATGGACGCGCTTGAGGTGAGATAGACCTCATTGCTGCCAGAACAAGGAGTGCCTGGTAAAGGGCTCCTACCTTCCACTTTCACCATTTTTAAAACCGCTCACCATTTTTAAAATAGAACAACTTTTCCTACTGTCACTATTATTGCACCCTGTATGACCAGCATTCACCGCTTTTAACTGCACATTTCCCTGATCCACCGCCGATCCTTCGGTTTGAGTGGAGCGAATCCTACATGCAACAGGAAGTGATTACTACTTCCGGTAGACCCAGCAAGTCAGCTGACCAGCAGCTGATCTTTCCCCCTTCATAAACAGGATGTCACTCGCTTCGCGCAGCGGACGCGCTTGAGGTGAGATAGACCTTATTACTGCCAGAACCAGGAGCGCCTGGTAAAGGGCTCCTACCTTGCACTTTCACCATTTTTAAAATAACTCGTTTTTTAAAACGGAACACGTTTTACTACTGTCACTATTATTGCACCCTGTATGACCAGCATTCACCGCTTTTAACTGCACATTTCCCTGGTCCATCGCTGATCCTTCGGTTTGAGTGGAGGGAATCCTACGTGCAAAATGAAGTGATTACTACCTCCGGTAGACCAAGCAAGTCAGCTGACCAGCAGCTGATCTTTCCCCCTTCATGAACAGGATGCGACTCGCTACGTGCAGCGGGCGCGCGGCTGGTTCGCCAAAGGGAAGCCCGCCTGCGCCCATCCGTGCCTGGACCAGGCCTAGGGCCATACCCCCTAGCCCTTTTAAACTTACTCCGCACACTCACCGACTAACCTACACCAGTAGACAACTAAAAGACATAGCAGGTGCCGTCAAGGTCTCAAAAACCTGCCCCTGCCTCAATGCGGAGACATTACCCACCCAACTCACCGCACACTGCCCGAAATGCCCTTTTACATTTAACATTAGTGAAAGGCCTTAACCTACCAGGGCCCACCCTCTATTCACCAAACACGGAACAACCCACTCAGCACTTATAAATGCACGTTGCCTCCCCAAACAAATATGAAATACTGACTTTCTTAGAAAACAATAAACTTGATCTTCTATTTATAACAGAAACCTGGGGTGACCCATCCTCTGGACCAGACTTCTCCACAGTTACCCCTGACGACCTCTGCGTCCGTAGACTAGACAGAACCAATAAACAAGCATTTGCAATGCAATAGGTCTCGCACTTTCAAAAGTTAAAGCTATTAGCGTTGAAAATGACGATGCCTTTTATTTATGTATTGACTTTTAAAGCATAAATAAAAACATTGTCATTTACATTGTAAATAGCTCAAACTTGTTAAATGCGTGACCTATTGCATTGCAAATGCTTGTTAATGGATGTAAATGGTTTCAGGGAGCTTTTCGCACTGTACCTCTTTCTACAGTATGCTAAGTCTTGGTAATGCAGTTATAGTAACATAAAACCAGTCCCGTCTCCCTTTTGGCTTAATATTGCTCATGAAAGGCATTTTAAGGTTTTATACATATATCGTCCCATTAAACTAGCATGTGATAAGTGTATTTATGGAACATATTTTAGAAATTTAGGGCAAGAAAAAAGTGAACAGACAGCCTTGTCCCTTGCTCGTACAGGGCCAAGCAAGGAAATATTCATCCAGTGATAGGGTAGCACAATGTGAAATAATAATAATAATAATATCGAGTTTGTAGAGCGCACAGTAACGCCATCACGGCGTGTCCCCGCGCTGACACTGTCCAAGAAATCAGCATACAGACAACCCGAATTATGAGGAGTATAGATGAGTTTTGAGCAGGGCCCTAAACCGCGATTCGTTGCTCTCCAGTCTCAGAGCACAGGGGAGTTTGTTCCACTGTTGGGCTGCTTGGAGTGCAAATGAGCGTCCACCCATTCTTGCCTTCTTAATTCTAGGGACTATCAGCAGTCCGGCGCCCTCTGATCGTAGGGACCTAGTAGGTTCGTATCTGCTGATTAAGTCCTTGAGGTAAGTCGGCGATCTGTCCCAGACGATACGGTGACAGAAGAGGAGGCACTTATACCGCACACGCTTCTTTACAGGTAACCAATGAAGCGCATGCAGTGCCTTTTTTGAGTTGGCTCTCCTGGGTCTTCTTAGCACCAGTCTGGCGGCGGAGTTCTGTATGACTTGTAGGCGGCCTAAGCTGCCTTCGGTAGCCCCTAGGAACAGGATGTTGCCATAGTCTAATCGCGAGGTCACTAGTGCCTGCGTTAGTGTTCTTCTGGCCGACAGAGGGAGGAGGTCTAAAGTTTTGTTAAGAGTCTTCAGTACTCCAAAACATTTGCCTACAAGACGCCTGATGTGGCCATCATAGGAGAGGGCAGGGTTCATCCAGATCCCTAAATTATTTGCCTCCTGACATGGTATGGGGGTAGGACCCAGACAAGAAGGCCACCATTCATCCGACCAGTCTTCCCTTTTTCCCCCTACCACCAACACCTCTGTTTTAGAGCCATTAAGTTTTAAACAGTGGGCATCCATCCATTCAGCTAGGGCCTGCATACATGCTTTGAAGTTGTGAGGTGTGTTGGAGGTGTTCTGTGACAGGGAGATGAGCAGTTGGGTGTCGTCAGCGTACGACACCAGTTCCACCCCATAGGCCTGTACCACTTTAGCTAGTGAGGCCATATATAAGTTAAAAAGAGTAGGGCTTAGAGCCGAGCCCTGAGGCACTCCCTGGTCTAGTGACATCTCCACTGATCGGCAAGTCCCTTGCTGTACTTGGAAGCATCTTTCCGTCAGAAACGATTGCAGCCAGCCCAGCGCAGGACCAACGACCCCGGCTTCTTGTAGACACCGTAGCAAGATGGAATGTGCTACGGTGTCAAAAGCCGCGCTAAGGTCAAGCATAATCAAGGCCATAGTGTGACCTGCATCTGCCCCTGCTCTTAAGGTCTCAGTAGCTCTAAGGAGGGCCGTCTCCGTGGAGTAGCCCGCCCTGAAGCCTGATTGTGAAGGATGGAGTACATTCCATTTTTCCAGGTGTTCAGTGAGCTGAGCGTTAACCACCTTCTCAGCCACCTTTGCCACATACGGCAGTAGGGAAATGGGTCTGAGGTTTTCCAGGACCTCCAGGCTTATTGTTGGTTTTTTTCTGATAGGCAGTACTATGGCCTTCTTCCACTCCATCGGTACCCGTTGAGTGGAAAAGGAGGTTTGTAAAACGTGTCTAATGTGGGGTTCCAGGGCTGTTAGGCCCTCTGAGAATACCCAGGCCGGGGCCGGATCATTAGGGGACCCAGACTTCACGCTTCGACATATCTTTGTTAATTTGTCAGCTGTGGGGACGTTAAAATCTTGTAGTGCAGATTCTGGGGCTGTCGATGGACTGTCTGCTATGAAGTCTGAACCCTTTTCTGGTTGTTTGGAGAAGGAGGCGTAGATCTTTTTAACTTTATTGGAGAAGAAGTCTGCGATTATGTTGCAACCCTCCATGGAGGTATTCGTAGGGGTATTGGAGCTCGATACTAGAGAGATTTCTTTGTAGATCCTGAACAGTTCTCGTGAGGAGCATTCAGAATCTTCGATCCGCGTCTGAAAGTATTTGGCTTTTGCTCTGCGTACCGCGTACTGATAGCTGCGGTGGGATGAGTTATAGCTGGTTTTAGTTTGTACACCTGGGTTGAAACCAGGAATACTGGGCATCAGGCTCAGCTTCCCCACTTCACCAAATTGTGAGATACTATGCAAATAACTTTACTTCACTGCCCCTCATTGTACTTGAGCATCAAATCTGGGACCACTTTGAAGTAATTCCGTTCAGGATGTTTGCAATACAAAATCCTTATTTAGTTATATTTTGATATACAAAAAATATCCACATACATTAGATCACTGTAGCGCATATGATAAGAAGGTACCCAGAAAAGCAAACCTTGTAATCTTTTGAAATTGGTTCAAGTCACTAAAGGCTTGACAGCAGATGAAACCCCATCTATTTTTTTTAGGTATTACTCATGCATATGTTGAACCTTAATATCATGTAAATCATCCTCAAGCATATCCATCCACAGCTCCAACAACACATGGCCAATTTACTAGTGGCCGCTGCCACTGAATACTACGGGTGGGTTGGTGGGGAAAAAATGTACCTACCTGGCTGTCGGCCACCACCTCTCCTCCATCCTCTCCTGTTGACACACAGGTTCCTAGACTCCCCTAGTCCAATCAAGAAGCGGCTGTTACCAGCATGACAGCAGCATTGTGATTGGACTGAGCAGCCTGATTGGGCGTTCAGACAGGGTGTGAGAGCCTGTGCATGTTCTCCACCAGGCTGTGCAATACAGCAGTCTGGAGAAATGCTAAGTGTGCATATCTATTTGGCCGGCCCAAGACGGCCAGCCAAACAGTCATTCGCACTTAAGTGCACCAACCACTCCTTCCCCTGCTGGCTGTGACAACAGCTTGCCCAGTAAGGTAAACTAAACTGCCTAGCTACGGGAAAATAAAATGATAATAACCTTGCGTTGTTATCATTTTATTCTTCCTATTTGCACTGCTCAAAGAGCAGTGGAGCAGTGCACTCCACCTTAGTGGAGGACCCGCCGCTATCGCGAAATGACTGACAATAAATTCCTGCATCACTTCAATTTCAACACCGTAATATTCCAAATTAAAGTTTGTCGTTTGAGATTCAAAAACACGCACAATTTTCCCAAACCTATCCACTTGCACCTTGGGGCCATGTCATCATGGGCCAAGAGCCTGTTTTTATTTGGGGGTGGGGGGCGGGTAGTTTACATGTGAGGTGTCTAAAGTTCAAACAAATAACTCATAATTTCTCAGACTTAATGTATGAACTTTAGACAGAACAAGTCTCACTGTTTCCGAAGTGGCCTTTCAAGAGTTCATGCATTCAGTCAGAGAAATTCCGAGTTATATGTTTGAAACTTTAGACAGGTCACATATATATAAAAATAAATTTAAAACAGGCGTTCGGCCCACCGTGACATAGCGATTTACCTTCAAAATGCAACAATAAAAAATGAAATCTGATATACTCAGATTACCTCCGACAACACTCTTAGCTTCACACTCATCGTCAAACTCTTCGTCAAACTCTTCTTCTCTCTGTTGATCTATTTTCTCTTCTCTTTTTCTTCCTTTACTTTTTTCCTTATTTTTAATTTACTATTTTCGATATCCTTTGATTTTCCTTAATTTATTATATTCAAGATTTTTATCATACAGTTCCATATTTTTGTCAATGATAAAGAGTGATAAAACTAAAAAAACTCATATCATATGAACTATGCACAAACCAATCCGCATGCCTCATTGGGATGAAGTACCATATACAAACCTATCCACCAGTTGTTCGGCGCTCACAAAAACATGGCATAACCAAACTACTGCCAGTGTCTCTAGATTACAAAACATTACCCAAACCTGGCCACATAAACTGAAATTCCTAAATCCGTTCCCGTCACGTGTACCTTAAAACATGTGACAAGCCTGCTACGGTGCCTGCCCCTCTCTAAGGAGGCAGAGGTGGGACAGGGGAGGGGCTTGTAGGACTTAGTCGCCATGGCAGCTCACTGCTGGGAAGTGTGGTTACCCGGCATGCCTTTTCGTGCACCTCCAAGATCTTCCTGTGAGACTCAGCCATCTCGTCTGCGGTGTCGCCGGGACTCCTCGCCTTGGGCTCGGTCGCCTGCCTGCGCCCCTCCTCGCTGCTCATGCAGGCTGCAGAGTACATGAAGCCGGGGGCCCGCTGACGTCCGAGGCGAGCTGTCCCCGCACGAAGAACCGGCGCCACCGCCTGCCAGCGGAAAGCATACATCCAACTGGCGAGGACGGCCCGGGGAACGGCGTTGTCAGCGCACAGAGGAAGGGCCTGGCGTGGCGAACATTACCCCGCTCTGACTTCCTGCTGTCGCGTGTTTTAGGGGCAGGCCTGCTGTCAGAAAAGTAGTGTATTCCTCCGTTCCTTCCGTGGGGCTTGCACAAGTTTTGTCCAACGCAGATGTTAATTTCAAAGATTTGGAATTCTCTTTTTGTTCAGTCACAGGGTAGACTTCTCGAGTACTTAGTGAACAAGCTTTCTCCGTGGAGCAGACGGGGGGGGGGGGGGGGGGGGGGGAGGGGATGTGAAAGCAAGCGATGCGCTGGCGGGGGCAGAGGGAGTGAAAGTGTTTGATGCGCGCGTGCATATCTCCTGTCCTGCATGCGCTTAGACAGAGAGGGAGGGGGAGAGAGGGTGAGAGCTGAGCCCTACGCACGTGAACATCTCCTATTCACATGCGCGTCCACATTTCCAGTCCGTCTCTTGTGCGTGCCCATCTCTTGTCTCGCATGAGAGGCAACCCAGAAACAATAATTCTCGCTGGCGGCAGCGCTTTGCGCTGCGTTCGCCAGGCGAGACCTAAAAAGGATGTGGACTGGCCCTCATCTACCGAGAAAAATATTCGGTTAGGACAGAACTAATCCCCACGTAGAGCTGCGAAGCCGTTATCTTTACAATATCACTCACTCATTCACACTCCTTTAAAGGCATCCTTCTGTACCGTCCACCTGGACCACAAGCTGAATTTCTTTCATCATTATATCTCCTATTGAAACCATCAGCAGGAGAATCTAATTTCACCATCTTAAGCGACTTCAATTTCCACCTTGAAGCCCATAACGACCACAGCACTTCAGCCCTATTATCAGAACTCGAGGCCATAGGACTCCCCCAACTAGTAACAATGCCCACCCATTCGGCCGGACACACACTGGATAGGTTGTTCACCAACAACAAGCAAATCTCCCTAGAGAACATCCTTCCCTTACCCTGGACGGACCACTCTGCTGTCATCTTTAACATCCACACCAAAAATAACACCGGCAGTTGTCTTCCCCCCCAAACAGTTCAAAGCCTGTGTCATCATCTCCCCTGAGAGCCTAAAATCATACAGACTTTCTACTCCGCAAGACCTACCGTATGACCCCGAACTGGCAGCCATGCACTACACACAATGGCTCCATACTGCCTTTGACACCATGATACCACTAAAAAAATACCCCTAAAAACAGAAAGACACCATCCGCCCCATGGTTCTCTGAGGCACTAAGACTGGAAAAACAAAAATGTAGAAACTTAGAACGACATCACAATGAAAACACGCTTCAAGGAAGCAAAAGTCAAATACAAACTTCTTCTAATCACAGAGAAAAGTAAATACTACCTCAACCAAATTGAAACAGCACTAGACTCTGTGAAACAGCTGTTCCAGGTCGTGACTAAGCTGTTAGAACCAGAGACTAACAAGCCCATAACTCACACACAAGCCTTCTGGGATTCTCTTGCTACTTTCTTTCAAGAAAAAGTCACCCACATCTACACTAATTTCTCAACCCACTCCCCGACCAACAACCAGATCATCGCACCCAACGTAGGAAAATATTCTAATAACTCCCCAGAACAACGTACCACCTAGCCAGGTTATCACAGATCACATTTTTGATCTCATATCCACAATCCAATCTGGATCCCCCAATGACCCTTGCCCCCCAACCACATTAAAACGTACAACTGACATCTTTGGCCCCAAACTAGCTAACAATTGCAACTCAATGTTCACGACAGGAACATACCCTTAAATCTGGAAAAAAAAGTCTTCAAGCCACTGCTAAAGAAACACAACCTTAACCCCACAGATACCAAGAACTATAGACCAATTGCTTGCCTTCCCTGTAGTGTAGTTCCTATATTCCCAATAGGCTCTCCGCATTGGAATGATATATCATATATATGCGACGTAGGACTTATGTCTACTAGGTCTCGAACGAATATATTAGACTTAATTGTGAGTGCCAGCTAGCTCAGAGGTCACTAGAAACTTTCTTGAGTTCACAAGGAGGGATTTAGTTTCTGACAACCGCATAAACATGACAACTTTGTTTCCCCCAAGATAAAACTGATCTTCAGAGTCTTGGAAACAATAGATAGATATTTTACTCAGTCATTCGTGCATGCTTCGTTTCATCAGAGTTTGCAGAGAAATAGAGACGGGCGTTTTCAATAAAAGTGTTTATTGAACAGTCTTCTTTCTCATGCAGAAGAAATGAACTGCTACAATCGTAATACTGGTTGCAAAGTATAATGCGTACAGTAAGAAGAGTAGAATAAAATAATACTGTAAGAGCATTGTATGGTTCCTAGACCACAGAGGAATACATACATAAATAACAAAGGCTAAAAAAGTACTCAACTGGTGCTTCTAAAATACACCTACCCCGATGTACCTAACCTAAGTCTAGTACGAGGGAAGAAGTAAGTGAGGTGTAGCATAAATGTAGTGTTCTTTCCCAAGAATCTATCCAAGATTTCTCTTAGGGTCTAATCAGCTCCATACCTTGGTTTAGAATGAAGACTGTTAATCTCAGGACTCTATTTCTCAACAACCCGCAAGGGTAGTTTGGAAACACTGGAGCTGGATTTCTCTGCAAGAGAAAAGACAGCGTCTCTCTCAGTACGTATGCTGGAGGGTCGGCTTCCTTCGGCACTTGCTATAGCAGGATGCGTCAGGCAAGTAGATAGTCTAACTGCTCCAAACTACCACGTGTTTGCTATGGCAAGTGTGGGCATATTTATAACTTGAAGGTGCCAAGTTTGACGTAAAGGAGGACATAAAAAAGTAATCAAAGAATCTCAGTTCTTTGAAAACTCTATGATTTCTTGGATAAATCAATATGCAAGCAAGGGGAGTTTTCCAAGAAATCGTTGTGGATTTTCGGAACTAGTGGAAGTAGCCCTGCCGTATTTGGACTCCATGAGCTATGTCTAAATTTAGTTATGATTTCTATGCCTATATAAGGATATGGTGATTTATACCTATACAAGGGCATGAATCGGGTAAATTACACTAGGGTCCTAAAATGCTATTCAACACCCCTTCCCCGCTAAAATCTTCGAGAAAGTGATGAACACTCAGCTGGTTCATTTTATCGACAATAACAACCTCCTAGATGACACCAAATTTGGTTTTAGGAAAGGCCATGGTACCGAAACTACCCTCATTCAGGAATCCGACGAAATCAGGATGACACTTGATCAAGGAGCATTTTACACGGTCGACCACTCAACCCTGATAGACCGTGTCTCAGCCATAGGCATCAAAGACTAAGCCAAGGCCCTCCTTACATACTTCCTGTCCAACCGCACCAAACTAGTAAGGCTCGGCAACTTTAACTCCCCACTCTTTTCACTGCCATGAGGGGTCCCACGGGGATCCTCGCTAAGTCCGACCTTGTTCAATATATCTGTCAGACTTGGCCAGGATCGTTAAGTCCCACAACTTGCGACTAACTTCCTACGCCAACGACACATAGATTGTGCTACAGATCTACAACAATGGTGCAACAGTCTCAGCTAACTTCCAAGAGGGAATGCTTGCTATAAACACCTAGATGGCAAACAATTGTCTCAAACTAAACTCTGACAAGACGGAGGTGATGATTTTCGGCAATCTCTCCCCTAGCTGGTCTCCATCCTGGTGGCCAGCAGAGTTAGGCCCACCTCCGTCCCCCGTCACAAAAGTCAGAAACGTTGGAGTCATATTTGACGACAAACTATTCCTTATTCATCACGCTAACACAGTCGTCTCCTCATTCTTCTACGCCATCAGGATGATAAAAAAACTCTTACCTTACCTTCCACCTAGTGCCGGGAGGACTCTCATCAGAACGCTGGTCATGTTGGTCTACTCATCAACGCCCAGGAAAAAGTCCTATATAAACTACAAATGGTGCAAAATGCAGCGGCTAGAATTATCTCAGGCACTCCCAAGTTCAAACCAATATCTAAGGTGATACAACAGTTAAACTGGTTGCCCATCAGGAGCAGAACACATTTCAAGGCCCTCTGCATTGCCCATAAGGCAATCCACAACACTGGACCCGAGTACCTTAAGAGAACTCTATGCTCCTACAGGCCTACTAGACCCTTACGCTCCTCAGCAGCACACTTGCTGACTGTCCCCAGAACCAAAAAGGCCTCCTGGGGCAATCGCCACTGCCAAACTATGGAACACACTCCCCATTCACATCACAACCATCCCCACTCTGTTATCCTATCGTAAACACTTGAAAACCAGGCTATTCAATCAATAAATCACCCCTCCCTAGTCTCTCTACTCAGCTGTCTATAGTGCCGAGACACCTAAGCAAATTACATTAATAAAATGAATAAATATTTCCAGTATACTTTGTTTGTAGGAAAAATTCTTATTATAAATTACCTAAACAATGGTATGATTGTTGGTATAAGGGAATGGTATTTCCAAAAATGTATCACGTAAAACGTGAAAACAGTGGAACCAATTAAAGAAAACTTACACCCTTTAAGATAGGAATAAGTGCTGCAGAAATTATAGGGGATTTTATGGAGCAATCAGTTGGGGTAATATTAAGTTCACACAAAATTCGAAAGCTTTCCACAAAAGTGGGTCGTCTATTGACAGATACCGCTAGTGGATTTTTAGTAATTGTTATGAAAATGGTTGCTATCAGATCTATGGTTTTACAAAATCGGCTTGCTTTAGACGTACTATTAGCAAAAGGAGGCAGAGTCTGTTGCATGCTGAAAGTTCAGCAATGTTGCACTTCTATCCCTGACAAAAGTAAAGATTTGAAGGGATATATAAGCAGTATTACTAATTTAGGGAAAGAACTAACTGAACTAAAAGTAGATAGTGCTTGGAAGAAAGCTGGGAAGGGATTTTCATCTGTGGGAAATTGGTTTGCAGCACTGGGAAAAAGCTTAGTGGGGAAAATAGTGACACCATTCGTAACAATGGTTATTGGCTTATTAATCATAGTACTAATGTATCGATATTGTAAACAGAAGAAATAAAGAAGAAAATAGAGGACGAAAGAGAAAAAGTGCAGAAATCGATTTTGAGGATAGAAACCGAGGTTTTAATGATGATATGAAAAATGTTGAACAAGTGAGACAGACAAATGACTGCATTATAATGTGACATCAGAAAATGATCAAACAATAAGATAAGATTGTGTGATGGCTTAATTCGCCATCAAAGGGGGTATTGATGGGAGTGCAAATGTTAAATGACAGTTCCATCTATCAATTTTCACCATTAAATGAGATTTACGATAATGAATTCTTGATGAAAAAATGTAAAATGGCTGAGACGAAAAACGTGACATTTCTATCAGCATCGTAAAAGCATGCAGAAGTGTTTGAACATATGGAAATGTGAAAACGTAAACAATGAGAGAAAATGATTAGCTGTGCCTGTAATCGCGTGATTTATGAAATTATACTCAATAAACATAGAAAATGTGGTGACGATAACTTCCAAAATTGTGTCAAAAATAAATTAATGTTTTTATAATGAAGCAAAAGTAATGATTAAAGGCTTAGTTCAGGAATAACCATTAGTATGAAAACTTACAGCTTATTCTAATCTTGTGTGATAAAAACGTGAGCTTCAGAGTGACATGTAAATATTTTGTTTTGAAAATGATAAACATGCAAATGATTTTTTGAAGTTGTGCCGAACATTGATATGTAACCTTTAAAGAAGAATAATGGTTGCATTAAGTAAGAAAACTTGAAATACAATTATTAATGTGTTTTTAACATGAATCATAACGTGGTAATGATTCAGCAAAATGTCATGCAGGCCTCAGATGCCTTCCTTTCCTTGCTTGAAAGGCAGAATCTAGCAGAATGAGTCACTTCAGATGCTGTGAAAACTTTTCATGAAGTTTCTTTTCCGTATTCTATAACAATGAACTCACTTTTGATTCAACAACACATTGACCAAAAATGTATCTATATTATTGCAAACCCAGAGAGAGCGACGGACAGACTGTAAGCAAAGTGTACTTTTCTTACTTCCGAGGAAAGGATGGAAATATAAAACGTTTGGATTTGATGAATTTGGAAAAGGATTACTTAATGCTTCTGGGTTTTGGGAGGTACTGATCAAGCCATGAAAAGCCCACTGTGGACAACCAATGGAAACCATATGTGATTATGGAAAGGATACTTTGTGGGTGTACACCGTAAACTTTTGGACAGGAGTTGAGGCTGGTGGTCAATTTCTATTTTCCTGCCTGGCATGCGGTCAGCCTGAACTCTGATTTTCCCAAAATACCAATCCCTTGAACTGATCTTTCCCGACTGACCTGGAACCTGCACTATACCGGCTGGTAAAGTGTGCAGGAAATAACATTACGACTGGAGGTTTACCTGACTCCTTTCGGAGGCAATCTGGGCTTTATTTCTGCATGTTTGGTTTGTATGATCTAAATGCGCAATCTCGATTTTTCCATGTTTCTTTCTCATTCTTTTTCTAAGCAAATCCGCAAATGTTCTTATTGAAATCTGTATGGTATAATGTGGCTAATTGTACAAATTTACTATTATTAAATGTGATAATGAAATGCGATTTCATGTTTCTGACCATTCAAATTGAGGCTTTAGATAAATGTTTCCCATGAGAAACAAAATCGTATTTGAGTCATTCTTGGAGTGAACATTCTTGTCTAAAGTTTATGGATTTTGGTGACAACTGTGAAATGGTGCTGAAATAGACATGTATGTGGCTTTGCTTTATTCCTGGTCCTCATAAGGAATTGCCACACGTTCTCGAAATATCCAATTCCCTGTTAGCTCAACAAAATTATCCCTTGGAGGACCAAAGTTAGATAATTCGTGTGGTGATTCATTTGTAAAGGAAGAAAAGTAATATTTGTTTATTGACCCAGCACAAGATGGTGATTTGAAAATATTATAGAGAGGAAAATCTGTGTCTAGCTTTCCTCTGGATCAGACAACATCAGCGTTGGGGCACCTCTCATATCAAGCCTGAACAGACTGTCAATTGATCAGGATCCGATATTGCTGTTTATTTGCGGGATTGCCAGTCAGGCAGGTGAAAACTGGCTAAGCCAGGGAATCTCTGTTTAATGTATTGCTTCTCTGCCGCCCAACCAGCCACAGATGTCCGAACTAGGCTGTGGGCTCTGCCATGCTAACACTAAGGGTGGGTGACATTATATACTGTTTGCGAGAAAGTGTCACTCAGTCGTTGAATGTCATTCATAATTACGCTAAAAGTAGGAAAATATCCCACATAAGAAATCTGAAACCTTGGCAGCTATGATGGCAATGTGAGCGGGTTATTTAGGTAAGCTGGGGGAGGTCCAGCGATGTTTATATTCAAGGGCCATTCACTGCTCATCCAGAGACTGACCAGTTATCACAAAAGAACCCAATGCTGCCTCTATAGCATCAGCAAGGGTGCCAAATTGCTCTACACCCAGAGCACTATGTTAGTAAAGGCTGGCTCTGTCTAAACTTCATGAGTTTGTGATTAAGTATTACAAAAATGTATAGATACACTAGAACGCAGAGAAAACCAGCTGCAAACTGGTTTAATATTGTTATTACACGACAGGGTGTTTGACTTAAAATGTAGTTACTCATATTTGTTAACGAGTTAAATTCCTTTTCGTTTTTTACGAAGCACTTTTAACCAGACTCTAAAGACACGAACACTGGAGTTTGGCAGCAGCTCCCTAATACAGCCGCCAGATAGCAGCATGGCGCAGTTCATAACACTGAATAATCTTCGATTAAGACGCCTTCCATTTCCAGCAGAAACAAGATACGTTCGGCTGTACGCCCATTTTACAAGGTTTCGTACTTAACCAAAATGGAGGTCGTTCTCATGACTGCGTAGTTCCCGTGGAAGCCTCTACGCTGCGCATCTGTAATTGTCAAATTATAGCTACTTAAAAGTGCTAGAAAATAATTAACTGTTCTCGATGTACACCCACGGCCGTCTCCCTAATTCCTCACGTCTTTTTCGGACAGCAAGTAAGCAAAGTATTTCCAGTGAAATGCATATATGCGAAAAGACCAGATTCAGAACAAGAAATTACTTTTTAATTCATTCAAAATCAGCTTTATTGTTGCACCCTCACGCCTAAAACGGATTTCAATCATTTGGCGTAATGATGGTAAATGAGGCAGATAGTGTCCCCCAACGTTTTTTTCCCTCCAAAATCTCCTTCACTAATTTCAAAATGCTGACGTATGGAAATATGTCAAGAAAGTAATAAACTCGAAAGTGGGCTTATAAACGCCTCAAACCATTACCTATACAAAAGTAAGTAAACACAACTAGAAATGACACTTGGAAATCAAAGTAGTGATTCATGGAGAACGTGGATAACAAAAACAAAAGATACGCATTATTACGCTTGAATGCATCCTTTCATTTGTTGCAGCTTCTAACTTCAGCTCAATTGTGTGTTGGGGGCGCAGGGGTGAAGGGTGGTTGAGGGGGATAGGTGAGAAAGTCGGAGTCTTAGTGTCAGATAGAGGATTCTTTTGGCCAATTCTCTCTTGGCCGGCTTTTCTTACGTTCCCTCCCCTACAGTGCAGGAATTGTGAAGACACTAATCAGAGAATACATCAAAGCGTGGCAGCGGAAAGGGGTCAGTCATGAAAAACAGAGTGACAGTCAACTCATACACAGATTTTTAAAAACAGGGCAAAGAAATTGGCAACAACGAGAAACAGGAAGGTAAATCTATTTTGGGTTCCTTTGAATCCGTTACAAAGAGGATTTTTAAAATACCTTAAAGTGTTAAGGCACCTGTTAGACATCTTTCTGTGTGCAGCAGTTTTCAGGGAATAATAATAATGGTAGGATAACTCTGGTGGTTAATGCACATGCTGGATAAATCCGTGTTTTGACTCAAAGCAGCATAGAGAATTAGGAGATTGGTGTAATGGCCACAGCTGCTGACTTTGGCTCACGTCCTGGCGTCGTCACAGCATTTTGTGATTCTGGGCATCACTTAATCTCCCTGTGACAAAAAATATATAACTATATGAATAGGACCTTGTGTAATGTAATCTGGTGCTCACGTAAAGCGCCCTTATACCATCAGGCCAAGTTTGCGCTATATTAAACAGGCCAAAAAAAGATGCTGCCTGCAAAGCACATCATTTAACATGCAGATCATATGGGAGCATTTTATGTAGATAGGTAAGTGGTTTACTGCTTTTGACACGGATCCTTGCCTTACTTGAATCTCCTAAAATTGTGATTGATCAATAAAATACTTTGATGTCATTTCTGCTCTAAGAAATGATTTTATTACTGCTCACTATTTTTCTTAGTTTTTTGCAAAACAAGTAAATGACACCTTGCCTGCAAGGACCACTGTTTCAGTCCGGGTCCGATTTTCAACGTTTTTTATTAGCTTTTTATTTCATTCATTTAATTTTTGTATTTAGTAGTTTATTTCATGCAAAATGTTTTTTTCTTAATGACAATTGATCCAAATCAATCAACAACCTAAAATGTATTTAGGGGTAGGGGAGAAAGACTCTTAGTCCTGAAAATATGTGGTGATATGTACAAGTTGTGTGAAGAAAAGTAGAACTATAGAAAACTCCAGACATCTAGAATCAGTCTTAGTGATCAGTTTCATACCGTGATACATTCAAACCATCTATAATCCACACATACGAAAGGAAAAGAAGTGATTATCTATGTAAAAACTGTGTATAAGTGTCCCTACACTTTTTTTTAACTTTTTTTGGCGGGGCACTGATCACAATACGATCTTTTCAAATATTCAAAAAGTAGGCTAACAGTTTTATAAAAATTCATGACACTTTTCAAAGCGATTAGCCTTAGAAAGAAAAAAATGGGGTTGGGGGGCCTTTGGGGGGGGGGGGGTCGACGCGCTTCAAATCCCGAATTCTAGAGGGATTTTCATCAGCTAGAATCTGCAGAAAACAAAAATGAGCGGAACTTACTATCGATGTTTTTTACTCAGCAAACCTCAACTTAACATTCAAGCAAAGCCTTACTCACTCAATAACTGTCGTACTTGGGTTGTCTTGTCTTTAATGGAATTCTGTTGGAGCAAACAGGGAAGACTATAAGTCCTGTATGAATGGAGACACAATAAAACGAATTTGGGTGGTACAAGCTCGACACTCACTTGTTAATCCAATGGTGCAGTTTTTTAATTACTCTAATGTGATGACTCTTTATGAGTTACGATTGGTGTTTCCGCGTTCCATGGCAGATTCATATGATATTCAAAGCCAAATTGTTAAAGTCTTCTTTGTGATCTGTTACAAAAGAAGAACAAGGTTATGATCCACGAAAATCTGTTTGTACTTTTGTCTATATATTAGCATTGCCGTGAGAATGGTAATCGGATGAATATGGGTCATTAGCCAGCTCCTCTTTCTAGTATGTTTCTCGTGGACCCGGCTTTCCATTGTTTACTATTGCAGGGCTAGGGGCTTTTTCCTTTATTTCATAGCTGCTCTGTAGACGTCTTAGGACTTCTGTCCAACCTAATTGACTTGGTCTATTCATATTATATAGCAGAGAGAGGGATAGCGGATTTATTTAAATGGGTCTCTCCCATCTAGTAGCGTAGCACCATTGGAATGATCTCAATGCCGGTTGTCTTGCAGAGTTTAAAAAAGGGCTGTTACAATGGGCGTTCTTATGTAAAACTGAAATGCCACTCGGGGAGCTTAGTCTATTTGTATAATAAGGCGGAGGTAAGAATCCAGATTAAATATACAACATGTCCGGTAAAGTTCACTCATATAATAACTGAAGACTCTTGGCGTGTTCTATGTGCCAGTTATGCGCATGGTATAAATAAAGTTTGATACGGCAGACGTTAGACCGCGAAATTACGCTGCTGTAGTGGAACGTACCTTTTACTTAGATTCATAGTCTCTCCTCAGGGCCGTATTTGGTAGTCCGGTCATAAAGATTCTTCCGGGTGAAGGTGGCTTATTAAGCAGGTTCTGCTTCCGGTTTTGGTGGATCTCTGGGAAATGTAGTTTTTGCACCAGTGTATTTGTATTGAAAACGGACAATGTTTTCAATGTATTGGATTCTTTTTATTGTATAGTACCTTTGGGACTAAGCATGAAAATATCCGTATAATATTCATTGAGTAGTGATGTCTCTCATATCCGTATAGAAATGGTTTATTGAGGAGGTGTCCAATCCCGATTTAAATTGGTCTCTGGGTGCTGTAGTTTCTCAGACGGGTTACATTTTTTGGGGTAAGAACGTTATTAATATGTGGAATCCTTGTCGTTTAAAAAGTTATAGATTATATTTGTGACATAGCTTTATGGAATTTGTATCAGTGTCACCAAGAGTTGGATGAATACGTTTTTTGCACCAGCGCATTTGTGTTGAACACTGACAATATTTTCAATGTAAAGGATTCTTTTGTTGTATAGAACCTTTGGGACTAAGCATAAGAGTCTCCTTATACTGTCCATTGAGTATTGATGTCTCATAACCGTATAGAAGTGGTTTGTTGAGGGGGCATCCGGTTCCGTTTTAAATTGGTCTATGGGTGATGTAGTTACTCGGACAAGCTCAATTCTTTGGGATGGAACAGATTTTGATATGTGGAACCCTTGTCGTTTTTAAAAAAGAGTTATAGATGATATTTATGACATCGCCTTACGAAATTTCTATCAGTGTCACCAAGAGTTACATGGATAAGTTTCCTTTTTTTGTCGATGGAGTGTAAATTTGTCTTTCATTTGGATCTTACAGGTTGTATAGCTCCGACATCTCGTTTAATCCATTTGTTGCCGAATTGAATTTTAAACCAGTAGTGCCTCTCTTTTTCGAAGTTTTGCTTCAAGGTCACCGCCTCTTGGGTCAGGTTCGACTTTTGAAATCACTGTCCAATTCAAGTCATTTTCTTTGTGGTCTTTTTCGATCCAAAGTTGGACTGAAGGAGCTGTGAGAATTTTTTTCTTTATCCTTGACTTATGCTGGGAAATCCGTTGTCTGGCTTCTTGATTGGTCTTACCGATATACAATTTATTGCAAGGGCAAAGAATGCCATATATCAGATTCCGCGTTTTGCAATTTGTAAAAGAATCATGCTTCCAGGATATTCCTTCATGTTGAAATAGAGAGCCTTCAATTGTAGAAACATAGACATGTCCCGCATTTGTGGTGGCCTGTGACTGGAGGTAGATTAAGATAGTCTCTTAATGTAGAGTTTTTTGTTTTTGGTAATGCAGCACGCACAATGTGGTTTGCAATGCTTTTATCTTTCTTAAAAGCAAACAATGGTACTTCTGTGAGCTGTGTGTCTAGTCCTTTCAGTAGGTGCCAGTTTTGGTGGATTGTTTTCTTCAACCAATTGGATGATGGACAATATGTTGATACACATACTATGCGGGTTTGGGTTTTACGTTCTTTTCTTTTCAAAAGTTCCTCTCGAGGTGTCCACCAAGCTCTTTTTATGGCTTGTTTGAGAAGTTTTGAAGGGTAGCCCCTGATTAGTAGCTTTTCTCTCAGCACACTGGCGTGTTCCGTATATTCATCTTTGAAGGAGCAGTTTCTTCGGATACAAAGGAACTGTCCTTTCGGCAAATTTTGTTTAAGGCTCCTGGGATGATTGCTGGAATAATGTAATGCTTTATTCCTATCTGATTTTTGGGTAAAAAGTGTTGTTACCAGTTCGCCATTTGAACAATATACCACTACATCCAAAAATGCCAATCTGACTTTGGAGAATTGCATGCTGAACTTGATGTCTTGTGTCCGGTGGTTTAACCATCTATGAAAGGCCACTGGAGTCAAGCTATCCTGGCTGAAGACGGCCAATAGCCAGTAACCGGTCCTAGGAAGATATGAGTTGGCAGTTCGGGCTGGACTGTTCCCATGAGGCACAGGGTCAAGACTGATTTGCATATGGCCATGTCTGAACTGGGGTGGCTTGGTGAGCAAAATAACGATGGATTAAACCCAGATCTGTGACTGGGGGTGAATGTTTTGCCATTGTGCAACATTCCGTCCATCATCTTGTTTGTTTTGCTGTCCAAACTGTGCTCAGCCCACTGACACTTCTACTAAAGCCCCAGGCCCAACGCCATACATTGTCTACATTAAATTCAATTGTGCCCATCAACATCACGCACATTGTCCGTGTCCCCCGCGACCCCTACCATAATGCCTGAATCCTTATGCACGCCTTCCGGCGCTGTGGCTGACATTACAGAACCCAGCCAGCCTCCCCCATCAATTTGCCTCACATCCCTCGAGGTCAACCCGGAGTGAGTGCTTGGCAGCCGCCGGCAGAATAAGCAGTCTCCACACGGCCCTAGTAATCACAGCTGAAGGCGCCGCACAAATGTTCAAACACCCTGGGCATTAAGAGATCGCTGGTGCATATCATGCAGTGCACAGGGCCGTCCTCATCGACATCCCCTGCTCTCTACCATCATGCCTGTGAATAGTTCGCTCTAACAAAACAACTTCTCTTATGCCAAAAGGTGTAAGAGTCGAGAGGCTAACCCTTCACCTCCCCCTTGCATACATACTTTTCCTAAACCCTCGTCATCCCTACCCCAAAACCTAACCTATTGCCTGTTCTGGCCCGCTCCGTTCACGAAGCTGCCCAGGGTGAAACCAGCTTACGCCTTAAGCTCCCCCTGGGCACCTTCATTGGAGGGGCCGCCCTGCAGTGCAGCCCGCATTTGGCAAGAGGTCTGCAGAGTTCACTGGTTCAGCTGGCGAGACGGTAGTTGATGGCACAGGAGTAGCATCCACATTCACCTCCCTCTGGTTGCTAGGGTCAAGGAGAGGTAGCAGACAACTCTCATCCTGACCAATGACTTTGAGGCTCGAAGTTTCACTGACGTGATAACAGAGCTGTAAAGAAACAATATTTAAAACCCGCTTTTCTGCTACAGGCTTCATATGGAATCTATGCATTGTATACGTGAAGTAGGAGTTAACACCAGTTTTACTTCAGGAGTCAAATGAAAATTAGAACATGCAGTTGATCGGAGATGTCCATCGTGGTTAACACACTGACTGTTAGGAGCACACGATGAGCCACAGAGCACGACCATCAGGCACAGACTAACTTCTTACTGTTACAGGAGCTTCAGACTGTCTCCTGTTCTCCTTTCCAATCAATAAAGATTATATTACCTGTAAAAAAAAAATCAAGCCCATTGTCCACTTTATTCATGGCCTGCATGCTCTAGACGGCCATTATTGTGAACATTTCCCAGTCTCAACCACGGTCTAGCACGCGTTAGCCTAACAGACACACCACAATGTCTGATATTTTTATATTTTCCTCGTTTTCATCGCTTGTTTTTGCTTGCAAGAAAGTGTCAATCATTATCGTTGAAATGTCACTCAATCAAGCCCTTCCACAATTCCACGCATCCAAAGATCCACCATGGGGGGAAGATCCTTCTCCTACTTAGCGGCCAAGACCTGGAATTCTCTCCCCACCCACCTCCGCCTTACACAGAACCACCTCTCCTTCAAAAAACAACTAAAAACTTGGATATTCGATAAGTAAAGTACCCCCCCTCCCTCAAGCGCCTTGAGACCCTCTGGGTGAGTAGTGCGCTATACAAATTTTAAACTTGAACTATAGCAATCTGAAATCTTGGCAGCTATGCGTTTTGAAAATGGACACAATATAAATGTGTTACTACATCGTAAAAGCATGCAGAAGAAAAGATAGATTTGAGATATGTTAATCATTCAATTAAACATAGATGTAACTATTAATCATGAAATACTATTTTCACTCATTTATAAGAGTTAGAATAATGTAGGATAAAAATCTCACGTATTGGATTTTATTGCTAATTGATTTGATTTTTATGTAATGAATAACACTAAAAGAAATGTACTATGATTTAGTTGTTTTTTGTGTAAACATTAAGTATAATATCGTAATAATGTGTGCACCGAAAATGACAAAAGAAAAATAGGTACTACACAACTATTTTTAGAGACATTCTCATTAAACTTCTTTAAGCATGTATTTCACACATGTATTAGTAAAATGGCACATGAACAACAAATATTTATATACATTTTCTTATATGATTAATGTTGACTCTTTTTTTTATAAGTACGTTATACTGATCCGTAATAATTATGATCAGAACGAAATGTTTACTAATCTATTGGTCATGTTTTGAAGTCACATACTAGCTCCTTATTAATGTCAAATTCATAAATTAACACAATCTTGTTGTAGAATGGCCTGAATTTCATTTAGGCCTCATTTCCCTTTCCAGTGAAGTCATAGACTGAACATTTTCTAAGTGTATGAGAATGAAAATTTCTTTCAGTATTTTAACTTGTATTGAAATGATAACGGTTTCTTTTTGACATCTCCCGGATTGAATAAATGCACTTGCAACTATGGTTTGCTACATTCTGGTACAGCTGCTTGGGAAAGAGACCTTTTGAACCCACGTGCTTTCTTTTAAATAGATTATTGTTCAATGTGCCTTATGCTTACACAACCTAAGGAACTGTGTAATGGATTCACCTAATTTTTCCGGATTTGTCTCTTTGCCACATCACCATCGCCCTATTGCAGATTAACCACTGAACTATATGGCCTGACAGATTTGAGGTGATGTTAAGGGGTGTCACCACGGAACTGTTCCAGTATAACTGCTCATCTCTGGAGAAACAGGGACCGCTTCTTCAGCTGCTGATGGCTTGCTACTTTGCCCCGTTTGCACCACTGGCTCCCAAGACTTTGGGAACTTTGACTCAGTACTGCTGACCAAGTCTTGATTGCAGAGCGAACCTTTTCAGATGAAGGGTTCAAGTTATGTCGCTGTGACTCTTGTTGTTACAAGAGTGAACTGAGACAGATCACTGTCTTGATGAACAGTACTAGCTTTTTGGAACCTTGCTTAACTCTCCTGAGAGTATTTTACACAGGCTCTTCCTGGCTACCTATCCCTATCAATACATACGCAGTATGTGATTAGAATCTGCCTCGGGAAGATTCCCCATCTTATTCTCCCTGAATCTCAGAGGTTTGGTACATTTCATTAAGTCCTTTACTGATCTAATCATATAGTTGTATTGCCATTTTATTGAATGCAAATGTTCTTTAACTATTAGATTGAATAAAGAAAACCTTTACCTGATTCTGCTTTTTCTGTCTATTCATTCCTTGAGAGTGAACATTAATTGGGTTATTTATGTATTGGGAGAATTAAGAGTTGTGGAAATTTGTTTTAGATACAGTTATCCTATTACTGGTCCCCCGAATTTCCAACCCCTTTCAGCACAGAGCAAGATCCATCGGAGAACCAACTGAATTGAATATATGAGTAGTAGAAGATGAGGGAAATTTCCGTCAGGGCCCAGTAAACGCTATAGCAGTTGCAACCCTTATAATAGAGCACAGTGAGCTATGAACCGGCATCAAAGAGCTGCATACAAACTGCAAGGCATGGGTTTAGCCCCTTGATGCTTTTTCTTTCATTTTGTTGCTATTTCAAGGTTACTGAACATGGTTCCTTTAGGTAGCAATAAAGTCTTCTTAGTACTTACAACCCCAACGACTGTGGTATGCACTTTTTTTTTAATTAACTTTTATTGAGAAAACACAAAATTGAAGCACATTTCGCATCTTAAGACATTTGTATAAAAGAATCATAATAAAGCTGCCGGATATAACAAAACAATACAGAAATTTAAGGGCATGAATGAAAGCCTGCTCTCTGACATTTAGTGGTATGCACTCTTAACATACAATGCGTACCAGTAAGTACGATATGTTACACTCATTGTCTCATGTAACATTAATTGTACATTCATTTACACATTTGTAGGATATATTGTCTCTCTATAATGTGAGCATGTGATATACAGTGCTCTGACACCCTACATAGTGTTTAGTAGGGTTATAGAAAATTAGATCCATTAGTGCTATTTAAAGTTATTTGTGTAATTACTAAAACAGACATACATTTGACATTCTTGCAGGGCATGCATCTCTTATACACAGGGGGTGGAAAAGTAAAAAAGTAAACAAGCATTGGAAATGCAATAGGTCTCGCATTAGGAAAGTTTGAGCTATTGATATTGTAAATGACACTTTTTTATTTATGTGTTGGTTTTGAAAGTAGCAAAATTAATAGCTTTGTCAGTTACAATGTCAATAGTTTTAACTTTTGCAAATGTAACACCTATAGCATTTGTAATGCAATGTGTGTTGTATTTACGTGACTTAGATGTATTGATATTACAAATAACAATGGCTTTTAATTTTGTAAATAATTAAATAAAAGTTATTGTAATTTATAATGGCAATAGCTTAAACGTTTGTAAATAACTTTTGTGAAGATTATGTTCAGTGTATTTTATTGTGACGAAAATCCAAGAACATTGCATTTGCACCTAAACACACACAGAGCCACACACATAGATGTGGTGGTGGTGGATCTGGGGGATATGGTGGTGGTGGATGTGGTGGTGGTGGTGGTGGTGATGGTGGATGTGGGCGTGGATGTGGTGGTGGTGGAGGTGGTGGATGTGGTGGTGATGTGGTGGATGTGGTGGTGGTGGATGTGGTGAAAGTGGTGGTGGTTGTGGATGAGGTGAAAGCGGGATACATGAGCATACATGAGCTGTCGGTACGCGAGGCCTTACGCGAGGCCTAAAAATGAACGTATGTAGAACTTGGGGAAGAGGTGATATGACTTTGTGCATAATACAGATGATATCAGAAGAAAGGTAAATGTAATCTAAGTGGATTCCGAGGTGGCAAATTGGTGCTCTTTTAATCATGGATAATGGATGAAATATTTTTTGAAAATGTTCAAGAAAGATGTATTCAGTTTTTTTTTAATTATAGAAATGAAGGTGCAAGCATTATGTGTAGAAGGGTGTTGCTCCATTTTCAAGGCGTAATACAGGTTTGCTTCCTTGATATTTTATTTTTCACACTCCACCTATAAGTTAGTGATCTGTTAGCTCATTGTATTGGTTTAGATCAAGGGAGGTGTTTGGATGAAACAAAAAGAAAGTAACATGCATTGGAAATGCAATAGGGCTCGCATTAGGAAAGTTTGAGCTATTGGTCTCATAAATGACATTTTTTTTATTTATGTGTTATTTTTTAAAATAGCTAAATTAATAGCTTTGTCATTTATAATGCCAATAGTTCTAACTTTCGCAAATGTGACACCATAAATCAGTACACTGCCAACGCGGTTTTAGGTTCTTCACTCGGGTCAGGGACGTAGACATTTGTGTACTGTAAAGACATGCTTAATGCGCCTCCCTTGGTCACGTGACAGTTCGTGGGCAGAGGCCATCACACGGTCAAGGCCAGGTCTAGGCCTCTGCGCACAAGCAAGGTTGGCATACCCCACGGCCAAATAGATCAGGCTACCAGATTAACAAGCCGTCGGGTACTCGGGCCTACAAACCATGCAAGGGGCATTCCCGTCCCAAACAACAACTGTTAATAGCTAGGCCTGTGTTCTTTTTATGGGAGGGGGAGGGGGCGTCACGCACGAGTCTGCCATGAAGGACGAACTCAGTGAGGGGCGCACATGAAGTGCTCGAGTTCCCATGAGCCGCGTACCGAGGGCAGGGGTGGGGTGTACTTGTGAGGTGGGATCTAAAAGATAGAGAAACAGGCATATCAAAAAAGTATCACCTTTATTCTCCCTAGAATTGGCTGCAGTGATATAGGTAAGGTAGAACTCCAAAGCATTTCCTACTACCCGATACAAGATCCATATTGAGAGAATGGATAAGGGATGAAGGGTACACCATGCTGACAATTCTGTGCTGCCGGCCACTGGCTGGGCCCGTAGCCCGTGAGGTAATGGGCCGGGAATGCGCGGCCTGCAACAGCAGCACCCCCTCCCCCGCCTCAAAGGGGGCCACTAATTAAAGGCCGAGGGAGGGGGCTCGAGACATCTTCACTGCTCTCGGGCGTTAATGGGGCAGGAATGTGAAGACACTGGACGGGGAAGGCGAGCACTGCGAGGGGGACAGGAGGGTGAATGGATGGGGCCGACGGCGGGGTTGGAAGAGAGACCGCAGCAGCCAAGGGACATTGTTCATTCCCCAGGAGCTGGAAAAAGATCGTAAACTTCCTGAACTGCATACTATATGAAACTTTGGAGATTTTTTTTCATTTTGCAATTTAGCATACATTTTAGCTTGCTGGAGACTGTATTTTAAGCAGAATGTCTCGCGAAGAGAGATGTTTTTTGCTCCAATGGTATCCTGTGTAACTTTTTTTACTTTAGATATTCGCGTGCCTTTCTTTTTTATTTGAGATCTTCCTTTGCATGAAAAACGTCACTCAAGATACCAGCAAACAACATTTTGCTCTAAAGGTTTATCTGCGAGATTACCATAAAATGTAATAGAAAAAAAAGAACACTCCGTTTCGCTCATGTCTATAAATGCAAACCAGACTGTGTGCAGAGGCTGGTGAATACCGAGCATCTTACTGGAAGAAAGAAACAACACGTCTTGTAGTTGGTTTTGGAAGTCCGGGGAGCGCAAGGACAGCAGGCCGTGTTTCTTTTGGATGGAGCGTCCTGTGGCGACTGCCAAGACGGTGGGGAAGGTAGTGTGTGAACATGCACGGGACGGACGCTGCTGTCGACGGACCTGGCTGTTGACTGTCCTGTACCGACGCCAGCCACAGTAGGGCGCCAAGTAATTGTAGAGGGGAGGAGAGTAGGAGGAGGAGGGGGGAGGAGAGTAGGAGGAGGAGGGGCAGGAGAGTAGGGGAGGCACGGCCTAGCGGCCGTGCAACCAAGAAGTGAGGGGGCGGAGCTGGGGGAGGCTGTGAGAGAGAGAGTGGGCAAGGCAGGCGGCATAAATGCAAACCAGACTGTGTGCAGAGGCTGGTGAATACCGAGCATGTTACTGGAAGAAAGAAACAACACGTCTTGTAGTTGGTTTTGGAAGTCCGGGGAGCGCAAGGACAGCAGGCCGTGTTTCTTTTGGATGGAGCGTCCTGTGGCGACTGCCAAGACGGTGAGGAAGGTAGTGTGTGAACATGCACGGGACGGATGCTGCTGTCGACGGACCTGGCTGTTGACTGTCCTGTACAGACGCCAGCCACAGTAGGGCGCCAAGTAATTGTAGAGGGGAGGAGAGTAGGAGGAGGAGGAGGAGGAGGGGGGAGGAGAGTAGGTGGAGGAGGGGGGAGGAGAGTAGGTGGAGGAGGGGGGAGGAGAGTAGGGGAGGCACGGCCGCTAGCCGTGCAACCAAGAAGTGAGGGGGCGGAGCTGGGGGAGGCTGTGAGAGAGAGAGTGGGCAAGGCAGGCAGCTGGGGGCATGTGCACGTGCTTTTAAGCTCAATGCGCATGCGCATTGAGCTTAAATTTCACGGGCACTGCAAGGAATCGCCACGATTCCTTGCAAGTTGGTTAAAGAGTGTTTAAGCCCCCATAGTCTCGCAAGCTCGATGCGCATGCGCATCGACAGGCGAGACCTAAAAATCTGCCTCCAAATCATAGATTCTCCTAAGTGCTTGTGAAGTGGTAACAAGCTGTGTGCCTTTGATTTCCTCCATCACAATGGCACTGCAATAGCTCCCAGCTAGGATGATTTTCGAACAAAAGGAGTGCAGATAGTCCCTTTAAAGCAGGGCTTTGTTTTGGGCCCTGCTAGAAGAATTAGGAAGCCCTTTAACCACCTGCAAGTTGCAGGTCAGAACGGAAAGCAATCAACGCATAGGTGCTACTGTATGTGACCCTTGTTGGCAAATTCCACTGGTATAAATTCTAGTCCTGGGTGGTAAATTCCGTTCCACTTGCGGAATTTGGGTAATTTCGCGTTCCGCAGAGAATGCGGAATTGCCAAAAATTCCACGATCCGCAGGTTCACAGAATTTTTTGCTTGTTTACGCTTTCATAATGCATGATGGCGAGATTTCTCCCGGAGCATGCAAACAGCGTTCGTGAACAAGAAAAAAGCATTGCGAACGGGCGGAACCAGCAACTCTGCGTGTTCACTGAACTTTTGCGTGCTTGCGGAGATTTACCGGTTCGCGGAGCTTTGCATAGACTACGCAAATTCCGCCCACCCCTAATAAATTCAGCATTTTTCACAGAAGCAAGCCCAGATTCGGCTCCAGCTCAATAATAGCTGCCAGATCCACATGAAATCCCTGATTTTCTGCACTGCTGCTTAAGCTAACGTCAGCTGAAATGTTGTATCCTCTCATGAAAGCTCGTTGACTGATGATGCTGGATTTTTTTTAAACTTCATTATATCTGCGTCAGTAGTGCTTTCCAGTTACCCTGAATCGGCTATATAGTTTTTCTCAAACCTTTCATTGCCATTTCATTTAGCTTTGTTAACCCAAGCTCAATTATGCCACAAATGTGCTAGCCTGGATCATTTATAAAAATACACATCTCCATTCTCAACATTACCACGTTGACCGCCTTATTAATTGATACGACACCTTCTTACCCTTTCACAATTCTACATTACCAACATGAGGCCCACCCCGATCAAAGGATAGCATTGGGCACTGCTAATACATACGAAAGAGTAGTCACAGTATTAACCTTTTGAATTCTGGGGACTGCCACTGAATTACTACTGGAAGCTGGGGAACCCAGCCTAACCAATTTTTAGGTCTCGACCTAGCGTACACTACGCAGCAGTGTTGGCGCAGGCCGAGACTTTATGTTATCTCAATGCTGTGTACTTGAACCCGCCCCTTCTTCCATTGGCTAGCTCCATAAATGGAGGCTAGCCATTGGAAGAGATGGGTGTCAATTACTCTTTCCCCCAGCTGGATGCGATTCGTGGGCGTTTGTGTCTTTGTTTAAGTCCCGTCCCTTTTTTCGTCATGGCATTCTGTGGGCATTTGTAAGCTTCTTAATTCCGCTGTGGGCAGGTCCTGCATGGCCGACCCCCCCCCCCCTCGCCTCCCGATTGGTGACACCTCCCGGGCGAGTGGCACAGCCCGCACCGGCCCGAACCCTGCTCTGATAACATGTACAAATCGGCATTTAGTTTGTTTTTGAGCTTGCGGTGCTCTCAGGATCACGCAATGTGTAGAAGTGGGGGAGCCGGGATTTTACACCGGCTGGATGCGATTCGTGGGCGTTTCAATTACTCTTTCCTCCGGTTGGATGCGATTCGTGGGAGTTTGTGTATTTTTTTGAGTCTCCCCCCTTTTTCCGTCATGGCATTCTGTGGGCGTTTGTGAGCTTTTAATCCCGCTGGGGGCAGGCCCTGCACGGCCGCCCCCCCCTCGCCTCCCGATTGGTGACACCACCCGGGCGAGTGGCACAGCCCGCACCGGCCCGAGCCCTGCTCTGATAACATGTACAAATCAGCATTTAGTTTGTTTTTGAGCTCGCCTTGCTCTCATTTAGGATCACGCAATGTGTATAAGTGGGGGGGCCGAGATTTTACACCGGCCGGATGCGATTCGTGGGCGTTTGTGTCTTTTTTTAAGTCCCGCCCATTTTGTCGTCATGGCATTCTGTGGTTATTATTTAGTGAATGTGTTCATGTATTTATTGGCGCCTAATTGCAAATGCTGTGGGGATGTGCTGCATCCTCAGCTCGGAGCTGTGACCGGGCAGTGCAGAAGATTTGAGACAGAGACTTATGCTGGAGCTTGGCCCCTCCAACACACAACGCCAAAAACGGAGCGAGAGTCAAAAATACCATATGTACTAATCGCTATAAACATGGCTGCCATATTGAAATAGTCTTTCTTGGGTGTCGCTAATTCGAAACATGAGAACGCTTATTCAAATCATATGCCCATTACGGATTTATGTGATTTTTTTTATTTTTCAGCCCATGGCAGTACAAAGAAGAAATGCACCATTGTTTCATTCTTGCAGTTCACATGCCTCTTTTATCATCTAAAACACATTAGTGTTCTTACGTTGCCACTTTAAACAAACATTAGGCCATATTGTACTCTAGTAGAAAGTTCCTTCCTCGTAGCCCCTGCCCTCGGTTAACGTACACACATTTATGCTTTGAAAAGATGTGGATGCAGCACCATTTTGTTATTTAATTTGAGAGGTGGCAGTGCTAGCATATCTCTTCAAGTGTAGTCCTGAAAGATATTAGAAAGTCACTGAAATGTGGTATCAGCATTTTCAGCACGTGCTGCAGGCAGAGAGCTGGAGTAGACTGGCTGCTCCCCGGCATGGTTATTCCTCGTAGACTAGAGAAGAACATGTTAATCAAGCATTGGCAAAGCCCATAGGTCTGGCGTTGCTTCCAACCTTTTGTTTTTGCGAATGCTTACTTTTTTTGTTGGGTTTCGTAAAACTTTATTTAGATAACCCTTTTTGCTTCATCGATCTTGTTAATAAAAAGCCTACACCGAGCCACTAGTCGCTGAGATTACAGGACCTTACTTTTTCTAAATTAGTGCACATCGTAAATGCTTGTTATAATTTGAATCTCGAAATAATATGCAAAAATACAGAAACAAGTACGCATCAAAAACAAAACAAATAGAGTATTCTGTTTAATTTACAAACCAAAAAATATATCTTACAGTTTTAAAATGTTCAATTTCCCTTTTTGTGGATATGCTTTATTATTACGCGAATATTATTTACATTTTTAAACAGTCACAGACCAACCCCTCCTACCACCCTCCCACTACTCCCCCAAGTAGGCATTTGTGACCCCCGGGGTCCACGGATCACAGGTTAGAAACCATTGTAATAGGCCATTTGGCGATATGACAATACATCTCTCAGCAACCTGTTTTAGAAGGAGACCGAAAAGAACATGATGCCAGTTGTTAGGTGAGGCTGAAGAGAGGCATTACATGCAGGGGCACAGCTAATGCATCCTGAGACAGCAGCTCAGACAACTGGACAGGCAAGACAGAGCCTCTAATTTTCCAAATGAAAATATTATCTGTGGCCGACCAATACTCCCAACCAAACGTGCAGACCCAGAACACGCAAAGAGAAGCCAGAATGCATAATCACAGCAACTTATCTTCAGTCACTTCTCTGAAATGACAGAAAGATAAGTCTACATTTACCATATAGGAGTAACCTTAAATTACCCTCAATCCAAACATGTACTCAGAGGTATTCGTATAGCACAAACATAACTTGGGAGCAGCAAAGTGCTGAATAAGGGCGCTACAGCCCTGACACCACAGTAGCAATTTAACTAATGTACGATCTGCATTGCATCTGTAAACATTTAAGGTGTTCGTTTTTACGACACTACCAGCTGATGTAAGTAATATACAGATCAAACATAAAACGAAGAGTAGAGTGAACATCTCTACCATCTTTTCCACTAATTGCTACACTTCCCGCTTTATTCCTAAACTTACATTTCTTCTGTCCCCTACCTCCCCACACTTCTTCATCCTGCTCACCACAGTATGCTGACTCCTGCCACCTCAGAATACCCATAAATCAGCAAGCTCATCCCTCCTCCTCTCTCTTAAACCTTAATGAAATCATGTATCTCCTGGCTCGCTGATTAGCCTACCCACCTTATGACCCATCCTCTTTCACAGTCACCAACAACCCGCCGTCCAACAGTGAAAACTCTCCTCCACTGCTAGGTTCTTTTAAAAACAAAAGTATTATTCTTGTTTTGGCACAAAACAATGCACCCATGACAATCACATGAGTATACATTCACCTCTGTAGTGAGATTCCCCACCCGCCACCCACGATTTCCCCCTGTCCTGGCATATTTGCAGATATTCCAAGGTTCTCTTCCAAGCACATTCCTCCATCGCTCCCAACAGGTGGGGGGCTGGGCCCTTAGGTGGTAGCAACCATACTTATTGAACCACGTGTATATTTTGGTTAATCTGTAGTAGGTTCTCCATCCCCAATCCCCCCACGCCCCCCAACCGTATCGAAGTTCTTGAGGGCATCCCCATCCTTATTAACCACCCTTTCCTCCTCCGTGCACCCGTTCGTGCCCTCCTGCCAACAGTTTTATTGGCGTTTGTGCATGCCCCTGCATTCTTGCCACATCCCTTTTCGCTATGATAAAGCTCAACATACAGAACAATTGTATTCTATTGATGTCCACGTAATTTGGTATGGCCAGTATAACCAGTTGGAGTGCCATTGGAATATCTATTTCAATTATTGCTTCTAATTCTCGAATGATTTCCCCTCAGTATACACTCACCCTGGGCAGCTCCAGACTGTTTACAGTAATGTGCCCTCGTGTGCCCTCTTCTGTGATGGATATGAGACAGTAGGCATCTTCCGATCTCCCCATTTTAAATAGCTTGGAAAATTACAGTATATCCGGTGCATATTGTTAACGGTATCAATTTCAGTCTAGCTTTGCTTGCAACATCTCTGGGATGCATCAGGGCTGCTTTCCAGTTTATATCTTCTAGGTCTCCCAGATGTACTTCCCATCTATCTCGGAGCACGGCTAGGTACTTAACCATATATCTGAACAATGCTTTGGTTTTAAATCCAGGCTTAGGGATGATACACGTCCCAATATTTATGAAGCCATCCTGCCAGTTGTCCTGACCCAATAAAAGGGCTAGGGATCTATCTCACCATCATCCAAAAAACGTTTCATTTAGTTCAAGACTTTTTTGTTATATATGGTCCTAACTGAACCCTTTGTTGTATGGCAACTTCTACTCTTAAATTTCCCTTTTCTTCCTTCTCATCTTTGCATTATAACGTTATCAACTGGGGCAATCTTGGGGAAACTGAAAATGTTTTAAGGGGTTGTGTTACAGAAAACAAGGAAAAGATAAGCTAGCCAAGACAAAAAGGTAACACAAGGAAGACTGCGTCAAAGTAACAATGTAGGGGCATACCCCCAAGGTCTCTATGAAGAGACTGTCTCTTCAGTAATTTCCAGAATTGGAATGCTTTTTTAAGAGAATCTAAATGCTCGATTGAGAATATATATATGGTTTTGAATCCAAATGTTTAGAGGTAAACTGTACAGGTTAGTTGCTAGTATGTTTGAAGTAGAGTAATGTATCTTTTAGTAAAGGCTAGCTAGATCCTATTATAGATCAATGTGGATCATTAGATTTAGGCATATGTGCTCCAAATTACTTAATTTGCTTTGTTCTAGAGCGCAGAGTTGTGCAGCGCTCTGGATGTCGTGGCTGTTATGGTTGAGGGCATCATTGCCAGGTAAGTGTCCCTCTCTCAGAGAATGGAAAGTATATTTGAGTATTAACGAGGTTACACATAGGTGGCTTCTTAGCGATCTATCGCACATGATATGGTTTTGAGGAAAGACATTTTCATCCCATCTGTAAAACTGAGACATGATTTAATTACCTTGTGACAAGAGAGTTACTTCTGCATGTCGGTGTTTGAAACTGTCCCTTTCTTAATGGTTGCCCCAAACTTTTTCCCTTTCTCTTCCTCTTTTTCTGACCTTCTTTTTGTTGGCTTAAGGACTCTTGAGAACTTTACCACTTGTAACCAGTGCTAAAATGCATGTACTTCTCCCCTAAACATGATGGCATTGGTGTATACATGATTGGCATATTTGTTATATTGAAAGTCCCTTGTGAAGTGCTATACCATATATTCAGGGCCTGTACTTCTAATGCTAATAATGGGCCTGCAGTACCCCTAGTGCCATCCACATTAGTAGCCTGCCAAACCAGTCACATGCCTACCACTGCAGAGCCTGTGTGTGCAGTTTACTGCCACTATGACTTGGCATTAAAAACTACTTGCCAAGACTTAAACTTCTCCTTTTATTACACATAAGTTACTCCTAAGGTAGGCCCTGAGTAATCCTAAAGGCAGGATGTTCTGATTTTTTGCATGTCCTGGTAGTGACAAACAGTCCATTTTATTTTCACTACTATGAGGCCTAGCCTTCTCATAGGCCAGCATTGAGAATTCCTTACTGTACTTTTAAGCTGTATTTCCAGATCAGAGAGTAGCTTTTTCATATTGGATATGTTCGGAGTAATAATGATAAAACCTCCTCACTGGTAAAGTTGGAAATGCAACTTTTAGAAAGTGGACATTTCTCTGCACTTACTGCTCTTTGTGCCTGACAGCCGGTCTCCAATACACGTCTGATGTTGGTGACAGCTGCACTTTGTGCATTCCCTCTAGACAGCCAGCACAAATACAGAAAGGTGAGACTCATCTGCATTCTGATAGCCTTCCTGGATAGGAAGAGGGTGAGGATGCTCCCACTTACATCTGAATAGGCTGTGTCCTGTCCTCACACAAAACACTGATTTACCCCACATGGTTAGGCTGGCAGACACAACTGGGCTGAAAGGGATCCTTGTGCACTTCAGAGGGTTCCTTTGAAGTCACCTCCTACATCAAAGGCACTTTTTGGTATTAGACCTGGGACTCTTGCCCCACCAAATCAGACACTTTTGGGACCTGTAACCAGATATATATATATATATAGGAAAGAAGACCCAGCACAAATTTTACAGGAGGTCATGAATGGTTCTGGGATGGATGCTTTTGACTAGGTACCACAGGATTGCGAAGGACAAGGTTGGAGGTGAGGCATCAGGTTTAAGTGGATGTAAGAATATGCAGTCTTGTGTGCCCAACAACGCTATATCGAATGACGCTAATGCAGTGTCTGAGAAGTCTGGTGCATCAAACCAGTCATGGGAAAGATTTTGTTTCCAGGTTAGGGTTAAAAAGGAATACGTTTTGTACAAATGATCTTCTAGGTTTGCAACACTTTGCATCCTGTTCACACCTTTTATGTATGTTCTTATTTTTTTTTTTAAAGGTGGCATACGGTGTAGTACTCTCCACTTTCTCTTATTTTTCTGTAACCACATTTCACTTGCTGCTGTTGAATAGCTTTTATACTAATGTTCTTGTGTCCACTGTGAGAATGTTGACTGCAACGTGTTTATAGCACGAGGCTTCAGAGGTTCTCCGATTTCATGGCTTTTCTCCAGGCAGTTCTTTGCCGCCACTGGACCGAGGATGATCCATGTAGCTTTGATGGGTCCTTCATTTTAAATAATTAAACCTTTTTTCTTTTCGCCAAACCCACCAATTGTGTTCAGCCCTTTGATTCATTTTCTACAATGGTGCACAGCGAAGTATAAATATAACTTGATATTATGGTGTAGGTGTACGGCTTTCAGCCATTTTGTGTGAACAATCATGCCTGTGATTGTGTATAATGTGCAATGTGAGTGTAATTTGCATTATGGATGTAATCGTATATTATATATAAATATGCATTTTTATTCACAGCAAAAGCTGCACTTACCAATAATAATCGGATTCTACAGTTTTATAAGCATTATTGCAAAGTAGCAGCACGTTGTTAATCTTGGACTTTAAAAAAAAGATACTGATAAAGGAATAAGTGGTACCGTTAGCAAACTATTTGTAGTAATAGGAGTGGTGTTTGGAGTCTCAAAACTAGCAGCCCACTTAGCGTAACATGTTTTAGTAACCTTGTAGTCCCAATACTAGTAGCAGAAATAATTACACAAGGTCTAAAAGTAGTAGTATTACATTAGTAGTGGAACTAAAGGAGAGGGGGTTATGAAAGGCTCGAGCATGGGGGCGTGGCTAGCTAGCCAAGAAGGCGGCCGCACACTGAAGCGGCTCACCATCATGGCCCTGTTACCAGTCTAAATACTGCGATCACTGGCACCATCTTAGCTCCTGATCGAGCTTTCTGAATAGCTGGTGCGAGAAGGCAGCGGTGAGCAGATTGGTCGAAAGCTGGGGAGTGTCTCTAGATTTTAGGAGAGTCTCCCCCGTAGGCCACGTATGTGGCAAGCTGCGATCATCCTTGGGGGAGACAGCGTACTGACTGAGAGGAAGAGCCCTCAATCTGGGGCGCAATCAAGCAGAGAGCTGTGGCCGTAGCTGGATTACGCTACTGCTTCCCCGCTCTAAAACCTACCTGTAGAGGGAGCAACAGTGGATTGGACCTGCGTACTGACTGCACAGCCTGAAGTGCTGATGAGAGGGGGCGTGCACGGCGGTGGGCCGCGTCACTTAATCTGTCAGGGTAGCCCCCCGCCTGCATCGCACATCGCCCGAGATGGCCTGAGACCTGTACGATAAGCCCAGCCATGCACCGTGCAGCTGGCGGGCTCAGATGCTGTGCCAAACATAGGCCCACCAGCAACTGCTGTGCGTCAGCAGCGGATTGGCCCGCTCCACTCTGAGGGCATCCTAGAGCGGTGAGCCCTTTATTACAATGAGCTTATAGCAGGGTCTGGGGACTACTTTGAGTCTAGACCCCCCCGTCCTTCCCAGAGGCTGCGTGTTCCACAGTCACCCTAAAGGAAGTGAGTGTACCAGCTGGATAGACAAGCCCTCAAACAGAGGAGCAATCGAGCTTCGGCTGGACTTCAAAGCTGCCTTCCTGCTCTGGGGCCTACTGGTAGAGGAAGCAACAGCAGGTCTGCATCTGCGGCCTGTCTAAACGATGAGCGGTGCGGACGGAGGAGGGCCGCGTCGCTCAGACCGGTGGGGCAGCCCCCGGCCTAGATCGCGCATCACCCCGAGGCAGCCTGTGGTCTCTGTGGCGCGGAACCCCCCTCCTAACGCTGTGCGATCCGCAGGCCCGGTGGATATGCCCTGCGTAGGCCAGCCAGCAAACTCCTTGTGGCAGAAGTGGATCGGTCCGCTCCATTTTGGGGGCAGTTCGGAGGCAGAGCGGCGAGCCCTTTGCTACATGAGGTGCTCGGTGGGGTCCAGGGACTCCTCAGGGTCTATACCCGCCCATGGGAGGTCCACAGTAATGGACTACAGCAAGCTGCGTACTTGAGAAGATGGCAGGTCCAGGGTCCGTGCAGGCAGTGAGAGGCAGGCAATCCAAGCAGCATCAAGCCACACAGCATAGTACAAACACTTGCAGAGTCAGGGGCTTAGACGGCGAGAAACCCTCCCTTGGGCCGCAAGACAAGATATGGTGCCTGGGCCTGCTCCAAATGATTGCGCCCAGAAGAATGAAGCCAGATATATGCAGAACTCAGTGCACTTGTAGATCGCTGCCACATCTAGCAAGCATAGTGCTCACTCAGTGAAGCTACTCAAGACCCCTGGATGGGTGGGGACTGGCTCAGTGCCCAACGATATAAAAAATATACAGGGGGAGAAGGGTCAAAAGGAAAAGTTTAAAGACCTACTACTGGTTCATTTCCCCAGCAACATCATATGAATCACAAACAAGAACCCAGGAGGTCTATGAGCCAAACATTGTACTGGCCGGACTGACAAATCTTTCACTATGTCAGTTGGTGCTACAGGCACCATATAGTAAATTCTGAAGGTTAAACAGAGAAGAGCCAGAGAAATGTGTGTGGGAGACAAGAAAAGTAGTGTCTAGAAAACAATCACAAACTGGTCAACCAAATCCAGTACACAAACTTTGTGGATAACCATCAAACAAACCAAGTGATCCGTCCTATCATTTGGCCGTCCACATCGTGGCCTGGCGGGTCCCTAGATCATCTAGGCCCCATGCCACACAGTAAATCGTAAATACTGGTTGCGGTCCACAGTAAAATGAACCTCCAATTGTTGGTCAATTTATGATGGTTGGTGAAACGTGATAGGAACACAGCGCAACATACAAAAATGTGGTCGATGTAAAATAGGGTGATGTGTCTAAACAACTCTTTAATAGGAACAAGGCACATCCCCTAATTAAAAAACATGTTTCTGCCTACAGGGCAAGACGTCCCTTGGCTTTCATCAGGGCCAATGCTCTTAAAAATAGTTGCTACTGTTATAAGTGTGTAAAAACAATAAAGCACCCAACTAATAAGTGAAAAATATATAGATAATACTGGTAGGAACGATACAACCTGTACCTACAATCATATACTCATCCTCTTTGTCACTGGATACTCAACGTGATCTAGGAAAACGTATATACATCACTCTTTTTAGTAACAAAAACCTTTTTACATGATTCAAACAAACACACGTGCTCTTATTCTTCTCTAGTATATGTAACAAACCATAAAAAAACGTTGTTGCTCACCCAGACTGACAGGGGACTGGACCTCACCTCACCTGGACCGTGCTCAGGTACACGAGGCCCCGCACTGTGGAACAATTGAACATGACCAGGGGAAAGCATCAAAACTCCATACTTGATATAGAATCTAAAGATGCCAAATTATATTCCCTGCTCAGAGTATCACAAAAGTCCACAAAGTAAAATAAAATAAAAACAGTGGTAGAGTGCACCCCAATTACCCGACTTGTACCCCATAGACCAGTGTTTTAGAAAAACACGTCTAAAATAAAGACAACACACGGACAGAAGGCGGGACACGGACAGCGGCCGGGAGGAAGCAATGCCTGCCTGTTTATCGGTGCCACACCAAGACGTCTGCAGCTAGCCTGTTTATCAGCGCCGCGCGCCTCTCTGCAGACTCCCCCTGCATTCCAGAGAGGCGCGCGACGCGATCCGGTCTGCCATGCCATGGAGACAAGACCTGGACGCGCGCACAACATTATCCTATGGGGAAACGCTGCACGCGGCCAGGTCTGGTCTCCCTTTGTCGTTCTCAGACTGCTGAGACGCCGACTATAGTTCTCGCTGCGAGAACGCGCTTTCAGCTCGTTCGTCATAGGCGAGACCTAAAAAAGCAGCACTCTTAAACAGAATGCTCTTGAACCTCCATTGTGAAGCTACTCAAACTCTTGAACTCGAAAAAAGGTGAACACAGATTTAGATCAATCTTTGATACAAGTTATTAACCCCATGGCTGCTAAGGCAATTCCCCTCCTGTGCTGGGATTTGCTATATTTCATTGTTTTATGACGAGCTGGGCTCGTCATCAGTGTACGAGGAGGCTACACCATGACGAGCCCAGCTCGTCATCAGCTTGGAAGGGGTTAAGAGTATGCAAAGGGGAAATTAAATGTGTAGTTTTAAATACCACTAAACAGGTCACCTACATGCTACTTCAGAGCATTTGTCTGTTCCATAAAGCCAAGCGTTCGTAAACAATTTGAACCAGGTTAACACTTGAATTTTACACTGGGGGGCACAGAGAATAATCCCTCTATAATGGAGTCAATGTTGGCAAAGATCTTTCATTGCGGTTCTCTTCAGTTAAACTAGGACTTTCAGAGATGACTGGGTGGTAGTTTTCGTAATAGAGGCTCCGATCTGCGATTTATCTTCTGAAACTGAATTGAAGAAACAGAAAATCCAGCCCTTCAGACTGAATTTCTATAATACCATTAAAACAATTGTGTAATTTAACGAACCGAAAATAGAGGAACTAACTAGTAAAGAAGCCCGGCAGTACATTCAGCCTCTGAATAAAAGAATGATAATGAGAAATGATTTCAATATGCAATGTGTGGTTAAAAAAAAAGTTTATTTAGGCTGCCAGACAGCCACTACAAAGTGCGGAAAGTATACACCCAGACTAAGAAAAAGATTGCAAAATAAAATTTAGAGACCCTCAAGCTCCAGTATTTTTTTGAAGCTCTTGGCTCTCTTTGGAGAACCGCAGTGATGGATCAGTCCAATTCCGCAGTATAAACTGCCACTCATTGCTGCCAATGAAGCAGTATATTCTTAACACAGCAGGCAACATTCTTTACAATAAATGCATTCTCTGATCAGAAAGGGAGTCAATGTATCCTAGCACTGTGACCAGGAGGTTGCTATTCATTTGGCCAACCAATCTGTCAGTCACACATTGAACATTTTGTTTGGAGGTTAGTCTGCACTTTTACAGTACCAAATAGGCTGTATTGGTATAAACCAGCTCAGCATCAATAACAAAGCAAAGCGTTGCTTTACAAGGGACAATATTTTCAGAGTTGCAGCTGCTACATAATAGCAGCTTTGAAAACCAATATTTTAGTGGACCTAAAGTAGTCATGGTTAGGCTGCCGCCCTCCTCCCTTCCTCCCTTCCTCCCCAAAGGATTGTGCAGTTATGGACATGGTCCGATTCAGGTACAGAGTCTCGGTGAGCATAGAATGTTGCAGGGGCAGAGTATCAATACTTCATTCTTTAACCCCTTAAGTGCTGCGCCCGTTCAGCGGCCGACGGCACCACTACCTCGGGAGTGCTGCCGTCGGCCGTTGAACGTTCCAACTGCACCTGCGCAATGGAACGTCCAGCACTGGAGCTGGACGTTCCATAGCTGCTAAGGTGTTAAACTCGCCATAATAAGTTCTGCTCACCCACTTTTCTTGGGTTAAAATGTTATAGGTACTGAGGGAATAGTCTTCAGAGTAGCGATGCTTGGCTTAAAAACGTGTCATACGGTAGCTACGAATTAAGTACGACTGTGTATCCAAAAAACAACCATCAGAACATGGGGACCGAATGCACACAGAGTAGATTGGCCTGAATTCTTGCTAGCTCACAGTGCCCAATCTGAACCCGTACCCTTACCAGAGTACCAGATGGAATTTGTAACCTCAGAACATGACCACTCTAATTCCCCAAGTAAATTGTGGAAACATATCTTACCCGTTCATTGTTAATCAGGCATATCCAAGGGAGACATAAGAAAAGGTACAAATGTGTATTCTTGTGTAAAAAATTATTCATAGGATGAAACGTAGTATTGTAACCAGCATTACAATAAGGGTCAAAAAGATAAACAGTTCAACAACTACCCATTGTGTGACTATATAATTCTTTTTATACTAACCCTCCTAATACTGCCTACACTAGCGGGAGCACCCTCTGACAGATCTCTTGGGACAACCTAACCAACCGCATACCTGTGCATGATGTAGCTGGAAACTTCTCTGGTGTAGAGTAGGCTATCCTCCTTTACAGGATGAAGGTTAGAGTCAGCAGGGTTGCATCTCAGTCACTATGCACAGCAGACCAGGACAATCCCAACAGAAGTGCTCCTCTACTTGATATGTTGCACACCGGCAGTTTATACAATAAAAGTGCTGTTCCAATCGCACTGTGTCAAATGTGCAGAGCTAATGTGAATATTTGTCTTGAGATTTGGAGCAGTCTCCAACTGGACAACCAAATGCAAGGGCATTGTTTTCAATGCTCCTAGACTTGGTCCAAGTGTACTGGCAACTTGATTGTACGCATACTAGGAAATGTGCTGCATGCAGAATCATTTCTAAGTATGCTATGGGGAATTTAGATAGTCACTGTTAAAAAATGATGGCATGTTTAAAATACGCAGTTTAAAATTTGTGCGCTGGCAATGTTGAACCTTACAACACTTGGTCTAAAAGTGAAAAAAGTTTCTTGACTAGTAGAAAACTTGCAACAGTTACTCTGAAGAACTGCGAGAAAAAGAGGTTGGTTTGTCCTTCTCATTCCTTGGTAACCATTCTGTTTTCCCTCCAAATTTCTCCTTTGCTCTGTGCTAAGACCTGTATGTTAAAACAGTGCACTCCCAGCCACCATTTTGTGTTCACAAACCAGTGAAACCAGCCCCCCTGCACCCCCGCCCTCCAGCAACAGGGATTTTTCTACATCAGAGGGTGCTTCTGTGAGCTGTTTAAACTGCGTTTTACTAGGGGATGTGCACTTCGTTTTTTGGCCAGGAGGGGGGGGAGTAAAGTTTTATTCAAACAGTAGTGTTAGATTTCAAGTTAGTGAGGCCCTTACGTGCTGAAGTCCAAAGTGTGGATTGAGTGGTCTCCTAGGAGATTCTGAACAGGAGAAGCAGCTGTTGCCCACCCCCAACCCCCTGGTCCGACATACAATGGGCTATTCAGCTACCAGGAAAGTCTGAGCCCTCCTCTCACACCTGCCCAGGCCCCTTAAGACCTTGCTGGGTGCACCCCAAAACATTCTGCTCCATCTTGTGAGTTGCAGCCTACCTGTGCCCCAGATTGCAGTGAGTCCAGGAAGTGGTAAGGAGACAGACTAGTGCTGTCTCTCCCCAAGACAAAAAGATGTTTAAACAAGCACTGGAAATACAATAGGTCTCGCATTAGGAACGTTTGAGCTATTGGTCTTATAAATGACTTTTTATTTATGTGTTTTTTAAAATAGCTAAAATAGCTTTGTCATTTACAATGCCAATAGTTATAACTTTTGCAAATGTGACACCTATAGCATTTGTAATGCAACATGTTCTGTATTTACGTGACTTAGATGTATTGATATTACAAATAACAATGGCTTTTAATTTTTTTAAATAATTAATACTTAAATAATGTATTTAATTTGTAATGGGAATAGCTGAAACTTTTGTAAATAACTTTTTGTGATTTGTAATAAAGCTTGAAAACAGCTTAAAACATTGAAAGAACATATTTGAACCAGTGATGCTGTGGTTGCGCTGAGGGATGCTGTGGTTGCGCTGAGGGATGCTGTGGTTGCTCTGAGGGATGCTGTGGTTGCTCCGAGGGATGCTGTGGTTGCTCCGAGGGATGCTGTGGTTGCTCCGAGGGATGCTGTGGTTGCTCCGAGGGATGCTGTGGTTGCTCCGAGGGATGCTGTGGTTGCTCCGAGGGATGCTGTGGTTGCTCCGAGGGATGCTGTGGTTGCTCCGAGGGATGCTGTGGTTGCTCCGAGGGATGCTGTGGTTGCTCCGAGGGATGCTGTGGTTGCTCCGAGGGATGCTGTGGTTGCGCTGAGGGATGCTGTGGTTGCGCTGAGGGATGCTGTGGTGGTGCTGAGGGATGGTGTTGTGGTGGTGCTGAGGGATGGTGTTGTGGTGCTGCTGAGTGGTGGTGGTGCTGCTGAGTGGTGGTGGTGGTGCTGCTGAGTGGTGGTGGTGGTGCTGAGTGGTGGTGGTGGTGCTGAGTGGTGGTGGTGGTGCTGAGTGGTGGTGGTGGTGCTGCTGCTGAGTGGTGGTGCTGCTGCTGAGTGGTGGTGCTGCTGCTGAGTGGTGGTGCTGCTGCTGAGTGGTGGTGCTGCTGCTGAGTGGTGGTGCTGCTGAGTGGTGGTGCTGCTGAGTGGTGGTGCTGCTGAGTGGTGGTGCTGCTGAGTGGTGGTGCTGCTGAGTGGTGGTGCTGTTGAGTGGTGGTGCTGCTGAGTGGTGGTGCTGCTGAGTGGTGGTGCTGCTGAGTGGTGGTGCTGCTGAGTGGTGGTGGTGCTGAGTGGTGGTGGTGCTGAGTGGTGCTGTGGTGGTGCTGAGTGGTGCTGTGGTGGTGCTGTGGTGCCGAGTGGTGCTGAGTGGTGCTGTGGTGGTGCTGAGTGGTGCTGTGGTGGTGCCGAGTGGTGCTGTGGTGGTGCCGAGTGGTGCTGTGGTGGTGCCGAGTGGTGCTGTGGTGGTGCCGAGTGGTGCTGTGGTGGTGCGGAGTGGTGCTGTGGTGGTGCCGAGTGGTGCTGTGGTGGTGCCGAGTGATGCTGTTATGGTGCCGAGTGGTAATGCGGTGGTGCTGAGTGATAATGTGGTGGTGCTGAGTGATAATGTGGTGGTGCTGAGTGATAATGTGGTGGTGCTGAGTGATAATGTGGTGGTGCTGAGTGATAATGTGGTGGTGCTGAGTGATAATGTGGTGGTGCTGAGTGATAATGTGGTGGTGCTGAGTGATAATGTGGTGGTGCCGAGTGATGCTGTTATGGTGCAGAGTGGTGATGCGGTGGTGCTGAGTGATAATGTGGTGGTGCTGAGTGATAATGTGGTGGTGCTGAGTGATGCTGTGGTGGTGCCGAGTGATGCTGTGGTGGTGCCGAGTGGTGATGCGGTGGTGCTGAGTGATAATGTGGTGGTGCTGAGTGATAATGTGTTGGTGCTGAGTGATAATGTGTTGGTGCTGAGTGATAATGTGGTGGTGCTGAAAAAATGCGTCCAGCACCCGAGCTTAATGTACAGTTATCGTGCAAATTATGCCTCAGATGCAAGGTTTGTTCTCTGGTTACGAAAAGCTTAGCCCATGGTAAACAAATATCCTTCTTTCGTTTTTCAGCTAACATCCCATGCAAAATGTACCGATCACAAGCCCCTAAAACTGAAAGACAGCAGGGTCATATTGGCCAGCAACCCCATACACCTATTTAAAAGAGATTTATGTGCTATATTCAAATTAAAATTAGATAAAAGAAACAATTAAAACGCACCCTTGAAGCAAGAATCAATAAGACTCTTCCTCTTTTGATGAAATCGTATCTACACAAAAAACGTCATAGCTCATACACTGAGGTTATATTTCCATAATTTTTGCGGGGCAAATCACAGTGGTAGATTTGAAGTGGCAATGAAAATAAAAGGTGTCACAAAGAAACACAGAAAGGAGCATAAGAGAAGGGGCGGGATATGGGAAGGAGGCATGCCCAGAAACTAAATCCCGGGATCAGTAAGTAGGTTACTATTGCGTAACGTAACTCACAAGACAGAGCTATGCAAAATAAATAACTGTCAATAAAATAACATGCTGCAAAAAACGTAAACGTTTGTCAGAAAAAAAGACTATTTACAATGTCCGGCCTCTGGGAGGGGTGTAGATAAACAGGAGAGGCAGTAAGGAAGTGTAAGTAGATGTATAGGTGTGACACGTATGGAATTTAAATACATATACAAAGAAGTCCTGCTCACGGATGGAACGATGGGCAAAGGAGGGCGGGCCTTCAGAAGGAGAGGGGATTACAGCTGAACCCCTCTGAGCTGACGTCACCGCTGCTGTAAACAGAGCCCTTTGACTCAATTAGTGGAGGCGTAAATACACGAGGGTGATAAAAAAAAAATACGGCCGGCCAGCTGTGGGAAGTAACAGGAGGTGGGAGGTCCATGGGAGGTGGCAGGGGGACACTGAGGAAACACACAGGGTGGGTGTACTTGGAAGCAACCTAGGGGGTTGAAAGGGGGCAGAAGCAACAGGGGGAAGGGGTAATCAACACATAGGACTTAAGTGCAAAATGTACCGATCACAGGCCCCTAAAACTGAAAGACAGCAGGGACATATTGGCCAGCAACCCCATACACCTATTTAAAAGAGACATATGTGCTATATTCAAATTAAAATTAGATAAAAGGAACAATTAAAACGCACCCTTGAATCAAGAATCAATAAGACTCTTCCTCTTACAAGTTAAAAAATAAGGAGACACGGCCTGGCGGCTGTGAAACTGAAAGCACGGCCGGCCGGCCGTGAAAGCCTTTGATGCAACAGGGGGTGGAGAGGGAAGAGCTGCTGGCGGCACCAAGCTGGGCAACAGATGGCTGGTGATTTGATGCGGTGCACGTGCATTTTAACTCATTGCGCTTGCGCATTGAGCTAATAGCGCACATGCACTGCATCAAATCGCCAGTCTAGTTAAACTCTTGTTTAAGCCCCTATAGTCTCGAAAGCTCAATCCGCAGGCGCATTGACAGGCGAGACCTAAAAACTATTTTCACTTTGTGTTTACTGTCTATGCCTCTGGTTGTTACAGTTAAAAATTGAAGTTTTAGCCTGCCTGTAATTGCATATTTTATCACCTGTGTTGCGTTTTAAATTTGTGGTTTTCCCTGCCCATGATTGCCTCCATTTAGTGTGTTGAATTGTGGGATTTGCAGTCCAACCTCTGTAGTTTGTCCCTCTCATTCCTTGGTAACATTTCTGTTTTCCATACACATTTCTCCTTTGCTCTGTGCCCTGTATGTTAAAACAGTGCACTCCCAGCCACCATTTTGTGTTCACCAAGCCAGTGAAACCAGCCCCCTGCCTTCCCCCCAGCAACAGGGATTTTTCTACAACAGAGGGTGCTTTTGTGAGCTGTTTAAACTGTGTTTTACTAGGGCCTGTGAACTTCGTTTTTTGGCCAGCAGGGGGAGTAAAGTTTTATTCAAACACTATTGTTAGATTTCAAGTTAGTGAGTCCCTTACCTGCTGAAGTCCAAAGTGTGGATTGAGCCGGTCTGTCTCCTAGGAGATTCTGAACAGGAGAAGCAGCTTCCAACTCCCTGGCCAGCAAACCTTGTCTGAGGTTGCTGGGACCTTATATGGTCTCCTAGTGGTTGGTACATGTCTACACTGATTGGTGGTAATGTCCTCATTGGTTGGGTATTTGAGGGTTCTGATTGTTTTTTGGGTCTGTGATTCAATCACTGTAGGGTTGGGGCTAGGGTTAGGATTTCTATTGGAAGTAGGGACGAGGGCTTTCTATGTTATTGGGAGTAGGGTGGGACTAGGGCTAGGGTTAGACCTTTAATTGGAAGTAGCGATTAGGGCTTCTGGTGTGATTGGTTGCTGGACTAGGTGTGGGATTTAAGGGTTAGGCTTTCTATTGGAAGTAGGGACTAGAGCTACCTGTGCCATTGGTTGCATGGACTTGTTTTGGGACTACTGGTAGGGCTAGGGCCTTTATTGGACGTAGAGATCAGGGTTTTACGAACTGATTGGGTGCTTGGACTAGGGCTAAGATTGGCTGCAAGGTCCTGGTCTCCTATTGGTTCTAGATTTTAGGGCTAGTGTTGTGATCGGATAGTGTTAGGGCTAGGGTTCCCATTGGCTGAAGGGGTCACCCGATTACTAGGGCTATAAAAAAGGCGAGGCTTAGGGCGTCTCTGCCCGGGCGTCAAGGCTAAGGGCAGAGAGGACAAGGGCAGAGAGGACAAGGGCAGAGAGGACAAGGGCAGAGAGGACAAGGGCAGAGAGGACAAGGGCAGAGAGGACAAGGGCAGAGAGGACAAGGGCAGAGAGGACAAGGGCAGAGAGGACAAGGGCAGAGAGGACAAGGGCAGAGAGGACAAGGGCAGTTGCCTGTTTGAGCCTGTTAAGGGCAGAGAGAACAAGGGCAGTTGCCTGTTTGAGCCTGTTAAGGGCAGAGAGAACAAGGGCAGTTGCCTGTTTGAGCCTGTTCGAGACTGGTCGGGACTAGGGCGAGAAATGCTGCCCTTTTTCTCATTTATCAATACACAGCCCACACCATCCACAAACAGAGAAACACACTCACACCAAATGGACACCATGCAAGACACTATGTACAGATTAATGTACCAGCCTGCACTACAAACCCAACCAAACCACATCTACACACCCTACTATTCCAACTACCACACATATCCACCATTACCTACAAACAGTACACAACTCTATCCTATACCACTAACCAATACACTCATCACTAACACACCAATCAACACGATACATAACTACATCCCATTCAGCCACACTCTCCCTGCTGTAATTATACCTAACAGACCACCTTTTATCACTAACGTATAATCATCCTTCCATCAGTTGTCCAACATCCTCCTCTCCCTTCTACCATAATAACACTAACGCACAACACACACACTGCACACCACCACACTTTGTAACTCTTGCAACAAACCAGTCTAAGATAAACCCTCACCTCTGCTTCATTCCCTCCTACACACAACATACACTCTGCTCAAACACATCACCACCCCATCTACGTCACATTCTCCTCTCACAAACAATACTTACACACCCAAATCCATTGCATGAAACATATACATCAGCACCCTTTTTCACTACTCCTCAAAAGCAAAACATATCGCACACACCAGCACAACAAGATCTTCAAAGCGTAACACGTCATAATACTTACCATCACAAAATACAAACATATACCCACCTTTCAAACCACACAAAGGAACAAACTCCAATGCCAAGCTTTCACTCTTTCACCACACCTAACACAGCTACAGCAATACAGCACCTCTTCTAACCGCCTCTCATCCATTGGACAATTTAGAACATTTCTACATGACCCACATGCTGCGCCACCTCACCTGACTCATACACCTTCTGCCTTAAACACACAAAAAATATAAGCAACATGCCACACGTCAAAACTTTGCTTCCCCATGTCTACTTCACATGCAACACAGCACTCCAACTCACTCTCAAACACCATCTCCAACACATACACATGCAGACCCATCAAAATGCCTTCTTAGCATGCTGGATGAGGAACACGATACAAACCAGCTACACGATTGCTATCCTAATACAGCTAATAACAGAACTAAAAACACACCTGCTCCAAACCCACACAATACTGATCACTCTTCTACCAAACAAAGTCCCACTATCACCAAAGGCCACTCACTAAACTGTCTACTAATAAATGCTCGATCCCTCTCTAAAAACAAGCATCACATCTACGACCTTCTCACCAATGCAAAACCAGACATACTATTCATAACCGAATCATGGTTGGGAGATATGGCTCCAGTCCCGCATGAAGCCATTCCTCTAGGCTATCAAATAATCACCCAAAATCGTATAGCCCAAAAAGGAGGTGGTCTAGCTGTTGTATTCAGGCAAATACATATCACTAAAATTGACAACATCTCCATAAAGAATTGTGAGGCTCTTCTAACAAGATGCAATCCTATACCGTAGTACTCCTGTAACTTCCTGCTCCTTTACAGACGTCCACCTAGCAAGGCAACATTCCCAGACGCACTTCTAGACAGTTTCAAACCTGATAACAATACACTCCAACCTATGCATTCTGGGTGACCTTAACATTTGGTTTGATAAACCCAATATGACCCATCCAAAAACTATAGTCACCGGCCTAGACGCATTGAACCTGCAGCAGATTGTCCACAATCCGATACACCGCTGGACATATCCTAGATGTCATTTTTGCTAATACTGAACTAGTTACCTTTCAAACTATAACTCCAGTCACATGGTCAGACCACCACTTGCTTGCCTTACAATATAATACAACGCTAAGCGATTCACCTAAAACTACCTTACAACCATCCACCTATCGGCCGTGCAACAAACTCAATTTGGAACACTTGTAAACACAACTAACATCCAGTACAAATCTGGAAAGAAAAAATTCTGTCTAAAATCTATATGAGTGGCTACAGGAAGCTTTTGACATCCTGATACCACTCAAAACCACACAACAGAACAAAAGAAAAAAAAGTGCCTTGGAGAAACATAGAAATAAGACATAAAACAACAAATTAGAAAGCTGCAACGTACCTGGCTCAAAACAAATGCTGAACAAGACAAACTTCACCTACAGAAAATTAACAGATTATACAAGTCTGCTATCAAAAAAGCTAAGAAAAGGTACTATTCAAACAGAATTCAAAACGCTAAATGTGCAAATAAAGTATTCTATAAAATACTCAATGAATTTCGCAAACCAAATTGCCTAGAAGCAACTCATCCTGTTACTCAAGATTTCACAGACAAAGGGGGCGCTAGAGGGCGCACAAGCGGAATGGCTGCCTGATCGCGTAGCTCCAGCTCCTTGGCCAGTTGTCCGGCACTTATCCTAAATCACAGGAAGACCAAAAGCTAAATTTGCCTATCAACCGCAGCGGACAGCTGCCCTTTCCACTCGACCGAAGTCTGGGGCCGCTGTGGTGGCCGGAGCCGGAGTAATAGCCGCCTGAAAATTCGCCGGAGGCGCCCGTGGAGACCGCGAACAGAGGACCTCGGCCGCGGTGAACTGCGCGAGCCCGAGGCGAACCACGAGGGATTAGGCCCGAGCTGCGTTCATGCGCTTGCTGTCTGGCCTGAATCTGCCTGGGGCCTTGGGACTGCCGTACGACTCTGCAACCATTGCGGACACCTCACGTTCTGGCTGAGACTGTGCAGATGGCCGGCCGTGAGGTCTGTGGAGGCTGCGCTCTGCTGAGGCTGCACACGGGGTGGTGCGGAGGCGGCGGAATCGGACCGGACATTGACCAGCACCGGCACGGGATACAGAGAGGTGAGCGCTGTGTGCAACTGACGGAAGGCGCCATCCCAGGGAGATCTGCTGGTGGTGCGGGGCCGGGAGGTCGGCCTGCCTTTACGGTCGGACGGCGGGAGGCTTCCTGCCGCATCTATGTCCGGGGGAACCTAGCCCCTGCCTGTCGGAGACGAACCTGCCTCCACTACACATGAGGATTAGGCGCGCAGAGATAAGCTGTGGTCCACGCCTGGCCTACAGTGAATAGCTGTTGACATTGGACACTGCTGCAGGGCTGTTGCATACACCGCTTCTGCTGCATTGCTGAACTACATGCTATGGTGCTGACCTCTGGAATTTGCGCCACCGAGTAGAGGCTGTGGGTGCACTGTAGTGCACGGTGCTCGCTGCTGACCATCTCTTCTTGGAGAGGCTCAAAAAGCGGATTGTGCGAGTGGACTGCTCCATTCCGGAGGACCACTAACGGTAGCTGGTAGTACCATATCAGTGCTGGACCAATACTGGACGATCACGCTAACGCCGGAGTGGTAGCGCACTCTACCCCTTGATTGACACTTTGCTACGCGACTGCGGTGGGCCGCAGAAAGGCAGTGGGCCGCTCCTAGCCACCATTATGGTGCGCCCTGAGAATCGCCAAACCAAATTAAGTTTCGATGGCGCCAAAAGAGGCGCGAAGGGGGCGCCCGCTGACCCTGGCCCCAGCGATTCTGCCGCGCGGACTGGTGCCACTCCTAGTAAAGACTTGGATTTGCACAGCCTGTTCCAGGAGATGAGACAGGGGTTTGCAAAGGTGGTGGTGAAGGTGGATGGCGTGACTGCGCAGCTGGACGCCCTGGTTCAGAAAGTGGATCGTCACGAAGAACGATTAACGGCTACGGAACAGCGCATCTCTGATACCGATGACATTATCTCGTCCCACACCACGCAATTGGCTAGAATGGACAACCTGCTTAGGGTCATAGTGGCCAAAAAAGAGGACTTGGAAGCCCGTAGCCGACGCAACAACATACGTGTCACGGGCGTGCCGGAATCCACAGACACGGGCAGAATGGAGTTATATGTGGAAAAACTTCAAGGGCTCGATTGGTGAGGACGCATTCTCACCCCAGTTTATAGTTGAGAGCACACCGATCACTGGCGCCAGTTCCCAAGCCCGGACTACCGCCTAGGCCGATCATTGCCAAATTGTTGAATTATAGGGATCGTGACATCGCACTGCGAGCGGCCCGCTCTAAACAGAATCTGCAATTCAACGGCGTTACCTTCTCCATCTACCCGGATTTCACCCCGCTGGTGCAGGAAGAAAGGCGCAAATTCCTCCCTGTGAAGAAGAAACTACGGGAGGCTCAATTGGATTACGCGTTGCTCTATCCGGCTAAACTGCGGATTACACACCAGGGAAAACAACGCTTCTTCACCAATCCTCAGAAAGTTGAAGATTTTCTAAAATCGATTCGCAAAGCCCGCAGAGGAGAAAGGGACTCGGAAGCACAACCCGAAGATGACGACCCATCATCGGCAGCAGATGAACACTGAACGCTTGCATCTACCAGATCTTTTACTCCTTCAGGATGGCACCAAATGACTAATGTTTCGAGTGTGAGAGGAGCGGCGACTACGCACGGTTGATCCACGTGGACTCCTTTCTCCTGTGGTAACGTATGCCAAGGACCACTCTCCTGACCCTGGCCTCCACCGAGGGCAGTATAGTCTTGGAGGCCAGTGGCTGTGCGACTTTGATGCTGTTTCCCCATTGGGTGCTCCCCACACGGTACTTTGTATTTTTGAAGTTGAAACGGGTAGGAGGGAGGGGGGTGGCGATGGGTGGAGATGATGGTTGCTGGCATGATTGGGATGCAGTAGTGGGCAGGGGGATGGTTTGTTTTGAAGGACTGAGGGACGCACGTAGGTTGTATGATCGTTACACTATCTCCTATGCTACACAGATTTGTCTGGGCAAATGGTCTGCTGAGATTCCCCGATTATATGGGGATAACACATTGTCATTCTGTTGGTTATGGCTGCGTTAGGGGTCGGAGCTCAGTTTAACTGCATGTCATGGAATGTGAGGGGGCTCAATGACGCTAAGAAATGTCGCAATGTTATAGCATACCTTGATAGACAATGTTCATATTGCCATGTTGCAGGAAACACACCTCTCACCACAGGTACGAACATCCTTTGCCAGCAAATGGGCGGAATTTCGCACATTCTCTTCGTACTCCACGTATGCAAGAGGAGACGCCATCCTGTTCCGGCGCAACATACCCTTCCAGAAGGGCGGTGACTTGACTGACCGAGAAGGTCGCTACGCCTTACTATGGGGGCGACTGAGCCGAGACACGGTCACATTTGCTAATTGCTATGCCCCAACACAGACATGCCATCCTTTTTCACAGTGCTGTGGGGCAAAATTATGGATGTAGGGTCCCGCCATGTCATCTGGGGAGGGGATTTCAATTTGGCACCCGAACCTCACCTTGACAGGGCGGACAGAGTGACCCAATATAAACCTAGGACTCGCGAGGCGCTGAGAGGCGTCATTGCGGAGGGAGCACTGGTAGATACATGGCGCCATTTCCCCCCACAACTCGGGAAGGTACGCATTTTACATCACAGACTGGAAAATGGGCACGGTTAGATTACTTCCTTACCATCAGAGAGATTACACCGGGAGTGCAGGGAGTTAGGCACTTACCGAGAACATACTCTGACCACAGTCCTGTCTTAATGCACACACAGATACCTAGGTGGGATAACCCTAGACCTCAGTGGAGGCTGCAACCAGCGGCATTGTTGGACGGACTGTTCCGCACTGAACTAGGTGAGGAAATAGCTGATTTTTTTCCTAGAAATAAAGGGTCAGTGGAATCGGTAGAAAACATTTGGGAAGCCTTCAAGGCAACCATGAGAGGATATTGCATGTCTAAGAGCTTTGGGGTCCTACGAGACATACAAAACACGATACGCATGTTACACAGAGACCTGAGGGCACTGGAACTTAAAATGGTTGAGACTGACAATCCCGAGATACATGCTGAATTCCGGATCAAACTAACGACATATGAGGAGGAGGCTTTCAGGGAGGCGAGGTTTAGGGGGAAGCACTGGCAGGCCAGACTGTATTGCGAGGGAGATAGGCCGGGTAGAGCCCTTGCGGTACTAACGCGCCCCCCCCCACGAGATCACAACACCATACTTGAACTCACGGATGACCTGGGCCACACGATCAGAGACTCGGATGCACTCCTTGACGCTTTCACGGCTCATTACCACACCCTCTACACTACTAATGCAGCGGCTGATACATCCTATGCAGCATTCCTGGGAGTCGTGGCTCTCTGCTGGCTCAGCGATGGCGATAGGGCGTTCCTGGCAGCCCCCTTCGAGCTAGATGAAATTCGCGAGGCCATCATGTCTCTTAAGAACGGCAAGGCACCTGGGCTGGACGGCTTACCTGCCGAATTTTATAAAACCTATATAGATATTATGGCCCCGGTTCTTCGAGAGGTATATGAAGAATCGCTTAATGATGGCGTTCTTCCAAGCTCCATGCGAGAGGTAGTCATACACTCACTCTTGAAACCAGGCAAAGCACCTACTTCGTGCAGCTCGTATCACCCACTCTCCCTCCTCAACTGCGATATAAAAATCCTTGCAAAGGTCCTTGCCACCAGGCTTTCCTTACTCATGACCAGAATAGTACTCCCCGACCAATCTGGGTTTGTCCCCGGTCGCTCCACTTCACATAATCTGCGAACTCGTTTTTCTTTGCTTCGCACCATTCATCCTGATCTCCCAGTAGCGGCAGTTTTCCTAGATGCCACCAAGGCATTCGACTCGGTGGAATGGCCTTACTTGTTTGCTGTTCTGTCCGCCATGGGTTTTCCCAGACTTCATCTCCTGGATACAGCTACTCTACACTCAGCCTATGGCGAGGGTCCTCATCAATGGACGCTTGTCTCAATCAATTGCCATCACCAGAGGGACACGCCAGGGTTGCCCCCTGTCTCCTCTACTGTTTGCCATTGCGGTGGAGCCGCTAGCCTGTAAGCTCCGCCAATTGCATAGAGGGGGCGCGGTGCAGTGTCTCCAGCGACAAATAGATGTGTCATTCTACGCTGATGACATCACACTTTATGTCAAACACCCTGATGTGCACCTGAACCCCCTCTTGAGGGAATTTGTACGCTTTGGAGGCATATTGGGGGTACACATTAACTGGTCCAAGTAACAGTTTTTCCCCTCACAGATGCGGTCGCGACCTTTCCGATTGACTACCCGCTGGAGTGGTGCCGGACGGAGTTACGTTACCTAGGCATCCAAGTGACGCGCGATAAGGATGAGACGCTTCGCTCCAACTACGGAGTGGCAATCACGAAACTCACTGCGGCGGTGGATCGATGGATCACTCATCCGCTTTCCATGGCCGGTAGGGCATCCCTCATCAAGATGGTAGTTCTGCCCCGATTTCTTTATCTTTTTCTTAACATCCCGTATTACCCGGGCGCCTTCTTTTTTAAGACATTAAAGTCAGAGCTGTGCCGCCTTTTTTGGGGAGGTAAGAATCCACGTCTGAAGTGGTCCACGCTGCTTAAGCCCTATGGTTCTGGCGGATTTGACATACCGGACTTTGAGGCCTACTACCTATGTGCGCAGGCCCATTATGCATATCACTGGTTAGCCCCCACGCCCTTCATGCCACAATTGGCGGTAGAGGACTGGATAGTGTACCCAGTGCCGCTTAACGGCTTGCTTCACTGCCCGGAAGCGCTGATACAAACGCCCAACACCTCTGTGTCCTGCACACTTGACGTGTGGCGTCGCCTAATTAAGAGGTTGGCCTGCAGTTTCTTATACTCTCCCGGTCTGCCACTCACCTTCCATCCTGACCTCGCTCTGCTGCAAGAGCGTGGCTTTAGCATGCTCTGCAGCCGACTGCGACTTAGCTCCTGGGGTGATCTCTTCGCCAATGGGAGATTTAAAACTGCAGAGGAATTTTTTGCCTCCCACACCCGCACTCCGCTTGATGTCTTCTACTACTTGCGCATGCGCCAGGGAATGAAGGCCATCTTGCCTGGATTTCCTGGTGAACCGGAGACGTTTCTCCCTCTACAATTCTTGTTAAATTCACAAGATGGGGCGCACTTGGTCTCTGGCTTATATAGACAGCTCCGGTCGGCTGACACGTCGATTGCGGCGAAAGCGAGAGAGCACTGGAATGCTGACCTGGACTCCGAACTTACCGATGACCAATGGCTGTACTGCTGCGCCACTACGGCGCGGATATCAGCCAGCAGTCGGCTCAAACTGATCCACTTCAAATTTTTGCATAGGCTGTACTATACTCCAGTGCAAAAGCATAGATTTCACTTGACAGACTCCGACAGATGCGAACGCTGTAAAGCGGAACACGCGGGTTTCCTGCATTTGGCCTGGGAGTGCCCGCCAGTCCGACAGTTCTGGCAACAAGTAACTGCCGCGCTTACGGAGATGACTAAAGAATCTGTTGCGGATGGTCCGCTCTTCACATTGCTGGGATGCACTTTACACTTCCCGAAAACATATAGGGAGTTTATTGACAATGCACTACTTCTAGCCAAGCGCCGAGTGGCATGCCGTTGGGGTCGAGGCAGGGCACCTAAGTTCAAGGAATGGATGGCAGATATGACTTATTGTCAGGAGCAACACACTACGTTTGCTGAGTTGCTGCCGATCCCTAATCGCCCGAAAGATTTCTGGGGCCCATTGACTGCCTACCTGCTGGCCAGGCTGACGATAGTACTACGTCAGACTGACGATGCATTCATGGCTAGCTTTCCTGATGACTCTGGGTGATGGGAGGATTATATGCGAATACGCACGGAAGATGGCTGTCTGGCCATGCCAAGCTTGACCGCATGCATCCCCGCGGACACTACCTGCCATATCCTCTGAATTATTTCTCGCTGCTCTGGCGCTAGATACGCGAGAGGCTTCACTGGGCCCTTAAACACTAGATCGCGCTCATCGCCTTACCCCATACATGTGCCCTTCCTATCACACTGGGTTGCCACCCTTGGGACACAACACGAGACTCGTAGACCCCGATTACATATTACATGGCACTGCTACGGACATTCCAATGTGTGATAGCATACGATTGAAGACATGTTATATTATGTACAAACTGCAAACTCTTTACCGGAAAGAGACTACATTTCCCCAATAGTCTTTTTTTTTTTTGTTCTTGGTTTCCTGTTGGGGATTGGGGGGGCGAAAAATACACTGAAAACCTGTTCAGTTGCGGGATTTCCTTTTATATATACTTCACTTTGCACTGCCTATCAGTTACTCACATCGTGTTTAAAGACTACGCCACCGGGCCCCCGGGATGCCGGTTCAATGGCTGTGTTAAACTACTGAGAGGTTTTTCCCTTTATTTTCTATTGGCTACATCTTGAGCTGCCGGCCTCCGGGTTGTGGGCGAATAGAGCAGCGTACTGTACAAAACACACAATAAAGCAGTGTTGAACACCAAAAAAAAAAAAAAAAAGATTTCACAGACAAACTGGCAAATCATTACACGGACAAAGCAGACACATTGGAATCGTACTTAAAACAGAAACAAAGCACCACCACTAACCCTTGTACAAAACAATCCAAGAATGCTCTAATCAAGCCTCTCCGTTCCTCCCAACACATGTCACACGATGAATTTATGGACCTGGTCACAGCAAGAAAGCCTGCCGGGAGCCCTTCTGACCCCTGTCCGCCACAAACTTTCAATCAATTCTTTAACAACCTCTGCTGTCACTCCAGTAAGAAGAATCATCAACGATTCCTTAACTACTGGAATATTTCCAGAAGAACTCAAAAAGTCATTTACTGAAGAAAACAACCTTGGACCCGCTGAACCCTGATTACTACAGACCTATTACAAATGGACCATTCCTGGGCAAACTGATAGAAAGAGCAGCATCAGATGTCACAATTCATTGCAGAGAATGATATACTTTCAGACTTCCAAACAGGATTACGCCCGGGAAGAGGCACTGAATCTGCCCTAAAGAATACAGTTGACCGCAACGGTGTTGCTGTGCTACTCCTCTTGGACCGCTCAGCTGCCTTTGACACGGTTGACCATGACACTATGAAACAAAGACTCTATGAAGCCGGCATACAGGCAACTGCTTTAGACTGGATAGCGTCCTACCTTCGAAACATAACTAATATCATCCATACCCCACCTTTCTCGTCCAAACCATACTCCACAAAAGCAGGGGTCCATCAAGGTTCTATCATCTCACCCATACTTTTCAACATTTACATGAAGTTATTACCAGTACTGATCAATACATTTCACCTCACGTGCTATAACTATGCAGAAGACACGCAAATACTCCTTCAACTGGAATGCCCAAAGACATTGGAAAATCACTATTTTTTAGCTGTCTCAGAGCCATGGATTAGTGGAGGACCTGAAGCCATCTCAAATGTAATGCTTCAAAACTGAAATAATCATGTGTGGCGATTGGGAAAATTAAAACCCGCTTGCCTCATGGCCGGATGAACTGGGATCACTGCCTAAAGTATCGAAGGAAATAAGAAACCTTGGAATGACCATTGAATCCAAGCTGACGATGAATGCCAAAGTGGATAAACTAGCAAGATCAAGCTTTGCTACTATAAAAACACTGCGACAAATTTTCCCTCATTTGGGATTTCCACACAAGGTCTAAGCTACCATCTCCCTTGTTCTGTCCAAATTCGATTACGCCAATAACCTGTACCACGGATCAGCTTTAACGACCATGAAAAGACTACAACGGATTCAGAACTCGGCTGCCAGACTACTCTTGCATATCAAACCGCGAGACCACATCTCCCCTGCCTTGAAAGCCCTGCATTGGTTACCGGTTGCCAGAAGAGCCACGTTCAAGCTGCTTTGTATCACCCACAAAGCAATACATGGAATGGGACCGCTCTTCATCAGGAATAAAATCACCAAACACATTCAACAAAGGAACCTCCGCTCTAAAAGAGCATCTCGCCTCAAAATCCCACCATACAAGAAAAAACCATGGGTGGCACATCATTCTCTGTTCAAGCAGCCAAACTATGGAACTCTTTACCCCCCAACATAAGGTCCACCGACAACCACCTTATCTTCAGAAAACTACTCAAGATTTGACTCTTCCCCACATAAGCACAAAACGCAAACAGAAATTTATAGCATATCCCTCAGTATACAAGCATTATTTTTCACTATATATATGTACCTATCTTTGTGTATTACTTTGTATAAACATGTAAAATAATTATGTTGTGAGAAAAAATAAATAAATAAAAATCATCTTTGGTCTACATGTACATACTTCCATTGTGCATCTATACCTTCTATGTACTTGGATCTGTGTGTCTGTTACTCTTCTCCTGAAAAAGCATATCCAATGCACTACCCTATTTCTCATCCTGTGCCTCTATCAATATTGTTAATCTACATATACTTACATTGAAAGTATATAGATACGTAAAGGAGGTAATTAGGGATGTACATATTTATCACTTTCTTCTAATTTAGCATTTCCAATGCACTTCCCTATTTCTCAGCCTTTACTTTGCTCAGAATATCTTTTACCAACCTCTGACTCATCTCAAACTTCTTCTACTACTCCTTCCAATGCACTACCCTATCTCTCATCCTATACATCTATCAATATATCCTCTACATCCACTCTCTCATGTATCCCAAGCCCCATAATACTACGATTGACAAAATAACCCTTTCTAGACTCTCTCCTACTCTACCCCTCCTTGTATCATCTGACACCTCTTTTACTACACCGATCCCCTAAAACAAACCTTTCTAAACTCTTTCCTCCGAGTCCTCCCCTCCGAAACTCCTTTTTACTCATCCAAAAGCCTCCTCCTATTGCTAAGACCTAAAAAAATAAAAACAATCTTTCACTCTTTTATCCCTCCACTATCCCTTTCAATCGAAAATAACAGACTAACATGTTCACTTCTCAATTTCCATATTAAACTATACTAATATACTACCTAAATAACTGAATAACATATCCACTACTCAAATTACTTCATATTTTTTTTACTATACTAATTTTCAACAGTAATCTTTTATGGGTTCCGGAGTGGCGTGCTACTAGCCAGAAAGGCGATTCAACACCCATCAGGAGTAATAGGTGCTATATGAATGCAAATCTTTCTTCCCTTTTTATCTCTCCGCTATCCTTCTCACTCCAAGTAACTGACTAATATCCACCACTGAAATGACTTCATATTTCACCATATTAATTTACTACTAATCCTTTGTAGGCTTCCTGAATAGCGTGCATCAACAAGCGCTATATAAATACAAACCTTTGCCGTCCTCTATCCTTCTACTATCATTCCAAATCCAAATAACTGACTAACCTATCCACCACTTAAAATGTAATTGCATGTTTCACTATACCAATTCAACACTAATCCTCTATGGGTCCCGGAGTAGCGTGCTACTCTCCGAAAAAAGCGCTTCAACGCCTCGTCAGGGGTAGTAAGAGCTATATAAATGCAATTACAATACAATATGTGGCACCAGTAAATACATATATAACAATTTTGTAAATGAGACATTTTAAGAGCAGAAAAATGTTCTGCAAAAACTTTCGAAATATGGAACCTATTTCTGCACTTTACCAGTTATACAGGACACTATCTACCAGCCAGCGGCAGCAAGATTCCTGCTGTGTTTAAATGCAATACTTCAAAATGGGAGAAAACTAAACTGATGAGTTAACTTTAGGTTTATATGTATTCCATAAAACTCATCATTCAAATGTTCTCCCATTTCAAAGTGTCGAATTTACTAACAGTAGGCATCTTTCCCCACTGGCTGTAGAAAGTGTCTTATTTAGGACAGCCAATTGTTTAAATGGGAGGAATTGTAAGTGTAGAAACAATCTTCATAAAATATAAAGACATAAATGGCTTAATTAAGAATGGAGAAAACTCCACGTTTCATAACAATTTTTCTTCACATTAAATTTCTCCTATTAAAACTACTGTATTTTTCAGTTATGAATATGGCACAGTGTCTACTGGCCACTGGGAGCAAGAGGCCTGGTGTTTGTAAATGCAACACTTTGAAATAGAAGAAATTTAAAAAGAAGACTCAACTTAATCATTATCTTGACTCTGCATTTTAATTTCCTTCCATTTAAAAGCATTCAGAAACTTTTTTTTAATGCACAAATATTGAGTGGACAAGGACTTTTATTCAAGATTTAAATTTCTCAGTGCTTCAGTTCTTCACCTCTGTGCCCTGGGTCATAAATCGGACTCTGGCACTGCTCGTTATCAGGCCCTGCTATATGTAGCCTGAAGATAATATGGTAAAATAAACACAACCTTCCTGTAACTTTAAACAGGAATTGTGCTCATTTATAAATTAACTCAAGACTGTAAGCTGCTCTGAAGGGGTCTGTGAGCTACTGATAGCTCCCGATCGATGGTTGCAGACACCTGTGTAGATGGTATGGTGCTTAAGAAGACATGAGTGAGCTCATGTTGCAAATAGGTCCATGGCCTGATTGGTAGAAATCGAGGGAAAGTAGTTGGAAGGGGTCTGTGGTGGTATGAAGGCTAAAAAGAGCTTAGGGCAAAATGGTTCTTTTCCCGATGGCCTTTAATTAGGGAAATTTCTTGAGGACCAACTGTAAAGAGAAAAGATTTTGTCAAGAGGGATGGAAGAGGTTATACTGTTGGGAAACCGGAAGCTTTCGCTTGTCCAAATGCTTGATGGGTTTGTGAAGGCCAGTCAAAAATTCTGAGGCATGAAAGCCCTTTGCGTGCTAGGAAATTGCTGCTGGATATATACTTACACAAGGCAGTCACACGGATAGTAAATACTTTTATTTATTTATTTTAGGTCTGGACAAGAGCTTTTTATTTTACCAAAATTTTACGTACTATATACTTAGGGATATGCACTTTCAGCCGACACTCATTTTGTACCTTTCAGCTCACTTCAGTCACTGGCTAACTGCTGTGAGTGACGGCATTTTGCACATTCACAAGGAGCACATCTACATCAAAAGTAGTTGTCTTCAGTGCCAGGGAGTGCTGTGGGTGTGTGCTATTATACCAATGTCCTGTTTAGACGGAGGAGAGCCCCATAGCTTCCCAAAGTTTTGCAAAAACAATGACAAAACCAGCAATGACAAAGCCAAGAAGCTGGAAGCCAACAACAAATCTAATGGCCTTGCCAATGCGTGTTTGTACTGTTCTCTCAGTCTCAAATCTTTTAACTAAATTAAGGTTGTTGGAGCAGGCAGCACCTGATATGCTGGCAGCGACAATCATTTAGCTGGATTAACACTAAGCATATTGACAGATGTGAACACAGGAAAAATGTGATAGTTACTGAAAAGTCTGTGGCGAGTTGAGCTACGGCCTCAATAGTACATTGCTGTGCTTGTCTAGTATATTGGGTAGTCAGTGGAGACAAGGACAAGTGAGGGTTAAGTCTCAGCTATGGAAAGGATTCCAAAAATGCAAAACAAGCATTTAGAATGCAATAGGTCTCGCAGCATTAAAGTTTGAGTTATTGGCATTGTGTATGACAATGCCAATAGTTATAACTTTCGTAAATGTGACACCTATTGCATTTGGACTGCAATATGTGTTGAGAGTGAGTCAGTGAGTGAGAGTGAGTCAGTGAGTGAGAGTGAGTCAGTGAGTGAGAATGAGTCAGTGAGTGAGAATCAGTGAGTGAGAATGAGTCAGTGAGTCAGTGAGTGAGAATGAGTCAGTGAGTGAGAATGAGTCAGTGAGTGAGAATGAGTCAGTGAGTGAGAATGAGTGGTGAGTGAGAGTGAGTCAGTGAGTGAGAATGAGTGGTGAGTGAGAGTGAGTCAGTGAGTGAGAATGAGTGGTGAGTGAGAGTGAGTCAGTGAGTGAGAATGAGTGGTGAGTGAGAGTGAGTCAGTGAGTGAGAATGAGTGGTGAGTGAGAGTGAGTCAGTGAGTGAGAATGAGTGGTGAGTGAGAGTGAGTCAGTGAGTGAGAATGAGTGGTGAGTGAGAGAGTCTGCTAGTGACAGTGAGTGCGAGTGAGTCAGTGAGAGAGTCTGCTAGTGACAGTGAGTGCGAGTGAGTCAGTGAGAGAGTCTGCTAGTGACAGTGAGTGCGAGTGAGTCAGTGAGAGAGTCTGCTAGTGACAGTGAGTGCGAGTGAGTCAGTGAGAGAGTCTGCTAGTGACAGTGAGTGCGAGTGAGTCAGTGAGAGAGTCTGCTAGTGACAGTGAGTGCGAGTGAGTCAGTGAGAGAGTCTGCTAGTGACAGTGAGTGCGAGTGAGTCAGTGAGAGTCTGCTAGTGACAGTGAGTGCGAGTGAGTCAGTGCGAGAGTCTGCTAGTGACAGTGAGTGCGAGTGAGTCAGTGCGAGTGAGTCTGCTAGTGACAGTGAGTGCGAGTGAGTCAGTGCGAGTGAGTCTGCTAGTGACAGTGAGTGCGAGTGAGTCAGTGCGAGTGAGTCTGCTAGTGACAGTGAGTGCGAGTGAGTCAGTGCGAGTGAGTCTGCTAGTGACAGTGAGTGCGAGTGAGTCAGTGCGAGTGAGTCTGCTAGTGACAGTGAGTGCGAGTGAGTCAGTGCGAGTGAGCCTGCTAGTGACAGTGAGTGCGAGTGAGTCAGTGCGAGTGAGCCTGCTAGTGACAGTGAGTGCGAGTGAGTCAGTGCGAGTGAGCCTGCTAGTGACAGTGAGTGCGAGTGAGTCAGTGCGAGTGAGCCTGCTAGTGACAGTGAGTGCGAGTGAGTCAGTGCGAGTGAGTCTGCTAGTGACAGTGAGTGCGAGTGAGTCAGTGCGAGTGAGTCTGCTAGTGACAGTGAGTGCGAGTGAGTCAGTGCGAGTGAGTCTGCTAGTGACAGTGAGTGCGAGTGAGTCAGTGCGAGTGAGTCTGCTAGTGACAGTGAGTGCGAGTGAGTCAGTGCGAGTGAGTCTGCTAGTGACAGTGAGTGCGAGTGAGTCAGTGCGAGTGAGTCTGCTAGTGACAGTGAGTGCGAGTGAGTCAGTGCGAGTGAGTCTGCTAGTGACAGTGAGTGCGAGTGAGTCTGCTAGTGACAGTGAGTGCGAGTGAGTCTGCTAGTGACAGTGAGTGCGAGTGAGTCTGCTAGTGACAGTGAGTGCGAGTGAGTCTGCTAGTGACAGTGAGTGCGAGTGAGTCTGCTAGTGACAGTGAGTGCGAGTGAGTCTGCTAGTGACAGTGAGTGCGAGTGAGTCTGCTAGTGACAGTGAGTGCGAGTGAGTCCGTGCGAGTGAGTCCGTGCGAGTGAGTCCGTGCGAGTGAGTCCGTGCGAGTGAGTCCGTGCGAGTGAGTCCGTGCGAGTGAGTCCGTGCGAGTGAGTCCGTGCGAGTGAGTCCGTGCGAGTGAGTCCGTGCGAGTGAGTCCGTGCGAGTGAGTCCGTGCGAGTGAGTCCGTGCGAGTGAGTCCGTGCGAGTGAGTCCGTGCGAGTGAGTCAGTGCGAGTGAGTCAGTGCGAGTGAGTCAGTGCGAGTGAGAGAGTGCGAGTGAGAGAGTGAGAGTTTGTGAGAGTGTTAGAGAGAGTGTGAGAAAAGGAGAGTCTGTGAGAGTGTGGTAGTTAGTCACTACCTTTCATATTGCCTTTTAAGAGCAACACTCTACCTCATATAAAAAGGCCGAGGAACATCTATCACCCTTCTTATCTCCACTCCTCATCTCTCCCTCAAGCATATGGTAATGTTTCAACCCTTAGAATAACACCTTTAAAAGACTATGTTAATTTTGGAAAATGTGTCGCAAATGCCAATTTATAACGTTTTATATATAATGTTTAGTTTGTGTGATTTCTGTATTTTATGTGTGATGCACCAAAGGTCAGGTGACTAAAGTGTGCTTAATAAATGGTAGCACTGTTTTTGATGAACCAAAGCAGTGAATGACCTGGCAATGCAATTTTAAATTGTTTTGCTGCACTGTACGATTCTTTAGTATCGCGCCTTCCGCCATATTTTATGGGTATTACTAAGTATGATTCATGCTGCTATAAATTTGCAGACTTTTAACATATCAGCAGTGCCCTCTCTAAAGATGTGTAAAGCGTTAGGTGTGTGTAATACTTGTCATGCGGCTCTGGGCTGGCCCTTGTGTTCTGATGATTTTTCCCCATGTTTGAGCTGGCTGATGTTTCATCCTGTGCCTCTTCCTGAGTATGTTTCTCTTCCTTTCTCTAAGATTGAGGAAACACCTGTCGCTCTCCGTGAGTTCCATTGTATAACGTTTTATGTAGCTCAGAACTGTGTCCAATCTAGCAGACTATAACCACCCTGAACATCGCAATTTAATTGTGCGGTTCATTTGAAGAGCATTAGTTTTAATGTTTGAAACCAATCTATGCACCCGGAATCCCGCCGCGGCCGCCCCGGAAGTCAGGCACGGTCGCCTGTGACGGGGGCGGGCCCACGTCCAGACCGGAAGAGGAGGCAGGCGGAGTCGATGCGTCTCTCGGCCCAGGGCTCCTGTGAGCGGTGTAGAGCCCCGGGGCCGCGCTAGCAGGAGGTTGGGCGCCGCGTGCCGACAGCAGAGTCCCCGACATTGGCCAGGTAAGTTCCAAAAGGCTGCGGGAACTTGGTGCACGTGTGTGTGTGTATGCTCGTGTGTGTATGTATGTGTGCGATGGTGACGGCGGGGGAGGGGGGCCTCGGTGCAGTTGTGTGTGTGTGCGCGCGCGTGTGTGTATGTGTGAGGGGGGTGTCTCTGTATGTATGTATGTGCATGCGTGCATGGGCGCTTGTGTGTGTCTGTGTGTATGTGCATGCGTGTGTGGTGCTTGAGCTTCCCAGGAGACGCGGCTGGCCACAGCGCGTGCTCCAGTTTCAACTCGCCTCCAAGGCGATGCGCGCGGCCGGCACTGTCTCCTGGGAAGCACAGTCGCCAACAATAGATCTCTAGCGAGACACAGCGCTGACGCGCTGTGTTTTCGCTACAAGACCTAAAAAATGGTTTTATAAAGTGTACAAGGAGGTGGCAAAAGTCATTGCAATTTATGGGTGATGAACGCAACGGAGGACAAGGACAAGGGTGTTGTTCTCTTATCAAAAGCAAAGGGGGCTTCTCTACGTAACACATTTAACTAGCACACCTTCAAAGAACTTCCAACCAGCGTGGACTGAGTTTTTAAGTTGTTTATATCTTTCCTTGCAGGGTGACTTTCCTTGCACTGCTGCTAGCAATTTGCTCAATACTAAGCCTGAGCGGTGCACTCCGCTCGCGGAGTTTTCCGCATTACGCGGAGTTCCCGAAAACTCCGCTTCGCGCAGCGGAGCAGAGTTTTTTCCTCACTCACATTCACCAACGCCATTTTGGCGAGTGCGAGCGAGGAAAATCAACTTCCTGGCGAGATTATTCCTCGTTTGCGATAGTCATCAAGTTGACGAGTACGAGCTTGGAAAATAAACCTCCCGGAGAGATTTCTCAACGTGGGGGAGGTGTCAGGTTTCTCATTAAGAGTGGTCGCATATGCTCGCAACCGCTCGCGTTGAGGAATTGCCCGTTCGCATTAAGAAAGCTGCCGCTTGAGTAAAAATGTACTTGAGCGGCAGAAAAGGAAAGCCTGCGCTGTGCATGGTGACGTTCGCGATGATCGCAGTGTGGGCAAGCATCCAGCACTGTGCAATCACTGCGAACAGCATTTTTCTATCAAACTCCGCCGCTCACGGATATCCACGTAGTGCGGCGGAGTTTTTTTAGCACTTCACAGAGTTTCGCTTACCGCAACTCAGCCCAAGGTAACTCAATACCAGACACTGAGCTGCAGATTTCTCTGGCTGACTTAATCCAACCGTCGGGTTACAAATGATGAGATGAGAGCTACAATGGTCAATGCTTCAAACAATTAAGCATGCAAGAGGCAAGGGCACACATGAAACAATTCGAAGGATGCAAGCCAGTAGGCACCCAGAAATAGCCAAGGAGCATCTCAGTACATATGAGAAATTGCAGAGGTGCTACAGCCAGCTTTTTTTCCAGTCAAGGTCAGAGGAGTGTGCCAAAAAGTATATTCCCCAAACACTACACCGATAAATGATCAATCTTCAAACTATGAGCATTTATGCTATACTGGAAGGATTGCAATCAGTGAATAACTACAGTGATTCTATGGCCACTGTGAAGGGTAAACAATGGCACAGGCTGTTTGGGCCTGGAAGATCTTTGGGCCAGAATCCATCTTCCAATGAAACCTACACAGTCTGATATATTTGTGGGCCTCATCCAAGACCCTCATACTGCCAATCCTCAGAATCACATCCAGACCTAGTTGACCCACTTACAAAGCAATAACACAACACAGACCCAAACGTACACATTGCACTACCAGACGCCCTCATGCTATAAAAAATACATTCCAACTAATTTCCTCAACACTCGCTCTGAAGTATATCACCTTTCACTAGATTGACACATCACAGAAATGTGTTTCATCCCCACACATTCTAGATATTCTTCTTGCCGCAGGCTACAGCATCCCTCACGTGGAGCACTCATATGAAGTGAGGTTGCCATGCTGTAATCCATAAGTCTTCTGAGTATTGAACCCCAGGCAAGCAAAACGCCACCCCACTCTACAGAGCTGACTGCATGCCATTTGCCACTCTCAGCAACTTGGATTGCCACCTTTCAACTTCCATCTCATCTACAGACCTCCAGAACAGAACAAGGACTTCATGGCTGAATTCTTAGACCTCCATGCAACCTTATCTATATGACATGCCAACATCACCCGCTTGGGCGAGTTCAAACGTCCAACAACAAGTTATAAAAAAAAACACCATCCTCACTGAGACACTAACATTGTAAAGCATGTCACAAAACCAAGATACACCAATGCAAGTCACCCATGGACTGCACTGACCACTTCGCCGTCCTGGTCTCTCAGTTCAGCGTCCTACCAACAAACCAGGGTCAACCCAAAAGAAATGACCAAACCTCCAGATTTTTCAGAGGCTTCAAAATAGACAATCTAATGCTCGAAATCCTCTCACCCTACCAAGTCCATGTCCAATGCAAATACTCTTCTAAACAGCTTCAAACTTTCTGGGGAGATCTATGTGAACATACACACCCTGATGAAACCACACAAGTCAAAGTTGTGAGTGGTACTCCAAAACCTTGTTGACACACAGTCCATCCACCGACAGGAAAGAAAATGGACGAAAAATAAATCTCCTGAGAATCTCATGATTCGGAAATCTCTGTGTAAAATGCAGACAGCTCACCATATCAGCCGAAGTAAAGTATTACACCAAAACATTTAATGACGCCACAAACAGGTGCATAACAGTTTAACACAAAGCACTGGCCCAAACCTCTTGCCAGACCCACCTAGCCTCACTCCACATAAATGTGCAAAGCCATCAACCTCTTCTACCGACGATCCAACAGCACATCAAAAACAGCAAGCCAGCTTTATGTTACGCCTCCTCCTCCAGGAGAATCCCACAACAGTCCTCTTTGAAAGCGCTCTCTCTCGCAAACAAACCACTCCCTCCAAGCCACTTCTCATGAATATGAGGTCTTACTTTTATCAAAGCTCTCTGGGTACGCTCTCACCCAAATCCCCATTTAAAATGCTTCTCACTCAAGGCTGCTTCCCAGAAGCTCTCAGGACAGGATAGAACCTCTCACTCATAAAGAAACCTACACTATACCCTGACGACCTTGCTAACTACTGGACCATTACTCTCAGCAAGGTCACAGAAAAAGCGGTCTATATCCAATTAAAAAAAATATTGCTGTCTCCTGCATGACTACAAGTTGGCTTCAGATCATGCGGCAGCACGGGGACTGCTGCCTTAATCATTAACGACTATGACCTGATGACCACATGAAGATGACCTCTGAACTTTTTGCACCCTTATATGACCTTTTGAATGGTATTCACTGTTAATACACAACTCCGCTTCAAAGCCTCCTCTGCTTCAGAGATCCAAAGCCTCAGACACTGCTTGCACATCTTTAAACCTGGATGTCCAGCACCTACCTGAAGCTCTAACCAATCACAACTGAATTCCTGTTATTAGTCAAGAACAAGATGCAGAACAAGCCTGGCTAAATGACATTAACCTTGACAGTTTTGAACCCCAACTTTCACCAAATGGCAAGGCACTTCGGTTCACCCCAATCACCAGCCTCACCATCAAGAAACACATTCCCAAAATACAGAAATGGGCTTGTACCAGCTGAAGAAAATTAATTAGTTTCTTACAGAAATATTGTTCACGCCCAAGCCCTCAAATTCACATTAGGATGGTGGTAACGCCATGCTCCATGGCCTTTCAGACTCTGCGATGCCAATATTTTCGAGGCTAAGCATGAAACACAATATCGGCACGCAGTTTACTGCTGGTTCAAAATCCATATCTGGTACAGGTGATCACTGTGAACAGTGTATAACGCACTCCACATAGGCAAAGTGCAGCAGGATCCTGTACATGAATGCAGACTTATCAGGGGCGCTGTTCGCATTTAACAAATGCATTTCCAAGCTTAAATTTCAGTCACCCTACAGAAAAAAAAGACATTGCTTTCAACAATCAACACAGAAAAATCGTTTGAGCGCTACTGGTTTTTTTGGGGGGGGGGGGGGTCGGGGTTGCGAAAGGAGCTTTAAAAGGACATTAAAGTTCATCACTTACTTTCCCCCTTAAGCATAGCTATCAACTGATTCAATTTCACAAGGGCCCCCCTTCAACGAGTAGGAGTACAGTCTTTTCTGTCAACTCCTTTTTGGATAAGGAAGATAGGGGACATCTGGGACACACTGGGAAATTTAATAGAACTACGAGTAGACTCCGATGGGACACGGAGGGTGACAAGGTGGGGCGCCTACTGGCGCTCCTGATTAGGATAGACACAGCCTCACCCGATTTTGACAATTAAAACTGAACATGACCAAATGGTCTATACTCAACACGAGCTTAATAGAGCATTTATAACCCATTTACAAAAGATATTCTGAGCCCCAACCCCTCCACCGCACCACAGATTGTGGAGGCCTACCTGGCTGAGGTGGAACTGCCTTGCCTCGACCCAGAGAGTCAGGAGTCCTTGGGGGCTCCTTTCAGAGGGGAGGAGATCAGAACAGCGATCGCCCATTTGAAGACCGCCAAGTCCCCCAGGATGGATTGGCCTAGCGGCTGAGCTCTACACAGAATATGGAGGGAGTCTGGATTCCTAAACTCCTGGAAATCACGGTGGAAGCAGGCGAAAACGGCCTACTCCCAGATTCCATGTGCGAAGCGCTAATCGTGAAGATCCCCAAACCGGGGAGGGATCCCCTGCTCCCCAGTTCGTATCGGCAAATTTCTATGCTGAACGTGGATCTTAAAATTATTAGCCAAGTGCTGGCAATTAGGCTCCATCTGTATCTCCGGTAGCAGCTACATGATGAACAGTCTGGTTTTATGCCCGGCAGGAATACATTAAGGAACATCCGCCACCTTGCACAAGTTATGCAATCGTTGGAGGGTAGTGCCCACCAGAGTACTTTAGTATTCCTAGATATCGAACAAGCGCTTACTCGATCCAATGGGAATATTTATGGCAGGTGCTTCTCAAAATGGGGATAGGCAAGACTTTTGTCAGCTGTGTGAAACTACTTTATGCTCAGCCTAGGGCGAGGGTTCGCAAGGGTCAGTACGTATCAAATGCCAGACCAATAGAAAGGGGGACCCAGCAAGGGTGCCCACTATCCCCCTTGTTGTTCGCCCTGGCAATGGAGCCATTGGCATGTCACCTCCGTGGGGTGCTCCAGGGGTGGGGCATTCGAGTGGATAGTACGGAGCATATTGTATCACTATATGCAGACGATGCATTGGTGTACTTAGCCGACCCAGTCATTGCCAATACTGTTGGCAGTCTTAAACCAATTTGCTTGGGCCTCCGGACTTTACATTAATAAATTGAAATCACAACTATGTGATTGGATGGATGGACGGGAGGGACAAAGTCCATCTCCCTGAGATGGGGCTCCCACTGCCTGAGATGGGGCTCCCACTGCGCTATCTTAGGATATGGATAAGTAGAGATGAGAACACCTTTTACCAGCACAATATGGGGAGGATACTTAGGGGTCTTCAGGGAAGTATTACCTTATGGAACACAAACTCTCATTGATGGGTAATATAGCCTTGATAAAAATTGTGGTTTTGCCTAGGTGTCTCTTCACAATGCAGGGTTCCTTTTTTGAATTCCTTCATCGGATATTGAAGAATTAGACGCACTGCTCATACAACTGCTATGGAATGGGAAACGTTGTCGGGTCAGTCTAGAGGTCATGAAGCGTAGGTGGGGCAAATGAGGTTTAGAAATTCCAGATTTAGAACTCTACTATTTTGCATCTCAGCTACTTCATGCTATTGCCTGGTTGGACACTGACCACTCCTGGAAAGGTCCCTACTGGCCGACACATATGGAGACCAACAGTTAGGTGCACTCCTTTGGCTGGCAGTGGGAACAATGTCCTCCATTGGTGCGGTTACTAGCTGCAATATGGAACAGAGTGGTCAGGAGGCTTATCCAAGACCAGCCTTATGCCCCAGAGGTGGATTTCTGGCTTATGCCTCCCTTCCCTCAAATTGTCAAATTGAGCGGGATATGTCGACTGACAAATGGAAGGATGGGGGCTGCCTCATTTTGTCCGACCTACACCTGGAAAACAGATTTAATACATATCAGGAGGCGGTAGCTACCTTGGAGTTGGGATCAGGGCAATTTTGCAAAATAGCGGCAACAGCACAGCAATTAAGGCCCTCTTTCCCGGAGCACACCCATACCCTGGTCACTATGATCATCATGGCTGGAGGGCTGAAGCTTGTCACCCACCTATATAAGGCGTTGAGTGGCGATAAGAAAGTTGGACCCATAACAGTGGAGGAGAAATGGCAGTGGGTGTCCCCGCAGTAGATTACACCACTGGACTGGGAGAAAATCCATGAGAGCGTACGCAAGGTGTCGGTATGCAATAGATTTAAGCAAATACAGTATAACATAGTTCATATGACCTACCACTCACCCACGCAGCTCCACGCCATTGATTGTTCTAGAGATCCACACTGCCCTAGATGTCAACATGTCCTAGCGCATTTCCCACATATGGTATGAACCTGTCCAACAATCCGGACGTACTGGATGAAGGTCCTAGAGGACCTGAACAGAATAACAGGGTGGGCAATCGCCATGGATGTGCGCTCTTATCGCCACGGTTTAATTCCCTGTGACCCTAAACGCAAGCCGAGCAGGCGGTTCCTTTGTTTTGGGACTTATAATAGCTAGGCGCATAGCGATTCATTGGTTAACTCAGCATGGGCCTCAGCTGGCAAAATACAAGACAGACTAGAGAGAGTGGGCTCTGGCCGAGGAGGGACATATACGTAGCACTAGAAGAGATGACAAACTACCTGAGGTACTTCTGGTGTGGGGGGTGATGGTCCAGGATATAGCGGGACAGGCCCCACATTCCACACAGGTATCGCCAGATGAAGCAATTTTCACTAGGGTGGTGACCCACAATCAGGAGGGAAGACATGAGCGGACCGAACACAGTTCTTAAGATACCTGGACCTCAAGTTGAATGGACCCGGCAGGGAGGGAGGGGGTGGTTGGGGGGTTTTGGGGGATAGGTCTAGTTATAGTTACCACGAAACAAAAAAACAAACACCACCACGTCAGATTGGAAAACTTCCAGGGAGGAGTTTATGTCTAAATTCCTGAGTTTATTATCGGACTATTCATGGAGTCAGCTGTTGTATAGGAGATATGTAATTGTAGATTAACATGGTCTATATACATGGAAGAACAACATTAATAAAGACATTTAAAAAAACATTAAAATAAACTTTTTGGTTCTGGACCCTGTAGTTTTAGACTTCCTTATTGTGAAATTGCCTATTATTTCTTACATGAAAATTGCCTTGCTAAAATCAATGGGCCTTCAGGATAGCTGGCAGGTAGCAATGCTTCAGTCATAAAATACGAAAGTTCTGCAATAACTGTGCTTCATTCAAACATCCGCATTTTGTTTTTGTTAATGCCTAATAGACCACCGACATTTTTACCATCCCAGTTTGTGTGATAGACTTGTGACATGACCAACTAGCACGTCTCGTAAGGATAAAGATAAATGAACCCATGCGATTAGGCAGATAAAAGAAAGCCTGGGGTAGAAAATAAACAACCTATTGCATTCTACAAGTTAAACTCCTGGCTCACATCATCTCAACGCATGGAGTAAATCATTTAAAAACAATTAGCGCAACAGAAAGGAAAACTCAAGCCATGAGCATGATGTTCCAGTTGACATGGAGATATCTAACCCATGACTATCCTAGACTGTGTTTCTGGATCCATCAATAAACACAGATGTATTTCATTGGGTGTCTGCAAAAGTAGAATCTGACTTTCTAACATCCTAAATGAAGTTATCCATAATTCTATATGCAAGCACTGCGTTCTGCAGCGAACAGGGTCTAACAGCAAAGATTTTGTTTATTCGAGATTCTGAGTTATCTGGTCTGCAACAAGTGGAGTTTGAAAGTGGAACGGGGCTGTCTTTTGGTATCTATCTCCTTGATGTCTAGGATCACAAGACCTCCTAATCTTTGTAGGGCAAAACAACAATATAAGCCCAAATACTCATGACATTCACATTTCAACCCCGATCTGCCAATCAAATGTATTTCGAGCCTTTTAGAAACTCTGGGCTAAAACTAGCCTGACACTTCTACACACCGATTACATACACCCCACCCTTCCTCCCATCACTCAACTCCTCAGAACACAAACATTCAAAATCTCATTCCTTGAGCGATCTACGGTCACTGGTGCGTTCGTCAAACCTGAAGATATTCCCAAACATCCGGCAGTAAAAAGGCAACCCATTTTTGAGCTTCACTCTAAAACCGTCATTATCGATTACCAAAAGTGACCAGCAACTGATCAAAGACTTACTTTACTAAACTAATGTAACAAAATGTAGTCCAACATGCTTACATACACATACCAAGCCATAGTTTCTTCTTCCATAGTTGAGCAAAAAGAGAAACTTCAGAGCAGCAGCATGGCAATGGGAGACAAAAATAACACTAGTCTAATGCTTCGCTTACAAGTCTGGTGAAATCCATTTTACTTACTCATTACATTTAACCCCAATAAAAACCTTCCATTGAACTTGCTGGACAAAAATTTGAAAATTGTCCTACTAAACCCTATTAAAGCAAGGAGAAATTAATGTGTCATTTTACTAATCAATCGCTACACAAAGTAAGTGTTTCCCAATAAGAAGTTAGCTGCTACAGAAAAGGAACTATGTCAACTAACAGGCTTGGGCCTTCATTGAAGAAATAATTACACTTAAAGAAACACTTAAAATACACCCTACAAACTAAATTACTATACTTGTACATCCAGAATTGTGTGTCATTTAACATTGGTTTTGGCACGCTATATGCTCCAAATTTAGCAGATATGGGTAACTAGTACAGACACGCAACCAGATCCAAGAACATCAAGCGACTGAATCGGCATCATAAACATGCTCATGGTTAAAGGATCTATAACTCGCACGCTAGACCCAATTTGCTCTTAGGTAACATGTACACATCAACCACGCGACTGTCAAGGCTTTTCCCCTAGGTGCAATTCGTTTCTGTATGTTTGGGGTAGTTTGCGCTTAATCTCATAAGTTTTCTACAAAAAGGTATACATGCCAAGATTCTGGCGGTGCTAAAGGAGATAGGGGTTTCTGGATTTTTCTACGGCGAAGTGAAAAAATGCAGCAAATTTTTGGTTTCTTGGGAAAATTGTGATATTAGTGCTCTGTCAAAAACAAAAACAAAAAGGGGGTGGGTTTATAAAAATAGCATTCAGCGAAAGGTTTGCTATGCTCTGACCCCATTGCTCCAGCTTTTAGGACCAAGCAGTTTTCGCAACAGCATTTTTTTTTTTAACCACAGTTTTTGCACTATTTTAGGATGCAGTCCATGTTTCTGAAACCCATGGTGATCCTGGAAAGTTATACATTTCTGGAAAGTAGACAATTCTGAATTCAGCAAGAGACCACCTTTGTAGATCCCTCAAGGTTTTACCAAATAATAAATCATTGAAATATAAATAAATTAATGAAAATTAGTAGGAACATATAGCCATTGGGGGAGTTCTCATCTGAATTTTATTTGTCATGGTGGCCAAATTACAAAAGCAATAGAACATTAAGTCTGCTACACCTATCTGGTAGGTTCTGAAAAAAACACGTGCACAGAGCCAAAATCCGAGCGGTATCCAATTGAAATGTTTATGGCAAAATGAAATTAATTTAAAAAATGAACAGAAAGGAACCCCTGGGGCACATGCATCAACATAAGGAATTGAGATTCCTAAATAGCGATTTTTAAGGAATCGCTAATCCTTATGCATGTAGGAATCGCATTACATTTTGTGATTCCTAAACATTACCGAATTGCTATTAGGTAATGTCATTCCATTTATTCCAATGGGCCTAGGCCCATAACGAATGAATGGGAATGAAGGAATGAATGGGAATAGGCCCGTTTGAGAGGGCAAAAATGTGTGATGCATGTGGCCACCTATTTATTTTTTAAATGTACACAAGATAGAGAGTTTAGGAACATTCATTATTTATACAGCTCTTCATCATGGTTACTCCTACTATTGTGTGATTCAGAGGTTAAATGCCTTTTTTCTTGTACACTAGCTTACATTTGGAAGTCAAAAATGCAGAAACTCCATCTGATAATAGCAAATGTTCTATTATTCTGTGTTCCCACAAGTCTTTCAGTAAAAATGTACGACACTGTAGCTGGGCCTAGTGCTCATGACACAAAGCACCACAAAACACAACCTGGAGACATGTTTAACTCAGCAAAATAAACTTTCTTTTTTAACTTAGTGGGGAGCTGTGAAATTTTGGCCCTCGCTTAGTCACCACCAAGGAAAACCTACAAACCGAGACATTTCTAAAAACTACACACCTAGGGAAGTCCAGAGTGGACTGGCTGGCATATGGCCCCCCTCCCTACCTTTTCTTACCCACAATGCTCTACAAACCGTGGCAAATTATTTTTATAATATTTCCTCACATTACTAGAAGAGAAATTATTCCGTGAGGATGCACAGATTTCCTACCACCCAGCTTTCCCATATTTGTCCCAATAAAAACTGTACACAACCTGTATTCAAGGCCATTACGATCCACAACATGAAAAGCCCCAAACACCAACAGGATGGGCACATTTGTTTAAATCAAAATGACCTTTTGGCAAAGTGGGTAGATGTGGATTTTGAGCCTTAGCTAGCTCGCCAGCCAGGGAAACCTACCAAACCCAGACATTTCTGAAAGTTGGACACCCAGTCAAGTGCAGGATGGTGTAATGTATATGGATTCCCCCAGCATTTTTTTTTTTTTTACAAAGGTCTTCCAAGCCGCAAACTTTGGCTAAAAATGCAGTTTTCTTCTCTTGCTGTGATGCCAAGTTCCTGAATCTGCTGGGGCTGACAAATTTCCTAACACCCAGCAGTCCCACACATGCGCCAATACAAAAAACGATACACCACTTGTGTGGCTCAGCCTAGCTCACTGCAACAAAACAGATCAAACCAGGGACTAGGTGAAGACCATATTGGCTTGGCATGGTCCTTGGTTTGATCTGCTCCTGTTGTATGTGCTAGGCCCACCCACACAAGTGGAGTAGCTTTATATCGGGAGAAGTGTGGAAACGCTGGGTGGAAGGAAGTTTGTTGATCCATGTACAATCTGGAATGTCTCACCAACGTGAGGATAAGTAGTGATTTCAGGCAAAGTTTGCAAGGCATTAGGGGTAAGAAAATGTCATGCGATCCATGCAAGACATGCCACCCTGGACTCCCCTGGGTGGCTAGTTTTTGAATATGTCTAAGTTTGGTAGTGTTTCCAGGTTACTGGTTGAACCCGTGACCGAATAGTGCAGCCGTTCAGTATGGCACATAACAGCCATAACCCCCTTCCCAGCAGCAGGCTCAACAGTATGTGTGGGATGGGCTGCATTGCACAGAAAAATAAACAGACCCCTTCATGGTGGTAGCATGGCCCAATGCCAGGGTGGGATGCAGGGATCTGGAATTCCTATAGCCCGACGCCCATGACATATTGCTTGGGATCAAAAACAAGAAGTTATGTGTATTTTGTCCTTGGGACAAGTAGGCCTAACCCCTTACCGCACAAACTCTATGGCTGCCAGTTTACAGTAACACATTATGGATCAGGGAAGAGCAAGGTCTGTAGTTAAGGTAATATTTGTGTCAGTGTGTTAATGGTGTTTAAACTTTTATTTATGGTTCATTAATGCAAAGCCTTTATTATTAGGGTGAGTGCTCTAAGTAAATGTTTTAAGCTCAGACTGTACTACTGACCGTGGATCCAGTATAAAAATGTGTACACATGTTTTCAAAGTTTAGCAATAGGAGGCTATGTATAATGCGCTCTGATTAGATGCAAATATTTACAGAGGCTTGAAAGCAAGCTTGAGGAGTCTTTGCTTTCAAAATGAAATGTTAACAAAAAAATGCAAGTAGGAAAAAAGCATTTGGCTGAACTACTGTAAAATCTTAAGTACCATTTCTTTGCAACAACATTTAGTAAAGTGTGTTGATGTATTCTAGCATATCCCAAAGATATTCCTAATGGAAAATCAGCGTAACCAGTTTCAATAAGATTGTAGGAAACAAAAATAAACATGCACTGGCAAAGCCAGCAGGTCTGAAACTGATGGTCAGCGTTTTGGTTTGTCAATGTCTGACTTGGTTTGACATGGTTTTTGTAAAAACCAAATTGGTGTGCAAATTGGTGTGGAGCTGCTGGGTCCTCACCATTATAACAAACATTGGCAAAAGCAAAAAGTTTTTGGCCTCAAAAAGCACACATTGCCACCGTAGTTCCTGGCACGGAACAAAACTACTTTGTCTCAATATGCTCCTTGTGAAACAGCAGACGGTCCAACTAGGAGCCTTCTCATCCAAACCGAAACAGAAATGCGGTGTCCGCAAGGGAGCATCCCTTAGCACCACGCTGTTCAATGCCTAAGTTTCATCTCTGGCACAAATCGGGACAAAATGGGGCTTCAGAGTTTTCTCCTATGCAGATGACACGCAACTCACCATCACCACAAGGAAAGGGAATGAAGACACCAAAACTAAACTTAGTAACTGCCTCACTGAACTGGCTGACTGGATGGCAGACCACTGCCTAAAACTAAATGCAAACAAAAACAGAGATCCTGCTCCTCAGAGAAGCCAAACATATCTGGGACTCTTCCTGGTGGCCCTCCTCTTTAGAAGATGCCCCTACACCCAAGCACTGTGCCAAAAACCTGGGTGTAACTATTGACGACACACTATACATGCAGACCCATGTACAAACCCTATGTTGGAAAAGCTCTGTCACCTTGAAGCTCCTAAGAAGGCTATTCCCGTGGATCCCCCTGGAAAGCAGGAAAACAGTCACAGGCCCTGCTAGTCAGCAGGCTGGACTATGGCAATGCCCTTTCTGTGGGCATGCCAGACTACCTATTCAAACGTTTACAGGTGGTGCAGAATGCTGCAGCCAAACTAGTGTGCAACAAAGGCAAACACAGCTCAGCAAAGGACTGCCTAAAACAACTCCACTGGCTGCCCATGCTTCAAAGAGCCTGCTTCAAGCTCCTAGGTCATGCTCCCAGGACCCTCCACGATACAAGTCCCATGATCCTCCAAAAGAAAATACACTTCTATATTCCCGCCAGACCACTAAGATCGCAACACCTTGCCCTGGCCGAGACAAAAAAAAAATACAAAAGTCTAGAACAGGAGGCCGGACCTTCTCACACTTGGCGGCACGACACTAGAACGAGCTCCCAGTCGAACTTAGGTTGACGCAATGCTTTCAGGAGAAAACTCAAAAAACACCTATTCCCCTAAGGCTGATATCTGGCCCTTCAACCTTATCCATCTATTTCTCACCATAATCCTTAGCGCCGTTACATCCCTTGGGATAAATGTTGCGCTCTATAAATAAATAAATAGCATCAAAAATCGTCAAACATGACAATGTGAATTTTATCCATTTTTAAGACATCCAAGACCTTCTCACACTTGGCAGCACGACACTAGAACGAGCTCCCAGTCGAACTTAGGTTGACGCAATGCTTTCAGAAGAAAACTCAAAAAACACCTATTCCCCTATGACTGATATCTGGCCCTTCAACCTTATCCACCTATTTCTCACCATAATCCTTAGCGCCGTTACATCCCTTGGGATAAATGTTGCGCTCTATAAATAAATAAAATCAAATATCGTCTAACATGACAATGTGAATTTTATCCATTTTTAAGACATCTAAAAAACGTAATTACCCAGCCATTCTCCCGCGGATACAGCCACTCCTTCGGTTTTATTATTTTCTGTCGTAATCTTGGTGGCATTCTGCTTGTATTGGGAGGAGTTGTTCTTTTGGCTTTATCTGTTCTGTGCGTTGAAGCTAGGTTCTCCTGGTGCTTATGTCTGCATTATAAATTAATAAATGAAGCTAAAAACAATCATCCGACCTAATCCATCCACCCATCCAGCCACCAGTCAGTCCCTCCGTCCATCAAGCCACCCACAGCCATCCACCCATCTATCAATCCACCATTCAATTATCCATCCATTCGTCCACCCACATATCAGTCAGTCCATCCACTCACCTGTCAGTTCTACCATCCATCCATCCATAAACCCACTAACATCTATTGATCCATCGACCTTTCTACCCATCGACTCATCCATCCACCCATTCATTCATTCATCCATCCATTCACCAGTCAGTCCATCCACCCATCCATTTGTCGGTCCCTCCACCTGTTACTCCATCAATATATCCACCTGTCAATCCATCTATCCATTTTCATTGCCACATGTATTTCCCTCCGTCCATCCATCCAACAAGCCACCCACATCCATCCACCCATCTATCTATCAATCCACCATTTAATTATCCATCCATACAAATATCCGTCAGTCCATCTATCCATCCATCCATCCATCCATCCATCCATCCATCCATCCATCCACCCACCCATCTTCATTGACACATGTATTTCGTACAGTCTAGATAAGGGAAACATTCCCCTCTACAGGAGTATGTGGCCTTACACTGCAGTTGTCTTCCGGCCTGGAGCTCTTGAGCCTTTCCGAGTGGCAGAACCACGGCCAAAGAATTGAAGAGGACATCGCTCGGGATCTGCGCCCAGCTGCCTATGAAGAGCTCTAGGAGCAGCCCTGGCTCGCTGTGGCGTTACATTATCCTACATAGCAGGGATTCTGTGTCCTACGTCCAGCGCCAATACAGCAATAACATACATGCAATGAACACACGACCTTTTGTTCCATAGAGCAGCACAATTATCCCCCAGAGGAGGCACCCGTTGCGCAATAGCCCCCCCCCCCCCGGTCGCTGCATATACCATAAACAAGCTTTGAAAATGCAATAGCTCTCGCCTTCGATTAAGTTAAAGCCATTTGCTTTGCTAATGGTATTACTTATCAAAGCAAATGGCTTTAACTTAATGAAAGGCGAGACCTGTTGCATTTTTTAAGCTTTTTCTTTTACCCATGACATGTTGGTCGAAAGCGGCTGGTGCCAGATGCAGGTATACCCCTTGATGAAGTTGACACTTCAGAGGATACCTCTTCCTCCCAGAACTTGATGCTTAGTACTCCCACAATTAGGGAATCCCTATTCTTCTATGCCACTCGTTAGGGTAGAAAAACCCTATATGGCAATTATGCACTGGGTCTCTTATAATAAGAGTAAGAGATAGGGTTCCTTTTTTGCAGTGAACAGTGCACCTGACCGGTAATAACACTAGAGTGGGCAGAAAGAGGTCAGCTCAATACAGATGCATGGGACATTAAAGCCCATAGAAACTTCGGTCTCCAACTTGTATGGTTATTTTTTTACATGGAGTACCCACGGATAAAGAGCTATCGTTTGAGTATACCCCAAAATATTATAAACTCCATCTAGATCCCTTGGTTATCCAGCTTTTATTATAAAAAGAACTCTCTCATTGGAGTGGAGTCCAACCTCCACCCTGGTAGTACCACCCCTACCAGGTTGGGGTAAGGTCGCCAAGGATGAAACATGCCACAAAATGTAGGTGAGGCTTCCTTATTCAATGTAGGAGAGCCCTTTATGGGACACAGAAATGTTTAGAATTACATTACAGATACCGAAAATCATATAATTGTGATACTTTGGCGATTGTGTGCAATCTCCCTATAGAGGCAAACCTTCCATCTGGAGGGAAGAAATAACTACTCGCCCTTTTAGGTTAGGGCTTTGGTCGGAAGCCAGGGGGGCCTTTCCATCCTTTTGTTTATTTAGGTGTCCTATTAAAAACCTGTTTTTAAATGCACAAGACGCGATAGTACTGGAACCACTCGCATCGTGGATCTGTCAAGACCCAGTCATAAGGGGACTTAGTTGGACAATGGGATGGGAGGACCTCATATCACTTTATGCAGACATCTTACTATACATGACATCTCCCGCCAGATCGCTAAATTGTCCGAGATATTTGTGCGGTCTATGGCAGGGCCTCGGGCTATACCATTAATTGGTCAAAATCGCTGCTTTAAAATCGGTCATGCCCCCCCTCTCGAATCTATCCCAGAACTGTGAGATACAGATAGCAGAACAGGGTTTTAAATACCGCGGCATTTACATCACCCCCCAGACGATACACTTAATAAACCAGTGGCTGCACATGCCTCAGGGGGAACCTACATTTCGTATGGATCGCCATCTTCTGGGCGCAGAAGGGGTAATGGGAGCATTGTACAATAACAAAGAAATCACACTATACTGGCCCTACAGCCCATACATTACAAATCTGGCACGAGGCACAGAGAGCGATGAGGTAAGAAGGAAAGCTCACACAGGTGACACCATTATGGGATATTCGCCAAGTAGGAAAATTGAAAAACACTAAAGGATTCCAATAGTGGGATTTTATTGGAATCTCCAAGGCGGAAGGACCTGAGGCAGAAGGGGGGAGGTGGTATTATTCACTCAGTTACAAAACATACATTGGCGCAAACCGAAACATATAGATATGCCCAAGTCAGTCATGCCTTGCGGGCAGCGATCCCAGCGGACACACAGTTATCCGAGTCCTCCCCACTATAAGACAGGTTACTCACAGACCACCTCCAAACAAAAGCTATTTCATTGACTTATCGTAAAATAATAAACAAATACCAAGATCCTACAGTAGCCCTTAAAAGGAAATGGGAGGCAAAGCGTGGTAACCTTGAGGAGGACTGGCAGACGGCCCTGATGTCCCCAAGGGAGGTGGCAATTCCTTTCACCCTTGATTACTCCAACTAAAAATCCTACATCTATTACACAAGGACCCTGCTACACAGAATAGGTAAGGCGAACACTTCACTCTGCCTCCGACAATGCGGGCGTAGGGTACTTTCTGGCACACACTCTGGGACTGTCCACGGGTCACTTCTTACTAGACCGTGGTTCTACGCACCATGTCCCAAGTAACTAACATGGTTATTCCGATTGCTCCAAAATGCGGTTTACTTCATATCTGGGAGCCCACAGACCTGAATCACACAGACCAGGACTGGGTAACATTGGTGATGGCATTATCTAAACGTAAAATAGCACAACTGTGAGGTTCGGGTCAGTCCCAAACGCCTCAACAGTGGTGTCAAGACATGGACTGTTCAATGGTGGCGGAGATATCTGTCTACATCTACAGACGATGCCCTAAGAAATGGACATGAATTTGGAGCAAGTGGAATCAATATTGGGGCGACATCTGCGAACCTCCCTCACCGGAGCAGGTATCGGATGATAGTGACCAATCTAAGCATATGGAAGATACAAGACCTGCTGCATTGGACTGCACCCAGGGGATGCGGAGGGGTTGATAGAGTTGGTGTTCTAAAATGTGCAACTATGCCATATTTAAACGTACCTGGATTCTGAATGTATGCCACTGATTATCCGTTTTTACATTGTAAATCTGTTTTTGGTTTGCTTTGTACTCTTCCCCAGCCCCACCCCCAATCCTTACCAGGGGGGCAGAAATCACATCTTATCTGTTTCTGGGGCAGGGTGCGGCCACCCATGTCAGGGTGAGCCTCCTAACTTTTTTTCCACCTACTGGTGGCTAATGGGCTGTCTTCCCCTGCCACCCCTCCCCGGCAATTTCAGATAGGGTTAATCATCCCCATTCTCTAGCAAACGGGGGGGGCATAAAGACTACACCTGGTGGTGGAGAAAAGGTCCACTACCTAGAGGGTTGCTCCCCCCTAAAACAAGCACTGGAAAAGCCAATTGGTCATGTCTATACAACAGCTATTTCAATGTGTTTTTGCCAAGTTGTACATTGGTGTGGCTGTTGTTCAGTACAGCTAAAAGATAGTGGTGTCAGGAAGTAGAGTTGAACAGGGGAGTCGAGTTCAGTGGTAGAGTGTGTTGTGGAGTGCTAAGGAACAGGGCGTAGTGGGTCTGAGTGGATTGAGGAAGTGAGGTAGATTGGAGTAGATTGGGGTGGATTGGAGTGGAGTAGATGGGGGACTGAATTGGGGTAGAGTGGGTTAAATGGAGTTGAGAGCAGTGGGTGGACTGAAATGGGATAAGGTGGATTAGATTGGTTTGGGGTGTAGTGGATTGGACTGGAGTTGGGTGAATTAGAGTAGTGGGGTGGAATGTGGTGTGATGGATTGGACTGGAGTGTCGTGGGCTGAATTGGATTGAGTGGGTGGACTGAATTGGGGTGGGGGTATTGGATTGGGATAGAGTGGGGATGTATTGAAGTAGATTGGAGTAGGGTAGATTGAGTGGGGCAGCCTGTTTTGAAATGGAGTGGGGCAGATTGTTTTGGATTGGGGCGAGCAAATCGGAGTGGGGTAGGTTGGGAGGACTGGAGTTTGGTGGATTGTGTGAGTAGATTGGGTGGATTAAATTAGTGTGGGATGGGGTGAATTGCATTAGATTGGGGTGGAATGGATTGAGTGGGGCGGATTGGCATAGAGTGAGGCATATTGAAGTGTACTGCACGATTACGTGTTCCCTCGGACTCCTCCCCTCCAAAACTCTTTTACTCATCCAAAAGCCTCTTCCTACTGCTAAGACATTTATTTAAAAAAAATTAAAAATAATAAGCCTTCACTCTTATCCCTCCACTATCCTTGTCAATCAAAATTAACAGACTAACATGTTCACTTCTCAAATTCCATATTCAACTGTACTAATTCACCACTAACCCTTTATGGGTTCCAGAGTAGCGTGCTACTCGTGAATAAAGCCTCTCAACACCCCATCAGGGTAACAAGCGCTATATAAATGCAAACCTTTTCCACCCCTCCCCAACCCTTCTAAATCCAAATAATAACATATCCATCAATAAAATTACTTTCATGTTTCACCATACTAATTCAACACTGATACTTATGGGTTCCAGAGTAGCGCGCTACTTGCACTTCAAAACCCCATCAGGGGTATTAAGTGCTATACATAAAGACAAACCTCTTTCCCTCTTCTATCCCGCCACCTACCCTTCTCTACCCAAATAACTGAATAACATATCCACTACTCAAATTACTTCATATTTAACTATACTAATTTTCAACACTAATCCTTTGTAGGTTCCGGAGTGGCATGCTACTCGCCAAAAAAGCGTTTCAACATTCATCAGGGGTAACAAGTGCTATATGAATGCAAACCTTTTTTACCCTTTTATCCCTCCGCTTTCCTTCTCACTCCAAATAACTGACTAATATCCACCACTGAAATTACTTTAATATTTCACCATATTAACTCACCACTAATCCTTTATGGGCTTCCAGGGTAGCGTGCGTCAACGCCCCATCAGGGGTAACAATCGCTATATAAATACAAACCTTTTTTCCTCCTCTATCCTTCCGCTATCATTCCAAATCCAAATAACTGACTAACCTATCCACCACTTAAAATGTACTTGCATGTTTTACTATACTAATTCAACACTAATCCTCTATGGGTCCCCGAGTAGCGTGCTAATTGGAAAACAAGATCGCTTTGCCAAGAAAGAATCCTCATCTTTTGAGAACAGACACCCACGAGCAAAAACAAAAGAAAACATGAGTGCAAAGTGAGAAAAGAAGACTTGGCAAAAGAAATGTAACTGGCAAAAATGTGCCCAGCAGGACAAACAAAATTGCAAAGATTTTTTTTTCTAGTCATACGCGTTGTTTGCAGGGCATCAAAAAGTTAAACAGAGCAAAGTTAGTACCTCAATCACGTCTGGAACAGTAGACGGGCACTGATCAAGTTGACTCAATCAGCGCTTGAAACAAATATGGTTAGGCATGCCTGGACAAATTACGTGGCTGTAAAGAAGAAAGCTACGCAAGCCAACAAATGTAAATGTAAATGTAGTAGATTTATATAGCGCTGTATCACCGACCGGTTTTCTAAGCGCTTGCTTAGGGAACTCGTCCTGGTATTCCCCTGTTAGATAACCCATTACTGGGCATCCCCAAGGTGAAAGCCAGGCATCCCGCTGCGAGGGGCCGTCGTGGAGATTCAGCAAGCAATTGCCCACAGTTGCAGAGTGGGACTCCGTGATTGGAATTGGGACCGAGGCGAGAATTGTCAGGTCCGGGGAAATTTGAGCCCAAGACCCGCCGAGGAGGAGCATTGAACCCTGTTCCGGGCCAGACCTCTGCATCAGGGTCTGCCGCTCCAACCACTTGAGCCACACTTCTCCAATGCAATGGGCGGGCTCCAAGCCCTTTTTGTGTAACATCAGTGTCTTACAAGCGAGACGAATGCTTTGGCACATGCACTTGCAGGCTCGACCCAAAAAGAAATAAAATAACCCCTAGCAGGTACCCACTAATGAGAATGGGTGCTTGGGGGTCAGGATTGGCTCATTTTACTTTCCCTTTTACAGTAAGGATGTCAGCGTGCCATGCTCACTGATCATAATTACCCAAAAACAATAACATTTGCTCCTGGCTAAGCTCTTTTCCAGCAGTGTGAACTGAAAAATAATAAATATTTCCTCTGGTGCCACAAGACGGATTTCCGTGCCTTTCGATCCTCGAGATGACCTCCGCTTTAATAGCGCCCGTCTTAGTGTGCTGCTGACAAAAGTCGCATAAATAGCAACCGAAGATTTATAAATCCAGTCTTGTTTAGCTGGGTTAGACAGACAGAAGCAAATCCTGGGTTTCCAAATACCGCAAAAAATAATAATAAACAGCGCAAAGGCCTTAGGGTGGTGGATAAAGAGAATAGTACGGTCTACATAAGCGTTTCCTCCAGCTGGCACAGCGAACACTAGACTAGGAGACGAGGGGGAGGCTTTGACAAACTGACTCCTGGCCACGTCACCACGCCCGAGCGCTGCTTATGGTGAGTCATGAGGCAGGCTCTCCAGTTGCCAGGAGAGCTAGCAGCCAATCCCGTCTCAGCAAAAAAAAAAAAAAAAAAAGGTGGGGGTCGGGGGAGAGCGACTGGTCCTCTGTTCTTCCTGTGAGCACTTCCTGGTGATTCTCATACGCAACTGCATGTAGTCTGCAGCAGACTAAGCAATGCAAAGGAAAACATTTTTTTTTACGTAATGGGCTTTCAAAGGTTACCAGTTGGTCAAACCTATTTAGTGTACAAGAAATGCAAGCAAAATAAGCAAGCCTTTCAACGAAAAAGCTCGAATTGGCAGAATAAAGGAGAAGTTTATTCTTGACAGCATAAAGCCATTTGCTTGTTATCAATTTCACAAAATGGCTGCCATATTCGATGCAATAATTAAGTACTGTGGAAAAGGAGAAATTATAGCACAGAGGATTGAAAAACTGGGTCTGTGGTGGGGGATACTGTTTTTGTACAGATCAATAGGAGTCTGCAACTAACATGGAGTTTGTGACCAAGGTGTTTTATGTAATTTATTATTGGAAAAAGGTGTTCGTTCCAGCAATCCAGAACAACCAAACGTTGTCAATGCAGAGATTAGAAGACCGGATTAATTCTGAAACTCACCACATAAATCTGCCTACAACAGAGAACAGTTCATTTATTTTTAAATTATTAACAGCAGCATGGCTTCCTTAATATTTAATGGGTGATATTTAAGAAACATGGTCTGAGATTCATATAGCTTTTATAGGGTCAAAAAAAGAAAATAACAAAAAATCTACATTTCTCTCAAAATGATGTCTCACGGAACCAGGCATTGAAATAATGACTTAATTGTCAAACAAATTATTGCTTCCTGTTTGGTAAATATACTAAACTACAAAAATTACTTAATGTTTTTTTTAATCCACTCCTATGATCAAGTGCCTCGAAGCAACTCAATTCATATGTTATTCATTAATCTTCAATGTTTGGATGATGTTTGATTAGGAGTTATTTCCCTACACAAGGGTGGATTTTCAGTAGTTCCTGGAACACATGTAGATTGGGCATAACGTGCAGGGTTAAGGTTGTGAGTGAGAAGGTGACGTTTAATATTTTACACCTTTACCCGACAAGGACTTTTAGAAACTTACAGTACTTTGCAAGATAGCTGCACCAAGTTTTTTACAACGGTGAAAAGGAAGGCCCCATTCAATATACTGTAAACACAGAAACTGCACCAATGCTCGTTTAACATTACACTCAGAAAACAAATGGTCACCTCTAAAGGTAGTATCCAGTTACAAAACAATCAACCATCATGAACCGTCTGAAAATATATGGATTAATGTAGCTAAAGATGGGTAAGTGCATCCTACACCAGACAAACTTGGTGCACTAAAGGCTTGTGACCGAGTTGACTCAACCACCTAGTAATTTCCAATTCTTACTCTTAGCTAGGGATGACCTCCATATCACCATGGTCCCAAGTTTCCAATTCATGACTGATTTAGCAATCCCACACATCGTAGGTGTTGGGCACGCTATCAGTGCCAAAAAACAAACCTTATAAAAAAAAAGTTTGCAAACTGTCACAGTAACTCACGAGTTTTGAGTTTTGCCTTTGTATGGAAACATAACAGAATGGAGCATTCACTAGTTAGTACATTAAGGTAGTAGACTGGCAGACCTACTCAAATATACAGATAAAATTGGTGTAATTAATATATCAAATAATGGTTACACCAAATCACGCTACAAGAGGAAGAAGCAGTTCAAGAGTGCTTGCTGGCTAAGTGAGTCTAGTCAACTTCCACACACTAAAAGATAGGATTTATAAAAAGTTAAAAACGTGTTGAAAGAACCATAGGAGTGCAAAAAGATAATAGTACAGCCGTGCATCCAATAAACTGACACCAAGTTTTAACTCTAGAAACCAAAAGGCTCCTAAGCAACGCATATTTCAAACAGGTAATTTTTTGTGCACATACTTTGTGGGCCTCTACAGATATCCCAACAGCTAGTTTCAAACGTATGGAAAAGGCTTGACCTGATTGTTACCAGGCAAGACAATCGGAAGGCGGATAATCATTTACGTTATGCAGTTGCTGCATGCACACATACAAGTTATTACGTCAGATTCCTCTCAATTAACTACTTACAGAAATATGAAAAACATTTATTGATACCAATAGCCCAAATGTACAGACATTCCAGACATTCATAGTATGATGCGTTCTAATTGGAATGGTTAAAGTTAATTGTATTTAAGTTTCGAGGGAAGTTACTTACAAGCCCTTTATACGTGAAATGTAAAATGCCAAGCAAATCGAATACATCAAACACAGCTTATGCATACATACATGCACAAGGTCGTGTGAAATGCAATATTGTAAAAAAACTTTACAATATTCTGTAGAAATAGGTATTTCTAATACGGGGCTAGTCAGTATATTTGTCAACATGGGTAAAAAAGTTCAAACAAATGCCTTATAGGAAATAAAAATCCACTGCAGCAATGCTTGAATGCAACAAGTTCTAGCTCCAAGTGGCAGCTACTCTTTGCAAAACCACTGAATCCTAACATTTAAAATATCAGTAGGGTGCAAATTGCATTTATATAGTGCTTATACTACACCAGACAAGGCGTCGAAGCACGTTATACCGGATAGCACGATGCCCCGGAATTCCAAGCTATTCGTTATAGTTGGTAAAAAAAAAAAGTGTAAAAAATAAATAAATAACACAAAAAAACACCACATTTACTTCAACTTTCGATTTAGGTACTTGGCAGCAACGTGCGTGCAACCGTGTGGCATTTAAAGATTAAACGATATAGACATCAACTACAACTTTCTAGTCAAAACAGATGCACATGGTTTCTTTTGAGTAGGTCAATTCAAAAGCTTAAAACACACTTAAAACAGTAACGTATGCTTTGGCTGTCAATTGGTGCAATGCAGTGGTGTCCAAAACGAGAGGGTCACATACGCAAAAGCAGCGTCCCCAGAAAGTGGGCAATTACATAATTAAATTACCGGTGTATTAACAAATGTAAAAGTTGTTCTAAAACATTCAAAACACCTGAAACCCACTCCAACTTTGAGAATTTGGTAAAATAGGGAGTGGCATCGCTCAAGGTCATCCACTGTTAAGAGTCAGAAAAAAATGCAATAATAAATGTTTTGCCTATAACTAAGTGTGTATGACTGTATGCAAACGTGTTCACATGCAAACTCCCCTTTTAGAAAAAGTAAGAAAAAAAATCCGTACCTTGAGGCATTGCTACGAACCGAGCCGTCTTTCTCGGGTTTGTCATCGTCTCGCATCATCTTCGGATCCTTTTAATATTGGTGGGAAATACCAGTGCTCCGAATGGGGTGCTCAGGCATTTACTGTCAAAAGTTGAAAGAAAGGTGAGGCGTCCCGACTGCTGCTGTTGGCAGTCAATGCACATCCGAAGAAAGAAAAGAGCAAGCCCCAACGCTACACGGGGGCTAAAACAAAGCAACGATGTTTTCACGTGGAAAATAAGAGATGTCACGTATTTTTAAGTAAAATATGGGCTTTGTTAACCTGCCATAACTAAGCATGGTGGGAAAAAAAGTTTTCAAAACCGAAACGATGTAAATAAAATGGAATTTAAATACTGCGTCATTGCGGAAATACAACTAAAATGTTAACGAACAGAGGGGAAAAGCGTTTATTAAAAAAAATCAATTGTTTACATACCCAATCCATGTGTGGCTGGGGTTAAAATGATCCTTCGTTGCAACGGAAGGGGAGGGGGGAGGGGAAACCTCAAAAACCCACTAAAACGTTTAAATTCAATTGCTTTTCTGCGGGTTTTTTTTAAATATAAGCAAAAAACGTGCTAATACACTCAAAAATAAAGAACATACTAGAAACGATGAACGTAGAGCGTATTCCCGTAGCGGAAACGGCTCTTCATCGAAGCGCACAAAAATGGAGGTGCGCCATGGCTTCCGAGCTGGAAAAAACAACGAGCTCTCTCCCTTCTCCGTCGAGTCTTCTCACAAAGCACGGCAACTAGCATCGAAAAAACGCGATTTTCACATAAAATCCCGTAGAAACAACATCCCAAAAAGCTTATGCTGTTGTCAGTGGGAACTAGGATCCCCCTGGGACGTTCCAAAGTAGAGCAAAGTTAATCCAAGTGGAGGAAAAAACCCTGGGAGCTGCTGCTCTCTCCAAGGCACAGCCGCCATGCAGAGCTCCTTCCCAGCTCTGAGAGCCCTGCCTCTGATTGACACTCTCTCCATTTACCCCACAACTCAGGTGATGTGCCATAGACCCACCCCTTCCCTTCCATCCAAAATGGAGGCAGGAAAAGGACCCCCAGATCCACATGGTATACTAAGAACCCCAACAACTTAAGGGTGATTCCTACTTGGTATATTGTAATGTACTTTTTTCCCATTCATAAGCACCAATGTATGGTTTTCTTTTGTTTAAAAAAAGATAAATGAAATTCTCAGTGAATTAATTTCATTAAATTACTTCCTTTCTGGGCAGGAAGCAGTCTTGAGTGAAACCATTTTCAAGGAAAACAAGTACTTGGACATGCAAGAACAGCCAGGAATTATGCAAAATCATTACACAACCTGATTGAACATAGGGTACCAGGTGCCCCCCTCCTTCCACCTATATGGCTCACAACATAGGTCTGTGGTGTTTTTTTTTATTAATTCTGCTTCTTTAAGACACCAATGCTTAAGGACCAAAAAGAAATTGAAAAGCTAGCCGAACTAGAACGTTGAAGAAATGCAAACCAACAGCGCCGCCCTAGTGTTCAAATTTTAGACTCCACTACCTTTATTTGTAAAAAAAAAAAAAAAATTACATGGAAGAAATAAACTCTCAGACTACTTTATTTCAAAACAAAAGTTAATTTTTTTCAATCTTCAAAACCTGAACTTTCACATGTGTGACCCAGACAGCGGAATCAGCACATCTTAAATTTGTGATCATGTAGTAAGACATTACGGGTGACCTGCTAAGAAGCGCATGGACTCCTTCCATGATCAATGTCAAAAAGATTTTTAGAGATATTTCCAGACCCAACCACTAGATGGAAGAATAATGCATTGAATGTGAATCTAGACTAGATTCACGCCAAATCATTCTTGCCCCACAAATATCAATATAAGAAAATTGTCCATTCACGTCATACACTTCGTGTGTGAATGAAGAAATAGATTATCTTATATTACAATGTGTAAAAACACAAGTACTGTCCCACACATCCATTGTGACCGTGGTTGTATGTAGTGAACCAACAACCACCCAAATCATTTAATAAGTTCCATCTTTAACTCCTAAGTGGAACCCAGCTCTACCTAGTCAACTTCAAATCCTAGATAGCCTGTAGATCTCAGTCATATCTCTGGTGAGCTTTGCTTCAAAATCTTCTTAAAGAATGCCCTACTCGCCTCAAATAGTACACATTTTTAGAAGATGCTATACCACCGCAGAAAGAGCATTCAAATTTCATACTCAAGCACCTCAAATTACAGGTCAAAGGACACCCATGTATTGCTAGACCACATGGTAGACCAGTTTCAAATGTTGAAACAATGATGGATATTGCAGGTAAACTGCGTGGACAAACAATACCCGGTAACTCCAAAGAGAATTTTAAACACAATTCAATGTACGTTGACCCTAATCTAAACCATTCTGTTAGCTATGTAAATGATAACCCACCCTTTTTACACAGCTCCCTTAAAATCACATTACTTTAGCAGTTAGTATACATAGTTGTGACAGAAGTTCAATACATTTAACTGGTCACCAGCTCCACCACTCCAAAATCATCATTGATTTAAAACAAGGACATTTTATTAAAATCACTACGTTGCACAAATTTAAGACTCTACCCACACACAATGCATCACCTACAAATTTCATTTTGTAAACATAACTACATAATGTATGCATAAGATGCTTCTTGCTCATCGAGAAAATACCATATTTCTCAATGTCAAACATCTAAATATTAATTATATTTGGAAAAAATGATTAACCCTTTTAGTTTTGTGCTCCATTCACCAGGCAAAAGAGGCTCTGCAGCGATATACAAACGAGCAACATCTAAATCTAAAAACTTAAATCCAAGGCTGCAGATGACAGCTCAAAATCCATCAGTTTTCCCCCCACTAAAACTATTGCTTCAAGTAGCATAATAAAAAACGAAAAATGGTAGCCAAACCTTGTTAAAAAAATAAAGCACACAGTACAGTTTACTAGGTACAGGTGCAATTAAAATGGTTTACTTCACACAATCAAGTTGGATGTACAAAGTTAAGTGGTATAGGACTTAAAAATGGCAATAAAGCACAAGACCCCAACATAAAAATGACCAAACTAAATGGCACTTATTTATGACATGCCAGGTGTCAAACATGTGCAGAAACTGAAAAATTTACAAAAGTTACATCCAAGAGAAGAACAAAAAAAATGAACTCTGGTTGTGGTCTCATACTCATTCTGATTGACCAACAACACTAATAGAAATGGACATATTAAAAGACATGCAAATGAAGAGAGTATAATTTTCTTGAGAAGTCTAGGCATATCAAGTTGGAGTGGTCAACAAAAAAGTGTGAGCTCAAACTTCACCAAATTGGAAAAAAGAGTTTGGGTCTTTAACCAAAGTAAATTGGAAAGAGGTATTTTCCTGTACCAACTTTTTGGAGAAATGGGATGCAACACTGTCAAACACGAGAAAGACAATTAAATTGCATTAACATTTGTTGCAGGAGAACAGTGTAGTGATGAAATGTCAACTAGGATCAGGTTCAACTGTGATCAACTTAAAACTCTGACCACAAATAAAAGATCTCCACTTTATTACACTGTTTAAGAAAAACAATCCATTCATTCGATCAAGAACCCCCCTCTCTTCACCCAGACACCACACTGAGCAGTTATGGAAGAGAATGGTTTAATAACAGACAAAGAGAACACAAAGAGAAAATTTAATGGAACATTTTTTATTTTAAATACATAATTATTTTAGGTCTTTGGCTCATATTTGGAACATTTAGTATTATCCATTGCTATGCATTTCAAATTGATCAGTGAAGCTACACAATATTCAGTAAAAATATAAAGGAGAAAGTCCAGACAAATACTTCTAAAAACCATCTGTCAATTAATCTTTGTGGTGATCTTTGGAAAGCAGGAGTCCATTTAACATGCTGATCAGAAATCTAGTCGAGTATCATGGTGGCAATCCTTATATAATATTTTATTCTTCATGGGAAAAAATAGGGCGCAATGATAAGTCCATGTTGTTACTCTCCAAATCAGGCAAAGAATTTGAACCACCATCTTGAATTTCCCACATGATGTTTCACTTGAATGTCAGCAGCCCCGTGGTCTTTATAGAAAGAAATAAAATAAAAAAAAGTGTTGGAATGCAGAATAATTCAGATTTAAAAGCACAGGTAATAATTACCTTTTGAGTATCAAGTTTAAAACTTTACATATACATGCATTTGCAATAAATAAACAGGTTTTCGGAAGGCAGATTTCTTTTATAAATAAAAACCAAGAGGAAATTATATTCAAAGCAGGTTAAAAAAACAAAATGGTTCGAAAGCTTACCAGATTTACACATTCATACGACTAAAAAAGTCAATGTAGTCACATACATGAGCTCATAAAATCTAATTATCTGGATAGCAACATAAATTGAATGTACCGCAAACACAACTGTATTAGAGAAGAGTCTTTAAGCTCTTTCTTCGACACCCGGTCTCCCCAACCACGTAAAAGCAGCAGTCAAGAGTACAAACTTCCCTTAATCAGAAAGATTAGACTTCTCATACAACTCAGCCACTAAATTAAACTGATGAGGGCATCAGTTATGCAGATCCTGGATTACTTCAATATAATCTACACCACCCTTCTAACCCCCCCCCCCCCCCCCCAAAAAAAATAGGTGGGCTGTAAAATGCTCAAAAGTCAGGCATCCAAACAATACTTTACTCTGAAACAATATAAACACATTCAGTCTTTTATTCAAAGTACTACATTTGTTTTTCCTTTAAGCAGAAGATTACATTCAATATTTTTGCAGTTTGCATAAGGACTCCCAGAGCAAGAATACAGGTTGCCTGTAACCGCAGTCCCTGGCCCTCTCCCCAATGCCTGCCAAATCAAAGCCACTTGAGCCAACGGCCATTCAGTCCAACGCCCCACCCCCCCAAAGTGCAGGACTTGCACCATTGGTGTAGATACTCCAGGATGTGGTATGCACTTAATCCACCCCAAAGAGCACAACCATAGAATCCCATCAACAGATCCGAAAATCACTTGTTCAGCAAGCTGTCACAGTCAGTGCCCATGAGTGGTGGTACTAATGGACATAATGATAAAAGGACATCAGGTAAGGAGAGGCAACTAGCTTCCAGGACATATCCTGCCACATACATATACCCTTTCCCTGTCCAGTTTCACCATTCTTCAGGTAACAAACCCGACTCTTCTGTTATACTGGGAGATCTCCCTATAACAGACAATATACTTCTTAAGAACAAACTTTAAATTGATCATAGTCAAACTTAAAAATGTTCCAAGGAGCCATATGGCGGATATATGAAGCATTAAAATAACCATATAGGTATGTGCAAGGAGTGTGCCGTATCACAAACTACTTCAACGGCACGATCTTATTTATGAAAAGGATAGCCAGTGAAAAAATGTAGAGATGCACTACGTTGCAAGCCCAAGCAGCATATATTATTTAATAGAGAAAGTATATTTTCTACTCCAGCCAATTAGCTTTACTTGGATTCATAAGTAAACTAAATGACAAGTTCCAAAACCTGGCAGAGGGCATGTGACTCTATTAACATTTGAAGGTTTAGACACGCTGTGGATGTCACGATCCTCAGGCCTTAAAAACAAAGTATTTTCCTGTAGTTTACTTTAACTAGAGTAGTTAATGCATTGAAATCACAAAACAATGAAAATATTGTTGACTTGAAAAGCCTGAAACAGAATCCAAGGGAGCACAATTTTCCAAAGTGGAAAAAAAGATGGGAAATCGCTTGCGTTTCATTTAGATGAAAAGGCAGGTATACCACATCTGGCATGCTTTACTTATGCAAAGCGTTAAATATCTTTCCTCAAAAAAAAGAAGTCCGTTCTGAGAAAAGCAAGTGATAACTGTGGAGCCACAAAGCAATTTCTGGAAACATTCATAAACGGACATAAGAGATGTAGCTGTATTTTTCTTGCAGGTGGTACATAAATCTGTCTTAAGAGTTTAAAACTCTAAAAAATGAGCCATGAATGAAGCACGGCCTGCGAGGCGCTCGTTGAGTAAGTTCAATATAACCACGCACAAAGTTTCACTCTAACAGCACACCCTCTCCTTGAGCACGACATAGAGCTTAAAAGTTCAAGATGGGACGCAAAGTCTAAAAAGTCACCACACAGAAGAGGGATTTTGAGATTATGCTAGTATTTCTATCACTCACATCTTTTTCTTGAAGGGACAAGATAACAGATGGGAAATAAATTCACAAGCTAGTAACGTTGGTGGAACGTTTCATGAAGTTAAGAATGTAAACATAAAAAACTGGAGGAAAGACGAGATAGCAGAACTACTTAAATCCTTAAGTGTTTAAATGTACAGATAAAGCAATATGCAGTGGTGGAGTACACCAGAGGCCTATGTCTGTGTTCAGTTTGTAGTCCAATGAGGAGTGTCAATTGTTAGGACACTTTGGGACAGAAATCCAGTGGTAATAGTCGATGAGACAGGGGTATATGCCTAGCCGTTCATGGTGGGAAAAGCAGGGAGCCTCTAGAACACTTTTCCTTGGAATTGTTTGCGTTAACTGGTTAATGTAACCAAATGAGCAAGAATTGTTGTGGTCACAACACCCACACAAATGTGATGCTGATGAACTAATCTAATAAGACAGTCACTGTTGTTCCACACCTCCAAAGAAAGCACCATTTCAATGGAGGGTTCGTGTAGAGAGAACCGTTGTTAAGACTGTTCTTCAGGCAGGGAACAGGAGACAAACTCAGTAACTATCTCAGTAGGTGGCTACTAACGTTAGCTCATTTGCAAATTCTTAAAGCCCAGGTGAAAAAATGTTAAGTCTAAAACGTTATATATCATCACTTTTCCAACAAATTGACAGGTTTTCAATAAAAATACTCATTTAGTTGTAACTGGATTTTTCATTTCCTCAGTGCCCCGAGTTTTACCTCCCAATGCAAAAATACCCAACTCAAACGTCACCACCGGTGTTGGTACATATTCTCATGTGCCTCCCACTTCAAGTATGTAACATTGCACAGAACCGAACAACTGTTGAATATTGAAATTATTCTATGCATAACGCACGCAAACGTTTGTTAAAGTTTCAGAAATGGTATCTTTCAGTAAAATATATGAATAGCGTGAGCCAGGAGGACAGTTTTCGAACATGCTTTTGAATAAAGTGTTAGTTTCAGGTTACATCTGAAATGCTCTGTGGTCATGTGCACAGCTACCTTATCATAAGGCTTTCAGATCCTGGAACGTCCGCTTTTGGTTAGTCACTACAATTCTAAAACAAACCCCTATTTTATGCACCAACTTAAAAAGGGCAGACATGGAACTGTGTATTTTTGTGCGATTTCTTATCAAGGAATACGTAACACACAGGTGGCCTGAGTCATAAAAAAGTTTTTAAAAAAGTATACTTTTTGTATTCACAATCGACTAGGTTAGGTTTGCATTGACTCTATCCACGGTGGGGTAAATAACTCCACACATAAAAAGTTAGGACAGGATGTGCAGTTTTCGGAAGTGGTAAATGTTCGCTAAACTCATAATTTGGGATAAAAAAAAAGTACACTTTTAGAGTAAGTTTACCTTTGTGAATCTACCCAAGGGTTTGAAAGCTTCAAGAAATACGACTTAATTGGATTGAACAGACTGGTCTGTGTCCCCACATGAGAAAAATAAATATGCATTTACAATAGAGCACGTACTAATAGTTCAACAACTCCTCTTTTCTGTATTACTTCCCATCTCAAAATCAATTCTGCACAGTGAAGTTATTGAATGTATGTATGCTGGAGAACCATCCAAACAACTTAAATAAATCATATTAAAATGGGATTGCTAAACACCTGGCATATATAAAAGCCAATCTTTGTTTTATGTCCTTTGGTACTCTACATGTTATATTCAAATTCAATTTTGCTAAGTTTAAACTTGAAACCAAGTTAACAGTGGAGTAGTGATAATGACATAAGCAGCAATGACACCTTTTTCAAGAGGTATAAAAATGGAAAACAAGCTTGAACTTTTAAAGTGAAACTCATTAAATATACTTAAATATACTGTTACTGATAACGTGCAAACCACTTGTTGTAGTTATTAATAGGTTTCTCAATGCAATGAATGTCTACTCCAACTCCCTCAAGGAACAAGAATACAACAATGATTATAACATTATTTAATGTTATTGTGCAACGATAACACTGCATTTGTGAGAAGACTAGGAACAGACAAAGATTTGTAGTAAACATGTGTGTCTGCTCACGGTACTGGTGCCCATATTGTTTAACCTATGTATAAATTCAATATGTTCCACTCCATCTGAAAGAGTATGATGTTCTAGAGGGTGTGAAAATAGGATATCAATTGTAATATTTGCAGATGATATGATAATCGTAAACCCTGCAAAAACTCTGCATAGACTCTCAAATGCTTTAGAACTTTATGCCACAGAGAAAAGTTTGAACACATCTGTCATTACAACGAAGGAAATAGAAGTAAGCACTGAAATCCACCAAACTACATGCCTAGGGTCAAAGTATAATGGAAAATGTAATTACTTTGAATTTTTAGGGATTAGATCTGCCAGTAATCTGTCCTGGAAGAAACAGAATAAGAAAAGATACCATTTGCACTGTAACTTGTGGACACCGGATTCAGACGTACAACGTTGAACCAATGGTGATGGTGTATAGTGCAAATTCTGGGACTCTCTCTACCATTAAACTGAGTAATTTAATTGGTGATCCCTGGCATGTACCACAAGCCCCTACCCATGGTAAGATCATGTATATAACAAAAGATTACTATACTAAATTGAAACACTCAGGGATACTTTGCTCAATCTTGATTACATGTGGAAAGGAACCTTATCTAGGAATTACACAAGTAACCACAATAAAGCCATCAAATATATTTGAAAAAGTGGACTGGAGAGGATAAAAAATAGGTATTGCTTTTTTTTGTTATAAGGAAGCAAGGGTAAAAGGTTTATCAAGAAAGAGGACATCGGGAAACAATTTGCAGAAAAATACTTTATTGGCCAGACAGAAAGGAAGAACATGTTGGGTAGTAATAAATAATAAATCCTATCCCTAACTTGATATTATATAATTCTGGTAAATTAAGATGAATTTCAATGGACTGGAAGCAATGCATGACATTTGGTAAAAGCATTGTTGATCGTTAACTATAAAATGATTCGGATTTATCATTTATAGGATTTACCATACAAGATAATCTAGCGGTGACAGTAAGAGATTTTAGGACTAGGAAATTACTTCTACTGAATACTGTTAACAACCAAGAATACGATTTGTGCCATCATAGAGGTGAAGCCCAATCTAAGAAGGATAAGAATGGAAATGAACTACCGTACCTAAGAAGAAGTACTGTTAAACTTATAGCATCATTTAACAATGCACGTGTCACTTCATTTGTGATGTGATATGCATGATGCCATGAACTGGAGTGATGTACCTATGCTTCCTTTTCAATTTTCCGAATATGAATAAGCTGTATTTTATGATTCTTAGTAGCCAAAACTCAACATAATTTAATACAATTGTGAGGGAAGATCTACAGGCAGGTTGATCAAATACTATCAAAAGGCTCAACTATAATAGAGCCCTTGTTTCATATGATTTTAGAGATAACAGAAAGCTTGCTATTCGTCAATCAATACCATGCCTCCAATATTAGGAGCCACATGACTACCGTTTATTAAAGACTTCTACTTTTCTGTGAAAGGCAATTTGGGTTGAAGACAATGTTTTGCTATCATAATCAATGTTGAGCATAGCCCCGCAATTCATACTAAAACCATTGAGCCATTTAGACTTCTTTCACAACAAAGCAATAAGACAGGAATTGTCTCTTTCCTGCAGAATTTACTTTAATGAATGAAACTGTGTAGCACTTATAACATGGTACATAATTTCTGCCTAAAAATAAAAGCATTCACCAAACTACGACAAGAGCAAGACCAGACAGATGGCATGTGTATTTACCAACATTTGAAGATTTAGACATGCTTGCCCCCCCCTCCCCTACCGAGTACACCGATTCTCATGTAGATATGCGCACAAATTTCAACATAAAATCAACCAGAAATGTACACTGGGTTTAAGAGAAATAATTTATAGAATACCCATAAATATACTTAGAAGCAACATTTAAGTATATACTATATACACAAGGGGGAAAAAAACAAAAAACTTACCATTCACTTTAAAATTATGTTTGTTCAAACAAATACCCAGATCATAGTACAGTCCCTGTTAAAAAAAAAAGGACAAATGTAGGATTACTTTTCACTTAATTTAAATGCAATTATTCTCTTAAAACAAATGAGACAAATCAAGCCGGCATAGCTGACAGAGACCAATAGAGTTAGAAACACTTGACTTCTCTTTACATTTTTTCGAGTTCAAGCTGTTTTTTTTCATAGTAATGAAGGAGAAAAGCACATATAAACATAAAAACAGAAATCAAAAATAAAAAGGATAGTTAGACAACAGTAAGGGAAAAACAATAACCAAAAAACAAAAATATCAATCCTACCACACGGCTGAGTTATTGGCTTTGCCAATGCCTGTGCATATGAGGACCCACATGTTTAGAAGCAACATATCTGCCATCTTGTAACACCGAAAATTACAATGAGTATTACCTATGTATGAATAAGCATCATCTGCACCCTAGAATTAGGTATGGATACTTTATTATTTGCTTAAGATAGCCCACACACTGAGAAACAACGTGGCTATATTGGAATAATAAACCAATTAGTGAACCATTCAAAACTTAATGCCCAAGAAACCACAGTTGCTGCAACAGATTTGCACTAGTAAAATGCCCTCGCTCTTAGGAAAGCAAGCCAATAGCTGAAATAGGCGGACCCAATGTATGCTGCTGTACAAAGAATCAAAAATACAGATGACGCTTCAAAAGACAATAAACGAAGATGGATGACCAAAAGCCGCTGCATGTGTGCATATTATATATATTTGTCTTTACTATCATTTTTATTTAAAACGTAAGACTGATGAACTAACGTAAGCTGTCCCTAGGAAAGACCTAAAAATATGCTAATTTCTTCAAGTAAACAATAGCCTTTTGGGTCATACGCTGTAAAAAAGTAAAAAAGCCCAGCTAATATCGCAGGCTAAAGACCCAACAGATCTCGAAGATATGAAAAAACGTATGGAAACTGCTACTGAATACCCAGCCCACTCTTAACTACACCATAAGTGACCCGTATTTACATACTGTGCATACCAGGTCTAATGACCTGCCTTATCAATAGAGATCAATTTCCTTTCTGAAATAATCAAAAATCTAACCTCTTTAAATAACTCGCCTATAATTCTTTATCTGCTTGTACTACAAGGGTGAGCACTTCGGGTGAAACATTTCAGCACTCATGGACAAGCAGTTTTGACAAAAGTAAGGGTGATGGGAGCGATCGTTTATTGGCAGAGTTGTAATAGCCAATTGCAGAAAAATTCAATCATCTGCATCTGAGAATTGTTATCAACGACAGATTAATTCAGTGCTCAAAGCAGTAGGAACAAATATATCTAAAGAATGGCACTGCTGATCAAGCAAGCAAGTTAAAAAAAGGCAAGAGCCTTATTGAAAGTTGGGCTAATGTGGGATTACCCACCATAAGGTGACCGATGTCCTGTTGGCCATAGTAAGAGTGCATGTCAAATACAGAGGACAATCTGCTAGTTTTTGAAGGATGTCCCTCGCCACCAAACTCTAAATAAGGCCCCAGTTCATGTGCTGGAGAAGGGCCATCTACAAATCTAACAGGACAAACACATACAAATACGTGCTGCCAAATTCAGTGACTTGGGGATACAGGTGTCCGACTTTGTCCTGGAGTAATGTTAAGGAGCTGTAGAAGCACCAACAGTTTCTTGTGCAGCGCGTGTAAAGGAGCCACATGCACAATGGAGATCTGAAACACAATGGAACAATCGGAATGACAGGAAAGTGGGGCAGCGACATTTCTGACCAGTGGAATAAGGGGGCTGTGGGAAAAGTACAGGTAAAAGTTCCACGCCAATTGATCCTCAAAGCATTGCCTCATCACAGGATGCATGTGTTGTCATCTGTGGTGAGAAAAACAATCTGTAGGAGACCCCATTTTGTCAAGATACTTAGTAGTACTTCACTTTAGAGTGATTATTTATTAATGCAATATTAGTAGCCCAGCATGTTCCTGAAGTCTTCACAAAGACTCTGCTCCTGACTGTTAAATTAAGTCCTTTGCAGGCATCAGGAGAGCAACTGCAGCTTAATTCACACAACTTTTTTTTAATAGCTAAAACAACAAATTGATGTTGTCAGTCACACATTGTACCACTTTGCTTTCTACATGGGTCTGAAAGCCTTTCAGCGCTGGGCCAATCAACTATAGTATGAGGAAAATAGTCTGAGGAACATGGCCCCTGTCCTCTGGCAAAGAAGTTCAGTGCCCCATGCACACCCTGAGAAGTCTGCTGCGGTTACCTTGGGAACTGAGTCCATGTAATGTCTGTCTAGGATTACTTTCTGCAGTGTACACCAACTGCAGGAACGTTATATTCAATGTAAATCAACCGCTGAATATTTCCAGTCCCTCTGAAATTGTTAACACTGGCCGAAGTGGTCTCATAGTGAGCAAAACTAAGGCACAAGACCATTATTCCCAACTATTTCATTACTTTTCCCAATGTTCAAGAATTAAAGCTCTGGTAAAGAATAAAGACGTTTTGAAATGTCATGGTCGCCCCACTGCCAAAGATGCATTTAAATGGTCCAGTTTATGCTGCTCCAGCATTCCAGAGACACATCTCTCCACTGTTAACATACAGGTATTGTACAGATATTTGGCTTAGTGCTGAAGAAGAATATACTTCAACTATATGGTAGTAAAATAATGTATAAATGTTTGTCAACCAACACAAAAAAAATGTAGGCCATGTGCTTTGTAAGCTTTTGAATAAAAAGGTAGGCATTCTTACAGTCTATGACCAGACGCAATGAAGTCGTATTCTTGAATCAGAGCAATGACTTCATTACCCTAATCTTGGTGGGGGCTGCAAGCTACAAATCTGGAACAACCCAAGTCCTTTGTAACATAATAGTTTCTGCCCTCTTTTGCGCAAGGCACTTCTTTGGTGGTCTCCTTTTTCAGTGGAGCATCAACCCTGTTCATCAGGAGAGGGATGTGGTCCGCTTTCATAAATATTTGACATATCTGACACGAAGCATGTGGTTCATCACTTGGTTATATTTGCCAACTGTAGCACCACCATTATGAGGTGCTGTTGTTGCACTGTCAATAAAATGACAGCCGACCAAGCAAGACAGATAGGGTCAGAACTAAAGAGAACTCCTGCCTTACTACAGAGGCATGAAAAAATTAGACTTGAGAACCATCAATGCCTCTTTCATCAAAAGAAATACCACTGAAATGGTGTTGGGTGTGGTCAAGACATGGAAGGCTGTTACCAGTGGTCAGTGACTGCGTGTTCTTTCCCATACCCTACCGCCCTCTTGCTTTATGTATAAATCTTAATAAACAGCACCACTCAACCCGAAATCGGTTCCCGAACCATGTACAATCAGGAGTACAGACTTGCAACATCATGTGAGAACGAAATTGACACAACCAGTAAATATAACAAAGACACAACAAGTTTGCAGTGAGAGTACTAAAGAGAAGAATGAAATTAACAAAACCAAATATTCATGACTAGCCATGGTTGCCATATTAAAAAAAACAAGGCATTAGAGGACATTCGATTCAGAATTAAAATATATAGCTACAGTTTAAGATAACTAAAGCATCATCACTAAGTCACATTTAGTCATATGATTGAGGTAAAGCTGCAGAGTTGGAAGAAAGGACCAACAAGTCATAAGCATAGATCTTATTCTTGGGAGAAGTAAATATCTGAAAAATATCTGAAAACCTATCAGTGCAAATGTCTCCCAAAGCGTTGATTTTTAAGGTTAAAAAAACAAAAATAGAAAACACGAGCACGTGAAATGGGCAGTGCTGACCGTACCATTGTAGTACTGAAAATATGACTTCTACAGCCATTTATAGGCTATAAGATTTTGGTAAAAGGTAATTTCTGTAACAAATGGCACCCAGATACCATAGTACCACAGTATTAATGTTATCCAAAGTCGAAGGTGTTTTTTCTGCATTGAATAGTGGGGTGTTCAATTACATTAGCACAAAGTATGCCAAGAAGAAAGACGTGTATTTAATTGGTGACCCCTAATTAAACCCCAACGCTTATTATGAATCATTTTATCGAGTGGTCCCTGTACCTGGTCAGCTAAGGTTTTGACGTACATTTTACTACCTCTATTTCTTAAGAACACTGGCTGTAGAGAGGCAGAATTTATCTTAGTAGGTTAACTAAAAAAAACGACAGATGGCTCATGCCATGGATCTGGGGAACAGAGATTATTAGTACATTCCTTATATACAAGTAGAAACGGGTTGACCATTTGTTCCACTAAGAACTGATAGTTTCAACAGAAAAGCCATCAATGCCAGCAGCTTTGCCTTTTCAGAACCCAATATTGTTGCGATTTTCTGTACAGTCAGTGGTGTAGATAAGCCTTGAGACAACGTAGAACTTAAAGTGGCGGATTACAGCTCACCAAAAGAGTTTTGCATCATGGCCAAGATCTTGAGCATTTCTATCGTAATGAAGAGTACAAAAATAGTTGGTAAAAAATATCTAAAATAATCAGAACTCCAAAGGGTGCATCCATTTGATATAATGGATGGGATTAATTGTATTACTAAGCCAGTTAGAGAAAATAGCATTTACAACGTTTTTCTAATCTCTTTCCTGCACTATGATTATCCAAGCATGGGCTTTCTTATATAGCAAGTTTGAAAACGCTTGTTGCAAGTACTGAACTGTCAGATGTTTTAGTCGTAAACACAAACTACGTTTCGGATATACTCTGGCATTGTGCAATCGTGTCCAACAGGTAGATTTGTTGGCGTCTACTTTATGGGTTTTTTCCGAACATTATAGTTAAGTTCAATGAAATATGTATGTGAGTAGATCCAAATTAACAAAGCAAACTTTGAATGAGGTAGAAATATGCAATAAAGAAATTAGACTCCTGTAGTAGATTGACTCAAAGACTACACAGGTTTTTTGAGTAGCTGTAGAACGGGAGACATTTAAAGTGGTAATATAGAATGGTTAGACTTGGGATTCTAGGAGACTTCGTATCTTAGAAAAGTATGCCACTAGCATCTTGAAATAGGAAAATAATTAAATTCTAGATAAGAACCTGTATCATACAGAATAAGTGAAGACGGATTCAGTTGCGTTTGTTACACAAAATATATCTAAAGGATAGAGTGCATGGGTTAACACCAAGGCAAGTTCCTTTAGTTTACCACGGGATGTTAGTCTTTTGGTGAAGTTACATTTCAATCAACGGCAACAAAGAGACCACTTACATAGTGGCTAGCTCAACTGCTAGTAGCCAATAACATGAAGGATACTCATCATAGGGCCAGAAATGCTGGCAAATGTAAAGTTCTCTTATGCCCAAGAGCAGCAGCTGTCCATACAACATTTAGTCAATCTTAGTCTCAGCGACCTCAATCATTGCTTTTTTTCATATTAGTTTTGCAATGCCTTAAGTCCCAATTTAGGCCTGTTGACCACAGCTTAAACAGTCCAGACTGAATGAAGAAGTTGATTGTGGTTTTGAGGAATTTGTTTTTTGTTGTTGTAATAATGGTACATCAGTATCAAACATGACATGATTATTTTCGTTATTTAACAGTTCATTCTTCATGAAACGTATTCTCAAATTTGTATTGATCATTATAAATGATGCATAAAACTACTGTGTATCTAAAGGACTTTGCTCGAATTTAAAAAACATTTTTAGTTTTCTCTCTTAAGACTCTGCACACCTAGGTGAAAGGGACGTCAATGGCTGTTCTTTCCCACTTTTGCTAAACGACTTATTGAAATCTGCATCAGGTAAAGCCTACAAGCTCAAATAAAAGTGTGTTTATTTACACAAATAAAATAATGTATCGAATTCCATCAGATGCTTAACAGTTTAAAACAAAGTAAAATATTATTTTTTGCTATGAAACTGATGTCGAAAGCCGATCAGCTTCCAGGTAAGAGAAAATGAACTTGCAGACCATTCATTACTTTAAGAAGTGCTGTAAAAACACATCACACTAGAGAGAATTGAAATTGTAGAGAAAAACTAGTAGAGTTCCAATCAACCCCATCAGTTTGCTTTGTAAGATATTGGTCGAAAAATATGGAGATGGGTTTTCAAAATCTCTGAAATAACTTCATCACAGAATGTTAAGCAAAACCTTGCCTGGTTTGGAAAGTTCGCTGTGATTATCTGAAGATGTTTATTGATGAATACATTGTATTCTTTTATAAAGAATAGTTTAAGGTTCAAGATCACCAATAAGAATATATTTAATCAACTGTATATGAACAAAGTGATTGTGGATTTTCTGGAACTCAACATTTTCAATAGTGTTCCATCAAAATAAATCTCCAGCCGTTCAAAACTGAAATACAAGAGAATATTTATCAGCATGGTTAAAGACAAGTGAGAACATGAATGCTGTATGGTAAAATCAAATCCAGGAGGATCATGGCACGGCATTTACTCAATTTGTTGGAGTTGTATATTACATAATTACAGCAACAACTACAAACGAGTGAGGAAAAGAAGAAGGTCTGGAGTCTAAAACCAGACAAGAGCTAGAGAGAACAAGACTAGAGCGGCACTGAAATTATAATCAGACATTGTGTGATTCAGCAGTTGGGTGCAAAGGGTTCTCAAAGAAAACGGTTCTTTAGTAGAGATTTCAACATTTGGATAGAAACAACATTAATGTGAAGAAGAGGGCGAGTATTTTATACTGTGGTACCACTTTCTAGAAGGATCTGTCTAGTTGGCACTCTTAAAAAGGGGAGTGGGGGAGAGATCTGACTAAGGATATGAGAATTTCCAGCAAACAACGCAAGTAAGAAATCTGGTAGTATGATAAAGAATAGTTCTTTGTAGGGCCCATTAAAAAAAAAGTTAAGGCTGGCGAGGAGGGCAGAACCATTGTCATGTCAAGATATTGCATGTTTTATATTCTCAAGGGAGAAATATAGTCTTCCACCCATCCTCATCCAACACCTACAGGAGATCAGAATGCAAGGGCACACACTACAATAGATCTACTCCTTTCTGACTGGAAAGACCCAGTCAGTCAGCCTGGCACTATGCACCTCAGACGCCTGCAACCTCATCTGTGGAGTTCAGTAAGGATCCTCCCTGAACCAGACCCTCTTTAACGCATACATTATCCCTCTAGCCAACATCATCTGCTCTCACATTATCAACATCCTCTCCTTCACTGAAGACACTCAACTCATTCTCTTCCTCAGGTACAAGACACCGAGTACCTGAATCAAGTTCAATAACTGCATGACTAATCACCCACTGCATGAAAAACAACTGTCTAAAGCAGACCACTGACAAGACCGAAATCATGATCTTGGGGAAGAGCTCATCACTATGGAAAGGACTCCACAAGGTGGCCAAAAGAGCTAGGACCGACACCCAACCCAGCAACGATGCATCTGACAACACTGTGGATGGGGTAGGCAGACCGGTCTGCCACTGCTCCAGTGGTAGTCAAGCAGCCACTACTGCAGATCTTCTGCAGTCTCCTCCGGAACATGGATGTAATGGAGATGGGTTCCTTTGGTGCTGGGCCCACTGAAACTTCAAATCGCATTGCACAACCTGTATGTGCATTCTGGCACGGTCAATTAAGAAAGAGGCAACAGTGCAAGAAGCCACTCTCTCAGAGACCCAAGACTGAAACATTGGGATCATAGCCCAAATGTCCTAGACTCGCTATTAAGGAGGATAGGCCCAACAACTTAGTATCAAGGATGGCTCAGTTACAGAGAGCATCTGCAAAGAAAACAGTAATGACTTTGGCAAATTAGTAGTGTACCCAAACGTTGTCAGATGTTTGCCGTCTACTGAAAGTGGTTTGTGACAGACTGGCAAGCCCAACTTTAGCAGCCAGTCATCAAGGTAGAAGTGAAAACTTGTGTACCAAACCTCTGAAGTTATGCTGAGACTACTGCCATCACCTTTGGGAACACCCGAAGGGCACTGGTGAGGTCGAAGAGGAACAAAGCAAACAAAAAATTCTCCTAGTCCACCTTGAACCACAAAGGTCAAACAAAACCTGTAGCAGCAGGAGCATCTTGAATTTGACCTACGGCAGGAGGAAATCGAGAATTCTGAGTTCTAAAATAGGATAAAGGCTTTCGCCTTTTTTCAGCACTAGGGAATAGCAGGATTCCAGTTCCAATTTGCGAGGCTGCGATTCCCTCTATTGCTCCTTTTTCAAAAAGAGCCTAAACTTCCCGGAGTAAAATGGACTAGAGCTAGCTCCGAAAGCCGCAATGATGCGAGTTGAATATGTGGAAGGTTGAAAAGGAATGGTAGGGCGTAGCCCTGTTGAATTATTTGCAGGACACACCTGTTGAATGTTATTGTCTGCCACCCCCGGGTACAATGATTGATTCTGCCTCCCAGAGGGTGGTCGTGTGATGCTAAAGGCAAACTAATGGTGGGAGGCTGCTGCCAGAGATGAGGCAGACTAGGGTATTATACATTGGCTGCTGGCTCCCCGACCCCGAAAGGATGGGGTGCAAGTTGCTGGGTTAGTGGACCATGGTGCTGCCAGTAACCAAAACCCCTGGCAATGCCTCAAAAGGGGTAAAACTGTTGGAGATAATGTTTTGCGGGCGTTGAGACCTAGGGAGGGTGATGTGGCTCTGCTTTCTTTGAGGTGCTCTAGTGCAAAAAGGTCTTCTAGCCAAAGAAGTGAGATCCGTCAAAAGGCATATCTATGAGTGACCCCTAAACATCACTTATTACTAAAAAAGATACTGAATTTCATCCATGTGAGGCACCGGAGCACCATGCTAGTCAAGACAGCTCTATCTAAACAATCACTATCCAGTCCTGACCTTATAACATATTTGGCAGAGTCCTGGCCATCCTGAAAAGTTTGCGCCAGGTTGAAAGCAAATTCTTTTGGGATGGTTGAAAGTATATTCTTTTGGGATTGCTAGCAAGATTTCAGCAACCATGTCCTAGAAATGTTGTTGAGTACCTACCCAGCAAGCAGCGGACGCTGACTGACAAAAAGGTGAGGTTAGGCAAAGAGAACATCCATTTATTTTTTTTATAACTTTTATTTAAAATTTTCATTTAACAATCAAATCGATGTTACTAAAGGCTCCAGTGCCAGGGCAAAGAGGAGCGGGGATAGTGGACAGCCCGATGCGTTCTGCGGCTCAGTTCAAAGACTGCCGCCATGCGGTCATTCACGACGACGCAGGCCATGGTCTTCGAATATAGCAAGCAAACCCAGCCAATAAACTCCTGGCCAAATCCCATTTTGTCTAAGACAGCAAAAAGATAGGGCCACTCTACCATGTCAAAGGCCATGGTTGCATCTAGTGATACCAGGACTGCCGGCTCCAGGATGGTTGATGCTCTGCCCAACACTCTGTGTAATCTGCGCAGGTTTAGGGCAGTGTTGCGGTGTGGCATAAAACTGGACTGGTTGGGGTGCACCAAGGGAGTTATAACTTTTACTAGGCGTGTAGCCAACATTTTAGCTAGGATTTTGAGCTCGGCATTGAGTAGCGATATCGGCCTATAGGATGTGCAGCAGTCTTTAGGTTTCCCGTCTTTGTGAATGACTACAATAGTTGCGATTCTCTGATCAAGTGGGAGTACCCCCCTTTCTCTGCTATCCAAAAACAAGTGAAGGTGTGTAGCTATCTTGTCAGGCTGAATTTTGTACAGCTCGATGGGAATACCATTGGGACCCGACGCTTTCTAAGATTTAATTGTGCGTATTGCCCGAGCGACCTCTTCATGCGAAAAGTCAGAGTCAAGATAATCGCGGTCCTCGTTAGTCAAGGTAGGGAGCACAATATCTCGAATTAATGCCGCATTATCACGCTGTGTATTGTCCCTTAGTACTATAAACTTGTTGGTAATAATCGGCAAACCGATCAGCTATGCGTTGTGGGTCAGTGATAGGATCAGTCCCCACCCTCCTCTGCCAGCTCGGACACCAGTCTGTCTGCCCATTTCTTCCTATCCAGCCACGCGATCAGCTTCCCTGCTTGGTCTCCGTGCTCATAAATCTAACTGCGTCTCCCTCCCCTGTGCCTTAGCCCTGTCAGTTGCTATTCCTTTAGGATCATCTTGTTTATAGCTCAGAAGATGAAGTTTCTCCAGTGTCATCGTATGTTCCAACTCCACCTCCAGTGCAAGCACTTCATCTTCCAACCCAAGTCTTTTTGCGTTTCCTTTTTCCTGCCGGTAATAAAGGACAAGGCCTCTTCGCTTTATAAAGTTTGGGCTGAGTCTACTGTTCCCTCATTTTCTAGGAAATAGTGATCTGCGGCTTGTGTTATCTCGTAAATACCACAGATTTATCGGAGCAGTTCTCCCTGCATTCATGTGCCCCAAGACCATGTACATCCAAACCAGAGAGTGATCTGAGATGCCCCTGCCCAGGTGTTTGATCTCATGGATATCGTGCATCTGTGCCGCGGGAACTAGGATGTAATCAATCCGGGAGAGACTTTGATGAGCCCCACACCTGAAGGTATATTGGGCCCTATCTGGGTTACACATCCGCCATGCATCCACTAGCCCCATAGCCTCAAGGAAACTAGACAGCCACTGTTGTGCGGGTCTGATATCACGTGGGAGGTGATGATCCAGATCACCGGATACCACTGATTTAAAAGTCACCCCCTAGTACAAGGAGGCCAGGCGGGAGCGACAATAGCATCGCCCCTAAGTCTTTTTACTTCTGGGTCTGGAGACCGGGGGGAACGTAGACTGAAACACAGGTGATCGTCCGGCCCTCCCGCAAACCCGAAATACCAACGTACACCCCTATTATCGGGCAATGTAGATTGTACCGTGAAGGGGAATGACTTCTTTATTAAGATGCCCACCCCTCGCAAACCGACGTAAAGCCCGCGTGTGCAGCCAACCTGTATCCCCCTTATTCATCGCCGGACATGTGTTCTCAATCAGGTGAGTTTCTTATGTTCTGAATCATAAACAAAACACTCAAATTATGTCCAATGATATGCAGTGAGAAGGGTCCAGTGTAAATAAAGTAACTAATCTGAGAGTCCTACCGGAGGGGCAGTCCTCTTACTAGACCCGGCCCACATAAAGTCTCAAATCAACGCACCCAACCCCCAGCACAATCCCCCCCCCCCCCCCCCAACATTACCACAACATCAAATGGTCTCTCGGTCAGCGATTCTACAGCCACTCCGCCGCAGACTCCGGATGTTCGAAAAACCAGGCTCTACCATCGCCTCCACCCGGAGCCTGGCGAGAAACCGCATGGAATATTTGTAGCCCTGATCTCTCAGTGTTTTTTTGATTCCGAGAAACGAGCGTCTCTGTCCCATTTGGGTGAAGTCCGGGAAAAATGTTATCTCCGTGTTCTCGTATTTCAAAGGCGGACTCGCCCTGGCATGCTGAAGAATTACGTCTCTATCGCAAAACGGAGGACTCGAGCCAGGATCGGACGAGGGGGGGTCTCTGGGTTTCGGTCAACCCCCAGGGACTCTGTGTGCTCGCCCAACAAAGAATTTCCCAACCCCTTGGGTTGCAGGTGGTTGAGGATAAGGACCTCCACTAAGAGATCCGTAGCCTGCCCCTCTGATTTTCCCGGGACACCCAGAATACGGACGTTGTTTCGGCGCAGGCGTCCTTCAGAATAGTCCATCTTGGATTCTGCGAATTTCCGAATGTGTGTAGGTCTTTGACCTCTAGTTGCAGTTGGGAGGTGTCTTTCACCAGGCTGGTAGTGGTAAGTTCCATTTGTTTGATCCGCTCGTTATTTTTATTCATGTCCGCCCTGAGCAGGTTTACCTCCACGGTGACGGCATCCATCTTGTGCTCAAGGGAGGTCTTTATACCTGCGATCGCTTCCTGCAAGTCTTCTCCCTCTGCTGCCCCACCTTTGCTCGCAGGGAAGGAATCAGGTAACGACGCCTTGGGAAGCGTGTATTTATCCAGTCTATTTTGCTGCACAGACTTGGAGCCCTGTGACGACAACATTGTTTGACCGGTACTGCGTCAGGAATAATATCTGTGATGTACCACCTCTCAGGGCTACCGGTCACACCCGCACTCTAATCTGCTCCACACAGCTCCCACAGGGTAGGCTCTGGGGCGGCGACTGGGCAGCTAATTACCAACAGCTGCAAACCGCCATTAGCGTATCTGGCAATGTCAAACTTATAGCTTTAATGTTGTGGTAAAGGAAGCAAGGCAGGTGGTGGTGGAAACAGGACACCGCACGATGGGACAACCATGCGTCTAGGGCAGCAAGGAGCAGATGACAAGCCCTCCGGGGGGTGGGGGCGGGGGGGGGGGGGGGGGGTGGTAGGTAAATACTGCGCCTCACCAGTAGCGGTAGCGGGAGGACACCACCTCATGCACTCACCTCAGGTATGAACAGCAAGTGTCGTAGTATGGGCTGTATTGGATGGACGTCTACAGTGGCAATGCCCACAGTATGGAAAGCAATTCGCCCGCCAGTATGTTCAGTGCTCGTCGTTAATTTATGTCACTCTCCTGGGCCTCCTCAAAGCAGTCCCCCAGGGCTCCTCTTTATCCCCAACTCTGTTCAACCTAGTCATGGAACCACTCACCACCTTGCTACAAGCATCCAATGTACACTTTCACATGTACGCCGATGACACCCAACTCTATCTCAAATTACAATCTCCCAATGACATCCTGCTCCTGAACGCAACAATCAGATGCACCCAATCCTGGCTTGCCGATAATCACCTCAAACTCAATGCCCTGAAAACAGAGTTCCTTCTGATCTCGCCTCCAGCTAAGAGCTCCACTGCTCAAACCTGGCTTAAACACCTAACTGCACTCAATGTCCAACCCACCATCGTGGACTCAGCAAAATCTTTAGGCATTACACTTGACACCAATCTCAACATGCAGCAGCACATCAGCAAGGCAACTAAGGGCGCGAACTTCCAGATCAATACTCTGAGAAAACTTAAACCCTTCCTCCCAGCCAAAGACTTCCAAATCGCAGTACAAGCTATAGTCACCCCCCGAATTGAATACGGCAGCACCGCACTAGTCGGACTCCCCCTAACCACAACCGCACCCCTAAGAGCCTCCCTAAACGCTGCAGCGAGACTCATCACTGGGTCAAAAAAGCACTCCCACATTACCCCTGACCTGAGAGCCCTGAATTGGCTGCCATTTGAAGCCAGAATACATCTGAAAATCGCCTGCATGACACACAAGGCGGTTCACCTTAAATCACCCGGTTACCTCGCCCAGAAATTGACAATATCTGGCGGAACCAGAAACACTAGAGGCACAAATAATCTTCTGCTGAAACCGCGAAGATTCCGGAAGGAAAAAACATATAAGCGCTCCTTCTCTGGAATGGCACCTAGGATCTGGAACTCTCTCCCTCCAGAAACAAGGCTTATCCCATCCACTACACTCTTTAAAAAAGAAGTAAAAGCTATCCTCATGACTAAATACACTTGAACTAGTATCTAGAACTCTGTTAACACTGTACTACATGCTTCTACCTGCTTGACCCCTTTGCCTACTTGTATGAGTAGTCTCCCTCACATACCCCGTATGTAACCTAGTTGTACTGTTTGATTTATTGATTTATTTGTATAATTACGCCCCCACCATGTACCCCTCTATGTAACCTATTTGTACTGTTTTGATTTATTGATTTATTGGTATGAGTACGCCACCATCTATGTAAAGCGCTCTGATATCTGCAAAGATCTTGTCCGCGCTATATAAAACTTTTAAAATAAATAAATAAATATGTATGACAGTCATTGGGTAGGGGCTCAGACTATAGGGATTATAGATAAGGCCCCCCCCGGGGAACACGGGTGAAGCGGGAGTCGCGTTCCCTCCCTCTTCAAATCCACTCACAGATGGTAGACCCAAATTGACTCAGGGAGCGTGTCTCTGGTGGGCCGCTTCCAGGCATCAGGAGCCGCCGCAGCTCCGAGCACACTCCAGGACTGGAGGGGGAGGGAGGGAAGAGGAACAAGCATTGGAAATGCAATAGGTCTCGCAGCATTAGAGTTAGTGCTTTTAGAATTGTTTATGGGTTTTTTTGTAAATCTTTAGCATTTTTGTTTCCTGTAGCCAATGCTAAAGAATAAAAAAAAAAAAGCCATAAACATTTCTAAAAGCTCTAACTCAAATGCTCCGAGACCTATTGCACTGTGTGAGGGTGAGGGGTTGAGGGTGAGTGAGGGTGAGTGAGGGTGAGGGTGAGTGAGGGTGAGTGAGGGGTTGAGGGTGAGTGAGGGTGAGGGGTTGAGGGTGAGTGAAAGTGAGGGTGAGTGAGGGTGAGTGAGGGTGAGTGAGGGTGAGTGAGGGTGAGTGAGTGAGGGTGAGGGTGAGTGAGGGTGAGGGTGAGGGTGAGTGAGGGTGAGGGTGAGTGAGGGTGAGGGTGAGTGAGGGTGAGTGAGGGTGAGTGAGGGTGAGGGTGAGTGAGGGTGAGGGTGAGTGAGGGTGAGGGGTTGATGTTGAGGGTGAGGGGTTGAGGGTGAGTGAGGGTGAGTGAGGGGTTGAGGGTGAGTGAGGAGGAGTGAGAGTGCAAGAAAGTTGCAGTTTGGCTTTGAAACGGATCTGAGAGGTGTCTGCGTGATAAATGAATGATGCATAGGAATGGACAGAATGGGAATGTGTTTCGAGGACGTGCTCGGGGTGTGCATACTGGAAGCCGGGTGATGGATTCGAGGCTATGAGCGAGGGTGATGCCGAGCTCACCTCAAGGAGAGGGTGAGGGGCCAGGGCAGAAAGTAGGTGCAACAGAAGGAGCTGTGTAGCAAGAAACGCTGAGGAACGTGACACTGGTACTGCATAATGTGAAGTGTATTCCCCGCAGTGCTCAACGTTCACGGGATTTAATAAACCAAAATACACTGTCAGCAACAGCAGGGACTGGTTATTTGATGTTCCGACAAACATCGGTCTAGTCTGTGCTTAACCGCGATCAGCCGCCAGGGGGTAATGCAAGAAAATCTATCTGCAGGTTTGCTTTTCACTCCGTAAAACATGTTTATTGGAGCAAGTCCAGTGCTGTGCCTACCTGAAAGTCTTTTGTAATCTCTTTTAGATGTTCTAATGTGGCAAGTGCGGATATACACGAGTTGTTGTATTCCTGCTGATGCCACACTGTTAACTGGAGCGAGAGCTAGCTCCTAGGATCCTTATAACAAATAATTGGGGAATGGCTGAGGGAGAGGATGAAGCGTGGGTGCTTCTGCAGGAATAGCTCACAGCGATGCGTCATGTAACTGTCAAAAAAGTTGGAGAAAGGAACGTTTCAGGTGAGGATGGCCCTGCAAAAAGTCTGCAAAGTTATTGTTTGTGACGTCAGGGGGGAAGTGGGGATTTAAAAAAAAATGTGACACGGCGGGCAGGGGAGGGGGCGGAGCGGGTAAAATAAACAAACAAGACGGAGGGAAGAGAGGGGAGGGGGGAGGAGAAATGCGACACGGCGGGAAGGGGAGGGGGCGGAGCGGGTAAAATAAACAAACAAGACGGAGGGAAGAGAGGGGAGGGGGGAGGAGAAATGCGACACGGCGGGAAGGGGAGGGGGCAGAGCGGGTAAAACAAGACGGACGTGCACGCGCTTTTAAGCTCAATGCGCATGCGCATTGAGCTTAAAAGTCACGGGCACTGCAAGGAATCGCCACGATTCCTTGCAGTGGATAAAGAGTGGATAAGCCCCCATAGTCTCGCTTGCTCGATGCGCATGCGCATCGACAGGCGAGACCTAAAAAGTCAGGGATGAGGCCCGCCAACGTGTCAATACGTTTGCCCGAGTTCCGCTGCGAGCCCTCACCACAATCCAGGCCCCGGCTTTCACTCCTCCTCCAGGCCCTGGGGGGTCCGGGATCGTTCCCAGGCGTCTGGCCGACGACGCACGACATTTGCTGCCGGGGACCTCTTAGATCTTCTTCCCAGTCTAAGAATCCAGTGAACAGGATCACTGAAGCGGCGTCAGTATTCCGGTCCCACTGTCACGCGAGGTCCCGGCTCCCACTTCTCGACCAGGCCTCGACCGCGACGTCAGCCCGAACTCAGCCTCTGGTTCCAGTACGAGTCCGCAGGGTCAGGATCGTGTACTGGACACCTTCCCCTTAAGTGAGTGTGCGATCAGGTTCCGGATAATTGTGCCAGATAGAGGGGGAATGAAAGGGATCGGCGGAGCTCTGCTAAGGAGCGGCCATCGCGCCTTGCGGTTTAGCCATGCCCCGGATATCCATTTCTTAATTGCCTCAATTCTCTTCAACTCTCCATCTGTGAGAGCCGTAAGAAATGAGTTGGGATTAATCCTGCTAGTCGAAGCCTGAACTACCGGGCTTTCCAGCTTAGGGTTCTGTATCAAGAAAGCAGGGTCACCCGGAAAAAGTGTATAGTGTTGTGGCACCTGTCTACTTATGGGTGGGCTGGAACAATGTTTTGCTCTGGTATGTACGAGTGTCAGGCAGGGCTTTGTTGAATGGCTGCAAGTGCTAAAAATAGGTCTGCCCAGGCTTCAAAACATCAGTAAGGTTATTGGTTTTCACCTCAACAGATGGCAACTGTAAGTGCAGGGCGTCAGCTGCTTTGTTTAGGACTACAGCAAACAAAGCTGCCTCTTCTATTCAAAGGCCAGGGGAAGACCCTAACTCCATATAATTGTAAGTGTCCAACCCATTGCTCTCGAGTGGCCAAACAGAACTTGCCATCATATTGTTGAGGGAGTCCATCCTCAATAATCTCCCCAGTAATCCAAAGCTGTGCGAATTTAGTTGGAGTCCGGTTTTGCCTGAATCAGAATGATCCGAGGCTGGTCATCGTGGAACTATTCCAGCATGCGATCTCTGTAGAGAGGGATTCAGTTCAGAATCAGATTGGGGAATAGGACTGATGTTCTTCAGCATCGGGGCTGGGGTCAACGTGGCAGGAATCGGCGTGGATTGTGGTGCCAGATGTGAAGTCTGCTCCGGAGTTGGTGGTGAACCTGAAACGGGTTCAGAAGGCACAAACAGTACAGAGGAGATATCCGCTGGCTTGAACCCATCTGGAGACCCACAGCAAGTTAGTGGGGCCCAAAGACACACCAGAGGGAGCCGACATGGTTCCTAAGATTCACAGCATGGCTTCTTTGATTATAACTAGCACCTTTGCCTTGTACAGTGTTGTCAACAATGATGTCATTTTAAATGTCACATTGGCATTATCAATGAGGTCATTGAACAGGTCATGAGTGATGTAATATGTGAGATAATAAGCAGTGCATGTGAAGACACAAGTTTAAGTTTCTTCTGTTAACTATAATTGAATATATGAATTTCAGTGATTTGTTTCAGTTTAAAAATGTAATATTCTAACTGACATTTTCACCCAACTATATAAGCTGTCACTTTTTACAGTGCGTTTCTCAGTTTTTTATGTAACTTCCAAGTAAAACATCATAACCATACCAAACTATAACATTACTTTAACCTTTAGGTTTTTCAGTGAATTTCTAGGGGTTTTTAATGTAAAGTAATATGTTATTATCATACCTAGCTAGGTCTAACTTGTGTCGCAGGGCTTGGATGCCCAGCTCCCGTGGGTGAACCCCCAATATCCCCCGCCAACGGCCAGCAGCCCTGCTTATCAGTAAGAATGGTTATCACATTTTTTTTGAAACAGGAAAAATGGCAAAAACTGCTGCAAACGCCTAAGAAATGGGCAGAAATTACATTTAAAGAATATATTATGTTTCTCAAACTAAGACCATAATTATTAGAAAATCACATCGAACAGAACGCAATTAACTGATTATCAATATTTATGAAGGTTTCAAAAGCAAGTTAATTGAAAGATGCAATTATATTAAAACATCGTTTTTCCGCAGTTGATCCTCTCACTCACCTCTACTGTTCACCCACATGCAGCTAAGGTGTCATTAAACTAAATGATTGGCAAGGCATCACATTTTAGTAAAGTTCTATATGAGCACATTATAATCAGTAAAACATCCTGAGAGACAAGTAGTTCCTGAAGCATTTTAACACCTCAATGTGCCCGGTGAGCTGAGAGGCAGGTGCCTGTGGGGACCTGGTGGTCAGCAAGCAACAATGCAACCTGTAAGCAAGGGAGCCATATGGGTCCCTGGCATGGCGGAAGACCAGGACAAGCACTGGGGAACTTGAGTTGTTAGCTGGGGCCATCGCACTCCAGTGGCCGTGCCGGTTGTGGTGCCTCTGGCCTGCCCATGCCGCTCTGACAACTCCAGGCCTTGTACTCAATCAAGGGCTATTTCAGGGGCTAGACTGGGAGGGCAGGCAGGTCATGCCTGGGGTAAAGCAAAGAGTGGGTCTTTCCACCCAACTCATAGGTGAAAAGTAACTGCAGGCCACCCTGATGTAGCTGCCTATGCACACAGGTACAATAACTGTTTGGAGGACGAACCAGAAGCTGCATTGCCAGGAAGAGAGTCTTGGGTCCTGTGGCGCCAGGAAGAGCAGAAGTAACAACCCTCCCCCCACACACACACCTGTGTGGAATTTCCTGGCCCGGGTGGAACCCCCACCTGACCGATCATTGGTCACAACCTACGGCAGAGAGCCTGCGAGGTGTGATGTCAGCCCCAGGAGCAGCCTACACTGATCCCCATACTGACCATATGTGACACCTCCCACGGAGCAGGACAGTTGCTTCCTTGCAAAACAGCTGCTGGATTGAACAGAGGAATACCCTTGAGGGCTGCAGGTGGTAATGATGTAGTGACTGGAAGACATTGAAAGACGTGAGGCAGCTGGGACACTTAAGAGTTTCACGCACTAACCTTGGGACTGACTGGAACGCCTGGGCCTGCACCTTGAGTGCCAACAACGGAGGATTACGGTCAGAGAATTGGGTGAGCCCTGCAAACGAGACTGTGATGTCCTCCCCCTCTGGCAGTCTTGCAGGGGAGAAGCAGTGCGAGTATATAGTGGGAGCTGCGCTGACCACTATGGTGAAAGGCGGTGGAGCACCAACATCTTCCCAGGGGAAAATAACCAGGCCAGGGGTGCCATCACGACCAACAGCAATTGTGGACTGGACGCCCTCGGCGGCTGTACTGCAGGCAATCAGAAACCTATCTATGCCCTTAGAGGGGAGGATCGACGATAGAGGGACACAGTTCTCCGTACTACGACAAGACCTGTGAAACACTGTGGACTACATGACCAAATTAGAAACTCACCTCTTATCAGCAAAGAATGAACCACACTCAATCAAATAGTATTTGTACAGCATGGCTAATCACCAAAGGGAGTATCCAGGTGACGAATTGAAGGTATCAGTCGAAGAGCCAGGTCTTCAATCCCTTCTTGAAGTGGGTCAGCAAGAGTGCGGTGAAGAGGTGCAGGGGGAAGGCATTCCAGGCTTTGGCATCGAGGTGGGATAAACAGCGTCCTCTTGAATAGCAGCAGCGAATACATGGTGTCTGTATGAGAGCGAGGTGTGCGGAGAAGAGATTCTCTGGAGGTCGGTGGTAATGCAGGCGGTGGTTCATGTAGGCGGGTCCCTGGTAGGGGAGGGCTTTGTGGCTTAAATCCAGAAGCTTGAATTGGCATCTTTTCTGGACGGGGAAACAGTGGAGTGCCACAGGTGATGTGGGCCCTCGTGGGCAGGTTGAGGATCAGTCTTGCAGCTGCCATCTGGATCGCCTGGAGTATATGCATTGAGTTCGGTGGTGGTGGTGTCTGCATAGAGTGCCTAGCCATAGGTCAGTCGGCTGGTGAGGAGGGCATGCGCCACCCTTTTCCTGGTGTTGATGGGGATGCCACTTGAAAACTTTGCAGTGTGTGGAAGCAGGCTGAGGAGACAACATCGACCTGACGTTTTGTGGAGAGTTTGCTGTCCAGGAGGATGTCAAGGATGCGGGCATGGTCTTTTGGTGGGGGGGGTCCGAGCTCCACCAGCCGTCATTCCAAAGGGTGGTGTGTCTACTGAAGATCAGAAATTCAGTTTTGTCCATATTGAGCTTGAGGCAGTTGTCCCTCGCTGAGAGTGATAGGATAAGCTGGGTATCTTAAGCGTAGCAGATGATGTTGAGGTTGTGTGATCGGACGATGTCTGCGAGTGGTGTCATGTAAATGTTGAAGCCTTGGGATTAGCCACAGATGGTGTGCCTCGGTTGTGAGGTGAAGAGAGGAGGCGGACTCTATGGGTGCATGTGGTGAGTAAGGATACCATCCATCTGAGCGCATTGTCTGTCATTCCAATCTGGCATAGTCAATTGAGGAGTGTGTGGTGGGAGACAGTGTCCAAGGCTGCGAAGAGGTCAAGCAGGATCAGGATGGTTGATTTGCCTCTGTCGAGTGGGGGTGCCGATGTCATCTGCTGCGGAGATTAGGGCTCTTTGTACTATGGTTGGTTCAGAAGCCCATTGGGATGGGTCTATTAGGTTGTTTCACTCCAGGTGTTTGGCCAGTTGGAGGCCAATGGCCTTCTGTAAGGCCTTGGCATGGAACGGGAGCAGTGAGATGGGATGGTAGTTTTGGAGCTCGTTGGGGTCTGCAGAGGGTTTTTTGATGAGGGATCTCACCGCGCATTTCTAGGCCTCCAAAAAGTTGGCTGTGGTTATGGAGGCATTGAAGATAGAGGTGAGCTGGTGGTTGATCTCGTCGCTCTTCCAAAGTTGAAAAGATGGTGGAGGTATGGATCAGTGGGAGCTTCCAAGTGGATAGAGTTCATGAGAGTGGTTATGTTCAGTGTGCTGAGTTGTTCCCATGCAGTGAGAGGGTGGTCGGAGGGTTAGGGATCAAAGTTTCTATAGATGGTGGCTATCTTGCTGTGGAAAATGTCGGTAAGCGAGTCACAGAGTTCATGTGAAGAGGGGATTGAGTTTTCAGAGGCTGACTGGGAGGTGAAGACTTCCTTGAATTGATTTGCGCTAGTCTCGATCCAGTGGGTTGGGCATCCTTTTTTGAGGCTTTGAGCTCGAGCTGGCAGTCATTAAGGGCGGATTTCAAGGTAGCTCGTCGATGTGGTTACCACTTGTGCAATCTTTTTTCCAGTTGTTTGCACCTGTGCTTTGATGTATTTGGTGCCGGAGTGTACCACACGGCTCATTTGGTAGGTCTGTGCGTTTTAGTTGGTTTGGTGGGAGCATCTATGGTGAGGCGCTGGTGAACCAGGTGTTGAAGTTCTCTACTGCCTGGTCCATTTGGTGGTGATGTATGATGCTGAGGGCATAGTTCCATTGTTGCCAAATGACCATGGTCCATCTGCAGTAAGGGGCACTATGGTGGTTGGGGACGGTGGAGTGAGGTTAGGCGAGGGTGAAGTGTACGATGGAGTGGTCTGACCAGGTGAGTTCTGGAGTGTGCATCCAATTCTGTTGCTGGACATGAAGATATGGTCCAGTGTGTATCAATCTTTGTGTATGGGGTCAGTGACCAGATGCTTGATGCAGATGTTGTCCAATCTTTCGAGGAGGTTGGTGGAGTTGGTGTCAGTGGAGTCTTTCAAATAGAAGTAGATGTCTCCAAGGAAGACTAGTGATCTGACTTGATAGAAAGCGGGTGATGAATTCAGTGATGGCATCACTTGGGCCGGTTTCTGGGCCTGGTTGTCTGTGTATGATGGTGGTTATTTTGTCGATGCGAAGCTGTTAGTCGATTTGTTCCATGGCATTGTTTCGTCAATGGTGATAGTGAAGGTGATCAATTCCTTGTGTATGATGATGATGCCACCTTGGTGTCTGTTGGTGAAGTCACAGCGTTTCATCTTGTAGCCGAAGCATGTTGCCATGGCGATGACCGGTGGTGGATGCAGGGTTGAGCCAGGTCTTTAATGAAGGTCATTTCGGGGCAAGGATGGAGATTGTGTCACAGACTTCAGTGGCGTGTTTGCAGAGAGATCTGGTGATGATCAGGAGGCAACTGAGTTTTTCTGAGGTGGTCTCGGCAGCCATGGTGCTGGTTGCTGGAGTGGAGGTGAACCAGCCGCAGATGCAGGTGAAAAGTCACGATGTGTAGCGAAGCGTGGCAGCAGTTGTTGCATCCGGGGTCCAGGGCACGGAGGTCTGCAGCAGTCCAGGCGTCGCCAGGCGCATATGGCCTTGCATTTGCCGTGGCTGTAGTGTGGCCACACGGCAGCCTCCATAAGAAGTCCTGGGAGGTGGGACAGGCTGGCAGGGAGCCGGAAGGGTGGCAAACAGAAAATAGGTGGGAGCGGGAATGGTGGTGTTTAGTGGGCACAGTACACAGAGGGGAGGGAGAAAATACAATATGAAAACAAATTATACTAAATTTTAAAAAGGGCTCACAAGACTAAATTAAACTAAAACGGAGCTAACAGGATTACAAAAGGAAACAACTACTTGCTTAGTAGCCGACTGAACTGGCCGCCTCACTGCAGCGAAAAATGCAGCAGACTCTAGGAGATGGGCGGAGGGAGCGACACAAAGCAGGAGGAGTGGCGCAGAGAGCAGGCGATCAAAGACACTCCCTTAAACTTGATTTTACATAACTCTGTAAAGTCACACTACAGCTGGAGACGCACCGAAGACAGAGCAGATCCCGGAGCAATAAAGTACACCTGGTAAGAGCCCTAAAGGGCGTCTTGGGAGGAAGACCAGTACCGTTAAAACTTTTTGCCAATCAGTTTAAATTATGGGTCACAACTGAAAGGATGCCCAGGTTTTTGACTTTAAGCCACCTTCAGGGGTCCCCTTCTCGTTTTGTCATCCTTAGACTGTTTTACCTAGACAGAGATGCGATATGCAGAGAAGGCTGAGCCCAGCAGATTGTTTAGCTAGATTTGGTTGAAATTATATTTCTGGATTACACTGTGCTGCTCCAGCAGAAAAGGAGGACATTCAAATGAGGTGAAAGCCAGATTTTGGTCTATGCAAATTAAATATTAGCTCCTCTACCCTGCAAGACTCAAAGCAAACTGTCTGGGGTAAATGCCCTTTTTTGACAAGGCTGATGAGGCCTCGCGATGGGTGGAGATGAGACCACTGACCGCAACTACCCATGGTGCCTAATCAACCCCTGAAATGGATTCTTGGGAGGACTGTTCCCCTGCCTCAGACTGGATGCAGTATGCGCCATGGTAGGGTCAGGTTGGTGCCCAGCAGGCCAGATGCAGCCAAAGACAGACTCTTCGACATAGGAAGGAGGTTTAGTACACAGTAGCACTACCCAGACCCAGCAAAGCAACAACTCGGGGACCAATATCCCTGTCCGCAGATCAATAGTGATCATAACCTAAAGGGAACTCAAGGATTAGAAGGCAAAAATCGAAGATGGAAGGACATGATAATAGGAAGAGACACCAGCTTCTACCCTGAGCTGTCTTGGAGGTCTCTAGAAGCAGGATGAAAGACTTGCAAGATAAAAGGGTGCCGATTGGGAGAAAAGATGGATTGCAGTTGGGTGGGGTGGTTTTATCGATGACCTGTTCGAGACAGAGGCCCCCCACATTCCCAAGTTAACATCAGAAGCTGTTGACCATTAGGTGACAGATGCTTCAATTCTGGAAGTGGGGGCTGGGAGGGGGTGGGGGTTAGAGCTGCCTATTGCACTCCAAGTTAGGGAGTTTCTTTGATACAAGACTTCTTCATACAACTCTCGCACACATGATTTCCTGCAATAGCACATGCAGAGATTGAACAATTCTCCTATATCCTCATATGAAACATCAAATGACAAATGCAAGAGGGCTGCAATCTTCAATCACGCCAAAAGGTTGGGAGCAAAAGTCCTCTGGGAAGGAGGGGGGTAGGAGGGAACACTGCTACACCATGGCTTATCACGCAGGATATAACTAGGTGGAGGGAGCAAGAGGTGGGGTCATATTACTTACGACATCTTTTCTCCTGATCATATCAGTAGACTATATGGATAGGAACCCCGTGTTCATACATTTCTGGCATGGTATGAAGGTTCACTGTCCGCCTTAGCAGACAGATTCCCGCAGGGGTAATGATACGAGGAGGCACTTCAACTCAGCGATGGACTCAAAATTAGATGGTACAAGCTGTAGGGCAACAACCAAATCAACTCAACTTGCCTAATTGCAAGGACTTTTGGATACCTGAAGAAAATGTCACCCCAAAACGAAGCAATATACCTTTTAACTCATTCGGACTCCTCATTTTCACGCCTAGACTATTTCTTCTTGCCAGCAGGATTAAAGAGTGCTCCTATGTGGCTTGTTGGACCACTCTCCAGAGGTGCCATTTTTTAGGAGTGGCTCAAAAGCCACCAGGGATGGCTAGCAAAGGAACATGTGGTGGTTCAAAGATGAATAATTCTCAAATAGAATCAGCGATGAGGAGAATTCGTAATTAGATATCAATATTAACTCTGCTACATGTTTTCGGAAGCCTTCAAGGCAGCGACACACAGCCATATTAAGGCATTGAGAACAGGGACCAAGAGGGAGCAAGGCAGAGAGGCAGACACCCTAGAGGCTCAACTATTCAATTCAAGAGGCTTTGGTAAACTGCATAGCTACCCGATGGCTTCCCAGCGCTATAACAGCACATGATGTCAACTCCCTATAGGAGCCAAGTCGAATAGAGCTATGTTTTCAAGGCCTGGCGAAAGGGGAGAGGGAGCGAGTTCCAAAACTTGGTGGGTAAATAGGAGAAAAAAAGATCTTACTTTCGGAACATGTAACAAATGGGCAGAGGAGGATCTGAGAAGTCTTACAGGAACATAGGGAGGGGTCAACAATCTCAACAAAGTGATGGCGTAATTTATGCAAAAGGCATGGGCCTTATCATTATGTAATTTTATAATGCGCGCAGCTGCCCCAGCAAAGGGGTGTCCCGGCGCTGAAAGCGGGCTCAGAAAGGCAGCAGGAATAGAATTGGTTGCTTCACAGGACCCTGGTGGAGGGAGTGCAGTGCCTTACCTGCAGATTGATCCTAGGAAGGTTCATCAGTAGACAGGCAGCTACATTCTGTATAATCTGAAGCCTATTAGTCACACATTAGGGGGAGCCAAAATAAAGAACCGATCCGTAATCAAGCAGGAAAAGATGAGGGCCTGGACAAAAAGTCTTCTTGCTGGGAAGGGGAGAAGATTTAAGACCCTTCTCAAAAGTCTAATGATGTCAAAGCAGGTAGAGGCAAGTATTTTCACCTGGTACTCCATGGTGAGATTGGAGTCTAGCCACACTCCAAGGCTCTTTATCACTCATTAGCGGCAGGGGAGCACTTCCAAACAGGCAGATGGTGAATTTGGAACTACAGTACTGAGGTTATTGACCAGCATTGTAACCTCCATTATATTAGCATTAAGCTTGAGCTTGAGCTTACAACTGGCCATCCAACTGGATACTGACCGAAAGCAGTGAATCAGGTTATGATGGTTGGAGCTGGGTTATGGTGAAATGAATATCACCACTTTCGTATCATCTGCATAAGAAACTAATGTCAACCAAAAAGAGCATACTATTTTGGCCAGAGGAAGCATGTATACATTTAAAACGGTGGGGCTGAGAGAAGAGCTCTGTAGAACGCCGCAATTTAAAGAGAGACTATCGGAGTACCAGGAGTGATCTAGAACATGGAAGGTTCTATTTTCCAGGAAGGAAGAGTGCCTTTTCAGAGCTGGACCTCAAATGTCCACTTTAGAAAATCTGTGCATCAGGTTGGGGTGGTTAACTGTGTCAAAAGTGGCACTTAAGTCCAAAAAAATAAGTGGCACCAATCCGCCACAATCTAGAAGAGATTTAAATTCCTATACTACAAATAGCAGAGCTGTTTCAGTGCTATGAAGGGGTCCAAAATCCCTTTGTGTATTAGATGTCATTAGCCTCGAGGAACGCAAAAAGATGAGTGTTCACTTGTTTCCCCAGGAGCTTTGATAGACCTGGTAGCAAAGATACCGGTCTGTAATTACGCAGGCAGCAAGATTCTAGCCTGGGTTTTTAACTAAAGGTTTAACCACAGCATGCTTCCATTGGTGGGGAACTTCCCCCAAAGTGAGAGAGAGAGAAAGATTCAACAGATCAGCTAGACGAGGTTGACGCTGTCAAAGCCATGACGTAGGACATATAAAGCGGCAGGGTCAAGGTGGGATCCAGATTTTACTTTCAGTAGAAAATCTGACAGTCAATTCCAGAAAGGGCTATGTGTACTTGAGAGCTGGACCTCAAAGTCAAAGGACGACCACACCCTGAGATGACTGGCAGCACATTGAGGAGCTTTGTTGACTCAGTCAGGACTCTGCCAGGATCTTATGGCTCACCACAAACATACTCCTCCTCTATGAGTGGGAGGGCATGGCAAGCAAATTATCTATTGGCTGGCGACGCAAGACTTCGAGCGCCGCATAATTCCATTAAGACCTAGTAGAGGATATCACCTCAATTGCATAGCATTCAAAAAATACCATGAAGATTTGTATGCAGCTCAGGTTTCTTTAATGGAGGAAAAATCTACCCCCATTAGCACCTGGCCTAATTGGGAGTAAATTAACCACCCCCCCCCCCCCCCCTCCACCCCCCCAAAAGAGAGGAGCTGGATGCGCCATTATCCTTGGAAGAAGTCTAGGAGGCTATCTCTGCTATGCGTAATGATGGAAAAACACCAGGCACTAATGGGTTACCCATTGAAATCTTTCAGTGCTATTAGTTGCTGCTGGCACCACATCTTTTTGGCATTATATTGGGAGGTGGCTGAGGAAGAAATGATTGTGGTAGGCCCTAAGTTGGGAACAGAGCGTTATTTTAATCAGTCAAATTCTCAGATTAACACCTAAGCCATGGTCTTCACTATACGGATGGTCATGGCTAAGGCGGGGAGACAATAGCTGTAGCTCTGATGGATATTCGATTCAGTTCACTTGCCTTTTATGCATCAGATATTCCTGGAGGATGAACTTTAGTTTACTCTTTCTTAGACTTGTTTAGGCCCTTTGCCTCCTGGGGATATATTTCCAAATTAATGGGATATTGTCTTTCCCCTTTCTGTCAAGGAGAGGCACAAGACAGGGCCATCCTCTTTACTTTTCGTGCTGGTTTTTGAGCCACTATCAGCGTGGATCCAACAAGACGCTCAGCTGTGGGGAATCCGGTGGAGCTGAGGCAATAAAGACCGCCACCCCCTACCATCCTCCTTCTTGAACGACTTTCTTGTTAACCAATAGAGACCAGTGTGCTCTGCTGCTAGGCTCCTGGATCTATGAAGACGCCTACAGTTTAAAAGAAAATTTTCTAAAATCACAGTCGGTATCGAACGGCCACTATCATGAGATCCGAGCTCAGAAAACTCTAGTGTACTCCTATTGTTACTTCTAATATCTGAGAATCAATATCTCTAGTTTCCAGACATAGCTGGGAGCTGATCATTGCACTGCTGCTGGCACGGACGCAGAGGGAAATGTTAACCTGGGATAAGTTGCCCCTTTCCATCATAGGCAGTGGAGTTTTTTCCCCCCAAATGACCGCTCTGTCCAGATAGTTGTACACACTGCAGGAATTCCTTTTCATGCTACCCACAACTCTTTTTTTGGATATCAATGCCACACGGAGGACATTTTGTAGGAGGAGGTGCACAACCTACAATCTTCCTACATAAATGTATACAAGCTCAACACGATGGTGGGTTGGGGGTGCCTGACCTTCTGTATTACTGTGCTTCGCAACTAGTGACCCTAATGGCTGGATGGCGGTTTAGATCCTGAAAAGTGACCTCTTCCAAACTTGGAATCTAGAGGCGATAATGTATGGGTCTGCAGTTCCCACAGGTATGTCTGAGCTTAGCTGACACAGCGCTCAAAAACACAAAGTACTTCAAAGCAATTACTGCACAGATTTCCTTATTGCCTGGCTCTTGCATCCCACAGATATCTGGCCTTATGGGGTTCAGACCCTCGGATATGAATGGTATCTTAAAAGGGTAGAGACGTGTAAACATACTAAATCGTTCGAACAGCCAACTGAAGAATATGCCCAACATGCCTCTCAATTTCTCCACCATGCACTTGTTCAACATAAGAATTACTAGATGTCTTAGAATACAATCCATTGGAGCCCAAGATAGTGAATGAGCAGCTTGCAAGAAGGGAATTTTCCGCATTCACAGATCACTGGTAGTGAACTCCTTTTTATTACACTTGAAGACTAAATCGTAGATAGATGTGGGCCTGCTTGAAGACAAGGAATAGCGCCTTGAGACCCTCCGGGTAAGTAGAGCGCTCTATAAAAGTCTATGATTGATTGATTGATTGAAGATGGTACCCAGATGCTTAGCTACTTCAGAGAAATGATGGTTCCCATCATTTAAATTTTTCCACAGAGCAGATCTTGACCCAAACAGGCTTTGGTACATGGGGAGGAGGAAGACACACCTGTGCCCCAAATATGAAGTTGAAAAGTCGGAGTTCTTTTTTTTTTTACGTGATCTGGCTCTGTCATGACATTGCTTACAGCTGGTCTCCAGTGTATAGAACACTGGGTGCTGTTGCATATACTAAGACTCCACCCCGTCTAGCCATAGAGGGGAAGACAAAAACTTAATGGGAACCTGTAAGTTAGTTGCAATTGACTTCTTAGTGGCTAAGCGAGACATAGCTAAACATTGAATAGCAGCAACCCCCTGGCTGAATGGACCTCTGCATCTGCCGAGGCACAAGATTGCCCTTGTAAATATCATAAAATATGGCCCCTATGGTGGGGGAAATAAATTGTTGAACAAGATCAGTGTTGGGACAAAAGGGGTGGGTGGGATTTGCTGATAATACTAAAGAATTATCCCTTTAATTATTTTGCCAATGAAGAAAATGTTTCTTGGTTTTGAAATTCAGTAAAAAGAATAATTAAAAATAAAATAAAAAAAAGGAGTGGCTCAGTCCGTTCTAGCCCGATTGCTAACTTAAGTTAATAGAAGCCACTACTACACCCTCTTCTGGACCTCAGTCCTTGCTGATTTTATGATTATTTCGCTCTGCCTAGATATTTAAAAAAAATAGGTAGAAAATATCGAACAAATGACGACTCCGTGGAACTTCTAAAAAGAAAATCTGCACCACAGATTCTGACTGTTAGATATTATGTTTCTCTTGTTTAAGAGAGGCTTTGCCGACTTTCACAAAGAATATAGATTCTTTGCATGAAGCTACTGTAGCCAGAGTATAAATACTGCACTTTTTTTGACAGGCGCAATTCCCCATGTACTCCTCAAACTGAAGGAGTGAAGCCTTCTGATATCAATGACTTGATAGATTTTTTAGATTTTACCAGTTTTACATTCATTCATTCAACACATTGACAGTTTGCCAGTCTGAAGTCTTGTACATGTAACTAGATGTCAAATCAAAAAAGCTGTGACCAAAACAGACAACAGGTAAAGATTAAGCAAACAACGAACCATTAAACATAACCTAGCATTTTAAAGATGTTTATAGGAAACAATTTCAATTCTCTCCACAAGGAGAAATTCGTGGCATAAACAATAAGCAAAATGAAAATACACAATTTAAGGGATGGCGGGCAGAATAGTGATAATTAAAAGTGAGTAGTGTAGTAACGTAAGACATGGTCTAGTGTCTCAGCATGATGTAAGCACACTAAACACACACCCACCACCAGGCGTCATAGGTCAGATGACCCTGGCTAATAAAAGGGGCTGAGCGCACGTGCTCAGGGCCCATTACCTAACCCTCACTATGGTGTCCGTGTCGGATTATTCAGATTAGCATGAGGGCCTAGGCGTCCCTCACCAAACCTTACATTGGCAACGAGGCAGAGCTGTGCCCAGCGTGCCACAGCCATATGAAGAAATCGTGGGGAAAAGGGGAGAGAGCTACAGGGCGACGTCACGCACCCCCTCCCCCGCAGGATCGGCGCCGGCTGCCGAGAGGCCCGAGGGGCGTGTGACGAGCCCCGGACCTGGACGTTAATGAGAAGGTGACCGGGAGCCTACCCCGCACCTCTCTACCCTGCTGCGCCCACATCGGCGGAAAAGTGCCCAGGAGGTAAAGTGGACCGACTGGAGCCCACCCGCGGGGCCGCCACTGACCCCGCCACGGAGATCCCACGCAGAGCCCACCCGCGAGGCAAGATAGGCCGTCAGCCAAAGATGACGAAGCCGAGTACCCACCTCGACCCCGCAATGACGGCGCCCTGCCGGTGTCTGGGAAGAGGGCCCCAGGCGGAAGACTACCCAAGCCGGAGCCTACCACGCAACTGAGGAGCCGACCCGTCGTGGGTCCGACGCTGAAGGTGAGCCTGGCCGCAACCAGGTGACCACAAGCGAAGCAAGGCCAGCGGAGCCCACCCGCGGCCTGCCTGCAGCGTCCCCTGTTCCCCGCCTCGCAGCTGGTGCGAGGTGAGGCTGCGGGGCGAGTGAACGAAAAGGGAACGCCCGGCCCGCAGCGCGTGAAGAGCTGCCGGGCACTAATACATAAAGCGGAGCCCACTCGCGAATGGCCGAAGCAGCGCCAGCACCCCTACACTGCCCTAGCAAGAATTAGAGGAGGCGCGGTGCGGCTGTGAGCCAGCAGGAGCCCAGCGCTGCACAGAGTATCGGAGAGCGGCCAGCAGCGTGTGAGGAGCCGCCGGGCGCCTATACACGCAAAGCGGAGCCCACCCGCAACTGCCGGGAGAGACTACCTAACATCCCTCCCTCCCCCCCCCGCGCGCGGCGAGAACTGAAAGAGGCTGCCGCAAAGGGGAAAGGAAAGCGAAGAACGCAGCCACCAGGAAAAGCGTCAGCCCCCACCCCCGCGCGGCACATGCCGTGAAAGGCCTGCCGCGAGGGGGGGTGGTGGAGGAATGACTGAAGGCGCCACAGTGGGAGACCACCCCGCTGCTCCCATCCGGCCCCGAAGTGCAGCAGCGCCAAAAGCACCCACAGAGTGTCCCTCCATGCGGTAACAATATGAGAGGAATGGGACTCACCGGCAGTCAAGAGGAGTCCTCGGTGATCCCTGCATCCGCGTGCCGTCTGAGGAGGTACCGGTTCTCAGGGTGACAAATGTGAGACCACAAGGAGCCCAGGGGCAAGCCTAAACGAGCCTGGGGCCGGGCGGGCCAGAAAGTGAAAGTACACAGGGCCCGTCGTGTGAGGAAACTGCTCAGGACAGTGATCAGAAATAGAGCAAAGGCAGCACTGCCACCTAGTGGTTTTGGTGCAGCAGTGCGGCTCAAGACAATGAGCAACGAAATGATATGCCTGCATTAGTGGAGCACTGAGAGTGCTTAGAGACAATTCTAGGCGGCCAATGCTCATGGGGAAAAGTCAGGAAAGGAAGCCGATGTGAGGAATAGAAGGTGCACTGTACAAGATACGCAAGTGCCAGAGCAGGACACACTGAGGCGCAAGACTGGCACAGGGACGCAGTACAGCACCACAGGACGCCGCAGTGAAGTCTGCCCAGATGGACAGGGACTGCAGTAAGGAGACGACACTGTGCAGCAACCTGCTTTTAGTCACGTCCCAAGAAAGACGGCAAACTGATCACCCCCAGGAAGCAGAGAGCACAATGCTCGACAAGGAAAAGCACCCAAGCCCGGAGGATGGTGTAACAAGGCGCAGAAGCGCGCCAGGAGTGAAGGAACTCCACACACCAGGACAACATAGCACTGCGCAGGACGGCGCAAGGAGTGAAGGAACTCCACGCACCAAGAGAAGGATGACGGAGCAGAAGCGCAGTCCACCAGAAGCACTGGAGCCACACCGACTGAAAGCACAGTGACGCCTAGTGGCCACAGGCCGTCATTGCTGCCGGAAGACAGTGACTGGAGCACCACCACGCAAAGGTACAGTGGTTCCAAGACTCCCCACCAGGCAAGTGCGACACCGTGAAGAAGCGCCACAACCGCCGGCACTGCTCCAGCGTCCCAGAAAGAACGCCAGCACACCCCGTGAGGTAACGGGGAGCGACCTGAACACGAAGAAGCAAGAAGGAGTGGTGACGTAACCCTCCGCACCAAACGAAGCACAGGAAGAGCGTGGACAGAAACGCGCCAATGCGACAGCACCGCAACAGAATGAGTAGCGAGCACACGGAAGACGGCAAAGCGTGAGGACTCACGCAGAAGGTGAAGCCGACCACTCAGTCTGGTCGCGAAGAAGGGAGAAGCCGACCAACCAGATGGTCGCACGAAGAACCCGTACGACCACACGACGCGACGCATCCAAGAAGCCGGCCAGCCAGATGGCCGCACCAAAAGCCGACACACGGGGGGTCGCGAAAGGAGGTGACCGAAGGAAGGGTCAACAAACAGTGACATAGCAAGTATCCAGCACGAGAACCGAAGATAGCGGTCCAAGAAGTTCGAACACCAAGACACAGTCCACGAACATGGACAAGCGAATTTAGACAACCACAATTCAACATCCAGAGTTAAGGGAGAAGATCGCAACGACCGGTCCAGTCACAGACAAGAAGGAGACAGTGTCCGAGAACCAGGACAAGACCAGGGGAAAAAAGGCAGAGTGCACGCTGCCTGGAGAAGTCTGGTCAGGAAGATGAAGACAGCAAGATGACCAGACCGCGTTGCGAAAAAAAAGAAAGGAGAAGACCAGGGGGAAACAGGCGGAGTGCACGCTGCCTGGAGAAGTCTGGTCAGGAAGATGAAGACAGCAAGATGACCAGACCGCGTTGCGAAAAAAAAGAAAGGAGAAGAGGTCCGAGTGGCACGTTTGCCACCACCGAAGAAAAGAAAGGAGAAGAGGTCTGAGTGGCACGCTTGCCACCACCGTAGAAAAGAAAGGAGAAGAGGTCTGTGCAGCACGACGACAGGAAGACAAGAGAAAGGAGGAGAGCAAAGAGGAGTGTAGACCAAGACACCACAACACACCAGGAGGGGAAACACCGACGAGAACATGAGAGGTGCACGACAGTCCACACGCACGACCGGGACACATGCAACATCACTGGAAGCAAGCATCCACGTGCGAACCCGACAGTCACCCAGGAAGGACAGAGCGAGCAGGCCGGTCTGTTGGCAACAACCACCTCTGGGATGGAACGGAGACAGGGCCGTGGAAATCCAGGGGCAGAGGCCTCAGGGACACCGGTGGCAGCGGATCCCACAACGAGACACGGACTGTTGAAGCTTGTGCTGAAGATCCTGGAGGACCGAAGGTCACACACGACGGAACCAGTGCCAACAACACCCTTTCAGGTGGAGCTTTGGACACAGAGAGAGGACCCGTAGCGACTTCCTTTAACACATTGGAGCGGCAAGGCGGCATGTCCTCCGGTCCAGTGGGAGCCTGGCAGATGAGGGCCTCCGGGTCGTCCAGTGAGAGGGGACACCCACGAGATGGGGGTATCCGTGAGAGGGATAAACTGCAGCTGAAGATCCCATCTGGAACAGACACCAGTTTGACCTAAACACCTTGACCAGGACAGTCCAGCGGAAAGCAACACACTCGGGACCTGCTATTCCTACTTCTACACGTTCACAGGATGTGAAACAGAGCGAGAGAGACTGTACAGCCCACCTAAAAGCTGCAAGTCTGCCAAGACAAGAAGAGACACCATTGCCAGTAATTGACGTGACCAGCAGTGGAGAAGACTACGTCGGAGTCGTCGTGATTGAGTTATGGGTTTTGTGTGAACTATACTCATTCCCACAGGTTGGACTTTAGTTAGTTTAATTTTCTTAACTAAGGTTGGGAGGGATGTAGTAATGTAAGACACGGTCTAGTGTCTCAGCATGATGTAAGCACACTAAACACACACCCACAACCAGGCGTCATAGGTCAGATGACCCTTGCTAATAAAAAGGGCTGAGCGCACGTACTCAGGGCCCATTACCTAACCCTCACTCTGGTGTCCATGTCTGATTATTCAGATATGCATAATGAGGGCCTAGCGCCCCTCACCAAACCTTACAAGTAGAGAGACGCATTTAAAAAAAAAAAAAACTAGAGAAACGGTCACATTTTTCTTGACAAGTTGTGTAAATTAACAAGTTATGCACACAATTCTTGAAAAGCATAAATCCATAATATGATATTCAATACAAACCAATGGGTATACATATATCTCTGTAAATTATCAAAAGTAAGCAACACCGCCATATCACTATGCAGACCTCCAAAATACGTTGTCAAACGTTACAACTTAAATTACACATCCAACCAAAAGTTATTTAATGACCCTCGAACACTCGTCATGTATGTAATGGCCTTCAAGCCTATCCTAGCTTTAACAGCAAGCCGGTGCACAACCCAGAAAGAAAGAAAAAAAACTTCAGAAATGGGAATTTTAAAGCTGTGGACACAAATTATTTCAAGCGACCGGACGTCATGGACCTCAGAACTACTGGGGGCAAGACACTGCGAAATATACCGCTATATATTTCTATGTAACTGCTGAATCAACGATTCAAGGACTAAACTGGAATGTGTAATCCAGGGGTCTCCAAACATTTCTGTAGTGAAAGCTACTTCTCAACAGTGAAAATCAATGTGAGATACTGAAGGCCAAGCGACTCCCACAGTGTTGCCAGACACCCCACGCCCAGCTTCAGTGACATTAAGCCTAATGTCCATAGAACCAGTTACTATGGTTTGAAAAAAGTACTTTGACAATGGGCACCATGACATGGCTGCTAGGTGTCTCAATGAGAGGATTGACTTTATGGATCTATGAACATATATGCTGTGTCATGTGTATTTGTGGCACAGGACATACCTTTCATCATATGTGGCATCAGTACATATATAAGACAAACATACAACCATTTTTGTAAATGGGAGAAATTTCAAGTGCAGACAAAATGTTCTGCAAAAATGTTCAAATCATGGAACATTTTTCTGCACTTTAAATTTCTCCAATTTAAAAAACGGCTGTATTTTTCAGTTATACATGACACTAACTACCAGCCAGTGGTTGCAAGATGCCTGCTGTGAGTAAAAGCGACACTTCGAAATTGGAGAAAACTAAACTGACGATTTAACTTTATATGTATTCCATAAAACTCCTAATTTAAATGTTGTCCAATTTTAAAGTGGTGCATTTACAAACAACGGCACCTTGCACCCCCCTGGTGTAGACACAGTGCAAGATTTTTAACTATATGTTTAAATGGGAAAAGTTTAAAGTGAAGAAACGTTCTTCATTAAATAGTAAGATGCAATTGGCTGAATTGAGAGTGGAAAAAAACATGGACTTAATGTTTCATATAAATATTTTTCTTCACTTTAAATTTCTCATATTTAAAAAACAATGACTGCATAAAAAATGCAAGAGACCAGCTGCTTGTAAATGAAAAGGGAGAAAATTAAAATGGAGTTAACTTAATTATTATGTTAACTCTTCATTTTAATTTTTTCCATTTAAAAGCATTCAGAACCATCATTTTGTTCTCATGCTCTAATATGGAGCTGACAAGGACTTTTATTCAAGATTTAACTTCCTCAGTGCTTCAGTTCTTGACCTCTGTGCCCTGGGTCATTTAATCGGACTCCAGCACTGCTGGTTGTCAGGCCCTGCAATTTACAGCCTGAAGATGATAATATTGTAAAATAAACAAAGCCTTTCCTTAATTTTAAAAGGAAAATGTGACTGTGCTTATTTCAACTCAAGGCTGTGAGCTACTCTGAAGGGGCCTGTGAGCTAATAGTAGGTCCCAATCGACTGGTCGGAGACACCTGGTGTAATCAGAAGGAACAAGACTAAACAACTTGCAATGTTAGTTCTTAACACCTTCGCTGCTATTGATATTTTCCTCCGGTGCTGGATTGTTGGAAAGCCCATTGTTCATGACGAGCTCAGCTCGTCATCAGCACACGACACCCGTGGGTGAGGACGAGCTGAGCTCGTCATCAGCATCGAAAGGGTTAAGGAAGCAGCATTGCACCTTATTTGTTAGCTTGACGTACTTTGGATGTTATATTCAAGCCTGCATGACACAAAATATTTTATTAAATACAACACATCCAGAACCCTGACAATACACTAAGCCCAGACGCACAAGTTACCTAGTCAGAACCAGGGCCGTATTCTACAAAGGGCACGCTTTCTCCCATTGCACTACAGCGCACCCTTTAAAAGGAGCACTGTGACGCAATCAGGGAAACTGCACCTTATTATGCAGAATATGCTGCCCTCTGGCAGCTGCGAACTCGCTCTGCCATGGTGGCAGGACATTTGAGTGAAATACAGCGCGACTGCTTTAACTCCTTCACTGCGGCGGCTATTCCGCCGCAGTGCTAAGGGGGCGGGGCGGAAGAGCGGTGGGCGCATGCTGGTGACGGAACCGCTCCGTCACCAGCGTCGGATGCGCTGTGCTTATGACGGAGTGGTTCCGTCATGGCCCCGCTCGCTCAATAGAACGCTCAGCGCAGGCGCGGAATTCGCGCCGCGCATGAGCGGCGGGCGGGCCATGACGGAACTGCTCCGTCATCAGCACAGCGCCACCGCAGCTGATGACGGAGCGGTTCCGTCATCAGCACACAAGGGGTTAATCAGCCAGTCCGTGGTTCACTGTGCAGGCGGCATCTGCCTGCTGTTTCAAGACGGGAAAGAATACCCTGCAGGTGGGTGCAGTAAGTGACTGCAACCACCTGCATGGGAATGTCTGGGGTCAGATGGGGGGGGGCTTCATGGATTCCCCTTTCTCTCCTCCAGAGGGCAGAAAGTATGCCACCCTTTCAGTGCGCTCCTCCTAAAGGCATGTTTGCCTCTCTGCTGCGTAACTAATACAGTACAGGCGCAGAGGCAAAGTGGTTTCCTCATTTCCATTGGGCCACGTCCCCATGCAAATGAGGGTATGCCCTCTCATGAGAATGTTGACCCCCACGCGATCAGTATTACAGAAGTGGACGCACAAACATCTGTGGCCCCTCCTATAATAACATTATTCTTCCCTTGTGTTAAAAAAAATGTACACACTATACCATGGTGTAGGCTAGGTCTATAAATATATATGCAGACTTTGAAACCGATACAAAAATATCAAGTAGGGATGCATTAAAACAGTGAACACTGACGTTATTGGATATTATGAAGAAGTAATTGATCTTCCACAATGTAAACTAGAAACTGTACCCGCTATGTTGCACTGGCTTAAATGCACAAATGCCAACTTTTTTTTATTGTTCACAGGCTTTACTTATGGTTACAAATTTAAGTAGAATGTGTTTGCCATAGTCATGTAACAAAAGCAAGCATGCTACATTTGAAGACTGGGATCTGTGAGATCCACTGGCTATCCCAGACCATGCTTTTGCTCTCAATTCCCATCATTTCAGTGCCTGCCTCAGACCTGTGGACCACAATTACAATGTCTTTTGCTCAGCTCAATCCTTGTTGGAGGGCGTTAAATTTAGATGACGCATAACATTTGAAATTGATGTTTTGAGTGTAAAAGAAAGTATAATATTTACCAGCTGTCACAGGTGGAAATGTGCATTTCTTCCAGAAGCTCCGGACGGCAATATCAGCTTTTGGTGATAACTATTAAAAAAATATATATACAGAAAAGCCTCAATACGAAAAATACCTCATATTAAAACAACCATCAAAAGTTGCGTAACAGAAATTAAATTTGTACAGTTCATTGTTGCAAAGATGTAAGGGATTTGCAGGGGGTGGAGGGCTAGTTTAGCAGTGAAAAGGTCTTCACTCACATTTTCTTGAATACGTGTTTGTGGACAGCAAGTCCTTTTTTTTCTTCCCTTTGCGTTCAGTCAACCACAACAGAAATAGTGAGTAAATACTCCAAAGGCAATTCACTCAAAAGCACAGGCATCAATAAGACCTTTTGTAATTTTCTAATAAAAAGCATTTACCTTTCAATAGGTGTAATAATAAACTCTACGTATATATTTCCCAGTTTCGCCGTGTTTTCAACAGCACTGGAATGTATTTTTGAGAACGTCATATCATGCCAACTAAAAATATCTGCTAAAAGAATTCTAAGATGGTCAAGGAGAATGGCATCACTTCACTATGCATATAGATAGTCTTGTGTGTGCAAAGAACACAATAGCCTTGCAGGATTTAAACTACATCAGCAGTGGAAATAGAAACCTGGGTAAAAAAAATATATATTAAAAAGAAGAGCAACCAATTGCTACATTTTTGACAACACTACATATGCATGTCTTAGAGATTCTAAAAAATACCCAGCACTTGTGGATTCTCAAAAAGTAGCTAAAATATAGCAAAATGTTAGGTTCTTGTGGAAAAATGAGAAAAAAAGTGCTATGCTACAAAGCATTTTTTTTCTAGCATCAGCGAAAGGTTTAATCAGCTAGCATTGCTCTTACCAGCTTTCAGGAACAAGCAGCGGTGGAAAAGGCACCCACTTTTTTTTTTTACTATGGTTTTTGCATTTTTCTATTTTTCTAACTAGTGGTCAATTTTTTCTATTTTTTTATGGTTTCAACCTACTTGAAGTTTGAGGTAGAAACAAATGTGAAAGACATGGGTGAACCCAGAAAGGTATGCATTTCTGAAAATTAGATTACAATCCAAAATAAGTAAGGGGTCATTGTGTAGATTGCTCATGGTTTTCCCAAAGAAACTAATGAATGAAATAACAAATAATTAAGCAAAAAGCAACTAGTGGCATTTTGAGCTGTAATTTTTTGCCCTAATGGACTATTCACAAAAGTCACAAGCTTTACGTTTGTCAGATTTTTCTGGTTGCAGGGATTTATAAACGATTCTTGGTATTTCAAAAAACACATGATGCTCAAAGCCAAATGTGCTGCAGTCTATCATTATTTTTTACAAAGACCATGCAGCATTCGTACGGTAATGTTTAATAAATTAAAAATGAGTATGAAGGAAATTATGTAATTTCGGAAAAGGTGCTCTAGATATGGAGTTAATCAACAGTGGCTATTTGTGCACCTCTGAATTTTGGGTCACCCATATTATCAAGTAATACAGAGGTAATTTTTTCTTGCAAACTGGTTTACAACTGAACACCACTAATAGAAATCCAATTGGTAATAAGTGTTAATTTTGTATTCCCACTATTCCGATAAAAACAGTACCCCACCTGCGTGGCTAGGCATAGCTCTAGCGAAGAAAAGGTCCAAAAACTCTATGTAAAGGCATAACATTTTTGCCATGGAAAACAACTCTAATCGGCTATGTGGACAGCTGCAGAATTTAGGCTACCACCCAAAGAAACCTATCGACTTCAGATTTTTCTGATAAGGATACACCCAGAGAAGTCCAGGATTGCATAATCCCCTACCTTTTCTTACCCATAACCCTCGAACATTGACTAAAATCACACATTTTCCTCACATTTCGGTGGAAAATTTCCAGAATCTGCTGAGATCCACAGAATTCCAACAATCTAGTATTCCAATACTACTGAAAAAACTGCACCTGCCTGTATGGCTGGGTAATGCCAATCCAGGGCCCATGCAAAGACCATATTTACTTTATATGGTCACAGTGTTCATCCATTGCAGGAGCTCGGCACAACCACAAAGATCATAGGAATTTTGTGGCTCCTCACACATTCTGAAACTTTGCATTAGGATCTAGCATGCAGTTGCCGAATAAAATACTTTCGCTCTTTTTCATCTAAAACTTTCTTCCTCAAATGCTATGTCCTAAGCAGAATGCAGAGGTAGTCATAGAAATTAGTGATTTGGGTTGAATATGAACTGAAATAAAGGAATGCATGCTGTGGGAGAGGGAGTGTAGTATATAGTGTGCCAACAACAACAGTCTGAAAAAGATAAAGAGCACTTATCTGACTCCAGGATGCGGTTAACCTCTCCAAACCTAGAAGAGAAAATAAAAATATTAAATATCACTACTACTTGCATCACACCGAATAAACCCAACAAATATATTGCACTAGGCCTTGTCCAATGAAAAACTTCGAGACATATTGGGGCAGGGTGGACAGTTTGCCCACACCTTGGGGACACGATCAGTCCACCAAGGATGGCAAAAAATAATCTATACCCCCCTTTATAAATCTTGTTGAGAGTGGGGGGTTAACTGTACTTCCCTAGAAGAGGTGGTTGGAGGAATTGGCTTTTCAGAAAGCCCCTGGGCAGTAACAGGAAAAACAAGCATGAGTGCCAAATTTTCCATTCTCTGTGGTGGGAGCAGATCATGTCGACTGTTAGTCGGGACCTGGAGGGTCGGCCGAGGACAAGGGGAGAGGTCTCCGGGGAGAGCCGTCTCCAGCGATCGTACAGACCAGTAACTTCCCCCCCACAGATGGACACCACACAAGGATAAGGTTTAACATTCTTTATAAGCAATCTTGAAGTACGGTAGAATGGTACAAGGAGGTCAGGACTCAGGGGTCCCCTCGATTCTAGTCTCTTGGTTGGGGAAGGAGGGTAGCGGGACAGTCTTGTTACCAATCTGGTAGTTACGCTGAGATGATGGGTAGCTCACAATCCTCGAGCGTGATGTTCTAGGAGGATGGGCCGCGGCAGCGCCAGCAGGTCCCGAGAAGATCGTAGGTGGCAACGGTCCGCGGCAGCAGGTCCCGACGAAGATGGTAGTTACAATGGGCCGCGGCAGCGCCAGCAGGTCCCGACGAGGATGAAGGTTGCAGAGGGCCGCGGCAGCGCCAGCGCCAGCGGCAGGACGACAGTTCACAAGGCAGGGCTGCGGCAGCGCCAGCAGTCCGTCAAGGATGAGTTCTTCACGGTGTCTCTCGACTCCAGGATACAACTGCCTTCCTGCTCTGGAGCTGCCCCAGTTATAGGTCTGGCGCCCTTTGATGTCCGGACCCTCGCACTTGGAGGTCGGGAGGTCCGGGATGAGGGAGTCCAGACACCCAGCAGGGGGGTGGAGCCAGCGCCCGGGGAGGCTGGGGGCGATCGGCACCTGGCGGGGGAGAGCCATCGACACTTCTTTCTCCCATTAACCTGCCAAGTGGTCCGTTCACCTCCTGGGTGGATGGTGGTGCCGGGATGTCGGGGCCTGGCCAGGCCCAGGGTTAGGGTCGAGCTGAGGCCACGCGGCCTCGTGGTGCAGTGTCCAAGATGGCGGCCGGGCCGGGCAATGGAGCTGGCAGTGGCCCGGGCCAATGATACAGATATGTCCGGGGGCAGGAGTCCCGTAGGGGACGGTGTGCGGGTTGCTTCTGTGGGTAGCACCTGGAGGGCCGGCGTCCGGGCTCTGTCATGCGGGGAGGGAGCGAGCCCTTCAGGTGGCCTGTCCAACATGCGTCCCCCCCAGCTGAAGGCGGGGAGAGTCACCCATCCTCTTGGGGACTCTCCTCGTCGAGGCGGAAAAAGCGTGACAGGCCATCCGCGTTGGCGTGATCCTGGCCAGGTCGGTGCTCCACAGTGAAGTCCATCCCCTGCAGGGAGATGGACCAGCGCAATAGTTTGGGATTTTCCCCCCGCATCTGCATTAGCCATTGCAGGGGGCGATGATCTGTTTGTACCCGAAAGTGGGTACCGAAGAGGTAGGGCCGGAGCTTCTTGAGGGCCCACACTACTGCGAAGGCCTCCCGCTCGATGGTGCTCCAGCGCTGTTCTCGGGCCAGTAGGCGTCTGCTGATGAAGGCCACTGGTTGGTCCACTCCCTCGGGGTTCAGCTGGGAGAGGACGGCCCCGATGCCATGGTCGGAGGCATCAGTCTGGACGATGAATTCCCGGCTGTAGTCGGGAGCCTGGAGCACCGGGGCGGTGCACATGGCGGCCTTCAGTTTCACGAAGGCCGCTTGACAGTCTGGAGTCCAGTTGACCATGTTGGGGTGTTTCTTGGATGTGAGCTCTGTGAGGGGCCCCACAATACTGCCATAGTCCTTCACAAACCGCCGGTAGTATCCGGTGAGCCCCAAGAAGGCTCGGACCTCGGTTTGCGTTACGGGAGGCTGCCAGGACTGGATGGCAGCGATCTTGAGCTGAAGGGAGGCCACCAGACCGCTTCCCACTTGGTGTCCGAGGTAGGTCACGGACCCTTGGCCAATTTGGCACTTGCTGGCCTTGATTGTGAGGCCGGCCTGTTGGAGGGCCTGCAGGACCTCTCGGAGGTGGCGGAGGTGGTCTGACCAGTGGCGGCTGTACACAGCAATATCGTCCAGGTAGGCGGCGCTGAACTCTTCGAGGCCCGCCAATACCTGGTTCACCAGTCGTTGAAAAGTGGCTGGAGCGTTTTTCATGCCGAATGGCATCACTTTGAAATGGTAGTGGCCATCCGGGGTGGAGAAAGCGGATCGTTCTTGGGCCCTGGGGGTGAGGCCGATCTGCCAGTAGCCCGCTGTCAGGTCGAAGATGCTGAGGTAGCGGGCAGCCCCCATGCGGTCGATCAGTTCATCTGCTCGGGGAACGGGGTGAGCGTCGGTTCGGGTGACAGCGTTCAGACCCCGATAGTCGACGCAGAATCGGAGCTCAGGGGTGGTGCCTGGGGCAGCAGCTTTGGGGACCAGTACGACTGGGCTGGCCCAGGGGCTGTCCGAGGGCTCGATGACTCCGAGGGTGAGCATTTTTGACACTTCTTCTTGGATGCAGGCCCGTACCCGATCTGGTACGCGGTACGCCCGGTGTCTGATAGGGGGACTGTCCCCAGTGTCCACGTCGTGCAAGCACCAGGGGGTGACTCCTGGGGTGAGGGAAAATAGGGTCGCAAATTGCAGCAGGAGGCCCCGACAGTCTTGGCGCTGCTCCGGGGTTAGGGCATCTGAGAGTCGGACCCCGTCTACTGAACCATCTTTTTCCCAGGTCCTCAGTAGGTCAGGGAGGGGCTTGGAGTCTTCTTCCGCTCCACTGTCTGTAGCCATCAGTAGGCTGAGCTCCGAGCGCACGAAGTGGGTTTTGAGTCTGTTGGCGTGGAGGACCCGGAGGGGGTTCCGGGGAGATTCCATGTCGATGAGATAGGTGACGGGGCTCTTGCGCTCGACTACCTTGAAGGGCCCTGTCCACTTGTCCTGCAAGGCACAAGGTTCGGTTGGGGACATCACCCATACTTGCTGGCCAGGTTCGAACTCTATGGAGGAGGCATTCTGATCGTACCATTTCTTCATGTCCTCCTGACTGGCCTCAAGATTAGCTTTGGCTATCTCTCTGAATCGTCTGGTCTGATTGCGTAGGGTCAGGAGGTACTTGTAAACGTCTGGAGGGGTTTTCAGGGGGGGCCATCTGTTGCATTCACAAAAGTACTTAATCAGGCAAGTAGATCCAGTAGACGTTGGTATTCTTAAGTTGGTATTTATTGGTTAAAATAGGTAAAAGGAAGATAAGAAGGAGTAAGGGAGAAGGCCCCACCGGGAGCAGCATCCAGCTGCTCAGCCCACTCAATCAAACTGACCACACATTCAAACCATGCACACAGGAACATTCCAATGACATCACACACACACAGGCTGAGCAGCAGGGAAAGAGATGAACAGGATATAACACCATCTCCCAACCTTCTTTGACTAGGCTGAGGGGCCCTCGAACAGGGTGTCCGTACAAGAGTTCGAAGGGGCTGAAGCCGAGGGACTTTTGGGGGACTTCTCGGTAGGCGAAGAGGAGGCACGGAAGTAGCACATCCCACTGGCGGCGTAGGGGCTCTTCCAACCCCATAATCATTCCCTTGAGGGTGCGGTTGAACCGCTCAACCAGTCCATTTCCTTGAGGGTGATAGGGGGTTGTGAATCGGTAGGTGACCCCGCACTGCTGCCAGAGGGATTTCATATATTTTGAAATAAAGTTCGTGCCCCTGTCGCTGACGACTTCCCGGGGGAAGCCCACCCGGGAGAAGATCCCCATTAAGGCTCGGCCGACCACCGGTGCTGTTACAGTTCGAAGGGGAACAGCCTCGGGATAGCGGGTGGCGTGGTCCACCAGTACCAGGATGAATCCATGCCCTTGTGCTGTTCGGGGGTCCAGGGGCCCCACAATGTCTATTCCCACCCTCTCGAACGGGGTGGTGACAACTGGGAAGGGTTGCAGAGGTGCTTTGAGTTTGCGGCCGCTCTTTCCGCTGGCCTGGCACGTGGGGCAGGATCGGCAGTGGTTGAGGACGTCATTTCTCATTTTGGCCAGTAAAAGTGGGTCACTAGGCGGTTGTAGGTTTTGTCCTGTCCCAAGTGTCCAGCCAGGGGGACATCGTGGGCCAAATTCAACAGGAAGTCTCTAAAGCGGAGGGGCACCACCAACACTCGACTGGCCCCCAACTCCGCGATTCTTTGTTCGCTATACAATAGGTCATTGTCCCAATAGATCCAGTGGGCCCCGGCGGTATTTCCCGCGCTCTGGGCGAGGGCTTGCTGTCGTAGTCCCTCGAGGGAGGGACAGGTCTTTTGCTCTTGACGGAATTGTTCCTGGGTGGGTCCCCCTTCTTGACGCCACTGAGCCAGGTCTGGAAGGTCCGGGGGCTGAGCGAGCCTTTCTTGGGTTAGTTCCGGGGGGTCGGTATGGTCGGCGTCCCCCACTGGAGTGATCGGGGGAGGAGGTGCTGGCCATTCGGGTTCTTCAGGTCGGGGGATGGCGCGGGCGGCCATGGACCGGGTGGTTACGCACGCCCAGTCCGGGAGGCCCAACATCCCCAGGTGCTCTCTTCTTTCCACGGCGGCCCATGGGGAACTCTCGAGATCGTTCCCCAGGAGACAGTCCACGGGGGCATCATCGCGGACCGTCACCTTCAACATGCCGGATACTCCTCCCCATTCGAATGGGACGCAGGCCATCCGACACAGGCTCTCAGAATTGTCGGCTGAACGGACGGGGCAGAGAACGTTCGGCAGGATTTGTTCCGGGGTCACCAGGTGACAGCGGACGGCTGTCACACTGGCCCCCGTGTCACGTAGGGCTTCAGCCTTGCACCCGTTTATGTTCACCCACTGACTGTATTTTCTGGTGTTGGCGGGTAGGGGAGCCCGCGGGATCATGTCTCTTCCCCCTAGGCACGCTAGGACCATGGCGGCCGGTTCCCACTCTGGTTGTTCCTGTTCGTATTCTTCATGTTCTTCGGAGACTTGCTCTTCTCCTAGGGCGGCGGCAGCTATCTGGTGGGGCCCTGGAGTCTGGTTCTTTGGGCAGTTCGGATCATTGGCGTAGTGGCCGACTCGCTGGCATCGGTGACAAGTGACACTGGCTCGGAACCCCGGGCGCATCGGGGGGTTGCCCCCGCCGGGGGTGGGGTGCTGGTAGCGGGAGCGGCCGGGACGGCGTCTTTCCCCCAGCCCTGGCCTCCTCGGGGACGGTGATGGCCTTGGCTGTTCCTGTTCTGTTCGTTAGGTCCACCCCGGCTCACTCGGGTGCTCTCCCATCGGTAAGCCTCGGCGGCGAGCTGCCGTGGATCAGTCAATTTACTGTCGAGGAGGTGCTGCCTGAGCTCGACGAAGCAGTTGTTGGAGAGGTGCTCCCACACGATGAGGTTAAAAAGTTGCACGTAGGTCGTTACGCGGCTCCCCTTGATCCATCCCTCGAAGGCGCGGCTGAAATAGTTCACATATTCCACCCAAGTTGTACCCGGGATTCGGGTGCAGTCGCGGAACCTCTGGCGGTACCTCTCGGGTGTAAGCCCATATCGAGTGAGGAGGGCGGCCTTCATGTGGTCATAGGACGTCATTTGATGGTCCGGGAGCTGTAACAGGGCATCGCGGCCTTCATTGACGAACCTCCCCCATAGCCCGGCTCCCCAGTCACTTCGATCAATCCGGTGGGAGGTCATGGCGATCTCGTAGGCCTTGAACCACTGTTGTATGTCGTCGTTTCGGAAATACTCTCGGACGACATCTTTGGGGATGTGGACCTTTGGTTCTGTAACTCCTGGGGTGCGCGGTTGCTCGGGCACCCCCAGGTCTTTGGTTTGCTTCCGTAGTTCTATCTCTGCCAGTTTGCGCTCGTGTTCGTATGCCAGTCTCTTTTCTTCGAGTTCTCTTTGTCTTTGCTTTTCTTCCCGCTCTTCTCGGAGCCGTAGGTGTTCTAAGTTCAGTTTTTGTTCCGCTAGTTTTAGCTCACCGTCCATCTTGAGCCGTACCATCTCTAATTCGTGTAGTCGGTTTCTTTCTCTTTCTTGGATCTCTTCCTGTGAGAGACCCGTTCTCCGTTCTTCGGGAGAAGAGGTGTTGATCTCTGATGCTGCAATGTTTTGGTCCGGGGGTCTGACGGCCCCGGTTTCCGCCCAAGACTCGATGGCGTGCTTGAAATCGTCTTTCGTGCTCAGACCGGTGGTAGCAATGCCTAGTTCGATGCAAAATTGTTTTAACTCACGATGGCTGTACTCTTCCAATTTCTCCATCTGGAATTTTTCTGTGCTCTCTTTGGTTGTCATTGTGGTTTAGTCATGGGGTGAGTCACTCTCTGTGCGTACGTGTTGATTCGGTTCCCACCGCTGCCACCAATGTTAGACGGGACCTGGAGGGTCGGCCGAGGACAAGGGGAGAGGTCTCCGGGGAGAGCTGTCTCCAGCGATCGTACAGACCAGTAACTTCCCCCCCACAGATGGACACCACACAAGGATAAGGTTTAACGTTCTTTATAAGCAATCTTGAAGTACGGTAGAATGGTACAAGGAGGTCAGGACTCAGGGGTCCCCTCGATTCTAGTCTCTTGGTTGGGGAAGGAGGGTAGCGGGACAGTCTTGTTACCAATCTGGTAGTTACGCTGAGATGATGGGTAGCTCACAATCCTCGAGCTTGATGTTCTAGGAGGATGGGCCGCGGCAGCGCCAGCAGGTCCCGAGAAGATCGTAGGTGGCAACGGTCCGCGGCAGCGCCAGCAGGTCCCGACGAAGATGGTAGTTACAACGGGCCGCGGCAGCGCCAGCAGGTCCCGACGAGGATGAAGGTTGCAGAGGGCCGCGGCAGCGCCAGCGGCAGGACGACAGTTCACAAGGCAGGGCTGCGGCAGCGCCAGCAGTCCGTCAAGGGTGAGTTCTTCACGGTGTCTCTCGACTCCAGGATACAACTGCCTTCCTGCTCTGGAGCTGCCCCAGTTATAGGTCTGGCGCCCTTTGATGTCCGGACCCTCGCACTTGGAGGTCGGGAGGTCCGGGATGAGGGAGTCCAGACACCCAGCAGGGGGGTGGAGCCAGCGCCCGGGGAGGCTGGGGGCGATCGGCACCTGGCGGGGGAGAGCCATCGACACTTCTTTCTCCCATTAACCTGCCAAGTGGTCCGTTCACCTCCTGGGTGGATGGTGGTGCCGGGATGTCGGGGCCTGGCCAGGCCCAGGGTTAGGGTCGAGCTGAGGCCACGCGGCCTCGTGGTGCAGTGTCCAAGATGGCGGCCGGGCCGGGCAATGGAGCTGGCAGTGGCCCGGGCCAATGATACAGATATGTCCGGGAGCAGGAGTCCCGTAGGGGACGGTGTGCGGGTTGCTTCTGTGGGTAGCACCTGGAGGGCCGGCGTCCGGGCTCTGTCATGCGGGGAGGGAGCGAGCCCTTCAGGTGGCCTGTCCAACATCGACCCTAACAAATGGTCACATGTTGGGCAGAGAGGGTGCTCAGGGGCATGCGCTGAAGGTTCCCATGCACTCCTTCCTCAAGACGGCCAGCTGACGTCCTCACACTGGGGAAGTAGAACAGAGGACGTCAACAGGTCCTTACCACCAGAAGTTAAACCCAAGACTTCGTGGCTATTGTGTTTTCAATATTAAAAAGGTAATAATCTAAAATAAGATTTCATAAATGTTTATTTATTCTGATCACATATAACACTTTTGTCGATATTGAAGTGAGTTTATTTTAATTTGAAAAGATAATGTTGAGTGCCTCTACTCGTCATCTCCCTTCAAAAGAAATCTATTTGATATCCACTGGATATTATCCAGGCCTCATAATTGAAAGGAGTGAAACAATAAAAACAACATAGTGACAAGCTTTCTAGTAAAGACAGTAACCCGCTATGTCAAATAGATGTATATTTGTACTGCTTGGCGAGTAGAAATAAAAGCGACCAGAGCAAGAATTATTTATAAAATGTGCCCAATGCTCAAAGGCAAAAAGTATGGTGAAACATATATCCTTTTTGGTCTCTGGATTTCAATGAGGTTGAAAGTAAAGAGAAAGGCATACTGCTGACTTTTACTGGTAGAATGTGTCATAAAAAGTGCAAATCTGGTTTTAATTATGAAACTTATAATACAACACACATTTTTCCATCCATATAAACGTTAATTTCGACCTATAAGGCTGCTTAGTAGCGAACACTTCATTTGAAATCGTAATATATTTTTGAAACCCTCGTAACGTGTTGAACTATTTAAAAAAATTGATATGTTCCAACTTGTCTTCAAGTCGACAGTTAAGCAAAGACTGTACAGTTTCAGAAAGTAACAGGATTGAATATTATCCCATATGGTTTGTCCAAAGAGAACACTTTTTATGTGCAGCAAAAGGATCTGATGGCACTGGTATTTATGCCAAAGGACAAAGGAGAACAATCACTGTTCAGGCAGTGTCATGCGTTAGTGCACATAGGACAGGTGTATAATCATATAATCACCGTGAAGCACAGAAAGAACCTTCTATCTCCACTTGAGAGCCCGCCATTTTGTACATAGGAGCATCAAAGAAGTACACATTGAATCTGCGATGTTGTGCCTAACAAAATGACAGGAAAACGCAGGCAGGAACACCCAGCACGTATGATCAATTCTCTGCCTTTTTCTGTGGGACCCGAGCAGACAGCTCTGGTACACTTACCAGAATGGCACAATATAGTCTACCTTCAAATATCGCTCAAAGGATGTGGTTTACTTTTGTGAGTTCTGCTCCCTCAAAACCGTTTCAGGCTAGTATTAGCACAATAGGCTCACTCGTTTTTCAATGCACTACCAAGCTTGTCAAGGCCTCCAGACAACACAAGCTATGCATCTGTGTCATGAGACACTACGTCTTGCCCCAACACGCTCCCAGGAGGCATTTTTATATCCTTTTGTCTCTTATTTCACAAGGTCTTTATTGGCTGCCCGCGAGGAAGTGATACCAGTGCAACGAAAAAGGCACGATTACGGCCCAATGGCTAAGCAGCCCTTATAAAATGAGGCCCCGAGTACTACTGAGGAAAATCAAAGTGAATTGGTAGGTGGGCAACTCTGTTCGCGTTCAGAGCTCTTAAAAAGCTACACTGGTAGTTATGTTAGCCATTTTATAGAGCGTGTAGCTACCCAGAACGGTCTTCCCTGTGCTAACAGGATGAGAGTGTCCGGACAATGCACTGAACTATCTAGAAAGAAGAGTTTTTAATTGCTTCCTGAATCTTAGCAAGTTGTTGCTTGATTCTGAGCAGGACAGGCAGAGAATTCCTTAGCTTGCCAGTCAGGTAAGCAAATGAGCGTCCCCCACTTCTTGCTCTCTTGATTTTAAGGACAGCGAGAAGAGAGCCTTGTACGATCTTATTACTCTGAGTCTGGGGGCTGTATATGGGATGATAAAGTGCTGAAGGATATGCGGACCGGATGAGTATTTTATCTTATGGGCAATGCATAGGGTCTTAAATTCCATTCTCTAGTTAATGGGAAGCCAATGGATTTGTGCGAGGGTCAGACGTAGCGAGTACATTTTGGGAATGCCCAATAGAGCTCGCATCACAGCATTTTGGGTGACCTGCAATTTCTTTTGGAGACAAGCTGGACTGCTCAGATAAAGAAAACTGCCATAATCCACACGAGAAATTGTGAGACCTTGGACAACTGTCCTTCGACATTCTAAGAAAAGCCATTTAAGCGTTTTCATAAGGGCTCTCAAAAGGTCAACGCATGAGCCTGCCACTTTCTTTGCTTGAGGCCATAGTCAAATCTTTATCCAAGGCTCTCGACTTCTGCCTTATGAAGCAGGTTTTGTTGCGTTACCTTTTTTCCTTCACAGTACGCAGTAATCACATTTTGTTATGTGTAGCAAAGTCACAATTAGACCAGGCTTAATATTATGGTTGCTTATTTAGAATATAATTTTTCAATTCCCTTCTGCTAAAATACATCCTTTTCAATACTTCGCAACCCTCATAGATCTTCCAAATTTTCGCCCTGTAGGATCTGAGCTAGTAAAACGTATGCACTAAAAGCATACAAGGCAACATTTCTTAACACCTGGAAAGGAAATTTGGAGGGAAGAAAAAGGGGAAATTAATTTACCCATTTACAAAGTATCCTTGCTGCCAACTGATGATAATAAACATCTTGATGGCAATGAAAAACACTGTGTACTACGTCTCATTCCTAGCCCTCAAAACGCAACTGGGAAGCCCGATAGTTGTATGAAAATGATGTCCTGATTTTATCATGCCATTGTAATGTAAAGAAGACTTGCTCTTTTTTAAGAGAAAGCATGAGAGAACTGTCACATGCTGTCCTCCGATGTCCTGAAGGGATTGTTAATTTCTGCTGGTCCTCTTGGCACTGAAAGTGATAGGAAACTGTTCTTTCTGCTGAAGCACTGTTTTCTTCCTGGTACCAGAGACATTTCTTCCAGGGAAGCAGTTAGCATAGAACAAGTTCAATTCAGAGCATACATTTAAGTCATACTTTTACAGAAATAAATGCATGGCTTTCCACAAACGATCAATGCACAGGAACAATGATTCGTTCACAGTTTCAGCAAGTCTGTGTCTACTATTCCACCACTTACTTCCAAACCTGAAGCATAGCCATCAACTAACTCCATTTCACGAGGGCCACCTTCAAAAGCAGTACTTTTGTTTTTGTCAACTTGCTTTTGTATTCTGTACCACGTAGTTTAGGTTTCCTCACTGCATTTGCCGATTATTCCTAGCATGAAGAGTGGCTAGCTAAAACCAACAGGAACCAAGTGACCGTAATTACAGTTGGCAGCAATGTTTTCACCATGAATTTAATAAAGAGTGGTAATTTCTGTGCTTCATTCAAACGTCTGTTTTTTGTTTATGCCGAATAGTCCCCTCTCCTTTTTGCCTTGCTACTTTGTGTGCCCTACTTGCAAGGTCAGTTAAATACCTTATGTCACCAGTGTGAACTGGGAGTCAATTCCCTACTCCTGGGCTTTCTTCTAGCAACCTATTGCATTCTAGGAGTTTTACTCCTGGTTCACTGCATCTCACCCAATTGACTAAGCCACTTGAAAACAATTAGCTTAACAAAACCAAAAGGCAGGACTGTAACATGTTGTTCCTGCTGACAAGGAGGTATCCGGAAACCATAATTATTCACATTCCCAAATTATTTTAAGGATAATATCAATAAACACTAGAGTGATTCCATTGGGGGTTTACAAAGCGTAGAATCCTACATTTTAACATCCAAAAAACACTTAATACATAAGTTTATAACTAAGAAGTGCATTTTACAGGATGAGAAGAGGCCCATTAGCAGAGATTTACTGAAACCCTGGGATCTTGGGCAATCTACTATGCAACTATGCAACGAGTGGACTCAGGAAGTGGGAAAATCAAAATAAGCCCAAATCCTCATGACATTCACATTTCCTCCCCCTAATATGCCAATCAAATGGAGCCCCATTAACATAAAAGGCGTTCGAAATATTAAGTAGTTAAAACGGAATCGAGTCAATGGGGATAACCTAAAGTGACCAGTGACTGACCAAGGAATTGCTTCTATAATCTAATTTACCAAAAACACAAATGCTTACATACATATCCCAGGCCACAACAGTTTCTTCTTCCATTGATGTACTCAAAAATGAAAACTTCAAAGCAGCATCTGTGCAACGGAAAACAATAATAATAGTCCAAGTGGCCCACATGCTTCGCTTCCCGGCCCAACGAAATCCAGTACGTATCCTAAACTATGTTTCTAAGTGCCACTTGAACTGAACTCAAACGTATTTTTCTCCGGCTAGCAGAGCAAACTTTAGGACCTGGGAGGAGCGATGGGAGAGGCTTCAACTAGCGCCCTTCTGTCTACGTTAGTTACCACGCCTGGGCTCTGCTTCCGATGACTCTTGGGGTGGAACCTACGCTGTTGCCATGTAAGCGAGCAGCCAATCCGGTCTCAGTGAAACAGTAGATTGTCCTTTGAACTTCCTCTTAGCATTTCCTGATAATTTCTCGGTACACACTCTCGCTCGGAAGCACTTTGCCTAAATGATTAATGTCAGAAAGCCATTTTGTGACATAATGGGCTAATGTATCCTTACACTTTGCCAGATCTGTAAACCTATTTCGTGTACAAGAAACAAGTAGAATCCGCAAGTTTTTCAACCAATCAAAAGAAAACTAGCAGGCAAAATAAGAGTCTTTCTTTTTGACAAACGAGAGCCATCTGCTAGCGATCAATCCCACAAAATGGCTGCTTTATAAAAGGCAAAAATGGTGTCTTTAGCAAATACTGTAGTAAAAGAGAAAAAAATATAGCGTGGAGAATTGCAAAATAATCAATTGTTAAATGTTGGGCTACTGATTTTTTTACATCAAATAATTCAGAAACCCACTACATACGGATTTATAAAACCTGCAAGACATTCAATTATCAGTTTCCAGCAGCAGAACTTCCTTAAAATTCAAGGGGTGATATTTTAGAAACATGATTTGGGCTTCGCATAGAGCTTTTATTTGGTCACTTGTATTCAAATTTCCCTTCACAAGGGTGGATTTTGAGCTGTTTAAGGAAGACAAGTAAATTAGGCATATAATGTGCGGTCAAGGCTGTGGGTGGAAGTTTTACATGTAATATTTTGAACCATTTACTTACATCTTTTTGAAAAGTTACAGTGCTTTGCAAGTTAATTGCACCTAGTCTTTTAAGTGGTGAATGGGGGAGGGCACATGAAATACACACACGTTGTGCCAAAATAAGTTATCCACCCCATGTCAACACCAGTCACATTGCTCGTTTTGCATTACACATAAATCACAGAAATGGTAATTGTTCCAAATAAAAGGTGTTATCACCCAGTTCAAACAAAAACATCACAGTCAATCTGAAAAATTACAGAAAGAAATGTAGATATAGAACTGTAGCGAACAGCAGAGAACTGTTTCCTACACCAAGCCTCATCTTGGTGATCTGAATACTTGTTAGCAAGTAAATTCAACTGCCTTGTGTCTTCTAATTCTACCTCTTAATTAAGGGGGTGATCTCAATGTCACCAAAGGCCAAATTTTTCCAGTCCATGACTTTGATTAAGCAATCCCACACATGGCAGAAGGCAATCTCACACATGGTAGTAGTCTTAACTTCACTTAACTCAATTTGCACTACAAGACCGAAATACACACAATGAGTGATTGGTAAAAGATAAGCAATGGGTTGGAAACATTGTACCATCATAAATTCTGCAACAATCAACCAAACACCCTCTGAGCACTGCACAAATCTTCCACAGCAAAGGTACTGAGAATATTGTCATATAGAATGCAACAAAGAGAGGCTTTGCTTTGAGCACATTTGCTAACTGTCACAGAAACGCACAAGTTGGAGTGTTTTGTGTAACCAGAAAACATAGCATAGTGGATAGGGCATGCAACAGTACCTGGAAAAAGATTGGCAACGCCTTGCAACTGTGCAGATAAATTTGGTGCAAGGAGTTCAAATATTAAACAAAGGGTGTTACACAAAATAACCCTACAAGTTGATCAAAAGAAGAGTTAATACCTGAAGGTCATGCAAGTCAGGTCAACCTCCACGCAGGTTCAATAGATAAGAGATTTGTATAGAGATTAAAAACGAGTTGGGAGGGCCCATGAGAGTGCAAAAAGAAATATAACCGGTGTAATACGACCGAAGTGCCTCCAATACAGAGGCATCAAGTTTCAACCTCAAAAATGAAAATGAGGTAAGAAACGCATTTTGCGACGGGTCACTTGTTGTGCACTTACTTTGTGGGCCATTACATAGCTATACACAACAGCAGCCCAACAACTGGATTCCAAAGGATGGAAAAGGCTTGACCTGAATGTTAACAGGTAAGACAACCGGAACGCGGATAATCATTTATGCTATGCAGCTGTACACAGCCTGCACACAAAGAAACAAGTTATTACTTCAGATGCTCGTTGATTAACATTCAACAAAAATATGAAAAGCACTAATATATTCCAATAGACGCCCAAATGCAGACATCCCATTAGATAATGTATAGTATGATCCTATATCATACTTAGGACTGTTAAAATGTCATTTTAGTTTCTAGACCGTTTTACTTTCGCGTTCTTTATTGATTAAATATGTAATGCCAACAAATCTAAAACATCATCCACAGCTAACGCAAACATGCTTAGAACAAGGTAGCGTGAAATGCAACAGGAAGCATGTTACCAGATCGGCAAAAATAAGTGTCAATTTAATGAACTATTTTTATGACTTCACTAAGGGGAGAAAACTGAAAATTAACAACTCCAAGACTTACATTATGGCCTGTGGCAAACGGATGAAACTTTCCAAGCCGTTTCATTTTAATAATCACAAAATTGAGGTGGTGTACAGATTTTGTTACCTTGGAGTAACATTTAATAACAGAGGGACTTGGGCACCTGAGATTTCAAACGTGAATGCTAGGATGGGCAAAAGCTCCTCTGGAGTTTTTCGCTTTGCATCTAAGCTAGGTAGTCGCCGCATACCAGACATGTTAAATATCTATAGGCATAGATGTGTATCTATTGCTCTATATGGTTCTGGTATATGGGGCTATTGTAAGCACAGGGAACTACAAGTCACCGAGAATCGGTTCCTTAAAAGACTCCTTTGTTTACCCTCCTCGGCATCCAATGAACTGTGCCGTAGCGAGTTGGGCATGAACCATCTTACAGACCTAATGGGAATGAGACCTTTAATGGTCTGGAGGTCAATCTGGGTTAAACATGAGACTGATTTTACCAGGCGGATTATTTTAGATTGTCTCAATTTGGACAACGCCCGCAAGATTCCCTGGTTAAATTACGTTTCATCTTCCTATAGTGAAATCTTTAACCTGGACCTTGTTAATGACCACCATAGTGCTGTTATTGTACCAAAAAAGGAACTCAAAAATGTCTTTATTGGGACCAAATCTAACTTGCGCAGGGCGAAATGCAGCCTCATGTCAACTCATGTATTTTATTATTCTAATATGTTGGAAAACAGGGGCATGCCTATGTACCTTAAAACTATTACCAAGCAATCGCACCAGTTTGTTCTCACGAGGTTGAGACTTGGTATTGTACGTAATCTAGTGGCTTTTCCAGTGATGAAAATGTATAGCCAATACCCCTACCCCTGTGATGGCCTATCCAGGCAAAGCACTTTGCACTTTATGCTTATTTGCCCTCTTTATATGCACCTTCGTCGTTATTATCCCAGACCTGTTTTTAAGAAATATTCTGTGTATACTACAGCCCAAGCATTGAAACTGTTATTTGCACTTGATACCATAGATATCTGTTTTTTTACTGATACCTTTTTACTTAAAGCTGTTTCACATTAGAAAAGCCTGGTGTTTTAATCCTTTTATTGATGAGTTGTTTTCTCCACTGAAATGTCTGTAGGCTGTGTTTTATATATTGTATGCTTTTGTGATTGTTTTTAATAATCGAACAAAGCCTTGAAATAAATAGTGTCACACCAGAGAAAATAAAAGGGCAAAACTAGTCTGGACCATTGCAGAGGCATTCAAAGATGAACTCTGCGTTACTACAAATTGACAAAATGTTTTGCGAACAGTAACTTGTCCTCCGCAACTTATTTTTAATTCATTGGGATTAAAAAAAGAATCCCCTTGATAGCTTTACAATACTCAGTATAATAATTAAGTATTTGCGTAGCCCACTGGTTCCCTTGCCTGTGTGGGTGAAAAACTTCAAGCAATTAGCCAATATAAAATAAAAATCCACGGCACCAATGTACAAAAAGCTCTGGAAAAAACAAAGCTCCACTGGTGAGAAGCAGATACTCTGTGCAAAACCACAGTATCTAAAACAAATATTTCAGCTAGTTGTAAATGAGGATATAAGCTCTGTGCAACCGGAGTGGCGTTTACAGACATCACTACCGCATTCTGGTTACAATACATGCGCCAGGTTTAATTTGAATAAGTAAATGTAAAAGCTTAAAAATACACAAATGGTGCAATGCAGTAGTGTCAGAAAGGAGAAGGTCATATCAGCGCAAGCCTAACACCCCCAGATCCAGGACTTTCCCCAGAAAGCCGGCAATTATGTATTTAAATTACCTAAGTGTTAAAGATTTTTTTTTTATCTGTAAAACACGCAAAAGGCATGAAACCCACCGACTAATAAACATATAGTAAAGGTCAAGACTGCTATCCCTGTAGATGCAAGATCAGATTGTACCCAGGGCCTGATCGCACTTCAGCCCAGCAGATACAGGTCAGGCGGCTGAGCCCATAAAACACTAGTCCCAGCAAAAGATTGTGAGCCAAACTCGGTGCTTGTATTGAGAAAGAATACAAGGTAACAGCGGAAGTAAGGGACAAAGAAGCCAATCGAGAACAAGTAAGAGAAATACAGATGCAGTGACAGACGGAGCAACAGGCAAATAGATATTAGTTGCAGAGATAGAGGCAGCGATACTGATTTTGTCTGTCTTTATCGCTTCCTAACTCCCTCCCACCGGTCTCCATCTGTATTTGCCTTTCTCTTGTTGTTTTTCCTCTCCGTCCCTCTACTTCGCCCCTCCCCCCCCCCGTCTTATTCTGCCTCTCTTCCTCCCTATTTTTCTCCGTTTCTCTGTTCTTCCGTGTCTCTTCTCTCCCTTTACATGCGTTTCTTTCTCTGAGTCTGTTTTTCCGTCTCTTTAAGCCGTCTTCCTTTTCTATCTCTCTACCTATATTTCCGTGTCTCCATATCTATATGGTTCTTTTGCTTGCCTTTTTCTGCCTCTCCCTCTTTTCCTGACTTTCTTTCTACTTCCAGGTCTGTCCCCGTCTTATTCCGCATGTCTTTCCCCATCATCATGGCTTTCCCTGATTTTGCATCTCCTACCTTTCTCTCGCTAGGTCTCTCTCTTCCAGCTCCTGCATTCCCCGTACTGGGCAATTCGACTTTCTTACAGTCTTGGGCGAAGTGCAAATGTTCATGTGCTCAGTTACATGCAGGCTAAAAAGCTTTACTGTCAAATTCCCTAGCCTTTCAAAGGTTAGTAGAAACAGATTGAATACATCTGGCTGTGAAATGCTGTTAATAGCATGGGACATTTATACTAATGCCTGCTCTGTCAAGTGATCGGCTGACTCTACGGGAACAAAAACATGTATTTGGGAGCTTTCTTTCCCCAGCATGGGGAGTTAGACACTTCGTTTAGTAAAATAGGGAGTGGCATTGATCAAGGTCATCCACTGCAAAGGTCTGAAAATGCAATATAAAGGGTTTTAACAATAACTGAAGTGTGTGGTTACGAATGTAAACAACATGTTCAGATGCAAACACTCTTTTTAGAAGAATTTTGAAACAAACCTCCATACCTCGAAGAGATCCCACAGACGGTGCCCTCTTCTTCCTCCGGTTTGTCACCCTCTCGCATCATCTTCGGATCCTTTTGACATAGGTGGGAAATTCCACTGCTACGAAAGGGGTGCTCGCGCATTTTACTGTCAAAAGTTGAAAGAAATGTGAGGTGTCCCGACTACACCGTTAGCCGTCAATGCACATCCAAAGAAAGAAAAGAACTAGCACAGACGCTATGCCAAGGCTAGTACAAAGCAACGATGTTTTTTTCACGCGGAAAATAACAGACATGTACTTTTAAACAAAATACGAACATATTTACCCTGTCAAAGCTAAGCAGGATACAAATTAAAAGTTTTCAAAACAGAAACAATGTAAATACAATTAAATGTAAAGATTGCGTCATTATGAACATAATCGAAAATATAAGGGGAAACGGGGAGGAAACGTTTATGGAAACAAATTCAACTGTTACATACCAAATTAATGCGCGGCCGATGTTAATATGATCTTTCGTTGACAACGGAAGTGAAAACCTTAAAATCCACTAAAACGTTTAAATTCAAAATGTTTTGGAGTATTTTTAGTATTGGAAAAATAAAACGGAGTAATGTACTGAACAGTGAGCACAGGCGAGGAACAATGGACACAAAGGGTATTCCCGAGATGGAAGGGCTCTTCATCGAAGCGCACAAAAATGGAGGTGCGCCATGGCTTCCGAGCTGGGAAAAACAACGAGCTCTCCCTTCTCCGTCGTGTCTTCTCACAGAGCACGGAAACTACCATCGAAAAAACGCGATTTTGACATCAAATTCCACTGAAGGAGCACCCCAATAAGCTTATGTCAGTGTCCAGGGGAGATGGGACCCCCTTACGCCGCCTCAGAATAGGGTAACGTTGATCCAAGTGGGAGAATAAAAACACTGGAAACTGCTGCTCTGTCCAAAGCACAGCCGCCATGAAGAGCTCCTTCCCAGCTCTGAGAGCCCTGCCTCTGATTGACACTCTCTCCATTTACCCCACAACTCAGGTGATGTGCCATAGACCCACCCCTTCCCTTCCCTCTAAAACGGAGGCAGGAAAAGGACCCCCGCTCCCCCCTCCACAATCCACGTGGTACATACACAAAGAACCCCAACAACTGAAAGGGAGACACCAAACTAAACATTTTGTATTGCACTTTTATCAGCTGGTGGAAGCGATGTGGCTTAACGGATAGAGCTGCCGTCTATGGAGCGGACAAACAAGGTTCGAATCCCAGCTTCGAGCATAAATAAAACCTTCTAAAACATTCTGTGATTCTAGGCACTCGAGTGCGCTGTTTACCCTTGAGCCCTTGAGATAAGTGCGCGCTAAAGTGAACTCCAAAACAGAATCCATATATACAGAGTTTGGCTTTCAATTGTGATGACGTTAACAGTGGATAGGAAGTAATGCAATTGAAAAAATAAAATGTTACTTGGGCTTGCAGTAAAGTCCGATAGAGAATAGAGGGGACAAGCTATAGGAATACATTTGTGGTGGTTTTATTTATGCTGCTACTGTAAGACTGAAACAAGCATTTGCAATGCAATAGGTCTCGCATTAGGAAAGTTTGAGCTATTGGTCTTGTAAATTACACATTTTTTATTTATGTGTTGGTTTTGAATATAGAAATTAATAGCTTTGTCATTTACAATGCCAATACTTTTAACTTTTGCAAATGTGACACCTATACCATTTGTAATGCAACATGTTTTGTATTTACATGACTTAGATGTATTGATATTACGAATAACAATGTCTTTTAATTTCTTTAAATAATTAATTTTTAAATAAAAGTTATTGTAATTTACAATGGCAATAGCTTAAACTTTTGTAAATAACTTTTGAGAAGATTATGTTCAGTGTATTTTATTGTGATGAAAATCCAAGAACAGAAGTGAAATATTAATTTTTTTTTGTGCCATTTGTAATAAAGCTTGAAACATTGAGAAAACATATTTGAACCAGTTGTTGTTGAATGGTTGCACAGATTGCTACTGTGGTGGCGCTGAGTTATGTTGTGGTGGCGACGAGTGATGCTGTGGAAATCAGTGATGCTGTTGTAGCACATAGTGATGCTGTGGTGCCCCTGAGTGATGCTGTGGTGGTGCGATAGATAGATAGAGTGAGGGCGATAGATAGCTAGAGAGAGGGCGAAAGATGGATAGAGTGAGGGCGATAGATAGAGTGAGGGTGATAAATAGATGTGTGTGGTTGTGTGTGTGTGTGTGTGTGTGTGTGTGTGTGGTTGTGTGGGTGTGTAGTTGTGTGGGTGTGGTTGGGTGTGTGGTTGGGTGTGTATATGGGGAGGCATTTTCACACCAAAAGGATTGCGGAGGGGGTCGCACGCTACATCCGAGGTCCCTGGCAGCGCTGGGTCCCTGAGGCTGTGTGTTCACCTGTCGCCGAGTAGCTTCCATCACTCGGCCAAGGACAGGGGAGAACTACAGCTCCCAGCCTGCCCTGCACCAGAACCACGCCCACTTCCGGCGGAGCGCGCCCGGAGGCGCTGAAAAGCAGAGAGCTCCCACTGAGGAGCGGGAGGCATTTTCACACCAAAAGGATTGCGGAGGGGGTCGCACGCTACATCCGAGGTCCCTGGCAGCGCTGGGTCCCTGAGGCTGTGTGTTCACCTGTCGCCGAGTAGCTTCCATCACTCGGCCAAGGACAGGGGAGAACTACAGCTCCCAGCCTGCCCTGCACCAGAACCACGCCCACTTCCGGCGGAGCGCGCCCGGAGGCGCTGAAAAGCAGAGAGCTCCCACAGAGGAGCGGGAGGCATTTTCACACCAAAAGGATTGCGGAGGGGGTCGCACGCTACATCCGAGGTCCCTGGCAGCGCTGGGTCCCTGAGGCTGTGTGTTCACCTGTCGCCGAGTAGCTTCCATCACTCGGCAGAGGACAGGGGAGAACTACAGCTCCCAGCCTGCCCTGCACCAGAACCACGCCCACTTCCGGCGGAGCGCGCCCGGAGGCGCTGAAAAGCAGAGAGCTCACTCCGCGTCGCGGACGCGCGCGGGCGGAGCCGGGCTGAGCCCGGGCAGAGGGCGGGCCATCTGTGGCCGTCCGGGGACGACGAGAGACGGGACGGGCCACCCCCCTTGGCCCCTACGCTCCTCTGACAAGACATCCAGGTACTGCATTGTGTGTATAGGGAATCTGCATAGGGTATTGAAGCCCTCTTACAGCCATCAGCCAAACCCCTACGGTATCACACAAGAGGATTGGTAGAAACCTACGCAGCACTGAGTTGTTGTGATAAGGCAGGAGTCTCTAAGGGAACTATGTCTACCCATCCCAACACACGCTCGGCGGGGAACAAATCGAACAAAAGAGCGACCCCTAAACCAACACGGGGGGGAGATAAAGGAGGGCGCCCTCGCAAAGGGGAACAAACCCACAGCAATTGACCTAATGCTAAAGAAAGTCACAGGGGAAATTGAACGCATGGAACGGAGTTTATCCTCCTCGCCCAACCTCAATGCTATCACCCAAACACCCTCTAGAGACGTATTAATAGTAGATAGCCCAAACACCCAGGGCAGTGTATCCCAAACAAACAATGATATAGAGGAGGTCCCCTGCGCACAAACCTCAGGCCCAGAAACCTCTGAGCTCAATGACACGACCCATCGGAAAAAAAGGAAGCGACTGGGGAGGAACAAGGGTTACCAGAGACAGAGGAAAGCACTAGTAAGAGACAATCCCCCAACACGCTCACAAGAGTATATAACAGCAGAAAACAACTCCCAAGCAGAATCCATGCCACCAGGGTGGATCGAGACAGTAGTCACATATCTTAAAAAACAGCTAGAAACCTTCATTGCGGCACAATTAAAGCCTATAATAAGCAAGGTGGATAAAATAATGTGTGAGCTCTCTAAACAATCTAAGGCACTAGAGCACACACTCGCAAAAACTCCCTCTGACCTACCCCAATCAACTGAGGAAGTCATAAATGACAAGGCAAATACAAAGAGAGTGCAAAATAACAACTGTGTCAGTCACTCTCAACATGCTATAGCTCAGATCCATGAGGCCCCCAAAACCGCCCAAAATCCTAAAGGGGGTGCTAACGACAACTCTAGAGGGAGACACAATCAAGGTATGAATAATACACAGAGGGAGAAACTCCCCCTACAAACACTAATGCAATGGAGACAGGAAGATCGCCCTCAGAGGGAAGGGAATTACAATCACTGTTATACAGACCCTAACCCCTTTTATAACACCAATACTCATGCTCCACACATAGATCTACCCCCCGAGGCGAGCCCTTTTGTAATAATTTTTGCAGGGGTACCAGAAATTAGGCCCAACGAGAGAGAAACACACTACCAATTGCTTTCGAAAATCTCCAAGTGGCTGAACATCCACAGACCCTTAAATAATGGGGAAAGAGGAGAGATAGCAAGCGTAAGAAGGGCAAACTGGATCGGGGGGAGAAACAAAGATATTAGAGGAGACTGTATAGTCGCAAACTTTACGGACACCAGCCTGGTTGAGTATATCCTGAAGAATCCCAACAGGAATCAAACCAGTACTATCTGCGCACTCCCACTTGGGTATTTTTACCCAAGGCCCCGGAATAACAATCGGGCGGGTGACGAGGGAGGGTGGACGCTGGGTAGACCACAGCGCCCATATAGACCTAGATTAGCAAGTCACCCCGAACAGTCCTATTCCTCCCGAGATTATGCACAATGGAGAAACAGATTTGCCCCAATCCAATCACTAGAGGATATTGATTGACTTACACCCACAGAAAATAATAGCGTAGTAAGTTTGGCCACTAGTAGTTGTCCAGGACCAGAAACAGGGGGCGAACGTGGGAGTGAGGAGAGTACACTAATTGGGAGATTAGTCTCACACCGGTGTCAGGGGGAAAATAAAATAACCAAAATAGACTTACCAATAGCTGGGGAGGATAGATTAATTGAAACCCACATAGCAAGAGGAAAAGAGAAGAGAGAGGGTCTGACCATCCTATCTTGGAATATCGCAGGGCTGGAAGCCAAATTAAAAAGCAAGGAGTGGTTAGAATTCATAAAGCGTTTTCATGTTATAGCGCTCCAAGAAACTTGGGCAAGGGACTCGGGCCCATGTCAACTGGAGGGCTATAAGTGTTTCTTCAGACCTGCCCTAGGGACAAACTCGGGCAGATCAAAAGGAGGCCTAGCATTATATGCAGACTTAGATCTGAAAGGTACTAGGTCATACCCAGACTGTTTGTCAGATAACATACAAACAGTGAGACTTCTACATCAGGGGGAGAGTCTACTATTTGTAAATTTCTATAACTCCGGGCCGGTGGAGGGGAATTTCCCAATCTTAGCGGAGTTGGAGAGCAGACTAAATGAGGAACTAGATCAAAGAACGAAGGGGCCAGAACCAACTGTCCTGTTGATGGGGGATTTTAATTGCCATCTATGCCCCAAACTACTTCCTCTAACTCCTGACTGGTCAGCTTGTCCACTAGAAAAGGGCCCCCATTTTACACACAGTAAAGAGGGTACAACTCTGATGAAGATATTAGACAATTTTGCCCTCACTCATGTTATGGATCTAACCACACTCAAGATAGGCGAATCCCCAACACCGACATTTAAGGGTAAAGGTGGGGGGTCCATAATAGATTACATAATGATCTCCGCTTGTGCTAGAGAACAGATTTTAGACACCAGGACAGAGTGGAGTCCCTTTAGTGACCACAACCCCATTTTAATAGAAAGCAAAGGGAACGATTTAATTAGAAAAGACCAAGGGGTGATCCATCAAACAGAAATCCAACCAACAGACCAAGGGAGACGCCTAAGGTGGTCAGTGATTAATCCCCAAGAATTTTATGTTAAATTAGTGGATGAAGGGAAAGCCCACATAGAGACCTGTCTAGATCATACAATAGAGGGTAGAGGAGTAGTAGAGGCGTTCGAATCCCTAACTAAAATTGTGGAGAGACTCCTGATAACCAAGAAGCCCGCAAAACAGTTATCCACGCCAAGATGGTTTGACTCTAACTGTTCCAAAGCGCTAAGAGACTTAAAACAGAGTCTAAAAAAGACCCCAAGGGACAAGGTTGAAATCACTCGCTGCAGACAGAACTATAAAACCCAGGTAAAGATCAGGAAAAGGACTCTCCAAAAAGAAGTCTGGGCCGATTTAAGGGAGGCTGGCGAAAATAAGGACTATGCCCAGTTTTGGAAAATTATAAATAGACCATGTTTTCATGACTCAAGCTCCCCAGTCATCAGCTCAAATATCCTGCCGGAACAATGGATCGCTCATTTTAAATCCTTGTACAACCAACAGGAAGTAGCCATTTGTGATGGAATATGGAGGGGCCCAAGGGCAGAAAAATTTGAATTATCCTTGGATGAAGTACTCAAAGCAATCTTAGGGCTAACACGAAACAAAGCCCCGGGCCCGGATGGGACCCCCCCTGATCTACTTCTTAGTAATACTGAGCTATGGGCCCCAATGGTAACGAGAGTATTGAACGCAGCAATAAAATCAGGTCTGCCGAGATCATGGTCCACTGCGGTGATTGTCCCGATTTACAAGAAAGGCTGTAGGGACAGCCCGCAGTGCTACAGACCAATCTCGCTTATTGATGTCTCCGCCAAGGTACTGGGGAGGGCACTTCTCAACCGTCTATTAGAATGGACTGACACCCACAACATCTTGGTGGACACCCAGTACGGCTTCAGAACAGGCAGGTCAACGAGTGACCAATGCCTCAACCTGTACCTCCTTACCGCTAAGTACACCAAGGCGTCTGATGGCACCATTTACATGGGGTTCATGGACTTAGCAGCGGCGTTTGACAATGTCAATAGAGCCAAACTATGGTCACTCATGTTCAACCTGGGAATCGATCCGGATCTTATTAACATCTTGAGGGAGCTTCACTGGAACACCACTGCCAAGGTCCGCTACAGTGCGGGGGGGTGAGTACTGATCCCTTCCCGTGCTCGGGCGGGGTGAGGCAGGGGTGCATCCTGGCGCCATTCCTGTTCTCCCTTTATATAAATGGCCTGGAGAGCGACCTGATAGCACTGGGAACTGACTGCCCAAAGGTGGGCTCGCGTCACCTGCCAGTACTATTGTACGCCGATGAAGCGGTCCTCCTAGCCCGAACGGCTGTCGGTCTGCAGCTCTTAATCAAGGGTTTCTCGGAGTTCATGAGGAAATTGGACCTCTCCGTCAATATGACAAAATCTTTCATCATGATAGTAGGGAAGAAACCACAGAAGAAATTCGTATTTAAACTGGGGGATCATGTCTTGGACACTGTTAAAACATTTCCATACTTGGGCCTTTTATTCGATGAGAAGTTAAAGTTCGCCCCTCTGATAGAGGAGCGGGCGAGAAGACTAGTCTCAGCTAATGGAGCTATACTAAATTTTGCCCGCCGAATGGGACGTTGGTCCCCAGAGCAGGTGATGACTTTGTATAGATCAGTCAGCATCTCAAAGACCATCTACGGAGCCGAAGTGTGGGGTTTCAGAGATGCACAACCAATACAAAGAGAGGAAGATAAATTCCTTAAAAAATTGCTAAAACTTCCGCTGAGCATCCCTGCAGCAATAACACACGAAGAGCTGGGAACCACATATATAGCCGACCTGATTAGACTGAGACCCATACTGGCCTGGCTTAAAATTTGGTCAAATCCCAATGCGGAACTATCCAGACAGATCATCCAGGATTGCCTGACGAAAGAGAAATGCCTTCAAATCCCCTGGCTGAAATATGTTAAAGACACTTTGGGGGACATTGATGAACAAAGGCTATTCTTGGACCCCTCCATGGTGGACATATACTCCAGACACTCGGTACAAAGGCAATTGCTGGATAAACTTAATGGCAGGAGGAGGGAGCTGGACTCTACTAAACCCTCGGCAGTTGCTCATTTGCTTGTATCTAATCAAGCAGGCATGGAACCGTACCTCTTTTTAATGTACAGTCAGCACAAGAGGTTTTTAATGACTCGTTTTAGGCTCAATTTGTTGCACCATATTTTAGCTTATCCGTCAGGGTTCACTCAAACAATTGAGCAGAAGGGTGCCTGCGGCTGCGACAATAGGTCTCCGCAGGACACCCTTCATTTTGTATTATTGTGCTCTTTTTATAAAACACCGCGTCAAAGATTCTTAGTGGGTGTTTTAAAGGACTCAAACATTATCCATGCCAAATCTGCTTTACTGTTTTTGCAAAGAGCCACTGAAATGCGAACTCTATTTGCTATTATAAGTTTTCTTAAAATTGCTTTTAAATTGAGAAACACAAGGGGCTGATGAAATTGGTGGGTTTGGGAGGCACCCAAAATGTCATACGGGGTCTTATATCATATTTACACTTTGGTTCTACTATTCACCAAAAACCCATATTTTATTTTAACTTGATGCTCTTTTTAAACTGTCACGTTGTTCAGAATGTTTTCATTTGAGATTATGTATTATTATTATTATGTATTTTCATGATGGTTTTTAACCTTCGAAACAAATAAATGAACTGAACTGAACTGTATATGGTTGTGTGTGTGTGTGTGGTGTTATATGTGTGGCTGCGTGTGTGGTTGTGGTTGTGTGTGGGTGGTTGTGGTTGTGCCTGTGTTGTGTTTGTTGTTGTTGTGTGTAGTTGTGTGTGTGTGGTTGTATGTGTGGTTGTATGTGTGGTTGTGTGTGGTTGTGTGTGTGGTGATGTGTGTGTGTGGTGATGTGTGTGGTGATGTGTGTGTGGTGATGTGTGTGTGGTGATGTGTCTGTGGTTGTGTGTGTGGTGATGTGTGCGGTTGTGTGTGGGGTTGGGTGTGTGGTGGTTGGATGTGATTGTGTGTGTGGTTGTATGTGTGTGTGCGTGTTTGTATGTATGTGTGTGCAGCTAGAGAAGGATGTATGTGGAAGAGAGCAGCAGATCAGCACAGCAGAAGAGAACAGGGAGTTAAAGAAGGAGGCAGGTGGAAGAGAGCAGCAGATCAGCAGAGGAGAAGAGAACAGGGAGTTAGAGAATGAGGCAGTGAAAGGGGACAGAAGATCAGCTTGTGAGACGAGAACAGGGAGTTGGAGAAGGGGGCGGGTGGAAGAGAGCAACAGATCAGCAGGGGAGAACAGAACAGGGAGTTAAAGAAGGAGGCGAGTGGAAGAGAGCAGTAGATCAGCACAGGAGAAGAGAACAGGGAGTTAAAGAAGGAGGTGGGGTGGAAGAGAGCAGCAGATCAGCACAGGAGAAGAGAACAGGGAGTTAAAGAAGGAAGCGGTGGAAGAGAACAGCAGATCAGCACGGGAGAAAAGAACAGGGAGTTAAAGAAGGAGGTGGGGTGGAAAAGAGCAGCAGATCAGCACGGGAGAAGAGAACAGGGTGTTAAAGAAGGAGGCGGGGTGGAAGAGAGCAGCAGATCAGCACAGGAGAAGAGAACAGGGAGTTAAAGAAGGAGGCGGGTGGAAGAGAACAGCAGATTGGCACAGGAGAAGAGAACAGGGAGTTAGAGAAAGAGGCGGGTAGAAGAGAACAGCAGATTAGCACAGGAGAAAAGAACAGGGAGTTAAAGAAGGAGGAGGGTGGAAGAGAGCATTAGATTAGCACATGAGAAGAGAACAGGGAGTTAAAGAAGGAGGTTGGGTGGAAGAGAGCAGCAGATGAGCACAGGAGAAGAGAACAGGGAGTTAAAGAAGGAGGCGGGTGGAAGAGAGCAGCAGATCAGCGGAGGAGAAGAGAACAGGGAGTTAGAGAAGGAGGCAGTGAAAGGGAATAGAAGATCAGCATGGGAGAAGAGAAGAGAACAGGGAACTAGAGAAGGAGGCGGTGGAAGAGAGCAGCAGAGTAGTACGGGTGAAGAGAAGAGAACAGGGAGTTAAAGAAGGAGGCAGGTGAAAGAGAGCAGCAGATCAGCACAGGAGAAGAGAACAGGGAGTTAAAGAAGGAGGCGGGTGAAAGAGAACAGCAGATCATCACAGGAGAACAGAAGCAAACATGGAGTTAAAGAAGGAGGTGGGGTGAATGAGAGCAGCAGATCAGCACAGGAGAAGAGAAGAGAACAGGGAGCTAGAGAAGAAGGCGGGTAGAAGAGAGCAGCAGATCACCTCGGGAGAAGAGAAGAGAACAGGGAGTTGGAGAAAGAGGTGGGTGGAAGAGAGCAGCATTACAGCACAGCAGAAGAGAACATGGAGTTAAAGAAGGAGGCGGGTGGAAGAGAGCAGCAGATTAGTACAGGAGAAGAGAACAGGGAGTTAAAGAAGGAGGCGGGTGGAAGAGAGCAGCAGATCAGCAGAGGAGAAGAGAACAGGGAGTTAGAGAAGGAGTTGGGTGAAAGAGAGCAGCAGATCAGCTCTAGAGAAGAGAAGTGAACAGGGAGTTAAAGAAGGAGGCGGGTGGAAGAGAGCATTAGATTAGCACATGAGAAGTGAACAGGGAGTTAAAGAAGGAGGCGGGTGGAAGAGAACAGCAGATCAGCACAGGAGAAAAGAACATAGTTAAAGAAGGAGGCGGGGTGGAAGAAAGCAGCAGACCAGCACAGGTGAAGAGAACATGGAGTTACAGGAGAAGACAGTGACACAGTCAGGTTCCATGCCGGGTTTTGCGGTTTGCCAGACACCAGACGCCAGACGCAAAGCAATCGAGTGAGAACAAGGCGCTAGAAGGCTCGGCTCCCGGCGGCTCTCTTCTGCTTCTGCTTACGGCCTCACCGCTCAGCCATTGCCGTTAGGGATCTGCTGGGGCTCTGCTTTCCCGCGCTGGTGGTGTCCGCGGTCATTGCCGAGTACCGCTTAGGGGCTACCGGCTACCGGCTTTGGACCTTTGCTGACAGGCGGGAGAGAGCCTGGCTGGCGGCAAAGGCGGCGGGAGGGGGAGCAGGAGCCCTCCAGTACTTCCCATAGTGAAGAGAATCTGCAACAGCGGCAGGAGCCGCAAGAGTGTCCTCGCAGCGAAGGCAGGCGGCAGGTGTGTCCTGAAGCAGCCGGAGTGGCTAGGGTGGGAGTCGCGATTCCCCCACAGCAAGAGGAAGCCACGAACGCTACCTAGGAAGAGTGCATGAGCCAAAGGCCTAAGGCTCCTGCGGAGGTGTGCACTAAGGAGGGCAGAAGAAAATAGAGGTGAGCAGTGAGAGAGCTGGAGTCCATCCCTAGCTGTGGAAACAATTGGAAACAACCGCATCAACTGCGCCTTACCTTACCATGTCTTACCATTACCTGTACCCAGCACCTAGCACCCAGGACTCAGCAAAATAGCAAACCGCAGAAGCTGCAGAAGTTGAAGAAGCAGAATAGTGCATAGTGCATAGTGCAGAATCTGCAACCAATCAATTGTTAGGAAAACAACTGTCATAGACCCCTTCTTGGCAACTGAATTGCAGGGGCAGAAGCGGTAGAAGCGGCAGAAGCAGTAGTAGCATCACGCTATATAAGAGTAAACCAACTGTAACTGTGTCTGTGACAGGTGAGGCTGTCAAATCTGACATGGCGCTGTTGAGTCGCAGTTGAGACGACCCAGATTCGAAGCGAGGTGCGCGAGGTGCGCGCTGAGAGGAGTGGAGAGAGTAGCGTATACCGCCACCGACACCAAGGCACGCTGCAGCACGGGGGCTTCAGCGGACACAGCCGCGAGTGGAGAGAGGTGAGGTGGGGGTCTCGGGGGTCTGAGCCGCGAGTGGCACCAACGGCACCAGCGGCTTGAACACACATCTCTACCCCCAGTAAATCCACCCCCACCGGCCCTCCGACTAACCCGAACGCCAGAAGTCAGCGGTCGCCGCAGCTGGGGGTGGAGCGCTCCCTTGTGAGCTCCGCCGTGCCCCGCGGCCGGGCCTTACAATTCCCTCAAGGAGCCGCAAACTTCCTTTAAGGCGTAAAACCCCCCCAGGCAGAGAGCCCAGAGTCACCTCACAGCGTGGTGGAGAGCTGCAACTTGTCCCACAGAGCGGCGGAGACCCGCCCCACAGCACACCTGAGCATGGTAGAGCATGGCGGAGAGCCGCGAGCTGACTCGCAGCACGGCGGAGATCTCAGTGCCGACCCACAGCGCAGCGGGAGCTACAAACTGTCCTCCAGTGCGCCCTGGTGCGGCGAGTTCGCTTCCAGCGCGGGGGGAGGAGTAAGCTGAGGAGCAATAGGAGCACGAGAGCAAGCAGCAGCAGGAGCATTGGAGCACAACAAGCGAACCCGAACTGGACCCCTACGCCCGTGAGCCCACGACTCAAGGCCACCTGAAGCCTCCCCCACCACCGCAGGCTCAACCAACCACTAATTAAGCTCCATCCACAATAAGATATAAACACTGATCCCAGTTACAAGATCAAAATCGTCCGCAGAGGCCCACAGCGGCAAAGCTTTAGCAGGACCTACAATAAACAGTCCAAGTATGCATCGTACAAATGTCCCGAACCCAGGCACTCTTTCTGGGGCCTCTAAGGTATTGAACAACCAAAAATCCACCAACTCAGGCCTCATAACCACCTACCTGCTTCCCAGGTCTCTAAACAACCCATCAGAAAATGACAGGACAGGCCACTTAGGAAACAGCCCAAGTGTCTAGGACGATTCTTCTCCTCCACCAATAACTACTCAGGGCCCCTGCCAAACGGAGACTAACAGCCAACCGCTCTTTCACCATAACACGGCTATTACCAACAGCCCCAGCACACTGCAGTCGGGCCCCGACTTGGCTTTTCACATCACCACAGGATCTGCCCCAGGAGTCCCGCATCAACTACTTGACACTGACTTCTCCAAACCAGCTTCAAGCGGGGACACTAGAACTACAATAACTGAGGCATTAATACATCAACCCCATTCACCTATTAGGCAAGCCTCTTCACCGAATGTAGCTACATGTTCCCGGCTGCTTCAAAAAAACAGGACCCGGGAGAACTTTCAGCATCATTTTTACAGCAACTCGAAATCAAAATCGAGCAAACCTTGGAGTCCACCCCACAGTTGTACAGACTATCTAGCGGGACAAACTATCAACACCACACCCCTGAACACACAGAGAACTCCAGCTTCATGGGTGCCCCAGAATCACCAAAAATCACCAATCCACAACATCTGACGGCTAAAGCCTTACTCTGGCAATCCTCTAAGATGGAGCTACAAATGCACCTGCTACAGACAATAGCAACACGCCTATCTGAGCTGAAAGGAAAAATGGGCTATATTGCAAACCAGATTTCCAACTCACAAACTACCTGCTCATGCTCATGGGCGGCTATTGTGGACCAATGGGCAAATCTACCAGCAGTTCGGACTACCTTAGCTGACTCAGTTCGCTCTTCAAGATTCCCTATTGGACCTTCCTCGTCATCGGCGTCAACCAACACACACAAGGAATCAACTAACAACTTAGTCAACCGATCCAAAGATCTCCCTGTCAGTCCAACAAAAAATCCGCAGCTGATCCCATTTGCCGTTCCTAGCCCAACACTCTCAACGCAGCCTACACCCACTGCATCACATCCATCGAATAGCTGTCAAACAATGGAAGAACTTGAAGAAGCCTTAGTGCTCAACCAAAAGGCAGCCCCACTTTCAAAGAAAGCAAAGAAAAAGCTAAAGAGAGCACAAAAGAGGGAAAAATCTAAAAACCGAGTAGCATCTTTTACCACCCGCACACATACAACTAACCCAGTCACCAGCTCAGCTAAACTGTTCCCAATCTTCTTGAAAAAAACATCAAGTAGGAAAGACGAAGAAGTGGCACCAATTAACTTACAACCAAAATCAATTAAGATCAAGAGCCCTGCTGAAGATCCAACTAGGGAGGCGCCTCCTCTCACCGCCTCCCTGATTCGCTCCTACAATAAACCAAAAGGCGAGGTCTGTTCTACGCCTATAGGTCCTGAACCTGTTGTAATTCTAGGCGCAGGGAAAAGCCCTGCTCCCGGACCACCAACCTCAACTACCCTCCTAAGGCCTCATCCGGAGGACATTGAGCAACCATCCTCAATTATTACACATAATACAAATATGGAGAACCAATAGACGGCAACATCCCCCCTCGGACATACGGCTATCAGTACTCTCTTAATACACAGACCAACACCTGCGCTTGACAGCCAAGCTACATCGGGCATCCCAAGGATCAGCAGACGCCTAAAACCAGAAGAGGTGTCTGCCATACTCACTCCAAGATACCACGCTAAAGGCAACTTCGACGTCTTGAACAGAGGAAATATTTTGCGTCTGTTTAACCACATCCCATCTCTGAACCATATACGATCTGCTGACATCGCCTGGGTGACATTTTAAGTCTGCCAGGCGATTTCCACGACGAGTCAACAGTGGTGGGGCTAAATCAACAGACTGAGGTAATTATACCTCAGTCTGTTGTTATACCAACAGAGAGTTACAGAACATGTTAGGGATCCTAATGTTTACTTACCATTGGACGGTAACCCCACCAATGAATATAAGATGGAACTATTAACTATTGTTGACAAAGCTACAACGGATGGAGTCATAGACGAGAGAACCAAAAGATACCTGATCACAGAACATCCTCGAAGCCCATCAATCACCATGTTACCCAAAATACACAAAAACTTGATGGATCCCCCATTTCGTCCAATAGTCTCCACCAGAGGCTTGATTCACGAGCCAACTGGCAAACTTATAGACCGGTATCTACAGCCTATGGTCCATAACTTACCCAGCTACATTAAAGACACCACACAGCTGTTGAACAAACTATCTGCAATAGAACTTCATGAAAATGAGAAACTCATCCTGTGCACAGCTGACGTAAGAAGTCTTTACACTTCCATCCCCCATGAAGGAGGAATTAATGCGGTGGAACAAGCCTTACTTTCATCCGAAATCAATGAATCTTTGAAGTCATTTATCCTTGAACTGATGATATTCACCCTCTATCACAGTTACTTTAAGCATGATGAAACCTGGTACTTACAAATGTCCGGAATGGCCATGGGCAATTGCGCGGCTCCCACTTACGCAAATCTATACATGGGCAATTTCGAACTCAACCATATCTATCAGAACAGAACCTGGATGGACAATCTTAGACTCTATGTACGCTACATAGATGACCTACTATTTGTCTGGAAAGACTCTAAAGAGAACCTAGAACTCGCTCTATCGGAGCTCAACACCAAAGATGATCGCATTGATTTTACTTGGAACATCAACCAGCATGAAATTGCTTTCTTAGATGTCCTGATCAAAATTACCCGTCAAGGAATACAGACAGATCTGTTCCGAAAAACCACAGACCGTAACAACGCTCTACTCTTTAGCAGTTTTCACCGAAACTCTTTAAAAAGACATTTGCCCTACAGCCAGATGCTCAGAGCTACTCGTATTGTTTCCGATCCAGACATCCGGATGAATCAAATTGCATGTATAGCGTCTAGATTCCGTTGCAGAGGATACCCAGAGACCATCATCAAGGAAGCTATGGATCGCACTTCCGCAATCTCTCGAATAGAAGCCTTAAAAAGCAAGCCAAAAGAAGACAACCAAAGAATGGTAATAGTCTCCAGATACTCTACCTCAAGTAACAAGTATAAGCAGATTATCATGAAACACTGGCGCATCCTATCTTCGGAACCAGACTTCGGGGACCTTTTCAAAGATCCCCCTATCTTTGCTCATACCAGACCTATGAACTTTAAAGAAATTCTATCTAAGCAAACCAATGAGAGCACCCGATCCCACCACACTGGCACACGACCTTGCCATCATTGCAGTAATTGCAACAATGTGATCCAAGGAAATACAGTTTGTCACCCTATGAGAGGATTCAACATCAGACTTAAGGTGGATGCCACATGTGACTCCTCCAACCTAATCTACCTTCTAAAATGCCCATGTGGGAAAACCTACGTGGGCAAAACTAGCAGGAAGATAAAAACGAGGTTGAACGAACACAAATCCAACATAAGGACGAAAAACACCAAGTCCAGCATTGCTGTTCACTTTAATGAGGCCAACCATAGCGTAGCCCAGCTGAAATATATGGTGCTCGAGATTGTCCCCAAAGCCGAAGGCAGAGACAATAATAAAACCTTGTTACAAAGAGAGACTGCCTGGATGTACAGACTGCAAACACAGAAACCCTTTGGTCTTAATGACCGGACTGAATTAAGCTGCTACTTATAATGCCATTTTGCGCATTTATTGATGCATCATGAACTTTTGATTTGCTGCTTGTATCTAATTGTCACTCTTTTTACCTTTATTATTCGTTTCTTACTTTCATAGCCACTTTCAGACTTTACCCTCCCTTCTAAGATGGCCACCGCCCGTTTCCACTATTCCCTCCACTCACCCTCGTAGTCCTTCCTTTGTTCCCATCACCTTCCCACCCTTCAGTTAAGCCCCGCTCCTGTGCCACGGAGGTTCACCTTCCCGGAATCCACTTCACGGCTCCATCTAACCGTCTGATCTAGTAAGTTTCACCTGTGTGCCCGCTGTTTCCACAACCGGCAACTTGATTTTTAATCCTTTAGCCTCATTAACGTCGATGTTCCAACTTTTTTTTAGGACCATCGAACACTTCGAATTCAGTTCACGTAAGCCCTGCTGGGGCTCATTTGAGCCGTTACGTTTAACTTTCCGCCACTTTATGCTATTATCCATCATGCTTTAGACGTTTTTGCACTAACCCCAGCCTCAATCACCCTCATAATCCTTTCCGCTCCAGACGCTCCTGCACTGACCCTGACTCCAATCACTTTGACAATCCCCATTACCCTTCACCACCACACCCTCCCACGTTCCCCGGGTGACATTGTTTTCCATACTTACCTTCGTTCTTTTACTATTGGGCGCATGAGGTTCTATACGTTGAGACACACCAGTCACTAATATCGTGCCTTATTTATTTTCATGCTATGCATATTGATTTGGCTTCTCATATCCTCTTTGTTTACAGTGCTCCTTGAGAAAGGACACTCGTCCGAAATGCATTGGAGCAATTTACAATGTTGATGGATTAAACTGATGGTCTGTGAATTCATATGAATACAATATGAAACAACACTAATGAAAGACTTTAAATAAAAAAACTGCGAAACCTTCAAACAGTGAAACTTTATTTGAACTTTGGAAATCACTGTGTCGTCTCACCACACACAGCTCCACGAAAAGTGTGCCCTCCACAGGGATGCGCATACATCTTTGTAGCGCACTCAACCCGCTAAATCAACAGACACACCTGACAGCAATGCTACGTGAAGCAAATCAATTTGCAGACTGGGGCATAGAGATCAGGCCCCAACCTCAAGATGCCCCTCATGTCCTAGCTGAAAACTCCAAAAACACTTATTCCATCCTAAAGTGCGGAGAAGATCCGGGCCCCGGACACTATCTGGCCAATATTCCTCATCAACAAGAACATCTGAGGATCACTTGCTCAAGTAACCAGAGAAGGGTCCTTTCCAGCTCTCAGGCCATCAACTACCAACTAGGACATCAGGTTGTAAACGGTCGGCAGTCAGCTCAACGGTATCTTTGACTCCCTCAAAGATAAAACAGATCACACTTGGAACAATCAAACTAATGGCCTTACAATCATATCCTGGAATGTGGCCGGGCTCCAGAAAATGTTTAAGAACATCCCGGCTGTAGAGTACCTTCAAAGTGGCGATCTAATCTGCCTTCAGGAAACATGGGCAACCACCACCACTGCCTTTTCCGGATACTACGAATTCCATGTCCCAGCCACGAGACGGAATATCTTTGGGCGGCCAATGGGCGGACTCTCGCTTTACATGTAACACTTTTGCAGGCTGGAAGCAACTATGATAGGATCTGATCCATCCGGAACACAAGTAGTTTGCATTAACGGACTAAAAAACTATAACAATTCGCTCCGTTTGCTTCGCTTCAATTGCTATGTCAATCCTGCCCTACACCCGTGAAACCAAGCTCTGGACGCCCTGGCCGCCACAATCGGAGATTTTGTCAATAAATACCCCAACCACAACCCTCTCATTGCTGGGGACTTCAACAACAGATTGCTTGATAAATTTGCAAACGAAAACAATCCCGCCAAAGAGGTTGCGCACCTACAAGCTCTATTTAACTATTTAAAGCCAGCGCTATATCATCTGCTTCCAAACTAAGAAAAGCAAATGACCACACATGGGCACCCCCTCCAACTTATAGAAACATCTCCACTATTGACTATCTGTTCATCGGAAACACGCTTGCCCACCACCTAACTGATTTTAACATCGATCATCGAACCGAGAGCGACCATAGGCATTTAAGAGCTTCCTTTAGTCTTTCTCTCACCGCATCCTGCAGATTCACACCAATAGGTGAACCCACAGGCTAGGAAAATGAGCAATTTTCACGCAGGATTAAATGGTCCATCAACTTAGACTCAAAACTGGCCGATTGGGTAACGAAAAACGCTCAACTAAAAAGCGCTATCGGCCCAGAAGCCATTCTAAATCACTGGCCCACTCTTTTGAGTGACTTGCATCAGGCTCTGGGGGGCTCATCCGCCGTTCAAAAAAATGGATGACAAAGGCTCTCAACCAACCCTATAATGAGGAAACATCTGAAAACAAACGAAAGAGGCAACACGGCCTAAATAATAGGAAAAAAGCAGAAAGAGCTGCCCAGCAAACCACAAAAGGGCTACACAGAGCAGCTCGCAAGAAACGCGCATGGGCCCAACAGAACAAACGTATAGAGGAAGCCTGGCTAAAAATGTTCTTCCTCTTAAAGGAAAGAAATCCGGCCCAATTCTGGAGGTATATCAACCAGCTCAGTAACAACGGCCACAGCGGAGAAAACGGAGTTCCTAAAAACGTATGAATGGAGCACATTAATCAACTTTATAATGGCGGGGCACGGGAGAGCGCATCTACCCCTACGCCCCTAGCCCCACTCAACGGAAATACCCCTGGTTTGGCCTTACCTGAAAACGTACTAAGTAAGATAATCAGCCGCATGAAGAATGATGGAGCACCGGGCCAAACGGAATACCTGCAGCAGTCTTCAAAAAATTCCGGCAGTTCTGGGTAGAACTCCTTTCACTCCTTTTTGCACATGCTTTTCTCACAGCCAAAATTCCACCTTCCTGGCAGGGCTCAATTCTACATCCAATCCACAAAAAGGGCAACTTCTCAAATCCGGCCAATTACAGACTAATAGCCTTGCTGGACATTGAAGCCAAAGCATACGCCCGGGTTTTACTGGCGGAACTAGAAAACTGGGCCAGCGAAAATAACATCCTGCCTCACTCCCAGTCAGGCTTTAGAGCAGGCTGCTCCACGATGGACAACATAATAACACTGTCCTATTTGTCGCGGAAAGCTATCCTGGCGGACCAGCTACCTTTATTCTGCTGCTTCATGGACTACTGTGCAGCCTTCGACAGAGTCAACCGAGGGACGCTGTGGAACAAACGAAGTTCCTGGGGAATACCACCTCCTCTTCTCTTAGCCTTGATATCCTTGCACCACAATACCTGGGTCAGGATTAAAACTAGCACACAAGGGGCGTGGCTAGCAGCCAAGCATGGCGGCCGCATAGCGTGAGAGCTCCCGAGGGCACTGCAGCCTCACAATAAATCCGACACATCCATCCGCTACCCTGCCCGCCTGAAGCGGCGGCGTTCGGATCCAGGGCCGAAGCGGTGCCACTGGTCCGACTTTCGGAACAATCGAAAAACCGGAGCCTGACATAATCTACGTGGCAAGTCTGGGCCGGCCACCGGGGGATCGGCACCGGCCTTGCTTAGCGCCCAGGCCCCGGCGGAAGTGCGCCCAAGCCGGCCGAGAATAGCGGACACACCCCCGGCTCCCGCCAACCGGAGCGCAACCAGCCTGAATCACCGGGCGGCATCATCAGGTGAAGCTCTAGCGGACGATTCCTCCCCACGGGACGAGCGAAGAATTTCCACAAAAAAAAAAGCAAGTACAGCCGTGACTGCGCTGAACGGCGCCGACGTCTCGACACTTCCCCCCCCCCCCCCCTCCCCACTGGGGGCCTGGCGGGCGGCAAAAACTCAATTTAGGCGATCTTTGAGCCCCGCGTGACCGTGGGACACAGTGGAGGGACGTGCCGGCGACAAGCAGAGGTGAAGGAAATCGGTGCCCCCGGGGGACGGCCCCATACCGCGATTGAACGCGGGAGCCTGCAGGAGAGTCTCAGAGTCCACGTACTGGCCGGTAAAGTCTGCAGCCCCGACCTGATAAAGGCATAGACCAGATCAACTGAGGCTTGCCTGGCCTGTGGGGGGGCAGTGGCCCGACAGCGGCGCCTGCATCACTTGGTGTGCCTGAGGGTGATGGATCGGCACGAAACATCATAATTGCAGGCCACGGTTCCGGCCCAGGGGGGAATATCGAGAAGCGGGAACACGGACCCCGCGGCGCGGAATACAGTGACTCACTGGAAACCCACACGGCCACCACCGCGACTGTCCACCAACACTGAAACATACACAGGACACAGGGGGCAACACCTTGTAAGACGCCCTTCGACCTGCTGCTCCCTGGCTAGTGCCTATAGACGGCGGACGAAGACGCGGCGCAGACCACGAATACGTTGGCCAAGACCCCGGAATTCACGTGCCCCCAACACCATGGCGGGCAAAGGCCTCAGAAGTGGGTCCACGCAGGCCAAATTAGACAAATTTGCTTACGGACTTCAAGGGCAGCAGCAAAACACAGGGCGGTCCTCCGCTGGTCAGGCCCGTACCCAGGACACGGAAGGGACGACAAAAATAACGCTGGAAGACATCATGAAAACACTCACGGAGGTAAAAACTACAGTGGGCGCCATCTCCTCGGAAGTCTCCTTGCTGCGAGCGGACTTTCACAAAATGGCGGAGAGAGTGTCGCAAGTAGAGGTGGTCACGAAGTCACTTGTAGAAGACACCTCGGAACTCCAACTGGCCATGGAACAAATGCAAAAGGTAACCAAGCTCCTGCACGACAAGCTGGACGACCAGGAAGGGCGTTCGCGACGCAATAATGTGCGCATCCTTGGGCTTCCGGAGACGGAGGGGAAAGGGGCCATGGACCTCTATGTTGAAGACCTCATCAAAACCAAACTGCAGCCCAAAGGCCTATCCCACTTCTTCTCGGTGGAGAGGGCACACAGAGTCCCGGGAGGCCCGCCCAAGACGGGAGCGGCACCAAGACCTGTGCTAGCCCGACTCTTCAATTTTCGAGACAGGGATGCGATCCTACAGGCGGCAAGAGCCTCACCACCGGTGCGGATCCAAAATGCGACTTTGGCCTTCTTCCCGGACTACACGGCGGAGGTGGCCAGGCGACGTAAGTCCTTCACGGAGGTTAAAAAAACACTACGAGACAGGGAACTGCCGTACTCTATGCTGTTCCCCGCTAAACTGAGAGTGGTGGCGGAGGGAAAAACTTGGTTCTTTGACACGCCAGAGGTGGCGCAGGAATGGCTGGAGGGCTGGAGACCTGCGGGACAACGACACCGCCCGCACCGGGACCGGCCGCAACATCGGACTGGAAAGACGACGCACAATCAGACCTCCCAATCGCCCCGTCAGGAAGGTGCAGAAGAAACGGAATCAGATCTGGAGAGGGACCCGCTAGACTCTGGTCAATTGGCTCCGGTTTGAAGCCGGAACATACTGTTATAGGACTGAATATGCCGCAGACGCCATGGTTCTGACGCGGCTGAGTAAGGAGGGCGCAGGCAGTGCCCGTGGGGGACTCACCAACCCCACAAGCAAGTAAGATGACTGGGGAAGAACTAAAGCACTCTGCACAGTTGGGGAAACGGGCGGGGGTTGGTCCGTGGAGCAGGGTAGCAGGGAGGGGGGACGGGACTGAAGTTTTATTGTTAGAATTTATGTTTTTGTTCACAGTCATCATTCAGCACTTACACTATGTTGCCACCTTGACATTTATATGTCTCCTACACAGCATGTCGCGTAATACCGCATGCGTTATTCTAATGGGCACGTTGTGTGCAATGCTCTCTCACCGACTTAATGGCCAGGCCGCTTAATCACACGCCCGCTGAGGGCTCCCCAGTAACTAGGGAGGTACCCCCACTGCGCATGCTCACATGGAATGTCCGGGGCCTGGGTGATAAAATTAAAAGAGGCTTAGTCCTGCAGGCCATAAAACGACACAATCCGGACCTGGTACTCCTACAAGAAACCCACCTCACGGGGTCCACCTGCAAAGCACTAGACAGGCGTGGCTATACAATGGCGACACACGCAGAATTCACTGCGGGCTCCAGGGGAACGGGTATACTACTGAAAAAATCATCCCCCTTTATGTTAACACGCTGTGTGGCAGATGACCAGGGTCGCTTTGCCGCTGTCCATGGGCAATGGGAGGGCAGATCTCTGAATGTGATATCGGTCTATATTCCCCCAGCTCTGCACTCTGTGGCCCTACCTGCATTAGGCAAGCTCCTCCTTAACCTCCCTGATGGCGACATGATTGTTGGGGGGGACTTTAATGCAGTCATGGATCCACTTAGGGACACCTTCCCCTCTCGGACCCGACCACGGGGTACTGCACCACTATCAGATTTTGTAGAAGCCCTAGGACTTGTAGACGCCTGGCGACAACTGCATACCGAAGCCACTCAGTACACTTATTACTCGGCTGTACATAATAGCTTATCCCGTATAGACTATTTCATGACGCTGGGATTGGGACTAGACGTGGTAGATAAAGTAGACATACTGCCCAGGGGGATCTCCGATCATTCTCCAGTTGTCCTGTCGCTTACCACTGGGGGGAGGAGAAGTGCGCGAATCTACCCAATCTACCCCAACTTCTTAAAAATCCCCAAGATTCGAAAAAAACTCAAACTTGTTACTACACAATATTTTGCTGAAAATACAGGCACAGTGCTATCACCATCCACCCTCTGGGAGGCATATAAAACAGTCCTCAGGGGAGAGGCCATTGCAACAATAACGGGGCACAAACGGGATTCCCGAAAAGAACTCACAAACCTAGAACTTGCGCTCGCCACGGCCAACAATGCACACATGGCAGATCCCTCCCCGTCCACGGCACACTCTCTCATGGTCCGGCAACAACAATACCTAGCTCACCTTAAAACGACAGAGAAGGGTTACATCGCGAATACTAAATATAGAATATACGATGTGGGAGACAAAGCAGGTCGCATGCTAGCGTGGCTGGATAAGAGAGGGAATGGAGCGAGGGGTATTCAGAGACTACACACGGAAGACGGGCGGGCACTAACGCACCCAGAAGACATAGTCTGCGCGCTAGCACACCATTATCAGTCCATATACACACCAGACCGGAGGGTCACACAGCAGATGGCAGCAGCAACACTAGCGAATATTGCCGTCCCCAGCATCACACCGGAGGATAGGGATACCCTAGAAGCAGACCCATCGGAGGAGGAAATCCAGCTGGCGATCCAAGCGCTGCAGTCGGGTAAGGCGCTAGGCCCGAATGGGATACCGATAGAGTGGTACAAATCCATGGCTCCAGAACTCGGTGCCCCATTACTGGCCATGTATTTAGACAGCAGGGATCGAGCGGAACTGCCGCTAGACCAACGCACAGCCACGATTGTGGCGATACCCAAACCAGGGAAACCCCCGACTGAGTGTACCTCATATCGCCCGATATCGTTACTAAATGTTGAGGCCAAGATATTGGCTAAACTTCTGGCCACCCGATTGATGCCCCACCTCGGCACCTTGATCCATCCTGACCAGTCGGGCTTTATGCCTCACCGGAGCACTGCGATGAATCTCCGAAGGGTACACGGTGTGATGGCCCGAGCGCACCTCCTCACAGAGCAGGCAGCGATTCTCTCTCTCGACGCTAAAATGGCGTTCGACCTTGTAGAGTGGGAGTATCTTTTCATGGTATTAGAACGTATGGGATTTGGGCCGAAATACATAGCGTGGATACGGCTGCTCTATACGAAGCCCGTCGCACAAGTGGTAGCCAATGGCCACATATCGCCAAGATTCCTGTTAGGCAGGGGAACTAGACAAGGGTGCCCCTTGTCCCCCCTGCTCTTCGCATTGGTGCTTGAGCCCCTGGCAGTTCAGATCAGGTCAACGCCCTTGTTCGCAGGCATTCGGTGGGAGGAGAGTTGGGAGGATAAGGTCTCATTATATGCAGACGACATGCTCATCTACATGACTGCACCTGATGCCGGCATCCCGGCCCTACTGGACCTCTGTAACACTCACGGGCACACGTCAGGCTACACCATAAATTGGCAGAAATCTACCATATATACATTAAGGGGCCCGGCGCCGAGATTACAGGAGACCTGTCCTCTGCTCACGGTGACGGCCTCCTTCAAGTATTTGGGTATTATTATCACAAGTAAGGAAGCAGACTTTTTTGCCAGCAACCTGAAACCACCCATAGATCGCCTGCGAGCGGATGTTAAACACTGGGCGACCCTCCCCCTGACCCTACTGGGCAGGGCTGCATTATACAAGATGATGACCCTCCCGAGGCTCCTCTATGTTCTAGAAAATACCCCACACCTGGTGCCGCCTCGATACTTTAAGCAGATCGTAGCGCTGGTCAATACCTTGCTCTGGAATAATGGCCCGGCACGAATTGCCTACGACAAGCTGGTCAAAAGCTGGTACGAGGGAGGAATAGCGCTCCCCAACATCCAACTATATTACTGGGCGGCCCAACTGAAAATTATAAACTACTGGATCCACGCCCCGAAAGAAGACCCTGCCTATCGAGCAGACTGGTCACAACTCGGTACGGACTGTATGCTGTCTGTGCTCTATAACAAGTCACAAATTAAGAACCTACTTGGTCCGACCAAACATACGGCGGCTCTATGGCATATAGCGCAGGCTCGACTGGGATGGGTGGGTCGAATCACCAGGATGACACCGTTATGGGACACGAAGGCATTGGGGAACCTCAGAGGCTGTAAGGGATTTGAGAGGTGGGACTCCATAGGCATTTCTACAGTAGGGGACCTCTGGGACCATGACACAGTAGTGCCATTTACACACCTACAACAGCAGTATGACCTTGGGCCCACGGAAACGTTCAGATATGTTCAAATCAGACACGCATTGCTGCAGGCGATCCCGGTAGGTAGCGTCCTACCTGACTCCTCCCCGTTAGAGGATAGACTGCTAACGGAATTCATGGTCCAAAGCGCTACCTCCCTTACATATAAAAAACTGATCAACAACCTCAAAGACCCAACGCTGAAACTTAAAGAAAAATGGGAAGGGGAACTAGGCGAGACAGATGAGTTTGAATGGAATGAAGCGCTGGCCTCCCCGAGAGGGGTTGGAATATCCAGTGAACTTAGACTGGTGCAACTTAAAATCCTGCACCGCATTTACTATACCAGGACGCTACTCCATAAAATTCTGAGAGCACCACATCCCTTCTGTTTGAGAGGCTGCGGGGAGGAGGGGACACTGCTACACACGCTATGGGAGTGTCCACGAATACGTGAATTCTGGAAACAAATATTGCGCTCGATCTCCCAAGCCCTTAAACACTCTATACTGCCTGAACCACGCAAGTGCCTATTGAACATCTGGGACCCCAATGACCTGGGTAGATACGAATTGATTTGGGCAACTCTGGCTATGACAGTGGCTAAGCGGGATATAGCGCAGAAGTGGGGCACACCAGAACTACCCACCGCCAGTAGATGGGCTAAAAACATGGACATCCTAATGGTAACTGAAAGGGCAGTGTACGTACTACGAGCAGCGCCCCGCAAATGGAACAAAGTCTGGGCGGCATGGAATGTCTACAGAGGGGAAATTTGTGACCCCTTACCAGAGGGAGAAGACCTTGACTCGGAGGGGGAAGAGGAGTAACGGGGTGGTCACATCGGTGACAACACAACATGACATTATTGGCTCGGACCTGGCTATATACCGACGTGCCAACTAAAACAAATGCTGATGTGGGAGGAGAGTGGAAACACAAGCTATGATGACACATGGTTGGGGGAGGGGGGCTGGGAAGTTTACCGTTTTTGTATTATAGAAAAGTGAATTACTATTGCATCGTATAAGAAGGGAAGGGGTCTAGAGAAACACAATACTAGCAAAAAGACCATCAAATGCTGTATTTACTAATCACCTACGATTTACTGTGACACGGTCCTTGCTACGATGAAGTCTATTGCCGCATATCAATGTTGGAAAGTACGGATTGCAACACACACCATAAAATGTATGTAACTGCTTAACCACTATTCCTTCCTATTAATAAAGATTTATAAAAAAAAAAAACTAGCACACAAACATTATCCAAACAAATTGCAACCGAAAACGGCCTAAAACAAGGCTGTGTACTTGCCCCGCTACTATTCAACCTTTACACCGCTGATTTACCAAAGGAACTGGCAGAAGCAGCCTTGGCTGCCCCAAAACTGGGCGGGCTGCGCCTACAGACAATGCAATATGCCGACGACATCATCATCATCATGTACCATACGAAAATAGGATTGCAAAGATCGCTCACTGTTCTCAACAAATATAATACAATGAACCATCTTGTGATGAACGAATTCAAAACCAAAATTTTGATTTTTGGGAGCTACAAAAAGAAAAATCTTACCTGAAGAGCAGGGGGATCACAAATAGCGACCTGTACCAGCTACAATTACCTAGGAGTTTGGTTCAACGCTAGGGCAAACCAAGCAGCACACCTTAGATACATAAGGCCTAAGGGTATGGGGATCATTCACAGCCTGAGGCGTTTGAATCGTCACTTGCACAGCCCTTCAGCCGAACCAATCCTAAGGGTGTTACGGGCCAAACTACTACCTGCAGTGACCTACGGCCACTTGGCCTTTCCCGGGAAAATGGACGTATTTCTGGAAAACCTACAAATCAAAGCTTACAAGAAAATCTTCTCCGTTCCGCAGCATGCGAGGAGGTCGAAGTTGAGACTCGAGCTGGGCCTGACACGAGCAAACCTCTACTGCCTGGGAGACCTAATCAAATACTACATACACACCTTACGAGCACCAGGACAATCCCTGAAAGAGCAACTACAAGCTGCGTTTAAGGACGAACACTCCCTTTGGCATAAACAGCTGCACCTCGCTATCTCCACATTAAAGATCGAACCAACCTCTCTCACTAATCCAACTATCCCTCTGTCAACGTGGAAAAAAACAACAACAAAACAAACCATTTTAGTTTCATTTCAGACTGACGTTGCCGGGCTATCTAAAAACGAACTTTTTACCACCTTGAATGAATCATATATCAAGGGGAAACCTCAACTATATTTTAACTACTCCCTCAACCCCCAGACTCGCAACAAAATATTACACATGAGGCTGCTAGCCCTACCAATCTTTGACTTTAACCCACAGTGGGCTTGGTGGAATGAGCTGCCCATTTGCAGGTTCTGCAATTACATATATGAGTCCTGGCTCCACCTGCTTTGCTGCTGCCCATTCTTTGCTACGGATCGACGCCACCTACTGATCCCTGTCTTTCGGGAACAATCACTGAGACACTGTAGGGAAGCATCAACTTTGTGTTTTAGCAACAATTCAGCCCAGGCCCTAGTAAGAGCTGGGAAGTTCATTAATATTATTTTAACCGCACTGCAGAAACATCTTGCATTAAGAATCTGATCATGATTTTATACATTTAAAATTTTTATTTTAACATGCATTACTATGTTTGTACATTACGTTTGTATTACCTGTATAATAAAGATTCAGATACAGGAGAAGAGAAAAGGGAGTTGGAGAAGGATGCGGGGTGAAAAAGAACAGCAGATCAGCACAGGAGAAGAGAACAGGGAGTTAGAGAAGGAGGTGGTGTAAGGGAACAGCAGATCAGCACAGGAGAAAAAAACAGATTTAAAAAAGGAGGCGGGGGTCCAGGGAGGAGCCAAGATGGCGATTGAGACGGACGCGTAGGCTCCCGGCTCCGCAAGCCTTTGTTTCCCGCAACGATATCCTGACCCATATCCTGTGATAGCGCTGCAGCGGGACGACGGTGAAAGTGCGCTGTTGCTGTTCGCGTTCCTCCGATGTCCCTGCCTGCCTGATAGCCGAAGATATCGACGAGATTGTTTGGCGGCCTTTGTAGCCCTGGAGCCGGGACTTGTGTTATCGTACACCGCCGGATGCTGCTGGAGCGACGTCGGACGGTCGAGCCGGGGCGGAGCTGGCATTTTGAGACACGCTACCTGCTGCAAGGGAAATAGATAGACCCTTATGCGAACTGTGCACATCGGCCAAGTGGGAGCTCATTCCGTTACTTTCTCCTTGTGGAACGCCGAAGGTGAGCTGCGCTGTGCTGACCCCATTCTGGCGCTTGCCTGGCGATCGTGGATCACCCCCGAGTTTGCCCCCGCCTTGAGCCGAAAAGGAGATGACTCTCACAGTGGGTCGCCCATTACTAGCGTGTCCGGACACAACCAGCAGCTTGGACTCCAGCCTCTCGGTGCCGGTTTCGCCCCCACATCCTTGTGAATCCCCTGACGGGGTGGCAATGGCGGCTGGCTCTTTGGTTGTGAGGGTGGGTGTTACCTCGACTCAAGACTGTGTCGCCCTGTATGGATTTGAGCAGTGTGTTGGACCGTGTGTCACGTCTCGTAACGCGGAGTTGTTGGAACAGCAGCCTGTGCTAACCTATGGTTCTCTTCTTGCCGCTCTTGCCGATTTGAGATCTGAATGGCGAGAGGGCTCCCGAGTGCTGGGTAAGAAGCTTGACGATGCCGCACTTGCACTGGGATGTGCGCCACTAGCCTGTTTTCAACGCTGCGCTGATCTGCCTCCGCTGATTTCCGAATGGGCTACAATGTTGCCACACGAGTGCAGAGAGGAGCTGTCTTTCGGCTGTGTTAGTGCTTGCGGACTGTCGTCCGCCTACCTCAGCGGCGCTACAGTGTTTCCCTCTCTGCCGAAGCCTGCGCCCTCACCCATGGTATCGCTACTTTTGTTTCCGACGCCGCTAACGCAGCTACTGGTCCCCTTTGTTGCCTTCGTCTTGCAAGCTTTGCTATCCCTACAATGGAACGCACATCATCGGGCGAACCTGGAGACGCCCCTTTTTTGGGTCAATGGAACAATTTGTGACTGGCGATGTCCATTTTGTTTTCGTTCACCTCTTCTCTGCCGAGTGTGGCCATTTTGTTCCTTTGTTCTGTCTGGGGCGGGTCCTCTTCGGGAGCCATGTTTAGGGGGACGCTCGCGAACTGGCCAGGGCTAGGAGATCTCTCCTTACAACTTGTGCTTGATTGGCCGATGGGGACTCGGTCTGGAACGCTTCCACAACACGTACTGCTATGATATGTGATGATTCTCCCCATTCAATTTTGTGCTTGATGCTTTCTGTTGTTGTTCTTACAAATGGGGTAGAGTTCAAATGTATAGCTGGGGAGACCGGGAGAATTTGGATTTGGACCTCCTCCGGTTTTACATGGTTTCCTTTTTCTTTTCTTCCTTTCTTTCGTTTCTATATTTCGGGTTCTTTATTGGGCGACAGGCACACTGCTGGGGGGGGGGGGGGGTAGGCCGTAGCCTCTGCATGCGTGTAGGGTGGGGGGTAGGGAGTGGGGAATTTTACTTTTCCGTTTTAGTTTCTATGGGCCTTATTTTTCTCTTTTCTCTTAACTCTTTTCTTCTTTTGTTTCTATCTTGGGTCCGCGGGCTGGTTCGGTACGAGGTGGGTAACGGTAGACATGGTGCATAATGGCTGGTTGATAATCCTGTTGCATATATCCTTGTGCCGCCATGCTGACTGGGGGGTTTCTACTTTGTTTGTTGGTCTTCACTTGACGATGTTGCCCACTCATGACGTAAGGGGATTGTACGGACTCTCCTCATCTTGGTTTACTATATTTATAAATACTTTTTATACTAAAAAAAAAAATTTTTTTAAATTAACCTTCATTTCTCCTGTTTCTCAGTAACACGGTGGTATCCAGTGTAACCCTAATTGATTGTCATTTTGTATTGAGGTGCTACTGAGTCAGCGCATTGCTTGCAAAAGTGCTTCAAATGGTATCGTGGCCGGCCGGATAGTTGTGGGCCCGTATTTGTTTTCCTGCTATTGCACAATAAAGGTTTTCAAAGATTTAAAAAAAAAAAGGAGGCGGGTGGAAGAGAGCAGCAGATCAGCACAGGTGAAGAGAACATGGAGTTAAAGAAGGCGGTGGGGTGGAAGAGAGAAGCAGATCAGCACAGGAGAAGAGAACAGGGAGTTAAGGAAGGAAGCGGGTTGGAGAACAACATATTAGCACAGAAGAAGAGAACAGGGAGTTAGAGAAGGAGGCGGGTGAAAGAACAGCAGATCATCACAGGAGAGCAGAAGCAAACAGGGAGTTAAAGAAGGAGGTGGGGTGGATGAGAGCAGCAGATCAGCACAGGAGATGAGACCGGGGAGTTAAAGAAGGAGGCGGGTGGAAGAGAGCAGCAGATCAGCACAGCAAAAGAGAACAGGGAGTTAAAGAAAGAGGCGGTGGAAGAGAGCAGCAGATCAGCACAGGAGAAGAGAAGAGAACAGGGAACTAGAGAAGAAGGCGGGTGGAAGAAAGCAGCAGATCAGCTCGGGAGAAGAGAAGAGAACAGGGAGTTGGAGAAGGAGGTGGGTGGAAGAGAGGAGCATAACAGCACAGCAGAGGAGAACATGGAGTTAAAGAAGGAGGCGGGTGGAAGAGAGCAGCAGATTAGCACAGGAGAAGAGAAGAGAACAGGGAGTTAGAGAAGGAGGCGAGGTGGAAGAGAGCAGCAGATAAGCAGAGGGATAAAAGAAGAGAACAGGGAGTTAGAGAAGGAGTTAGGTGGAAGAGAGCAGCAGATCAGTTCTGGAGAAGAGAAGTGAACAGGGAGTTAAAGAAGGAGGCGGATGGAAGAGAGCAGCAGATCAGCACATGAGAAGAGAACAGGAAGTTAAAGAAGGAGGTGGGTTGGAAGAGAGCAGCAGATGAGCACAGGAGAAGAGAACAGGGAGTTAAAGAAGGAGGCGGTGGAAGAGAACAGCAGATCGGCACAGGAGAAGAGAAGAGAACAGGGAGCTAGAGAAGGAGGCGGTGGAAGAGAGCAGCAGATCAGTATGGGAGAAGAGAAGAGAACAGGTAGTTAAAGAAGGAGGCAGGTGAAAGAGAGCAGCAGATCAGCACAGGAGAAGAGAACAGGGAGTTTAAGAAGGAGGCAGTGGAAGAGAACAGCAGATCAGCACAGGAGAAAAGAACATAGTTAAAGAAGGAGGCGGGTGGAAGAGAGCAGCAGATTAGCACAGGAGAAGAGAAGAGAACAGGGAGTTAAAGAAGGAGGCGGTGGAAGAGAGCAGCAGATCAGCACAGGAGAAGAGAACAGGGAGTTAGAGAAGGAGGTGGATAGAATATACCAGAAAGATCATCACAGGAGAAGAGAACAGGGAGTTAGAGAATGAGGCGGGAGGAAGAGAACAGCAGATCAGCATGGGAGAAGAGAATAGGGAGTTAGAGAATGAGGCGGGAGGAAGAGAACAGCAGATCAGCATGGGAGAAGAGAACAGGGAGTTAGAGAAGGAGGTGGTGTAAGGGAACAGCAGATCAGCACAGGAGAAAAAAACAGAGTTGAAGAAGGAGGCGGGGTGGAAGAGAGCAGCAAATCAGCACAGGTGAAGAGAACATGGAGTTAAAGAAGGCGGTGGGGTGGAAGAGAGTAGCAGATCAGCACAGGAGAAGAGAACAGGGAGTTAAGGAAGGAATCCAGTGGGAGAACAACATATTAGCGCAGGAGAAGAGAACAGGGAGTTAAAGAAGGAGGCGGGTGAAAGAGGACAGCAGATCAGCACAGGAGAACAGAAGCAAACAGGGAGTTAAAGAGGAAGGTGGGGTGGATGAGAGCAGCAGATCAGCACAGGAGAAGAGACTGGGGAGTTAAAGAAGGAGGCGGGTGGAAGAGAGCAGCAGATTAGCACAGGAGAAGAGAACAGTGAGTTAAAGAAGGAGGCGGCATGGAAGAGAGCAGCAGATCAGCACAGCAAAAGAAAACAGGGAGTTAAATAAAGAGGCGGTGGAAGAGAGCAGCAGATCAGCTCAGGAGAAGAAAAGAGAACAGGGAGCTAGAGAAGCAGCAGATCAGCTCGAGATAAGAGAACAGGGAGTTGGAGAAGGAGGTGGGTGGAAGAGAGCAGCATAACAGCACAGCAGAAGAGAACATGGAGTTAAAGAAGGAGGCGGGTAGAAGAGAGCAGCAGATCAGCACAGGAGAAGAGAACAGGGAGTTAGAGAAGGAGGCGAGGTGGAAGAGAGCAGCAGATCAACAGAGGGAGAAAAGAAGAGAACAGGGAGTTAGAGAAGGAGGTGGGGTGGAAAAGAGCAGTAGAACAGCACAGGAGAAGAGAACAGGGAGGCAGAGAAGGAGGCGGGTTGAAGAGAGCAGTAGATCAACTCTGGAGAAGAGAAGTGAACGGAGTTTGAGAAGGAGGTGGGTGGAAGAGAGCAGCATAACAGCACAGCAGAAGAGAACATGGAGTTAAAGAAGGAGGCGGGTGGAAGAGAGCAGCAGATCAGCACAGGAGAAGAGAACAGGGAGTTAGAGAAAGAGGCGGTGGAAGAGAACAGCAGATTAGCGCAGGAGAAGAGAACAGGGAGTTAAAGAAGGAGGTGGGGTGGAAGAGAGCAGCAGAACAGCACGGGAGAAGAGAACAGGGAGGCAGACAAGGAGGCGGGTTGAAGAGAGCAGCAGATCAGCTCTGAAGAAGAGAAATAAACAGGGAGTTTGAGAAGGAGGTGGGTGGAAGAGAGTAGCATAACAGCACAGCAGAAGAGAACATGGAGTTAAAGAAGGAGTTAGGTGGAAGAGAGCAGCAGATCTGCACAGGAGAAGAGAAGAGAACAGGGAGTTATAGAAGGAGGCAGGGTGGAAGAGAGCAGCAGAGGGCGTGAGGGCGGTAGAGTGAGGGATTTATAGTGAGGGCGGTAGAGTGAGGGCGGTAGAGTGGTAGAGTGAGGGCGGTAGAGTGTGGGCGGTAGAGTGGTAGAGAGGGCGTGAGGGCAGTAGAGTGGTAGAGTGAGGGCGGTATAGTGAGGGCGGTAGAGTGGTAGAGTGAGGGCGGTAGAGTGAGGACGGTAGAGTGAGGACGGTAGAGTGGTAGAGTGAGGGCGGTAGAGTGTAGGCGATAGAGTGGTAGAAAGGGTGTGAGGGTGGTAGAGTGGTAGAGTGAGGGTGGTAGAGTGGTAGAGTGAGGGCGGTAGAGTGAGAGCGGTAGAGTGGTAGAGTGAGGACGGTAGAGTGAGGGCGGCAGAGTGGTAGAGTGAGGGTGGTACAGTGAGGGCGGTAGAGTGGTAGAGTGAGGGCGGTAGAGTGAGGGTGGTAGAGTGGTAGAGTGAGGGCGGTAGAGTGAGGGTGGTAGAGTGAGGTCAGTAGAGTGGTAGAGTGAGGGCAGTAGAGTGAGCGCGGTAGAGTGGTAGAGTGAGGGTGGTAGAGTGGTAGAGTGAGGGCGGTAGAGAGAGGGCGGTAGAGTGGTAGAGTGAGGGCGGTAGAGTAAGGGTGGTAGAGTGAGGGCAGTAGAGTGAGGGCAGTAGAGTGATAGAGTGAGAGCGGTAGAGTGGTAGAGTGAGGGCAGTAGAGTGAGGGCAGTAGAGTGGTAGAGTGAGGGCAGTAGAGTAGTAGAGTGAGTGTGGTAGAGTGAGGGCGGTAGAGTGGTAGAGTGAGGGCGGTAGAGTGGTAGAGTGAGGGTGGTAGAGTGAGGGCGGAAGAGTTGTAGAGTGAGGATGGTAGAGTGAGGGCCGTAGAGTGGTAGAGTGAGGGCGGTAGAGTGTGGGCAGTAGAGTGGTAGAGAGGTCATGAGGGCGGTAGAGTGAGGGCGGTAGAGTGGTAGAGTGAGGGTGGTAGAGTGGTAGTGTGAGGGCGGTAGAGTGGTAGAGTGAGGGTGGTAGAGTGAGGGCGGTAGAGTGGTGGAGGGAGGGCTGTAGAGTGAGGGCGGTAGAGTTGTAGAGTGAGGACGGTAGAGTGAGGGTGGTAGAGTGGTAGAGTGAGGGGGTAGAGTGAGGGCGGAAGAGTGGTAGAGAGGGCAGTAGAGTGAGGGTGGTAGAGTGAGGGTGGTAGAGTGAGGTCAGTAGAGTGGTAGAGGGAGGGCAGTAGAGTGAGGACGGTAGAGTGGTAGAGTTAGGGCGGTAGAGGGGTAAAGTGAGGGCGGTAGAGTGGTAGAGTGAGGGCGGTAGAGTGAGGGTGGTAGAGTGGTAGAGTGAGGGCGGTAGAGTGGTAGAGTGAGGGCGGTAGAATGAGGGTGGTAGAGTGGTAAAGTGAGGGCGGTAGAGTGAGGGTGGTAGAGTGAGGGCGGTAGAGAGAGGGCGGTAGAGTTGTAGAGTGAGGGCAGTAGAGTGAGCGCGGTAGAGTGGTAGAGTGAGGGCGGTAGAGTGGTAGAGTGAGGGCGGTAGAATGAGGGCGGTAGAGTGGTAGAGTGAGGGCGGTAGAGTGAGGGTGGTAGAGTGAGGGCGGTAGAGAGAGGGCGGTAGAGTTGTAGAGTGAGGGCGGTAGAGTGAGGGTGGTAGAGTGAGGGCAGTAGAGTGAGGGCGGTAGAGTGGGGGCACTAGAGTGGTAGAGTGAGAACGGTAGAGTGGTAGAGTGAGGGCAGTAGAGTGGTAGAGTGAGGGCGGTAGAGTGAGGGCAGTAGAGTGGTAGAGTGAGGGCAGTAGAGTGGTAAAGTGAGTGCGGTAGAGTGGTAGAGTGAGGGTGGTAGAGTGAGGGCGGTAGAGTGAGGCTGGTAGAGTGGTAGAGAGAGGGCGGTAGAGTGGTAGAGTGAGGGCGGTAGAGTGGTAGAGTTGAGTGAGGGCGGTAGAGTGAGGGCGGTAGAGTGGTAGAGTGAGGGCGGTAGACTGAGGGCGGTAGAGTGAGGGCAGTAGAGTGGTAGAGTGAGGGCAGTAGAGTGGTAGAGTGAGGGAAGTAGAATGGTAGAGTGAGGGCGGTAGAGTGAGTGCGGTAGAGCGGTAGAGTGAGGGCGGTAGAGTGGTAGAGTGAGGGTGGTAGAGTGAGGGCGGTAGAGTGGTAGAATGAGGGCGGTAGCGTGGTAGAGTGAGGGTGGTAGAGTGAGGGCGGTAGAGTGGTAGAGTGAGGGCAGTAGAGTGGTAGAGTGAAGGCGGTAGATTGGTAGAGTCAGAGGTGGTGGTAGGGGTACGTGTCAGACAGTGCTTTATGAGTTGAATGTGCGCTGAGATGGTTTCCTGAGGTGGGAAAGCTGGTATGTGTAAAGCAGTGTCCCCAGAGGTGGTAATGGGGCACGTGCGAAGCAAGGCTCCCAGAGTGACATTTGTGATTAAGTTGTCCCCTTCTTCACATTACATAGTGCTTCGCTTACATTTTTCTCTCTTTTTTTTGTCCTCATTTGCCTTCCCTTCATAAGAGGGCGATACCAACCACCTTGCACGACTTAAAGGCGTGATTTTATTTTTTGGTGGTAGAGATGTCCCAAATGAAACAAGGGTGCTTTTTTTGAACTCCATCTAGGTATATTTCAACCTGCATGACCTTTATCGTAACTAAGCTAGCCCTGGTCCAAGGAGTGTTCATGGCATAATCATAGGACCCGGGGGAAAAAAAAAAACCCGGAATCATCTCCAATTGATTAGGAAGTCCCAGAAAGCCATGTACGCTTACTAGCTGTTCTTTTAAGGTCAACTTTGGATGTTTCATATAACCTCTTAGGTGCTGCGCCTATTCAAACGGCCGACGGCACCACTACCTCAGGAGTGCTGCCGTCGGCCGTTGGACGTTCGAACCTCACCTACGCAATGGAACGTTCAGCACTGGAGCTGGACGTTCCATAGCTGCTAAGAGGTTAAGGATGAAAGCCACCGAGAGTGTAATGGGGGTGTTTTCTCTACCCAGTGTATACAAATTTGTCTTCTCGCCAGTAAGATTGCGTAGAAAAGAAAATATTTCGCCTTGCCTGTGATGTTATCTTCCAGTCCAAAGATGACAAGTGGAAGAGTAATTGACAAGGATGTGTTTAAGATAGAGTTTAAAGTATTCTTCACTTCTTCCCAAAAACTTACAATGTCAGGACATTCTAAAAACATGTGTACATCACAGGCACCTACCAAGTTGCATTTGTTACACTTTTTATCTGGTAGAAATTTAGAGAGTTTCAACGGTGTTATGTATGCACGATGTACAGAGAAGAGGTGATTTCGTCTTAGCCATGAAGGCTTTACGGTTTTATAGAGTAGTCCAAAAGAATTTCGCCACCTCTCCTCACATGGAAGGCCAATCACCGTTCCCCATAACTCATCTGGAAGTTGAAACTCCCCATCATTTTCCTCCAACAGCTGCCAGTACCATGTAGCTACTTCTTTCCCTCCTGTTGATCGTTCTACCAACTTTTGCTCCATTATGCTTATCTTCCCAATATTGGCATCTATGCGACTCTGGGATCTCGCCCAGCTGTCTAAATGAATGTATTTGAATCTGGAAAGCCCCGAGCCAACTAGGTCGTATAACTCTTCCCAGGCTATTAGTTGTCCCTCTTTAAGTAATTGGCCCCATCTTGTAATACCTGCTTGTTCTATTATGGTAGAGAGGCTATCTCTCAAGCATAGTGGTAACCCGGTTGAGTCCCAAATTGGGGAGTAGTTGGAGTAATATGACAAGCCAAGTTTTTTTCTAATGTTAGCCCAGTTTTTGGCCCATGATTGTACCATTTTAAGTTTGATATTTTTAAAGACTTTCTGACTTCCAAATTTAAACATCAAACCATCTACCGCTAGATTCGCCCCCGTTAACATAGCCCTGTACATAGATTCAGTAGTTCGATTAGATGGCATTTTTAGGAGCATTCTAGAGTGTGACATCTGGAAGGCCCATGAGTAATACAATAAATCCGGCAGTGCAAGGCCCCCCTTTTCTCTTCTTCTTCTTAGTTTTTTCCATGCTATTCTTGTGGTTTTGTAGTTTCATATGAAGGAATTGATTTCTCTTTGACATTTTCCGATCATTTTTGGTTCAAAGGCTATTGGGATAGCGTTAAAAACAAAGGTGAATTTTGGTAGAATACACATTTTAACTAGATTTACTCTGCCCATTATAGAGAGTGGCAGGTGTGTCCAAGATTTTAAAAGTCTTTTACTTTCAGTATGTATTCTGTCCAAATTAGTTTGTCCAATACTGCCCACTTGTTGGGTTATTCTAATTCCTAGATATCACATTGATGTTGATATATTTACTCCAAGCTGTATATTTGGTACATTCCATGCCATTATCTCACTTTTACTAGAGTTAATGTCATAACCCGAGATATGACCAAATTCTTCAGCCCATTGAACAACAACTGGAAATGCCTTAACTGGGTCAGATGTAAAGACCAGGATGTCGTCTGCATATAGTGCTACCCGCCTTTCCCACTCTCCAAAGCTAAAAGATGGAATATTAGCCTCCTCCCTTAAAAGTTGAGCGAAGGGTTCGATGTATAAGGTAAATAGGAGAGGGGAAAGCGGGCAGCCCTGCCTTGTACCTCTGGATATATTAAAGGCTTCCGTCAAGGCCCCATTAACCAGCAACCTGGCTGAGGGTGCACTATATAGTTGTTTTATAGTTCTGCAAAACCCTTCCCCACAGTTGAATTTTTTCAATACGTCGTTTAGATAGAGCCAATTGACTATCAAACGCTTTAGTTGCGTCTAAGGTCAGAGTAGCTAAGGGTAGAGAGAAAGCAGTGGCAATGTCTATAGCCCCTACTAGTTCATGTGTTAATTCCGCTAGTTGTCGACCCTTAATAAATCCTTTTTGGTCGGAATGGACTATAGTACCAATAACACTAGCCAATCTTGTGGAAATGATTGTTGTAAATATTCTGTAGTCATTATTGAGTAGTGATATTGGTCTATATGACACGCACTCTAATGGGGATTTTCCTGTTTTCGGGATAAGTACAATTGTGGCCTCCCCCCAGGATTTAGGCGGTGGATCTCCATCTATTAAGATACCGTTGAATAATGCCGTAAGCATAGGGACGATGGAATTCTCGAGAGATCTATAGATTTCTCCCGGCAGACCATCCGGACCTGCCGCTTTTTCTTTTTTTGATTGGCGAATTGCTTTTTTCACCTCGTCCTCTGTAATCTTATTCTCTAAGGATTTACTCTGAGTTATTGATAGAGTTGGAAGAGTAATGGCATCCAGCCATCTGTCCCTTGCTTGCTGGTCATTGGGAAGATCTTCTTTATAGATCTCCTCAAAGAATTCAAAGAAGGCTCTCCCTATTTCTAGGTTGGTAGATCTTGTCTCTGATTCTCCTTCTATCCTAATTTCCCTGATGTAATTAAGGGCTTTGTCAGATTTTATTTTCCATGCAAGTACTTTCCCTGCAGCTTCTCCGAACTCAAATTGAGAAGATTTGCTCACTTCCCACCTTTTATTTATTCTCTCCTGTAGAATGTTTTCCAATTGGGATTTTAACTCAACCAATTTTTCTTGTTCTTCTGGTGTTGCTAAAGACGGGTCGATCTTTGATTCTAGAAGTTTCATATCTAGTTCTAGTCTATTTACTTTTTCGATATATAATTTCCGCCTATAAGAGGCTCTGTTAGTGATCTGCCCTCTTAAGAAGGCCTTAAATGTCTCCCAAACAACTGTTGGGCCTGCAGAGTTTCTATTTATATCAAAAAAGGCTAAAGACTCGTCTAACAGGAATTTGACCTCTTCCTCTTCAAGCAGAAGTGTCCGATCAAAGGACCAGGATGGATGTTTAACAAAATTATCAGATTTCAGAGTAAATTTTAACGCAGAGTGGTCTGATAAGTGTTATGGTAAATAATCTATTGTAACCAGAGTATCGTTTAGACAGTAACTGAAAAAAGCGTAGTCAATTCTGGATTTATGTTTAAAGCGACTGTTCCTAAAGGACACCCCTGGCTTATTGCCTAATCTTTCTCTCCAGAGATCCGCCAAACCCAGATGGGTCATGATTGTTTTGAGGGTTTCTCTGGATTTAGCGGAGCTACAAATTCTAGATTTTGTTGACTTATCTAAACTGGGGTCAAGAACAATATTAAAGTCTCCCATCCAAATTATTGGGTCTTGGACTGAAATTAATTGATTTCTTACAGCGTCCAGGTGTGATGGGTCATCTGAGTTCGGACCGTAGTAACCTACCAATGTCCTGATCTGACCATCGAGAGAGACTCTCACTATTAACCATCTCCCTGTATTGTCCTCTTTACATTCCAGTATTTGCGCTTTTACTGATTTTTTAAAGATAAATATTACCCCTCTTATGTTCGCATTGTGGTCTGTGGAGCAGAATTTATCTATCCACCTTTGTTTTTTTAGTATAGTGATAGCCTCTGTTTTAAGAAGGTGAGTTTCCTGCAACGCGATGATCTGCGCCTGTGAGTCTCTCAGGTATTGTAAAATGCAGTCTTGTCTTCCTTTCACGCGTAGACCATTCACGTTCCAGGACATATAATTTATAAATGTCATGTTATGGCTTCAGTCCCTAACACCTTCATTCTTTTACTTTTTATTTGATGACTTTTTAATTTTAGCATATCGAAAGTTTGATTTAGAGAAAAGTAGAAGGCTGGAACACTAAATCAGACTGACAAATGAGGATTTTTTGCTATTTTACCACCACCCACCCCCCCCCCCCCCACCCTCCCACTCCCCCTAGGAAACCCCCCCCCCTCATTTATTCTGGCTTGGGACACTTTTCTCTCTTGTGGTACAGGATGAATTCATGAAAAGAAATCGTGAATTGGAGCACCTCCATCGTAGCAAAATGTCAAAAATAAAGCTCAGGAGATTAACAACATCCCCGAAACCAACAGAGTCCTGAAAACTGTCTGAGCCCTCAGCTCATCCAGCCGCTGAGGCGTTAAATCAGAATTTGGGGAAAAACCTTGTAAGGAAAAACATCACATCGGAAAACAGTAGCACATAATAACTCAATCCTGTGTATCAAAGAACAGTACACATGAATACAATAACATCATGTAAGGAAAACCATAGTGCATAATCCCCAAATCGTGTAGGTTAAATAACACTACACATGAATACAATTTAATATGAGGGAGGTTGGGGGTCGTGGCTTGAGCAGCCATCATGGCGGGAGTGCTCTGAGTGAGCTATGCTCTTTGCCCCGTTTATACAGTGATTATTCTACGATGAGCCCTGCTGTGTGCCCGCAGAGTCCCTTCCCGTGCTTCCTGACTGCCCTACTGTGCCTGAAGGAGAAGGCACCACTGCGAACAGCATTGTGGCAGGACTGGGGGCCCCATCTACAACGGCTGGGAGTTAGGCTATGGCCCGAGAGGCAAGGCTGCTGGCGCTAAGCTGCTGACATCCAGTGATGAGAGGTGAGGAGGTGGAGCCGATTCCCGTCTGCAAACTGCTGAGTTGTGATCTAGTGGGCCATGGACTGTGATGCCCTGTGGTGCCGTGACACCCCTGGCAGCCCCCATAAGGCTGCGGGGGGTGGTGCGATGCGGGTGTGTGGTGGGAGCCAAGTGTGGAGCATTTGGATGCACTGTGCTTCTACCGTCTAGTACAAAGTGCTTGAGGGGCCTGACGTAGGTGCTGTTGGGGCTGCTTGTGCTGCTGTACCCATGGACACTGCATGACGCTGAGAAGCGGGCCCTTATCTTCTTGAGTGCCTTGACATTAGCTGTGCTGGTACTAGGTTGGCATGCTGACTTTAACTGGGATTGCCCACCCCACCACTTGTGCCACTTGGCTCAAAGCAGCACCGGTCCTACTTTTCTATGCACAGGCCAATCCTGCGGGAAGAAAATAAAAGTGAGCGGCCGTGCTTGTGAGATAGCACGGCAGAAAATGAAACTGACACGGCCACGGGAAAAAAATAAAAGTGAGCGGGAAGTGATCGTAGGGATGCGCTGCACTTAAGAAAAATGAAACAGACGGCACGCAATAAAATTAAACTGACGCGGCCGCGGGAAAACAAGGAACACGAAGCAGAGGCAAGTGCTAAATGTTAAAATAAGGGAAAAAAGAAACGAAGAGCAGGGGAGCGGCGTTCCTTTGAAGTCGGTGGGAGGGAATGAGCATAAGAGTGTGAGGAGAAGTGAGGCCCAGCGCGCGCTGGGGAAGCTTCACGATTGAATGCCTGAGGCCGAGCGCACGCTGGGGAAGCTTCAGATGCTGTGGCGGGTCTGATGCGATGATGCAAGACGGCTCGGGGAGCAAATGGCAAGCGCGTGCACTGGCACATGCACTCTGCATAATCCGCCTGCCAAAGCCCCTTGGTTAGCCTTCGTGATCCAACTCTATATGTCTCGAGCTGCAATGCGCTTGCGCAGTGGCAGTCCGAGACCTAAAAAATAGAGGGCAAAAGGAAATCGAAACACTACCCATAAGAACTAGGAAATTGAACTGATGCAACTCAACAGTGCCACCCTAGTGTTCAGAGACTTAGGTATCGCTACAATTATTTTGAATAATTTTAACATGGAAGAAACAAACTCTGGCTACTGATTTCAAGCTAATTTATTTTTTGTTCTAAACCTGAACTTGAGCATGGGTCTGTACCAGATGGTAGAAAGAAGAAATACGGAAATGGTAGTCATGTAGTGAGGCATTAGATCATTAGATTGACAATCCTCAGAGGCATATAGACTTCACCCACAATCAATTCCAAACAAATTTTATTTCACAGTATTTCCAGATCCAAACTCTACGGGGAAAAATTAATAGTCTGTGGATCTGGACTAGATTTCCAAGGAGTTACCACCCACACCGCCCAACAGAGATCAATACAAGAAAATATTACCATTCACATCAAACATTTGTTGTGTGATCGTGGAAATTCAAGTAGCTTAAATTACAATGGGGCATATTCCCAAACAGAATTTTTAATACATCCAGTAGTACTATAATAGCACTGCTCACATACTACAAAAGACTAGTAACCAACCTTCTTGGGGATGTCTCCACCTCTGCTATCTTTCATGTGTGGCGATGTCCACCCCGACTGCAGAGATCTCCACACAAGTGCATTTAGGATTTAACATCGAGATATCCAATGAGGATCAGGAATTAGATAACCGACTCACAAATTAACAATTAAATTCATGTATATATATATATATATATATATATATATATGACTCAATACCAGGCTGTATAAATCAAACATTATCACTGCTAGTACGAATTCTCTAAATAAATTTAGCCGAACGAAAATCATGCAAACTAATGGTTCGGTTAAGCAATACAAAACAATAACATTACTACCTGATGATTAGAGATTTCCCAATGTTGACTTGTCCCTGTCATTAATCCCTAAATTGGAATGCACAATCAACTTCTAGGAGACGAGTTATGACAAACCCAGAGTCTATGATTTAGATAAAAGTAAAAATGTATCAAAGATTTTAAAAGTAATATATCATTGTTTGACATTTAGAATCCAAAGAGTGGCAGTCAATGAAGTTGTTTAGGGTTGCCATCAGGTGACAAAAAGCTCTATAAAGTTCAGCCAGGATATGAGCTACAGAACTTCATAAAAAGTGTTCCATCGAGAAAGAGTCCACAAGTTGCAGACACAGCATATGCATCAGACCGAAAGGAAAGCATGTAGAATCCGCAAAGTTCAGAAATGCAGTGTAAAGTCTGCAAATTCTGTAAAATCCGTAAGAATCATCTGCCTTGTGTGCTCAAGTAAAAAATTGTCCTCTCCCTTTCCTTCAGATCAAAGTATATTATAATCCTCTAGTTTCGGTGATGACACCTCCTGGATCACCTCATCCTATCAGCCCACTTAGTCCATTGCTCAGTTCATGTAAGACGATTGTTGTGAGAGATGAAGAAGACACATATTATAGGAAAGGGGTGATGCAAAGCATATACTTTGTTAAGTGATCTGGTACATGTGAACTTCCAAACAATGATCCATTAGCAGTAGGCAAATTAATTTGTTCAAGAGGACAGTTTCCCATAGCCAATGTTCTCAGAGTATCGAAATTGTTACAAATAGTCCTTGTAAGCGAGTGGGAATTCGTCTAATAAGACACAATCTTGCCTTACATTGTAAGTTTATGAACCGTTCTAACGAGTGTAAAACAGCACAGAATAAGGAATACAAAAGGCCTACATGAAAGTCAAATTAAATGTGTAGAATTATAAAACAATAGAAGTATACATTTCAGAAAGGAAAATAAATATTCTAAAATCCCTTCAGTTTATAAACACTCAGATTATTGTTAATTGTTGGATTGCAGAGATCACGTAATGTAATGTAAATGTAATGTAATGTAAAAGCATACTTGTAAAGCACGACTACCACTCCAGGGAGCATCTTGGCGCTAAGTACCCCAGCCAGATGGAAATAGGCCGGCTGACTAACGGAGTTCGGAGGGTCCTATACACTTCAAACTAAAGCTCTACATGCAGTATCAGTAAGGGCGAAAATCCAAGTTTTCAATTCTTTCCTGAACTGGATTTCTGTAGGAAGTTGCCGAAGCTGGAGTGGCAGCTTATTCCATGCCTTGGAACCCAGGACAACAAGGGACTTTCCCCCTTTAGTAGCAAGCCTAAACTTAGGGGTCACCAGTAGGTTTTGGTTAGCGGACCTAAGGCTCCGTGCTGGAAGATAGCGTTTGAAGCCCCTTGACAGGTACTTTGGCCAATGTGAGTGAAATGCTCTGAATATGATGACCAGTATTTTGAAGAGGACACGTTTGTGGATTGGGAGCCAATGCAGGGCATTGAGTGCGGCTGAAGCAGACGACCTCCTAGGCCAGCCCAGGACTAAGCGGCCGGTTGCATGCTGGACCCTCTGCAGCCTGTGGAGCACGGTTTTATTTGCTCCTGCATACAGGCTGTTGCAGTAGTCCAGTCTAGATGTTATAAGTGCAACCGCCACCGTTTTCCTTGCTGCCAGTGGGAGGAGGTCAAAGAATTTTCTCAGGACTCTCATAATGTTGAAGCAAGTGCCAGCCACGGTCACTGCCTGTTGTTTAAACGACAGAGAGTCGTCAAATTTAATGCCCAGGTTCCGGGCGGAGGAGATGGTATTTGGAGGAGCTTCTGCGTCTTCGGGCCACCACTGGTTAGGTGAAAACAGATTTTGATGGCCAAACGGCAGAATTTCGGTTTTGCCCGAATTGCATTTTAGATGATTGCTCCTCATCCAATCAAATATGGCAGCAAGGCAATTTTTAAGATTTTCCTCTGCACCGGGCAGCTCCCTATCTAGTACTAGGATATGCTGTGTATCGTCAGCGTATGAGATTGTGCTGATCTGAAGGAGGAAATAAGTTCAATCAGGGGGACCATATATAGGTTGAATAATACCGGGCTCAAACTGGAGCCCTGTGGCACCCCTGTGTTGATAACCTTCTCCTCAGAGCAGAACTCTCCCAATACGGTGACTTGCCTCCTTTGGCTGAGAAAGTTTTCCAGCCATGTGAGGACTGTTCCCCCTATCCCTGATTTTGCTAGGCGGTCAATCACGTAAGATTAGAACATTACTGCATTTCAAAGTACTACCATGTAAAATAATTTCAAATCTTAAAATATTAATATAGTTTCAAGTGATTTACTATGGTACATAGCTAAGCGCCCTGAGACCGAACGGTGAATTGTGCGCTCTACAAAAGCATCTGACTTATGACTTACATACATCAAGATCATAATCTGAAGGTTTCAAAACAATTGCACTAAATATGAGTATGCACATTTGTTGGTGCATATTTTCAAAATGCAATGATGAAATTCAGAATGTAACCTTTCTATATCACACACAAATATATCTAAATCATGTTATATTTCATTATTTCTTCACACCCATCATTATTTCAATAAGTATAATTGGCAGTTTCAAAACACCTAAGTACATCACATTAACCTTTTAATACACATTGAGTTGATTTGGTTTGATTTGGCAACTTGTAAAGTGCGAACAAATGCCCGAAGTTTGAAACTGGTTAAAGCTATGAACTTATATTATTTAATGTATATGATTTCATCTATCCTAAACTTTATCTGCATGCTTTTACGATGCAGTAACTAAGATCTCTCACATATCAATTTTCATGTCTTGTTACCGCTTTACTAGTACACGTTTATTCATGTGTTACTCAAAATGTCTCATAATCTATTTAGATATATCTCAAATGATGTAGCTGCTTATCAGCTGCATTAGGGGTCTTGGGAGGGGTAAGGAGCAGTGGTCGCCCCCCTACCAGCAGCTTCAAATGTTGAAAAAGAAAATGATAATAAAACAGGTTTATTATAGTTTTATTTTTCAACTTCTATGTGCTGCGTCCTGGGGGCGGGGCCATCATGGGGGAAGTCAGGAGAGGGAGTGGTGGGCAGCCCTGATATCAGTGTGCATGTGGGTCAGGTCAGCCAAACCCACATGCGCACTGAGCTGTCTTCAACCCCGCTGTGTTGCCGGGTTCAAGACAGAAGGCATATGCTCCCAGTCTCCCTAGAAGCGCAAATCATTAGCGCTCAGGTCAATCCTGCAGCTGCTCTCATACATGAGAGCAGCTTCAATATTACCACCGGGGAGGCTGGGAGCCTCAGCCTGCAGTGGAGCCACGTGAGGAGCAAAAGACCGGCGATGCGTCGGGCTGCAGGCAGTAGGTAAGTTCTTTTTTTTCTTCTTTCTTTCTCACCCACCCCCTCAGCCCCCACCTCTGCCCCACCACTCTACCCTAGTACAGGATGCAACTAGTAAGGAGGGATCGAGGGCAGGGGGTAGATCCTCCATTTGAGCGGAGGAATGTCACCCCACAAGCCCCAGAGCTGAACAATCAAATGGTAATAGAGTTTATTTATTACCATTTTATTTTTCAGCAACCCGTCTCAAACAAAGTGTCAGGATGGGGTGGGGCCATTGCTGCTGAGTGGCAGCAGGAAGCTATGCGCTATAGTTTGAAAAGCGCACGTGTCTTTGGCCGGTCATCTTGCAACAGTCAGCAAGACATGTGCATTTTAAACCTCTCTAACCACAGCCCTCCAGTACTCTTGAGAGCACTGAGTGAAGCTGCTCTCTCTAATCCTGGCACTTCTGTCATGCTAGATGATAATGGCATGAGAGCAGCAGCATGAGAGCAGCACCAGGATTGGTTAGGGGAGCTGGCTGGGTCCCTCGTTGGAGCCTGCCTCTAGGAGAGAAGACCCAAGCGAGGAGGACGACGTGCAGAAAACCAAGAAAGTAAGTCTATTTTTTCTTTGTGCCTCACTCCCGTTGGTACATGCCAGCCACCACTGGTTTAGGGCAGGAGACCAGCCCAGTCACAAAACAGTAAGAATCTTGCTTTTCACAAACAGCACGACTAAGGGAACTACAGCCAAAAAGTACCCCAGTTATTTTCTTATTAGTCCAAGAGTTTTTCATTAGAAGTGCTCTAGCGCATCTTCGCTTGTTTGGGAACTCCTCCTGCCATGCCCCTCTCTACCAAGGCTAACTTAAGAGGCCGGAATGCACATCCGAAAGCAAGCACGTCTGCGCTCGACTGCAGAGGACAGCACCAGAATCCCTAGCCTTTTCCCCTCCCTATCTTATATGAGAGATGCACTTATTGATATTGGCAGACAAAGTAAGCATACTTCATGCCTTCGGTTTGATTGTAATATGACTGCTACTTGCTATACTTGTCATAACTGTTGGTTCTCTTTCCAAACATCCTGTGTCTTCAACATAACAAAAAGATAGTACTTTTGACCATTCCAAGATGACCGAACTACTTTTGCGGTTGTCTTCAAGTTGGATATATTTTCTCCTTGGGGGTGTGGTCGAATTATTGATTGGCCCGCCTCTTGACCTAGATTCAACAGAATAGGCTGTATAAAAAGCCAGGTTACTCGCAGGCTCTGTGTTTATTGAGAAACAACAGTGGACGGACACGGAGTGGCGCTGCCATACTAAAGGATTTAAGGTATTTATTGAGGCACCTATAGACCAATAGATTATTGTTGCCCACAGTAGAGATGATACTTGTTCTAAAAGAACTTTTACCTTAACAAAATGTTATAATACTGTTATAATTGTGGTTAGAGTTCTGATATTGTATATCTGCTTAATATGTGGGTAGGGTGGCTCTAGTAAATCCTTCTTTGAGTAAAAAATGTATCTTATTACGCTATAGAGTGGCCATTTAAGAGTAACTGGAAGTTTATTCTAAGGGGGTGTATAAGAGCAAGTATAGATTAGAATGGATAGATAGGACTATCCCCCCTAGGATTGGAATCCTGTCCTGACCATATGTAAGATATTCTTTGCTTAGCTCTATCAAATGAAGGGCATATAGGAACCCAGTGATACATAATTCAGGCCTAAGTAGGCAGCATTATACCAACATTGGAGGTTATCCCCTAATGGTGCGGGAGGTAGGATGATATTTGTATAATTCTGGCAAGAATAGACATTTTGGGAGTTACTTTATAAACAGTCCAATATCCCCTAGTTTTAGATTCCACCACAAAAGAAGGACAGAGAGGCTAGCTGTTGTTCAGATCTGCATTTCGTATTGATCCTTATGCAAGGTGAGACAGGATCTTATTTACAAGTGACTAGGGCCTCTAACACCAAATGAGGATATACGAGGCATAATAAGATGCAATATGCTGGTTCTGAGACACTATTTCTGGTCTTTATTTAGGTTTAAAAAAATATATTTTTTCTGGTGTTGGGAGAAGCATTTTATATTCCCCGACAGGGAGTTTCAGATAGAAGTGACTTCAGCACTTTGTTCAAGCTAATTTTTAAGTTGAGAAAATGCCCACTCATGTATGGGTTCCTAGTGTTGTGCTAGTTGGATGGAAACGAGTGTGAATTTATGAATGTGTTAGGCGATACGTATGGAGGGAGGTGGAGGTCATTGTTAAAGCACTGAAGTCATGAAATTTGTGATCGACTTGTTGTAGTTTTAGATGTGTATTTTAACAATTTAACAGATTAATCAAGTGATTGAAATGTTCTGTTTGTTTTGCCCATTTTGGTTATTGTCTATGTGTAATAATTGTATGTTTTTAATCGTAAATATCATCAGAGAGTAATATCTTTAGTCTTGATAAAGATGGTTTAAATCAAGATAATACCATCGAAACGTGTTGACGCAATAGAACCATAATCTGCACAGTGGGCTGCCACACTAGATATTGATTGTCTTTTGTACATCAGGGTCCAGCCCCAACATTACCTCATGCGGATATGGTCCCTTCATGACAAAGTGTAGTGTCTTTTTATACTCTTTTCTAATTGTCTTTGTTACTGAGTCTGTGTGATTTGTTTGATTTTGAACATAAATATACTATGTATGATTAACTGTTTTTTAATTTGCTACAATTGTTTTATATGCTTTTAATAAATTGATGCATGCATAACATTTCTAATATTTTTCTTGTGTACTGGCACACTGCTGTTTCAATTGGTACTGTATCCCTCATGATCGAATGTGTGTGATTTACGTGAGTGAATGAGTAAGTGTTCTTTCAGTATTTGCCAACCAAAGGATATATTGTTATTTTGTAGTATGGGGTGGGGCCATTGCTGCTAAGTGGCAGCAGGGAGCTGTGCGCAATAGTTTGAAATGCACATATGTCTTTGGCCATCTTCTTGCGACAGCCAGCTAGACATGTGCATTTTAAACCTTTTAAACCACAGGCCTCCAGTTCTCTTGATAGCACTGAGTGAGGGTGCTCTCTCCAATCCTGGCGCTTCTCTCATGCTGAAAAACGACATGAGAGGAGCACAAGGATTGGTTAGGGGAGCTGGCTGGGTACCTCGTTGGAGCCTGCTTCTAGGAGACAAGACCCGAGCAAATAGGACGTCATGCCGCAAACCAAGAAAGTAAGTCTATTTTTTTTTTGTGCCTCACCACCCTCAGTACATGCCAGCCGCCACAGGTTTAGGGCAGGAGACCGGCCAAGTCACAAAACAGTAAGCAAATTGCTTTTCACAAACAGCACGTCTAAAGATACTACAGCCAAAAAGTACCCCAGTTATTTTCTTATTAGTCCAATAGTATTTCATTAGAAGCGCTCTAGAGCATCATCGCTTGTTTGGGACCTTCTCCTGACACGCCCCTCTCTACCAAGGCTGACTTAAGAGGCCGGGATGCACATCCAAAAGTAAACATGTCTGCGCTCGTCTGCAGAGGACAGCGCCAGAATCCCTAGCCTTTTTCCCTCCCTATCTTATACGAGAGATGCACTTATTGATATTGGCAGACAAAGTAAGCATACTTCATGCCTTCGGTGTGATTGTAATATGACTGCTTCTTGCTATACTTGTCATAACGATTGGTTCTCATTCCAAACATCCTGTGTCTTCAACATAACAAAAAGATAGTACTTTTTACCATTCCAAGATGACCAAACTACTTTTGCTGTTGTCTTCCAGTTGGATATATTTTCTCCTTGGGGGTGTGGTCGAATTATTGGTTGGCCCGCCTCTTGACCTAGATTCAACAAAGTAGGCTGTATAAAAAGCCAGGTTACTCGCAGGCTCTGTGTTTATTGAGAAACAACAGTGGACGGACGCGGAGTGGCGCTGCCATACTAAAGGATTTAAGGTATTTATTGAGGCACCTATAGACCAATAGATTATTGTTGCCCACAGTAGAGATGATACTTGTTCTAAAAGAACTTTTACCTTAACAAAATGGTCTACTGTTATGATTGTGGTTAGAGTTCTGATATTATATCTCTGCTTAATATGTGGGTAGGGTGGCTCTAGTAAATCCTTCTTTGAGTAAAAAAAATGTATCTTATTACGCTATAGAGTGGCCATTTAAGAGTAACTGGAAGTTTATTCTGAGGGGGTGTATAAGAGCACGTCTCGATTAGTATGGCTAGAAAGGACTATCCCCCCTAGGATTGGAATCCTGTCCTGACCATATATAAGATATTATTTACTTAGGCTCTATCAAATGAAGGGCATATAGGAACCCAGTGATAGATAATTCAGGCCTAAGTAGGCAGCATTATACCAACATTGGAGGTTATCCCCTAATGGTGCGGGAGGTAGGTTGATATTTGTATCATTCTGACAAGAATAGACATTTTGGGAGTTACTTTATAAACAGTCCAATATCCCCTTGTTTTAGATTCCACCACAAAAGAAGGACAGTGAGGCTAGCTGTTGTTCAAATCTGCATTTTGTATTGATCCTTATGCAAGGTGAGACAGGATCTTATTTACAAGTGACTAGGGCCTCCAACACCAAATGAGGATATACGAGGCATAATATGCTGGTTCTGAGACACTATTTCTGGTCTTTATTTAGGTTTAAAAAAATATATATTTTCTAGTGTTGGGAGAAGCATTTTATATTCCCCGACAGGGATTTTCAGATGGAAGTAACTTCTGCACTTTGTTCAAGCTAATTTTTAAGTTGAGAAAATGCCCACTCATGTATGGGTTCCTAGTGTTGTGCTAGTTGGGTGGAAACGAGTGTGAATTTATGAATGTGTTATGTGATACGTATGGAGGGAGGTTGAGGTCATTGTTAAAGCACTGAAGTCATGAAATTTGTGATCGACTTGTTGTAGTTTTAGATGTGTATTTTACAATTTAACAGATTAATCATGTGATTGAAATGTTCTGTTTGTTTTGCCCATTTTGGTTATTGTCTATGTGTAATAATTGTATGTTTTTAATTGTAAATATCATCAGAGAGTAATATCTTTAGTCTTGATAAAGATGGTTTAAATCAAGATAATACCATCGAAACGTGTTGACGCAATAGAACCATAATCTGCACAGTGGGCTGCCACACTAGATATTGATTGTCTTTTGTACATCAGGGTCCAGCCCCAACATTACCTCATGCGGATATGGTCCCTTTATGACAAAGTGTAGTGTCTTTTTATACTCTTTTCTAATTGTCTTTGTTACTGAGTCTGTGTGATTTGTTTGATTTTGAACATAAATATACTATGTATGATTAACTGTTTTTTAATTTGCTACAATTGTTTTATATGATTTTAATAAATTGATACATAACATTTCTAATATTTTTCTTGAGTACTGGCACACTGCTTTTTCAATTGGTACTGTATCCCTCATGATTGAATGTGTGTGATTTATGTGAGAGAATGAGTAAGAGGTCTTTCAGTATTTGCCAACCAAAGGATATATTGTTATTTTTTAGGATGGGGTGGGGCCATTGCTGCTAAGTGGCAGCAGGGAGCTGTGCGCAATAGTTTGAAATGCGCATGTGTCTTTGGCAATCGTCTTGCGACAGCCAGCTAGACATATGCATTTTAAACCTCTTAAACCACAGTCCTCAAGTTCTCTTGATAGCACTGAGTGAGGCTGCTCTCTCCAATCCTGGCGCTTCTTTCATGCTGGATAATGACATGAGAGGAGCACCAGTATTAGTTAGGGGAGCTGGCTGGGTACCTCGTTGGAGCCTGCCTCTAGGAGAAAGGACCCGAGCGAGTAGGACGTCATGCAGCAAACCAAGAAAGTAAGTCTATTTTTTTTTGTGCCTCACCAGCCTCAGTACATGCCAGCCGCAACTGGTTTAGGGCGGGAGACCGGCCCAGTCACAAAACAGTAAAAAAATTGCTTTTCACAAACAGCATGTCTAAAGATACTATAGCCAAAAAGTACCCCAGTTATTTTCTTATTAGTCCAATAGTATTTCATTAGAAGCGCTCTAGAGCATCATTGCTTGTTTGGGACCTTCTCCTGACACGCCCCTCTCTACCAAGGCTGACTTAAGAGGGCGGGATGCACATCCAAAAGTAAGCACGTCTGCGCTCGTCTGCAGAGGACAGCGCCAGAATCCCTAGCCTTTTTCCCTCCCTATCTTATACGAGAGATGCACTTATTGAAATTGGCAGAGAAAGTAAGCATACTTCCTGCCTTCGCTTTGATTTTAATATGACTGCTTCTTGCTATACTTATTATAACAGTTGGGTCTCTTTCCAAACATCCAGTGTCTTCAACATAACAAAAAGATAGATGACAATCAGACATGTGTAAGAACTTTAACCAATGATGCGTGCCACAGGGTTAATTGTTTACTCCTCAATCCACGCTCTCTTATAAAACACAAATTGAAGTTTGTTGATCCTATAGCTCAAGAGAACGCCAATATTGCTTTCCTGACTGAAACATGGGCAGATGAAGCATCTGACCCGGATTTTACAGCATACATACCAAAAGGCTGTGATCTAATTAGACTAGATAAACCACACAGGAGAGGTGGCGGGGTAGCAATTATCCACCATAATGAAAAATGTCCTTGCTAACGTAACAGAAAGTTTTAATTCTATTAAGGACTCGGAGGCAAGGATTATGTATATCCTTTCTTCACTTTTATTCCAGAAACCATTTAATAAACATCCACAAAAAAAACACATTTCCAAGAACACTAGGGAAATTGGAGAAACAAACAACAGACAGGAACAATCCATGAAAGGGCACGGTCCAATCAGAGTCCAGGGGTCAGCGTATAGCCTATCATCATTGTCCTGGTCCTCCTCTTTCTTCGCGCGAGCTACGCCATTCGCCTTGCTCTATGCGTTCTTTTTCCCAGAATCTCCTCCTGGAACCAAAGAAGAGGGATCAGAACTAGAAGCAAATCAGCGTTGAATTAAATGCATTCCAACCATCTTTATTCCACAGAAGAAAGACCCTGACCCTGAATCACCAGTGCATAAACTGTTGTTCTACTGAAAAAACATTTCCATACCACACTGTTTCAACATCATGAATTTTTTTTTACGCGTGCCAGAATGAACACTTTACTTACTGCCTTTGGGTGGCATTCCAGAAACTCTCCACAGGCGGGATAATCCTCACCTCCAAGTTCATAATAGAATTGAAACTTTCCATTACGTTAGCTAGGAAATTTTCATTCTATGTCAGGACCGGAGGCTTGAATTATCCTACTTCAAAACGTACTTACCACCAAACTCGCCACATCAATATTAGGTTTAAAGTAGAACCTCTTAAAGGTTTAAAGGCTTAAAGGTTTAGTCCGATTGTGGATTTGGGGTCTTTTGGCAGACCACCAAAGGTGTCAGGGTCACCGTATAGTCCACGGAGGTCCGGAATACAAACTGAGACCAACGCTGGAGCCAGAGAGAAAGGATATGTATTACAATCTCATGAGATGGAGAGGCATCGACAACAGGCACCCATAGCTGTCTGAGGAGGCAGTCTGTTAGAATGGTCTCACTTCACGTATTATATACTCTTTATCCTGCCCCAGGCATGTAAGGGAGTTCTATCAGTTAACTTGTATTGCATTCCTAAACAAATAGTCAATCTGGAGAATCAGCAGGTGAGTAGCCTTTGGGGTTTTTTGTAGGATATGGGTAAAACATTATAATTACATAGTACACATGGGTCACTCTGGTTAATTGATACTGTAGGGCATGGCATGATTACATGTCAAACAAAAGGTTAATCTGATAAGCACAGGTAACTGTGAGGACCCTGCAGGGTGTAGGCAAAAGGCATGTTTATTACAATTGAGTCCATAAATATTTGTTGTTTGGACTACAGCAGGGCAAAGGTAAGAGGTATGATTACACAACAATCAAAGATAAGTCTTGATAAGCCTGTTGAAGGATGCCTGCAGGGTGTAGTGTGCAGGGTGAGGGCGATAAACATCTGGGAAACTCCCTGTCCGACTGGGTGAGCAGGGGCTGGTCAGTTTGTGGCAGGCCAAAGCATGAACAGAGTGTCCGTGCAGGAATGTAACAGGTCAAAAGTTGAGCTCCAGAGTGTCCGTGACACAGAGAGAAAGTCAGTCATGAAGGTTAAAGCACAACATGGTAGAATGAATCACAAAATGGTGGAGTGAATGGCAAGATAGCAGACCCACTTTTCCAGACGAGGACCAATCTGCCGCGTTCATTATGTCCTCCAATCTCGCTCCTAGAGTGAAGGACTTGGATGTCATTGCTCCTCTAGCAGAATGGGCTCCAAAAAGTCAAAGGCTAATACCCGCTTCCTGCAACACCTACCACACCCAACGTGCAATTGTGGATTATGACACCACCTTATGCGGCTTCTGGAGGACGATCAAAAGTTGCCTCTCCCCAGGAGGTCTAAGTTCTAATGACATCTCTTCATATGCTTTATATATAAATGCTGGGTACTGTACAACTCTGGTGTGACATTTCGTCCTTTGACAAATCGTGAAAAAAACCCCGGTAGAGGACAAAACCCTGATATCCAGGGCTCTAACATCTGAAACTTGTCTACATGAGATCAGGCAGAGGAACATTGCTAACGTACCTGACAATTCTTTCCTCGACAAGAACTCATTTGATTGCCAGGACAAGAAGAGGTTGAGAACCTTGTTCACATGCCATAACTCTGAATAACGCTGCTCAGGGGGTAGAGACAATCTGAGCCCCCTCAGAAGCCGACACACAAAGGGATGCTCTCCGACCGGTGCCCCTTGTACCGGAACAGGACCAACCAAAATTGCGGATCAAAAAGTGTTGACCGACCGGTAGGCCAAACCTTGTTGGGCCAGGCTCACCAGAAAATTCAAGATCTGCACTATGTCTGCGCCCATGGGATCACAACCCCGTTGCACACACCAAAGACACCATCGCCTCCAGGCTGACTGGTATCTCTTGATCGTGCTGTCGGACCAGGCCTTGGACTAGAGGTGCTCAGCATATTTCCAAAGGCCTGGGATTAACCATCTAGTCCCGTAATCCTCCACGCCATTAGATGTAGGGACCCGTCCAGAACTATCTGATGTGGAAACTGATTTGGATTGAGAAGAAGCACTGGAACCTGGGGGAGACGGATTGGAAAATCCCATGAAAGTTCCAGAAGAACCGGAAACCAAACTTGCGACCTCCAAATTGGGATAACTAGAACCACCTCCACCCACTGACGCCTGATCTGAGCAAATGGCGGGAACGTATAATCCTGCTCCTGCGACTAATCCTGCAGGAAAGAGTCTGTGGCCGCCGCCAGAGAGTCCGACCTCCAACTGAAGAACCGGGGAACCTGATGATCCAGTCTGGAGGCAAATAGATCCACAGAGAACGGGCCCCAAATGTTCTGCAACATGGCAAAGACCTCCGGGTGCAACTTCCAAAGACTGGAGTCCTGAAAGTGGCAAGGGTGTCAATCTGTGAGCTAATTTTCCCATCCGGGAAGATACCCTTCTGTCACTGAAATCTGGTGGTCCAGGCAGAACTGCCAAGTTTTGTCGCTAGATCCAAGAGTACTTTTGAACGAGTGCCACTGAGGGGATTTATATACCTGATCGCCAATATATTGTCCACCTTGAGTAGGACACACGATTGGACTCGGTCTCTGGTCCAACAATGAACAGCGAAAGACCCCACCAAAACCTCCAAACAGTTGATGTGCAGAGTCTGCTCCTGCGGGGACCAAGACCCTCCTGTGGAAAAATCCCCATACATGGCGCCCCAGCCTGATCTGCTGGCGTCTGACTCAATAACCTAGGTCTGGGGTGGAACTGAAAATTGCTTGGCCATTCCACGCCTCCATAAGGGTGAGCCACCAGCGAATCTCCTCCTGTGCATGCTTCGTCAGAATTGGACACTGGATGACAGTAAGGAAGCCCTCTCCGCAAGTGGCCCGCTTTCAGCCTCTGCAGGGCCCGATAATGCAAAGGGCCCGTGAAAATGGCCTGAATTGAGGGTGACAGGAAACCCGCCACGTGGGCAATTTGTCTGAGGGGCACGCTTTCCTTGACCAATGTCCGTCGTAGCTCGTGTCTGATCTTGGACATCTTTCATTAAGGAAGGCTGAGGGTTGCCTCAGAGGGGTCTATCACGAAACCTAAGAACGTGGCCTTTTGAGCCGGTACCAACAATGACTTTGTGGCATTGATGACAACCCCTAGGCCTTCTAACAGGTTGACTGCCTGTTGTAACTGCTCCCACAACTGTTGGGAATCCTGTGCCAAAAGAAGCATGTCGTTGAGGTACACAATAAGGCGAGTCCCCATAGGCCCGAAGGTGTTCCACGACTAGTCGGAGCACCTTTGTAAAACACCAAGGAGCAGAGGAAAGCACGAAAGGTAGAGTGGTTAACTGACACGCCCAATGGCACCAAAGGAACTGCAGGAACTTCCGGTGCGGTGGAAAAATCGGAATAGCCAGGTATGAATCTTTTGAGTCCAAGCGGACAATTCAGTCCACCGGGCATAAAACGTTTCTCAAGAGGTGGATTCCCTCAATTTTGAAATGACGGTACATCAACCACTCGTCGAACTTGTGCAGGTTCAGAACTGAACGCTGCCCCCCATCCGCCTTGTCTACCAAAAACATGTTGCTTATGAAGCCTTGTGGATGCGGTGATGTAGGGCAAATTGTCCCTTTCCGAGGAGGGAAGCGACCTCCGAATCCATCAGCTCTGCCTCTAGTTGGGAAAACTGGATAGGCCTAGGTCTGCTCTCCTGAACCAGAGTTCCACAGAACTGTACACAAAAACCTCAGACTGTTTGTAGCACCCAAGCATCGCTCGTTATCATTTCCTAAACATGCACAAACTTGGCCAAAAGGCCGCCCACTTGCAAAAGGGAAGAGGTGGAAACACTTATCGTCGTCCACGGATGGGGTAGAAGTGGTGATAGCGGGCCTGATCCTGAAAAGGCCCATGTCTGGAGCTTTGCCCCTGGAGTTTTGGGAGGCCTGCCCGGTCAATCGGCTCCTACCTCGACCGGCCCCACAGAAAACCAAGAGGGGAAAACCTGCTTGATAGATGCCTGGGCCTTATCTAGAGACGTGAAAGTACTCACAAATTTTCGGAGCTCTTTGATAAAAGGCTCGCTAAACAAACCACCCTGGGCCACTGCCCCAGCTTCGGAAGGTCCCCCAACTCAGGGTCCACCTTAATAAGGAAAGAGCGCCTCCACTCTGTGGAGAGCGCACAGTGGCGTTACCAAGAAACACCACTGCACGCTGTGCCCAACCAGAAAGGGCCTCTGGAGATAGAAGTTCTTTTCAAACAACATTGGTCCCATGCATACAGGAGATTAGAGAACAAATAAAATATAGACAGAGTCAATCTATATTTTAGAGAGACATGTCCAGCCGGACAGTGGTCTTTCAGAGTTTTTACTCAAGTTACATGTAGTTAAATCACACTAAGTACCTTCCACAAGTCAGCCAGTGTGGAACACAAGCCTGTGCCCAGCACTTACTGAACGGGTACAAAGGTTTGATGTAGAAAGCAAAGAAGGGCTTTATAAGGCAAAGCAAGTATCTCAGACATGAATACAATTGTACAGAGTATCACAACTAAGCACCTTAAAACACATAGTAATCACGTTTTTAAGTTTTGGTGCTTAAAAGGTCGACGGCGTTTCGGACCCCTAGTAAATCACGGGGTCCATCATCAGGACAATTTCAATGAAAGCCTTAAATGATTTAGCCTCTAAATGCCTAAAGGGGGGAAAAAAGGGAAAATGTATACATTTATTTACAGGGACTATAGTAACAAAAATGGGTGACTTCAGGTGACCAGTGTGCGGCGCAGTACTGGTTAAGTGCAAAAGAATCGAGTGAAACAACCTAGTGAAGATTACGCTACTGCCGTTGGAATGAGCTGACAGTGCGTGAAGTCATGCTAATTGGTGCATGGGTGCGAATAGCTCCATACATGGGGCAGAGGAATTGGAACAATCCTACAGTAAGAACGGAGGTGAGTGCGGGGCGAATTGCGAGAGTGCTAGATGAAGGCGGACTGGCCGCATGCAAGGTGGGCGAGCCCGTCGTGAACAGTTGCAAAATACCGCAAAGAGTGGCTATACGCTAGTGTAGTTCGAGCGATAATAGAGGGTCGTGTGCCCTGGAGCGGTATGTGGCAGGAACGGCAAAGTGAATTTACAAAACGTTTTGCGTGAAGTGACAATGCATTACAAACAGTGTAGGCGGTTGGACCGTGTTAGTTCCGATGGTAATGCTTACCAAGTAGCCTCGGAGGGTAGAGGCCGGATATAAAGCGACCGCCCTAAAGGATAAGGGAGGCAAGTTAGGAGGGGCGACCAGCGGATAAACCTCGGGGGTCGACGCAAAAACAGGGATAGAGTCTTACCACATTCGGGCAGCAATAGCCGCGGTACTCGGTGGTATCCGTCGGCAGCCAGGGGACCTGGGGGCAAAATTAGACATTAGGACCAGGGGTGTACCCGACGAACCAAACGTGTTCGTCAGTGGGCACAGGGGTAAACTTACCGGGTCAGTCAGTTCAGTCTTGCTTCCTGGCGTGCTCACCGAGGAGTGGCGAGGCAAGTCTTAATAGTTACTTTTGATTGGTCCAAGCGGTGGAAAGGGGCATAAAAATAGAAAACAGACTATTTTAGCCGCCATCTTGGGTTAGTGAATAAGTGAGTGAGGGCATAAGAACAGAGGTGGGACTAGGATCGACAAACACGGTGGTGAGGTGAAGCGCCAGTGACATGTTAAAAGAGAGACATCTAAACAACACATTAAAATACAGTAAATACAGCAAAGTAAGTAGAAGGTTGACTCAGAACCCAAAGTTAAATCAAGGCAGTCCATTCATCTTGTAAGTTGAGACCAGAGTTAAGACTGTCAGTCTTTAAAATCCATTTGAGCTCCTCTCTGTTCAGTAGGCGGGTGAGGTCACCACCCCTTGGTGGCACGATGATCTGTGTAATAACAGTCCAGCGAATGTCATTCTCCGTGTGCCCTTTTTCCAGGAAATGTTCAACCAATGGGGCATTGGGCGTTTTGCAGCGAATTCGGCTCCGATGTTGGGAAATTCTCCGCTTAATTTTTTGTTTGGTTTGGCCCACATATATCTTGTTGCATGGACAAAAAATGGCATACACAATATTATGACTATTACAATTAGTGAAAGTTTTTAATACATTTCTCACATCCTTGTACACAAACTCTTTGCCATCTACTGAGAAGTCACACACAACGCAGGTGCCACACCCAGAGTGGCCGCGGAGTGGTGGTAGTTGCCAGTGGTCATGGAGAGTAACATGGAGATAGAAGGGCACAGGAGGCCTTGGCATCCTCGGCCATGTCCAGAATCATAGTGATTGGCCCCAAGGCATTCAAGAGATTATCTTGGCATGCCCTCCACGATCTGTCTATCCCCTTTTTGGGGGTCCCTAATAGACTTGGCCAAGAAGGTGGCCATTCTGGGGTCCAATTCAGACATCTGGGCAACTTTACCCTTTAAGGAGGGGCGTGGGCATTCCATCCGGAGGCGGCTACGAGCCTCTTCCCCATGGGGGTTTGATTTCTAATTGCCACATAGCTCACCACCTTCGAGGAAGGTGACCACTTGGACGACCGAGGATGAACGATCAGCTCCGAATCCAACATATCCGAACTTTCACCCAACCCTTGAGGGTCACAAGGGGTAGCCGCCGGGTGCCATGGCCTGATAGTCCGGCCTTCTCATCGGTATCTCCTTGGACATCGCCCCCTGCCCCTTCTGCCGGGATCATGGGTGTAGACAGGACGGGCAGGGGAACAGGATCTATGGGCACTGAGAAGGACTGGTTTTGGGCCAGAAATGCCTCCTGCAAACGGGCAAAGGCGTCCTTGTTCACTCCGTCCACCTTGGTGCGCTTCGCAGGAGCTGGCTCCTTTTCCTGCGCATTCTGCAGGTTATTAGGGGCACTCACCAGAGTGGCATAGCCCATTTAGCACATTCATGCACAATCTGCTGTGCCAAGCGCTCCTCCATGGGGTCCATCGCTTCTTCCAAAGCCCTATAGATTGACGCGTCTACAGCGTTGTAAAAATCATCATCCCATGGAATCTGGGTCAAAGGGTCTTCCTCCCACTGCATATCTGCGTGCCCAGCCATGCCTTGCAACCCCAACAACTAACTAGGATCCCTTTTAACTGTTGCCTAACCCATAAACTGCCTCAGGTCAGTGGCGTAGCCCAATACCTTCCACAGTCCCAGGAGAAACTGCATTATAGGTGCTGGGGACCAGCTCTTTGTCAATATAGGGCACAGCCCCAATCTCCACAGTGGGTCTCTGCCCCAGGGACACTACCCTGCCGTCTATGCCAGTGAAGCCCATATATCCCCCTTGGAGCGTGTTCCCTTCAGGCCAGTCACAGAAACCAGTAAATTACACCCTTGACGGGCGCCAATACAATCACACACCTACCCCTGTACAGAAACCTGGGCGTCAAGCGAAGCAGGCTTCACAGCCTGTACAGATCTTCAAACGAGGGCATCTCTCTCCAGGAGGCTGGCAGAGGCTCCGGTAGGTAACGCACAGACCTGGATCCTGACAGGGAATCCAAATTCCGCGCATTGCCAACCATAGCGGTTGGAGGTATAAACCGCACTCTGCTGCTCAGGGTAAAATCACGGCAAACAAAGTCGCGTATAGCCAGCAAGCGGTCCCGCAACCACCGCAAACACACACAGCCTCACAGGAAAAAACACTGTTGAAGGAACCAGATAGACTGGAAATCAAGAAAAACGTTGCGTAGGACCGGATAACGGTCCTGCGACTGCCGCAGTAATCACTTATGACACTGACAATATGACCAACCTAATCACGGTAACAATTTTAGCTTTACTAGTACCACAGAGCACATCGCAACAAAAGGAAGGAATAAACACTCATCTGTGGCTGCGAGCAGCGAAGAAAGAGGCGGACCAGGACACTGAAGATGAGCGATTTGCTGGACCCTGGACTCTGATTGGACAATGACCTTTCATGGATTGTGCCTGTCTGTTGTTTGTTTCTCCAATTTCCCTAGTGTTCTGGGAAATTTGTTTTTTGTGGATGTTTATTAAATGGCTGCTGGAATAAAGGTGAACAAAGGATAAGCATAATCCGAAGCCTCTGGTCCTGACATAGAATTGCATTAAAGCCAGATATAAACCCTGTAGAAAGCTGGCTCTGTATATACTATACCAAAGTAAGGTATAGTGTGCACAGAGCCTAGGGGACCCCAGAGGTATAAAAGAGGCTAAATTAGTCACACACTAACACCTCTATTTGTGGTCGAACAGTTAGGCTTATCAGGAGGGTGTGTTAAGCATTTATTGGATTCACTCAATCAAAGACTGATGGCACACACTCAGAGACAGAATCCAGACCAATTATATAAGTATAAAAAAGGTATACTTATGCTTTATTTCTAGAACCAAGCAAAACTTAGCACAGGTAGATAAAATACACTTTCAAATGCAAGGCTGTACATAAAGATGCAAATGTGGTTGAAATTGGAATCGGTACAGGTTTGTATTTGCTTTTAAAACAGTTAAAAACACATAGAATTACTTTAGAGTACTTTTGGATGACTTTTTAGTTAATTTTACTACTAGGGTGATATGCCTAGCTATCACACCGTGGGTCTTACAAAACACAGGTAAGTACAACTGATTTTGGTTCAAAGAAAAAGACTTTGGTTTTTCATACAAAAAGTCAGTTCAACACTTAGACCATTATTAGACAAAAATCATAACATTGGTTCCTATGGAGGAAAAGAGTGTTAACGGTTTGCAGGTACGTAAACAACCTGCAGGGATAGCTTTTGGGGTTTAGAACACTTAGGGACTCAAATCACACTACCGGCGGTGATGGAGCAAGGATTCGGGAAAAAGAAACTTGCTCAAAACAACCCCTCGTTAATAAGTACTAAAAAGCAAATAATAGAAACTTGAAAGAAAATGTAATATACACGACATTCAGACTGGGGATAAGGCTTTCTGTTTGCTTAAATAACAAAGACTAATTTGCTACTTAACTAGAATCCCGCTTGAAACCAGAAATCGCTTTGCACATGTGCGAACCCCTCCTGTGTAAGTAACTACGTAATTAACCCATGTGAGCAGAAAACTCTCACACATCCGCAAAGAGTTGCTGACTGTAGGTCTCAAAGTACTGAATGTCTGGCATATACCTGCATGAATCTCAAAATAGGTTTTTCGCTGCTAACGCCTTGCTTAATCAAGAAGAAAATAACATGGAATAGAGTAGAAGGGGAAGGTAAACAGTGATAATAACATATGTGAGAAATTAACATCTGTTTATGATTCTTTTGTCAATAGTGAACGTTTTGGGCTTGATATGCTGAGCCGAAAGAATAGATGGCGGGTGAAACGTAATGCAAGTTGAGTATGCGCCTTAGAGTCCTGGTACGACCTGCTGACAGGGACATTAATCGTCTCCCAAGACCCAAGGACGAGTACTTGGGAAAAGATCCTCAACTGAAGAAATGATATAAAAATTGTATCTATCTATCTTGTGAGATGTATGTAAATAGGAAGTGTCATGCGAATTGAATAAATTAAGTTGGAAGGATTTATTAAACAAAGAATTAGTTAAGAATTGTGGAATGACCACATGAGGCGATGACAACTCCCCTGCCCGGCCCAATCACAGTTCAGGTTTCGCAGACATTTGTAACCTTTGAGGGTGGGACACGCAAAATTAAAGGGTATAATTTGAGCACGTTAAGGTTAAGATAGAGAGCTGCTGCTGCTTAGAAGAGTCGTTGATGCTGAGTGAGGAGTAGAGGAGAACTGCTACTGAGAAGAACAGACTGGGAAGATTCAATACTGAAAGACAGCCTGATTAGATTGAAGATTTCCGGAAGAATATTGAGGAGGGAGAGATGGTAAGAGAGTGATGTGCTCCGGTGCGTTGCGTTTTAGAGAAGTTTAGTAAGTATAAACCTATCCTGCACCTGTCCTACAGTCTTTGTCTCCTGACTTTATCAGGTGACCTCCACTAACCCTTCTGGCCAGGGGTTGGATTTCCCATTCCACTACTAGGTAAATAGTATTCTGTTGTGAATTTAAATTTTCATTGCAAAGTATAAGATACTGTGTCCTTTTGTCTCTTCACCTATCACTCCTAATGCATTGGAATTTTTGAATGCATTTGTGTATGTTATTTGATAAATACATTTTTCTCTCCCATGAAAGTTGATGGAGTTTGCACTGTGGATCTGTACAAATGAGCGTTCATTTTGATTGAATTAGTAGATAAAATCTATTGAATCTTACCTAGAGTCTGTGATTATTTTTTACTGTGAAGTTATAAGATAAATTAGTGAATTTGTTCATATCATCATCAACTACTCGACTAATGGATATTGACCATAGGATGCGTGTTGATCTGTGAAGATTAGTTAGGCATAGACTAATTCAGATCAAAGAAAATAAAACTTGACTCCCCGCGAAACAGTCAGGAAATCTAAATGTGTATATGGGCCCATAGTAAATAATACGTTGATGTGTAAAAAGTTTATCCTGGCCTTTCGCTGGATCAGCGGCATTAGGGCAGTTAGGTGTAGAGTGCAGGGTCCCAATGTTTTTTTGTCTAGGAGAGTGAGTAATGTTTCATACAAACAGTATTGTCAGAGGACACAGTTTGTAAGGCCGTTATCTGCAAAAGTCCAAAGTGTAGATTGAGCCTGTCTGTCTCCTAGGAGGCTCTGAATAGAGAAGCAGCTTCCTGGCCAGCAAACCTTGTCTGAGGTCTCTGGGACCTTATATAGTCGGCTATTTGATGGTACATGTGTGCACTTATTGGTGGTTCTATCTGTTGTTTCTATTGGATTAGGGTTAGTGTTATCCTTGTTTGGGTTTTTGAGTGTTTTGATTGGTTCCTGGGTCAGTGATTCAATTAATGTCGGGTTGGGACTAGGGCTAGGGTTAGGCTTTCTATTAGAAGTAGGGATTAAGGTTTCTCGTGTGACTGGTTGCTGGGACTAGAGCTAGGATTAGACTTTCTATTGGAAGTAGCGATTAGGGCTTCTTGTGTGATTGGTTGCTGGACTAGATGTGGGACTAGGACTAGGGTTAGGCTTTTTATTGGAAGTACGTATTAGGGTTTCCTGTGTCATTGGTTGCTGGGACTAGTGTTGGGACTAGGGCTATGATAGGCTGTAAGGGCTTGGTCTCCTATTGGGTCTAGAGTTTAGGGCTAGTGTTGTGATTGGATAGGGTAGGGCTAGGGTTCCCATTGGCTGAAGGGGTCACCTGATTACTAGGGCTATAAAAGGCCAGAGAGTAGGGTGTCTCAGTCTGGGCATCAAGGTTAACTGAGGAAATGACAAAGGCAGTTGCCTGTTTGAGCCAGTTCGAGACAGGTCAGGACTAGGGCCAGAAATGCGGCCCATTTTCTCATTCATCAATACCCACCCTACACCATCCACATCCATAGAGTAACACACTCACACCAAATGTACACCACATGTTTACTACAAACCAACCCTATGCACAAATCAACGTACCAGCATACACTACAAAACCACATCTATATACCCTTTTATCCCAGCTACCACACATTTCCACCATCACCTACAAACAGTACACAACTCTGTCCTACACACCTAACTAATCACCACAGCACTAACACAACCAAAATCCATACCATACTTAATTACAACCCACCCAGAGACACACTCACCACTCTCACTACTCCTAACAGACCCCCTTTTATCATTAACAAACCCATACTCAGCCTTCCATCATTTGTCCAACCTGCACCCTCCTCTTCTTTCTAGCACAATAACACAACAACACAACACTTACGTGCCACAGCAGCACACATTTTAACTCTTGCAGCAAACAGGTCTAAAACAAACAGTCTTAACTCTATTTCATCCCCTCCTATACACAACATACACTCTTCTCACAAACACATCACCACCCCCTTTAACTTACAAGTTCCACTCGCAAACAATACTATACAAACAAATCCATCTCATAAAATAAATACATCAGCACCTCTTTTCACTACTCCTCAAAAACAAAACATATCACACACACCAGCACAACAAAATCTCTCTAACACAATACCTCATAATACTTAGTCACAAAATACAATCATACCCCCACCTTTCAAACTACACAAATGAACAAACTACAATGAAAAGATTTTTCTCTTCCACCACACCTAACACACATACAGCAACACAGCATCTCTCTTCTAACCTCCTCTCTTCCATTGGACATTTTAGACGCTTACTACATGACCCGCATGCTGCACCACCACCCATGACTCATACACCTTCTGCCCTAAAGTTATGCAAACAATATAAGCAACGTACCACACATCACAACTTTGCTTCTCAATGTCTACTGCACAACAAGGTTACACCACAAAAACAACACAGCACACCAACTCACTCTCAAACACCGTCTCCACCACCTACGCACGCAGACTCAGCTATCCTAATACAGCTGTTACCAGCACTAAAAACACAACTGCTACTAACCCACACAATACTGATTACTCTTCTACAAAACAAAGTCTCATAGTCACCAAAGCATTTTCTCAAACCTGTCTACTAATAAAGGCTCGATCGCTCTCTAAAAACAAACATCACATCTATGATCTTCTCACTGATGCAAACCGGGTATACTGTTCATAACTGAATCATGGTTGGGAGATGATATGGCTCCAGTCCTGCATGAAGCAGTTCCTCTAGACTATCAAACGATCACTCAAAATCACAAAATCATATAGGCAAAAAAGGAGGTAGCCTAGCTGTTATGTTCGGGCAAACATTAAATATCACTAAAGTTGACGACATCTCCATAAAGAATTGTGAGGCTCTTCTCACCAGATGCAATCCTTCCTCCTGTAAATTCCTGCTCTTTTCCAGACTTCCAACCAGCTAGGTGACATTCCCAGATGCACTTCGAGACACAGTTTCAAACCTGATAACAATACACTCCAACCTATGTGTTCTGGGTGACCTCAACATTTGGTTTGAAAAACCCAATATGACCCATCCAAAAACAATAATCACTGGCCTAGACGCACTGAACCTGCATCAGATCGTCCACAAACCCACACACATCGCTGGACATATTCTAGATGTTATTTTTGCTAATACCAAACTAGTTACCTTTCACACTATAACTCTAGTCACATGGTCAGTCCACCATTTACTTGCTTTCCAACATAAAATAACACTAAGCGACTTACCTAAAACCACCTTACATGCATCCACCTATCAACCTTGGAAGATACTCAATTTGGAACACTTAGAAACACAACTAACATCCAGTACAGATCTGGAAACAATAAATTCTGTTCAAAAACTATATGAGTGGCTACAGGAAGCTTTTGATATCCTGATATCACTCAAAACCCCACACAACAGAACAAAAGAAAACAAACACCTTGGAGAAATACAGAGATAAAAGACATAAAACTACAAATTAGAAAGCTGTAATGTGCCTGTCTCAAAACAAAAACCAAACAAGACAAACATCACCTACAGAAAAGTTACAGATTATACAAGTCAGCTATCAAAAAAGCAAAGAAAAGTACTATTCAGACAGAATTCAAAATGCTAAATGTGCAAATAAAGAATTCTATAAAATACTCAATGAGTTTTGTAAACCAAATTGCCTAGAAGAAACTCATCCTGTTACTCAAGATTTCACAGACAAACTGGCAAATCATTACACGGACAAAGCAGACACGTTGGACTCATACTTAAAACAGAGACAAACCACCAGCACTTACCCTTTTACAAAACAACAATCCAAGAATACTATAACTCAGCGTCTCCGTTCCTTGCAACACATTTCACACAGTGAATTTATGGACCTGGTCACAGCAAGCAGGTCTGCCGGCAGCCCTTCTGACCCATGACCACCGCAAACTTTGAAGACAGTTCTTCTAACAACCTGTGCTGCCATTCCAGTAAGAAGAATCATGAACAATTCCTTAACTACAAAAATATTTCAAGAAGAACTCAAAAAGTCATACATATGCCCCTTTATTGAAGAAAACAAACTTGGACCCGCTGAACCCTGACAACTACAGACCCATTACAAATGGACCTTTCCTGGGCAAAGTGATAGAAAGAGGAGCGTTTCCCCAGATGTCACAATTCATTACGGAACCCCAGGTAGCAGCTAGACAGACGGAACAGTGAAGCAATTGCTGCCTGCACACTGAGGAGAATGGCTTATTCCACCACGAACAATTACGAGTGGCTCATTCATCATTTGGTCGTTTCTAGATCCCTTTTTTATTGAAGCCTTAAAACAGAAAGGAACACAGGGAAATTATATAATCCACTGCGTCTATCCAGAAGTAATATACATGTGACGGTTGGCACCAAATACAATCATTTAAGGGTTTTGAAAAGTATTTGGACATACAACACTTTAAAGTTAGCAGTAAAGGAATCACTCCAGCATTTGCATTCAATAAGAAGATATAATTAATTAAGGGGCTATTGATTCAACCCTTTTGATACGACAGAACATTACAAGTCTTGATAAGGATGGTTTTAACTTATGTACCCATCGAAACGCGTCAACGCCTCGTCTAAGTACAATTCAAGAATCCAGCACTTGTGTTAACACACAGATTTGATTGTTGTAGAATACGTAGTGCATACATAGGATATTGAATGTACAATTAGTATATGTTTTTACATGTTTCTGTCTGTTTCCCCAATTATGCAGGTCATAATTGACAATGTTTTAACTTGTGGTTACTATTTTGTGTATTAGGACACTTGTTTTTATAGATATACATTGTGTATTTTTATTCTTATGCTTATGAATTCATTTATGCAATAAAATATTTTGCATCTTTTCCATACATAGTTGTACATGAATTTTTGTTATTGTTATTATGTTAGAACTGTGAACTTGTATCAAGGGGAGATTGTTTCTTTAGGTTGTTAACCTCATTTCCCTTGATAGATTTAAGGGGTACCTCTCTTTTTTCATACACAACTCATTAAAGACAATGCCATCAGTGGCGGATCCTCCATGGTGGCGTTTGGTCGCCGCCCCACTGCTTTCTTGCCGTGAGAGAAGGTATAAACAAATAGTAGAGAACTACCATTTGTTTCTGCCTTCTCGCACGGCGAGAAAGCAGAAGTTCCTGCTTGCGAGAGTGGGAGGGATAACTCGAGGGCAGGGGGAGTGGCTTTCCCCACTGTTGTTAATACTGTCTGTTTGGGCAGCCTGAGAGGCTGTCCAAACAGACAGTATTAACTGTATTAATAACAGAGGGCAAGCCGCTCCCCCCTGCCCTCGAGTAACCCCTCCCACTCTCCCTGTTCTCTGTATGCTGCAGCATACAGAGAAATGACGTGGTGTTGGGGCAGCCGGCTGAACCAATCACAGCGCTGTGCTGTGGTGGAAGGGAGGGAGGCTGCCTGGCTTCCTGCGTGACGACGAATTCAAGAACAGGACGGCGGGAGTCGGGACGTCTGGAGTCAGAACTAACTTGAAGGCGGGAAGGTAAGGTAAGTTAAGTTTATTGACTCGGTTTTATTATTTTATTTAAAATTATCCCGCTTCCCCCCATCCCTCCCCTCCGCAGCGCGACAACACCATTTCCACCCCCCCACCCGTATTGCCGGCCACGACTGGCGTGTTCGTGCCTGGCGCCAAGGTCTCTGCCTTAATAGAATGTTTGTTTAGTTTCATTGGCCACAACGCATTCAAGCTGAAATAACTCACAAAAATGCACGTGTCTCTTATTGTACAAACCTACAGTTAAAACTGGAGCCAAGTTTTAGTAAAATACTGCTTTGGAGCACAGAGGGCTAACGCTTGCGGGGGAGGAGAGGAGAGGCAAAGCAGAGATGTGTTTGTAATAACCGTACGAGACGGAGACAGGAATGGAGAAAGTGCCTTGACTTTGAAGTGAGTCATAAAGTGTGTGCGTCTTTGTGGGCCGATGTCTTGCCTTCGAGGCTCGTGCTCCCCGTAGCACGAGCGTGGCCCGTGGAGACATACATTATTTAACCGGATTTGAGTTTACAGCTTTTCTAGCGAGCGAACAATTTATTCATAAAATACATGTTTTAAAGTATGTTTTCACAGATTAACTCGCATGATGCATCAGATCTGGATCTCCGACCAAATGCGAGTGCCCAGGCGTTACTGTCGGATAAATGCCACATTTTAGCCGCGGAAGCATTTACAATGGCACCTGTCATAGAGAAGAGAATAACTTTTATGATTTGCGGTGATCACGGATATATATTTCCAAGTCAAGTCAAAAAAAGCTTTATTTCGAGGTTATTTTGAGTCTGTTTAATGTCTGTCCCACCAGGCATCAGGAGACGGGTCATGTGAAGAAATGCGAGGTGCACCCCGATTTCATGCTTGCTGGCTGCGCTTGCTCGCCACAGTGCGCCGTCCACAACTTTCGCCACTTTCAAATGTCACAAGCCGCGACTGAATGCCATACTTTCAGTCTTCCAAACAGGATTCTATCCGGGAAGAGGCACAGAATCTACCCTCCTTGCCATCTTGGATGAACTGAAGAACACAGTTGACCGCAACAGGTTTGCTGTGCTCCTCCTCTTGGACTTCTTGGCTGCCTTTGACATGGTTGACCATGACACTCTGATACAAAGACTCTACGAAACTGGCATAGAGGGGACTGCTTTAGACTGGATCACGTCCTACCTTCGAAACAGAATTAATGTCATCCATATCCTACCTTTTTCGTCCAAACCCTACTCAGCAAAAGCTAGGGTCCCTCAAGGCTCTATCATCTCACCCATGCTTTTCAACATATACATGAAGTCATTACTGGTACTGATCAATCAATTTCACCTCACGTGCTCTAACTATGCAGTTGACAGACAAATACTGTTTCAACTGGAATTCCCCAGAGACACTGGAAACTCGCCAATTTTCAGTTGACTCAGAGCAGTGGATCAATGGATGACTTGGAGCCATCTCAAATTGAATGCTTCCAAAACAGAAATACTTATGTGTGGCGATTGGAAACATTATGACCTGCTTGCTGTCTGGCCTGATGAACTGGGATCACCTCCTAAAGTATCGAAGGAAGTAAGAAACCTCAGAATGACCATGGACTCCAAGCTATCGATGAATGCCCGAGTGGACAAACTAGCAAGATCAAGCTGTATTACTATAAAAACTCTGTGACAAATCTTCTCCCATTTGGGATTTCCACACAAGGTCCAAGCTACCATCTCCCTTGTTCTGTCCAAACTTGATTATGCTAATGGTCTCTACCACGGATCACCTTTAACGACCATGAAAAGACTACAACGGATTCAGAACTCGGCTGCCAGACTACTCTTGCATATCAAACCGCGAGACCACATCTCCCCTGCCTTGAAAGCCCTGCATTGGTTACCGGTTGCCAGAAGAGCCACGTTCAAGCTGCTTTGTATCACCCACAAAGCAATACATGGAATGGGACCACTCTTCATCAGGAATAAAATAACCCAACACATTCAACATAGGAATCTCCGCTCTAGAGTGGCACCTTGCCTCAAAATCCCAAGATACAAGAAAAAAACCATGGGTGGCACATCCTTCTCGGTTTAAGCAGCCAAACTATGGAACTCTTTACCCCCAAACATAAGATCCACAGACAAGCACCTTATCTTCAGAAAACTACTCAAGAATTGGCTCTTCCCCACATAAGCACCATACACAAACAAAAATATATAGCATATCCCTCTGTATATAAGAACTTATTTGTACTATAGATATGTACTTATATATATGTATTGCTTTGTATAAACATGTAGAAGAATTGTTTAAAAAAGTATTTTTAAGTTCAACACTTGAAAAACAGAGTTTATCTAATGCATCTTTAATCTACATATACTTACTTCCTTTATGCATCTATATACCTTCCATGCACTTAGATCTACATATTTATTACTTTTCTCAACAACAAAAAAGCATATTCAATGCACTACCCTATTTCTCACCCTATACCTCTATCAATATATTTAATCTACATATACTTACTTCCTTTATGCATCTATATACTTTCCATGTACTTATGGATATATATATATATATATATATATATATATATATATGTATTACTTTCTTCTAATTCAGCATATCCAATGCACTACCCAATTTCTCACCCGATGCCGCTCTCAATAAATCTTCTACCTCAACTCTCTGACTCATCTCAAATCCCTTTCTACTACTCTTTACAATGCACTATCCTATTTCTCACCCTATACCTCTATCAATATATCCTCTACATCCACTCTCTCATTCATTCCAAACCCCATAATTCTACTATGATCCCCAAAATAGCCCTTTCTAGACTCTCCCCTACTCTACCCCTCCTTGCAGCATCTGACACCTCTTTTACTATACCTATCCCCCAAAACAAGCCTTTATAAACTCTTCCCCCTGACTCTTCCCCTCCACATCCCTTTTTACTCATTCCAAGCCTCCTACTATTGCTATGACCTCCCCCCCAAAAAAGTCTAAAGCCATCACTCTTCTATCCCCCCCACTATCCTTTTCAATCAAAATACCAGACTAACATGTCCACTTCTCAAATTTCATATTCCACTATACTAATTCACCATTAATCCTTTATGGGTTCCGGAGTAGCGTGCTACTCGCCAAAAAACGCTTGAACACCCCACCAGAGGTAACAAGAGCTATATAAATGCAAACCTTTTTCCCTCTTCTATCCCTCCGCTATCCTTCTCAATCCACATAAATGACTAATATCCACCACTCAAATTACTTACATATTTGACAATACTAATTCACCATTAATCCTTTATGGGTTACTGAGTAGCATGCTACTCTCCGAAAAAAAGCGCTTTGATGGCTCATTAGGGGTAGTAAGCACTATATAAATGCAATTACAATATAATACAATGTTAGCCAATGGGGCTAGGGGTCTGTTGGTTGGGAGCTGCTTACGAGCAGACCACCCGGATGTGGGAGCAAAGTTCCTGGGGTTAGAATCAGCACTGCAGGGGCCAACAATCAGCATAGGAGCTGCACCATCAGAGGTACGGAGGTGGGCAAATGTAGCGTGCCAAGGAGGAGTCGTGAGCCCTGTGTTTGCAATGGAGGACTCCGGTTCGAAGAAAATGCAGCAGGCTCAGTCAACAAAGTTTTTCTTAAGGCGACCACCCACAGGAGAGGTAAGTTGGGTTCTTGGGTAATGCCTAGACGCTGTCGGCTGGGCCAACCTAGGCTTTGGAGCATTGGGTACAGGGGTGTCTTAGGCATTGGATCTTCTTACCAGCTCCGGTCGCGGTTGGGGGGATCCTTCAGGTTGAGGCGCAGGTGTCGGTCTGAAGCTTGAGGAAGGTCAGGGTCACCAAATCCCTGGTCAGAATCGATGGGAAGACCTACTCGGGGTGTTGGGCCACATTTGAATATGGGCCATGGGCGTCAGGTGTAGAATAGTGCAGAACCGCAGAGCCGCCTGCACTCGCCTGGATTTGCATTCTATGTTGGAGTCTATGGTTGAGCAAATCCATGCTCACAGGAGACAGAGTCCGTTAGATGAAGGCTGAGCAGGTTCTCTGGGTTCTGGATGGCTTCTGGCTGCTGGATACACCAGGGTTTCGCAGTGAGCAGGTTGGAGTCAGGACAGGCCGGTAGGGCTGGGGCCAAAGCAGTTGATGTCCTCTTTTTGCTTGGTCAGCACAGCTCTTCGGTCCTTCTTCTTCTTTCTTCCTCAAATCTGAGGAGGTAAGGTTCAGGGTCGCCCCTACATACTAAATTTAGGGGCATTTACAAGGGCGTTCAGGTCGGGCTAATAGGTCCCTTCCTTGGGATGAGTACACCCCCTATTATGCCACCCTCCAGTGGGAGGGGAGCATGAGCCTCGCTCTAATTGGCTGTGTCCCCTCATCTTTAAGATGGAGGGGATTGAGATGTGTGCTTCACCTCACATCCCGCATCTGAGGGGTGTGGTTGGCAAAGCTGGGCACACCTCTCTTCCTCACTTGGTTTTCCCGCTGATTCTCCCGCCCAAATTGGGGGGTAGAACCGGTGAGAGCCAGTTGCTGGGAGCAGCAAAAGGCAGCGCCAGCTCACAAAGGCGGCCGGCCTTTCAAGCTTCCCCTTCTTAGACCCAGCCCATCCTGGGTGAGGAGGCACAACACCTCTGCCCAGGATGGGCTTTGGTCCTGGACCCAGAGTGGAGGCCCTCTAACCAGGAGTCCAGTAACCTGCCTGGTGGTGGCAAATGGCAGGTAGCCATTTAGGAACCACACCAGGGCTGTTAATTTTTCAGGGAGCCTCTCTAAGATGCCCCCTGACTGCATTTTAAATTAAATCCCACACTGGTATCAGTGTGGGATTAATGTGCTAAGAAGTTTACTACCTAAATTCCCAGGTTTCAGAAAAGCCATTATGGAGCTGCCGAGCTCGTACTGACCAACTCCTTGACCATATACTCTTTATAGCTTTACTGCACTTATAAGGCCTAAGAATGGACTTAGACATTGTAGGGGTACAGTGCTCATGCAACTGTACCCTCACCTGTGGTCTAGTGCACTTTGCTAGAGGGGTGACTTACAGAGGCCACAGGCAGTGGGTAGCCGGCATGGCACACAGGGATGTTGTTAAAACTTAGGCCGCAAACGTCAACATTATCGGCGCCATCTTGCCCCCTTTTCAAGCCCATTTGTGCGCGTAAGCGGCAGCCATTTTGAGTACCATGGCCTCTCTGCCCCTCGCTGATAGCCAGCGCGTCTCTCTCTCCCTCCTAACCTCGCAAGCATCCCCCGCACGCTGACAACCCCCACTCTCACATGCCTTGGGTCATAAACCCCTCTTCAGTGCAGCTCTGCCTTGGAACCCCATCCTGTTCCCAGCGCGACACCTCTCTTCATTCCTTTCATGGTCCCGGGTCCTTTGATAAAACCCCCTTTTTCCTGTGTGCCCGTTTGTCCTCCTCGTTCCCAGGCCGCCACCTGGCCCTGCGGATACTGTTTATTGCCCCCCCCTGTACAGTAGGAAGCTTCCCCCATCAAAGGACCCTCGAGTTGATCAAAGCCCCCACCCTATGAGATCCGATCAACCCCACACATTCCGTGAATCGGCGGAATATCCAGCTGCGCGATAATCATCACCTGTTGTGACCGGGGTGGGGACTCCAACTGTAAATGTGTGTGGGAACGGGCCTGAAGGGGGGATTCCGAGGATGTCTTTCCGTACATCAAAGTGTTGACAGGGATGTGTTTCATACAATAAAACAATAAACTCGTGTATAAGAGGCCAAGCCCCAGAGATGCGGCTAGAGCACCTCGAGAAGATACCCTGTTGTCTGATTTGATGTGTTCTGCTCCGTCGGAATAAAACTTCTGTTTCCTGCCTTCCAGTCTCCAGCGCCTGCCTCTTTGTTTGGTAACTTGAGTGGGTATAGAGGCGGTTAACGCCGGGCAACTCTGAAAAAGGTCATCGGCCCTACCTTTTTCCACAATTGGCGCCCAACGTGGGCCCATCAGCGACTCGTGGATCCAGTGGGAGAGGTCCTGACGACAGAGTGAACGACTGCAACGATCGGGAGTGCACCTGTCCGATAGACCCTCGTCTGACAGCCGATCATCCGAACTTCACTGGTTCCGAACAGACCTCTCTCGAGTGATCAGCGGTCCTGACTGGGAACCATCAGGAGTGCCGCGAGGATCACGAAGAATAGAGGACGATCGGGCGCTGGATTCGGAAGACAAGAAACTGTCCATGCGGTCCGGGTAAGGTCGTGTAAACACGACGAATTGCGAAATGATTGTTTGGAAAATACTAGTATTACTCTTTTGTTGATTTGTTTGGAGATTCGCTGTCTGCAAACGGAGAAACAACAGGCTCTCTCTTTGCAAGCAGTGAAGGATAGGTAACGCAGACTTTTGTCCCCATTGTAATCCGTCGTGCCTATCTTCCTCCCCCACTGATTGATTGTTTGGCCCGAACTGTTGTTCGTGGATTGTTCTCTGGAGATTCTCTGTCTGCAAACAGGGAAGAACAGGTTCTCTCTTTGCAAGTAGTGAAAGTGTAGGTAACGCAGACTTTTGTCCCCGATGTAACCCGTCGTGCCTACTTATTCTCCCCATTGATTGTTTGATTGACCGAATATTGACTGTTCGATATTGGTTCTTTTTGAGGTATTCACCGCCTGCAAACAACGTAGAATAGAAATATTCTGTCTAGTCTTTGCACGCAGTGATAAGATAGGTAGAGCTGACTTTTGTCCCCGTTGTAATCCGTCATGCCTGTCTTCTCCCCACTGATTGGTAGCCTGTTTAGCCCGGACCGCTTATTAGAGATGAACCATCCGGCTCCACTGGAAGGCACCCCTAATAAGGACATGTTCATGAAGCATGGATTGATCGCTATAGCTTATAGCAAGCTGTGGCATAAATATACGAAAAAGGATCGAGAAAGTCAGTGGCCACTGATAGGATCCTTCGATGAGGATAAAATAAGCGCGCTAGAAACTGCCCTTGGTAAACACAAGACAACGCCCACTATGCTTGATAGTCTCGGCATGTGGCGCAAAGAAACCGAACAACGTAAAAAGAGAACTGAGAGTAGGTTGGGAAAAGAGCTGCGAAAAGCAGCCCACCTAGCTGCTCGGAAACTAGAAGAAGAGATTAAGGAAAGAGAGGAAGCCAAACTGAAACTAGAAATAGAAACGTCAAGCCAGTGTCCGGTTAGAACATCCTCCACGCTCTATCCTGAATTGCCCTTGAAACAGCGAGCCAACGATGATCTGCTGTTAGGTCCCCCGATCATCTACATGCCCCCTCCATATGCCCCTTCCCAACCCTTAGCACAGCACCCACCACCCCCAAGCACAGACGAGAGTAGTACCAGAGCTTTGGCCCCCGTGGCCTCTGTGCCGGCCGAACCCCTTGTATTAGGTACAACTCAAGTGGCAGTGTTAAATGACCCGGAGACCCGGAAGGCTGATTCTGCAAGAACGAACAGATTAAGCAAGGATGAGCGAGCAGGGATTGACAAGGTAGTGAGGACATTGGTAGAAAGAAAGGAAAGTGAAGAGCACGTCACGGACATGTTCAACACGTATACAGGGAGCCACAGACGACATTTTACCGTACGACTGTGTTACCACATCTTGAATGCATACGAGGACCGATATCGAGAAAAGGGTCCCGAGAGCCTAACAACTCTATACAGGAAGATCGATATCGGGGATGAGAGTGAGTGTGATGTGACGGACCTCCTTACGCGTACGCTTGAGGTTTTCCGCCACCTCACTGAACAAGAATCGGAAGCTAAACCCCCGACACCTGTAGCAACCGAACCCCAAACTGAGCGAGCTAGCACCATGATGCCAATAAGAGAGGCTGCCCCCTACTGGGTTCCTCCACGAGGTCTGGGAACTCACGATGACGTTAACCACAAAGATGCAAAAGGGAGGGTAATGTATAATTGGGTCTACCAGCCATGGGATCGGCAGGATATTCTGACGTTCCGAAAATCTCTGCCTGATTTACGTAAAAACCCCACTGCCTTCTATACTGAATTAGGTACAGCCCTAGGTTCGACGATCATGACCCTGGCTGATATCGATTTGTTTTTCGGGTTATGTCTCCCAGCTGATGTGTGGAAGCAAATCCGGAAAGTCGACCACCTTGAACTGTTCGGACATACCTGGTCACAACTCGATGACATAGATAAGCAACGAGAGCCTGGACAGAAACCTTTGAAACCCATTTTAGACCTCCCAGATAAGATCGTACAGAAATTGAAAACCTTGATTCCAGAAAAGAAAGTAGACTGGTCGATAGTAACGGCTTGTCGTCAGAAACCCCAGGAGGATGTATCGGAATACTTCTCCCGGTTTGAAACGGTGTTCCTCGATTACAGCGGCCAGGACATGACCACTGCAACCGGACACCATCTGTTTGTCCAAAATTATGTTAAAGGTTTGTCACCGGAGGTCTCCCAGAAACTGCAGGCCAGCGAGAGTAGTTGGGCAGCCTCCAAACCTGCGGCTATCCTCCAGATGGCCCAATATTACGAACACCAGAAAAACGAAAACGATAGAGCGACAGAGAAAAAGAAGAAAGACTTAAAAGAGAGGATGATGATTGCGCAATTGCAAGGTGACTATAGGACGAGAGCAATACAAAGGAAGCTATCAGACGAATGTCCCTAAGAACGCACCTCCTAAAGACCGCACCTCGACACCCCACATTGGACGTACAGACATTAGAGAGGACCAGTGCGCTTTCTGTAAAGGATTCGGCCATTGGAAATCCCAGTGCCCGGTTCTTTCAGAAATGAACAGAAATAGGGACCCCAAGGACATAGCGGGTGGACCAAGAAATAGAGGACAGCAACGGGGGCCCACAAATGACATGACTAACGATAGATCAAACAGACCGAATACATTTGACCGACCCAGACAGAATCAGTACCAACAGTCTGACTGCGACGATGCCCACGACTTTGCATAGGACTGCCAAGGGCAAGGGAGGGATCCAGTCGAGCTCTATGTTGACCAGCAAGGTCCTTATGTCACTGCTAAGGTCCTGGGTACAAAGTCTCCATTTCTGGTAGACACTGGCGCAACACGTAGTGCGTTATCTAAACGACTGATTCCAAGGGCACCCTTGTCTGGCTCACTTGTGACATCGATAGGTTTCGATGGAACGCCCTCCACTAACCCTTTGTCCGCTCCGATCCCCTTCGACTTAGAAAACAATACCACTAACACAACGTTTTTGCTTTCCTCCAATACTCCTGACGCCATTATGGGACTTGACTTACTGAAACACTTCCGAGCGACCATTAGATGTTCCCAAGATGGAGTTCGAGTTTTCCTGTACGACAACCCCATTCTGCTTAGACATTGCCCTTCCCGACGCATGTTTTCTATCAATGACGCTGACACATCCCTGCTTGACACTCTGCCTCCGTATCTGTGGGCCAAGACGGATTCGGACGTAGGGCGCATGATGATTGACCCAGTGCACATTACTGTCCGACCAGACGCAACACTCCCAAAACTTCCACAATATCGGATATCGCCCGAGGGCGAGAAGGCTTTGGTAAGGATTATTCAGTCACTGATAGACGCAGGAGTGGTAGAGGAAGTGGTTAGCAACGTTTGCAACAGTCCTATCTTGCCCATCATCAAGAAACAAGGAGAGGGGGATGAGAAAGCATACCGCTTCATCATCGACCTTCGAGAGATCAACAAAGTGGTTGTACCCCAGTACCCCGTGGTCTCAGACATCACCACTATCCTGACCTTGATTCCTTCTACTGCCACCACCTTCACTGTCATTGACCTCAAAAATGCATTTTTCTCAATCCCCATCCACCCAGACAGCCGATATCTCTTCGGCTTCACCCTGAAAACCCGCTCATATAGGTTCTGCCGAGCACCCCAAGGCTACACTGAAAGCCCCAGTATCTACAGTCAGGCCCTCAAGAGACAATTGGATCAAGTCCAGTTACCCGATGGAGTGGTGTTAGTACAATACGTCGATGACATCCTTTTGGCGGCCGACACCACTCCACTGGCAGTCACAGCCACTATTCAACTCCTACACTTTCTTGCGGAAAATGGCCACAAGGTCTCCAAAAAGAAGTTGCAATTCTGCCAACCCCAGGTCACTTACTTAGGCCACCTCCTGTCCAAAGACGGAAGGAAACTTACTCCCGACCGGATCCAAACCATTCTTGAAACCCCTGTCCCTAAGACTCAGAAACAGGTCCGCTCCCTACTAGGCCTCACCTCCTTCTGCCGACAGTGGTTACCAAATTTCAGCCTCATTGTGAAACCGCTGCTTTCTCTGCTAGCTAAAGATGTCCCCTTCCCACTCCCTTGGACCCCTGAGTGCCAAACCTCCTTCACGGAACTACGAGATGCCCTTTGTTCGGCCCCTGTCCTAGGTACCCCCGATTACTCAAAACCCTTCTCTCTCTACACTCACGAAAGGGAGGGGTGCGCCTTATCTGTCCTAACCCAGTCCATTGGCCCAAAGCAATGACCGTGCGCTTACTTCTCTGCCACTCTTGACCCTTTAGCCAGAGCCTTACCTGCCTGCCTTCGAGCTGTAGCTGCCGGTGCTATCTCTATCCGACAGAGTGAGGGGATCGTGCTCTCGAATTCCCTCACGGTACTAGTACCCCATGCAGTTGACACCCTCCTGAACCAAACCAAGACGCAACACCTGACTGGATGGCTGACTGGATATGAGCTGACTTTGCTTGCACCCCATATCACCCTGAAAAGATGCACCACACTGAACCCGGCAACTTTGCTACCCCTACCAGAGAACGATCCCAATGTGCCCCCTGTACACGACTGTGTGACTCTCACGGACGAACAGACTAGAAGTAGGGTTGACCTCAGAGACACGGCTTTTCCTGACCCTGACGGAGAGCTGTGGGTGGACGGCTCTTGCATCAAACTCCCCAATGGCACCACTTCAGCTGCCTATGCAGTCACCACGGCCCGAACTGTAGTGGAGACAGCCCGCATCACACAACGATCTGCCCAGGCAGCGGAACTGATTGCCCTAACACGAGCATGCATCCTGGCAGCAGGAACCACAGCGAACATTTACACCAACAGCCAGTATGCCTTCGGGGTGGTTCACCATTTTGGGCTCCTTTGGAAGGAAAGGGGATTCTTGACCTCACACGGCACCCCTATCTTGCATGGAGATTTAGTCTCCGCCTTGATCGAAGCTGTCCTTCTCCCCAAAAGACTTGCGGTCATCAAATGCCAGGCACACAAGAAAGTGACAGACATTATTGGACAGGGAAATGCACTAGCGGACGTCACTGCTCGAACGACAGCTGAAAACAGGACGACAACACGCATGTACGTGACCAGGTCACAAGCAGAGAAATGGACCGACGCTAGGGACACTGTTAGGGACATTCAAATGGCTAGCACACAACGCGAACTGACTGAATGGGCACAGGTGGGACTAAAGGACGATGAAGGCTGCTGGAGGACGAAAGACGCAAACAAATGGTTGTTACCTGACTCATACCTGATTCCCATACTGACTATGGCACACTCCCCTGCTCACATAGGATCAGCCCCCATGATTGAACTTGTCTCCAGAGTTTGGCACAACGATAAAATCACGGACTCCGCCAAACGTCTGGTCCAACAATGCCTGATATGCCTGCAACATAACCCTGGTAAAGGAACTGTGGTCCCCCGGGGAGGGTTTGGGGTTCCCAATCACCCATTTGAAGTCCTACAGATGGACTACATCCAACTAGATAGGTGCCAAGGCCTGAAATATGTGCTTGTAGTGGTATGTGCATTTAGCAAGTGGGTGGAGACATACCCAACCCGTGATAACACTGCTATGGCCACTGCAAAAGTACTGCTGAAGGAATTCTTCCCTCGCTACGGCCTTATTCGAATTTTATGGAGCGACAATGGCCCCCACTTCATAGCCGAAGTCATCCAGCTCATCTTAAAGGGGCTGGGTATCACACAAAAGTTCCACGCAGTCTTCCACCCCCAGTCTGCTGGACTAGTCGAGCAACACAATGCCACACTGAAGTTAAAATTAGCCAAGATAGTGGCTACCACAGGACTGAAATGGCCAGACGCTCTCCCACTGGCATTGCTATCAATGCGTTCCACCCCCACCAAACACCACCTGACACCATACGAGGTCGTTTTCGGCCGGCCCATGAGCGTCTGGTCTGCACCTAAACCAACCTCCATTCATGACGTCCCGGACGTCCTAATGTCTGATTATTTGTACAAGTTAACTGAAACTCTGTCTGTCATTCATCAGCAGGTGCAGCAGGCCATCCCCGATGCTTCCAGGGGTCCTGGCCACGACATCCAACCGGGGGACTATATACTAGTCCGGAATTTTCAGCGGGCGAAGAGTTTGGAACCCCGGTGGACGGGCCCCTGGCAAGTGCTGATCACCACCCGGACGGCGCTTCGAGTGGAGGGGAAACGGCACTGGCTGCACGCACACCACTGCAAGGTCTCCTCGACCCTGGCCACGACAAAAAACATCGACAACGAAGAAGAGCTCCTGAACAAGGATCGACCATCACTGAACTGCTATCCTGACACCGAGGCACTTGAACTTGCCAAATTCTCTGATCCCACTGTGCCAACCAGAGAAGGGTATTTCCTGCGTCGAAAGGAGGGAGCTTCGGCTAAGTAGACCACGGACTGAGTTAAATCTCAGAACGATGACCTAAACACTACCAAGGGTTACCCGGAGAGAAGCTAAACAAAGTCTGTGGTTCTGCCCGCTACCGAGCACCTTGAAGATGATGGAAGCGCCAGATAAGAAGATGATGGAAGCGCCAGATAAGAAGATGATGGAAGCAACAGGAAATACCCACTACAGGAACCCAAAGACTGACAATATGCACAAATCAAAGACAATCGCCTTCTTCATTGTCTTCCTCTTTTGCCTCCTCCTTAGGACTTCCTTCTGGATCCTGGAAGAGAGCACGCCTGCTCATCAGATACTGTTAACCACTGCACAGCCTACCACCATGAAAGAACATTATTTGATCTCACTCTCTCCTCAACTCAGAGAAAGGCGAAATGAGTTCTGGAACAACTCTTTTGTGCAGCTACTCCACCAGCACAATCTCGCCACCAATGCCACCAACTGCTGGATCTGTGGGTTGCTACCCCACGCCACTGGACATTCGATACCTTTCATCCCTTCACCCTTCTCAATTCACGGCTCCTGCCTTGCTTGGCTGATCCTCCTGCAAGAAAGCTATAAAGACAATGCCACCTCCAGCAAAACCATGACGCACTTCTTTCATGAGGTCTGGCGAAACAAAACAAAGACACACTTCTGCCCGCAGACCTCCAACGACTCTATCCACATGGACATCCCTACTAAAGAACGAATTGAAATGCAGGTGTTCAACAATCCAACCAGACCCACCTTCTCCTACCTGCGGAAACGAACGGCTGCCACTCTGACTGTGGCCCTGTCTGTCATCAACGTCACAGGCCACATGTGCATAGAAGGGCTTGGGACACAGCTGGTAGGCCGCAGTGCCTGCCGTTTCACCAGAACTTTGGACTCTACCGATTCACCGTCCTTTGTATCCTCTCCAAATATGTACTTCGTTTGTGGCACAAAGGCTTACACCTGGCTCCCCAAAGGCTGGGGGGGCACTTGTTTCATCTCCTTCATCCTTCCTCCGACCTATGTGGCCCCAGCAAATCACCATAGACAAAAACGAGCCAAGGACATTGAACAAGCCGACTCAACAGGAGCACAGTTCTTCGATGCTATGAAGGGACTTGTTCCACTCTGGGGCGCGATGGCAAACAGCCGTGCCATACGACATCTGACTCAGGCAGTCGAGACAACAATGAACATCACAGCTGGTATTCTTGCTAATAACACAGCCGAACTTCAAGCGGTCCGCCTGGTGGCTCTCCAGAACCGCCTGGTTCTAGATGTGGTTCTTGCGGACCGTGGTGGAGCATGCCGCATCATTGGGTCCAGCTGTTGTACATATATACCGGACAATTCACCCTCAGTATACAAGGCCATCGAACACCTCCACAGACTCTCTTCAGAAATCCACCAGGAACAGGAAGAATGGTCGCTTGGTGGTTGGTTCTGGAACACCGTTAAGAACTGGGGCTGGAGACTGTTTACCATTATTCTGATTCCTGTAGTTGTTATATGTGGGTTGTGCTTAGGAATCCAATGCCTGCCGCCTTTGTGTTCCTTATGTATGAATTGTATTTGCCCTAAGACTGTGGACTTTGGAAATGAACGCATGGGAGCATTATTTGATGCCGAGGTTAGGAATTTGATGAAGATTGACATTGAGTAGGCAAGTTGGCTAGATACGTTGAAAAGGGAGGACTGTTAAAACTTAGGCCGCAAACGTCAACATTATCGGCGCCATCTTGCCCCCTTTTCAAGCCCATTTGTGCGCGTAAGCGGCAGCCATTTTGAGTACCATGGCCTCTCTGCCCCTCGCTGATAGCCAGCGCGTCTCTCTCTCCCTCCTAACCTCGCAAGCATCCCCCGCACGCTGACAACCCCCACTCTCACATGCCTTGGGTCATAAACCCCTCTTCAGTGCAGCTCTGCCTTGGAACCCCATCCTGTTCCCAGCGCGACACCTCTCTTCATTCCTTTCATGGTCCCGGGTCCTTTGATAAAACCCCCTTTTTCCTGTGTGCCCGTTTGTCCTCCTCGTTCCCAGGCCGCCACCTGGCCCTGCGGATACTGTTTATTGCCCCCCGTACAGTAGGAAGCTTCCCCCATCAAAGGACCCTCGAGTTGATCAAAGCCCCCACCCTATGAGATCCGATCAACCCCACACATTCCGTGAATCGGCGGAATATCCAGCTGCGCGATAATCATCACCTGTTGTGACCGGGGTGGGGACTCCAACTGTAAATGTGTGTGGGAACGGGCCTGAAGGGGGGATTCCGAGGATGTCTTTCCGTACATCAAAGTGTTGACAGGGATGTGTTTCATACAATAAAACAATAAACTCGTGTATAAGAGGCCAAGCCCCAGAGATGCGGCTAGAGCACCTCGAGAAGATACCCTGTTGTCTGATTTGATGTGTTCTGCTCCGTCGGAATAAAACTTCTGTTTCCTGCCTTCCAGTCTCCAGCGCCTGCCTCTTTGTTTGGTAACTTGAGTGGGTATAGAGGCGGTTAACGCTGGGCAACTCTGAAAAAGGTCATCGGCCCTACCTTTTTCCACAATGTGTGCTATGTCGACTCCGCACTTTTCTCTGCACCAAAACACTCAGGTTGCAATGGCAGTGTGTGGGTGTTAAGGTGCTGGTGCTCATAAGGTGGCACAGTATTTACTGCAGCCCTTAGAGGCCTTCCCTGGTTACAGTTCCTTCTAGTACCTTTTATAAGGGGCTACCTGTGGCCGGAGATGTGCTATCTGTGGGTACAGAGGTATCGTTTTGGGAAAGAACACTTGCCCCGGGAACCTGATTGGCAGGGACCCAGGGCACATCAAGACAAAGTGCATGAGAAATCTGGCAAAAAGTGGGGAGGGGTTACTTCAACAGTAACCCACTTTCCTAGTCAAGCCCCCACCCTCAGGCCAAAAGGCCAGGACACTCAGCCTATCCCAACTATCCCTCTTTTTAGAAACCAACAATCTCCTGCGCCAATCCCAGACAGGGTTTAGACCTGGACAGGGAACAGACACCGCACTGCTAGCCGTGGTCGAGGAGGCAAGAACCATCATAGACGTAGGTGGATCAGTGGCAGTGATCCTCCTCGATCTGAGAGCCGCCTTCGACACGGTGGATCATACCATCCTCATCCACCGGCTCAGCTTGGTAGGAGTTTCTGGCACCGCCCTGTCCTGGATCAAATCCTTCCTCGAAGGCAGAACCTTTCAGGTGTCCGATGGCTCAGTTATGTCCAGTGCTCTTCCCCTCCAGTGTGGGGTCCCCCAGGGCTCCTCCCTGAGCCCCACACGTTTTAATGTCTACATGTCCCCCTAGAGGACATCATAGCTCCATTCGGCATAAAAACAGTCATGTATGCCAATGACACCCAACTGGTGGTGTCCTTAAACCAGTGAAGTAAAAGCCTGGACAACCTGGCAGCTTGTCTTGAGAACATCTTCCACTGGATGTGCGAATCACACCTGAAATTAAACGGAGAGAAATCCGAGATCCTCCTCTTGGGCAACCCACGCAAACTCCCTCCCTCCCTCTCTTGGCCACCCTGCATGGGATCACCTCCCACCCCCAAAGCAGAAGTCAAGAGCCTTGGTATCTGGCTGGACCAAGAGCTCAACTTTAAAGCCCAGGCCAGAAAAACCTCAAGCATCTGCTTCGGTCTCATTCAAACAGCGCGGAAGAGCCTCCACCTGATCCCCTTCCAATCCAGGAAACTGCTTATGCAGGGGCTGGTGAACTCCAGACTAGATTATGGAAACGCCCTTTATCTAGGGGCGCCTGCATCAGTCATCAAAAGACTGCAATACGCCCAAAACGCGGCTGCCAGACTCCTAACCGGGACCACTTCCAGATGCTCCACCAAACCGGCCCTCAAAAGCCTACACTGGCTCCCGATTAAGGAAAGGGTCAGCTTTAAGACCCTTTGCATTTCACACAAAATAATGCAAGGCAGAGGCCCGCCGATCCTGGGATCCCTCATCAAGCCCCATCACTCGAACAGACAACTCAGATCAGACTCTCTCTCCCTGGCCAGCATCCCCAGAATAAGAAAGGCCCGCTCTGGGGGGGCGACTGTTCTCCTACAATGCTCCAAAACTGTGGAACTCCCTTCCACTGTCCATCCGAAGAGAACACAATCTACTCGCCTTCCGTAGGCAACTAAAAACATGGCTCTTCCCATAACTTCTTCACCTCCTCTTCCCCCCCTCTGGACTAATAGGTCGTATGTCAGCGCTGGGATGCCCTAGGGTAGCTACGCGCTTTAGAAATCCGGATTCAAATTCAAATTCAGCCTAACCTAGGAGAGTCTTCCTAGTCTTTCTAGCGCGGAAGAATAGAGGAAGTGGTTTGAAAGTTGCAGGGCCTACTCTGCCTTACATCCTTCAATCCAGGTCAGTCCCTTTGGGGAGCTGGCCTACCTCAACAGTTTCAGGACCTAATTCCCAATGCTCCTTTCCTAGCTCTTTAGTGTCTTTAACCCATCGTTTTAGTTTGGGTTCAGAGTTGCCTACCTCTGCAAATTCTAACTTAGCTAGGACAAAATCCAGCTTACCCACTGAGGTTACCCACAGCTTGAGTAACCCAACAATGACCAATAGGGTCAAAGAGCCTAACATGCTATTTGGTATGAGTCTAGACCACCATGCCAAGGACAGTGCTGCCATGAAGGCTAACAACCAGCAGAGGCCACTGACAGCATTTGGCTCTTTACTGAGAGGCTAAGGGGCCAACTTACAGGCTTCCGAGGGTTCTGGTCCGCTGTCTACTGTTTTAGGGTGGGGGGTACTACACTTTGTAGTGAACACCCTTCTCCCACCCTCTGTTCTGTTCTGTCAGCTGAGGAGCCACCAAATCAGGCTGGACTGTTGCCTGACTAGGTATGCCTTTTTGTGGGCTAGGGAGGACTTCATCAGAGCCAACTTTGGAGTTCTCCCTTATTGGGATATAATATCCCTGGCCCACTGGAACTGTGGCTAACAGTTGTCCACCTTTCCTCTTCTTTGTATTTTGGGGTTTATCTGAACTAACTGCTGGTTCAGCTCCCACAGATTACTTGTGTGAGGATTGGCACTGGACCAGTACCTCACTTTGGCTCAGACCAACCTCTGGGGTTCATTCCCAAGGCGACAATCAAGGGGTAGGTCATTATTGACTACCCCCTTACTCCAACTAAGGGACCCAGGTATTTCTAGGGGCAGTACAACCACAAGCCTAACAGTGGCCTCCCCTGGGATAGCCCTTACTCTTTGTGTCTCCCCTGGGACATACTGGTTATAGAGTACCAGACTGTCATGCACCACAGTGTGACTGGCACAGGCATCTCTCAGGGCAGTGGTTGGGATTCTATTCACCAGTAGGTGGTGCAAGGGACTACTGCCCTTTGAAATTTTTATCTCACCATTTGTAGGGCCCTTTTACCAGTTAATGGCAATGGGGACTTCATCATCTGAGTGTCCACCCTCATAGGCTACACTGCAACCCCTGGAGATACACTAGGGGCTTGTTTTTAGGACAGATAGGGTCCTTGGTGTGGTGCCCTGTCTCTTGACAGTTGTGACATCATATCATGTTGGGATCCCAATTTTTAGCTTGCCACCCAGTTGTAAATTGTGAGGTGTCTTTGGGCCCATCCTTCTGCACAGGTTTTTGGGGGGTTAACTGGGACTGATTACTTTTGTCTTTAGGATGCTTACCCTCTTTCCCCTGGGGAGGTTTGTTAACCCTTTTCTTATGGTCACCCCCAGTGGACGTTCTGGTCACCCTAGTCCTGACCCAATGGTCTGCCTTCTTTCCCAATTCTCAGGGAGAAAATGGATCTAGGTCTACCAGATACTGATGCACCTTTTTATTAATGCAGTTACTTAATATGTGTTTCTTCATAAACAAATTATAAAGTCCATCATGATTATGTACTTTACTTCCAGTTAACCAGCCACCTAGTGTTTTTATTGAGTTGTCTACAAACTCCACCCAGGACTGACTCTAGGATTTCTGACCCCCCCCCCCCCACATTAATTGAATTCTGTACTCCTCAGTTGTGGGTCCAAATCAGAGTACCCTTCATGAGTTCATAAGACTCAGCTTCTGCCCCGGTAAGGGTCAGGGGTCTGTCCCTGCACTTACCAGTGAAGAATTCCTAAAGGAGTGCCCCCCAGTGAGTCTTTATCACTTGCCTGGCTACACAAGCCCTCTCAAAAGCTGTGGACCACTTGGTGATATCATCACCATCCTCAAATTTAGGGACAATGCCTTTGGGGAATTTAGGATCAAAACACCCTTCCTTCTATTTGTTATTTAATTTGCTGCCACCAGTAATGGGTCCTAGGCTATTCTCGGCTCTTTCTTTCTCTAGAGCTAGGAGCCTAGTCTCTAGCTGTAGTCTTTCAGACAACCTTGCTAAAAGTTTGTCCTCTATTGTGAAATTGTCTTCACTGTTTTTTATAGAGTCTGTGCTACCTCTATCTCTATCTATCTACCTCTGTAGGCTCTAGGCCCTCTACTCCATGGCCTGGAGGGGTGAGGCACAAAGTCCCCATCCTCCCTAAGTAGTTGATGTGGTAGGTTTAGGACCACATCATCCTCACTATTTTCCCCATCTACCTGGAAATCTTCTCCTTCAGTAGTGAGGTGGTCCCTTGCATGCCCTGCCAGAAACTCCATGAATTATACTTGTAAGAAAGTGCCCTCTTTTTACATGGTTGCCCCCACTTTTTGCTATACTGCTGATGTACTTTGAAAGAGTGTGCCTTGGGATACTGCCAAACAGTTATATTCTTTCCCTAAACTGCAATGAAGACAAAACCCAATTTGCACTCTTTGGCCACAGGGCAGTGCCTTGTAAATTGTACCACATGTACCAAGGGCACTGTGGCCAGGGAAGGCCCCTTAGGCCCGCAGTACTTATTGTGCCACGCTTAGAGGCCCTGTACCTTTACACACAAACCAAACCTTGACTCCTCAGACAAGAAACGATAAAGAAGAAAAGAAAAAGAAGGACCGAACAGCTGTGCTGAAGCTAAGAAGAGAGGGACGCCCACTGACTTGGCACCAGCCCTACCAGCTTGTCCCCACCTCGAACCTGCAAAAGCAAAGCTCTGGTGTGCCTTGCAGACAGCAACCTCAAGAACCCGAGGATCTGCATTGCCTTCCACAGAAAAGACTTTGTCTCCCGTGAACACCGGATTTGTTCACCCACTGTCTCTGGCTCTGGCCAAATCCACGAGTCTGCACTACTCTGCACCCGTCGCCCACGGCCCGACGTCGAGTGGCCTAACACCACAAGGTGATCTCCTCGATGATTCTGACCTGAGATCTGGTAATCTCTGACCTGCCTCGAATCTCCCAGCGAAGGCTGCAACCTCTTCCTGGAGGATCCCCCCCAACTGCGACAGGAGCTGGTAAGAGAAACCCGATGCCTAAAGACACCCCTGCACCTCAAGTCCCACTGCCTTGGGTGGCCGAATTGATGGTGTTCCAGCATCCCCAGGCGTCCCAACTTACCTCTCCAACTGGTGGTCACCTCCAGAAGATCTTTGTCCCTGAGCCTGCAGTCTTTGTTGAAACCGGAGAATCCCCGTTGAAATCAACAGGTCACCCAACGCCAAACCAGCACCCTGCACCCAGCCGCCCCTGCGCCGCTGCAGGTGTACTTTGGGTGCCGACCTGGATCCCCCTTTGCCCTGAGCCTAACACCAGGAGCCTTGCTCCCACAACCCAGTGGCCTGCTCGTAAGCAGGCACCAACCGGAGGCCCCATGCCCCCATTGGATAACATTGGGCCTCAGCACTCTGCACCCGGCTGCCCTAGTGCAGCTGAGGTGTTTTGAGAGTGCATCCTCGACCCAGGGGAAACCCTTGTTCTAACCCCAGAAACTCAAACTCAAAGACCAAGTACTTACCTGGTAAACGATAACTTAATTTCTCTCCATAGGAATACATTGACTGTTTTTCTCTACAAAATGTTCTAAGTGTGGAGTTGATTCATATGGAAACCTGAAAAACGACAACTGTGCAAAACTGATTTTACTTACCTTTTCTCTAGGAAATGTCCCAGTGTGATATCTAGGCATGCTATCTTTTGACAAATTGCTGCAAAGCCTCCAAACCTTAAACTCCGTATGCGCAGTGCCTTTCATTTTTCTGCACTTGGAGAGACTGAGCCCAATCTACTACCTTTCCACTGTCAACCTCGCAGTGTTATGCTGAGGTTGCTCCTTCAATTGACCTGAGGAAGACCCCGCTGTTATGAATGAATTGCCTTCCTCTAATCTCAGGGGTCAAAACGCCAACTTTAATTGTACTCTGACCTGTACTTATCCATTCAGCCCAGAAGGGGAGAATTGAATATTCATTCATTGCATCTCATTACTTGGGTTGTTTAGTCAGTCCTTTTATACATTGTTAGACAGGGTATTCTCATCTTTATAAATATTGTAATTATTTTTACGTTCACTGTCACATCCTCATCCCTTCACAAGCACTAACTGGAGCACTTTATTCACCTTTTTCACTTTGGAGCAACCGTTGATATTGTAAATACTTGAGTGATTTAAAATATAAACCTTTTGCATAACCAATATATCCTGGCCATTGTTCAATTGAATATTTGTTGAGTGTTTCACCAGTTTTTATTTTTCCTTGAGAAGCTTATCGGTCAGTTGGACCACTTGTTGTATGTACTATTACAGGCCCAGGTCTAGCTGTGTACTGGGTATACCCTATTGTTATGTAACAATCATTCTTCAATACCATCAGGGTACTTCACTGGCTCCCCATCAGGGCACAAATACACCTCAAGGTCCTTTGTTGGGTCCATAAGGGACTACATCAGGACGGTCCATCTTTTTTGCTGGACATCTTTTAAATAGTACTCTCCCTCTCATACCTTACGGTCTAACACCACTAAAAAAATACTTGTCCCCAGAATAAAAAACTCTAATTTGGAGGAAGACGATTTTGCTATTCCACCTCTAAACAGTAGAATTTATTTATGTTTCTAACTCAATCTCCTGAAATTGAGGAAGGATTTAAAAACTTGGATTTTTAACTCTGCAGCTTTATCTCATTTCTGCTTTTTACTGTTCTTCTTGGTTGGTTTCATACTCCAGGTCCAGTTTCATCTTTCACTGTGTTTCATTTTCTGGTTCTAATGACACTGGCGCCAAGATGCTAAATGGCATTAGCGAACTTTACAACCCCATTCACATTAACATAATAGTGATGAGCAGTAGTACTGACCTTCAATATTCCCTAAAATGTTTTCCTCTTTGTGCAGTAGTTCGAGATCTCTGTGTGCTGCAACCAAGGCTATGTGCACCAAACAACTGATCATGCATTTGAGTGCTTTACTCAGCAATATAAATAAGCGGCAATCATCACTCCAAACCTTATTTACAATGAGTGCATTACACACGCATACAGCTCTATTTAATAAGGTCTTGAGATAGTTTTGCAATGTTGATACACACCCTTGTGACATGAAATGTTTACTCATTTAGAACCCACACCTCAGATTTAGAAAAGGACAGGACACAGAAGGTGCTACCATTATAAGTATTCACTGAACAGGAGGGCAGTCAGGAGAATGAGGCAGTTATTATTGAACTCAAACCGGGATCTGGGCTTGACCAAGTGAAATATGCTAAAACATTTTCCAAGTGTAATTCACCAACACTGGAAGACACTGAGCAGGGCCCACAGGTTGTCTGAATTCCATTTTGAGCAGGAATCTGCAGGCAGTGAAGGAGCTTTCTTATTTACAATTTAAATTGGCCCAGAGCAAAGGCCTAATTTAAAGGGCCAGCAGCCCTACTTTTGTTAAAGAAGGATTCTGGCTGGGAGCCACATGGAGCTTAATACCTATATTCCAAAACAATGGAGAGTAAACAGAGGCAAACAAGTATCAATTTACAAGTCAAGTACTTAAAAGAAACATTTGAGGTAGGGTTTTGACTTTGTTTACCCTTCCTATATAAACTACATGCAGGTAGTCTCAGAAGGTAGGCATATATCAAGACTGGGTGAAACTAAAAGTATGGATTTAAAATGTAACAGTGCTGGGGCTGTCTGTATTCATACTACGCAAGGAATCCTTTTTAGTAGCACTATACGACAAATTGAGACAGAAAACAATAAGGTTCTAAACCCATGTCCTGCAGTTTGCAAGAGGCTTGTTGATGCTGGTTCATAGCTCACTGTGCTAGATTAGGATTGTAATTTATGTACTGCAAGTAATAACGGATATGTGTCAAAAGTAGTAACCCACTTACCTATCTACCAAAAAAGTGTGATTTGCCTGTTACATGATGTGCTGTACAGGAGATGCATTAACCCTCTATGCATCATTATAAACCAAAACTGGAACTAGACAAAACACAGATCTCTCCAGCAACTACATTAACCACCAGAGTTATCTGACCATCACTATTATCCCCTAAAATTTCATGGGCACACAAAGATCCCTGCAGAGGGTGTCTTAACCCCATCAGATATTTTAAAATGCAGCCTTTGCAATCATTTAAACCAGAACAGATTTACTGTCACATGTGTCCTCATTGCCATTTCTTTGCTGCAGAGTTTTAAAAAATGTAAATGTATAAATTGATAGCCAAACTCTGGTTTGCATGACTCCATTCCTCATGACTGTAACCCCTTTCTGTTGTTATGCCTTGACCACCAATGTATGAATTTACATGTCACTGAGGTCTCTGTAATTGGTTTATGGTGAATTGGCCTAAAAGTGCATGTGATTCTAAGATCAACACCTACTGGAAAAACGAGCAAGAGAGGCATTCATTCACCTAACACTCCAAATTCTACCAGCACCATATGCAAAGGGCTGCACTCTCATTTGTATGAGTTGACCCTTAAAAATATTAGAAATTTAAAATATTAAAAAAATATCATGTTAGAATATGATAAGGTTGCTTTAAATATTCAAGAAAGTGTATTTCTTTAATATGTGGAGTGTTTCCCTTTAATACGTCCAAATGTTTGGAAAGAATTTATTAAAAGTGAGTGGTTTTAAACATGAACTGAGAAACAGTCTTTCACATAGCAGAAGCAGCTACACTTCTGTGGATGAAATGCAAGCCAGTTCCACTACAATAAATAAATATATGCGGTCTGTAATATTGTCATTCCTGCGTTGTGCTCCCAAATGTTGCTAGTTTTTTTCCAAGTGCGAACTTGGTTCAAGGCACTAGAGCACTTTGCATGAGCACCAGTTGCATTACACAAAGACTCATTAAGATTTCTTTTTATGATATGGGGAGATTAATGCCCACATGCATCATTTAGAAATGCATTTGCAAACGGTGCGAATCACAATTTTCGTCCGTTTGCGAATGCAATTCTCAAATTTGGGATGCATCATGCTTTTCGCAATTTTAGGAATCGCAACCATGTTGCGATTTCTAAAATAGCGATTGCATTTAAGAAATCGCAATTTGAGATTTCTTAAATGCAATGCATGAACATTTTTAATTTGCGAATTAGCAAATAGGAAGGGGTAAATTAGCATGAAGTTGACCTTCATGCTAATTTGCGAAAACTTCAAAAAATGCACAAAAATGCATTTTTGAAACTTTCATGTTACACACACACACATGTCCTTGGGACATGTGTGTGTGAAACTTGCACTTAAAGTTACATTTCAGGGGTGCAGGGGGGGTCCTTTGGACCCCCCTCTGCACCCTTGAAAATGCATTCACAAATTGCGATTCGCAAAATGCAAATCGCAATTTGTGAATGCCTTCCCATTCAGTCCTATGTGCCTCTTGGCCCATAGGAATCAATGGGAAGGGATTCCTTAATTGCGATTCGCAAATTGTAAATGAAATTAAGGAATTTTTAAAAATCGCAAATAAAAATGCGATTTTTTGATGCATAGCAATTTGCGATTTCTTAATTGCGATTCCTTAATTTTTGCAATTAAGAAATCGCAAATGCTAACTTTGATGCATGTGGCCGTAAGTGATTTGCCCGGAGTCACAGTATGTTGAAAATGCACAGCTTGGAAAAAAAAATCCTTGGGGGTTAACACTACCTCTCTTCCCCCTCAATCTCAATGAGAGAGCAGGGAAAGTTGTAAGTGCAGAGCGCGGTTTGGGTTAGCTATATTATAATGCAAGCCTTTTAATAGAACCAGTAGTCCCTGGGTTTACTCTTCTGAATGCCCTCAAATTACAGTGTGATCGCAGCCTCTCACCCAGAGCCATTATGTTAAAATCAGAATCGCTAGATGCAAATCACCATATATATATAATGGATAGGGCTCCCAGTTTTCCGTTTTTTCTGATTTTACAGATCAATGCAGCCATAAAACTATTTATTTTAATGTCTGTATTTATTTTTAAATACAAAACAATACGGCAAATAGGCATTCTTTGGATGATTTCTTCTACTGCCAGTCATGAGTATCAGGTCAGTAAGTGCAAGTATTGAGAGGTAAGGGAGAGTAAAAAAGACAATAGATTTCCTAATTGAGATTAATTAAGTGCAGATTTACAGCTATTGATGCTATTTTATAATGTAAGTGTTTTCAGATAATGCTTGCAAAAGTGCTGCCACTGCTCCTCGCCTTTTGCCCATCCATATTTATGTATATGGTTGAGGAACAGACTCTTGGTGCTGTCCGTGCATCGCAAGTGCATGTGCGCGCTGGAGGAAGGCTTTTTGCGCGAGTGCGCACCTGCACATGTTAGAGGGAACTATGGTAGAGAGATCCCCTAATGTTTTGCCCAAAAGGTGACCTAAGGTGTCAAGCTCTATACCTTACATACCCTTAAAACCCAAGACCATGGTGAACTGAAAGTGGGCGCAGAAGGCCACGTGGATGCAATCGCTTAGGGTGTGGATGAGAGCATGGAATGCCAAAGAAGGCGCTTTTGCAGGTTTGTAGGCAAAGTCCTCCAACAAAAGGATGGTGGCTACTCGTGAACCCCTGACAGAACCCCCTCCCCTGGTGCCCTCCCCAAGTTCAGGGTGTGGTTTCCCGGAATGTTGGGACAAAATTATAGTCAGCAAAATAGAGCGACCACCACAATTGTCTAGGGGTTAAGGCTTTTACTGATTTTGAGAATTGGAAGTTGTGTGTGTTAGGGTGTTGCCTCCCCATAAGGTAATGCCTCCACTCCTGGAAGGCGTCCTTAATGGCTAACACCTCTCCATCAAAAAATTTATAATTCCTTTCCCCATTGTTTAATTTGCGGGATAAGAATGCTACGGGGTGCAGCTGACCAGAGACCTGTTTACTTTGGGATAGCAACTGCCCTAATGGCAACATGGGAAGCACTGGCCTCTACCTAGAATGGTAGTGAGGATGAAGGAGTATGGGTGCAGAGGTGAATGCTTGCTTGAATCTGGTAAAGGCCTTCTCAGCTTCTGGTGACCAACAAAAAAGTGTTTCCTTCATGGAGAAGCGCCGTTATGGGCAAGGGCGGAAAAATTCAAAATGAACTGATCATAAAAATTTGCAAAGACTTTAAATCTTAACACCTATTTTATGCTGATGGGTTTCTGCCATGTATCTTGGACTCGTCATCGGAACTGATGTATACCAAGATATTCGAAAAACAGGTGAGAGACTTCATTTGGAACAAATTGAGATGTAGAGTTGTCTTGCCAAAGCTTTGTGCCCCTACCAGTACTGATGGTCTAGCAGCCCCTCACTTTGAGCATTATTATCTAGCTACCTAAATCCAATGGATTGAGCATTAGCAAGCCGGGTGACACCTATCAGACACGGCTACAACCATGCCGGAATGGTCATTATTAGACATTGCACATTTATTTCAACTCTGCACTAACTTAAGCCAACCAGACTCACTCCTCCTGGGAGTGGCGCACAGATGCTACTGTAGATGCCTACACATTACCAAACAGACTCTCCCATACGCCCCAGGACTGGCACTGTTGGGCACTCCTAGGACAGCAGGTTTGACCACGACAGTGGAACTAGAGGCACGGCACCCAGCAGGAATAAGTACCTTAGGCGACTTATACAGACAGGGCATGTTAGCACCTTTTGACATCCTAAAAGAAGAGGACGGATTACCTTCTGGTCATTTTTTATTCGACCAGTCACTACTGGGCACATTAGGGCAGCACTGGGGGGACATGACATCCGAACCTCAGATGCACCTCGCGGTCCAGTACGTGCAGGTGATGGGAGGGGCACCTCACACGCCGGTATGCTGACTCCATACGCCATCCCACTTCCCCACTACTTCTCAACCTGCGTCGTCAATGGAAGACTAAGTTCACCTGCCCCTGTACTGATCGAGAATGGAGCGCGATATTGGAGGGACCCTGTCATGTTCCATGTAACCCCCACTTTAAACTTATACATTTATAAATACTATACAGGGCCTACCTTACCCCTGCCAATATCAACAGATATTATCACACAACAAATGCTGCATGCCCCAGATGCTCATGTATCCACACGCAGACCACTTACATATATGGTGAACCTGCCCATTACCACGCACCTTTTTGAATGCCATCACAAGGGCATTAACTAGTTGCACTGAGTACCCCGATCATTGGGTGGTATGCTTGCTGGGACTTTATCACAGGTCCATAAGACACAAGGCGACTACTTGTTTCCTGGCCCTGGGATTTATAGTTGCCAAACACCTCATCACAAAGAGATGGAAATCTCCTACACCCCCAACATTTGCTGCCGGCTGGCGCTCTATAGACAACTGGGCGCAAGCTGAAAATGTAGCCATGCAGAGAAGTTACATGAGGGCTGCGGAAATACCCATCTCCATTTCTTGGGACTCCATTCTTCTAGCCTTACATGCACACAAACGAGACGGACAATGTATTGGAGCCCACTGACATGGTTGGTAACCGGTCGCATTGAGTAATGGAGCAATTAGAACGTTCCATTCCTCTCATCTCACTTTTCATTTCCACGCTGACGGAGCAATCCCGACGTTTGCTGGCACTCTATTGGATTTTCTCCTTCCCTTCCTCCCCTCAAGGCCCCCTTCTGATTGCACGTCGCTCACAAGTATAAACACATACTTTGAGTATGTCACTTGCCTTGATGCATAGATGTCTGTAGCCACTGAAAGCTGAGATGCACTAGGTTATTGTTTGTTTTCTTTAGTCACATCTTGATTTTGTATGGTTATTGTTGACAGAAAAATAACAAACTGTACTGTAATTCCTATCTCTTGTTTTTTTCCTGTCATTGTCTGCACAGGGAATTCCCTAGTAGGCCAAATCTTATGGAAAAGTGCTTGATACCCAACTTTTAGGTGTACACCCACTACACTTTGCATATGCTATGTTCCACCTCAGAATCCAATCCATATATAACTTACTTGAACTAGACTTGTATATGTTAAGAGAAAGTCACAAGATGCAATAATATTTGAGTTCCTGAAGGTATGTCTCTCATACAGGCACACATGCGAAATGTCATCTGTGCTCATGGACACAGCAATGACGCCAGGTCGAGATGCTGCGAGCGCTCTTTCACCTGAACGGACATAAATGTGCAATAAGCAAAAAAACCAAAGAGGGGAGTGAAGAGGGGTGACAGTAGAATCGTCCTCCTCTTGAAACCTTAATTCAGCAAGAAGATTCTACCAATGTACAATATATCCTTCCTTGTTTGAAGAGTTATAATGATGGTGGGAAATGGTGTTAAACCCAAGAATTTGTTATGGTAAACACTTTGTGTTTTTAAAATACCCCTCACACACTAAGAATCCCTCAGTATCATGCTTCATCATGGTGTCTTCCCGTCCCTCTACGGCAGAGGTCTTCAAACTGTGGGGTGCTCCCCCCTGGGTGGCGTGGATGTGCTACCAGGGGGGCGCAAATAGGTCTGCAATTACGTGTAAATGAAGACAGCCTGGAAGCGCAAAAGATGCCGTTCTAAGCTGTCTTCATTTACATGCAACAGTTAAATGTCACAAAAAAAGTGAAAGGACGTGTTAGTAAGTGGCACTGGGGAGGCAATCACGTGTGAAGTTAGGGTCAAAGACCATGCTAAAAAGACGGAAAAAATGCATTCCATTGTTTTCTGTTTACCTTAGAATAACTACATATAGAAACACTCACACAACTCGAGGACAAATAATCAATTAACGTCAATTAGGCCTATAGGGCATGCTGTAGTGCCGGGTCATCAGACAACAGCGTAAATCTGTGGGGGAATGGAATGTCTGCAGAAAAACTAAAACCCAATCCCGTTCAACTGTGAAGGTGTTTAGCAACTCAGAAAGTTGCAGTGGGTGATATAAACAGAGTTTCCATCCATTGAAAGGTATATAAGAGAAAAGTACCTTGAAATTACTTGTTGGGAGGCACAACAAACAACAGATTTTTCTTTTTTGTGAAAAATAAACTTTGCACAAGTACAACCTCACAGGACATACTGCTGCATTTTTGTATTTTGAAGCTGGTGAGAATAAAGTGCTCACAATGGTTCCGATTTTGTTTTCAAGTGTGGAGATTGCAGGCAGGATAGCAATAAATGGCATTTATCACCTAACATTCTCATTGGGGCATTGACAGACATGATGGTTACTTGTCGTGCTCTGCAATTACTGCACCACAGTGGCGATTGTAAAAGGACTTTGTGGTTTTGCGGATAGACATCTAGTTTGTCATAGAAATTACATTTTGTAAAATGCAATACCCAATTTATGTTCTATTTTTGAAGATGTCATTATATTTGTAATAAAGACGCACACACCTTAGTTGAAAAATAAATGCAAGTTAAATTAACCAAAAGGAAATATACTCTTTTACCTTAAGGAACCTCAGTTAGCTAATGTGATCACAGCAGATGTCTTCATGTGTGACGACTGAGTCACAGAATTAAATCCTGCTTGGTGTATTGAGGAATAATGCTAAATGTCCCAGTCTGTGACAGAAAACACTGTGAATGTCATTGTTTTAAAATTGTATTACGGGGGCGTGGCCAAGATGGCGGGGTGAGCGGACGCTTCCTCCCGTAGCTCCTCCGGCCCAGCTCAGCCCGAGCCCCGATTCCTGCGCTTCTCTCCCCCCGCGGCTGCACTGCGGGTGAGAGAACTGTGCCGGAGTTCGTGGGGCATATTTTGATACCACTTTGACTTCTGTGGCCTCGGGGGAAGTCCCCGAAAAGTTTATTCGGAGATCGCTCCGAGGAGTGGAGCCCGGGTCGCCCCGAGGAGAAGAGCCTGGAGGCGGAGCATACGGCGGCGCTGTCCGCACGCCTCGGCTGGGCCGAGTGCTGAAAAGCTGAAAGCCGGAGATCCCGAGGGAGCGGAATAGACGGACTCCGCGGAGTGAGGAGGCTTCCTGGCCGGTGCCCTAGTGGCAAACACCATTGCTGGGCGACGACCCACAGCCCTGCGCCGGCGACCTTCCCCCCACCTTGGGCTTCGAGGGGTGACGCCTTGCGGACTCCGCGCCCGGAGGCACTGGATGGCGGAGTTCGAGCAGTGCCCGAGCCGGGCAAATCAACTGGTGGTGAAGGGAGACATCGGTCCCGCACTTTCCGGACCCGTTGCTGTTTGAGGGTCGCCCACGGACTTGCTGGCCCGGGCTGCCTTCTTGGGTTCCACCCTCCCGCCATCTTGTCTTGGTGCAGCTGAGTCCTGTGACCCTTGCCTGCGCCCTTCTCACACGGGAGCCTCGGTTCGTCCTGGTACGGACTCATCCGCTGCCCTCCCTGGGAGTACGGGGCTGGAAGCCTCCACTTTGGACGTTGCTGCCTGCCCTGCTGGCCCGGGGGTCGGCTTGCCCAGGCCCGGGCCGCCATTTTGTCGCCTGTGACGCACTACCCTTGTCCCCGACGAGGGCCTCACACCTAGTGCCCGCGAGCGGTGGCGCTCGCCTACAGCAACTGACCTTGGGCTTCACCGGGGGCCAAGATGACTGGGAGACGTGGTGCGGCACGAGGAGATCGCACTTTGCCGGAAATGCTCGGCAGGTCCCAGCAACTACGCGACAGGGCACAGCTATCCCCGGGGGCCTCCCGGGCATCAACGGACGCAACCGTGAGCGAGCCACCAGTCACGAGGTCCTTCATGGAGGACTTATTCAGCTCCCTCAAGGAGGAATTTCAAACTCTTAAGACCGAAGTGGCTGGAGAGGTCCGGGAAGTGCGCAGGGAAGTCGAAGGCCTGGGCGAGCGGGTCGATACTGTGGAGACAGCGGCCCAACGTCGCGATGAAGAGATAACTCATCTCCAGCAGGACGTCCTCCGCCTCCGGGAGCAATGTGTCGAGCTCCAGGCCCACTCGGAAGACCTCGAGAACAGGTCCAGGCGGAATAACATCCGGGTGCGAGGTGTTCCATCCGCGGATGAAGGTGCGGACCTAGTGGCCTATCTGCAGGACCTGTTCCGCGACATATTGGAGGAAGAAGCGGATTTCCCGATCCGCGTTGACAGAGCACACAGGGTGGGCCGCCAGCGCCAGTCGTCGGCACCCCCGCCTGATATCCTGGCATTCCTGCCGGACTTCCCCCTAAAAGAGCGCATCATGACGGAGGCCCGCAGGAAGCAGCCGCTGACCTTCCGAGAAAGACCTGTGGCGCTCTATCAGGACCTGTCCGCCATCACACTGCAGAAGCGCAGGTCTTTCCGCATCGCTACGGACTTTCTGCGAGAGCATGAGACAGCCTATTCCTGGGGTCACCCCTTCCGTCTTATCTTTCGATGGAATGGGGTGCTGCATCAGCTGCGCTCTTTACAAGATGTCTGTGGAGTACTGGGCCTTACTGCTACGGAGGAGGAAGGGGCTACACCCGCATGGCGGCGCCCCGAGCGGCGGGGCCGACGGAGATCGAGGAGGCGCCAATCGTCAGCGACGGCGAGTCGTCCAGACTCGCCCACCATCAGAGCAGACATGGAGGAGGCCCTGAGGACTGCGGCCAGGAACTTGCCTGAAGCTTCTGGTGTGGCCTTAACGGCCTAACTTTTCTCCGGGGGGAGAGACTCTTAGCTTTACCGATGCTGGGCTGGGGCGGGGGGCTGGGGGGGCGAGGGGGGAGGTGTGTGGCTGGACGTCCACTGGACTGTTTTCTGCAGACTCGCCCACTTGGGCTAGACTGAGACTATGGGGTGTTGTTTCCTGTTTTTTTTTGTTTTGGCTGGTTGCCATGGGTTGGTTCTGGGGGGGTTTAACTGTTGGTTTGGTGTGGGGGGGGGTCCCGTCCGAAGTTGTCCGAACATGTGCGATGCTACCTCTGGCCTTCCCTGTGCCCCTGCCCCGCGCGCCCCCTCCACTGATCCCTTGCTCGCTGCATAGCGCGTTGGTTCCCTGGAGGCGATGCCGCCCCTGAAAGTAGTGACCCTTAATGTTAAGGGTCTGAATAACCCCGTGAAGCGTAGGGCGATCCTTTCCCTGTTGGAGGGGTCGCAGGCGGATATCTGCCTCCTGCAGGAAACCCATTTACTTTCCAAGGATTGCCATAGGTTGCGCTCTGCCAAGTTCCCCACGCAACTCTTCTCCTCTGCTGCGACTAAGACTGCTGGGGTGGCCATTCTTTTAGCCAGCTCCTTCAGGGGGGAGGTGTTGCATAAACATGCTGAGCAGAAGGGGAGGCTTCTAGTGTATCGCATGCGTTTGGGGGGTGTTGCCTTTACGGTTGGTTCGGTATACAGCCCAAATGACCACCAGGATCGTTTCCTGGAATCTGTGTTGGTGGACGTTACTGCCTCGCCCGATCGCCATATCATCTTGGGAGGAGACCTGAATATGGTCTTCGACTCCGCCCTGGATAGGTCTGCCCAGCGCTTTCCGCAGACAGGGGAGCTTTCTAGGGCGACACAGGACCAGATTGCGGAGATGGACCTGCATGACCTCTGGCGCACCATGCACCCCACCGATAGGGACTACTCATATTTCTCCCATGCGCACCGCACTTATTCAAGGTTGGATTACCTCTTGGTGAGCGGACCGCTTTGTTCGGCCGCCACGGCGGCAGACATCGGGGTCTTGTCCCTGTCCGACCACGCACCGGTTTCCGGAATCTTTGCTTGGCCGGCGGCCCCCCCCTCTAGAGGGATGTGGCGGCTTCGGGACACGCTTCTCCATAAGAAATCGGTTGTGAAGCGAGTGGAGGAGGTCATCCAGGACTACCTGACCCACAATAACAACTCTGACACGTCCCTGGCAACGCAGTGGGCGGCTTTGAAAGCGGTCGTCAGAGGGGAGTTTATCTCCATTTCCTCAGCGGAAAACAGGGAACGCCAACGCAAGAGGGAGGAACTGACGGCGCAGGTTAGGGAGCTTGAGCAGGTTCACAGCCGGACAGGGGCCCCTCGTGTTTGGAAGCAGCTGAAGGCGGCACGGAAACTCCTCTCTGCGTTGGACCTAGATCGGGCGGAGTATGCAGCGCTGCGTCTGAAGCATGCCTTTTACACCGGCGGAGACAGGTGCGGTAAGCTTCTGGCCCATAGGCTCAGGGCTGCGCAGCAACGCAATGTGGTGAAGGAGCTGGTGGGAACGGATGGGATCCCGGTTTCCGGTGACGCGGAGGTGGCAGATTCCTTTCGCTCCTTTTACGAGGCGCTGTACGCTGCAGAGCCTTCCCCACCGGGAGAGGCTGAGGCCTACTTGGAATCCGTGACCCTCCCGGTCCTGGACCCCACACAGGCGGACCACCTGGAGAGGGACATTCACGTGGAGGAGGTCATCACCGCGATTGCACGGCTGAAGCATGGTAAAGCCTCGGGCCCGGATGGCTATACGGCCTTGTTTTACAAGACCTTCTGTCCCACTGTCGCGCCTCTCCTGGCTCGCTTGTTCAACTCCTTCTCCGAGCCGGGAGCCATCCCACCGGACCTTCTTTCAGCGACTGTGTCGGTTATCCCCAAGCCGGGGAAGGACCGGACCCTATGCGGCTCGTATCGGCCCATCTCGCTCCTAAACGTGGACCTCAAGCTTTACACGGGAATCTTGGCGGCCAGACTGGGTCTACACCCACCAGGTTTGGTGGAAGCGGACCAGGCCGGTTTTATACCCGGTAGGCAGACGGTCGACAACACAAAGAGGGTGACGCACGTGCTGGAAAAGGCCTCCCGCGTCCCGGGGGAGCGGATGCTGCTATCGGTCGTCGCGGAGAAGGCCTTTGATAGGGTTCATTGGCCATATCTCGAGCTGGTTCTTGGGAAACTGGGGATCGGCGAGAAGTTCCGCACTATGGTCTTTAACTGCTATAGGAGACCGTCAGCGTCAGTGCGTGTCAATGGACACAGCTCCGGCAGCTTTGCCATTGAGCGCGGCACGAGACAAGGTTGCCCCCTCTCGCCGCTCCTTTTTGCCCTTTATATGGAGCCGTTTGCACAGAGGATTCGCGATAACCCGGACGCTATTGGGGTGAAGATGGGGCAATACACGCATGCTGTCAGCTTATACGCGGACGATGTCTTGCTGACCCTGGATGACCCCAGGCGGTCGCTCCCTGCCTGCGTCCAGGAACTGAACGCTTTTGCCCGCGTGGCGGGCTTTAAAATGAATATGACTAAGTCGTCTGCACTGGATGTGTCGCTCTCTGCCGACACCAGGCGGGACCTTCAGTGTCTCTTTCCTCTGCAGTGGTCCTCCTCCACGGTGCCTTACCTGGGAATTTTGCTTGCTCCCACCCTGCCTGCCATGGTCGCAGCTAACTATTCCTCTCTGGGCAAAAAGATCAAAGAGGAACTCGGCCGGTGGAACAAAGGCCTGCTCTCGTGGCTGGGCCGTATCGCGGCGGTGAAGATGACGATATTGCCTCAGATCCTGTATCTTTTTCGCGCTCTACCTCTCCAGCCCCCTGTGGGTTGGATACGGCAGACGCAGGCAGACATCTCCCGATTTGTGTGGGAGGGCCGTAAGCCTCGGATGAAGCGGGTCCTCTCCATGCTTGCCCCGGAGGCGGGGGGTCTCGGAGTCCCGGACCTCCGGAAGTACAATCAGGCGGCGCAGCTCCGGTATTTGGTGGAGTGGAGCCGGTGGGAATCGGACAAACACTGGCTCTTTCAAGACCAGGCAGTTGCAGGCCGTACCCTTCAGGAGGTCCCGTTCCTGCGGCGCACTCACCGCCCGCCTAATCTCTACGCCTCTTTTATCACCCGGGTCCCGCTAAGAGTGTGGGACGCGGTGTGTGAGCTTCGTGAGCTCACCACCTTTCCATCGCCGTTCACTCCCATTGCTGGCAATCCCGACTTCACTCCGGGTATGGAGCCGGGAGCCTTTTCCCACTGGGTGAGCGCGGGTTGCAGGGCGCTTTTCCAGATCTACGGGCCGGAGGGTGTGCTCCCCTTCCAGCAGCTCCGACAGGAGTTTGGTCTGACGGAAGGGGACAGACTGCGTTACATGCAAGTCCGCCACTGGGCTCTTCAACCCCCCGTGCGTGACGTCGCTGCCCGTTCGATTACGCCCTATGAGCGATGGTTGGTAACCCGGACTTCGGACGCCAAGCTGATCACTGATCTGTATAAGTTTCTCCAACCCCCGCCGTTTCATTACCATAACCCAGGGAGGGAGCGCTGGCACAGGGAATTGGGCAGGACCCTGAGCCACAAGGAGTGGGACAGGATTGCATATCGGGCGAGGCACTCTGCGTACCACACTGGGCTGACGGAAACCTTCACTAAAGTGTCCACCTATTGGTACTACACCCCGGAGCGGCTCTATGAGATGCGCAAAATCGGCGATAAAGGTTGCTGGCGCGGCTGCGGACAGGAGGGCACCCTCACGCACATTCTCTGGGAGTGCCCGGTGCTGTCGGCCTATTGGAAGGAAGTCTTAGATGAGGTAGATAGGCATTTTGAGATCGAGCTTCCGCGCTTCCCCGCGTATGTTTTGCTAGGCCTCCCCAATGACTTGATGTACCCGCTGAAATCTCGCAGGGGCAGGCAGATTGCGATTGCGCTAGGCTCCGCCGTTCAGAACATACTTGTACTCTGGCGCACCCCCACTGCCCCCTCTATCACTGGTTGGCTGCATAGGCTCTGGCAGGTACTGGGCATGGAGAAGATGTCGCTAACGGTGGCTGGGAATGTTGACCAGTTTGAGGAGCTCTGGCACCCCTTTTTGGCACTGCTGTCCACGGAATTTCACGAGCTTACGTGTCCACGGTACTTGCGCCTCCTTAGGCTGACGCCGCCGGCGGCTGCGGCGGAGTGAAAGGGCGGATTGGGGCCCGGGGATTGGGGGTGGGAAGAGGGGTCATATGCTTCTAATGCTGACTTTCGGACGGGGATGTTGGGGTATTGTTTTCTTGCTTTTCCTCCTTTGCTTTCTTTCTTCTTCTTTTCTGGGGTCGGGGGGTTGGTGGAACGGTATGCTTCTCTTTTACTGTGTAGCGGAGTGCTATTCTGGCTCGGCCTTGCCCAGGGAGTGGGGGTCTACAGGGGGGTCGTTCACAATGCCTTATTGCCTTTTGTCTTTGCCTTGTTACCCTCTGGGGCTTCCTGCCTCCTTATTTTTCTTCTGACTCGCTGCAACGTTCCGCTTCTTGTACTGTATGTTTGCTTGACCTCCTGCTCCCCTCCCGTGTTGTTGTGCCTTAATAAAAATACTTTAAACCTAAAATTGTATTACAATGTATAAAACAGACTGCAGCAAAATACGGTTTAAGATAAAAACAAGTGCTTTAAAAATATACATTTTAGTGATAAGAATCCAGGCTATACCTAACATAAATATTTTTATGTATGCCCATTAAAAGGGTGCACTCCTTTTAATTGACACATATATTACCTCTCAGAAAGAATAAATATTTGTCACCATGAAACTGAGCAACTCTATTAATTAAAGCCTACACTGGCTCCAACCATTGCACACATTTGCATTTCTTTCAGGTAGCGGGCACCTTGGTGAGAAGGCATGTGACACTTTTGCCAAGGGGCACACTGCATCACAATTATGAATGTTTTACAATATAATTTGGGCATGGGGGCTCATTTTCCTTGCTAGCATTAGGACAGATGACGCCATTGGCGCAAAACAACTGGGGAAGCATGCAGTAGCTAATTCTCTTTCTGACAGAGCCTGGACTTGTTTTGAGATTGAAGTCATGGTCAGACATGGTGGGGAAGGAATGAAAGAAGAGGAAATCGCTTGTTTCTCAAGGCTCCAGCCATCATTAGTGCAGCAGGTGGAGTTCATTGGGGCCCATGGCAGCCCAATTATGGACAGTAGTGTTTGTGGTCAATTCTGTTCTTGCTTGGTGCTGCACATTTAGGGGCCCATTAGGATCGTGGACGGACTTGCGTCCGTCCGTGACCCCCGAGTAGGAGGGAACCTCCGCATGGCCTGTGGAGTTCCCTCCCGTGAAATTAGGATGTGACCATCACCCTGGCGATCACATTCTCTATTTTTACCATTGCGGCGGGTGCGGCTTCAAGCTGCACCCGCCGCAATGGTAAAAATGCATACATTGCATTTGTATGCAGATAGCGGCAGGCACTGTGCGATGCCTGCGGATTTCTGCATACAAACACAGGGGGGTACCATAGGTACCTCCCATGTGCATCCCCCAACCCCCCTTCACCCAGGGGGCCCGCAACGGGCCCCCGCAGTGAAGTTACACATGCTTTTCCACAGCGGAAAACCCGTCGCGGGAAAGCATTTTTTGAAACACATCCTAATATGGCTGGCGGTGTCTGAGAGACACCGCCACCATATTAGAGCGTTTCCGCCGCGGTTGTAAGCCAACAGCGGCGGAGAAGCAGCGGACTGAAACCAGGACCAACCAGCCATCCTAATGTGGCGGTGGGTCTTTGGTGGGTCCGTAGCGGATTTTCCACATTATCCGTGCCGGCGGTGGCTTCCGCCGGCCCAGAGGATGCGGAAAATCCACAATCCTAATGAGCCCCTTAGTGTGCATTACGAGCCACAGAAAAGCACACCTGAAATGGTCTCATGATCCCTGTCCCCTGTGATCATCCCTTCCACTCCCCAAATCCTTGCCATATCGTTTTTGAGGAGGCTCAACTTCAAAACATTTTGCTTAAGGGGGCTCAGACTGAAATAGTTTTAAGACCTCTGCTCTACGGGGCGGGGCGTGCTGCAACCTACAAAGACGCTGGAGTTCAGTGAAACAAATGTATGTTTAGTGCAGAGATAGGAGTGGTAGGGTCAGGGAAGATAGTAGTGCAAAATGAAAGTTGCCTAGCTATTAGAAAAAATAAACTTTATTCTCTTCCCTAGCTGGAAACATTAAAAAATGGGGAGACATAGGGGGTATACTATAATGAGTTGTCTCCTACTTGGTCAACATGTTTCAAAAGCCATCCCCTTGGCTTTCTTCTTCAGGACCGTGCGTGATCCCTACTTCACTCACACATTTAATAAGTGTAATTAGTGTGCCTAAATGATATTCAGCCACAGTTCATGCTCAAATTAAGCATGAAAAAAACATACCCATTTGGTATCTTTTATAACCTGTAAAATAACAAAAAATTACACTGTATGTAACATGTCACCATCATGTGGAACAGGAATGTGGGCAGTAAATACCACAGTGATATATTTTTCTCTCAAAAGAATTGAGGTGCACCATACCCATTCTCTAGAGTGGATGCTGTGTTGCTCTCTGATGATTTATAGTCACTTGTCACACAGTTAAAAACACTTAAAAATACACACATATATACATGGCACACATCCAATGTCCAGCGTTTTAAAAGGCATTTATCAGTTGTTTTTATATAAGTATTTCACTTCACTCTTACGCTATTGTAATTGCGATCCTTGTTTATACATACACTATTTATAGGAACTTATGACCTCATGAGCTGTCACGGAAGGGGAGGACGCCTGTATTCGAACACTGCAGTAGGGGGCGTGGCCAATTGCTGACGGGACTGTCCGCACGAATCCCAAAATATCTGTTTTACTCCATCCGCCCCAGCCGAGTTTTCTCTTTGAGGGGACCACTGAGGCTGTCTGTTGAACTGCGAGCAGTGGACGAAGTTTGAGAGAGGTCCGCGGAGACCGGGTGAGGCGACGGTCATCAAGCGACCCGCCCGCTTTGATCACGCCGAGGGAGAGTGTCACTCCTCGGCGGGTGGACTTCATGCAACGCCGCTGCTGCGACCTGGGTCCCTGTCGGAGCCAAATTTGATGAACAAGCGTCGCATGCCACCAGTGTGACAATACAGTCTACAGATATCTAGCGTTGTGGCTCAGCACGTTGGTGGACAAAGGGCAGATGGCGTGGGTTTGGCGTTGGTTGAGACCAACCCCCGATTCGCCATTTTGGCGCCTTGAGACGGGGGCCGCAGCAACGCGCCAATCTAATCTGTGGCCCTTGACCCTGGGGTGATCTGTTCCTTGCTTGCCTCCCCCTATCCCGCGATTTTGTGTGCTGTCCCGCGGAACGGCGGTGTGGCTATTGCTCGACTAGCATGGATACCCCAGAGGAGTCGTGGAGGGACCGCGAGGTCCGCGCTGTACCGCTGGCCGCTGTGTGAATAACCGGCGGATCCCAGAGATACTTTGGGCCCGCTGCAATTGGCATGCGAACAATGCTGCCCCCCCTCGTGTGGGGCCCTCAAAGTGCGCCGGACTATGATCGGCAGGAGTGGTCTGAACTCCACCTGCTGCATTTAGTGAGACCCGGTCCTGGGGACAGATGATGGGGAACTCTGGCGGACCTGCAAGTTGGTGGTATTATCCGGCCCAAGTCACACTACTATTGATGAAGTCGTTTAAACATTGTGCAGTGGTGGATATTGTGGGGCCCTCTGTGCCAATGTGGGCAGCTTACAGTGGTTATTTTGACTTGTGGACTGGGGTGCCACTTGCCAAAGCAGACAGGCCGAGTGGAAGGTTCCACTGCAGGCAGCGGTGAGTAACGGTTGCATCCCTACTCTGCATTACGACCCCTAGGACGGAGAGAGCATGGCAACAGGACGCAGCAGATGAACCGCAACGCAGGCCAAATTAGAAAAATGTGCATGGCAAAAGCACCAGGGAGAAGACCTAGGAGAGGCCGTGGCCCAGGGCGAGACCTCTGAGCCCACGAACAAAGACATCCTTGAGGCTATCACTGCAATATGAACCTCTCTCAAAACCCGGATTAACACATTCGCAGCGGAGGTGGCCCTGATTCCGGAGGATCTGAGGAAAATGGCAGAGCGGGTGAGCACAGGTGAGAACACCACCACAGAACTTGTCACTAATACCACCCTCCTTAAAAGACAGGTGACCAAACTGCGCACCTCTCACGAAGCAAGGGCTCTACAACTGGATGAATATGATGGCAGAATGCGGTGCAACAACGTCCGTATTCTTGGCGTTCTGGAGCGAGCAGAGGGGCAAGCCGTTAATCTATTTGTGGAAGAACTAGTCCTCAAGCACCTTCAGCCACGAGACCTATCTAAATGTTTTTCCATTGAAAGAGCTCATCATGTACCGGGGGTAGGCCAAAACCAGGTGCACCCCCCCGACCGCTCCTGACCCGAGTGTTCAATTTTCGTGACCGCGATGTGATACTGCAGACCGGGCGAGCGGCCCTCCTGCCGACATATGAAAATAGCAAGGTCACGTTCTTCCCAGATTTTACTCTGAGGGTCCAGCGTCGCAGTTTCCTGGAAGTAAAACGGGCCCTCAGAGACTAGGAGAATACGCCATGTTGTTTCCTGCAAAACTTCGAGTGGACTCGAACTGCAAACTGTGGTTCTTCACTAGGCAGGAGAATGTGGGACTGGCTCGGTGGCTGGCGCACAGTTGGCAAGAAATCGCTTAAGGCCACATCCGCTACTGATGGAACAGGCGACTGGTGCGAGCAAAGACGCTCCCTTCCACACTCTAACTCAGATTCTCAAGGCCCCATGGGGTGACTATGAACACTGCTCTACGGAAGGGGACTGTTGGGTTATCCTCTGGCCTTAAACACTCAACCGGGTAACGTTGTGCCACGTCAACTGTATTGCTCCTCAATTGAACTTGCTTAATAAATCAGATGTCCTCTCAGTTTAGTTATCTGTTTTTGGCGATATTGATAATTGATATGTATGCCCTGTATTTTCAACAACTTATGTTTCGCCTTGGGGGGCGCTTTGGCTGGGGCGGAATATGAGCATTTTATAAGGTTGTCTTAGGGAGTGGGGTTGCTCACGTTCCTGAAGTTACTTAAGGGTCAAAGACAGGCACTCAACATGTTAGGGGTGGCGGGCGGTTTTAGTCCCGTTGTGCAGGGAGGCAGGGTGGAGGTAGGGAATCCAGTTTGGGCAGGGGGGGTAGGATCTGTTGGGTTTTTGTTTTTTTGCATTTGTGCGTTGCAACACTTGGAATACTGGTAACATGTTTGGTCCCAATGTCTTCCTTACTTGTGAAGTCTCTCAAAGCGGTCTTTGGCAATTTAGTGATTTATGTTTTACTGTGAGGGAGGACTCCGGAGAAACCCCAAGGGAAGGCCCATCCGGCGATGTTTTTTTCCAGTTGAAAGGCTCTAATGGTGCCTGGTCAGGGACTTAAGAGTGTCCACTTGGAACGTGAATGGCCTGGGGGACAAAATCAAAAGGGGTATTGTCTTACAATATGTCAAACGACAATCAATTTGACATTGTAATGCTTTAAGAGACACATTTAATAGGAAACTCATGCATGGCCATAAACAGAAAAAGGATACCGAATGGTAATACATTCTGGATTTACCACGGGTTCTTCATCATTGACGTCTCATCCTTCGCAAAGGCTGCCCTATATGGTTCACGACACCTGGACAGACGCTCAGGGCAGATACTCAGCAGTCACAGGCACATGGGAAAGACGGGACATTAACGTAGTCTCCGTGTATGCCCCACCCGAGTTACAACGACTGACACTACACAACATGGGGGCGTTGTTATTAGACCTGCCCATGGGAGTACTAATATTGGGGGGCGACTTTAACTTAACTATGGATGGCTCACGTGACCGACTTCTACCCCGAGCAGACTCGACACAAGGCTTGCAACTCCAAGAATTCGCCAATGCCCTGGGGGTGGTTGACATATGGAGGTGGTTGCACCCTCAACGCACTCACTACATGTTTCAGTTGGGGGCACATGGTAGCCAGTCTCGAATTGATTACCTGTTCACTCATGCTCAAGATATACACGCTCTCACTGACTCCCAATGTCTGGCACGAGGGATATCCGATCATTCCCCTATTCTGACGATCTTTGGCGTACAGCACACCAGAGGCAACAGCCCAATCATGATTAAGGCTCCCGGTTTTCCATTTAAACAGATTTTTACTTATAAATGCAGACGGAAAACATTTTGTCCTTCGTCTGTATTCATAAATATAAACAGAAGAATACTGACTAAGTGCTTTAGCTCAGGGTTGCCTGATCTGATGCATTGAATGCAGGCTGCTCTCTGCACATGAAAGGCGCGCCCAACTAAGAGGGCGGACACTTTGCACAGCATTTGGCACTCTCCCTTCACAGGTCATTCCTCAGGACCCCTAGGGGGAGCCTGGGGTAGTCATCCGCATCCAGCATGCTCTCACTTCTGGGCAGAGGTGCAAAAAAAAATTCGGGGGGGGGGCGATAAAAACAAAAAAAAGCCTCGCTAACAAGTGAAGTGATGGTCTTTTAAAGACCTGTGAAGTACCCGGGTGCGGCTGTGTGTGTTCCCGGGAAGCGTCTCAGCCCAGGGAGACACACACGACAGGGGGCAGGGGGGGGAGGGCTATGCGCACCTGCACAGGACAGATAAGATCGGAGAGTAAAGAAAGATGATAAGGACCAGGGACCTGGTGACTGCAGTGAAAGACCAAGGTTAAAGGGTAAGGAAAGAGAAGTGAGGGCGGGTAAAGGCCGAGGGTAAAGACACAAGGTGAGAGTACTGGGAAGAGATGAGAGACAGTGTAACGGGAAGGGTAGAGAATACATGGGAGGCGCTGGTTCCAGCAGAGGCAGTGAAGAGGGTACAGCTAGCAGAATCCAGAGCCCGCTTGCTCGCTGCAGTGCCTCACCTGTACCCTGCTCAATACTGTATGTTACCTTTGCTAGGCCAGTACAAGCTGTGGACTCGGAACCGCGGGGAAGGGTGAGGAGCCGAGAACTTTTGTCAATGGCACATTAGGTACTCGGTGATGTGATGTAGCGGTCGAAGAGCCTCTCTGGAGAGGGGCCTTTTTGACATCCTGGTGCACAGATGGGGGGATGCTTGTCTCTTGGTCATTTGGAGCATGTTTGGGCCCCTGGAAGCCCTCCCCCCCCCCCCAACTTCCAGAGGCTTTCATCTTGTCGGCCAGGCCGGGTGGAGCTGCCTTGTACCTGGTGCTGCAGGATTTGTAGCCTGGAAGGCCTGCCAGGGCAACCCTGGGAAGGCTGGGGTGATGAGGTCCCTCTCTCCCGCCGCGTACTCTCCACTGTGTACTCTCCACTCTCCTACGTGCTCCACTCTCTCATTTACTCCAATCTGCACCCCCACACACTCTCACCTTTTTACACAATCTCTTTTCTCAACTTTACAATTCAACCTCACGTGTACTCCCCGCCTCCACCCTTGCGCGTACTCTACACTCACCCACCGAATCCACTCTCAGCCTTACACCCCACTTCTCCTTGCGTTCCCTCACTTCACTCATGCACAGCTGGCACAAACTTGGCCTTACAGCTTCTAGTCACAGCAAAGAGTCCTAGGGCTAAATTGGCATTGAGTTTGATGGGCAGTATCAGCTACTGGCATACGTAAACAATGTGACGAACTGACCCTGTCGGGCAGTGTGAGATGCTGCCACTGATAGACGCCATGAGGGACTTTCAATTGGGGGCATGTGAGGTTCTCCCCAAGTGGGCAGTATGAAGAACGGGCAGTGGGGGCAAAATGTGTAGTTGCAAGTGATGGGCAGTTTTAAGAAGCTGCCACAATGAACATTGTGAGAAAGAGGCTGTGGGGTTCAGAATAGTAATTTTACACGGGTGAACAGTGTTATAATGTGGCACTGTTGGGTAATGTGAAGAACTGGGGTGGGCAGTGTGAACATCTGGCACTGGTGGCCAGGGTGAGGAAAAGACAGTGATGTGGAAGGGAGCGGGGGTGAGGCTGAAGCCGGTTGAGCCCGATGGGTGTTGCGTGCCTCCTTCTGAGTGTGTGAAACGTCTCATTGTCTGAGAGTGCTCTGCTTTTATGAGATTGGGCAGTGTTAAAGACAATTTCTCCTGCCTCCGGGTGCCTTCTCCTATGGAATGTGCATTGCTTTACTTGGGTCCGCGCTTTCAGCGCCCCCTTGAGTTCAGGTTGACTCCAGACGAGAAGGGGGAGGAGTGCATTGCGTTATTGTGTACACATTTTTGCAACCCCATTGTTGCAGGGGGAAACACTTTGGGCCAGTAAATACATTTAAATGCTTTCAGTGTCTAAACCTGGACGCTGCATCAGAAAACAATCGTGATTCTGAGCATATCACTTAATTTCCACATGCCTGTAAACAATGCATATGAACAGGTAAAATTGAATGGATGTTCGGGTAAAGCTCCAGAATACCTCAGGGCCCAGTTCCATTATACTTTGTGTTGGCTCCGGGGGAAAATTGTTTCAGATGCTGATACAAAGCATTTTGCAGGATGTACCATGTTACAACGCATACTATTACAACTACCTACTGTTACAACGCGACCATTACAACGCATACCATTACAACGCATAGCGCTTTGAGGTGCTGGATAGTGGTAAGTATAATTTACTATTCTAACTCCAGTCCCCGTGGACCCTAGGGAAGGTGTTGGATAGTAAATTATACTTATCCCTATCCTAGAGCGCCCCCCAGCTCAATGCGTTGTAATGGTTAGCGTTGTATAAGTTGCGTTGTAACAGTAGTGCGTTGTAACAAATGCGTTGTAACAGGTGTATACCCATTTTGCACCCTCCTCCCCTCAAAAATATGAACAGTTACCCTGCGTTTTAGCAAGTTATAAATAGATATTTATCATAGTGTATGCTGGAAAATTATCTCCTCCGTTTAAAAAAAATGGAAGAAAAATCTGTCAAAATAATTCCTATGTAGGTCTAAATAATCACAGGGAAATTGTTCTGCAATGAGAAAAAAGAATGGGTTACTCCCTCAAAAACACAGCTTGGCATTTGACCTCGGTCTTTGAAGGCACATCAAATGTGACAAGAGTAGAACAGGATTTAAAGGTCCCTAGGTTGTACAGCCCTGCAGTAAACGTTTCCTCATGCAAGTTACACAAGGTCTGTTTAAGCCTATGTTCTCTTTAAATTATTTTGGCAAAGTTTTCAGATGAATATATTGTGTTTACTTAATTTGATATATATATACATATATCTAAACCAGGGGTCTCCAAACCGGCTATTACAACTGAGTGCAAGTGTGCAGTGCCTATTAAAATAAATGTGGAAAAATACCGGCTGCAGGGTCTTCTTTTGCTTGCGACAAAAATAAATGTGGATAAACACAGATAAAATGACCCAAAAATAAATATGGATAAATCCAGACGGAAATGTCAAAAAAAGTAAATACCATAAAATGGGGAGCCCTAATCATGATACAACCTTGGGCGCTAAAAATACCCCACGTTAAGGAAAATCTCCTGCAGGATACTGAATATTATTTTGCTGAAAATGTGGGGTTGGTCGCTTCGGCTGTGACACTCTGGGGAGCATTCAGCATGGTCATTAGGGCAGGGTGCTGTCACTAATGGTGGGACATAGGACTGAGCGATCCAGGAGGGTGGCCGAACTGGAGATTGACATATTGAACATGGAGGAGGCCATTTTCCAGGCCCCCGACCCCGACATCCAACACAGTCTTAAAATTAAAAGACAGGACTACAGACAACTACTTTTGGAGGAGGCCACAATGCGCTCCCTATCTACCCGTCATCAGATTTATGAACAAGGTGAACGCACAGGAAAACTTCTGGCATGGCTGGAACGTAAGGAGCAGGCAGTGCGGTGGGTACGTGCAATAGCTGGCCCTCACGGCGCACTTTAAAATGACCCCCAGAAGATTGTGGATGCCTTTGCATCTCATTTTGGAGGAGGTTAATAGGGTCCCAAAGACCTCTCAAGCCTCAATGTCTGCAGATCTCCTTGCTACCATAAACGTGGTGTGCATTTCCCCACATGATCGGGATGCCCTGGAAGAGGACATGTCTGAGGCAGAGATTCCAAAAGCCATACAAGATGTTCGCTCAGGAAAAAGTGATGGGTCCCAACAGACTGGCCATTGAGCTTTTCAAACCAATGACAACTAAACTAGCGCCCCATCTGTTGAGCCTGTATAAGGAATGCTATGAGTCGGGATTCCTCCCGGCTGATATCTGCACGGCCGCTATTGTTGTCATCCACAAACTTGACAAGCCGGCGGAAGACTGTAAATCGTATCACCCTAGTTCCCTACTTACAGTGGAAGCTAAAATTCTCTCCAAGCTTCTGGTCAATCAACTCCTTCCCTATATCACCAACTTGATTCATCCAGATCAGTCTGGCTTTATGCCGGGCAGAAATACGGCCAGGAATCTGCGAAGGGTACATGGAGCACTGGGTAGACTTAGTACCATTGAGGAGGAAGCAATCCCACTGTCACTGGATGCCACCATGGCATTTGACACCATCAAATGGGATTACCTCTTTGCCATATTGGCTCACATGGGGTTCGGACCAAGCTAATTAGATGGATCAGAATACTGTACGCGCAACCCACTGCACACGTCATCGTTAACAACCATTGTTCCGCCTCTTTCCCCCTTCGGCGAAGCACGAGGCAGGGCTGCCCATTGTCCCAGTTCCTTTTTGCCCTGGTTTTGAAGCCGCTGGCCATTTGGATCAGGGGAGATCCGGGTATGCGGGGAATTAAATGGACAAATGATCATGAGGACCGACCATCGCTATACGCGGATGATATATTGCTTTATCTGGCCTCTCGGGCATGCTCGCTGCAAAGGGTATTACATATATTTCACATATTTGGTGCGCATTCGGGGTATCGGATAAACTGGTCCAAGTCCCAGATGTATGTACTTTGGGGAGAGCCCCCTTCCAGTCCGCGGGGCTATGAAATTCCGGTTCCAATCGAAGTTTTTTGATACCTGGGCGCTTTTTTTACCTCCTACGTTAATCTTTTACTCCAGCGGAATTTGCTTGTGCCCCTCCAACTCTTTAAGTGATACGTGTGACACTGGTGATTGCTGCTCCTCACATTCTTGGGACACACGTCCCTGTTTAAGATGCTAGCCCTGCCGCGCTTCCTCTATGCACTGCAAAATGCTCCCAACCCTGTCCCGGACTTATATTTTTCCCAAATTGACAGCGTGGTGCGGGGATTGCTGTGGGAGGACCGCTCACCACGAATTGCTATAAACAAACTTGCCATGGGATTGTATGACGGGAGCATAGGGTTGCCAGACATATGACTCTATTATCAGGCTTCACAACTGATGGCTATCAAACAATGGATGTTTGGTCCACATGACGATCCCAATTTCCGCACCGACCATTGGCTCATGGGGCAGGGTGGTTATAATAGGGCGCTGTATACTAATCATTGCAAACTTCACTTGACTGTACCCACGGCTCGTACGATTGATGTGTGGCATGGAGTCACGAGAAAGCTTGGGTAGCACAACCGTCTCACTAAAGCAACTCCGCTTTGGGATCCTGACATACTGGGTCGACTCAGCACCTGCCCGGGCTTTGACAAACGGGACACAATAGGGATCTCCATGGTGGGAGACATGTGGGTGAAGGGGAAATTGGCCACATTTGCTGACCTCCAGGTTAAGTACCTGCTTACACCTTCGGAGACCTTTCAGTTTCTCCAAATTAGCCATGCCATTTTCACGCCCTACCACAGGGAACCCCCCTCCCAGACTCCTCCCCTCTAGAGGATCGAATGCTATGAGATCCAATGGACCGCAAAGCCATCTCCCTCACCTATAAGAAACCAGTGAATAATCAGGCTGATCCGATGCAGAAACTATGGTTGCGATGGGAGACTGACCTGGGAGATATAGATGATGAGGACTGGAGAGACGCAATGGCCTCTACGAGAGAGGTAGCAATCCGTATGCGACTCCGACTCGTCCAACTCAAAATCCTTCACCAGGTCTCTTTTGATGCCATACTACTGTTTCGGTTGGGTAGGAGACCTGATCCACCCTGCCTCCAAAATCGTAACCAAATCGGCACCTTTACACATATACTCTTTGACTGCCCACACATACAATATTATTGGTGGAAAGTAACCCACCAACTTGCAAGGACATGCGACAGACCCCTGAAACCTTCTCCCAAACTATGCATCCTCAATATATGGGAGGCCACTGACCTCTCACAGGCGAAGCAGGCGTGGGCCTCGATGGGTTGGACTATCGCAAAGCGCAGCATCGCACAGAAATGGGGGCGGCCAAGATCCCACTGTTAACCCCTTCGATGCTCATGACGAGCTCAGCTCGTCATGAGGTACAGTGGAGCTGTGCTGATGACGAGCTGAGCTCGTCATGAATAATGGGCTTTCCAACAATTCAGCACCGGAGGAAAATATCAATAGCAGCGAAGGTGTTAAGTGACTGGGCGAAAGACATGGATAGCGCAATGATCGCAGAAAAAACTGTATTCAAGGGACGGAGATGCCCCAAAAAATGGGACCATAAATGGGGAAAGTGGAACAAATACAGGGGAGATATCTGCATTTCCCCTACAGTGGAATTGCGGAGAGAGACAAACACTGATGGCCCAGTTAGCAGATACTACTGGTGCCTCCCCTCTGGCAAGCTAGAACAATTGTGTCCGTCTGACTATGTCAGTTGATCATATTACTGTATTTCTGTTTTTGTTTTAGTGATGTATTACATAGAGGGGGGCGTCTTCTAGGGACAGCTAGACGGTGTACACTCTGTTCAAGATGTGGAGTGGGACAATGTCAATATTTTGTTTTGGATATACCAATATGACTGTACAATGCTATGCACGATGCATATATTTTACTAATAAAAACAGTTTAAAAAAAACACTGCAGTAAAATACAGAAGCAAATATAATGTTAAGTTAATTAGTTCAAGTGCTCACTAATGTTTGCCAACCAGAGGGGGGCTATATGTAAAGACCCACCCGGGTCTTACTCACATCGTCAAGGCTGCACAGTCTCTGGTAAATACCTTCTTGTGGCTCCGTGGAACGTCCTCTGAACGTTCGGAGCTCCTATTTGTATACCCAGTATCTTAGAAGCCTGCTAAAAGAGGATTGAAACAATAGAGTGTTACATTCCAAAGATGGCCACCGATATTGGGCTGTTCGTATTACGAGAAATTTCACACTTCCTGTTTGATTGTTGGGTCTCGGTTACTTTCTGTACTTGTCGAGGATACGATATTGTCAGTGATATTTTGTTAAAAAGAGGAAAGGAAAAAAAAAAAATCTCTTGCCAAACAGGGTAATGAACTTTGTGCAATTCTAAGTCTACCTCGATATGCATGCTGTTATATCGTGAGACAACTACAATGCAACCCTTCACAAAGATGGCTGCCGGTAATGTGCTACATTTATTATGAAAAATGCCACACTTCCTTTTTGATCGTGATTAGGTGCTGGCTCATTGTTCTTTCCGGAAAGTGTCCTAGGTATGAAAAAATGCTCTTGTTTAATACTTTGTTTAATACTTAGTCCAGTCTGACATGCATGTTATGTCGGCAAAAACTAGAGTGCCGCCCTTCACAAAATGGCCACCTTAGTTGTGCCATTCTGATCGGTTTGAATAGTCCACTTCCTGTATCAGTAGACAAGTGCTATGTTCTTAATTGTTTGTATATACATTGATGAGAAGTGGGGAATAGAGGGATTTACATTTGGCAGGGTATTACCATACATATTATTTGTCTGTCTGATCTTGGTGGTATGGTCAGATTGCTCTTAGATATTTCTCAGAAAAACAATCCATACAGTCCTGAGGGAAATCACAGATGACCCCAGGGAATTTCATTGTTTACTCCTGTGTCACAATTTTTTTAACGGAACACCAACCGCTGTTCTTTCTCAAAACGATATCTTTTCTTCATGACTTGTTCTATCACTGTCCATGAGATCTCTTCATGTGTGTGTCCCATTTCTAAACAAGCATTGGAAATGCAATAGGTCTCGCATTAGAAAAGTTGGAGCTATTGTCCTTGTAAATGTAATAATTTTTTAAGTTATGTTAATGCTTTTATAATAGCAAATGTATTAATTTTGTTATTGTAAATGCCAATATTTATAGAATTTGCAAATGTGACACCTATAGCATTATTAAAGCTAGATTTTATTATTCCCCTGTCTTACATGTATTGATATGACAAATCTTAATGGCTTATACATTTTATATGTCATTATTAATTACATAATCATTTTTGTAATGTATAATGGCACTACATTTAAAAAAAGAAATTGTGAGAAGATTATGTGTTGTGTATGTTTTATTTTTTAAAAATCAAGATTAAAAGTGTAATATATATTTTTTTGTACTTTTGTAATAAAGCTTTAAACATTGATACATTGCATTTTTGCTGAGAACTGGGTAGAGTGAGGGTGTGAGGGTGGTAGAGTGAGGGAGGTAGAGTGAGGGTGGTAGAGTGGTATAGTGAGGGCGGTAGATAGAGTGAGGGCAATAGATAGAGTGAGGGTGATAGATAGATAGTGTAATTATGTGGTGTGTAGTTATGAGGCACTGAGTGGTATTAGGAGTGTATGTTGCGTTGAGCGCAGTGTGAATATGTAGCATATAAATATGTGGCACAGAGTGGTATTTGGAGTGTATGTTGCATTAAGTGTAGGGTAATTATGTGGCGTGTAATTATGTGGTATTGTGTGGAGTGTGTGTTGCATTTAGTAGAGTGTAATTATGTGGTGTGTAATTATGTGGCACTGAGTGGTATTCGGAGTGTATGTTGCGTTGAGCGCAGTGTAATTATGTAGCATTTAATTATGTGGCACTGAGTGGTATTGTGTGGAGTGTATGTTGTATTCAGTAGAGTGTAATTGTGTGACATGTAATTATGTGTCTCTGAGTGGTATTGTTTGGAGTGTATGTTGCATTAAGTGCAGTGTAATTATGTAGCATATAATTATGTGGCACTGAGTGTGTGAGGGTGCAGTGTGTGTGAGGGTGTAGTATGTGTGAGGGTGCAGGGTTTGTGAGGGTACAGAGTGAGAGCGCAGTGTATGTGGCCTAAAGTAGTGTGAGGGTGCAGTGTGTGTGGGCTAAAGTAGTGAGAGGGCGCAGTGTGTGTGGCCTAAAGTAGTGTGAGGGTGCAGTGTGTGTGGCCTAAAGTAGTGTGTGGGCTCAGTGTGTGTGTCATAAAGTAGTGTGAGTACGAGTGAGGACGAGTTCCAAGCCTGGTAGAGGAATGTTGGCTCGGTTATATTCCACAGCCGACGCCCCAGCCAGGCTCGTGGTATGACATCAGCAGATGCAATATTTAGCAATCAGACAGTGTCAGAGTGGAAACGGACAGTCTGGCAGAAGGCGGCAGAGGCATGGAGTGGGAAATCAACACTGGAGGAGACAGAAGCCCGTGAAGAAAGCACACATGAGATGGAGATGCAGAAATCCGGAGGAAGAAAGCTTGAGAAAGTTGAAGGATGGAAGGATAGGGAGAAAGATGCAGATAAAGTCAGTGAGTGAGAAGACATCCTTCTAGAACAGAAAAAAAACGTGATCCCAAGAATTTGGCCAGTTTTAATGTTAGTAAGCTTTCATAAATTCCAAAAGCTATGCTGATAGAGACTAAGGAAAGCCTAGAATCAAAGAACCACAATAGGTGCTTGCAAAAGCCTAACATTTTATTTAAACTCACTCATGTATTTGAATAATGAAGTCTGCACTGCAAGACATGTTGGACTATTTTAGATAATGGGAGCTCCAGAGCATTTGTTTTTGTTAAGCCTTTGTAAAAATATAAAAACGATTTTTATTAAACATTATCTGCTTATAGGCAAAATTAGAATATGAAAATGCATAAAATGTATGGTTTATCTATACTACTATTATAAAGAGAGAACACAAACCTTTGAGCCAGGTAAACTCGGGAACCACAGCGCCAATCCACACACCCGCTACATCGTTGAAAATGTCAGGGTGTGCAGATGGACATAGGCTATATAAAATAAAAATTAAATGTAAATTTAAAAATGTAACTTAAAAAAAAAAGTAGTCCCCTGGAAGTAGCGCCGGCCGCGACGTAGCGCTGGCTGCGACGTAGCGCTGGCTGCGAAGTGCGTGATGACGAGGAGGAGCGGCGGACAGGCGGGGAGGAGCGGAGAGGAGCGGCGGACAGGCGGGGAGGAGCGGTGACAAGCGGCGAGGAGCGGCGGTGAAGTCCGGAGCGCCGGGAGGAGCGGCGGCTCAGGTAAGGCAAAGGGACACGTAAAATGTCGGGGCGGGAGGGGGCCGGGCAGGAGGTGGCTCCAGGACACGGACAATGTCGGGGCGGGCGGGGACCGGGGCGGGCGGGGGCCTAGGCGGACGGTTGGCCCTGAAGCCTCATTGCCCCCGGACAACGTCGGGGAGGGCTGCTAGTCTTATTATAAATGTGTCCAATAACTACATGAGAAAGGGGAATTTGTTAAAGTTATTCTGCAAACTCGCTGAGAAACTGATGAGTCATTAGATGTACTTCCATGACTGAAGGGGCATTTTAACAAAGAGACTATAAGCAGCATTTCAAGCATCGCCAAACTCAAATTTCTACTCTCTGCTGATGAATGGCAATGACCAAGAAACACGTTTCACTTACCATTTATAAATTTAAGACATAAGCCACATTGCTAATTTGCCTTTCATTTGCTTTAGTGTTGATTAGTGTAAACACACAGCAACAGACTAACCGAAGACGAAAATGATTTGGTCTTGAAAGAAAGGAATGAAGCCTGTTAATGTGATCTGTAAGCACATCTCTTTTCCTTGAATAAGCAAGCCGTAGTATAACTAATTGATCTGGCTTGTATCGAGGCTTCACCAAAACATTAAAAATCCTTACGCAGTGGAAAAACAAAAAACACTTACTTTCCGTAAGCATACAGTTAATCTGTGAGAAAAATAATGTAATGTGCGTCTTCGATGTACTTTTGAGATGTAAAGTAGTCCCTCGTGCATTGCAACCCAAGACTTCCTTGGGAGACAGATTAACACACTAACAGTAGACTGTATGAGGAGAGAAAGTAATACTTCTCTGGGAGGAATCACTGCCCACGGTTATGTATACTTTAAAAGCAATGGAAACAGTTTTTCACATACAACTGTGCAATCAAGCCACACAAATCCACTACTGTGTTTCGTTAAAAATTACCAGAATTCAAACCTGTGAAGGTCAAAACAATGTACATGTTCAAGTGCTAATGTTCTTCAGCATGTTAAACACATGCTTAAATATTTTTCCACGAGATCTGCGTAACTTAAAATATTAACTATAACAATTGTTTCAACTTTTCCAATCGGAAATGTGCAATATTCATACAGTATGTTACGCTGAAGGTGCACGATGTAAAATGAAATTAAATGCGCATCGATTTCTAGCTATCGCTTATCCATTAATCAAAAAGATTTAAACAGGCGAGAGCATGTTTGGCTAAGTAAATGATCAGTACCAAAGTACAGAGTACACGAAGAACGGGTCTAATTTTCTTTCGGAGCAAGTAAGAGCAGCATCACTACACAAAGTATCCTGGTGCATGACATGTATTAGCAATTCCAATCACGTCTAAGTAGAACCGAGAAGTCTGGGTAGGGCATTGTCTTCTGAAGATGTAGCAGTCGTGTCTACTCTTCTGTCACCTGAAACAGGCAGTTGTTGTTCATAAACTATATTTTGTCTTGAATCGGAACACTTCTGAACGAACGGGCATCTCTAGCGCGTGCCGCATTAGAAATGCACGAGTTTCAAACAGTTTACGGTTCTTAGACTGCCTCGTGCGTACTTCCACAACTTAGATTTTTTTTTTATTATTATTACTTACAAAAAATAATATAAAAGCACCAACTGGTTACAACGTGTTAAATTACAGAACAGTGGTTAGTAGGCCTGAACGGGCCAAAAGAAGGAAAGGAAAGAACGAAGGAAGAAAGGGAGCAGGGTGAACAACAGAAGGAAGGACATTGAGGAGAAACGTAGCCGCAGACTCTTTGGACATTAGGAAAAGGCACGCTGAAGGGCGAGGGAGGCGAGGGAGGGAGGAGAAATGCGAGAAACGTGTGAACCAGGGGGCGGGGGTAGCGTATACCTTTGAAGTGAAGTTAAGCTTCACTTCAAACGCTTGTTGACACAGCGCACGCTGGGGGATGACTGTGGGAGGGAGGCTGGTGTCTGTGCACGCGCTTTTTATGGCAATGCATATGCGCATTGAGCGAGCTTTTCACGGGCACTGCATGGAATCGCCCGATCTCGGTAAGCTCTGTTTAAGCCCCTTTATATCTCGCTCCGCTCAATGCGCATGCGCATTGATAGGTCACGAGACCTAAAAATGTGAGTACATTTTCGTAGTGTTCTTTTTGCACTTAATATTACTCTTGTGCTCCCCTATTCTGGTCTTTACTGGGCGAGTGGTCATGCCTACATACTCCATCATACAAGGACAGGTGATCAGGTACACAACATTCTTGCTGTTACACTTAGTGAATTTTCTCTATTCTCACCAAGTGCCATTCCCAAAAGGGATTTTTCTGCTCTTTTTTGTTAATCTGCATGCTTGGTACATGCCGAAGGGGTGATGTCCTGTGATTTGTGGGTGTAAAGTTGTTTGTCTTGTGTGTTCACTTTTACGTGGTCTGGTGTGCACTACCATATCTCTGATGCTTTTTCCTCTCCTATGGGAGAAGATTGGTTTTGGGAGGTTCATTCCTCCACAGTTTAAGATACACTAGTGTTTGTTGACAATCTTGGTTGTCTGGTTGGAATTCTTGTTGAACGTGGTTATGCAAATGCGACGTTTGTCATCTTGTTTTGGGAATGAAGGTTCCAACAGACTGTCCCTGCAATTGTTCCCTGCTCTCTTATAGGCCTGGTCTATCACCTTTCTTGGGTATAGCCTTTTTTCCAGTTTCTTTTTCAAATCATCTGATTGTTGTTTAAAGTCAGTGATTTCTGTACAATTCCTCCTTAGGTGTAAAAAATGGCCATAAGGGAGATTGTCACAGAGATGTCTTGGATGGAAACTTTGATATAGCAGCAAGCAGTTTTTAGAAGTAGATTTAAATTGTGTTGTAGTCACCAGTTTTCCTTCTTTTGGGTATATGTTCAAGTCAAGGAAAACTAATTCCTTATTTGAAATTGTGCTGGTAAATGTCAAAAATTCATCTTGGTAGTTTAGCCAAGTGATGAATCTTCTGGTGGTAGTTTCATCCCCATCCCAGATGATTAGTATATCCTCAATATACCATTTCCATATATTTATATGGTTATGGAAGGGGTTGTTAGTATGTAAAATGTTGTGTTTCTCCAGATGGTGGATATAGAGACTAGCTATGCTGGGAGCAAATGTGCTCCCCATGCTGTGCCGATGTTTTTGAGGGACAAGGTCTTATTGTACTCAAAAAAGTTTTCCTTCAGTGCCAGGCTACAGCACCCCATGATGACATTTCGAGGCGTTTGATAATCCTAGTCTGTATCAAAAAGCACTTCTTCAATGATGGTTAAGGTCTCGTTGTGAGGAAGGCTCTCCACATCACAACTAATCATTAGTTGGTGCTGGGGGTCAAAAGGCATGTCTTCAAGAAGTATCAGGACATCTTTAGTGTCTTTCAAATATGTGGAGGTTTTTTGTACCAGAGGTCGTAGGCAGGCGTCTGCAAATTTTGAGATGGGTTCTAAAATGGATCCTATTCTTGACACTATCGGGTGACCTGGTGGAGTCTTCAGATCCTGCTCACCACGCCGCCTTTCCTTGCTCTTCACTCGTGGCTCTCAGCAGCTCAAGGGAGCCCGGCTGCTGCCTGAGGCGACTTCCTGTCTTCACGGAAGGACCCGCCCACGTCCAGGCAACTGCCTGACTTCCTCCTGCAGCTCTCCTCTTCCCCGGGCTGCAGCGGTGATTTCCTTCATAAAAAGAGAGCAGGGTGGACTCCTGCTAATGCAAACAATGTGCGGTGGGCACCCGCTGTAATTTAAATCCAAAAGCGGGGTGGGAACCCGCTATAATAATAAAAGCATGAGTGGGGTGGGCACCTGCAATCAGCAAATCAGATAAGAGGGGTGGGCACCCGTGAAAATAACATGAGAGCGGGGTGGGCTGCCGCTCTCCAAAATAAAATTGTCATTGCGGGGTGGGCACCCGTGATTTTCAGCATCACGGGGAAATACCTGCAATGGGGATTCCCTCGCAAAGGGCCCACACTCTTCCTCCTTCCTGGCAGAATTTGAATATAGTGTGCAAGGGCAACTAAATGTCCTTAGATTAAGGTCCAAGGGCAGAGCTGGGCCCAGGGAGGCCAGCACACAGGGCTCTCCAGAAGGGAGGCAAGCCCCCATGACTGTTCCACCTGGGCCCCAGCAGCAGCAAGCCCCCAAAGGTCCAGGAACAGCATACTACATGGGGTCACAGCCCCTACATTTATACACATATTCCTCCTATGTCTGCGCGGGCACTGGGGCTTAGGCGGACCAGATAGAACTGGTTCTGGAGCATTCTGTTTACAGTGCTCACACACTTGTCTCCTCGGGAACCATGGCAGTTAGGGGGAGGCTTCACTCTAGCCTTCAAACACCCGTCTAGCAGCTTGTGCTGTCTCTGCCCTTGGGTCACCGGGGAGACAAGTCTTACATAATGTAGAGGTACAATGTGACCTACTACCACAAAACGAATCAGGTTACAAATTTCCCTTTTCCCTTTTTTTCACTTAATCACTTTATGGTCCTGAGGAAAGCCGACTGACCAACAGGCAGATAAGGCTGAAACATGTCGACCACTTTTAACCTCACAAGATTAGTGCGCTAGAATTCCTAAATAATTCCATAGCGACACGCCTTAACCTTTTACCCGAATCCAGAAATATTAAAGTTGAACCTCTGGCTGTCCGGGTATTTTAGAACACCTTTATAGCACTATTTCACTTATTCACCATCACTACTGTTTTAACCAATGGTACAACCTCCTGGCGGAGGGTGCAAACAAAAACTGACCCAAGGATTACGCACGGACACGTGTTACAAGAAGCGGGGACACATCATATACCGCTACACGACTCTGAAAAAACACGTGTATGAGGGTCTTTTATTTGGGAGACACCTACCGATCCACCTGCAGACCTTGGTTATGCAGGACCAGTGATCCTTTCCACATTGATTTATAGACATCCAATATAATACAAGTGTCCCATAGGGCACCCAACGCAAATATACATGGTACCAAATATATAAATCAACATTTCCAATAATAATAAAGGATGGATTCCACAAGTGATACATTGCAAGAAAACCTGAAAATAAAAGAGAAAATAAAGAAGAAAAACCAACTGTGCCACTTTGCTTTCCCTCAACAAATATATTGATTCTAAGTGGGGAGAAGGATTCTGCCATCCATAATCAAAGTGATTACAAAATTCGACAAGCATGCCAACTAACCAATATCATGTTATAGGCTCGCCAACATCAGGTAGGGGGGGAGGAGGCTCCACATATAATCCCCTGTAATCACCCCACCTCTTCCAAATTTTGTAATGTTTATGGGGGCATCCCCGTGCCTCGAAAACCAAGAGTTCTAGGCCCATACAAAAATCTAGGCTTTTCTTGTACACCCCAAGCGACAGCGAAGATTCATCCTTCCAGGCAGGGCGATATCCCTCTTGGCCAGTGTTAGGCCCAGAAAGAGGAGGTGGCGCTTATATCTATTCCCGCCTATGTCCTCTGTAATGTGAAGAATAGCCAGTCTCGATGAAGCAAGAATCCATCCAAAAACCTCAGATAGACATGTGAACATCCCAGTCCAGAATTTTGACAGTAGTAGGCATGTCCACACGGTATGTCAGAATGTGCCCTCCATACATTTGCAGCGCAAACAGTGTGGGGATGCGATGAGTCCAGCACGCCATAGCCTGTGTCTGGTGTCATTTGCTAATTCTTCATTGAAATTGAGTCTGTATCCTTGTTGTTAATACTTCCTGGAATGGTTTGCGATTAGTGTTAATTTCAATCACATTTCCCAGCAGAAATGTTTCAGTTTTTTCAATGCCCAATATATTGCCAAGGCATTCACTTTCTATGACAGAGTATTTAAACTATGATCCTATGAAGCTGCTTGAAATGAATAATATAGTTCTCTCTGTATCTCCTACACCTCGCTTAAATACTGCTCCTAAACCCTTTACTACAACGTCAGTGACGATGGTCACTTTAAGCTTATGATTAAAGCTCTGAAGACATTGTGCTTCAAACAAACCCTATTTAATGCATGCAAACTCCTCGTTAGAGTTGCTTGACCACCTTTGTTCTGTCCCCTTCCCGTGCAATATTCTCAAGCTTATTGTTCTATCTAAAATGTTGCAAATAAACTTGTTGCAATATTCTGCCATTCCAGGATATTTCATTAGCTCCTCATTTTTATGAGTAATCTTACAGTTTGATTCCATCAAATAATTTTTGGGTTTCACCCCTTCACCACCAATGGTGTGACACAAATACATGATTTCATCCACACCAAATTTGCACTTCTCCACTTTAAAAATGAATATAGATTCTCTTCACCTATTCAGAACATGTAGTACCCATTCTTTATATTTTCTTGCATCCTTGCCAAATATTAAGATGTCATCCTGATACATTTTGACACCTGCTATTCCTTTCAAAATATATTCCATTTCCCTTTGCAAAACAGACGCTGCTGTTATTAGCCCAAATAGTATGCGTAAAAACCAAAAATGTTGATGAACACTGTTAAATTCCTAGAATCTTTTTATAATTTTACCTGATATCGGTCCGAACATAAATGAAGGGTGGTAAACACCATGGCATCCTTGAGAGACACTAAACTGAAATTTTAGGTAGTAGATATCTATCAACAACAACAATTTTGTTGACAGCGCTCAGATCCATGCAATACCCTATATCACTACTGGAAATTCAAGCTATCACTATGGGCCTAACCACTCAATGGAGCTGATCTCAGTTTGCTTACCATTGCTACAGGGCCTCCTTTCAATAAAACTTTGTGCACGTACCCTCTAAGGTACCCTAACTCCTTGAGGAAAATCTCTGTGAATTAATGTATTATTTTCTCAGAAAGACTAACTCCAGGTACACTTGTTGTATCATCTGTCCTTTCTTTGATCAGTATGGGAGGCATGCTGTTGAGATCCAATATGAGGCCCAAAATCTCTTTAATGAAACCAGCTCAGAATGCTGTCACCCTTCAACCATACATTTATTTTCCCTGAAATGTACAATTCACTGTTTTTAATCACACCTATGAAGTATGCTTCTAACGTGATTGACTCCCCATACACAATTGGCCTTTTGTTGTTTTATCAAAGTTGTTTTCCCCATTTCTTTATTAGTTTTTTAACATAGAACTCAAGAACACTCGCATTAGAGATCCAGCAACACCCCGTCCTGTGTCCATAATCACAATTGTAACAGTATTGACACTAAACACTACCTCAAACCCTCCCAGGTATTACCCCCCTCGAAGTCAGCACTGCTTCATATAGGGGGTAGGCACTTATTGCAGATACAAAAGCCGCCCAGCCAACAACCAACCCCATTCACAACTCCTCCACAACAGTGCATCACACCATAACCCTCTTGTCGTTTAGTCAAAGTTGTTAAATCAAAAACTTTGTGAGCAAGAGAAATCTTTATGCCTAAGTCAAACAGCATATGCACACTCTTTCCTTCTACGATCACTTTATCAACTAGACCTTCTCTGCTTGCACCATTTGCTTGTAACATATTCTCACTGGCTCTCTTTTCTTTGCCCTTTGCTTTGGTTCTGCAGTGTTTTGCCTAGTGTCCTCGTCTACTACATCATTTTCACTCTTCCTTTCATGCAGGACAATCTTTATTGTTAGCTAAATGACTTGGCCTCCCTGACCTGAAGCAGTGCCCTTTGAATTCACATCTGTAAGTATTTGTATCTATTGACTTCACATCTGTTACTATTAAACGAGCTGTCACAACCTTTTGAACGCTCTCTATTCGACCATTGGTTTTCTTAATAAATTACATGCAGGCCAGATTGTGTTCATTCTTTGTGGGAACAATCAAAACATTAACTAAAATAGGATCATCCTTATGCCACAATTCCTCCTTAATTTGGTCAATGTTGCTACCCAGCATGAATTAGTCTCGTAGACTAGTTGCCCCAAATTTACGTGTTGATGCAAGCTTGCACAAATCATTTGTCTAACTCTCGATGGTCTCTCTGTCCTCTTGTATCCTTTTCCAAAATGATACCTTTTAGAATGGTACTAATTTTGGGTAGTGCAGGTCTAGTTTCTTCAAATATTCATTCAGACTCTCATCGTTCCTAAATTCAGGTGCATTCTCAGAAACGTCTTGATCTTCGGGTTCAAGACAGTGCATCAGAAAAGACATTTTCCTCTCAGTACTCAGGGAAGTCAATGGCTTCCCAGAGGACAATGAAATACAATATAAGTACAGTGGCATTCGGCATGTTTTCATTACATGTTGTGCTCACCAGGGAAAATGCTGTTAAACACTGATTAATAATGGCTTCTAACAACATGTATCAAATTAGTCTCAAGCTAACAAACTATTCAATGTCTCCACATTATAGCAAAACGTTTATCCGTCTGATATCCTGCAACCGTAATAGCCACTGGTGCCCGAATAGGCATCCTAGTTCGTAAAATAAAATAGAACTTGAAGGAAATCTAAAATAACTTCAAGGTAAACAGCTTGACTTATACTTTGATGAGAGCCATAGGAGCCAACTTCAAAACAAGCCCAATGAAAGATGAAATGACACTCAACAGGTGTCTCGACCTTTGATCAGATGAATTGCCAGCCCATTATTGCAGTTGTCTAAATATACCTACTGGCATTGATGTAACATTGAGGAAGAGAAAAACCAGTCTGCTCACAATATGAAGGACTTCCTAGTGAAAAAATAACAACAAAAGAGTGTCCCTTTTGAGCGAGGGGTAGAAGTATGCACGGAGCACAAGGAGTCAACACAAGCCCATTTGGTTTGTTTGTAAAGCCCTCACTCACCGACCTGGTCGGTGACTTGCTTCATCATCGGGCCCCACCGGGTGTGACCGAATGTCACCCCGGTGTGCTGCGACGCCAGAATTACTGCGGAGCTGGTCTTGTGAGGAAGGAGGGGCTATGTGATAGGTGACGTGAATAGTGTCAGAAGTGGTGGTTTAAAATTGCCTTAGATGTATCAAAAATTATTTAATAGGTGATCATCAAGGACAAGAGTTAAAAAATGTGATGGTGAACAAGGCCAACTAATTGGATGGTCTTGCACCAATAACATTAAGTGAAAGTGTAGTTGGTCAACATGTTTCAGCCGATAAGGTATATTGACCTGGCATTCGTCAGGACCTATGGTGTGAACCCCGGCGGTCTAGGCACGCTAAGGCCCATCCGCACGTGGGTCGTGAAAGTGAAAAATTGCGTCTGTGAAGTAAAAACAGGAGGAGGGCTCCACCAGCCGGGGCGGGGAGCAAACAACCTCAAGTCTCTGAAATTCAGAAACAAAAAATTAAAACTTCACAGGGGGTGGTATTACACCCCATAGACCACGGGAGGGGGGGGACAGCGCTTTTTGGCACATCGCCCACTACGCCAATCTCCCGCCGAAGAACCTGGTCGGCCCTCGGAACTCGGAAATGTTGTCTATTTGCCGCATACTAAAGATAACACAGTATCTTTGTTAGGGAAATACTTTGAAGTGTCCCAGGAGCAAATGAATGAAACTCACCAGACACAGCAGTTTTCTCAGATCAGTACTAAACATAATAGATTTTAAACGATTTGAGCACATCACGTCTTCACTCGAGACCCTCAAATGGCTTCTTATAGAAGGAAGATGCAATTTCATGACCACCTGTATCATCCACAAAGCCATTCACTCACACATCCCTGAATACTTAGACAACAAGCTCCTTAAATCAGGAAGAACCAGAGCATTTAGAAGCTCCAACATACTTCTTCTTGTACCTCCCAAACTAAAAAAGAAATCTACCCAGGTTTGCTCGTTCTCAGGTAACACTACCAGCATATCGAACTCTCTACCGAAGGACTTACGATGCAACCCTTCCTTCTCTGGCTTCAAAAGAGACCTTAAACGCCTGCTCCTGAAGAAATACTGGAACACTTGAACAATTCTCAACCTTGGTCCTATCAGTCTCTCTAACTGACAGATGACCGTTTACTTCTGTTTTGCCCTGTTTTAACTTGAATGTTCGTTCTTTTACTGGACTCTTGAGTGGCGACTTGCCATTAAGCATGAACCGCCTTCAGGACCTGGCAGCTGACTGTGTACATAGTATATTCCACCCGCATTGCCTAATTTTTCCAAATGTATTTATTGCTGTTTGTACATTGGCTTAATATTGTTTGTACGTCAGTTATTAAGTGTCCTGATTATTACCTGGCTCCTGATTATGTAAAGCGCTCTGATACCCCTGTGTCTAGCTAGCGCTATATAAAGCTTTTGTTAAAAAATCAAATAAAAAAAAATAATGACTCATCAAATCTTTCAGCTAAATTAGCAATAACGAGCCCCATAAGCACCTGGAAACGCCCTGGGACCCTGGAACGGGCAATGAAGACGCTGACAGTCCAGTGGCTGCGATGTTGATGAGCTGTCTGGTAGTGCTGATATCATATGGAAAAGGTACAAAAACATAAGTACAAAAGGTAACAAAGGGAACAGAAACTGGTATAAGAATCAAAACAACAAAGAGTAGGGAAGCAAGCCAGTGACAAACTTAGCAAGAGTAGGAGCTATAAAACGTACAAAAGTTGCCAGACACCCAATTGTGCTAGTTCTGACTTCTTTTATGGCAACCTGTGTTAGAAATTGTGTCTCCAGTTGGCAGAGGTATGCACTCTGTCCAAGTAGGGACCACAATCCTAGTCAGGGTAAGTCAGATACACACCCTAAATTAACATGTGCTCACCCTCTGGTAGATTGGCACAGAGCAGGCAGGCTTAACGTAAGAGGCAATTGTGAGAAAACAGGTCTTTTTGCAGGTGTGTCCCCACTTTTTGCCCCCATTTTCGACTGATACTGGTGTTTTCTGACTCTGATTGTGCCCTGGACTCTGCTAACCAGGCCCAAGGCCAGTGCTCTGTGTAAAAGGTATATGGTGATTAGGTGTAATTACAATTGTTATGACAACCTACCTGTAGGCCCCTAGTATACGGTAGTATGCACTTCAGTGGTACCTGCTATCATTTTAAAGGCAGTCTTGCTTTGCAGACTGCTCTTATAATAAAACTATGTCCATTTTGGAATTAAAAAGTACTTTAAAAGTCTTAAACTACCTTTTGTTTACATATACGTCACTACTAGGTTTTACGCTAAGTGCTCCAGGGGCAGAGTGCACTGTAGTAATAAGCATAGACATTTTATGGTTTAAATTTCCTTATTATTATTATAAACCTGATACAGAGAGCATCAGCATTTCAAGGCTTGTCTCCATCAGGCCACAATACCGTAGAATGCGTATCAACCCCAGAACTCCCTCCCCCTCCCCCAAAAATACCGGATCCAGTGGCACATAAAACAAAATCAGCACTGCCATAAAGATGACCTATCTATAGGTGGGTCTTACTCCGTTGGCGGTGAAGAGGGCCTCTAAAAGACGAAGAAGTTTTAAATAATTTGGACATGTAAGCTTGTAGAATTCTGAAGTCAACAACTTCAAAAATTAACCCCACAGCTTGGGAAATGACGTACTGTGGTTGGATAAGCTAAGGGTTATGCCTTCTGTTCCTAATATGTACCACATTCAATGCAACCATCCCATCCCAAGTAAGTGGGAATGTGCCTTGTACCCAAACGTGTCAAAATGTTCTGTAAGGCTGGCCCCAGGGCTAGACCAATCTGTCTACCCCGGCAGGATTTAAGTGGGAAGGTGAGCTCGTTGGGGAGACCCAAGATAATGTAGGTGGGAAATCAGGGAAGTTCTGTATCTAAATGGGCATCAGTGTCATTAAGTACCTGCGACTAGCCAGCCACAAGTTTTGGGCGCTCCATAGGATATGTAGTAGCGTGCCCGGGGACCCCCATTGACGCCAGCATTCAGATCATCTAGATGGGTTACATTTATGAAGTCGGTGGGGTGTGTAATACAAATAGGTGATGACTTTAGTAGCCGTTTGTATGCTAGCCATGTTGTAGTCAGTGTGTTGTACACGGTAGTAAATATATATCCACTCTTCCAACGTCAGCTCTCCACAAATTTTCAACTCTCAACGTTTCTGGCTGGAGGACTTGGAAGTCTCCTCAGTAGGGCTCGTCATGCAATATAACTTTGAAATGAGATGCTTGTTGGAGGTCTTAGAGAGAAGCTAGCACACAAAGGAGGTAAGCTGTCGCTCTACTGAGAACAGAGTCCAGTGAAACCACCTTCCATAAAAGTCTAAAGACATGGCTCTTTCCCACCATCAAACCAGAATAGACCCTCAAGATCGCCTGTCATCTGCCCAAGGGCTGAGTGGATATTGTTATACTTTCAATTTCTGCCATCTGAAAATCTGCTACTAGTGCGGGGACACACCGTAGGTGTAACCATGCGCTCTATAAATTGATGAATAAATAAATAAATAAAACTACTCCAGTACGAACAGATGGTTGCAGTACCCAATTGCGGATCTGGGTATAATGCCAACGCTTCGACTCTGGGAGCGCAATGATTCGAAGGAGACCAGACCTTAAAGTTGAAAAGGTGGCCAATAGATACAGCCAGTCCATCCCAAGCAGCCAGCAAAGACTTGGTGATGGGAGAATGATAAAGGGTTTTAGGTCAGGAGTGACTGGGGAGAAAGGGAATCCTCTACAGCAATGCCCCACCAGAGCCCAGTCCAATAATAGCCGGCGCTTCTCTGACTGTTCATGCAACCCCTAATTTGGTGTGGCCTGTTAGTAGCGATAGAGATTTGGGAGCCCTAGACCTCCTTCAACAGTGGGTTGTAGCTGAGTTCTCTGCAAAGACGAGGCCATTTGTCTTCCCACACGAATCGATTAAGCTCCTGTTGTGGGGACCGCAAGGTCCCAGGGGGTGGCTCGGCAAGGAAAACCTGAAACAGGATTAGGACTCTAAGGTGGATCGTCATTTTAATCGCTGTGACTCACCCGAACCAAAATAATGAGTAAGAAAGCCACGGCGCAGTGGGACTTAATCTGGTGGATCAGGCGCTGATCAGTAACTGCCACAGTGGCCGAGATTGTGGGGGTGAGATGGAGGCCCAGGTTAGGAATAGAGGTTGGTGTCCACTGAAGGGGGAGGGCCTGCTGTAAGGCATCTAATGTGTGTGGGCGGAAAGTCAAATTGAGAGCCTGTGATTTGTGGATATTTGACTTGAAATCTGCTGCCCAGCCAAAATCATCCAACTCATCTAGAAAAATGGATAGGGAGGTAAAGGGCCCCTCCAGGGTTGCTAGGACATCACCTGCATATTAGCTTATTTTGTGTTGTTCACCACCCAAAGAGTATCCCTCGTATCTTAGGGTTAGGGCGTAATCTGCCCCATGAGTTCTATGTAAAGGGCAAACACTAAAGGTGACAGAGGGCACCACTCCCGGATACCCCTGCCAATGGGAAATGGGGTGGAGGAATGTCCGTTGACATGGACGACTGCCACGCATTGAGTATGACTGCTAAGGATCCATCCAGTGAACCGATACCCAAGACCGTAATGCGCTAGGTTGGCTGCTAAGTATGGACAATGGACCCGGGTGGGCGTGGCTTGGCCGGCTGCAAGATGGCCATACTATGAGTGGGCTCTGCCGGCCAAGCTCCTTAATCCGCCATTATCCTGCTGGCATCCGTGCTCCTCCCGCACCAAAAAGGGAATTTTGGACTTCTAGGGGCATAGTGAACCGCCTGCCCTAACTCCCGCTCTCCTACCTGCTTTTGTTGCTGATCTGTGGATCTCGTGGCCGGGGCAGTGCACACGCTTCGGCCTCCGGAGGGCCGCTCCTGCTGGCTTCTGTGCTGCCTGGACCCGGGGCGCCTCATTGGGACTGCTGTTTTGCCTGTGTCTGGTGCTGCTGGAATGCATTTGAACCCCAGGAGTCAGATGCCTCATCTGCATTCAAAGTCATAGTGGAGTTTGCAGGCTGAGCCTCAGGTGTTCTGAGGAGCATATCATTGAGGGTCCGATCCTTCTTGCCCCTTCTGGTGTCCATGGCAAGAGACAAAGTTCTGCGCCAACCCCCGATAGTTACAGGCCCAGGCCAGCCAAGGAAGTTGTGTTGTGTGAGAGCGGAGTTTCAAAGCACTCAAAACTGCGCAGCCTGGGAAAGCTAGGTGTCCCCCCGTGGAGGTGCCTAGCGGATCTGAGGCAAGGGAGGGCCAAGCCACCCACTAGCTCCAGGGCCTCAGCCTCAGAGCAAGGCCCAGGTGTGCAGACCAAGCTGACCAGGGGCACACAGATGCAGGTGGCCCGCAGGATGAGGCCGGCCCGTGAGCCCTTCGTTCCGAAGATGTCCCAAGTATCCACCAGGCTTTCCAGAGGGGGCCAGTCCAGAGGGCCAAAAGGCTCCCTCATGATCAAGTCCAGCTATATTGTCCCCTTGGGCACCCGGTATCCGTGTGATAGTGCTGCTTTATGATGTGCAGGAGGCCAGCTATGTCATGTTAATCCAGGGAGGGTCCGCACCAGCTAATAACTGCCCCTTGGTTTGCTAATGATGGGCAGGAAACCAAGGGTCTATGACAGCCCCCCCGAGCGCTCCTCACCTCGTTCCATCTCACACTGCAATGTCCCGTGGGGGGTGTCGCCTCAATGCTCCAATTGCTCTAAGACTGCTGGGCCCCCTCCAGGCTCGTCCAGAGGCAGTGACCGGGCTGGCCACCGCACCGCAGCACAGCCCGCCTCTACTGCAATGCTGCACACCATCTCCTCAGTTTAGAACTGACAATTCTCTCAAGGGAGGGCTAGTCCCCGGCCACCATCCCTCAGCAGTCAGGCCCTTCCTGGAGTCCTACCCACCTCACTGCTGCAGCTCCACGCCCTCTGGTGCCCCCATCTACCCGGCATAAGCCTCTGGCAATGGTGAGCGCTCTCCTCCAAATGCATCCAGGGTAGACAACAGAAGCTACCTCGGCTGCGGCAGGCCCTAGATTCCAGGTCACAGCCCGCCCACACTCCACTTAGCCTCTGGAGTCCAGCAGGAGAGGGCGAACGGGCCGAGACCACACCTCAGCTCACCTCCCCTCCTTAGCCATGCACGACTCCTCAACTGGGGACAACCTTTTCTCTGGGGGGGAGGGTGGGGCCTAAAACAACCAGAATGCAACAGGCAGGCTCCACCCTGGTACCGACCCCCAACAGGAGCCTGGCCCTCCTCAACACCACGCCACCTCCGATTGTTGCATCCACTGGGCACCAGCCGATAGCGGTGATCACCCCCCTCCAGGCACAGTCAGCATGTCTAAGGCAAGCAAAGTCGGGTCGGTCGGGGCCCTCACAGCGACGACAGGTCCAACAGGTGTGGGCCGCAGCACGCCCAAGATGTCGTCTGGCCTCCGGGAACTGGCAGATAAATGCTAATGGGACCAAAACCCGTTCAGGAAAAAGCCCTCCTGGTGTACGGAGCAGCAGTGCGCTGATTGGGGGCTCAACCCCGTGCTACACGGCTCCAGGCCGCCAGGTCCAACAGCGGGGAGCGGAGAGAGTGAAAAGCCTGTCTCACCTGTCTGCCATCTTGGCCTCGACCCCAGCAGAGACATTTTAAAATGTGTTCTGTATGCCCTGGTCAGGGAAAGACTGCCAAATTAGTTTTTCCCCATTGTTGTACATTAGCTCAATAGGCTAACCTGGGAAGGCTTTATTTAATATTAATACAGTCTACCTTTTGACATGCATGAGCTAAAATAATACTTCAAACTATGACAATAATGTTTGCAATAAATCCAGCAACTTGCCAAGGTTGTATTTATTGTAACTATTGCAGGAAAGTAGTTTTAGAACTGCTTTTCTAAAGTTAACTACAATCAGCCCTGTAGCAGCCTCAACTGATCGGTCAGTCTTTGACAGGCTGATCCACGCTGCTCTGATGAGGTGTGGAGTGGCCTGGGCTAAGATAAAAGAGACAACTGTTGGGAGGAGATTTGCTGCCTGCAGAGGCCAGGACAGGAAGGGGATGGGGAGACAAACTGGTCTTTAAAGAGAGAAAGACCATTGGGACAGGAACCAGGTCCACCCCTCCTTCCTACAACGCAGCCACATGGGAGACCCTGTAATTGAATTAAGATAAGGGCTCAACAGGGAGTGTTAGGGAAAGTTAGTTACACTCTGCGTTGGTTTACCATGCCTGAAGCTACAGGAGAGATTTTCTCCATTTTTGATTTTTGTGAACAGTGCTTCTGAGACATAAAATATGCCACATTTCTGGGTAAGTGTTCACCACAGAAGAGGCACCCTGTACCCCATTGGTCAGGGGTGCCCCCTTCTCACCAGCCAAGAAACCTGGATAAGGAAAGACTGTCCTCCTGAACCCCTGGCCTGCACCGAGAAAGACTGCACTCTTAATGTTTACACCTGTTGCCCACTTTGGGCTTCACGACAAAAGGACTTTGCCTTGTTTTAAAAGTTCGAGAAGTGGACTCCCTGAAAGCAACGAGTACAAGAGCGTCAAGTCACCTGCATCAACTCTACCAAGAAAAGCTCAGCTGGCCATCGTCCAGTAGGCTTTTAAGGATATGTTCAAGTGCATTGTGGGAATTATAGTCCCAACTCTCTAAGGAGCAACTTAGACTGGCTGGTGTTGTGGACACTTCAAGACTAAAAATAAACCTTCTGAAAGACGATCCAGAAGTTTTGAATCATTTGGAGTTTTTTTCTGTAAAAAGCTACATAACTTGATGGACCATCGTCAAGAGTCAAGCTGCCGTTGTCGAACCGCGACTCGGCCTGAACTTCAGGTTTTCCCTGCTGAAAGCTCCAGACCTCTTAGTCATCGACAAGGAGAACCAAAACCTCCATGAATAACTGAGGTCTCTTGCTGAAGCAAGTCACCATCGTCGAACTGTATCCCAGCCTGCAGAGGAGATTCGCTCGCCGTTAAGAGAAAAATAACCAAAAAAAGTGACCAAGCGCGAAGGTAAAATGTTGACCAGCCCCAACCACCCCATCGCATCTGACCCTGCACTCCATCGCGCTCGGCCTGAAACCTTGACTTGGTCCTGCTCATCATGACCAGATTTCTCCAGTTGGCACTAGAAAGCACTTTTTTACATGTAATCTTTAAAAATTCATATATCTGGTTCCCTACATTGGATTTTTGTCAGTTTGGTGTCATTTTAATCATAAAAATATTTCTTCTTTTTATAAAGTGGTGTTGGATTTTTATTGTGTGTTGTGTCTTACTTATTCTGTGGTATAGGTATTTTCTTTTCACAAAAAACTTTATTAAGTTTTTCTGTAATATCCAGGCCAAACTGGCCTACAGATGAAGAAAAGACATCATAAATCAAATGTCTATACTATATGCGCAGTTCAAACCCCCTCCCCCACGCCACACAATTCAACAATGACATCATCATGCGGTACAGTCCAGAAGCACCCCAAGATAATCTCAAGACCAGACACCATATTGTCGTACTTCCACATCAAGTAGTGAGTTAATAATGGAGACCAGGGCCAGGACAAACCTCCTATAATTCGCTCACCACTGCCAAATCTTTGTGTATTTTTGTGGGCACCATTGTGCCTGATGCACTGCAACTTCCAGCCCCATGCAGTGATCCATTCCCCTGTTCCAGGGCCCCACTCTGGGTGATGCCATGTCTTTCCATAGTCTACCACAATCCATCTTTGCCAATGTGAGGGCTAGGAATAGTACATGGCGTTTGTACCAATCACTTCCTATCCCCTGTGCTGTGGAGCAAGAGTAGCCTCGGATCTAGTGGGACAACACAAGAAAGAACCTCCTTGAGGCAAGATACCCTCAGAAGCCCGCTATGGCCACACAGTCCCAAACTGTGTGGAGGAAGGTACTCTCACCCCCACCACGTGAAGGCATAAGGGTGAGTCAATGGCTCCCATGTGCCACTGGCAATATCTACTAAAATATACTCTGTAGAAATATTTTAGTTTAATTAGACCTAGTCAGGATGAGATTGCCACCTCACCCGGGGCCGCCAGGGCCTCCATCCAATTGTGCTCATCCAGGGTGGGCAAATCACTCTGCCTTTGCGCTTGAAAAGTGGGCATTATGGTGGCACTGTGTATTATCAGAGAGTGGTAGAACTGCTTTATCTTATGTGTGCCTAAATCTCTCATCAATAATTTGCCCTCTAAATGATTGAACTCTGGTAGATCTTGAAAATCTTGAATTTATAAAGAAAAAGTGTGGCGTACCTGTAAGTATTTAAAAAACTGATTATGATGCAAATGAAAATCAGTCTGTAGCTTTTGAAACAATTTCAGGACTGTGTCTTGGATAACGTCTCTCAGAGTAGAAATCCCTATGGCATCCCGCTGCAGGAATCCCAGTAATGAGGCTACCTGGTGAAGAGAGTTCCCCTGCCACAAAGGTGTTGTTTGAGTTAGCCTCTTCTACCAACCCATCCGCTGGATAGAACGCTTCCATATAAGGATCACTACTTGGGTCGCCGGGGGGAGGGGATTTCTCATTCATCCTCCCTCTATAAAGAAGGTCTAGTACTGGAGTGTCACCCATTGCCCTGCGTTCTGTAGCATATGCCGGGTCATCCTGTGTGGCATACCACCAATCGTTGTGTTATTGGTGTTTTTAAATGCTTTACACATCTTTCTCCTAACTAAGTAAAGTCCGACTGGAGGCGCTAGGGGGCGCACAGCGGAATGGCTGGGTGAGACCACAGCTCCGCCGGATGGCTGAACTCGCTGCGCCCTGAGCCCGTCCTAATGCCCACAATCGCCACCTAAAACGGACCACTGGGTGTATTAAGACGGCGTGCATATAATGCGTTGAAGACTGAGGCCAGACACAAGCGGTTTCGGAAAAAATCTATGATCTCGGCTCCGGGGCTCGGGAGCGGACAAGATGGCGGCCGTCGCTCTCCCCTGCTCGCCCACATCGACAACGGCGTTCTGACCGCCACGGCTGCTCCGGAGATAGCGGACGAGGCTCCCAGGTATGTCCGCACGAAGGCAGATGTGCAGTAGCCCTAATGTACTGAGCGGTGCCTGTGGCGGAGGGACGGAATAGCTGGGACCCGCTTCAGGCTGCAGAGAGCAACATGGCGGCGCTCGAGGGGAAGACTACGGAGGCGGCCTGTTGAGGGGGTAACGCGTGACTGCCACAATCACTCTCCTTCCGTCATTTGCGCATCCCCGAGATGGTATTGTCTGCTAGCACTACGGAGGGAGCCATTTACCGCCGCACATGACCTACGGGCATATAAAGACCTGATATTAAGGCGGGGGCCCCGCCAAAACACGCAAAACTCCGGAGTGCAGTGCTGATTGTCCGCGTAGGAGAGTCTGCAGATGCCACGCTCGCCGCGCGAACACAGGGCTGCTGGAGCTATAGGGTGGCGCCAACCCATGTTTGATATCACCCTGGTGTAGGGAGCCCCCAAAATCCAGCGTAAGAGCAATATAGGACATCAAAACGGAGACAGGCATCAGAAGAACGCGCTCTACACCACGGTTCAGGGCTCTGACCACACCGCCTCCAACTACCATGGTGAGGCCGGAGAAACAACTGCAGAAGATCTCCTTTGAGGCTAAAAAGACGCAGAAAACTGCAGATACAGGGTCTCCTGCAATGAACGACACACCAAGTGAACCAGCTGCCGGCAGCAACATGGAGAAGATCCTCTTGGCCATTCAGTCCAACCTACAGGACATCAATGGTAAACTGGACAATCTGACGTATAGAATGGATGGGATGGCGGCCAAGCTGGAGAAACACGGGGAGAGGCTGGACACCGCAGAAACAAGAATCTCAGGGGTTGAGGACGAGTCACACTACCACTGCCAAATGCACGGCCATGGAGAAGGTGTTGGAGGTGATCAAGGCAAAGGAGAAGGAATTGGAATCGCGCTCAAGGCGCAATAACGTACACATCGCGGGGCTGCCGGAATCCACCAACACCGGAAAAATGGAGCAATATATCGAAAAACTATGCAAGGACGTGTTTGGAGACGACTCTTTCTCACACATCTTTGTCGTTGAACGTGCACACAGGTCCCTTGCACCCCGCCCGCCACCAGGAGCGTCGCCAAGGCCGATTGTGGCCAGGGTGTTGAACTATCGAGACAGGGATACCATCTTGAGACTGGCGAGGGAGAAAGGGCCTATCACTCATCAGGGTAATAAACTGGAATTTTATCCGGACCACACGGTAGCGGTGCAACAAGCGCGGAGAGAGTACACGGCGGTGAAAGCTAAACTTCGAGACCTCCAGATTCCTTATTCTATGCTCTACCCAGCCAGGCTACGGGTGCATTGGGAGGGAAAACCGGTGATATTAGCAAACCCGAAGGCGGCGCAAGAATTTGTGAAACAGGTCATCGCACAGAAAAAAGCTGAGGCACGCAATGGTCAGCAGACGCACTCGGATTGAGCTGGGGGGGACGACGCTTGCATAAAACTTTCTGGGAGTATGTAATGGCTGGCCGCTAGGTGGTCTCATCAGGTCCCCACTAGCGGCGCGGACCAAGCCCGGCTGCTGTCGGAACCAATGACATACTGTGGGTTTGGCACTAACTGTGGTTCAAAAGTCTCTTGACACGTTGGGTATTGACTAAGAATTGTCTAATGCGGGGGGTGGGACAAGACTGAAGTGGGACTCACGGGCGGAGCCTTAATGGGAAGCTGAATTGCCTGCGCGTTGTGTTGTGTGCTAAACGCCGAATGGCGGTCAATAGGCCTGGTGCATGGAACTGTTTGCTCTTCCTGGGTAAGCGTCTACTTTAAAACTGTTTGCATAAGCATGCTCCATCGCCAGAAACAGGCTTCATTATAGCGGACATATTGACGTCTTACCAAGCTAATTGGCGGGCTCTGAAGTGTACATGTATGTGGGACGGCGGGTGGCTTGGAGCGCAGACAGATGCGGGTACGCCATGGAACGGTGTACACTCTCCGCCCAGGGCACACACTTTGGAGCTCAGCGACCTATGCATAATATTGTTACTTGTTCTGAAGTGGCAGCTGGAAGACTGGGTAAATACACTGTCAGCCTGTTGATATAAGACTCGGGATGGTTAATAAGTGAAACAGCATGTTACAATCCCACGAATACCACAGACATGACCCGGTACGGATTTATAGACTCATCATTGAGAGCGTGGGGGCTGGCAGTAAGTGACAGCGTAGCATCACCTAGTGGTCACTTGAATTATTGCAGTTGCAGGGGCTGAGATGGGTCAGGGGTATTGAGTAATGTCACAACTACTTTCGCTAACATCAAGAATGCCGCCCACATCCATTTGGTTGGGTGGTGAGATGTGCCCCCGGCGGACCTCCGATAGGGAGTTCCCCACAAAAGGTTTGCAGGACTGGTTATGATGTTCAGCCCCGGATTGGTATCGAGGGCATTTGGGGGGGGAGAATGGCTTCGGCATGTTTGGGTTGCTGGAGTGGGAGGGGGAGGGAGGGAAATGTTGTTTATTGCTGTACTGAGGCCTTAACAGTCAAGTTTTGTCTATCATATGCATGTGAATGATCTGGTACACATTTCTTTACACTTCACTACCTTGGACACATCTCGGTGATCCCCTGGTGTTCTTATGATGCGCAACAATTGCATACACCGCCGCCTCACTGATGACTCGGAGGCCGGCACAACCACCTAACACGCACATCAACCTATTAACGTGGAATGTGCGTGGACTAACGCAACCCAAGAAAATTAGGCGCGTATTCGCATATCTGAACAGACACCACATAGACATCGCGTTTTTACAAGAAACACACATAGCTCCTAACACGCATCACTCCATAGGCCTTAAATGGGCCGAATCTGTCCATGTCGCAACATATTCGTCCTACTCTAGAGGGGTAATGTTATTGTTGAGGAAAGGACTAAATTTCAAAGTTTCACGGGCACTACAGGATCCTGGGGGCAGATACGTTCTCGTATCGGGTACACTTCAGGGTAAGGCACTGACTTTGCTTAATGTATATGGCCCTAATGTGGACTCTCCAGACTTCTTTCACGAACTGTGGGGTCACTTACAACAGTTCACACATACGATGATTATATGCGGGGGGGACTGAAACGTGACCCTTGCTGATGGGCTAGACCGCTCCGTTCAATCCACCGAACCACACAAACAGGCCAGAACAAAACTCCACCACATACTTGCGGACGTGGGACTGACGGATATATGGAGGCATAAATTTCCCACGATCTCAGGGGCCACGCACATTTCTGCATGCCATAGCAGTTGGTCCCGTATAGACTATTGGTTAGGCACGGAGGGTGTTGTCCACTGGTCTAGCGACGTCCAGGTCCTTCCCAGAACGCTATCGGACCATAACCCGATTTTGCTGACGTTGGCTGTCCCAGGCAACACACCACCTCCTTTTCAATGGAGATTTAACTCACGGGCTTTAACTGACATACTATACGCTAACACTATCCATTAAGCGATCAAAGATTATTTCCTGTTGAACGAACCGGCGGTTGATGACCCATGCCTATTGTGGGAAGCCTTTAAGGCAACGGTTCGGGGGGTCTGCATGAGCACTACTATTGGCATACTTCGAGACATCAGACAACAGATTAAAAAATGTGACACACAAATGAGGGATTTAGAAAAGGAATACGAAGCCACTCAGGACGCAGCGGTTCTGGGGCAACTACGCACAGTACACACAGAACATCAGAATCTAGTAGATGACGAAATAAAATATATAGATAAAAAACACACGGCTAGAAATTTTGGAGTGGGAGGCAGACCGGGCGGGCTACTGGCGGCAAAAATCTGTGAGGGAAAGAAACACATCACAGGTCTTGGTATTAAAACTGAGAACGATGTCATGTTAACACAAACATCTGATATTTTACAAAGTTTTGTAACTTCCTTTAGCACACTATATGCATCTCAGCCAATAGCCTCAACAGATGACATCAACGAGTACCTTAGGGATGTGGCCATTGCTTGGCTGTCTGACCACCAGAGGGAATACCTGGCGGCACCCATCACAGTGGAGGAAGTCACGGAAGTGATAAAAGCACTACCGAATGGCAAGGCACCAGGCCCCGACGGGTACACGAACGAATTCTATAAACACTACGTGGATATTCTTGCTCCCAGGCTGACGGAAATGTACGGGGCGGCGTTCGACAAGGGCGAGCTTCCCCCAACACTCCGTGAAGCAGTTATTATAGCCCTACTGAAACCTTACAAAGACCCGACCCAATGTGACTCCTAAGGCCACTATCATTGATAAATGTTGACTCCAAGATTTTAGCAAAGATCCTGGCTATGAGACTAACACCATTGATGACCAACCTGGTGCTGCCTGACCAGGCGGGTTTTGTCTCAACCCGATCCACGTCCCATAATACCAGAACGATGTTTGCCCTGGCTCATTATCTCCAACCCAAGACGAAGACGATTGCGGTATTGCTAGCCGCTGCAAAGGCGTTCGATTCAATCGAATGGAGATACCTAATCACAGTGTTACACCGTATGGGCTTCCCAAAAAGATTTGTCCAATGGGTGTCCCTCATATATACTAAACCCAGAGCCAAGGTCCGAATAAACGGGTACTTGTCCAACAGTTTTGCGGTGGAGCGCGGAACCAGGCTGGGCTGCCCGCTCTCCCCCCTGATATTCGCCCTGGCTTTGGAACCACTGGCCTGTATTATAAGACAGAACTATAAAACATCTGCCCTGCAGTTCCCTGCCCGACCGCTGCACATTTCATTGTACGCGGATGACATGGTGCTTTACGTTAGGGACCCACATGTACACCTCAACCAGCTATTGAGAGAGTACATCAAATTCGGCGGCCACTCAGGATTAACGATAAACTGGTCAAAATCCTCCATCATTCCCCTCACAGACACTACGATCCCTTTGATATTGACTACCCCCTGGAGTGGCAGATCGAACCGGTACGTTATCTGGGGGTACAATTCCATAGAGACCCGGATATAGTGATGCGCGCAAACTATGGCGTAACTATTTCCAAGCTGGAGGACAAAGTAAGGCGCTGGATACAGCTACCGCTGTCACTGGCAGACCGTATTGCAATAGTTAAAATGAATATATTGCCCAAACTGCTGAATCTGTTCACAAATATCCCCATTACTCCACCCGGTGAGATATTCCGTAGACTTAAGTCACTGACACTGCAACTCATTTGGGCGGGGAAGCAGGCACGGATCGACCTTCAGACATTGACGCTCCCATATGCCAAGGGGGGATTTGGAGTGCCAGATTTTAAACTGTACTACCTATGCGCGCAGGCGCAATATGCAGCCTACTGGTTCCATATGGTGCCATATCTGACTCACACAGCGATTGAGGAGGGTGATGCGGCCCCGGTCCCTCTCGCCGCCATCCTGTCGTATAAACGCCCACCGTTACACGCTCGCGACATTAACACGGTGGATACTACCATCAAGGCATGGCATGAACTTGGGAGGTTGGCGCACAAACTACCGCTCTATGCACGTAACATGCCACTACATGATCACTCAGCACTATCTGTCACATGTGAGAGGGTGGGAATGTCGTTACTACAACGGGTGGGCATTGAACAGATGGGTGACTTATTTAAAGAGGGTAGATTTGTAGATGTGGAAGAACTACAGTACATACACAACAAGACACAGATGTTCTCTTTCACTCATTACAGACTAAAGAGAGCCATGATGGAATTGTACCCTACCTTTCCAGAGGAACCGGCTTCACTAGACAACTTATCATTACAACACAAGACCTGTTCCACCTAACATCGAGGTTATATTCCACTGCGCAGGCTGACATCCCACGGGCTGCGGACAAGGCCAAGGCCAGGTGGGACTTGGTGTTGGACTGCCCGTTGACAGAGCGGGAGTGGGAACAGGCTTGCGCGCTTACACAGATTCTGACCCCTAACGGAAATCTTAAAATCATACACTACAAGTATCTGCACCAGGCATATTACACCCCGGCGCGAATGGGTAGGTTCGGCATGAGGGATGACACCAGATGCAAAAGATGTGGTACTGAGGGTGCTGATTTTATCCATCTGGCCTGGTGTTGTTCTAAAATACAGGAGTACTGGACAGATGTGGCTACTAAGCTAACAACAATGGTGGGGACTGAGGTGGAGTGCACGATCCGTTGCTGCTTATTGGGCATTGTGCCGTAGCTTAAATCATCCAAGCGCAAATTTTGTGCGATTGCCCTGCTGTTGGCCAAGCGGCAAGTATCCCAATGCTGGCACTCTACACAGGTGCCCACTATAAAAAAATGGTTCCAAGATATGTCCAGCTGTAGGGACAAACTACTAACATACGAAGAAAGTCTGCCAACACGATCTAGGCCCAAAGAATTTTGGACATACTTCACTGAATATTTGGTCACATTGGAGGCTGACACGGAGTGACAAGGGACACTGTTGTTGATCAGCGCGAAAGGTACTGAAGCAGTCAGGGGTTGAAGAGGGAGGTGTTCAGGGGAAATGAAACAAAGCGGTTACACTGTACTTCTTGACATGGACGATTGAAATGTGAGGGTCTCATTGTTGGGGTTTACTGTTAGTGTTTAATGTGTATGTTCTAATACACCAACAAAATTACCAAAAAACAAGGCCTCATTTATGTGCTTCATGCCGCCGGACGGATGTTGTCGGCTGTATGGCTGTGTATAACTCAAGATGAACACGCACTTTAATTCTATCGCAGCCGGCCCTAGGGTTGTAGGCTCCTGGCTGTGTAACCATCTGTTGCTATGAATAAAGGTCTTACAAAAAAAAAAAAAAAGTAAACCCCGACTGCTCAATAGCCAAGCTACCAAGGGCTGAGCAAGGATTCATTTATTGAGACTTGACTGGACATTATTTTTTATTGTGAAGTATTACTAAGTGCAGGTACCTACCACCCCTTACTAATAAATCACCTTCCAACAGCAATGTGTAAAGTATTTGCGGAACACTTAAAACAGTAAAAAAGTGAAAACACCGCATAAAAATATACCACATAGAAAAATACAGCTCAATTTATCAAACAAAATAAGACCAAAATTACAAATAACCAATAAGTAATACCAGAGTTTTTAATTTTTTAAAGAATATCTCGAAATATAGTGCTTAAAAGCATAAAGTGCTAACTGGGGACATCTGGGTAAATCTAAAAGTTCAGGCCGCCCATGATGGAGCATGGCGGTTCGGGTGCAGGGACCAGCCTTGGCCCGCTGCAAATAGTACCTTGCAAGGAGGATGCGTCATCGTTGATCTGGCTGGATGTAGGAGATGCGTCAGTTCAGAGCAGTGCAATCCGAGATGCGTCGGTGGCGTCTTCTTTGTGAGGTAGGCGATCCGTCATTGTTGCAACGTATTACGCAGGCGATGCGGCGGTATTGGAGGCGATGCCTCGGTCCTGATCTGCGTAACAACGGCGATGCATGGATTGTGCTGCCAAACTTCAGAAAACCCACTTTCAAGAGCCGAAGACTGGATTTGCACCACTGGCAGGGTAAACTCACAGTAAGCAGCGTCTCAAAAGTTGCTGGAGAGTTGAGGGAAGTCTTTGATATCCCTGAGACTTCTAAACAGGAGGCAAGCCCTTGGATTCACTTAAGATCTTAAGGATGTAGAGCTGCAGGGCAAGTCCTTTTTACCACCAGGCAAGGAGGGCAGCAGGCAGCAGAGCAGGCACATCAGAGTAGGAGCCCAGCAGAGTTCGACAGAGTGACAGTCCTTTTTAGCAGCATAATTGTCCTTCTTGGCAGAGAATGCTCAGGTTCAGAAGTGCACTGAAGTATTGGTGCCTGAGTTCAGTACTTGTACCCAATTGTACCTTTCAAGTGCACAGAGTCCCTACCCTTACTGCCCTGGCTCCAGACTTACTACATGGGGGGTATGAAGCTTCTTGTGGGTGGACAGGCACAGCCCATCTAGGTGTATGTGTCAGCTCCTCCCTCCCATCCAGGGTGACCAATTAGAATGTTGATGGTCCATCAGTCACACCTACGCTCCTTTTGTGTATGGCTGTCTGGAGGGAATGCACAAAGCCCAGCTGTCACCCACACCAAGCGTGCATTCAGAGACAGGCAGAAGGTGCAGAAGGGTTAAAGCAAGAAAATGCTAACTTTCTAATGTTGCTACGTTCACCCTAAGTTGCCAAGGGTATGCCCAGACGTGGGTCCCTTTTTCACTGTGCCACTGGATTCAAGTTAGCCTGGCTGGTGAGGGGTGATACCCTGAAACCGGTCCCAGTATGCTTGTTTCCGGTCCATGGAGGACCTATCCTGGTAGTTCATGCTGGACTGGTCATGTGGGGAGCACGGTCAAGACTGATTTGCATTTGGCTGGGTCCAAACTAGGGTGGCATGCCAGAAAATGAACAATGGATTTAACCCAGATCGCTTGACTGGGGGTGAGTGTTTGAAAAGTTTCAGCACTCCATTCATCATCTTGTGTTTTCTATGTTTCCCCTAAGTGGCCAAGAATATGCCCAGACGTGAGTTCCTTACTCGCTGTGCCACTGGATTCAAGCAAGCCTGGCTGATGAGGGGTGATACCCTGAAATTGGTCCTAGGATACTTGTTCCCAGTCCAGGGAGGACCTGGCCTGGCAGTTCAGACTGGCCATTCCCATGGGGAGCAGGGTCAAAACTGATTTTCATATGGCTAGGTCCAAACTGGGGTGGCATGACAAGCAAAAGAACTATGGATTCAACCCAGATCTCTTGACTGGGGGTGAGTGTTTGAAAAGGTTCAGCACTCCGTTTATGATCTTGTTTGTAACTTTCTAAAAGTGCCATTTTCAGACTTGCAACTTAAAATCCAACTAACATAAGCTGTGATTTTAAATTGTGTGTCCAGAGACACCGAACTTGAAATGCTAATCTTTTCCAATTGGAATTTACACTTATAAAGTGTCATAAGGTAATCCCAATGTTAACCTATGGGAGAAATAGACCTTAAATAGGGAAAACAAATGTAAGAGTTTTTCACTACCAGGACATGTAAAACCTAATAGTGCATGTCCTGCCTTTTTTTGTAATTCTTTTTATTAATAAACGACAAAGAAAAGCATCAGGTGACATTAGCATTCCTTACAGTTCCATAAGTACATCTCCATGCATTCAAATAGTAAATTGAAAATATGGGTTATGGATCAAGGGGACACATGCACCTAAACCTCTTGTGGACACACTGGGGGTATACACACATCTCCAAGGTAATGATTCCAAGCCTCCCAGACCTTCCCCCATTTCCCGGGGCACCCCCTCGCCATGTATACCGACCTCTTCCTGAACATGCACCAATTCAAATCCTCCACCCACTTCTCAACTCGGTGCGGTTGGCCGGCCCCCCACAACTGTGCAATATTACACTTGGCAACCATACACGACAGCATGACCCATTGCTTCCTATAGGCATTCAGGTCTGTGGGTTCCCAAATGTTCAGTATGCACCTGCGTGCCTCCGGCTGCATCACCACCCCCAAGACATCTCGTAGCGTGTCATGGATCTTCCCCCAATACTCCTGCACCCAGGTACAATGCCACAATATATGCATAAACGTTCCGAGCTCCCCACATCCCCTCCTACATTCCCCACCCTCCGAGCGACCCATGTGGACCAGATGGGGCCCGGTAATGTATGACCTATGGAGAATCTTCAGTTGTACCAGCCTAAGTCTCATCTGTATCAAAACCACCCTTGGAGAGGAGTCTGCCTCCTGCCAGTCCTCATTGTCCAACTCTATCCCATCCTCGACCCATTGCGTTCTTAGAGGTATCAGTGGGTCCTCTGTATGGTTAATAAGCTTCTTGTATATTAATGAAATGGTCTTCTCAGGGAGGTGGCCATCTAATACCCGATCTTCAAGGGGGATGGTGTCAGGAAGTGTCGTGTCCTTGGGGATGTTTGCAAGCAGGGCATGCCTGATCTGGAGGTCCCACTTATTAAACCCCTTAGACTTCCATAGACTCCCCAGTTTCTCTGAACTCCATAACGGGGTCGCAAGCGTGAGCCTTGCTTCCCACTTGAGGTGTCTATTAGCCGCATGCCACACCTGAACGGCATGCGCCGTTGGCCCCACAAGGGGAAACCGGCGAGGTCTAGCGTAGGACGCCCTAGTGAAATCTCCGCCCGGTACTTGCCAACGGTCCATAGCATACCCCGGGTCCCCGGGGAGCCCGTATATAGCGTGATTCACTCCTGCAAGTTGGGAGGCCCAGTAGTATTTCCTTAAGTCTGCCAGTCCTATCCCCCCATCATACCAGGGGAGGGTGAGTTTAGCGAATGCTATGCGAGGTTTACCATCCCAGAGGAGCTGCCTCTGGAGAGCCTCCACTTCCCTAAAGTAGGATGTGGGCACAGAGTCCATTGTGTTCTGGAGTGCGAACAAAAACCGGGGAAGGGCCATCATCTTAAATAGCACCGTCCTGCCCAACAGGGAGAGTGGTAGCGCCCTCCAGCGCGCCACGTCCCCTTTAAAGCGAGTCAGGGGGGGCCGAGGTTATTAGCAAATCGAAGTTTCGGGTCGAGCGTGACATAGATGCCAAGGTACCTAAACCCTATTGGCTCAATTTGTATAGGACAGTTCCCCGGGACAACCGGCGGGTAGCCTGTAAGGATGAAAAGCACTGACTTCAACCAGTTTATTGCGAAACCAGAATATCTACCAAAGATAGCAAGCTCGTCAAGAAAACAGATGAGGGATACCCTCGGGTTGGTGAGGTAGAGCAAAATATCGTAAGCGTATAAGGAGATTTTGTCTTCCCATTCCAACGTCCATCGTAGTCCACGGATCCCGCGATCCCACCGGACCCACGCCGCCAAGGGCTCCAAGGCCAAAGCAAACAGGAGCTGAGAAAAGGGACATCCCTGTCTTGTGCCCCTACCAAGGAGAAAGTCGGTAGACTTTCGATTATTCACCACTACTCTGGCCAGGGGCTTCGCATGCAGGAGGCGCACCCAGTTCACAAACTCTGGACCGAAACCCAACTTCCCCAGCACTGCGAATAAGTATGGCCACTTAACCCTATCAAAAGCCATATTGGCATCCAAAGATACCAGTACCGCTGGCTCCTGAATCATCAAGGTCCTGCCCAGCACCCCTTGCAACCGATGCAGATTAAGAGCCGTATTTCGAAGCGGCATGAAGCTGGACTTATCCGGATGTATCAAGGTGGTAATGATCTTAGCCAATCTCGTCACCAGCAACTTTGCCAAAACTTTAGGCTCTGCGTTCAACAACGAGATGGGTCTGTATGACGAGCAGAGCGTCTTGGGCTTGCCCGCCTTATGGATAACCACTATATTTGCCACTCGTATGGAAGCTGTCCCTCTGCTCTGCATTCCACCAACATGGAATAAAGCAATGGGGCAAGCCTGTTGGCGCTCAGTTTATACAGTTCTATAGGAATCCCTTTCGGGCTGTGGCCTTCCCAAAGTGCACTCCTCTGATGTCCTGCGCCACCTTGTCATCAGTAAGGGGGGACTCCAAATACGACCGGTTTTCGTCTGACAACGTGGGCATTTGAATGTATTTTATCATTGCACTGTTGTCAGCCTCCGTATAGACCCCAGCCGGGGTATATATCGCATTATAGTACTCCGCAAACCTATCTGCTACGGCCTGGGGTTCCGTGAGTGTACTGGAGTCCTCTCCCTGTATTTCTAGGACGAGCCGCAATGCCCACTCACCCTTTTCAAGCCATGCTATCAGTTTCCCGGCTTTATCACCGTGTTCGTACACCCGACTATGTATCTCCTCATTTTGCGCCCTAGCCTTATCTCTAGCGAGGCCCTTATACTCGTCCTGCCGCAATTTAAGCTGGTGTAGTCCCTCCAGGGTTGCCGCCCTAGACACCTCCGCCTCCAGCCTCATCACCTCCGCTTTCACCCTCTCCATTTCCACCTGTCATTCCTTTTTTTTCCCCGCGATCAGGGATAAAGCCTCACCCCGAACAGCGGTCTTGTATGCCTCCCACAAAGTCTGTGCCGATTCCACAGTACCTGCATTCTCCTGAAAGTATCTATCCGAAATCTTAACGATTTCCTTCTTAATAGTGGGGTCTCTCAAGAGCCGTGCACTGATAGGAGCAATCCTTCCTACATCGAACTGGTCAAACTCCAACTGGAGCCAGACTGGAGAGTGGTCTGAGATGCCCCTCCCCAAGTGTCGAGCCTCCCGAACCGCGTTCGCCTGCGCTGCTGGTACCAGCACGTAGTCTATACTAGACAGACTGTGGTGTGCGGCGGACACATGTGTGTAGTGTATCTTCCTCGGATTACGTACCCTCCAACCGTCCACAAGCCCCATCGTTTCTAAGAAATCGGGAAGCCACCTCTGCACCTGTCTCAGTGCCGGGCCTGGTGTTGGTCTATCTCCCCATCCACCACCTCATTGAAGTCTCCCCCATGATGAGGAGGCAGGAAAATAGAACCCAGGTCGTGGAAGGTATCAGATTGGAGGCTGGTCGGAACATAGATGGAAACAAAGGTGACCGTCCTCCCATCCCACTGCCCCAATATGCCCACATACCGACCTCGCTGATCGGACCAAGTGGCCTGAACCGTTAAGGGAAAATATTTTTTCACCAAGACCCCAACCCCTCTGGACCCCGCGGTAAATCTTGCGTGTGCTGTCAGTGTGTAACCCCCTCTATGTAGGGCCATGCAACGATTCCCAATGAGATGCATCTCCTGCAGCAGCACAACATCCGGAGCGTGTCTCCTGACCAACTGACTGACCATTTCCCTCTTAATTTTGTCCCCAAGGCAGTTCACATTCCAACTAAGCACACTAATCCCCAGTCCCCGTCTAACGTTCGACATTGAACTGGTATGGAAATAATACAGTCGCAGCATTTGCCCCTGATGTCAAAAAAGAAAAAAAGAGAAAAACACATTGCAAACAATCCTTCAAACAAGAAAATCTCAAAACCAAAAAACCCCATCGATCCCAAACCCCACCCCCCTCCCTGCACCTCTGCACATGGCCGACGCCCTTCCCCAACTAGTAGTGTGCCTGTCGCCCAACATCCCAGCTACAAACTAACTAAAGGTAGTAAGAGGAGGAGGCCAGTGCCCTGGCCCCAAAGCCCTAAATAACATATCCCTGGGGTCACCCACAGCTGTTTTATAGTCAAGGATTCTGGCATGAATCTAGCTGCGGGTCTGCCCCGCTACCTGACGTATCAAACCAATGTGAAAGTTCTGATGGCTTCTCTCATTCCTGCTCCTGCCGTCCGACACTTCCTCCGGACCATCCGCATGTCTGCTGTCCCACCAGTCCGAAGCAAACTCTGGGTTGTCAAAAAACCAGGCCCTCCCCTCGACCTCCACACGCAGGCGAGCCGGGAACATCATGGCATACTTTAGTCCCTTGTCCCTAGGTTTCTTTTTAACCGGGAGAACTCTGCTGTTGTTTCTGCACCATCTGGGTGAAGTCGGGGAAAAAGCAGAGCATGACATTCTCATACCGCAAGGGGGCCCCTGCGTGGGTTGCCTGCAGGATCGCATCTCTTTCTCGGAAATTCAGCAACCTCGCAATCATCGGGCGGGGGGGCCTGGCACCCTGTGGACGCGCTCGATTTTGAAAAAGTTGCCCAGCCCCATGGGCTTCATGTGGTTGAGGATAAGATCTTAAATAAACAAGTCTGGGGCCGTTCCCTCTGACTTCTCAGGCACCCCAAGGATGCGTATGTTATTACGCCTGGCTCTCTCTTTGTATTCGTCTAGTTTCGGGTTCGTTAGATCCCGAGAGGCCTTAAGATCACGCACCTCCTGCTGCATCAGCGCCATATCATCAATTAAGCTAGCGGTCTTAATATCAAGCGACTTTACTTTTTCGCTCGCCTTTGTGAGGTCCGCCAGTATCAAATTAACCTCTATAGTGACGGTGTCATGTTTATTGTCCAATGCGTCCAACTTCTGACCCTGGGAGGACTGGACCCCGCTGATAGCCACCATAACATCAGTAAGCGTAGGTTCCACTGGAGATCCCAAAGAGTCACTCCCCACTGACTGAGAAAGTTTCGACTCTGTAGGGGAACTCCCGTCTCGCCTGTTGGCTTGTATTTGTTTCGATCCTTTGGAGGAACTGGGCAGGTGCTTCTCGGTGTCTGGTTTAGTCGCCTTCTTGACGTCAGCCACTCTCCACTACAAAGCACGAAGCTCACTGGGTCGCTGGAAAGCGCGGGTCAACAGTCTCACCCTCGGAGGGAGCCCCACCAAGGCCCGGATGGAAGCCAGCAAGCATCAATACACCATTGTCATCTGATGGGAACGGAACGTGGGACGCAACCCAGCACCTCAGGCACCCACAGGATTACCCCACGGGGCGGCGGAAAGCTCTCCAACCACCAGGTCGGCAACTCCGTATCCTCCGGTCCACTAGGGAACACATGCCAATAATGGTACCGATGTGTAGGGCCGGGCCAGCCGAACGCGCAGGTCCACCCCCCCCGGCGGCTACACAACAGTCACACGAACACCAAAAGGCTCTCACAGCTCACCAGCCATGCCAGAAGTGCAATAAGGGGGGGGCGTGCGCACAGTAGCTACGGGTCCGGTAGCAAACGCCCGCTGTTTCACAATCGCCACCACCAACGGATACCGCCGCGCCATGGCAAGGGTGCCAGAGTCTCCCCACCAGAAAGCCCTGCCACCGGGTCCCGCCGCGCAGACTCAATAGCTGCTGTCCCCCGATGTCCAGGGGTAGCGGTCACCACTAGCCGTTCCTCAAGTCAGCCTTATTGCGCTCCGTATACCGCTCTCCACCTTGCGTGGTCCGGTTTATTTGCGATATGGGCTCCCCCCAAGGCAAAACAGCACAGTCCATTCCCCACAATTCCAATGGGTCGCCAGCAGGCCCGCAGCGCACCGAGGCCGCAGCTGGAATTTCTCCTGACCGCTCCGTGGGGGCGCACTCCTCCTCCAGCGCCCGGTCAAGATCTCTCCGTTGCAGCTCTCTCGCTGCGGTGACAGCCGAAGCACACTTCTTGTATCGGCCTTCCGCCGGACCCGGACGAGCCAGGCCACCAGTTTCATGTAGGGGGGGTCCCGCGGGAGAATCTCGGACCCCGGCTAGTTGTCAGTGTGTGTTTTCGCTACCACCGGTCGCCCGCCAACCAGTTCCTGGGCCGGACCGGCAACTTCCGGTTTTATCGATTACACAGCGAGTCCCGCAGACACTCTAGCCCCCGGCACGGGCGAGCTGAAGTCCGCAGATCTACAGACGGCGTAACTCGGGCACCCGGGAGCACCGCAGCAGCGGAGAGAAAGATCAGGATTTAGGCCAGGATATTAGAGCTGGAGGAAGGGGTCGATGGAGCTAAGCACTCACACGACCATTTTGGACCAGCGTGTGGCACCTCCCCGCATGTCCTGCCTTTTAAACACACTTTACCCTGCCCTGGATAGGGCCTACCTTATGGATGACATAAAAAAAATATATTTTTATTAAACTTTGTTAGTTGCAACCTATAGTGTTTCAGTCATAGAGCATTGATATCATATAGAAAAACATTACATTTCGAATCTACTTTTAAATATTTCTGCATTTATTCCAGATCTTACCCTGGTTAGGCGCTTGTTAGTTGGTATTCATCTCACTTCATCTGTTACCCTTGGTCCCCTCCCCCCCATGTTCCCATTTCCGCAGGCAGCCTCTACTCTCATAGGCAACCTTTTCAGCTGCACTACACCAATCCAGATCGGACTTCCATTGCCCTACCCTCGGGGGGAGGATTGCCCTCCACGCTCTGGCAATATTTCTTTTAGCTACCATTGCCGCCACGATTAACCAATTTTTTAAATATTTTTGCCAGGCCTGGTCGCCCACCACACACAGGATATGCCATCTGGACTCTGTGGGAATTTTTTGCCCCAGGAAATCTGACATGACTTGTGTCACCTTTAACCAGTATTGCTGTATGACCAGGCATCCCCAAATAATATGAAAAATGGTGCTCCTTTGGGTTGCAGCCTCTTGCACACAGGTCTGTGAGGGTACACCCTAACTTATACATTAGCACTCCTGTAGAGTACGATCTGTGCAGGATCCGTAATTGGACCAGCTGAAATCTCACTCTGATCGCTACCTCATTTAGCTTTGTATTGCTTTGGTCCAGTCCTCATCTTCCAACAACCCGATATCTGTTTACCAGGCTTCTCTCAAAGCCTTCAGTGGATCAGGTGCGTTGTTGATTATCTTTCTATATATTGAGGATGTAGCCTTTTCCAGGATCGGGTCCAGTAAAAGCCGATCCTCCAGGGGGCTAGACTCTGGGAGCTGTTCCCCTTCTCTGATGTGTCGTCAGAGTGCATGCCCCAACTGCATGTACCTATGTCTTTTGGAGTCTGCTAACTGGTATTCCTTCTGTAGGTCTTCGAATGGGATTATTGCCGAGCCTCTCCATACATCTCCCAGATGAGCTATATCTATCGGCTTCCATTTAATGAATCCCGGTAGATTACCTACTTCTTGCAGCATGGCACTATCCAACAGTGGGGTTCTTTGTGTTAATCTGATTTCCCACCTAAGGAAGTTAGTGGCCCTCCGCCAAGAGTTCAGCACTGCTTGTAAATGTAGGGCCATTTGTTTCTTTGCAGCTATACCATACAGTGCACCTGGGTAAGCCATCTGCCCCATCCCTAAATGTAAATGTCATGGTACTTATAGAGCGCACTGTCACCAGACGTCACCTTGCGGTGTCGCCTATTCGGCTTCCTGGCGCTGATACTCATACCGCTGTGGAACCCCTCCTGGCTTTCCCTGTGAAGTGTCCACTCCTGGGCACCCCCAGGGTGAAGCCAGGCATCCTTAGCGCTGTTGGGGCCGGTGTGGAGGCTAAGCAAGCTATTGCCCAGAGTTGCAGCTTGGGGCCCGTGATTAGAATAGGCACCGAGGCGAGAATTAACAGGTCCGAGGAAATTGAGCCCGAGACCCCGCCGAGGCGGGAATCGAACCCTGGTCCCTGGCCAGAACTCTGCATCAGGGTCTGCCGCTCTAACCATTGAGCCACACTCCTCCACCTGTACGCTGGTTCATCCCTGTACGCATAGATCCACTCATTGATTGTTACCAACTGTGACGTCCAATAGTATTTTTTAATATCTGGAATGGTGAGGCCTCCCTCGTAGACACCTCTCTGGAGTTTGGATAGTGCAGCACAACCCCCGTCCCATAGGAGCTTCCTCAGTTCACTATAGACATCTCTGAAGAACTTGTCTGATATTTTGTATGGGGTATTTTGTAGGACATACAGCATGCGCGGCAGTGTAATCATTTTGAATACCACCGCTCTCCCCATGAGCAAGAATGCAGGATCCTCCAGTGCACCACGTCTCTTTTCTGACGTTCCGATTGGGGCATTAGGTTTTCTTCCAGGAACTCCAACTCCCTTTTCACGATTGTAATGCCTAAATACTTGAATTTGTCTTTAATTTGGAGTTTGACATCCCCAGTCAGTGAGGACATTGGCCCTCCCATAAGCATGAAAAGGAGAGACTTGTCCCAATTAATTTGGCACCTTGAGTATCCACCGAATAGTTGGAATATTTGCAGCAGTCTGTTTACTGTGAAATGGGGCGTACAGCAGAATGTCATCAGCGTATAATGACATATGCTCCTCCCAATTCCCATCTCCCTTTATCCCCATTATCAATGGGTCTGATCTTACCCAAGCCGCGAGTGGCTCCAGTGCCAACGCAAATAGGATGGGGGATAGTGGGCACCCCTGTCTCGTCCCTCTGTGCAGGACATAAGTGTGGTAAAACGAGTCATTTCCCCATACCCTGGCCGTTGATTTCGTTTAGAGTAATTTGATCCATGATCGTGTTCGGGGGCAAAATCCAAATCCTCTCCAAGACAGCAAACAAATAGTGCCATTCAATGCAGTCAAACGCCATACGTGCATCTAGTGAAAGCAGCACCCTCTTCCGGGTGGGACTTGGTCAAGTGCATTACCCTGTACAGATGCCTAAGGTTTAGTCTAGTACTCCAATGCGGCATAAAGCTAGACTGATCTGGATGTACCAGAGTCGGGACAACTCCCCAGATGCGATTCACCAAGACCTTGGCCAGGATTCTAACCCCCTAGTTGTCAAGGATATAGATCTGTATGAGCTGCATTCTTCCAGGGGTTTGCCCGTCTTGGGGATCACCACTATCGTGGCTGTTCGCTGGTCTGCTGGTAGGCATACCATTTCCCTGGAATCTTCAGACATCTTCAGCAAGTGTGGGGCCACCACCCCCGCTGTGCTCTTATACTATTCGGCCGTTAGGCCGTTAGTTCCCGATGCCTTCCCGGCCTGTAAATCTCATATTGCCCCTTCAATTTCCTCAACTGTGGTGTCTTTTTCCATGTCCTCTCTGTCCCCATCTGACACTGTAGGGAGCTGGACGTCCACTAGTAACTCTCAACAGTCTTCTTCTGTCCTAAAGGGTGTGGAGGTATATATTCCCTCATACTAATCAGCAAAGGCCTTCACTATTCTGTCCTTGGTCATCTTTGTTACATCCCTGGAGTCTTGTATTTCCACCAAACAGTTCCTTTCTCTATCCCTCTTTTCCAGCCATGCATTCATATCATTTTGTTGGCTTTATCTCTTAGGTCATATACATCCTTTATGTTGCTAATGCTTGGGATCTAGCCGCATCAACCGCTAGGTCTCTCATATCCTGCCGCTTGAGCCTGATTTAACATAGGAGTGGCGGGTCGGATTCTTACCCTGCTAATACTTTTGTTTCCAGCTTAACTATTTCTCTCTCCAAGGTGTCCCACTGGATCTTTTTTTTCCTTTTTGCGCCCCCAAGCAGTGCTGGTACGTACCCACGTATCACTGATTTTAATGCTTCTCATAAGGTGCATGCTGAGTCCACTGACCCTACGTTTTCCAGGAAATAGAGTTGTGCCCTCATTCTTATTTGGTCCACCAGGTCTTCATTCTTAAAAACCCGGGGATCTATTATGGGTGGTAATACAATCGTTCTTGGTGGACCCTGGAGAACCACCTCCACCGGAGAATGGTATGAAATACCACATGCTTTGATGTTTGCATTCCGAAACACCCCAACACTCTCTGTTTGTGTCAGGACATAGTCCAGGCGTGAGTAGCTGCCATGCACCGCTGAATAATAAGTATATTGCCTTTCCCGGCCGTTGTGTAGATGCCAAAGGTCTGTCAGCCCATGGTCTCCGCAAACACCTGCAGCCATTCCATCCACTTCCCCGTAGTTAGTTTTGATTCCCTGTCTCTCTCTGCTTCCATTGTCTCATTCATGTCCCCCCCTAAAATTAAGAACCCTGCGGGAAGTTAACAAACAGGGCACCCAATACTGACAGTGCGGCTGTATGCATGGCTGGCAGTACATTGATCGAGACAATGTTCAGGACGCTTCCCTCCCATGTCCCGGTGAGCGCCACATATCGCCCAAGTGGGTCATGCCAAATTTTCTTTATTGAAAAAGGAAGGGAGGTCTTCATCAATATTCCCACCCCTCATGAACCCATTGTGTATCCTACATGTGCTACCAGTTTGTAGCCATACCTATCCAGTGCTTTATATTGGTTGCCCTTCAAATGCGTTTCTTGCAGTACCACTAGGTCAGGGGAGTTTCTATGTAAGTATTATAGGACAATTGTGCACTTAATTCGGTTACCCAAACCGTTGACATTCCAAGTCTGTATTTTCAACTTAATCTTCCACTTGTGCCCCTCTTGACCATGTGTCCCTAGGGTGGTAATTTCTTTTTGGGAGTCGATAATTTATTTGTTAACCAGTTAGCTGGCACAAACAACACCTTTGGACACTGTAATTGCCTTGCAACCTGACATTTTTGTAACAAACAATAAACAGTCTCAACTGTTTAACTCCCCCTTCCTGCTATCTTGCTAAGCGGGCTTAATTAAACACCCACCTCCCAAACTTGCAGAACGCCTGTCGCCTCTTTAACTTTGTTAACTAAAAAGGGGTAGGCCGGTGCCTGATAGTGTAGGGTAACATCCTCGTTCACCCCTACACCCCCTAACTTTTTATCTCATTTTTGATCCTGCTGATAACATTTTAGTCTGTTTAATATTTACCCTCCCCATAGATACTGTTCAGCCCTCAGTTGTTTGACCTTTCCCCTTGTTCATAAAGGATACGACTGGCAGTAGTGTTCAAGCACATCAACTGTCTCTTGTCCACAGGTGTTAGTTTCATCGATGTGCAGTTCTTTATGCTCCAGTCTTTCTTGCAATAGCTATCTCAGTCGTCTTTGTGCATTCTTTCTTCCGCTGGGCCGACTGGCTGATCTTTCTGCCTTCCTCGTCTTATGTCTTGCTCTTGCTGGGAGTTATGTCTCACCGTACCACAACCCTCTAGCCACTCCCAGGCCTCCTCTGCCATATTGAAGTGCCAGGTCTTCCCCTCCGCAATGACCTTAAGCTTTGCTAGGAACATCATCATGTACTTGTTCTCATTACTACATAGTTCCTGCTTTACTGCCTCGAAAGTTAGTTTCTGCCTTTGGACCTGTAACGTAAAGTCTGGAAAGAACCAAATGATTGCATTGTCATAGTGGAGGTCGCCGTGTGCACATGCTGCTTGAAGTACAGTGTCCCTGTCTCGAAATGTAAGGATCCGTGCTATAATTTTTCTGGGTGTTGCACCTGGTTTTGGCTTACGGAGCGGAGCTCTGTGCGCACATTCCATAGTAAAATAGTTGAAGAGTCTTTTTGGCTTTAGATGGTTGCGTATTAAGTCTTCCAGAAATAAATAAACACTCTGCCTTTCGGCACCTTCTGGGACTACTCTAATATTATTTCTCCGCACCCTCCCTTCTTGGTCCTCCAGCCTTGCTGCCATAACCTCTTTTTGTTTCATGAGGTTCAATACTTGTTCCTCGAGGCGCTTCGTGCTGGTCTATAGATGCAATACCTCTGTCTCTGCTGCAGCGCCTTTATCAGAGATTTTATGGAGATCCACCTGCAGAAGATTAACATCCAAGGTCACTGCATCAAGCTTGGGTTTGATCAACCCTTTCAGGTCTCCAATCGCTGCCATTATTGCACTTAGGGAAGGTTCTGTGGGTTCTTCTGTCTGTTGTTCCTGGGTACCCATTGCTTATTTCAGGACTGCATATTTGTCCATTATGTTAGTTTGGGTCCCTGACTGCCCTTTGGGTCTCATTAGGGAGTACTGCGCTGCAGTAGCCATTTGTGTTCTTCTGCCTTGGTGCCCTAGGGCCCAGGAGTGCACCGACTGATTAGCTGGGTCTCTCTACAACTATTGCTTTGTTGTCTCTTCGCGGGGTCAGCTTCACCACAGGATCACCGTGGCATGACCTTGGTTTGCTAGAGCCTCCTCGGCGGTCCCACCAGGGCAGTCCTTTCCATCCAGCCCTCAGTTTACTCCTTATGTTAGGAGGGCACTTGCCTTAAGTCCGCACCCCCACCGGCAAGGGGCTTATCTCTCCTGGACCGTTCCCATGGCTTAATGAAGCTTGCCATGCCCGCCGGGCCCCAATTCCAAGACAAATCAGACCCAAACCTGTGCAGTTTAGCAGGCAGTGGGTATCAGGGAGTGCCGTTCTTGGCCTGTGTGAGCCTCTCTGTATGTGCTGTGTATCAGGTCCCTCTATTAGTGGTTCCCAATAGGAGTTATGATTCAGTCTTCTGCTCTTTGGGGAGAGGGTTTTACTGTCTCTGGGCCGTATGGTCCTGGTTACATTCACTGATGTCGCCAAGGCTCATCTTCAATTCAGCCCCGTCGGTGAAGTAGCCAGAGGAGCACTAGAGTTCTCCTTTCAGTATGTATAGTGATACCTGCCTCTGTTTCTGCCTATTACAGACTCAACGCACCGATCTTGTTACTTGTCGGCAGGTGTGGTCGTCTTTTCCCAGAGCTGGCCAAGGTTCTGCGACTTCTTCGCCTGCCTCTGTGTGTGGACCTCTTCGGGGGGCAGTATTCCCCTCCCTCTTCTACTGCCGTGCCCCGCGGATGCTGGTGTGGTCCCTTCCGCTCTTTAAGATTCTATCGCCCATGGAGGCCCAACGCCAGGTCCTGCGCACTCCTCTGTTGCTGCCGATTCCTAGCACCTCTCCCGGGGCCCACCGCAGTAGGTCTCGCCGAGAGCCTCACTCCCTCTGGTCTCACCGATGGGGTCGATGCGAGGGTGGGGTTTGCAGCCAATGGACTACTACCCGCTCGCTGCCTACCCTCGGGGATGATTCAGAAAAGGGGGTGGTAATGGACAGAGTTTCTGAATTAAGCAGAATACTCCTACCCAGTCAACAGATCAGGGCTTGATCCATCACCGTTTTTTAGCTCACTGCACCATCCCAGCTCAGAACCTGGCTACATGCAAATTAGTCTGTCCCTGTCCCAGTGCATCATGGGAACAGGGCAAACCAAACTACCAAGCCAATTCTTTTACTGGGAAGGAAACAAGCTTCCGGGGACCGGTTTCTGGCATTACAGCCGTCATCGGCCCGGCTTGCCCGAATCCTGATGGTGCAATGAGCAAGGGACTCACATCTGAGTATACCCTTCCACGCTTATGGTGGACAAAACGATTCAGAAAAGGGGGTGGTAATGGACAGAGTTTCTGAATTAAGCAGAATACTCCTACCCAGTCAACAGATCAGGGCTTGATCCATCACCGTTTTTTAGCTCACTGCACCATCCCAGCTCAGAACCTGGCTACATGCAAATTAGTCTGTCCCTGTCCCAGTGCATCATGGGAACAGGGCAAACCAAACTACCAAGCCAATTCTTTTACTGGGAAGGAAACAAGCTTCCGGGGACCGGTTTCTGGCATTACAGCCGTCATCGGCCCGGCTTGCCCGAATCCTGATGGTGCAATGAGCAAGGGACTCACATCTGAGTATACCCTTCCACGCTTATGGTGGACAAAACGATTCAGAAAAGGGGGTGGTAATGGACAGAGTTTCTGAATTAAGCAGAATACTCCTACCCAGTCAACAGATCAGGGCTTGATCCATCACCGTTTTTTAGCTCACTGCACCATCCCAGCTCAGAACCTGGCTACATGCAAATTAGTCTGTCCCTGTCCCAGTGCATCATGGGAACAGGGCAAACCAAACTACCAAGCCAATTCTTTTACTGGGAAGGAAACAAGCTTCCGGGGACCGGTTTCTGGCATTACAGCCGTCATCGGCCCGGCTTGCCCGAATCCTGATGGTGCAATGAGCAAGGGACTCACATCTGAGTATACCCTTCCACGCTTATGGTGGACAAAACGATTCAGAAAAGGGGATGGTAATGGACAGAGTTTCTGAATTAAGCAGAATACTCCTACCCAGTCAACAGATCAGGGCTTGATCCATCACCGTTTTTTAGCTCAGTGCACCATCCCAGCTCAGAACCTAGCTACATGCAAATTAGTCTGTCCCTGTCCCAGTGCATCATGGGAACAGGGCAAACCAAACTACCAAGCCAATTCTTTTACTGGGAAGGAAACAAGCTTCCGGGGACCGGTTTCTGGCATTACAGCCGTCATCGGCCCGGCTTGCCCGAATCCTGATGGTGCAATGAGCAAGGGACTCACATCTGAGTATACACTTCCACGCTTATGGTGGACAAAACGATTCAGAAAAGGGGGTGGTAATGGACAGAGTTTCTGAATTAAGCAGAATACTCCTACCCAGTCAACAGATCAGGGCTTGATCCATCACCGTTTTTTAGCTCACTGCACCATCCCAGCTCAGAACCTGGCTACATGCAAATTAGTCTGTCCCTGTCCCAGTGCATCATGGGAACAGGGCAAACCAAACTACCAAGCCAATTCTTTTACTGGGAAGGAAACAAGCTTCCGGGGACCGGTTTCTGGCATTACAGCCGTCATCGGCCCGGCTTGCCCGAATCCTGATGGTGCAATGAGCAAGGGACTCACATCTGAGTATACCCTTCCACGCTTATGGTGGACAAAACGATTCAGAAAAGGGGGTGGTAATGGACAGAATTTCTGAATTAAGCAGAATACTCCTACCCAGTCAACAGATCAGGGCTTGATCCATCACCGTTTTTTAGCTCACTGCACCATCCCAGCTCAGAACCTGGCTACATGCAAATTAGTCTGTCCCTGTCCCAGTGCATCATGGGAACAGGGCAAACCAAACTACCAAGCCAATTCTTTTACTGGGAAGGAAACAAGCTTCCGGGGACCGGTTTCTGGCATTACAGCCGTCATCGGCCCGGCTTGCCCGAATCCTGATGGTGCAATGAGCAAGGGACTCACATCTGAGTATACCCTTCCACGCTTATGGTGGACAAAACGATTCAGAAAAGGGGGTGGTAATGGACAGAGTTTCTGAATTAAGCAGAATACTCCTACCCAGTCAACAGATCAGGGCTTGATCCATCACCGTTTTTTAGCCCACTGCACCATCCCAGCTCAGAACCTGGCTACATGCAAATTAGTCTGTCCCTGTCCCAGTGCATCATGGGAACAGGGCAAACCAAACTACCAAGCCAATTCTTTTACTGGGAAGGAAACAAGCTTCCGGGGACCGGTTTCTGGCATTACAGCGGTCATCGGCCCGGCTTGCCCGAATCCTGATGGTGCAATGAGCAAGGGACTCACATCTGAGTATACCCTTCCACGCTTATGGTGGACAAAACGATTCAGAAAAGGGGGTGGTAATGGACAGAGTTTCTGAATTAAGCACCATCAGGATTCAAGCAAGCCGGGCCGAAGACGGCTGAAATGCCAGAAACCGGTCCCTGGTAGCTTGTCTCCTTTCTGGTGAAGAATTGGCTTGGTAGTTTAGTCTGCCCTGTTCCCATGATGCACTGGGCCAGGGACAGACTGATTTGCATATAGCCAGGTTCTGAGCTGGGATGGTGCAGTGAGATAAATAACGGTGATGGATCAAGCCCTGATCTTTGGACTGGGTAAGAGTGGTCTGCTTAATTCAGACACTATGTTCATCACCACCCCCTTTTCTGAATCGTTTTTGGCCACTATAGGTGTGGCAGGGTATACTCAGACATGAGTCCCTTTCTCACTGCACCATCAGGATTCAAGCAAGCCGGGCCGAAGACGGCTGAAATGCCAGAAACCGGTCCCCGGTAGCTTGTCTCCTTTCTGGTGAGGAATTGGCTTGGTAGTTTAGTCTGCCCTGTTCCCATGATGCACTGGGCCAGGGACAGACTGATTTGCATATAGCCAGGTCTGAGCTGGGATGGTGCAGTGAGATAAATAACGGTGATGGATCAAGCCCTGATCTTTGGACTGGGTAAGAGTGGTCTGCTTAATTCAGACACTCTGTTCATCACCACCCCCTTTTCTGAATCGTTTTTGGCCACTATAGGTGTGGCAGGGTATACTCAGACATGAGTCCCTTTCTCACTGCACCATCAGGATTCAAGCAAGCCGGGCCGAAGACGGCTGAAATGCCAGAAACCGGTCCCCGGTAGCTTGTCTCCTTTCTGGTGAAGAATTAGCTTGGTAGTTTAGTCTGCCCTGTTCCCATGATGCACTGGGCCAGGGACAGACTGATTTGCATATAGCCAGGTTCTGAGCTGGGATGGTGCAGTGAGATAAATAACGGTGATGGATCAAGCCCTGATCTTTGGACTGGGTAAGAGTGGTCTGCTTAATTCAGACACTCTGTTCATCACCACCCCCTTTTCTGAATCGTTTTTGGCCACTATAGGTGTGGCAGGGTATACTCAGACATGAGTCCCTTTCTCACTGCACCATCAGGATTCAAGCAAGCCGGGCCGAAGACGGCTGAAATGCCAGAAACCGGTCCCCGGTAGCTTGTCTCCTTTCTGGTGAAGAATTGGCTTGGTAGTTTAGTCTGCCCTGTTCCCATGATGCACTGGGCCAGGGACAGACTGATTTGCATATAGCCAGGTTCTGAGCTGGGATGGTGCAGTGAGATAAATAACGGTGATGGATCAAGCCCTGATCTTTGGACTGGGTAAGAGTGGTCTGCTTAATTCAGACACTCTGTTCATCACCACCCCCTTTTCTGAATCGTTTTTGGCCACTATAGGTGTGGCAGGGTATACTCAGACATGAGTCCCTTTCTCACTGCACCATCAGGATTCAAGCAAGCCGGTCCGAAGACGGCTGAAATGCCAGAAACCGGTCCCCGGTAGCTTGTCTCCTTTCTGGTGAAGAATTGGCTTGGTAGTTTAGTCTGCCCTGTTCCCATGATGCACTGCGCCAGGGACAGACTGATTTGCATATAGCCAGGTTCTGAGCTGGGATGGTGCAGTGAGATAAATAACGGTGATGGATCAAGCCCTGATCTTTGGACTGGGTAAGAGTGGTCTGCTTAATTCAGACACTCTGTTCATCACCACCCCCTTTTCTGAATCGTTTTTGGCCACTATAGGTGTGGCAGGGTATACTCAGACATGAGTCCCTTTCTCACTGCACCATCAGGATTCAAGCAAGCCGGGCCGAAGACGGCTGAAATGCCAGAAACCGGTCCCCGGTAGCTTGTCTCCTTTCTGGTGAAGAATTGACTTGGTAGTTTAGTCTGCCCTGTTCCCATGATGCACTGGGCCAGGGACAGACTGATTTGCATATAGCCAGGTTCTGAGCTGGGATGGTGCAGTGAGATAAATAACGGTGATGGATCAAGCCCTGATCTTTGGACTGGGTAAGAGTGGTCTGCTTAATTCAGACACTCTGTTCATCACCACCCCCTTTTCTGAATCGTTTTTGGCCACTATAGGTGTGGCAGGGTATACTCAGACATGACTCCCTTTCTCACTGCACCATCAGGATTCAAGCAAGCCGGGCCGAAGACGGCTGAAATGCCAGAAACCGGTCCCCGGTAGCTTGTCTCCTTTCTGGTGAAGAATTGGCTTGGTAGTTTAGTCTGCCCTGTTCCCATGATGCACTGGGCCAGGGACAGACTGATTTGCATATAGCCAGGTTCTGAGCTGGGATGGTGCAGTGAGATAAATAACGGTGATGGATCAAGCCCTGATCTTTGGACTGGGTAAGAGTGGTCTGCTTAATTCAGACACTCTGTTCATCACCACCCCCTTTTCTGAATCGTTTTTGGCCACTATAGGTGTGGCAGGGTATACTCAGACATGAGTCCCTTTCTCACTGCACCATCAGGATTCAAGCAAGCCGGGCCGAAGACGGCTGAAATGCCAGAAACCGGTCCCCGGTAGCTTGTCTCCTTTCTGGTGAAGAATTGGCTTGGTAGTTTAGTCTGCCCTGTTCCCATGATGCACTGGGCCAGGGACAGACTGATTTGCATATAGCCAGGTTCTGAGCTGGGATGGTGCAGTGAGATAAATAACGGTGATGGATCAAGCCCTGATCTTTGGACTGGGTAAGAGTGGTCTGCTTAATTCAGACACTCTGTTCATCACCACCCCCTTTTCTGAATCGTTTTTGGCCACTATAGGTGTGGCAGGGTATACTCAGACATGAGTCCCTTTCTCACTGCACCATCAGGATTCAAGCAAGCCGGGCCGAAGACGGCTGAAATGCCAGAAACCGGTCCCCGGTAGCTTGTCTCCTTTCTGGTGAAGAATTGGCTTGGTAGTTTAGTCTGCCCTGTTCCCATGATGCACTGGGCCAGGGACAGACTGATTTGCATATAGCCAGGTTCTGAGCTGGGATGGTGCAGTGAGATAAATAACGGTGATGGATCACGCCCTGATCTTTGGACTGGGTAAGAGTGGTCGGCTTAATTCAGACACTCTGTTCATCACCACCCCCTTTTCTGAATCGTTTTTGGCCACTATAGGTGTGGCAGGGTATACTCAGACATGAGTCCCTTTCTCACTGCACCATCAGGATTCAAGCAAGCCGGGCCGAAGACGGCTGAAATGCCAGAAACCGGTCCCCGGTAGCTTGTCTCCTTTCTGGTGAAATATTGGCTTGGTAGTTTAGTCTGCCCTGTTCCCATGATGCACTGGGCCAGGGACAGACTGATTTGCATATAGCCAGGTTCTGAGCTGGGATGGTGCAGTGAGATAAATAACGGTGATGGATCAAGCCCTGATCTTTGGACTGGGTAAGAGTGGTCTGCTTAATTCAGACACTATGTTCATCACCACCCCCTTTTCTGAATCGTTTTTGGCCACTATAGGTGTGGCAGGGTATACTCAGACATGAATCCCTTTCTCACTGCACCATCAGGATTCAAGCAAGCCGGGCCGAAGACGGCTGAAATTCCAGAAACCGGTCCCCGGTAGCTTGTCTCCTTTCTGGTGAAGAATTGGCTTGGTAGTTTAGTCTGCCCTGTTCCCATGATGCACTGGGCCAGGGACAGACTGATTTGCATATAGCCAGGTTCTGAGCTGGGATGGTGCAGTGAGATAAATAACGGTGATGGATCAAGCCCTGATCTTTGGACTGGGTAAGAGTGGTCTGCTTAATTCAGACACTCTGTTCATCACCACCCCCTTTTCTGAATCGTTTTTGGCCACTATAGGTGTGGCAGGGTATACTCAGACATGAGTCCCTTTCTCACTGCACCATCAGGATTCAAGCAAGCCGGGCCGAAGACGGCTGAAATGCCAGAAACCGGTCCCCGGTAGCTTGTCTCCTTTCTGGTGAAGAATTGGCTTGGTAGTTTAGTCTGCCCTGTTCCCATGATGCACTGGGCCAGGGACAGACTGATTTGCATATAGCCAGGTTCTGAGCTGGGATGGTGCAGTGAGATAAATAACGGTGATGGATCAAGCCCTGATCTTTGGACTGGGTAAGAGTGGTCTGCTTAATTCAGACACTCTGTTCATCACCACCCCCTTTTCTGAATCGTTTTTGGCCACTATAGGTGTGGCAGGGTATACTCAGACATGAGTCCCTTTCTCACTGCACCATCAGGATTCAAGCAAGCCGGGCCGAAGACGGCTGAAATGCCAGAAACCGGTCCCCGGTAGCTTGTCTCCTTTCTGGTGAAGAATTGGCTTGGTAGTTTAGTCTGCCCTGTTCCCATGATGCACTGGGCCAGGGACAGACTGATTTGCATATAGCCAGGTTCTGAGCTGGGATGGTGCAGTGAGATAAATAACGGTGATGGATCAAGCCCTGATCTTTGGACTGGGTAAGAGTGGTCTGCTTAATTCAGACACTCTGTTCATCACCACCCCCTTTTCTGAATCGTTTTTGGCCACTATAGGTGTGGCAGGGTATACTCAGATATGAGTCCCTTTCTCACTGCACCATCAGGATTCAAGCAAGCCGGGCCGAAGACGGCTGAAATGCCAGAAACCGGTCCCCGGTAGCTTGTCTCCTTTCTGGTGAAGAATTGGCTTGGTAGTTTAGTCTGCCTTGTTCCCATGATGCACTGGGCCAGGGACAGACTGATTTGCATATAGCCAGGTTCTGAGCTGGGATGGTGCAGTGAGATAAATAACGGTGATGGATCAAGCCCTGATCTTTGGACTGGGTAAGAGTGGTCTGCTTAATTCAGACACTCTGTTCATCACCACCCCTTTTCTGAATCGTTTTTGGCCACTATAGGTGTGGCAGGGTATACTCAGACATGAGTCCCTTTCTCACTGCACCAAAAGGATTCAAGCAAGCCGGGCCGAAGACGGCTGAAATGCCAGAAACCGGTCCCCGGTAGCTTGTCTCCTTTCTGGTGAAGAATTGGCTTGGTAGTTTAGTCTGCCCTGTTCCCATGATGCACTGGGCCAGGGACAGACTGATTTGCATATAGCCAGGTTCTGAGCTGGGATGGTGCAGTGAGATAAATAACGGTGATGGATCAAGCCCTGATCTTTGGACTGGGTAAGAGTGGTCTGCTTAATTCAGACACTCTGTTCATCACCACCCCCTTTTCTGAATCGTTTTTGGCCACTATAGGTGTGGCAGGGTATACTCAGACATGAGTCCCTTTCTCACTGCACCATCAGGATTCAAGCAAGCCGGGCCGAAGACGGCTGAAATGCCAGAAACCGGTCCCCGATAGCTTGTCTCCTTTCTGGTGAAGAATTGGCTTGGTAGTTTAGTCTGCCCTGTTCCCATGATGCACCGGGCCAGGGACAGACTGATTTGCATATAGCCAGGTTCTGAGCTGGGATGGTGCAGTGAGATAAATAACGGTGATGGATCAAGCCCTGATCTTTGGACTGGGTAAGAGTGGTCTGCTTAATTCAGACACTCTGTTCATCACCACCCCCTTTTCTGAATCGTTTTTGGCCACTATAGGTGTGGCAGGGTATACTCAGACATGAGTCCCTTTCTCACTGCACCATCAGGATTCAAGCAAGCCGGGGAAGACGGCTGAAATGCCAGAAACCGGTCCCCGGTAGCTTGTCTCCTTTCTGGTGAAGAATTGGCTTGGTAGTTTAGTCTGCCCTGTTCCCATGATGCACTGGGCCAGGGACAGACTGATTTGCATATAGCCAGGTTCTGAGCTGGGATGGTGCAGTGAGATAAATAACGGTGATGGATCAAGCCCTGATCTTTGGACTGGGTAAGAGTGGTCTGCTTAATTCAGACACTCTGTTCATCACCACCCCCTTTTCTGAATCGTACCCTCGGGGATGGGCGGTCCGTGGCTGCCGGTGGACTACTACCCGCTCGCTGCCTCCCCTTGGGGATGGAGGGGGACGGTCGTTGCCATCCTGGATGGCTGGGTAGTCCTCAGTGGCAGGTGTTGCGCAGGCCTTCCTCCATCGGTTCTTCTATCTGGCGTCTTGTCATTTTTCCGCAATCAGGTCTCATTGTTGGCCCCAAACTTTCCTCTATGTTTCACCTCTGTTTAGGCATATACAGAAACATACATTAGGACAGATAGTGGGGTGTCCGGACAAGCGAGGGCCGGAGTTCCGCTAGCAAGCTGCCATCTTGGTGTCCTCCGAAGCCACGCCCCCAGGGGTGACATATTTTTAAAAAGGGAGGTTTAGGGCTGGCAAGAGGGTTAACTTGCCAAGTCGACATGGCAGCTTAAAACTGCACATGGCAGGCCTGGGACATGTTTAAAGGGCTACTGAAGAGGGTGGCACAATCAGTGCTGCAGGCCCACTAGTAGCATTTAATTTACAGGCCCTGGGCACAGGTAGTTCACTTTACTACGGACTTATAAGTAAATTAAAGATGTCAATTGTGGATAAACAAATAATACCATGTTTTAAGTACAGAGCACATGCACTTTAGCACTGGTTAGCAGCGGAAAGGTGACTAGAGACCTAAATCCCAAAAAAACAAATTCAGCAAAAAGGGGAGGAGGAAGACAAAGGTTTAGGGGTGACCATGCAGTAAGGGCCATTTTCCGACAACATGGAACCAATGTGCTTTGTGCACTGGTCCTAATCCAGAAAATATTATTTCTGACCTCATGGGTGTTTGTGTGAACCACCCACCATTAGCTGTCTCCACTTTCTCTTGTTAAAGTGAGCATGTCTGTAACTATTTCAATGTTCTTCTAGAACTGTATATTACCTTGTGTTCTTCTCAATGAAATTCTGACACTAAAGCTGATAATTCAGATTAAAGTAGTATTATAAACCAAGCCTGGTTATTAACTGCATCTCCTTCTTCCACTAGTTTTTGCCTTATATAATCTGCACTAATAACAGAAAAAGCACTTTGGAATTTCAAACTCCATAGTGACACACCTCATGCAGACAAACTTGCCTCACCAATTATGAGAAAATTACAAAATCATCTAATTTGTAATTCCGGTGATGCCAACACTTTTATCCCGGTGATAGGTTGGGACAAAGGCTCTCTTAGAACATTAAACATGTGGCTTTCACCAGCTCAAACACCGTCCTATTCAAAAAATATTTCTCTCTTACAAGCTTAAAACCACCAAATCCTCCTTGAAGAACTTCAACTCCTTTTCTCCCACACAGTCTTCTCATCTGCAGCAAATGAAAGGTCAATTCCACCAAAGCTTACAGAACTGTGTGAAGGCAGAATCAGTGCCCCATGAGCAGAAATAACATTGAGGATCTGCTGCATCATTAAGATGAGAATTCAACCTCAAAGAAATCACTGGAGAAGGTGTTATCATTTACATTGTTCCTAGCACAAGAAAAAAAATCCCTTACCTTAATAAAGGTGCTCACCTAAATAAACTGATAAAAATTAAGACAACAATGCCCACAAGAAGCAGCACTATGGAATCATCCCTCAAATGTCTCCTGCATTATTGCAGGTCAGCCGTGAAACAACCTGAGTCTGCAGATTTGATAACATTGACATATTATTCTTTACCAAAACATTGCTGACTGATTCCTCTAAGTCAATTATAGACTTCTTAATACCACAACAGTATTCATACATCCATATTGATCAGCTTGAGAAACCGGAGAGGGGGTAGCTGTTATCCATAAAGACACTACAAAATGCAAGAGTGCATAAAAGGTCCAATTGTTGGTGTTACCCGGTCCGTCAATGGTAATAAATTCCATAAACCTGCCTTCCACCAAACTACATGTTAGCTATCATTCCCCTGGTGACAACATTACTTTGGTGGAACATTTTGTTACATGTGCAGATCAACGTTTCCATCAATTACTCATCAATAGTCTCATTGGTATCTTCATTTTGTATATCAGTTTATATTGGGGAGAGATAAAGAAGTCAGCTGTGCCGATTGCCCCTGTCTTTTACACAATAATAATGTCACTCAGTCGTCTCAGCCCCCTCCCATTCAAAAGTCTTCATTAAAGACCTCATCATTGCAACAGAGAGAAAACTGATGATTGAGACTCTGATTTCCCTAAACAGGTCAGACTCTTTCCTCTTCTTTCTTCTTTGCTCCAAAGTACTGATCATAGGTCAAATGAAAAGACCAAAACAGAAGGTCAAGTGTAGAAACATTAACAATGCTGACCCAGCACGGAAAGAAGTTTATCCACACCGTCCAATTTATCCAAAAAGTCGGTGAGCTTGCCACTCAATGCACTAAGACCATTACGGGAACCGTGGACAAAGTTGCCTCAATAACCCTGAGAGAAAGCAAATCTAAAAATTCAATAGTATTCAAAAGATCTTTATGAGGGAAAAAGAGGGCCCGATTCACAAAAGTAATCTGAGACAAAACCCTATCTTTACGACTTTTGGTATTCACCAAAGCCATTCAGGAGTAGTAAAGTTGGGATTTTGTCTCAGATTACTTTTGTGAATCGGGCCCATAGTGGTTAGGGTGACTGAAGGCTTATGTGATGAAATTACTGAATAGCGTTCCTTTCAAAATTGAGGATTAGGAGAAGTCAATGTAAACATAATATTTTCTGAGTGAAAGCTACTTTTATCAGAAGAAGGATTAAACCTTGGAAAAAACCCTAAAATTTTTTCAAACTGTACGAAAATCTACCCAAGTTCCTCCAGAGTAGAACACAAACGTTTCCAAAAGTGAAAAAGATTGTACTCTCCTTTAAACACCCCTAGTGGTCGATGAGTTCTGTGACTCCATCCAGAAATCTAGGGTCTCCGGGTAATCCTACAGGAACACACGGAAATGCTTGGCACAATAGCCAAGACCAGGACATGTTCACATTTTCTAAAACTCTTATAATCAACACTTCTCAGAGATTTCTAAAATATGAACTATTTTGTTACTAACTACTTGTTGATCATGATCAACACTTTCCTATCCTAATCTTCAGTTCCGGACTGTCTAAAAATAGGTCATGTCTCACCCCTTTTTAAAACAATTAGGAGCGAACCAAGATGATATGAGTAATTTTCACCCAGACAGTAACCTACACTTTTTTGGCAAACATACTACCAAACTGTAGGGAAGCCCTGCTTGGACTTTTCATACCAAAAATTCTTTATTAAACAAAATGCAGCTTCAGGTGGAGAATTATCAAATAAATTGCAATTCTTAGGACAAATGAGGCTGCTCCACACTTTCTAGACAAAGGAGACTCTTGCCTCCTCATTCCACTAGACCTGCAGCATTTGACTTGGAAAATCACTTCAATCTACTGAAAATCCTTAAGAATAAAGTGGAGCTGAAAGGCACAGTTCTCAGTTGTTGTATGTCCTACTTGGAAAACTGATGTCCATACATTAAATGCTCTCTCAAATATCTTATTTGACTTGTACACTGATGATACTCAGCTATTTCTGAAAATGTCCTCAACCTAATGAAACTGAACCTGTTGGCCAGGTCCTGTCTGACATCACATCTTGGATGATAATAATATATATTTTTTCAGTTTATTTATTGATTTCAAGGATATAAAAACAGTCAATAATACAAAATGGTACAGAGTGGTATGACCATACAAACACTCAAACCTCCCCTCCACCCCCTCTCCCAGGCAGAGCTAGATCATAATTTTAGTACATTCGGGAAAAACCTGCACAGCAATAGATCATCATATACAAGGCAATAACAGTGACGACAATAAAAAGACTCTTACACGCAGTCCGCTACTATAGGCCAGGAAAAACAAAGACAGAGATCCAAGGTATCGCATAGGGAGTAGGATGATAATTCTTTGTCTCAAATTTAAACTGCTTTAATTAGAGTTAATTTTGATCTCCCACTTCGAACTGCTCATCTACCCTTCAAGACTGACTCAACACATTGGTGTTCAAGCAATTGTGGAATATTTCAAATGATTTACATGCATCTTAACTTGGGGCCTGATTTAGAGTTTTGCGGAGAAGGTGCCCTACTGCAATGGCGACAGAGCCCCATCAACGCCAAACTGAAAGTCTGCCTACTTCATTTAGAGTTGGCTGGACCTTCTGTATAACGCCATTGGAAATGATTGTGTCTCCACCGCTGACATACAGCTCTGATGGCCTGACAGAGTAAGGGCCATCAGAGAGCTTTTGCCATTTGTCCACCTGCCCCATATGGAATGGGTGAACAAATGACAGGATTTCACTGTACGTCAATGCCAGGTAACACCTGGTGGTAACGGGAAGTGCAAGCTACAAAATCCCCCCAAACACTTGAGAGAAAACTTCCATGGCGAGGGAGACATTGCTTTTTTTATTTTCAAACACAAAATCCCACTTTGGGATTTTGTTTTTGGGGTTAAAAAAAGAACTTTGAAAGTTTGTTGTAAGGCTCCGTCATTTTGATGGAGCCATCTGTCAACCTCAATGCATTAACAGGAACCGTTGTGATGGCAGTTCCTCTCAATGAAAGAGATGTTCGCTGGGCACACAGACATCTCTATATTTGGAGGGTGGGTACTCCCTCAGGGAGACAAAGTACTTTACTCTGTAACCTTTAGGGGGTAAATCACATCTGCCAAACTCAAAATTGGGCCCTTTGAAGTGCATGTCAATTGTTTGGTTAAGGCTTAGTCTCCCTACTCTTAGGAATTCCCAAAATACACCCAGCTCTCCTGAAGGTGTCTGTACACACAGAGGCTAGCCTGCCAGAGGGCTAGAGAAAATGTTATCCTATCATCTCAGTCTTAATCACTTTGAAATGGCTAACCATCAAGGTAGGTAGTGTATATACATTAGCCTACAAGCAAGATACTCCAGCTGTTCAAAACAATCTGGGACACAAAATAGCTATCGTAGGGAGCCTCACCAACTTCAGGGAGAAGATAAGCTGTTTCTCAAAATCATATCTTTCACTAAGACAATCCTCTTGGAATATAACCAGAATGTAAATACCATCCCACAAAATATTAAGGTCAACCTCTTCCTATTACAGTTTTTAAAAAAAAGTTAAAGGGGGCATGGCCGGATGAGCCATCATGGTGGACGCATTCTAATGCACTCCAGCCCACCTTGCAATTAAATCCATCAGCATCCTTGATTAAGCCCGGTATTAGCGGACTAGGCAATTCCAGCCTTAACAGGGATAGTCCTGCAGGGAATCCTGCCATTGGCGAGGTTGAGGCATGAACTGGGCGTGCCTGCTGGCTCTGCGGGTGCCCTGATGGGCACCCGCATGGCTGTCGGGACTTTTGTGACGTGACTCACATGAGTCCGGGGGGCATGGAGGCCGTGGCCCAGTGGCATGCCCATTTCTGCAGAGTCCTGGTGAAGGTGGATCGGGGGCGCTGGAGAAGCACGCTGTGGCCGAGATGGTGGGCGGGCAGCCCAGAGCTGCCGGATCATTACCTGTTAGCATGACGGAGCCTGCAGACAGAGCAGGGCCCTGGGTGAGCAGATGCGCTTAGCTGATGGCGCCGCCCACAGAGTGGGGGTGCCTCCTGATAGATTCTCACGACTGGCCAGACTGAGACCCCCTCCTTTCCGCAGCTGTCAACAATCATCCAGTGGGTATTAAGGCAGGCCCGCTGAGGGGGGTGATGACACACAGGCCCTAGATCTGGGGGGGGGGGGGAGGGGGGCCTGGTTGGTCCCAGTGCAGCCGGACCACTGAGCGCACCTGGGGACTCTGGTGGAGCCTGTGACCTAGGAGGGGCCTGTGCAGCCTAAGAAACTTGGGACTGGTTGCACCACCCACGGCGCGGTGGAGCTCCCGGCTGGGCCCACACTGTAATGTCAGGCTGAGGGGGCCCGAGTGAGTAGGGGCTGCCTCCCTTCCATTGACTCAGGTGCCAAGGCCCCCCTACGAAAACTCTACCCAAGGGACACTGGGGGTGTACCCAGGGCTTGCGGCGGCCTGCTGAGGGGTTTGAACCCTTGAAGTACTTCCCTGCCGGGCCACCGGGAGACCTCTCATCCATTTGCGCCGCCAGTTGGGACAGGGTCTGCGCTGTGAGGAACTAGGCACAGGACCCGTACTGAGAGTCAGCAGTCCTACAAAACCCAGGAAAAGAGTCATCGTATGTGGTCGGCGAATTAGAGGGGTTTTGGGGGGTTCTGGGGGTTGGTGTCCAGCTGGCTGGATCCTCTTATATGGTCTGCCTGCAGTCAGCCCTTGGGTGGCAGGAGCAGCCATGGTAGCCCCGGTGCAGCTTGCTGCCCAGGGCGGGCTGATTCCGTGAGGACCGGCTCTCGGTGCCCTGCCACGCATCAAGGAGACCCCACCCGGGAGGTACTACAGGGTAGGCCCGGACCCTCGGCCACAGTAGTTCTCTCACTGCTAACATGATGAAAGAGAAGACGTTGGTATCGTCCACGAAACAGAGTAGCCTCGACTGATATGCCACTGTCACCACAGGAGTGACTGGAGGGACGGATGGCGAGAACCCTGTCCCAGACAATGCTGCCTTACTGGCAGCTATAACACAGTCAGGTGACATGCTAGATGCCAAAAGTGGCATTGTGAGAAGTTGGCCTGATATGTGGTGTTTCCAATTCTGGAACCACCTTGTATCAGTCCAAACAATCCCTTATGGTGTCTGGTTGTAAGTCAACCTTGTAGACAAGCTATCCTAGGGGTAGCATGGACTAAGCAGCCTTAAAGGCTTAACTTAAGAGGTCGTGTTAAGCGAGCTGTTTTACCACATACAATCCTGTAATACCAAATGAAAGGACACCACACAAGTATATATTATAAAAATATATGTGTTTATTTCTAAATTAATCCCCAGTACTCTTTATGAGCAAAGGGGCACAAGCGTTAAATCAAAAGCACAGTATAACATACAAAGTTGCACAATTATGGATGAGGGCGGGTGGCCACTCAAACCATATACTAAAAAAATGGTATAAGAGATACCAATCGAACAGTGGTTAGGCCTAGGGCCTAGAGAATCGCTGGGAGCAGTCAGGACTAGCAAGGCTGAAGTCGGGAGAAGCCCGCGGGATTCGGGTGCAGCACGTAAAGTGCGGCTTGCACCAATGCAAAGTCAATGGTGAGTAAAAGTTACACAAAGTTAGTTTAAAGATACTTCTGCTGAACCTAGAGGAACAAAACTTAAGACACAGACCCTAGAGGTGTGTACCAGTGTAGGGGCACCGGCGTTGCAATGTTACCTCACCCACAGGAAGTGGGTGCACAGGGTCGAAGTGGCGTCAGGTTTTGACACGCAGGTTCTTGGTGCTTGGAGCTGGAGAAGCTGCAGGCGATGGGAAGCAGAAGTGTCCGGTGTGATCCAAGGGTGGATCGAAGTCGAGATGAATCTGAAAGCAGAGGGGACAGAGTCTGGGTCACTCAGCAGTGACCAGGGTGGAACCAGGACGGAACCAGGCAATGTCGGGCGCAATCAGATGGTTGTCGAGAGGCTTCTCTCCGCTGTCACGTGGGCTCTGGCGCATCTGCGACGTCCAGGAGCAGGTCACGATCTGTCCCACGCAGGCTCTCGCCGTCAGCACCGTCGGCTTCAAGATTGCAGCAAACAGCACTTGGCAAAAGCAATCCACGCGGAACCGGGAGATTGCTTCTCACTCAGACCAGGAGGGTCAGAGTGGGGGCTCCTTTTCACAGGAGCTGGTGCAGACCTGGAGCAACCAGAAAAGCAAGTCGGTTTCAAGTTTTCGTCGTCGGCACAGGGGCCACAAGCCAGCTGGCAAGTGACCGGGCCAACGCGTTGAGCCAACACAAGCAGAAGGGCCCCACGCAGCACTCGTCGAGTGTGGAGGGGGTAGCTTTGGTGCAAGTGTCGCTCAGGGTTGGGGCTTCTCAAACCCCGGTGTATAGCTTCGAGGGTCACTCGTGGGCTGCACGGTCAGCATCTCGTGGCCTTTTCAAGATGGCCTGCCCCACGCTTCCGGTCGCCTCCACGGGTCTCAGCTCTGCAGGGACTGTGGATCGGGCTGGAGGAAGGCAGGCAAGCTTGATCTCGTCGATCTCTGTCGCTCGAGTTCCGGCGGGAACTGCAACAAAGCAAGGGTCGAGGTGCTGGGTGGTACCTGTTTGCACAGGGTGGTCACTCCTTGACCACAAGGGAGATTCTTCAGTCTTCTACGTTGAGTAGGATGTCGAAGGGTCCAGAGTTTGTTTCTTATGTTTCTTCAGGATTATCTGAGTTGCATTGGCACTGCTCCCACTCTTATTCGAATCTGGTGGGCTGGACATCCTGCTAGGTCCCCTCCTATGGGTGGGACCCAGGAAGGGGGTGGATACACCCCTTTCCTTTGATCCAGGCCGCGCTGTGACTGGGGCTGGTGTGCCCCAGAACCGGTTTGGCCGGATTATGCAAGGGGGAGCCTTGTGCTCCCCAGGCAGTGTCTGGTTTCTTTGAAACCTCCCTGCTACAATCCACTATCTCCTGTCTGGGGTGGTTTAACACCGCCCTGCGACAGGAAACCTTTTGTCCAGGCCACCATTTGCTGAGTTTCGGTCAGCAGCAGGAGGCCAGACCCGTGTCTGTGGCAGAGGCATCCATTTTGTGGATCTGAGGCTCATTTTAAATCAACCGCGTTTCAGTAAAGTAACATGTCTTCTCCCTCTAGAAGGGTGGAATGCTACCCCCGTCGCCAGAACTGGTGAGGGGGTAGTATTCCAATTCGTATGACACCTTACACAACATGTTTTGATAAAGCCAAACCAAAGTTGCTATATAACCGCGAGGATTATAAGGCACTTAATAGTATATGGTATGGCATTATCCCGGATCAGCTTAGGGAGTTGTTCCCGACAGCTGCAGACAGGCTCAGCTCATGCCAGAGCTCCATCTCACATAAAACCACGCACTCTGCCTCCAGGATTGGTAAGGCCTTCCATAGGAGTGGCTCACAGGTTTATATGTGTCCATATATAGGTTTAGACATAGGTATACTATATCTAAGCAAGGGGTGATTACACCCACTTGCCCCAGCTGAGTGATCAGCCAGTTGTGTCAATTTAAGAACCAGCCAGGGGTGGCAAAAGCTATGCTTCAGCCCCTGGTAGGCCTTGGTGGCACCTATGCCCTGAGCACCTATAGTGCATGGTACAGGGGCTGACAAGGAGTCCATTTTCCAATTGTGGTATGTACCTATAGCACATGTATTACAAATTTAGAGAGAGAACAGCAGGCTGGGGGTCTGATTAGCAGGCCCACAGCCTCAGTAAGTCGAAAACCAGTGAAGCAAAAAGCAAAAATTGGGGTGACCATAGGATAGCAGACCCTACTCTCCTACAGGCATGCTGGGCACAAAGGTTTAATTTCTTCGGCAGGACCTCCGGAAGGAGGTAAATCGCATAACAGAGGCAGAGATCAGAGTGTCAGCCGTGGAGGACACTGTAACATGACTCCAACAAAAGATCCATTGTCTCACCGTGATAACCCAAGAACTCGCCACACGGGTGGAAGATGCAGAAGGTGGCGCTAGGCAAAATAATTTGCGCTCCGTGGGATTCCCAGAAGGCTGTGCGGGAACATCAAAGGGGGAAATCCTGAAGCAGTGGCTGCGCTCATTCATGCTGTAGGGTTCACTTTCCCGTGTTTTGTCATGGAACAAGCCCACAGGGCCCTCACGAAGAAGCCCCCTCCTGGGGCACAACCTCATCCTGTCATTGCCAGGCTGCTGAATTTCATGGACAGAGATGCTGTACTTCAACTTGCCCGTGGCCACAGAGATAAACTCGTCCATGAATCACAACCTATCATGATCTTCCCTGACTACACAAGACTTGTTCCACACCAACGCCCCTCCTATGTGGATGGCAAGCGCAGACTCAGGGAACTCAACATTCAGTACATGTTGCTTTATCCTGCCCGGATGAGGGTGATCTACAAATACAACACCCTATTTTTTGACACTCCTGAAGAGATTTTTAAGTGGACCGGTGAGATAGTACTGCTCAAGTCCTATACACCGCCCCCACGAGAATGTGAGCTGCATGATGCTGATGATTTTTACATGTTCGTGACCTGTACTAGTATTCTGCAATTTTGGTAAGAAGTTGGTAAGGTCCTGAACGGCATATTCCAATGTGGCTTTTAGGCAAATCCTGAGATGATTGTTTTTGGATGCTTGCTAGGTCCAGGATTACTCCAGGGAAACAAACGCAAGTTGTTTTTCTAACCAATCTTACTGGATGCAAGAGAAATTTGTAAGCAGTGGCTATGTTCCGCTTGCCCTTCTAAGGCTGAATGGTGGCGCTCTTCTTACATATGTATGCAAGATGGACAGAAGCCATGCTCATAAAAAAAGATCTAGAATGTGTGCCCCTTGGCTAGGAGGAGAAAATCGGGAGAGCAGGCCAATGGCTAGCTAGACGGGCACGTGTGACACCCGGCTACCCCCTTGGTTTGAAGATTAGGTTGAAAAGGCTTTCAGATACGGTGTTGGGAAAAGCCTAGCCAACAAAAGTCAGAACCCTCTTCCTTAACTGAGAAACACAGCTCTTTCTGGTTGCAGGACAGGTGGGTAAATGGAGAGCTAGGCAGTCAGTCGGAAGTGAGTGTGGTAGTGGTGTGGTAAATGAGGACAAAAAAAAAGAAATACTTTACACAGTTAAGCCTGACTGCTCTGTGCCAAGCTACCAGACGGGGAGCATAGGTTAATATAGAGTTTGCCTGCCCCCTACCCTAACAAGGATTGTGGTTGCTGCTTGACCAGGGAACATACCCCGGGCAACCAGTAACCCAATTTTTAAACAGTTATAATTTACCCGCATTTCCATCAGTTTCAGGCCATCAGTTTCAGGCTTTGCATTCTGGTTTAGGGTCACGATTGACTGTCGTATCAAGACATTTACGGTTGAGGTGGAAATTTTCAGTCTTCGACATGGGGAAATAAGTTCAATCTGGTAGATGTATATTTTTACAATGATTAATCTTCTAACTAGTACAATCACAACTTTTGTAATCTTTTCGATTTTGTGGATGTATTGTTCGTTGGAAGACCAAGTTGTTCACTAGGTTCAATATTTTGTTAGCAGGGGATTTTAATGCTAAGTTGGGCACTATTTTGCTGCCTTCACATTCAATTTTTAACTTTGGAAACCAGGATCAAGACTCACAGCACAGCTTCAGGATGCTAGGGGTCACATGGTGAATAATTATTTAATGTCATATGATCTTCAGGATATTAAAAAAAAAGTATCTGCAACCATCCAGGTAGTGTTCTTTGGCTCCTCTTCTCCAGGCAGCACAGGCTCCCAGACTGCCCTGCGGCCAATCATGCGTGAGAGCAGCTTCAGAAATGGCCTGAGCGTCCTTGATTTGCGCTCCAGGACAGACTGGGAGTCTGTGCCTGCTCTCTCACCTGGGTTGAAAACAGCTCTCACTGCGCCTGAGAAGGCTGGCCAAACTATCATGCACGGTGAAGGGACTGCAGCTACCACTCCTCTCACTGACTGTCATCCCCCAAGCCCTGCCACGAAGACTCAGCAGGAAAGGAAAAATAAAACAAGTGTTTATTATCACTTTATTTTTCCTTTATTGACGCTTTTGTGGGGGCAACGCTGTTCTGCCATAGAAGAGAAGCCGCCGCTGGATGCCATAGTGCTACGCAGAAGAGAGTGCAAGCATGCACTTCAAAAAAATTGGATGGATCTGCAGAATAAGACCAGGGAAAAACTGTTCTATTAATATTATCCAAAGGATGCCCAGGTGTTTTGGAAGCTAGTTAACTCAAACATTTCCCCATGGGCCACAAGTAATAACTTGAAATTGAACATTGGTTCAATTTCATCAACGAGTTGGTTCATCATTTTCCCACCATGTATTGCCCCCTGATTGTGCTTGAGATTCTGTGGGTGGGAATCTTTCTTTTTTCCCCATTAGATTTCACATTTTCCTTATATGAGGTACCGGAAGCATTAAATGATAGCTCATTTAAAAAGATGGGGTCCAATGGAACTCTACAAAGGTAATCTGGAGTTTTGAGAGCCTCTCTTCACCAATATCATTTACGCCACGTTTAAAGTTAGCATCCAGTGTTTCAGCCGATCGGCAATAATTGTTCCAGTTTTGAAAAAGGGAAACATTCAGAAACCAAAATGTATTGTTGATCTTCGAGAACAATATCTAATCCGAGGTCCAGTACGATATCAGGAGAGGTTTAGGAACACTTGAGCAATGCCTTAACCTGCATTTGATGGTTAGCACATATAAAGTTGCTAAACGTAGTTCATTCATCTTCATTACTGTCATTACTATTAATTATATTTCTAAAGTGCACTATTGCCTAAAAGGCACCTTGGCGCTAGATATCTTTATACAAACAGTCAAGCTCTACCCTAACATTATATAGTCAAAAGTCCAGCCCTAACAGAATTCCTGAACTGACCAAGATATAGCTTTTATGGATCTTTTCTATGCGTGTGACAGTGTCAGTAGGTCCAAGCTATAGAAAATCCTAACTGTGATGGGGCTTGAGGTACAGCTGGTAAATGTTTTGTGCTCCTTGCATACCGATCTTACTGCCTCTGTAGATTCTGGGGGGTGGGGGGCGAATGCACTGACCCGCTCCCTTTCTTGTGGGGTGTCTGCCAGGGCTGTGTTTTGGTACCAATTTTGTTTTTAGTTTATGTTAATCCTCTGGAATTTTCTTTGGTTAGGAAGGGATGGGGTGTTCCAGTTGTGAACAATATGCACATTCTGCTGCTCTTGTATGCTGATGATGCAGTCTTGCAAGAACTCCAATGGGCGTAGGGTTTATGGAGAGTTTGAATCTGGAAACTAACTATGCCAAAATGTGTATTGTGACATCTGACCCTAAAATCATGAATACTCTTTGCTTGAAAATTAAGAGTAGGCCTATAGCTAAAATGAATCAGTTTCTATATCTGAGGATGTTTGTGGGACCCTGCATCTAAAACAGGAAGACTCATTTTCTGCAAGCAGTCAAACTATTTTCACCCTAATTTCTAATATAGGGAAAAAGCCTATTAGTCCTTAATTGGAAATATACAAGAGAAAAATGCATTCCCATTTTGACTTCTGGAGCAGGTATCTGGGGCTATAAGGATGTTGGCTGTAGAAGAAAATAGGGTTTGTAAATGTCTATTTGGAGCCCCATTGCTCAATCTGCACTTCATGATACTTGAAGAATTGGGGCTGGATTATGTTGAGGATCACATAAAACTACCTCCTTTACAAGTGTTGTGCCAGATTTGCAGTAATGACCAAGCCTCTTTAAATTAAGTAATAATAAAAGATTATCTCTATTGTGATTTAGGAGCCACGATTCCCTGCCTTCAGTACATTAGGGAAACCACCGTTGCACTTAGCTGGCCTTTTTTTTACCACAACCTCCCTGTATTAAACAAGAAGGATGAAGGGAGGATTAGGGAGTGTTTCTTGACTCACAGAAGGAATCAAAGAGACAAAGTAGAACCATCTATTCGTGAATACTGTCTAATTCAAACCTCTTTAGTGGCAGAGCCCTTTCCAGAACAGGTTTCCAGCTTTTGGGAATGGGCGTTAGTAACCAGGTTCATACTGGGTTCAATTAGGTGGTTACCTGACTTTCCCTTGGGACAATACTTGTCATCTAGCATTTGTAACTGCCCCTTTTATGAAGTGTTCTCCCGGAGTGCCAATTTTTAGACTGCGTTCATTTGCCAAGTGCTGGCCGGCTCTAATTTATCTGCACATATTGGACTATCCTGAGTTATGTTGAAGTGTAGATTTCTTTTCAAATCTGTTGTTCATTTCCATAACTCGTTAATTTTCTGATCAGTCCTTTGATACTGGGCTGCGGATGTACAGTGCATATTATTTTGTATTGTTTAAGAAAATATTTTATCTCCAGGTTTTATTGCTTTGAATATTGTTGTATTGTATTTTTGTGTATCATGTTTTTAATGCTTTTAACAAGATGATTTAGAACAAAAACAATTTTTATTTCTACCTAAATGTTTTTGTAAACCTTTGATTATCAGTTTTTAAGTGATTGATTCATTAACAATGGCATAAAGCAATGTTTCAGATGATTTCTTATTTCCAAGGACATTTGTTTTGTTAGGTTATTTACTGGCTCGGAAACAATTAAGTGCATTACCTCGCCATACACAGTATTTCCAACTGATGTCATTTCTACGTGAAAGCCAAGACTATAACATCTGGAAGGAACATCTAAAGTTACTACTGTGTCTTTTCTTAACCCCCTATATGAGAAGTACATATAAAGGATTTCCAAAGGCAATGATCTGTTATTCCAATGTGAATAAATTAGGTACTTTAAAACATATCACATTTGATGGCCGTATCTAAATTCCTTCTTGACTGGTTTCTCATTTTACATGTGTGATGAGGAGCAAACCTGCCTCCTGTTATCTGTACTACAACAAATATTAGATGGTTATCCTATCTTCTATAAACCCGGAATCCTAAAGGTGGTAGATATTGAGACCTAGAAATTTCTTTGATTTTTTTATAGGCTCTTCACCCACAGGTACCGTCTGTGGCATGCCTCATCATTGGATCCTCACTCAATACAGCTAACACATAATGAGATAGACTTTGATCTCCAGTATGTTCTCTTGATAAGCCTAGATGTTGAAAGCTTGTACACCAGTTTTCCATAGGAGAACACTCTGGATGTTATCCGAGAAACCCTGGAAACCACAGAGTGGACATACTCCACCCCACAAGAGTTTATTGTTGAGCGTGCTAGAATAACTTTAACGAAGAACGTCTTTGAATTCGAACTAATCCGGTTTCAACAAGTGCACATTACTTCCACGGGGAGTATATTCACCCCGACTGTAGCAGGACTGTATATCTATAACCTTAAGAGGAAAAATCTTCTGCACCACAGAAATCCATATAGACAGCATATTAAAACATGGAACAGCTATATCGATGACATCTTTCTGGTGTTGAAGAGAGATATATCAACCTCCATTAAGTACATAAAATGGTTGAATAGACAGGACAACAACCTTAGGCTCACACACACTATCAGCAATGAGTCCTTGACATTTCTATAAAAACAGGACCCACTCCTTCCTTGCACTCCTTTTTTCTTTCACTCAAATCTTACTCCATGAATTCAAATACTTTTCTTTTGAAAATTTATTTTCATTTTCAAATTATTTTTGTAGCGAGTTTTTCAGTTCATATTACTTCATGTATGTTTCATCATCTTTTACATGATTATGATTAGTCCCAATGCATTTCAAGCATTACGCTCTTCATCAGGTGATTATTTTTCTGAAAATACAATACACATATTTAAGTACTGTGGTCCGATAATGCAACAACTCCGACTGGAGCTAAATCATATAACAATTCTGTACATAGTTATTCTCTGTTCCCCCATTTCTAACACATCCTATGACCTTTCACCGCTCGTAAAAAACGTGTGGGTGTTCTACGTTCTAACTCATCACAATATTAAAGTGCACTGACCTTCAATACTTCACGTAAGTTCTCAACACTGTAAGAAAAAAAGAAGGAAATTTCTCTCAATGATTGTCTCTCTTAGTCTAATCGTTAAACTTGCTCTCGGTTGCCTTGTGTTGTTCTTACCTGGTGCGCGGTCATGATACACTTCCCTCGCTACCTTAGCGTTCGTCACTCTGGCCCTAAGTGCTGGTTGCGACTCTATACTCTTGTTCCGCTCACGTGACTACGTAAAACTACGTACAAGTTTACAAATTCTTAAAGGGATAGACTCTTATTATGGTACACTGGTCTGTACTATCGTTCCGCTCACGTGGCTACGTAAAAACAAGCAACTGAATATCAAGAGACCTTAATACGATACACAAAGAAATTAAATACATATGTTGAAAACATGTATTGAAAATTACGCAAGTATTCTGCTCTTGCATTAGTTGTGAATGATTTTGTACTATTGCGGTGTGGTTACTCCTAACATTAATAGGGTATGAATGAGAATTCATCTATACATATCCAAAATGCACAATAATACTGTCCCATGTGTCTTTACAAAAAACAATTTAAATCAGTTCGTTCATTGAGGCCTTTCGGCTGCATGGTGCATAAGAAGTTTATCCAAAACACTTCTCTCCTGAGTAAATGATTGTTATTGTCTCTTCCTGGAATGTTCGCAGCTATTTCCAGTATGCAGAATTTCAATTGGCTTGCATTGTGGTTAGCTTGATTGAAGTGGGTCGCTACTGTTGATTTTTGATTCTTCAATCTGATGTTACTCTTATGTTCAATTATACGTGTCTTCATTTTCCTTTGTGTTTTGCCCACATAGGATAACCCACATGGACAACGTAACATATAAATCACATTTTCTGTGTTGCAAGTACCTGATACTTTCAGGTTTATGGGAGTACCTTTGCTTGGGTGGTTGATGGTGTTTCCTTTAATAATGGCTGAACAGTTGCCACAATTGTAACATGGTAATGTCCCACTGTATTTGATTGTTTCCTGCATTTTTGGTTGTTTCAATAGTTCCTTCAGATTACGTGTTCTTTCATATGCAAAAATGGGTGGTTTGGAGAAAATGCCTTTGAAATCTTCCTCTAATGCCAGTAATGGCCAATGTTTCTTGATGATCTTTTTTATTTTGACACTTCTGGTGGAGTATTTTGACACAAACACACTTCTTTTTTCTTCTTGTTTTGGTACGGATCTCAATAAGTGTTGACGCTGTAATTTATCTGCTCTATTAGCTGCAGATTCCAAAATGGGTTCAGGGTAGCCCCTCTTTTTGAACTTGAGTAATGTAGCCTGTTTATGTTTCAAATATAGTTCTTCTGTGGATGCTATTCGTTTGATTCTGAGAATTTGTGAAAATGGTAAATGATGTTTTAGCGAGTTCTGATGAAAGCTGTTATAATGAAGTAGATTGTTTCTGTCAGTATTTTTAGTGTATACACTTGTGGTGATTTTTCCTTCAGTGTTGGTTAGTAACACATCCAAGAATGATAATTCTTTGTTGTTCATAGTGCTTGTGAACTGAATTCTGTCATCTTTTGAGTTTAATTCGTACAATGCTTGCTTCAAAGTTATTTCACTTCCTCTCCAGAGTACAAAAATGTCGTCAATATATCTCTTGTATATTATTAGATTGTTTTTCCACGTTTCGTTTTCCAGTATGTGCTCAACCTCAAATTTGTGCATAAAAATGTTCGCATAGGTCGGCGCGGCACAATTGCCCATCGAAGTACCAGATGCTTGTATATAAAATGTATCTTCCCACTTGAAATAGCTATGATATAGCGTGAAGTGCAAGAGTTCCATTATGAATATCTTCAGATCCTCTGGTTTCTCTTCTCGTACCAACATGCTTTCAACTGCAGATAACCCCAAATCATGGGGAATTGAGGTATATAACGACTTCACGTCTATACTTGCCATGATCATGTCTTTTGTAAATTTACCTTGTTCTTCTTCCAGAATGTTAAGAAAGTGGGTTGTATCTTTTATATAGGTACTTGTATTTTGCACTATGTTTTGTAGGTGTTTGTCTATATACTTCCCTATAGGTTCATGGATCGATCCTATGGTTGATACAATTGGACGTAGTGGTGGCTGATTCAGATCTTTATGTATTTTTGGCGTCATATATATGTATGGCACAGTTGGATTGTCTTTAATGAGGTAGTCCTTCTCTTTTTGACCGATGGTTCCTTTGGTCATTGCATTGTCAATGATTGTTTTCAAAATTCTCATGAATTCTTTAGTCGGGTCTGCTGTCATTATGGTATAGGTATTTCGATCTTGGACATGTTCTTTCACTCTGTTGTTATAATAACTGGTATCCATTATAACTAAAGCTCCTCCTTTATCTGCTTGTCTGATTGTGATCTCCCTGTTATTCGCTAGTTTTTGCAAAATGTTCTTTTCTTGATTTGTCATGTTTGATTGTTTTGTCTTGGGTGATTTGAAAATGTCTTCTATTTCTGTTGCTACTACTTTTTCGAATGCGTCCAACACTTTATGGCTTACAGGGGCCATATATTTACTTTTGCTTCTCAAGCCCATCAACGTGTTTTCTTTGGTTGGCGTGATTGTTGGTTCAATTACGTTGTCATAAAAATGTCTTAGTCTCAAGGATCTTAGAAATTTATATAGACAAACTTTTGTTTCTAAGAGATTTGAATGGTACGTCGGTACGTATGATGATCCTTTTTGTAATATTTTTGATTCTTGATCTGTTATTCTTTGGCTTGATATGTTTATTACTAAATTTTCAGGACTTGACTCCTCGTGTTTTGAGCTACAGCTTCTCGACTTGGTTTTTTTTTTGCTCCTCCTGGTTCTGTTTGCGGTGCTTGGCCCACTTCTAAAAAATTACCTGTCGTTGGTGCTGATGTACTTGCGTCTGTTTGATTGTCGATATCTTGTGTGTTGAGTTGAGTTGGTGGACCTGGTCTCGGTCTCCTGTCATATGTGCGACGACTTTGTTGAGTGTCATCAGATGATGTATCGTCAGTCGACACGTTTGCTTTCTGTTGGCGTCTTTTCGCGTAAATGTCAGCCCATGAGTAAACTTCCCCCAATCTATAGTCTGTCGTATCCCTTTTGAACTTCCTTAACTTCCTGTCGTTTATTTCCTTTGTGTACTCTTCTAATTTTTTATTGGTGTCATCCAAAATTTTGCTCCATTCGTCTTTGGTTGTTATTTTTACTAACTCCTCTTTGACTTGGTTTATTTCCTTAGTAAGATCCTCTATTAATTTCGCGAGTTCTTCAACGATGAGTAATATGAGATCTAATGAACATTTATTTAGTATTGCTTGCCAACGTTCTGTGAATCTTGCGTTGTTTTTACACAATGTCGATTTAAGGGCTATTCTTAGACCACGTGGAATGCGCTGCGCCTTGTGATATTTAATAAGGGTGCTTGCGTGCAGTTTTTGATTTACGATCCTTTTGGATATGTATAGTAATTGTTTTAAGGTGGCTTCTTTGGACCTAGTGCTTGGGATTATATCTTCAGTTTCCTCTATGAGAGAGTAAATACGACTAGTGTCATCTTCTGTAAAAACTAGAGTTTCCGCTCTATGTTCTGTTGTATGTGCTATTTCCGCAAATTGCATGTTGGTTTAATATTGGTTCGGTGTTGGTGCAGGTACCACTTCGCTCAGACGTGAACAATGTGCAAATGTTTGGTTTGTGGTAGTGCACTCTTGGTCTCCCTAGTTTGTTTGTTTCAAAATTTGGTCATACAGGTCGTTGGTGCATAGGTTGGTACCCTACTGAGCTTTTAGGGTATGTGTACAAAGTCTTGACATGTGTGCTCTGTAAAAACAGGACCCACTCCTTCCTTGCACTCCTTTTTTCTTTCACTCAAATCTTACTCCATAAATTCAAATACTTTTCTTTTGAAAATTTATTTTCATTTTCAAATTATTTTTGTAGCGAGTTTTTCAGTTCATATTACTTCATGTATGTTTCATCATCTTTTACATGATTATGATTAGTCCCAATGCATTTCAAGCATTACGCTCTTCATCAGGGGATTATTTTTCTGAAAATACAATACACATATTTAAGTACTGTGGTCCGATAATGCAACAACTCCGACTGGAGCTAAATCATATAACAATTCTGTACATAGTTATTCTCTGTTCCCCCATTTCTAACACATCCTATGACCTTTCACCGCTCGTAAAAAACGTGTGGGTGTTCTACGTTCTAACTCATCACAATATTAAAGTGCACTGACCTTCAATACTTCACGTAAGTTCTCAACACTGTAAGAAAAAAAGAAGGAAATTTCTCTCAATGATTGTCTATCTTAGTCTAATCGTTAAACTTGCTCTCGGTTGCCTTGTGTTGTTCTTACCTGGTGCACGGTCATGATACACTTCCCTCGCTACCTTAGCGTTCGTCACTCTGGCCCTAAGTGCTGGTTGCGACTCTATACTCTTGTTCCGCTCACGTGACTACGTAAAACTACGTACAAGTTTACAAATTCTTAAAGGGATAGACTCTTATTATGGTACACTGGTCTGTACTATCGTTCCGCTCACGTGGCTACGTAAAAACAAGCAACTGAATATCAAGAGACCTTAATACGATACACAAAGAAATTAAATACATATGTTGAAAACATGTATTGAAAATTACGCAAGTATTCTGCTCTTGCATTAGTTGTGAATGATTTTGTACTATTGCGGTGTGGTTACTCCTAACATTAATAGGGTATGAATGAGAATTCATCTATACATATCCAAAATGCACAATAATACTGTCCCATGTGTCTTTACAAAAAACAATTTAAATCAGTTCGTTCATTGAGGCCTTTCGGCTGCATGGTGCATAAGAAGTTTATCCAAAACACTTCTCTCCTGAGTAAATGATTGTTATTGTCTCTTCCTGGAATGTTCGCAGCTATTTCCAGTATGCAGAATTTCAATTGGCTTGCATTGTGGTTAGCTTGATTGAAGTGGGTCGCTACTGTTGATTTTTGATTCTTCAATCTGATGTTACTCTTATGGTCAATTATACGTGTCTTTATTTTCCTTTGTGTTTTGCCCACATAGGATAACCCACATGGACAACGTAACATATAAATCACATTTTCTGTGTTGCAAGTACCTGATACTTTCAGGTTTATGGGAGTACCTTTGCTTGGGTGGTTGATGGTGTTTCCTTTAATAATGGCTGAACAGTTGCCACAATTGTAACATGGTAATGTCCCACTGTATTTGATTGTTTCCTGCATTTTTGGTTGTTTCAATAGTTCCTTCAGATTACGTGTTCTTTCATATGCAAAAATGGGTGGTTTGGAGAAAATGCCTTTGAAATCTTCCTCTAATGCCAGTAATGGCCAATGTTTCTTGATGATCTTTTTTATTTTGACACTTCTGGTGGAGTATTTTGACACAAACACACTTCTTTTTTCTTCTTGTTTTGGTACGGATCTCAATAAGTGTTGACGCTGTAATTTATCTGCTCTATTAGCTGCAGATTCCAAAATGGGTTCAGGGTAGCCCCTCTTTTTGAACTGAGTAATGTAGCCTGTTTATGTTTCAAATATAGTTCTTCTGTGGATGCTATTCATTTGATTCTGAGAATTTGTGAAAATGGTAAATGATGTTTTAGCGAGTTCTGATGAAAGCTGTTATAATGAAGTAGATTGTTTCTGTCAGTATTTTTAGTGTATACACTTGTGGTGATTTTTCCTTCAGTGTTGGTTAGTAACACATCCAAGAATGATAATTCTTTGTTGTTCATAGTGCTTGTGAACTGAATTCTGTCATCTTTTGAGTTTAATTCGTACAATGCTTGCTTCAAAGTTATTTCACTTCCTCTCCAGAGTACAAAAATGTAGTCAATATATCTCTTGTATATTATTAGATTGTTTTTCCACGTTTCGTTTTCCAGTATGTGCTCAACCTCAAATTTGTGCATAAAAATGTTCGCATAGGTCGGCGCGGCACAATTGCCCATGGAAGTACCAGATGCTTGTATATAAAATGTATCTTCCCACTTGAAATAGCTATGATATAGCGTGAAGTGCAAGAGTTCCATTATGAATATCTTCAGATCCTCTGGTTTCTCTTCTCGTACCAACATGCTTTCAACTGCAGATAACCCCAAATCATGGGGAATTGAGGTATATAACGACTTCACGTCTATACTTGCCATGATCATGTCTTTTGTAAATTTACCTTGTTCTTCTTCCAGAATGTTAAGAAAGTGGGTTGTATCTTTTATATAGGTACTTGTATTTTGCACTATGTTTTGTAGGTGTTTGTCTATATACTTCCCTATAGGTTCATGGATCGATCCTATGGTTGATACAATTGGACGTAGTGGTGGCTGATTCAGATCTTTATGTATTTTTGGCGTCATATATATGTATGGCACAGTTGGATTGTCTTTAATGAGGTAGTCCTTCTCTTTTTGACCGATGGTTCCTTTGGTCATTGCATTGTCAATGATTGTTTTCAAAATTCTCATGAATTCTTTAGTCGGGTCTGCTGTCATTATGGTATAGGTATTTCGATCTTGGACATGTTCTTTCACTCTGTTGTTATAATAACTGGTATCCATTATAACTAAAGCTCCTCCTTTATCTGCTTGTCTGATTGTGATCTCCCTGTTATTCGCTAGTTTTTGCAAAATGTTCTTTTCTTGATTTGTCATGTTTGATTGTTTTGTCTTGGGTGATTTGAAAATGTCTTCTATTTCTGTTGCTACTACTTTTTCGAATGCGTCCAACACTTTATGGCTTACAGGGGCCATGTATTTACTTTTGCTTCTCAAGCCCATCAACGTGTTTTCTTTGGTTGGCGTGATTGTTGGTTCAATTACGTTGTCATAAAAATGTCTTAGTCTCAAGGATCTTAGAAATTTATATAGACAAACTTTTGTTTCTAAGAGATTTGAATGGTACGTCGGTACGTATGATGATCCTTTTTGTAATATTTTTGATTCTTGATCTGTTATTCTTTGGCTTGATATGTTTATTACTAAATTTTCAGGACTTGACTCCTCGTGTTTTGAGCTACAGCTTCTCGACTTGGTTGTTTTTTTGCTCCTCCTGGTTCTGTTTGCGGTGCTTGGCCCACTTCTAAAAAATTACCTGTCGTTTGTGCTGATGTACTTGCGTCTGTTTGATTGTCGATATCTTGTGTGTTGAGTTGAGTTGGTGGACCTGGTCTCGGTCTCCTGTCATATGTGCGACGACTTTGTTGAGTGTCATCAGATGATGTATCGTCAGTCGACACGTTTGCTTTCTGTTGGCGTCTTTTCGCGTAAATGTCAGCCCATGAGTAAACTTCCCCCAATCTATAGTCTGTCGTATCCCTTTTGAACTTCCTTAACTTCCTGTCGTTTATTTCCTTTGTGTACTCTTCTAATTTTTTATTGGTGTCATCCAAAATTTTGCTCCATTCGTCTTTGGTTGTTATTTTTACTAACTCCTCTTTGACTTGGTTTATTTCCTTAGTAAGATCCTCTATTAATTTCGCGAGTTCTTCAACGATGAGTAATATGAGATCTAATGAACATTTATTTAGTATTGCTTGCCAACGTTCTGTGAATCTTGCGTTGTTTTTACACAATGTCGATTTAAGGGCTATTCTTAGACCACGTGGAATGCGCTGCGCCTTGTGATATTTAATAAGGGTGCTTGCGTGCAGTTTTTGATTTACGATCCTTTTGGATATGTATAGTAATTGTTTTAAGGTGGCTTCTTTGGACCTAGTGCTTGGGATTATATCTTCAGTTTCCTCTATGAGAGAGTAAATACGACTAGTGTCATCTTCTGTAAAAACTAGAGTTTCCGCTCTATGTTCTGTTGTATGTGCTATTTCCGCAAATTGCATGTTGGTTTAATATTGGTTCGGTGTTGGTGCAGGTACCACTTCGCTCAGACGTGAACAATGTGCAAATGTTTGGTTTGTGGTAGTGCACTCTTGGTCTCCCTAGTTTGTTTGTTTCAAAATTTGGTCATACAGGTCGTTGGTGCATAGGTTGGTACCCTACTGAGCTTTTAGGGTATGTGTACAAAGTCTTGACATGTGTGCTCTGTAAAAACAGGACCCACTCCTTCCTTGCACTCCTTTTTTCTTTCACTCAAATCTTACTCCATAAATTCAAATACTTTTCTTTTGAAAATTTATTTTCATTTTCAAATTATTTTTGTAGCGAGTTTTTCAGTTCATATTACTTCATGTATGTTTCATCATCTTTTACATGATTATGATTAGTCCCAATGCATTTCAAGCATTACGCTCTTCATCAGGGGATTATTTTTCTGAAAATACAATACACATATTTAAGTACTGTGGTCCGATAATGCAACAACTCCGACTGGAGCTAAATCATATAACAATTCTGTACATAGTTATTCTCTGTTCCCCCATTTCTAACACATCCTATGACCTTTCACCGCTCGTAAAAAACGTGTGGGTGTTCTACGTTCTAACTCATCACAATATTAAAGTGCACTGACCTTCAATACTTCACGTAAGTTCTCAACACTGTAAGAAAAAAAGAAGGAAATTTCTCTCAATGATTGTCTCTCTTAGTCTAATCGTTAAACTTGCTCTCGGTTGCCTTGTGTTGTTCTTACCTGGTGCGCGGTCATGATACACTTCCCTCGCTACCTTAGCGTTCGTCACTCTGGCTGGTTGCGACTCTATACTCTTGTTCCGCTCACGTGACTACGTAAAACTACGTACAAGTTTACAAATTCTTAAAGGGATAGACTCTTATTATGGTACACTGGTCTGTACTATCGTTCCGCTCACGTGGCTACGTAAAAACAAGCAACTGAATATCAAGAGACCTTAATACGATACACAAAGAAATTAAATACATATGTTGAAAACATGTATTGAAAATTACGCAAGTATTCTGCTCTTGCATTAGTTGTGAATGATTTTGTACTATTGCGGTGTGGTTACTCCTAACATTAATAGGGTATGAATGAGAATTCATCTATACATATCCAAAATGCACAATAATACTGTCCCATGTGTCTTTACAAAAAACAATTTAAATCAGTTCGTTCATTGAGGCCTTTCGGCTGCATGGTGCATAAGAAGTTTATCCAAAACACTTCTCTCCTGAGTAAATGATTGTTATTGTCTCTTCCTGGAATGTTCGCAGCTATTTCCAGTGTTTTGGATAAACTTCTTATGCACCATGCAGCCGAAAGGCCTCAATGAACAAACTGATTTAAACCAACATGCAATTTGCGGAAATAGCACATACAACAGAACATAGAGCGGAAACTCTAGTTTTTACAGAAGATGACACTAGTCGTATTTACTCTCTCATAGAGGAAACTGAAGATATAATCCCAAGCACTGGGTCCAAATAAGCCACCTTAAAACAATTACTATACATATCCAAAAGGATCGTAAATCAAAAACTGCACGCAAGCACCCTTATTAAATATCACAAGGCGCAGCGCATTCCACGTGGTCTAAGAATAGCCCTTAAATCGACATTGTGTAAAAACAACGCAAGATTCACAGAACGTTGGCAAGCAATACTAAATAAATGTTCATTAGATCTCATATTACTCATCGTTGAAGAACTCGCGAAATTAATAGAGGATCTTACTAAGGAAATAAACCAAGTCAAAGAGGAGTTAGTAAAAATAACAACCAAAGACGAATGGAGCAAAATTTTGGATGACACCAATAAAAAATTAGAAGAGTACACAAAGGAAATAAACGACAGGAAGTTAAGGAAGTTCAAAAGGGATACGACAGACTATAGATTGGGGGAAGTTTACTCATGGGCTGACATTTACGCGAAAAGACGCCAACAGAAAGCAAACGTGTCGACTGACGATACATCATCTGATGACACTCAACAAAGTCGTCGCACATATGACAGGAGACCGAGACCAGGTCCACCAACTCAACTCAACTCAACACACAAGATATCGACAATCAAACAGACGCAAGTACATCAGCACAAACGACAGGTAATTTTTTAGAAGTGGGCCAAGCACCGCAAACAGAACCAGGAGGAGCAAAAAAACAACCAAGTCGAGAAGCTGTAGCTCAAAACACGAGGAGTCAAGTCCTGAAAATTTAGTAATAAACATATCAAGCCAAAGAATAACAGATCAAGAATCAAAAATATTACAAAAAGGATCATCATACGTACCGACGTACCATTCAAATCTCTTAGAAACAAAAGTTTGTCTATATAAATTTCTAAGATCCTTGAGACTAAGACATTTTTATGACATCGTAATTGAACCAACAATCACGCCAACCAAAGAAAACACGTTGATGGGCTTGAGAAGCAAAAGTAAATATATGGCCCCTGTAAGCCATAAAGTGTTGGACGCATTCGAAAAAGTAGTAGCAACAGAAATAGAAGACATTTTCAAATCACCCAAGACAAAACAATCAAACATGACAAATCAAGAAAAGAACATTTTGCAAAAACTAGCGAATAACAGGGAGATCACAATCAGACAAGCAGATAAAGGAGGAGCTTTAGTTATAATGGATACCAGTTATTATAACAACAGAGTGAAAGAACATGTCCAAGATCGAAATACCTATACCATAATGACAACAGACCCGACTAAAGAATTCATGAGAATTTTGAAAACAATCATTGACAATGCAATGACCAAAGGAACCATCGGTCAAAAAGAGAAGGACTACCTCATTAAAGACAATCCAACTGTGCCATACATATATATGACGCCAAAAATACATAAAGATCTGAATCAGCCACCACTACGTCCAATTGTATCAACCATAGGATCGATCCATGAACCTATAGGGAAGTATATAGACAAACACCTACAAAACATAGTGCAAAATACAAGTACCTATATAAAATATACAACCCACTTTCTTAACATTCTGGAAGAAGAACAAGGTAAATTTAGAAAAGACATGATCATGGCAAGTATAGACGTGAAGTCGTTATATACCTCAATTCCCCATGATTTGGGGTTATCTGCAGTTGAAAGCATGTTGGTACCAGAAGAGAAACCAGAGGATCTGAAGATATTCATAATGGAACTCTTGCACTTCACGCTATATCATAGCTATTTCAAGTGGGAAGATACATTTTATATACAAGCATCTGGTACTTCCATGGGCAATTGTGCCGCGCCGACCTATGCGAACATTTTTATGCACAAATTTGAGGTTGAGCACATACTGGAAAACGAAACGTGGAAAAACAATCTAATAATATACAAGAGATATATTGACGACATTTTTGTACTCTGGAGAGGAAGTGAAATAACTTTGAAGCAAGAATTGTACGAATTAAACTCAAAAGATGACAGAATTCAGTTCACAAGCACTATGAACAACAAAGAATTATCATTCTTGGATGTGTTACTAACCAACACTGAAGGAAAAATCACCACAAGTGTATACACTAAAAATACTGACAGAAACAATCTACTTCATTATAACAGCTTTCATCAGAACTCGCTAAAACATCATTTACCATTTTCACAAATTCTCAGAATCAAACGAATAGCATCCACAGAAGAACTATATTTGAAACATAAACAGGCTACATTACTCGAGTTCAAAAAGAGAGGCTACCCTGAACCCATTTTGGAATCTGCAGCTAATAGAGCAGATAAATTACAGCGTCAACACTTATTGAGATCCGTACCAAAACAAGAAGAAAAAAGAAGTGTGTTTGTGTCAAAATACTCCACCAGAAGTGTCAAAATAAAAAAATCATCAAGAAACATTGGCCATTACTGGCATTAGAGGAAGATTTCAAAGGCATTTTCTCCAAACCACCCATTTTTGCATATGAAAGAACACGTAATCTGAAGGAACTATTGAAACAACCAAAAATGCAGGAAACAATCAAATACAGTGGGACATTACCATGTTACAATTGTGGCAACTGTTCAGCCATTATTAAAGGAAACACCATCAACCACCCAAGCAAAGGTACACCCATAAACCTGAAAGTATCAGGTACTTGCAACACAGAAAATGTGATTTATATGTTACGTTGTCCATGTGGGTTATCCTATGTGGGCAAAACACAAAGGAAAATAAAGACACGTATAATTGAACATAAGAGTAACATCAGATTGAACATCAAAAATCAACAGTAGCGACCCACTTCAATCAAGCTAACCACAATGCAAGCCAATTGAAATTCTGCATACTGGAAATAGCTGCGAACATTCCAGGAAGAGACAATAACAATCATTTACTCAGGAGAGAAGTGTTTTGGATAAACTTCTTATGCACCATGCAGCCGAAAGGCCTCAATGAACGAACTGATTTAAATTGTTTTTTGTAAAGACACATGGGACAGTATTATTGTGCATTTTGGATATGTATAGATGAATTCTCATTCATACCCTATTAATGTTAGGAGTAACCACACCGCAATAGTACAAAATCATTCACAACTAATGCAAGAGCAGAATACTTGCGTAATTTTCAATACATGTTTTTAACATATGTATTTAATTTCTTTGTGTATCGTATTAAGGTCTCTTCATATTCAGTTGCTTGTTTTTACGTAGCCACGTGAGCGGAACGATAGTACAGACCAGTGTACCATAATAAGAGTCTATCCCTTTAAGAATTTGTAAACTTGTACGTAGTTTTACGTAGTCACGTGAGCGGAACAAGAGTATAGAGTCGCAACCAGCACTTAGGGCCAGAGTGACGAACGCTAAGGTAGCGAGGGAAGTGTATCATGACCGCGCACCAGGTAAGAACAACACAAGGCAACCAAGAGCAAGTTTAACGATTAGACTAAGAGAGACAATCATTGAGAGAAATTTCCTTCTTTTTTTCTTACAGTGTTGAGAACTTACGTGAAGTATTGAAGGTCAGTGCACTTTAATATTGTGATGAGTTAGAACGTAGAACACCCACACGTTTTTACGAGCGGTGAAAGGTCATAGGATGTGTTAGAAATGGGGGAACAGAGAATAACTATGTACAGAATTGTTATATGATTTAGCTCCAGTCGGAGTTGTTGCATTATCGGACCACAGTACTTAAATATGTGTATTGTATTTTCAGAAAAATAATCCCCTGATGAAGAGCGTAATGCTTGAAATGCATTGGGACTAATCATAATCATGTAAAAGATGATGAAACATACATGAAGTAATATGAACTGAAAAACTCGCTACAAAAATAATTTGAAAATGAAAATAAATTTTCAAAAGAAAAGTATTTGAATTTATGGAGTAAGATTTGAGTGAAAGAAAAAAGGAGTGCAAGGAAGGAGTGGGTCCTGTTTTTACAGAGCACACATGTCAAGACTTTGTACACATACCCTAAAAGCTCAGTAGGGTACCAACCTATGCACCAACGACCTGTATGACCAAATTTTGAAACAAACAAACTAGGGAGACCAAGAGTGCACTACCACAAACCAAACATTTGCACATTGTTCACGTCCTGCACCAACACCGAACCAATATTAAACCAACATGCAATTTGCGGAAATAGCACATACAACAGAACATAGAGCGGAAACTCTAGTTTTTACAGAAGATGACACTAGTCGTATTTACTCTCTCATAGAGGAAACTGAAGATATAATCCCAAGCACTGGGTCCAAAGAAGCCACCTTAAAACAATTACTATACATATCCAAAAGGATCGTAAATCAAAAACTGCTCGCAAGCACCTTTATTAAATATCACAAGGCGCAGCGCATTCCACGTGGTCTAAGAATAGCCCTTAAATCGACATTGTGTAAAAACAACGCAAGATTCACAGAACGTTGGCAAGCAATACTAAATAAATGTTCATTAGATCTCATATTACTCATCGTTGAAGAACTCGCGAAATTAATAGAGGATCTTACTAAGGAAATAAACCAAGTCAAAGAGGAGTTAGTAAAAATAACAACCAAAGACGAATGGAGCAAAATTTTGGATGACACCAATAAAAAATTAGAAGAGTACACAAAGGAAATAAACGACAGGAAGTTAAGGAAGTTCAAAAGGGATACGACAGACTATAGATTGGGGGAAGTTTACTCATGGGCTGACATTTACGCGAAAAGACGCCAACAGAAACCAAACGTGTCGACTGACGATACATCATCTGATGACACTCAACAAAGTCGTCGCACATATGACAGGAGACCGAGACCAGGTCCACCAACTCAACTCAACACACAAGATATCGACAATCAAACAGACGCAAGTACATCAGCACAAACGACAGGTAATTTTTTAGAAGTGGGCCAAGCACCGCAAACAGAACCAGGAGGAGCAAAAAAACAACCAAGTCGAGAAGCTGTAGCTCAAAACACGAGGAGTCAATTCCTGAAAATTTAGTAATAAACATATCAAGCCAAAGAATAACAGATCAAGAATCAAAAATATTACAAAAAGGATCATCATACGTACCGACGTACCATTCAAATCTCTTAGAAACAAAAGTTTGTCTATATAAATTTCTAAGATCCTTGAGACTAAGACATTTTTATGACAACGTAATTGAACCAACAATCACGCCAACCAAAGAAAGCACGTTGATGGGCTTGAGAAGCAAAAATAAATATATGGCCCCTGTAAGCCATAAAGTGTTGGACGCATTCGAAAAAGTAGTAGCAACAGAAATAGAAGACATTTTCAAATCACCCAAGACAAAACAATCAAACATGACAAATCAAGAAAAGAACATTTTGCAAAAACTAGCGAATAACAGGGAGATCACAATCAGACAAGCAGATAAAGGAGGAGCTTTAGTTATAATGGATACCAGTTATTATAACAACAGAGTGAAAGAACATGTCCAAGATCGAAATACCTATACCATAATGACAACAGACCCGACTAAAGAATTCATGAGAATTTTGAAAACAATCATTGACAATGCAATGACCAAAGGAACCATCGGTCAAAAAGAGAAGGACTACCTCATTAAAGACAATCCAACTGTGCCATACATATATATGACGCCAAAAATACATAAAGATCTGAATCAGCCACCACTACGTCCAATTGTATCAACCATAGGATCGATCCATGAACCTATAGGGAAGTATATAGACAAACACCTACAAAACATAGTGCAAAATACAAGTACCTATATAAAAGATACAACCCACTTTCTTAACATTCTGGAAGAAGAACAAGGTAAATTTACAAAAGACATGATCATGGCAAGTATAGACGTGAAGTCGTTATATACCTCAATTCCCCATGATTTGGGGTTATCTGCAGTTGAAAGCATGTTGGTACGAGAAGAGAAACCAGAGGATCTGAAGATATTCATAATGGAACTCTTGCTCTTCACGCTATATCATAGCTATTTCAAGTGGGAAGATACATTTTATATACAAGCATCTGGTACTTCCATGGGCAATTGTGCCGCGCCGACCTATGCGAACATTTTTATGCACAAATTTGAGGTTGAGCACATACTGGAAAACGAAACGTGGAAAAACAATCTAATAATATACAAGAGATATATTGACGACATTTTTGTACTCTGGAGAGGAAGTGAAATAACTTTGAAGCAAGCATTGTACGAATTAAACTCAAAAGATGACAGAATTCAGTTCACAAGCACTATGAACAACAAAGAATTATCATTCTTGGATGTGTTACTAACCAACACTGAAGGAAAAATCACCACAAGTGTATACACTAAAAATACTGACAGAAACAATCTACTTCATTATAACAGCTTTCATCAGAACTCGCTAAAACATCATTTACCATTTTCACAAATTCTCAGAATCAAACGAATAGCATCCACAGAAGAACTATATTTGAAACATAAACAGGCTACATTACTCAAGTTCAAAAAGAGGGGCTACCCTGAACCCATTTTGGAATCTGCAGCTAATAGAGCAGATAAATTACAGCGTCAACACTTATTGAGATCCGTACCAAAACAAGAAGAAAAAAGAAGTGTGTTTGTGTCAAAATACTCCACCAGAAGTGTCAAAATAAAAAAGATCATCAAGAAACATTGGCCATTACTGGCATTAGAGGAAGATTTCAAAGGCATTTTCTCCAAACCACCCATTTTTGCATATGAAAGAACACGTAATCTGAAGGAACTATTGAAACAACCAAAAATGCAGGAAACAATCAAATACAGTGGGACATTACCATGTTACAATTGTGGCAACTGTTCAGCCATTATTAAAGGAAACACCATCAACCACCCAAGCAAAGGTACTCCCATAAACCTGAAAGTATCATGTACTTGCAACACAGAAAATGTGATTTATATGTTACGTTGTCCATGTGGGTTATCCTATGTTGGCAAAACACAAAGGAAAATAAAGACACGTATAATTGAACATAAGAGTAACATCAGATTGAAGAATCAAAAATCAACAGTAGCGACCCACTTCAATCAAGCTAACCACAATACAAGCCAATTGAAATTCTGCATACTGGAAATAGCTGCGAACATTCCAGGAAGAGACAATAACAATCATTTACTCAGGAGAGAAGTGTTTTGGATAAACTGCTTATGCACCATGCAGCCGAAAGGCCTCAATGAACGAACTGATTTAAATTGTTTTTTGTAAAGACACATGGGACAGTATTATTGTGCATTTTGGATATGTATAGATGAATTCTCATTCATACCCTATTAATGTTAGGAGTAACCACACCGCAATAGTACAAAATCATTCACAACTAATGCAAGAGCAGAATACTTGCGTAATTTTCAATACATGTTTTCAACATATGTATTTAATTTCTTTGTGTATCGTATTAAGGTCTCTTGATATTCAGTTGTTTGTTTTTACGTAGCCACGTGAGCGGAACGATAGTACAGACCAGTGTACCATAATAAGAGTCTATCCCTTTAAGAATTTGTAAACTTGTACGTAGTTTTACGTAGTCACGTGAGCGGAACAAGAGTATAGAGTCGCAACCAGCCAGAGTGACGAACGCTAAGGTAGCGAGGGAAGTGTATCATGACCGCGCACCAGGTAAGAACAACACAAGGCAACCGAGAGCAAGTTTAACGATTAGACTAAGAGAGACAATCATTGAGAGAAATTTCCTTCTTTTTTTCTTACAGTGTTGAGAACTTACGTGAAGTATTGAAGGTCAGTGCACTTTAATATTGTGATGAGTTAGAACGTAGAACACCCACACGTTTTTTACGAGCGGTGAAAGGTCATAGGAGGTCATAGGATGTGTTAGAAATGGGGGAACAGAGAATAACTATGTACAGAATTGTTATATGATTTAGCTCCAGTCGGAGTTGTTGCATTATCGGACCACAGTACTTAAATATGTGTATTGTATTTTCAGAAAAATAATCCCCTGATGAAGAGCGTAATGCTTGAAATGCATTGGGACTAATCATAATCATGTAAAAGATGATGAAACATACATGAAGTAATATGAACTGAAAAACTCGCTACAAAAATAATTTGAAAATGAAAATAAATTTTCAAAAGAAAAGTATTTGAATTTATGGAGTAAGATTTGAGTGAAAGAAAAAAGGGGTGCAAGGAAGGAGTGGGTCCTGTTTTTACAGAGCACACATGTCAAGACTTTGTACACATACCCTAAAAGCTCAGTAGGGTACCAACCTATGACCAAATTTTGAAACAAACAAACTAGGGAGACCAAGAGTGCACTACCACAAACCAAACATTTGCTCCTTGACATTTCTAGACATAGGTGGTACACGACAAACTGATACCTTTCACAAGCATACAGACAAGAATAGCCTGCTGAAATTGGACAACTTTCACCCAAATCCATTGAGAGAAATTCTCCCTTATGGGCAATTTCTGTGGCTGCAAAAGTCAGGTCTCTGACTTTAGGAAACGGGTAGAGTCCCTCGTAGAAAAACTGGGAGACCTGGATTATCTGGAACGGATTATCCAGAGAACAAAGAAAATGGCTAGAAATCAAAATCGAGTGACCCAACTTGAGACCCCTTTAAAAAAGAACCTACCCTGGCATTTGTAACAAATTAAAATATCAGTTCAGATTATGTAAAAAAAACATAAAGAAGAACTAGCTCCTCCTTAAAGGGCAAGGAGCCTGAGAGATACCTTAGTACACACAAGACCCAAACAGACGAGGAAAATTAGAAATACTATACACCGTTCTCTGGGTCTTTCAAAGTAGTGGGGCTTTCCCCCTGTGGACAGTGTAGTAGCTCTAATTTAACGTTGCCTACTAATTACCAGTCCCTTGGTAGCTAAGGAGACACATCATCTGTAACATGAAGCAGATTCTATATATGATAACCTGCTTATGTGGCCTTAGGTATATAGGGATGACAACCTGCAAGGTCAGGATCAGGATATGCAAGCACAGGAGTAATATTCACTACAAGCGAAGAACTACAAACATGGCTGAACACTTCATTACCAGGGCCCACAATGCACAAGATCTCAGATGAGTTGTAATGGAACAAGTAGATGGGGATAACGGATGCATTGCGAAGATCCCCTACAAAAAGAGCAGTGCTGGATATATAGATTATCCACCCATAAACAAGGTCTAAACTACGACATTCCTTAGTGGAATATACTGTAGAATATGTGACCATCTCTAGAGGTCCTGTGTAGGGTGACGAGTTAGCACATAAAGAAGCATTACATGCAATGACTATGTGTTGGACTTGGCCCTTTTTGCAGGGTCATCCCTGAACTTTTTGCCTTCCTCCTGTATTTTGCCTGACCTGTTTTTGTTGGATTATGACTCTGGGCACTTTACCACTGCTGATCAGTGCTAACGTGCATATGCTCTCCCTATTTTAAATTGATGTATGGACTATTGATTCCATGATTGGCTGATTTGGTGTACTTGTCAGACCCTAGTACAGTGCACTGAGTGTGCCCAGGGCTTATAAACCAAATGCTGCTGGTGGGCTTGCAGCACTGGTTGTGCCACCCACAGAAGCAGCCTGTAAAAGTATGTCTTAGGCCTGCCATTGCAGAGCCTGTGTGCAGTCTGGTACTGTCATATTGACTGGGCAAGTGCACACACTTGCCAGTCCCTAAACCTTCCCATTTCTTCATATCAGACACCCCTATGGAAGACCCATGGGCAGGGTGCATTGTAAGTTTAAGGTAGGACATGCCCTAGTGTGAGTGGCATGTCATAATAGTGAATTACAGCCATTTTCATTTTTCACTATTGCAAGGCTATCTGTTCTCCATAGGCCAGAATGGGCAGTTAGATTATTACATCTTATAATCCTAACTGACTCACGAAACATGGTAGAAATTCGAGTTTAGTATGCCTGAATGATAAAATACAAATTTTAGTGATGTTGGTTTTAACATTCTGTGTTTGAAAATACCACTTTTAGAAAGTAGGTATTTTCTTGTCTAACTATCCAAACCTGCCTCTGCTAGGTTGTGTATTCTGTATTCCTTGTCTGGAGTTTGAGTGACAGGGCTGGGAGATTCCAGGAGACAGGGTGAGTCCACCCATTGGTGAATAGAGAGATCTGCATCTGGATGGGAGGGAGGAGTTGCACCTGAGACCTGCATAGGACAGTGTCTGCCCCCCACAGTGCTGACTCCACCCCCTGTGGTGCGTGTGATGTCTCTGCCCTGCACTGTGAAAGGAGAGACAGAATTATGTCAACAAAGTGCTCCAGGTCTGTGCTTTCCCTCCACAATGCTGGCTCCACCGCCTGTGGGGCGTCTGATGTTTCTGCTCTACACTGTGAAAGGAAAGAAGGAGTCACGTCAACAGAGTGCTCCAGAACTGGTTTGGACTGGGTAAATGCCCCTCTGCCCTCAGAGGACAAAGGATTTTGGGGTATAAATACTGTGACCCTGATCCCAAGAAATTAGATCACTTTTGGACTACAAGAAGAAACCTTTGTTGAGGAGAGGAACCTGAAGAAACTGAGGAGAGACTATCCCTAAGCTGATGTGCTGCTTTGGGGATTGGCCTGCAGTAGTTGCCTGACTGCCAAAGGAAGGAAAGAGGAACTTTGTGTACTTTATTTTCAACTTGTGAAGGATCTCCAAGGTCTTGGAACAGAGCTTTCCTCCTGCTGAAGTCTCAGGGACAACAGACTTCAAACCCCAGCTCTCCAGAGTTCTTTGGAAGTGCCTGCTGCTGTTTTTGTGCATTCTGAGGGACTGCGTGTCGCAAGGAGCTGGAAGCGTGACTCAAGAGGAAGAAGCGTGTCGCCGTCGCAGCCGCTGCCATCACAACTCCGAAGGAGAGTGTCACCCCTGTAGCTGACACATTGACCGCATCGAGAGAAGCGTTTTGCAATGAAGAGGAAGCATGTCCCCATCGCTGCTGCTGCCGTCGCATCGTGATTGTTGGCGTTGTAGCTGTCGTATTGCACCGCATCAGGAGAAGTGTCTCACACCGAGGGAGAAGCACGTCGCCGTTTCTGCTGCTGCCGTTGCATCTTGGATGTCGCCGCTGTAGCTGTCGTATTGCATCGCATCAAGAAAAGCGCCTCACATCCACGGAGAAGCGCGCCGCCGTCCGAGCCGCTGCTGTCGCATCTTGGATGTCGCCGCTGTAGTTGTCGCATTGCGGGGAAGCCTTTTGCAACATCGGAGAAGAGAGCCGAGGCTATTGCCGTCACATCGCTGAACAAGGGTGTAGCCGCTGCAGCTGATGCATCGAACCAAGACTTCTTGCATCATCGGAGAAGCGTGCCGCATCTGGAAGATCTTCACGTCTTTATTTCTTTGCACCAGAACTTTTCTGCATTTCCATCGCTGCAACACTTTTGTTGTGGAAGCGCAACACATCATAAGGTACATTGACACAAAGTGTTGCATCTTAAGAACTGAACAGAACTAAGCTAGAACTACCATTTTTATGTACAGTATTGTGGACTTTTTGTCGTTTGTGGTCTTGTGTTAAGTCTCTATAAAGAATACTTATTTTTTATATAAACCTTGTGTAGTGTCCATTTGTAGTGTTGTCACTGGATTACTGTATGTGGTCACAAATGCTTTACACACTGCCTCTGAGATAAGCCTGTCTGCTCGTGCCAAGCTACTAAGGGGGTGAGCAGGGGTTATTTTAGGAGTGTACCCTGTTACCCTTACGAGAGGAGAGGGTCCCTATTTGTCACAAGTACCTACCTGTGCCCACTAGAGACCCTCAAATCTAACATTGGTGGTCAGCGGTGAGGATTCTGGACTTGCATTTGTGGCTCATGTACAGTGATTGGTGAACACTACTAGTGAGTGCAGACCAAAATATGATGACATACTTTTTGGTAGATTTCTTTTTGTTTTTATTTTTTATTTTTGAGAACTGCTAAGTTTAACCACCATTAGTAAAGCAGCATCCACAGCATCTGTTGAATTTGATTGGGAGGACAGAGAGAGATGTAGGATGCATGAATTGGAGCTGGCCAAGCTCAAGTTGAGTGTACAACTGGATTTAGAGAATAGGAAATTGGCCTAGAGGAAAAGAGAATGCAAATGGAGCATTCGTTGATAATGAGGGAGCTTGATTTAGAGTTCAAGAGGCTTAAGCCATGAGTGTCTCAGCACAGCAACAAGAAATCTGTGTAGCTCAGAGATTGAGGTTTGCTGAGTTGGAGGTGGAGTCCAGCTCAGATGGTGGCAGCAAAATTAAATGCTCTAGTGCTGAGGGAGCAGTACATACAACCAGAGAGGTGGCACCTGACTTGAAGGAGGGAGTTAACATACACCAGGAGGTTCAAGGACATGAGGTAGCTCCAGTAGTGCGCAGCGTCCCTAAGGAGAATAGGGTAACTGGCACAGAGGTTCACGGTCCTAGTGGTGGGAGGGACACTCTACTGACTCTAGATGAGAGGTGCAGGGAGAAGGGTTCCCCCAAGGTTGAAGTCCTGGTATGTGAGTGTGGAGACTGCCCAGAAGAGTGTGGGTTGAATGACAGAAACAGTCAGATACTGGCTTGCCAATCTCAGGAGAGTGGTATGGAGTACGTGTGTGAGGCACTGGATGGTGAGGTGAAGGATAGTTTGGTTAACCCCTGTGGGGGGCTGTATGATCCAATTGTGGGAGAGCATATTGTAAGTCCCTGTTTTCCAGAGCTATGCCAACACCTGTTGGAGAGTGTGTTCTCTGACCCCAAGGAGCTCACATTGAAGGCAGACCTTTTGGTGGATTGCAGAAGGTCTGGAGAGGCATTTGGGGGATCCTAAGAGGAGTGGCTCAGGTATCTTCCAACCCAGAGAGGTGGAAATGGTTCAGAGTAGCCCAGCTAGGTCCTGTTGTAGTGGGAGGGGTGTAGGGGCTCACATCCTGTCTCAGTGGAGAAGGAGTGAGTGTGGGGCTGCGTGTCCCAAGGTGCCCGAAACCCAATCTAAGAGCCTGGATGGTTCTTTAAGGGAACACCAGGTAGGGAGCCTAGGCTGTCCTGATGGGCCGCCCCTTGAGGGGTATCCCCTAGTGTCTGGTGAACTGGGAGTGTCTGTAAACAGGCCTCCATTAGTTCTGGTGTCTGGCAGTGTCGCTCCTAAGTGGATGGTACAGAAGTCCAGACTAAGGGGTGAGAGGGGGAAAGAGTCCCCAGTGGAAGAAACAGTGGGTCAGGGGCCAACCAGAAGGGCTGCGTCACCAGTGAATGACCATGGTGGCACCACTTCTGTCCCAGGGGATCTTCGCGCACTGTCAGATGGACAGGGGTCTGGAGATCTGCGCCAGGCAGACTATTACACAACACATGAGTTATGTGTTACCCTCCGGGGGGCATGCGTGCTCCCAAGGAAGTCCTGGTGCGCCGGGCAAGTGTTCAACCGCAGGGTTTGGTCCCTGGGTTGGGAAGCCAGGTTCAGGTGTTGTCTGACCTGGAGGAAGGGGCAACTGTAATCAGGGTCCTGACCGAGGAAGCTTCTAGGGGTACCACTCCAGTTGGGAGGGGCAGTGCTCTGGAAGGGGGTGCAGAGGGAGGGAGTCCTCGCCTCTGACCCCGGTTCAACTGGAGGGTTTAGAACCTAGGTTGGAGGGCCAGGTTCAGGTTGTCCCCCCTGACCTGGAAGCCCAGTTGCAGGATAGAACCCCTGAACGGGTGGGCGAATTGTGCAGTACACCTGCTACAGGCACTCTGACAAGTCTGGAAGGGGGTACCCCTCCAGATGGGAGGGTACAGAGCCCCAAGGAGGAGGACTGGGTGTGGGAGAGGCCACCCCAGTCTCTGGTCCAGCCGCCGTATTCAGGCCTAGGGCTGGTGGGTCAGTGCCAGGATGTCATACCTGACCTGACAGGAGGGAGAGTGGACAAAGGGTGCCAAGCACCTGGGGCTACTGCCCCCGCTCTCTGACGCCACGGAGGTTTGAGAGCCCTGAGACGCATAAGGCCTGGGTATCACCCCTGAATACTGTCAGTGGCCACTGTGACTTGCTGTCTGTCTGATGGGACACACCTGTGAGCAAGTTAAGGTTAGATGCTGCACAGGTGGTGTTCACAGGTGAAAAGAAGGGTTTCCTATGGATTAGCTTGGTGGACCCTGAGAGTAGGGACAGAGGAATTGAAATGGGTTCAGATTGGGGAAGAACTGGAATATGCCCCTGCTGTTGCGGGCCAGGTCCATGTTCTATTGCCCAAAGCAGGGAAGCCCATCAAGGTAGTGATTGGTCTCCCCTGCGTTTTGGCTAGAAGGGGGTTGTGTTGGACTTGGCCCTTTTTGCAGGGTCATCCCTGAACTTTTCGCCTTCCTCTTGTATTTTGTCTGACCTGTTTTTGTTGGTTTTATGACTCTGGACACTTTACCACTGTTGATCAGTGCTAAAGTGCATATGCTCTCCATATTGTAAATTGATGTATGGATTAGTGATTCCATGATTTGCTGATTTGGTTTACTTGTCAGACCCTAGTACAGTGCACTGAGTGTGCCCAGGGCTTGTAAACCAAATGCTGTTAGTGGGCTTGCAGCACTGGTTGTGCCACCCACAGAAGCAGCCTGCAAAAGTGTGTTTAAGGCCTGCTATTGAAGAGCCTGTGTGCAGTCTGGTACTGCCATGTTGTCTGGGCAAGCGCACCCACTTGCCCGTCCCTAAATCTTCCCTTTTCTTCATATCAGACACCCCTATGATAGGCCCAAGGGTAGGGTGCATTGTAAGTTTAAGGTATGACATGCCCTGGTGTGTGCGACATGTCCTAATAGTGAATTACAGCCATTTTCATTTTTCACTATTGCAAGGTTACCTGTTCTCCATAGGCCAGAATGGGCAGTTAGAATATTACATCTTATAATCCTAACTGACTCAGGAAACATGGTAGAAATTCGAGTTTAGTATGCCTGAACTCAGAATGATAAAATACATATTTTAGTAAAGTTGGTTTTAACATTCTGTGTTTGAAAATAACACTTTTAGAAAGTAGGTATTGTCTTGTCCAACTATCCAAACCTGCCTCTGCTAGGTTGTGTATTTCTTGTCTGGAGTTTGAGTGACGGGGCTGGGGGATTCCAGGAGACAGGGTGAGTCCGCCCAGTGGTGAATAGAGAGATATGCATTTAGATGAGAGGGAGGAGTTGCACCTGGGACCTGAATAGGACAGTGCCTACCCCCCATCATGTCAACAGAGTGCTCCAGGGCTTTGCTTTCCCTCCACAATGCTGGCTCCATCTCCTGTGGGGCGTCTGATGTTTCTGCTCTGCGCTTCGAAAAAAAAGAAGGAGTCATGTCAACAGAGTGCTCCAGAACTGGTTTGGACTGGGCAAAGGCCCCTCTGCCCTCAGAGGACAAAGGATTTTGGGGTATAATTATTGGGACCCTCATCCCAAGAAATTAGATTAATTTTGGACTACAAGAAGAAACCTTTGCTGAGGAGAGGAACCTGAAGAAACTGAGGAGAGACTATCCCTAAGCTGAAGTGCTGCTTGGGAGACTGGCCTGCAGTGGTTGCCTGACTGCCAAAGGACGGAGAAAGGAACTTTGTGTACTTTATTTTCAACGTGTGAAGAATCTCCAAGGGCTTGGAACAGAGCTTGCCTCCTGCTGAAGTCTCAGGGACAACAGACTTCAAACCCCGGCTCCCCAGAGTTCTTTGGAAGAGCCTGCTGCTGTATTTGGGCCTTCTGGGGGACTGCGTGTCGCAAGGAGCTGGAAGCGCCACTCAAGAGGAAGAAGCGTGTCGCGGTCGCAGCCGCTGCCGTTGCAACTCCAAAGGAGGGTGTCGCCGCTGTAGCTGACGCATTGCACTGCATCGAGAGCAGTGTCTCGCAACAAAGAGGAAGCGTGTCACCGTCGCTGCTGCTACCGTCGCAACGTGAATGTCGGCGCTGTAGCTGTCGTAATGCACCGCATCAGGAGAAGTATCTCGCAACGAGGGAGAAGCATGTCGCCGTCACTGCTGCTGCCGTCGCATCTTGGATGTCGCCGCTGTAACTGTCGTATTGCACCACATCAAGAAAAGCGCCTCGTATCCACGGAGAAGGGCGCCGCCGTCAGAGCTGCTGCTGTCGCATCTTGGATGTCGCCGCTGTAGTTGTCTCATTGTGCGGAAGCCTCTTGCAACGTCGGAGAAGAGTGCCGCAGCCGAGGCTGTTGCGGTCGCATCGCTGAACAAGGGTGCCGCCGTTGCAGCTGAGGCATCAATCCGAGACTTCTCGCATCATCGGAGAAGCGTGCTACATCTGGAAGATCTTCATGTCTTTATTTCTTTGGAACCGGAACTTTGCTGCATTTCCATCGCTGCAACACTTTTGTTGTAGAAGGGCAACGCATCGTAAGGTACATTGACGCAGTGTCGCATCTTAAGAACTGAACAGGACTAAGCTAGAACTACCATTTTTAGGTTTCGCTGCAAAAAGCTGCTGCAAGCAGCTTTTGCAGGAGAAATCTATTGAGTTACAGTATGTGACTCTGGAACCTGCCCTCTGTTTCATTGGCTAGCTCCATAAATGGAGGCTAGCCATTGGAACAGAGAGGCGTCCGTCATGGCCGGACCAGATTCGGGGGCGTTCCCGAGAATTTTTGGCTTTTGGCTACGTCATGCTACGTCAGCCAAAAGCCGGGAACGCCCCCGAATCTGGTCCGGCTGGGCCGTGCTTGCTGCTGTCCTGCCTTCCTCCGTGTCCCTCCTCCCGCCGTCCCCCCTCCCCTCGCTGTCCTGTGCACGTTTCCCGCCGTCCGTGTCCTCTCCCGCCCCCCTCGTCCTCTCCCTCCCGCCCCCTCGTCCTCTACCGCCGTCCGTGTCCTCTCCCGCCCCCCCCCCCCTGCTGAATCAGAAAAGCCCATTGGTCACTGCTCGATTGTCCTATTGGCTAATCCGACTCTGCCCCATAGAATTCTACAGCGTACAGCCTCATAACCGAGAGTATGCCGCCTGGCCGCAGGGACTGACATATTATGCGGTGCTCCCTCCTCCAGTTACGGCCTCAGTGACTGCCTGCTAAAACCTGGGGCACTAGATGGGAGGGCACCCTCTCCGACTTCGGGAAGCGAGATGCAGTAAATGCACTCCAGGTTCTTTGACCTGTAAGGTTATTGAGCGGCTGCTATGTAGATGATGTATTGAGTCCATTTGTGCCAGTCCTTTGCGAGACACTGTTGCCAGGGCTGGTGTGGTCTCTTCATCCACGTGGGCACTGAAGGTGCGTGGGGGCAGTACCAGTGCAGCAGGGACGCAAGTCCTTTTCCACCTCAGCGCTCATTGGGGGCGGGGCCACCACATGCAGGTTACTTGGCACTGCTTGTCGTGTTGTTTCCTTCCCAGTGTAAGAATTGGCTTTTGTAGTTTGGTTTGCCCTGTTCCCATCATGCACTGGGACAGGAACAGACTAATTTGCATACAGCCAGGTTCTGAAACTGGGATGGTGCAGTGAGCTAAAAAACGGTGTTGGATCTAGCCCTGATCTCTTGACTGGGTAAGAGCTTTCTGCTTAATTCAGAGACTCTGTCCCTCACCTCCCCTTGTTGTAAATATTTTTGTCCACCCTAAGCGTGGAAGGGTATTCTCAGATGTGAGACCCTTGCTCATTGCACCATCAGGATTCAAGCAAATCGGGCCGAAGACGGCTGTAATGCCAGAAACCGGTCCCCGGGAGCTTGTTTCCTTCCCAGTGTAAGAATTGGCTTTTGTAGTTTGGTTTGCCCTGTTCCCATCATGCACTGGGACAGGAACAGACTAATTTGCATACAGCCAGGTTCTGAAACTGGGATGGTGCAGTGAGCTAAAAAACGGTGTTGGATCTAGCCCTGATCTCTTGACTGGGTAAGAGCTTTCTGCTTAATTCAGAGACTCTGTCCCTCACCTCCCCTTGTTGTAAATATTTTTGTCCACCCTAAGCGTGGAAGGGTATTCTCAGATGTGAGACCCTTGCTCATTGCACCATCAGGATTCAAGCAAACCGGGCCGAAGATGGCTGTAATGCCAGAAACCGGTCCCCGGGAGCTTGTTTCCTTCCCAGTGTAAGAATTGGCTTTTGTAGTTTGGTTTGCCCTGTTCCCATCATGCACTGGGACAGGAACAGACTAATTTGCATACAGCCAGGTTCTGAAACTGGGATGGTGCAGTGAGCTAAAAAACGGTGTTGGATCTAGCCCTGATCTCTTGACTGGGTAAGAGCTTTCTGCTTAATTCAGAGACTCTGTCCCTCACCTCCCCTTGTTGTAAATATATGTGTATGGGTCTACAGCAGCCTTCGTAGCACTGCGGGCCGTGACTTCCTTGCGGGCTCTGTGTGCAAGGCCGCAGTGGGGGTGACATTAATGCTGGCTGCAGCAGGTCTGATCTACACTCACCTCTCCTGCAGGCACTGCAGGAGGGAGGTGGCTTCTCTCCTTTCGCAGTGAGGATCGACAACATGGAAGCACCTCAAGCGCGGTGTTGGCTGTGACGCTTCATCCCCTTTTATTGCTCTCAGTGGCTGTAGTGCTAGGAGCAGGTGTGGGGTACCCTTGACACAGGCTACACTTCTCCCCATGAGGAACAGCAGACTGTAATTTGATCCATCACTTCCAAACCAAACCCTGAGAGTTCGGTAAATTATTTCCTTGCGATGTTACCAGGCAGTTTACAAGCTCCCAAAAAAATAACTGTAAACGTGAAGCCGCCCTCGGGTGTCGTCAAACGCCCCCACCCCCCATCCAGACTCTGGTAAAAAGAAAACCTTGCTAACACTAATCACACCTACGCTATTAGGGGCCCCTGGGCCCCTAGAGAGGTCTGGTCTATGCCCCTCCTCCAACCTGAAGCGCTCTATAGCGCCTCGTTCCCTGCTCCTCCTTCTCTGCGCGCAGAAACCCCCTGATACCACCGCCCTAGGGGGGCCGCCCTCTTTACCTCGGTCCCTTCCCCGTCTCCCTGTCTTCGCCTCTGAAAGTGCCTTGAACGTGGGCATCGAGGCACTACAGACACATCATGAATAGACTTACATGAGGTGGGCGCCGCCGCTGCGCGGGCCGGGCCCCCGGGTCTGCTCGCCCATCCGTCCCAGGTGAGAACGGCAGGAGGTCCCTCTGGGTCCGGGGCTGGTGGCAGCTGACTGCCAGCATCCGATGCCAGCCCTGGCAGGCGGCACCTGGCTCAGGTGTCCCCGCTGCATTATTCATGCGCACGACTGTCTGTGGTCCCAGGGGGGGGCCCTTGTGCGGGCAGGGAGGGGCGATGAGCGCCTGCAGAACACACCTTCACAGCAGCAGGACCCGGGGACACCGGAGCACAGATTTATGGGCACTTTGTGATGGGTTTGTGTCACAAAAGTGCAAAGTGTTGCTTTGGTATTTACTGGAAGGTAGCGCTATGTTCTGCTTTACCTCAAGGGGGCGCACCCCGGGTGGTACACAGCCGTTCCCATGCAACTACCCAGGATTTTTCACTCAAATCGCTTTCTACAAGAAAAGGGGAAAACAGGCATTTGCGTCAAAAAATTCACCTACCTCCAGGAAGGGGTGACGTTTTCTCACAACGTTTTTTAAGATTGTATGTGCTCTGTAAAGTGCTACACACATGAAACGTTAGAATAACTTGTTCCTATGTCTTACTATTTTGTACGGGAGCAGGGCCCAATGCAAAGGCTAGTCTAGACATCACGCACAACGGTCAGGGGCGGTGGAAGTACCACAGGAGTGGGGGGGACTGTACATATAGAATCCTTGGTATGTTGGTGTAAACACAGAAACAAAGGACATGGACTCATCAAGTCTCTCTGATGCCTTTGCGATCCCATCTGTGTGTGCATGGACAAATATAAGCCAACATTACCAAATCAGGTCAAGCATCACACCTTCCTAAAAGGATCCTAAATAATCCAATCTCGTGCAGCTAGTAACTGCACAGAAAATGATCATTATGCACTAAATCAGTGTGCTGCATGGCCAACTACAGCAGCAGAAATCTGTTCTCATCCGAATCATGACGCACACTGAGCTGGGCATTCAAAACCAGAGTTTACCTCTGTGTAATAAATTGCCCAAGGGGTGACCAGCATGCAGCTGGGTGAGCTCTTCTGATGTGACTGGATGGCCACTGTGATATTTGTGCACATCGCCACTGCTTGACCCAGCCGAGGTTTTACACAATTAAAACTTTGTGATGGATGCTTGAGGTCTGGATATTCTGGTATAAAACAGAACTGGCTGCAAATTGTATTTATATCACACTTACCACACACAAGGCTTTGAAGCACTTTGCGGCATGTAGGATGCTACTCCGGAACTCAAAGCTGGAGGTAAATAGATAGAGGACTAGTAATAGGCGCTTCCTTTTCCTTGTAGGATTAGTTGCTTTAAGTTTGTGTTCTCGGGGGTCTCATGCTTTTAATTTTGTGTTAAAAAAACGGATAGGGTAAGTGAAGTGGATTAGTAATGGGAAGAGGTTTTTGGGAGTGGTGGGCATGCATGATTGCTAGTTGGATGGACTGAGGAATGTGGTGACCTTTTGACAAAGCCAATGATCTGCTTTATGTATAGTGATGTGGTGACTCCTCCCGCCCTCGACAATGCCAACAGGCCTGCTTTTATAGACTGATGTTTGGACATTTGACAAAGCCAGGATGTGTGCCGCATTTAAAAGCATGGATCCCAGTTGCCTGTTTGCTACGAACAAGTTATGATGTACAGTGACTCAGACTGTTGCCAATTAAATGAGAGGCACCAGCGACTTTTCTTAAATGCATGGACTATTTCACATGCAACAGGAGAGACTAGTTACGATTTGATTTGATTTGTCACGAGAGTAAGAGAACAAGTGTCCAAGGCCCAGAGAACACCACAGACCTCAGAGAGAAAGAAAGAGCAAGGGAGAATGAAAAGGGAAGAAAGAAAAAGAGAAAGAAAGCAAAGTAGTAGAAGAAACACCGGCCTCCACTAATCATCTAGCACAGTAAGCAAGTAAGGACACCGTGGGCTTCTATAGACAGGCAATGAAGAACAAACAAGACAAACACCACAGTGTAAATGCTACATGCAATCAAATGGGCACCTAGTACCATACAGAATGTGTTACATTACAAAAGGAAGAGAAACTCTACTATTAAAATTTAATTCTCAGAGTTGTAGATGCCAATTCCACATTTCAAATCCAATGAAGATTCACAGCTAAGATCACAACGATGTCCAGTAATCATAAACCTTTAGACCTAAAAGCATTTTCCACCAAAATCTCCTAAAAATCATCCATCATTATATAATCTCCAGAAAGTTCTAGTCACAACCTATCAAGACTTTTTTGCTCTGCGAGTATGGATCCTACAGAGTACGCCAAAGCATACAATGTACAAAACAAATGGAGACATTGATGCTCAACAGTCATCTGATATGGTCCATTCTGTGCACATGCCAGTACACAATCCCAAATTCCAACATGTGACCTCTTTCAATGGTAAACAACGCAGACACTGCAGCAGTGTTGAAGGACTCTACACAAATTGACCTCCAGTTGCAACTGTGAAACACCACATTTTGGGCGCATTGCCAGCTAAACATTTGCAGTGGTGATTTAAGTGAAATAAAACAAATACTTTTCACATACGTGCACTTTCCGTAACAAATTAGAGCCCAACTTATGTTTCAACAAATATAAACAAATACTATGGAGAATTGTAGAACAGAGCCAAATTAGGTCAAAACAATTGCAGGACCACCACCAGAAGTGCCCATTGCATAGGGTAATTGAGGACCTTCACTGGAAGCAGCTAAAGTCAACCACTTCTTTCATCCCATTAGGTTGTGTACAATCCAAATGGTCCACACAGAACACTACAAAAGGTAAGAATAGGACTGACCCGCCATTCTCTGTTGCACACCGCGCTTCCAACATTACATTATGGAATTACACAGCATAAACGCCTCAGGTCTGTGGTACACAGTCCATAAAACAAGCATTAAAGAACTAAATAACCCACAATCCTTGGTCAGTGCGCCATCCCCAAGTCTCACTGGGAAAGACAAAGAACTGATAGATGCAATGTTTGAATTAATCTCAGCCACTAGTAATTGCTCTTTACAATGCAATGGTTTTGCCTTTGTTAAAGTTAGAGCTATTGGCATTGCTCTTGACATTATTTTTATTTTATTTATGTTTTGTTTTAACATAAATACATGGCATTGTCATTTACAATGCCACTAGCTTTATCTCTCGCAAATGACAGACAAAAACACCCACACAATGCCCTTCCACACACACAGCCACACAGAGCCCCCCACACACACAGCCACACACAGCCCCCCACACACACAGCCACACAAAGCCCCCTCACACACAGCCACACAAAGCCCCCCACACACACAGCCACACAAAGCCCCCCACACACACAGCCACACAAAGCCCCCCACACACACCCACACAGAGCACTCTACACACACTTACACAGCACAAGCAGGCAACAGGGGCACACGGAGGCACAAGCAGGCAACAGGGTCACGAAAACGGAGGCACAAGCAGGCAACAGGGTCACGAAAACGGAGGCACAAGCAGGCGACAGGGGCACGAAAACGGAGGCACAAGCAGGCAACAGGGGCACGAAAAAGGAGGCACAAGCAGGCGACAAGGGCACGAAAACGGAGGCACAAGCAGGCAACAGGGGCACACGGAGGCACAAGCAGGCAACAGGGGCACGAAAACGGAGGCACAAGCAGGCACACGGAGGCACAAGCAGGCAACAGGGGCACACAGAGGCACAAGCAGGCAACAGGGGCACACGGAGGCACAAGCAAGCAACAGGGGCACACGGAGGCAACTGCAGGCAGGACACTACCGGGCTGTGCCTTGGGACTGAGGACGCCGTGAAAATGGGGCATGTTATAGCGCCATAATTCTGTGAGTACTGACCCCCCTCCTTAAGGTGTGGAGCTCTCGGCACTGACCACTCGGCCGCCCGTAGCACAGGACACTGGTGGGCGTCATCACTGTACCAGCCCTCTCTTGGAAACTGGGAGCCCCGGCTCGTGCTGCTCTGCGGGGACAGGGTAGGTGGACAAATTCTGTCCGGGCAGCGGACGAGGGTGCGGCGGGCCTGCTGTTGCCCGGATCCTCCTGCTGAATACTGTGAGGAGCGAGGGAGCTCCGAGTGTGTGTGTGCGGCTGGTTGTGTGTGTGTGCGGCTGGCTGTGTGTGTGTGTGTGTGCGGCTGGCTGTGTGTGTGTGCGCGGCTGGCTGTGTGTGTGTGCGTGGCTGGCTGTGTGTGTGTGCGCGGCTGGCTGTGTGTGTGTGCGTGGCTGGCTGTGTGTGTGTGCGCGGCTGGCTGTGTGTGTGTGCGCGGCTGGCTGTGTGTGTGCGCACGGCTGGCTGTGTGTGTGTGCGCGGCTGGCTCTGTGTGTGTGCGCGGCTGGCTCTGTGTGTGTGCGCGGCTGGCTCTGTGTGTGTGGGTGGCTGGCTCTGTGTGTGTGTGTGGCTGGCTCTGTGAGTGTGTGTGTGTGTGCGCGGCTGGCTCTGTGTGTGTGTGTGACTCTGTGTGTATGTGTGGGTGCAAATGCAATAGGTCTCACATTTGCGAGAGATTAAGCTATTGCCATTGTATATGACAATGACATTTATTTATCTGTTTCCAAAACCAACACATAAATACAAATGTTGTCATTTACAATGCCAATAGCTCTAACTTTTCCAAAGGCGAAACCATTGCATTGTAAATGCTTGTTATGTATAGTATTGTGGATTTTTTGTTGTTTATGGTCTTGTGTTAAGTCTCTATAAAGAATACTTATTTTTTATATAAACCTTGTGTGGTGTCCATTTGTAGTGTTATCACTGGATTACTGTATGTGGTCACAAATGCTTTACACACTGCCTCTGTCCTTGATGAAGTAAATCTTGAGGGCATATTTGTAAGGGGGATTGCCATAGACTCTTAAAACTACAACAAACTATAGTGGTTGTCTTTTCAATTCCCAGTGTGTGTGACTACTGGGACCATCCTCCCCCAAGGCCTTATGGAGACAAAAGCTACAGATTACCAGTGTTAGTCACTGTATCTTGAGAGTTTGTTTCATGAACTCACCTTTATACTTGAAGTGTGCCTTATTATAAGTGTTATAGTGTGGAGAGTTCATGTTTGGGCATGCCTTGATTCACACACTTAGCATGTTGTTGAACTTTGAATTTGATGCATGGAGGTGCAATTCTGTGGCAGTTATGAAAAATTACGAATGATCTGTCCTTTTCTCTCGTTCTAGATAAATAGAGTAACATTTCCTGAAGTCTGGTCTGTACAAGTGTGTATGCTTTTTTGTGTGTGATAGTGTTGCACCATTAGAGTTGTTAAGTGGGAAAACATACCACAGTAGAGTAGGGATTGGTCCTGAAGAAAGCCCGTTGACCCTTAAGGGAGCTTAGTGGGTGTGAAACATGCCGACCCAACCTTGATCTTTGGGTCAATATGTCCAGCGACTTCATTTTTATTACTATTATTAACTAAAAACATGTACAACAATGTGCCTTAGCGGCGAAGGTAGAATCCACATCTGGACAACTGATGAGCATTGCAAATAACATTATCATACAGATCATTAGGTCAGTTCAGGTGCACTCAAGGAAGAGGGCTTTGAGTAAAGTCTTGAATTTCGGGAAATAGGTCATTCTAATGTGGGGGGGGTGGCGTTCCAGATCTTGGGTGCATTACCCGCAAAGGATTTACTTGTAGTTTTGCGTTTCCGAGATTTCAATGGAATGAGAAGGTGCGTGTTGGAGCTTCTGAGATTCCTGGACTGGCCGGCCCTTTTGAGTTTCGCGGCCAGGTATTCTGGTTTGCCTGTGTGAAGGGCTTGGTGAGTACGACATGCTGTTCGAAAGTTGGCTCGTTGTTCAATAGGGAGCTATTTCAGATCCTTGAGCGCGGGAGAAATGTGATCGAATTTCTTGGTTCCTGTGACCATTCTAGCCGCGGCATTGAGGGTGGTTTTCAAGGGGCCTAGGTGTGATTTAGCTGATCCGGTCAGGACTGCGATTCCATAGTCATTTCTGGAGAGCACCAGTGCTTGAGTGGCCTGTTGTAGGTCTTTTGGAGGCAGGAAGGGTTTTATTTTGTAGAGAAGTTTCAGATTGCGGAAAGCGCTTTTGGCGGAGCACGCAATGTGTTTTTTCATGTCAAGTTTGGGGTCTAGGGTGATACCTAGGGACTTAACCGAGTCCTTCAGCTTGAGGGTGCCATTGAGGGCGTCAATGGCTTTGAGCCATTCTTCGATTTGGGGGTTTTCGTCTCTGTTGGAGATGAGTAGAACTTCAGTTTTCTCTTGATTAAGCTTCAGGTGGTTCTGTGAGAGCCAATGTTGAACGTCTTTGAGCGTGTCATTAAGTTTGATCATGTGGTCCATGGAGGTGGTTTCCAGATAAAGCTGAGTGTTATCAGCGTAGAGGTGGAAGGGGATGTTGGAATTCCTGAGTGGTGTGGTGAGGTGTTCCATGTAGATATTGAAGAGTTGGGGAGAGAGTACTGAACCTTGTGGGACTCCTCTGATGACGGGTATGGGGTCGGATTCAAAGTTTTTGATTTTTACTCTTTGCGAGCGATTGTGTAGAAAGGAGGAGAACCAGTTTAGTACCGTCATTTCCATGCCTGCTCTTTCTTGAAGGACTTTGAGGAGCAATGTGTGATCAACTGTATCAAACGCGGCCGATAAGTCAAGGAGAATGAGAAGGCAGCATTGGTCTGAGTCAAGTGATTAGTGTAGATCGTCTATGACGTTTAGGATTGCAGTTTCAGTGCTGCATCCCTTTCTGAATCCCGATTGGTGTGGGTCAAGAAGCTTGATGTTCTCCAAGTGTTGGGTTAACTGTGGCAGAACACATTTTTCCAGTATTTTGGATAAGAGAGGTAGGTTTGACACGGGTCTAAAGTTGTTCATATCTTCCGTGTCTAGCCCTGTTTTTTTTTAGTAGCGGCTTGACTTGGCCGACCTTGAGGCAATCCGGGATATTTCCTGAGCTCAGCCAGTTGTTGATGATCTTGCACCAAATTGTTTCTAGGGTATGTTTCAGGTCTTTGGCCAGATTTATAGGAAGCTGATCCAGGGAGTGGGATGACGGTTTGGTGTTGGCGATCAGAGTGACTATCTCTGCTTCCTGAATAGGCGTGAAAACGGACCAGTGAGTGGGTGGGTTCAATAGGGTGCTGTCAGTCAATGATGGTGGCTTGGTCTCCCTGGGAAAGGAGGGATTTGTGCTGAGAGAGAGGTCGATCTTGATGATTTTTTCGTTGAAAAAGCTGGCAAAGTTGACGCATTGTTCTTTGGAGGACACTAAATCGGATGTATTAGATTTGGATGTTTGGCTTCTGATGATGCTAAAGAGTTCTTTGGGACGGTTTTTAGCACTATCTAGTTTCTGCGTGCTGTCTTGAGTTGTTCGTGGTGATGGGCAGAGGGAATGCTCCTCCAGATTCTTTCTAGGGATCTGAGAAGTCTTCTTTCATCATTGATGTCAGAGGAGAACCAAGATCTGGAAGGGGTGTTTCTGTTTTTTTTTGTTTCAAGGGCGCCAGGCGGTCTAGAGTGGACGTCATCTTGGAATGGTAGAGATCTGTGGTTGAGAGGTGCTCCATCGTGTTTGGGAGGAGCGTGCTTAATTCTTCTTCAAGGATGTTCCGTGGGACTTGGGTAGTATTCCTGATCCATTTGGAAGGAGATAGTTTTATGGGTTGAGTTTGCGCTGGTTGGTTGATATGGAAAAGAATTAAGTGATGGTCTGACCAGTCTACTGGAATGATATAGTCAATAGTGATTGTGTAATTGTACGCAATGATTGCGTCGAGTATCGCTCCTCTGTGGTATGTTTCTTCAGAGCAGTGTTGAGTCAGCTCGTTTTCTAGCAGAAGGCTGTTGAGAGATTGGTTGAGCGGGTTATTTGTTTCATTCCATCTAATGTTGAGATCACCCAGGATTATGTTGTTGGCGTTGTTGAGTGCGCATTGGGTGATTAGATCAGAGAGCTGCATTCCGAATTCCTTTGAATTGCCTGGTGGGTGGTAGAGGAGATGGCATAGTAGTGAACTCTTTGCGCATGATTTGATGTTGATAGAGAGGCATTCGAAGGTGCTGTACAGGCACGATGGGCTTACCGTGATAGCGAGATTACTTTTATGAATGATAGCTACACCTCCACCTCTCTGCTTATGACGGTCTTTGTGGGTAATTGAAAATCCGGGTGGCACCAGCATGTCCATGATGGGGACTGTCAGGGAGTTGAGACAGGTTTCCGTGATAAAGGCTACATCTAGGTCATGGGAGAGGATAGCTTCCGCTAATTCTGTTGCATGTTTGGAGGCAGATCTGCTGCTGATGAGCATGCATTTGATGCGGGGTTCTTCATCGGGCATCGACCTTCTGGGTTGGGCTCTGGTTAGGGAGGTTAGGTGTGCAGGGGGTTTGGGGAATCTAGAGGGGGGGTGTTCCCTGCCCACTCCTGTGATTATTTGAATAGAGGACTTGGGTGAGGAGATCAACATGGGGTCCTGTGTTAGGGCAGGTGGAATCCCTCTCTGTGAATGCTGTGAGGTGTTCTGGTCGGGGGTTGCGGGGTGGTCATAGGATGAGGCGAGTGTGATTGCTTCCTGGGGGGAGAGGGAGGGTTTCGCTCTTCTCGGTCTGTCTGCTTGCTTCTCTGACTCTGGTATAGTGCTGGGCGGAAGCGATCTGGGTGGGGGGGCGAGGGTCAGGAGGGGGGAGGCGATTTGGGTAGTCTGGGAAGGGTGGAGGTATGGGGGTGAGCGGGCTGTTGGGTGGGCACTTCAATTTTGGCTAGGGAAGAAAGGGTTTCGTTCAGCCTCGGACCAGGGTTTCGAGCTGAGCTTCCAGAAGGGTGAGGCGGTGCGAGATGTTTTTTGTGTGAGTAGGAGGAGGAAGGAGGATGGTGCTCTGTGTTGATGATGAGTGTGTGCTTGTAGCGATGTTTCTGGTATGGAACAGAGAGCGTGGGTGAATTGACTCTGTGGTTTCAGGATGAGCTTCCCTAGAGCTGTCTCGATGCGACTGGTTATTAGAGTGGGTGGGAGGGGAAGGGAGGTTGTTGTTCAGCGTTGGGGTGGAGTGTGCCGACTCGTCTTGAGGGATGTGTGAGGGCGAGCTGCAAGTGAAGATATTTCTAGAGGGGAACAGGGGAAATGGTAGAGCTATTTCTAGTTGGGTGGTAGGCTGCGCTGTGGGAGGTTGGGTGGGCGGGCCAAGGAGCCATTGAGGGTAGGAATGGGAGTGGGGCTCTTCTCTGGTGATCTGACTATCATTGTTGGGGGTGTGGAGTGTGGCGGCTGTTGGAGGACTCTCTAGTTGGGAATGTGAAAGGGGCTCTACTCTGGTGTGCTGATTATGGTTGATGGTGGGGTGGAGTTGGGCGGCAGTAGGAGCTCTCTCTAGTTGGGTAATTGGCTGTGCTGTGGGAGTATGCGGGGACGGGTCCTGGGGCCGTTGTGAATGGAGATGGGAGTGGGGCTCTGCTGTGGTGTGTTAAGTCTGAATGGGAGGGGGTAGAGTTGGGCGGCGGTTGGCACCTTCATAGCAGGGGACGTTTGGTGATGGTTGTCATTGGGAGGCGGGGTGGGTTCAAGCGGGGTCCTGTGACTTGTTCGGAGTTGGAGTTTGGCCGGTAGAGCGTTCCACGCCTGTGGTAGGATAAGGGATGTTGTCCTCTTTAGCGTGAGGAAAAGGGAGTCGAAGAACTCGAGGTTCTCATTTTTTGCCTGTATCAGGATGGTGCCATTCTCGAAAATGGTTGTGGAAATGGAGCTGGTGAGGGACTGGTGTTTTTGTAGGGAGATGGTTAGTTTGCGACTGTGAGCTGTGATGGTGGTTTTGGCGACTAAATACCCTATGAATGGGAATAGGGTATTTAATTTACATTATTTATATTTTATTTGCTATGTTGTTGCTGACTGCAACAGTTGAAAAACTATTACAATAAAGATTTACAAAACTGTAAACTTTTACTGGCAATTAGAACTGGAATGTGTTTCTGGTTATGCTTATGATATTAACAGTAGACACATTATTGCACAACATCACTCAAACATTGCCTATTGTGCACAAATAATTTTTTTCTGATAGGTTAATAAATGACTTGCTGCTACAGATACATAATGTTCCCACTGCTTAATTTAAGTCAGTTAGCGCAAGTTGAGCCCACCAGCACTCTTTCGGGTGGGGGGTGGGAGGGTGAGGGGGGCTGGCACTTATTTTGCTCATCAGACTTTACTCACAGCAAAACAGTGAAAAAGACGAGGGGGAGGGGAGAAGGATGAACAGAAGGACAAAAAAACAGACAATGGAGTAAGCAGGAACCTGCAAGAGGAGACAGCGAGTATCTGGTGGTGAACCAAAGACTAAAGGTTCCGTGTACTGGTCTGGCTGTGAATTCACGTCTTGTCCAGAACTGCATGTAATGAATGGCAAATGCAAAAATGTTCACAAATCAATTAGTGCTAGCTGTTCATTTTCATGCAATTTGTTGGTGAATTCTTGTTTCATGTCTCTAAAATGTGCAATTTAGCCACAATTGCGTGCTTCAATAACGCACTGGCCAACCCACGAAACAAACATGTTCATATTCTGCGTTCATTCAGTACTCAGAAGAGTTTGTTTCCTTGTTAGGGACACACACACGATACATTCTATTTTGGTTACAAAAAGAATGTCTCTGGAGCTTGGCGCATTGCCTGCTTTAAGCCTCGTCGCTTAGCAACAGCAAGATCATTGCCTCTCCCTCACTGCGTCGGCATAGAATAACACATTCCTGCCACGTAGGCAGCTCAGCAAGGTCGTGGAAAAGTACTGCTGTTTGCAGCATGTTTCTTAAAGAGACAGCGCTTAAAAGGAGGAATTTAGGAAAGTGTCGTGTTAAATGTTCTTAGTCAACAGTTTCAGTCCTTTTATACATGATCACGATACATAAATACATACACATTTTGAAGAGTGTAAAGAGAAAAAGAGACACGAATGAGATTTTTCTTGCATGTGCTTAGTTAGCACATAAATTATTACAAGCTAGCACAGCTCAGCCCTGCTGTAGACGCCTCTTGTTATTAAAGAGATATATTCCCTTTGGACTTTAAGGTGCGGCACATTTCACTTTGGCCTAGCATTTAGTTAAACATCTACATATGCGTGCTTGACCGTTCACTCCAATTTAAGCTGTCAGATCTTCATGGATTCTATTGTTTATTTGGCGTATTGTTTTTGCAAAGCTTTTAAGCGACAGCACTGGTGTTTCTTTGCACTCATGTATGCTTTATGTAACTCGTTGTGAGAGAAAGCTGAGGTATCTGAACTTTGCAGGTTGCTTTACCTCTTCGCACTAGAAGACATTAAAGCGCTTCGAAATTAGAGGAATCTAACATCAGGTGCCATGTGGTAAAGAGATACTTTTGTTAATCGTCCTATAACATCGGATTCTGCAATCCCTGTATAAAAACCTGTCTCTAATTTCTTTAAAATAGGCGCTGTGTGACGCACCCATTCGCCTAATATAAAGAAATTATGTCAGAACTAAACTGTAATCACTTATTGCAGTTGACCTCTGACCCAACAACAGTCAGGTCGTGTCACAGAGCATAATTAAAGGAGCTGTTTAAGGAACAAAACGAACCGTTGCTTTTCTTTCTTCTGCTCTGCTTTTGTAGCTGTATAGTGAAAAGCAGAAACATGTATGGCATTTATGAAGTGGTTCGTGGGAAAGGTAATGATGTGACCATGCATTATAAGGAATAAGGTACCACATGCCGTACATGGTAAGGATGTTGCAAGTCTCCTCGGAGTTACATAATCTTCTGAAGGAACTCGGCCTTCGTCCTCGTTCCTTGATATGGTCCTGAAACTCCTTGGTGGCTTACAATATGCTTTTAATGGAAGGCATGGGGTACCTTATCCCACATACATAGCTCCATGAGCCTAAGTTCCGGGCCTTCAAGTGTGTTATGTGTTTTAGTCTGTTATTGCACATACTGCTTGGCAGTGAACTGTAGATTACTTTCTGTACTCTGTTTTCCAGTTCACTGTTGTATTTTAATCTGTCTTTACAATGCTGACAAGCAAGAGGATTCCAGTGTCAAAACCTATAAAAAAAAATATATATGTTCTTATAAAAGTAGTGTCAGCACCAGGACAGCCTTTGGGGGAGCTGAACTAAGGGTCTAGTTTGGCTCTAAAAGCCAATGCATGGTCAACCCATCAAAAGATGTAAACCAGGCAACAAATTCAGTGAAAATGTTGCCAAGGTTACAAAATGTAATCTTCAACATTTCTCAATGTTTCAATTACATATATAATATTATATCCCTCATCGGATATTTATTGAAAATATTTTTTAAACATTAAATATTCAAAATTACCCCATGCTCTCGTAAATGTGCCACTAGTCAACAAGTATGTTTATCACACACACACACACACACACACACACACACACACCCACACACACACACACACACACACACACACACACACACACACACACACACACACATATTTACGCATGCATAGTAATTTAATTGTGTGCTTTTCTGTTGCAAATGTTTCCACAGAAATTGAAGATCAAGCTTAGTGACATAACATGACTGTCTGAAATTATGCTGCACCTCGAATGTGTCTCCTTGAACAGTTGTGGGGACTCGAGAACTCTCAGTTTTTGCTAAGGAGTTGAGCCTAGGCTAAAAATAAAAAAATTCTCAAAGAAAAAGAAAAAGAAAATAAATTAGCCAGCAGTAACATTAACATAAACTCCCATATTGTGCTTTACCTTACTCTACTGGCTTACCTGCTTTGGCAAACAGAACGATTTTAGGACAAACTCAGTACTTCAATGACTGCCATTAAATAATCAGCAAAACAAAGAGGTCATAGAGCCCCTGTAGAGCTTGCTTCGCAGGTTACAGTGCTTCAGGGAGACTTAGGCAATGTGCAGCATCACTTCTCCATGGAATTGTTTAATCTTTAGTTTCCAGTTCAAAATCTGGGGGGTGTAGGAGTGTAGATTTTGAAACACTCACCAGAGTTTCAGATCAGTGACGTAGCAAAGGGGGCGTGAGCCTACGGCAAGCACGGAAAGTAGATCATTTCCCCTCGTTTGTAGTAATAAACAGCTATAAATGGACCGTAGAGGCCCCCTCTGACCCTTTGGTCCCGATGCCACTGTACCTGTGCATGATTGATAGCTATGCCTCTGCTTCAGAAAGGTGCATGAGGGAGGAGCAGCAATCAGTATAGGGCTCTGTGAAGGGGGATGAATGCTTCCCAGCAGGAGATCTGGAGGAGGCATTCTGAGTAAAAATGAAGGATTTGTGGAAGAGGTTCTGGGTGGGGCATGCAGACTAGGGAGGAGGGCGGTGTGGATGAGTTGGGTGGGGCTGCGTTGATTAGGGCTGAACAACTGAGTAACACGCCTACATTATTGTGACATACAGTGGCGGCTGGTGACATTTGAAAGTGGTGAGGCGTAAAACAATTGTCGTACTTCACTGGGGTGAGCGAGCAGAGCGAGCGTGAACCACCTATGGGGGGGTTCTTTCCCCCTTCGAGAAAATTATGAAAAAATAGTGTAATGTACTGTTTTAAAATATAAGAAAATCAATGACAAGATAGCTGCTGAGCATTTGTGTGCTTGCTTAGACAGCATCTGATGTAAAAAAAAAGAGACATATTGGCTTGACAATGTTTTTTTTCTTCCTAATGATGCACAATCATACAGTGTGATTTAATCATCTATCAATAATACGGCTGTGCCATTCCATACAGATGTCAGATTTTGCACAACAAAAAAGAACATTTCTGGTGCATAATATGGTTCAGGAAAGGAATGAAAACTGGAGAGTTCAAGACTGCACGAAACATGGGGAGAAGCTTGACCGACCGTGCAAATTGGATTCTAACATTCCATCAACAAATCAAAAACCCAACAATTCAACTCTTCTGCAGCCAGCGCTATGAAGTAGGCGTCACTAGGGTTGGTGTCACCCGGTGCGGGTAACTCATGGTGTCACCCCCTCACAACTTAACGGATGGACCAACTCACCCTCTGCCTGCACCATGTGCCCTCTGCCTGCACCATCTCTCCCTCTGTCAGCACCATCTCCCCTCCACCTGCACCATTTCAACCCCTGCTTGCACCATCTTTCCATCTTCCTGCACCATCTTCCCTCTGCCTGCACCATCTCCCCTCTGGTTGCACCATCTCTCCCTGTGTCCACACCATCTCCCCTCCGCCTGCCCCATCTCTCCCTCTGCCTGCACCATCTCTGCCTCTGCCTGCACCATCTCACCCTCTGCCTGCACCATCTCACCCTCTACCTGCACCATCTCCCTCTCTGCCTTCACCATCTCCCTCTCTGCCTGCACCATCTCCCTCTCTGCCTGCACCATCTCTCCCTCTGCCTGCCCATCTCTGCCTCTGCCTGCACCATCTCCCTCTCTGCCTGCACCATCTCCCCCTCTACCTACACCATCTCCCCCTCCGCCTGCACCATCTCCCCTCCGCCTGCACCATCTCTCCCTCTGTCTGCACCATCTCCCCTCCGCTGCACCATCTCCCCCCTGCCTGCACCATCTCACCCCCTGCCTGCACCATCTCCCCTCTGCCTGCTACATTTCTCCCTCTGCCTGCACCATCTCTCCCTCTGCCTGCACCATCTCACCTACGCCTGCACCATCTCACCATCTGCCTGCACCATCTCCCCTCTGCCTGCTACATTTCTCCCTCTGCCTGCACCATCTCTCCCTCAGCCTGCACCATCTCACCCTCTGCCTGCACCATCTCACCCTCTGCCTGCACCATCTCCCCTCTGCCTGCTACATTTCTCCCTCTGCCTGCACCATCTCTCCCTCTGCCTGCACCATCTCTCCCTCTGCCTGCACCATCTCCCCTACGTCTGCACCATCTCACCATCTGCCTGCACCATCTACCTCTCTGCCTGCACCATCCCCCCCACCGCCTACACCCCCTCCACCGCCTGCTGCTCTTTTAACCCTTTCCTTGTCGCCTTCTCCCCCCCCCATGGTTTCTCCCTCACAGTTCTCTGCTTTTTTCAAAGTGACTGAAATAAACACATGAAATGTGCTTTGAATACGTGCGCGCTCCGCTGAGAATAAGTTTAAATAGTTAGACACAGAGCAGAGGCGAGGCTGCAGAGCACCGACCAGTCATTCTGGACCTTGGTAGCTCCATAGCCAACTCCATCCCGTAGAAACATTGCACGATCTTTCACTACATGTTTTAAGGAAGGCAATGTGCACATAAAAACAGAACACACAAGTTATTTTTCGTACAAAACCGGTATCTTGACACAGGGCTGCCTTTCACATTTTCCAATGTGGGAGGCAGGACTTGGAGTGCTGCAGCCATTCTAGTGACTTCATAGAGACCACTGCACCCTTTTTATGGCTACCATACAACCTTTAGTAATGACTTGAGATAAGATATCATTGTCGCCTACTTCAGATGGACCTCTAATAATGATGGGCTTCTGGGAGATTGGCATTATGCAAGCCAGGAAAATGGGCCTCGTGCCTCGGTTTGGTTGCAAAAAAAGCTAAAGCTGGGGTGCAGTGGGTCCCTCGCACCCAGAAGCACCAGTGCCATGCACCTGCTACACTGCAGATAATAACCTTGTTTCACACAGAACACGTCTTGCAAGTGATTGTGTCGGCGCTTAAGCCAAAAGCACTTTCTGCAATACTCCTCCAAAGGGTGCCAGAAAGGCAGCACTGGTGGGTTTTTATTATATCCTAAGCAGTAAGCAGCATAGTGTTTGTTCTTCAGAGAAAATAAAGGATGACAATATTTTACCACCTTTCCAAAAAGCATATCTGAAAATGTGCGCTAGATCTGAAAGCTACAAATGCCATGTTTTGTGATAGTAATGCACATGTGGTATATGGCCGCCGGGGATCATCAGTGCAGCGCTGGCAACAGGGAAGTGAAAGCCTGACAGACAAGTAGAGGGGAGGAAGAGGTAGCAGCAGCCGAGCAGATTGGAAACCAGTTAAGGTTTATCTACAGAAACAATGCATAAAATAAAGCACATAATGCATATACAACTTAGCAACTCGAGATATTAGCGGCATTGCGACTGATGAGTCACAAAATATCTTTGGAAATACTATCTTGCTCCTTTATTGTATACAGTGCAGATTTGTGAATACGCCCGGAGAACGGCTACAGCCATAACCTGGCTGATTGGTAAGCAGATACGTTTTCTGTATAAGTCACATTAAAGCAGGGGGAGAAACTACGCTGAGAAAATGTCCGGTAGGAGTTAGATCTACTATTGTGAGCGCCGTGATGAAAGAGTCTGCACAGAGTAAGCAAAACAGGAACACTTCTTGCTAGAAAGCAGGCCAACAAAATAAAAAGCTGTGTGAACTTGGAGCACTTACAAAGCGTGGAAGTCCCGTGCAGCTAAGAACAGAGAAGTGATTTTTATTCATTTATTCAAACTATTGCAGTGGTGGTAGGGAGGCCGATGTGCACTCTGATGTTTACAGGAATTACCCAATATATTCAAAAGAACCACAACTGCCCAAGATTAGACTATCTGACCAGAGAGCAGGACTACAGGCGGCGAGTATTGCAATGCAAGAAGAAAGACAATTAAATTAGAATGCATGAGCTAAATTGAAAACGAAATGGTGAGATTGCTCTGTAGCTAGCAGTGGGTGATGGCCATGTGCTTAATGCAGGTTTCCTTTGACACCATAATCTGTATTGGGGCGTTACTGTAGCATCAATGTAATGCAACTGGTGCTATGTAAAGCCCTCTGATACCCGATTCGGGTCTAGTTTGCGCTATATAAAACTTTGTAAAATAAAAAATCAATGTGCCGTATTACACATAGCAGTGCCTACAACTCTTCTACCCAGAAAATAACACACTTGTCACCCGGACCTTGCTGGTTAGATCCACTTATGCCACCTGTTCGCCAGAGCATGCAATGTCCTTTTTTCACAGTATAAAACCAATGAGATTGAGGGTTGACGGACAGATTACCTTTACAATATTGGTGCTTAAACAGGCATGCAAACCCCCTAGCAATGCCCACACAGTCAATCAAATCCTGCTCTGTGAAGACAAAATGCGACTAAAAGAAACACACTATAGGGCAATATTACTCCAACAACTAAACCACTCCATCCCTCTTCTATTTTTGAAGGATAGATTTCCCCGTGCCCCTAATCTTAGACTGCACCACAGCCCTCCATCTCCGTCCAGCTGGTTCCCGCTGTGAGGCAGGCGCAAGCTGGGGCCCCATGAGCGATTGGAAAGAAGGGGGAGGATGAGCAGAAAGGGTGTGCTGGAGGAGCTTGGGGGTGGGGGGGTGGGGTGGGGGGCGGGGGGGGGACGAACTGTGAAAGCAAAACCAGGTCGACGAGAAAGAGCTCATTGATACCTGCAGTTCACTGCAGAGTATAGAGCTAGTCTTCGGCCAGGGCAGCTGCGAGGAATAGCCACAGACAGACAGAGTGCCCTCTGCTCGGAGACGGCTGAAGCGCAGCTCTCCCTCTCGCCCCCTGGCTTTGCTGCTTAAAGCGCTCCGGTACTTTTGGGTTTTAGTTCGCGCTATATAAACTTTTTTAAAAAATGGTGCGCAGTCTGTGTGGGGCATGGAATGGAAGGAAGGGTCGAGCGTTAGCCAGAAACAGTCCCACGCCCTCCGCTCTGTGGAGTTTGGGAGTTAACGTTTTGAAACTCGAAGATTACACAAATCTCAGCAGCGAGTGTCCATCCTACTAAGTCATTTTGTGACCTACAAATACCAACCAAGGTGCACAGGGCAAGTTCTGAGGAAATGCAAGGCGCACAGCCGCTATAGTTAAAGCATGCTGTGCTGCCACAGAAAAGAAAGCAAGGCTCGTGAGGGCTATAGAAAATGCGTGTCACGCTGCCAAAGTAAAGTTAACCAAGCTAAGGCCGGTGATATGGTTGACAGTTGTTTTACACGAATATCAGACTCCTATTTTGTGCCACCGCACCGAACAAAGGGCTGGCGTGTCATTAATCCGTGCCCACATGATAAAACAACACTCACCTTGTCTGTAACACTAACAACAGCAGAGCCGTCCGCTACCTTCCCTCGGCTCGGAATCGGATATTACTGCCAGGAACCCTCACGTCTGTCATGGACGCGCGCGTATGTACCGTCGTTGCTGCGTGACTGGGTCTGAGCAGTGTTACAGCTAAGCAGATGATGGTGTCACCCCATGTGAGGGTGTCACCCGGTGCGGTCCGCACCCCCCGCACCCCGCTAGTGACGCCACTGTTTGAAAGGAAAGGTGAAATGCAGCGCTTTATGAAACTCTGAAATGCGCTAAAATACCATTAACAACAAATTACCAAACCATAACGGGATTTAACATACCACATAACACAACATGACCTATCAGACCATAACATCCTAACTTGCAGCACAATCATCTGGATAGAATGCAAACCACAGTGCAGACACGTACTAAGAGTACGGACGTGAAGGGATAGCCAGCCTAGATTAGCTCTGACATATGATACTCTCTGAAAGCAGAAGGGAAGAGGCTTTTACAAAGCCTTGGCTCTTCCGGTCTGTTGTCCACACACTAGCTCAATGTGGCATGCCGCCCGCAAGTTGTACATCTGAAGTAGGTTCATGGGGTCAAACATGCAAACGACGCAACACACACATTTCCTTAAATTCCTGAGGGAAAAACAGAAGCTATCGGGGGACCATGTGCTAAGAAACCCGCCGTGTTGAATTAAGACACTTTGCTGTCCCGGGTTGCGTGAGCTGCAAGTAATAAATGGAAGTTCTGCCAAGAGGAGTCAAAACACAAAACATACACAGTTCTACTGTAGGGCGTTTACAGAGGCATGAGGTAGAATCCAGACTGCACAGCCTTGGTATTTAGCATCCGACTTTCGAAAGCGCCGGAGCCAGGCTTCTGAGTAAACTCCCTTGCACTTATTTTGTCACTGTCCAGCCGGAAGTCCTCTACCCCCCCCCTAATTTCGATCTTGCTGTTAACCTTAATTTCTTCCTCACTGTACTTTCCTGATTTCGACCTAACTATAACCCACTGATCTCTACATCACTCCCTCCTCCCTTTTTCCTTCGTCTTCCTCTGATTTCTAACTCATAGTCACTTGCTGATTTCTTTATCACTGTCAGGCCCTCATTCCTCGGGTACTCCGATGTCTATCTTTCTATCACACGCGGATTTCTCTTCGGACTGCGAGGACGTGATTCCTCTCAATGTCACCCCGATTACTATCTCATTGTCACTCTGGATTTCCCTTCCCTTACGACCGCTAGGCCCTGTCTCCTGCTGCTATCACCACAATTTCAAAGTCTCTGTCTTGTCCTACGTTATATTACTGTGTTGCCCCCTGTTCCTTGATTGGCATGTCACTTTCCCCGCTGGTGCCGCGCGCCACCACCTGATTTCTAGCACTCAGCCTTCCAGAGTCCTTAACTTACTGCCGCCCTCCGATGTCTCGTGCAAGCTTGCCATCTGCTCTTGGTTCTTTTACTGCGCGGCGCGCGCACCAATCACCTTCGGCCCACTGGCCGCATAACACATGGAGTGCACTGGGCACGAGGTACCCGGGTCGGTGCACAGAACCTCTCTTTAGCTGCCACACAAACCCAAAGCCTTTGTTCCCAGGGCTACTGAGATGAAAAGCCAAAGGCATTAACCCACCACTGCAATGTTTGACAGCGAGATAGTCTTCTGCGAACTGTCCATCCTTTCTCCGAAATGACACTATGGCCGGCGCACCTTTCACCTAGTTGAACTAGCCACTGTCACGAGACTTACGTGCCTAGGCCCGACTAGATACCAATAGTAACCCAGGCCAAAACTGTTCAAGCCAGTCTCACACTGCAGGCAGTCGCGATTAGAATACGCTACTTCTAACACTCACATTGCAAGTTCTCAGGAAAATACAGACAAATGTCCACTGGCAAAACCAGGAAGCACACAACACGGGGGCCTGGGGAATGAAAATAAAAATAAATAAACGTACCTGACTGCCGTTCCTGGGCCCTTGGCGCCTTGTTCACGAACAGCACTGGTCCTGGAGTGGCAACCCCTCTCAGCCAATCCTGGCGCTGGAGCAGCTCCAGGATTGGCTTAGGGCACCGTTACTTCCTGCCCGCCCGCCCGCCCATTAGGAGACTGAGGTTTGAGCCTTTGCTCAACCCTCGCTCTCCGAATGCGCAACCGCAGCCTCAGCAGACACTAGTACGCATGACTGGGCACGGTTGAAAAATTCACGGCCTTCCCCAGTCATGCGCACTTGTGCATTGTGCTGCTGCTGCCTGCCCCTGGTGACGGTCTGACAATGCAATGCATGCCAGTCAACATGACGCCAGACCACCCACCCAACTTCAGACTATGAAGGGGGTGGGCGGTCCGAAGTCATGCTGACATGATTGTCAGTTTTCCCTCGGCGTTTCTGAACTTAAGTAAACTAAAAGTTTACTTAAGTTCAGAGATGCAGAGGGAACTGCGGGCGTGGACAGCTTGTGGGGCAACGCCCCAGCGCCCTTAATGGACGCACCGCCACTGCTACCATAGTGGTGTTTTAGGAGTCAGTTGGTGCTGCCAGCCCATGACCCTGGTTAAAGTTTTCAAGGTATGCACTACTATCTGTCTCGTAGGACACATTACTGATGGTGTTTTGCTCCCATACAGTGGGTCTAAACAACTGTACACTCCCATTGTCGCCCTGTGTTGTTTAAACACCTGGTTCTCCTGGTCTGCCTAAGCCCAGTCATTCACCACACTCAGTTGTGCGGCCTCATAATATTTTCGTATGTTTGGCAAAGCAATAACTCCCTCATATTTAGACCATTGGAGAACTCTCAAGGCTATCCGAAGCTGCCCCCCCCCCCCGTCCAGAGCAGAGTTCGGATCAATGTGTCTAGCCTGATGAAGAAACCCTCTTGTATCATGTAAGGCAGTGGTTCCCAAACTTTTGACTCCTGAGGACCCCCATTGAGTCACCACTGGAAGCCGGGGCCCCCTAAGCAATTTTCAAACATTAAAAAAGTAATTCGAACAAATTAACACATGTGTGCACACAAAACAAATACTCCAATTACTAATGATTTTAGCAGCATATTTACAAGCCCTATCACCATGTGAACCTCACTTATTGAGACTTCCCGTGGCGATTGGGGCTTCGCCTTATTTACAAGGCAACGTTAAGCCACTTAACGTGGCTTAACAGTGCTTTGTAAATAAGACCCCCTTTCACCCAATGCTTAGCGTGAAAGGGGTGTGCAGTGGGTGTTGCGGTGAGCGTTTCCCCTGCAACACCCATTGATTTTGACGCTGCCCCCTATTTACAAGGGCAGCGTAAATGGGAGGCAGCGCCAAAATTAAGGCCAGGGAAAACCTGGTCTTAACTTGGCAAAACAAGGTGAAATGCTTCATTTCAACACACACAAAAAAGATAGATTAGGGTCAGAGGCCAAAGTTTAAAGAATACATGGAATATGTAGCCCCAGACTGACTTGTACATACAAAATATATTCCAACGTCTAGAGAAAGAAAGAACAAATAAAGGAAGTTCCGAATTGTGAAATGGCAAATAGACATAGAAATGTATGCGTATGGATTCCCATCATTCACCAAGCCTGGTGATCAGCTTCATCATTTGGGTATCCTTTGATGTAAGAAATGACAGACTAGCTCTATAAATCTCAGAGCTTACGAATGTCAAAAAGGTATAATTACCAAGATGAGCAGGATAGAATATGTGGGACCAAGTTTTTTATGAAAAAGTTTTTGTGAATGCGGTGAAAAAGGAGAGCCTTGAAATTTCTATGTCTATTTGCCATTTCACAATTCTGATTCTTAGTAGGAACTTTCTTTATTTGTTCTCTCTTTCTCTAGACGTTGGAATATATTTTGTATGTAGAAATGCTTCATTTCACCTTGTTTTTGCAAAACGTCTTGGATTGTTTATGTTCAGGAAGGTGACCCTTCATGCACATCAACAATCTTTTTTTAAAAAAATTACATTTTGTAACTTCCATGTGTGCTGCTTTAAGCAGCACACAGAGAAGTGACAAAACTACATTTCAAGATTGTTTATGTGCAGGAAGGGGGACCTTCCTGCACATAAACAATCTTCTTCTGTTAAGTGAAGCACCAGCGCATGGAAAACGCAGGGCTGCACCATATTCTTGTACTTATGGTGCAGCCCTGCGTTTCTGAAGTGGCGGAGTGTGTTGTTAAGCCAAGGAGGCTAACAACACTCTCGGCCACTTCTGTTGTATTTTATATTGAAAGAATTGGCAAGTAAACGAAAAAGGTTAATGGGAAGGTTGGTGCTGCATCTCGGTGACTAACTTTTCAATGGTTGGTTTTATTTTGCAGTACGAGGCTCCTGCCCGGGCCAGACTGGAAATCCAAAGCAGCCCTGGCAAATTATTTCAGACCAGTTCCCATAAGGTGCACACCAAGTGCAGTGCGTGAGCCTGACCACTACAAATGGGACTTTGGGAGGCTCTCCCCCTAAGAAATTTAGGAAACAATGGTGCAGTCTACAACACATTTATCATTATATATTGAATTGTATCAGCTTTAAAGAATAGTAAATGAAGACCTGACTATGCACCTGAAAACGAAAATCTTTCTGGGGGTTCTTCAATGATTCCCCCACTATAACCCTCCAACAGTGCTTCTCATGTCTCTCCAATGCCCCTCTGTCACGTGTATTTAATTTTTTATAGCATCTTTCATACCTTTGTAGGATGTCAGAGCAATTTACATCACACACATATAGAGACAGTGAATCATACGTGTAAATATCTGTATAGAAAATGTTACTTAAGGCAAAGGGGACAACAAGGTGTAGAACTCACATGTCATTCATACTGGTAGGCATTTATAAAGAGGGCTTGGTCTGGAGGAGCACAAACTCAGGATTCAGAACATAACACAGTGGTTAGCATTGACTTTAACAATGAAAATGTATTTCCACCCAAATAAGCCTTTTTAGCAGCATCAGGATAATGAAAGACTGGCAAAAAAACATAAGTCCAGAACTTGTTCCTTGCAGTTAGCAAGCAGCTGTTTGATGACAGTTTATAGGTCACTGTGCGAGATTATGATTGTCACTTATGAACTGCACTTTAACAAAAGAATCTCTCCGACAAAAACAGTAACCCACTAACATATGCATATAAAATACTGTTTTTTAAAAAGCATGGTACATGTTCTTTGCAGTAGGCATATTAACCCTCTGTGCTACATTAGGTAAGTCAAAGCTGCTACTGGACAGAATTCTCATCTCTCTCCAGCAGGGACATTAATCACTGGTGTTATCTTGACACTTTTATTGTTCTTTGAAAACTGCTAATTAAACAATATACTTTGCAGTGCTTTTTTAAAACGGCTGCCTGCGGACCCCCTGGGAATGTCTCAGGGACCCCTGGGGGTCCGCGGACCACAGTTTGGGAAACACTGATGTAAGGGATTTTTTGAAGAATATTTAAAAGCCTCAGGAGCGCCACCATTTTGAGCCTTGCCGTTCTACCCAATAGTGAAATCGGTAGCGATTTCCAATGCTTTACGTCTAGTTCAAAACTTTCAATTTGGGTTTCGAGGTTGGCCTCATAGAATTTGTCTGGGGTTTTGGTTATCCAGAACCCCAAGTATCTGAACTGTGACGTTTCCATCCTCAGTGGTATGGGAAGAATGCCCTCCCTTTGATGTCCCTCCATCAGGAACAGTGACTTGTCCTGCAAAACCAGAATAGACCCCACAAATGCAAAATGTCTTCCCCAGTTTGGCCAGGGATTGGTTGGCTTTCATCAGATACAGTAAAACATCATCTGCACCGAGTGAAATAACTTCATCCACTCCCCCTCCTCCAGGCCATCCATAGCCAGTGCAAACAGCATGAGCGAGAGCGGGCACCCCTGCCTTGTGTTACTGCGTATGTCGAATTCCCTTTATATGTGACTGTTATCTCTCACTCGTGCTTTAGGGCAGTTGTATAGAAGTGTAACCCAGGTAACAAATTTGGGGCCAAATCCCATTGTAGTCATAATCCGGAAAAGGTTAGTCCAGTCGAATGCCTTATTGGCATCTAGTGAGGGAATCACTTTCTCCATCGGTGAATTACGGGCAACCGCTAGGCTATTATGCAACCTCCTCAAATTCAGTTTAGTAGAACGTGCCTGTATAAACCCGTTTTGGCCTGGGTGTTATGTTATGTTAGGCAAAATTTATAAAGCGCACTGACACCATAAGTTTCCTGGCGCTGAAAAGAGAGTGCAGGGATTGCGAGTGGGCAGGCTAACCGGCTTGAGTGAAAAGCCGGGTTTTTAGGAGCTTCCTAAAGTTCAGTAGAGAGCGACTTGACTTGATTGGCAGGGGGAGAAGATTCCAGAGTTTAGGGGCCAAATCGGCAAACCTGCGGCCGCCAAACTTTTTGAGTTTTACTGTAGGGGCGACCAGCAGGTGAAGATGAGCCGACCGGAGGTTGCGCACCGGGCGGTGCTTCGTAATCAGGGTTTTAATTAAGTCAGGACTGGTGCAGTGGAGAGCCTTGAAAGTCAGGCAGCCGATCTTGAAGGCCGCCCTTTGTTCGACTGGCAACCAGTGCAGTTTGCGCAGCAGGGGCTTCGCAGATTGCCACTTCGGGGTTTTAAGAATAAGTCTGGCAGCCTGGTTTTGTACAATTTGGAGACGGCGGAGCAGAGACTGTGGAAGTCCATGGTATAGGGAGTTCGAGATGTCGAGGCGGGATAGCACCAGGGAAAACACAACCGGGACCAGCGCCGCGTGGGTGAACCAGCTCCTGCATTTCCCACCTGACCCTCTTCCTCTACCCATCTGTTAGGAGTTTGGCCAGTATCTTCAAGTTGGCGTTTAGCAGGGATATGGGCCTGTATGAGTCATGCCTGTCGGAAGGTTCACCTGCCTTCAGAATCAAAACGACTATGTAAATGAAGCCCAGAGTTATTTTGCATGTGATGAATTGGTGGTTACGAGCACAACAGTACGACACAGCACGAGCACCATAGTAAACACTAAGCAGATTTAAAAAAACGGGGATTTTCAACCCTTCTCATTATTGGAAGAAGTGCATAGTGTGTAGATGACAGGCAAGCCACATGAACCAATAATAACAATGGCAATACAAACCATTAGGGTTGTACATATAGAAATGATAGTTGACAGAGAAACCTTGAACGTTGTCTTTTTTGTTATATTTTCTTTTTCAGAATTACTCCTGAAGAAGGGATCAAGGGCCAGATGTACGACGTGATTTTGCATGGGCAAAAGGGTTTGTGAACCCGTTTGCGCATGCAAAATCACTGCTGGCATGTACAATTCCTAAATAGCGAGTCGCAATTTATTTGCGACTCGCTATTTAGGAATTGCAAGTCGCAATTAGGAAGGGGGGTTCCCTTCATAATTGCGTCTGCAATTCAATGTACAAATGTTTTGTGAACGCAATTGTGGTCGCAAAACACTTGCAAATTACCACCCTCTTGAAGAGGGTGGTAATGGGGTCGCAAAAAAGAGAAGGGGTCCCCAGTGGACCCCTTCACCTTTGCAAACGCAGTGGAAATTATTTTTTAAGGGCAGGCAGTGGTCCCAGGGACCACTGTCTGCCCTTAAAAAATTAAACAAAAACATTTCACTTTTTTCTTTTTTTAAAACGCATCCCGTTTTCCTTTAAGGAAAACGGGCTGCATTGAAGAAAAAAACCTGCTTTATTTAAAAGCAGTCCCAGACATGGTGGTCTGCTGAGCCCAGGAGGCCAGCATACCTTGGAGGGCCTGCCATTCCCAATGGGGTCGCAAATTGCGAGAGGCTCATTAATATTCATGAGCTTCTCTATTTGCGACCCCATTGGGAATCACAAAACAGTGTATAAAGACTGTTATACATGCATATTAGCGCTGGACAAATATTGAGTCGCAACAGACTCGCAATTTGCGAAGTGCTATTTTGCTCGTCGAACATCTGGCCCCAAGTCCTGAAATGAATTGGGCTTGACAACAGATATTATTTTGTGTATAAATATTGTGCACATTAAGGAGAATGTTTTAACAAATGTTGCATCAACACAATATATATTAATGAATGCAAATGAATTACATTAAGCATAATTAAGGAAATTTGGAAATAACTAATGATAATCAGCATAATGAGATTTAGGTTATTTGTTTAACGTTGTGATATATTACAATATTCAGTGCACATCGCACTCAAGTTTAATTACTTTTTTGTAAATGTCTTTATTACATTTTGAATACAGAAAAATACAGTCACTGTTAGCAATGCACAAAGTTGGCAGTACAGTTCTTGTAGCCACAACCCCTGGTAATCATGCAAAACCTTTTCAATTGTCATGCAATATTCTTAACAAGGAGCCACAATACATGGCACTCATGATATCCCACAGTCCACGAGTTCAGATTCCCATAAGGGGCCTTATGAGTAACATAATTTGTATTATAATGGCTCTCATGTGTCTTGCTTTAAGGTGTGAATGTACTCACAGAAGCAGGACCAGACATCCCTGGTACAGGAGGTGGGGGGTTGCAGGCTGGCATAATCCTCTCCCATGCTCTCACATCAACTCAAGCTCTCAAGCAAGTCTTTAACAGAGTGAGGTCTGCTACCTCCCCATCTAAAAGATATCTCCCTCTTGCCAAGCAATAGCACCATGGAAACCAACCAGTGGGCACTCTTAGGAACTTCATAGGTGTACCCAAGCATGGCAGCCATGGGGTTTGGAGTCAGCTCACTGCCAATCATGTCAGAGATTAATTTATATATGCTGTCCCTAAAGCTCGCAATTACCAGGCAGGTCCAGGTCAGATGGGCAAAATCTGCCCCAGGGGCTTGGCATTTAATGCAATGAGATGGCCTGGTAGGGTTGAATTTAGCGATATATTTAGGCGTAAGGTAGTATCTATATAAGTATTTGAAGTGTATCAACTTAAGTTTAATTACCTGATTTATTTATTGATCTGATGCAGATAAACCATGTCCGGTTTAATTTTATTGAGGGCCTTCTGCACCAAGCTATGCTTGACCTTATCCCCCAGGCCATTAACGTTCCATGAAAGCATCATCATGGAGTGCATGTTTCTTTTGGTGTTCCCCCGTGTCATGTCACTGTCTCTCGTGTATAGTAACTGTGACTGAACCTTCCAAACTCAAGTTTTTTTTGTTGTCGATAGCTCCCCTTAAACTACCCTCCCTCCCTACCTCACCATGCAGATTCTAGAACTAACTCCCCTAATTCATGGTATGTGTAAAATCCAAACCTGAATATTTACAACTAACTTATGCAATTTCCGCTGGTGTTGGGGTTTGGCTTGCTGACACTCTTATAGAACAGTTCTCCTAGCTGTGTTTCACAATAGGTGGGCTCCTGTACATGAGCCGTGCATCCAGCACCATTCCCTGTGTCTCGTTCAAGGCCTTGTTCATTCTACTGGACCCTGCCATTGATCACGATTTACTTTACCCCATTTAGTCAGCTGTCATGGGCGCCACCTTCGGCAGCTGTTCGTCCTCTGATTCTTGTTCTGTCTGCAAATGTTCTGGGCAGCAGTGGCCCGTGCAGGTAAGAGCGGTGGGGAGGTGGGGCGGACGATGTTGATGGACAATCAATTACTTATTTAATTTTCACTCACCGTCCGATGAAATCCCCCCCAAGCTGGCCCCACCGCACTTACCTGCATGGGCCGCGGCTGGTTCTGGGCTGATCTCACCCCCTCCTGAGCGAGAGATCACCACTTATTAGTGTTAAGAACTGCTGTGCCCTGTTACAGTTCCTTGATCGTTTGATCCTGTGCTGCCTTCATCTGGGCCTTCATGGGGGAAGGAACACTTTGCTTCCCTCCCTCTGTGCAGTTCTTCTCCCCTCTGGGCACACTTGTCCAGCCCTACTCCCGGTCCCTCTGGATGGGTGGAGGTCTCGATCAAAGACCTCTATTTTCTAGCCAATACCAAATTTCCTGTGTGTTCAGAAAAAATTAACTTTTCGCTCGTGTTCCACACTCAGTTTTGCAGGATACAGGAGTGAGTCCCTTAACTGAAGGTGGTGCAACACCTTCTTGACAGGTATATACATACTCCATTGGTTCTGCACCAAGTTCGTATAGTCCAGGTATAGGTGTACCTCATGTCCCTCAATCAACCATGGGCCATGTTTTCTCGCTGTCCGCAGGAGTACATCTCTATCTCAGAATTTCATAAGACTCATTATGATTGGGCGACGGTTCGCCCCTTGGCGAGGTGCATATGACGGGACCCTATGTGCTCATTCCACTAAGAAGAATCTGGATGGTTTCCCCTGAAGCACGTCTTGTCCATCCATTCTTCTGCAAACAAATCAATATTTGACCCCGCTGATTTCCCAGGCATTCCTATGATTCTGACTTTGTAGTGGCAGGACCTGCCTTCTGCGTCCTCCATTCTTTGGGCCAGATGTTTCAGTTCCCTCTCCATGTCTGGGCATTTCCTCATGAGATCCCTCCCCTCTGGCAAGTCACTGCCCATTTGGTCCTCCGTTTCCTTGACACAATCTGTCAATTTCCTTTGATTATCACATAGGTATTTGGGCCTCCAGGGATTGCTGAGTGTTTTTTATCGCCTGCAAAATGGTAGCTGTGTGTGTTACCAAGGTCGTGCCATCATCACCACTGCTTGTGACCCCTGGTACCAAGCTGTTAGTTCCCCCATCATGGGGGTATCCTTCCATGATTTGGGGCACCCCATTGTCTTTGGAGTACCCCCCTGCAGAATATGTTTCACCTTGTCTGAGCTGTGCAGAAAAAAGGGGGGAGAGAAGGCGTAACTCAATCTATGTCCGCTTGCTTATCCTTCCCAATCACTCATTTTTAAACCCAACTGTCTTGTTTGGCAGTCCAGGAGGGGACATATGGATTTCCCCCTATAATATTGCTGCTGCATGTGGATGGTTGCCCCCTCATTCCAATGTCATGATTACCAACTGTTCACTGAGTACTTCCCTTACCGAAGTGGAATACTACATTTAGTGGTTAACCTGTCTTTTTATAGCATTTGAAGACTATTTTATGCCAATTTTAGTATTCTGTAGTATTCTTTTTGTGAAGGCTAGTGCATGAAGACTACTGATATGTGAGTGATACTTCTTGAACACTAACAGAATACTAAGCAAATACTTAATTGCTAATCGCATAGTCTTAATTTACAATGCAGAACCCTAACTAACAGAATACTAAGCAAATACTTAATTGCTGATCGTATAGTCTTCATTTACAATGCAGAGCCTACTGAATACAAACAATTTGAATACTATACCCAGACTACTTCTATTCAAGCTGCAATCGTAGCAGATTGTGAATCATTATATTAAAAGATATTTCCAAAGCATTTTGTGTCCAAACTGTTAAAGCTAAACCGAACGGTATGGCTAGGCTAATAATCACAATATTAACAAATAAACAGGTACACTTGCATAGGTGGGAGGATCTCACAACTTCCTCAATTATGAATTAATGGTCAAAGTATTCCAATACACATGAACAATACGACGAGTTGGGTTATTTTCAAAATGTCAAAAGATAAAGTAAAATTATATGGGGTTATATCCGTAACACAATCTCCACATACAATGACTGAGACGCACAGAAGCACATTCATTTATCAATGAAAACTCTTGGAAAACTAAATGGTTCGCAGAAATTTAATTTTCTTAAGTATATACATTTGATAATAGCACACAACAGTGTGAATTCCAATGGACAGAGGTGTTAAAACCTAGCTTTTACACAAAATTTAAAATGTATTTAAAATATATTTAAAATGTACTTCTAAAAACATTTGGTAAATGTAAACACATAGCCTTACGGGTGCCCTGGTAATTACTGGTTTACAGTGGGGGAGAGGGTTGCAGTTAAAAGAGATGTGTAACATTTCCTAGTAATTACAGGGTGAAGTATACTAACCCCCAGACCAGTTTTCAAACCTGCCGTAATGTATGGTATAGACCTTTTAAAGATCTGGGCATGTAGATTTTGGTAGGGATCACAAGGTCAATCTTAGAATCAAGTACATGACTCAATTAAACAATTGAGAATATCCAGGTGACCCCATACTGTGTTACATAACTGACAATGTCGTTCAATCCACTATGAGCAGAAAGTGGCTCTTTGTTGTGGTACTGCTAATACAACAGCATCCACAAATCTCTCTCATAGTGATTTGGGAATTCGCATACAAATGACAATTTTGTGGTACAAACAAAGCAGCAACTTCCTACTATTTCTGAAATATATACTGCTATTATCTTGTTCCAACTTGGGTTAACTTGATGGACATTGCAGTCACTGGAATATGTGTTTACACAAGGCATTGGATTTAATAGTGCCAAGTTGTGAGTTTTTCTATTTATGTCTGTGACCTGGATAAATTTCAACACTTTTCCAAACTGTATTTCTGAATTATCTAAATATTTTATTGTACTTTGGTCCCGTCTGACTAGTTTGTTGTAGTTTGCTGCATACACATAGCAATAACCCTTCCTTAAACTAATTTTATCATATGATGCTACTTTCCTTTCAAAGTATACAGATACTCTTTTTTGAGCTGCCAGGAACTCATCATTTGTTACATCTTTTATAGTCACTTTCCCCATTTGAAAGCACCCATCTATTATCTCCATTCTCTCCACACGTATCGATGGATCCATAAGTCTATTGATTGCATTTTCTATCTCGCCATCAATATTGCAGGTTGCTTTAAGTAATGGTATCATCTGAATTAATGTCACAGTATTTAAAATTTGCATTTCTACATTTTGTGTTCCAGAGATGTGAAACACTATGTTCAGTAAGTAATATGCAACATATACGTGTAATACGGTGCTATAATAATCCAAACTTAAGTGTTATAATATTTAATCGGCTTGCACATTTTAACCAGGTTGTCCTTTCTGAACATGCACAGGCGCATGTAAAACATTGCAAAAAATTGCTAAAAATGGGTATGTACCCCTACAATATATCATTTGCTCTTAACACCTTGGCTGCTAAGGCAATTTTCAGCCTGTGCTGGAAATTGCTATTTTACATGATGAATGACGAGCTCAGCTCGTCATCAGCACAGCTCCACTGTGCCTCATGACGAGCTGAGCTCGTCATGAGCAGGGAAGGGGTTAACTTGCAGCAGACCCATACGCACAAAGCAGGTTCATTTATAGCTACATTTAAGGTACATTTTTCTTTCAATATCCATAAATCACAGCAGATCAAGCACTTCAAAACATCAATGCTTTATTGAAAACGTTGTCACATAATTATGTGCTAGGAATACTTTAATTTTCTATCTTGCTCCTATGGGAAGACATGCAGGTAAAAATTATACACAGCATTTCCCATTATAGCCTATGGGCACGATAGCCTTCAGTAGTGATAAACGAAATTGTCAGTATTTCACTATCAGAGCATGTCACCCACACTAATACATGCTCTACCTTTCACATACACTGCACACTGGCCATGTCAGCATGGCAGTTACAACTACACACAGGCACTGAGGTGGCAGGCTTGAGGCACCATTTTAGGGCTACTAGTAGCATTTGATTCACCGGCCCTGGCCCACTCAGTGCACTTTACTAGGGACCTAGTGGTAAAACAAATATGCCAATCATGGATAAACAATCACAATAACATTTTCTACGGAGAGCATATGCACTTTAGCACTGATCAGCAGTGGTAAAGTTGCAGAGTCCTATTGCCAACCATAGGTCAGGAAAAATAAAGGAGGAAGAAGCTAAAGTTTGGGGATAACCCTGCAAAAAGGGCAATTTCCAACACAACCCCCTTCCAGCCTAAAGCCAGGGTAGACCAAACGATACCTTGATGGGATTCCCTGCTTAGGGCGATACAACACGGAAACTGGCCCAAACATTAGGGGACTATTCCTGTTCTACGTCTTCATGAACCCAGTTGGATCCCTCTATCTATACTCTCATGGTCCACCAAGCTAACCCATGTGGAGCCCTTCTCCTCACCTGTGAGGTCACCAATTCCTTACCCCACATCCACCACTGACTTCAATCTTGGCTAAGGGCACACTTATTAAAACAAGCATTTGAAATAGGTCTCGCATTAGGAAAGAGTGAGTTATTGGTATTGTAAATGACATTTTTTTAAATATGTGTTGGCTTTGAGAATATATAAATTAATAGCATTGTTATTCACAAAGCCAATAGCTTACACTTTCCTAATGCGAGTCCTATTGGCTACGACAATGGTTTTGGTAGCAAGCAAGGACACTGCTGTTGTGGTGCTGAGTGATGATGTGCTTGGGCTGAGTGATGTGGTGGTGTTCCCGAGTGATGTGGTGGTGTCCCTGAGTGATGTGGTGGTGCCCCTGAGTGATGATGTGGTGCCCCTGAGTGATGTGTTGGTGTTCCTGAGTGATGTGGTGGTCTCGAGTGGAACCCCCAATGATAATGCATGAAACTAACCAGGTTGGGTGGGGGTTGTCTTAAAAAAAATAAAAAATAAGGGCGTTTTTCCACACTATGTGTGAGGGACGTCTTTAAGGAACTAGGTAGCTTGCTCACTCCTCTTTGATTAGCATTCCAGTACTAGCCACTTTTTACCCACTCATAGCTGGTCTCATTAATACTACTGGTAAAAGCAATGGACCAAAGAAAAGACTGCAAGAAAGAATCAATAGATCTGAGAAAGTATTTGAAGTTCTGCAATACTGGGCCTGTTCTTTATACATGTTGGTACATGTGCTTAACAGAACTCTGACCATAATAATAATAATAATAATCCGCATTTGTGAAGTGCGAACAATCACCCGTAAGGGTCTCTAGGCGCTGGGGGCCATTGGGAGGATTAAGCAAGCTATTGCCCAGAGTCACATGGTGCTGGGCTAGTCTGCCCCCGGCACCAGGCCTCGAACCGAGATCCCCAGATTTGAGCGTCAGTCACTCTGGCTGCTGCGCCACACCTCCCCCATCAGCCTGGAAGATAGAGCTGCAGCAGTTGTAACGTATTGGCATTTATTGCTAGTGAACTAATTGATGTAAACCCTTTTTCCCATCCTTTGGGAGACAGGTTTCACATTGTAGCACAAACATCACGAGCTCTAGGTGCAAACCATAAAAACGTAAGAGAGTCAATAAAAACACAACTGCTAACAAACACCACTAGAATTCGCAGACAAAGTATTAAATGTGCCAATTTGAGCAACAGGCACACACAGATGGTCTTTTCATATTATGCCAAACCTATCGTCTTTGTCAATGGTCCTCTTACCTAGAGCTTAGTGACAGTCTTGTGGTTCTGTGACACTGTAGTTAAGTTCCGCTGTCTTTGACCAAGTCAGTGTTACTTATGAACCTGAAAAGAACGAAAGGCTAAGTTGCGATCTTCAAGCTGAAAGATATTGCCAGCAAGTGCAATTCACTCACTCAGCCATTGTAATATAGTAACAGGCTTGCTGTTGTGCGCAAAGGCCTCAGATTTGGCAGTTCTCTGTCAAGAAGCCTCTAGTCAATTTGAATTGGAATACATATTCAGGACAGTTCTTGGTGGCGCGAGTTACCGTCATGCACGTTTGCAAATACCTGAAATAATGCATTGGAACAAGTGTAAACATTCTGAGGCACGACCCACACCTTTGTTTGAAGCCATGACTTGGCATATTTCCACAGATCATGTGTCAAGAACCTGGCAACTTTACAATGAAGAATTAACCTTTTTAACCATGGGGTCAAGAAATTGCATCAATATTTGTCATGTAGTCTGTCTCAATTATCTACTCATGCAACTTATAAGCCATTATGTCACCATTTTATACATATTTCAGTTTCAGCTGTCTTATTTTAAAAACCATAAGCAATTTGGGAAAATAAAAAAAATAAGCATGTGGAAAACGCCTTTGAGGAGAAAGTCCAGTTATTCTGGCACTGCGTGGGCATACTACGAGCGGTGGAGGTATCAATGGAGGCGATGTTTGTGAGTGAGAGCATGCAGACAGGACTGTTTCCCACCATGTACCCCTTGAAGCCTGACTTCAGAAGCATTTCACGAGCTATCAGCAGTGATAAACATGATTACATCCTGTGGCCTGTTCAATGAACTTTGTCAAATGAGCTAAGTGCCTGGCCCAGAGGTGGCCAGACCTGTTCTTATCTGGGACCCTCCTCGAACAGTCCCAGGGGGCCAAACGCGCAGGAGGCCTGCGCCTCCCCGCCAGAGTATGGAGGCCTCTCTCCCGGATATGATGCACACTAGGTCTTGGTGTTTGCCATCACTAGGACCCCCGAGAACCAGGCAGGCGATCCTTCTCCAACCCCCACGTTGAGAAATTCCCCAAAGGAGCTACAGTGGGCAGAGCCAATTGTTACCCCGAAGACCAACATGCTGCCAGGCACGCAGGGTCAGGGGCTCAAACCCCCTCTGCTGACTGCAATCTTTCAAATGTCTTCAGTTGCTCCCGCAAATCAATAACCGGATTGATACGCAGTTCCCACCGAGGCCGCCCCTAGCTCCGTAATGTGAGTAATTACGTGCCGCGCTTGAGTGGATCTTGTAACCGCATAAATTGCATAAATCTCTATAAATAATTGCTTTTATATTGTTTGCCCATTTTTTCGGTCTGCTCGAGGATAGAGACTGACTTTTTTGTGCTAATTTGGCTAGAGGAAGAAGAGAGCCGGTTTAGGCAGGCCGGCCGCGCTCTGATTAGCACTAGCAGTATAGCGGAACACTGGCATACAGAGCAGGAATAATACTCCATGAACTCTTTCATAAATGTTTGCATGCATTGCTAGCATTCGAGAACAATCATAACTTACCGTAGACTAATAGACCCACGGTGTTCAGAAATGGGCTTCGATTTACTGTGATCTGTTCCCTGATGACGGTGTTGTGGATGGTTCCAATCCTGATGAGCGCGCACAGAATGGCTGTGCATGATTGGGCAATTGGACTTGCAGCAAGTACGTGCACTGCAAGCACACCTGCTGCTCACGTATAGCTGCAGTGTATAGGCCCCAGGGCCGTCAATCGAGTATCGCGCGAAAGCGCTACTAATGACGGCCCTGCAATTACATTGGCCAGCCCCTACGGCGCTATCTTCAAAACGGGCCATGACGTGGGCTGATCATTCGCTTTGAGGCCCAGGGGTTGACCGGATTAAGTAAGTTTGCATGCCAATGTCGGAGTCACCCTAAACGGTGGGGAGCGGGTGCGGTATGTATTTTTATAGCCGCGAACGATCGCCATTTATTCTTAAAATCCCACGCTGTAGAAACCCTGAAAGAAAACGCCCATTCTGAGTTTTGGGAGCGCAACACTTTAGGGGAAAAACCTTGCCGCATATATGGTAAAAATGGCTCCATTTCATGGTACATACAGGCGCATTCGAAACGGCCAATCACTCGCTGACTGATGTCCCGCAAAACCCCTATGGAACTACGTTTATTTGTTGTGCTAGCATGTTGCGTTAAGTGCTTGTGTATCGAGCTGTGAAAAAAAACATGAGCTAAAAGTTTTTATTTTCCGTGCTAGCCTGTTTAACGTAAGATGCTGGTGCAGGCGGAACATTTGAATTGGCGCAGCTACTGTACAATATTGCTTCTTTCAACACTTTACAACATTTGTGATCGAGAGTAATTTAACTGTCCGAGCGTTTCGTTTCCCCAGCGCAGAAATGGCCGAATGAGGCCTGGTTTCGGTTTCGGTTATGGGTTTCTGCCCCTTCCCTGCCACGCTTACTAAAGTTACAAGCATGCAATGCAATCGCTCGCATTTACAAGATTTTAAGCTATTGCCATTGTAAATGACAATGGATTTTATTTATGTTTTAAAAAGGAAAACAAATAAAAGCAATTGTCGTTTGCAATGTCAATAGCGCAAAATCGCGTAAATGCCAGACAATTGTATTGAAAATGCTTGTTTGTGGTAGGCTCGGCTCCTAAATAACTAAATTGTGTTCCACGGTGACTTTATACATTTTCTATGTGATGCGCCCATGAATAAGCCATGTTAATGGATACATTCTATTTTGCATGCTAATTTGCACCTGGTAAGTCTTGAAGTAAATATGCGAGTCCTGCAAATCTACTCTCCAGGAGAGCTCTGAGATGCTTTGAAAGTTTACCCCCAGCCTTTGTGAATCATCTCGTGCAGTCTAGTCATTCACCACAATAAAAATATTCTTTAATTGCAGCACACCAATTGAACTAACGTCATTCACAATCCATTTTTTTTCTGGCTTTACTGGCACACATTCAATACTCATATCTCCTCATCCTACAAAACATTAGTAAAAGGCAGTTACAGCTCCCGGCACTGCCTCCCTTTCTATTTTTTAAGTCCTTATAAAAGAACTACATCCAACATAAAATGAACTCGGGGGAACCTGACTTTCTGTGTTTTGTTGCTATGTTCTTGGGGCTCATGCGGCTTGCATATAAGGCGTGTAATGGGGTGGGAGGTAAAAAATAAAAGTTGTTCATAAATACAAATAAAAAAATGACCTTCAAACCTGGCTCGACGTCCTCTGCACTTGGGTCGAGGTTCAAACACAGGAGCAGGAAAGCAGCAGCCATTCCTGGCGCTGCTTTCATGCAGTATGAAAGCAGCATCAGGATTGGATTTAGTCTCCTCGTTTGCCGCTCTTAAGGGCACTAGAGCCCTGTTGTCTCTTGGGTGGTTTAAACTGTGCATATATGGCTGTGACAAGACGGCAGGCCAAAAAAGACACATGCACTTTTAACCTTAAGTGCTGCGGCCAATCTCTTCTTTATACTACTGCCTGACTGGCAGCAGCAGAAAGGCCCACCTCCGTCCTGATGCCCTGGTAATAAATTAACTTTTTACCATTTTATTTTTCAATTTTTGGGGGCAGTTTTGTTAGTGGGGCGATGCTCATCTGCCTTAACAGAGGAGCTGCCCCTGTTTGGGCTGCATTTTGTCTGTCAGTGAACGGTGCAGGGGTGTATTTTCTTTTGTTCACATATCATTTATTTAAGGATCATGCATGACCCACGTGATTACTACAGTGGTGCAACCCGCCTGTTTTTCATCTTTATGCATAATGAATTTAGAATCAAGCACAGCAAGTATGATACTGTACAAATATTGGAGATATGTATCGGCCCACTTACACATTTGACAATTATTGAGAGCTGTATCAGCACACTTAGAACTTTGACAGTATTCATGTCTCTGAAGCACTGCATTGGCCACCTTGGAGATGTTACAGCAGTGTACTGGCCCACTTAATATGCGAGTAAAAAGTGGGTAAGTGCTGCATTGCTTTGGCACACTTATAAAGTGTAGGTCCACTTTTCGATTTCCCAAACAGAAGATTGAGTGGTTCAGAGGCATTTTTCATTGGCTTGTGTCATTGTCCACCGTAAACTGTGACTTTTCATCTGTCAATTGGTTTAGTAGTCCATCCTTAGTACCACCTTGTTTAATTTTTAAACCTCTTATGAGGACACCCCCTGTTACATGTGTTGTTAGTCGGTAGGTTTTTATTACAGCATCCAAGCACTATTTTCTTGATGAGCTTTGCCCTGGCAGCTGTGTGCAAGCAGGATACTCTCTTGCCTGATGTTTTAAACAAAAATCTTAATAGCATGGCACTGAACACATTTGCAATGCAATAGGTCACGCATTTGCGAGAGTTTAAGCTAATGGCATTGTATATGACAATGCCTTTTATTTATCTGTTTTAAAAACAAAACCTAAATAAAAAGGTATTGTCATTTACAATGCCAATAGCTCAAACTCTAGTAAATGTGGAACCTATTGCATTGTAAATGCTTGTTACTATTGGGGGGCAACATTAAGTGTGCGCTTTAGCAGCAACTTCACAAGGCGTTTTCTAAGTATGGTATTGCCATATTTGTCAGTAATTAACCTCATAGATGCTATTAAACATTCCTCCCCAGTGCTGCGCTGTCCATTGGAACTAGTGCTGAATGGACGTCCAATGGTCGTGCGCAGCACTGGGGAGGTAGTGCTGCCGTCGGCCAATGCACCGAGGCAGCACTTAAGGGGTTAAGGAATTAAAATGTTTTTGTAGCTATTTACCATTCATGATGGCTTTCTCCTTTTTTCGTTTGTATGCCTGGGAACCCCACCCTTGGCTCCTTCCTTATTGTACTGTTTGTTTGGCCTCTTCCTAGATTTACTGCTTTTCTTTAAAAATATGGAAAATGTGTATTAAAGGCAGAATTTCTTACTGTTGAAATACTAATGACATGGAAGTTTTAACCTTATGTTTTCATATTTTGGTTTTTAAGAGATTGTGAGGTACAAGCGTTCTAGAGATCCTCCTTGGAAGGACCATTCTGTCCTATTTATTTGGTCTGTTCTCTGCCCCTTTTGCACTTATTTACTCCCGGTCTTTAAACATGAGACATGGGGACCCATTTGCAGAAAAAAGCATCATTCATCGCCGCTCTCTTCCCCCCAGGAGTCGGTATGCCCCTGGGTCAAAAGAAGTTGTGATAGGTCTGTTCATTCTCTCTTGACATCAAGATAATCTTTTCAAGTCATGATGAAATATCTGTCAGATTGATAGAACAAGCAGAGCGAAATTACTTCTCCTCTTCATGCCGACTCAACTGATGATTCTGATCATTCCTTTGTGTCAGTATTTTGACCTTCTGTAGTGTTTTCTTCAAGTAGGGTGCTACGTTACAGGGGAAATGGTATGAATGCACTGTATTTATCAATAAATCAATCAATCAGTGAACTTGTAAAGTGCACAACTTACCTGTGAGGGTCTCAAGGCGCTGAGGGGAGGGGTGCTGCTACTGCTCGAAAAGCCAGGTCTTGAGGAGCTTCCTGAAGGTGAGCATGTCTTTGGTCTGCCGCAGCTGGGAGGGAGGGTGTTCAAGGTCTTGGCTGCACAGTTAAGGATTTACTCTTTAATTTACAGGCCAGCCATGGCGCACCTGACTAGGAAATCGAGTAAGGACTGCTATTGCTGTATCTTTTACTATGTGGACCGATCAGTTGTGCTGCAAAGTCATGCGGAAGTCACTTTTAATGCAACGGAGAAGACTTCACAACTTTTATTAGGAACACGCTGTCACAGTGCCTTTGAAACATTTGACCTAGACGATGAAGAAAAACCTATCAAGAAGAAAATGATTTATAAAGGGATCCTAGTCTTCTCAAGTGAATGTAAGTGTGCCTTTGAATGCAAGTTGCTTTTGAATATGCATACCAATACTAATAGCTAGACTCAGTTTATGTTGAAGCAGTTGTGGCCATGGAACACTATCTGGTTCGGCCTTTAAACTATCTGTACATGGAAACACCAGACTGCCCCTGATTATATCCAGTCTTTTCGGGCTGAAGTCAGAATGAATTTCACAAATGCAATGCTCCATTTTGCACTCTGCCTCAACGTTGTTTTCAAAAGTCATCTCATCTTATGGTAAATCACCTTTTCCTTTGCTTTGAAGATCTGCTACTTAAGGTACATTAAATGATGTATTTTCTCCTCATGTCCCATCACACAGCCCTTCATACTGCACTTTCAATCCCTATATTTCTATTCCCTTGGCTTATTCCACTGACTCCCAAAATACTGGTGGAAGATATTTAACTCTTGACCACAATCTCTCGTAAGACCATTGACGTCTTTACTGTAGCCAGGTCTGACAACATAACCTATGTCCCAAAAACCTCTTTCGGAGGTGTTACAAATTAAATAATGTAATGCAGTACTTTACAAATATGTGACCTGATTTACAGATTGGTGGATGAGTACTCCATCCCAAACATTTTGCATCATCCATCCACCTTTATTACAAATGCATTAGGATGTGATGCACTTGCAATAAGGTGGCGAGGATCTTGTCATGTTTGTGAATGAATACTTGTTTGCCTAAAGTCTAATTGAGATCCATAGTTATTGTTCTACATACACTGGGTGCTATAATCTCAAGTTTCAGTGACGAGCTTGCAAATTGGAATATTTTAAAATTGAAATGTAAATGTAAATGTGGCGTATTTGTATAGCGCGAACAGTGACCCGGAGGCATCCCGGCGCTTGTCCTCCTACCACAAGGGAACCCCTCCTGGCTTTTCCTTGTGGGGTGTCCACTCCTGGGCATCCCATGGTGAAACCAGGCATCCCTTGTGTATCAGGGGGCCTTTGTGGAGACTAAGCAAGCTATTGCCCAGAGTTGCAGCGTGGGACCCATGCTTAGAATCGGCACTGAGGCGAGAATATCCGGTCAGAGGAATTTAAGCCCGAAACCAGCCAAGGCGGGAATCGAACCCTGGTCCCTGGCCAGCGTTCTGCATCAAGGTCTGCCGCTCTAAGCATTGAGCCACACTTCTCCATTCTGAAATCTTTGTGTTTTTTATGTTAATTACAGTCAAGAAACAATGTGCAGCTGTGAAAAAGACTATGGATGTGTTTATCAAAAACAGCAGTAGCACAGGATTTGGGCAAGGAATTGGTAAATATGGGTAACATTGAGACAAAAAAGCAGTCTTCATTGAAAAATGTTCCAGCTGCCAGTCAATTAAAAGAGGTTAAACAAAATATGCCAGTTGTAAGAAGTCAGAAACCCAAACATGATTTAAATGCTGTACAAACGAGGAAAGCAAAGATGGATAAATGTGAAACGGAAAATTCAGTTTACAGCGAGTTGGGAAACACATAGATACAACTACTTCTGATCTACTGTCTAACAGTCTTTCTTTCACTCAACAAACAGTCCATCAGTTAGGAAGTATACATGGTTCTGCGAGGGACTTACTCAATATTGATAATCAATGTGCAGAATTAAATCAGACAGAATTACATTGCACCATGTCCTCACCTACAATATTGTCAAACAACAAATATTTATTTAATGCCTCAGCTGCTAAGACATCTGTCTCATCTTCGAGATATGTGCAAAAAAGTCAATGATGAAACAACACCATATAGTGGATCAGAACCCACGTATCATAGCCAAAAAGGTTGGCCCCATGTTAATTCACAACCACTCCAACCATCACAAAGTAATACATCCTATCCATCATCTGTGCATCCAGAGAACCAACTTCAATCCTCTGTACTGGCACAACAATTAAATTCTGAATACAGGCCACAGCAAATGCAAGAATCACTAATTGCAACCATAAATAAATCTATTAACATAGCCAATGGTGAAGATCAGATATGGAAAATCTTGGCAATTGTCAATCTAATGAAGATGATTTTGACAACCATTATGAACAGTCTGACCACAGTGAGGCAAGACCTAACGTGTACCATAAAGATCACAGAGAAACCAATATAACAAATGTGCAAACAAATATAAATCGTGCTAATGTCATAGCTGGTAAGTTTAAAGTCTTCTTTTGTATATTCCAACTTAAACTATCAAATGATTCATGAAATAAAAGCAATATACATTTAAATGTACATATATTTGCTTTTCTGCAGCACTTGGGATTGACCTAAAAGATCTCCCAGTGGTGACAAAGGCTATTAGAGGTCTCCTGAATATCCTTTCAGAAAGTAATGTAAGTTTTTTATTTGGCAATAGTTCAGTTATTTGCATTGTATGTTTCCAGTTGCTGTTTATCATAAAAAATTAATTGTGCCAAATTGTTAGTTATATGCAGTGAATTTTTCACTTTGTTTTCCCTGCGCGCTTATAGCATTTTACCCCCATTTTATTTCACCACCCATTAGTCGACCACATTTTTTATCCTCCTGGATGGCTTGGAGCAGCAACAGACTAAACACTATACCTGATATTTTTACACCACTCAGCCCATGGTGTATGATGTCACTTGAAACTCAGTGTAAATTGTTCCTATATTGCCATTCTATCACCCCTGATATATGTATAAGTTCATATTCACAAATAAACTTGCTATCAGTTTCATAAAATTAATATGTGCATGGTGGTGTTGCATATCTCTCTATCTTTACCTCTCTATGGGCCAGATGTACGACCATTCCATTTAGTGATTCGCAAATTGTGCTCCATTGCAGGTCACTAAATACCCGGTACAACAGTGTCATACACCGTTTGCGATTCCCAATGGGTTCACAAACTGCATGCCTCATCAATTTCCGTCAGTCTCAGTCTCTCTTCCTCTCTCTCCCTCCCTCTCCCCCCCCCCCTTTTTTTGGGATTGGGGCATTAAACAAGAGTTCCTGCACCCTACTCTGAAGACTCGCGTTATTATTGTTAATTTCATATTAAGGGAAATTTCATGTGTTTGTATCTCTAATATCCATCTCCATTCTTTCAATGCAGGAAGAAACGGCCTCCGCTGAAGAGATGAGCAGTGCATTTTTAGAATCCAGGCAAAGACGCCTTATACAACTCATTAAGGACCCAAAAAATCCTCTTCGATACAACAATATCTTGGTAGATGCTGGCCAACTTTATAGTTTAATTGCAAGAGCACCAAATTCAAGTGATCCTGGAGCATTTGTACTAAATAGAGTCATATCTATGGTATTCAGGAATTGGCAAACAGCAAAGGAACTGGTCAAAGAAAGCATTCAAAGGATAGAGGCTTGAATGAAGAGAGAGTTTCTGCTTGCAGAGGTATGTTTGGATGCATTTTATATATTGAACTAGTTAACCTTGGTGTATTTCTTCTTCTTTGTTTATCCATTGAAAGTGATAAAAGGATACTTTCCAATATAGCAAAGTCCTGTATGTACTCCACAAGAACCACCAACACTGAGGGGGATTGAGGGGAAATCAAAGGTGTTGCAGTAATATTTTGAGTCAGTGGCGTAAAGGTGGTAAATGGAAATCAATTGACCTGACTGTTCCCATCTGTTAATATATATTTTTAATATAACAATTTTTATATTTATTTTACAGAATTTGTTTGGGCTCTTTGCAATAAGCACCACTGGAAAGTCCCAAATAGTGACCAACTGATCTTTAACAACAAGTGCACTAATGCAAGACGGAAATTTTCACCACATCAAACTTTATAAGATTTGTTGATTTAGATACCAACTACAGGTTCAGATGCATGAGAAGGACTGGTAATATTTGTCACGTTTTTCAAAATCGATTCTGATAATTTGATAGACAATTAGTCCATTCAAATGTGTGATGCAGACACTTTTACGACTGATGTGCTTATAAACTTTGATATATATTGCAATATATCTATGTGCAGATGCCAAGACATAAAACTGTTTATATGTGTCACGTTTTTTAAAATCTGTTCCGATAATTTGATAGACTATAACTCAATTCAAACATCTGAGGTAGACATTTTAAAAAAAAATGTGGTTTACAATTGTTCCATTGTAAGTATAACCAATCTGCATGTTTCTTCTATCAATAAAATGTAATCTCACAGTCAACCTGCATCTCGTTAAGAACTTTTTACAAGTTAATGCCATAAAAAGCCTTGTATAATGTGTTTAGCAAATTTGTTTTTCTAAACTATAACATTAATATAGACTGGTGGAAAATCAACACAGGAGGAATTAGAACAGTTTAGCTTTTAGCTGGCAACTAATTCAGTTTTGCATGATTGTTCTTTCTGGGTAATCTGAAAACTAACACATGGTCCAGGTACACATCATAAAATGTTTGCTGAATGTATGACTAATGAGTTTATAAGAGGCAGATTATAATTCACTCCTAAAGCGTGTAACAAATCAAATTTAGTCTGAAAGGCCCATAAGGCATCATTAAGAGAAGCCCTGTGCAAACAATCAAATCGATCACATTACTATAAATTAATCAGAGGGGATGTGACTAGTGTTTAATGAACATTCACTTTAAATTCTGCTAGTCTTACTTGAGTCTTCACAATCATTGCTGTTAGTATTCAGATATTGCTCACAAAGAATACCACTAGTTTTCAAATAGTGGTCCATTAGTATTCAGATATTGCTCAAAAAGAATACCAATAGTCTTCAAATAGTGGTCCATTAGTATTCAGATATTGCTCACAAAGAATACCACTAGTCTTCAAATAGTGGTCCATTAGTATTCAGATATTGCTCAAAAAGAATACCACTAGTCTTCACATAGTGGTCACAATCAATGAGACTAGACTTCATTTTGCTCTTGAAATAGCACAAGAGCTGCAAATAAACACTAACCGAGTACTACTAAGCTTCAAATACTGGTCTTCTAGAATACTACTAGTCTTCTTTTAGCAACCAATTGAAGTGTTCAGCATATATTTGAAGAGTAGTTGAGTAGAACTAGTATTCCCTCATTAGCATATTTCGGCTTGTGGGCATACTACTTAGTCTTCGTGCTTACTAAATGAATACTACGTTTTAATGGTAAATGAATACCACTGCAAACACTGAAATCACACTAAATGAAGAGCTTCCATTTTGGTGAGGGTTAGAGTCTAGTGGTGTTCCAGGGATTCACCCTCTGTTGCAGCCACACCCTAACAGTTTTATGGCCTAGTCCCCCTGTTCCTTCGTTGGTGACCTCTACCACTATCTCCTCTGTCCTTCAGTGTCACTGGTGTAGGCCCAGAGAGCTCTCTCCTGTTTTCACATTGTCTAGCAGGCACCACATATACCTCCAACCGGGGCTCACCAGCCCGGCCTGTGGAGAGCATCGGGTTGTAGCATTGCATTTCTGCCTCACCCGGCCGACAACTCATGTCTCTTCCACTGACAGGAAGGTCTTTCCATGCTCCCTGTCATGTCTTGACCTTCACCTGAAGGTCAGCCATGGCATCCAACACAAACCAGTGGGAGGGCTGCGGTTCTGCAGCAGCGGTTCCTCCCATGTTGGGCCACACTTTTATGCCAGTGTGCACCCTCAGGACTTTGTGGAGAGGGTGAGACGGGTGGAGGGCGAGCTGGGCCACTGATTCAATGAGCTCTGCTCCCAGCTTGCTAGGACACCTTGTCCCTCACTCGGCGCTCCTGTGCACCAGAGCCACTGCAGCATCTCTGCCGGGTGCCAATATGGCAGTCGGGGCAATCGCCACATAAGGTCTTCTCTCAGGCTCTGGCAGCCTAAGAAAAGGGCATAAAGGACCGCACCACCCTCTCAGGTGGGGGTTCCGTCACCGGCAGGGTCGGTCAGAGGTGAAAAAAAAGGATTAACCCCTTTACTGCTAAGGCATTATTTTTATTGCCATTTACTTTCCATTGAAATCAATGGAAAGTCCATGACGAGTTACCCTTGTCATTAGCGGCGAAGAGGTTAATAAAGGCCTAAGCGCCGCAGACCCCTGAGCTCCAAGAACAACTTCCGATCTCATAATGGAAGCCATGTTTGGGTACTTGTATTTGGCTGACAGCATATTTACATTTTTTGCTAGATCCTCAGCCAATGTGGCTTCAAATAACTGAGATATCCAGTTCTGCACCTGAAAACAGGACCATTGCAACAGAAGGCCTGACATATCAAAGAAAACGTGCTCGTTCGTTTTCCGTTAACTGAGACTTTGTAAATACTGTAGCAAACCATGAGAATTCCTGAAGTCTTAAGAGTTCACCTGTGGACAGCCCAAAATAATACCATTGACAATAGGACAAATGTTATTGAAAATATAGTGACTTTTCTCTAATCAATGTAAAAAGTCTTGGGATTACGTTTTGTTCTTTGAAGGTGCCAACATCTAGCTTTCACTGAGTGTCATATTTTTAACTGGCCTTGTTACTTACTAACAATCCAGTTCTTCTGATGATGAAGGGCTAAGTAGACATTGAGTTTATTATGCATTATATAAATCTAACTAAGAATCTAACCTCTCATCTCCGAAAATAAGACTTCAACGCTCAACCAGTGCATATATTAGTCAATAGGCAAATGATTCACAAAGATTCTAAGATATAAGCCCATGCTATAAACATTTACATTCTTTCTTCTTATTGCAACTGCTTCAGCCTTTATTATAAAATATTACTAGAAGATATCTGTACTTGAAATATGGGCATTTGCTGGTCCATTGAAATCCAGGTGCGGTTCCTCCATAAGAGCAGAACTCCCCACCCCCCACTGCATTTATATGTATGCTTTTTGTGTGTGTTTATGTTGCCCACTCGCCGCACCATTTTTGTCAGTCATGAACCACTACTGTTAAAATCCATAACCAAAGTTACCCATTGGGGAAACCTATAACGACTATGCGGTTGCCGCCGCCATTTCATATGGAATCAAGAATCTCAGATCTTTGAGACGCTTCCAAAAAACGTATGCTTTTAGTTAAATCTCAGGCTCTCACACAGTTCATCAAGAGATAGGGTGCTATGGAAAATTATTTACATATATGTAAATAAATAAAGTGAAATGATAACAAAAAAACATAAATGCATTAATTACACAAGTGATATAATCGTTAAGACACATTTAACATGTAGATACATTAATAAGCCAATTGAGAAGCCTACTTTACATACATTTTTTGCTAAGGATTTGATAATGCCTGTGATATAAACGGTAAGTCACTAAAGAAAAAAATGAGAATAATAATAAAAAAAATATGACAATAAGACAATAAAAAGAAATCAACAAAACAAATCCACTTGTCCTATGCTCTGAAATGTACTTATCCAAACAATTGTAGAACAACTTAAAATATCAGTGTAACTATGTTTAAAAGTTAGCAATGTGTCTGTGTGTCTTTGAATGCAGACCAAATAGCTTTCAATTTATGTAATATATTTTTGATATATTACCTCAATAAACTGAAGTCAGATAATAAATCATCAATATAAGGATTCTACTTTGATTCACAAATTATTAACAGTTATTTTGCTGAGCAAGACAACGTGCCACATGAACTGCTTTCCCACCTGTGTTGATATAAACTATAAAAAAGCTCCGCTTTTACTATTACAGCTAGGCTCGCTTCAGGACGCCCTCAGTGTTTTTAATCATCCCGCTTATTGTCTTTTAATTTATTTCATTTCAGCACTGTTTCCCCTGATTTTAAATCCCCGCTCGCATTCTTGCACTCTAATAGTGTCCTCACCGCGACTTTGGCGGGCCGGTCCCTCGCGCTTCGGATTTGGGTGAGCGCCATCTTGGGTGGGTTTAGGGAAACGCTGGATTCTCCCGCGCTCTAGCAGTCAGGAGGACTGGCTAGAGGCTGCTGTCGGGATCTCTACATAAGCAGGGCAGGAGGTAGACTCTCCTTGCTCCGCTTTTACTATTACAGCTAGGCTCGCTTCAGGACGCCCTCAGTGTTTTTAATCATCCCGCTTATTGTCTTTTAATTTATTTCATTTCAGCACTGTTTCCCCTGATTTTAAATCCCCGCTCGCATTCTTGCACTCTAATAGTGTCCTCACCGCTACTTTGGCAGGCCGGTCCCTCGCGCTTCGGATTTGGGTGAGCGCCATCTTGGGTGGGTTTAGGGAAACGCTGGATTCTCCCGCGCTCTAGCAGTCAGGAGGACTTGCTAGAGCCCTACTTAACCCGGCTATCATGGCGCGCAGCGTGTGCGCGCTGCGAGTGCGCCGTAGTGACGCCGGAGTCACGCCAGAGTCCAGCCCGTCTGCGCCATTCCGCGCTAAGGACGGGCTGGACGGCTGGACCTATGGCTTAGATGCCCTTGTTCCCCCGCATTTTAGATATTCTACTCCGATCCTGCTTGCGCTTAAACCACCCAGGCTCCCATGTTTTTATTCTCACTCGCCTGACGCAATTCTTGACAAGTTATCGTGCGGATGTCGGACTAGGGGTACGGCTATCCCCACTCCCCCTCCACCTAGTCTTCTGTCCAAACATCCCTCTTCCCCCAGCCTTAACACTCCGAAGGAAGAGTGTCTTCTCCTAAATGCCCGTTCGCTCATTAAAAACAACATCATGTTCAGGGATCTTGTTTTAGATAGGAAGCCCTCCCTGGTTTTCATCACGGAAACATGGGCAAAGGATTCATCTGGGCCCGATCTCATTGAAGCTGTTCCTGAGGGATACTGCTTAGCTCGTCAAGATAGACTGAGGCGGGTGGGAGGAGGGTTAGCAATTCTGTACATGGATCATTTCCATTGTCACACTGTCTCCATCTCCGACCCCACAGACAGCTTTCAAGCCCTATTCTTCTCCATAAAAAGTGGCCACAATGTCATCTTTAATGGAATCTTGGCTTATCGCCCTCCCGGTTCTCGTACCAACTTTGAACAACGGCTTCTTCATGTTCTAGAACCCTACTTTGGTCAGAAAGAATTCACGATCTTGGGTGATTTTAACTTTCATCTGGAGAAGTATGATACTAAGGATACTTTCTCTTTGCTTGAAGCCATGTCAGCATGTGGATTTGCCCAGCTGGTTAGAGGGGCTACTCACAGAGCAGGTCACACGCTCGATGGAATTTTTTCCAATGATGAGAGGTTGATAATTAAGGATTCCATTCCACTATAATGGTCTGACCATCTGGCAGTCCCATTTGAGCTATCCTGTCCCACCTCTCACACGCTCAAAAATACTTTAAGTAATAAGGAATTGGGCAGGAATTTCAAAAATATTACTAGTAGCTCTCTCACCCCGTGGGTACCCAACTTGTCCATATCCCAAGGGGAAAGTGTCTTTATGGCAGTTACACAGTTTGAAAGGACTGTGACTGAGGCACTGGACGAACTTGCCCCTATCCAATTACGCCATCGAGCCAGGAAAAGGCCTTCAGCCCCTTGGTTCTCCGAACATCCCAGACTTCTTAGACAAGAAGTAAGGAGGTAGGAGCGACTGTGGCACTCCGGTTGGGATTTAAAGGATAGGGAAGCCAATAAGACTTTGCTGAGGAATTATAAAAGAGAAATCATAAAGGCCAAACAAGATCATTTTACGGCCTTGACAACCTCAATGTCCTCTCCCAGAGAGCTCTTTAGGGTAGTGGACTCCCTTATAACTCTCCAAACCCCAGATCCCGTAGTGGCATCCCAAGAGCTCTGCAACAATATTGCCTCTTTTTTCCAGGCAAAATTTTTTAGATATTTACTCTGCATTGGAGCTGCAGAGATCCCTTATTACTGAGCCCCCTGCCCTGGGAGCTTTGGACCTAGCCCCTGCAGAAACATCTCCTGTTGGAACCCTAGACTCTTTTCCCCCTCTTTCTCTAGAGGATCTGGACAACCTCCTCAATAAAACCAAATCCGGCTCCCCCTTGGATGTATGTCCACTTAGGATTCTCAAACAGTGCAGAGATATCTTTCTGCCCCCGCTGGTTGACATTATGAATAAAGCAATGAGAGATGGCCATTTTCCCACCCAATGGAAAAATGCGGTGGTAAAACCCCTACTAAAAAAAGCCTCTTTGGACCCTGCGGTCCTGAGAAATTTTCGGCCCATTTCTCTCCTCCCGGCCCCTGCAAAAATGCTTGAAGCACATCTTAACAAGCATCTTGCTGCATATATAGAGAATTCGGGTTGTCTTGACTCCTCCCAACATGGATTCAGGAGGGAACACAGCACGGAGTCTGCCCTCACCATCGTGCTGGATAATATCCGCACGCGTGTTGATGGAGGCCAGACCACCCTCCTGATCCTCCTAGATCTGACGGCGGCCTTCGACACCCTTTCTCCCTCAGTATTAACATCTAGGCTGAGGGAGGTTGGGGTTCAGGGGGCAGCCCTGGATCTACTTACCTCTTTCCTCAACCATCGAGCGCAAAGAGTGAAGTTGGGGGAGTACCTATCTCCATCCCTGCCTGTGCAATGTGAGGTCCATCAGGGGTCGGCTTTGAGTCCGACCCTATTCAACATCTATGTGACCCCACTTGCCAGGCTCATTAGATCTTATGGGATGGAGATAGTATCCTATGCGGATGACACCCAGATCCTCGTCTCTCTCTCCCAATCAGCTGCCCCGACTGCCTCCAATTTTAGATCTTGTATGGAGGCAGTCGGGCAATGGATGATCTACAATTCATTAAAACTGAATGGAGAGAAGACGGAGGTGATGGTGTTTGGAGGGAAAGAGGATGTTTGGTCATCTAGTTGGTGGCCAGACTCATTAGGAGTCTGCCCCACCCCTACCTCCTCTGCTAAAAATCTAGGGGTCATGATTGATCCCGCCCTCAACCTGGACAAACAGGTTAACAGAACCATCTCTACCTGTTGGGGCATCATCCACATCCTCAGGAGGATCAGACATTACCTATCATTGCAGGCAAGGAAACAGCTTACAGTTGCTCTGATTGTCTCCAGGCTGGATTACTGCAATGCGCTGTATGTGGGACTGAATAAAAGTCTACTGCAGCGCTTGCAGGTAGTCCAGAACGCTGCTGCCAGGTTTGTCCTGGACCTTCCCAAACGGGCCTCAGCCACAGCGGCTAGAAAGCTACTACATTGGCTTCCTGTGGAGGATCGTATCCGCTTTAAGACCCTGTGCATGACCTATAGGGCACTAGCTAAAAACAGTCTGACGGGTATAGGATCCATTTTGTTTCGCTACACTCCTCTTAGGAACCTACGCTCTTCGAGTAGACTTCTTCTGTCAGCCCCCCGTTTCAGGAGAAGTAAATGGGGGGGTAGGGCCTTCTCCACCCTGGCGCCCAAATGGTGGAACTCCCTCCCTTTGGAACTAAGATCCCTTCCCACTCTCCAGGCTTTCAGAAGAGCCCTGAAGACCCACCCTTTTGTGCAGGCCTATATGTAATGGTGATAAGCCCTTGCTTATGATATTAGTTGTTAGGCGTCTTGATACCTTCGGGTTATTGTCTGCGCAATATAAGTTTTACTCAAATCAAATCATATAAGCATAATGGCATTGTGGTTTAAAAAAATTATGTTTTCTGAATATTGAAATCTCTTTTTAGGATCAAATAATTATATTGGAAGATTCAGTCTAGGAGTTAAATAGTTTACTGCAGTACCATATTAATGGGACCAATATTTATGTCGGTGAGCATGTGCCATGGAACTGGATTTCCGAATGAACTGCACAGAGTCTTTGCTATTCAATTGAACATTCACTGAATAAACTGCAGAAAGTATTGTTTACTAGGATCATTTTCTACAGAAATAGTGCAAAATTCTGATTTTTTAAAGACAAACCTGGAAAGGTTTAATTACAAATGTAATGTAAAAGGCATTTCTAAAACACACTGCTACTCTGAAGAGGTTGAGGAGTAGAGAGATCAGAGAGAACCCAGATTAGTCATTCAGAAAAAGCCAGGTTTTCAGCTTCTTCTGGAACTGGGGGACGATGCGATGCATCTTAATTCCAAAGGTTGTTTATTCCAAAGAGAGGGTCCCACAAAGAGAAGGTACTGCCCCCTGTGCTGGACCTGCGAATCAGAGCGATTTAGGCCAGAAAGAGGTTGGCTGAGCGCAGACATTTGGAGGGCTCATAAAAACGAATTCTCGCTCTCAGGTACCCTGCGCCTGACTGATGCGAAGCTCTGTGGATTAATAATAAGGTCTTAAAAATAGGAAGCCGATGCAGCTCTCTGAGATATGGGGAAACCTGAGTTCTCGGAGGCAAGCTGAGTAGCGTTCGGGCAGCTGCATTTTGGACCACTTGCAACCTACTGATCAAATAGTCAGGTAGGTGAAGGTACATTGCCTTGCCGTAGTCAAGTCTAGATGTTATCAGTGCTTGAACTACCAGTTTCCTAGCCGAAAGCGGTAGAAAATGGAGGAACTTCCTGAGCACTCACAGCATACCAAAGCACGCCCATAATACTGCATTGACCTGTGCTATAAAGGAAAGCCCACCATCAAACTTGATACCAAGATTTTTAAGGGAGCCAGTGTGGTTTAGATGTGGGGGAGCATCCTACAGCCAGAAGGACTGCCAAGGCTCCTCCTATCTTAAACCAAAGAAAAGTAGCTCCATTTTACTTGCATTATACTTAAGCTGATGGTGAGATAGCCACTGGAAAACGGCCAACAGACAAGTTCAGATTTTTTTGCCAGGGAATGTTTCCTCCCTTCCCCAGGAGAAAAGCATATGACTATTTTAGCACCCAGGATCTCAGCCAAGCATGCCAGAGGAGTGAGGTATATATTGAATAACGTGGGGCTCAAGGTGGAGTCCTGTGGCACTCCCACCTGAAGATCAAGAGGCCCCACGCAAATAGTGGACACCACATCACACCTCTTGACCTTCCTTCAAGAAAAGAAGCCAGTCATTTTCACGCCTCCCCCTATCCCGAAAGTCTGTAGATGTGCCAGAAGTGTGGAGTGGGATATTGTGTTGAATGCTGCTGACGGATCCAGTATAATCAGCACAGACTGGCCTCCGTCATCTAGGGTACCCCTGATATCATCAACCACCTCCACCAGCGCCGTCTCTGTACTACAGCTGGGACGGAACCCAGATTGACTTGAATGTAGCAGACCATTGCTTTCCAGGTAGTGGGATAGCTGCTGTTTGGCATGTTTCCAAAACTTTTGAAAGGGCTAGAAATAACGAAAGAGGCATATAATTAGATGGATCTGTGACAACCGCCTGGGGTTTCTTCAGCAGAGGCACAATTTTTAGCCTGCTTCCAGGCCTTGGGTACAGTGGCTGAAGAGAGTGAGGCATTTAGGAGATTGTTGGCCAAAGGATTAATTACCTCTGCTCCCAGAACATGAAGGCTCATGGGCATTGGTCTGAGGGAGAGCCCGATTTTGGACTTCAAATTGCAGATAGTGATCCTTCCAAAGAGATCGGATCAACTCTATCCAATTAAAGGGTTCAGATTTTAAGTTTGGCTAAAATGCTGACTGTTATCCATTCTCTCCTCCGCTACCATTGAGGGGGTGAACTAGACTGGATATTGGAAATCTTATTCTGGAAGTAGTGAGCAAGTTGTTCACACCATTCTGCAGAGTGCACCTGATGTCCTGTGCAGGCAACTGGGGACATAAAGGATTCCACTATTTTAAAAACTTTTCTCAATTTATTACCAGCAGTTACAATTCTGTCCTCGAAATTGGATTTGTTTTGCTATTTTGACCACTCAATACCTGGTTTTGATGGGTGGGCTATATGACACCTTCCATTGTCTTTCTAGATGTTTACACTCAGTTTTAACCTCTTTAAGGGAGTCTGTGTATCATGGACAGGAAGTCTTAATTCGTCTAGACTGCCATGGCAGTTTCGGAGCTAATTCATGGGTAGTGGAGCCAGTCCAGTTGTCCAGGAGGTCAACACCGGTGTCCACATTACCTGAGAGAATAGGCCTCTCTACAAAAAGCCTCAGATTGAATTTTATGAAGAGCTCTCGACACTCGAGCAATTGACCGTGCTTGAGGTACATTCGTCCCTATACTTTCTCATTGAAACTTAATCATGTAGTTGTCCAACAAAACTGATAGGGTGGGAGTGTCCACTTCCAGTGGTGCATTCGAAAATATCTGATCCAGAACATGATCAGCTTGATGTGTAGGCATAGGTACCAACGGAGTCATAGCCAGTGCAGAGGTACTCTCCCTGCAGGGATATTACCTCCTTCTTCTCACTAATCTCCATATGTAGATTAAAATCACCTAGGAGACTAAATTGGGAGTATCTCAATGCCAGAGGTGATAAAGCACTACACAGAGAATTAAGGAAAGAGCCTGCCGGACCCGCAGGTCTGTACACTAAAGCTCCCACTACCAATTGATTGGGGGGAAAGGGTGAGGCAGAATCCCATAACCTCCACTCCTGCCTGGCCCACAATAGGTATTGATGTACAGAGAAAGTAATTCCTAAAAATCATAGCCACACCCCCCCCCCCCCCTCTCCTGCTCAAGCAATTCTCTCTACATATTTTATAACCCCTAGGAATTGCTGAGCAGATAGCAGGACCAGATGATGCAGGTAACCAAGTTTCTGTAACAAATAATACACCTGGAACCACCTCACATAGTAATTCACAGATGTTCTCTGCATGTTTGGGAAGTGAGCATGATTAAATCAAGGGTGCCCAGAAACTGGGAATCCTACTGCTCCCAAATCTAGGCAGTGGAATAGTGTTTTTGCAAGAGTTCATCGAGTTGGTGTGGAAACTGCATTGTGCACACCGCACGTTGTTTTCACAGAAGAGTCTAAAGCTAAGGGCAAACAGATCAGAGCTGGGGCTAGCCTGAGCAGTTGCAGTGGACTATAAGTGTACCTCAGTTTACATTCTGGGCCAACTCAGGCATAGTGGCTGGCGCTGGATGCTTTAGAGACGCTGACAGGTGCAGACGGGCTTGCCTTTGGCGCGCCTTCAGTGGTATCAAATAACTTGATGACCTAATTAATTATATGAGGCATTTACATTTTAGGGGGGCACTACATAATCATTGATATTATGTACTAAATAACAAAAGGTGTATCAAACCACCAATACCGAATGAAAAAAAGATCTTTCTTTATATCCCAGTGGAGTTGCACCAATCTGCCATCATTGCCTTAGTCACCTTGTGGCTTGATTATCGAACACACTTCACCTCAACATTAACAGTTCTTCCCTAAATAAATTCCAGCTTATACAGAATGCGGTGGCACGCCCTATTTTAAACGTCCCCAAAATGCACTTGGTCAGAGAAGGTGTCTGCTCTCTTCATTGGCTTCCAGTTAGGAAGCGAATTTCCATCAAGGCTCTGTTTACTATCTTCTTGGCTTTGCATATGAAGGACCCTACCCAACTAAATGCACTCTTTTATTGATACACACCAAGTAGGTCTCTCAGATTCGCTCACCTTAAAAAAAATACGATTCCCAGATTTTGGAAGGAAAGATGAATAGGCCGTTCCTTTTCAGTGGCCACTGTCAAGCTGTGGAACACTATTTCTGAAGCAGACTCCCTTATGTTTTTTGAAAACCATTTTAAAACCTGTTTTTTTCACTATTGCTTGCTGCTGATTCTCGGTTGGTATGATTCTGTTGACCAGTTGTGTGTGTCTCACGATAGCGCTTTCATACCTTAGGGTTTTAGTGGGCTTTATAAATATATATCATATCATATCAAAGTATTGGACAGCATACTGGCCTGAAGCATTTACATATTTTGCAATTAAGGGAAATGTTAGAAAAATGGTTTGTCCAGAATCATGTCTAACCGTATAACTGGGAAACCCGACCCCAGATCCCAACTTACCCAACTAGAGCTGGGTTTCCCAATTGGAAGGTCTTTCATTTAGGTATAGAAATTATCGCATGGTGTCTAGTGTTATTGGAATAGGTCACTGCATAGTGAAAAGTTATTTTCAAGAGTTTAATTAATACACTCTATCAAAAAGTTCTTACCATCAAAATGTCCGAATCACGCTATATTTCAGTCTGAAATTATGAAAGAAATATATCCAGAAACAAGTTAGGCAACTCAGGTATGAATCACCAAAGTGCATGGATTCAAAGAAATACATCATATTACTTTTTCATTGCATTGCTAAACTCAAGGCAGCAGAACACTTGTAGCAAGCTTTACTTAAAAAGCCATGCAAAACAACGCAGATTTACTAGGAAATGCAGAGCCAGGCAAGGTGGCTTTGAGTGGCGTAGTACATTTGACTTAAGGGCATGCTTCAGCCTGTGTTTCCTTGCGTGACACACTGTGACATCAATCTGGGCCTCGGTTTATAGGTAAATGTCACTCGTCCAAATTGACCTAACTAACAAAAGTATTTCCAAGGTATTAAGAAGGACGCTGGTTGATCTCCCTTAGGAAAGTAGCGAGATTAGGGATAGTGTCCTGGCTCGACTGTGGTACGTCATTGAGCCAGAGACAGACATTTGGTTGGAGCCAGGCTGGGACACGACTGGCTAACCTGTTAATGTTTTTTTTCTATAAACCTGGGTGTCTGCTCAAATTGATGCAGCTGAGGTGACCATACCCCTTGTAGCATCGTATGAAACCTTGTGGCGTTTCTTTATTTTGCTACTTGTATTTTTGCATTTATATTGAGATAAAAATTTAAAGAACAGAAGATGGGATAAAAATAAAAAAATTACTGGAAAAAATATAATTTGTTTGCTGCACATTGGAGCGTGTATATCCTTGCTCTATAGTTGGATGTTGCTCTTTGTTGTGGTTGAAAATGCATTTTTAGCTCTGGAATTAAGGTATTGTTTGTGTGTAATGTGTGCTCTTTAGACATTATTTCTATTTGTGTAAGTGTATTTATTAATAAATATACATTACCTACTTTAAGAACTTGTGTTACTGGTTGAGGGGGCGAAACCATGCTCAAGCAGCAACTTCAATCCTGTCAGGGTGAAGCCACAAGCAAACCCAAAATTAACATGTGCTTAACACTCTGGTAACATGGCACAAAGCATTCAGGCTTAGCTTAGAGGCAAGGTATAAACTATTTAACATTAGAAAAATCCCACACCAATTTAGAAAAATCGGATAAATACTTTAACACCAAAACAACAAAAATCCAGTCCGTAGAACCAGAGATATGCGTTTTTAAAGATTTAAGTGAAAATAATGCCTTCGGGCAGACAGCGCCAACTGTGCCTATCTCGTTGCCCTAGACCGGGACAAAATCACAATTTGAGACCTCCTGCAATGGAGTCTGGGCTGGATAAACGGACCAAGTTAGGCCAGTTGACCAAAAATACCTTAAATTCTGGTTGTGGGGCATTGCTAGACCCTGCGTTGTGAATGGGTTGCACAGCAGTGGCGATGCGAGGCCCTGATGTGGAGATGCTTTGCACAGGGGCAGTTCCGAGAAACTGTAAGGCTGCAATTCAAGAGCCTGCATAGTCGTCAAGGATGCTGTTGACAAGGGTCTTGCAATACAAAGTCCTGTATCAAATATGCGTTGCCCACCGGCTGGTTCCAAAGAAGTTGCAAGGCTTGCAATGCAAAGACCAGCATCAAGGATGCCTTGTGCAGTGGTGGCATGGATGAGTGGCGGTATGTGAGTGTCTGTATAGGTGTATGAGTGCATATGATAGTGGTGTATTGATGAGTGACTGCATGTATGAGTGATTGTATGGTTGAATGAGTGGATGTGTGTATAGACCTAGGAATCAGTGAGTGCGTATGTAGTAAATGGTATTGGTGTGGTAATGATTTAGAAAATGGTAGTCTGTACTTTACAGTGGGTGTATCAAAGGTTATATTAGAGTGTGAGGAGGTGCATCAGATTTTCATGTGGATGATGTAATCAGTGATGTCATTTGAGATGTCATCCGTGATTTTGTGCTCGCCTTTAAACTTAAAAGTCACATGACTGTCATTTTTAATACAATAACCTGCTCTCGCTTCCATGAAGCGAAGCAGAATTGCTTTTGGACATTGAGATGTCATCAGTGATGTCATCAGTGGTGTCACTAACCATGTCATGAATGATGTAATATGTGACATCATGAGCAGTGCATTGCGGGTGCGTGAGTAATAGTTAGTTGAACTAACTTTAACGGCCACATTTCTATGGTTTTGTAAGAGTGAAATGTCCAGCTAACTATAATGTCCCTGAAACCTATGTTTTTTTCAGTGAATTTCTAAGGTTTTTAAATGCTTATTTCTAACTATAATGTGCCTGAAACCAATGTTTTTTTCAATGAAAAAAAAAAAAAATATATATATATAGAGCACGGCCGTTGAGGAAAGACCACTGCTGACAAGCGGGCCCATCTCTGTCGTTATCCTGCGCTGAGAATTAAAGGGAGGAAACATGCAGACTCCATTTCAGGGTTGGAGTCTGCACGAGTGGATTTCATCTTCTACAAAGCAAGGCAGCGGCAAAACAGGGAATGCGGTATTTACCAACCAAGGTGACATTATTATAACATTATTTAGAGACAGAAGTGTAGCACTCACTTCGGAATATTTTTGCACACGGACTACATGCACCAGAAGGCTTTGGAGTGCCACGCCCACTGAGGCAGGTGTGAGTGATATAATGTGCGTGTGCAGCACGAACTTCTAGTCTCTGCTGCCACTGATGAAAGGACTGTTTGTACCTAAAACGCGTCTGGCTATTATTGCAAAGAATGCCGGTTTCTTGTTGAGCTGCTGCTGGCAAGAATTTGAAATAAATGCAACACTTTAATTTTGGTTTCCTGTGGATTTCCTCGTAGTGTGCTACCTGCATGTCTTGGATATATATATATATATATATATATATATATATATATAGTCGCTCCAAGGTTGTCCACCTTTGAGTAGCACACGAGCAGCAGCTTGATTTATGTGTAGGTGAGGACAGGGATCCGCTTGTAGATGCCGCTCCGTAATGGATCTGCCCGACTCGTTTAAAAGCTCCATATGCTAACCCACTTCTCCATTTTCCATATGACACACCCACCAATGGGAGGCTCAAATGAGACTGTGTATTATGGGAAGTGTGGTGCACATAAATCAAGCTGCTGCTCGTGTGCTACTCAAAGGTGGACAACCTTGGAGCGTCAATATATATATATATATATATATATATATATATATATATATATATATATATATATATATATATATATATATATATATATATATATATATCTATATATATATATATATTTATTTCACTTACAAATCTTAGAAATTCACTGAATATAAAACAAAGGTTAAAATAATAGTTATCTCAAGTAACTATAACTTGTGCCCTAAGATAAGTATAACTCGAGCCATCCCCATGCACAGAGTTGTCATCAATGATGTCAGTTCAGCAGTCATCAGCAATTCTATCAATGATTTCACTGTACACGCCATGAGTGTTGTATTATGATAGATAAAAAGCAGTGCATGGCGAGGCACAAGTTATAGTTACCTTAGGGCACAAGTTATAGTTACTTGAGATAACTGTAACATGTGTATTTCAGTGCTTTTTTAGTTTATAACGTTACATTGTCACTGACATTTTCACCTAACTATAACATTATTTTAACCATTTCTAAGGTTATTTTTTTAATGTAAAGTAAATTATGATTACAATTCTCAACTATAACCTCACTATAACCTTTGTTTTTTTCATTGAATTTCTAGAGGTATGTTTAATGCAAAGCAATATTTTATTATCATACATAATGCCAACCCCACACCACGGAGGGCCTATGGCTGTGCACGGTGTGGGGTTGGCCACAGAGCATGTCCTGTGTCCAAGCCCTGCACCTGACCCCCTGCAGGCAGCTAACCCCTGCCACAGATGACCTATAGCGGTGCGCAGCGTGAGATTGGCCAGGCCAAGCGCCCAACCCCCTACCTTCGACTGTGCACATCTAGGGTTGGGGACAAGGCCTGGCCTATGGCCATTTCCTGCACCCAACCCCCTGTGAGTGCCCTAATTCACTCAGCACAGGGGCCTCTGACATTCACAGCCTGCGGTTGGTCTTACAGATCCTCATGCAGACTTACTATGCCAAAGATCACAACACCAAATATAAAAAGTGAACCTATTGGCTTTATCCAACGTTGAGCATGTCAATTTATATATTTCTTAAACATCTATTTATTGACATTTAAAAAAGACACCCATGGGTGGAAACAGTGACGTAAAATAAAAGCACCAATCAAGTTATTACAGGTTCTGAATGGCCAATTGGAAGCAAAATGATGGTCAGTTATGCAAAGCTCCATTCACAATAGACATATAATCCACAACGCAGTTGATGACAGGATTAATTCACTTATTTTAGTGAGGGGTGATTCAGAAAATAAAAGGTGAAAGGAGAACTGTGACGTTTAATAAATGACCAATGGTATAACAATGGTATAACCGGAAATAGAAGAGGGAGAGAAAGAACACAAAGTAAAAATCACTGGTTTACTAACTCCATCAAGCGATTGTTTCCAGTTTTCAGCAAAGGAAAGTCTTAATCTCAAACATGGGCGAGGAGGTGTTGGGCGGGACAGGCCAGGTAGCCTCCCCGGGGCTTTTAGGTTGGAACATTTTCAACAGGGGCCAAACCCCCACTACAACACACGCATGTAAATATATATAATGCAGATCTATCATGTTTGTTTACAAAATCACCAATATTTTTAATCAAATGTATATTTTACTAATTCACACAGTGCAATGTTTAGTAACAGTTAATACAGTTTTAATGAAAAAAAAATGAAAATCAACACTGTGAGTCTTTCTTCTGACATAGTTTTTATGATTGCATTTTGTGGGCTGAAGATTTTTCAAAGAAAGACTCCGACATTCAAAAAATTAATTAAATCAACACGTATCTGAGTCTTTCTTTTTACATGTATTAGCCCAAAAATACAATAATAAAACAACCACAAGAGTGCCTTGCTCTCCAGTTGAAAAACATAGAGCTCCAGTTAAGAGTGTTTTTGAAAAGTTCTTCTGTGGTCTGGGGGATTTAATAATCCCAGAATCCTTGCTGCTTTTTCCTAATGTTGGTTTTCACACCATCATAAAAATGCCCCATGCCCCTACTAGAGACATCAACAAGCTGAAAAGAAAAATTAAAATAGCCCTTGCAGGGCATTATAGGGTGCTCCTTCAAGGTGCAGGGAATAATGAATGAGCAGCTCCTTGACCTTATTTATTAACCTTTTTAAAACAAACTATTGTCGTGGGACCACCCGGGACGCTGACATTATATAGTTTTTTTGGTGGCCGTAAGGGTAGCTCCAGGGCTCCTGTAGCCCCAGCCAGCTCCCCAGCCAAGGCCCATAGTGGGTGCCAGCGGAAGATGGCAATTCTTTTTTTAATATTTAAATTATTGGGGAGAGGCACATGTGGACCACCTCTTTGAGCCTTTACATGCCCTCAGGACCCCATCTCCTGGCCTATATTATTTTGAAAAGGAATGGGGCATGATGTGTCTCTTCCTGACACTTGATTGGCCACAGTGATCCCAATCCCCAGGGCCTTTTTAGGTCTCGCCTACTCAGCGTGCCTGCGCTGCAAAGGCAAAAATAACTTTTGGGATCGCTTTGGTTTTTCAGCCAAACACATGCACGCGTTCCATTGCCTTCAATGGGAACGCGTGCACGTCTGGGGATTCACTTGCGGGAGCGAGCGCCGCCATATGGCAGCAATTATCGCTCCCGCAGGTGAATTGCACAGGCCACCCCCCCACTCCACCCTGCTGCCGCAAGAGCGCTTGTTCAAAGGGTTGTGGGGTGACCAATCAGGAGCTGGGACACGGGCGCGCCCACACACTGGGATCAGCTTCGGTGTTTAGACATTTCCTTTTCATAACGATTCGATGGTCAGCTAGCCTTCTTCTGCCTGGCCGGGCACACGGGCAGCTCCTTCCGACGAGTGACGCAGGGGCAGGTGTAAAAGAACTGGAAACGAAGCCTGCAACGAGGAGCTTCAGTGCTAGTGTTTCACAGATCTCAGGAAAAGGTGGCCTGGCTCCTCCTAAGCAGACAACCACCCAGTAGCTAAAAAAGGGATGGCAGATGGCTTTACTGCCCAGAGAACGGGGATCTGCCTACCAAGCAGCAAACAACCCCGCATACAAGACTCAGCAAGCGGCGTAGCAGGGAATCGTGAGCCATAACACAAATAAAGCAGACGCCCCCACTCCTTCAGTTGGGGACTGCAAAACAGCTATACTTGGGGGTGCAGTTGGCGCCTCACACCCCTGGCGACACTTTCAGCACTTAAGGAAGTCGCAGTTAACTCAGACACTGTTACCTACAGGGTAAGCAGGTCACTACTCTCATCTGAGACCTCATAAGTGGTGAGCGCCCCCCTCCTGAGCAGCCCCACCCACAGAGGCCACTGCAGATTCCCTTAAAAACCTGAGAATAGGTAGAGTGACATCTGAGAAACACACTAATCTACTCCTCCACTCACAATAATGGCAAAAAGCCCTACAAATGTATTTCCAGACATCAGAACAAGTGCACGCTCGCCTTAATAGTTCACCTTCTTCACCAACTTAACTTTTAGCCTCTAATTTAATATTCTTTCACATTTACGAAATGTTTTAGCATTTTCAATGTTTCTTCTTCACCTATATATACTTTTAAAATGTCTTACTAGTATTTAATTTTTTAAGCAGTTGCGGACCCTCTAAGTAGGCAGGTTCACAGAGCACAGGTTAAGAACTGCTTATTTGGGGTGTAAACCTTACTGAAAAACGAAATAACTTTTGCTTTATTTCTTGTAAAATGGGCCGTTTTCATATGGGTATTGCATTTTTTTCTTTTAGGCTTATAAACATGCCATCATACAGGCAGAGCATATGTGTGTCATACAATCACACACAGGTTAAGAAGAACACTCGATAGCGAGGCACACGAGAAACACCTCAAAAGTCTAGAGCGCGGCACCTTCTTAGCCCTTGTGCTTCGAAAGGCGCGCTGTGTTGGGGCCTGGCTTCTGATGGAAGTCGTTAGGAAGGGGCGTACTGGTGGTGCACAACATGGATGCACGTGTGCCTCTTTTCTGGAGAACCCACTGCTGCTTGCAAGGCCAATAAAGCCTCAATGCTAGTGATGTGTAAGGGAGCCTCGCCTTAGCTAGGCCCCAGCCTAGATCAACGACTCGTACTCTCTGCTTCTCATCGAATGCCTGCTCCTCTTGGGCACCAGGCTGGCATCTTCTGCTCAAGCTACGCCCTCCCTAGGCTACAACCCTGAGCCCACTCCAGGCTCTGACTGATCCAAAGCGGAAACACACTTAGAACTATGTATAGGGTGTTGGGGGTTCCCCTGAACTGCATCTGCGCTAGGTGGACGAGCCCTGTGAGCACGGTGTCCTGGAATCGATCCCGAGGCCCCTGAATATATTAAGTTCATTTTAAGTTTACATTGTGTATCTGATTCTAGTGCGAGTCGCCTTTCGGAAGAAGCAAGCTAATATCAAGCACATTTGCAGTGACGCTGACATGATGCAAAAAACGTAGACAAGATAGGGTTTACAGAATTAGCGCTAAAGCTCTAATTTTTTTTCAACATAGCACCCAATAGTCTGCTTCTAAGCACTGTCAACTTCTGTCAGATAAGAGTAAGTGACTTTCCGAAAGGACTTTTGGGGCCATGTCTTCAGCTTCACTCTGAAGTTTGAGGGCTAGGAAAAGTTGGTGTTACTTCAGTCAATTTAATTATATATTTCGTGACCATTTTAGTGAAATATCTTCATTTATGTTTTAAACAAAAATACATCATTGTAATGCCAGACCGCGAAAGAAATGACTTGTGGCCATTACTAGTAAACACTTCATCACGTGTCGCCAGCCAAGCCCGGAAGACCCCCTGTCCTGACACTAACCATCAGGTGGTCGGCAAAGACGTGTCACCAGCCCACGGCGCTCAGACGCTGACAAGACCCCGTCATTCATCTGCCTCGAGACAGAAACCCGAGGCAAGGAGACATGCAACGCCAGAAGGAAGAGAGGATCTTTGGGAGGGGGAGGGTGGGATAAAGGGGCTCAAACGCAGCAGCCTCTGCATTGTAAACATACGACCATGCAGCACTGTTTTGGACGCTCGTCACGGGTCGCCCTCTCGTCCCTTTAGCATAGTGAACCACTGAGGAGCCAGCATGAAGTCTGCCCAGCTCTGGGCTACGACTGGCTGGACTTCACTGGTAGGCTCACTCTAACTCATAGCTTGGGCCTGTCCGGAGAAGCCACCCACCTCAGGGACCAGCTGTGACGAGCAGCTGGCCTGTGGGACCAGGGACCTCAGCTCTAACACCAGCTCTTGGTGAAAACTGTGAAATGCTAAATTCACTTCCTCCTTCCATTCTTCTGGCCACAACCCTAACGAGGAAGAATGCACTCGAGGAATGTAATTGTTGCCCATTCTGAATCCACCCCAGAAGGATGAATGGCGAAGACTGTTTATTCTCCACGCTCTCTCGCAGAAGCGCACAGTGCAGAACACATCAACCAGGAAACATGCAGGCTCGCCTCACACAGTACCCCCCTCACCCCAGCCCTCCAAACACCACCATAGCCAATAGGTCTCGCTTTTGGGATCGTCTTCGTATTTAGTTATGCAGCACAATATTCTTAGTGCAACAACAACAGTTGCATGGCTAAACACTTAAAAGGTCCCAAAGGCGAGACCTATTGGCTATGCCAATGCTTGTTTTTTAAGGGTCGCCAATACTTTATGGACACATGGACCCCATCCCTCAGGGTCCAAGTGGTTGGCCCAGTGCCCACCTGGGGCACCAATAATCACAATGTTGGGGGCTTTGGGGGGCAGACCTAGGGCCCTTGTAACCCACCAGCTCCCTGCATAAACCAATCCTTGGTGCAGCAAGAGTCGGCTTCGTTCTTGCCTGGAGGGAGCAAGGTTTTTGCTCTGCTCCTGCCTGACGGGAGCAATCTCAGTTTCCCTGCCTGCAAGAGCGCAGACGGGGAACAAATATCTGTTCCCACCTGGCGGAAGCATTTTTGCAGCTCCCACCGGTGGGAGTAGACAAGTTTTGCCTTTTCTGTGCTCTTGCGGGCTGGCAAACAGTGGCCCAGGGTGGGATTTCCAGGAAAAAGTGATGTGATCCCCAGGGCCTTTCCAGGCTTGTGGAAGGGGGCACGCACCTCCTTCCGTTTAAATATATATGTTGGGCCCTAGGATGGAGTTTCTGTGGCCTTTGCAAGATCACGGAGGGGGCAGTGTGTACTCTCCCCTTTTTATTTAAAACAGCCAGAGTTGCAGAAAGAGGCAATAGAGGTGCAGAAAGAGGCAAGAGAGATGCAGAAAGAAACAAGTGAGATACAGAAAGAGGTAAGAGAGGTGAAGAAAGAAGAGAGCGAGGTTCCGAAAGAGGCAAGAGCAGAAAGTGGCAAGTGAGGTGCAGAAAGTTTAGAGAGGTATAGAAAGAGGCCAGATAAGTGTAGAAAGAGACAAGAGAAGTACAGAAAGAGACACTTGAGGTGCAGAAAGCGTCAAGAGAGGTATAGAAAGAGGCTCGAGAAGTGCAGGAAGAGACAAGAGAAGTGCAGAAAGAGGCAAGAGAGGTGCAGAAGGAAGAGAGTGAAGTGCAGAAAGAGGCAAGTGAGTTGCAGAAAGAGGCAAGAAAGGTGCAGAAATAGGCAAGAGATCTGCAGAAAAAAGCAACAGAGGTGCTGAAAGAGGCAAGAGAGGTGCAGAAAGGGGCAAGAAAAGTGCAGAAAGAGGCAAGTGAAGTCCAGAAAGAAGACAGTGCGGTGTAGAAAGAGGAAGAAAGATGCAGAAAGAAGCAAGAGAAATGCAGAAAGAGGCATGAGAGACACCAAAAGAAGAGAGGTTTGTGCACCATTAGTACCAATTTAACACCCACATTTAGCAATAAGTAATACGTGACCATTCCTGATTTGCAAAGGGCCTTTCACCACGCTGTAACACGTAACGCTGCATTTTAGGGAACATTTGAGTCGTTTAAGCTAGAAACAAGGCTTTTTTATTCAAATCTGCAGGTTAGGCAGCAGATGATGGAATATTTGGCAAATGCGCAAAATGTTTAATTTTGTGAAAATTGGTGCAGCTGAACAGTCAATACCACATAATTACTCTCCAAAACACATAATCCCACTCCACATGATTCCTTTACACTGCATACCAAATACTTTCTATTCCACTCTACACCAAAAAACATTAGTAAAAATCTTTTACATTTACAACGCCAATAGCTATAACTCTAGCAAATGCGAGACCTATTACTTTACAAATGCTTCTTTAACTGGTGGTCTAATGGGAGATTGCCTCAACTGGCAATTCCGAGTTGGGATACTACAGGGATTTCCCCCCTGGGTGATGTGATGCGGAGTACAATTCTGAAGTCTTTTCAGGATCTCCAGCAGGAGTACCAGATGCCAAAGACCCAATTCTATAAATATCTCCAATTTCGGCATGCTATACTCCCTAGTGTTAGTGGACTGGAGTCTCTCCCTGAATTCAGCCCTATTGAAGCTAAACTCTTCATGGCAGACCTACAAGATCACAATAAATGTTTAGAAATGTTCTTGTCTAAAGAATATGCTAAATTAGTTTTTTCATAAAGAAATAGATAAACTATTGAAAAATGTAACTCAAGTTTGTTTTTATTAATTAATAAAGTCATGACAGAATAAATGTTATCAATTATAAGGAATTCTGTGATTGAGCTGGTCTTAATCGCCATCAACTGACTTCTACTAGTTGGTCCATCGACCGAATAGCGGAGTACTTTTGATGTAATGTTTTCCTCTTATTCAGGTTAGATGATAACTTCGAAATGTATATAATGTGTAGAGTACAGATCTTGGGTACCCCGCTAACCAGCAGCTCACCTTCTTTTCACTTATTCAGGAGCGGTGTAGTGTGTGAATGTGTGATTCGTGGTGTTATGGGCTCCACCGATGAGTAAAAGTAAAATTGCTCCTGGGTTGAGTGGGATGGGTATTGAGGGTTGTTGGAGAGCTTTGCTGGATCACAGGACTGAGGTACATGAGACAAGTGGTTAAATGGACATCACTCTCCAGTAAGCCGGAGTGGAGGTGGTGCCTGAGATGCAGTATTGAGACAGTGCAATGGGGGGGTTATGTTAGGTACATTTGATTGCTTTTTGGTTTATTTAAAAAAAAAAAAGTAAAGCATATACTCAAAATGTCAATGTTAATCTTTTGTACTTTATGCTGTAGCAGAAGGCTTCTGGAGTGCAGAGCTCTGCATTATATCCGACACTTGATGCAATAAAATATGCTTCCAAACAAAAACAAATGCTTCTTTAACTGGTAGTCGCGTTTACAGAGTGGTGCAGAAAGGGGGCTGAGACTCTGACCAATACTCAGGAATTCCACAACGTACCAGGAGGGCTTTTTGGGCCCCGAAATCCCTCAGGAGTAAAGTTGACTTCATTCCCAAACCATTACTGTGCCACGAGGCTCATTTGTAGAGGGGTGGAAAAAGGGGGAGCGTGGCCTTTAAAGACCTCTTAGCAATCCCACTGTGTGGAACTTAGTAGAGGTAATAGGAGGGGTAGTTGGCCCCCAATGACAACCTTGGGGGCCAACTACCGCTCCTATTACCTCCACTTAGTCCCACACGGGGGGATTGCTAAATTGTTATAGCAGGCCATGCCCTCTTTCCCCACCACTCTACAAACGCACTTCCTAGCACTCTCTTGGATTGGGATTAAAGTCCCCTTCACTTCTGAGGGTCCTTAGGGGCCAACTAACCACATGACCCCCCTTCTGAGGCCATTTTTGGCCCTGGGGACCCCATCTCCAGGGCATGGCCCATGCTTTTCAATTTTTTTTATTTAGGGAGGGGGGCGTGTGGCCCCCTTTCCCTGGGCCACAGTTGGCACTGGGGACCCCATCCCCCAGGGCATGGCCAATGCTTTTTAAATTTTTTATTTAGGGAGAGGGGCGTGTGGCCCCCCTTCCCTGCGCCGCTATTGGCCCCGGGGGCCCCATCCCCCAGGGCCGGCCCTCAAGTTGGGGACCATGGGGGGGAGCTCCAATGCCCCCACGGTCCCAGCCGGCTCCCCGCCTCCTGCGGGAGATGGAATTGCTTTTGGGCAAGGGGAGCTGCTAAAATACAGCTCCCCTTGCTCAAAAGCATTTCTGCTTTGCTTCTTGGAAGCAAGAGCAGGTTTCCTAGGTTTAGAGGGGCCTGCGAGGCCCCCACCTTAAAATAAGAATGCCCCCGGGAGGTGGATGTCCCTGGGGCAGCATGAGAGGGAAGGAGCCCCTCATACATTCTAAATAAAAAGCACTGGGGAGGTGGCGGTCACCGGTGCAGCGGGGGGCCGCGTGCCCCCATGCATATGATTAATTAAGCCCCTGGAGGTGGCGGTCCCAGGGGCTGCGGGAGCCCCCAGGGGCCCCTTCTAATTAATTGGGCATTAACCCTGGGACCTAGCCCGCCCAGGGGCTTATAGAAAACGAAGCGCGGGAGCCCGCGCTTTGTTTTTTGAAAAAAATGTCTGCCGGATTCGCGCACACAGCACAAATTTGGCTGATTTTCTTTTTTGTATGCCTTTTTTGGCCCGGGGTGTTCTTATGGGACCCCCTGAGCAGGCCTAGGGGGTCGGGATGTTTCTACCCTGCCCCCTTTTCTTGATTTTATCAATTTTTTTTAACTGTTTTCTTGTGACTCAGTTACTGAGTCACAAGATGGCTGCCAACACATTCTGGTTTGGAGTGTTGACAGCCAATCAGAATGAATCTCGTACTCTGGAGGGTTCGCAAACAGGGTCGGATTGGGATCACAATTCGGCCCGGGCACTGACGAAAAAAGTGGCCCACACTCAAGAGGCGTGGCCCATATTTAAGGGGCGTGGCCCACATTCAAGGGGCGTGCCCTTTCATGAAACACTATTTGCACAGACAAGGAATGAAAGTGGGAGGATACTGTTCTTGCACAGGACACAGGGCAAAGGTGCCAATGGCCTACATGCTGAGCAACTAAAGAAAATAGCAAGGCCCCTTTCTGTCACAAAAGTATCCCAGCCCTCCAGCACAGGAGCACCTGAAAAGCAGCAAAGCCCCTGCTATTACTAACCTACTTAGCCCTCCCCAGACCTTCAGCTCAGGAGCACATGAACAGGTAAGGCCCCTGCAATTTGTAAATTAATCAGCCCTCCAGGGCAGGGGAGCACAAAACACAGCTTTCTGGGTCATCCAAGGTAGCCAGGTAGCCAGGGGGGAGGCTGATGTGAAGCTGGTGCATGGGAAGTGCCTTCCCAGTGTGTTCTGGCAGTTTGAGTGTTTACCATTTACTGTAGTATTACCCTTGTACCTGTGTATGGTACCCTTTTGTAACTTGCACACGTCACTTTTCTCTGGTATCACACTGTATGCTACCTCTCACTTTTGTTTGCTTTAGATACTTGCACAAGTGCCACCATTGCCTACGTAACGTTTGTTCTTGTGCTGGAGTGTCTGCCATTTATTGCAGTATTATACCTCTACTTGTACTTTGTACGCTTTTGTAACCTGCACACATATCACTTTTTCCTCCTGTAATGTACCGATTGCTACCTCATGTATTTTGGTTGCTCACTCACTTTTGATTCATGTAACTTAACGTTTGCTTTTGTAATTTGTTCACTTGTAATTTTTCTCCTCATGTATTATTGCTGTTCCTTGTGTGAAGCGCTCTGACACCTTCGGGTAAAGTCCGCGCTATATAAAATCGTATAAATAAATAAAAAAAATAAAAAAAATCCAAACATTACCTGGCCCCCACAGCAAGACCCATTCTTCCTCGTCCACTATGCCCTGAATGTGAAGGGCTGTGGGCGAGGTGCTAAGACTAACACCGTTTCTGGGCTGCATGGGCCCCAGGGGGGCCGAGGTGAAAATGGCTCAAAGGCCTGAGAAACACCTGGCCCCCAGGGAGGCCGATTCTTGCAAACAATCACCCCTCCCCAGCCTCAGCTTGATTGCTTGGCAGGGTAGGGGTGAAGGAGCGGCCACAGCTGACAATCGCTGTCTGGCCGCACAGCGAGGCTGCTTTAATTTTCTCTGTCTGTCTCCGTGTATTCTGTGGGCCGGTTTTTTTTCTCCCCTTTCCTAGTCCACTCTCTGTGGACTGGGACAGGGGAGAAAAAAACGGCCCACAGAGGGCACTGAGGCACCGGCCCTTCGGCCCATTCCCGAATGCCCGCCTTGCCAATCCGCCCCTGTTCGCAAACCCTCCTTGGTGCTCAGATATATAAATTTTAATTTTTTGAATTTCTCAGCAACTACTGAACAGATTTACACCATTTAAAAAAAAAACACTTTCTGGACCAAGACCTACCTTTTTGCCAAAGTTGGTGTAATTCCATTCAGCAGTTAGGCTGTAGCTTTGTCTAAAGTTCCTATGCAAATTAACATGGGGAAAATGCGTTTTGGGACCCCTTTTTTTCTCGGCCCAAATCACCCCGAAACTTTGAAAACAGGAGCTGACCTGAGTGAACCATTAGCGTATGTAAAGCGCTCTGAAACACACAGGTCAAGCAAGCGCAATATAAAACTTATAAAACAAAAATAAATAAATAGGAAGAGTGAGATGATCTATTGGTAGATGGATAATAAGGGAAATTAGATTAATTAAATTTCGTTGGCAGACAGGGACACAAATATACCTTAACATTTCCTTTATAATGTGTTTCTCTCTTTTGTTACGCTTGAAGCTTCTGCTTTGAGCGTTGTAACATGGAGTCCGGAAGCGTTTGCTTTTATCTGATTTCAGTAAGGCGAGGAATATATTTTTTCCCAGCAACACGTTGTGTGCTGCGAGCCTTGCTTTTTGAGGGGGAAGGGCGTAAATTGAAAGATCTGCCTTTCGGAATGCCACCCCCACCCACTCGACTAGAGCAGCTGCTTTGTTTCGCTGAACAAGTTCACGTATCAGCAGTAATTTCAACAATAATGTAAAGATGGCGTTGCCTGCACTCTGCGTAGATTGCAATAGAGTTCGTTGTTTTAAGAACCTGCGAAGCCTTTTCTCCACTTGTGTGATCATTGCAAGCATGCGTGTCTTAGTTTGATTTGATTCAGGACTACAATTTCAGTTTTGCAAATGCTGGACTCCTTACGAATATTTTTACACTTAAGAACAATACATCATGGTGCTTAAAATACTGTTCTGTGCTTGCTAGAAGATTCCATATCCCGCTCAACTCCCCCGCACTGCATGCAACATAGAGATTTTGAGACCATGTTTTTTTCAGAATGGGATTTTATGAGCGAGAAATCAAAATAGTATAACAAAATAGTATAATAAACGTTGGCAAAACAGCTCCACACAACAGGTGGCGTATATTTGTTCTATACGTGAAATAGCACAGGCGAGGACTCAAGTCACAACAGTGTTTTACAGAACATTGTTACGCAGCAGGGGTCTCAAGTATGAACTTCTTTACTAAGAACCGTGTGGGATGGGTCCCATTAAGTGAATGTAATGTAGTATGGGCAAACATGCTTAATAAAATATTTTTCTGTGGTAAAAACGGCAATGACAGAGATTAAAAATGGCTGCAGACAGTGTTTTTTTTCCTTCTTCTTCTGCAGATCTAGAGGGGTGACGTCAGCCTTCTGCAGAAGCTTCTGGACTGAACACGCGACTCTCGTATAGCAATCGATATGTTTTACTGCCCTCTAGTGGAGGGCGAATGAAAACTACTCCAGTTTGAAGAACGTTTGAACGGGTTTCGCTTTGAGAACACAAACTATAACTTTTCAACAGTTTCGCCACCCTTTTTTTAAACTATTATTTAAAGTCAGTGGTTTGGTGTCGAGCCCCCTTAAGTATAACAAATAAGTGGTAATGCCTTTCACCATATGACATAACCAGCTAAAAATTTTAATGAACTTTGAATGCCAGTGAAGTGAAAGATCGGCTGAACAAGCATGATATTCGCTTAGAGTTGTAACCTTTCCCAGAGAAAATTACTGGTCATCTGTTAACGTTTTAAGATTCTGCAAAGGTCTGGACTTGATACTTCAGTGGAACTTTAGAAGAAATCGTCTGTATAATTTTTTATCACGGCCTTTCTGTCTTTAACTTTATTTATCAACAAATAGTCCGTATTATTTTACAACATTGTCTTTCCATTCTTTATTAACTATCAGTCAGGGATAATTAAAGGCATATTTAGAACACATTTTAAGTGTTTTCTCTCTTAGCATTTACTGTTTAAAGTAAATCATGCCGACATAATTTTAGAAGAGGTAAGTCGGAGATTTAAAAAAAAAAAGCAGCATTTATTTCCCCCATTATTCTATTGACGCAGAAGCAATATTAGGTGGGAGAAAACCAACATTATGTTTTGGGCTACAAAATCGGGAGTATCCTTCCTGCATTGGGTCTATTGGCATGTATGTGATAAGGGGGAAAAATACTGATTTTAAGTGATTGTCCTAATTTTTGTACCACCAAGGACATTAAAATACTGGTCATGCCAGTATAAAATCTGCTAGGTGGCAACCCTTTATTTGCTATTAAATAAACGTACACAGCTTCCAAATATTAAGCAGAATTTGCAGCAGTAGCACTGCTTGCTTCCCTCTTACACATTGGTAGGGCAAAATGATAGTTCTATAACACAAGAAGTTTGGGTAGATTTCAGCATCAATGCAAACTTTCCCTTAAACACAGAACAGGTAGAGCAGCATATTTTGTAAACATCAACAGCCACAGCCTGTGCATCAGCAAAACAAGCTTACCTCAGTTACTGAACAGGTGTAGTATACAAAGCGAATTATATAGACAAAGCCTTCCTTGTGGGGCAGGGAGTGGGGCTTCTGGCCGCAATGTTGTATTAAGGCAGTTGTAGATGTATAGAGGCCTGCTCTGGGGCCTGTCAATGGCAGTGTGCACTGGAGAGAGGGTAGGACCAGGAATCTATTTTGACTTCCTCCTGTTCTAACATCGTGTTGATGATCCTACTCAGTTAACATTAAAGAGGGTCAATTTACAGGTTAAGGAGTATCTTCGAGTTAAATAATCAGCCAAACCCATTACTAATAGTATGTGCAAATAGGCTTATTCCAGTTTGCAGTTTATATTTCTACTAGCAGCCCGTACCAACGTTGTCCGGGAGCAAAAGGCTGCTTCAGGCCCCCGCCCGCCCCGCAGAAGAGTTGTCTGCGCAAGTCCTGGCCCTGTTCAACTGATTTGGCCAACTTGTGTTATTTTTTTAATTCGTATGTATTGTTTTCCGCGTTTTATGTTGTCCGCAAGATGTGAGGAAAGTGTTGTGTCACCTGTTTAATGTTTTTTTTTCTTTCGAAGGCTCTTTCCGTGTGTTAGTTTTTGTATCCCTTCAAAGAAGTTTCCCTTTCGTTTTGTCAATTGTGTGGTGAAGTCCTGGCAGTGCTCGAGTGATTATGGGCAGTTGTGTTATTTTCGTTATTCGTATGTCTTATTGTAAGCGTTTTATCTTGTCCGCAAGATGTGAGGAAAGTCTCGTGAATGCGCAGTCGATTGCGTTTCTCCGTTAAGAAATGTCGTCTTTTTTTGTTCGTGTTTACCCCCCTGTGACTTTGTTGGTCAATTGCCAATGGTTAAAGACTTTTTTTTTTTTGGTAAGCCGAAGTCGTGTGTGTGTGTTTTCTTTAGTGCGTTGTGATTGGTGTAGTATGCGATTAATCCTGCCCTCTCTGTGGCGTCATTTGACACTACTCGTCGATGGAAGGCCCGCCCGGTTTTTAATGCGAAGGCATCAATGTTGTCTGGGTAACTGCAACAAATGTGTGTATATTTCTTATAGCGCGCACCTCTGCTGTTTTTGTATATTGGTGTTACCGCGCTGTATGTGTGAATTTAAATTCATTGAAAGCGCATTTCCGCTGTATGTGTTGGGATTTGCAAATGTTTGTTAGAAATTAATTGAAAGCGTATTTCCGCTCTATGTCTGCATGTTGTGCGTTCTAAATTCAATGAAAGCGCATTTCCGCTCTATGTGTGCATATGTAAGTGTGTTGTGAAGTCGCTTGGCCTATGTTTGTTATTTGCACTTGGCATGGCCCTGTAAACGCCCACATTTGTTGTTTCAGACGGCCACGACCACGCCCCCAAGGGACTACTTTACCACTTTTGGCGTTTTTGCATTTTTAATGTATATGGTGTACATATCTATAGCCTATGTCCTTCTGCCACATCTCCCCTTTCAAATGGTGTATTGGGTGTAGTGATTGGTGCATTACGTTTGTAGTTTACCTGGCTCAAAAGTTTGTGTTCTCTCTTTATAATAGTAGTAAAGATATATATATATATATATATATATATATGTATATATATATATATATATATATATGACTACACTTCGTCTCGCAATTCGACACGCTCTCAGACATCCAAAAAACGCCAGAAATCAGCAGAGTCCAAGGGTGTTTATTGACACCTTACTACATGTTTCGGCTTACGAGAAGCCTTGATCACGTAAGTTTGTGCATCGCATCTGTGCAAAGTAAATACTATACATCAACATAGACAAAGGACTCAGGTCGCATCTCAGAAGGCAAAAAGTGTGTCGGCCATGTTGGAACGGTCAAATTATGCCGATAATACGACTTACCAAACATAACATATGCACGTAAACATAAATCAATGTATCATGATCATGATAAAAGTATACACGCTGATTAAATCATAAATCAATGTATATTGTGTGCACATGAACAAACAGAACCGATAGAGTCTGCTGACACTCACATTTAGTATCCATGCTGCATCGTGTAAAGACAGAATGTAAATGTCTACATTGTGCTGGAGGTGACCAACATGCATGGCATAAAGAATTGGGTAATATCCAATTGGATAAAAGTGTCTCAACCAGTTACTAGGTAAAATACCTGGGTTCCCAAAGTGCCTACGGGGATTTGCGGCAAGCAACTGAGCGCCAAAGTTCTAACTAGCGGCCTGGTCACAAAAAGGTCAATGTCCGTGAAATAAAGCCAATAATAGGCGTGCTCTTATCTCATATCAGGAACGTGAAAGGAGGTTGGCTGGTGCAGGTGCAGTGAAGGGCCTCAATCCCAGTGATGTTCCTGTGAATTAAAACAACAGATGTTAAAATCTAACATGACAAACAGCGTATGCATGAAGTCAATAAACCTGATAGTAGGCGCTAGGGAGAGGGAGAGAAGGACATGAAATCATGTAACATCACAGCACATAAATGAGGTACAGACAAGGATGTGACAGGGTAATTAGACATAATCGTCCTTGAGATGAATTGCTAATTCTTCATCGTGGTTCAGGCCCCCCGGGGCCTTGGTTTGGAAGTTGATTATGTATCTGGATTCCCTCTGTCTCATTTTAAGGACTCGGTTACCACCCCTGGGATTTCTCTCTATTTGTTCCAGGATGAAAAATCTCATGAGTGTGGGATCAGAGAAGTGAAATTCACTAAAGTGGCGTGCCACAGGGTATTTAGCATCCTTGTGGATGATTGCACGATAGTGTTCTAGGATGCGTTTCTTTGCATGGGCGGTGGTGCTGCCAATATACCATAGTTCACATGGGCAGACAATCACATACACTACAAACATAGTGCTACAAGTCAAAAATTGGGTGATCTCTTTCTTTAAGCCATTGTATTCCACCTGTTTGATAAGAGTACTGCTCTTGCAGGCTTTGCAATGCCCACATGGGAAGTACCCTTTGAGGCCAAGGCCTTTATTTTTGGAATAATCAGTGATGTCACTGCGGACACATATGTCCCTCAGATTTTGGCTTTTTCTGTAGGTGATGCTGGGTCTTTCAGGGATGAGATTGCCTATAATACTGTCACTCTTCAGAATATGCCAGTTTCTGGTGATGATTTTCTGGATCTGCTTAGATTCCTTGTTGAAAGTGAGGATAAGGCGTGTGACACTGTCACCGGGTGAAATATCGTCCTTGACAATATTGCTGAGGGTGTCACAGCGCTTGACAGTGTCTGCCTTTTGCTTAGCCTTTTTGAGCACCCAAGCAGGGTAGTCACGTTGTTTAAATCGATCCAACATGTCCTTGGCCACCAATTGGTAGCTGGCATCAGTGTTGCAATTTCTCCTTGCCCTCAGCAGCTCCCCGTAGGGGATGCTCCACTTCAGAGGTTCAGGGTGGCTGCTGAGGGCATGGAGAATGCTGTTGCCTGCGGTTTCTTTTCTGAAGAGTGATGTTAGAATCTGATTGTTGACAATGTCAATTCTGACATCGAGGTATTCAGCCATGTCTTTGCTTATATTGCTCGTCAATCTAATGTTCTTGTTATTATGTTTGAGACGATCAATAAAGCAAGAAGCCTGTTCTTCAGTGCCCTGCCAGACCAGGAAGAGATCGTCGATGTATCTCCACCAGGTGATGACATGACTGACCTCATCCATGAATGATGGATCCGCAAAAATCTCTTGTTCCCATTGTCCCATAAAGATATTCGCAAAACTAGGCGCAAAGCTTGAACCCATCGCCGTCCCCGTCTCTTGCCTGTAGATCTTACCATCGAACAGGAAAAAGTTGTTAGCAAGGCAAAATGCCATCATTTCAAGGAGCATTTTGTTGTGCTCTCTGAAACGTAATGGCCGATTCTTGAGGAAGTATTCACAGGCCTCTAAGCCCTGTTGGTGGTTAATTATAGTATAATTATAGTATAGAGGGCCTGGACATCCATGGTAATGAGGAGATAGTCTTCATTCCATGTGAGGGTGTTAAGTTTGGCCAGAAAGTCTTTGGTGTCTTTTATGTGGCTATTTAGACCCTGTACCCACTCTTGGAGATAATGGTCAGTATATTTAGACACGTGTTCTGTCACACTGCCTCACTTAAAGCATAATATTTCTCATCAGATAATTGTCTCAGGGCTTCCATTGTATATTGCTCCCTATCTAAAATGACAATATTGCCCCCTGAGACAATTATCTGATGAGAAATATTATGCTTTAAGTGATTTTGAATCATATAACAACAGTATATTATCTATGTGGGACAAATTGGAGTGCTGGAGGGATAAGGGAATACTTGAATGGGACGAATATAGATATTTGAGGAATAACAACCCGACTTTACCTGTCCTATACCTTCTTCCCAAGGTTCATAAGTGCAGAGAAAACCCGCCAGGAAGACCCATTGTCTCTTCCAGAGGCAGTGTGACAGAACACGTGTCTAAATATACTGACCATTATCTCCAAGAGTGGGTACAGGGTCTAAATAGCCACATAAAAGACACCAAAGACTTTCTGGCCAAACTTAACACCCTCACATGGAATGAAGACTATCTCCTCATTACCATGGATGTCCAGGCCCTCTATACTATAATTAACCACCAACAGGGCTTAGAGACCTGTGAATACTTCCTCAAGAATCGGCCATTACGTTTCAGAGAGCACAACAAAATGCTCCTTGAAATGATGGCATTTTGCCTTGCTAACAACTTTTTCCTGTTCGATGGTAAGATCTACAGGCAAGAGACGGGGACGGCGATGGGTTCAAGCTTTGCGCCTAGTTTTGCGAATCTCTTTATGGGACAATGGGAACAAGAGATTTTTGCGGATCCATCATTCATGGATGAGGTCAGTCATGTCATCACCTGGTGGAGATACATCGACGATCTCTTCCTGGTCTGGCAGGGCACTGAAGAACAGGCTTCTTGCTTTATTGATCGTCTCAATCATAATAACAAGAACATTAGATTGACGAGCAATATAAGCAAAGACATGGCTGAATACCTCGATGTCAGAATTGACATTGTCAACAATCAGATTCTAACATCACTCTTCAGAAAAGAAACCGCAGGCAACAGCATTCTCCATGCCCTCAGCAGCCACCCTGAACCTCTGAAGTGGAGCATCCCCTACGGGGAGCTGCTGAGGGCAAGGAGAAATTGCAACACTGATGCCAGCTACCAATTGGTGGCCAAGGACATGTTGGATCGATTTAAACAACGTGACTACCCTGCTTGGGTGCTCAAAAAGGCTAAGCAAAAGGCAGACACTGTCAAGCGCTGTGACACCCTCAGCAATATTGTCAAGGACGATATTTCACCCGGTGACAGTGTCACACGCCTTATCCTCACTTTCAACAAGGAATCTAAGCAGATCCAGAAAATCATCACCAGAAACTGGCATATTCTGAAGAGTGACAGTATTATAGGCAATCTCATCCCTGAAAGACCCAGCATCACCTACAGAAAAAGCCAAAATCTGAGGGACATATGTGTCCGCAGTGACATCACTGATTATTCCAAAAATAAAGGCCTTGGCCTCAAAGGGTACTTCCCATGCGGGCATTGCAAAGCCTGCAAGAGCAGTACTCTTATCAAACAGGTGGAATACAATGGCTTAAAGAAAGAGATCACCCAATTTTTGACTTGTAGCACTATGTTTGTAGTGTATGTGATTGTCTGCCCATGTGAACTATGGTATATTGGCAGCACCACCGCCCATGCAAAGAAACGCATCATAGAACACTATCGTGCAATCATCCACAAGGATGCTAAATACCCTGTGGCACGCCACTTTAGTGAATTTCACTTCTCTGATCCCACACTCATGAGATTTTTCATCCTGGAACAAATAGAGAGAAATCCCAGGGGTGGTAACCGAGTCCTTAAAATGAGACAGAGGGAATCCAGATACATAATCAACTTCCAAACCAAGGCCCCGGGGGGCCTGAACCACGATGAAGAATTAGCAATTCATCTCAAGGACGATTATGTCTAATTACCCTGTCACATCCTTGTCTGTACCTCATTTATGTGCTGTGATGTTACATGATTTCATGTCCTTCTCTCCCTCTCCCTAGCGCCTACTATCAGGTTTATTGACTTCATGCATACGCTGTTTGTCATGTTAGATTTTAACATCTGTTGTTTTAATTCACAGGAACATCACTGGGATTGAGGCCCTTCACTGCACCTGCACCAGCCAACCTCCTTTCACGTTCCTGATATGAGATAAGAGCACGCCTATTATTGGCTTTATTTCACGGACATTGACCTTTTTGTGACCAGGCCGCTAGTTAGAACTTTGGCGCTCAGTTGCTTGCCGCAAATCCCCGTAGGCACTTTGGGAACCCAGGTATTTTACCTAGTAACTGGTTGAGACACTTTTATCTAATTGGATATTACCCAATTCTTTATGCCATGCATGTTGGTCACCTCCAGCACAATGTAGACATTTACATTCTGTCTTTACACGATGCAGCATGGATACTAAATGTGAGTGTCAGCAGACTCTATCGGTTCTGTTTGTTCATGTGCACACAATATACATTGATTTATGATTTAATCAGCGTGTATACTTTTATCATGATCATGATACATTGATTTATGTTTACGTGCATATGTTATGTTTGGTAAGTCGTATTATCGGCATAATTTGACCGTTCCAACATGGCCGACACACTTTTTGCCTTCTGAGATGCGACCTGAGTCCTTTGTCTATGTTGATGTATAGTATTTACTTTGCACAGATGCGATGCACAAACTTACGTGATCAAGGCTTCTCGTAAGCCGAAACATGTAGTAAGGCGTCAATAAACACCCTTGGACTCTGCTGATTTCTGGCGTTTTTTGGATGTCTGAGAGCGTGTCGAATTGCGAGACGAAGTGTAGTCATAGAAGTTACCGGCGTGCTCTGCCGGCATTCACGCCACTTCCCACGGGGCCTCCCGCAACCCTTTGGAGCAACTTGGAAACTTGGATATATATATATATATATATATATATATATATATATATATATATATATATATATATACATATATATATATATATATATATATATATATATATATATATGTATATATATATATATATATATATATATATATATATATATATGCACATCCAGCCCGTCTTCACAAGTGCTTGCCGCACAGACAGAATATATATATATATTTTTTAAACTTTATTTGTGAATTTTCACATCAAACTGAGTGGTCATATACACAATCCTTTGAGACAATATCCATCAAATTGTTTTCATTGCACACATTAGAGTCCCAAACACATAGCACAGCTGAATATACTTAACACTTTTCATGGCTTAGCAGCAGATTCCGCATTATATACAGTTATGGTGACACAGGCACCAATGTTTACATACTATCGTCACCATCAGTCTCGGCAGTTTGTTCACTACCTGTCCCCGTTGAATTCAACAATTCTCTGCATAGCTCTCTCCAACTTGCTATGTTCTTATTCAACCTTTCGTCCCTGCGGCAGGCTTTCATGTGTAGTTCCTCCGCCAAGGACACTCCCCCACATCTCTCATCCAATTTACAAAAGAGGGGGCCCGCTCACCCATCTTGCAAATGGCAACCCTCCATTTAGCCAATACCAGCGCTAACTGTAGTAGCTTGTTGGCCATTTTCCTCTTCTTGCATTGCGGTACCAGCCCTAGGAGGCACTGCTCAGGCCTAGCCCACTACCTCAAGCCAATACTGATGTACTTCTGGGCATTCCCGCGGCAAATGCATGAACCCAGTATGGGTTCCGTGACATCAAGGACATTCATGTGAGCATGAGACATCGATACCATAGAGCCTCGCAGGGGTCATATACACCGTTGCAAGAAGTTATTGTGCAGCGACTTCAACTGGTCATTGCAAGACACCTAGTAGGAATCAGTTGATGGCGATTAAGTCCAGCTCAGTCTCAATATTCCCATAACTTCCTAGCACTTGATTATGATGATTTTTATTTTAATAAAAAGCAGACTCAAGTTTATATTTTTCAGAATTTCATCTATATTCTTTTAGGAAAGGAAAATCTTTTCATATTGGAAAATCTCATCAGACAAGCACATTGTAAAACTTTTAGAAAACCGCATTATCAATCTGCCATAGGTAGATGACAGAACTGCTTAGTACAGGTTCCCAAGCTGACTGTCTTTCTAACCTTCTCGATCTCCCCCTCCCGACATAGAATCTCTGCGACCGATCTTGTTTCTTTTCCCCATCAAAAATTAAAGTCCAAAATATTTCAAAGTCTCTCGCACAATAAAATTGTTCAAACCGACAGCACGTCGTGGTGCGCAATAAAGTCAAGTTTGAGGCCAGTATCCCTCGTGGGGGTTTCAATAATCAAACCCCTGTGCACCGCGTCAACTTGCAGTTGAAAAGGCTTGTTGGCTTCCTTCCAAGAAGATCTTCAGGCTTCAAGTAGCCCCAACCTCAAGTACCTCAAGTGACCAGAATCTTCAGCCACACTGTATAGTGTGCATTGTGACCTGCATCTTTTGGTGAGCTTCTTGAGGTCCTCTCGTGACTCCATTGCCTGTGGGTCCAGTTGAGGGTCACCTTTGTTTCTTTTTTGCTCCCCTGATCGCTCAGGGTCTGCCCTGACTCCCCTGCTTTAGTGAGTCCCCTGGACCTTGCTGGTCCCGACATTGCACATGGTGTAGGTAACGTGGGCACTAGGGTATCCACGGGTTAGGTGACTCGCCAACCTTCTGTCTTCCACGTGGTTTCTTCAGGGTCCACTGGGAAGGGTCCTTAATCTTTACAAAGCCAACTGCAACTTACCTGTAGAGTTGTTTGGAGCACACAGTTGTGTTCCCACACTGCCCACGCTGTCAGTGAGGTCTCTATCTACCCACCATGGGTGGTTCCTTGGGTGCCCAGCACTACTACATCCTCTTGACACTGTCTTGACGCAAGTTTTGGGGCCAGATGTAGGTCGACATTTACCGACCGGTAACGGCCGAATAGGCCGTTACCGACCGGTAAATGGCTATTCTAGATGTAGGTGGCCTATTTTACAGAATCGGTACATTTACAGATTCGGTAAATTTACTGAATCGGTAAAATACCGAATCGGTATTATTACCGATTCGGTAATTTTGAAATGTAGGTGGGACTCTTCAATGTAGGTGCATGCACACCTATGGCATGTGACAGACAGACATGCCCTTAGGGCATGTCTGTGTGCCACATGTCTCACATGCCTAAATTCGGGGTGCTAGAGGGTGTCAAAGTGACACCCCCTGCACCCTTGCAACATTCGGTATTTACCGAATCGGTAAATACCGATTCGGTAATGCCCATTGATTCCTATGGGTTTCAATGCCCATAGGAATCAATGGACATTACCGAATCGGTATTTACCGATTCGGTAAATACCGATTCTTACAGAATCGGTTATTCAATTACCGATTCTATGTACATCTCCCCCCTTCTATTTTACCGATTCATAAATACCGAATCGGTAAAATTCGGTATTTATGAATCGGTAAAATATACTTACCTACATCTGCCCTTGGTTCTTATACCACTTTCTTAGTATATGGTTTGGTCCCCCACTGTACATTCTGTGCTATTTACTGTGTTTCTCTGCAAAGTATTTTGTACATTATAATTATGTCCGGTTAGGAGATATCTAAACGTGTTAGAAAGTCTCATATAATAAATACATATTTTTATAAATACCTTATGTGGTTCTTTGTCACTTAATCTATACTATAAGATTGCATTCTGGTAAAACAAGCTGCTTTACCCGCCTTCTGCACTAAGCCTGAAGGCTGCTCTGTACAGCTACCACTTAGAGAGTTTCTAAGGCCAATTTCTCACTGGAACAAAAACAGCTAATAATTAAATAGCATGTTATATGTAGAAAAGCAACAGGGAAAATCCCATAAACCCAGTTGAGACCGGGGTCAATCTGGTAACAAAAAACAATGTCTCAACAGGTCATACTTCAAAAGACAGTTAAATAAAGTGCAAAATGAATTGCAAGAAAACAGAAATGCGAAAAGACACCAAGTTTGGAAATTGAGGTCTGTATTTAATCTCTTAATACAGTACGTATAGTTTTTGCAGCAAAATTTCATTGTATGTAAGTGTAACCCAAAATCTTAGTGCACACAAAGTGCTTGTGACAGAGTGAACGGCACGTGAGACACTTGATACAGCGAGGCTGTGCAATTTAGAATTGATGCATAACATGATCAATGAGATAATTTGTTAGGAACATGTTAGGAACCAAGGAAGCCAAGAGTGCGCTCATTATTCGACGGATTTTGACCTGTTTACTACCTGGTCATCATCAGGACGGGATTACACAATGATTTGGCAATTGCTGTATAATGGAAATAAAAGGGGGGCGGGGTCAAGGACAAGTTTCAAGATAAAAAAAGGGGGGAGAAAGGAAGAAAACAGGTGTTAGCTAATAACTATCTGAGATGCTCAATCGCAAAAGAAAACTTAGACAATGCTAGGTAACTTCAGGGGAAGCAATTCAACCTGGGTGTCAACTGGTAGCAAATCTGATGGGGTGTGCAGTGACTCCACACAGGGGATCAGGGTAGCTGTGCACAAACATAAGTAAATCCTTAAAATATAGAAAAACGTAATGAGGGCAAGGACAGGTAGAGGTTGGACCATGAGTTGGAGACTAAGTCGTTTCTTACCAATTTGAGCGAAAGCTATGGTTGACCCCGACAGCACAGAAGGAAATCGGCATCTAAAAATAGGATCCAACAATCAGGTTCTATGCAATGGCATTAGGGATGCGAGACAATGGACGGAGGAATCAATCCAACGTCACAATGCTCAGGGAGGAAGGGGAGGCATGAGTGACAGAAGCAGGTATGCTGCCACTGAGGCCAACCAGGTAGCATTCTAATCACGCAGGGATATGCAATGAGCAGTGAGAGGAGAGAGGCGGCTAACCTAGTGACGAAGTTACATCGTTCGAGCCTTTTCTCAAGGAGAAAGTGCTCATGTGTAGTCAATCCAGAGCCGGCGGGATACGAACTAAACCACGAGTGCGGTTGTGCCTGCTGGGAAGGATATAAATGCAGCCAATGTGAACACTAGACCGGGACCCTGAGAAGGGGAGGGACCCGTGTGGTCCCCCTTGGGGATGCATGAGAGTAATGAGGGGCTCCACAGGAGTCTGCGACTAGGCAGGCACATGTGTTACCTGAGTAAAGGAAAGACAGAAAAGGAAGGAAAATTTCACTCCACAAATGCGTACTCGACAAACTTTACACGTTATATTCTTATGTTATGTATTTGCAACCAATTGTTAACACAATCACTTTTGCAGCATAGTGAGTCAGTACAGGGAAGGTTTGAAAGGAAGTGAAATTCCGAACCAACAGTTGGATATTCAAGAATTTGTAAACATTATATGCATGTAATATCATATTGTACCCTAAGGGGTTTTGAAAGCTGCGGCATTGCCCCTGTGTCGAAGTAATTCAGCAAGCACATATTGGCGATTTCCTTCCAGGAGCGCGCAGCGCCATATGTTGGCGCCATATTTTTGCATGCTCCCGAAAGGGAATCGCCCACGCCCCCTCCCCCTGCTGCCACTTTCACTGCCATGTGGCTTAACTGCCACGCGACCAATGCTTGTTTGCAATATCCACATCTAATCACATTTTACTTACAAACAGGTCCATGAGCAGGTGGTCCAAGGTCGGCTCGATGTCGTCCAGTTTAGCTGTGAGGGTCATTCTGGCTGCAGGTGCTTTGGAGCAGTAAGTAGTCAAAGGTGTCCAGTTCTTAAAGTTGTACACACCGGTAACCAGCGGACCAATGCAGAGTGACGCAGACAGCTCCTCACGGTGCACTCCTGCAGGTGTTAAGTATAACTCTGGAGGCAGAGATAATTTCATTACAAGACCGGAGGCTAGCATTATGCATATAACTTTTAATGCAACTCCAAACAGCCGCATATGTCATAAAGCAAAAGTTCCAATGGAACAGTACCAACAAAACAATTCTAGAAAGCACCAGGCAATCAGCCTCTTTTAAATGCGGCTCCAAGCAGATAAGTCATACTTTCTCTTGCTCTTCCAATATTGTTTCTAATAATGTTAACCTTTGACATGCTTATATATGATTCTTAACCTGTGTTTACTATTGTGTACTTGCACTTGACATGACATGTATTTACCCTCTAGGTGTTCGCCTTATTACGGTAGGTTTTTACGGTAGGTTTTACCCTCACACTGTTGCCTTTTCCATTATGTAATTGATGTAAAACTGTGTTACTTACTTAATTTGCTGCCACAGATTTCTCCTTTCAGGCCTCCCGGAAGGCTTCCTTTCCCTTCCCCCGGCCTGTTCAACCCCCGACCTCCAATTTACGGAGGTCGGCTCACCCTGATACCTCGCTTTGCTCCCCATCCCTCCCTTCCCTTAGGATAGCAGCGCCGGTTACTTTCCGATCCCGGCTGCCTTTCCCTTCGTGTCCGTCCTGTTTTACCGTTCCCGTTAGAGGAACGGAGCCTTGACGAATCACGCTATGCCCGCCTACCTCTTTCCTCTAACCGCGCGCTCACAATGAGCGCTCCTAGGCAACCAGCTGATCTCGGTCGGGAAAGTGACAGTTTTTCCGACGCGATCAGCTGCTTTTCATGTAGATCTTCGCTCCGACCATATTTTAAGATTATCTGAGCTGGAAACGATCCTGAATTGAACGAGTACCAGCCCTTTTGCCATAATATAATCCACATTTCCAAAAAAAAAAAAAAAGGGGGAAATAAACTTATTTAATCCCTCTGTTTACCTAAAAAAAAAAATAAAAAAAAAAGGTAGAAGAATAGGAGAGAATTAATTATTTTATACTATACCTTTTGCCTCTCCACAATGTCTGATTCTGACTCAGACCAAGACAATGTCTCTCTCCCTAATATTGACAATGAGGCATTTAAATCTCTTATCCATAGAGAAATGCGATTGTGCATGTTCTCTACACTTTCCCAAGTCATGGCATCCAAGAGATCCCTTTCTCCAGAAGAGGAAGATGAATTCCAAGAGGGACTCGACAATGACCTCTCTGATTTAAGGAGTAAAAAAAACTAAAAAAATTAAAAATATTGACCCTACCCCTAAGAGCACTATTGCAGGTCCTAGTACCTCGGGTGTCCTTAGCGGCACAACTTATCAAGGTGTCCACCGCGGCACAACATATAAAGGTGTCCACCGCGGCACAAATCTTAAAGGTGTCCTCAGCGGCACAACCTATCCTAGTGCTCGAAATGATGATTCCATCAGCCATGATGATTTTAATAACCTTATTCACGATGATTATAACGATACTATCTCGGATTTTCCTGACGAATACATCCTCGATTTATATGAGGATGATCAGGATTTCGAATCCATTGATGATAACCTACCCTCCTCCTCAAAGGATAGTATCTTAGACCCTCTTGGTCAAGAAATGTTTTCTCCCCTCAATATTAAACATCCTAGGAGCTACGATTGGACTCCTCTGGAACACGTTAGCCAATTCATCACCAAGTGGATCAGGAATCCTCTTGAGAGAAATACTCGCAACCTCTTACGAATGGAATTCTCAAGACCTTCTATTGAAGGCAAAGTCTGCCAAACACCCAATCTCGACCCTGAGTTGATAAAATATCTCTTCAAACTCGGCAGAGATCCCAGGAAGGGCATGGAGAGATCCCTCAAAATCTGCCAAGACCGAGTTCTAGACATCTTAGGCCCCCTCTCTAAAATTATAGATGCAGCTGAAGACAGTCACATCAATGGCTCCACCTTGGATACTAACCTCATACGTGGTTGGAGTCAAAGGGCACTAGTCCTTTTAGGAAACGCAAATGCTGGCCTTAATTCCGAAAGAAGGAGAGTCGTCATTACTAAAATTAGCCCAAAGTTGAGCGACTTGGCTGACAAAGAACCCTCCCTCAATCCTAAAGGGCTACTTTTTGGGGAAGACCTAATCAAAACGCTAGGTAGATATGTATCAACCTTTACTGCCCTAGATAGAGCTCACCAGAATATGAAGAAAGTCTTCAACCCCAACAGTAATAACCTTTTTGGCAGGGCCGGAAGAAGGGGCCAATCTTTCGGCCGTTTTAATCGAAGGCCCTACGGTAGATCCAGAGGCTTTGACACTAGAGGCAGTTACCATTCCTCCTACCAATCTCAATTTTACCCTCCAAGAGGAAGAGGCTTTCGGTCAAGAGGTTCCAGACCAAGAGGAGGACCTACCGACAACAACCCACAAAGTAAGTGCTTTGACTTCTTTTTCCCCTCCCACGAAAGTTGGAGGCAGACTAAAATTCTTTCTAGAGAACTGGAAACTTATCACTCAAGATCCATGGGTTCTGAACACCGTTACCGGTTTTACAATAGACTTCATAGATACACCGATTCAGGTTTCTTTTCCAAAAGTAATGTCTCTCTCTCCAGATCAAGAGAAGATCATAGAAGAGGAGATCTCTTCAATGCTCCAGAAAGGCGCAATCACAGAAGTCCCTATGGAATTTCTGAGGTTCATAAGTACACTCTTTCTCGTAGTAAAGAAGGACAAAGGTTGGAGACCCGTTATAAATCTCAGAGAACTCAACAAGTACCTTGTTTACAGACATTTCAAGATGGAAGGTATCCATCTTCTGAGAGATCTTTTGTTGGAAGGAGACAGGTTGGTCAAACTAGATCTCAAAGACGCCTATTTTACCATCCCTATGGCCAAGGAAGATCAACCCTTCCTACAATTTATTTGGAAGAACCGTCTTTATCAATTCCAAGCTCTCCCTTTCGGTCTCTCATCAGCCCCTTGGTGTTTCACCAAAATAATGAGGGCAGTCGCCTCATCCTTAAGAGAAAAGGGTATTCGTATGATTAGAATTTTCTCTTAGAGAGGATGCAACAGCTCTCATTACCTTGGTGAAACACCAGGGGGCTGATGAGAGACCGAAGGGAAGAGCTTGGAATTGATAGAGACGGTTCTTCCAAATAAACTGTAGGAAGGATTGATGTTCCTTGGCCATGGGGATGGTAAAATAAGCATCTTTGAGATCTAGTTTGACTAACCAGTCCCCTTCCAACAAAAGATCCCTTAAAAGATGGATGCCTTCCATCTTGAAGTGTCTGTAGACGAGAAACTTGTTGAGTTCCCTGAGATTTATGACCGGTCTCCAACCTTTGTCCTTTTTTTCCACAAGAAAGAGAGTACTTACAAACCTCAGAAGTTCCATGGGAACTTGTATAATTGCATCTTTCTGTAGCATGGAGGAGATCTCCTCCTCTATGATCGCTTCTTGAGCAGGAGAAAGGGACATTACTCTTGGGAAAGAAGACTGGATTGGGGTTTCTATAAAATCTATTGAAAAACCGGTAACGGTGTTCAGGACCCAAGGATCTACAGTGATAAGTTTCCAATTTTGGACGAAGAATCTCAGTCTGCCCCCCACTTTGAGGGAAGGGGAGGGAGGAATCAAAACACTTACTTTGAGGGTTGACGTCGTTAGGTCCTCCTCTCGGTCTGGAGCCTCTCGAGCGGAAGCCTCTTCCTCTTGGAGGATGAAATTAGGATTGGTAAGAGGATTGGTAACTACCTCTGCTGTCGAAGCCTCTGGATCTGCCGTAGGGCCTTCGATTAAAACGGCCGAAAGATTGGCCCCTTCTTACGGCCCTGCCAAAAAGGTTATTGGTGTTAGGGTTGAAGACTTTCTTCATATTCTGGTGAGCTCTGTCTAGGGCAGTAAACGTTGATACGTATCTCCCTAGCGTTTTGATAAGGTCTTCTCCAAATAATAGTCCCTTTGGATTGAGGGAGGGTTCGACGACCCTCCTCCTTTCGGAATTAAGGCCAGCATTTGCGTTTCCTAAGAGGACGAGTGCCCTCTGGCTCCAGCCGCGTATGAGGTTAGTATCCAAGGTGGAACCATTGATGTGACTATCTTCGGCTGCATCTATGATTTTTGAGAGGGGACCCAAGATGTCTAAAACTCGATCTTGGCAGATTTTGAGAGATCTCTCCATGCCCTTTCTTGGATCTCTCCCGAGTTTGAAGAGATACTTTATCAACTCTGGGTCGAGATTAGGGGTTTGGCAAACTTTGCCTTCAATGGAAGGTCTTGAGCATTCCATTCGTAGGAGATTACGAGTATTTCTCTCAAGCGGATTTCTAATTCACTTGCTGATGAATTGGCTGACATGTTCCAGAGGAGTCCAATCGTAGCTCCTAGGATGTTTGATATTGAGGGGAGAGAACATCTCTTGACCAAGGGGGTCTAAGATACTATCCTTTGAGGAGGAGGGTAGGTGATCATCAAAGGATTCGAAATCCTGATCATCCTCATCTAAATCGAGGACGTATTCGTCGGGAGATTCTGACATAGTATCGTTATAATTGTCATGGGTAAGGTTATTAAAATCGTCATGGTCAAGAGAAGCATCATTTCGAGCACTGGGATAGGTTGTGCCGCTGGGGACACCTTTAGGATTTGTGCCGCGATGGACACCTTTATACGTTGTGCCGCGGTGGACACCTTGATAAGTTGTGCCGCTGAGGACACCTGAGGTACTGGGACCTGAGATTGTGCTCTTAGGGGTAGTATCAATATTTTTAGTTTTTTTAGACTTTTTACCCCTTAAGTCAGGGAGGTCATTATCAAGTCCTCCTTGGAATTCTTCTTCCTCTTCTGGGGCAAGGGGTCTCTTGGATGCCATGACTTGGGAGAGCGTAGAAAACATGCACGAGCGCATTTCTCTATGGATAAGAGATTTAAATGCCTCATTATCAAAGTTAGGGAGAGAGACGTTGTCTTGGTCTGAGTCTGAGTCAGCCATTGTAGGGAGATAAAGGTATAGTATATAATACAATTACAAGTTCAGTTCTCTCCTATTCTTCTCTCCTTTTTTTTTTTTTTTTTAAGACAGGGAATTAAATATATATAAATATATCTCCCCTCTTTTTTTTTTTGTGTGTAGTATAAGCGTTTTTATCCCTGTTTTATGGGAAGGGTGGGCTTCGTTTTTAATTTGCTAGCGTAGAGACACAGAAGCAGCCGGTCGCGTCGGAAAAACCGTCAGTTTCCCAACCGCGATCAGCTGGTTGCCAGGGAGCAGTCATTGTAATCACGCGGTTAGAGGAAAGGGCTAGGCGGACACAGCGCGCAGCGCGTGGTTCGCCAAGGACCCCTCCTCTAACGGTTCGCGCAAAAGGGGAAAAGCACACGGAGAGGCAGCCGGAAGACTAGAGAAGCCGGCGCTGCTGTCCAGGGGGTCTCCTGAATGGGTCCAGACGAACGAGGCGTGAGGGTGAGCCGACCTCCGCAAACTGGAGGTCGGGGATCGGACAGGTCGGGGAAGGGGGAAACGGAGGCCCTCCACGACGTACAAAAACTGGGAATCAGCTATACAAAGAAGTACCACATCAAGGACGTGGCAGGGTGACAACGTGAGGACAACACCCACCGTGCAAGCCTACGCACTCATAAAGAGGCGAACACACCCAAAGGTAAACACAAGTCACCATTAAGAGCAAGTACACAGTACTAGGCGCAAGTCAAGAGTAACATATATACATGTATAAGTCTGTTAAGATCACAAAAAGGAACATTGCAATAGGAGTAAAAGACGCATTACTTATCTGCTTGGAGCCGCATTTAAAAGAGGCTGATTGCCTAGTACTTTGTAGAATTGTTTTGTTGGTAATGTTCCATTGGAACTATTGCTTTATGACATATGCAGCTGTTTGGAGTTGCATTAAAAGTTATATGCATAATGCTAGCCTCCGTGTCTTTAATGAAATCCAGATTCTCTGGTCATGTTAATAGGAGAATCGCAAGTAACATAAGTCTTTTATTCAATTTAATGGTCAGCACACCATGAACAGGAGCGGCGTGTGTGTGTGCCTCAGGGCGAATCCTCTATGACAGTTGGAGGGGTGATAAACTGTCAGAATGGAACTTCCAGCTGTCAACATTCCAGCTGGTGACGTAATGTAAAGGAAGGGTGAAGATGGGGAGTGGAGGAGGGAGAAAGGCAGGGGGTGCAAGCTAAAACAGCGATCATTTTAACCTGGTTCTTGCTAATATGCCCCCAAGTCTTCTAAGTCTTTAAAGAATTCATCAACCCTTGTAGGTTAAAGTTGGATTACCTCATTAAGAAGATTAATCGCACAAAGATGTGAAGCATCGCCATAAGCGTTGGTCGCGTTAGCAATGTTCGAATTGGATGGTACCTGTGTGCCGCTTTTCTCTCGTACCTCACCATCACCATTTTGCATCTTTGAGATCAAAATGAATGCGGTCATCATGATTGGTATTCACTGGAGACAACACAGTGCATTTAGCCATCACTGGTCCAAGCAAAGTATCAACATCCGTTGGCAGGAGTGATGGGAGTGTGAGACAGATGTCTAACACGCATTCTTCTCCGCATAGCAGGCATCGTAGAACAGGTATGATGCAATCTTGCCAGATTGGTCTTCAATTCTCTCAAACGAGTTAATCCCAAAATTTGGACTATGCGCTCACAACACTTCATCGCCAGTAGAGTATTTTCCACAGTGATCTGGGTGTCTGCTGTGGATTGGCTTGCCATAACGAAGCAGTAGGAGGAAAAATAGTATCCCTGCAGCGAGTCCCAAAATGAGAGGCAATCCACCAAACACAGAGTGCACGAAGTTTGGAAATATTCCTAGGACTGCTTCGAAAGGTGCTAACAGTCCCGAAAAAACTGTCTTAAATACATGTACAATACCACTCGTATCAGACAAATCTTTAAGATACGACCTAACATTTCTGAGAAATATACAGAGAAATTTGTAGTTAATAGGGTGTGTTTCTCTGCAGAAGTCCTTGCGACTTGCAGTTCATAGTTTTCTTTGGCCGAGGTCAGTGGCACAGTTTTCTGTAAAAGAATGGTTATCATTCTGCTTAAAGTATCAATTCGTATAGAAGAGATGTTCAGTGAAGGCCATAACGGTGACTCCCGGTCTGTCTTGGTTTTTTGGAAACAATACTTGCATACAGCAAGTGACCCTGGTTGACACAGTTACGAAATAGGCTAAACCTGGCAACATGCCACAGCAGCTGTGATCATTCAACATAATGTAACTTCCATTAGAAAGTTGCCTAAAAATTGGATCAATCACTGCAGCTGGAAAACCTTGCAGTTGGTAGGATAAATTGTTAGAGGAACCATGGCAGTCCCCGTGTAAATTAATACCATGTCAAAGGAAAGAGACGCTGAGTGCGTTTTCACAATTTTTACCACTAAGAAAATCTTCTTTCTTTCCCCCCACACATACATCTGTGTGTGTAAGGTAATTCCAAGGATGTCTTGATGTATTCTTTACCCAACCTTTCATATATACCTGCTGGTATATGTTTTAAGCAGTACTGAAAATGGAAAATGTAACAGGCAGAGTGATTGTTCTGTGTATTATCCATTCAATGACTGGCTTTTCAGCAACAGTAAATGGCAATCTTTCCAGTTTTTCAGTGCTCAGCACCGTATAGTCTGCTCCCCTGTGTGCCAGTTTGATCTGTTTATCAGTGAGATTAAATTCTGAAAACAGTGATGTGGTATTGATTAAACGCCAAGACACATAGCCTGAATGAAGGTTTTGTAACGTCCCGCCTAATAGCATTATAGAACGTAATTGCGACTGACCATGTTGCAACATGACCAAGTCCTGTTCCATTATGTCTATGGCAGAGGATATTATGCTGTCCAAAGAATATATCCTGGACGACAGAGTCGTCAATCCATTGTCAACTACAGAGAGAGATTTCTCCAAATTATTCGATCAATTTCTCGTATTCGTTCTGCAGTCTCTACTTGCGTAATCTTCAATGCTTCATTATAAGCAGCATAGATACCGGCGTATATAAAATGTTTATGACGCATTTAGTAGGTCCTTGTAAGAAGTCCATCAGATCAGCGCCAACTGTAACTAAAGATAAGTGTTGTTTTACTTCCTTTAGTGTAGACTTGTGTAGCCATTCAAGGCACAGTTTCCCTACACTGTGTGTTGTTACTATTCCTGGATGCTGTCTCTGAACATATCCTGGATCTATCCTAGTGAATGTGAACCCTTGTGTCTTATTCAGGAATCTATCTTGACAGTTGTTTGTGTCTGTGGGCCAGATTAACCATTTTTTCCAATCTGGATCTGTTCTGTTGTGAAGCAAAATAGTATGTACGTCGACCTCCCCCTCTGAAGTGTTATTGATATCAGGTGTAGGTCTAGGTATGGACGGTTTGTTTAACTCCTTGATCTTGGCTAAACCAAGACAAGATGTCTGTTGAACAGTGTCATTCAAAAACAGTATTTGCTCTTGGATGATGCAGGATCTAAATAAAGCTTTTAAACCCTGCACCTGTCAGTATTTTGTGCCGCAGACAGTTTTTGTCTCAATTTTGTCTTTCCAAAAGTCGAAACCTAACGAAGACAGCTGAGCATAAAAGGCGGCAGAATAAATTTGCTTGGTATTTGTCAACATACTTTTCATTCCTGTCCTATTAACATTTTTATTTAAATTATTATATATTTTTTTTAAATGGTGCAAATATTGACAACGAAGTCGTTTTACCTTGTTACCATCGGCAAAAAGCATGGAGCGGGCCATCAAGAAAACAAGAATAAAGACAAAAAAGGAACTAACCCCTCCCACCCACCACCCCAACCCAAACCCACCCTACTCCCTCCCACCCCACCCACCCTTCGTCCACCAGATCATTGAAGAAAAAAAGGGAAAAACGTAAAGGGAATAAGGTAATATTTAGAGGTGTGTTCTGCGGGCTTCCTTGGCTGAACCTCTTGGAATTTGAGTGTCGGGGAGGCCTTACAGTCGTAGATACCGAGGGCATGTCAGTTCCCTAAATTCCGATACTAGCAGTGTTAGAAAGGGTCGCCATAACTCAGGGAACTCTGACCCTCTACCCGAGAGAGTGAGTGTAAGTTTCTCCATGCCCAGCACCATCCAGAGCCTCTGAAGCCAGCCCGAGTGTGTAGGGAGCTGGATGGACCTCCAAAGGACCAGAATATTCTGCATGGCCGCCCTCAACGCAATTGCAATCATCCTACCCTTCCGGGACTTAAGAGGGTACATCAGAGGATTAGGTAAGTCCAGAAGAATATAGGAGGGGAATCGTGGAAGCTGTATTTCAAAATGTAGATCAATCTCATCATGCACCTGGGTCCAGTATGGCTGCAGATGAGTACAACTCCAAAGAACAGGGTGCCCACCTCTCCACATCCCCTCCAACAAAGGTCACTTTGGCGCCGGTCAAATTGTCGCTGGTGCTCCGGCTTATAATACCAATAAGTGACTATTTTGGTCAGTGTTTCTGTGAGCCCTGTATGGTATGCTGAATACCGCGCCCTGTGATATATACCCTCCCACTCCTTGTGTGTGAGGGTACTCCCCAGGTCCCTCTCCCAATGCTCACGACCTGCATTGTGTGTATGTGTAGTAGGGGCTAGCAGCATCCTGTAGAGATCCGAGATTACCTTTTTATCCGTATTGCGGGTAACCAACCATTTTTCATATGAAGTCAGCAAACGCTGTGCGTGCGGTCTAACCTGTGAGTGCATTGCCCAGTAACGGAGATGAAGGTATTCCAACCGTCCCGATTCAGAAATGCCATAATGATCTTTGAGCTGCAGGAAGGAGATGATGCCCTCCAGATCAAAAAGGTGCCCTAAGGACCTACAAGGGGAGGAGCGCCAAGCAGGGAATGCACACATGTCTGTGCCCGGTTGGAAATCCGTGTGTGGATGTGGGGGGACCGCGGGCTGGAATAGCAGGCAAGGAGGCCCGATGTAGTGGGTTCTTTTATTCAAACACCAAAGTTGGTTTTCAGGAAACAGCAGGGGAAACGAAAGTGAGGCTCCGAGGTAAGGCGTCTTGATCCTCTTCGGGGCGGGGCTGGGGTCTTGGGTCTTCGGGGAGGTCCTCGGAGGTCAGGAAGAGAAAGAAATAAGGAGCCGTTAGTCCTGTTGGGCTTGTTAAAGTACAAACCGTTACCAACACCAGGGATCAAGTGAGGGACTCGGAAAACGACCGTGAGGGAAGGTAATCGGGAAGGAGGGGTAGGGAGGAAGAAGGAAGGGTGTCCTGTGGAAATTCGTGAAGGAAAATGACTAAATCTGAGTGCTCTGCAAGTGCACAGGGTGCTATACAAGTTTTTACAGTGAAGTCAGGTCTGGTGTGACTACGGAGGAATTCTATATACAGAGCACCTAGTGTGCTATAGGAGTGGTTAGTTGGTACTCACACGCTCCGCCGCAACTCTCCATTGAGTTGCGGCCGCTCTTCAGCCACCTCCTGGGGACTCCACTAGTCTTCAGTCCACGTGTCCGCTTCTTCGGTCGCCTGCTCGTCCTCTGCTCCGGTCCAAGTCTCCTGCCACGAGATCGCTGCTCCGACTGCGTCTCTGTCTGGGCTTCCGTCTTTTCCCTGTTCCGGCGCTAGAATCGAGGCGGAGCTTCCGGGGTCAGGGCGGAGTGCTTCCGGTAAGAGATCTCTTCTGATTGGTTCCTGTAAAAAAGAGAGGGGTGGGGATCTGGTTGTCATGGTTGCTTCCAAGGACGCCTCGGGGTAAGTTTCGGAGAAGGGCGATCGTCTGAGGGCAGGAAGTCCAGGCGGCGTGAGCGAAGGGGTCGCATCACATCCCCTTTCCCTAGCTGTCCTTCTTGTACGGGTTGGGGAAATGGGGTAGCGGGAGAGGAAATCAGCATTGCCCTGGTCCGACCCCTTCCGATGGATAGTTTTGAAGCGATAGGGCTGCAAGGACAAAAACCAGCGGAGGACCTGGTCATTGTGTCCCTTGTTCCGGGCCATCCACTCCAAAGGGGCGTGATCTGTATAAATGACAAAGTCTCAGCCCTCTAGGTAGTACCGCAGGCTTTCGACAGCCCACTTGATAGCAAGCGCCTCCTTTTCCACCACGGTGTAATTCATTTCGTGGGGGAATAATTTCCTACTAAGAAATAGGATGGGTCTTTCATTTCCCAGGTTATCTCTTTGTGACAGGACTGCTCCCAAACCCTGGTCGGATGCATCGGTCTGCAGTACGAATGGTTGGGAGTAGTCCGGACTCACTAAGACAGGACTGGATGTCAATGCATGTTTGAGGTCGTTAAAGGCACGCCAGTGTAACGAGGTTGGGTGTTTCAAGGCAACATCGATTCTAGCTGTTTTCTTTAGAAGGTCCGTTAGGGGGGCTGCTCTCTGGAAAAATTTGGGAATGAACCTTCGGTTGTAGCCTAGAAGGCCCAAAAATGCTCGGAGGTCTTTCTGGTTTGGGGAAAGGGAAGGGATTGGATGGCCTCTATTTTGTTTTTCTGAGGTCTTATCATGCCCTCACCTAGGAGGTATCCGAGGTACTTCACAGTCTGGGCTGCTAGGGTGGTTTTGGAGGGGTTGATGGTGAACTCAAAGGGCCCCAGGGAGTGATCTAAGTGTTGTGCCCAACTATCGCTGTAGATGATGATGTCATCAAGGTATGCCCCGGCATATAGGGAGTGGGGTCTCAGGATATTGTTCATGGCTCTCTGAAATGTAGCGGGTGCACCATGAAGTCCGAAAGGCAAAACAGTGAATTGAAACAACCCCTCAGGGGTGGAGAAGGCTGTCTTTTTTTTATCCTGCTCTCTGAGGGGTATTTGCCAGTAGCCCTTGCAAAGGTCGAGTGTGGATATATATTTGGCCTTACCTATCCGTTCAACCATCTCGTCTACGCGAGGCAAGGGATATGAGTCGAAGTTGAATATCATATTTACCTCGCGAAAGTCGATGCAGAATCTGACCGACCCGTCAGGCTTAAGTACTAGAACAATAGGGAAATTCCAGTCACTTACCGAGGGCTCAATGATCCCTATTTTTAACATCTGTTCGGTTTCTTGCTGTATGACCGCTCTGCGGGCTTCAGGGACTCGGTAGGGTCTTAACCGAACCACCTTCCCGGGTTCTGTCTGTATGGAATGTTCTATGACTGAGGTACGCCCAGGAGAGGAGGAAAACACCTGGCGTGCTGGAAACAGAACATCCCTAAGTTCCAGTATTTGTGATTTGGTCAATTCGGGGTCTACACAGGGATCAAAGGGGAGAGGAGAGTGAACCCTGGACCCAGACAGGACTGGACGTGGTCCATCCCATTTCTTGAGGTGGTTTACGTGATATATCTGGGTAGTACCCCGGGCAGGATCCAGTTCCAACTCGTAGGTGACAGGGTCACTTGTCGGAGGATGATATAGGGTCCCTGCCATTGGCCCAGTAGTTTCTGATCGGAAGACGGCATCATTAAGAGGACCGGATCTCCGACGGCAAAGACATGGATCTTGGTACCCTTGTCATACTGCCTGTTTTGGGTATTTTGTGCATTCTCCATGTTTTGGCGGACTATATCCCTGATTAACGATAGGTGGGTTTTCAGGTTTTCAACGTATTCGGGAAGGGGACGAGTATGGTCTGGCTCCATCTCCCATGCCTCTTGGGCCATATCCAGAAGGGTACGGGGAGGACGACCATGTAACAGCTCGTAGGGTGAATAGCCTATGCTACTCTGGGGTTTGCATCGGATGGCAAATAGGGCCAGGGGCAACATCCCCTCCCACCTTCTAGCTTCCAGGCCCAATAGCTTCTTTAGTATCTTTAAACCATCTGTTTGCGGATGGTACGCGGACGTTCTAATTTGTTTTATCCCTAGTTGGGAGCAGACCTGTCTCATGAGAGCTGAAACAAAAGGGGTGCCCTGATCAGTCAGGATCTCCCTGGGGAACCCCACTCTGGAAAAACGGCGATGAGGGCTTTGGCAATGTTCTGTGTAGTAGGCTGGCGCAGGGGTATGGCTTCAGGGAAGCGGGTGGCGTAGTCCACAAGAACCAAGGCATAGCGACACCCGCTTCAGGAGGGTGAGAGGGGTCCTATAATGTCCATCCCCACCCTGCTAAAAGGAATGTTGATGACAGGAAGGGGTTGCAAAGGTACCCTAGGGGGTCGATATCTGCTGTGTTTTTGACAGACCGGGCATTCTCGGCAATATGTTTTGATCTGTTGATGTACGCCTGGCCAGTAAAACTTCTCTAAGACGGCCGGGCTTGTTTTTTCATCGCCAAAATGACCCCCCAATAAGTGGCTCTGGGCAAGGAATAAGACCTTATCTCGAAAGGGGACGGGAATCAGTAATTGAGGGTTTTGTCAGGTCCCACCTTTCCTATATAACAGCCCGTTTTTCTTAAAGAAATAGGGACCTACTTGCAAGGGATCTTCGTTGTCCAGGGCCCTTCCCCACGCTTCTTGTAGAAGGGGATATTCTTGTTGTGAGGCCCTGAACTCCCTGTCCGTCTGCTGTTGTATTTCTATCTAGGACCCTAATTCGATATTCCCGATTCATGCCCTCATGTGGCTTTAATAAATAAGTACCCTTATAAAGGCATAAGAATCAGATCCATATTTAGTAATAGCCCATGCAGTCCAAAGCACGGCAAGGCTACTCCCATAGACTCCTAGAAAGCACAACGCATTCTTTAAACAAACCAAGCCTCCAGCAGCCCGGGAATCCCCCTCCTGCTTTTGTTTTGATTTGCACAAGAATTCCTAGAGTCCAGCAAGAACTGTTAGTTCTCAATGACGTCTTATGTCCAACCTTACGTCAAACCCGACACCTATCAGGTATAAATATACCAACGTTGCCTTAAGCAAACACACGGTGGTGGGGAGCAGAGCGACATTCTACTTGTCCGAGAGCCCAGCTGTTGCCAGAGCCGAAGGAAGCCGCCCCTCCCTTTTTGACGCGCTGGAGAAGCTGCCTTTTCCCACGCTGAGAAATCCAGCTCCGGTGTTCCCGAGTTACCCTCGCGGGTTGCTGGGAGATCGAGTCCTGAGAAGCGAGAGGGAAGACCTCCTTCACTCTATAACCAAGGTACGGAGCTGATTAAAACCTTAGAGAGAATTCTTTATTCCTATCCTTGGCAAAAACCTAACTTTAACTCAAAACTGCTACTTACTTACTCCTTCCCACGTATTAGGCTTAGGTCAGGTACACTGGGGTAGGCGTATCTTAGAAGCACCAGTTGAGTTTGTTTAGTCAATGTTTTTATGTATGTATATATTTTATATATTTTAAAGTCTCATATGGCTAAGAAACCATATCAATGCTTTCACAGTATTATTTCATAATACTACTTTTACTGTACGCACTTTACTTTATGATAATTATTGCAATTGTGGCAATTCATTTCTCTTGCATGAGAAAGAAGACTGCTCAATAAAATAACACCTTTTTATTGAAAACGCCAGTCTCACTATTTCTCTGCACTCTGGTGAAACTAAGCATGCACGATTGACTGAGTGAAATAGCTGCCTATTGTTTTCACACGACTCTAGAGATACACTCTTTATTCTGAGGGAGCAAAGTTGTCATGTTTATGTCAGAAACTAATCCCTTCTTGTCTAAATCAAGACGGTTAACCCTTTCCTGAACATTCGAGAATATTTCTAGTGACCTCTAAGCTAGCTGGCAAAACTAATTAAGTCTAACATAGTCAGTAGAGACCTAGATGACCTCAGTCCTACGTCTACACTGCTGTTTATGTTATTCCAATGCGCAGAGCCTATTGGGAATATAGGAACTACACTACATGGCGCCCAACGTTTGGTAAGGCGATAATCTAACGCAAGACACTAGAGTAACTCAGTCGTGCTTTTCACACAGACCCCTTTTTCCCGTAAAAACTCCAATAGACGTCCGGAGTGGGTGAAAGGTTAATATCCGCCGGAACTTAGAAGGATGAGAATCCAATGTATTAGTTCTTGGTTTAGTCAACGTTGATGGATACAGTGTTCCAAAATATTGTGCACCTAATCTTTGTTTCCTTGAAACTTGATCTGCAACAATACTTTCTGTCAGTAAAGTGGGAGAAAGTGAAGACGAAAGAGAGAAAGAAGCATTAGCAGCTCGACTCTAGCGGAAGACTCAAGTCTTCAAGAAAATGACCCGAATGCCATAATCATTCCGGTCAATATAAGAAGAACTATAACTCTTAAACTTATAGAGAATGGACTATCACCAAGAGGTGGCACAGTCATATTATTGATAGAGGCACATGAGTTTCGGCAGACAGAGGTATTCTATTCATGGATACATTTTCCAGCAGCACACGCTGTGACAAAAGACTTCCACTATTACAAAATAGAGGAACCTCCGGATATATACACTCCTTTCGAGGACGTTGAAATCCCACTAACATACCAAGAGCACCTGCTCTGGTTTAAAGGCGCCCTAAAACATCAAAATCACATCACCAGGCACGGTCCACTAGGTAGACCAGGAGCCACGTGGCCGGTTCTAGCCAGCTACACACCACACCCAGACATTGATAAAATGTCGGACCGGGAACTTTTAGCTCAGCTAAAACTTTTAATTAAAATACATAGACAATTGGTCCAATATGTCATGCGGGCTGCGACAGCCCAACCAGCAACTAACATCCCCCAACTGACCCCTCATCAGTGGAACACAAACAAGATTACACCACAGAACATACAATCGTGTCTTGGTAAAACACCCGCAAAACGGGAACAAATTCTATTCTGGTTAGCTCAAAAAATCACCCAGATAGAGGCAGTATTTCCTGATACTACCCCACACGAAAAACACAGAATTCTGACTATCTGCCTCCCAATGGGGATCGCACCACATGTGGAGGACTGTGACACCTGGGGTACAGTCTTTGCTTCTATCTACACAAAAACACATGGTGTTCCGTCTATGGCGGTTATACCAGATGTCCTAAGACAGATTCAAAATGAATACGGTCCAGAACCTGCTTTAAATCTGGGTATGAAATTACTGAAGGACTTTAAGCAGGTCTCTGCTATATTATTAGCCAACATAAAAGGAGAAGCAGCATGTGTGGCAATCCGCCAGAAATTGAAGGAGACAGATATAACAGACCAACCATTTGAGCTTGCTAAAATCATAGAAAAATCCTATGAAGAATTAGGAAGAGATAGTTTGGGTGGTAAACAGGTAAAACCCCAACCAATTGAAAATCCTGAAAAACCTATATTAAAAATAATCTAAAGACTCCAAAAAAGAGCTGGGATGGTAATAAACAATCTAATCCCAGAGAAAAACAATTCCAGTCCAGAGGAAGGTCTCCCCAATGGAGGAATAAATCACCGGTTGAGAGAGACAAATCTCCCCAAAGGGAACCCTCGGAAAAAAGATATAACCTTAGAGATAAGGATAAAATAAGAAAACTTGACAGATATCAAGACATTGATACACGTCCCTCTCGATCCTTCTCACTCAATCTTTCTCGATCTTCCTCACAGAAATCGGAAAGAAGAGGACGGTCAGAACACAAGGAAGAGCACATCAAGTCCAAAGACAAAGAACCTGCTCATCGAAGTAAGAAAACACAATTTCCCAGAAAGAAGGGAGCAAGTATTAAAATTAAACATGCTGAGGATTCTGAGGACACAACTGAAAAACGGAGAGTGGGCCCAGACAATGCTAGACAGCGCAGCAGAAGTGACCATAGCTCGCAAGATCCTGATGAATCTTCTGGAGACAGTGGACACAAATGAATACATTCAGGTGGAAACTGCAGACACACGAGTTAGTGTGCCCCATAAACTATATGAAATAACATTGCGTATAGAGGGAGATAAAACTAGGAAAATAGTGATGACCATAGCTCTTTTGGGAAAATCTTTCTAAAGGCTATGACATCCTGTTAGCTGAAAAAGAATGGCCACCAGAGTTTGTCAGGGAGTGCCCTCATGGCGAAGAAATGATTATGCCTACCTTCTCAAATCATATCCCAATTCATAAAAAATACACATTGGCAAGAAAATGGGCAGTGGCCCAAGCTCCTGCATTATATAAAAATCATGTAGGATGGGATGAGGACTCTCCTCACCACAAAATCCAGTTAAAAAATCACCCTACTGCACAAAGGCAGTACCCAGTTAAACAAGAAGCTAAAAAGCAAGTCAGGGAGATCTTAGATCAACTTGAATACCAAGGGGTGATTGAAACATGCACCTCACAAATGAACAATCCTTTGTTTCTTGTCTCCAAGCCAGACGATTCATATCGTCTAGTTTTGGACTACAGACATTTAAACTCCTGCTGTAAAACATTAGCAGTACAAAATTCACACAGTGCAGCACTAATTAACAACATCGTGCGCAAAAAATATAAAACAACATTAGATATCTCTAATGGATTCTTCAGTCAAAACATAGCACCTGAAAGCAGGTACTTGACCGCTTTCTCAATAATGGGATCGTAAAAACAATTTTGCCGACTCCCACAGGGATTCAAAAATAGCCCAGGATTATTCTCAGCAAGGGCAACAGAGTTACTATAAATATATGACTATGAGGCATTATCATATGTCGATGAAATCTATCTTACAGACGATGACCTGGAGACTCACTTAAAAAGAGTGAACACCATCATTCTTGGGTTCGCATCAGAGGGTTACAAATTCAACTTTAAAAAGTCAAGAATTGCCCATCTAACAGTCCTATTTTTAGGATATGAATAATCAAGTGAAGGCAAAAGCCTGGCAGACAACTTCTTAGAGAAGTGTGCAGTACTCCAAGCACCAAAAACGCTGAGAAATTTACAATCAATACTAGGCTTCCTGAATTTCGGAAGAACATACATTCTAAATTATGCGGAGAGGGTTAAACCTCTCTATGAATTAATAAAACCTGATTTCAAACCAATACATTGGACTCAAAAACACACAGAAATTTTGAGATCATTACAGACAGACATGTTAACTAAAACAAAATTGCAAACTCACGACAACGTAAACAACCTTGTAATCCGAGTAATTCCAGGAAAATGCCGATTCACATACCTGACCCTCAATGAGGGAGAAACGGTACCTATAGCTTACAAATCACACTTGTACACTCAAGCTGAAATGAAATTCAGCTCTACAGAAAAAATTCTGACAGCGGTTCAAACTGCTGTAGCAAAAGAAAGAGCCCTAGCCCAAGGCAAAAGAATAACTGTTTATACAGCAGAATCAGCCCTTGAGGCATTAACAAATCCACATAATCTGAATACAGTGGCATTAGATCCAAGATGGATACAATGGGAAAATTCTCTTGCTACAGAAGACGTGAAATACTATTTTTAATCCGAAATTTAAAAAACTAGATGATCTAGAATATGAACAAGAATATCCTCTGCCAATCGAAATTCTGCCTCTCGAACAATATACCTGCGCAATCTATATGGACAGATTTGCACAACAGTACGATGTAGATAAAAAATCCTACAATGCAGCGTGCGCGATTGTCAAAGGTCGCTGGCGCTCTGGTAAATTCAGACCTATGATTACCAAAACTGAATCACTCAGAAACTGTTCAGCTGAACAAGCTGAAATAAGATCTTTGAAGATGGCGCTTGAAAATGCTGATCGCGAATTCCCCACACTAATAGTGTGCGCTTCGCATTACTGCGTCAAGTCATACAACAATGACATGCAGACATGGAGCAAAAACGGTTACAAAGACCACACAGGTGCCACAATAAAGCATAAAAAGCTTTGGGAACAAGTAGTTATTTTACAGAAATAACTACAAAAGATACACGCACTGAGTCATCGACGTGATGGCGTTCACGTTGCAGGGAATTCATTGGCTAACACAGCCACAGAGGAAGCGGTTCAACCGGCTTCCGTAGCCACTAAAAAGCGTTCAGAAAAACAAATAGATGGGGAAACCGTGCAGGTGGTAAAAGCGTCATTAAAAGGCGATTATGCAGCATTACCTCTCAACTATCCACTCAATAATACATACATAATTGATGCAAACTCCGTTCCTTTTGCTCGAATCCCTGGAGTGGGGGATAGAGTAATTCCAAACACGAACCGGAGAGTTTTCTTGATTGAAGACGCACACATGGGATTGGGTCTGAGGCACCAAGAGATCCTGAGATCTCTGATAGAATTACAATCAAATTACTGGTGGCCGGGAATGAGCTTAGATATCTACAATTTTGCAAGAAATTGTGAGGAATGCAACAGAGATCGCAGTTGTGAACCGGACCAGACAACAGCCCAGATACCACTATTAGAGAGCATCAGGCGATCTATAACGCAGAAATCCAGCCAGAGAAATGCGTCCCTATAATTATTATGACTGAATTCACTTAAAAATGTAGACCCCAGCGCTCGGCTGACGCCAGAACTGTTATAAAAGATTTGCGAGTCTTTATCGGCACATAACCAATTGGCATGCTACACTCTGATCAGGGTCCTGCGTTTAGCTCTCGACCTTACAAAGAGGCCATGACCAGCATGGGCATTGCATTGCGGTACTCTTCTCCCTTCCATCCTGAGGGAAATGCGGTAGTGGAAAGAAAAAACCGTGACATAAAGCAATCTATAACGGCGAGGGTATTAGGTTCGGGTGATGGGTGGGTCAAACATTTAATAAGTGTCCAACGTAGTCTTAATAACATGCCAAGAGATTCTCTAAAAGGTTTCAGTCCGTATCAAATTTTGTTTGGAACTAGAATGATTATCCAGGATTTGGATCGTCAGACTTCAGTGGTAGAAGAAAAATCTTTTGATATCAAAGATCGTTTTGGCTGCAGGACTTGAATGAAACAAGAAAGAGTCTAAGTAACATAAAGAATAAGCCAACAACCACTGAAGAACCACCTGTCCCAGCAAGACCTGTCTGGATTCCAAAGATTGGGGATCTGGTCAGAGAAAAGATCGCAGTGAAGAAGGAATTTGGGCCTTCTTACAGAAAAGCAGTACCTGTCTTAGCTATCAGCGGAACAAGATCAGTAGTACTACCGCCACTTAATGGTAAAAAAGAAAACATAATTCTTTCAATCGACCTGGTGAAACCACAAACATGTGGACTATAATAAATAGCATGCCCAGTGGACTCCCAAGAAATAGCAGAAGACCAAACTTTGCTACAATCCAAGAGGTTCAAACTGAGAGACTAATCACATTCGATAAACCAACAGTAAATAAAAAAGGACTATGCAACAAAGCCATGGAACTTGTGCCTTTTGAAACCCAAATTGCAACAATTCGTGAAGGTACACCAATCTACAACGATGTAGCTTTAGAATGTACAAACGTAACAAAAGAAAATGCAAAGATCAATGGAAATCCGGAAGCAATCCCACCAATTGACAGAACTTCATCTGGCTATTTTATCAACTTTGATGACTTTTCCGATGATCCAAGTGAACATGGGGAGAAGCCAGCAACAAAAACTTTCAAAGAGAAAATGACCGAGCTGTTTCACCAACTGAAAGAGACATATCTGATCTCACCATGGATTGAATTTTGAACTGTGTTAGGTGTACTTTTCCTCCTGCTTTGGCTCATCATGGATTTATGTTTGGGTAGATTCATTGATGGAAAATATAGTACAATGGACACAGCAAGTCAGAACATCAACTTGGTCCTAAAGTCTCACAGATCCTCTCACATCGAGAAAAGAGAACTATCATCAGTGAACATCACAGCCAATCCAATACCTGGGGGTATTGCATGGGACAAAACTGACTATGATATTTATGGCCCGATTGAGCTCTTGAAGTATCCACACCAGTTCAAGATTTTCTTAAGTGATTTTGTGACACCTAGTTCCTTTTCTGATGATTGGGACTTTGAAAATATTAATAATATGATGTCAGATTTAATAATGTCAGCTAAATTTACAGAATATAATTATTTACAGGGTTCATCAAATTATGAAGAAATATACTGTTATAATCACTATCGTCATCACTATTTGCATAAATCTGCACAACCTAGAAAGGTTTTTACATATAATCAATGGGAACATTGTCCAACACCACCAAAAAGAAGTTCGAAAACATCTCAGGGTTTAACAACAGTGATCCAGAAACGTTTTATTTTAAAATGTTAAATAGGACAGGAATGAAAAACATGCTGACAAATACTAAATTAATTTATTCTGAAAAAGTTTGTGACAAAATGTCAACATTTGTTTTTGAATTTTGGAAAAACAACATTGAAACAAAAACCATCTGGGGAACAAAAGACTGGCAGGTACAAGGTCTAGAATCATTATTTAGAGCCTGCATGATCCCAGAACAAATAATATTCTTGAATGATACCATTCTTCAAACTACTTGTCTTGGTTTAGCTAAGATAAAAGACTTAAACAAACCGTCTATTCCGAAACCCATACCTGATCACAACAGTACTACTGATATGGAAATAGACGTATCCCATATTTTTAACCAAAACAGAACAAATCCTGATTGGAAAAAATGGTTGATCTGGCCCATAGACACTAACAACTGTCAAGATAGATTCCTGAATAAAAGACAGGGGTTTAAAATGACCAGGCCAGACCCAAGATATTCCCAGAGACAACATGCAGGGATAGTTACAACATACAGTGTAGGGAAACTATGCCTTGAGTGGCTACAAACATTCACACTGGCTGAAATTAAGCAACACTTGACTTTACTTAAAGAAGGCGCTGACTTGCGAGATTTCTAATGGGACCTCGCAAACAGCGTCAAAAACGTTTCATAGCGGCCGGTATATACACTGCATACAACGAAGCTTGGAAAGTAATGCAAATTGAAACAGCAGAAAAAATACGAGAAATTGATCGTATAAATTTGGAGAAATCACTTTCTGTGGTAGACAATGGGTTAACGACTCTGTCTTCCAGAATTTATTCATTGGACAGTATTGTATCATCTGCCTTTGATATAATAGAGCAGGACTTGCTAATGTTACAACATGGTCAGTCTCAATTGCGTTCTATTGTCCAGCTTGGCTGGACGTTGCAAAACCTACGTTCAGACTACGTGCCATGGCGTCTAATCAACATAACGTCATTATTTTCTATCTTTAACCTTACTGATAAACAAATCAGTTTGGCACAAAAAGGAGCAGATTATACGATTCTGAGCATTGAAAAACTTGAGAGATTGACACTGTCAGAGAGACCTGTCATTGAATGGATAATACACTGAACAATTATAATTCCGATAACAACTTTCCAGTTTAAATATTGCCAAGAATATATACCAGCAGGCCAGTATGAAAGGTTGGGTAAGGGCTACATCAAATCAACCTGGGATTTACCTTACACACACAAATGTTATAGTGAAAGGAAAAAGGAGGTATTCCTTAGTGGTAATAATTGTAAAAAATCACTAAGCGGTACACTTCTGTGTCAAGGTATTAACTTGCATGGAGCCTGCGAAGGGTGTTCAAATAACCTTTAATGTCACCTACAAGGCACTCCTGCAACACAGATAGAACCATTCTTCAGACAACTCTCCAACGGTAGCTACGTTATAATAACTGACCACAGCTGTTGTGAATTGGTGCCAGGAAAATGTTATCTCGTAACTGTTACTTCCAGGGTCGTTTGCTGTATGCAAGTATTGTATCCAAACAGCAATCCAGACATAGAGGCGGCAATATGGCCTTATGTGAATATCTCTTCTATTCGAATTGATACTTTAAGCAGAATGAAGTCTATTCTTTTACAGACAACTGTGCCTTTGACATCATCTAAAGAAACGTATGGCCTGCCAGTTGCAAGGACAGCTGCGGAGATACATACCCTTTTATCGACAAATTGCCCCGTGCATTTCGCAGAAATGTTAAACCAAATTTTAAACATGTCTGATACCAGTGGCATTGCACATGTATTTAAGACAATTTTTTCGCAACTGTTAATACCATTTGATACAGTTCTGGGCATCTTCCCGAATTTTGTCCATTCTGTCTTTGGCCGCCTACCTTTAATTTTGGGACTCGTAGCAGGAATTTTATTTTTGCTCCTTCTGCTCCGATATGGCAAGCCAATCCACAGACAAGACTCCAGCAACGATGGAAGAAACGATCCTAGCAATACGATACCGAGACCGTATCACTAAGGTCCTCGGATTGGCCCGGCTAAGAGATCTTAGTACAACTTGGTTTCTTTCATTCAGACCGATCTGGCAGGATTGCATCTTACCTGTGCTTCGATGTCTGCTATGCGGAGAAGAATGCGTGTTGGATGTCTGTCTTACACTACCATTAGCAGTACCAATGGATATCGATACTTTGCTAGGTCCGGTAACGACTCATGCAACGTGTTGTCCCCAGGGGCTACCTATTCTGATGACGGCATTCATTGAGACTTCACCACTACGAGTAGGTGGCGGTGAAGTACGAGAGGAAAGCAGTACCAAACAGGTACAACCTTCTGTGAGCATTGCTGATCCAAACATCGATGATAACAATCACGCAGAGAACTGCACAATTTCAGTATTTTCAAACTTGGTCGAACTTTCACCTGATGTGGTAGACCAATTTTTTGCGAGTCTGTCTGATATGATGTTCTCCCCTGAACAACGGGAATAACTTTTTAGAACAACAAGCACACAGCGTTCCCTGAACTCTGAATTTGGCCTTCAGTTCTGTTAAACAAAGCAATTGAAAACATTTGGAACAATTTTTTCCTCTGAAAACGAAATTATTTTTCCTTTCAAATCAAAATATTTTTCCATTTTTCCCGGCACATAACACTTTGCTTAAAGTAGAACTATTCTTAGAGAACAGAGCTTCTATTTTTAGAAACATTAGAGACAATATTTTACCTCAGCCTCTAGCACATGTACAATATCGTATTAGTATGTGATGAAATGGTCTCGACCTTCTCTTCTGTATACAGAGCCATTTCATGTGTAATTTCATTTATAATTTTCGCAATTCATTCAGCTGATATATATGAACCTAACTGAATGATAACCTTGCTTGAAAACGTACAGTACCAATACTCATTTTCGTGTATAAACCATACACCATTTCAAATGCAATTATGCATTTTGGGGTGGGTTGGAAAACACACATGCATCGTTTGTTCACTATTGCTTTTTTCTTTTTTGTAATGATGGACATTAATCCGTGGAGTGGGTGTTGTATTTCTATCTAGGACCCTAATTCGATATTCCCGATTCATGCCCTTATGTGGCTTTAATAAATAAGTACCCTTATAAAGGCATAAGAATCAGATCCATATTTAGTAATAGCCCATGCAGTCCAAAGCAGGGCAAGGCTACTCCCATAGACTCCTAGAAAGCACAACGCGTTCTTTAAACAAACCAAGCCTTCAGCAGCCCGGGAATCCCCCTCCTGCTTTTGTTTTGATTTGCACAAGAACTCCTAGAGTCCAGCAAGAACTGTTAGTTCTCAATGACGTCTTATGTCCAACCTTATGTCAAACCCGACACCTTTCAGGTATAACTATATCAACGTTGCCTTAAGCAAACACATGGTGGTGGGGAGCAGAGCGACGTTCTACTTATCCGAGAGCCCAGCTGTTGCCAGAGCCGAAGGAAGCCGCCCCTCCCTTTTTGACGCGCTGGAGAAGCTGACTTTTCTCACGCCGAGAAATCCAGATCTGGTGTTCCCGAGTTACCCTTGCGGGTTGCTGGGAGATCGAGTCCTGAGAAGCGAGATACAAGACCTCCTTCATTCTATAACCAAGGTACGGAGCTGATTAAAACCTTAGAGAGAATTCTTGATTACTATCCTTGGCAAAAACCTAACTTTGACCTAAAACTGCTACTTATTTACTCCTTCTCACGTATTAGGCTTAGGTCAGGTACACTGGGGTAGGCGTATCTTAGAAGGACCAGTTGAGTGCGTTTAGTAATTTTATATATTTTAAAGTATCATATGGCTAAGAAACCATATCAATTCTTTTACAGTATTATTTCATAATACTACTTTTACTGAACGCACTTTACTTTATGATAAGTATTGCAATTGTGGCAATTCATTTCTCTTGCATGAGAAAGAAGACTGCTCAATAAAATAACACCTTTTTATTGAAAACGCATGTCTCTCTATTTCTTTGAACTCTGGTGAAACTAAGCATGCACGATTGGCTGAGTGAAATAGCCGTCTATTGTTTTCACACGACTCTAGAGATACACTCTTTATTCTGAGGGAGCAAAGTTGTCATGTTTATGCGGTTGTCAGAAACGAATCCCTTCTTGTCTAAATCATGACGGTTAACCCTTTCCTGAACATTCGAGAAAGCTTCTAGTGATCTCTGAGCTAGCTGGCAAAACTAATTAAGTCTAATATAGTCAGTAGAGACCTAGATGACCTCAGTCCTACGTCTACACTGCTGTTTATGTTATTCCAATGTGCAGAGCCTATTGGGAATATAGGAACTACACTACACTGCCAGGGATGCTCTTCGGGCATCACAGGGTATGCACTGGCATATTCCTTATTTTCCTTCCTCTTCTGGATTTTGGACTTACGTGGTCTGGGAGCCGTGTCTGGGGGAGAAAATTCCTGAGGAAAAGGAGCCTCATTCCACCATTGGGTCAGCGAGTCTGTTGTGTCTTTTAGGAGTTTAGGTAGACCGGAGTAATCGCTCCCCAGAGTGACCTGTTCAGGAAGGGCTGGCACGAGACCCACTGTGAGGTTGGTTCCCGGATCCTTGAGATGTTGCACTCGTACTTCTGTAGTTGGATACCTTTTGGTATCCCAATGGACACATTATATGGCCACCATATCAGTGGGTGGGCCAACAGGGTTGGACAAGTCTTGTGGTCTTAGGACACTTTGCCTGCATCCCGTGTTGGCTAGGGCAAGGACTGTTTGTCCGTCTATGTTCACAGGAAAACGGAACGGGGGTGGTGTGGCGCCTGGAGTAGCGCAGACATAGTTCTGGATGAGGCCGACCTCCATAGGCTCTTCCTTTTGAGAGCACACACGGGCGATGTGGCCAAAACCCCCGCAACTATAGCACTGTGGTCCTAGGTTAGGTGGTCGGGACAGATTATTTTATCGAACGGCAAGAGGGGCTCTTTGCGCTTATAGTGTTATTGTTCAATGGATAGTTAATCAGGCTTAGTATTGCTCAAAGGTTGAGATACAGTCCCTGCCACAACTGTAAAAATAGACAAATAAATCTGTCTATATAATGAACATTATACAATTCTCTTCCTGAGCAGTTACCAAAGCATTATCTTAGAATTAATCCACAAAAAAACATCCAAATTATATCTGAACAAATCAGAAGAAATGAATCCAGTATATTTCAAAAACTTCTTCTTTATTTTCTTCTTTCCAGTCACTCAGTACTTTTTCTTTCTTTTTTCTTTGCCAACACGTGTTTCGTCCTAACTATATACAGTTTATGGACTTCGTCAGGGCTAAAGAAAAATTAAACAATTATAAAATTACTAAAATTCATAATAGTTTACATAATATAGTATCATAAATACAATACTAAACAATCTAAAAGATAATCATTTTTGCGTTGTGATTAGAAGTCTTTCTTGGTGGAACATGCTCCTATCAGCCGCAACAAAGGCAATTAATAGTTCATACATATGTAATGCTCACATTTGGAGCCATTACTATTGAAGCATATATCTATACAGAAGATTTGTTTACAAAACGACCTTATTAATAATTTCTATCATCATAAATCCTTTTCTCATATTTACAGACTAAAAGATCATGGTTTCATGATTTCATAGGAAGATCATTGAAAAAGTTCTCAAAAGAGAGGAAATGATGTCAACAGCTGTATAACATTCTGTGTTTCTCATACTACACATGACTACAAATTAGGCAATCTCAGAATCTATTAACTATAAATATATATATGATGCTAGACTCACCGAATAAGTATCTTTTATCTATGATATTGGCGAAACCTCGGGTGATCAAACCTTGAATTTTCCTAAAGGATATATATTATATTTTCAATATCAAGCATATACATCCATTAATTATTATTTCAGTAACCCAGACTTGTTTCTCCTATTGGTTTATAATATCTCTATTTCACAGGGTATATTGAGAATAACTCAATACTACCATCATTATAACTTTCACTTGGTAGTGCAAAATATTTCATTTAATAAAAAACCAAAAGGTGCAAATTTTCTTAGTGATACTCTTTGTGATTTTCAGTTTCCTTATGCCTTATTTTGATTCTTAGGTATCCTGTAGTCAAGGTTATAAATATAAACCAGGATTTCACTGTATTAGCCTGGAATCACTCCTTTTAATAAAGGGCTATTATAGGTTACTTCAGCTAACACACTCGTATTAGACGGGTTTCAAAACTGAAAGACCAAGTGTCCTAAAAGCAAACTATCGTTAAGGTGGTTATCTAGAGTTATATTTATAGACCGGGATATCTCAGTATTAGCATCAGACCACACTTATTAATAAAAGGACCCCTATAAGTTACTACAGCTGACATGCCCGTATTAAGCGGGTTTCAGCACAAATAAACGAATCATTAGCATTGGATCACACCCATCAAAAAGGGGCCCAAAGCTGCTCGGCGGGTCATGTGAACTCTAAGTCACTTTAGCTGACATGCCCTTAATAAGCGGATTTCGGCACAATTAAACGGACAACTAACTCCCCATTGTACAAGGTTCCAAAAGTATTACAAATTCAAAGTTAACATTCTATATCTCCTGTCCCTTGCACAATACATTAAAATTGTAACTGCAGAAAGCAAGTTTAAAATCAGGTAATACCTCCGTTATTTATGGAATCCACAAAGTTCCACATACTCTCATGTTTTCGAATTTCAAGGTCGAGATGTATATTTTCTACAAAAAAGAGTTTATATTAGAGCTAAGGTAATATTGATTTGTTCAGATATAATTTAGGTGGTCGGGACATCACAGGGGTGGGTAAGAGAGGTGGAGGTTCTGGTCTCCGTGGTAGCTGCGGCTGGTGGGGACGAACACCAGTGGTGTTGTGCGGTCTATTGGGGTGCTCTTCCCTGCCTCACTGGAGTTCCTGGGCTCGGTAGTAGGCGCTTGCAATTTCGACAGCTGTCTCTAACGTGAGACGGGCGTGTTGTCTTACCCACCGCTGGGTGCCGGGATGCAGGGAAGCCAGAAACTGCTCTAAGTATATTTTCTCGAGAATATCTTCTTTTGAGGAGGTATCGGGTCTAAGCCTCCGGTTGGTCAAGTCTTTGATCCGGAAGGAGAGGGCTCTGGGGGTTTCTTGGGATCCTTCTTTGGCTTGTCGCAGTTTCACTCTGTATGTTCCATCATCAATACCTAGACGCTCAAGGATACACTTTTTAATGTCATCGTAAGGAGTGTTGCCCTGGATATTGGCCTGTTGGTTCGCGGCCTGCAAGTCGCTGGTCAACAGAGGACCCAGGTATTGGCCCCAGCGGTCAACGGGCCACGAGGCGGCTTGGGCTAGTCTTTCAAAATTGGTGAAGAAGTAGTCTGGGTCATCCCCCGGCACGTACTTCTGCAAGACCACTGACGGGAGGGAGGCAATCGGTCTCTGGTGTCCTAGTGCATTGGTCAGCTTCCCCCTGGCTAGATCGTGTGCTTCTCCCTGGCGCTTGAGGACGTCATGTAGCTGTCCTCTATCGTCCTCTGTGGTTTTAAGGAACCGTTCCATTATTTTTCCCAAGTGCTCCTGGGATTCGGCCATCCTCTTTACCACGGTCTCCATGCTTCCAGCGGATCCCACTTCTGACACCAGCTGTGAACGTGGGGGGACCGCGGGCTGAAAAAGCAGGCAAGGAGGCCGGATGTAGTGGGCAATATCGGTTCTTTTATTCAAACACAAAAGTCGTTTTTCAGGAAACAACAGGGGAAACGAAAGTGAGGCTCCGAGGTAAGGCGTCTTGATCCTCTTCGAGGCGGGGCTGGGGTCTTGGGTCTTCGGGGAGGTCCTCGGAGGTCAGGAAGAGAAAGAAATAAGGAGCCGTTAGTCCTGTTGGGCTTGTTAAAGTACAAACCGCTATCAACACCAGGGATCAAGTGAGGGACTCGGAAAACGACCGTGACGGAAGGGAATCGGGAAGGAGGGGTAGGGAGGAAGAAGGAAGGGTGTCCTGAGGAAATTCGTGAAGGAAATGGACTAAATCTGAGTGCTGTACAAGTGCGCAGGGTGCTATACAAGTTTTTACAGTGAAGTCAGGTCTGGAGTGACTACGGAGGAATTCTATATACAGAGCACTTAGTTTGCGATAGGAGTGGTTAGTTGGTACTCACATGCTCCACCGCAACTCTCCGTTGAATTGCGGCCGCTTTTCAGCCACCTCCTGGGGACTCCACCAGTCTTCAGTCCACACGTCCGCTTCTTTGGTCGCCTGCTCGTCCTCCGCTCAGGTCCGAGTCTCCTGCCACGAGATCGCTGCTCCGACGGCGTCTCTGTCTGGTCTTCCGTCTTTTCCCTGTTCCGGCGCTGGAATCGAGGTGGAGCTTCCGGGGTCAGGGCGGAGTGCTTCCGGTAAGAGATCTCTTCTGATTGGTCCCTGTAAAAAAGAGAGGGGTGGGGGTCTGGTTGTCATGGTTGCTTCCAAGGACACCTTAGGGTAAGTTTCGGAGAAGGGCGATCGTCCGAGGACAGGAAGTCCAGGCTGGGTGAGCGAAGGGGTCGCATCACACCGGGTTATCGAACAATGGCGTCATGGGTGACGGAAAAGTAGTCAGCTGTGCCGAAACATTGGTGCAGTCCCAAGCTTCCATGACAGTGCTTGTGATGAAAGAGCGTATAAGTTGGGGGGCCGACGCGGCTTGAAAAGGAAGGGAAGCCCCTGTAGGGGTCTGCCTGCCACCGCTTGATCCTGAAACAATCATTGTTTCTCCAACCTCTGCCACTCCACTAAATACCGAAACTGGGCCGCATGATAATAGGTCTGAAGGTCCGGCACCCCCACTCCACAACTCCCGGGTGGAAGGACCGCGACTTGATGTCAAAATTGTGGTTTGCGACCATTCCAGATGAAGCGGGAGAGCTCTGCTTGGGTCTGTTGAATCCAGCCTATCGATGGCTTAAGTGAGAGGGTTTGGAACAGGTACAATATTTGCGGGAGGATTGTCATCTAAGTGGCTGCTATTCTGCCCAACCAAGAGATAGTACAGTGCTTCCACCTGCGTAGCTCCGCACGTATGCGGGCACGGAGGAGGGAATAGTTCAAATCAACTATGGCAGGAAGTGTCAGAGCTAATTGGATGCCCAGATAAGGAAGGGCCGAGTCCGCTGAGCGGACTGGGTGTTCCTCCCGCAGGAAATCGAGAGTGTGTTGGGAGAGGGACAAGTCCAACGCCAATGGCCTCTAGTTCAATAAAAACGGCGCGAAGAGCCGTAACCGGTTCCGACAGGGAAAGTAAAATATTGTCCGCATAAAGACTAATAGTATGGATGTCACCCCCAAATGTAATCCCGGTGATGAGTGGATGTTGCCGACTGTGTACTGACTGAGGTGCTGGTTCTGATTGGCTTGGTTTTGACCATTGCCCACCACCATCTCAGTATATGATGTAGTTTCGATTCTGATTCACCTATTTATAGGGCTTGCCTATAGACTTTGACAACCTTATGCTGTCTTATGCACTCTTTTTGCTCCTTTTCGGGCCTAAAGGCCTGTGCTCGAGCGAAGCCATGTTCTTTTTCTGAAACCATCTTGCTGGGCCTTTTTAGGTGAGAGGCTATGTTTTAGTTTTGAGGTGATTTTCCCTAGCAGTGAACCAGCACGGACTGGTTCTTATAGGAAGAATGTGCTCTCTCCGCGCCTGGGTCATAAAAAACGTTTGGCCAGCTGCTGTTGTGGACCTGGTACGAGGAGGTACAGGAATCTCACGAGAGCGGTAGGCGGGTTCTTCCATAAGCTTCGAGAAAGGGTCAAATTCTATATCAGCGAAAGCGGGTCCAAGCAGTGGTTGGATTTGATGGCCTGTGAGACGACATTCTGGCGGCTTTGATGGTCTGGCGAAACTTCACGGTGCAGACGTGCAGACGTGTTTGTGGAGCAGAGAGTCTTGGCCTAACCAGAGAGGGACAGAGTGAGGGAATTGGACCCTTCTCCAAGCTACAGATGCCTAACACGATGGTGAGATGTTCATGTATATCTAATTTTAACAAATTTTACCTTTCATTTTCAGGTTTTATGTGTATGTATGTGTTAATGTTTATTTCTTGCCACCACTATTATCAAGTAATCAATGCAATGGAATGTGAATTTGGTTTTTATTCTTGGTAAGGGAAGGTCGGCCCTCTTTTACCAAGTGCTTACAGAGGGATGGGTTATTTCCCGTCTAAACAAGTAGTTGTTGATAAGGCAGGGAAATCGGCTCCTAAGCAGGAATACCAGAAGTATTAGTAGATCAACCCAACATAGCGTATGAGGTGTGTACTGATTTTTCACCGAAAGGTGTTGCTCGTGCAGATGCTCGTTGTTCGTCGGGAGACGTTGCTGATTTCGCACTGGGGCGTGTTGCTCGCCTAGATTCGCGTTGTTCGTCGTAAGGCGTTGCTGATTCACACAAGGGTGTGTTGCTCATGCAGATGCGTGTTGTTCGTCGGGAGACATTGCTGATTTCGCGTCGGGAGACGTTGCTGATTTCACATCGGGAGACGTTGCTGATTTCGCACTAGGGTGCGTTGCTTGCGTAGATTTGCGTTGTTCGTCGGAAGGCATTGCTATACATACCCTCGGAGCTATGAATTATTTAATCTTTAGTAGTTAGTTCTATACCTTTCTCAGGTGAGTATTCTGAAGTGAGTTATTCTTAGGCAATCTGAGAAGGGACTCAGATAAGTAATGGCTGCCTGTATAACTAGCTGAGACACCCGAAGAAGCAGAAAAATCAGTCATTACATTTTGGCGTCGGGACTCACAGGATCGTCGGGTGGAGAGTGTGCAGGGAAAATTGATAATATCTTGGCGTTGTGACAATTGCGGAATTGAAGTTGAGTGAATTGTAAAGAAAAGATACATCATGTTTTCTAGGAAAGTAAAGACTGAATTTCAATTACCTGTAGAGATTCCTGGATGGGAATCGACTCCATATTGAGTATTGGCTCATGAGTGGGCTAATTTGTCGGGTTTGAGTGAAAACTGGAACTCGTGTTTGCTCGAGGCTGAACCGGCTCAGGTAGTATCATGCTTACAGAAAGTGCCGGTAGTGAGGGGAGAGGAGCTTCCTATATTAGGACGAAGAGGATGGATTTTGTTAAATGCTTATAGATTAGTGCATGAAAAATATGTAAAATTACAACGTGAGTGTAAAGAAGATGAAGAGCAGTATGTAGAAGTGAAAAATGCGAATACACTGTTGAGATGTCAGAACAAATTGCTCTCAGATAAGTTGGAAACTTACCAGAGTGTTGCAGAAAAGGCTGCAGTGCGTATCGCTAAATACAAGTACAGACATTGACGAGGCAGAGTTAACACCAGGAAGGTACGTCTAGCCATTGCAAAGGCGGAACTTGATTGGAATCCTGAAGAGTGGGATGGAAATATTTGGGACTCTTTGGAGTTTTCAGGATCAGGTGAGGAGGAAAATAACAGAGCAGAGCCTGCTAAGGTTCAAAGAGAAGACAAAACAGAAGTGCGCAGGGAAGTGCAGGCGCAACCGATTCATCGAAGAAAATTGCAGGGTAGTCCTAACCATCCTCAAGGGGTACCTCTTGATAGCCAAGAGGATTTTACACAACAAGAAATCAATGACATTTTAGACAGATTTCGGCAGAAATCTGGTGAGAGTTTACTTACTTGGATGGTTCGAATTTTCGATTTGGGTGCTGCAGGCATAATGTTAGACCGTGGCAATGCAGTGAAGCTCTGCACGTTAAGCACAGACCCATCTATTCAAGAACATTTCAGATGTTATGAGAGTAATGAGCAAATCAGTTTATTGCAACTGGCTGTGGCTGGTTGTAGTAATAAATATCCAACTGAATCAGACTGGCCAGTGAATGAGAAACCATGGTATACACTGAAAGACGCAACACAGAGATTGAAAGAGGAGGTGATGAAAACCTCTATTTTCTTAGATGATGCACACCGATTAATGGAGGGAGTGCTTAACACTTCTGTGAGAAATAAGATCATTCGTACTGCTCCCCCTGCTTATAAGCAGGTGATGATGACATTGTTAATTAATCAAACGGGAAACACATTGGCTGAGGTGATTGAAGCGGTTCGCGAGTTAGGCGAGCTGGGAGAATGGATGAAGGTAGAAAGACCATCTAGACTCGAAGTTCGTACAGACAATAATCGATTGAGTAGACGAGACATGTTTCTTGCTCTACTTAAGGATGGGGTGAATGCGGCAGAAATTGATGGATTGGCTACTGCTAAATTATGGGAAATGTTACGAAAGTGAGGTTTAGACAGGAAGGAAGGGAGTAGGAGAGTTAACAAACAAGACCCTGACCAAACAGATTCTGATGGAAGTGGTGACAAGGGCCGCCATAGCGGGAGGAAAGATGATTTCTGGGATTATAATGACAGATGAGAGAGCGAAACATCTCCCAGGTTTAGAACATCTCGAGACAGAGAGAGAGAGGGAGAGAGGAATATATTGAACACAGAGACAGAGACAGAGACGAGAGAGGTAACTCTCCGGAGCGGAGAGTGAGAGATGAACGAGAAAACTATCCCGATCGTAGGTCACAGTCCTACCGAAGTGGAAAGAACCCATTTTATGAGGAAAGAGTTTATGAGCAAGAGATTTTACCCAAATGATATGAGAGACTTTATCCCCATCTGTCTTGGGCGTCTGACAAAAGTAAAGCTGACTAAACCTGTAAGAGTAGGACGTTTAAAAATTCCTCCTGTGAAATTGGCCCAAGCGACCAAAGACATTTCAATGAAACAGTATCGAATTCCAGGTGGGCATGATGAAATCAGTGGTACCATCCAAGATCTGATGGATGCCGGGGTTATAATTCCGATTACTTCTGCTTTTAACAATCCCGTGTGGCCTGAGTGCAAAAGTGATCATTCTTGGCGTATGACAGTTGACTATCGTGAATTGAACAAGCATACGCCTTCTTTGACTGTTGCTGTGCCAGATATTATTACTTTAATAGAAAAAGTTCAACGACACCCAGGAACATGGTAGGCAACTATTGACATTGCTAATGCTTTCTTTTCTATTCCTATTGACCCCGAATGTCAGGAACAATTCAGTTTTACATGGAATCGTAGACAAATGACATTTCGAAGTTTGCCCCAAGGCTATTTACATAGTCCTACGATCTGTCACCGGCTGGTGGCGGAGCATTTAGATGAAGTACCTTTGAGCTCAGGAGTACAGATTTGTCATTACATTGATGATATTAAGATTCAAGGTGAAACACAGGAACAAGTTCAATGTCAGCTAGATCAAATTGTTACTCATTTGCAGAGTAGAGGATGGGAAATTAATCCAGATAAATTGCAAGGTCCATCGCAGAGTGTAAAATTCCTAGGTATAAAATGGCATGAGGGAAATCGAGAAGTGATTCCACATGTGAAGCAGAAAATTAAAGAGTTTGCTGTACCGCGGAATAAGGAAGAAACTCAGAAGTTTATTGGTTTGTTTGGATTTTGGAGACAACATGTTCCCCATTTGAGTCAGATTTTGGCCCCCTTGTTTAAGGTTACACGTAAAAAGCATGCGTTTGAGTGGGGTGAGGCGCAGCAGACTGCATTTGAGCTGGTGAAAGAGGCGATTCAACATGCTTTAGATTTGTGGCCAGTGCGTGATGGTGCTGTCGATTTGAACGTGACTGTGCAAGGTTTTTATGCAAATTGGAGTTTATGGCAAAAAGAAGGCAGAACAAAAGTACCTTTAGGTTTCTGGACTAAGAAATTACCTGATGCTGGTGAGCATTATACACCCTTTCAGAAACAGCTACTTGCATGTTATTGGGCTTTGGTGGATACAGAACAGCTAACAGTAGGGCACCATGTAGGTTTAAGGCCTGAGATTCCTATCATGCAGTGGGTGGTAAGCTCTCCTAAGACTCATAGAATTGGACATGCGCAAGAAGCTAATATTATCAAGTGGAAGTGGTACATACAGGACAGGGCTCGTGTGGGTCCTAAGGGGACTGCGATGTTACATGAACAGGTGGCGCAGGCTCCAATCGAAGTGGCAGAAAGTGATTGCTTCATACCTGTAGTACAGGAATCTCCTGTACATTGGGGTAAGCCATTTAGTGATCTCTCCGTGGAGGATAGAATGCACGTATGGTTTACGGAAGGTTCAGCGAGGTACATAGGAGCAAAGAGGCATTGGAAAGCAGTCTCATACAACCCTGTCACAAAGAAGTTGTTGAGTACCACTGGTGAAGGAAAGAGCAGCCAATTCTCAGAATTATATGCTGTTTATCAAGCTTTGAAACAAGAACTGCCAGGTGTTTATCATCTTTATACTGATTCTTGGTCAATTGCAAAAGGTTTGGCAGTATAGCTACCTACATGGTATAATCATGATTGGAAAATCCACTCGAAAGAGTTGTGGGGAAAAGAATTGTGGAAAGAGATTTGTAGTCTGTTGTCCTAAAGTACTGTTACAGTCTTTCATGTTAATGGTCATACTTTTATAGATTCCATTGATAGACTTTTTAACGTTATTGCAGATGAAAAATCTAAAATCTCTGAGGCGGGGGTGGATGTGCAAGATTCCGATATCATGGGTCTGGCGAGGTGGGCACATCAAAGAGCAGGACACTTTGGAGAGAAAATTACTAGTAGGTGGGCTGCAGATAGAGGAATATGCATTCCATTAGATGTTATCAAAACTGTCATTATGCAATGTCCCATTTGTCAGCATTCTCGACAACGAGAAGTTCCCCAAATAGTGAGAGGTCAGTTACATCGAGGTAAGTCACCTGCACAGATTTGGTAAATAGATTATGTAGGTCCTTTGCCCATAAGTAAGAATTCTCAATATATATGCACAGTAGTGGACACCTTTTCGGGTTATCTACTTGCTGCTCCTTACAAACGTGCTACCCAATTGAATACCATTAAAACCCTAGATCTGCTTACAGTATACTATGGAAGACCATTGCAGGTTCAATCGGACAACGGTTCACATTTTAAAGGTAGATTGAAGCAAGAATACTGTGCCCAACACAACATGGAAAAAGGAACTGCCCAACACTGTTAACTGTACGTGGAGAAGGAGGTTTCGGCTCACCGGACAAAAATCCGGGAGCCTAAGTGTGGGTACAATCGCCTAATCAACCCCCTGAACAGGCCGAAATTATAGCAGTTGGCAATGATAATACCATATTAGTGATGAAGCCTGGGCAAGAAAAATGGGACTGTGTCCCAGCTGATAAATGTTATCTTCGAGAATGAATAATTCCTGTTTCTGATTCCTTTTCTTTGTAAATCATTGTATGGACTGCTGCTGCAGGATGTGTCGTCGCTGGACTCCTGTCGGCCTGGTACATCGGAGGCCTAGGAGAAATTATGAAATTCCAAACTGAATTGACCGTCCAAAGACGCAGCACCATGTCAGCGCTGGATACTAATGTCAACATTTGGGTATCTTTGGCACATCAACTGACAAATTCTTCTGCTTTTTGCATGTCACCAATGAGGTCCGTCTCTGACCTTCTGTCAACTTGCTTTGTATTGGTTCTTACTCCGACAGCTGTTCTATTGCATTTCTTCAACATCACCGAGATTAATCCTGACTTTATTTCCAGTGATTTCAATGCATACGACTACTGTGTTTCGTGCCAAGTACTAACTGAACCGGATTCCCCATTCACCTTTGCTATCTCCACCATTAATGTTTCTGAAGGAGATATTTGTTATAATTTCACATGTGATCCCAGACTAATTGGAAAACGTGTGCAGACCAAAATGGAGAACATTTCAACTTTTACTCAACATGTCAAAATACTGTGTTTCAGTCGTGCTCCTGATATGTGCTTTTCAGTCCGTAATTCTATGAAGTGTAAACATATCGTTTTGGCCCCCAGTCATTATTATAATGTGCTACTGCCCCCTGGATGGCTTCTTTCATGTGGTAACATATCGAGATCCTATATTCCTGCAAATATTTCTGATGGCCCATGTGCTTTATCCCGATTAAGTATACCAGTATTTTCTTCCACCCCTTCCATGCATTCTCGGACTGTACGTGAAGCACCCCAATTGACTGAAACATGTGACTCTGAATTTCATCTCTTGTCCAAAACTGAATATATTAGTTTAGCTGCCTCCCTTGTAGGTATCCCTGGACTATCGATTTACAATTCCAGAGCTATTAGCAAGCAAGCCTGCCTGATGGTTAAGTCTCTAAATCACACTTCAACTGTTTTATCTGAATTTCATTTAGATGCACAGGGTGAGCGTCATGCTATCTTGCAAAATAGAGCTGCTATTGATTATTTACTTTTAAAGCATGATCATGGATGTTCTGATTTTGAAGGGCTTTGCTACTTTAATCTTTCTGACCATTCTAAGTCCATCCAGAACCATATTAATGTATTACATGATTTGTCCCGGGAAATACGACAAAATTTAGATCAAGGGTGGTTTGATTGGCTTTTTGGGTGGTTACCAGATTTGCATTTACTCTGTCCAATATTGGGTGGTTTATTTGTAGTAGTTTGTTTCCTTGTTCTTATTTGTTGTTTTATTCAATGTATTCCTTATTTGATAGGTATGTTTCGCCCTCGTGTTATGCCTAGATCTGTTAGCTATGCTTCCTATTATTCTACTATTGATCTACGTCCAACCTGATTCCCTTATGCTTTCGATGGTGTTGTACATTGGTCAAGGGTGGAGTGTACTGACTGAGGTGCTGGTTCTGATTGGCTTGTTTTTGACCATTGCCCACCACCATCTCAGTATATGATGTAGTTTTGATTCTGATTCCACCTATTTATAGGGCTTGCCTATTGACTTTGACAACCTTATGCTGTCTTATGCACTGTTTTTGCTCCTTTTCGGGCCTAAGGGCCTGTGCTCGAGCGTAGCCATGTTCTTTTTCTGACACCATCTTGCTGAGCCTCTTTAGGTGAGAGCTATGTTTTAGTTTTGAGGTGTTTTTCGTTAGCAGTGAACCAGCATGTAACCGGTTCTTATCGGAAGAATGTGCTCTCTCCGCACCGGGGTCATAGCAAACGCTTGGCCATCTGCTGCTGTTGTGGACCTGGTACGAGGAGGTACAGGAATCTCGTGAGAGCGGTAGGCGGGTTCTTCCAGAAGCTTCGAGAAAGGGTTAGATTCTATATTAGCAAAAGCAGGTCCAAGCAGTGGTTGGATTTGATGGCCTGTGAGACGACAGTCTGGCGGCTTTGATGGTCTGGCGAAACTTCACGGTGCAGACGTGCAGTCGTGTTTGTGGAGCAGAGAGTTTTGGCCTAACCAGAGAGGGACAGAGAGAGAGAGTTGGACCCTTCTTCAAACTACAGATGACTAACACGACGGTGAGATGTTCCATGTATATCTAATTTTACTTTTCATTTTCAGGTTTTATGTGTATGTATGTGTTAATGTTTATTTCTTGGCACCACTATTATCATGTAATAAAGACCCTTGGAATGTGAATTTGGTTTTTATTCTTTATAAGGGAAGGTCGGGCTCCTTTTTTACCAAGTGCTTACAGAGGGAAGGGTTATTTTCCGTCTAAACAAGTAGTTGTTGATACGGAAGGGAAATCGGCTCCTAAGCAGGAATACCAGAAGTATTAGTAGATCAACCCAACATAGCATATGAGGTATGTACTGATTTTTCACCGAAAGGTGTTGCTCGTGCAGATGCGCATTGTTCGTCGGGAGACGTTGCTGATTTCACGTCGGGAGACGTTGCTGATTTTGCACTAGATTTGCGTTGTTCGTTCGAAGGCGTTGCTATACATACCCTCGGAACTATGAATTATTTCATCTTTAGTAGTTAGTTCTATACCTTTCTCAGGTGAGTATTCTGAAGTGAGATATTCTTAGGCAATCTGAGAAGGGACTCAGATAAGTAATGGCTGCCTGTATAACTAGCTGAGACACCCGAAGAAGCAGAAAAAACAGTCATTACACCCTGTCGCGTGCCTCTACTAATGGGGAAGTGGTAGGACGTATACCCATTGACACGAACCGTCGCCATAGGGAGACTATAGCAATTCAGGATCCGGGTTCTGAATTTCTCCCCGAGCCCATCAGTCGTCAAAACCATTTCCAAATAGGGCCAATGCACCCTGTCGAAGGCCATTTTGGCATCAATCGCCAGGAGCATATATTCGCCCTGAGTGCGGGACGCCTTCTCTATCAAATGCAGAATGCGTTTGGTGTTATCGCTAGTCTGCCTCTGGTGGACAAAACCGGCTTGATCAGGTTCTACCAATTGGGCCATGTACGGCGTGTGCTAGTATGCTAGTGTATAATTTGATATCCAGATTCAAAAGTGATATGGGTCTGTAGGCCCCACAAGACGTCTTATCCTTTCCAGGCTTTGGGATAACAACTATGGCCGCCTCCAGCATCTCCTCCGGGATGGTGCCTGTGTGTTCAAATGTATTAAAAAGGCCCATGAGCAGAGGGGCTAACTTAGAGCAGACGTTTTATAAAATGCGGCCGGGTAACCATCAGGGCCAGGTGATTTGCCCAGTTTAAGACGAGAGATCGCCGAAATGACCTCTTCCGTTTGAATGGGTCTATCTAAAAAATAGGCCTGTGCTGGGGACAGGGATGGAATATTAGCCGCAGCAATGTACTCTGCACTGCTCTGAGCTTCTAGAGGGTCACCAGCATAGAGGTCCATATAGTAGTCCCGGAACGTCTCCGCTATGCCTGCGTCCTCCACTACTGTGGTTCCGTCCGGCCTACAAATGCTCTGCACACCTTGGCCTTGTCGCTGCTCCCACAGCTTGGTAGCAAGGAGACGGCCGCATTTATAACCCCCGGAATAAAAGGAGTGACAAAGCCGGAGGGGCGCATACTCAGCCCTGTCCTGATCCAAGTCCGCAAGTTGCTTCCGCTCGACGCATAACTGCCGCAACGCATGGGAAGCACCCGTTCGCTGATGCAACTGTTCAAGCTCCGACACCCTCTGTGTAAGTTCCGCCCGCTTGCGGGTCCTCTCCTGATTTTGAGCAGAAGAGATTGCAATAAATTCCCCCCTCAGAACCGCCTTCAAGGCCGTCCACTGCACTGCTAAGGAAGTGTCGGGGTTAGCGTTAATAGCGAGAAAATCAGAGATGGCTTTCTGGATTTGCTTGGTAGCTTTGTGCTGTTTCAGGATGGTGTCACGCATTCTCCACTGCCTCAGAGCCTGAATGGAGTGCGGCAGGCGAAAGGTAGCCAGGACGGGGAAATGATCCGACAGCGATGCCGTCACTATGTTAGAGTCTGTGGCGTAGGCCTGGATTGAGGTAGAGCTGAGAAAATAATCCAAACGTGCATATGTCTTATGTGCCCCAGAGTAGAATGTGTAGCTACGTGTACGTGTGGGGAAATGCAGCCACAAGTCAAAGAGCCCCAGATCGCCCATAAGGGCCTTTCCCGCCCGAGGGAGAACATCCACCTGGGTTCCCCTCTGGCAGGAACGTTCCATGTCATTGTCGAGTACCAGATTAAGTTCCCCCCAAGGAGCAAATGTCAGCCGGAGGTAGATGCTGCCTCCCTCAAAGCGTTGTGTATAAATTTTGCCTGACCTTCATTAGGCACACTGATCGACCCCACTACCAAAGTCAACCCCCCCCACCGAGAACTGGTATGTAAGAAGCCGCCCCTTCAGCTCTGTTTCCTTCTGTATTACCTTGCCAGAGAATGAGCGGGAGACCAGTATAGCCACCCCAGGGGACTTAGAGGTGTTAGAGGAAAACAGTTGCATGGGGAAGTACTTGGAACGAAGTCTATGATGATCTTTAGACAGTAGTAGAGTCTCCTGGAGAAGGCAGATGTCCGCCCCGGATTGTTCCAGGTAGTTTATCACCGCCCTGCTTTTGGCCTGGTTATTCAAACCCTTGACATTAAGAGTAAGTATCTTAAGAGAGTCGTAAATCATTTGTAGCTCAAGAGGGGGGCTGTGATGTAGAATATGCCATCTATAAATGTAGTCAAGAGGAGGGAGAGGGAGGCAGTGTCAGGAGGGAGAACAGGATACGGTGAAAGAAAAACAAAAAGAAGTGGACGAAGGAACCTAGACGCATAAAGAAACACCCCAAACCACATGAATAAAGCAAACAGCACAACCAAAGTCAAAAACAAAACCCCCAGTCCAAGTAGGAAACCAAAGTTCCTATGACAGTGTCCTCTTCCCCAGAGTGTCCAGGAAGTTGTCATTACGGGGATCACAGCATGGGCAAGAAGGACAGCTCAGGCCCCCCGCTGCCCACCACCAGATAGAGCCGCCATCCAGGCCAGGCAAAAGGCACCCGGGACGCTTTCACCCCACATCCCCACCTGGCTCAGCAAGTGCATCAACAACTGAGGTGAGGCCCTCTTGTCTCCCCTTCGCTATATCCTGGTCGTTTTGTTTTCTGAAGCAACGAATCTGCCTGGGCCTCTGCCACCCCAAGGGCGAAGTCTCCGGCTCTGATTCCCGGCCCGTAGCTCCTCTTCCGCCAGGCCCAGCAGCCGACAAGCATCTGTTAGTGAGCACATCTGATGCAGCCTTTCCATGAACCGAAAGATGAGGCAAAAGGGATGCCGCCAGGAATACGTGATGTTCTGCTGTTGAAGAAATTCCGTCACAGGGCGAAACTGCCTCCTACTTTGCAATGTAATCAGAGCAAGATCCTGATAAAGCATAGGTGAGTGTCCCTGGTAGGAGACCGAATGCGCGAGCCGTGCCTTGGCCAGGATGGCTTCCTTGGTTTTGAAGTCCTGCAGGCAGACAAGTATGTCAGCCGGGGGAGCGTTAGGCGAACGGGCCGGGCCGACCCTGTGCGCCCGATCCAGGACGATAGGGGTGGACTCTGGGGCCCCCAGGATGTGACGGAACAGGCCCTCTGAGAAAGCAAAGAGGTCCTTTGTGTCGTCTGTCGGCTTCACCCCCAGATCTTGATGTTATGCCGTCGGGATCTGTTTTCTAAGTCCTCCAGGTGGGCCTGCAAGTCAGTGTGCGGATCCTGTAAACGAATGATCTCCTGTTGCATCATGGTCAGGTCCAACAACGCATTGTCGCTCCTGGTCTCTAGAGTGGCGACACATTCACCCACACTATCCACAGTCCTGCGGATTTCTCGCATTTCCGCTGTTAAGTCGGTCTTCACAGATTGTATGTCAGACCGGAGGGTGTTAAAGAGAGACTCCAAGAACGATTTTGTGATAAGGGCTTCTCCAGCCTCCAGCGGGGCCTGTGAGGTAAATGTCGTTTACAACGCGGTGTTTACACCGCACAACCTTTACCACGCTGCCATTACAACGCAAGTCATTACTTTGACTTGCGCTGGATGGCGCTGTTGCTTAAGTAATATTGACATTTTCTATTCCAACACCTTCCCTACTGTTACGTGGGCTGGTGTTGGAATTGAAAATTATAATAATCCTCAATCCGTGCCCTCCAACGCAAGTCGTTGTAACGACTTGCATTGTAAAATCGGCGATGTAAAGTACCGCGATCAAAATGATCGCGTTGTACTATCATACATCCAGCCTGTGAGGTCGCCATTGGGCCCGAGGACATTTGAGCGGTTGGAGAGGAGGTGGCTTTCTCAAAAAGCTCTTTTAGTGATTTCTGCTCCTCGTCCTGGCCGTGGACATAATCACCCGGTCTTCCTTATAGAGTCAGAAGCAAGGAGGTGGACACTCACTTGTCTCCGCACTGAGGGGCCCCCGGGTCACGCTCGGTCCAGGACCTAGGAGTGCCGCTCGGCCATATGCTACACCTGGAGCCGAAATACCACACCGAAGACTCGGACCAGGGCGCCGAGGCGATTCTCCCAGGGTCTTCCCGACAGTACTGGCTGGGTAATGAGCAGCACCCACCAGATCGGCAAGCTCCAGGCTGGTCCCACTTCGCAGCTGCCACCCAGGTTGTCTGAACCCCGACTGGGGGGCACCCCAGAAAGATGCATAGCCCTCGGCCTCTTCAGGACAGTGTCTCCTCTGGAGGGCACCCCAAAGATGGTATCCTCCAAGTGTCAGCACTTAAACATCCCCGCTCCGTCCCCGAATGCACCAGGGGGCAGAAGCAGTCAGAAGGAAGATCAGCTGGGTCTCCAATGACCCCCAGTGCAGTCAGACACAGTTCCCAGCTCCAGCCAATGGCATCCCCAGCGCACTCCACACTCCCTGCGGTGCACCTCCGGCGTGGGGCTCCTCAGATGTGTGGTCCCAGCACTCCCCAATTTCTCCTCACCTCCTGGGCCCAGCTTATTAACGGACCCGGGGTCCAACGTCGAACCACAGGCCACACTTCCTCTGCCACCGCTTATTTATCGGGCTGTTCTCTCGTTGAGCCCGTCAAGCCAATGCCGCTGTCTCCTCCTCCGCAGCGTCGGTGGCGGAGTTTCCCAGGGAGCCGACCAAACACCAAAAACGGTGATGGATCAAGCCCTGATCTGTTGACTGGGTAGGAGTGTTCTGTTTAACTCTGTCCATCACCACCCCCTTTTCTGAATTGTTTTGTCCACCATAAGCGTGGAAGGGTATGCTCAGACATGAGTCCCTTGCTCACTGCACCATCAGGATTCAAGCAAGCCGGGCCGAAGACGGCTGTAATGCCAGAAACCGGTCCCCGGAAGCTTGTTTCCTTTCCAGTAAAAGAATTGGCTTGGTAGTTTGGTCTGCCCTGTTCCCATGATGCACTGGGCCAGGGACAGACTAATTTGCATGTAGCCAGGTTCTGAGCTGGGATGGTGCAGTGAGCTAAAAAACGGTGATGGATCAAGCCCTGATCTGCTGACTGGGTAGGAGTGTTCTGTTTAATTCAGATACTCTGTCCATCACCACCCCCTTTTCTGAATTGTTTTGTCCACCATAAGCGTGGAAGGTTATGCTCAGACATGAGTCCCTTGCTCACTGCACCATCAGGATTCAAGCAAGTCGGGCCGAAGACGGCTGTAATGCTAGAAATCGGTCCCCGGAAGCTTGTTTCCTTTCCATTAAAAGAATTGGCTTGGTAGTTTGGTCTGCCCTGTTCCCATGATGCACTGGGCCAGGGACAGACTAATTTGCATGTAGCCAGGTTCTGAGCTGGGATGGTGCAGTGAGCTAAAAAACGGTGATGGATCAAGCCCTGATCTGTTGACTGGGTAGGAGTGTTCTGTTTAATTCAGATACTCTGTCCATCACCACCCCCTTTTCTGAATTCAAACACCAAGCGGGCAGCAGATCTGCAGCAGGGTCCGGCTGCCAAAGAGTCTTCCCGGTGCCGGACGTGCTCCGGTCCCTCAGCTCCTTCGCCGCCCACCTCAATGCCGCAAAACCCAGCCGGCAGGAGCGTCAGGGTCCGTCCCTTCTCAGGCCGCTCTCGCAGGGTACGGAGGGTGCGAGCCGATGTCGGAGGCCACACAGTCTTCCACCAGTTGGGCAGAGCCTCCTCAGCTCCACGGGATCACAGACCCACCGGGTCCCCGCCCTCGCGTTGAAGGCAGGCCGGCTCTGGGAACGCTTGCCTCGGCAGTCCCAGTCACGGGAGGCCCCTGTCGCGAGGACTGTACCGGCTTCCGAGGGTGCCTTCTCCCAGCTCCAGCGACAGGTGATCACCAGCAGCCCGGATAGAGTGATCGAAACCGGCAGGTTGGGGGCTCGTTCCGCCACCAGGATCCGATGTCGGCGGCTCACCCAGGTGCTATGTACAGCTGTGTGTGGCGGACGACGAGCTGGATCTCCACAAGTTGCTGCCTACTTGGCCGTCATCTTGGCCACGCCTTCCCTATTAACATTTTTAAAGTAAAATGATTCTGGATTTAAAACATTAAAACCTGAAAAGTATGGAAATTTGCCATAAAATGTTTTTGAGCTACCCTTTGGTGACGTTGGACAATGTTCCCATTAGATATATTTCAATACATTTCTAGGATTTGCAGATTTGTGCAAGATAAAATGACCATAGTGATTATACCAATACATTTGTTCATAATCTGATGAACCTTCTAAGTATTCATGATTTGTAAATACAGCAGACATTTCTAAGTCTAACATCATATTATTAACAGTCTCGAAGTCCCAATCATCAGAAACGGTACTAGATGAAACAAAGTCATTCAAGGAAATCTTGAACTGGTGTAGAATCTTCAACTGCTCTGCCGGACCAAAAATGTCATAATCAGTTCTATCCCATGCTATACCACCAGGTAAAGGAATGGCTGTGATGTTCACTGATGACAAGTCTCTTTGTTCACGATGAGATGATTCGTGTGGCTTGAGAAGTAAGTTGATGTTCTTACTTGCTGTGTCCTTTTTAGGTCTCGCAGAGAGACCTATTGCCGCCCATCCACTAAGCTGACTTTTACGATGAGGATTTTCAACAGATCACGTGACTACAAGCTCCTCGTGCACGAGCTTGCATTCGATCATCAAAGGCAGCCCAGTCTCTCTCACACAAGCTTCTCCCAGCAGGCCGTCCACCCCTTTCCTTTCCATATGGTTGCTCGAGTTGCAGGCAGCCCACCCCCTCCCTCTCCAGCGCCTGCCTTCCGTGTCTCGCATTTGATCATCAGAGGCAGCCCAGCAGGCAGCTCACCTCCTCCCTCTCCAGCACCTGCCTTCTCTCTCGCATCGCCTCACTGCTGCTTGTTTTTTTTTGCTTTCACTACGTTCTTTCATTTTATTATGGCGCACTGCTGCTAACCTTGTTAGAAGTAATTTGTAATGGAATGCATTTCGCCAAATTACTTTGCATTTTGGAAGTACATTGGATTTCATTTTCTCCCTGCCTCTGAGTGGCGCAACAGTGACACCTCGTGGTCATGAGCTTTGCACTGCAGCTAAAACTCGCACGTAAAAATACAAGTCAGTACCTACATTTTAACTTAATGTTCACGGATGTTCTGAAATGAATGCGACGCATTTGCGCTTTTCTAACTATCCACCAACAAAAACAAAATATTCAGAATATCTGTACAAAAAACATGCAATACAAGTGCACAGATTGCTTCCTGTCCCCCAAACTAAATGCCAATGTGAATTCTGCACATGATGTCACCAGCCATCCGTGTTCAGCAAAGGTTCCGAATTTTAACTTAATTGCACATACAAACAGACAATATGCATGTTACTCGCCTTTCTTGCACACAATTGCTCTAAAAAATGACGTCTGAAAGCTAGGAAATAAGCCTTTCTCTGTTCCGGATTTTACTAAAGATGCATTTCCTATTTACACAGCTGTGGAATGCAGTTAAGTTGTTCTTCGCCATAAAGGGAGCATCTAATTCATTTGTTGTTTCTTGTTGGCCCTACTCCCCAGCACTTCTCAGCCACAAGCACATTCACAGCCTTCTAAGACGGAGTCACACGTTTGTGAAAGTATTTAACAATGCCACCCGTGGCTCGCTGCCCCTCATCCTCGTCCCCCCTCCCCCTGGGCGCGACATGCTTTGGTGCATTCTTTAACCATTCCCTCCCTCCCGTTGTCATGCCTTATCTTCCCCTGCCCTCCCTCCTGTTGTCCGGCCCTCCTCGCCCTCGCATGTCCACCACCCTCCCCCCCCCCATAGCAAATACTTGTTTCCCTCGTGCTAACAAACACTGCTTTCCCTTGTTTTGTCTTTAACATTCGGGCCGTCCACGCTTTTACTTCCTCCAGCCCCTTCACCACATTGCGCCTATTTAATTTACATTTCACTGTGTGAAGCATCACAACATTTATAAAGGTCGTGCAAGGACTATATTATATGTAACTTAAACAAATTATTTGGACAGAAAAATACGTGCATTCGCTTTAGGAATTAGTGATAACGTAGAGTCTGTCTTTTATTTAACTTTTGGTCCACCCGGAGGCGCTTCTACCCCCTCCAACCCAATCACCACAGTGCAAGCTTATTTTAGTTGTTTCAGCGTGTAAAGCATCTCAAGAATCATAAATGCATTCATCTTGTTACTATTTGTGCAGGAACTATATTATAGGTATTTAATGGATATAAATCGGGTGAAAAAATACGTGCATTCGCTTTATGAATAAAAAAATAAATAAATGAAGCAAGTGACAACGTATCTATTTGCTGCCTCGGAAAACAACAGATTTCTTGCTACGCCACCCCTAACTCCGTTTTAGACCACACTAAACCATGGTGAGGAGCACATTTACTATCTGCTGTGTAGTTTGTTGAATTTCTGCACAAATGAGAATTTGGGGAGACTTTAATCAAACGTCTATAGACACCCATCTGTTTGTTTCAGTCAAACTGTCTTTCTATGGAGGAGTTCATCCTATGCACATACTCTTGATTGTACGTGAATGCACTTTACAAGCCCATAAAAATCGCACAAACAAAACTGCAATTATGCGCAGTTTAAAGTAAAAACTGTGCTAGCTGTGGTAATATGAGCCAATGTGTGGAGAAGAGGGCTCAGTGAGTTAAAAACCACTTGCTTCGGATGCTTTCTGTTGCCTGTTAAGATCCTGTATTGTTTTTAAAATAAGAAAGCGTTGGTAGCGCTATGCTGTCTAAAACTTGAAGTGCGGTATAGTCCCAACACAGCGCTTCACGTTTTGTTTACTTCCACCCCAACATCTTTTCACATTTATATTGCACCTCCTAAACACCTTTTGAGCAATGACCTACTTTTGAGGTAAAGTAAGCCTGGTCTCCAGCTTACACATTGTTTAGCTGCTAGTCAAACATTACCGGCTTGTTGTTTCGAAATATATACGGCGCGTGCATTTTTAAAATCGAGTCAAGAGGTGCAATGTAAATTGCAAAAAAACACTCGCTTTCTATATTTTGAAACAACAAGCCGGGAATACCTCCTAAACAGAATTCTGTGGCATGACGTACTGTTTCAGGAAAGTCAGCCTGCTCTCCAGCCATGTTTCGTTATTAGTTAAACATTACTGTGTTATTGTTTTAAAATATATGCAGAGCGTGCATTTTACAATTGTGTCTAGGAAGTGCAATGTAAGTTGCAAATTGCACGAGCTCTATATATTTTGAAACAACAAGGCGGGAATGTTCGGTCTTTGCTTTACACAGCTAGGAAACTGGCAACTTGCGCCACTGGGGGGGGGGGGGGCACAAGGCAGACAGAGCCACCCTCCTTGGTGAATGCCTTGTAAATTGCATGTGTGAGCAGTAAACAGACCGGAGGCGCCAGGAGAGCACCAAACACACAGACATGCTCCTTAATTAATGTTTCCCCCCATAGGACAATCATTTAACGTTTAACTCCAAACATTTTGCTTCATGTCAATTTTAAAAAAAAGGGTCTGAATTGTTCTCCATTATATAAAGCACACACTGCTGCGATCACACTCTCCATGTATGTTTTGGAAATGTTGTTATGGCACTTAATGTCTTTATTTCACTTGTTTAGGAAGCCAGTCTTATAAGCCCAGTGCCCATTTTGCCAGTAATATGTAACACTCCTATTTGCATACATGTTTCAACATTATCCACAATTATAAAAACTTTTAATATTGCTCTGGCAAGTAAACAGTGACATGCTGAGATGCAAATGTTTCTGCTTACTCTTAATGGCTTCTTTTTAATTCCGCAATTTATGTACATTTGGCTACAGAATGCGAAGAAGTATTTTTCGCAAATGCTCAATTTAAAACAACATTTTTATCAAGAGAATACATTCACGAAATGGGTGTGTGCGATTTTTGTTGGTGTTTTTGTTCTGTTTTAACCTCTGCCTTACACCTATGACCCCATATTGACAAATTACTGCACCCTTGAGCTTTGAAGGATTCCTTTTATGTCTATAATCCTTTAATCCTCTAATCTCTAGTGACTGCTTGTGCAGGGTGCACTTTTGAACACTGTTGATTTTCATGTGTCATGCATTTTGTGGATGTGATTTGTAAGATTCAGGTTTATGGTATTGAACAGGGTGTGTCTCCTACTAAGGGTGTTTTTGGCCTGACTCTGTCTGACTGACTCTGCCTGTCACTCTGTATCACTGACTCTGCCTATCACTCTGTCTGAATGACTGTCTGTCACTCTGTCTGACTGAGTCGGTCTGACTGAGTCTGACTGACTGAATCTGACTGACTGTCTGTTTGACTAACTCTATCTGTATGACTAACTTGGTCTGTCTAACTGACTCTGTCTGTCTAACTAACTGTGAATCTGTCTAATGACTCTATCAAAATGACTGACTCTGTTTATCTAAATCTGTCTCTCTGTATTCCTCCGTCTGGCAATCTATATGACTATATATGTCAGACTGTCTGTCTGTCTTACTCTGTCTGACTATACCTAAGTCTATCTGTCTCACTCGGTCTGTCTGACTGTCTGTCTGTCTAACACTGTCTAACTCTATCTGACACTGTCTAACTGTAACACTGTCTGTATGACTCTGTCTAACTCGGTCTCTGCTGCTTCTCTTACTCACACCGCCGTTTCTCCTACCCACACTACCGTTTCTCCTCCCTACCCAGACCAGACTTATTCTTTCATTTTCTGTACTCAAATGTGATCTTATCCCTGCTGTTTCTCTTACTCATCCCGATGTGTCATTTACTTTCTTATTTCCTATGCTCTTTAAAGGGGATCTTCCACCCGCCGGTTTCTCATGCTCTCTCGCTCGCCCCATGTTTCTCTTAGCTCTTCTGCAGCCAGATGGTTTGCTTATTCTCTCATTTTCTTTACTCAAAAGTGTTTGTACCCCCACCCCCTGTTGTTTTCCTTATTATCCTTTAATGCTTTGCCGCCTCTCGCTGCTCCCTCTACCAGCATCTTTCTAGTGCCTATTTCGGCCTTTTCGTTATTTTCGTCTGTCTCGGTTGGTATTTAAAAAAAAAAAAAATTGGGGGGTTTTATATAGCGCAAACTTGACCGGCGACCGAATCGGGTATCAGAGCGCTTTACATAGCACCAGTGACGTTACATGAGGACACACATTAATTTTTGTTAGGCACAGGGAGATTAAGTGATTTGCCCAGAATCACAGGATGTTCAGCGTCATTACCGAGACTCACAGGATGTTCAGCGTCATTACCGAGACTCAAACCCAGTTCCACAGGTCCGACGTCTGCCTCAAACTAACTACACAACACAAAAAACAGACCACAGTTCTTCAAATCAGCCACAATACCTGAAACTGATCACAGTACGTGAAACTAACTGCAGTACGATATCTGAAACTGACCACAACCCTTGAAACAAGCATATGTGGTACTGAGTGGTATTATGTGAAGTGTAGATATGTTGTATTGAGTAGAGTGTAAATATGTGTTGTAAATATTTGTTATGTAATTATGTGGTAGTAAGTGTTATGCTATCTATCTATCGCCCTCACTCTGTCACCCTCACTCTATCTATCGCCCCTTACTCTATCTATCGCCCCTCACTCTATCAATCTATCTATCGCCCTCACTCTATCGCCCTCTATCTATCTATCGCCCTCATTCTATAGATCTATCTATCTAGCTATCTAGCTAGCGCACACTCTATCTATCTATCTATCTATCTATCGCCATCGCTCTATCTAACAATCGCCCTCTATCTATCTATCGCACTCTATCTATCTATCGCCCTCTAGCTATCTATTGCCGTCACTCTATATACCTATCTATCGCCCAAACCCTATCTATCGCCCTCACTATATCTATCTATCGCACTCACTATATCTATCTGTCTATCTATCACCCTCACTCTATCTGTCTATCTATCGCCATCACTCTATCTATCAATCACCCTCACTCTATTTATCTATCTATTGCCCTCACTCTATCAATTTATCACCCTCCCTATATCTATCTACCGCCCTCACTCTATCTATCTATCACACCAACACAACGTCACTCAACAGCACCACAGCATCACTCGTCGCAAACACAACATCACTCAGCGCCAATACAGCATCAAGCTGGGCAACCATTCAACAACAACTGGTTCAAATATGTTCTTTCAATGTTTCAAGCTTTATTACAAATTTCACAAAAAACATGTTAATATTTCACGTCTGTTCTTGGATTTTCGTCACAATAAAATACAATGAACATAATCTTCACAAAAGTTCCTTAGAACAGTTTATACTACTGCCATTACACATTACAATAACTTTTATTTAAGTATTAATTATTTACAAAAATTAACAGACACTGTTATTAGTAATATCAATACATATATGTCACATAAAAACAAAACATTTTGCTTTACAAATGCTATAGGTGTCACATTTGCGAAAGTTAAAACAATTGGCATTATCAATGACAAAGCTATTAATTTCTCTAATTTCAAAACCAACACATTAAAAAAAAATGTCATTTACAATATCAATAGCTCGAACTCTCCTAATGCGAGACCTATTGCATTGCACATGCTTGTTTAACATATCTTCCATTTATCAGCATTCTCAAAGTTATTACAAGAGTCAACCAAAGCGAAGAAAAGTACACAATCCAAAGTTCAATCCATGGTGAAACCAGATAAGTCTTTTCCAGGTGAGGAAAAAGTTCTGTTGCTTGTTCTTTAAAAATTATTTTTACCAACAAGGTAGCACTATTCGCGGACGACCTGATCCTTACTCTTACGAACCCTCGGGTTTCCCTCCCAGCGGTGCACAAGGCCCTCTCGCTGTTTGAACAGGCGTCCGGCCTTAAAATTAACCATACCAAATCTTGGGCACTTAACCTCACCATCCCTGAAGAGGAGATCTCCTTTCTGAAGGGGGTTACGCCCTACCGTTGGGCGGATGACCACATTAAATACCTGGGTCTGGACATCACGCCCCACCTCGACTCGTGGTCCTCCAGAAACTGGGCCTCTTGCCGCAGGGAAGTCCTGGCGGACCTGCGGAAATGGAAACCCTTGATGGTATCCTGGCTGGGGCGACTCAATGCGGTCAAGATGTCGGTCCTCCCCCGCATTCTCTATGTCTTCCAGTGCCTACCCACTCAGATCCCGATCCACTGCATCAGGAGCCTCCAGCGCGACCTCACGTCCTTCATATGGGGGGGCAAACGACCCCGGTTTTCTCAGAAAGTCCTCATGGAACCGAGAGACAGGGGTGGCCTAGCCTGCCCGAATCTCCTCCACTACTATTGGGCGGCGCACCTCCGGTTCGTGATTGAATGGGGAGTACGCGAGAGCGACAAACATTGGTTTCACATGGACCGAGTGGTCACAGGGCGCACCATATGGGACCTGCCTTGGTTACCGCGGGTGGCGCGTTCTAGAAGCGCATATATGGCAGTCCCCACGAGGACGGTGCTTGAGATTTGGGACCGGGTGGCAGTGTCCAAGGGTTTAACCACGTTCCCCTCTCCGCATACCCCCATTGCGGGTAACCCACACTTCGCCCCCGCTGCCCAGACCCGAGCTTTCGAGAGCTGGACACAAGGAGATTGCAGGGTTGCAGGAGATCTCTTCCTCGGTGGGTCGCCTAAATCGTGGCTGGACTGCAGGGAAGAATTTAGCCTCCCTCCAACCGCCAGCCTACAGTATGCGCAGCTGCGCCACTGGATCACGGGTGACGACATGTACCAGGCTGCGTCCAGGGAATACACCCTGTTTGAGAAGTTGGCGCGCTCCCTCGGGGGACTGAAGCGACTCATCTCCCAAATTTATGACATCCTGCAACACCCATCCGCTCCGCCCGCTCACCCCTACCAGAGGCAGTGGCAGACGGCGACTGGCACTGAAATCACGCCATCCCAATGGTCCAGGCTCTGGAATGACATCCCCAAAACCTACCGCAGCATCCCGCAGAGGGAAAACGCGTACAAGATGCTAACGCAATGGTACTACACCCCCCTGCGACTCAGCAAAATGTTCCCCACCACCTCGCCGATGTGCTGGAGGTGTGGCACTGCAACTGGTGACTTCATACACATCTGGTGGTCGTGCCCAACCCTGGCTGTCTTTTGGAAGGAGGTCCTCAGTCATATCAAGAAGGTGTTGGGTTTTCCCCTCCCCGAGGAGGTTTGCACACTCCTGCTGGGCATTCGACCCCCCACACTTAGAGCACTCACGCGCAGCGACTGGATCATCACCCTTCACATGTTAGGCGCTGCCAAGCAACTCATTGCGCTGTACTGGAAGCGGGCTGAGGCTCCGCCGATAGCTTCCTGGTTCGTGCGCCTCTGGCAGGTCCTGACCATGGAGCTGCTCACGGCGCGGATTCAATTGAGGGGGGTGCGCTTCAAGGCAGTGTGGGAACCTCTCGTGCGTCACCTGTGCTCCATCAGCTATACCCGTCACATGCCTCCCAGGCTCCGCGCTCTGCAATTGTTTGAGGATGCCCTCCTCCCTGCTGACCCGAGCAGGCTAAGCTCTTAGTCGCATCCCCCAGTGCTGGTTTGCGCTCTACGTTTCTTATAGGCGACCGCAGATACGCCTCCCCTGGCCTCTCACCGCCTCATCACTGCTCCTCCCTTTCCGACTTTTTCTTCTTTCCTGCTTGCCACTCTGGCTTCCGCCCCCCTTTGGGGCAGTTTGGTCCCTGTTGGGCCTTTGAAAATGTGACACCACTGCTCTCCTTCCCATACGCGCCTCCCCCGCACAGCGACACACTGCCAACATCTGGCTACCTCTTGCTACACTCTTTCCTAAGCCACGCGGCCGGCCCCTCCGGGGGTTGTAGGCAGGGCGCTGTGTTAAGGATTCCACCCCCCCTGGTACACTACACCTGCTGACTTTTTACTGCGCGGCCGGCCCCGACAAGGGGTTGTAGGCTTATCGCTGTGTTCACAATAAAAACAGTTTTGAACAAAAAAAATATATATTTTTACTGGCGTCGTTTCAGGTTCGCTTTGATCCTCGGAAAACGTATCAAAGTTAATGAAATAGCCAGAGGCAGTTCTGTCAATTGTAGGGATTGCATCAGGATTCGTTGAAATTGCTGCAACCACTTGTTACGTTTGTATAGGCAGATGCTATTTCATTGTAGACAGGCTTTTCTTGATGAACTGTTATTTGGGTCTCAAGCGGTACAAGTTCCATGGCTTTGTTGCATAGTCCTTCTTTTCGCACTGCAGATTCTTCAAAGGTGATGAGTCTCTCAGTTTAAACTTCTTCGATATTACAAGATTAGGGCGTCTGCTACATCTTTGGAGTCCACTTGGCCTACTGCTTATGATCGGCCACATGATGTGGTTTCACAAGGTCGATGGACACAAACCTGTTCTCCTTTTTACCAGCAAGGGGCGGCAGTAATACTGTTCTTGATCCGTGGATTGCCAGGAGAGGTACTGGTTGTCTGTGATCTTTTCTCTGACTAGATCCTCAATCTTTGGAATCCAGACAGGTCTTGCAGGGACGGTTGGTTTCTCTTCAGTGGTTGTTGGCTTCAGGAACACGTTACTTTGGCTTTTCCTTATTTCATTTAAGTCCTGCAAAACAGCCAAACGATCTTTGATATCAAAGGGTTTTTGTTCTACCACTGAAGTCTGACAATCGAGATCCGAAATAATCGTTCTTGTTCCAAAAAGGATTTCATATGGAGTGATTCCCCATAGAGAACTTCTTGGTGGATTATTAAGACCACGTTGGACACTTATTAGATGTTTGACCCACCCATCACCGAGCCTAATACCCTAGCTGTTATAGATTGCTTTATGACCCGTTTTTTCTCTCCACTACCGAATTTCTCTCAGGATGGAATGGACTAGAGTAGAGTACCGCAATGCAACGCCCAATTTGGACATGGCCTTCTTGTAAGCTCGAGAGCTAAACGCAGGACCCTGGTCAGAATGTAGCGTGCCGACTGCGTATGTGCCGATAAGACGCGCAAATCTTTTATAACAATTTGAGCGTCAGCCGAGCGCTGAGGCCACATCCAAATAAATCTTGTCTTAATGTTTGTGAGACCACATTTGTCCATAGTGACGTCTGCGTGTAGAATGTCTAATGCTGTCTAACAATGGTGTCTGTACTGGGCTGTCTACACTGTAGTTGTGTATCTGGCGGCGTTCTTTGCTGTGATCTCTGTTGCAGTTATGGCAGTTAATTGTGAATGTGTGAATGTGACCATTCATCCCTGGCCACCTGGACGTCTCTTTTAATTCTAGTATAGCTTTAGGGATCCCCTGATGTATCAGACCCTTTCCCAAATGTGCTTCGTGTATCAAAGCTACTCTACGTTTCCTGTTTGGAATCACTCTATTCCCCACTCCAGGAATTTGAGCAAAAGGAACGGAGTTTACGTCAATTATGTATGAGTATTTGAGTGGATAGTTTTGAGGTAACGCTGCACCGCTGCCTTTGCTTGTCGCATTGACAGCTAGCATTATTTTGTCATGTATTGTCGTTTTGGAACGAGTGATTGCAGCTACGGAAGCCGTTTGCACAGCTGCCTTCGCGGCTTCATCAGCCAATGAAGTCCCTGCAACGTGAACACCATCACGTTGATGACTCACGTGGGCCTTTTGTAGTTCTTGTCGTAACTGAACTACTTGTTCCCAAAGGAATTTATGCTTAATTGTGCCACCATTTGCATCTTTGTAACCGTTTTGAATCCAGTTTTGCAAGTATCGCACACTATGATTGTGGGGTATTCGCGATCAGTATTTTCCAGAGCCATCTTGAATGCTTGTAGTTCAGCTCGCTGAGCTGTACAATCACCTAGAGATTGCATTTTAGTGACCATCGCGCCAGCGACCTTTAACAATCGTGCACACAGCGCTATAAGCTTGTTTACCCCCCGTAGCGGATTGGGCTGATCCGTCAGTATATATTATACATTCATACTGCTCTAGAGGCATAATCTCAGTAGGCAGAGGACATTCTGGTTCATATTGTAGAAATGCTTCTGTTTTCAAATATGGATCAAAAACGTATTCAACGTCTGCTGCAGCAAGAGAATTAACCCATTGTATCCATCTTGGATGTAAAGCTTTAGCATTAGGAATGCTCTCTTTTGTCACTGCCTCCAAGGCAGGTACAGGTGTAACAACTTACCCTGTGCAAGGGCTCTCTCTTTTGCTACTGCAGTTTGAACCGCTGTCCGAATTTTTTCTGTTGAAGTGAATTTCATTTCTGTTTGTGTGTAGGAATGGGATTTGTAAGCTATTGGTACTTTTTCTCCTTTATTAAAAGTTAAGTATGTGAATCTGCATTGTCCTGGAATGATTCGGATCACTAAGTTGCGTACGTTTAGGCGTGTTTGTAAATGTTTTGTTGCTAACATGTCTGTTTGCAATGAACGCAAAATTTCTGTGTGTTTTTGAGTCCAATTAACTGTTTTGAAATCAGGTTTGATTAATTCGTAGAGAGGTTTAACCCTTTCTGTGTAGTTTAAAATGTAAGTTCTTCCGAAATTCAGGAAACCTAGAATCGACTGTACATTTTTCATCATTTTTGGAGGTTGGAGCAGCGCACATTTGTCTAGAAAGTCTGCTGCCAGGCTTTTGCCTTCACTTGAAAGTTCATATCCTTGGAAAAGGACGTTTAAATGGGCAATTTGTGATTTCTTAAAATTGAATTTGTACCCTTCAGAGGCAAAGCCCAATATTATGGGGTTCACCCTGTTCAAGTGCCTAGCCAAGTCATCGTCTGTTAGATAGATGTCATCGACATATGATAATGCCTCATTATCTTAGGTTTGTAGTAACTCTGTTACTGTGGCTGAAAAGAACCCTGGACTATTTTTGAATCCCTGTGGGAGACGACAGAATTGACCTTGTGTCACTATAATTTAGAAAGAGGTCAAGTACCTACTTTCTGGTGCAATGTTTTGACAGAAGAAACCATTAGAAATATCTAATGTGGTTTTGTATTTTTTACGCACAATGTTTTTCATTAGTGCTGCACTGTGTGCATTTTGTACTGCAAAAGTTTTGCAACAAGAGTTTAGATGTCTGTAATCCAAAACTAGACGAGACAGCAAACAAAGGATTGTTCATTGACGAGGGGCATGTTTCAATCACCCCTTGGTATTCAAGTTGATCTACTATCTCCCTGACTTGTTTTTTAGCTTCTTACTTAACTGGGTACTGCCTTTGAGCAGTTGGTTGATATTTTAACTGCATTTTATGTTGAGGAGAATCCTCATCCAATCCTACATGATTTTTTATATAATGCAGGAGCCAGGGCTACTACCCATTTCCTGGCATAGGTATATTTTAAATGAATTGGAATGTGGTTGGAGAAAGATGGCAAAACGATTTCTTCGCCATGTGGGCACTCCCTGACAAATTCAGTGGCCAGTCTTGATCAGCTAGAAGAATGTCATAACCCTGAGAGAGCATGTGTGCTCAGGGGTCCTTATAGAATAACCCTGAGAGAGTTGCTCCCAAAAGAGTGCTCTTATATTTCTAGGTATGTCTCCCTCCATCCGGAGTGTTACTTCATATTAATTATGTGGGACACTAACCCTGGTATCTGCAGTTTCAACTTGGATCTACTCATTCAAGTCCACTGTCTCCAGATGATCCTTCAAGTTAATGCGAGCTATGGTGAATTCTGCTGCGCTGTCCAACATCGTTTGAGCACATTCCCCGTTCTTGAGTTGTGTCCTCAAGATCCTCGGCATCTCTGATTTTTAGACCTGCTACCTTCTTTTTGGTGAATTGAGTTTTCCTATTTTTTGGAACGTGTTGATCGTCTTTGGACTTCACGCGTTCTTCTTTGTGTTCTGACCGTCCTCTTCTTTCGGATTTCTGTGACGAAGTCTGACAGATATGAGAGGAACGTGTATCAGGTTTTCTCAAATTATCCCTATTCCTGAGGTCATACCTCCCTTCAGAGGGCTCCTTTTGAGGAGACCTACCTCGGGATTGAGAACACTTCTCTTTAGAAGATTGTTTAGTGTTTTCCTACTTCTTTTTAGGAGGAGGAGGAGTGTTTTTAATAAAGACCTTTTCAGGACTTTCTGACAGTTGAGGTTTAACTGGTTTACCCCCAAGCTGTCTCAGCCTAATTCTTTATAGGATTTTTCAATTATTCTGGCCAGTTCACGTGGTTGCTCGGTTACATCAAATTTTCTCAGCTTTCGGTGGATCGCCACGGATGCTGCTTCACCTTTAATATTAGCTAATATTATTGTTGAGACCTGTTTGAAATCTTTCAGCAATTTCATACCTAGATTTAGAGCAGGCTCTGCCCCGTATTCATTTTGAATCTGTTTCAGGACGTCTGGTATTACTGCCATAGACGGAACACCATGTGTTTTAGTGCAGAATGCTGCAAAGACTATACCTCAAGTGTCGCAGTCATTCAGATGTGGTGCGATCCCCATAGGTAAACAGATAGTTAGAATTCTGTGTTTCTCATGAGGGGTAGTATCAGGAAATACTGCCTTGATTTGAGTAATTTTTGACCTATCCAGAATGGAATTTGTTCCCGTTTTGCGGGTAATTTACCAACAACTGAATATAAGTCTGTGGTGTAATTTTATTTATGTTCCCCTGGTAAGGGGTGTGTTGTGGAATCCTTATTGCTGTGTGGACCGTGAAAGTCCGCATGACATATTGAACCAATTGTCTATAAATTTTTATCAGCTCTTTTAGCTGAACTAATAGTGCCTCATCTGACATTTCTTCAATGGCAGGATGTGGTGTAAAGCTGGCTTATACCGGCCATGTTGCTCCTGGTCTACCTAGTGGACTGAGCCTGGTAATGTGATGTATATGTTTTAGGGCACCTTTAAACCAGAGCGCCTGCTCTTGATATGTTAATGGAATTTCAATATCCTCGAAAGGAATGTATTCCTCCGTGGTTCATCTTCTTTGTAGAAGTGAAACACTTTTGTTCCTGGATTTGCTTCTAGGAAGACTATCCATGAATAGAATATCTCTGTCTGGTGATATTTGTGTGCCTCTATCACAAGAACTACCCTACCACCTCTTGATGATAGGCCATTTTGTATGAGTTTTATAGTGATGGCTTTCACCAAAGCCACATATCACATACATCAGCGCCGGTACCTACAGTCTCTTGAAGTCTCTATCTTTCATTGTGCCCGTTGAGTCAATGTCGCCATAATTATCAAGTATCCAATGGGCTACAGTCATGACTTCAGAGATGCCACACTGATTGTGACCCACAATGCCAGGAAATTCTGTTTAACAGCAAAGTGCTTATGTGAAATGGGTCTATGAGTTTGGCAATCGTAGTGTGTAGAAGATATACTCACCTTGGATGAAGATCCTAATAGAGCTATTTCTGGATTTCTTGCCACTTATCTAACTGTCACCTCCCTGATTATCTCCAGTATGTCCCCCCTAAAGGCACCAAGCCTTGGATAGGACCATAACAAGTGGAATATGGATCCCTACCTTCAGACTTGCTTCACCAATCATGTTCAACAACACTGGGGCAGAAGCCATCTATAGAGGACTATTGCTTCTTGACTTCGCTCATGTTCAATATTGTCTGAGGCAAATGTAACCCACCACCACCCGCTCTTGTTTCAATGGAAAAAATATTTTTCCAGTGCTAGCTGACAAGATGATTGTGTCTACTCATTGACTGAATGATGTAGTTAACTCTTGTTTCTAGGGGTCACTATCTTTGATGCAGTCTTTTACCATCTAGGAAGGTGTTCCGTTCTGTAGCTTGAGCTAAGATCGGATGGATTTTTCCCCTTGGTGTCACTGGGGTAGACTGTGTCAACTGCTAGTGTGTTTTAAGACCAACTATTGTTTGCTGGACTGTATCACGGTGTCCTTCTTAGTGCAGCTTCTTGTTGCCGTTTTGAAGTTTTCCCTGCAGAAAACTGAGCTGGGTTCAAGCTGACATTTTCTCGCTGTTGATTAGACAATGCTGCAGTTTATTTCAGACTCTATCAGTTGAGAATACAGATCCTTTCCTTTTAGTTTACTTTTGTTCCAGGCCAGATATTTCCTTAAGACGGTTACTGACTGTATCATCTGATTTTATTGTGACTTTCCCAAATCCATTATGGTGTAATATTACTCCCTGTTCTTTCTCTCTTTCCTGTTCCAGGTTTATTTTATCTGAAAGTATAAAAGGGAAATAGTTAATCTGCTTGGTGCATCACACCTACATTCTCAACTTTCTTCCTGCATTTGCTATAAATATTCTGGCTGCCATCCTCGATTTGCCTGCATTGCAGAATTGTTTTCTATTTGCCTTTTGTCTTCTAAGAGCTGAATGTTCCTTCAGTCTACCACAATTTCCACTCTTTGCCCAATTTCATTTCTGGACTCACATATGTAAATAGAAGGCAGCAGGTGTTACCTTCAAAGTGGAAGGTGTTAACAAGAATGTCTCAAAAGGCCTGCAAATGACAGATTGCGATGCCACAAAAAAAGTTCAGAATCCAAATTTAACTATGAATCAAATTCACAATTTACTTGCTGCTCTCCATAATTTATCTACTCAAATCAAATATCGAACTATTGAAAATTCTGCTCTTAGTCAGTTCTTGGCCATGTTGCTGCAAGGCATGTTAGACTGACATCTGTTTAGACTGGCAAAGATGAAGTTTGATGGGATACCAGAAAAGTTAAAACATATTTTAGACTCTTGTATAATCCATTTTACTCTCAAACACACATTTATCCATCGAACAGAGCCAAGAGTGACAAAATATCATGGACCACTTTAGCTTGTCCACTGCTTGACAATTGCCTAGCTTTTTTACACACCTTTAGGGAAATATTTGTCAGAATAGACCAAAAGTATGGAACGCAAAAGGTCTACTGAAAATTCAGCAAGCGTCAATAGATTTGCAGACCTCCATAACTAAGTTCAACATTCTTGAAAAAAAAAATTGGATAGATTCAGCTTTACTTACTTTATTTCAGAAAGGTTAGTGAAGGAGATCAAAAATGAATTGGTCTACATAATAAGACCAGCCAGCCTACAGGGCTCGGTTATGACAGTATTTTGTTGCTTTTGTTCAGAAGAAGAAGTCCCAGATGGCTGAAATGGTGGATGGAAAACATATTTCTTCAGGTAAGGTCAAAAAAAAAACCTCAGTCATTGTATTTCATAACAGCCTATCATTATGAATGGATATTATTTGATGATTTGATTGCTCCTCCACAATATCCAGTTATTTTGAGAATCTCATGTGTGTCCCATCATAATCCCTTTACTAACTGGACAGCTATGAACTTGGTGCTGGGTCCGGAATTGTGTAAGAAAATAATATATTCTGAACCTTCTACCTAATAAAACATCAATTCAGAAACATCAAGCAACAAATGAAAGCGTAACACAGTTATCATATGTTCCAGCAATGAATCTTCAATTTTCTGATGACTTTAAAGAAGCAATATTTTACCACCACATAGATATTTTGATTACTCAATCAACTTTTTACCTGGTGTACTTGTTCGATTTAGTTTTCTTTGTCTCCAATTGAATGTGACGCTCTGCAGGAATATCTTCAGCAGAATCTGTAAATTGATTAATTCCTTGTTCTAAATTCCCAGTGGGTGATTCTCTTTTCTTTGTATCCAAGAAGGATACCAAATAATTGTCTCTTTGCATTGACTCAATCAAGTAGCAGTTGCGGATTGATATCCACTTCCACTGCTCTCTGTCCTCCTGGAGGCAATAGAATAAGCAACAGGGCTTGATCTAGGAGGAGCTTATCATCTCATCTGATGGAAGCAGGAGATGAGTGGAAGACTGCTTTCAGATTACATTTAAGGCATTTCAAATTGAAATATTTGCAATTTGGACTCTGTAATATACCAACAGCCATCCATTGGTTCATGGACTTGATCTTTTGTGATTTCCTACTTTATACCTTGGTTATCTATCATGATGATATTTTAATTTTTTCCAAAGACTTGAAGAACATGTCAAGGATGTTTTTTATCAGTTACACAAACATCACTCTTTGGCTATGCTGCAAAAGTGTTCAAAAAGTAACTGTGGCATTGTTATTTCATCAGATGGACTAGTAATGGACACTTGGCAGGTTTCAGCCATTCTGGCATGTAACACACCTACATAAGTAAAGGAAATGTAATGTTTTTTAGGTTTTTCAAATTACCGTTGATGATTTCCTAACACTTGTGCTCACATTGTAATGCCAAGCCCAGACCGGCTGAAACACATATAAGCTTGACACCTGCAGCCACAAAGTATTTTGAGAAATTAAGTAGATTTATCAAGACACCCATTCTTTAGTCCAACACTATCATACCTCTTATTCTTGAAACTGATCTCTCTGATCAGTGTTATGATCTTCTATGTTCATTATGGAGCATGGAGCTCTGTGTTAGTACATTCTACATTCCAGTTGTGTATGGATGTTCTCTACCCTGGCAGTTGCTGTCTGACTGGCCAGGGGAGAGCCACACTTTCTTTACTCAGGATAACTTGTTAAGAATAAACCTTTTTATTCTTCCTTCAATACCTTGTCTTGTCATTTGATCAACCTACAACATTTTTGGCGACGTTTTGGCCAGCATCACACCATCCTGAGTGGAAGTGGCGAAAGGACCCATACGCGAAAGAAATATCGGCAGAAGAGGAAAATCTTTGCATTGTCAAGAATTCTTACCGGTACCTTCCTCCTACGAAACTGACTCATTGTGAGTAATTTTATCCGAAATTCATCCTCTGTCAAGTGTGGAGTGTGACCGTTACTTCAAGTCAGCTCGTGCGAGAGATTGAAAGACGCTGTCTCGAAACGTGTGCAAACTCGAGCTGTGTGTGTACCACGTCACAGAGGGAATCTCAAGCTCTGTGTACACCGTGTCTAGTACGCTCGATCGCCTGTAGATACAACGTCACACACATCACGTTGCTGCAACAAGGTCAACTTTCCTTAGAAACCAACGTAAAAAACGTAGCGGCCATTTTGAATTGTTGGTATTTTTATCGGAAACTCCAGACTGTTATTACTTTCATAAGGAATGAGGAGAATCTTCGGATGAACAGGTATCACTCTAAGGATCTTTGTTTACATTTGCAATAAAATTATTTTCGCTCCAGCGCTTCTTTGAGGAAATTTATATCATAATTTTCTTTGCGTTGGTGAAGTACTTCGTAAAAAAAAAACTTGATATTTTGGATTGTTTCATTTCCTCATTTTAAATACACAGGATTACTAGTACTCATTCTTACTTCGACTCACAGCTTGTCTTCCTTTGGGTGTTCATTTAAAGTTGACTATATTTTTGCATTCAATTGGTAACCTTTGTAGTTTGAATACATTATGGAGAGTCAAAGTTCCATAATTACACCTCCAATTTTTTTAACTTCTCCTGGACCACTATTAATAGAGTGGGAAGATTGGCTACCTATGTTCGAAAATTACTTAGATGCTTTGGATGGCCCAAAATTCAGTGCTGCAAGAAAAAAAGCTTTACTTTTAAACAACATAGGCAAAGAGGGTCAACGCATCTTTAAGTACTTACCGGTAGCGACTTTACCCAATGGCAATGCAATTGAAGATGTTTACATTGAAGCTAAGAAACATTTGGAAGTTAGATTTGCAAAAGAGATAAACATTGTCATGAACCGATACCAATTTTACACCCATAGACAGGAAGAGAATCAATCTATAGATGAGTTTGTGTCCAAACTTAGAGAGTTATCGTTAAAATGCAAATTTGGAGCAATGACAGATGAGTTGGTACGAGACCAACTCATAGTACAATGCAAATGTAAGAAAACGCAAGAACGACTTTGGGTGGCGAAGAACCCTTCCTTGAAGGATGCTATAGATATAGCTAAAGTTCTAGAACACTCTCAATATTGTATGCGTGAATTGAACAAAAAAGAGGGAGGTAACCCTGGAACCGTCTCTTCAGTTTCCAGTGCAGACTCAGACGTAGCAGCTGTTTCCAGATCAGGAAGATTTTCTCAAAGAGGAAGGCAACAAGTTAGATTTTGCTTTAAGAAATTTCTGAAAGAAGTCCTCTTAATGCCCATAGCACTCCCAAGGTTCACAGTCATGTTTGGGCTTGTGATGAACTATCAAGTTAATGACCTTCCCACTAAATTTGTATTTTTTATCATCCTCTTAGCAAGGCGCGAGATTTGTAGGGCATGGAAAGATCCAACTCCCCCTACCTTTGCTAATTGCCTGAGGCAGATTATGTTAACTTGTAAATCAGATGTGGCATGCGATCCCAGAAGCGTGACGAATGTTTGGGCAGCCTTGGTGGCATGGCAATCTCGATGAGTGGTTTTCCAATGATTTGTCTGGAGCCCTGCTGGTTCCCCGTACTCCTAAGTAGCAAAGGGCGCACACGGATCGGCGAAAGAAAAGGAGTTTGGAGGGGAAGGTAGTGGCTGCTTGAGGGTACGGGCAAACCAACTTGCATCAGGCCAAAACCAACGAGGGTCGGTGCAGAACGGCCAGCAGTGCATGGAGGAGCCAGTGTCCCATCAAGAGTTCCATCTGTGATATATGAGGATTACCAAAAAAATAAAAAAAATAAAAAAATAAAAAAAGATTTTGCTTTAGGTGTGGGAACTTGTCCCACAATGCTGACTTTCGCAAATGCCCTGCCTAAGATAAAAATTGCTTGAAATGTGAACGTAAAGGTCACTTTTCAAATATGTGTAGGAAATCATTTAAACAACGAGTAGCAGTCATAGATGATAATAACGACAACTTAACTCAAAATGTTTATTTAACTGGTGCTACTAATGATATTCCTTTACAGGTTGACCGGATTTTAGTTGTTGATGATCCTAGTGATCAGAGTGGCAGGAAAAATATACCTAAAGCTAGCTTTAAGATTAATGATGTCTTAGTAGACTTAATATTTGATTGTGGTTCAATGTACACCATCATACCAAAAGATATGTACGACAATTTGTGGTCTAATAGTGCATTATTACCTAAAGATATAAATCCAGGAGGATATCAAGGTGAAACAATAAATATTATTGGTTACATGAAGTCTGTCATTGAGTTCAAAGGCAGATCTGTTGAGGGCAAGGTCTATGTGGCGAGTGATGGTCCACCTATCTTAGGCTGGATGCACCAATTTGATCTATCTATTATTATTGATCCCAGAGCTCCAACTCAGGTTCTGGTGGTGGATGATCTGCCCTTAGAGAAGATTTTAGAAGAAAACAAAGAGGTATTTAGAGATGAATTGGGTTGTTTCAAAGGGTATGTACACAAAATAGTGTTGAAACCCAATGTTGTTCCAATACAGCATAAAGTAAGAAGGACACCTTTAGTAGCTAGAGAAGCGGTTAAGGAAATGCTTCAAGAGATGCTCACCTCTGGGGTGATTGAACCGGTTGAAAGCTCATCATGGGTTTCTCCGGTAGTGATTACAGAGAAATCTGATGGCAAATTTAGATTTTGCATTGACCTCAGGTCACTCAATCAGAATGTGGTGGTTGACACGTTCCCACTTCCAAATATTAATGAACTAATCTTAGCGTTGAGTGGTGGTAAATTCTTTTCGAAGTTAGACTTGAAAAATGCTTACCACCAGATCATGCTACATGTAGACTCAAAACCCCTTACAGCCTTCATCACCACGGAAGGTATCTGCCAATGCACCAGGATGCCTTTTGGACTTTGCTCTGCAGCGAGCATTTTTCAAAGGATGATGAATGTACTTTTTAAAGGGGTGAGAAATATCGTTTTCTTTCAAGATGACATATTGATATTTGGTAACACGGTTGTCCAACACAATTATACACTCCGTGAGGCTTTGTCAAAAATTAAAGATTCTGGACTAACGCTTAGGCGTGATAAATGTAAGTTTTTAGTAGACAAAGTGGACTATTTGGGGTACGAGATTTCAGATTTGGGAGTGAAACCTAAAAAGAATTTGTTAGATGCCATTAGGTTAGCTCCTGTTCCTTCAGATAAAGACAAACTTAGGTCTTTCTTAAGTTTAGTAGAATACTATTCCAAGTTTGTCAAAGATTTTTCATCTAAGACAGCTGATTTAAGGTGTTTGATGAAGAATGGTACTAGCTTTTCATGGAGTGCTTCACAACAAACCTGCTTTGAAAATATAAAGAAGGATATTTGTGAGGCAGGAATTCTCACACCATTTGACACTAAATGTCAGACGGTACTCACTGTTGATGCGAGTGCCACAGGTCTGGGTGCTGTCTTAGCACAAATTCATAACGGTTAAGAAAAGACCGTGGCGTTTGCATCAAGAACTTTAACTTGTTCAGAAAAAAATTATTCTGTTATAGAACGTGAGATCTTAGCTGCTGCTTGGGCTTGTGAATACTTTAGAACTTATTTATGGGGATCTAAGTTTACATTGAAGTCAGATAACAAACCTCTTGTTAGAGTACTGTTACCAGGTGGTGATGCCAAATGTTCAGCTAGGTTGGCTAGATTAGCTTCTCGTCTTCAAGAGTACTGCTACAACATAGAGTACATTCAAGGGTGGAAAAACATACAAGCAGATTGTTTGTCGAGACTGTCACTTGATTGGAAGACAGTTGATGAAGTAGCTGTTTTAAAGAAACAAAATGAAGGAGCAGTTGCTTTTGTACAGGATGTTTTGAATATATGTGAACCTCAGGCCTTGACCAAGAGTGAGTGGACTAATGCTATGTCTACAGACAGTTCTATGACTGAACTTAAGAAACTAATACATATGGGATGTAAGAGAGAGAACACTGTTTCACTCACCAATAGACCATTTGTTAAGATGTTAGATGAACTGTCAGTCTGTGAAGATATTGTGATCATGCGGGTGATTTGTTTATTCCTCCGATTTCCTTAAGAAATAGTTTGAATACGCTAGCCCATGAAGGACATTTGGGTCAAACTAGAACTAAACAAAGACTGAGAGCGAATTGGTGGTGGCCAGGTATGGATTCGGATGTAAATGTTTGGGTTACTAAGTGTGAAGCTTGTAAAGAGAGTGATAAACGTCTGAAGGTTGGTGCTCAGGCTTCCTCAGGACATATCTCCGATCCAGGTCAGCCTTGGCACACCATATGTTTGGATTTATTGGGCCAATGAATAGCTTGAAAGAGAGTTTACGTTTTGGTATTGTAGTTGTTGATGTACACACGAGATGGTTGATTGTTAAATTCACTAAAGACATCACAACTTCCACTACCATTAGTGCTATGAGGTGCATTTGGAGAGAGGAAGGTATACACTTGGTTCTCTTAACAGATAATGGTACACAATTGACATCTGATGAAATGCAGAAATTTCTTTCCACTTGTGGAATTAGGCACAGCCGTACCTCTTCATATAACCCACAGGGTAATGGCATTGTTGAGAGGGCTAACCGATTAATTAAGGGTGCTATACAGATGGAAATCTGCAATGGGCAAGATGTAGAGTCAATGGTATCGGAGATGCTGTGGGCTTATCGCTCAAGTGTGCATGGTGTCACGGGTAAGTCACCATTTGAAATGATGCGTGGGAGACAACCAAATACTAAGCTTGTACCTACTTGGATAAGAGACATTATTACAAAAAAAAGTATTCCTTTTGATTCACCTTCGGTTTCGTCTCAACAACGTGTGAACTGCAAGAAAAGTCTTGAAAAGAAAGTTTGTCCTGGAGATTGGGTCAAAATACGTTCTGGTAGACCTGGTTACTCTACAAAATTTCTTGGACCTTTTAAGGTCAAGGTTACCTTACTGTATGGTGTAATATTGAATAATGGTGAGAAATGGAATTATAGAAGGGTCGCATTGTACCAGAAAGGTAATGATGATGTAAGTGTTAATGCCAAACCCAAACGTCATGATGTTCCTGTAAGCAACACTTTCTTGTCAATGTCAGATGATGATTTTATTCACAATCCTCAGAGGATTAGTGTTCCCCAAAATGTGGTACAAGGAGGAGGTGATGCTCCTGCTTCTCTTCCTTCCGGTTCTCCTTATGTACGTCAGGTAAGGGTGTATAGAAATTGTCATCCTCCAGGTTATCTGAAAGATTACATTTGTAAATAGGATGTGTTTTTTTTTCACTAGCATTATACTACTGTTATATTTTCTTATCTTCTTTCCTTGTTTTTTTTCTCCTTTATTTATTTATATAAGAGAAGAGGATATGTTATGATCTTCTATGTTCATTATGGAGCATGGAGCTCTGTGTTAGTGCATTCTACATTCCAGTTGTGTGTGGATGTTCTCTACCCTGGCAGTTGCTGTCTGACTGGCCAGGGGAGAGCCACACTTTCTTTACTCAGGATAACTTGTTAAGAATAAACCTTTTTATTCTTCCTTCAATACCTTGTCTTGTCATTGGATCAACCTACAACAATCAGGCATTAGGAACAGTTCTTGTTCAAGAAAGAGAAAGAGAAGAACATACCATTGACTTTTACTCACGGAAATAATCCAGCCAATGATAAATTATGCTGTGTTAGAAAAGGAATTTCTAGCCATGAAAGAGACTTTTAAAAAATGTGAACATCTATTACTAAGGACACAACATTAAGTAACTGTCTGAACAGATCACCATAATAATCAAGTGCTTGAACAAGAAGAGTACAAAAATAGTCGGCAGGGAAGATGAACTTTCTTTTTTACATCAAATCAAGTTCCAAATGATATTCCTCTTGGAACACAGATATTTGTAGGAGATTTTCCATCCCAATACTATCTGAAATAGTTGTCCCCTTCAATCAAAGAAGCCATTTCTCCTATTTATCTGTCAACCTCAACAACATCCTTCTTATAACAAATGAAGAAAAATACCTTGAAACCAACCCAGTGTGTCCTAGTTTGCTGTCTACTGCAACAACATCCTTCTTATAACAAATTAAGAAAAATACCTTGAAACCAACCCATGTCCTCATTTTGCAGATAGGAAGATGCAAATTCGAGTTCAAGATGTTCTGATTTTTCTTGGGAGAGAATCTTTTTTCCAGGCAAGAAACTTAGGCTAATTGTTCTACAGTTTTGCCACCACTCTATTACAACTGCCCATCAGGGCTTGAAAGTTCCAGAAGTTCTGGTTAGTTACTAGCTTTGGCAGCCAGATCTTGAGATGTCTTTCAACAAGTTAAGGTGGATGTACAAAATAAATTTGGTGAGCTACAGTTTCTGGGAAGACCTACTCAACCGTGGGAATATATTCCCACTGACTTCACTGTTAGCAATCATTGGGCCATATGTATGAAGCATTTTTCTTGTCGCAAACGCTGCGAATCGGAAATTCGCAGCGTTTGCGACAAGAAAAACGTGAAATGCGATGTATGAAATTATCGCATCGCAAATGTTAAGGAATCGCAACATTTGCGATTCCTTAACATTGCACAAGCATTTAGGAAATCGCAAAATGCGATTTCCTAAATGATATGTATGAATTATTAAAAAATTGCGATTTTGGAATAAGATGTCGCAAATTACCACCAACTTGTAGTTGGTGGTAACTTGCGAATTCTTTTCAAAAAGCATTTTTTTAAAAAAAAAGGTGCCATGTGACGCTCATGCATGCCCTTTGGGCATGTATGTGCGCCATATGCGTACACATGTCATTTTCAGGGGTGCAGCAGGGTGTTCTTGAGACACCCCTGCACCCTGGAAAATTCGCAAAATTTGCGATTAGCAAATTGCTAATCGCAATTTTGCCTTTCATTTCTATGGGCCAAGAGGCCCTTAGAAATTAATGGGATGTATTCCTTATTTGCGAATTCGCAACTTGCGAATTCGCAAATAAGGAATTATTGGAAATCGCTAAAAAATAGCGATTAATTACATACATACCGTTTTGCGATTTCCAAATAGCGATTCCTTAAAATTCGCTATTTGGAATTCGCAAAACGATAGAATGATACATATGGCCCATGGTCACCGTAGATCTTCACAAAGTTGGCACATTTCTCCATTTGACCAAACTCCCTCCTGCAGTAGAAATTGCACAGATATTTCTTTCTGTCATATTTAGACTTAATGGAACTCCAATCAAGATAACTTCAGACTACGATGCAAAGTTATTCTCTAAATTTCTAGATTCAACTCTGCAAGGTATTAAAGTTTCACAAGGCTGTTTTGTCTGGAATCCATTTGAATAATCATACAGATAGACTAAACCAAACTCGTAGTAAACTAAGAGCTTGACTGGATCAAGATAGGTTTGGCTGAATCAACCGTTTTTGTGTCATTTACAAAACTCACCCTTTTGTAAATGCCACCCAAACAAAACTGAAATCTCTTCTGCTTACTGCAGAGTTTAGCTATGACACTGTTATTCATTCTTCTTTGGTATATAGTTACTCTTCTTAACCTATGGATTCTATCCTAAAATCCTCACTGCAATTCTGTTGCACAAAAAGTTCCCACTGTGCAGAAAAATTATAAAACCATTCGTTTTTTTATTGACTGGAAGTGATAGCTTCCTATGAGAAATTGTGGGAACCACCATCTTGGGTTCATGATTCTCATTTGTTACATCAATTTTTTCTCAAAAACCCAGGGAAATCTGGTCATTCTCGGTAGAGGCAGAGTGTCAGGAATATTGTTTCTGACAAAAGAATTTGGTATATTCACAGACTAAAGGATGTAGTTACCTCTGATCCTTTCTCTAAGGGTCATGGTCTTCGACATTGTCTTGTGCATCTAGGAAGGTGTTCCATTCAGTAGCTTGGGCTATGATTGGGTGGTCTTCTCAGCTTAGCAGCATTGGAGTGGCACTAATCAACTGATTTAGGTATTTTAGATCTGACTATGGTCGGGTGGGTTGTTTCACAACAGGTTTTCTAGGTGTTGGTCATGGTTGGAGTCAGGGATTTATATATGGAACACTGAACAGGGTTGAAGCATACATTTTTCAGTATTTCATGTTCAAATCTCTTTATTATGGTTTTGCAGAGCACACTCTCTCACCTACAACCAATGGCTGGTTAGCTGGAATAGTGGGAGGAGGGGAGTTATAACTGGGGAGAGGGTTTAAGGTAGGAGTGAGGTGGATAAAGGTAGGGATCCATTATATGGGCAAGAGGAAAGTGGGAGTGGTCTTGTTTGCTCAAGAGAGACTTAATAAGTTTGTTAAAGTATCCAAGATGAGCGGGAGGACCATGCAGGCATGTGCAATTAGGTTCTGTTTAACAGGTTCCTTCCTCCTAATACGCCTGATTCACAAAGGTAAACGTACACTTTTCTGTAATTTTACAGCTGTTTGCTATTCATAAAGGGTTTTAAAAGTAGTATTTTTATGCGTGCAGAGTCTCTGAACTTGAAAAGATAGGTCTTTACATGTGCGGAGACTCTATACTCATATAGACACTATCTCTAAATCCCTATCTGAATAGCAAACAATCAAAACTTATACTAAAGTGTAATCAGGCCCAATATCTCAGAATTTTGGGGCAGCGCAGAGCAGATGGGTAGGTGTATCCATTTGGCTGCAGTTCCACCAGCAGGTGTCTGTGCTGTTGGGTTTGCTTTTTGCCTGTCTGATCGGGATGTATTACCAGTAGTGGGTGGTTCTCAACATGGATTCTTTCTCAGTGGTGCTAAGGGAAGAGATGTGGGTTCTATGAAGAATATCAGACCATCCCTCGTGTTTGAAAGTGTGTTCCAGTTCAGCCTCCCATTGTATGTATATTAGAGAGAAAATGTGTGTCATCTAACTTGGTGAACAGCCATTTTTTAAATGTTGTCAGTGACCTACATGCGTGTTGGCTGCCGTCGGTTGGATGATCCAATGTTTGGTTGCTGTGTAGAGCCAGTACTCACTAGGAGGCCGTAGTTCAGCTGGAGTTGTTAGAAGTCTAGTGCCCCTATGTGGTCGAAGTCTGCAGTTTGTTTGCAGTTGGCCGTTTGCCATACATGGGACTCTGTGCTGAAGTATGCTAGGGGGAATGCCGGGTTCCCTATTATGGGCATGAGAGGGGAGATGGGAGTGGATAGCCCCTTTGCCACCATCATCTTGTCCCAGGCAGCTATTATTGCTCGGTCGGTGATAGGTGAGATGAATACCCTTGCAGGGTGGTACCTTTTGGGGAGCCAAGGGATTTTCCAAATGTGTATCCCTGCTATAAATTGATGAAACACCAATGTTTTTCTATGGCCTGTTCCAATTCAACCACATATCTAATTTGGGCAGCTATGTAATAGTGAGTGAGGTGATGGATGTGATAGATAGGTCAGCTAATTTTCTGGCTATGCAGTGTCTCTTGCAGTCCTAAACACAGGGGGCCCAATTCACAAAAGTAATCTGAGACAAAATCCTAACTTTACGAATTTTGGTATTCACAAAAGGCATTTAGTAATAGTAAAGTTGGGAATCCTAACTTTACTACTACTAAATGCCTTTTGTGAATACCGAAAGTCGTAAAGTTAGGAGTTTGCCTCATGGTTGGACATCTCTGTCAGACACCCTGCCCCAGCAAAGATTTGGCCTCTTTTATGGTGCGGACTAAATGTGTTTCTTTGTCCCATTAATAAATAAGGCAGAAGGGGTTTCCCCATTTGTATTTAATTCCTCTTTCACCTAGAAAGATGGTGACCAACTTGAAGAGGCAATGTCATTGTGGTAAATGGGGGCCAGATCTTGGCAGAGCCATAGTTTGGCACCTTCAAACAATATTGGCTCTTAGTCTACTGTGGCCTTCATTTTGGCTTCTTTTGGGCGGTGGTTGTGGATGCATGCTAGGATATCTTATGGTTGACCAGGTGTAGTAGAGAGGTGGCCAGCTCTGTGGGTGCAGTCGAGAATGACCTCTTTCTGGGCCAGTTTGGGAAGCACCTGTCAAAATAGATCTACCAAATCTGCTTGACGAGGGGCCCCTTTAAATTTGTTATTCGAAGGTGTGACCTGTTCTCTTAATCTTTAAGTTGAATCTGTAGGTATGTGTTCCATTCACGCAGTTTAGTCAGCTGTGGGTTTCCATTAAAATTCGGGTCACAGGGGGCAGGGTATCCTCTGGGTCTGCGGTGACGTCTTGCGTGGCTGGGGCTTCCATGATGGCTGTATCCTTAGGAGAGTCAAACTTTTTGGAGGCAGCTTTAGTAAATAGGTACCTCAGTGTGGAGTCCTTTTTGGTTCTATGAGCTGCCATGGTGCTGTGTGGGCAGTGCTCCAATCAGCAGGTGCCAGGGCTACAGAGCTTAGTAGGTCTGGTAGGTGGGTTAGTGGGGAGGTGCCTCAGTGTATCCAAATCTGGGGGTGTTGGGCCCTGCTGACTATGATAATGACCTGGACGTTGTCTACAGCAGTTTGTTAGCCTGTTTTCCCTTCATGTCAGTCTGCGTCACTGTCTCCAGACTCTCCGGTGTTGTGTGCCTCCCTGGTTCCGAGTGTCTTCCAACCCTCCCATGCTGGGTTTGTTGATTGCCGCTGGGGATAGCGGACATCCTTGTGAGTAATAGTGGAGTGGATGTACGTGGGTGGGGTCAGGAAGGAAGCCTAGGTAGTGTCTACTCAGTTCTCCATGACAAGAAAGGTTTTGTGGTGTCAGGTGTGTGGGGGTCCTATTTGGCTGCTCGGACGCTCGGCTCCGTTGGCCTGTAAGCAGATGGGGAAGGTACAAGCAGCCGGGCTGCCTGTGGTCACTGTATGAAAAGAGCCCTCGCTGCGTCTACTGTTGTATCTCACCGGGGGAGGGTGTGCCGTCTCTAACCAGTGGTGCTGGACATGTTTATGCCAAGGATTCCTTTATACTCCTCGAGTCCTTGGCCGGCACTGAGGGCCATGGCTGAACCAAGTCACGGGGCAGAGGAGGTCAGGCAGTTGATGCCTAATGTCCGTGACACAAGTCCTGACAGACTCAACTCTTGGCCCAGTCTCCTCTAGGACTATGATGTAGGCCTTGTGGCATATAGCTCTGGGCCACAGGTTGCGCTTTTGCCCTCACTTCTCCACTGGTCCTCTGAGGTCTTGGACTGCGTTGGTGGGCTCTCTCAGGTCCCTGCATGTTCTGGGGGCTGCCCCTGGTGGGAGAGACTTTGTGGGGTGTAGCAATGCCAGTGGCTGGTGTGCACTTGGCAGAGGACCTTCACAGGAATGCCATCTTGACCACGCCTCCCCATTTTTGAGTATTTAGACAATGTGGTAGTTCAGTTCAGACTCTCTCTCTTGGGAAAGCAGATCATTTCCTTTTAGTTTCGTTATATTATAAGCCAACTATTTCCTTGGGAAGTTTACTTTCTTTATTGTTTCTTTCTATTGTGAGCTTCCTAATATATTACACTGTGATATAAATTTCTGTTCCTTCTGTGTCTCCCGTTCCAGGTCAATTTTTATCTGAGAGTACAAAAAGGAATTGGTCACTATACTTGGTGCACCACATCTGCTCTTTTCACTCATTGCTTGTTGCACAGGCTTTCACTGTTCTTGCAGAAGCCCCCCCCCCCCAGAAGGTGGGGAAGCTCAGGGTGCCGGCGCCATAACCAACTCTGAGCCCTGCATGAAAATTAGTTCAGGGCGGCAAAAAGTGCCCAGAAGTAGAGCCGGTAGCCAGAGTGGCGGCAGGCCCCCATCCAATGGGGGGTTTGACGTGATACACACCCCCAATGGGGGACAGCACCCGCAAGGTGGGAAAGTTGTGGGGGGGAATATAAGCAGCCGCTCCCCCAGGTAGCTCCGATCTTCGTGCAGCGGGGGTGAGGGGCACCCAGGTTTTTTAGACATACCTTCTCGGAGATCTGCAAGGGCGAAGCACTGCTGGATTGATCAGCTGACTGACTGTGGGGGCAAAGCGTTGCTGTGTTTGGTGTGCGCTCACTCAGGCCCCTAATTACCCCTTTGGGAACTGGCTGGTCTACAGTACTGGTGCGCCACGAAAACGCATTTTCAACAAAGGCAGTTGACCGGAGCAGTTTTGTTGCCGTTGGCAGAGGGGCGACTGGTCGGTCGTTGCCTCTGGAAATGCCCGATTTATTTGTATCACCGGAGCCGTGATAGGCTGTCCTGTGTCCCTGCGACCTTTGCTCGGCCCGGGTGAGTGCGCGCATGCCCGCTTTGCTCTGGCGGGAATGGGTCGAGCTTGTCCGCCAGTAGAGTGCGCCCAGAGAGTGCGATTTAACGGGCACGGTGGCTAACCCCGAAACAGGAAAACCAGGATCAAGTGTCGGCTTAATCTTGGGCACTGGGTGTGTCGAGGTGACAAAGTACTCCTCCCCAATCTTCACGGGTCTCGTCAAGGTTCCGGCGGCAAAACACCATGACAAAGAAGCTCATGCTCACACCCGACGCCGCCATTGTGTGTTTGCTTCCTCACAGCGGTCCCTTCAAACTGAGGAGTCAGGTTAGAGGCTCTTGGGTCTACTCCTACATTCCGTAACTATGGGCATAAATACAGTGAGGCGTGAGAGAAGAGTCACAGCTTGGCCGGCCACGCGCCCTCACCAGCCCTCTTCGGTTGAGGGGAGAGAGGCCCCCGATCCTATCCCGCTGGAAGCCAGCAACATTGTTGCAATCGCATAGCCCCGCCCAGCTACTTCAAGGAAGGACAAGTTAAAAGAGTCATCGCTGCATTTTTCTTGGCTTGTGGGTAGGGGCAGCCAACAAGCATTGGCAAATAACTGACAAGGAGAGCTTTAAAAAAAAATCTTTGGTGTATCAAGAGGGCGGCAGCACCACGACAACAGCAATGGAATTTCAAGGCCCAGGAGGGCAGCTAGAGGAGCTCACTGAGCTGCTGAGGAAGATTTGGGCAGCCTCAGAAGTACATGGAGACAGCTGGCTGCAGACACACTTAAGCATGAATGGAGGCAATGGCCAAGGTGAGCAAGCATCAGGGGACGTCTGTGGAACGGCACCCAATAGAAGTCGGAGGGCGGCGCCCAAGCAACCCCAAGTTAAAGCACCCAAAAAGAAGCCACAGAAGAAAGACCTGCTGCCTGTAGCCATCACGGCGACGGCAGGAGCCCACGGCGAGACCAGCAGCAGAGCCACAAGTGGTGAGCATATTAATGCAATTGTGCATGAGTATTTAAAATCAATGGCATCCCTATTGCTCAAGGGGCTGGGGTGACAGGGGGTTGAGAACACAGAGGCACAGTCTGCCGGAGAGATATCTGGGCTACCTTTGCATTTGTTAGACCAAGGCTGCGCGTGTCAAGAAAGGCAGCAAGGGCAGGCTGTGCAGGGTGCACAGGGGAGCTAGGGTCACTGGTGGCAGCATGGGGTGGCACTGGCACAGCAAGCGACCCAGCGCAAGAGGTTTCAGTGGCAGAGGCCTATGCCAGACCTTAGCCAGGTCCGGCGTCCATGACCACAAGAGCCACAAGTTTAGCGAGCCTCATTCCGTTAGCAGTGTAGGAAAGGATATGAAGGAAAGAATTTATTTATATTTTCTCCCTGCTAGAGATTTAATTAGAGGCTTTGGATCTGACAGTCTGTGACAAGAAAGATGAGGATAGAAGGGAGAGGCTAAAGTAGAGAAAAGAAAGGAATTTTGACAACAGGCTAGATGCATTTAGAATAATGGCGTGCATAATAGTTGAAAAATTCCAGCGCTACGCAGCAGACCTCTGGTTATACGAAGACAATATTCATTGTGCACAAAGGCAGTTTCCTGGGGATGCATGGCTGGTATATGACACAGTTTCAGGTTAAAAATGCAGAGGCACCCTGAGATGGAATGGAATGAGGAGGACATCTCTGGGTTTATACACAAGATGTTGGTAGCCAAGGAGGTGAAATCTTGGACAGGCAAAGCGACCAGTCCTTTCGGGGTACCTTCTACAAATCGCAAGTCCTTTCATAGATCTAAACACAACAAAGGGAAACCCCCCTCCTCCAGCACGGCGGCAGCAGTCTGCTGGAAATATGATGCTGGGGAATGCACATGGGGTTCATTGTGCAAATTTCAACACATATGTTCCATATGTGGGGGAGGACACCCAGCTGCGGGATGCCGGCGCAATAAGGATCAAAAAGGGGATAAGAAGGATAAGAAAAGAAAACAGTAACACCCACAAGAGGTTTTGGGGTACATAACTACCAGCTAGACAGGTCCCCTATTAACACACAGCAACTTCACAAGCTAGCCAACAAATACCCTAACAAAACAAATGCAGTGGTATTAACGAAGGGTTTTGAGGAAGGATTCATCATACCATTCATAGGTCCACTTGAACTAGATGGGGCAAACAACCTGAAATCTGCATCACAACACCCAGTGGTGGTCCGCAAGAAACTTGATAAAGAGAAGTCCTTTGGCAGGATAGAGGGCCCTCTACTGCCACATTTGCGTGAGGGTTTGGTAATCTCTCTACTGGGTGTGGTCCCCAAAAAGGAGGCAAGAGAATTCAGGCTAATCCACCACCTCTCCTTCCCCGAGGGGACGTCAGTGAAGGACAGGATAAGTGCAGAGGCTTGCTCGGTGGGGTATGCAATGGTCGACGACGCCATGGACCTAGTGAAGTCAGCAGGACAAGGAGCACTCATGGCTAAAGCAGACATTGAATCTGCTTTCTGCCTTCTGCCAGTACATCCCTCTAGTTTTCACCTTTTGGGTTTCCAGTGGGAGGGAGATTTGTACATTGACAAAGCAATGCCTATGGGGTGCGCAGGGTCCTGCGCATATTTTGAACAGTTCAGCACCTTCCTAGAATGGGCCCTGCATGACAGACATTCGCAGGGGGGAAACTTCACTACCTGGATGACTTTTTGTTCACGGTCCCCGCAAGGTCACTGGAATGTAGCAACACACTGGCAGCTTTCCAGGAGCTAGCAGGGGAGTTGGGGATCCGGCTGGCAGCAGAGAAGACGGTAGAGCCCACCACAAAATTAACATTCCTGAGGATAGAGCTGCTGGATTCAGTCACAGCCAGGTTACCTGAAGACAAAGTAAGCGATTTCATGCGGCCAGAGCAAGGCAACACTCCGCGACCTACAAAGGTTGATTGGCAAGCTCAACTTTGCAGCTAGGGTAATCCATGCAGGCAGAGTTTTTGCCAGGTGCCTCACCCAGTTAACCGCAGGCCTCACGCACAAACACCACCATGGCCGACTGGGGGCAGGGGTCAAATAGGACTTACTAATATGGGACAAGTTTTAGGAGAATTTGACGGCATCCTAATCTAGAAAAAGGGATGGGTGACAGCCAGGCAGATAGCCCTATTTACCGATGCTTCATGGAGTATGGGCTTTGGGGCAATCCTGGATAAGAAATGTTGCACAGGCCAGTGGCCGGACAAGTGGCACTAGCAAGGCGTGACCTGCAACACAACATTCCTGGAGCTGTTCCCCATTATAGTTGCGTTAACAGTCTGGAAGCAAGAATTGAAGAACATGAAGCTGACGCTGTGGTCAGACAATTAAGGGGGTGGAGCAGGGGTTGGTAAATCAAGCCCTTGCCCCAGAGGCAGCCAGACGGTACAAAAAATACGCAGCGACAGTGATGCAAATAGGGGGCATTCGGACACTGGCCAACAGGGGTGAGACACAAAGAGTGGTGGAGCTTTTCATACAGTGGGCATTCACCAACAAGAAATCAAGGTCATGGGCGCAGTCCCACCTGGCGGCCATAGTCCATTTCACAAAGATACACACGGGGAGGACCCCAAGGCATCACTGTACCTCAAATCAGCAATGAAGGGGTGGAAACAGGTTGAGGGGGAAAAAACAGACAGCAGACGTCCCATAGATTTAAGAAAATTGGGCCGGCTAATAGAGGCACTATCAGAATGTGCAAGGGGCGTATTTGAGCTACACCTGTTTCAGGCGGCCTTCTCCACAGCATTCTTTGGCTCATTTCGCATCAGTGAACTAGTGGCACCCAGGAAGCATGGGCTGGCGGGCGGTGCTTTCAAGCCACTGACGTCAGACCCAGGGCGGCCGCAGTTGAGATAGTACTGAAGAAGTCCAAAATGGACCAGGCCGGCAAGGGAATGGTAGTACGGCTGCAGTGCATCAAGGATAGCAAATACTGTGCAGTATGCTGCTTGTTCACATACATGAGAGCTCGCCCGGCAGGAGACGGGCCGTTTTTCAAACATCAGGAAGGGAGCAACTTAAGCAAGTTTCAATTCACAGCAGTAATGCGCCAGGCCCTCGCCAAAGCCGGGCTACCCCCAGCAGCATTTGGCTCACACTTGTTCAGGATTGGCGCAGCAACTTAAGCAGCACTGTACGGCATGTCAGAAGCAGAGCTACAGGCAGTAGGCAGATGGCAGTCCCGGTCATACAAGACCTACATCAGGCCCCAGTTGCTGTAGATCCCACCATTGTAGGTGGAGGGCGACTCACTTTGGGATGCTGCACACCAGGGTGAGAGGGCAGGGCCATTCACTTTGGGATGCCACACGGCAGGGTGATTTGGACAGCATAAAGGACTATACCAGGGACAAGGGCGCTGCCACCGCTCAAAGAGTCTGCTTGACATTTTGTCCATTGCTTTAGCAGGGAAACACCCCAGCCTTGTGTGGGGAGTGGGCCACTCTTTAATGTCCAGAATGCAGACATGGTAGCAGCGGGCGGGCCACAGGATGACAGGAAGACCAAAGAGCACATGCATCTGCTGGTTGGGGCAACCTGGGATGAATTGGAGTTAGCTACCAGTGGCCCTCAAGAACTTGCAGGAAGACACCCGGACATAGAGTTTGATTTTTGATTAATTGGCACCTGGACATACTGATCATTCACCTCAGGGACAACGATCTGGCACAGGTGGGAAGGAAGGCCCTCAAGCCGGTCATCCCGGCGGACCTCACTGAGGCATCCAGGTGTTTTGGGGGCACGACCATCATACTGCATCGTACCGCAATGGGATATGCAACATGCTAAGGATATGTCTGATTTATGACCCTTGATATGGCAGTTCACAAATAACAATGATGACCAGGGGTCATTCGAATTATGACTAAAATGAGTATGTTCATAATCCTAATAAACTGTGGCCAACAACGACCACTAGAACTACAACGCGTGTGGGCAGTTTATTAGGGACACAAGGTTGTGGCTTGGGGGAAATGTATATCAGAATGAGCGTAGTGCAGGAGCTATTCCTGCTTCTGCTTACAGGGATCCCAGCTGCTACTCTTGATGTGCATCTAGAGGCGTTTGGTTATTGTATTCTTTTCATTAAGAGCTGAAGTTTTTTTAAGTTTCCCACCATTTTCACTCTTCATTGAGTTATCATCTAGACTCAGAAGTGGAAATAGGAAACAACAGGTCTTCTCTTTTAAGTAAAATATATCAAGGAGAATGCTTCAGAAGATAGGCACTTAACGGTGTGTTCAATTAAGAACAACACCATGTCCAAATCTCCCTTTTCCATTCAACTAAACATTAACTGAGCCACGTGGCATTACAATGCTATGTATAGATCATCATATTTCCCTCTTTAGGGCTCAGTTGTCATGAAGCATGGCTTGGAGGCATGGCTTATCAATTAAGACTGCAGGGCAGTGATACTCCAAACCTGGTCATGCATAGTAAATCTTGTGGAAGGAAAGGCTGGCTTTCCTTGTCGATTGTTGGTGCTGTCTGGAGAGAAGCTCCATGTGCTTAAGAATGCACTATGCAACAGCACCCCGATGACGAACATTCTTTCTCAGCCGGCTATGACCTCCCACATATTTTGGAGATGATGGCCATCTTGGATTTCTATGTACAAGTGGCCACAACCTTTGCTAGGCGACCGTTTTCCTATGTCGCTGCAGCCAGGACGTTGCTTGCCTGCTCTGGGTGCACTTGTCAAGACCTGGATGCTTACACAGGGGCAAAATCCAACACATCTCACGGCTCACCTTGGTGCTGCAGCTAATAGTAGATATCCACTGGTGAACTGCCACAATAACTGGGGCAAAGTGTGATGGAGGGGATGCTGGGAAGTAGACCTTGTTGATAGTAGGATGCCTTCACTGAGATGTTGCACTTTATAATTTCACTTAGTTTTAGATTAAAATGGGATCCGTACTGAATGCAGCTTTTCTGTTAAATCTACAGTTACAGAGAACTTATTTTTGGGGCCTTCTCCCAGCAATAGATTTTAGCAGAGGAAAGCGAATGGAATTAAAAGCTTCTTAAAAAAGATAATATATTGAACAACACAACTTCCCTCAAACAGTCATCACATGTGAATCTATTTGGAAGTTACACACCTTGATGTTACAACTTTAGTTTTCCAAGTGAAGTCTTTGATTTTTTTCATTTAGGAAACTAATTTGATATATTTTCTTCACTTAGTGTTCTACAGGAAACTGAAACTGATATTTAGCTCATAACTAACGCATTATTGGCTCAAAGTGCTGTTATTCTCTAAAATAGATTGCCTTTTAATTTCATTGTGACTGTGTTATTCTACAAAATAGATTTACTGACATGGAAGATGCCTGTGTCATAGCAGAGAGTGAATGATTGCCATATTTCTTAAATGTTTGTCAATGTTAGACCTGTCGGCCAAACTGTTTGCCTTTCTCTCCTTATTTTTTGGAGATCTAGGTTTTGCTGGCTTTAGGACTGTGGGCACTTTACCACTGCTAACCAGTGCTAAAGTACACATGCTCACTCCTTAAACATGGTAAATGTGCTTATCCTCAATTGGCAGATTTAATTTACTTGTAAAGTCACTCGCAAAATGGCACTACCTATACCCTGACCCTGTAAATTAAATGCTGCTAGTGGACCTGCAGCACTGATAGTGCCACCAACTTAAATAGCCCTGTAAACATGTCCCTGGGCTTCCATTACGGCCTTTGTGTGCAGTTTTAAACAGCCACCTCGAACTGGCAAAATAAACACTTTCTATGATATGACTGCGCACTGCGACTTTTTTGGGGGGAATTTGTGTCCAATTAATTCGTGCTCCTCAGGATTACTCCCTGCACTGGAGTAATGTCTAAATTCAAAAAGGGTTGCACCAACACTGGATGTGTGAGTGTCTCCTGGGGCACAGATGTGTGCTAAAATACTGCAGAAAAAGTTCTTCCAAATAAAGTGTGAAGCACTGTAGTATATATCTTCAAAGTATTTTATTCATACTTCATGAATACGACTCGTATGTAGTTTTGCGTTCTATTCCATATGTAGAATTATATTTTTATCATTATAACTACATTCTTATATATCATTCCATAATTTCATCATTCCAATGCATTTCGGCGTGAATGCCTTCATCAGGGAAATCTGTGAAAATAAAGTAAAATGAAATCCCTAAAATTCTACCTCTAGTTTGAATAATATGCAAAAACATTTAAACATGATGTCAATGTAAGATAATGCTGTCATTGTGTACCATCTTTTCAAATAACTGTTCAAAAACGTTATGTTCTAGTGTGTTCTAGTGTGTTCTAAGCGCTATGAGTTTATAAACCTATATCCATTTAATCCTTGTATGCACGCTACAGTTTAACCATTTTGCACATCACAGGAGGTAATATCGCTTTGTACCGCCATCAGATATACTAAACATATCTAGAAAAGTCTCCAATTCTCGGCTCTTAAATCGGGTGCTCGCGTGCGGCTACAAGTGATTAATCTCTATGGGCTACCTGTCTGAATCAGGGCATCCTAGTTCCTATGAGTACGATCTTTTCAGTATAACGGTTAGTAAAAGAGCGCCGCACGCTTAAACAATGCTTCAATATGCTTAATGTTGCGCTTACCGCTTAAGAGTGCTGTATCCGTTAAAGCCTGGATCCGTTAGAACCTGGAATCTGGACAGTATTTATTTAAAGAGTTTTATATAGCGCTGGCTAGACCTGAAGGTATCAGAGCGCTTTACAAGAGAATCAACAATGTAACAGAAAATGTTCAACAATTACAAAATACATCAAAAATATGCAATACAATTAGGAGAGGAGAGAAAGGAGAGAGAAAAATAGTGTAGGGGGCAGGGGAGGTGAGAAAGGGAGGACAAGGGAAGAGACAACAAGGAGAGACGGAAGGAAGACTGTCTAATGACCGACTGGGTAGGTGACGACCAAGGAGGGAATCCACGGCCCATCTCCCCTATAGCTAAACCAGGTAGCTCCATCGGGCATCAGACAAAATAGTTCAGTCTCAATACATTGAGAGAGGAGAAAAGGAGAGTCATAAATAGGGGGAGGATGCAGGAGGAGAAGACAGGAGAGATGAGAGGAAGTGCAACAATGTGGTTCGACAATATAACAGGGTATACACATGGGCTCTCAAAGTTTTGTATAAAAAATGTAATATAAAATGTCTCATTAAGATTGTTACATCTTGGCCTGCTCAGCCCTCTAAAGTAGCTGTGTCTGCATAAAGCTCTGCCCACTTTCCTCCCATCTTTTTAATTGACCCCTGCACCTGTCCTTTGTAAATGGTGGCTTTTCATTGGTCAATAAGCTTAATGGTCCCTCCTTAGTACTGCCTTGTCTCTTCTTGTAACCTCCCATGAGGACACCCCCGGTTACATGTGTTGTTACTCCCTAGGTTTGATGACAGCCTCAAGGTACTATTTTCTTAAAAGGCTTTAGGCATGACCCACACTTGGTCCTAAGCCAGGCTGGCAGTGGTTACTTAGCTCACTAGAACATCTCACATTTATTTGAGACTGTCTATAAATTTCTCTTAATCAGCTCCACACAGAGTACAACCTAATCAGAAATGAATGTAATACTTATTTTGTCACATTTCAAAGCTACTAATTGTATATATGGAAATAGCTATTTGAAAGTACTCGTAGTACTATCTTGAATGCAAATCATTATGAGTAGGGTGGATTTACCATATCTTCTGCAGGGTGCAGTACCATATGTGTCCAAAAGAGGTCTGCGGTGCTGGTGCCTTGCTCACTAGGGACCTCTAGGAAAAGCTTGCAGTACTGCACAAAGACATGCAGTGCTGGTGCCTTGCTTACTAGGGACCTCTAGGAGCAGTTTGCGGTACTGTACCGAGACATGCAGTGCTCATGCCTTGCTCACTAGGGACCTCTAGGAGCAACTTGCGGTAGTGCACCGAAACGTGCAGTTCTGGTGCCTTGCTCACTAGGGACCTCTCTAGGAGCAGCTTACGGTACTGTACCTAGCCATGCAGTGCTGGTGCCTTGCTCACTAGGGACCTCTAGGAAAAGCTTGCAGTACTGCACAAAGACATGCAGTGCTGGTGCCTTGCTTACTAGGGACCTCTAGGAGCAGTTTGCGGTACTGTACCGAGACATGCAGTGCTCATGCCTTGCTCACTAGGGACCTCTAGGAGCAACTTGCGGTAGTGCACCGAAATGTGCAGTTCTGGTGCCTTGCTCACTAGGGACCTCTCTAGGAGCAGCTTACGGTACTGTACCTAGCCATGCAGTGCTGGTGCCTTGCTCACTAGGGACCTCTAGATGCAGCTTGCGGTACTGCACTGAGACATACAATGCTGGTTCCTGGCTCACTACCCAAGCCTTTGCAATGCACTAGGTCTGGCATTACTGAAAGTATGAGCTATTGGTGTTACATTATTATTTGCAGCACCAATACCTCATGCACCTATCATGTCATTTCAACATTTTACATGACACATAATGACTTTTACATAGGTCCTCATAAGATATAGTAGTTGCCATGCCCAGTGACAGGTTCTAAGCGACCGGACCTAGTAACAGGTTACTAAGTGCTGTCACCCTGCAGTGTTTTCCATGCATCCTTACCAGGCAACCGCAGTTTCCAGGCACAACAATGATAGAACCCTGTCTCTTCCACTGAGAGGGGTGAAGGGTCATCTACTCTCCTGGGAGCTAGTCGCCTCGTCACCTCCGGAGTAAAGTGGTCATGCTGTCCGTAGATATTTTTCCACGTTGCCCTCAAGCCCCATAAAGCAAAAGATTGATGCCTGTAGTTTACTGGCCGCCTTCACTTAAAAGCGATTTGTCATACGTTCCCTTTGTGCTATGCACTTAAAGAGTACTTTTAATAATAAGTATATCAGATAAAGCAAAACATGCGCCTCCTTAATATTTTCATCCGCATATAGCTAGGAAATATTGATTTCCAAATTCAATGAGAGATCACACTTTAAATCCCTGTATGTTATTATCAATTGGCATACAACTGGTTATATCATTACTAGACAATGATATTTTGTTAAACCTCTGGAATAAACTGGAGTAAAAAGACATAATATTTCATCATACAGCCAGCAGAGTGCAGTGATTAGCCATTTTAAAACACCAAATAAGATACCACTAGTGAGATCAAATAAGGAGTCTCGTTGTTGCATCTTGTATGTCCGCATCAAAATTGTCGATAATAACATAGTCTACCTTGCTGTATTTATTACAGTGTAGGTCACATTCAGGTCGGGTCTGTTGGCTCAGTGAATTATTGTAATGCCTACAGAGTTCTGTTTGCCCCATAATCATAGCCCCGATTCCAGGCGTGACCTATTTCATTGCATATGCTTGTTTAAACAAATACTTAGCTGTAGTTACCAGTAACTGCCATGGTTTCTGCTGATGCTCACTCTGCTTACAAGACTTGCCCTTTTATGGGGCGAAACAAGACTTGTACCTCGAGGCAGCAATTTTTAAAATAAGATTGTTCCGCTGAAACAGTCTATTTTCGAAGACTGCTTGTGTCTTCCCTTTTGATCTCCCAACTGCACCTTGTAGCTTGGTGAGAATTTATTCACATAAACAATAGTAACAACTTTGTTGATTGGAAACATATGTGAGCTTGATTTCCTTGCATTTGTCAAGGGATCCCCTTGTTGGTGTGCTATGTGATTCACAGACTCTTAATTTAACATTAAATTCTCTTTCAGACTCTTTGAAAACCTGAACTTGGAGTTTTTGTTCCACAGTACAGAAAGAACATTCAGATATGAATTGACAACAAAATAGTTTAGTTGGGAAATAAGTAACCATGCAATATAAAGGTTAAATGATTTTGATTGATTAATTTTAAAATACCTGTTTCCTAGGGGAGTCAGGAAAATTCTTGGCTTCAGGTGTTTTGGTCAGGTTGGCAAAGGGAGAAGACATTTTCCTAGCCACATCTTTGAAAGACCTCTAAGGAGCTTCACTACTCAAAAACCATGACATCTTCAGCGCCAAGGTTTTCTGAATATATCAGATTGTGGATTGAATGAGTAAAATAGTTTTAAAGAGATTTAACTTTCAAAGTGATACATGTTCACACTAGTCCTTTTCCTTCCTTTCAGCAGCAATCTCATCTTGTCTTTCCCATTTTTGTTTACAAATAATGCAGCGTCAGTCAATGCATGTGTGAGAATGTTCATGATTTCGTAGTCAGCTGCTGCACAAAATACAGCTATACAGCAAACTTATTCTGCAAACTATTGTTTCCTAATAGTTTCAGACATCAGAGCCTAAAAAGTGCAATGCTTCTGTGAGGTATAGCCACTTCTAGGCGACGGGAATCAAATGTTTAAGAGATGCACTTCTACCTGGTGCCAGGAGAATCTTGTTATGTCTGAAACAGTCTTGTTTGAATGTACTTATTGTTGAGCAGCATCATAGTGTAATTCCAATATTCCCAATAGGCCGTGCGCATTGGAATAATGTATCCTGTAGATGTGACGTAGGACTTATGTCTACCAGGTCTCTATCGAATATATTAGACTTAATTGTGAGTGCCTGCTAGCTCAGAGGTCACTAGAAACTTTCTCGAGTTCACAAGAAGGGATTTAGTTTCTGACAACCGCATAAACATGACAACTTTGTTTCCCCTATATAAAACTTATCTTCAGAGTCGTGGAAATAATAGATAGATATTTTACTCAGTCATTCGTGCATGCTTCGTTTCACCAGAGTTTGCAGAGAAATAGACAGGCATTTTCAATAAAAGTATTTATTGAACAGTCTTCTTTTTCAAGCACAAGAAATGAACTGCTACAATCGTAATACTGGTTGCAAAATATAATGCATACAGTAAACAGAGTAGAATAAAATAATACTGTAAGAGCATTGTATGGTTCCTAGACCATAGATAAATACATACATAATTAACAAAGGCTAAAAGTACTCAACTGGTGCTTCTAAAATACGCCTACCCCGATGTACCTAACCTAGGTCGAGTACGAGGGAAGAAGTAAGTGAGGTGTAGCATAAATTTAGTATTCTTTGCCAAGAATCTATCCAAGATTTCTCTAAGGGTCTAATCCGCTCCGTACCTTGGTTTAGAATGAAGAAGGTCCTTCACAGGACTCGATTTCCCAACAACCCGCAAGGGTAGCTTGGAAACACTGGAGCTTGATTTCTCGGCAAGAGAAAAGACAGCGTCTCTCTCAGTGCGTCTGCTGGAGGGTCGGCACTTGCTGTAGCAGGATGTGTCGGACAAGTAGATAGTTGAACTGCTCCAAACCACTGTGTGTTTGCTATGGCAAGTATGGGCATATTTATACCTTGAAGGTGCCGAGTTTGACGTAAAGTTGGACATAATAACATCATCAAAGAGTCTCAGTTCTTTGAAAACTCCATGAGTTCTTGGACAAGTCAGTATTCGAGCAAGGGGAAGTCCCTAGCTGCTGAAGCCGAGTTTTCCAAAAAATCGTTGTGGATTTTCAGAACTAGTGGAAGTAGCCATGCCGTATTTGGACTGAATGAGCTATGTCTAAATAAAGCTATGATTTCTATGCCTATATAAGGATATGGTGATTTATACCTATATTAGGGCATGAATCAGGAAATTTACACTAGGGTCCTAAAATGCTATACAACACCCACTCCACGTTTATCATGTTCAACATTACTACGTTCAAGCACTAAAAACATATTCTAAAGCATGTGTTTACAATCCCACCCAAAAATACATTAAAATGCATTTGAAAATGGTTGTACATGAAAAAATTAGCATTTATACTGTAAGCATTTTAAAAGCAATGATTCCATCGTAAGCATATACTACATTTACAAATGCTAACCGAATCCATCATGAAATTACATTTATGAAATGGCTCTTAGTTACAGAAGAAAAGTCGAGACCATCCCATAGCAGAATATGCAAGCTATTTTGGTTTGCAGATTTAGGTCAATATTGTTTCTAGGAAGTATTTAAAGAATTCTTGTTCTCCAGGAATTGTTCTACTTTAAGCAGATTGCTTTGTGCCAAAGTTCATTGTGTTTGGAAAAAAAGTCAAATCAAAAATGAGAGTTCCAAAGTTAGAAGCTTTGTTTTGAAAAAAGTGAAGGTCGAATTTCAGAGTTGAATGAATGCTGTGTACTAACTTCAAAAGTTATTCTCGGTGTCAGGAGAAAACATGAATTTGTCTAGGCTGGCAAAGAAATCGTCTACCACAGTAGATGAAAGTTGAACCACTTCATTAAGTAGATCAATTGTACACAGATGAGAAGCAGCGCCGTCAGCGTCAGTCGCATTAGCAATGTTCGCAGTTGATGGTACCTGTGTGCCTGTTGGTCCACGTATCACACCTACAGCTGGAGTTGCCGGTGAGATCTCAATGAATGCCGTCATCAGGATTGGTAGCCGTTGGGGGCAACACAATACATGAGCCGTTACCGGACCCAGTAAAGCGTCAACATCCGTTGGCATTGCTGATGCAAGTGTTAGACAGATATCTAACACACATTCCTCTACACAAAGCAGGCATCGTAGAACAGGTAAGATGCAATCTTGCCAGATTGGTCTGAATGACGGGAACCATGTGGTATTCAGATCCCTCAAACGAGCCAAGCCAAGGATCTGTGTTATGCGTTCACGATACTGCATTGCCAGAAGAGCATTCTCCATGGTAATTTGGGTATCGCTGGTGACTGGACTTGCCATAATGAAGCAGAAGGAAGAAAATAAGTAACCCTGCTACGAGTCCCAAGATGAGAGGCAGGCCACCGAACACAGAGTGCACAAAGTTAGGAAAAATGCCTAGGACTGCTTCAAAGGGTGCTAACAGTCCCGAAAAAAATCATCTTAAATACATGTAAAATACCGCTGGTATCAGACATGTTTAAGATACGACCTAACATTTCTGCGAAATGTATGGGGCAGTTTGTTGATAATAATTCATGTATCTCGGCAGAGGACCTTGCAACTTGCAGATCATACGTATCTCTGGACGAGGTCAGTGGCACAGTTTTTTGTAAAAGAATGGCTTTCATTCTGCTTAACGTATCAATTCATATAGAAGAGATGTTCAGTGAAGGCCATAGTGGCGACTCCCCGTCTGTCTTAGTTTTTGGAAACAATACTTGCATACAACAAGTGACCCTGGCTGACACACTAACGAGATAGGCTGTCCCTGGCATCATTCTACAACAGCTGTGATCATTCAGCATTATGTAGCTTCCATTGGAAAGCTGCCTAAAAATTGGATCTATCACTGCTGCTGGGGAACCATGCAGGTGGCATGATAAGTTGTTTGCAGAACCCTCACAGTCTCCATATAAATAATGCCTTGACATAGAAGTGTTCCGCTTAATGTGGTTTTTCAATTTTTACCACTAAGAAATACCTCCTTTCCCCAACTCCAACATTTGTGTGTGTATGGTAAATTCCAGGTCAACTTTATGTACTCCTTACCCAACCTTTCATACAGGCCTGCTGGTATGTGTTTTAAGCAATACTGAAACTGGAAAATCTTCACTGGTATCGTGATGGTGCCATGTATTATCCATTCAACGGATGGTTTCTCAGAAATGGACAATGGTATTCTCCCCAGTTTTTCTATGCTCAGCACCATATAGTCTGCTCCCCTCTGTGCCAAAAAGATTTGTTTATCTGTAAGGTTATGTTGGAAATGGCCCTTTTTGCAGGGTTATCCCCAAACTTTTTGCTTCTTCCTCCCTGACCCGTGGCTGTTGGCAATAGGACTCTGGGTACTTTACCACTGCTGATCAGTGCTAAAGTACATATGCTCTCTGTGTAAATTGTTATTGCGATTGGTTTTCCATGATTGGCATATTTGTATTACCAAGAAGTCCCTAGTAAAGTGAACTGAGTGTGCCAGGGCTGGTGATTCAAATGCTACTAGTGGGCTTGCAGCACTGATTGTGCCACCCACATGATAGCCCTAAAATGGTGTCTCAGGCCTGCTACCGCAGTACCTGAGTGCAGTCTGTGAACTGCCATGTCCTCCTGGTCAGTGTCCCCAATGCCCAGGCCTAACCCTTCCCTTTCTGTACACATTGGTCACCCCTATGGAAGGCCAAAGGTACCCCCTTGGGCAGGGTACAGTGTATGTGAAAGGTAGAGCGTGTACTAGTGCAGGTGACATTGTAAGGCTATCTTGCCCCATAGGCTACCATGGGGAATGCTGGCTACAGTGGCTACCAGCATATTTTCCCATAGGAGCAAGATAGGACATAAAGTCTAGTATCCCTGAACTCAGAATTTAATAACAGATCTTTTAGGAAAGGTTGTTTTTAAATCCTGTGTTTGAGAACAGCACTTTTAGAAAGTGGCTGTTCTCTTGTCTGACCTTTCTGTGTGCCTTGGCCTGTTTGTGAATTGACTGTCCAGTTTGAGAGTGACTGAGGCTTGGGAGCCCCCAGCAGACTGGATGAGTCAGCCCTAGGCTGAATGACTGCATCTGCATCTTGAGTGGTGGGAGGTTATAGCACCTGGGACCTGAATAGGACTGTGCCTGCCCCCCACAGTGCTGGCCCCACCCCATGTGGTGCGTCTGATGTCTCTGCCCTGCACTGTGAAAGGTGAGAAGAAATCATGTCAACAAAGTGCTCCAGGGCTGTGCTTTCCCTCCACAATGCTGGCTCCACCTCCTGCTGAGCAGCTGACAACCCTGCCCCTCTCTCTAAATGGAAAGGAGAGGCCAGGAAAACAAAGTGCTCAAGGAACACCCAGAACTGGTTCAGACCGGGCTCGGAGCCCTCCTGCACAAAGGAAACAAAGACTTTTAGGGGTATAAGTACAGAACGCCAGACTACAGAAAATTTGATTATCCTGCAAACAAGAAGGAACCTCTGCCAAGGAGAAAGCTGGAAGACTGAACAAGAAGGACTGCCCTGCTGTGTGATGCTGGACTGACCTGCAGTTGCTTTTCTGCCTAGGAGAGGGGAAGGACTTTGATGTTGCTTTGTCCCTTTACTTGAAGGAATCTCCAAGGGCCTGTTGTGACCTGGCTCATTGTTTTGAAGTCCCAGGAACAAAAGGACTTCACCCCCAGCTTCCCTGAGCTCTGCTGAGAGAGCTCTGTCCTTCCTGGAGTGCTTGGGCCAGTTGTGGTGCCTCTGGAAGTGGTACTTGTGTTGGGAAGCTGGAAACCAAGATTTTAGAGACTTTGCTACAGAAAAGTTATTGCATTGCTCGCTTGCGGAGCGCATCCCCGACAGTGCGAGGAAATTCCCGTCGCTACGAAGGCCGAGATCATCGAAGCGCCTGTTGCCGCTGCCAAAGACGTCACATCCTTCGTTTGCGGGAAGATTACCATCGCTGCGAGCATCTGTTAGGGTTTGTGCACAGCAAAGAGCATGTCCCCTCTCATTGCACTAGTGGTCTCTGTTATAGCTCTCTTTAAACATACTACTGAAAGCCTTTCTTGTTATCTCAGTCCCTCCCTAAGACTTCTGTGTATGTTGCTCAATGTATTTACAAGTTTGGACATTGCTGTTTTGTTTGCACATTCAACCCTGCTTTTACCAAGGCTTATTTAGAAAACATTAGACCTTGCTTTTACCAAGGCTTATTTAGAACACTCCTCCCTAGGCCATGTGTGACTTCAACTCATTAGCATAATAACTGAAGCTCTGCACACCTGCTTGTGAGAACCACACCCAGTTCTTCGAACCACACCCAGCTCTTCGAACCACACCCAGGCCTGTCTATAAAAGGCAGCCCCTAAGCCTCACCCAGTGAATGTGCTCGTCTACCTCCCACTTACCTGAGAACAGATCCTTCGGTGCTGGCACTCCTGCTCTCTCCAGACCTTCATTAACTTCAACGGGCGTGGCTTCTGGCTCGTCCTTCTTCTGGTTTCCGGCTACTTCTTGTCTCAGCCCCTCTTCTGTCCACTGCAATCGACCTGCAAAAGAGAAAGAGGTCAAGGTTAGACTGATCAGTATCCCCTCTCAGCAACAAGTAAGTGCAAAACCGTTTATTACCTGAAAGAACTTTATCGGCGATTTCTGGATTCATGTAAAGACAATTTGGAACAAGCTATCTCCCACGAACTTTGTGGTTCAAACCCTTTGTTACAAGAATACTTTGTGGAACTTTGTGAAATAAACATTGTTTTACATGCAACTTTTTTAAGAATCGAACAGAGGAAACCATTGACAGCAAGGCAAACAGTAAATCAAGGACTTGCACAAATTACCTGCTGTAGTTTGATGTAAAAGTACAGTATTTGTTTTATAAAAAGTCTGGAATTGTGTGAAAAGTGAGTTTGCTATTAAGAATTTAGGCTTTAGGTATCTTAAGCTGAATGTTAGACGTTGGTAATTCTGATAATGATATTCATTTGATTTTACAGAAATAGAAAGCACATCCCAGACAGTAACACATTCCAAACATGGAAGCTTGAGACCAGGATCCAAGAGGTACTTTTAGAAGAGAATTTCTAATAAGATTAAGGTTTAGTCAGGAACACATTTAGGGATAGGTTGCACTTATCTGTTCTTTGTTTATGTTTCATTAGGCACCAGTTTCTACAGAAGTCAGAGAGGGCCGCAAATTTTAGCAGCTCTTCTACAGTGGAAACGCAAGAACGGTGTTGTCTCTCTTTTTTTATTTTATCCACTTCCCCCCTTCCCTTGAGCTTCTGGTTCTTAGTGCACTGTTTTAAAACTAGTGTGCTGGAACAAGCAGTTTCAGGGTGGGGTCGGACTGTCTTAAACCTCCATCAGAACTGAACAGAAACTCAGGTGAGCTGGGCTTTGACAGAAGCACAAGCCTTTAAAATATTCAGTTCTGTTGGACGATGAATGCCGGGAAAGAAACAGAGGGCATTGACGCCACGGATATGGCGCAGGCCCTAAACGAGGACTTGGCCCCTAATGAATCAGTGTCTGGCATCTTGCAACATATGCAAGAGGAAATAGAGAAATTAAAGTTGGAAAACACCTTTTTAAAACAGGATTTAAGCAGGTATAAACCTAGGGAATCTCAGTGGAACACAGCTTTTACGCCTTTGTTTAAAACCTCCTGAGAGACAGGGGCGTGAGCAAAACATTCAACTTTCCCCCCTCCAGTTGAGGTTACTGTTAATGCTCCTAATGCCGTGCCTTTAGCAGCACCTGAACGTTTTCATGGAGATAGTAACAAATTCCATGTTTTATCAATCAATGTCAACTACACTTAGTTTGTAAACCACAACAGTTCCCTACTGATGCTAAAAAAGTGGCATTCTTCTTGTCTTATTTGGGCGGTACAGCAGCCAATTTGTCAAATCCTTTCGTGGATAGAGATGATCCCATCCTCCATAATTGGAATCAATTTAAACGTACTATGACCAGCCTTTTAGCAAAACACACTTTTATGCAGGCAAGCGATAATGAGCTTTTAAATCTTAAGCAAGGTAACAAGGATTTATTGACCTATCTCACTAGTTTTAATCGTTTACTCACAGAGACACGTTGGCCAGAAGAAAAGCGTGTCTCCCTTTTTTATAAAGGTTTGAGAGACGAGTTAAAAGATTCGCTGGCTCATATCGTTGATTTGCCGAAGACTATTCTGACTTTGTAGATTTAGTCGTGAAATTGGAACACAGACTAGGAGAAAGAAAGGGAGATAAATCAAAACTGGAATCGTGGTTAACTTTTATTAGACATGAGAAGAAAGACACAGATAATAAACTCCCTGAACCTGAGCCTATGCAAATAGGGACACTCAGAGGTCCACTCAAGTTAGAGGAAAAAGAAAGAAGGACAAAACTTCAATTATGTTTATATTGTGGCAAGGCAGGACTTTTTGCCAGAGAATGTCCAGTAAAACCTAAAACTAAACGAAAGGGTACTGTTTCTTCTATCTCCTCAACTGAGTCGGGAAACGATTAAGCTCGACAAGGGGGGAGGTTACTTGTTCGAGAAAACATCTTAATCAAACCTCTAATTCTGCAGCCTTCATGGTAACGCACATACCTAGACATTTCATAATTCAGATCTTTTTATTTTGTTACTGCCCAAGTTAGACATTCTCTCCCTGTCCTACTGGACTCAGGAGCAACAGGAAATTTTGTGGATAATAAGTTAGCTAACACATTAGGTCTCCCTATTTGCCTAAAGCCTTGTCCAGAAGCAGTATGTGCAGTGGATGGATCAGAATTGACCTCTGGATTAATCACAAAACAAACAAGTCCCCTTGTCATGGTCTGTCAAAACGGGCACACAGAGATGATTAGCTTTGATCTGATAGATACCACTAATTATGACTTGATTCTCGGGGTACCCTGGTTAACAACTCATAACCCAAAAATTGATTGGGTGAACAGAACAGTTACTTTGGATTCCTCATTCTGTAGAACCAATTGCTATCAAGAAGCAGGTACAGAACAGAGCTCAGTAATACACTGTGCTAGTGTTACACAAGATGAACCAAGTCTCCCTCCTGAATATTCTGACTTTAAAGACGTTTTTGATCCAGTGAAGGCTAGTGTGTTACCCCCACATCGGTCATATGACTGCCATATAGATCTCATACCAGGGGCCCCTTCACCTAATAACAGAGTATATACTTTGACTGACGAAGAGACCAAATATTTAAGAACCTACCTAGACGACCTACTACAGTCTGGGTTCATCCGACATTCCACATCTCCGGTGTCATCTCCACTTTTTTTATCCCGAAGCCGGATAAATCTCTGCGCTTGTGTATCGACTATAGAGGATTAAATAAGGCTACAATAAAAAATAAATATCCTCTTCCTCTAATACCTGTGTTGTTGGATCAACTAAGACATTCTACTGTATACACTAAACTAGATCTGCGGAGAGCTTACCACTTGGTCCGAATAAAAGAGGGGGATGAGTGAAAGACAGCTTTCAAGACAAAGTTTGGTCTATTTGAGTACACAGTAATGCCCTTTGGGTTGTGTAATGCCCCTGTGGCCTTTCAATTCTTTATAAATGAGGTCCTACACAAATTCCTGGACGTTTGTGTCATAGTATACATAGACAACATCCTCATTTACTCTAAGAACCTGGGAGAACATACCCAAAATGTTTGTGCAGTATTATCAAAGTTAAAAGAAAATTATCTCTTTGCTAAATAAGAAAAATGTACTTTTAATGTCAGCAAAGTGGACTTTTTATGATACTGCCTGTCACCTCAAGGAATAATTATGGATGAAAAGAAAATTTGTGCTATTACTGATTGGCCAGAACCATCATCTGTGAAGGATGTTCAGAAATTTCTGGGTTTCGACAATTTTTATAGGAGGTTTATTTCTCATCTTGTAGACATTGCGGCTCCAATAACCACCTTGTTGCAGAAAGGGCAACGATTTCTTTGGTCTGATGAGGCGGATCACGCCTTTCAACTCCTGAAACATAAGTTCACTTCAGCCCCAATTCTGAAACATCCTGATCCTGACTTGCCATTGTTCTCTCTCAACGAGATACAATAGATGGCCAATTACATCCTATAGCCTTCTATTCCAAAAAGTTATTACCAGCTGAACAAAATTACACTGTGGCTGAAAGAGAACTATTAGCTATCAAAGTAGCCTTTTCTGAATGGAGGCACCATTTAATGGGAGCCAAGTACCCTGTTACCATCTTTTCTGACCATAAGAACCTACAGTTCTTTGGATCACTAAAAGCATTTACTCCACGTCAGATGCGCTGGTTAAATTTTTTTAGTACATTTGACTTCGTTATTACCTATAGACCAGGTGCACAACAAATTCAATCTGATGTGTTATCTAGATATGGACATACCTCAGACATTAAACAAGACAAAATAGGAGAACCCATTATTCCTCCCCAAAAACTTTTAGCACCAGTACAACAGAAGGATTTCATCACAGATCTATATAATGCACACATGCAAATGGCACCTCAAGATTGGTTAAAGGATTCCCATAACTCAATACAAGGAGGTTTATTGTATCACGACAACATGCTGTTAGTGCCCACCACAGAATTACAAACACAGGTGATAATTTGGCATCACGCTTCACCGTTGGCAGGTCATCCTGGCTGGGTAAAAACCCTGGAAAATGTGCGGAAACACTTTTGGTGGGACAATATGAGTAAGGACATTAAGCAATTGTCACTACCTGTGCAGTTTGTGCAAGACATAAATCTTCTCATAAGGCCCCTGATGGTTTGTTAATACCAATGCCATCACCCAAACAACCTTGGCACACTGTGAGTGTAGACTTTATTGTAGGTTTACTACCAGTAAAATCCTTCACAACAGTATTAGTGATAGTCGATTTTTGGTCTAAAATGGCACATTTTGTACCATTACGGAAATTGCCAACTGCGGCAGAATTTGCCGATATTTTTATAAGAGAAATTGTGCGTTTACATGGTTTGCCAAGTAAAGTGGTGTCAGACCGAGGTAGCCAGTTCAACTCTAGATTTTGGAAATAATTATGCGAAAAACTGAAAATAGATGTGGCATTATCCACTGCTTTCCATCCAGAAACAGATGGACAAACTGAACGACTGAACCAAACCTTACTTCAAACGCTACGTTGTTTATTGGCTGATTATTCTAGTGAATGGTTGGAAGCTCTCCCTGTAGCGGAGTTTGTTTATAATAATACTGAGCATGCAGCTCTACTTTGCTCACCATTCTATTTAATGCAGGGGTATCATCCGAGAGCTATACCCATTTCATTCAAAGATTCCCTGTTGCCTACAGTAACAGATAGACTAACGAGATTAGGTGACATACAAGACAAGGCCAGGAAACATTTATTAAAGTACAAAGAAAGCATGAAAAGACAAGCAGACAAACACAGATCTGAGGCCCCAATGTATAAAATTGGTGACAAAGTATGGCTCTCCACAAAGAACCTAAATATAGAGGTATCTCAAAAGCTGCAACCACGTTTCCTTGGACCCTTTAGTGTAACTGCCATAGTAAACCCGGTAACAGTAAAATTGGACTTACCAAAAGAATACCCAGTACATGCTACATTCCATGTGTCCTTGCTTAAGCCGTACAACCCAAATACGCGACCCGAACCACCACTTCCACCCATACCAATTAAGGGAAATCTAGAATATGAAGTGAAAAGCATAAAAGACACAAAAATAATTCATGGACGTCTGTTTTATTTAGTAGAATGGAAAGGATATGACGAAACTGGGATTTCATGGGAACCAGCGTCCTATGTACATGCCTCACGGTTGATTAGACAGTTTTATCTAAAAAAATCCAGGGAAACCCTGTCCAGAAGGAGGGCCTTTGAGGGGGCGACTGTTAGGGTTTGTGCACAGCAAAGAGCATGTCCCCTTTCATTGCACTAGTGGTCTCTGTAAGAGCTCTCTTTAAACATACTACTGAAAGCCTTTCTTGTTATCTCAGCCCCTCCCTAAGACTTCTGTGTATGTTGCTCAATGTATTCACAAGTTTGGACATTGCTGTTTTGTTTGCACATTGGACTTTGCTTTTACCAAGGCTTATTTGGAAAACATGGGACCTTGCTTTTACCACGGCTTATTTAGAACACTCCTCCCTAGGCCATGTGTTACTTCAACTCATTAGCATAATAACTGAAGCTCTGCACACCTGCTTGTGAGAACCACACCCAGTTCTTCGAACCACACCCAGCTCTTCGAACCACACCCAGCCCTGTCTATAAAAGGCAGCCCCTGAGCCTCACCCAGTGCTTGTGCTCGTCTACCTCCCTCTTACCTGAGAACAGATCCTTCGGCGCTGGCACTCCTGCTCTCTCCAGACCTTCATTGACTTCAACGGGCGCGGCTTCTGGCTCTTCCTTCTTCTGGTTTCCAGCTACTTCTTGCCTCAACCCCTCTTCTGTCTACTGAAATCGACCTGCAAAAAAGAAAGAGGTCAAGGTTAGACTGATCCCTTTTCAGCAACAAGTAAGTGCAAAACCTTTTATTACCTGAAATAACTTTATCGGCGATTTCTGGATTCGTGTAAAGACAATTTGGAACAAGATATCTCCCACAAACTTTGTGGTTCAAACCCTTTGTTACAAGAATACTTTGTGGAACTTTGTGAAATAAACATTGTTTTACATGGAACTTTTTTAAGAATCGAACAGAGGAAACCATTGACAGCAAGGCAAACAGTAAATCAAGGACTTGCACAAATTACCTGCTGTATTTTGATGTAAAAGTACAGTATTTGTTTTATAAAAAGTCTGGAAATGTGTGAAAAGTGAGTTTCCTATTAAGAATTTAGGCTTTAGTTATATTAAGGTGAGTGTTAGACGTTGGTAATTCTGATAATGATATTCATTTGATTTTACAGAAGTTTTACAGTAATAGAAAGCACATCCCAGAACAGTAACACATTCCAAACCTGGAAGCTTGAGACCAGGATCCAAGAGGTACTTTTAGAAGAGAATTTCTAATAAGATTAAGGTTTAGTCAGGAACACATTTAGGGATAGGTTGCACTTATCTGTTCTTTGTTTATGTTTCATTAGGCACCAGTTTCTACAGAAGTCAGAGAGGGCCGCAGATTTTAGCAGCTCTTCTACAATGGAAACGCAAGAACGGTGTTGTCTCTCTTTTTTTATTTTATCCACTTCCCCCCTTCCCTTGAGCTTCTGGTTTTTAGTGCACTGTTTTAAAAATAGTGTGCTAGAACAAGCAGTTTCAGGGGGGGGTCGGACTGTCTTCAACCTCCATCAGAACTGAACAGAAACTCAGGTGAGCTGGGCTTTGACAGCATCATCGCAGAGCCTGTCCTCGCTGGGTGAGATCACCGCACCGCTTGCTTGCGGACCGCATCACGTCACTGCGAACATCGCCGCAGAGCCATCGCATCGAGGAGCTGCGAGAGGGAGATCACCGCTGGATCGCACATCGTCGCCCCGGAGATCGTCACAGCCCCTACAGATCATCGCAGCGTGCTAGTGCGAGAACAAACTTCCTACGGAACCTACGTACTGGAATCCATACAAGTCATCGCCTTCCTCCCCATAAAGACCGGATTTGTCGCAACACGCCAGCTGCTGCAGCGGGACTGTCGCCAACGCCTCCCGATGGTCTCAGGGAGCAACGCATCGCTGGTTTTCAACCGCACCAGCTTCTGCTTTGGAACTTTGTCGCACTTAAAGGTACTGTTGGCTAAACGTGACGCAACTGTGAACTTTTCACGCAACTGTGGATTATTTTTATTGCAACTTTAAGAACTCTTCTGCAACCATATTCTTTAACTGTGTATGTTGGATTTTTGTTGTTTTGGTCTTGTGTAGTTTAGATTAAATACCTTTATTATTTAAAACTGTTGTGGAGTCAGTTTGTGGTGTTTTCACTGTGTTACTGTGAGTGCTAGTACAAATACTTTACACATTGCCTTTGATAAGCCTTGACTGCTCGTGCCAAGCTACCGAGGGGGGGAGCAGGGGTTATCTAAGAGTGTTTACTCCTTACCCTGGCTAGAAGCAAGGTTCCCTATTTGGACAGGGGTACCTACCTCTGCCAACTAGAGACCCCCAGTTCTAACAGGTTAAATACAGTAAACAATGACCTTGTGTTGATTAGACGCCAAGGCACATAGCCAGAACGAAGGTTTTGTAACGTCCAGCCCAGCAGCATTATAGAACGTAATTGAGACTGCCATGTTTTAAAAATTAGCAGGTCTTTTTCCATTATGTCTATGGGAGAAGGTACGTTGTTGTCCAAAGAATGGATTCTGGACGACAGAGTTGTTAACCCATTGTCAACTACAGAGAGTGCTTTTTCTAAATTAATACGATCAATTTCTCGTATTCGCCTTGCAGTTTCCATTTGCGTGACTTTGCATGCTTCATTGTAAGCAGCGTAAATACCGGCGTATATGAATCATTTATGACGTGGTTTGCGAGGTCCAAGTAAGAATTCTCGTAAATCAATGTAATTTTTAAGAAAAGTTAAGTGTTGCTTTATTTCTGGGAGTGTGGATTTTTGTAGCCAGTCAAGGCACGGTTTCCCTACACTGTAAGTTGTTATTATCCCTGGATGTTGTCTCTGGATATATCTTGGATCTGGCCTAGTTACTGTAAATCCTTGTGTCTTGTCCAGGAATCTATCTTGACAGTTATCCGTGTCTGTGGGCCAGATTAACCATTGTTTCCATTGAGGATTAGTTCTGTTTTGTTGTAAAATATAATTTACGTCTACCTCCTCATCTGTAGTTCTATTACTATCAGGTGTGGGCTTAGGTATTGACGGTTTGTTTAAATCTTTTATCTTAGCCAGGCCAAGACAAAATGTCTGTTGAACAGTTTCATTTAAGAACAGTATTTGTTCTGGGATGATGCAGGCTCTGAACAATGCTTCTAAACCTTGTACCTGCCAGTCTTTTGTGCCCCAAACAGTTTTTGTCTCAATGTTGTCTTTCCAAATGTCAAAGCCTAATGTGGATAATTAAGCATAAAAGGCCTGCAGAATAAATCTGTTTAGTATTTGTTAACATACTTTTCATGCCTGTCTTGTTAACATTTTTAAAGTAAAAGCTTTCTGAATTTGTGACATTAAAACCTGTAAAGTATGGAAATTTTCTTTAGAATGTTTTAGAGCTACCTTTTGGTGGCGTTGGACAATGTTCCCATTGATTATAAGTTAAAACATTTCTATGGTTTGCAGATTTGTGCAAATAATGATGACCAAAATGATTAAAACAATTAATTTCTTCATAATTTGATGAACCTTCTAAGTATTCATGTTTTGCAAATTTTGCTGACATTTCTAAGTCTGTCATCATGTTATTAACAGTTTTGAAGTCCCGAAGTCTCAAGCATCAGAAAATGTACTTGGTGAAACAAAATCACTCAAGGAAACCTTAAATTGCTGTAGAATCTTCAACAGCTCAACCGGGCCATAAATGTCATAATCAGTTCTATCCCATGCTATTCCACCAGGTAGGGGAAGGGCTGTGATGTTCACTGATGACAGTTCTCGTTGTTCACGATGAGATGATTTGTGTGGTTTCAGGAGCAAGTTGATGTCTTACTTGACGTGTCCATTTTACTATATTTTCCATCTATCAGCTTTCCTAAACTTAAAACAAGAATGAGCCATAGTAGGAGAAAAAGTATACCTAACCCAATCCATAATTCAACCCATGGTGAAACCAGATATGTATTTGTAAGCTGATGACCAAGTTCTGTTAATTGTTCCTTGAAAGTTTTGTTGGTTGGTGTTGTTTCAGGCTCACTGGGATCCTCAGAAATGGTATCAAAGTTGATGAAATAGCCAGATGCAGTTCTGTCAATTGTTGGTATAGCATCCGGATTATTCGAAATTTCTGGAGCTGCTTGTTCCCTTGACATGTTAATATAGTCAGATGCTACATCATTGTAGATGGGAGTTTCTTGACAAACTGTATTTGGGTTTCAAGAGGCACAAATTCAGTTTGAAACTCTTGTACAGTAGCAAGATTTGGTCTTCTGCTACATCTCTGGAGTCCACTAGGCCTACTACTTATTATCGGCCACATGATGTGGTTCTACCAGGTCGATTGACACAAACCGGTTCTCCTTTCTTCCAGCAAGGGGCGGCAGTAACACTGTTCTTGATCATTGAATTGCTAGTACAGGTACAGCTTTTCTATAAGAAGGCCCAAATTCCTTCTCATCTGCTATTTTCTCTCCGTCCAATCTTTGGAAACCAGACTGGTCTTGCTAGGACAGGTGGTTTTTCTTCAGAGGTCGTTGGCTTTTGTATTGTGTTGCTTAGACTTCTTCTTGTTTCGTTTAAGTCCTGTAAAACAGCCAAACGATCTTTAATATCAAAGGGTTTTTGTTCCACCACTGAAGTATGACCATCATTCTAGTACCAAAAAAGATTTCATATGGAGTGATTCCACCCAGAGAATTTCTTGGCAGGTTATTAAGACTACGTTGGACCCTTATTAGATGTTTGACCCACCCGTCACCCGAACCTAATACCCTAGCTGTTATAGATTGCTTTATGTCACAGTTTTTTCTTGCCACAACCGAATTTCCCTCCGGATGGAATGGACTTGAGTACCGCAATGCAACGCCCAAAGTGGACATGGCCTTCTTGTAAGCCCGAGAGCTTAAAGCAGGACCCTGGTCAGAATGTAGCGTGCCGATTGCGTATGTGCCGATAAAGACTCGCAAATCTTTTATAACAGTTCGGGCGTCAGCCGAGCGCTTAGGCCACATCCAAATGAATCTTGTCCTAATACTTTTGGGAATGCTTTTGTCCATAGGGACGTCTAAGTGTCGATAGTCTGATGCTACCTAACAATGGTGTCTGTACCGGGCTGGCTACACTGTAGTCAGGAATCTGGTGGCGCTCTTAGCTGTGATCTTTGTAACAGTCATCGCAATTAATTCCAAATTCGTAAATGTGGGCATTCATCCCTGGCCACCATTACATCTCTTGTAATTCTAGTAGAGATTTAGAGCTCCCTTGATGTATCAGACCCTCTCCCATATGTGCTGCTTGAATCAAAGCACCTCTCCGATCCCTGTTTAGGATTACCCTATCCCCCACTCCAGGGATTCGAGCAAAAGGAATGGAGTTTGCATCAATTATGTATGTATACTCGAGTGGAAGGTTTAGAGGTAACACAGCTTTGCTGCCTTACCTTGTGGCATTAACAGTGAGCATGGTTTCACTGTCTATTGTTGTTTTTGAGCGAGTGATTGCAGCTACGGAAGCCAATGTATTCCCTTCAACGTGAACGCCATCACGCTGATGACTCAGTGTATGGATCATGTGAGTCTTTTGTAGTTCTTTCTGTAAAAGAACTACTTGTTCCCAAAGCATTTTATGCTTGATCGTGCCACCTTTTGCTTCTTTAAAACCATTTTGAACCCAGTTTTGCAGATATTCATTGTAAGACTGGATGCAGTAATACGAATCGCACACTATGAGTGTGGAGAATTCACGATCGGTATTTTCAAGCGCCACCTTGAAAGCCTGTAGTTCAGCTCGCTGAGCTGTACAATCTCAGAGAGATTGAGTTTTTGTGACCATAGGTCTAAATTTACCATCGAGCCAGCGATCTTTAACAATCGCGCACGCAGCACTGTAAGCTTGTTTCCCCCAACTGCAGGCTGTGCTGATCCGTCTGTATATATTATACAGCCGTAACGTTTTAGAGGCAGAATTTCAGTGTGCAGAGGATATTCTTGTTCGTATTGGAGAAATTCTTGTGTCTCCAAGTACGGGTCAAAACGTATTCAACGTCTGTCGCAGCAAGAGAATTAACCCATTGTATCCATCTCGGATGTAGAGCTTTCGCATTTTGAATGCTTGCCTCTGTCACTGCTTCCAAGGCAGGTACAGGTGTAACGACTTTTATGCGTTTACCCTGTGCGAGGGCTCTCTTTCTTGCTACTGCAGTTTGAACCTATGTTCATTTCAGCTTGTGTGTATTAGTGTGATTTATAAGCTATTTGTAACTTTTCACCTTCATTAAAGGTTAGGTATGTGAATCTGCATCTCCCCGTTATGATTCGGATTACAAGGTTGCGTTCATTTACGCCTGTCTGTAAATGTGTTGTTGCTAACATGTCTGTTTGCACTGAACGCAAAATTTCTGTGTGTTTTTGAGTCCAATTAGTAGGTTTGAAATCAGGTTTGATTAATTTGTAGAGCGGTTTAGCCCTTTCTGCGTAGTTTAGAATGTAAGTTCTTCTGAAATTCAGGAATCCTAGAACTGACTGCAAGTTTTTTAGCATTTTTGGAGGTTGGAGCAGCGCACATTTTTCTAAAAGGTTTGCTGCCAGGCTTTTGCCTTCAATTGAAAGTTCGTATCCCAAAAATAGGACGTTGAGGTGGGCAATTCTTGATTTTTTAAAGTTGAATTTATACCTTTCAGAGGCGAATCCAAGTATTATGGTATTCAACCTGTTCAAGTGCCTGTCCAAATCATCATCTGTAAGATAGATGTCATCGACATACGATAATGCCTCATCATCATAAGTTTGTAGTAATTCTGTTACTCTGGCTGAAAATAACCTTGGACCATTCTTGAATCCCTGGGGGAGACGACAAAAGTGTTGTTGTGTCCCCATTATTGAGAAAGCGGGCAAGTACCTGCTTTCAGGTGCAATGTTTTGACAGAAGAAACCGTTTGAAATATCTAATGTCGTCTTATATTTTTTGCGCACAATGTTATCCCATCAGTGCTGCACTGTGTGCATTTTATACTGCAAAGATTTTGCAACAGGAATTTAAATGTCTGTAGTCCAAACCAGGCGATACGTATTGTATGGTTAGGAGACAGGAAACAAAGGATTGTTCATGGACGAGGTGCATGTTTCAATCACCCCTTGGTATTCAAGTTGATCTAGGATCTCCCTGATGTGTTTTTTAGATTCTTGTTTAACTGGATACTGCTTCTGAGCAGTTGGTTGATTTTTTAGCTGGATCTTATGGTGAGGAGAATCCTCATACCATCCCATATGATTTTTTTTAAATATCTTTTTATTTATAAACAAAAACAATAACACAAGCATCTGGTGACTGTACACTTTAATACATGTGTACAAAATACATAAATTATATATGCATTACCAACCAACACGTTATTCATTGCTGATGTTAAGGTAACTACGGAGTTTCCAACACTTCAACTTCGGTCCGCACAGTAGGAGGGGCACAGATATCTCCTCTGTTACTATTCCATGGAACCCAGATCTTCCCCCACTTCCCGGGACGACCCCTAGCCACCTACACCGATCTTTCTCTAAACATGTTCCAGTCAAGGTCCTCCATCCATTTCCCTATGTGAGGCACCTGAGTAGCACTCCATAATTGTGCGATATTACGTTTTGCGATCATGCATGCCAGAGTCACCCATTGTTTCCCGTGTGTAGTGAGGTCAGAGGGCTCCCAGACATTCAGAAGACAACGTCTAGCCTCTATGTGTACTTCCACTCCCAACACCTCCCGCAACTTCTCATGGATCATGACCCAGTATCGCTGTATTTCGGGACAGTGCCACAGTATATGTAGGAATGATCCTATCTCTCCACATCCTCTTCGACAGCTTTCATCTTCAGCCAGACCCATTCGCACCAATCCCGGACCTGTCATATAGTATATGTGTAGGATTTTCAATTGCACCAATCACAACCTCATGGGGATAGCCACTATCTTGGGGGATGACACAGCCTCTCTTCAGTCCTCATCATCAATGACCAGACCATCCGTGCTCCACTGTTCTCTAAGCACCACCAACTGATCCTCCATATTATTAATACATTTTCTGTAGATCAGTGATATGGTTTTGGTAGGGTGGTGCCCATCTAATATTCTGTCTTCCAGCGGGGAGGCCTCAGGCGGCTCGGTACCTCGGGGGATGGTGGCCGTTAAAGCGTGTCTCATCTGGAGATATCTGAATTTTTCACTCTCATTTAATTGCTAATTTTGCTGCATCGCCTCGAATGAAAGGACCCCGTCCTTCCCCCAAACATCTTTAACCCGTGAGATCCCAATGAGATCCCACCGGTCTAAGCCCTTCGATCTCCATAGGTTCCCAAGAGCCTCTGAGCTCCACAGGGGGGTGGCCAATGTAATCCTTCCAGCCCACTTGAGATATCGATTAGTGCATGCCATACCCCGACCGCGTGTGCCGCCGGTCCAATTAGAGGAATCCCGCCCGGTTTGGCATATAGAGCTCTCATATAATCTCGTCCGGGCATCTGGCCCCTGTCCATCGCATATCCGGGGTCATATCATGGTTAATCAACGCAAGCTGGGAGGCCCAGTAATAAATACCATACCAGGGCAATGTAAGTTTGGAGAATGCAATACGTGGCCTTCCCTCCCAAAGGAGCCGTCGCTGGAGCGACTCTATCTCTCTGAAGTATGAAGAAGGCACCGGGTCCATACTGTTTTGAAGTGCATACAAAAATCTGGGAAGCGCCATCATTTTGAACAATGTGGCACGACCCAGCAGAGAAAGTGGCAACTCTTTCCATTTGTCCCCATCCCGGCAGAGCCGGGCCAGTGGGGGACCCAAATTATTGTCGTATCGCAGTGTAGGGCCCAATGTAATGTATATCCCCAGATATCCAAAGCCCGCAGTCTCCATCCGCAGGGGTCATGAACTCGGGACAATGGGTGGGTCTCCGCTGAGAGCGAAGAGAACTGACTTCGTCCAATTAATGGCGCATCCTGAATATCTCCCAAATATTGAGAGGATGTCCAAGAATGCAATCAGGGAAGCACGGGGGCAGTCAAATAGAGCAGGATATCATCAGCGTACAATGATATCTTGTCTTCCCAGTCTGGCGACCATCTCAAACCTCTAACTGATCGATCCCATCTAACCCAAGCCGCGAGCGGCTCTAGTGCCAATGCAAACAAAAGTGGGGAAAGTGGGCATCCCTGTCTCGTACCACGTCCCAATGGGAAATCAGCAGATTTGTGATTGTTCACTATGACTCTGGCGAGGGGTTTCGAGTATATTAGGCGAACCCATCCAATAAATCCCGGCCCAAAGCCCAATTTACTAAGAGCCGCAAACAAATACGGCCACTCAACTCTATCAAAGGCCATCGCTGCATCCAATGCAGTGAATAACCTCAACGTTGGCTATGCGCTGGTCTTCCTCCCTGCTTTCCTGATAAATATCACGCAGGAAAGGTGCCAACTTGTTGGCATATGGTTTGTATAGCTCAATGGGGATCCCGCTAGGGCCGGTGGCTTTACCCGACTTCACCCCTCTGAATGCCTGAGCAACTTCATCATTAGTCAGGGGAGAATCTAAGAATTTCCGGTGTTCCTCGGACAGCGACGGCATTAGGATATCTCGCAACATATCCGCATTCTCATTCTCAGTGTATGTATTCGCTGCTGTATAAACCCGGCTATAATAGGATGAGAACACCTCCACAATTTCTTGAGGGTCCGTGATTTTGCCCAGATCCTCCGTGTGTAATTCCGGCACCAGTCTGGTCGACCTCTCCCCCCTTTCGAGCCAGGCAATCAACTTCCCCGCCTTATCCCCATGATCATAGATCCTACTTTGGGTGTCTGCGCATTGCTCCTTTGCCTTCCCCCTTGCCAAGCCCTTATATTCATTCCTAAGTAGTTTCAGTCTGTTGCACCTTTCCGTTACCTCATTCGACAACTCCTCCCCCTCCATTCTCGCTAGTTCCATCTCTACTCTGTCTACATCCGCTCAACTTTTTTTCTTCTTCCCTGAAATCAGAGACAGCGCCTCCCCCCGGATCACCACCTTTTACACCTCCCACAGGATACTTGCAGATTCTACTGTCCCTTCATTAGATTGAAAATACCGATCCGTAGCTTTGCCGATCGCTTTCTTAATGGCCGGAACTTTAAAATGCCACAAGTTTATGGGGGCAACTCTACCCTCGTCCCCTTGACCCGTTTCTATGCGAATACAGACTGGCGAGTGATCAGAGATCCCTCTGCCCAAGTGTCGCACCTCCCTGATTCCATCTGACTGCGACACGGGAACCAGGACGTAATCTATTCTAGAGAGTGAGCCATGGGCAGCCGAGGAGTGGGTGAAGTGTACCTCATGCGGATTCCGTAGTCTCCAACCATCAATCAAACCAGTCATCTCCACAAAATCACTCAACCATCGGCTAGAAAGTGGCAACACCCGGGGAGGAAATCTATCCATCTCACTATTCATAACTGCATTGAAGTCCCCCCGACAATTAAAATACCAAGGGGCAAAGTCAGAAAAATCCTAGACAGATCTCTAAAGGTTTCAGTTTGGAGGGCGGGCGGGACATATACAGACAATAAAGTCACCGTTCTTCCCTCCCACAGCCCTGATACCCCAACATATCTACCATGGCAATCTGTCCAGGTAGCCTGAATTGTCATTGGAAAAGACTTTCTCATTAAAATCCCCACCCATCTAGATCCGGAGGTAAATCCAGCGTGAGCGACCATTTTTTAACCTCCCCAATGCAACGCCATACAACGATTCCCAACAAGATGCATTTCCTGTAATAATACAACATCCGGTGAATGTCTCCTAACCAGTTGGTTGACCATTCCTCGCTTTATCTTGTCACCCAATCCATTAACGTTCCAGCTGAGTGTAGTAATCCCCATACCCTGTTTAACAGGCGTCATTTTGGTGGTAACTCCTAACTAAGTCTCTCGATGCATGTGAAACACCACAAAAACAAACAACAATCGGCAACAATACAATCATTTTACACAAAAGCGAATTTTCAAATATCCCCGAACATCCCCATACTCCACCCCCACCCTGCACCCCTGCCTGCAGCTAGCAGGCATCCCCAACTAGCAGTGTGCCTGTCGCCCCAAAACTACACTACAGCTAACTAAAAGTAGTAAATGGAGGAGGACCTCAAGCCAGGCTCGCCCCCCGCCCCCACGGCATTTCTTTATGGACTAACTCCTATATGAAATGTTACTACATACGTTATAATGTTCTATCATTGCTTCACCCCACCCCCACAAAATAATATCCGGACGATTACTGCTCCTCCGAGGCAGCATTGTTTTGGGCCTCAGCTTCAGCTGCGCAAGTATTGTCCAACCAGTCCGCTGCTACTTCAGGATTATCAAAGAACACAGCCTGCCATTATGTTCCACTCGTAGCCGGGCCGGAATCATCATGGCATACTTCATGCCTTTGTCCCGCAATCTCTTCTTCACTGCAAGGAATCCCTGCCTCTGTTTCTGTACAGTTTGAGTGAAGTCCGGATACAAGGACAGTGTCGCATTTTCAAATTTCAACGGGGCCCAGAGCGGGCCGCCTGCAATATCGCATCACGGTCTCCAAAGTTAAGAACCCTTGCAATCATAGGACGAGGGGGAGCCCCGGCTCGAGGCCTACCCCCAGGAACTCTATGGGCACGTTCAATCGTAAAAAAAGTTACTGAGGCCTTTCAGCTGCAGATATTTAAGAACAATATTTTCCACGAACAGGTCTGGTGTGGGACCCTCTGACCGCTCAGGCACCCCCAGTATGCAGATATTATTGCACCATGCTCTCCCTTCAAATTCATCCAGCTTCTGATCAGTCTGAGTCCTCGATGTTTTGAGGTCACGCACCTCTTGCTGCAGAAGATGTACGTCATCGACAAGGCTAGCGGTTTTGATCTCAAGCGATTTCACCTTCTCGCTCTCCTTATTGAAATCTTCTCTTATTAGCCCAACCTCGACTGTTACAGTGTCGATCTTATGGTCGAGGGCCTCCATTTTCTGGCCCAATGTCGTCTGTACCTGTTAGGGTTTGAGCACAGCAAAGAGCATGTCCCCTCTCATTGCACTAGTGGTCTCTGTAATAGCTCTCTTTAAACATACTACTGAAAGCCTTTCTTGTTATCTCAGCCCCTCTCTAAGACTTCTGTGTATGTTGCTCAATGTATTCACAAGTTTGGACATTGCTGTCTTGTTTGCACATTGGACCTTGCTTTTACCAAGGCTTATTTAGAAAACATTGGACCTTGCTTTTACCAAGGCTTATTTAGAACACTCCTCCCTAGGCCATGTGTTACTTCAACTCATTAGCATAATAACTGAAGCTTATGAGAACCACACCCAATCTTCGAACCACACCCAGCTCTTCGAACCACACCCAGCCCTGTCTATAAAAGGTGGCCCCTGAGCCTCACCCAGTGCTTGTGCTTGTCTACCTCCCACTTACCTGAGAACAGATCCTTCGGTGCTGGCACTCCTGCTCTCTCCAGACCTTCATTGACTTCAACAGGCACAGCTTCTGGCTCTTCCTTCTTCTGGTTTCCGGCTACTTCTTGCCTCAGCCCCTCTTCTGTCCACTGCAATCGACCTGCAAAAGAGAAAGAGGTCACGGTTAGACTGACCATTATCCCTTTTCAGCAACAAGTAAGTGTAAAACCTATTATTACCTGAAAGAATAAACATGGTTTTACATGGAAATTTTTTAAGAATCAAACAGAGGAAACCATTGACAGCAAGGCAAACAGTAAATCAAAGACTTGCACAAATTATCCGCTGTATTTTGATGTAAAAGTACAGTATTTGTTTTATAAAAAGTCTGGAAATGTGTGAAAAGTGAGTTTGCTATTAAGAATTTAGGCTTTAGTTATATTAAGGTGAATGTTAGACGTTGGTTATTCTGATAATGATATTCGTTTGATTTTACAGAAGTTTTACAGTAATAGAAAGCACATCCCAGAACAGTAACACATTCCAAACCTGGAAGCTTGAGACCAGGATTCAAGAGGTACTTTTAGAAGAGAATTTCTAATAAGATTAAGGTTTAGTCAGGAACACATTTTAGGGATAGGTTGCACTTATCTGTTCTTTGTTTATGTTTCATTAGGCACCAGTTTCTACAGAAGTCAGAGAGGGCGGCAGATTTTAGCAGCTCTTCTACAGTGGAAACGCAAGAACGGTGTTGTCTCTCTTTTTTTATTTTATCCACTTCCCCCCTTCCCTTGAGCTTCTGGTTCTTAGTGCACTGTTTTAAAACTAGTGTGCTGGAACAAACAGTTTCAGGGTGGGGTCGTACTGTCTTCAACCTCCATCAGAACTGACAGAAACTCAGGTGAGCTGGGCTTTGACAGTACGCCAGTGATGGCCACCATATGATCTGATAAGGTGGGTGCCTCTGCCGTGGAGGCTCCTCTCTCCACCTCCGCTTGCGACTTCTTAGGGTCCGCTGGCGATCCTTTTGGTTGAGTGTATTTCTCCAGAGTGTTAGTCTGTACGTGTCTGGGCGTCCTGATCCGATTTCGACACCATCGGGACTCACACACTTTATCACCACCTCTCACCAGATTTTCCTAGGCGATGTGCACCAAGACTATCGGTCAGGCCTTCGTCGGGGCGATCGATCTCTCGACACCGATCCCGGCGCTCCAGTAGGCCATTCACCCACACCGAAATGACTCAGATGGTTAGGACGACCCTCATCTGCAAGTCAGTGGGCTCCAGGGAGTGGGAAGGGAAGAATCAGAACATCTCAATGTCTGTCACACCTCTGCTCCGCCGCTCAATACCGAGGGTCCAGTTGCAGGCCTGCGTCTCGGTAGGCCTCTCCTGACAACTCCCACGATCCGCGGACCAGCACGGTGCACCACAATGAAACATCTGAAAACCGGGGGCAATTTTCAAAATTGAGTCGGAAGGCATCGGGAACTTCCGGTCTCCGGCAGCCGATGTTGTTGCATTCACCTTCCGGTTAGCCAAGAACCACAGGTCCCGGTCCGACCATGGAAGTAGGCCCCAATATGTCCTTCGATGTTACTTCGCCCGAGTACATCGGAGGAGAGTCGTTCGAAGCTTGACCGAAGTCACTTCGAATCCCACACCGGGGAGTGGGGTTGAGGAACAGGATAATTCACAGGATTATGCCGGGGGCGAGGGAGATCGGCAGAGCCGACTCTCTATGCGGCCATCTTGGTCGCTGGTTAGGCTCCCCCCCCCCACATGATTTTTATATAATGCTGGAGCCTGGGTTACAGCCCATTTTCTTGCATAGGTGTATTTTTTATGAATAGTAATATGATTTGAGAAGGCTGGCATAATGATCTCTTCGCCATGTGGGTCCTCTCTGACAAATTCAGGTGGCTAGTCTTTTTCTGCCAGAAGAATGTCATAACCCTTAGATAGTTTTTCCCAAAAGAGTGCTTTTATTTTCTTAGTTATGTCCCCTCTATTCGGAGTGTTACTTCATATAACTTATGTGGTACACTAACCCTGATATCTGCAGTTTCAACCTGAAGGCATTCATTCAGGTTCACTGTCTCCAAATGATCCTTCAGGATCTTGCGAGCTATGGTAACCTCTTCTGCGCTGTCCAGCATTGTCTAGGACCACTCCCCGTTCTTGAGTTGAGGCCTCAAGATTCTCGGCATGTCTGATTTTTAGACTTACTACCATCTTTTTGGTGAATTGAGTATTCTTATTTTTCAGAACGTGTTGATCATCTTTGGACTTCATGCGTTCTTCCTTGTGTTCTGATCGTCCTCTTCTTTCAGATTTCTGCGAGGAAGTCTGAAAGGCACGAGAGGAACGTGTATCAGTATCTTGATATCTATCAACTTTTCTCAAATTATCCCTGTTTCTGAGGTTATACCTCTTTTTCAGATGGCTCCTTTTGAGGAGACCTACCTCTTGATTGAGAACGCTTCTCTTTAGGAAGTGTTTGTCTAGTATTTTCCCACTTCTTTTTAGGAGTAGTGAGTGTGTTTTTAATAAAAACTTTTTCAGGATTTTCTGTTAGTTCGGGCTTTATTGGTTTCCCTCCCAAACTATCTCTTCCTCGTTCTTCATAGGATTTTTCTATTATTCTGGCCAGTTCATATGGTTGATCAGTTACATCAAGTTCTTTTCGTTTTTGGCGGATTGCCACTGATGCTGCTTCACCTTTAATATTAGCTAATATTATAGCTGAGACCTGCTTGAAATCTTACAGCAATTTCATACCCAGATTTAAAGCAGGCTCTGCCTCGTATCCATTTTTAATTTGTTGCAGGACATCCGGTATCACCGCCATGGACGGAACACCATGTGTTTTTGTGTAGATTGCAGCAAAGACTGTACCCCAAGTGTCACAGTCTTCCAGGTGTGGTGCAATCCCCATTGGTAAACAGATTGTAAGAATCCTGTGTTTCTCATGAGGTGTACTATCGGGAAATACTGCCTCGATCTGAGTAATTTTTTGAGCTAACCAGAATGGAATGTGTTCACTTTTTGTGGGTAATTTACCCATGACTGATTATATAGTCTGTGGTGTAATTTTCTTTGTGTTCCCCTGATGAGGGGTGTGCTGTGGCATTCTTATAGCAGGTTGTACTGATAGTGTCCGCATGACGTATTGTACCAATTGTCAGTGGATTTTAATAAATTGTTTTAGCTGTGTGTTGTAATGTACATGTCTTGTACATCCTCCCTGTGTTTTCCCCCTGCTGTCCTGCTTGGCCCTTGATGATGTAATTGGAATGTTGGTGGGTTGTTGAGTAAGCAGATGTCAGTTGGCTTGAAGGGCTGAGCAGTGGAACTGCTCCTGGTGGGGTCTCTTGATTATCTCTAATAAACTTATGATCCTAATTTACATACAGACTATGGATCTTCTTTGATTGTAACACTGGCGACGAGGACATGTGATTTGTTTTGCATGTTTGCTTATTTTACATTTGTTGATTTTGATAAAAGGGGGATGTGTTGTAATGTACATGTCTTGTACATCCTCCCTGTGTTTTCCCCCTGCTGTCCTGCTTGGCCCTTGATGATGTAATTGGAATGTTGGTGGGTTGTTGAGTAAGCAGATGTCAGTTGGTTTGAAGGGCTGAGCAGTGGAACTGCTCCTGGTGGGGTCTCTTGATTATCTCTAATAAACTTATGATCCTAATTTACATACAGACTATGGAGCTTCTTTGATTGTAACACTGAGCTAATAGTTCTGGACCTGTCATTTGTTCAAAGGCAGGGTGTGGTGTATAGCTAGCTAGTACCGGCCATGTTGCTTCCGGTGTACCTAGTGGACCAAGCCTGGTAATGTGATTTTGATGTTGTAGGGCGCCTTTAAACCAGAGCTGATGCTCTTGGTAAGTTAGTGGAATTTGAAAGTCCTCGAAAGGAACGTATTCCGCTGGATGTTCCTCTAGCTTATAGAAGTGGGACACATATGTTGTTGGATTTGCTTGTGGAAAGATAATCCATGAATAGAATACCTCTGTCTTTCGATATTCATGTGCCTCTATGACAAAAATTACCCTACTCTCTTGGTGATAGGCCATTTTCTATGAGCTTTGTAGCTATGGTTTTCTGCACATTTTCCGGGATGTTTATAGCATCCGTGTCGTCATGTCGGAAACCTGTAACGTCAAGACCTGGTTGGTTTGCATTTACTGCATCTCTACTGTTTTCTTCGTCACTATTCGACATTATGTTGAATGTCTTATGGAGCAAGATTCAAGGAAATAAAGATAAGGTGCACAATATTTTGGAACACTGTATCCTTCAAAGTTGAACAAACCAAAAACTAAAATATAGGATTTTTCTTTCTATTCAGTAATGGCGGATATTTTTTCCTTTAACCCACTCCAGACGTCTTTTGGAGTATTTTACGGGATAAGGGGGTCTCTGTGAAAAGCAGGACTGAGTTACTCTAGTATCTAGAGTTAAATTAGTGCCTTACCAAACGTTGGGTGCCATGTAGTGTAGTTCCTATATTCCCAATAGGCTCTGCGCATTGGAATAATATATCCTATAGATGTGACGTAGGACTTATGTCTACTAGGTCTCTATCCAATATATTAGACCTAATTGTGAGTGCCAACTAGCACAGAGGTCACTAGAAACTTTCTCGAGTTCACAAGAAGGGATTTAGTTTCTGACAACCGCATAAACATGACAACTTTGTTTCCCCAAGATAAAACGTATCTTCAGAGTCGTGGAAAAAATAGATAGATATTTTACTCAGTGATTCGTGCAAGTTTCTTTTCACCAGAGGTGCAGAGAAATAGAGAGATGGGCGTTTTTAATAAAAAGGTATTTATTGAACAGTCTTCTTTCTCAAGCAAAAGAAATGAACTGCTACAATCGTAATACTGGTTGCAAAATATAATGCATACAGTAAAGAGAGTAGAATAAAATAATACTGTAAGAGCATTGTATGGTTCCTAGACCATAGATAAATGCATACATAAATAACAAAGGCTAAACGTACTCAAATGGTGCTTCTAAAATACGCCTTCCCCGATGTATCTAACCTAGGTCGAGTACGAGGGAAGAAGTAAGTGAGGTGTGGCATAACTTTAGTATTCTTTGCCAAGAATCTATCCAAGATTTCTCTTAGGGTCTAATCAGCTCAGTACCTTGGTTTAGAATGAAGAAGGTCAGGCACAGGACTCGATTTCCCAACAACCCGCAAGGGTAGCTTGGAAACACTGGAGCTGGATTTCTCGGCAAGGGAAAAGACAGCGTCTCTCTCAGTGCGTCTGCTGGAGGGTCGGCTTCATTCAGCACTTGCTGTAGCAGGATGCTTTGGACAAATAGATAGTCGAACTGCTCCAAACCACTGTGTGTTTGCTATGGCAAGTGTGGGCATATTTATACCTTGAAGGTGCCGAGTTTGACATAATAATGTCATCAAAGAGTCTCAGTTCTTTGAAAACTCCATGAGTTCTTGGACAAGTCAATATTCGAGCAAGGGGAAGTACCTAGATGCTGAAGCCGAGTTTTCCAAGAAATCGTTGTGGATTTTCAGAACTAGTGGAGTAGCCATGCCGTATTTGGACTGCATGAGCTATGTCTAAATAAGGATATGATTTCTATGCCTATATAAGGATATGGTGATTTATACCTATATAAGGGCATGAATCGGGAAATTTACACTAGGGTCCTAAAATGCTATACAACAGGGAATCGAATGTTTAAGAGATGCACTTCTCCCTGGTGCCAGGAGAATCTTCTTATGTCTAAAACTGTCTTGTTTGAACATACTTATTGTTGAGCAGCATCATAGTTACATTGAATTTGTGTGAGATAACCAGCTCCTGAAGCCTGTTGTAGGAGCTTTTGACTCACCATTTACCTTGTTATATGATGTTCTGTTGTAACTAGACATTTTATTAACTACTTTTCAATTTCATAAACATTGGGGTTATGAAGAAAATGATCAATGATACCTTCATGCTGTCTTTGAGAATCTTGACCTGTATAGTACGGCCAAGCTCCCATGCAAGCTGTCTTCCCACATCTACTACACTGTAGAGCTCTCTAGACAGTTAAGGCTTCACACCTCCAGAATTTCAATTGTACAGGCAATATTCAACTATAAGAGGATGTATGAAAGGAGATACGATGGTAACTCAAATAAATGCATTCCTGAGATGGCAAAAGCCATCTGAGGATTTCACCTGAAAGAATCAGATGAAAGTTGTCTGAAATGGGGAGCCCACTGAGATCTCACCATGATAGGCATGCAGTATTCTCATGAGAAGAACCTCTACATAAACTGCAAATGTGACTGAAGACTGAGGACCTAATTTACAATTAATTGGTGTAGAGCAGCGCCACAAGTCTTTTTGCTGTGCTGCCTTATGCCAATTCGAAAGGGCAAGAATGCACCGTATTTACAAGATACAGTGCATTCCTGTCCTTTCAGCAGCGCTGGTGCACAATTTGGTGCCTAGCCCCAATGCAGGTACACTTACACCATGGTGCAAGGGAGCCTGTGTTGTTGGGAGGATTGTTTTTGGGGCACATAAACAATCCATTGAGGCCTTTTCCTTTTTCTATGCAGCACACATAGAAAAAGGTAAAACGTCCATGGGCGTTACAGTGGGTTTTCCTACGCAACACCAATGGGTTTTGACACATTCACAGATTCCCAAGGATCTGTAAACCTGGGAATGCACCACAACTGTACTGACTATAGTCTGTGCGTCGTTCTTTGAATTTTGGTGGAGAGGCCCTTACATCCTACTCCCTTGTTAAGTTTTCTTGCACCTCCATTGGACATAAATGTATTTCTTCTTCATGCATTGCTTCCTTTTCCGATTTGTTGACACCACTTTTGCTATTTGTGCATGGAGACGCAATAGTGGGTCTTTTGAACAATTTTTCACTTTTTAACATCCTTTTCATACCACTTTTTTCATAAATTGGCCTTTTTTATAGCATTTTTTGTGTTTTGCAAAATTCGTTCATGCAACACATATGGGGGCTTTTATACAACAAAATGTCGGAGCGCGGAACAGTGCTAAATTTGGCAGCGCTGCGCTCCAACATTTTTAAAATGCAGGGATGCGCCATATTTACTACAACACTGCGCATCCCTGTGTTTACCATAGCGATGGTGATAAAATTAGCTGCAAGGGTGCCTGCGTTGCAGGGAATGATTGTTTATGTGCAGGAAGGTCTACCTTCCTGCACATAAACAATTCAAAATGGCTATTTGTTACTTCTAAGTGGGCTACAGAATGCAGCACACATAGGAGTAACAAATCATAATTATTTAATGATTTTTTATGTGGGGATATGATGTGGCCTAATGGCTAGAGCGGTCAACCTCGAAGCTGGGGAAACGGGTTTGAGTCTCGGCAGGGACGCTCAACATCCTATTATTCTGGCCAAATCCCTTAATCTCCCTGTGCCTAACAAAATGACATCGGCAGTCTGTAACGCAACTGGTGCTCATGTAAAGTGCTCTGATACCTTCGGGTTGAGTTAGCACTATATAATACTCCCCCAAAAAAGAAAGGTGCAGGAAGAGACACCTTCCAGCACATAATCAATCATTAATGGCTTTTTGCTCTTTCTATTTGTGCTGCAGAATGCAGCACACATAGTAAATGCAAAAATTAGGAGAAATAAAAGCATTTCTCCTTGTGTGCCATTCTAACGGCTGCTCTTGCATGGCATCAGTTTTTGGCACTGCACACCTTCTTGAAAATCTGGGGCATCTGCAAAAAGCAATGGGTGTTATGGTGGAACGTGCACAGCAACACGCATTCACGCCCCTGTCACGCAGATACCTGCATGAAAGGGTAGCATATTCACATAGCGGCATCGAGCCACAAAGAGTGGCTTAACACCGCTTGGTAAATATGGTACAGGGCATACTGCCACCGGACTATCAAAAAGAGTGACGCTCCGAAGGTGCTAGGGGCCTGCCCATATGCCCTATAATCTCTTCTCATTCATGAGGGTAACGCCGCCATGTTCATGCTGCTACTTGCCCCCTGCGCATCCTCCTCCTATGTCTAGTATGCCAATCTACACACAAGGCGAGTGTTCTTCCTTGTTGATGATGATGCACCTATCATGTCATTACAACATTTTACATGACACATAATGACTTTTACATAGGTCCTCATAAGATATAGTAGTTGCCATGCCCAGTGACAGGTTCTAAGCGACCGGACCTAGTAGCAGGTTACTAAGTGTTGTCACCCTGTAGTGTTTGCCATGCATCCTTACCAGGCAACCACAGTCTCTAGGCACAGCAATGATACAACCATGTCTCTGCCACTGAGAGGGGTGAAGGGCCATGTACTCTCCTGGGAGCCAGTGGCCTCGTCACCTCGGGAGAAAGTGGTCTTGCTGTCCGCAGACATTTTTCCACGTTGCCCTCAAGCCCCATAACGATAAAGATTGATGCCTATAGTTTAAAGCGATTTGTCATACGTTCCCTTTGTGCTATGCACTTTACTTTTGAAAACAAGTACATCAGATAGAGCAAAATATGCGCCTCCTTAATATTTTCATCCGCAAATAGCTAGGAAATATTGATTTCCAAATTCAATGAGTGATCACACTTTAAATCCCTGTGTGTCTTATCAATTGGCATGGAACTTATTACTATACAATAATATTTTGTTAAACCTCGGGAATAAACTAGAGTAAAAAGACATATTATTTCATCATACAGCCAGCAGAGTGCAGTGATGAGCCATGTAAAACACCAAATAAGATACCACTAGTGAGATCAAACAAGGAGTCTCGTTGTTGCATCTCGTATGTCCGCATCAAAATGGTCGCTAATAACATAGTCTACCTTGCTGTATTAATTACAGTGTAGGTCACGTTCAGGTCGGGTCCGGTGGCTCAGTGAATTATTGTAATGCCTACAGAGTTTTTGATTGCCCCATATCATGGCCCTAATTCCAGGAGCTTCTACTCAGTTTCATCCTTTTTAGGTCCATAAAATGAGTACCGCTGCGTAGGGTAAAAACGAACTTTCGTTATGTCATTTGTATCTGTTAGTAGGGCCAGATTCTCCAATAAAAAATATAAAAATACGGGTGGGGGATTTACATTTGCGCTTGAACGTAATTTAATCTTATTAAGAATTGATCAACATTCCCAGTAGCACGTCAGGTAAAAGGCGCCAGTTTTCCAAGCATACTTCTGGGTACGTCATTTGACAAGGCACAGGGTCTCCTATTCCCGCTGTACGGAGTGTAATGTTGTTCTTTGCCCCCACACAGTTCACAGAGACTCAACTGAAGTTGCTAAGGGTTTTATTCAGCATTACAACAAATATCATTTTCATAGAGCGCCGAGCGTCTAACCTTGACAAGCTCCGGACGCTAACTGCCGTTAAACTAGTTCGCGCCTTCCGAGTCCTTCTCCTGCGCATGCGCGCGTCTCACGCTCTAGCTACGTGCGCAACGCGTATGCGCGTTGACGGCCGTAGACTAGAGCACGACACCACATATCTCCCCCTTTTTATAATACAAACAATAACATATTCTAGAGTCCTACTCAATGTCCACTCATGTCGTAGTCTCTGAAACGGGAAGGCAGGGTTACTGTCCTCCCCATGCGGGTGCGCCTTACCAGGTTGTGTTCTTCACTACTGCTCCCCTCGGAGAGACTCCTTGCGCCCACCTGGTCGCTGCTCTCTGTGTCTTCAGTCGGGACTTTGTTGTTTCCTGCCTCCGCTGGTGTTTGTGATTCTCCATTACCTTCTTCTTGTCCTTCCGTGAGCTCTTCCTCCTTGATGGTTTCACCTACTTGTATTTCCATTTCTCCTCCGCCTTGCGGCTCTTCTGCCTTGACCACCGGCCATTTCATTATCCTGTTGACTCTTGCCATGCGGTCTTGGGACCACACTTTGCCATCGCTTAGTAATGCTGCTCTACCACGCACTTCTCTGACTTGTAAGGGTTGACTGTACTTGCTTTCCCCTTTCTTTTGAAGAGTAGGGAGTTTGACCCTGACCCATTCCCCTTTTTCCAGCAAGACCTCTTTGGTGTTGCGTCTTCTGTTGTAGTGAGCAGCATACACTCTTTGAGCCTTTTCCAAATTGTGCTGTACCACCGCGGGAGACCACTTGCTGGTCACAGTTTTCTCTCTCCACACCACGTTGTCTCTCGTGAAAGGGAAATGACCCCTTAAGATCTGGAAAGGGCTGTACCCTAGTACTGTCGGGGTAATCCTGTATGCCCACAGCATGCTTTGAACTTCAGTCTCCCAATCTTTACCTTGCATTATAGCGGCTTGTATCGACCCCATCAGTACTCGGTTGAACCGTTCCACTTGTTCATTACAGGCCGGATGATAGATCGCCGTGTGCTTGGACTTTATTCCATTCATTGCCATGTATTTGACCCATTTGTCTGAGACGAACTGTGGTCCATTGTCACTCAGTATGGTCTTTGGTATTCCTTCCCTCAAGAACAGTGAGGTGAGGAATTTGAGTACTGTGTCTGTGTCCATGGATTCCTGCACATCTATCTCGGGCCATTTGGAGTATTTATCTATGACTACGCACAGGTATTTGTTGATGCCTCTGTTGTCAAGCACCGGTCCTAGGATGTCCACTGCAATATCCTCCCACGGGTTCTGGGGTCGGTCAAATTCTCCCAGCGCAGGCCTCAGTGGCCTGAGTATTTTGTCAGCTCCTTGGCACTGAACACATTCTCTTACTTGTCTTTCTATCTGACTGTCCATGCCTGGCCACCAGTACATCTGTTTCACTCTAATTTTCGTCTTTACGATGCCCAGGTGCCCCTCGTGAAGTTGTTTCAACAGTATGGGGATTATGGTCTCTGGGGGTATCACTCTGTCTCCTCGGTACAGGAAAATGCCTGAGTCACTTAACGACAACTCTTCCCGAATCTCATAGTATTTTCTCAATTCTGCTTTTAGGTTCCTCTTGTCAGGCCAACCGGAGGTGAGATATCGCTTGACTTCTACCACCTCACAGTCCTGCGTGTACGCCTCGGCCCATTCCTGTTTGCTTATTGTCGTCTCCGCGTCGACCATGTCCGCTACCATCTCGTCTGTGTCTGGCGAGGTTTCCGGAGCGTCTTCCATGGCGGAAGCTCTACTTAAGTAGTCAGCCACTTTGTTCTGCGTCCCAGGTAGATACTCCACATCATACATGTAGTCCAGCAGTTTGAGCGTCATCTTTGCAATGCGCGGTGTGGCAGTATCGTGGCCGGACGACGTCAGGACCTTGACCAATGGCTTGTGGTCGGTTTGTAGTTTGAACCTGGTGCCCCAGATGAATTGCCTAAACTTTCCCATGGCCCATGTGACTGCCAGCATTTCCTTCTCGATGACACTATATTTTTGTTCAGTGGGGGACAAGGCGCGAGATGCAAAACTAATTGTTTCCACTGAGCCATCTTCTCTTTCTTGAGCGAGCACTGCCCCTAACCCCTTGTCGCTGGCGTCCGTCGTTAGGATGGTGCTACCTGTAGGGTCGTAGCCCCGTAAGGGCACTGCTTCACTGATGTCTTTCTTCAGTCCGTCAAATTCACTTTGCGCTTCATCGTCCCACTCAAACTTCGATTTGTCTCTGATGAGCTGGCGTAGCTTATGCGTCTTGGTGGCGAAGTGTCTTACGAATTTACTGTAGTATTCGGCCATTCCGAGGAACGACCGAACTTCTTCCTTGTTGATGGGGGCTCTCGCATCATTGATGGCCCTCACATTCTGTTGTTCGGGTGATATGCCTTGACTCCCAATCTCGTGTCCTAGGTATGTGACAGATGGCATTCCTATCTTGCATTTGCTCCACTCTGCCGTGAGGCCTTTGTCTTGCAGTACAGTGAGCACTTTGGTCAGTTTGCTGTCGTGGTCATCTTGGTTGGTTCCCATTATAAGGATGTCGTCCTGAAAATATTGGACTCCTGGCAGGTCTTTGAACAGACCATGCATCAGTTTCTGGAACACGGCGGCCGCTGAGGCCAACCCAAAGGGCATGCGGCGAAACTGATAGCACCCAAAGGGTGTGATGAACGAGGTGTATTTCCTGCTCATTGGGTGCAGGTCGATTTGGTGATACGCTGATGTGAGGTCGATGGTGGAAAACCATGAAACTCCTTTCGTTTTAGCTAACATTTCCTCGATCCTCGGAAGAGGAAACTTTTCCACTATCAGGCACTTGTAGAGTTCGCGTAAGTCCACACATAGACGGACATTCCCATTTGGTTTCTTGGCGACAACCAATGGGGCCAACCATTCAGAACTGTCTATCGGCTCGATGATACCTTGTCGCTCCAATCTCTGGAGTTCCGTTTGTACAGCTTCTTTTATGGAGATGGGAATGTTCCTGACCTTGTGCGAAACCGGGCGGGCTCCCTCCTTGAGTAGTATTTTGTGTACGAACTTGTCTAATTTTCCCACTGTGCCTCCAAAGACATTGGGGTAGGCTTGTTTTAGTTCTTCTCGTTGGGGTGACTGGCCATCTTCCGTCAGCAGGATCTGCTATTTGCCACCAGGATCTAACTTGATCCCCAAATCTCCAGCGTCTCTCCACCCCAGTACTGAGGGCCCCTTCGCCGCCACATACAGCTTGCAAGTGGCTGTTCTACCTCTGAATTCAAACAACAGGGGGCGGAAACCCACAATGGGGATGGCATTTTCAGTGTAGGAGATGGGACGGATGTCCGGTGGGTGTAGCTTCGGTCCTAACTTTGGCACAAAGTCCTCCTCCCAAACCGATCGCTGTACTATTGTCCAAGGGGATCCTGAGTCAACCGCCACGTGCACCTTTACCCCTCCGATGAACATGTCCGTGCGTGGCTTGTCTGAGCGTTTGCCAGTTACATCCAGCACTTGACCTTCCACACACAGAACCCAGTTTTCATCCTCTAGATCTTCTTCTGCTTCCGTTTCCAACAGTGTAGATTCCATGCACTTGACCATGGACCTCTTCCCCTTCTTGCGGCACACCTTCTCAAAATGGCCGACCAGGCCACAGAACGCGCATCTGGCGCGGAACGCCAGGCACCGTTTGTCCTGAGCTGAATGGGCCGTGCTTCCGCATCTGTAGCATGTGAACTTGCTGTCCGTGGTTTGTCGTCCTGACCCAGTTTGCTTCCCTGGCCATCTCGATTCATGCCTCTGTTCTCCTGTGGGCCCTTTGTGCTTGTATGCCGCTGAGGCGTCGTCGATTTTATTGACCATTTGCTTATGCGCATTTTCCCTTTTGGCGGCATCAGCACAGCGCTTGGACAACTCAGCCTTCTTAACCATGGCAATGACGTCCTTGAGCGAGGCCTCGCCTTGCGCCCAAAGTTTGTCCTGGACAGACTTGTTGGTTGTGTGCATAACAATCTGGTCCTTGATATACTCGTCTTGAAGTTGCCCATACTTGCAAGTGATGGCCAGACGTCGCAAAGCTGCCACGTAGTCATCTATCGATTCTCCCGCTTCCTGTTTTCTTTGCTGGAAGTTATAACGGTCAATGGAAACACAGACTGCCGGTCGAAAGTGGTTATCTAGGTCTTCCAAAGCGTTCTTGAAGACGTCATCCTCTGTTGCGTCTCGTTCTTTTGGTACAATGTTCGCAAACACACGCACACCCTCCGGGCCCAGGTTGTGCAGTAACAGCCTCTTTTTTCGAGCAGGGGGGTATGGTTCCCCATTCTCATCTTCCAGGGCTTCTACGTAGTTTTTGAAGTACTCCCTCCAGTCTTCCCACTTCATGAGGGGTTCACCCGGTCTGGGTAGGAAGGGGACAGGAGCCGTCAGTGCAGATGCCTGGTTGGCCATGCTGTGCGCGTTCCTGGGCGCCCCTGGTTGGTTTCTTGGGCTGCCTGGCGCACTAGGGGATCCCAACCCCCTTGCGGAATCTCCGGACCTCTTGGGCTGCCTGGTGTGCTGTCAATAGCACCTTGAGGGAGGCTGAGGGATTGCTCGCCCTCCTCTGTGTTCAGGGTGTCTCCTTTCGCTGCCAGGTTACTGGCTGAAGGACCCCCCGCACTCCGGGATAGCACTGACCTTGCTTCAGTGGTCTGCGACTTTTTTCTCTGCCGAGTTGCTTGAAGAGGGTGCACCCTTCAGCCCGCAGTGCAGGTTAGTTGCTGCTGCCACGCTCTATGGTTCGAAAACGCTCTGCTGCGGGTACATGGTGTACACTGGTCTGGAGTTGCTGTCTGGTGCTCAGGATGCCGATCCTCTGTGAGGCAGTGTGGAGACAGTGGGATGCTCCCAGTCCTCGTCGCCACTGTAATGTTGTTCTTTGCCCCCACACAGTTCACAGAGACTCAACTGAAGTTGCTAAGGGTTTTATTCAGCATTACAACAAATATCATTTTCATAGAGCGCCGAGCGTCTAACCTTGACAAGCTCCGGACGCTAACTGCCGTTAAGCTAGTTCGCGCCTTCCGAGTCCTTCTCCTGCACATGCGCGCGTCTCACGCTCTAGCTACGTGCGCAACGCGTATGCGCGTTGACGGCCGTAGACTACAGCGCGACACCACACGGAGGTATACATAATTTAGAATTCCGCACAAAGAATGGTGCACCTGTGCTCATGGATGCTTTTTTTTTCTCCTAATGGAAAATATTTCCCCGTGGAGAAAGCTGATTGATGTGAGGTGACCAATTGCGGCCTGTGCAGGTAAGAGGTAAGCATTGTGGCGGACAGTCGCCAGACAACAGTATAAGTAGGGAAAAGAAAATAAATAAATAAATAAAACCATATATGGACTCCCAAGCCCCCCCCTCCCTCCGCCCTGCCCCCGCCTCGCCCGCGCCTCACCACCTTACTTTCACCGGCCGCAACTGGAGTTGGAAGAAATGATTTTGGGAGCAATTACTCCTTCACGACTAGATGCATACCAAGAGGAGGAACTATTGCTTCTCCTTAAACATTACCTGACGAGCAAGATTAACACATGTGAAATTGACTGAATTGGCCCAAAAATATGATATAAATATTCAAAAATATTTTTTTTTTATAAAGGTCATACAGAGTTAACTTTAGTGACAAAGATATTGTGAATTTGAGAACTCTTGGAATTAAACTGCAGATGAAAGAACTGATGACATTGAATGAGTGGGAGAGAGAAATGGAAAGGTAGATGGTCGAAAAAGGAGATAAAAAGTGTTAGGGCCTCATTTACAAGCCCATTGCTCAGCCGGTGCATCACTTTTTTAGGGTCACTGGCGGCACAGTGCGCCTGCCCATATTTATGAGGCCATGTAAAGTCACCCTGCAGGACTTTTCATGGCCAAGTAAATATGGGCCCCATTCCTCGCATTTCTTGCGTGAAGGGGGCGTGCCATGGGTGCTGCTGTGGGTGTTCCCACACAACATCCATGGACCCTGACACATTCCCAAATTTACAAAGTGTCGTAAACCTGGCAATGCTTCAGAACCCGATGCCTGTTCAGGAGAGGCGTTGGGGTGGTTCAACAAGGAGAAATACTTTTATTTCTCCTCATTTTTTGGTGTTTGTATGTCAGCTGCATTCTCCAGCACATATAAAAGGTGCGAATTGCCTTTAATGATTGCTTATGTGCAGGAAGGAGTCCCTTCCAGCGCATAAACAATCCTCCCTTCAACTTAGGAACCCTTGCACCCTTGCACCCTTGCACCAAGGGTACAGATTGACAGAACAACCAAGGAACTTAAAAAGAGAGAAAATACATATTATGCAAGATTGGTACAGGCTTTCAAACAGTATAATGGATTGGATACAGGGCCGGAATGGCTATAGCGGGCACCGGGCATTTCCCAGTAGGCCGCTTAAGTGGGGGCCGGTTTTGGGCCCCTGGGGGGCCTTTTTTGTTACTGGGCCGGCAATGTCGGCCCCCTGTAACAAAATTGGCCAAAACCAGCCCTCGCAAACTGCTCGGCTGCAATCCCCCTCACCCCGGGGTGGTCGGCTGAGCAGTTTGCCAGGGCCGGTTTCTGTTCCCAGTCCGGCCCTGATTGGATAATATAGGTGAGAAAGATGTGAGACATTTTGTTTATAGATTTGTGTTCGACAGCAATTGCTATGCTGGCAAAGCAAACCATTAAATGAGATTCTGCATTATACGAAATATTGTGGGAACAAGATTGAAATGAAGCACAAGAAGCTCAAGGAAACATTGATGGTTGCTCTGATAAGAGTGATGCAGAAAGGTCAGAAGCAGATGAGTTTTGAGAACGTAACTCCGGTACAGGGAGGATATAATCGAGTTCTGATGATGCAGGGTGGAAATGTTTTTCCGCAACAAAATTTTCAGTCACAAGGTAGAGGTTGTGGTAATTCAGTAGATTCAAGAACTGATGTTGGTGTGAAATTTTAGAAGAAAATGTTTCATGTCATGCTTTCGCAAAGTATGGGATTTCGAAAAGCGTGTGTATGTCAATTATGACTAATGTAGGGAATCAGATGCAGAATGTAGAATATGCACAGTCTCAAGGACATAAAATGGTACAGACTCAGCATGGCATAAGATCAGGGAATGTAAAATCCTAATGTATCTCAGTCAACACAAATGCCCCAGATTCCGATGCCTCAACAGAATGTTCAGATGCAAAGGTACAATGTAAACCAGAATCAGCAGCCAAATAGAAATTATTTTCAGAACCAGAATGTAGCACAACAGTATTTGATTCAGTTAGACGATTTTGACCAGAACCTATCAGCCTGATGGTGCCTGCGATTGGAGGAGGACTGTGTACTTGGCACAGCCTTAGAGGTGGACCGGAGTGGTCTCTATGTGGATGGATAAGTGGATGGGAATCACGTCTCATTCCTTGCTGACACTGGTGCTACCAGCTCTACTATGAGAATAGCAGATGTTCCCAACCTACCCCTCTTGGGAGAAAGTATCAAAGCTGTAGGAGTTACAAACAAAATGCTGTCCTATTCAGAACATGTCATAGTTAAAATAGGGTCCTTTGAGGATCAACATCAATTTGTGGTGTTGTTTTCTATCTAGGACCCCGATCAATATTGTGACCTCATGCCCCTATACGGCTATAATCAATACATATCCCTATAATGGCATAAACGATCAGAGCCATATTTCAGTAACTCGTCTCTGCAGCTCATTACAGTACATGACACAGCAGAAGCCACTTCCTTAAATTCCTAGATAACACACCGAGTTCTTTTGACAGCTCAAACCCCCCAGCAACCTGGGAAAGCCCCGCTTGCTTTGTTTTGATTACTAATAGAACTCCTGCGAGCACTGTAAGAACGACCAGTTCTTAGTGACATCTTTATTGACGTCTTATGTCCAAAAACTTACGTCAAACTCTGCACCTTTCAGGTATAAATAATACCGACGTTGCCTTAAGCAAACACGGTGGTGGTGAATACTGGAGCAGAACAGCTGTCCCTTGCAGAGAGCCCACGTACGCTGCCCCTCCTCCTTGACGCGCTGAGAAAGACGCTGTCTTTTCTCCTGCCGAGAAAATCCAGCTCCGCCGTTTCCAGCCTACCCTTGCGGGTGACTGGAATATCGAGTCCTGAGAGGAGATACCAGACCTCCTGCATTTTATTCCAGAGGTACGGTGCTGACTAAACCCTTAGAGAGAATTCTTGAAGCAAACCCTTGGCAAAACCAACTGAAACTTAAACTGCTACTTACTTACTCCCTCCCACGTATTAGGCTTAGGTCAGGCATATTGAGGTAGGCGTAGTTAGAAGCACCAGTTGAGGACGTTAGCCAAATGTATATATGAATGTATATATTTTATTCATTTTAACCATCTTATGGCTAAGAAACCATATCAATGCTTTTACAGTATTATTTCGTAATACTCCTTTTTACTGTACGCACTTTTTTATAATAACAAGTCTTGCAATTGTGGCAATTCATTTCTCTTGCATGAGAAGGAAGACTGTTCAATAAATAATACCTTTTATTGAAAAACGCCCGTCTCTCTATTCTCTGCATACTGGTGAAAGTAATTCTGCACAACTGACTGAGTGAAATAGCTGTCTATTGTTTCACACGACTCTAGAGATTGACTCTTATTCTGAGGAGCAAAGTTGTCATGTTTATGCGGTTGTTGGAAAACTGAATCCCTTCTTGTCTGAGCCAGGGAAGCTGATCACTTCCTATTCAGTCAAGAAAGTTTCCAGTGACCTCTGAGCTAGCTGGTACAAACCCAATTAAGTCTAACATAGTCAGTAGAGACCTAGAAGGCCACAGTCTGAAGGACTGGGTTTTCTTAAGACCCAGCGGTGCCAGGGATAACACCTAAAACCTTCGTGGGTAACCTGTTCCGGCGTACAAATGACAGAGACACGGGACACTTCCTTCGGCGTCAAAGATTCGAGGTTTATTACTGCAGGGAACACAGAAGTCACAGGAAGTACAACATGTGTAGGTTCGAGGAGTCTGATTCGACTTGCCTCTGTGGGTCGCTCCTTTTATACAGTTTTCATGCATAGAATATCATAGTACACAAAGGTTTACAACTCGGTTCCCATCGTAAAGACCATAAGGGGTTGCTTTCATGTATTCAAGGCCCGGAACATAAGTACAGAAACGTTTGGTAGTTCCCAACTGTAAAAACCCATCTTCCCACCATTAGTACATTCCAATCAGCAGTAAACAGATCGAGGAAGGGACAGAAACAGGTGCGGAGGAAGACAGAAACAGTGGGGAGATCGGAAAGGGTATAAAAGGGGGTGGTATCGGGAAACACGAGCTGCAGGCATCAAAGGGGACGTGCTTAATGAATGCACAACTAAGACAATAGACCGGCACGGCAAGATGAGCCTCGAGCGGGGCCATCTGCCTTACAGTGCCATCCCCCTCATCATAAAGACACTTTCAAAGGAAACGTGTCTTCCGCAAAAGTTTGGGAATCCCAGGGTCGCGAAGCGGACAGCGTCCGTCCGCTGGCTACTTGAGGGCAAGAGACAAAATGGATGCCGCATCTAAGATGGAACCCGTGGGCTCGGATGTAGAAACCCACGAAACAAATGAACGGGTTAGGCTAGTACAGCGAAAATGCGTACACCCACTAAACTCGTCATTTGCGGTTCATAGATACCAGACTCAACCATATTCGTGCGAGTCGAAAACACCACTTACGATCGTCACGGAACCTCAGACGCTCCTTTTGCCCTCATGTAGGCAAGCACTAGTCGGAATCATATTCGATATTCATCAGACCATCTAGATGTTGCTGTAACATAATTCTATCCATCAGAGTTCCTTTGGTAACAGGCGGCTGTCTTATACACGTCGTGGCACAGAGGCCACATAAGGCAGGACCACACTGCACACAAAGGCAACACGTGAACAGGAATGCTACAACAGCCTCGATGATCATCAGAATTTTCCAACCCCAAGTCGACATTAGGCCCCAAAACCACCCAAGTAGCGTCCAACCCCTACGTCCACGTGTATGGACTCAGAGATCTTATGCAACTTTGAGATGGCTTGATAGACAGTCGGAATGAAAATACAGCAGCTCGAATGGATCACCTTACATACTCCACCTCGATCCGCTAAGACAACGTCTAAAACCATATGGTTTTGTAACGTCATAAGCCTATCCGCCTGAAGCTCTGCTGTGATATTACCAAGGGCACTGGCAGTGATATTAGCTGTCAATTCCACCACTCGGGTCAACTGTCTCAGGTTCCTACTATTAACCATAGGTCCCCAAAACGGAAAGAAACCCTTGAAAAAGTCTCCTGCCTCTTGACCGGCAGTGTCCTCTTCGCTAATCACGCCCCTCACAATTCGGATCTTGTGGTAATCGGAGGCGACTGTAAAAGTCGGCGGCAACAAGTTTGCAATATAACATGTGCCCGCAAAGTCAAGGGGCAACCATGTATATGCACGATCATGACAGACAAAGTACGTACCCTTGGCAGTCAGAAACACAGGGGAAGAGAGCATTGGTAAGACATACGTCTCGGAGCAAGCACTCTCTCCAAGATGAGCTCTCGGGCTTCGGCCACGACCTTTCAGACAGAAATTACCAAGGTGGGGTACGATCCATATTGGAGACGAGCTTTTAAGCTGTCTTTCACCCACGAGCGCACTATACTCAGCCTCACTCAGATCCCTATAGGCTCTCACCTCTTCCTCTGGGATGAGCGACGGCTCATAGATATCCCTATCTAAATCAGCAATCGCTATGGCCAAAGGCTTGTGGTACGGACCGGGACCAAAGTGCGGAGGACGTGGCTCTCGATTGGGGTAGGAATCTATTGCACTTCGAAACATTGTTTGGAATGCTCGAGCTGAACCCTGGGAACTATAAGGAAGGACCAAGTACGGAATTCCCTTATCGGTGGTATGTGGCATTAACCCACACACCCAACAATTGGTAGTGTTAACCACCAACTGATGTTGATGAAGGAGCTGAATGAAGGAATTATTCGTAAATTCCGCACGTCTAACCTGCTCGTGTTGGGGTAGGATGTGGAAGGAATGAGGAGAAACAGTGGGGGTAGGTTTAGGTTCAGGAGAAGGGGTAGGTGAGGCAGAAGGCAAGAACGTCAATATCAGGTAATACACCCCACCCACCAATAGCGAGGAAACAGTTAAGAACAGAAGGAACACTTGAAACATGAAGCATTTTGTACGAGTAAGTTGCTGCAACTTGAATCTTTGGGCCTGAGCTTTTTCCAAATCCACCAGCTTAGAGAACGGCATCCTCTAAAACCGTCCGCAACGTTTTTGACGCACTTTGTTCTGTGTAGCAGTAGTCAATCCCCAGGAGTTCCCAGGAACCGACGGCCTCCGACCTAGTGTCAAGACCTACTAACCAGAAGGAAGTACCCGCGCGGCACTACGGTCCACCCGGATGTAAGGTATTTTTTATTTACAAATATATACAAAATCTCCTAGCTGTGGAAGCAAAACACATATATGGAAACAAACTCACAATATTACAAAAACCACAATTATACGAGTGCGTTCAGACTGAATGGTGTCAATGGGGTAACGTGGATGTCAAGGGAGAAAGCAAGAGCTTTTTTATTAGTCTTTGGTATTGGATCGCAGAAAATAGCGGCTTCTCCCAGGACGTGTCTGTTCGTCAAACAACTGATCCGATGGTGGGACAGAGTTCTGCTTATCAGTCAATTGTTCAGATCTTGAGTTTTTCGATGGCAAGTGTTCAACAATGTCGTTCTGCTGCACTGAGGGCTCTCCAACAGGCTGAGCGTCGCTAAAGGGGACGAAGGTCTGCACAGTTTCCGTTTTGGACGAAGCAATGCCCCTCCTCACCCACGAGTCTGCTGGTAAAGGTATAGGTACCTTTTTAGTATGGGTGGCGTGCACCCAATTCTTACGTCCTTCCAAACGAACAGCAGTCCTCGTGGCAAGAAGCACTTGATAGGGTCCAGTGAAGCGGGGTTCAAGGTTGCGCTTCAATTGTTCAGATCTTGAGTTTTTCGATGGCAAGTGTTCAACAATGTCGTTCTGCTGCACTGAGGGCTCTCCAACAGGCTGAGCGTCGCTAAAGGGGACGAAGGTCTGCACAGTTTCCGTTTTGGACGAAGCAATGCCCCTCCTCACCCACGAGTCTGCTGGTAAAGGTATAGGTACCTTTTTAGTATGGGTGGCGTGCACCCAATTCTTACGTCCTTCCAAACGAACAGCAGTCCTCGTGGCAAGAAGCACTTGATAGGGTCCAGTGAAGCGGGGTTCAAGGTTGCGCTTCCGTCCGAAGTTCCGCGTTACCACCCAGTCTCCAGGCTGGAGCTGGTGGCCTGGACCCTCCGTCTGCGTCGGCAGTGCTTCAAAGACCTGTTGATGAATTAACCTCAGTTTAGCAGTCAGATCATGCAGATAGTCGATCAACATTGGGTACTCAAGATCAGAATACACACTCGGTCTAGGGACCCCCCAAACATTTGCAGGGCGGCTGAACACAATCTCGTAGGGACTAAGCCCTACTCGGGAGTGTACTGTCGCCCTTGTTGACAAAAGAGCTAAAGGCAAAGCGTCAGGCCACGAGAGACCAGTCGTAGCTTGAATCTTCGCCAACTTCAATTTAAGGGTGCCATTATACCCTTCAACCAAACCTGCTGACTGGGGATGATTGGCGCTGTGGAATTTCTGTGTGATTCCAAGGCCCTTGCACACACTCCTCATCACACTCCCCACAAACTCACTTCCGTTATCAGACCATACAATTCGTGGCATTCCATACCGAGGAAAGTATCCCTTCAGTGGGATTTTTGCAGTGGACAGAGCAGTGTTATCTTTGAGAGGGTAGGCTTCGATCCAACGGGAGAACGCGCAAACCACAACTAAAACGTATTTCAGGTTATTGCATCGCTCCATATGGATGAAGTCTAGCTGAATCACTTCAAAGGGACATGAAGGGGGAGCAAAATGGCCAGGAGGTGTAGGGGTTCCCTTTCCAGGATTGTACATCATACATATTATTATTATTATTGGGCATTTATTAAGCGCCTGGTTACGCCACTGGCGTGTCCCCGCGCTATGACAAGTGAAGTGGCAGTCCCCCCTCCTCCCACAAAAGCTATCTGCTAAAAAGGTGCGTTTTGAGTTTTTTTTCTAAACTGGACATATCATACAATTCTTAACCAATCTCTCAGCACACTTTGTAATACCATCATTCTTCCATACAGGGGACAACAACTTACAGATACCTTTCGCACTAATATGTGCCAAGCCGTGTGCCATCGTCACAACAGCTAGTATATACGCATCCGGCAACATCCATCTCTTATTTTCCGACAAATCAATCCAACAGCCATTCGCATCCAACTTTCCCGTACTCTCTTTCCACTTCGTCTTTTCAGACTCAGTGGCCTCGTTCTGAATCACTTTCACGCTCTCGATGGTGTCCTCACACATACCAGTCTCTGTAGGCCACCTAACCGAACTCGCCACATACATTCTAGTACTGAGATTCCGGGCAGTCTCCTTAGCGATTTCATCCGCAAACGTGTTACCACGACCAACATCATCCGTCACCTTACGGTGTGCACTACATTTAATAATCGCTACCTGCTTGGGCAATGTAAGTGCATCCAAAAGATCATTCACGAGCTGTCCATGCTGGATCTTCGTACCATGCGATGTCATAAAACCTCTCTCTCTCCACAAACGTCCGAAGCTATGTGCCACGCCAAATGCGTATTGGCTGTCAGTAAACACATTCACCCGTTTCCCTTTCGACAACACACACGCTCTAGTCAAAGCAATCAGCTCTGCCGCCTGAGCAGAATTCTGATTCAGTCTCGCAGTCTCCACAACAGTATTCAATGTCACCACAGCATACGCAGTCGTTACATCGCCATTCGGCAACTTAAAACATGACCCATCCACATACAAGGTCCCATCGGGATCCTCCAATGGAGTATTTTTCAGGTCAACACGACCTTTTGTTTCCTCCTCTGTTCGTAAGTAGCAGTCATGAGGTGCTACTTCATCTGACTCCATACTGATTGGCAACAAAGTCGCCGGGTTCAGGACGTTGCAACGTTTTATTTGAATGTGACTTGCCAAAAGCGTCAACTCATAACCAGACAACCTTGCACTCGTCAAGTGCTGAGTTTTCGTACGATTCAAGAGAGTGTCAACTGCATGCGGAACCATCACCGTAAGCATATTATCCATGACCAATCCTGCAGATTGTCGGATGGACACCGCAGCTGCCGCTGTTGCTCTCAAACAACTCGGCAATGCTTTAGCTACTGGGTCCAAGGTCGAGGAAAAATATGCACATGGACGTTGCTTACCGCCAAATTGTTGCGTCAAAACACTCAACGCACAACCTTCTCTCTCGTGAACGTATAGTGTAAACGGCTTACTGTAGTCAGGAGTCCCTAACACAGGAGCCGAACACAACGCATCACGCAGTTCAGAAATTTTTTTCTGACATTCTTCCGTCCATGGTAAAGGAGTTGGAACATCCTTGCACGTAAGAGCCACCAATGGTTTCGCTAGCAATGAAAAATTTGGAATCCACTGCCTGCAGTATGACGTGATACCTAAAAAGGCACGAACATCTCTCTGAGTTGTTGGCACAGTCATACGAGCAATCGCTGCAATTCTCTCTGGGGTCAACCTTCTTCCCTCCTTTGACAATAAGTGACCTAGATAGGTTACTTCTTGACAACAATATTGCAGTTTGGAAGGTGACACCTTGTGATGTAAGTCACAGAGATGCTGCAACAATGACACCGTAGCAAGTTTGCAAATGTCCTGAGTATCAGCAGCCACCAATAAGTCGTCTACATATTGGATCAAGGCCGCACCGGCCGGCAACACAAACGCATCAAGTTGGCCCTTCAAGGCTTGACTGTATATCGATGGACTCTCACAGTAGCCCTGAGGGGCGCGTTTTAACCTAAAGCTGCGGCCACCAAGAGAGAAACCGAAAAGGTCTCTACTTTCCTCAGCAATCGGAATGCTGAAGAAAGCATTCTTCAGATCGATCACCGAGAACCAAGATGCAGAGGCTGGAATCAGAGTCAGTAGCGCCGTGATGTCAGGCACCACAGGGAACTGAGGAATCACAATTTTATTCACCTCCCGTAAATCGATAACGAAACGATAAACAGGGGGTTTTGATGGATCAGTGCGCTTTAGAATAGGAAGTACAGGGCTATTGCACACGTTTCCCCGAGTCTCCTCGATAACATCTTTCTCAATCAAATCGTAGATAATTGCTAACAACGCTCGTTCACCATCAAGGGAGATACGATACTGGGGAATACGTGGCAATCGCACATTAGATTTCAAGTGAACAACATAAGGGGAGATGTCAAGCAGGCCCACGTCATTGGGACCTGTTGCCCACAAAGATGCAGGAAGAGAACTCAATTCCGGTGGAAGCTTATCGATGGATAAGTACATAGGAGAGACAACTCTCTCACCCAACGTAAGCTTTACTCCCGCAGGAGAACAATACAAAGTCGCATACAGACGTTTTAGCAAATCCAGGCCCAAAAGATTTTCACCACAACCAGTAGTCAAAATCAACAGTGCTTTCAGTGCACGAGGCCCAATTGTAAGAGGCAAAGGGCACGAAACCGGATTGCTAACAGGGGCGCCAGAGAATCCAACGGAAACATTTGTTAAGCCAGACAAAGGTGCGCCAGGGAGTTTCGAATGCATGATGGAACTTTTCGCTGCACCAGTGTCCAACAGAAAAGGCTCAACGACGCCCGAGGTGGCAACTGCGACGTAAGGCCCTCTCTGATCAACCGGAACTGATACTACTCCCTCTCCTTGTCTATGGCTGTCCTAGTAATTACCGTCGTCAGCATCCTGATCGACGTAATAGTCGTCCACATTGTACTGAGCAGATCGCCCTTGCGACGATCCGCGCTGATCGAAACAATTATTAGAGTCAGAAGTATTGTTGGAACGATCGTTTTGAGCACCGCGACCTCTACCACGTGATGTCTGTTGAGGACCACCACGACCTCCTCTAGATGAATTACCACTATTACGATCACTCAAAACTGGACAATCGAATTTCAAATGACCCTCTCCTCTACAATAGGCACACTGATTGTACCCTAACGAAGATCTCTGCGAAGAGGAATCATTTCGTGATTGTGACCTATTCGACTGAGACTGCGGTCGATTCCGTTGTTGCGAATCATTCTGATTCGAATGCGGAGGATACGCCTGCTGCAACAACACTTTAGTTTTGAGTTCTTTCGTCTTCTTGTCAGCACGATCATTCTCCTCTTTCTCTCTATTCTCGTAGTATTGGGCCGTGGCCAATATTTGAGCAGAAGTGGAAACAGCCCATGCACTTTCTGAATTACGTAATTTGTTGCTTAGGTCAGGCAACAAATTGGAGACAAACTTATCCACAAACAATCGCTGACCTCCCTCAGTACCCATATCCTGACCACTATGATCAATGAATGCCTCCTCAAATCTCGTAAAGAAATCAGAGACACTCTCATCCTTCTTTTGCTTGCAAGCGGACAGTTTGTCCCAATTCACCTTCATAGCTGGCATAAGTGTTTTCATCAGAGCGATAATTCTCTGGGGCAAAGCCGTAATTAACTGATCGGGCTTGGCCCCACCAACTTGTAATGCATCAGCAGCCCTTAATGCATTCCAATCACCGCCTAATTCTGCCGCATGGTCTTCCTGACGAATCTTTGCCCATACTGGTTGCGGTACGACATTGCCGAACAACATATCAATATCAGCAAGATTCATTATCGTAGCATCCACAAGCTGCGATAATTCTTTATAATACCCTGCAGGATTTTTGCGAGGGTCAGGCAAAGATTGCTTTACCTGCAAAACTTCCGACCGTTTCCATGGAAGATGTATCCACACTCTCTGAAAGTGCGGCAAGACGATAGGAACGGCATTAGCATCACCTGGCATCCACACGGGTGGAACTTCGCGCATGGGATACTGACCAGGCGCTGAAAGCGGTCCCTCGATGTCCTCTAAGAACAATGCCCGAGGCATTATAGAAGGACGAAAAGACAACAACTGCTCGACAGCACGTCGAACGTTGGTGCCCACCAACATTCCGCTCGCAAACTGAAGCTGAAGATCAGTCAAAGCAGTCATGACATCGTCAGATGCATCCGCCGATATTTGGTCACGTAGAACCTTACACATTTCTTCGAAAACGTATCTTTGTGTCGGTATGTTGAATTGACAAAACGTATCCAACACCGCACGTGGAGGATTTCTAAGGGGGTATTTCATCCAACCCATCGCCATATTATACAGTGCGGCACGTTCCCGACTACCGGGAAGCTGACTTCGTCTTTGAGGACCGTCCGAACCAGCGGACTCAAGAATAGGTCCAAGAGAATTGAAAAAGTTAGCAGCAACAGAAGGGGTACGACGTCGGGCAGATGGAGAAGAATAACACAATGGGGTAACAAGAGAAGTACCAGGAACAGAAGAAACAGCAGAAGTAACCAGAACAGCAGGAGCAGCGGAAGCAGGAGTATGAGGAAGTACAAGCGGAGGAGCAGTAGGGACGGAAGCAGGCAGAGGAGCAGGAACCGGTTGAGGAACAGGGACAGGTTGTGGAACAGGAGCAGGTGGAGGAACAGGGACGGGAGGAACCACAGGAGCTACAGTGCCCTGTGCGTACGGAGGTGGTGACTTCAAGAGATAGGACAATAAGGGATCATCTGCTGATTCCTCCTTCTTATCTGTACCTGTCGGTAAAGCGGGGTAACACTTGTCTACAGACATACGCTGCAATCTATCGAAAACTTCCTTTTCCTTTTCCTCCTTATCTCGCTGGAACTGCTCTGCTTTTCTTACCGTGGTAACAACTCCTTCTCTCTGATTACGTTTAATCTGTCTGATTTCTCTCTGTTTGGCTTCTTTACGCCACAACCGAAAGGAATCAAACATGGCCGGCCTTGATTTTCTCTTAAACAAGTTAGCTTCAAGATTGTCTAGAATCGGGGTCTCAAAACTACCATGAGGTGGCCAACTAAGGACACCGTCTTTTTTAGTATAGCGAATCCAATACTCATTGAATGTAATTGGACCCAAACCATGTTTACTATACAGCTCATAAGTTGGAGTTCCAACCAGAGGTATCGGACACGAGTCCTCCAGTCGGGAATCCGCACCACAACGTCTGAAACAACTGAACAAAGTACTACGGCCAGGCATCTTGCACACTAACCAAGTTTCACAAACGTCAAGGGTTATAGGATTAACAATGTCCCTGCAAAGAGCAAAAACCCTCGGTTTTTGGCGACTGCAGACGTCAAATATTACAACAAAGAACCAAGTACTAAGAACCACAAATGCAATGGAACCATGCAACAACTAAGCACCCACAACTAAGGACTCTGGGAGCGACCCACAAATACTTAACTCAAAGATCGATGGCGTCACCAGGAAGGCCCGTCAATCGTCTCGCTGTACCAAGGTCTACGCCAGGCGCCAAAACAGGTCTACAGTCAGGGCAGCAGTCCGTCACAGCCATCAGGAGGCGGGGATCTTCGCGGGAAAAGTCGTCGGGCCACTTGTTTCGACAACAGGATCGATGAAGCGGGGTGCACCTTCCCTCGGAGATTTCACACGAAGTTCCTCACGATCGTCGGGCTTGGACCGGTACCACTGATCGAGCCCCACGTTGGGCGCCAACTGAAGGACTGGGTTTTCTTAAGACCCAGCGGTGCCAGGGATAACACCTAAAACCTTCGTGGGTAACCTGTTCCGGCGTACAAATGACAGAGACACGGGACACTTCCTTCGGCGTCAAAGATTCGAGGTTTATTACTGCAGGGAACACAGAAGTCACAGGAAGTACAACATGTGTAGGTTCGAGGAGTCTGATTCGACTTGCCTCTGTGGGTCGCTCCTTTTATACAGTTTTCATGCATAGAATATCATAGTACACAAAGGTTTACAACTCGGTTCCCATCGTAAAGACCATAAGGGGTTGCTTTCATGTATTCAAGGCCCGGAACATAAGTACAGAAACGTTTGGTAGTTCCCAACTGTAAAAACCCATCTTCCCACCATTAGTACATTCCAATCAGCAGTAAACAGATCGAGGAAGGGACAGAAACCGGTGCGGAGGAAGACAGAAACAGTGGGGAGATCGTAAAGGGTGTAAAAGGGGGTGGTATCGGGAAACACGAGCTGCAGGCATCAAAGGGGACGTGCTTAATGAATGCACAACTAAGACAATAGACCGGCACGGCAAGATGAGCCTCGAGCGGGGCCATCTGCCTTACAGTGCCATCCCCCTCATCATAAAGACACTTTCAAAGGAAATGTGTCTTCCGCAAAAGTTTGGGAATCCCAGGGTCGCGAAGCGGACAGCGTCCGTCCGCTGGCTACTTGAGGGCAAGAGACAAAATGGATGCCGCATCTAAGATGGAACCTGTGGGCTCGGATGTAGAAACCCAGGAAACAAATGAACGGGTTACGCTAGTACAGCGAAAATGCGTACACCCACTAAACTCGTCATTTGCGGTTCATAGATACCAGACTCGACCATATTCGTGCGAGTCGAAAACACCACTTACGATCGTCACGGAACCTCAAGTCCTACGTCTACACTGCTGTTTATGTTATTCCAATGCGCAGGGCCTATAAGGAAAATAGGAACTACACTACATGGCGCCCAACGTTTGGTAAGGTGATAAAACTAACGCAAGACGTTAGAGTAACTCAGTCGTGCTTTTTCACACGGACCCTTTCTCCCGTAAATACTCCAATAGACGTCTGGAGTGGGTGAAAGGTTAAAATCCGCCTGAACTTAGTAGGAAGAGATTCCTATGTAGAGCTTCTGGTTTATTCAACGTTGAAGGATACAGTGTTCCAAAATATTGTGCACCTAATCTTTGTTTCCTTGAAACCTGATCTGCAACAAAAACTTCTCCAGTAGAATGGTAGAAGGTGCGGAAGAAACAGAGGCTTTGAGAATTGCAAATCAACTCCTAGAGGAAGACACAAGTCTCCTACAGACTGACCCGGATGCTATCATCATTCCGGTCAACATCAGAAAAACTATAACTTTAAAACTTATAGAAAACGGACTGACCTCACGAGGTGGTCCCGTCATTTTCGTGATAGAGGCACACGAATATCGGCAGACAGAGGTATTCTATTCATGGATAAACTTTCCAGCTGCAAACGCTACAACACACAAATTCCACTATTACAAAATAGAGGAACCACCGGATGAGTACGCTCCTTTCGAGGAGATTGAAATTCCATTAAAATACCAAGAGCACCTGCTCTGGTTTAAAGGCGCCCTAAAACACAATGATCACATCACCAGGCTCGGTCCACTAGGTAGACCAGGAGCAACGTGGCCGGTTCTAGCCAGCTACACACCACATCCGGACATTGAAAAAATGTCTCGCGAAGAGCTGTTAGCACAGCTAAAAACATTAATTAAAATACATAGACAGTCAGTCCAATATGTAATGCGGACTGCAACAGTCCAAACAGCTGTTAATGTTCCACAGCTGACCCCTCATCAGGGGAACACAAAAAAAATTACACCACAGAACATACAATCATGTCTTGGTATAACACCCATAAAACGGGAACAAATCCCTTTCTGGTTAGCACAGAAAATTACTCAAATAGAGGCAGTATTCCCGAATACTACTCCTATTGAGAAACACAGAATTCTGACTATCTGCCTTCCAATGGGGGTCACACCACATGTGGAGGACTGTGACACATGGGTACAGTCTTTGCTTCCATTTACACAAAAACACATGGTGTTCCGTCCATGGCGGTAATACCAGATGTGCTGAAACAAATTCAGAAGGAATACGGTCCAGAACCTGCTTTAACTCTTGGTATGAAATTACTGAAAAACTTCAAGCAGGTCTCGGCTATATTACTAGCCAACATAAAAGGAGAAGCAGCATCTGTGGCGATCCGCCAGAAATTGAAAGAAACAGATATAACAGATCAACCAATTGAGCTTGCCAGAATCATAGAAAAATGCTATGAAGAACTAGGTAGAGATAGTTTGGGTGGGAAACCAGTAAAACCCCAACTACTCGACAATCCTGAAAAATTATTTATTAAAAATAATCAAAATACTCCAAAGAGAAATTGGGATGGAAATAAACAATCCAGTCCCAAAGAAAAAGTTTTCCAGTCCAGAGGAAGGTCTCCTCGGCGGAGGGAAAGAACTCCGACTCGAGAACACCAGTCTCCCCAGAGGGAGCACTCTGAAAAAAGATACAACCTTGGAAATAGGGATAACTTGAAAAAGCCTGATAGATATCAAAGTATTGATACACGTCCCTCTCGATCTTTTTCACAGAAATCGGAAAGAAGAGGACGGTCAGACCCAGGAGAGCACACCAAGTCCAAAGGCAAGGAACCTGCTCAAAGTAAAAAATTACAATTCCCAAGGAAGAAGGTAGCCAGTATTAGAGTAATCGAACATGCCGAGAATACTGAGGACACAGCTGAAAAACGGAGAGTGGGCACAGACAATGCTAGACAGTGCAGCAGAAATCAGCATAGCTCGCAAGATCCTGATGAGTCATCTGGAGACAGCGGACACGAATGAATACATTCAAGTAGAAACTGCAGACACCAGAGTTAGCGAACCCCATAAGATATACGAAATAACACTGCGTATAGAGGGAGATAAGACTAGGAAAAGACTAGGAAAATAAGGGGTCTATTTTGGGATAACCTCTCAAAAGGCTATGACATCCTGTTAGCTGAGAAAGATTGGCCCCCGGAGTTTGTCAGGGAGTGCCCTCATGGCGAAGAAATGATTATGCCTGCCTTCTCGAATCACATTCCAATTCACACTAAATATATTTATGCAAGGAAATGGGTAGTAGCCCAGGCACCAGCATTATATAAGAATCATGTAGGATGGGATGAGGAATCTCCTCCTCACAAAATCCAGTTAAAAAGTCAACCGACTGCACAAAGGCAGCACCCAATTAAGCAAGAAGCTAAAAAACAGGTCAGGGAGATTTTAGATCAACTTGAATACCAGGGGGTGATTGAAACATGCACCTCTCAAATGAACAATCCTTTGTTTCCTGTCTCCAAACCAGACGATTCGTATCGTCTAGTCCTGGACTACAGACACCTTAACTCGTGTTGCAAAACATTTGCGGTACAGAACTCGCACAGTGCGGCACTGATGAATAACATAGTTCGGAAAAAATACAAAACAACATTAGACATATCTAATGGGTTCTTTTGTCAAAATATTGCACCAGAAAGCAGGCATTTGACCGCTTTCTTAATAATGGGGTCACAGAAAAATTTCTGTAGGCTCCCACAGGGGTTCAAGAATAGCCCGGGATTATTTTCAGCCAGAGTAACAGAGTTACTACAAATATATGATGATGAGGCATTATCCCATGTCGATGACATCTATCTCACAGACGACGACTTGGATACTCACTTGAAAAGGGTGAACACCATAATACTTGAGTTCGCAGCAGTGGGTTACAAATTCAATTTTAAAAAGTCACGAATCTTATTTTAAGGATACGAATTATCAAGTGAAGGAAAAAGCCTAGCGGACAACTTCTTGAAGAAGTGCGCTGTACTCCAAGCACCAAAAACGCTGAAGAACTTACAATCGATTCTAGGCTTCCTGAATTTCTGAAAAACATACATATTAAACTTTGCAGAAAGAATTAAACCTCTCTACGAATTAATAAAACCTGATTTAAACCAATCAACTGGACTCAAAAACACACGGAAATTTTGAGATCACTGCAAACAGACATGTTAGCAAAAACAAAATTAGAAACACGTGACAACACACGCAACCTTGTAATCCGAGTCATCACAGGAAGATGCGGATTCACGTACCTGACCTCTAATGAGGGAAAAACGGTACCAATAGCTTACAAATCACATTTGTACACAAAAGCAGAAAAAACATTCAGTCTCACAGAAAATACTGTGAAAGCAGTGCAAACTTCTATAGCGAAAGAACGAGAACTAGCACAAGGCAAAAGGATCACTGTTCTCACGGCAGAATCCGCCTTTGAGGCACTATTCAGCCCAGTAAATCTGCCTACAGTGTCACTAGATCCGAAATGGATACAGTGGGAAAATTCTCTTGCTGCAGAAGACATGAAATACTATTTCGCCCCGCACATGAAAAAACTGAATGATTTAAAATATGAAAAAGAATATCCTCTGCCAATCCAAATTCTCCCTCTAGAACAGTACTCCTGTATAATCTATACAGACAGATTTGTACAGCATTACAATGTAGAAAATAAATCCTACGATGCAGCCTGCGCGATTGTTAAAGGTCGCTGGCTCTGCGGTAAATTCAGACCGAAAATAACAAAAACTGAATCACTGAGAAAATGCTCGGCTCAGCGAGCTGAAATCAGATCTTTAACGATGGCGCTTGAAAATGCCGAACGTGGATTCCTGACACTAATCGTGTGCGATTCGCATTTTTGCGTCAATTCTTACAATAATGATTTGCAGAACTGGGTTCAAAATGATTACAAAGATGACACAGGTGCCACAATCAAGCATAAAATGCTTTGGAAACAAGTAGTTCTTTTACAGAAAGAACTACAAAAGACTCCCGTGATACACACTCTGAGTCATCAACGGGATGGCGTTCACGTTGCAGGGAATTCATTGGCTAATACAGCCATAGCGGAAGCAACTAAACCGGCTTCCGTAGCCACAAAAAAGCGTTCAGAAAAATACATAGACGGGGAAACCATGCTGGCAGTAAAAACGTCTTCAAAAGGCAACTGTGCAGCACTACCCGTGAACTTCCACTCAATTATACATACGTAATTGATGCAAACTCCGTTCCTTTTGCTCGAATCCCTGGAGTGGGGGATAGGGTAATTCCAAACACGAACTGGAGAAAGTTATTAATAGCAGACGCACACATGGGATTGGGTCCAAGGCACAAACAGATGAAGGAATCTCTGACTGAATTACAATCAGAGTACTGGTGGCCGCGGATGAGCGTGCAACATCAAATATTTGCAAAAAACTGCCAAGACTGCAGCAGAGATCACAGTTGTGAACTGGTCCAGCCTGTAGCCCAGATACCCTTTATGGACAGGGTAATGCTGTCTATACGCAAGAATGCGCCCCATAATGCTTAAGACTAAAACTCACTTTAGAAATGTGGCCCCAGCGCTCGGCTGACGCCAAAACTGTTATAAAAGATCTGCGAGTCTTTATTGGCACATAAGCAATTGCCATGCTTCATTCTGACCAGGGTCCTGCTTTTAGCTCTCGAGCTTATAAGGAGGCCATGACCAGTATGGGCATTGGATTGCGATTCTCTTGTCCATTTCATCCTGAGGGAAACAGTGTAGTGGAAAGAAAAAACTGAGACATAAAGCAATCTATAACAGCGAAGGTATTAGGTTCGGGTGATGGGTGGGTCAAACATTTAACAAGTGTCCAACGTAGTCTTAATAACTTGCCAAGAAATTCTCTAAAAGGTTTCAGCCCGTACGAACTATTGTTCGGAACTAGAATGTATGTTCAGGATCTTGATAGTCAGGCTTCAGTGGTGAAAGATAAAAATAAAGACTTTGACATCAAAGATCGTTTGGCTGTTTTACAGGACTTGAATGGAACAAGAAAATCCTTAAGCAACATAAAGTTAAAGCAACAGCCATCTACCACTGAAGACACACCACCTGTCCCAGCAGGACCTGTCTGGATTCCAAAATTGGGGATCTGGTCAGAGAGAAAATAGCGGTGAAGAAGGAATTTGGGCCTTCTTACAGAAAAGCAGTACCTATCTTAGCAATCAACGGAACAAGATCAGTAGTACTACCGCCCCTTGCTGGTAAAAAGGAGAACCGAGTTGTATCTATCGACCTGGTGAAACCACAAGCATGTGGCCTATAATCAACAGTAGGCCAAGTGGACTCCCAAGAAATAACAGAATACCCAAATTTGCAACAATCCAAGAGGTTCAAACTGAAAGACTAATCACATTTGATAAACCTGCAGTGCACAAAGAAGGACTATGCAATCATGCCATGGAACTCGTGCCTCTTGGAACTCAAATTGAAACAGTTCGTCATGAAACACCAGTCTACAATGATGTGGCATCAGAATGTGCTAATGAAAAGCAAATGGAGAAAACAAGTCCAACAATCGACAGAACTGCATCAATTTCGATAACTTTTCGGAAGTTCAAAGCGACCCTGAAGTGACGCCAGAAACAAAGACTTTTAAAGAAAAGGCAGCAGAACTCTTTCATAAAATCAAAGAAACCTATCTTATTTCTCCATGGTTAGAATTTTGGTTTGGGTTAGGTGTATTTTTCCTCCTGATTTGGCTCATCATGGTACTTTGTTTGGGAAAATTCATTGAGGGAAAATACAGTTCAATGGACACAGCAAGTCAGAACATCAACTTAGTTCTGAAACCTCACAAATCATCTCACGTCAAGAAAAGAGAACTATCATCAGTAAATGTCACAGCCATTCCAATACCCGGCGGGATAGTGTGGGACAAGACTGACTATGAAATATATGGCCCGGTCGAGATCTTGAAATATCCTCACCAATTTAAGGTTTCATTAAGTGACTTTGAAAAACCAAGTACATTCTAATGATGATTGGGATTTTGAAAGTATAAATAATATGATGTCGGATTTAGTGTTGTCAGCAAAATTTACAGAACATGATTATTTACAAGGTTTATCTAATTATGAACAGATGTACTGTTTTTCACATTACGCAGACCACTATTTACATAAATTTGCTCAACCTAGAAATGTTTTTAAATATGACCAATGGGAACATTGTGCTACTCCACCTAAAAGTAGTTCAAAAGCGTTTTATGAGAAATTTCAATACTTCTCAGGGTTTAACACAAGTAATGCAGAAACATTTTATTATAAACTGTTGGATAAAACAGGGACGAAAAACATGCTGACAAATACTAAATTGATATATTCAGAAGCATTCTATGAAAAAATGACTACATTTGGTTTTGATTTCTGGAAGAACAACATTGAAACAAAAACAATCTGGGGTACAAAAGATTGGCAGGAACAAGGCCTAGAAGCATTATTTCGAGCCTGCATGATCCCAGAACAAATATTGTTCTTAAATGACACAATTCAACAAACAATCTGTCTTGGCCTAGCTAAGATTAAAGACCTTAACAAACCGTCTATTCCAAAGCCAATACCTGATAATGCTACGACAGATATTGAAATAGACGTATACCAAATTTTACATCAAAACAGAACACACCCTGATTGGAAAAAGTGGTTAATCTGGCAAGAAGACACTAATAAATGTCAAGATAGATTCCTGAACAAAACACAGGGGTTAAAAATGACCAGACCAGACCCTAGATACTCCCAGAGACAACATCCAGGGATAGTAACAACATACAGTGTAGGGAAACTGTGCCTTGAATGGCTAGAAACATCCACAATTTGGAAAAATCACTTTCTGTTGTGGACAATGGGTTAATGACTCTGTCCTCCAGAATATATTCACTGGACAGTATTGTATCATCTGCCATCGATATAATAGATAAAGACTTGCTAATGTTACAACATGGCCAGTCCCAATTACGTTCTATTGTACAGCTAGGCTGGACGTTGCAAAATCTTCGTTCAGGCTATGTGCCATGGCGTCTAATCAACACAACGTCATTGTTTTCTATCTTTAACCTCACTGATAAACAAATCAGTTTGGCACAGAAAGGAGCAGACTATACAATCCTGAGCATCGAAAAACTTGAGAGATTACCATTGACAATGTCAGAAAGACCTGTCATTGAATGGATAATACACGGCATTATCACAATTCCGATAACAACTTTCCGATTTAAAAATTGCCTTGAGTATATACCGGCAGGCCAGTATGAAAGGTTGGGTAAAGGGTACATTAAGTCATCATGGAAATTACCATATACACACACATGCCACAGTGACAACGACAAAAATTTATTTCTTAGTGGTGAAAATTGCAAACATTCACTAAGCTGTATACTTTTGTGCCAGAGTATTAATTTACATGGGGCCTGTGAAGGGACTTCAAACAACCTTTCATGCCACCAACACATCACACCTGCAACGCAGATAGAGCCTTTCTTTAGGCAACTTTCTAACGGGAGTTACATTCTAATAACGGACCACAGCTGTTGTGGCTTGGTGCCAGGGAAAGCATATCTCGTAAGCGTGACTTCCATGGTCACTTGCTGTATGCAAGCATTGTTTCCAAATGGCCCTGGAGATTCCGAGACTCCGATTTGGCCTCCTTTGAATATCTCTTCTATACGAATTGATACTTTAATCAGAATGAAGTCTGTGCTTTTGCAGACAACAGTGCCCATCACGTCATCAAAAGAAACGTATGATCTCCAAGTTGCAAGGACAACATCGGAGATACATGAACTTTTATCAACAAATTGCCCTGTGCATTTCACAGAAATGCTCAGCCAAATCCTAAATATGTCGGATGCCATTGGTATCTCAAACGTATTTAAGACAATTTTTTCGGGACTGTTAACACCATTCAAAGCAGTTCTGGGCATTATTCCCAATTTTGTCCATTAAGTCTTTGGCGGCCTACCTCTACTTTTGGGACTCGTAGCAGGCATTTTATTTTTGACCCTTCTGCTCCGATATGGCAAGCCAAAACACAGACATGACTCCGGCAAGGATGGAAGAAACAATCCTAGCAATGCGCTACCGGGACCGCATAACTAAGGTCCTTGGATTGGCCCGGCTGAGAGATCTGAACATGACCTGGTTTCTTTCATTCAGACCTATATGGCAGACCTGCATCTTACCTGTGCTTTGATGTATGCTATGCTGAGAAGAATGCGTGTTAGACACCTGTCTTGCACTACCATCAGCAGTACCAATGGATATCGATACTTTGCTAAGTCCTGTAACGGCTCACGCATCGTGTTGTCCCCAGCGGCTACCAATCCTGATGACATCATTCATTGAGACTCCTGCGCTACGACTAGGTGGCGGCAGTGAAGCAAAAAATGAAAGCAGCATCACCCAGGTACGACCTTCTGTGAGCATTGCTGATCCAGACATCGATGATAGCAATCATTCTCACAACTGCCAGGTTACTGCACTATCGAACCAGGTCGAACTGTCACCTGAATATGTAGACCTATTCTTTGAGAGCCTGTCTGAAATGATGTTCTCCACTGAACAGAAACAATAACTTTTTGGAAAAACATTGTGGCGCACAGCGTTCCCATGAACTCTGAATTCGGCCTTCAGTTTTGATAAACAAAAGCTACTGAAAAGCATTTGGAACTCTATTTTCCCGCTACCCATGAAATATCTTTTTTTGAATCAGACATTTTTCAAAATATTAACTTTTTTCTGGCACAAATACTTTTGCTTAAAGTAGAACTATTCATAAAGAACAGAGCTTCTATTTTTAGTAGATCTAGAGACAAAAACTTTACCTCGGCCTCTAGCACATTTTACAGTAATTGTATTTATATGTGATGAAATAGTCTCGCCCTTCTTTTCTGTATTAAGAGACATTTCATGTGTAATTTCGCAAAATCGTTCAACTGTTTACTTATGCAATAATTTTTGAATGATTACTATGCTTGAAAACGTACAGTACCTATATTCTCATGTATTTCATATACGCCATTTCAAATGCAATATGTATTTTGGGGTGGGTAGGAATACACGCGCATCTTATTGCTTTAGTTTTTAGTAATTTGATGGACATAAATTTGTGGAGTGGGTGTTGTGTTCTATCTAGGACCCCGATCAATATTGTGACCTCATGCCCCTATACGGCTATAATCAATACATATCCCTATAATGGCATAAACGATCAGAGCCATATTTCAGTAACTCGTCTCTGCAGCTCATTACAGTACATGACACAGCAGAAGCCACTTCCTTAGATTTCTAGATAACACACCGAGTTCTTTCGACAGCTCAAACCCCCCCAGCAACCTGGGAAAGCCCCGCTTGCTTTGTTTTGATTACTAATAGAACTCCTGCGATCACTGTAAAAACGACCAGTTCTTAGTGACATCTTTATTGACGTCTTATGTCCAAAAACTTACGTCAAACTCGGAACCTTTCAGGTATAAATAATACCAACGTTGCCTTAAGCAAACACGGTGGTGGTGAATACTGGAGCAGAACAGATGTCCCTTGCAGAGAGCCCAGCAGATGCGAGAAGCCCACGGACGCTGCCCCTCCTCCTTGACACTCTGAGAAAGACGCTGTCTTTTCTCCTGCCGAGAAAATCCAGCTCCAGCGTTTCCAGCCTACCCTTGCGGGTGACTGGAATATCGAGTCCCGAGAGGAGATACCAGACCTCCTGCATTCTATTCCAGAGGTACGGTGCTGACTAAACCCTTAGAGAGAATTCTTGTAGCAAACCCTTGGCAAAACCAACTTAAACTTAAACTGCTACTTACTTACTCCCTCCCACGTATTAGGCTTAGGTCAGGTACATTGGGGTAGGCGTAGGTAGAAGCACCAGTTGAGGACGTTAGCCAAATGTATATATGAATGTATATATTTTATTCATTTTAACCATCTTATGGCTAAGAAACCATATCAATACTTTTACAGTATTATTTCGTAATACTCCTTTTTACTGTACGCACTTTTTATAATAACAAGTCTTGCAATTGTGGCAATTCATTTCTCTTGCATGAGAAGGAAGACTGTTCAATAAATAATACCTTTTATTGAAAAACGCCCGTCTCTCTATTCTCTGCATACTGGTGAAAGTAATTCTGCACAACTGACTGAGTGAAATAGCTGTCTATTGTTTCACACGACTCTAGAGATTGACTCTTATTCTGAGGAGCAAAGTTGTCATGTTTATGCGATTGTTGGAAAACTGAATCCCTTCTCGTCTGAGCCAGGGAAGCTGATCACTTCCTATTCAGTCAAGAAAGTTTCCAGTGACCTCTGAGCTAGCTGGTACAAACCCAATTAAGTCTAACATAGTCAGTAGAGACCTAGAAGACCGCAGTCCTACGTCTACACTGCTGTTTATGTTATTCCAATGTGCAGGGCCTATAGGGAAAATAGGAACTACACTACAGTGGTGTGTGATACAAGTCCAGTGAATATGCTTGGACGTGACTTACTGTGTAACTTAAATTGCTCCATTTACTGCACACCAAGAGGTATTGAGTTTCATACAAATGATGAGGACGTTGTTTTTAAACTCGCTAAACAGAAATATGATGTGAGAATGTACCCTTTCCTGACGAGTGAGGATTTGCCCATTGAACTGAGAGACACCGTGTTACCTAAAATGTGGGATTTTACAGGTAAAGATATCGATATCGAACTAATCAAAGGTGTTGAACCCATTTGCATTCAGTTGAAAGGACCTGCAAATTTACCAATGTGACTCATGACAACTGTTGAACTTGGGCCTTTTTGGAAGGTACACCCCTAGATAAGCATGGGTGAATTTTGCGAATCTCGCGTTCGCGAATTTTGCGGATTTGCGAACTCGCAATCCGCAAAATCCGCGAATTCTCGCGAATTAGCGGATTTTTTTTTTTTGTGTTCGCGCGGGTTTCTGCCAGGTCGCGAGGGTTTTTGTACAATTTCGCAAACGCGAACTTACCTGTCGGGTCGCAAGTTTTGCGAACTTGTTGTTTCTACGTGTCCAGCCTGTTTGGGACACTCTTCTTCATCACTGCCACCCTCTGTCACCACATGCCACCCTCTGGCTCACCCATGCCACCCTCTGTTTCATCAAAGCACCCTCTGGTTGTCCAGTGTACATTATTGTGGCAAAGCAAAGCACACCTTCCCTGCCTCAAGTGACCTGAATTAATTTGGGGCTGATTAATGTGTCACAGAATATTTTTTTAGCTGGCACCTGCTTCCTTAGTGCTTCCTGATTAGTGATCTTTTGCACTTGCTAAGTGCTTTCATTGTTGCAAAATTAGTTACAACACCTGCCCTGCCCTAACTGACAATAATGAATTAGGGGCTGATTAATGTGTCACTGGATTTGAACTTCCAGCCTGGCTCCTGCTTGTCTCCCTTAGCTGTAATTCAGGACCTTTGTGGCATATGTGTAACTATTCTGAGGGTCGGAGCAGGGTCACATAATAGTTGCAAGTAGGCAACTGAACTCTGGAGGGGCCCCTCAGGAAGCACTACAGGAAATGGCTACTAATGATGAGCTTGAACTTTTGAACCTGGTAAGTAGTTTCAGTTTTGCTAAGATCGTATTTCTGCAATTTAGCGCTTATTCGCGGGGCGCGAAGTTGAACTGGGAAGCCGCGAACTCACGCGAACAGCGCGAGCAAGCCATAAAATCCGCTGCTCGCGGATTTGCGGATTTTGCGGGAAATTCGCGAATCTCGCGGATTACGTATTTACCGAAAATCCGCAAAATCCGCGAGCGGAACGGATTTTCCGCCCATACTTACCCCTAGACTGTTTGCCTTTAGCCTCTGGCATGGTGGTAGTGATTTTAGGCCTCTGCGCACTTTAGCACTATGGCCCAGTGTAAAGTGCGTTTGCTCTCTGAGTGCGTGTGGTGAGATTGGCCTGCCCTCCCATAGGAATGCATGGGGGATATGTGTGTCCGTGGTAGTTTCTGATGTGTGGGGAATGCAGGGGCAAGTTTGGTATGTGCAAACTCGTGAGATTAAATGCTGCGCGATGATGTGCGCGGATTTACTGTGTCTAGTGGAGAAGTGCCACTTCGAGAACTTGGCATGTCTGTGCAGTAAATGTGAATTGACTGTCTGGCTTGTGATTGGCTGGAGCTGGCTGGTGTGCCTGGCTCCAGGAGTCAGGATGGGTCTGCCCCGGTGGTGAATGGAGAGATCTGCATGTTGATGGGAGGGAGGAGTGCACCTGGGACCTGAATAGAGCTGGGCCTTCCCTCCACAATGCTGGCATCCACCCCTGTGGTGTGTCTGATGCCCCTGACCCATCCTGTGGATAGGCAGAGGGGCTGAGCAAAACAACGTGCTCCAGAACCAGTTGCATCTGGTTCGCCCCTTGCCTGCACCTTTGTAGACAAAGGATTTCTGTGTATAAAAAGGGGCTGTGACCCCATGAAAAATGTCCTTGTCTTGGACTGAAACCTGCCAGGGGCGTGCTGCTGCAGGGCCTCAGGGGAAGGCTTGCCTCCCTGGGCCCTGCCCAGCCCCGGGATGCCTGGAGGACTTCTCTTTGGACCCCTTTTGCCTGGCTTGGAAGGGCTGGAAGACTTTCCCTGGCTAGGAGCTGAATGGGCTCCCTCTCCTTGTCCCTGGACTGGGATTACCACGCTTTGGGGATGGCTGGACTTCTACCCCTATGAGCTCCTTCTATTTATCCCTTAAAAGCGCTGTGGCTATGACCTGCTGGGGTAGCGCTTTATTTTTTATTGCATAGCGCTTCCCTTATTGCCCCCAAGCGCCTCTCTTCGCAGCCTGCTGCATGGCCGCCTATTTTTGATATTCTCATTGCAGGTGCCCACTCTGCATTATGCCCGCGTATATTGATTGCCTGTGCGCAGGTGCCCACCCTGCGTATTCGTTCTTACTTTATAGCTAACGCGGGTGCCCACCCCGCTTATTGGAGTCTAGTGCGGGTGCACACCCTGCCCCTACCGTCGTCTTTGTACTCGAGGGAGCCTACCCCTCATTTGCAGACAGAGGAAGAAAATCGCCGCCGCCGCCCCAAGCAGCAGCTGACATCATTCTGGGGCCGTGCTGGAATTGGTCCCTGGCGGCCGAGACTCCGGCGGAGTCACAGAGGTGCCGCGCAGTGATTGGCCCATCAGTGAGGGCTTCCCCGCGCTTAAAGGCCATGCCGAAGAGACCAGTACCAGGTGGGGACGGCTCGGGGCTCCCATGACAGAGGGAGAGCCCTGCAAGCGCCACCGAGAACAGCTGGGAAGCGGAGGGGGCTCGGGTGCCTGCCCCCACCGCCAGTAACGAGGGAGAGCCCCGCAGGCACCAGTCGTTGGAGAGCAGCCCCCGCATTGCCGGTGAGTGAGGGCTGAGGGGGCATCCGTATTTCTCGAGCCTGCGTGGCTCCCACGGGCCTCCCTATTCCATGAGCATAGATGGCTCCAGCGGGGGCTTTGTTCCTTCCCAAAGGTCCATAGGGGCCCCGGTTCTTCCCACAGTTGTGCCCCATTGTTTCTAGAGCCCCGTGAGGCCCCCAAAGGTTGGGGGCAAGTTTCTCCCTCCCTGGTGCATAGTTCTTTAAGGTGCCAGCACGCTTTGCAGTATTTGGGGGCCAGTCCTTGCTCCCTATATTGGGCATCTTTATTTTAGGAGCCAGAGTGCTACAGGACACATGGTTATTTTGAGAATCTAGAGGACTACGATGTTTGCGCATTTTGTCCGGAGGGGCCAGGTAGGGCCTATGCTGCATTATCAACTCTTCCAGCTGCCCAGCAATTAGTGGGCAGATGCACCGTTTAGGCCTTACTTTTGTTAGGGGACATGTTGAACTCAGGAGTGAGACGCACTCCTTCACCCCACCTTTTCCTGTACAGTTGCGCAGCACTTAGTGCCAGCTGCAACGTTTAGGCCTGCATTTGAGAACTCCCAGCTGCCCAGCAAGTAGTGGGCAGCTGCCACGTTTAGGTTTGCGCCAAGTGTGCCCCTCCTTGACTGTCGCTGCATTGGCAGCGCGCCCTGACTTTGCACAGAGGACATTTGAGCCCCTTAGAGATGGCCAGGTGGCCCAGGGGGCTATTAGGTTTATAGGGCGTAAGGCCCTAGTATGAGTTATATAGGTGCTAGGAAATGTGATGTTTATAGTATGTGTTATGCACCTGGATTTATGCTTATAGATGTGCTTTTAATTCTTGTTAGGTTTTACCTACTGCCTGAGATTTTGTTGTGATTCTCTACTATGGTCAAGATTTGATTTATTCCCTATTTAGGTTATATTATTAAGTTTGCTTCCTGATGCAAGGTATGTTTAGGAGTTGTAGTCTACTAGAGTTAGGCTTAAGAGGTTGGCGCAGAATAGAGTTCTCACCTTATGTAATACTGTGCCTATTAGGATCTATGTTACAGGTTGACGCTGAGTAGTGAGGCTGCCAGTGATTACTGGTTGTGTTAGTAGAGTATGATGTGTTCTTCTTTTTATGATGTTTTACCAAGCGCTAATTCTGACAGTGGTCCACGTGGCCCTGCCATGTGTAAATAATCCCTGTAAATATTGCCCGTGCCAGTTGGCATAGTGTATATTGTGTGATTACCATCTAAAGTGTTTATGATAATACAAAGGCTATTTTTATATATAACCTTGTGTGGAGTTTCTTTTGTGGTGTGCCTAGTATGTTGTTACTGTGTGTGTTGTGCAGATGCTTTACGCATCGCCACCCGGATAAGCCTGACTGCTCGTGCCAAGCTACCAAGGGGGTGAGCAGGGGTTATCTTTGGCGTGTAACTCCCTTTCCCTGACTAGAATGATGGTCTCTGCCTGGCTTTGGCGCAAGCCTCAGCCAACTAGAGATCCCCATTTCTAACAACAACCTTTGCTTTTTTTCCAGTGTTCTGTTGTTGACATACCACGCATCTATTGCACAGTGTCTCTGCTGTTACCTCAATGTGAGATTGAACCACACCTGTTGGAAGAGGCGCATCATTGCATCTCTCCCTACATGTGCAGGACCATTGACATCACAGTGTGTCGCACTGTGATTGGTTGGTTGGTGTAAAGTCGTGCTGGGATTGGTTGATTACATCTTAGGAGTTGCACTGTTGCTGGTTAGATGGTTGAACCAGTAAATTGTGGGAGAAATTAATTTCCTGGATTTTAGGGAAAAACATTTGTGAATACAAAATTTAAAATAAAATGAAATTTTATAATTTATTACAGAATTTGGTATAGGAAGATGAAACTATATCTGCCAGAACAAAGGTAGACGCACCAGCTAACGGTATGCCAGGATGCACTTTCAAGATGGACAAAGGATTACTTCCATGTTAGTGGCTTGAATTTTGGCACAAACTTACAGAGGGAGACAAGGGTTTACAGTTTTATCGATATGGGGCATTCAATTTGTGAATTATTGAGAACTTAAGGAGGAGAATGTAAGAAATTAGATCACCTCCTAGATCTACCATCCATTTACCACTAACACACAAAGAGAACCCTTTACCAAGATTACTCAAGTACCTTGTTAAGTCTCTGTCTGATTTGAGAATGAGAGTAATCATAGCTGGCACCATTGTTCTAGGTATTACTTCTCCTTTTAAAATTGTATTATAAAACTGACTTAATGTGGGTACCTAGAAAGTTATGATCAAGTTATAAATTAAACTCATCTACTCAACGGGATATACCTTGTTTGAAAAGTCTCATAATTTCGACAACTAAAAAGTTGTGCTAAAGATCGTCCATATTTTACCACGTTTTGGCAAATTAGTTTCCATCCAAATCTATTCATTTCTTTAGTTAAAAACTGCATGTTTCTGAGTTGTGCTGTTTGCAGCTGATAAAATGCCTTATAGAATAACAGAGTCTGTGTAAATGCTGCAGACACAGGACCTGACTGGGAAATTTTACAGACCAGCCCCTACACAGAATGTAGCAAGTGAGCTCGGAGAGCAAGCCTGATGACTACAAGGGGGTTTGAGGGGCTCTCCCCAAGAACATTTGGGTAGAAATGGCAAAAACAGTGCATTCCATAACACATTTTTCATTATATATTCTATTGTATTAGCTTTTATAGAATTATAAGTGATGGTCTTATACCATGATACAATCATTAGGCATTCTTTACATGTCTGGGTTTTATAGGGCCAGTTAGAAAGTCTGTATATACATTTCAAAGTTCAGTAAAGACTCTGTTTCAATTAGTCAGATTATAATTGTGGAAAAAAAGACAATACAGGTATGTCAAAGAGCAATTTCTGTATTTATGTGTTAACAAGTAAGAAAAAGTTTATTTGTTAATTATGACATCCTCTAATCACACCACAATTTGTACTGCTATGATTTACAATACATATATTCTTCAATTATAGAATGGTTAGATGATTAACCCAGGAAGCCTGAAAAGCAATTTACTCCTTCATACTGACCATTTAGTACCCCCAGAACCTTTGAGATGTGATCTGGAAGATAAGATCGTCCTGTGGCAATTTCCTGGCAGGGGGCTATTCGCTGAGGAAAGGCCAGGGCCGGCTATAGTGCTGATGGCTGACAGTGTGACAATCTTTATTGGGGCTATTCAATGCAACTCAATTTCACCCTCCGGATCGCTTTCTTAATAGCCGAGTCGTTTAAATGCCACAAGTTTATGGGGGCTACTCTACCCACGTCCCCTTGACCCGTTTCTTTGCGAATCCAGACTGGCGAGTGATCGGAGATCCCTCTGCCCAAGTGTTGCACCTCCCTGACTCCATCTGACTTCGACACGGGAGCTAGGACGTAATCTATTCCAGAGAGTGAGCCATGGGCGGCCGAGGAGTGGGTGAAGTGTACCTCATGCAGATTCCGTAGTCTCCAATCATCAATCAAACCTGTCGTCTCCACAAAATCACTCAACCATCGGCTGGAAAGTGGCAACACCCGGGAGGAAATCTATCCATCTCCCCATTCATAACTGCATTGAAGTCCCCCCCGACAATTAAAATCCCAAGGGGCAAAGTCAGAAAAATTCTAGACAGATCGCTAAAGGTTTCAGTTCGGAGGGTGGGCAGGACATATACAGACAATAAAGTCACCATTCTTCCCTCCCACAGCCCTGATACCCCAACATATATACCTTGGCAATATGTCCAGGTAGCCTGAATTGTCATTGGAAAAGATTTCTCATTAAAATCCCCACCCCTCTGGATCCCGAGGTGAATCCAGCGTGAGCGACCATTTTATAACCTCCCCAATGCAACGACATACAACAATTCCCAACAAGATGCGTTTCCTGTAATAATACAACATCCGGTGCATGTCTCCTAACCAGTTGGTTGACCATTCCTCGCTTTATCTTGTCACCCAATCCATTAACGTTCCAGTTGAGTGTGGTAATCCCCATACCCTGTTTAACAGGCGTCATTTTGGTGGTAACTCCTAACTAATTCTCTTGATGCTTGTGAAACACCACAAAAACAAACAACAATCGTCAACAATACAATCATTTTACACAAAAGCGAATTTTCAAATCTCGCCGAACATCCCCAAATTCCACCCCCCACCCTGCACCCCTGCCTGCAGCTAGCACGCATCCCCAACTAGCAGTGTGCCTGTCGCCCCAAAACTACACTACAGCTAACTAAAAGTAGTAAATGGAGGAGGACCGTAAGCCAGGCTGGCCACCCCCGCCCCCATGGCATTTCTTTACGGACTAACCCCTACATGAAATGTTACTGTCATACGTTATAATGTTCTATCATTGCTTCACCCCACCCCCACAAAATAATATCTGGATGATTACTGCTCCTCCGAGGCATCATTGTTTTGGGCCTCAGCTTCAGCCACGCAAGTATTGTCCAACCAGTCCGCTGCTACTTCAGGATTATCAAAGAACACAGCCCTGCCATTATGTTCCACTCGTAGCCGGAATCATCATGGCATACTTCATGCCTTTGTTCCGCAATCTCTTCTTCACTGCAAGGAATCCCTGCCTCTGTTTCTGTACAGTTTGAGTGAAGTCCAGATACAAGGACAGTGTCGCATTTTCAAATTTTAACGGGGGCCCTGAGCGAGCCGCCTGCAATACCGCATCACGGTCTCGAAAGTTAAGAACCCTTGCTATCATAGGACGAGGGGGAGCCCCGGCTCGAGGCCTACCCCCGGAACTCTATGGGCATGTTCAATTGTAAAAAAAGTTACTGAGGACTTTCAGCTGAAGAAATTTAAGAACATTGTTTTCCACGAACAGGTCTGGTGTGGGACCCTCTGACCGCTCAGGCACCCCCAGTATGCGGATAATATTGTGCCGTGCTCTCCCTTCAAATTCATCCAGCTTCCGATCAGTCTGAGCCCTCGATGTTTTGAGGTCACGCACCTCTTGCTGCAGAAGATGTACATCATCGACAAGGCTAGCGGTTTTGATCTCAAGCGATTTCACCTTCTCGCTCTCCTTATTGAGATCTCTTATTAGCCCAACTTCGAATGTTACAGTGTCGATCTTATGGTCGAGGGCCTCCATTTTCTGGCCCAATGTCGTCTGTACGCCAGTGATGGCCACCATAAGATCTGATAAGGTGGGTGCCTCTGCCGTAGAGGCTCCTCTCTCCACATCCGCTTGCGACTTCTTATGGTCCGCTGGCGATCCTTTTGGTTGAGTGTATCTCTCCAGAGTGTTAGTCTGTACGTGTCTGGGCATCCTAGAGGACCACAGCAAGGTCTTATCCTGATCCGATTTCGACGCCATCGGGACTCACACACTTTATCACCACCTCTCACCAGATTTTCCTAGGAGATGTGCGCCAAGACTATCGGTCAGGCCTTCGTCGGGGCGATCGATCACTCGACACCGCTCCCGCCGCTCCAGTAGGCCATTCACCCGCACCGAAATGACTCAGATGGTTAGGACGACCCTCATCCGCAAGTCAGTGGGCTCCAGGGAGTGGGAAGGGAAGACTCAGAACATCTCAATGTCTGTCACACCTCTGCTCTGCTGCTCCATACCGAGGGACCAGTAGCAGGCACGCGTCTGGGTAGACCTCTCCTGACAACTCCCACGATCCGGGGACCACCACCGTGCACCACAGTGAAACATCTGAAAACCGGGGGCAATTTTCAAAATTGAGTCGGAAGGCTTCGGGAACTTCCGGTCTCCGGCAGCCGATGTTGTGGCATTCATCTTCCGGTTAGCCAAGAACCACAGGTTCTGGTCCGACCATAGAAGTAGGCCCCAATATGTCCGTCGATGTTACTTCGCCCCAGTACATTGGAGGAGAGTCGTTCAAAGCTTGGCCGAAGTCACTTCGAATCCAACACCGGGGAGTGGGGTCGAGGAACAGGATAATTCACAGGATTATGCCGGGGGCGAGGGAGATCGGCGGAGCCAACTCTCTAAGCGGCCATCTTGGTTGCTGGTTAGGCTCCTCCTCCCCACATGATTTTTATATAATGCTGGAGCCTGGGCTACAGCCCATTTTCTTGCATAGGTGTATTTTTTATGTATAGTAATATGATTTGAGAAGGCTGGCATAATGATCTTTTCGCCATGTGGGCCCTCCCTGACAAATTCAGGTGGCCAGTCTTTTTCTGCCAGAAGAATGTCATAACCCTTAGATAGTTTTCCCAAAAGAGTGCTTTTATTTTCCTAATTATGTCCCCCTCTATTTGGAGTGTTTCTTCATATAACTTATGTGGTACACTAACCCTGATATATGCAGTTTCAACCTGAATGTATTCATTCAGGTCCACTGTCTCCAGATGATCCTTCAGGATCTTGCGAGCTATGGTAACCTCTTCTGCGCTGTCCAGGATTGTCTAGTACCACTCCCCGTTCTTGAGTTAAGGCCTCAAGATCCTTGGCATGTCTGATTTTTAGACTTGCTACCTTCTTTTTGGTGAATTGAGTTTTCTTATTTTTCGGAACGTGTTGATCGTCTTTGGACTTCACGCATTCTTCCTTGTGTTCTGATCGTCCTCTTCTTTTGGATTTCTGCGAGGAAGTCTGAAAGGCACGAGAGGAACGTGTATCAGTATCTTGATATCTATCAACTTTTCTCAAATTATCCCTGTTTCTGAGGTTATACCTCTTTTTCAGAGGGCTCCTTTTGAGGAGACCTACCTCTTGATTGAGAACGCTTCTCTTTAGGAAGTGTTTGTCTAGTATTTTCCCACTTCTTTTTAGGAGTAGTGAGTGTGTTTTTAATAAAAACTGTATCAGGATTTTCTGTTAGTTCGGGCTTTATTGGTTTCCCTCCCAAACTATCTCTTCCTAGTTCTTCATATGATTTTTCCATTATTCTGTCCAGTTCATGTGGTTGCTCAGTTACATCAAGATCTTTTAGTTTTTGGCGGATTGCCACTGATGCTGCTTCACCTTTAATATTAGCTAATATTATAGCTGAGACCTGCTTGAAATCTTCCAGCAATTTCATACCCAGATTTAAAGCAGGCTCTGCCTCGTATTCATTTTGAATTTGTTTCAGGACATCTGGTATCACTGCCATGGACGGAACACCATGTGTTTTTGTGTAGATTGCAGCAAAGACTGTACCCCAAGTGTCACAGTCTTCCAGGTGTGGTGCAATCCCCATTGGTAAACAGATTGTAAGAATCCTGTGTTTCTCATGAGGTGTACTATCGGGAAATACTGCCACGATCTGAGTAATGTTTTGAGCTAACCAGAATGGAATTTGTTTCCTTTTTGTGGGTAATTTACCCATGACTGATTGTATAGTCTGTGGTGTAATATTATTTGTGTTCCCCAGATGAGGGGTGTGCTGTGGCATTTTTATAGCAGGTTGAACTGTTAGTGTCCGCATGACGTATTGTACCAATTGTCAGTGGATTTTAATAAATTGTTTTAGCTGAGCTAATAGTTCTGGACCTGTCATTTGTTGAAAGGCAGGGTGTGGTGTATAGCTAGCTAGTACCGGCCATGTTGCTTCTGGTCTACCTAGTGGACCGAGCCTGGTAATGTGATTTTAATGTTGTAGGGCTCCTTTAAACCAGAGCTGATGCTCTTGGTAAGTTAGTGGAATTTGAATGTCCTCGAAAGGAACGTATTCCGCTGGATGTTCCTCTATCTTATAGAAGTGGGACACATGTGTTGTTGGATTTGCTTGTGGAAAGATGATCCTTGAATACCTCTGTCTGCCGATATTCATGTGCCTCTATGACAAAAATTACCCTACCCTCTTGGTGATAGGCCATTTTCTATGAGCTTTATAGCTATGGTTTTCTGCACATTTTCCGGGATGTTTATAGCATCCGTGTCGTCATGTCGGAAACCTGTAACGTCAAGACCTGGTTGGTTTGCATTTACTGCATCTCTACTGTTTTCTTCGTCTCTATTCGACATTTTGTTGAATGTCTTACGGAGCAAGATTCAAGGAAATAAAGATAAGGTGCACAATATTTTGGAACACAGTATTCTTCAAAGTTGATCAAACCAAAAACTAAAATATAGGATTTGTCATCCTACTCAGTAATGCCGGATTTTTTATCCTTTAACCCACTCCAGATGTCTTTTGGAGTATTTTACGGTATAAGGGGGTCTCTGTGAAAAGCATGACTGAGTTACTCTAGTATCTAGCGTTAAATTAGTGCCTTACCAAACGTTGGGCGCCATGTAGTGTAGTTCCTATATTCCCCATAAGCTCTGCGCATTGGAATAATATATCCAATAGATGTGACGTAAGACTTATGTCTACTAGGTCTCTATCGAATATATTAGACCTAATTGTGAGTGCGGGCTAGCTCAGAGGTCACTAGAAACTTTCTCGAGTTCACAAGAAGGGATTAAGTTTCTGACAACCGCATAAACATGACAACTTTGTTTCCCCAAGATAAAACGTATCTTCAGAGTTGTGGAAACAATAGATAGATATTTTACTCAGTCATTCGTGCATGCTTCGTTTCACCAGAGTTTGCAGAGAAATAGATAGACGGGCGTTTTCAATAAAAGTATTCATTGAACAGTCTTCTTTCTCAAGCAAAAGAAATGAACTGCTACAATCGTAATACTGGTTGCAAAATATAATGCATACAGTAAAAAGAGTAGAATAAAATAATACTGTAAGAGCATTGTATGGTTCCTAGACCATAGATAAATGCATACATAAATAACAAAGACTAAAAGTACTCAACTGGTGCTTCTAAAATACGCCTTCCCTGATGTACCTAACCTAGGTCGAGTACGAGGGAAGAAGTAAGTGAAGTGTGTCATAAATTTAGTATTCCTTGCCAAGAATCTATCCAAGATTTCTCTTAGGGTCTAATCAGCTCAGTACCTTGGTTTAGAATGAAGAAGGTCAGGCACAGGACTCGATTTCCCAACAACCCGCAAGGGTAGCTTGGAAACACTGGAGCTGGATTTCTCGGCAAGAGAAAATACAGTGTCTCTCTCAGTGCGTTTGCTGGAGGGTCGGCTTCATTCAGCACTTGCTGTAGCAGGATGCGCTGGGCAAGTAGATAGTCGAACTGCTCCAAACCACTGTGTGTTTGCTATGGCAAGTGTGGGCATATTTATACCTTGAAGGTGCCGAGTTTGACGTAAAGTTGGACATAATAACGTCATCAAAGAGTCTCAGTTCTTTGAAAACTCCATGAGTTCTTGGACAAGTCAATATTCGAGCAAGGGGAAGTCCCTAGCTGCTGAAGCCGAGTTTTCCAAGAAATCGTTGTGGGTTTTCAGAACTAGAGGAAGTAGCCATGCCGGATTTGGACTGCATGAGCTATGTCTAAATAAGGTTATGATTTCTATGCCTATATAAGGATATGGTGATTTATACCTATACAAGGGCATGCTTCGGGAAATTTACACTAGGGTCCTAAAATGCTATACAACAGGGAATCGAATGTTTGAGAGATGCACTTCTACCTGGTGCCAGGAGAATCTTCTTATGTCTAAAACTGTCTTGTTTGAACGTTCCTATTGTTGAGCAGCATCATATTTACATTGAATTTGTGTGAGATAACCAGCTCCTGAAGCCTGTTGTAGGAGCTTTTGACTCATCATTTACCTTGTTATATGATGTCCTGTTGTAACTAGACATTTTATTAACTACTTTTCAATTTCATAAACATTGGGGTTATGAAGAAAATGATCAATGATACCTTCATGCTGTCTTTGAGAATCTTGCCTGTATAGTACGCCCAAGCTCCCATGCAAGCTGTCTTCCCACATCTACTACACTGTAGAGCTCTCTAGACAGTTAAGGCTTCACACCTCCAGAATTTCAATTGTACAGGCAATATACAACTATAGGAGGATGTATGAAAGGAGATATGATGGTAAGTCAAATAAATTAATTCCTGAGATGGCAAAAGCCTTCTGAGGATTTCACCTGAAAGAATCAGATGAAAGTTGTCTGAAATGGGGAGCCCACTGAGATCTCACCATGGGAGGCATGCAGTATTCTCATGAGAAGAACCTCTACATAAACTGCAAATGTGACTGAAGACTGAGGACCTAATTTACAATTAATTGGTGTAGAGCAGCGCCACAAGTCTTTTTGCTGTGCTGCCTTATGCCAATTCGAAAGAGCAAGAATGCACCGTATTTACAAGATACAGTGCATTCCTGTCCTTTCAGCCAGCACTGGTGCACAATTTGGTGCCTAGCCCCAATGCTTGTACACTTACACCATGGTGCAAGGGAGACTGTGTTGTTGGGAGGATTGTTTTTGGGGCACATAAACAATCCATTGAGGCCTTTTCCTCTTTCTATGCAGCACACATAGAAAGAGGTCAAATGTCCATGGGCGTTACAGTGGGTTTTCCTAAGCAACACCAATGGGTTTTGACACATTCACAGATTCCCAAGGATCTGTAAATCTGGGAATGCACCACAACTGTACTGACTATAGTCTGTGCGTCGTTCTTTGAATTTTGATGGAGAGGCCCTTACATCCTACTCCGTTGTTAAGTTTTCTTGCACCTCCATTGAACATAAATGTATTTCTTCTTCATGCATCGCTTCCTTTTCCGATTTGTTGACACCACTTTTGCTATTTGTGCAGGGAGACGCAATAGTGGGCCTTTTGAACAATTTTTCACTTTTTAACATCCTTTTCATACCACTTTTTTCATAAATTGGCTTTTTTTTAGCATTTTTTGTGTTTTGCAAAATTCGTTCATGCAACACATATGGGGGCTTTTATACAACAAAATGTCGGAGCGCGGAACAGTGCTAAATTTGGCAGCGCTGCGCTCCAACATTTTTAAAATGCATGGATGCGCCATATTTACTACAACACTGCGCATCCCTGTGTTTACCATAGCGATGGCGATAAAATTAGCTGCAAGGGTGCCTGCGTTGCAGGGAATGATTGTTTATGTGCAGGAAGGTCTACCTTCCTGCACATAAACAATTCAAAATGGCTATTTGTTACTTTTAAGTGTGCTACAGAATGCAGCACACATAGAAGTAACAAATCATAATTATTTAATGATTTTTTATGTGGGGATATGATGTGGCCTAATGGCTAGAGCGGTCAACCTCGAAGCTGGGGAAACGGGTTTGAGTCTCGGCAGGGACACTCAACATCCTATTATTCTGGCCAAATCCCTTAATCTCCCTGTGCCTAACAAAATGACTTTGGCAGTCTGTAACGCAACTGATGCTCATGTAAAGTGCTCTGATACCTTCGGGTTGAGTTAGCACTATATAATACTCCCCCAAAAAAGAAAGGTGTAGGAAGAGACACCTTCCAGCACATAATCAATCATTAATGGCTTTTTTATGCAGCACACATAGTAAAAGCAAAAATGAGGCGAAATAAAAGCATTTCTCCTTGTGTGCCATTCTAACGGCTGCTCTTGCATGGCATCAGTTTTCGGCGCTGCGCACCTGCAAAAAGCAATGGGTGTTATAGTGGAACGTGCACAGCAACACGCATATCACGCCCCTGTCACGCAGATACCTGCATGAAAGGGTAGCATATTCACATAGCGGCATCAAGCCACAAAGAGTGGCTTAACACCGCTTGATAAATATGGTACAGGGCATAATGCCACCGGACTATCAAAAAGAGTGACGCTCCGAAGGTGCTAGGGGCTTGCCCATATGCCCTATAATCTCTTCTCATTCATGAGGGTAACGCCGCCATGTTCATGCTGCTACTTGCCCCCTGCGCATCCTCCTCCTATGTCTAGTATGCCAATCTACACACAAGACGAGCGTTCTTCCTTGTTGTTGATGATGATGATGCACCTATCATGTCATTACAACATTTTACATGACACATAATGACTTTTACATAGGTCCTCATAAGATATAGTAGTTGCCATGCCCAGTGACAGGTTCTAAGCGACCGGACCTAGTAACAGGTTACTAAGTGCTGTCACCCTGTAGTGTTTGCCATGCATCCTTACCAGGCAACCACAGTCTCCAGGCACAGCAATGATACAACCCTGTCTCTGCCACTGAGAGGGGTGAAGGGCCATGTACTCTCCTGGGAGCCAGTGGCCTCGTCACCTCGGGAGAAAGTGGTCATGCTGTCCACAGACATTTTTCCACGTTGCCCTCAAGCCCCATATCGATAAAGATTGATGCCTGTAGTTTACTGGCCTCTTTCACTTAAAAGAGATTTGTCATACGTTCCCTTTGTGCTATGCACTTAAAGAGTACTTTTGAAAACAAGTACATCAGATAAAGCAATATTATCATCCGCAAATAGCTAGGAAATATTGATTTCCAAATTCAATGAGAGATCACACTTTAAATCCCTGTATGTCTTATCAATTGGCATGGAACTTGTTAAATCATTACTATACAATAATATTTTGTTAAACCTCGGGAATAAACTAGAGTAAAAAGACTTATTATTTCATCATACAGCCAGCAGAGTGCAGTGATGAGCCATGTAAAACACCAAATAAGATACCACTAGTGAGATCGAATAAGGAGTCTCGTTGTTGCATCTCGTATGACCGCATCAAAATTGTCGCTAATAACATAGTCTACCTTGCTGTATTAATTACAGTGTAGGTCACGTCCAGGTCGGGTCCGGTGGCTACCGTGTCTCAGAGAAATATTGTAATGCCTACAGAGTTTTTGTTTGCCCCATAATCATGGCCCTAATTCCAGGCGGCTCCACTCAGTTTCATCCTTTTGAGGTCGATAAAATGAGTCCCGCTGAGTAGGGTAAAAACGAACTTTCGTTATGTCAGTTGCATCTGTTAGTAGGGCCTGATTCTCCAAAATAAAAAATATAAAAATACGGGTGGGGGATTTACATTTCCGCCTGAACATACTTTAATCTTATTAAGAATTGATCAACATTCCCAGTAGCACATCAGGTAAAAGGCGCCAGTTTTCCAAGCATACTTCTGGGTACGTCATTTGACAAGGCACAAGGTCTCCTATTCCCGCTGTACGGAGGTATACATAATTTCGAATTCCGCACAAAGAATGGTGCACCTGTGCTCATGGATGCTTTTATTGTCTCCTAAGGGAAAATATTTCCCCGTGGAGAAAGCTGATTGATGTGAGTAGACCAATTGCGGCAGGTGCAGGTAAGAGGTAAGCATTGTGGCGGACAGTCGACAGACAACAGAATAAGTAGGCAGAATAAAATAAATAAATAAATAAAACCATATATGGACTTCCAAGCCCCCGCCTCGCCCCCGCCTCACCACCTTACCTTCACCGGCCTCGACTGAAGTTGGAAGAAATGATTTTGGGAGCAATTAGTACTTCACGACTAGATGCATACCAAGAGGAGGAACTATTGTTTCTCCTTAAACATTACCTGACGAGCAAGATTAACACATGTGAAATTGACTGAATAGGCCCAAAAATATGATATAAATATTCAAAAATATATTTTTTTTATACAGGTCATACAGAGTTAACTTTAGTGACATAGATATTGTGAATTTGAGAACTCTTGGAATGAAACTGCAGATGAAAGAACTGATGACATTGAATGAGTGGGAGAGAGAAATGGAAAGGTAGATGGTCTAAAAAGGAGATAAAAAGTGTTAGGGCCTCATTTACAAGCCCATTGCGCAGCCGGTGCATCAATTTTTTAGACTCATTGGCGACACAGTGCGCCTGCCCATATTTTTGAGGCCATGTAAAGTCACCCTGCAGGACTTTTCATGGCCTAGTAAATATGGGCCCCATTCCTCGCATTTCTTGCGTGAAGGGGGCGTGCCATGGGTGCTGCTGTGGGTGTTTCCACACAATATCCATGGACCCTGACACATTCCCAAATTTACAAAGTGTCGTAAACCTGGCAATGCTTCAGAATCCGATGCCTGTTCAGGAGAGGCGTTGGGGTGGTTCAACAAGGAGAAATACTTTTATTTCTCCTCATTTTTTGGTGTTTCTATGTCAGCTGCATTCTGCAGCACATATAAAAGGTGCGAATTGCCTTTAATGATTGCTTATGTGCAGCAAGGAGTCCCTTCCAGCGCATAAACAATCCTCCCTTTCAACTTAGGAACCCTTGCACCGTTGCACCCTGGCACCAAGGGTACAGATTAACAGAACAACCAAGGAACTTAAAAAGAGAGAAAATTAATATTACGCGAGATTGGTACAGGCTTTCAAACAGTATAATGGATTGGATACAGGGCCGGAATGGCTATAGCGGGCACGGGGAATTTCCCTGGTAGGCCGCTAAAGTGGGGGCCAGTTTTGGGCCCCTGGGGGGCCTTTTTTGTTACTGGGCCGGCAATGTCGGCCCCCTGTAACACAATTGGCCAAAACAAGCCCTCGCAAACTGCTCGGCTGCAATGCCCCTCACCCCGGGGTGGTCGGCTGAGCAGTTTGCCAGGACCGGTTTCTGTTCCCCGTCCGGCCCTGATTGGATAATATAGCTGAGAAAGATGTGAGACATTTTGTTTATAGATTTGTGTTCGACAGCAATTGCTATGCTGGCAAAGCAAACCATTAGATGAGATTCTGCATTATACGAAATATTGTGGAACAAGATTGAAATGAAGCACAAGAAGCTCAAGGAAACATTGATGGTTGCTCAGATAAGAGCGATGCAGAAAGGTCAGAAGCAGATGAATTTTGAGAATGTAACTCCGGTACAGGGAGGATATAATCGAGTTCTGATGATGCAGGGTGGAAATGTTTTTCCGCAACAGAATTTTCAGTCACAAGGTAGAGGTTGTGGTAATTCAGTAGATTCAAGAACTGGTGTAGGTGTGAAATTTTAGAAGAAAATGTATCATGTCATGCTTTCGGAAAGTATGGGATTTGGAAAAGCGTGTGTATGTCAATTATGACTAATGTAGGGAATCAGATGCAGAATGTAGAATATGCACAGTCTCAAGGACATAAAATGGTACAGACTCAGCATGGCAGAGAATGTAAAATTCTAATGTATCTCAGTCAACACAAATGCCCCAGATTCCGATGCCTCAACAGAATGTTCAGATGCAAAGGTACAATGTAAACCAGAATCAGCAGTCAAATAGAAATTATTTTCAGAACCAGAATGTAGCACAACAGTATTTGATTCAGTTAGACGATTTTGACCAGAACCTATCAGCCTGATGGTGCCTGCGATGGGAGGAGGACTCTGTACTTGGCACAGCCTTAGAGGTGGACCGGAGTGGTCTCTATGGTAGTGGATACGTGGATGGGAATCACGTCTCTTTCCTTGCTGACACTGGTGCTACCAGCTCTACTATGAGAATAGCAGATGTTCCCAACCTACCCCTCTTGGGAGAAAGTATCAAAGCTGTAGGAGTTACAAACAAAATGCTGTCCTATTCAGAACATGTCATAGTTAAAATAGGGTCCTTTGAGGATCAACATCAATTTGTGGTGTGTGATACAAGTCCATAGAATATGCTTGAACGTGACTTACTGTGTAAGTTAAATTGCTCCATTTACTGCACACCAAGAGGTATTGAGTTTTATACAAATGATGAGGACGTTGTTTTTAAACTCCCTGAACAGAAATATGATGTGAGAATGTACCCTTTCCTGACGAGTGAGGATTTGCCCATTGAACTGAGAGACACCGTGTTACCTAAAATGTGGGACTTTACAGGTAAAGATATCAATATCGAACTAATCAAAGGTGTTGAACCCATTTGCATTCAGTTGAAAGGACCTGCAAATTTACCAATGTGACTCATGACAACTGTTGGACTTGGGCCTTTTTGGAAGGTACACCCCTAGACTGTTTGCCTTTAGCCTCTGGCATGGTGGTAGTGATTTTAGGCCTCTGCGCACTTTAGCACTGTGACCCAGTGTAAAGTGCGTGTGCACTCTGAGTGCATGTGGTGAGATTGGCCTGCCCTCCCATAGGAATGCATGGGGGATATGTGTGTCCATGGTAGTTCCTGATGTGTGGGGAGTGCAGGGGCAAGTTTGTTATGTGCAAACTCGTGAGATTAAATGCTGCGCGATGATGTGCGCGGATTTACTGTGTCTAGTGGAGAAGTGCCACTTCGAGAACTTGGCATGTCTGTGCATTAAATGTGAATTGACTGTCTGGCTTGTGATTGGCTGGAGCTGGCTGGTGTGCCTGGCTCCAGGAGTCCGGATGGGTCTGCCCCGGTGGTGAATGGAGAGATCTGCATGTTGATGGGAGGGAGGAGTGCACCTGGGACCTGAATAGAGCTGGGCCTTCCCTCCACAATGCTGGCATCCACCCCTGTGGTGTGTCTGATGTCCCTGACCCATCCTGTGGATAGGCAGAGGGGCTGAGCAAAACAACGTGTTCCGGAACCAGTTGCATCTGGTTCGCCCCTTGCCTGCACCTTTGTAGACAAAGGATTTCTGTGTATAAAAAGGGGCTGTGAACCCATGAAAAATGCCTTGTCTTGGACAGGAACCTGCCAGAGGCGTGCTGCTGCGGGGCCTCAGGGGAAGGCTTGCCTCCCTGGGCCCTGCCCAGCCCCGGGATGCCTGAAGGACTTCTCTTTGGACCCCTTTTGCCTGGCTTGGGAGGGCTGGAAGACTTTCCCTGGCTAGGAGCTGAATGGGCTCCCTCTCCTCGTCCCTGGACTGGGATTACCACGCTTTGGGGAGGGCTGGACTTCTACCCCTATGAGCTCCTTCTATTTATCACTTAAGAACGCTGTGGCTATGACCTGCTGGGGTAGAGCTTTATTTTTTATTGCATAGCGCTTCCCTTATTGCCCCCAAGTTCCTCTCTTCGCAGCCTGCTGCATGGCCACCTATTTTTGATATTCTCATTGCAGGTGCTCACTCTGCATTATGCCCGCGTATGTTGATTGCCTGTGCGCAGGTGCCCACCCTGCGTCTTCATTCTTACTTTATAGCTAACGCGGGTGCCCACCCCGCTTATTGGAGTCTAGTGCGGGTGCCCACCCCGCCCCTACCGTCGTCTTTGAACTCGAGGGAGCCTACCCCTCATTTGCAGACAGAGGAAGAAAATCGCCGCCGCGGCCCCAAGCAGCAGCTGACGCCATTCTGGGGCCGTACTGGAATTGGTCCCTGCCGGCCGAGACTCCGGCGGCGTCACAGAGGTGCCGCACAGGGATTGGCCCATCAGTGAGGGCTTCCCCACGCTTAAAGGCCATGCCGAAGAGACCAGTACCAGGTGGGGACGGCTCGGGGCTCCCATGATGGAGGGAGAGCCCCGCAAGCGCCACTGAGAACAGCTGGGAAGCGGAGGGGGCTCGGGGCACACTGCTGGTGCCTGCCCCCACCGCGAGTAACGAGGGAGAGCCCTGCATGCACCAGTAGTTGGAGAGCAGCCCCCGCATTGCCGGTGAGTGAGGGCTGAGGGGGCATCTGTATTTCTCGAGCCTGCGTGGCTCCCACGGGCTTCCCTTTTCCATGAGCATAGATGGCTCCAGCGGGGGCTTTGTTCCTTCCCAAGGGTCCATAGGGGCCCCGGTTCTTCCCATAGTTGTGCCCCATTGTTTCTAGAGCCCCGTGAGGCCCCAAGGTTGGGGGCAAGTTTCTCCCTCCCTGGTGCATAGTTCTTTAAGGTGCCAGCGCGCTTTGCAGTATTTGGGGGCCAGTCCTTGCTCCCTATATTGGGCATCTTTATTTTAGGAGCCAGAGTGCTCCAGGACACATGGTTATTTTGAGAATCTAGAGGACTACGATGTTTGCGCATTTTGTCCGGAGGGGCCAGGGAGGGCCTATGCGGCATTATCAACTCTTCCAGCTGCCCAGCAATTAGTGGGCAGATGCACCGTTTAGGCCTTACTTTTGTTAGGGGACATGTTGAACTCAGGAGTGAGACGCACTCCTTCACCCCACCTTTTCCTGTACAGCTGCGCAGCACTTAGTGCCAGCTGCAACGTTTAGGCCTGCATTTGAGAACTCCCAGCTGCCCAGCAAGTAGTGGGCAGCTGCCACGTTTAGGTTTGCGCCAAGTGTGCCCCTCCTTGACTGTCGCTGCATTGGCAGCGCGCCCTGACTTTGCACAGAGGGCATTTGAGCCCCTTAGAGATGGCCAGGTGGCCCAGGGGGCTATTAGGTTTATAGGGTGTAAGGCCCTAGTATGAGTTATATAGGTGCTCGGAAATGTGATGCTTATAGTATGTGTTATGCACCTGGATTTATGCTTATAGATGTGCTTTTAATGCTTGTTAGGTTTTACCTACTGCCTGAGATTTTGTTGTGATTCTCTACTATGGTCTAGATTTGATTTATTCCCTATTTAGGTTATATTATTAAGTTTGCTTCCTGATGCAAGGTATGTTTAGGAGTTGTAGTCTACTAGAGTTAGGCTTAAGAGGTTGGCGCAGAATAGAGTTCTCACCTTATGTGATACTGTGCCTGTTAGGATCTATGTTATAGGTTGACGCTGAGTATTGAGGCTGCCAGTGATTACTGGTTGTGTTAGTAGAGTATGATGTGTTCTTCTTTTTATGATGTTTTACCAAGTGCTAATTCTGACAGTGGTCCACGTGGCCCTGTCATGTGTAAATAATCCCTGTAAATATTGCCCGTGCCAGTTGGCATAGTGTATATTGTGTGATTACCATCTAAAGTGTTTATGATAATACAAAGGCTATTTTTATATATATCAAAAATCAAAAGGGTAGGGAGGAGGAATTAATGTCCATTTATTTCCCCGGGTAGGTATAAGAGTTATCAAGTGGGTAGAATTACTATGGTATCCTCAAAAACTCAATGTGTGTCGGTGATGCGGTGTATATCTTTCATCCGCCCCTTTTTGGAAGTCGACACTTTTTGGAAAGCTACACTCCTAGATCCAGTTACTCGATCTAGCATAAGTACCGAATTATTTTAAATACTTGATCTTCACCATTCATTAAAGTCTTCTGGTGTCGATCTTTTTTTACCTCTTCTTTTCTTTTGCACATACCCTATTTTTAATGGGGGCATATTTTTCATCTCTGGACACTGCAATCTAGACCAGAGGAGCCTCTGGATGAGGCAGGCACCCAGCACATTCTATGGTATCCTATGATAACTGCCAGAACTACAATGTAGGGGCGGATGAAAGATATACACCGCATCACCGACACACATTGAGTTTTTGAGGATACCATAGTAATTCTACCCAATGGTTTAGAATTGTAACAAGTGTCCATTTCCTCCCACTTGATAACTCTTATTTTTATATATAACCTTGTGTGGAGTTCCTTTTGTGGTGTGCCTAGTATGTTGTTACTGTGTGTGTTGTGCAGATGCTTTACACATCGCCACCCGGATAAGCCTGACTGCTCGTGCCAAGCTACCAAGGGGGTGAGCAGGGGTTATCTTTGGCGTGTAACTCCCTTTCCCTGACTAGAATGATGGTCTCTGCCTGGCTTTGGCGCATGCCTCAGCCAACTAGAGATCCCCATTTCTAACAACAACCTTTGCTTTTTTTCCAGTGTTCTGTTGTTGACATACCACACATCTATTGCACAGTGTCTCTGCTGTTACCTCAATGTGAAATTGAACCACACCTGTTGGAAGAGGCGCATCATTGCATCTCTCCCTACATGTGCAGGACCATTGACATCACGGTGTGTCGCACTGTGATTGGTCGGTTGGTGTAAAGTCGTGCTGGGATTGGTTGATTACATCATAAGAGTTGCACTGTTGCTGGTTAGATGGTTGAACCAGTAAATTGTGGGAGAAATTCATTTCCTGGATTTTAGGGAAAAACATTTGTGAATACAAAATTTAAAATAAATTGAAATTTTATAATTCATTACAGAATTTAGTATAGGAAGATGAAACTATATCTGTCAGAGCAAAGGTAGACGCACCACCTAACAGTATGCCAGGATGCACTTTCAAGATGGACAAAGGATTACATCCATGTTTGTGGCTTGAATTTTGGCACAAAATTACCGAAGGAGACAAGGGTTTACAGTTTTATCGATATGGGGCATTCAATTTGAGAATTATTGAGAACTTAAGGAGGAGAATGTAAAAAATTAGATCACCTCCTAGATCTACCATCCATTTACCACTAACACACAAAGAGAACCCTTTACCAAGATTACTCAAGTACCCTGTTAAGTCTCTGTCTGATTTGAGAATGAGAGTAATCATAGCTGGCACCATTGTTCTAGGTATTACTCCTTCTTTTAAAATTGTGTTATAAAACTGACTTAATGTGGGTACCTAGAAAGTTATGATCAAGTTATAAATTAAACTCATCTACTCAACGGGATATACCTTGTTTGAAAAGCCTCATAATTTCAACAACTAAAAAGTTGTGCTAAAGATCGTCCATATTTTACCACGTTTTGGCAAATTAGTTTCCTTCCGAATCTATTCATTTCTTTAGTTAAAAACTGCATGTTTCTGAGTTGTGCTGTTTGCAGCTGATACACTGCCTTATAGAATAACAGAGTCTGTGTAAATGCTGCAGACACAGGACCTGAAATTTTACAGACCAGCGCCTACACGGTATGCAGCAAGTGAGCCTGATGACTACAAGGGGGTTTGAGGGGCTCTCCCCAAGAACATTTCGGTAGAAATGGCAAAAACAGTGCATTCCATAACACATTTTTCATTATATATTCTATTGTATTAGCTTTTATAGAATTATAAGTGATGGTCTTACACCATGATACAATCATTAGGCATTCTTTACGTGTCTGGGTTTTATAGGGCCAGTTAGAAAGTCTGTATATACATTTCAAAGTTCAGTAAAGACTCTGTTTCAATGAGTCACATTGTGGAAAAAAAAGACAATACAGGTATGTCAAAAAGCAATTTCTGTATTTATGTGTTAACAAGTAAGACAACGTTTATTTGTTAATTATGACATCCTCTAATCACACCACAATTTGTACTGCTATGATTTACAATACATATATTCTTCAATTATAGAATGGCTAGATGATTAACCCAGGAAGCCTGAAAAGCAATTTACTCCTTCATACTGACCATTTATTACCCCCAGAGCCTTTGAGATGTGATCTGGAAGATAAGATCATCCTGTGGCAATTTGCGGGCAGGGCGCTATTCGCTGAGGAAAGGCCAGGGCCGGCTATAGTGCTGATGGCTGACAGTGTGACAATCTTTATTGGGGCTATTCAATGCAACTCAATTTCACCCTCCGGATCGCTTTCTTAATAGCCGAGTCGTTTAAATGCCACAAGTTTATGTGGGCTACTCTACCCACGTCCCCTTGACCCGTTTCTTTGCGAATCCAGACTGGCGAGTGATCGGAGATCCCTCTGCCCAAGTGTCGCACCTCCCTGACTCCATCTGACTGCGACACAGGAACTAGGACGTAATCTGTTCTAGAGAGTGAGCCATGGGCGGCTGAGGAGTGGGTGAAGTGTACCTCATGCAGATTCCGTAGTCTCCAACCATCAATCAAACCAGTCGTCTCCACAAAATCACTCAACCATCGGCTGGAAAGTGGCAACACCGGGGGAGGAAATCTATCCATCTCACCATTCATAACTGCATTTAAGTCCCCCCCGACAATTAAAATCCCAAGGGGCAAAGTCAGAAAAATTCTAGACAGATCGCTAAAGGTTTCAGTTCGGAGGGCGGGCAGGACATATACAGACAATAAAGTCACCGTTCTTCCCTCCCACAGCCCTGATACCCCAACAAATCTACTATGGCAATATGTCCAGGTAGCCTGAATTGTCATTGGAAAAGACTTTCTCATTAAAATCCCCACCTCTCTGGATCCCGTGGTGAATCCAGTGTGAGCGACCATTTTATAACCTCCCCAATGCAACGCCATACAACGATTCCCAACAGGATGCGTTTCCTGTAATAAAACAACATCCGGTGCATGTCTCCTAACCAGTTGGTTGATCATTCCTCGCTTTATCTTGTCACCCAATCCATTAACGTTCCAGCTGAGTGTGGTAATCCCCATACCCTGTTTAACAGGCGTCATTTTGGCGGTAACTCCTAACTAATTCTCTCGATGCTTGTGAAACACCACAAAAACAAACAACCAACGGCAACAATACAATCATTTTACGCAAAAGCGAATTTTCAAATCTCGCCGAACATCCCCATATTCCACCCCCCACCCTGCACCCCTGCCTGCAGCTAGCACGCATCCCCAACTAGCAGTGTGCCTGTCGCCCCAAAACTACACTACAGCTAACTAAAAGTAGTAAATGGAGGAGGACCTCAAGCCAGGCTGGCCACCCCTGCCCCCATGGCATTTCTTTGCGGACTAACCCCTATATGAAATGTTACTGACAAATGTTATAATGTTCTATCATTGCTTCACCTCACCCCCACAAAATAATATCCGGATGATTACTGCTCCTCCGAGGCATCATTGTTTTGGGTCTCAGCTTCAGCCACGCAAGTATTGTCCAACCAGTCCGCTGCTACTTCAAAGAACACAGCCCTGCCATTATGTTCCACTCGAAGCCGGGCCGGAATCATCATGGCATACTTCATGCCTTTGTTCCGCAATCTCTACTTCACTGCAAGGAATCCCTGCCTCTGTTTCTGTACAGTTTGAGTGGAGTCCGGATACAAGGACAGTGTCGCATTTTCAAATTTTAACGGGGGCCCCGAGCGAGCCGCCTGCAATATCGCATCACGGTCTCGAAAGTTAAGAACACTTGCGATCATAGGACGAGGGGGAGCCCCGGCTCGAGGCCTACTCCCGGAACTCTACGGGCACGTTCAAAAAGTTAATGAGGACTTTCGGCTGCAGAAATTTAAGAACAATGTTTTCCACGAACAGGTCTGGTGTGGGACCCTCTGACCGCTCAGGCACCCCCAGTATGCGGATATTATTGCGCCGTGCTCTCCCTTCAAATTCATCCAGCTTCCGATCAGTCTGAGCCCTCGATGTTTTGAGGTCACACACCTCTTGCTGCAGAAGATGTACATCATCGACAAGGCTAGCGGTTTTGATCTCAAGCGATTTCACCTTCTCGCTCTCCTTATTGAGATCTTCTCTTATTAGCCCAACATCGACTGTTACAGTGTTGATCTTATGGTCGAGGGCCTCCATTTTCTGGCCCAATGTCGTCTGTACGCCAGTGATGGCCACCATAAGATCTGATAAGGTGGGTGCCTCTGCCGTAGAGGCTCCTCTCTCCACCTCCGCTTGCGACTTCTTAGGGTCCGCTGGCGATCCTTTTGGTTGAGTGTATCTCTCCAGAGTGTTAGTCTGTACGTGTCTGGGCATCCTAGAGGACCGCAGCAAGGTCTTATCCTGATCGATTTCTACGCCATCGGGACTCACACACTTTATCGCCACCTCTCACCAGATTTTCCTAGGAGATGTGCACCAAGACTATCGGTCAGGCCTTTGTTGGGGCGATCGATCACTCGACACCGCTCCCGCCGCTCCAGTAGGCCATTCACCTGCACCGAAATGACTCAGATGGTTAGGACGACCCTCATCCGCAAGTCAGTGGGCTCCAGGGAGTGGGAAGGGAAGACTCAGAACATCTCAATGTCTGTCACACCTCTGCTCCGCCGCTCCATACAGAGGGACCAGTAGCAGGCACGCATCTGGGTAGACCTCTCCTGACAACTCCCACGATCCGGGGACCACCACCGTGCACCACAGTGAAACATCTGAAAACCGGGGGCAATTTTCAAAATTGAGTCGGAAGGATTCGGGAACTTCCGTCCGGTCTCTGGCAGCCGATGTTGTGGCATTCACCTTCCGGTTAGCCAAGAACCACAGGTCCTGGTCCGACCATAGAAGTAGGTCCCAATATGTCCGTCAATGTTACTTCGCCCCAGTACATCGGAGGAGAGTCGTTCAAAGCTTGGCCGAAGTCACTTCGAATCCAACACCGGGGAGTGGGGTCGAGGAACAGGATAATTCACAGGATTATGCCGGGGGCGAGGGAGATCGGCGGAGCCGACTCTCTAAGCGGCCATCTTGGTTGTTGGTTAGGCTCCTCCTCCCCACATGATTTTTATATAATGCTGGAGAATGGGCTACAGCCCATTTTCTTGCATAGGTGTATTTTTTATGAATAGTAATAAGATTTGAGAAGGCTGGCATAATGATCTTTTCGCCATGTGGGCCCTCCCTGACAAATTCAGGTGGCCAGTCTTTTTCTGCCAGAAGAATGCCATAACCCTTAGATAGTTTTTCCCAAAAGAGTGCTTTTATTTTCCTAGTTATGTCCCCCTCTATTTGGAGTGTTACTTCATATAACTTATGTGGTACACTAACCCTGATATATGCAGTTTCAACCTGAATGTATTCATTCAGGCCCACTGTCTCCAGATGATCCTTCAGGATCTTGCGAGCTATGGTAACCTCTTCTGCGCTGTCCAGCATTGTCTAGTACCACTCCTCGTTCTTGAGTTGAGGCCTCAAGATTCTTGTCATGTCTGATTTTTAGACTTGCTAACTTCTTTTTGGTGAATTGAGTTTTCTTATTTTTCGGAACGTGTTGATCGTCTTTGGACTTCACGCATTCTTCCTTGTGTTCTGATCGTCCTCTTCTTTTGGATTTCTGCGAGGAAGTCTGAAAGGCACGAGAGGAACGTGTATCAGTATCTTGATATCTATCAACTTTTCTCAAATTATCCCTGTTTCTGAGGTTATACCTCTTTTTCAGAGGGCTCCTTTTGAGGAGACCTACCTCTTGATTGAGAACGCTTCTCTTTAGGAAGTGTTTGTCTAGTATTTTCCCACTTCTTTTTAGGAGAAGTGAGTGTGTTTTTAATAAAAACGTTTTCAGGATTTTCTGTTAGTTCGGGCTTTATTGGTTTCCCTTCCAAACTATCTCTTCCTAGTTCTTCATATGATTTTTCTATTATTCTGGCCAGTTCATATGGTTGCTCAGTTACATCAAGTTCTTTTAGTTTTTGGCGGATTGCCACTGATGCTGCTTCACCTTTAATATTAGCTAATATTATAGCTGAGACCTGCTTGAAATCTTACAGCAATTTCATACCCAGATTTAAAGCAGGCTCTGCATCTTATTAATTTTGAATTTGTTTCAGGACATCCGGTATCACTGCCATGGACGGAACACCATGTGTTTTTGTGTAGATTGCAGCAAAGACTGTACCCCAAGTGTCAGAGTCTTCCAGGTGTGGTGCAATCCCCATTGGTAAACAGATTGTAAGAATCCTTTGTTTCTCATGAGGTGTACTATCGGGAAATACTGCCTCGATCTGAGTAATGTTTTGAGCTAACCAGAATGGAATTTGTTTCCTTTTTGTGGGTAATTTACCCATGACTGATTGTATAGTCTGTGGTGTAATTTTATTTGTGTTCCCCAGATGAGGGGTGTGCTGTGGCATACTTATAGCAGGTTGGACTGTTAGTGTCCGCATGACGTATTGTACCAATTGTCAGTGGATTTTAATAAATTGTTTTAGCTGAGCTAATAGTTCTGGACCTGTCATTTGTTCAAAGGCAGGGTGTGGTGTATAGCTAGCTAGTACTGGCCATGTTGCTTCTGGTCTACCTAGTGGACCGAGCCTGGTAATGTGATTTTAATGTTGTAGGGCGCCTTTAAACCAGAGCTGATGCTCTTGGTAAGTTAGTGGAATTTGAATGTCCTCGAATGGAACGTATTCCGCTGGATGTTCCTCTATCTTATAGAAGTGGGACACATGTGTTGTTGGATTTGCTTGTGGAAAGATAATCCTTGAATACGTCTGTCTGCCGATATTCAAGTGTCTCTATGACAAAAATTACCCTACCCTCTTGGTGATAGGCCATTTTCTGTGAGCTTTATAGCTATGGTTTTCTGCACGTTTTCCGGGATGTTTATAGCATCCGTGTCGTCATGCCGGAAACCTGTAACGTCAAGACCTGGTTGGTTTGCATTTACTGCATCTCTACTGTTTTCTTCGTCACTATTCGACATTTTGTTGAATGTCTTACGGAGCAAGATTCAAGGAAATAAAGATAAGGTGCACAATATTTTGGAACACTGTTTTTTCAAAGTTGAACAAACCAAAAACTAAAATATAGGATTTTTCGTCCTACTCAGTAATGGCGAATTTTTTATCCTTTAACCCACTCCATACGTCTTTTGGAGTATTTTACGGGATAAGGGGGTCTCTGTGAAAAGCATGACTGAGTTACTCTAGTATCTAGCGTTAAATTAGTGCCTTATAAAATGTTGGGCGCCATGTAGTGTAGTTCCTATATTCCCAATAGGCTCTGCGCATTGGAATAATATATCCTATAGATGTGACGTAAGACTTATGTCTACTATGTCTCTATCGAATATATTAGACCTAATTGTGAGTGCGGGCTAGCTCAGAGGTCACTAGAAACTTTCTTGAGTTCACAAGAAGGGATTTAGTTTCTGACAACCACATAAACATGACAACTTTGTTTCCCCAAGATAAAACGTATCTTCAGAGTTGTGGAAACAATAGATAGATATTTTACTCAGTCATTCGTGCATGCTTCGTTTCACAAGAGTTTGCAGAGAAAGAGATAGACGGGCGTTTTCAATAAAAGTATTCATTGAACAGTTTTCTTTCTCAAGCAAAAGAAATGAACTGCTACAATCGTAATACTGGTTGCAAAATATAATGCATACAGTAAAAATAGTAGAATAAAATAATACTGTAAGAGCATTGTATGGTTCCTAGACCATAGATAAATGCATACATAAATAACAAAGACTAAAAGTACACAACTGGTGCTTCTAAAATACGCCTTCCCCGATGTACCTAACCTAGGTCGAGTACGAGGGAAGAAGTAAGTGAGGTGTGTCATAAATTTAGTTTTCTTTGCCAAGAATCTATCCAAGATTTCTCTTAGGGTCTAATCAGCTCAGTACCTTGGTTTAGAATGAAGAAGGTCAGGCACAGGACTCGATTTCCCAACAACCCGCAAGGGTAGCTTGGAAACACTGGAGCTGGATTTCTCGGCAAGAGACAATACAGTGTCTCTCTCAGTGCGTCTGCTGGAGGGTCGGCATCATTCAGCACTTGCTGTAGCAGGATGCGTTGTGCAAGTAGATAGTCGAACTGCTCCAAACCACTGTGTTTTTGCTATGGCAAGTGTGGGCATATATATAACTTGAAGGTGCCGAGTTTGACGTAAAGTTGGACATAATAACGTAATCAAAGAGTCTCAGTTCTTTGAAAACTCCATGAGTTCTTGGACAAGTCAATATTCGAGCAAGGGGAAGTCCCTAGCTGCTGAAGCCGAGTTTTCCAAGAAATCGTTGTGGATTTTCAGAACTAGAGGAAGTAGCCATGCCGTATTTGGACTGCATGAGCTATGTCTAAATAACGTTATGATTTCTATGCCTATATAAGGATATGGTGATTTATACCTTATACAAGGGCATGAATCGGGAAATTTACACTAGGGTCCTAAAATGCTATACAACAGGGAATCGAATGTTTAAGAGATGCACTTCTACCTGGTGCCAGGAGAATCTTCTTATGTCTAAAACAGTCTTGTTTGAACGTACTTATTGTTGAGCAGCATCATAGTTACATTGAATTTGTGTGAGATAACCAGCTCCTGAAGCCTGTTGTAGGAACTTTTGACTCATCATTTACCTTGTTATATGATGTCCTGTGGTAACTAGACATTTTATTAACTACTTTTCAATTTCATAAACATTGGGATATGAAGAAAATGATCAATGATACCTTCATGCTGTCTTTGAGAATCTTGACCTGTATAGTACGTCCAAGCTGCCATGCAAGCTGTCTTCCCACATCTACTACACTGTAGAGCTCTCTAGACAGTTAAGGCTTCACATCTCCAGAATTTCAATTGCACAGGCAATATACAACTATAAGAGGATGTATGAAAGGAGATATGATGGTAAGTCAAATAAATTCATTCCTGAGATGGCAAAAGCCTTCTGAGGATTTCACCTGAAAGAATCAGATGAAAGTTGACTGAAATGGGGAGCCCATTGAGATCTCACCATGGGAGGCATGCAGTATTCTCATGAGAAGAACCTCTACATAAACTGCAAATGTGACTGAAGACTAAGGACCTAATTTACAATTAATTGGGGTAGAGCAGCGCCACAAGTTTTTTTGCTGTGCTGCCATATGCCAATTCGAAAGGGCAAGAATGCACTGTATTTACAAGATACAGTGCATTCCTGTCCTTTCAGCCAGCGCTGGTGCAGAATTTGGTGCCTAGCCCCAATGCAGGTACACTTACACCATGGTGCAAGGGAGCCTGTGTTGTTGGGAGGATTGTTTTTGGGGCACAAAAACAATCCATTGAGGCTTTTTCCTCTTTCTATGCAGCACACATAGAAAGAGGTAAAACGTCCATGGGCGTTGCAGTGGGTTTTCCTTTGCAACACCAATGGATTTTGACACATTCACAGATTCACAAGGATCTGTAAACCTGGGAATGCGACACAACTGTACTGACTATAGTCTGTGCGTCGTTCTTTGAATTTTGGTGGAGAGGTTCTTACATCCTACTCCGTTGTTAAGTTTTCTTGCACCTCCATTGAACATACCGTATTTTCCGGCGTATAAGACGACCCAGAGTATAAGACGACCCCCTACTTTGCTTGATAAAATGTAGGTTTCGTGCTATACTCCCCGTATAAGACTACCCCCACTTCCAGTGCAGTCCAACGCAGTCCTGCATAGCAAACATGGTAAAGAGGCAGAGGTGAAGTGCAAGCAGCAACATGACACTTGCCATTTCAGGTAGTGTCCTCCTGATGCACTTCAGTGTCTTTTTCATCAAAGAAGAGTTCTGCAGAAGGAAGAAAGGTCGAAAGATCCTCCTCACCCGGACACCCTCTTTACAAAGCAAACAAAGCTATGCAGTCCAATCAGCAAACGACACTGCAATGACCAGAATGTAGGCCATCAGCCACTTGTTTTTCCTAAATTCCTCCAAGCCTATTAAATAACTCTTCATAGACACATCGGTGATGAATATCAGGAAAGTGAGCATTTCAATGCTCTCCGTGAGACCGCATGGAGGCTGCCAGGCCACGGTAACGCACATCAGAAGTACTGGTCAGCGAGGAAGGCCTTTCAATGAAGGCCAATGCCAGGTTCACAAAAATGGTGACATTCAAAATCCACTGGTAAATGCTGGAGTAGTACCATCTGTACAGCTGCAGGGAGTTTGCATCAACGCGGTGGTTTATGGATCGATACTGGATTGCATCTTCAATGAATACTGCTGCCTGCTTCATGTATAGATCCTCTGCATCTGGCTCCAGCACGCACGTCACCGAGCAGCCCGACGACGAGTAGAAGCAAGTCCTGGCTTTGGCGTCCCGCTCAGGCACCTCGAAGTCCGGGTTGGCGCACCAGCTGCGCTCCACGGTCGGCGGGAGCAGCGGCTCGGTCTCCATTGTGGCTGTGGACCGACTCAGCCAAGCAGGTCCGTACCACGAACCCCCTGGAGTCCTCTTCTACAGGATCACAGTATTGTCAATAATTTATTTAAAAATATAGTGCTTCTATATCTTCACGCTGGAGACGAAAAATAATTTTTTTAAAACGACTTCAAGTCTTTCTGGTCTGTTTTTGCTCAGCCGGTAAAGATGAAAGTAGTGATGCAACATCTAACTTTCTGTTAGCATGTCGCACGAAAAAAGCCCATGGAAACTAAAATGGTAGCCGGTCAGACTGGACCAGTCCTTCCTTCGCCCTGTGGGGCGCGTGGAGTGCGGGCGAGCAGCGTAGAACTTTACCCCGGGTTCAGCAAAGCCAGCACTTTCTCCCACGGTTTCCTGGACCTCACCTCCTGCATAGCCATTTTGAGAATTTATTTTATTTTGGCTCGTACTTTGTACGCTTTTGTAACCTGCGCACTTATCACTTTTTCTCCAGGAATGTACCAATTGCTACCTCATGTATTTTGGTTGCTCACTATTGTCACTTTTGATCCATGTAACTTAACGTTTGCTTTTGTAATTTGTCCATTTGTAATTGTTCCTCTTGTATCAATACTGTTCCTATTGTAAAGCGCTCTGACACCTTCGGGTAAAGTCAGCGCTATATAAAATCGCATAAACCTTTTAGTGCATGATTGACGCCTGCGCTAGTGACGTACCAATATCCCCCACAGCCCCCGAGGTGCGAGGGGAGGGGGAGCTCCGGCACTGGGCACGGACGGCGGATTAGAGCCCCTGGCTAGGTCCGAAGCGTGGGCGGGAAATGGTGCAGCTTAAAAACACAAGACGAACACAAGATCAGCCCCTCGCCAGCCAGTGCGGCCAATACGCCTTAGTATTTTCACTGCTTGAGCAATTTATGTTACAGGGGGATTTCTGTAGAAAACCAACCACATCAGCCCATTGTTTTATAATGCAGAAGCAGTCTGACACCTTCGGGTGTAGTCGGCGCTATGTAAAAAACGCATGAAAACATACCGTCAAATTTGGCACCCGGCGTTTAAGAAGACCCTCGACTTTCCAGAACATTTTAAGGGGTTAAAAAGTCGTCTTATACGCCGGAAAATACGGTAGATGTATTTCTTCTTCATGCATTGCTTCCTTTTCCGATTTGTTGACACCACTTTTGCTAATTGTGCAGGGAGCCGCAATAGTGGGTCTTTTGAACAATTTTTCACTTTTTAACATCCTTTTCATACCACTTTTTTCATAAATTGGCCTTTTTATAGCATTTTTTTGTGTTTTGCAAAATTTGTTCATGCAACACATATGGGGGCATTTATACAACAAAATGTTGGAGCGCGGAACAGTGCTAAATTTGGCAGCGCTGTGCTCCAACATTTTTAAAATGCAGGGATGCGCCATATTAACTACAACACTGCGCATCCCTGTGTTTTCCATAGCGATGGCGATAAAATTAGCTGCAAGGATGCCTGTGTTGCAGGGAATGATTGTATGTGCAGGAAAGTCTACCTTCCTGCACATGAACAATTCAAAATGGCTATTTGTTATTTCTATGTGTGCTACAGAATGCAGCACACATAGAAGTAACAAATCATAATTATTTAATGATTTTTTATGTGGGGATAGGATGTGGCCTAATGGCTAGAGCGGTCAACCTCGAAGCTGGGGAACCGGGTTTGAGTCTCGGCAGGGGCGCTCAACATCCTATTATTCTGGCCAAATCCCTTAATCTCCCTGTGCCTAACAAAATGACTTCGGCTGTCTGTAATGCAACTGGTGCTCATGTAAGTGCTCCGATACCTTCGGGTTGAGTTAGCACTATATAATACTCCCCCAAAAAAGAAAGGTGCAGGAAGAGACACCTTCCAGCACATAATCAATCATTAATGGCTTTTTGCTCTTTCTATTTGTGCTGCAGAATGCAGCACACATAGTAAAAGCAAAAATGAGGCGAAATAAAAGCATTTCTCCTTGTGTGCCATTCTAACGGCTGCTCTTGCATGGCATCAGTTTTCGGCGCTGCGCACCTTCTTGAAAATCTGGGGCATCTGCAAAAAGCAATGGGTGTTATAGTGGAACGTGCACAGCAACACGCATTGCACGCCCCTGTCACGCAGATACCTGCATGAAAGGGTAGCATATTCACATAGCGGCATCAAGCCACAAAGAGTGGCTTAACACCGCTTGGTAAATATGGTACAGGGCATACTGCCACCGGACTATCAAAAAGAGTGACGCTCCGAAGGTGCTAGGGGCTTGCCCATATGCCCTATAATCTCTTCTCATTCATGAGGGTAACGCCGCCATGTTCATGCTGCTACTTGCCCCCTGCGCATCCTCCTCCTATGTCTAGTATGCCAATCTACACACAAGGCGAGTGTTCTTCCGTGTTGTTGATGATGATGATGCACCTATCATGTCATTACAACATTTTACATGACACATAATGACTTTTACATAGGTCCTCATAAGATATAGTAGTTGCCATGCCCAGTGACAGGTTCTAAGCGACCGGACCTAGTAACAGGTTACTAAGTGCTGTCACCCTGTAGTGTTTGCCATGCATCCTTACCAGGCAACCACAGTCTCCAGGCACAGCAATGATACAACCCTGTCTCTGCCACTGAGAGGGGTGAAGGGCCATGTACTCTCCTGGGAGCCAGTGGCCTCGTCACCTCGGGAGAAAGTGGTCTTGCTGTCCGCAGACATTTTTCCACGTTGCCCTCAAGCCCCATATCGATAAAGATTGATGCCTGTAGTTTACTGGCCTCTTTCACTTAAAAGAGATTTGTCATACGTTCCCTTTGTGCTATGCACTTAAAGAGTACTTTTGAAAACAAGTACATCAGATAAAGCAATATTATCATCCGCAAATAGCTAGGAAATATTGATTTCCAAATTCAATGAGAGATCACACTTTAAATCCCTGTATGTCTTATCAATTGGCATGGAACTTGTTAAATCATTACTATACAATAATATTTTGTTAAACCTCGGGAATAAACTAGAGTAAAAAGACTTATTATTTCATCATACAGCCAGCAGAGTGCAGTGATGAGCCATGTAAAACACCAAATAAGATACCACTAGTGAGATCGAATAAGGAGTCTCGTTGTTGCATCTCGTATGACCGCATCAAAATTGTCGCTAATAACATAGTCTACCTTGCTGTATTATTACAGTGTAGGTCACGTTCAGGTCGGGTCCGGTGGCTACCGTGTCTCAGAGAAATATTGTAATGCCTTCAGAGTTTTTGTTTGCCCCATAATCATGGCCCTAATTCCAGGCGGCTCCACTCAGTTTCATCCTTTTGAGGTCCATAAAATGAGTCCCGCTGAGTAGGGTAAAAACGAACTTTCGTTATGTCAGTTGCATCTGTTAGTAGGGCCTGATTCTCCAAAACAAAAAATATAAAAATACGGGTGGGGGATTTACATTTCCGCCTGAACATACTTTAATCTTATTAAGAATTGATCAACATTCCCAGTAGCACATCAGGTAAAAGGCGCCAGTTTTCCAAGCATACTTCTGGGTACGTCATTTGACAAGGCACAAGGTCTCCTATTCCCGCTGTACGGAGGTATACATAATTTCGAATTCCGCACAAAGAATGGTGCACCTGTGCTCATGGATGCTTTTATTGTCTCCTAAGGGAAAATATTTCCCCGTGGAGAAAGCTGATTGATGTGAGTAGACCAATTGCGGCAGGTGCAGGTAAGAGGTAAGCATTGTGGCGGACAGTCGACAGACAACAGAATAAGTAGGGACAATAAAATAAATAAATAAATAAAACCATATATGGACTCCCAAGCCCCCGCCTCGCCCCCGCCTCACCACCTTACCTTCACCGGCCGCGACTGAAGTTGGAAGAAATGATTTTGGGAGCAATTAGTACTTCACGACTAGATGCATACCAAGAGGAGGAACTATTGTTTCTCCTTAAACATTACCTGACGAGCAAGATTAACACATGTGAAATTGACTGAATAGGCCCAAAAATATGATATAAATATTCAAAAATATATTTTTTTTATACAGGTCATACAGAGTTAACTTTAGTGACATAGATATTGTGAATTTGAGAACTCTTGGAATGAAACTGCAGATGAAAGAACTGATGACATTGAATGAGTGGGAGAGAGAAATGGAAAGGTAGATGGTCGAAAAAGGAGATAAAAAGTGTTAGGGCCTCATTTACAAGCCCATTGCGCAGCCGGTGCATCAATTTTTTAGACTCATTGGCGACACAGTGCGCCTGCCCATATTTTTGAGGCCATGTAAAGTCACCCTGCAGGACTTTTCATGGCCTAGTAAATATGGGCCCCATTCCTCGCATTTCTTGCGTGAAGGGGGCGTGCCATGGGTGCTGCTGTGGGTGTTTCCACACAATATCCATGGACCCTGACACATTCCCAAATTTACAAAGTGTCGTAAACCTGGCAATGCTTCAGAATCCGATGCCTGTTCAGGAGAGGCGTTGGGGTGGTTCAACAAGGAGAAATACTTTTATTTCTCCTCATTTTTTGGTGTTTCTATGTCAGCTGCATTCTGCAGCACATATAAAAGGTGCGAATTGCCTTTAATGATTGCTTATGTGCAGCAAGGAGTCCCTTCCAGCGCATAAACAATCCTCCCTTTCAACTTAGGAACCCTTGCACCGTTGCACCCTGGCACCAAGGGTACAGATTAACAGAACAACCAAGGAACTTAAAAAGAGAGAAAATTAATATTACGCGAGATTGGTACAGGCTTTCAAACAGTATAATGGATTGGATACAGGGCCGGAATGGCTATAGCGGGCACGGGGAATTTCCCTGGTAGGCCGCTAAAGTGGGGGCCAGTTTTGGGCCCCTGGGGGGCCTTTTTTGTTACTGGGCCGGCAATGTCGGCCCCCTGTAACACAATTGGCCAAAACAAGCCCTCGCAAACTGCTCGGCTGCAATGCCCCTCACCCCGGGGTGGTCGGCTGAGCAGTTTGCCAGGACCGGTTTCTATTCCCCGTCCGGCCCTGATTGGATAATATAGCTGAGAAAGATGTGGGACATTTTGTTTATAGATTTGTGTTCGACAGCAATTGCTATGCTGGCAAAGCAAACCATTAGATGAGATTCTGCATTATACGAAATATTGTGGAACAAGATTGAAATGAAGCACAAGAAGCTCAAGGAAACATTGATGGTTGCTCAGATAAGAGCGATGCAGAAAGGTTAGAAGCAGATGAATTTTGAGAATGTAACTCCGGTACAGGGAGGATATAATCGAGTTCTGATGATGCAGGGTGGAAATGTTTTTCCGCAACAGAATTTTCAGTCACAAGGTAGAGGTTGTGGTAATTCAGTAGATTCAAGAACTGGTGTAGGTGTGAAATTTTAGAAGAAAATGTATCATGTCATGCTTTCGGAAAGTATGGGATTTGGAAAAGCGTGTGTATGTCAATTATGACTAATGTAGGGAATCAGATGCAGAATGTAGAATATGCACAGTCTCAAGGACATAAAATGGTACAGACTCAGCATGGCAGAGAATGTAAAATTCTAATGTATCTCAGTCAACACAAATGCCCCAGATTCCGATGCCTCAACAGAATGTTCAGATGCAAAGGTACAATGTAAACCAGAATCCGCAGTCAAATAGAAATTATTTTCAGAACCAGAATGTAGCACAACAGTATTTGATTCAGTTAGACGATTTTGACCAGAACCTATCAGCCTGATGGTGCCTGCGATGGGAGGAGGACTGTGTACTTGGCACAGCCTTAGAGGTGGACCGGAGTGGTCTCTATGGTAGTGGATACGTGGATGGGAATCACGTCTCTTTCCTTGCTGACACTGGTGCTACCAGCTCTACTATGAGAATAGCAGATGTTCCCAACCTACCCCTCTTGGGAGAAAGTATCAAAGCTGTAGGAGTTACAAACAAAATGCTGTCCTATTCAGAACATGTCATAGTTAAAATAGGGTCCTTTGAGGATCAACATCAATTTGTGGTGTGTGATACAAGTCCATAGAATATGCTTGAACGTGACTTACTGTGTAAGTTAAATTGCTCCATTTACTGCACACCAAGAGGTATTGAGTTTTATACAAATGATGAGGACGTTGTTTTTAAACTCCCTGAACAGAAATATGATGTGAGAATGTACCCTTTCCTGACGAGTGAGGATTTGCCCATTGAACTGAGAGACACCGTGTTACCTAAAATGTGGGACTTTACAGGTAAAGATATCAATATCGAACTAATCAAAGGTGTTGAACCCATTTGCATTCAGTTGAAAGGACCTGCAAATTTACCAATGTGACTCATGACAACTGTTGGACTTGGGCCTTTTTGGAAGGTACACCCCTAGACTGTTTGCCTTTAGCCTCTGGCATGGTGGTAGTGATTTTAGGCCTCTGCGCACTTTAGCACTGTGACCCAGTGTAAAGTGCGTGTGCACTCTGAGTGCATGTGGTGAGATTGGCCTGCCCTCCCATAGGAATGCATGGGGGATATGTGTGTCCATGGTAGTTCCTGATGTGTGGGGAGTGCAGGGGCAAGTTTGTTATGTGCAAACTCGTGAGATTAAATGCTGCGCGATGATGTGCGCGGATTTACTGTGTCTAGTGGAGAAGTGCCACTTCGAGAACTTGGCATGTCTGTGCATTAAATGTGAATTGACTGTCTGGCTTGTGATTGGCTGGAGCTGGCTGGTGTGCCTGGCTCCAGGAGTCCGGATGGGTCTGCCCCGGTGGTGAATGGAGAGATCTGCATGTTGATGGGAGGGAGGAGTGCACCTGGGACCTGAATAGAGCTGGGCCTTCCCTCCACAATGCTGGCATCCACCCCTGTGGTGTGTCTGATGTCCCTGACCCATCCTGTGGATAGGCAGAGGGGCTGAGCAAAACAACGTGTTCCAGAACCAGTTGCATCTGGTTCGCCCCTTGCCTGCACCTTTGTAGACAAAGGATTTCTGTGTATAAAAAGGGGCTGTGAACCCATGAAAAATGCCTTGTCTTGGACAGGAACCTGCCAGAGGCGTGCTGCTGCGGGGCCTCAGGGGAAGGCTTGCCTCCCTGGGCCCTGCCCAGCCCCGGGATGCCTGGAGGACTTCTCTTTGGACCCCTTTTGCCTGGCTTGGGAGGGCTGGAAGACTTTCCCTGGCTAGGAGCTGAATGGGCTCCCTCTCCTCATCCCTGGACTGGGATTACCACGCTTTGGGGAGGGCTGGACTTCTACCCCTATGAGCTCCTTCTATTTATCACTTAAGAGCGCTGTGGCTATGACCTGCTGGGGTAGAGCTTTATTTTTTATTGCATAGCGCTTCCCTTATTGCCCCCAAGTGCCTCTCTTCGCAGCCTGCTGCATGGCCACCTATTTTTGATATTCTCATTGCAGGTGCTCACTCTGCATTATGCCCGCGTATGTTGATTGCCTGTGCGCAGGTGCCCACCCTGCGTCTTCATTCTTACTTTATAGCTAACGCGGGTGCCCACCCCGCTTATTGGAGTCTAGTGCGGGTGCCCACCCCGCCCCTACCGTCGTCTTTGAACTCGAGGGAGCCTACCCCTCATTTGCAGACAGAGGAAGAAAATCGCCGCCGCGGCCCCAAGCAGCAGCTGACGCCATTCTGGGGCCGTACTGGAATTGGTCCCTGCCGGCCGAGACTCCGGCGGCATCACAGAGGTGCCGCACAGGGATTGGCCCATCAGTGAGGGCTTCCCCACGCTTAAAGGCCATGCCGAAGAGACCAGTACCAGGTGGGGACGGCTCGGGGCTCCCATGATGGAGGGAGAGCCCCGCAAGCGCCACTGAGAACAGCTGGGAAGCGGAGGGGGCTCGGGGCACACTGCTGGTGCCTGCCCCCACCGCGAGTAACGAGGGAGAGCCCTGCATGCACCAGTCATTGGAGAGCAGCCCCCGCATTGCCGGTGAGTGAGGGCTGAGGGGGCATCTGTATTTCTCGAGCCTGCGTGGCTCCCACGGGCTTCCCTTTTCCATGAGCATAGATGGCTCCAGCGGGGGCTTTGTTCCTTCCCAAGGGTCCATAGGGGCCCCGGTTCTTCCCATAGTTGTGCCCCATTGTTTCTAGAGCCCCGTGAGGCCCCAAGGTTGGGGGCAAGTTTCTCCCTCCCTGGTGCATAGTTCTTTAAGGTGCCAGCGCGCTTTGCAGTATTTGGGGGCCAGTCCTTGCTCCCTATATTGGGCATCTTTATTTTAGGAGCCAGAGTGCTCCAGGACACATGGTTATTTTGAGAATCTAGAGGACTACGATGTTTGCGCATTTTGTCTGGAGGGGCCAGGGAGGGCCTATGCTGCATTATCAACTCTTCCAGCTGCCCAGCAATTAGTGGGCAGATGCACCGTTTAGGCCTTACTTTTGTTAGGGGACATGTTGAACTCAGGAGTGAGACGCACTCCTTCACCCCACCTTTTCCTGTACAGCTGCGCAGCACTTAGTGCCAGCTGCAACGTTTAGGCCTGCATTTGAGAACTCCCAGCTGCCCAGCAAGTAGTGGGCAGCTGCCACGTTTAGGTTTGCGCCAAGTGTGCCCCTCCTTGACTGTCGCTGCATTGGCAGCGCGCCCTGACTTTGCACAGAGGGCATTTGAGCCCCTTAGAGATGGCCAGGTGGCCCAGGGGGCTATTAGGTTTATAGGGTGTAAGGCCCAAGTATGAGTTATTTCGGTGCTCGGAAATGTGATGCTTATAGTATGTGTTATGCACCTGGATTTATGCTTATAGATGTGCTTTTAATGCTTGTTAGGTTTTACCTACTGCCTGAGATTTTGTTGTGATTCTCTACTATGGTCTAGATTTGATTTATTCCCTATTTAGGTTATATTATTAAGTTTGCTTCCTGATGCAAGGTATGTTTAGGAGTTGTAGTCTACTAGAGTTAGGCTTAAGAGGTTGGCGCAGAATAGAGTTCTCACCTTATGTGATACTGTGCCTGTTAGGATCTATGTTATAGGTTGACGCTGAGTATTGAGGCTGCCAGTGATTACTGGTTGTGTTAGTAGAGTATGATGTGTTCTTCTTTTTATGATGTTTTACCAAGTGCTAATTCTGACAGTGGTCCACGTGGCCCTGTCATGTGTAAATAATCCCTGTAAATATTGCCCGTGCCAGTTGGCATAGTGTATATTGTGTGATTACCATCTAAAGTGTTTATGATAATACAAAGGCTATTTTTATATATATCAAAAATCAAAAGGGTAGGGAGGACGAATTAATGTCCATTTATTTCCCCGGGTAGGTATAAGAGTTATCAAGTGGATAGAATTACTATGGTATCCTCAAAAACTCAATGTGTGTCGGTGATGCGGTGTATATCTTTCATCCGCCCCTTTTTGGAAGTCGACACTTTTTGGAAAGCTACACTCCTAGATCCAGTTACTCGATCTAGCATAAGTACCGAATTATTTTAAATACTTGATCTTCACCATTCATTAAAGTCTTCTGGTGTCGATCTTTTTTTACCTCTTCTTTTCTTTTGCACATACCCTATTTTTAATGGGGGCATATTTTTCATCTCTGGACACTGCAATCTAGACCAGAGGAGCCTCTGGATGAGGCAGGCACCCAGCACATTCTATGGTATCCTATGATAACTGCCAGAACTACAATGTAGGGGCGGATGAAAGATATACACCGCATCACCGGCACACATTGAGTTTTTGAGGATACCATAGTAATTCTACCCAATGGTTTAGAATTGTAACAAGTGTCCATTTCCTCCCACTTGATAACTCTTATTTTTATATATAACCTTGTGTGGAGTTCCTTTTGTGGTGTGCCTAGTATGTTGTTACTGTGTGTGTTGTGCAGATGCTTTACACATCGCCACCCGGATAAGCCTGACTGCTCGTGCCAAGCTACCAAGGGGGTGAGCAGGGGTTATCTTTGGCGTGTAACTCCCTTTCCCTGACTAGAATGATGGTCTCTGCCTGGCTTTGGCGCATGCCTCAGCCAACTAGAGATCCCCATTTCTAACAACAACCTTTGCTTTTTTTCCAGTGTTCTGTTGTTGACATACCACACATCTATTGCACAGTGTCTCTGCTGTTACCTCAATGTGAAATTGAACCACACCTGTTGGAAGAGGCGCATCATTGCATCTCTCCCTACATGTGCAGGACCATTGACATCACGGTGTGTCGCACTGTGATTGGTCGGTTGGTGTAAAGTCGTGCTGGGATTGGTTGATTACATCATAAGAGTTGCACTGTTGCTGGTTAGATGGTTGAACCAGTAAATTGTGGTAGAAATTCATTTCCTGGATTTTAGGGAAAAACATTTGTGAATACAAAATTTAAAATAAATTGAAATTTTATAATTCATTACAGAATTTAGTATAGGAAGATGAAACTATATCTGTCAGAGCAAAGGTAGACGCACCACCTAACAGTATGCCAGGATGCACTTTCAAGATGGACAAAGGATTACATCCATGTTTGTGGCTTGAATTTTGGCACAAAATTACCGAAGGAGACAAGGGTTTACAGTTTTATCGATATGGGGCATTCAATTTGAGAATTATTGAGAACTTAAGGAGGAGAATGTAAAAAATTAGATCACCTCCTAGATCTACCATCCATTTACCACTAACACACAAAGAGAACCCTTTACCAAGATTACTCAAGTACCCTGTTAAGTCTCTGTCTGATTTGAGAATGAGAGTAATCATAGCTGGCACCATTGTTCTAGGTATTACTCCTTCTTTTAAAATTGTGTTATAAAACTGACTTAATGTGGGTACCTAGAAAGTTATGATCAAGTTATAAATTAAACTCATCTACTCAACGGGATATACCTTGTTTGAAAAGTCTCATAATTTCGACAACTAAAAAGTTGTGCTAAAGATCGTCCATATTTTACCACGTTTTGGCAAATTAGTTTCCTTCCGAATCTATTCATTTCTTTAGTTAAAAACTGCATGTTTCTGAGTTGTGCTGTTTGCAGCTGATACACTGCCTTATAGAATAACAGAGTCTGTGTAAATGCTGCAGACACAGGACCTGAAATTTTACAGACCAGCCCCTACACGGTATGCAGCAAGTGAGCCTGATGACTACAAGGGGGTTTGAGGGGCTCTCCCCAAGAACATTTCGGTAGAAATGGCAAAAACAGTGCATTCCATAACACATTTTTCATTATATATTCTATTGTATTAGCTTTTATAGAATTATAAGTGATGGTCTTACACCATGATACAATCATTAGGCATTCTTTACGTGTCTGGGTTTTATAGGGCCAGTTAGAAAGTCTGTATATACATTTCAAAGTTCAGTAAAGACTCTGTTTCAATGAGTCACATTGTGGAAAAAAAAGACAATACAGGTATGTCAAAAAGCAATTTCTGTATTTATGTGTTAACAAGTAAGACAACGTTTATTTGTTAATTATGACATCCTCTAATCACACCACAATTTGTACTGCTATGATTTACAATACATATATTCTTCAATTATAGAATGGCTAGATGATTAACCCAGGAAGCCTGAAAAGCAATTTACTCCTTCATACTGACCATTTATTACCCCCAGAGCCTTTGAGATGTGATCTGGAAGATAAGATCATCCTGTGGCAATTTGCGGGCAGGGTGCTATTCGCTGAGGAAAGGCCAGGGCCGGCTATAGTGCTGATGGCTGACAGTGTGACAATCTTTATTGGGGCTATTCAATGCAACTCAATTTCACCCTCCGGATCGCTTTCTTAATAGCCGAGTCGTTTAAATGCCACAAGTTTATGTGGGCTACTCTACCCACGTCCCCTTGACCCGTTTCTTTGCGAATCCAGACTGGCGAGTGATCGGAGATCCCTCTGCCCAAGTGTCGCACCTCCCTGACTCCATCTGACTGCGACACGGGAACTAGGACGTAATCTGTTCTAGAGAGTGAGCCATGGGCGGCCGAGGAGTGGGTGAAGTGTACCTCATGCAGATTCCGTAGTCTCCAACCATCAATCAAACCAGTCGTCTCCACAAAATCACTCAACCATCGGCTGGAAAGTGGCAACACCGGATGAGGAAATCTATCCATCTCACCATTCATAACTGCATTTAAGTCCCCCCCGACAATTAAAATCCCAAGGGGCAAAGTCAGAAAAATTCTAGACAGATCGCTAAAGGTTTCAGTTCGGAGGGCGGGCAGGACATATACAGACAATAAAGTCACCGTTCTTCCCTCCCACAGCCCTGATACCCCAACAAATCTACTATGGCAATATGTCCAGGTAGCCTGAATTGTCATTGGAAAAGACTTTCTCATTAAAATCCCCACCTCTCTGGATCCCGTGGTGAATCCAGCGTGAGCGACCATTTTATAACCTCCCCAATGCAACGCCATACAACGATTCCCAACAAGATGCGTTTCCTGTAATAAAACAACATCCGGTGCATGTCTCCTAACCAGTTGGTTGATCATTCCTCGCTTTATCTTGTCACCCAATCCATTAACGTTCCAGCTGAGTGTGGTAATCCCCATACCCTGTTTAACAGGCGTCATTTTGGCGGTAACTCCTAACTAATTCTCTCGATGCTTGTGAAACACCACAAAAACAAACAACCAACGGCAACAATACAATCATTTTACGCAAAAGCGAATTTTCAAATCTCGCCGAACATCCCCATATTCCACCCCCCACCCTGCACCCCTGCCTGTAGCTAGCACGCATCCCCAACTAGCAGTGTGCCTGTCGCCCCAAAACTACACTACAGCTAACTAAAAGTAGTAAATGGAGGAGGACCTCAAGCCAGGCTGGCCACCCCCGCCCCCATGGCATTTCTTTGCGGACTAACCCCTATATGAAATGTTACTGACAAATGTTATAATGTTCTATCATTGCTTCACCTCACCCCCACAAAATAATATCCGGATGATTACTGCTCCTCCGAGGCATCATTGTTTTGGGTCTCAGCTTCAGCCACGCAAGTATTGTCCAACCAGTCCGCTGCTACTTCAAAGAACACAGCCCTGCCATTATGTTCCACTCGAAGCCGGGCCGGAATCATCATGGCATACTTCATGCCTTTGTTCCGCAATCTCTACTTCACTGCAAGGAATCCCTGCCTCTGTTTCTGTACAGTTTGAGTGGAGTCCGGATACAAGGACAGTGTCGCATTTTCAAATTTTAACGGGGGCCCCGAGCGAGCCGCCTGCAATATCGCATCACGGTCTCGAAAGTTAAGAACACTTGCGATCATAGGACGAGGGGGAGCCCCGGCTCGAGGCCTACTCCCGGAACTCTACGGGCACGTTCAAAAAGTTAATGAGGACTTTCGGCTGCAGAAATTTAAGAACAATGTTTTCCACGAACAGGTCTGGTGTGGGACCCTCTGACCGCTCAGGCACCCCCAGTATGCGGATATTATTACGCCGTGCTCTCCCTTCAAATTCATCCAGCTTCCGATCAGTCTGAGCCCTCGATGTTTTGAGGTCACACACCTCTTGCTGCAGAAGATGTACATCATCGACAAGGCTAGCGGTTTTGATCTCAAGCGATTTCACCTTCTCGCTCTCCTTATTGAGATCTTCTCTTATTAGCCCAACATCGACTGTTACAGTGTTGATCTTATGGTCGAGGGCCTCCATTTTCTGGCCCAATGTCGTCTGTACGCCAGTGATGGCCACCATAAGATCTGATAAGGTGGGTGCCTCTGCCGTAGAGGCTCCTCTCTCCACCTCCGCTTGCGACTTCTTAGGGTCCGCTGGCGATCCTTTTGGTTGAGTGTATCTCTCCAGAGTGTTAGTCTGTACGTGTCTGGGCATCCTAGAGGACCGCAGCAAGGTCTTATCCTGATCGATTTCTACGCCATCGGGACTCACACACTTTATCGCCACCTCTCACCAGATTTTCCTAGGAGATGTGCACCAAGACTATCGGTCAGGCCTTTGTTGGGGCGATCGATCACTCGACACCGCTCCCGCCGCTCCAGTAGGCCATTCACCTGCACCGAAATGACTCAGATGGTTAGGACGACCCTCATCCGCAAGTCAGTGGGCTCCAGGGAGTGGGAAGGGAAGACTCAGAACATCTCAATGTCTGTCACACCTCTGCTCCGCCGCTCCATACAGAGGGACCAGTAGCAGGCACGCATCTGGGTAGACCTCTCCCGACAACTCCCACGATCCGGGGACCACCACCGTGCACCACAGTGAAACATCTGAAAACCGGGGGCAATTTTCAAAATTGAGTCGGAAGGATTCGGGAACTTCCGTCCGGTCTCTGGCAGCCGATGTTGTGGCATTCACCTTCCGGTTAGCCAAGAACCACAGGTCCTGGTCCGACCATAGAAGTAGGTCCCAATATGTCCGTCAATGTTACTTCGCCCCAGTACATCGGAGGAGAGTCGTTCAAAGCTTGGCCGAAGTCACTTCGAATCCAACACCGGGGAGTGGGGTCGAGGAACAGGATAATTCACAGGATTATGCCGGGGGCGAGGGAGATCGGCGGAGCCGACTCTCTAAGCGGCCATCTTGGTTGGTGGTTAGGCTCCTCCTCCCCACATGATTTTTATATAATGCTGGAGCCTGGGCTACAGCCCATTTTCTTGCATAGGTGTATTTTTTATGAATAGTAATAAGATTTGAGAAGGCTGGCATAATGATCTTTTCGCCATGTGGGCCCTCCCTGACAAATTCAGGTGGCCAGTCTTTTTCTGCCAGAAGAATGCCATAACCCTTAGATAGTTTTTCCCAAAAGAGTGCTTTTATTTTCCTAGTTATGTCCCCCTCTATTTGGAGTGTTACTTCATATAACTTATGTGGTACACTAACCCTGATATATGCAGTTTCAACCTGAATGTATTCATTCAGGTCCACTGTCTCCAGATGATCCTTCAGGATCTTGCGAGCTATGGTAACCTCTTCTGCGCTGTCCAGCATTGTCTAGTACCACTCCTCGTTCTTGAGTTGAGGCCTCAAGATTCTTGTCATGTCTGATTTTTAGACTTGCTAACTTCTTTTTGGTGAATTGAGTTTTCTTATTTTTCGGAACGTGTTGATCGTCTTTGGACTTCACGCGTTCTTCCTTGTGTTCTGATCGTCCTCTTCTTTCGGATTTCTGCGAGGAAGTCTGAAAGGCACGAGAGGAACGTGTAGCAGTATCTTGATATCTATCAACTTTTCTCAAATTATCCCTGTTTCTGAGGTTATACCTCTTTTTCAGAGGGCTCCTTTTGAGGAGACCTACCTCTTGATTGAGAACGCTTCTCTTTAGGAAGTGTTTGTCTAGTATTTTCCCACTTCTTTTTAGGAGAAGTGAGTGTGTTTTTAATAAAAACGTTTTCAGGATTTTCTGTTAGTTCGGGCTTTATTGGTTTCCCTTCCAAACTATCTCTTCCTAGTTCTTCATATGATTTTTCTATTATTCTGGCCAGTTCATATGGTTGCTCAGTTACATCAAGTTCTTTTAGTTTTTGGCGGATTGCCACTGATGCTGCTTCACCTTTAATATTAGCTAATATTATAGCTGAGACCTGCTTGAAATCTTACAGCAATTTCATACCCAGATTTAAAGCAGGCTCTGCATCTTATTAATTTTGAATTTGTTTCAGGACATCCGGTATCACTGCCATGGACGGAACACCATGTGTTTTTGTGTAGATTGCAGCAAAGACTGTACCCCAAGTGTCACAGTCTTCCAGGTGTGGTGCAATCCCCATTGGTAAACAGATTGTAAGAATCCTTTGTTTCTCATGAGGTGTACTATCGGGAAATACTGCCTCGATCTGAGTAATGTTTTGAGCTAACCAGAATGGAATTTGTTTCCTTTTTGTGGGTAATTTACCCATGACTGATTGTATAGTCTGTGGTGTAATTGTATTTGTGTTCCCCAGATGAGGGGTGTGCTGTGGCATACTTATAGCAGGTTGGACTGTTAGTGTCCGCATGACGTATTGTACCAATTGTCAGTGGATTTTAATAAATTGTTTTAGCTGAGCTAATAGTTCTGGACCTGTCATTTGTTCAAAGGCAGGGTGTGGTGTATAGCTAGCTAGTACTGGCCATGTTGCTTCTGGTCTACCTAGTGGACCGAGCCTGGTAATGTGATTTTAATGTTGTAGGGCGCCTTTAAACCAGAGCTGATGCTCTTGGTAAGTTAGTGGAATTTGAATGTCCTCGAATGGAACGTATTCCGCTGGATGTTCCTCTATCTTATAGAAGTGGGACACATGTGTTGTTGGATTTGCTTGTGGAAAGATAATCCTTGAATACGTCTGTCTGCCGATATTCAAGTGTCTCTATGACAAAAATTACCCTACCCTCTTGGTGATAGGCCATTTTCTGTGAGCTTTATAGCTATGGTTTTCTGCACGTTTTCCGGGATGTTTATAGCATCCGTGTCGTCATGCCGGAAACCTGTAACGTCAAGACCTGGTTGGTTTGCATTTACTGCATCTCTACTGTTTTCTTCGTCACTATTCGACATTTTGTTGAATGTCTTACGGAGCAAGATTCAAGGAAATAAAGATAAGGTGCACAATATTTTGGAACACTGTTTTTTCAAAGTTGAACAAACCAAAAACTAAAATATAGGATTTTTCGTCCTACTCAGTAATGGCAAATTTTTTATCCTTTAACCCACTCCATACGTCTTTTGGAGTATTTTACGGGATAAGGGGGTCTCTGTGAAAAGCATGACTGAGTTACTCTAGTATCTAGCGTTAAATTAGTGCCTTATAAAATGTTGGGCGCCATGTAGTGTAGTTCCTATATTCCCAATAGGCTCTGCGCATTGGAATAATATATCCTATAGATGTGACGTAAGACTTATGTCTACTATGTCTCTATCGAATATATTAGACCTAATTGTGAGTGTGGGCTAGCTCAGAGGTCACTAGAAACTTTCTCGAGTTCACAAGAAGGGATTTAGTTTCTGACAACCACATAAACATGACAACTTTGTTTCCCCAAGATAAAACGTATCTTCAGAGTTGTGGAAACAATAGATAGATATTTTACTCAGTCATTCGTGCATGCTTCGTTTCACAAGAGTTTGCAGAGAAAGAGATAGACGTGCGTTTTCAATAAAAGTATTCATTGAACAGTTTTCTTTCTCAAGCAAAAGAAATGAACTGCTACAATCGTAATACTGGTTGCAAAATATAATGCATACAGTAAAAATAGTAGAATAAAATAATACTGTAAGAGCATTGTATGGTTCCTAGACCATAGATAAATGCATACATAAATAAGACTAAAAGTACACAACTGGTGCTTCTAAAATACGCCTTCCCCGATGTACCTAACCTAGGTCGAGTACGAGGGAAGAAGTAAGTGAGGTGTGTCATAAATTTAGTTTTCTTTGCCAAGAATCTATCCAAGATTTCTCTTAGGGTCTAATCAGCTCAGTACCTTGGTTTAGAATGAAGAAGGTCAGGCACAGGACTCGATTTCCCAACAACCCGCAAGGGTAGCTTGGAAACACTGGAGCTGGATTTCTCGGCAAGAGACAATACAGTGTCTCTCTCAGTGCGTCTGCTGGAGGGTCGGCATCATTCAGCACTTGCTGTAGCAGGATGCGTTGTGCAAGTAGATAGTCGAACTGCTCCAAACCACTGTGTTTTTGCTATGGCAAGTGTGGGCATATATATAACTTGAAGGTGCCGAGTTTGACGTAAAGTTGGACATAATAACGTAATCAAAGAGTCTCAGTTCTTTGAAAACTCCATGAGTTCTTGGACAAGTCAATATTCGAGCAAGGGGAAGTCCCTAGCTGCTGAAGCCGAGTTTTCCAAGAAATCGTTGTGGATTTTCAGAACTAGAGGAAGTAGCCATGCCGTATTTGGACTGCATGAGCTATGTCTAAATAACGTTATGATTTCTATGCCTATATAAGGATATGGTGATTTATACCTTATACAAGGGCATGAATCGGGAAATTTACACTAGGGTCCTAAAATGCTATACAACAGGGAATCGAATGTTTAAGAGATGCACTTCTACCTGGTGCCAGGAGAATCTTCTTATGTCTAAAACAGTCTTGTTTGAACGTACTTATTGTTGAGCAGCATCATAGTTACATTGAATTTGTGTGAGATAACCAGCTCCTGAAGCCTGTTGTAGGAACTTTTGACTCATCATTTACCTTGTTATATGATGTCCTGTGGTAACTAGACATTTTATTAACTACTTTTCAATTTCATAAACATTGGGGTTATGAAGAAAATGATCAATGATACCTTCATGCTGTCTTTGAGAATCTTGACCTGTATAGTACGTCCAAGCTGCCATGCAAGCTGTCTTCCCACATCTACTACACTGTACAGCTCTCTAGACAGTTAAGGCTTCACATCTCCAGAATTTCAATTGCACAGGCAATATACAACTATAAGAGGATGTATGAAAGGAGATATGATGGTAAGTCAAATAAATTCATTCCTGAGATGGCAAAAGTCTTCTGAGGATTTCACCTGAAAGAATCAGATGAAAGTTGACTGAAATGGGGAGCCCACTGAGATCTCACCATGGGAGGCATGCAGTATTCTCATGAGAAGAACCTCTACATAAACTGCAAATGTGACTGAAGACTAAGGACCTAATTTACAATTAATTGGGGTAGAGCAGCGCCACAAGTTTTTTTGCTGTGCTGCCATATGCCAATTCGAAAGGGCAAGAATGCACTGTATTTACAAGATACAGTGCATTCCTGTCCTTTCAGCCAGCGCTGGTGCAGAATTTGGTGCCTAGCCCCAATGCAGGTACACTTACACCATGGTGCAAGGGAGCCTGTGTTGTTGGGAGGATTGTTTTTGGGGCACAAAAACAATCCATTGAGGCTTTTTCCTCTTTCTATGCAGCACACATAGAAAGAGGTAAAACGTCCATGGGCGTTGCAGTGGGTTTTCCTTTGCAACACCAATGGATTTTGACACATTCACAGATTCACAAGGATCTGTAAACCTGGGAATGCGACACAACTGTACTGACTATAGTCTGTGCGTCGTTCTTTGAATTTTGGTGGAGAGGTTCTTACATCCTACTCCGTTGTTAAGTTTTCTTGCACCTCCATTGAACATACCGTATTTTCCGGCGTATAAGACGACCCAGAGTATAAGACGACCCCCTACTTTGCTTGATAAAATGTAGGTTTCGTGCTATACTCCCCGTATAAGACTACCCCCACTTCCAGTGCAGTCCAACGCAGTCCTGCATAGCAAACATGGTAAAGAGGCAGAGGTGAAGTGCAAGCAGCAACATGACACTTGCCATTTCAGGTAGTGTCCTCCTGATGCACTTCAGTGTCTTTTTCATCAAAGAAGAGTTCTGCAGAAGGAAGAAAGGTCGAAAGATCCTCCTCACCCGGACACCCTCTTTACAAAGCAAACAAAGCTATGCAGTCCAATCAGCAAACGACACTGCAATGACCAGAATGTAGGCCATCAGCCACTTGTTTTTCCTAAATTCCTCCAAGCCTATTAAATAACTCTTCATAGACACATCGGTGATGAAGATCAGGAAAGTGAGCATTTCAATGCTCTCCGTGAGACCGCATGGAGGCTGCCAGGCCACGGTAACGCACATCAGAAGTACTGGTCAGCGAGGAAGGCCTTTCAATGAAGGCCAATGCCAGGTTCACAAAAATGGTGACATTCAAAATCCACTGGTAAATGCTGGAGTAGTACCATCTGTACAGCTGCAGGGAGTTTGCATCAACGCGGTGGTTTATGGATCGATACTGGATTGCATCTTCAATGAATACTGCTGCCTGCTTCATGTATAGATCCTCTGCATCTGGCTCCAGCACGCACGTCACCGAGCAGCCCGACGACGAGTAGAAGCAAGTCCTGGCTTTGGCGTCCCGCTCAGGCACCTCGAAGTCCGGGTTGGCGCACCAGCTGCGCTCCACGGTCGGCGGGAGCAGCGGCTCGGTCTCCATTGTGGCTGTGGACCGACTCAGCCAAGCAGGTCCGTACCACGAACCCCCTGGAGTCCTCCTCTACAGGATCACAGTATTGTCAATAATTTATTTAAAAATATAGTGCTTCTATATCTTCACGCTGGAGACGAAAAATAATTTTTTTAAAACGACTTCAAGTCTTTCTGGTCTGTTTTTGCTCAGCCGGTAAAGATGAAAGTAGTGATGCAACATCTAACTTTCTGTTAGCATGTCGCACGAAAAAATCCCATGGAAACTAAAATGGTAGCCGGTCAGACTGGACCAGTCCTTCCTTCGCCCTGTGGGGCGCGTGGAGTGCGGGCGAGCAGCGTAGAACTTTACCCCGGGTTCAGCAAAGCCAGCACTTTCTCCCACGGTTTCCTGGACCTCACCTCCTGCATAGCCATTTTGAGAATTTATTTTATTTTATTTTGGCTCGTACTTTGTACGCTTTTGTAACCTGCGCACTTATCACTTTTTCTCCAGGAATGTACCAATTGCTACCTCATGTATTTTGGTTGCTCACTATTGTCACTTTTGATCCATGTAACTTAACGTTTGCTTTTGTAATTTGTCCATTTGTAATTGTTCCTCTTGTATCAATACTGTTCCTATTGTAAAGCGCTCTGACACCTTCGGGTAAAGTCAGCGCTATATAAAATCGCATAAACCTTTTAGTGCATGATTGACGCCTGCGCTAGTGACGTACCAATATCCCCCACAGCCCCCGAGGTGCGAGGGGAGGGGGAGCTCCGGCACTGGGCACGGACGGCGGATTAGAGCCCCTGGCTAGGTCCGAAGCGTGGGCGGGAAATGGTGCAGCTTAAAAACACAAGACGAGCACAAGATCAGCCCCTCGCCAGCCAGTGCGGCCAATACGCCTTAGTATTTTCACTGCTTGAGCAATTTATGTTACAGGGGGATTTCTGTAGAAAACCAACCACATCAGCCCATTGTTTTATAATGCAGAAGCAGTCTGACACCTTCGGGTGTAGTCGGCGCTATGTAAAAAACGCATGAAAACATACCGTCAAATTTGGCACCCGGCGTATAAGACGACCCTCGACTTTCCAGAACATTTTAAGGGGTTAAAAAGTCGTCTTATACGCCGGAAAATACGGTAAATGTATTTCTTCTTCATGCATTGCTTCCTTTTCCGATTTGTTGACACCACTTTTGCTAATTGTGCAGGGAGCCGCAATAGTGGGTCTTTTGAACAATTTTTCACTTTTTAACATCCTTTTCATACCACTTTTTTCATAAATTGGCCTTTTTATAGCATTTTTTTGTGTTTTGCAAAATTTGTTCATGCAACACATATGGGGGCATTTATACCACAAAATGTTGGAGCGCGGAACAGTGCTAAATTTGGCAGCGCTGTGCTCCAACATTTTTAAAATGCAGGGATGCGCCATATTAACTACAACACTGCGCATCCCTGTGTTTTCCATAGCGATGGCGATAAAATTAGCTGCAAGGATGCCTGTGTTGCAGGGAATGATTGTATGTGCAGGAAAGTCTACCTTCCTGCACATGAACAATTCAAAATGGCTATTTGTTATTTCTATGTGTGCTACAGAATGCAGCACACATAGAAGTAACAAATCATAATTATTTAATGATTTTTTATGTGGGGATAGGATGTGGCCTAATGGCTAGAGCGGTCAACCTCGAAGCTGGGGAACCGGGTTTGAGTCTCGGCAGGGGCGCTCAACATCCTATTATTCTGGCCAAATCCCTTAATCTCCCTGTGCCTAACAAAATGACTTCGGCTGTCTGTAATGCAACTGGTGCTCATGTAAGTGCTCCGATACCTTCGGGTTGAGTTAGCACTATATAATACTCCCCCAAAAAAGAAAGGTGCAGGAAGAGACACCTTCCAGCACATAATCAATCATTAATGGCTTTTTGCTCTTTCTATTTGTGCTGCAGAATGCAGCACACATAGTAAAAGCAAAAATGAGGCGAAATAAAAGCATTTCTCCTTGTGTGCCATTCTAACGGCTGCTCTTGCATGGCATCAGTTTTCGGCGCTGCGCACCTTCTTGAAAATCTGGGGCATCTGCAAAAAGCAATGGGTGTTATAGTGGAACGTGCACAGCAACACGCATTGCACGCCCCTGTCACGCAGATACCTGCATGAAAGGGTAGCATATTCACATAGCGGCATCAAGCCACAAAGAGTGGCTTAACACCGCTTGGTAAATATGGTACAGGGCATACTGCCACCGGACTATCAAAAAGAGTGACGCTCCGAAGGTGCTAGGGGCTTGCCCATATGCCCTATAATCTCTTCTCATTCATGAGGGTAACGCCGCCATGTTCATGCTGCTACTTGCCCCCTGCGCATCCTCCTCCTATGTCTAGTATGCCAATCTACACACAAGACGAGCGTTCTTCCGTGTTGTTGATGATGATGATGCACCTATCATGTCATTACAACATTTTACATGACACATAATGACTTTTACATAGGTCCTCATAAGATATAGTAGTTGCCATGCCCAGTGACAGGTTCTAAGCGACCGGACCTAGTAACAGGTTACTAAGTGCTGTCACCCTGTAGTGTTTGCCATGCATCCTTACCAGGCAACCACAGTCTCCAGGCACAGCAATGATACAACCCTGTCTCTGCCACTGAGAGGGGTGAAGGGCCATGTACTCTCCTGGGAGCCAGTGGCCTCGTCACCTCGGGAGAAAGTGGTCTTGCTGTCCGCAGACATTTTTCCACGTTGCCCTCAAGCCCCATATTGATAAAGATTGATGCCTGTAGTTTACTGGCCTCTTTCACTTAAAAGAGATTTGTCATACGTTCCCTTTGTGCTATGCACTTAAAGAGTACTTTTGAAAACAAGTACATCAGATAAAGCAATATTATCATCCGCAAATAGCTAGGAAATATTGATTTCCAAATTCAATGAGAGATCACACTTTAAATCCCTGTATGTCTTATCAATTGGCATGGAACTTGTTAAATCATTACTATACAATAATATTTTGTTAAACCTCGGGAATAAACTAGAGTAAAAAGACTTATTATTTCATCATACAGCCAGCAGAGTGCAGTGATGAGCCATGTAAAACACCAAATAAGATACCACTAGTGAGATCGAATAAGGAGTCTCGTTGTTGCATCTCGTATGACCGCATCAAAATTGTCGCTAATAACATAGTCTACCTTGCTGTATTAATTACAGTGTAGGTCACGTCCAGGTCGGGTCCGGTGGCTACCGTGTCTCAGAGAAATATTGTAATGCCTACAGAGTTTTTGTTTGCCCCATAATCATGGCCCTAATTCCAGGCGGCTCCACTCAGTTTCATCCTTTTGAGGTCCATAAAATGAGTCCCGCTGAGTAGGGTAAAAACGAACTTTCGTTATGTCAGTTGCATCTGTTAGTAGGGCCTGATTCTCCAAAATAAAAAATATAAAAATACGGGTGGGGGATTTACATTTCCGCCTGAACATACTTTAATCTTATTAAGAATTGATCAACATTCCCAGTAGCACATCAGGTTAAAGGCGCCAGTTTTCCAAGCATACTTCTGGGTACGTCATTTGACAAGGCACAAGGTCTCCTATTCCCGCTGTACGGAGGTATACATAATTTCGAATTCCGCACAAAGAATGGTGCACCTGTGCTCATGGATGCTTTTATTGTCTCCTAAGGGAAAATATTTCCCCGTGGAGAAAGCTGATTGATGTGAGTAGACCAATTGCGGCAGGTGCAGGTAAGAGGTAAGCATTGTGGCGGACAGTCGACAGACAACAGAATAAGTAGGCAGAATAAAATAAATAAATAAATAAAACCATATATGGACTTCCAAGCCCCCGCCTCGCCCCCGCCTCACCACCTTACCTTCACCGGCCTCGACTGAAGTTGGAAGAAATGATTTTGGGAGCAATTAGTACTTCACGACTAGATGCATACCAAGAGGAGGAACTATTGTTTCTCCTTAAACATTACCTGACGAGCAAGATTAACACATGTGAAATTGACTGAATAGGCCCAAAAATATGATATAAATATTCAAAAATATATTTTTTTTATACAGGTCATACAGAGTTAACTTTAGTGACATAGATATTGTGAATTTGAGAACTCTTGGAATGAAACTGCAGATGAAAGAACTGATGACATTGAATGAGTGGGAGAGAGAAATGGAAAGGTAGATGGTCGAAAAAGGAGATAAAAAGTGTTAGGGCCTCATTTACAAGCCCATTGCGGAGCCGGTGCATCAATTTTTTAGACTCACTGGCGACACAGTGCGCCTGCCCATATTTTTGAGGCCATGTAAAGTCACCCTGCAGGACTTTTCATGGCCTAGTAAATATGGGCCCCATTCCTCGCATTTCTTGCGTGAAGGGGGCGTGCCATGGGTGCTGCTGTGGGTGTTCCCACACAACATCCATGGACCCTGACACATTCCCAAATTTACAAAGTGTCGTAAACCTGGCAATGCTTCAGAATCCGATGCCTGTTCAGGAGAGGCGTTGGGGTGGTTCAACAAGGAGAAATACTTTTATTTCTCCTCATTTTTTGGTGTTTCTATGTCAGCTGCATTCTGCAGCACATATAAAAGGTGCGAATTGCCTTTAATGATTGCTTATGTGCAGCAAGGAGTACCTTCCAGCGCATAAACAATCCTCCCTTTCAACTTAGGAACCCTTGCACCCTTGCACCCTGGCACCAAGGGTACAGATTGACAGAACAACCAAGGAACTTAAAAAGAGAGAAAATTCATATTATGCGAGATTGGTACAGGCTTTCAAACAGTATAATGGATTGGATACAGGGCCGGAATGGCTATAGCGGGCACGGGGCATTTCCCTGGTAGGCCGCTAAAGTGGGGGCCAGTTTTGGGCCCCTGGGGGGCCTTTTTTGTTACTGGGCCGGCAATGTCGGCCCCCTGTAACACAATTGGCCAAAACCAGCCCTCGCAAACTGCTCGGCTGCAATGCCCCTCACCCCGGGGTGGTCGGCTGAGCAGTTTGCCAGGGCCGGTTTCTGTTGCCCTGATTGGATAATATAGCTGAGAAAGATGTGAGACATTTTGTTTATAGATTTGTGTTCGACAGCAATCGCTATGCTGGCAAAGCAAACCATTAGATGAGATTCTGCATTATACGAAATATTGTGTGAACAAGATTGAAATGAAGCACAAGAAGCTCAAGGAAACATTGATGGTTGCTCAGATAAGAGTGATGCAGAAAGGTCAGAAGCAGATGAATTTTGAGAATGTAACTCCGGTACAGGGAGGATATAATCGAGTTCTGATGATGCAGGGTGGAAATGTGTTTCCGCAACAGAATTTTCAGTCACAAGGTAGAGGTTGCGGTAATTCAGTAGATTCAAGAACTGGTGTAGGTGTGAAATTTTAGAAGAAAATGTATCATGTCATGCTTTCGGAAAGTATGGGATTTGGAAAAGCGTGTGTATGTCAATTATGACTAATGTAGGGAATCAGATGCAGAATGTAGAATATGCACAGTCTCAAGGACATAAAATGGTACAGACTCAGCATGGCAGAGAATGTAAAATCCTAATGTATCTCAGTCAACACAAATGCCCCAGATTCCGATGCCTCAACAGAATGTTCAGATGCAAAGGTACAATGTAAACCAGAATCAGCAGTCAAATAGAAATTATTTTCAGAACCAGAATGTAGCACAACAGTATTTGATTCAGTTAGACGATTTTGACCAGAACCTATCAGCCTGATGGTGCCTGCGATGGGAGGAGGACTGTGTACTTGGCACAGCCTTAGAGGTGGACCGGAGTGGTCTCTACGTGGATGGAGAAGTGGATGGGAATCATGTCTCATTCCCTGCTGACACTGGTGCTACCAGCTCTACTATGAGAATAGCAGATGTTCCCATCCTACCCCTCCTGGGAGAAAGTATCAAAGCTGTAGGAGTTACAAACAAAATACTGTCCTATTCAGAACATGTCATAGTTAAAATAGGGTCCTTTGAGGATCAACATCAATTTGTGGTGTGTGATATAAGTCCAGAGAATATGCTTGAACGTGACTTACTGTGTAAGTTAAATTGCTCCATTTACTGCACACCAAGAGGTATTGAGTTTTATACAAATGATGAGGACGTTGTTTTTGAACTCGCTGAACAGAAATATGATGTGAGAATGTACCCTTTCCTGACGAGTGAGGATTTGCCCATTGAACTGAGAGACACCGTGTTACCTAAAATGTGGGACTTTACAGGTAAAGATATCGATATCGAACTAATCAAAGGTGTTGAACCCATTTGCATTCAGTTGAAAGGACCTGCAAATTTACCAATGTGACTCATGACAACTGTTGGACTTGGGCCTTTTTGGAAGGTACACCCCTAGACTGTTTGCCTTTAGCCTCTGGCATGGTGGTAGTGATTTTAGGCCTCTGCGCACTTTAGCACTGTGACCCAGTGTAAAGTGCGTGTGCACTCTGAGTGCGTGTGGTGAGATTGACCTGCCCTCCCATAGGAATGCATGGGGGATATGTGTGTCCATGGTAGTTCCTGATGTGTGGGGAGTGCAGGGGCAAGTTTGTTATGTGCAAACTCGTGAGATTAAATGATGCGCGTTGATGTGCGCAGATTTACTGTGTCTAGTGGAGATGTGCCACTTCGAGAACTTGGCATGTCTGTGCAGTAAATGTGAATTGACTGTCTGGCTTGTGATTGGCTGAAGCTGGCTGGTGTGCCTGGCTCCAGGAATCAGAATGGGTCTGCCCCGGTGGTGAATGGAGAGATATGCATGTTGATGGGAGGGAGGAGTGCACCTGGGACCTGAATAGAGCTGGGCCTTCCCTCCACAATGCTGGCATCCACCCCTGTGGTGTGTCTGATGTCCCTGACCCATCCTGTGGATAGGCAGAGGGGCTGAGCAAAACAACGTGTTCCAGAACCAGTTGCATCTGGTTCGCCCCTTGCCTGCACCTTTGTAGACAAAGGATTTCTGTGTATAAAAAGGGGCTGTGACCCCATGAAAAATGTCCTTGTCTTGGACAGGAACCTGCCAGGGGCGTGCTGCTGCGGGGCCTCAGGGGAAGGCTTGCCTCCCTGGGCCCTGCCCAGCCCCGGGATGCCTGGAGGACTTCTCTTTGGACCCCTTTTGCCTGGCTTGGGAGGGCTGGAAGACTTTCCCTGGCTAGGAGCTGAATGGGCTCCGTCTCCTTGTCCCTGGACTGGGATTACCACGCTTTGGGGAGGGCTGGACTTCTACCTCTATGAGCTCCTTCTATTTATCGCTTAAGAGCGCTGTGGCTATGACCTGCTGGGGTAGCGCTTTATTTTTTATTGCATAGCGCTTCCCTTATTGCCCCCAAGCGCCTCTCTTCGCAGCCTGCTGCATGGCTGCCTATTTTTGATATTCTCATTGCAGGTGCTCACTCTGCATTATGCCCGCGTATGTTGATTGCCTGTGCGCAGGTGCTCACCCTGCGTCTTCATTCTAACTTTATAGCTAACGCGGGTGCCCACCCCGCTTATTGGAGTCTAGTGCGGGTGCCCACCCCGCCCAAACCGTCGTCTTTGAACTCGAGGGAGCCTACCCCTCATTTGCAGACAGAGGAAGAAAATCGCCGCCGTGGCCCCAAGCAGCAGCTGACGCCATTCTGGGGCCGTGCTGGAATTGGTCCCTGCCGGCCGAGACTCCGGCGGCCTCACAGAGGTGCCGCACAGGGATTGGCCCATTAGTGAGGGCTTCCCCACGCTTAAAGGCCATGCCGAAGAGACCAGTACCAGGTGGGGACGGCTCGGGGCTCCCATGATGGAGGGAGAGCCCCGCAAGCGCCAATGAGAACAGCTGGGAAGCGGAGGGGGCTCGGGGCACACTGCTGGTGCCTGCCCCACCGCGAGTAACGAGGGAGAGCCCTGCATGCACCAGTCATTGGAGAGCAGCCCCCGCATTTCCGGTGAGTGAGGGCTGAGGGGGCATCTGTATTTCTCGAGCCTGCGTGGCTCCCACGGGCTTCCCTATTCCATGAGCATAGATGGCTCCAGCGGGGGCTTTGTTCCTTCCCAAGGGTCCATAGGGGCCCCGCTTCTTCCCACAGTTGTGCCCCATTGTTTCTAGAGCCCCGTGAGGCCCCAAGGTTGGGGGCAAGTTTCTCCCTCCCTGGTGCATAGTTCTTTAAGGTGCCAGCGCACTTTGCAGTATTTGGGGGCCAGTCCTTGCTCCCTATATTGGGCATCTTTATTTTAGCAGCCAGAGTGCTCCAGGACACATGGTTATTTTGAGAATCTAGAGGACTACGATGTTTGCGCATTTTGTCCAGAGGGGCCAGGGAGGGCCTATGCTGCATTATCAACTCTTCCAGCTGCCCAGCAATTAGTGGGCAGATGCACCGTTTAGGCCCTACTTTTGTTAGGGGACATGTTGAACTCAGGAGTGAGACGCACTCCTTCACCCAATCCTTTTCCTGTACAGCTGCGCAGCACTTAGTGCCAGCTGCAACGTTTAGGCCTGCATTTGAGAACTCCCAGCTGCCCAGCAAGTAGTGGGCAGCTGCCACGTTTAGGTTTGCGCCAAGTGTGCCCCTCCTTGACTGTTGCTGCATTGTCAGCGCGTCCTGACTTTGCACAGAGGGCATTTGAGCCCCTTAGACATGGCCAGGTGGCCCAGGGGGCTATTAGGTTTATAGGGCGTAAGGCCCAAGTATGAGTTATTTCGGTGCTCGGAAATGTGATGTTTATAGTATGTGTTATGCACCTGGAGTTATGCTTATAGATGTGCTTTTAATGCTTGTTAGGTTTTACCTACTGCCTGAGATTTTGTTGTGATTCTCTACTATGGTCTAGATTTGATTTATTCCCTATTTAGGTTATATTATTAAGTTTGCTTCCTGATGCAAGGTATGTTTAGGAGTTGTAGTCTACTAGAGTTAGGCTTAAGAGGTTGGCTCAGAATAGAGTTCTCACCTTATGTGATACTGTGCCTGTTAGGATCTATGTTATAGGTTGACGCTGACTATTGAGGCTGCCAGTGATTACTGGTTGTGTTAGTAGAGTATGATGTGTTCTTCTTTTTATGATGTTTTACCAAGTGCTAATTCTGACAGTGGTCCACGTGGCCCTGTCATGTGTAAATAATCCCTGTAAATATTGCCAGTGCCAGTTGGCATAGTGTATATTGTGTGATTACCATCTAAAGTGTTTATGATAATACAAAGGCTATTTTTATATATAACCTTGTGTGGAGTTCCTTTTGTGGTGTGCCTAGTATGTTGTTACTGTGTGTGTTGTGCAGATGCTTTACACATCGCCACCCGGATAAGCCTGACTGCTCGTGCCAAGCTACCAAGGGGGTGAGCAGGGGTTATCTTTGGCGTGTAACTCCCTTTCCCTGACTAGAATGATGGTCTCTGCCTGGCTTTGGCGCAAGCCTCAGCCAACTAGAGATCCCCATTTCTAACAACAACCTTTGCTTTTTTTCCAGTGTTCTGTTGTTGACATACCAGACATCTATTGCACAGTGTCTCTGCTGTTACCTCAATGTGAGATTGAACCACACCTGTTGGAAGAGGCGCATCATTGCATCTCTCCCTACATGTGCAGGACCATTGACATCACGGTGTGTCGCACTGTGATTGGTCGGTCGGTGTAAAGTCGTGCTGGGATTGGTTGATTACATCATAAGAGTTGCACTGTTGCTGGTTAGATGGTTGAACCAGTAAATTGTGGGAGAAATTAATTTCCTGGATTTTAGGGAAAAACATTTGTGAATACAAAATTTAAAATAAATTGAAATTTTATAATTCATTACAGAATTTAGTATAGGAAGATGAAACTATATCTGTCAGAGCAAAGGTAGACGCACCACCTAACGGTATGCCAGGATGCACTTTCAAGATGGACAAAGGATTACATCCATGGTTGTGGCTTGAATTTTGGCACAAAATTACCGAAGGAGACAAGGGTTTACAGTTTTATCGATATGGGGCATTCAATTTGAGAATTATTGAGAACTTAAGGAGGAGAATGTAAGAAATTAGATCACCTCCTAGATCTACCATCCATTTACCACTAACACACAAAGAGAACCCTTTACCAAGATTACTCAAGTACCCTGTTAAGTCTCTGCCTGATTTGAGAATGAGAGTAATCATAGCTGGCACCATTGTTCTAGGTATTACTCCTCCTTTTAAAATTGTGTTATAAAACTGACTTAATATGGGTCGCTAGAAAGTTATGATCAAGTTATAAATTAAACTCATCTACTCAACGGGATATACCTTGTTTGAAAAGTCTCATAATTTCGACAACTAAAAAGTTGTGCTAAAGATCGTCCATATTTTTCTTAAAAATTTTTTTTTTGTCCTCATATGTGCCACCAGAATATGTATGCTCTAGATGGGTCTCACTGTTGCCTCTTATACTGTTGTTTTTCGAGTCCGCCATGGAAAAACAGTATCATAGCAGACAGAGAATTCCCAGAGGTAGGCTGCTTTCCTTATCCTACTCCTTCCTCCAGGCCTATTTTAGGCACCCTAGGCCTGGTGGAGGACAGGACCGACACAACCTCTGGCATAATCACAGGACCGCTCACCTATTTATCCAGACCATCAATTTAGACCAGACATTCTCAGTGTTCTCACTGCGGCCAACCTGATCCATTTTACACACTTCCATTAAATACTTCAGACATACTGCAAATCTAGGGGGAGATGCTGACTTCCACTCCATGCAGAATTGTCTCCTTGCGATAACTATTATGTAAAAAATGAATTGAGTATCCAAGCTCTTGATATTATAGTCTTTCGATAGACCAAAGAAGACAAGTCTGCGAGAACACATGATAGTTATTGAAAGTACATCACCCAAAAAATCCATTATCGCTTTCCAGTAGTCTTGAATGACTGGACATTCCAAAAAAATGTGGATATCATCAGCAGCGTTATGGTTACAACGGGGACAATAATAGTTGTTTCGTGTTATCTTATGCAATTTGGCCGGAGTCCAATAGACTCTATGAGCCGTAAACAAGTGGTTGCGCCTTAAATTAGCTGGTTTAATTAGCCTCTGAGAAATAGAAAAGGAATCTAACCATACCTTACTGACTTCTTCGGGGGGCTCAGATATACAGTTTCCCCATAACTTTATTATCTCCAAGTGCAGTTTACTCTCCTCTTCTTTGATCATTAAATTGTACCAAAATGAAAGCTCTTTTACCCATTTCCCCCTTCTGCCGATTGCATCAAGAATATCTGTATCTTCCTCCCTTTGCATATTTTGACTGGACCACCAGGCGGACAACTGGTAGTATTTAAACCTGGTCAACTGTCCATCTGTAAGCTGTACTAACGAGTTCCAACTCACTAGGCCCGAATCTGCCCAGAGATCCCCCCATTTTTTAAACCCAGCTGTTTTCAGGGGTAGTGACAGTTGATCCTGGAGGCATTGAGGTGTACCAGGAGAGTCCCATATTGGGGAGTGTGTATGGTAATAGGGAATATTAAATGTCTTCCTAATGAACCCCCAATTTTTTAGTGTAGTCTGTAAAATTTTAAGGCGAATTTAAAAAAAAAAATTCTGGTCTCCAAACTTGAATATGAAGTAATCATGGTCATAGGGTGAGTCGGTTAACAAGGCTTGAAACAGGCGGCCCTGTGATGATGCGTCTAGCTTATTTGCAAGAAGCCTAAAGTTTTTAAAATGAAATGCATGACAGTATGACAAAAGGTCAGGGAGGGCAAGCCCTCCTGTTTTTAAACCCCTCCTCAGTTTCTTCCATGCGATTCTTGTTGACTTACAGGCCCATATAAAGGATCCGATTTTACCCTGTAGAATGTTAATGTCTTTCAGTGAGAATGATAAGGGGATGCAGTTAAATAAAAAGGTCAATTTAGGAAGAATTGTCATTTTAATGAGGTTGACCCGACCATAAATGTTTAAAGGCAAGTTCCCCCATCTTGTTAAAGTTTTATTAATATCTTTAACCACCTTTTGCCAACTGAGTGATGTGATATCTTTTAATGATTGAGTTAAGTAAATTCCCAGGTACCTCATATTCTGTTTTGCACCTACTATGTGAGTGTTGTTATTCCACCCCATAATCTCTGTTTTCTCCTTATTAATCTGGTACCCGGACAATTTCCCAAATTCTTCCGATAGATAAAATAACCTTGGAATTGCTTCCGAGTGATCAGAGGTATATAAAAGAAGGTCGTCTGCGTACAACGCCACCTTCAAAGGCAGATTTCCAAGCTGAAATGGTTGAATGGTATTATCCTCTCTAATCCCACAAACAAAGGGCTCCATATAAACATCAAACAAAAGGGGAGACAGAGGACAACCCTGCCTGGTACCTCGAGATATATCAAACCACTCAGATAAAATTCCGTTAACTAAGACCTTAGCCTTTGGGCTGTGGTATAAGGATCTGACCGCCTCTATGAAGGTTTGAGGGAACCCGAAAGCCGCCATTGTGGCCCATAGATACTTCCAATTGACCTGATCGAAGGCCTTAGCCGCATCTATGGCAACCAGCGCCAGTGGGAGATTTTTAGCGTTAGCATAATCTATGGCCCCTATTGCTTGAAACGTTAGTTCGTTTAACTGTCTCCCTGGGATAAAGCCTCTCTGGTCAGGGTGGATTATAGATTTTATGACCTTTGATAATCTAGTGGCTAAAATACCTGAGTAAATCTTCATATCCGTGTTCAGTAATGAGATAGGTCTATAAGACTCTATTCTTTTCAAGTCTTTATTTGGTTTGGGTATAAGCGTTATAATGGCTTCTCCCCATGAGGGAGGTGTAGAGTAGCCTTGAATCAATAAAAGATTGAAGAGTTCCCTTAATGGAGTTATTAATTGGTCTTTATTGTCCGAATAGATCTCCACTGGCAGCCCATCAGAACCTGCAGCTTTCCCCCTTTTCATTTTCTTCAATTGACCTAAAATTTCCCCTTCTGTTATCTCACTTTCCAAATATGCTTTATCCGATTCGGACATTTGCGGCAGATGTTTTATACCCAGCCAGGATTCTAAATCCACCCCCATGGGATGTCTTCCGTGTAAAGACTCCTCATAAAGGACCTAGCTTCTTCTCTTATCTCTGCGTCTGTTTCTATCAAATCTCCTGTCTGTCTATGCAATAGGGCTTTGATGTTGTTTCTCGTTCTCTCTTCTCTAGCTTTCCAGGCAAGGAGAGCTCCACACTTCTCTCCATACTCAAATTTTTTTAATCTGCTAGACTCCCATTTTTCTTTAAGAGTTCTTTCATCCGAAATTTTTAACTGGAGCTGTAAGTCAACAAGTTCCTTCTCTAACAAATGTACTTCCCTGGAATTTATTAGAATTGCATTTTGTAATTCGAGATCCTTTCTAGTTATTGCTGCCAAATCTTCCTTTCTTTTTATTTTTATACTTGTTCTCTTATAATACATTAGAGAACTTAAAACACCCCTCAAGTAAGCCTTATAAGTTTCCCATACTATCTGGGAGGAGGAGGATCCTGAATTTATTATGAAGAATTCTGATGTTTTGTCTTTAACTTCTACTTTTATCTGATTATCTAATAGAAATGATCTCTCCAGTGTCCACCTTGGTTTTGGTGAAGTTATATTCAGTTTAATTACCAATTCTAAAACAGCGTGGTCCGATAGTCCTGAGGGCGTGAAGGAGAGATAGCTAATGTCTTTGAGAAGGTGTTGGTCAACTAAGAGGTGGTCTATTCTGGAGTAGTTCTTGTATTTTTTACTATAAAAAGTGAAACCTGGTTGAGATCTATACTTTTTTCTCCAGACATCTACAAGAGTAAAGTCTTTCATTAAGGCATCCAGGATGGCAAGTGATTTTAAGGGAGCATGGTATTTAGCCCTAGAAGTTCTATCTAGTTTTTGGTCGAAGACCAGATTAAAATCCCCACCTAGGATTAGAGGACCAGTTGTCGTAAATAAAGCTAATTCTAATTTGGAGGGCGGAACCGGATTGTCCTCGTTAGGACCATAGTACACTGCAATTGTATATGGGATAGTTTGGATGTATACTTGTGCAACTAGCCACCTGCCCGATTGATCCGTCTCAAAACTTCTCAAGCTTATCCCACTGTTTGCTCGAATTATAATAGAAACTCCCCTTGTAACACCAAATTGCCTGGAACTGATTATGTCTTGAACCCACCTACACTTTTTAAAGAGAGAATCACATAATACTGCCTCCAAATGTGTTTCTTGTAACATTATAATTTGAGCATCCGAATTTCTTAAGAATTCACAAATTCTATTCTGTTTTATTTTTTCCCCTATACCATTAATATTCCATGACAGAACCTTAAGCTTATACGGATTAATCATAATTCTGATGTACGCTCGTACCCATCCATACCTTTATACATCAAACATTTATTTATATATGAGGATTTTTTATTTTTCCCCCTGACTCCCCCCACCCATTGAACCCCTCCCCCCTGAGGAACCCCCCCAACATACCTGGCGATGACTTCGCCTTTCGGAGCAACCGAGTGGTGCCCTTGACCAGTTTACTGTATTTGAGCGAGACAAATTAAATTACAAATAAATCTTCATGTCCCCCATTTTTATCATACAGCCTACTTATACAATCATTTGCTTTTTCAGATTCTCCCCGCACCATTCCCCTTTTTTTTATTTTTTTTATTTATATTTATTTCCTTCCTTTTTATTATTTTCTTCCTTGAAGTACTCAGCTTATCTATCCAGTCCTATTCCTCCTGCTCACTTCTTATTCGATCTAAAAGATTGTCGACCTCTTCTGGCTGTGTGAAGCTATATGTCTTATTCTTCCACATAATCCTGAGCATGGCTGGAAATCTCATCTGGACATGTGCTCCCAATGACCTAAAGTCCGGCATTCTAGTGCCCAGCTCCCATTGTCTTTGCGCAGTTCTTGCGCCAATATCAGACCTGATAAGGTAGGGACTGGACTTATGGCGTAGATCTGTTTTCGTAAGGGATCGCCCTAGGATAAGCTCTTTAACGCTGTATGTCTGGAAGTTTATAAGTATTTTCCTAGGAGTTTTCCTGTCAGTACGCCTCTTGTAGGGGTCTCTATGTACCCTCTGGATTTCTTCCTCCAAATTTATATCTGGACGATCATTTAAAACACCGTCCCTCAGGAGTTTACAGACAAATCCCTTTAAGTCCTCCAACTCTTCCCCTTCTGGTATTTTCAAGATCCTTAAGTTGTTCCTCCTAGCATGGGTCTCCATCCGTTCAATGTCCATAACCAATGATCTGTTCTGGGCTTTAAGATTTTCTATGTCCTTCTTATTTCCGTGTACCATTTTGTTCAAAGCAGCCGCTTCTATTTCAAGTTTCCCTGTACGCAAAGTGACCTCCTCTAACTTAGATTCTAGCACATCGAATCTGTCCTGTATTGTTTTTTGATTGGCTTCCGATATCTCAAACTTCGACATCATGTCGCCTCTCAGGGATCGAAAAAGATCCCCTAGTCGGTCACTTTCCTGCTCGCTTGAATCCTCAGACCTCCTCCTTGTTCCTGAAGCTATTCGGGCTGAGTCTGATTGGTTATCTTTACTTGCGTCCATTCTCCTAGTCTCCTCTTCTGCCTCCTTAGAGCTGCTTTGTGCAAGTTTAACTGTTACGACCTGACTCTTGGGTCTGGTGTCTTGGTTTCCTCGCACTTTATCTGCTGGGGGAACTTTATTTGAATTGGCCGAGGTACCTGTTACACTTTCAGTCTCATCCGCATTTTCCATATCACCCAGATTTTCTAAGACCCCGTATCTGTTTTTTAAAGAAGTAGTGCCAATGTTGCCCTCCGACTGCACTGAGGAACGCTTAGCCTGATCCAAGACCTTGAAAAAAGATTTTTGGGATGGAGTACTTTTCACCACTTGGCCCTCATGAGATACACCTTTAAACTTTTTGACTGAAATAGTCTTTTTCTTTTTGCTTTTGCAGGGGGTTAATGGCATAGGTCGCTCCCTCTCTTCAAACTGTAGAGCCCCTTTCTCTTTTAATCCTACCCTGGATCTCAGCTGATACCTGTTTCTTCTTACTGGAAGGATATGTCCCTGTTTTACTGAAATTGAGCTTATCTCAACATTAGCTTGCTCAATAGTCCTAGGTGTAACCGCTTCCGTTGATTCTTGCCCTCCTAACTCAGGAGATTTCAACAGAACCGGCTCTTGAGCTATATCTTCAGTGACTTCAGTGACTTCAGTGATCTTATAAACTGGGAGACCAAGCTGCGTTTGATCCATGCAACCCCTCCTCCCAGTAATAAGCCTGTGAGTCTCTACCACTCTACTCCCCCTTTCCCCGCACTTTGTTGCAAGAGAGTAAAGCTTCTTTCTCTCAAAGTCTGTTTTATTAGGTTGTTGCTCAAGTGTTTGTATTACCAGGCTTCCGAGTTTAAGTTTGAACAGTGCAGAGCGAAATCTGCTCCATAGGCATCGTCAGCGTTCTTCCAGCATAAGTATTAATGAGCACTGGTCCGTTATCAGACCAGCCTTGGCCAGCTGCAACCTCAGTAGAAGTAGAAAAAAGCGGGTTGTAGATTTTCTATTTTCTATCATGCAATAGTATGGTGTAATGCGCAGGGGACTTACTACTATCAAAACCTCCTTGAATACCTCCTTACCGCTGATTACCGCTGGGTACTGCTTTCCGCTAGGACATTCTTAATTACGCTGCATGCCGATTTTAAAGACGTTACGTGTTAAGGGATGCATAACCTGCAAACCCTGCAAACCCAGCATGCGTCCTGGCTATCCGCCTCCGTCTCCGTTCGCCCTGTAGAGGCGTTTCCTCTCATGCTGAGCCGACCCAATTCTGAAAGCCCAGCAGGTCCTAGCGCCGCCTGCTGCAGCACCTCCTGAGTCAGCCGTAGATCCTCGGGAAAAAGAAACAGAGGAGCCGGCTTAGGTTTACAATCAGCGGTTGCGAGGAGAAAAACGCATCTATCTCTCACCTAGACAGGGGGAGACTAGCGACCTCTCGCTATCGTGCTGCACTCATTTCGGTCATCCGGACGCCTCGGTGCTACCGCGACCGGCTCTCAGCCCGCCGCCATGTTCCTCGTGGGCGTGGCCCACGTATGTTTGTATCTCAAAGATCGTCCATATTTTACCACGTTTTGGCAAATTAGTTTCCTTCCGAATCTATTCATTTCTTTAGTTAAAAACTGCATGTTTCTGAGTTGTGCTGTTTGCAGCTGATACACTGCCTTATAGAATAACAGAGTCTGTGTAAATGCTGCAGACACAGGACCTGAAATTTTACAGACCAGCCCCTACACGGTATGTAGCAAGTGAGCTCGGAGAGCAAGCCTGATGACTACAAGGGGGTTTGAGGGGCTCTCCCCAAGAACATTTGGGTAGAAATGGCAAAAACAGTGCATTCCATAACACATTTTTCATTATATATTCTATTGTATTAGCTTTTATAGAATTATAAGTGATGGTCTTACACCATGATACAATCATTAGGCATTCTTTACGTGTCTGGGTTTTATAGGGCCAGTTAGAAAGTCTGTATATACATTTCAAAGTTCAGTAAAGACTCCGTTTCAATGAGTCACATTATAATTGTGGAAAAAAAGACAATACAGGTATGTCAAAAAGCAATTTCTGTATTTATGTGTTAACAAGTAAGACAACGTTTATTTGTTAATTATGACATCCTCTAATCACACCACAATTTGTACTGCTTTGATTTACAATACATATATTCTTCAATTATAGAATGGTTAGATGATTAACCCAGGAAGCCTGAAAAGCAATTTACTCCTTCATACTGACCATTTATTACCCCCAGAGCCTTTGAGATGTGATCTGGAAGATAAGATCATCCTGTGGCAATTTGCGGGCAGGGGGCTATTCGCTGAGGAAAGGCCAGGGCCGGCTATAGTGCTGATGGCTGACAGTGTGACAATCTTTATTGGGGCTATTCAATGCAACTCAATTTCACCCTCCGGATCGCTTTCTTAATAGCTGAGTCGTTTAAATGCCACGAGTTTATGGGGGCTACTCTACCCACGTCCCCTTGACCCGTTTCCTTGCGAATCCAGACTGGCGAGTGATCGGAGATCCCTCTGCCCAAGTGTCGCACCTCCCTGACTCAATCTGACTGCGACACGGGAACTAGGACGTAATCTATTCTAGAGAGTGGCCATGGGCGGCCGAGGAGTGGGTGAAGTGTACCTCATGCAGATTCCGTAGTCTCCAACCATCAATCAAACCAGTCGTCTCCACAAAATCACTCAACCATCGGCTGGAAAGTGGCAACACCCGGGGAGGAAATCTATCCATCTCACCATTCATAACTGCATTTAAGTCCCCCCCGACAATTAAAATCCCAAGGGGCAAAGTCAGAAAAATTCTAGACAGATCGCTAAAGGTTTCAGTTCGGAGGGCGGGCAGGACATATACAGACAATAAAGTCACCGTTCTTCCCTCCCACAGCCCTGATACCCCAACAAATCTACCATGGCAATATGTCCAGGTAGCCTGAATTGTCATTGGAAAAGACTTTCTCATTAAAATCCCCACCTCTCTGGATCCCGAGGTGAATCCAGCGTGAGCGACCATTTTATAACCTCCCCAATGCAACGCCATACAACGATTCCCAACAAGATGCGTTTCCTGTAATAATACAACATCCGGTGCATGTCTCCTAACCAGTTGGTTGACCATTCCTCGCTTTATCTTGTCACCCAATCCATTAACGTTCCAGCTGAGTGTGGTAATCCCCATACCCTGTTTAACAGGCGTCATTTTGGCGGTATCTCCTAACTAATTCTCTCGATGCTTGTGAAACACCACAAAAACAAACAACAGTCGGCAACAATACAATCATTTTACGCAAAAGCGAATTTTCAAATCTCGCCGAACATCCCCATATTCCACCCCCCACCCCTGCCTGCAGCTAGCACGCATCCCCAACTAGCAGTGTGCCTGTCGCCCCAAAACTACACTACAGCTAACTAAAAGTAGTAAATGGAGGAGGACCTCAAGCCAGGCTGGCCACCCCCGCCCCCATGGCATTTCTTTACGGACTAACCCCTATATGAAATGTTACTGACAACTGTTATAATGTTCTATCATTGCTTCACCCCACCCCCACAAAATAATATCCGGATGATTACTGCTCCTCCGAGGCATCATTGTTTTGGGTCTCAGCTTCAGCCACGCAAGTATTGTCCAACCAGTCCGCTGCTACTTCAGGATTATCAAAGAATTATGTTCCACTCGTAGCCGGGCCGGAATCATCATGGCATACTTCATGCCTTTGTTCCGCAATCTCTACTTCACTGCAAGGAATCCCTGCCTCTGTTTCTGTACAGTTTGAGTGGAGTCCGGATACAAGGACAGTGTCGCATTTTCACATTTTAACGGGGGCCCCGAGCGAGCCGCCTGCAATATCGCATCACGGTCTCGAAAGTTAAGAACACTTGCGATCATAGGACGAGGGGGAGCCCCGGCTCGAGGCCTACTCCCGGAACTCTACGGGCACGTTCAATCGTAAAAAAAGTTAATGAGGACTTTCGGCTGCAGAAATTTAAGAACAATGTTTTCCACGAACAGGTCTGGTGTGGGACCCTCTGACCGCTCAGGCACCCCCAGTATGCGGATATTATTGCGCCGTGCTCTCCCTTCAAATTCATCCAGCTTCCGATCAGTCTGAGCCCTCGATGTTTTGAGGTCACGCACCTCTTGCTGCAGAAGATGTACATCATCGACAAGGCTAGCGGTTTTGATCTCAAGCGATTTCACCTTCTCGCTCTCCTTATTGAGATCTTCTCTTATTAGCCCAACATCGACTGTTACAGTGTCGATCTTGTGGTCGAGGGCCTCCATTTTCTGGCTCAATGTCGTCTGTACGCCAGTGATGGCCACCATATGATCTGATAAGGTGGGTGCCTCTGGCGTAGAGGCTCCTCTCTCCACCTCCGCTTGCGACTTCTTAGGGTACGCTGGCGATCCTTTTGGTTGAGTGTATCTCTCCAGAGTGTTAGTCTGTACGTGTCTGGGCATCCTAGAGGACCGCGGCAAGGTCTTATCCTGATCGATTTCTACGCCATCGGGACTCACACACTTTATCGCCACCTCTCACCAGATTTTCCTAGGAGATGTGCGCCAAGACTATCGGTCAGGCCTTCGTTGGGGCGATCGATCACTCGACACCGCTCCCGCCGCTCCAGTAGACCATTCACCCGCACCGAAATGACTCAGATGGTTAGGACGACCCTCATCCGCAAGTCAGTGGGCTCCAGGGAGTGGGAAGGGAAGACTCAGAACATCTCAATGTCTGTCACATCTCTGCTCCGCTGCTCCATACATAGGGACCAGTAGCAGGCACGCGTCTGGGTAGACCTCTCCTGACAACTCCCACAATCCGGGGACCACCACCGTGCACCACAGTGAAACATCTGAAAACCGGGGGCAATTTTCAAAATTGAGTCGGAAGGATTCGGGAACTTCCGGTCTCTGGCAGCCGATGTTGTGGCATTCACCTTCCGGTTAGCCAAGAACCACAGGTCCTGGTCCGACCATAGAAGTAGGCCCCAATATGTCAGTCGATGTTACTTCGCCCCAGTACATCGGAGGAGAGTCGTTCAAAGCTTGGCCGAAGTCACTTTGAATCCAACACCGGGGAGTGGGGTCGAGGAACAGGATAATTCACAGGATTATGCCGGGGGCGAGGGAGATCAGTGGAGCCGACTCTCTAAGCGGCCATCTTGGTTGTTGGTTAGGCTCCTCCTCCCCACATGATTTTTATATAATGCTGGAGCCTGGGCTACAGCCCATTTTCTTGCATAGGTGTATTTTTTATGAATAGTAATAAGATTTGAGAAGGCTGGCATAATGATCTTTTCGCCATGTGGGCCCTCCCTGACAAATTCAGGTGGCCAGTCTTTTTCTGCCAGAAGAATGTCATAACCCTTAGATAGTTTTTCCCAAAAGAGTGCTTTTATTTTCCTAGTTATGTCCCCCTCTATTTGGAGTGTTACTTCATATAACTTATGTGGTACACTAACCCTGATATATGCAGTTTCAACCTGAATGTATTCATTCAGGTCCACTGTCTCCAGATGATCCTTCAGGATCTTGCGAGCTATGGTAACCTCTTTTGCGCTGTCCAGCATTGTCTAGTACCAGTCCCCGTTCTTGAGTTGAGGCCTCAAGATTCTCGTCATGTCTGATTTTTAGACTTGCTAACTTCTTTTTGGTGAATTGAGTTTTCTTATTTCTCGGAACGTGTTGATCGTCTTTGGACTTCACGCGTTCTTCCTTGTGTTCTGATCGTCCTCTTCTTTCGGATTTCTGCGAGGAAGTCTGAAAGGCACGAGAGGAACGTGTATCAGTATCTTGATATCTATCAACTTTTCTCAAATTATCCCTGTTTCTGAGGTTATACCTCTTTTTCAGAGGGCTCTTTTTGAGGAGACCTACCTCTTGATTGAGAACGCTTCTCTTTAGGAAGTGTTTGTCTAGTATTTTCCCACTTCTTTTTAGGAGTAGTGAGTGTGTTTTTAATAAAAACTTTTTCAGGATTTTCTGTTAGTTCGGGCTTTATTGGTTTCCCTTCCAAACTATCTCTTCCTAGTTCTTCATATGATTTTTTCTATTATTCTGGCCAGTTCATATGGTTGCTCAGTTACATCAAGTTCTTTTAGTTTTTGGCGGATTGCCACTGATGCTGATTCACCTTTAATATTAGCTAATATTATAGCTGAGACCTGCTTGAAATCTTACAGCAATTTCATACCCAGATTTAAAGCAGGCTCTGCATCTTATTCATTTTGAATTTGTTTCAGGACATCCGGTATCACTGCCATGGACGGAACACCATGTGCTTTTGTGTAGATTGTAGCAAAGACTGTACCCCAAGTGTCACAGTCTTCCAGGTGTGGTGCAATCCCCATTGGTAAACAGATTGTAAGAATCCTTTGTTTCTCATGAGGTGTACTATCGGGAAATACTGCCTCGATCTGAGTAGTGTTTTGAGCTAACCAGAATGGAATTTGTTTCCTTTTTGTGGGTAATTTACCCATGACTGATTGTATAGTCTGTGGTGTAATTTTATTTGTGTTCCCCAGATGAGGGGTGTGCTGTGGCATACTTATAGCAGGTTGGACTGTTAGTGTCCGCATGACGTATTGTACCAATTGTCAGTGGATTTTAATAAATTGTTTTAGCTGAGCTAATAGTTCTGGACCTGTCATTTGTTCAAAGGCAGGGTGTGGTGTATAGCTAGCTAGTACTGGCCATGTTGCTTCTGGTCTACCTAGTGGACCGAGCCTGGTAATGTGATTTTAATGTTGTAGGGCGCCTTTAAACCAGAGCTGATGCTCTTGGTAAGTTAGTGGAATTTGAATGTCCTCGAATGGAACGTATTCCGCTGGATGTTCCTCTATCTTATAGAAGTGGGACACATGTGTTGTTGGATTTGCTTGTGGAAAGATAATCCTTGAATACGTCTGTCTGCCGATATTCAAGTGTCTCTATGACAAAAATTACCCTACCCTCTTGGTGATAGGCCATTTTCTGTGAGCTTTATAGCTATGGTTTTCTGCACGTTTTCCGGGATGTTTATAGCATCCGTGTCGTCATGCCGGAAACCTGTAACGTCAAGACCTGGTTGGTTTGCATTTACTGCATCTCTACTGTTTTCTTCGTCACTATTCGACATTTTGTTGAATGTCTTACGGAGCAAGATTCAAGGAAATAAAGATAAGGTGCACAATATTTTGGAACACTGTTTTTTCAAAGTTGAACAAACCAAAAACTAAAATATAGGATTTTTCGTCCTACTCAGTAATGGCGAATTTTTTATCCTTTAACCCACTCCATACGTCTTTTGGAGTATTTTACGGGATAAGGGGGTCTCTGTGAAAAGCATGACTGAGTTACTCTAGTATCTAGCGTTAAATTAGTGCCTTATAAAATGTTGGGCGCCATGTAGTGTAGTTCCTATATTCCCAATAGGCTCTGCGCATTGGAATAATATATCCTATAGATGTGACGTAAGACTTATGTCTACTATGTCTCTATCGAATATATTAGACCTAATTGTGAGTGCGGGCTAGCTCAGAGGTCACTAGAAACTTTCTCGAGTTCACAAGAAGGGATTTAGTTTCTGACAACCGCATAAACATGACAACTTTGTTTCCCCAAGATAAAACGTATCTTCAGAGTTGTGGAAACAATAGATAGATATTTTACTCAGTCATTCGTGCATGCTTCGTTTCACAAGAGTTTGCAGAGAAAGAGATAGACGGGCGTTTTCAATAAAAGTATTCATTGAACAGTCTTCTTTCTCAAGCAAAAGAAATGAACTGCTACAATCGTAATACTGGTTCCAAAATATAATGCATACAGTAAAAATAGTAGAATAAAATAATACTGTAAGAGCATTGTATGGTTCCTAGACCATAGATAAATGCATACATAAATAACAAAGACTAAAAGTACTCAACTGGTGCTTCTAAAATACGCCTTCCCCGATGTACCTAACCTAGGTCGAGTACGAGGGAAGAAGTAAGTGAGGTGTGTCATAAATTTAGTTTTCTTTGCCAAGAATCTTTCCAAGATTTCTCTTAGGGTCTAATCAGCTCAGTACCTTGGTTTAGAATGAAGAAGGTCAGGCACAGGACTCGATTTCCCAACAACCCGCAAGGGTAGCTTGGAAACACTGGAGCTGGATTTCTCGGCAAGAAACAATACAGTGTCTCTCTCAGTGCGTCTGCTGGAGGGTCGGCATCATTCAGCACTTGCTGTAGCAGGATGCGTTGTGCAAGTAGATAGTCGAACTGCTCCAAACCACTGTGTGTTTGTTATGGCAAGTGTGGGCATATATATACCTTGAAGGTGCCGAGTTTGACGTAAAGTTGGACATAATAATGTCATCAAAGAGTCTCAGTTCTTTGAAAACTCCATGAGTTCTTGGACAAGTCATATTCGAGCAAGGGGAAGTCCCTAGCTGCTGAAGCCGAGTTTTCCAAGAAATCGTTGTGGATTTTCAGAACTAGAGGAAGTAGCCATGCCGTATTTGGACTGCATGAACTATGTCTAAATAACGTTATGATTTCTATGCCTATATAAGGATATGGTGATTTATACCTTATACAAGGGCATGAATCGGGAAATTACACTAGAGTCCTAAAATGCTATACAACAGGGAATCGAATGTTTAAGAGATGCACTTCTACCTGGTGCCAGGAGAATCTTCTTATGTCTAAAACAGTCTTGTTTGAACGTACTTATTGTTGAGCAGCATCATAGTTACATTGAATTTGTGTGAGATAACCAGCTCCTGAAGCCTGTTGTAGGAACTTTTGACTCATCATTTACCTTGTTATATGATGTCCTGTGGTAACTAGACATTTTATTAACTACTTTTCAATTTCATAAACATTGGGGTTATGAAGAAAATGATCAATGATACCTTCATGCTGTCTTTGAGAATCTTGACCTGTATAGTACGTCCAAGCTGCCATGCAAGCTGTCTTCCCACATCTACTACACTGTAGAGCTCTCTAGACAGTTAAGGCTTCACATCTCCAGAATTTCAATTGCACAGGCAATATACAACTATAAGAGGATGTATGAAAGGAGATATGATGGTAAGTCAAATAAATTCATTCCTGAGATGGCAAAAGCCTTCTGAGGATTTCACCTGAAAGAATCAGATGAAAGTTGACTGAAATGGGGAGCCCACTGAGATCTCACCATGGGAGGCATGCAGTATTCTCATGAGAAGAACCTCTTCATAAACTGCAAATGTGACTGAAGACTAAGGACCTAATTTACAATTAATTGGGGTAGAGCAGCGCCACAAGTCTTTTTGCTGTGCTGCCTTATGCCAATTCGAAAGGGCAAGAATGCACCGTATTTACAAGATACAGTGCATTCCTGTCCTTTCAGCCAGCGCTGGTGCACAATTTGGTGCCTAGCCCCAATGCAGGTACACTTACACCATGGTGCAAGGGAGCCTGTGTTGTTGGGAGGATTGTTTTTGGGGCACAGAAACAATCCATTGAGGTTTTTTTCTCTTTCTATGCAGCACACATAGAAAGAGGTAAAACGTCCATGGGCGTTGCAGTGGGTTTTCCATTGCAACACCAATGGATTTTGACACATTCACAGATTCACAAGGATCTGTAAACCTGGGAATGCGCCACAACTGTACTGACTATAGTCTGTGCGTCGTTCTTTGAATTTTGGTGGAGAGGTCCTTACATCCTACTCCGTTGTTAAGTTTTCTTGCACCTCCATTGAACATAAATGTATTTCTTCTTCATGCATTGCTTCCTTTTCCGATTTGTTGACACCACTTTTGTTATTTGTGCAGGGAGCCGCAATAGTGGGTCTTTTGAACAATTTTTCACTTTTTAACATCCTTTTCATACCACTTTTTTCATAAATTGGCCTTTTTATAGCATTTTTTTGTGTTTTGCAAAATTTATTCATGCAACACATATGGGGGCATTTATACAACAAAATGTTGGAGCGCGGAAAAGTGCTAAATTTGGCAGCGCTGCGCTCCAACATTTTTAAAATACAGGGATGCGCCATATTAACTACAACACTGCCCATCCCTGTGTTTTCCATAGCGATGGCGATAAAATTAGCTGCAAGGATGCCTGTGTTGCAGGGAATGATTGTATGTTCAGGAAGGTCTACCTTCCTGCACATGAACAATTCAAAATGGCTATTTGTTATTTCTATGTGTGCTACAGAATGCAGCACACATAGAAGTAACAAATCATAATTATTTAATGATTTTTTATTTGGGGATAGGATGTGGCCTAATGCTAGAGCGGTCAACCTCGAAGCTGGGGAACCGGGTTTGAGTCTCGGCAGGGGCGCTCAACATCCTATTATTCTGGCCAAATCCCTTAATCTCCCTGTGCCTAACAAAATGACTTCGGCTGTCTGTAATGCAACTGGTGCTCATGTAAGTGCTCTGATACCTTCGGGTTGAGTTAGCATTATATAATACTCCTCCCAAAAAGAAAGGTGCAGGAAGAGACACCTTCCAGCACATAATCAATCATTAATGGCTTTTTGCTCTTTCTATTTGTGCTGCAGAATGCAGCACACATAGTAAAAGCAAAAATGAGGCGAAATAAAAGCATTTCTCCTTGTGTGCCATTCTAACGGCTGCTCTTGCATGGCATCAGTTTTCGGCGCTGCGCACCTTCTTGAAAATCTGGGGCATCTGCAAAAAGCAATGGGTGTTATAGTGGAACGTGCACAGCAACACGCATTGCACGCCCCTGTCACGCAGATACCTGCATGAAAGGGTAGCATATTCACATAGCGGCATCAAGCCACAATGGGTGGCTTAACACCGCTTGGTAAATATGGTACAGGGCACACTGCCACCGGACTATCAAAAAGAGTGACGCTCCGAAGGGGCTAGGGGCTTGCCCATATGCCCTATAATCTCTTCTCATTCATGAGGGTAACGCCGCCATGTTCATGCTGCTACTTGCCCCCTGCGCATCCTCCTCCTATGTCTAGTATGCCAATCTACACACAAGGCGAGCGTTCTTCCTTGTTGTTGATGATGATGATGCACCTATCATGTCATTACAACATTTTACATGACACATAATGACTTTTACATAGGTCCTCATAAGATATAGTAGTTGCCATGCCCAGTGACAGGTTCTAAGCGACCGGACCTAGTAACAGGTTACTAAGTGTTGTCACCCTGTAGTGTTTGCCATGCATCCTTACCAGGCAACCACAGTCTCTAGGCACAGCAATGATACAACCCTGTCTCTGCCACTGAGAGGGGTGAAGGGCCATATACTCTCCTGGGAGCCAGTGGCCTCGTCACCTCGGGAGAAAGTGGTCTTGCTGTCCGCAGACATTTTTCCACGTTGCCCTCAAGCCCCATATCGATAAAGATTGATGCCTGTAGTTTACTGGCCTCTTTCACTTAAAAGAGATTTGTCATACGTTCCCTTTGTGCTATGCACTTAAAGAGTTCTTTTGAAAACAAGTACATCAGATAAAGCAATATTATCATCCGCAAATAGCTAGGAAATATTGATTTCCAAATTCAATGAGAGATCACACTTTAAATCCCTGTATGTCTTATCAATTGGCATGGAACGTGTTAAATCATTACTATACAATAATATTTTGTTAAACCTCTGGACTAAACTAGAGTAAAAAGACATATTATTTCATCATACAGCCAGCAGAGTGCAGTGATGAGCCATGTAAAACACCAAATAAGATACCACTAGTGAGATCAAATAAGGAGTCTCGTTGTTGCATCTCGTATGTCCGCATCAAAATGGTCGCTAATAACATAGTCTACCTTGCTGTATTATTACAGTGTAGGTCACATTCAGGTCGGGTCCGGTGGCTCAGTGAAATATTGTAATGCCTACAGAGTTTTTGATTGCCCCATATCATGGCCCTAATTCCAGGAGCTTCTACTCAGTTTCATCCTTTTGAGGTCCATAAAATGAGTCCCACTGCGTAGGGTAAAAACGAACTTTCGTTATGTCATTTGCATCTGTTAGTAGGGCCTGATTCTCCGATAAAAAATATAAAAATATGGGTGGGGGATTTAGATTTCCGCCTGAACGTACTTTAATCTTATTAAGCATTGATCAACATTCCCAGCAGCACGGCAGGTAAAAGGCGCCAGTTTTCCAAGCATACTTCTGGGTACGTCATTTGACAAGGCACAAGGTCGCCTATTCCCGCTGTACGGAGGTATACATAATTTCGAATTCCGCACAAAGAATGGTGCACCTGTGTTCATGGATGCTTTTATTGTCTCCTAAGGGAAAATATTTCCCCGTGGAGAAAGCTGATTGATGTGAGTAGACCAATTGCGGCAGGTGCAGGTAAGAGGTAAGCATTGTGACGGACAGTCGACAGACAACAGAATAAGTAGGGAAAATAAAATAAATAAATAGTCCCTTCCAGCGCATACACAATCCTCCCTTCAATTTAGGAACCCTTGCACCCTGGCACCAAGGGTACAGATTGACAGAACAACCAAGGAACATAAAAAGAGAGAAAATTCATATTATGCGAGATTGGTACAGGCTTTCAAACAATATAATGGATTGGATACAGGGCTGGAATGGCTATAGCGGGCACCGGGCATTTCCCCGGTAGGCCGCTAGAGTGGGGGCCGGTTTTGGCCCCCTGGGGGGCCTTTTTTGTTACCGGGCCGGAAATGTCAGCCCCCTGTAACAAAATTGGCCAAAACCAGCCCTCGCAAACTGCTCGGCTGCAATCCCCCTCACCCGGGTGGGTGTGGGGGAGGGGGGGGGGGGGGGGGATCGGCTGAGCAGTTTGCCTGGGCCGGTTTCTGTTCCCAGTCCGGCCCTGATTGGATAATATAGCGGAGAAGGATGTGAGACATTTTGTTTATAGATTTGTGTTCGACAGCAATTGCAATGCTGGCAAGGCAAACCATTAGATGAGATTCTGCATTATACGAAATATTGTGGGAACAAGATTGAAATGAAGCACAAGAAGCTCAAGGAAACATTGATGGTTGCTCAGATAAGAGTGGTGCAGAAAGGTCAGAAGCAGATGAGTTTTGAGAACGTAACTCAGGTACAGGGAGGATATAATCGAGTTCTGATGATGCAGGGTGGAAATGTTTTTCCGCAACAGAATTTTCAGTCACAAGGTAGAGGTTGTGGTAATTCAGTAGATTCAAGAACTGGTGTTGGTGTGAAATTTTAGAAGAAAATGTATCATGTCATGCTTTCGCAAAGTATGGGATTTTGAAAAGCGTGTGTATGTCAATTATGACTAGTGTAGGGAATCAGATGCAGAATGTAGAATATGCACAGTCTCAAGGACATAAAATGGTACAGACTCAGCATGGCATAAGATCAGAGAATGTAAAATCCTAATGTATCTCAGTCAACACAAATGCCCCAGATTCCGATGCCTCAACAGAATGTTCAGATGCAAAGGTACAATGTAAACCAGAATCAGCAGTCAAATAGAAATTATTTTCAGAACCAGAATGTAGCACAACAGTATTTGATTCAGTTAGACGATTTTGATCAGCCTGATGGTACCTGCGATGGGAGGAGGACTGTGTACTTGGCACAGCCTTAGAGGTGGACCGGAGTGGTCTCTATGAGGATGGATAAGTGGATGGGAATCACGTCTCATTCCTTGCTGACACTGGTGCTACCAGCTCTACTATGAGAATAGCAGATGTTCCCAACTTACCCCTCTTGGGAGAAAGTATCAAAGTTGTAGGAGTTACAAACAAAATGCTGTCCTATTCAGAACATGTCATAGTTAAAATAGGGTCCTTTGAGGATCAACATCAATTTGTGGTGTGTGATACAAGTCCAGTGAATATGCTTGGACGTGACTTACTGTGTAAGTTAAATTGCTCCATTTACTGCACACCAAGAGGTATTGAGTTTCATACAAATGATGAGGACGTTGTTTTTAAACTCGCTGAACAGAAATATGATGTGAGAATGTACCCTTTCCTGACGAGTGAGGATTTGCCCATTGAACTGAGAGACACCGTGTTACCTAAAATGTGGGACTTTACAGGTAAAGATATCGATATCGAACTAATCAAAGGTGTTGAACCCATTTGCATTCTGTTGAAAGGACCTGCAAATTTACCAATGTGACTCATGACAACTGTTGGACTTGGGCCTTTTTGGAAGGTACACCCCTAGACTGTTTGCCTTTAGCCTCTGGCATGGTGGTAGTGATTTTAGGCCTCTGTGCACTTTAGCACTGTGGCCCAGTGTAAAGAGCGTGTTCTCTCTGAGTGCGTGTGGTGAGATTGGCCTGCCCTCCCATAGGAATGCATGGGGGATATGTGTGTCCATGGTAGTTCCTGATATGTGGGGAGTGCAGGGTCAAGTTTGGTATGTGCAAACTTGTGAGATTAAATGCTGTGCGATGATGTGCGCGGATTTACTGTGTCTAGTGGAAAAGTGCCACTTCGAGAACTTGGCATGTCTGTGCAGTAAATGTGAATTGACTGTCTGGCTTGTGATTGGCTGGAGCTGGCTGGTGTGCCTGGCTCCAGGAGTCAGGATGGGTCTGCCCCGGTGGTGAATGGAGAGATCTACATGTTGATGGGAGGGAGGAGTGCACCTGGGACCTGAATAGAGCTGGGCCTTCCCTCCACAATGCTGGCATCCACCCCTGTGGTGTGTCTGATGTCCCTGACCCATCCTGTGGATAGGCAGAGGGGCTGAGCAAAACAACGTGCTCCAGAACCAGTTGCATCTGGTTCTCCCCTTGCCTGCACCTTTGTAGACAAAGGATTTCTGTGTATAAAAAGGGTCTGTGACCCCATGAAAAATGTCCTTGTCTTGGACTGGAACCTGCCAGGGGCGTGCTGCTGCGGGGCCTCAGGGGAAGGCTTGCCTCCCTGGGCCCTGCCCAGCCCCGGGATGCCCCTTTTGCCTGGCCTGGGAGGGCTGGAAGACTTTCCCTGGCTAGGAGCTGTATGGGCTCCCTCTCCTTGTCCCTGGACTGGGATTACCGCACTTTGGGGAGGGCTGGACTTCTACCCCTATGAGCTCCTTCTATTTATCCCTTAAGAGCGCTGTGGCTATGACCTGCTGGGGTAGCGCTTTATTTTTTATTGCATAGCGCTTACCTTATTGCCCCCAAGCGCCTCTCTTCGCAGCCTGCTGCATGGCCTCCTATTTTTGATATTCTCATTGCAGGTGCCCACCCTGCATTATGCCCGCGTATGTTGATTGCCTGTGCGCAGGTGCCCACCATGCGTCTTCGTTCTTACTTTATAGCTAACGCGGGTGCCCACCCTGCTTATTGGAGTCTAGTGCAGGTGCCCACCCCGCCCCTACCGTCGTCTTTGAACTCGAGGGAGCCTACCCCTCATTTGCAGACAGAGAGTGCTTAGTCTTGAGAAGCACAAACTCAAGATTGAAAATGTACCACAGTGGTTGAGAATGTATTTCTACCCAATAAACGCTTTTTAGCAACATTAGGATAATGAAAGACAGGGAAAAACATAACTTTCTAACCTGTATGATGCACTTTGCATGCAACTCTTTGATGGCAGTTTATAGCTTACTGTACTAAATTATGATTGTGACTTATGAACTGCAAGTAACACAAGGATATCTATGACAAAAGCAGCAACCCACTGACATTGCACATAAAATTCAGTTCTGTGATCTGCATGGTACACATTCTTTGCGGCAGGCATATTAAACATCTGCACTACTTTAGATGAGTCAAAACTTCCACTAGACAAAACTGTGATGTCACTCTTGCAGGAACATTAATCACCACAGATATCTTGACATTTCTATTGTAGCCTAAGAGCTGCTAGACACACAAGGAGCTCTGCAGCAGGTGCTTTTAAACCCATACCAAATTTCAAAACAGTTTCCCTGGGAAGCTGGAAGGGTGGGAGTGGGGGGCAATATTGCAGCACTCCTGCAAAACCGAAACCCAGTGAACAAATCGAACCCCAGTGCACAAAACCTGCCCCCAACCCTTTCAGTCTCCTCGGGAAACTCCCAATGGCCAGTACAGCCAATCCAGCCTTGTGCAGACAACATTTTTTAATTGGAAATTGGGGCTTGGCCATCTTCTCCACATAAGGATGGGCTCCTAAGAGGATCATGGTAAAGCCAAAAGTGTTATTGTAAAAAATAACACAGAAATACAATTGTTAATGTATTAAGGGGAGAAAGCATGCCCGGACTGCTGGTCTCTGTAGCCTTTCTGAGCAGAGTTTTAGGAAAAATCAACACTGTGACCGCGGAATACACTGCAAGAAGCACCTTTTAATCATCTATTTAGAAATATATGACCTTCCACAAGATAAGAGACATCGTGAGTCTGTGGGCTTCCATATTAAGGTTTTAATGATATTGTGCACGTTTTACTATGATTTTTTTTTTTTTTTTTTTGAGACCAACGGTCCCAGATTTTATTTAATTTCACAAATCAAAACGTAGAACAAGCCAATAGATCATACAATGTCATACAAACGACAATCATTACCCAGTCGGTAACATTTTCGACATTTCGGTTGTATATAGGTGAAAATAAACAGTAGCCAGGGAAGATGCATTAGTCCGCAATTCTCAGTCTCAGGAGAAATCTTAGGTTGCAGTGCCTGCAGCGTATGTCACTGCAGAAGGGCCAAAGTGTTCATGATAGTCAACAGCAGTTGTTCCAGGCTGTGTTCCCTGGGTGGCACGGACGATGTCAGGGACAAAAATCACATCCCACATTACCATATGGGATACAGGGCTATAGTCGTGTGATCATGGCAGTATTTACTGTACTATGGAATTCGCTACCCCCTGCTCTCCAACAGGCTCCATCCAAAGCATGTTTTAAGCGATTACTGAAAACCTGGCTGTTTGCCCAACCACGCTAGGCACCACGTTAGACTCCAGCTCTTCTACCTAAACGGGCACAACACTGTTGCTATAGCGCCGGGACACCTCCTCGTGAGGTAGCTGTTCGCGCTTTATAAAACTCTGTATTATTATTATTATTTAATAAACATTGAAGAAAAGTTAAATGGAACGGGAGAGATCAACATCATCATGAGCGCAGCAGAAACAATGCCAACTGCCAATCAAGAGAATAAAGGAGAATAAATAAATAAATAAATAAATAATAGGGAAATAACGGAAGTAGGAGGGAAAACACATCAACAACAATCGGACTTGTGTTTGCGTGTACAGCAGTGTATCAGTGACACTAATGTTTTATGTAACGCTGTATGTGGACAGTGTGGGGACGGGAATGGTCGTGGATTAAGGATCGGTTCGGCTATGTGGCGGTAGGGGGGAATAATAGCAAGCAGACTTTGTCGGGCGTTACCCCAGCTGCCGGGGTGGGGAGAGGTATGTCGGGGCGGGGGGAGGGGGCGGGAAACAACAGGGGGGGAGAGGTCTGACTCCGGAAATGTAAGGGTGACGGGTCTATCACCGCTCCATAACTAAGCGTTCATGTGATACCAGCCTGGATACAAGCCTGATGGTATGCAGTCAGAGTAGTGTCCCACTCTTGGGCAATTGGGTACATTCGAAGTCCCGCCGTCTCCTCTCTGTGTAATGTCACGCTCTGTGCGCTAGCCCAGTTGACAAATGAGCGACGGCAGTCCACCGGTCGCGGGGAGGCATTATTCTTCCAGCGTTTTGTGATGAGCCGCTTAGCTGTTATGAGCCCCAGGCCCCAGAAACGTGCCTGCAGTTTGGTCTGCTTGGTCCTCTTGTAGAGCCCCAGTAGGCATGCCTCCCACGTCTTGAAAGAGTGTGGCTGCCGCTAATGTGTCAATGACCGCCGACCAATACATGGTAAGGTGAGGGCAACTCCAGAGTGCGTGTAGCAGATCCGAGTTCAGGAGTCCGCACCTGGGGCACGCTGAAGAGGCAAGGCCGAAGTAGCGATTTAGTTTGTCCGGGGACAAATACGCGCGGTGTATTATGTAATATTGGATGATCTTAAATCTCGCATTACGAGGAATGTTCCTTGCGTCAGCCAGCACTGCGGCCCATTGTTTGTCCGACCATTCACTACCCCGGTCGGCCGTCCACTTCTCTCTCAGTCGTTGGGAGGAGAACTGAGTATGATGGTGCAGTGCCTGTGCCAGCCAGTGCACCAGATGGGAACCATCGCCCATCACATGCAGGTACTGTATTAACATATGTGTGGTCGGTTCCTGAGTCAGATCTCCCCACGTCCCCGTCAGCACTCGGAGAAGCTTAGCATGTGTCAGGAACTGCCCTGCCGGCAGATCTGTGTCGGCGGTCAGAGTCTCAAAGGACAGTTGCTCCCCATCACTATATAAGTCACCTAGACTGTCAAAGTCCACCGCAGTCCAACTGCGTAGCACGGATGAGGACAGCACGCCACTCCCCCAGGGGGTCCCCAGCAGCGGCAGGTTCGGGGCATACGGCACCATGCCTTTAGTAAGTCTGAGGCTTCGCACAAAGCACTGTCTTGCGACAGCTAAGTAGATCTGGTCGGGAGGCCGGCCCCGCGTCAGGGGGTGGAAGAGCGTTAGCGCCTGAGTCAGGGTCAGGGTAGTGTCTTCCGTGGCCGTGTCCATCAGGTTCCTGCCACTAAGCCAATAGGCAACCCACTGCAGTTGGGCCGCTAGGTAATATAGTTCCTGATTGGGAACCGCCAGGCCTCCAGATTCCGTAGCCGCGTAGAGGGTCCTCAATGCCACCCGGGGGCGCCCTTTATTCCAAATCAGGCTCCTGGTGAGGGCTTCCAATCCCTTGAATATACGCGTCAGCACATACACCGGAAGGTTAGCATAAAAGTAGAGGAGCCTGGGGAGCATTATCATCTTTGTCAACGCTACTCGAGCCGGCACATTCAGTGGGAGGGAGTTCCAGAACGTGACCTGGGCCGATAACGTGGAGATGGCTCTCACGAGGTTGCCCTCTAGGAGATCAACGGGGTCCCGATATATGAGGATCCCTAAGTACCGGAAGACCGTCGGGTGCCACCGAAGCTCCTCGCCCATCATTCGCACTTCACATTGTGGCATAGTTTCACTGAACGCATAGACCCCTGATTTTGACCAGTTGACACGGAGCCCGGACATATCCCCGAACACTCAAAAGATGTCTGTGAGTGTCGCAGGTATGCAGGTGAGGTCCCTGACATATAACAGCAAGTCATCAGCATATAGAGACACCGAGTGTGTCCCATCTGCCAGTGGGATGCCCTAGGTGGCTCCGGAGCAGCGCTGCCAACGGCTCCATGACGAGCACGAATATCAGGGGAGAGAGGGGACATCCCTGTCTGGTGCCTCTCCCGATCCTTATTCTGTCAGAAAATAGCCGCCCGGTCCGGACTCGCAACTCGGACGCTTGGTACAGGAGCTCCACCATCTGGATATAGGCGTCGCCCAGCTCATACTTTTCGAGCACCTGGAGCAGAAAGGGCCATTCCACCGAATCAAACGCCTTTTCCAGATCGAGTATTATACACCCTGAGCATGGCCAGTTGGAGATCGCGTAGCGTTGGACTCTAAAGAAGCGACGTATGTTGTAAGACGTGCTGCGGGTGGGCACAAAGCCGTTCTGGTCAGAGTGCACCAGTGTGGGAACTAGGGGCGCAAGCCTCCGAGCCAATGTCGCCGCCAAGATCTTGTAGTCTGTATTAAGGAGCGCTAACGGTCTGTACGATCCCAGCTCGCACGCTTCCCTGCCTGGTTTCAGCAGGGAGATCACATTGGCCTCGTTCAGAGACGCCGGAAGTTCAGCATCTTCAAATGCCGCCTTGTACACTCTTAACAGTTCCGGTATTAATAACAAGGAATAGGCCTTGTGAAACTCGGCCGGGAGCCCGTCCGGGCCCGGCGCCTTGCCATTAGAGAGGGAAAAAATCACCTCTCGTAGCTCCTCACTAGTAAGATCCACTCCCAGCTCCGCCTGTTGGGCGCGAGTGGCCGCAGGTAGCTGCAGTGTCGCTAGGTAGTCTGCAATCTCCACCTCAGTGGCTCTCAGTCGTGAGCTGTACAAGGACCTGTAATGTGCTGTGAACACCTCATGTATCAGTTTTTGGGTGAAGACTTCAGCGCCCTGAGTCGTACAGATCGACAGCACCGACGCCGATTGAGTATCCTGACGTATCAGCCATGATAGGAGTCTGCCTGGCTTGTCACCTGTGTTGTGGGTGCGTGCAGAGTGTGCTGCAAAATTAAGGTTCTTCAGCCTCTCCATCAAAAGGGAGTGATTTGCCCTGGCAGTAATCAACTGGGAGTCATCGCCTTCTACCGCTTCCCGCTCTTTGTCTAGTAAAGTCGCCTCCGCTTTCATCAGATCCCGCTCCACCTGTCCTCGCAGGCCTGCCTGCACACCGAGACAGCTCCCTTGGGTCACTGTCTTAAAGGCGTCCCACTCAATTTTCGGGGATGAGGCAGAGTCACCATTGTCCTCAAAGTATTGTATTATCCTCCTGGACATCTCCTCTCGGAATGGCGTATCGAGTAAGAGATCCGGCTGCAGGCGCCTTGTGGGCACAGGCGGGCGTGGGCGTTTCCACCCGTAATCCAAAGTGTGTGGGTTGTGATCAGAGTGTGTCCGCCCCAGGTAATCTGTTTCTGTCACGTGAGGAATCAAGTCACGGGACATCATATACCTGTCTAATCTGACGTGCAATGAGTGGGCCCCAGAGAAGTAGGAGTATACCCGGGCGTTAGGGTTCCTGACTCGCCAAGCATCCTGCAGGTTCCACTGTGTCGCCCAATCAAGAAGGGCCCTGGAGGTTGCTTGGGCTGGGGCGACAACCGCCGGAGGAGACGAGCGATCGAGGGAGACATCTAATACGCTGTTATAATCGCCCCCCAATAATAGTGGCACGTCAGACCAAGGTGCAATCACCGTCGACAGTCTCGCCAGGAACCTCCCCTGTTCGACATTTGGCGCGTAGATGGAGGCTATAACTATCTGTTGCCCGTCCAGTCTGCCCTGTATGAATACATAACGCCCCTCTGCGTCAATGTTGCTATGTGTCAGTGCGAATGGAACCCCCGGTCGTACCCAGATCAGGGTCCCGCGCGCAAACGCTGAGAAGCCTGTGGCATATACCTACCCCCTCCACCTACGGCGAAGTGTGGCGACCTCCGCGGCTGCCAGGTGGGTCTCCTGCAACAATGCGATCTGTACTTGATGTCTTCTAAGATAGGAGTACACTTGATATCGACGTGAGGGTATGTGCATGCCCCTGACATTCCAGGTACAAAATTTAACCGTAGTCATCACAGTTTCCACATCTCCCAATTACCCTCACACCCCCCCCAATCTCCAGCCTGCCCCGGCCACACAAGCATAACATCAGAAACCAATGACCAGGATTTCAGCCCGCCACCCCACACAGATACAGGGACATAAACTTTGACATGTCAGTGCCGACACTAGTCTCAAAAAGAATACTAACAGAACCATAATGCCAAAAGGGCAACAACGAAACGTGTTGTCGCCCAAACACTCTAATGAGCTCAATTAATCCGTGAGTTCAATGGGGGGGTGACAGAGTATGCAAAACAAGTAGTGTATGATAGTTCACCAGGCTAAGAGAGCTGTGGTGTCTCCCCTCCACGGGCTGCGAGCCAAAAGCCATCAGAAGTCAATGTCAGTGTTCACATCCAGGGCCAAAGTGCCCACCATCCCAGAACCGGGACACATGGCTCCGGAGGCCCCCACTTCCACCCCCCGAGGGACACTCACCTCTAGGAGTCCGGCCAACCCTTAAACACTATGTCTCTGACGTACCGCAGATAGTGTAACTCCGACCCCCCTCCTGGCAGCGGGAGCAGCTCAGCGTTCACCAGGGTAGGGAGGCGGGGGCAGGGGACGGGCCCCGAGGACAGTGCCGATAGTCCTGTCAGGTCTTCATAAGCCCCGGTGGGCTCTCCAAGTGGGTCTTCCAATGTAGTTCACTGCCTCCTACGTGGCGCCATCCGCTGTAGTCCGTCCAAGAACAGAGTGAGGGTGCTCACTACGCTATCAGTTCTGCCGTTTGGGGTGTGACATCCGGTAGGTTCTCTGTTACCTGTTCATCCGGCATTCCGTATAAGTATTCGTCATCCTCGCTCCCACGTGATCCGGTACTGGCGTTGGAGATCAGGATAGGCGACTGTGATCCACTGAGCTCAGCTGCCATCCGGAGGGCTTTTTGCTGTTCGCTTTGTATTTGTTCTGGCGTGGGGCCCATCTCTTTATCCGCTGTGGATGACCTGGCCGGCGAGGGGCGCCGATGTCTCCGTCTGTGGGCGCCGCGGTTTCTGCGCGGCTCTGGCGGTGCGGTCCCACGACCCGTATCGACTCCAGAATCCAGCCAGGCCTCAGCCGCCTCAGGAGTGTCAAAGAAATGTGTCTTATCTTGCGCTACCACCCGGAGGCGTGCCGGGAATAGTAACGAGTACTTGAGAGCCAAACGCCTGAGTCTCTGCTTCACTGCCATGAACGAGTGGCGCTGCCGCTGGACTTGCACCGTATAGTCGGGGAAGAATATTACCTTTGCATTGTCCACTTTAATGTCTGACAGTTTCCTGGTTTCGCGCAGGATGGTGTCCCGGTCGCGGTAGTTCAGCACCCGCATAAGCATTGGTCTGGGGTTGGAGCCCTCCGGGGGTGGACGGGATGGCACCCGGTGCGCCCTCTCCACTACAAAGTGTGGTGACAGCGTGCCCTCCGGTAAAAGTTCGCGGAGCCAGTCCTCCATATGTTCCGCCGCTTCCCTCCGCTCCCAGCGTTCCGGTAGGCCCACTATGCGTATATTGTTCCTCCGGGCACGCCCTTCCGCATCCTCCGCCCTGTCCTAGAGAAACTCCACTCGATTGAGGAGGTCACGTATGTGCTTATCCGTCTGTACCAACTTGGGCGAGGCCTCCGCCATAGTCTGTTCCAGGACCGAAGTTCGTTCGGATAGTTTCTTGTGGTCCGCCCTGAGGTGCGTCAAGTCCACTGCCACCTTGTCTATCTTGGTCTCCAGGGATGTACCGGTCAACAGCATGGTGTCCAGTTTGGAGGCAGTCTGGTCAGCCTCGGGGTTCTTCGCCATCTTCCCCTTGTTTAGCACCCCTCCGGTTCCGGTCCTCGCTCTGGTCCCTCCTGACATGGGACGGGTCAGCACTGCAAGGCGGCCGGGACGGCAGGCCTCCACAACCAGCACTGCAGGGTCTTGGGCGTGTTGGTCACGGGGTCCGGCACTCCGCGTCGCCCACTCCGGATGTTGTATAACTGGTGAGGAGATCGCAATCCCGCCAGGGCACCCGGGATCCCGCTCAGTGATACCGCCTAGGGAGGGTACAAAGGTTGCGCCGCAGTTGGTGTAGGAGCGTCTGTGCGCTATTGGACGTCGCTTCAGATGGCGGAATGGTGACACTCCTCCTGGTAGGCCGCGTGTAGACTAGTTAATCCAGGCCACACGGCCACTCTGACTGCCCTTGTTCCTCCGGGTTCGGGAGGATCAGTCTGTCCGGGTGGCACAGGATAACACCAGTGGCGGTGCAGGGCGTCGTGTCCCTCGGCGTGGGGTGGATCACGGGGCGCTACGCGTGGGTATTCACGGGATCCGCACCTGTGTAGCCGAGTTCAGCACCCCGGTGTGCTCTGCGCCACCATAAGTACGGCGGAATTGCCTTCCAGCAGGGCTTCACGAGTGTGGCTGTGGCTGTTGCTAAGTGTGGGCCGGATCCCCGGACTCGGGCCAGGCCCACCGCTGGCCGGAAACCACCCCAGGGTAGAGAGAGGACAGGGGCCCAGTTCGCTCGAGGGCGCCGCCTCCACCGTCTATGGCAAGGGCTCTCGGGCAGCAGGGTCACTGGTGGCCCCAATCGGTGCGGTGCCGTCCTTTCCTGTGCACCGTGTGGTCCAGCGGGGTGTCCCTGGCACAGCCGACTATGTGGGCCGATTCTCCAGACCCGAGTGGCCGAGGGTGCCAACTTCGCCACTAAATGTAGGGGCTCCCGGGCAGTGGGGTCGCTTGAGGCACCAGACGCTGTGGTGCGGTCCTGTCCCCCACCCCGTGCAGCCCCGGGGTGGGTGTACGCGGTGCGGCCTACCTCGAAGGGCCGGATCCCCGGGCTCGAGTAGCCGGGGCTGCCGGCCGGAAGCGGGCCCTGGCCGGGTAACTGCTGGGGCTCCCGCCGGCCGGAGGGTCCGTGTCACTGATCTCCCCCAAAGTCTCTCGGGCGGCGGATAAGGCTCCCGGGCACACTCGGTGCGAGTGTGAGCCGGCTGCAGTGGAAAATGCCGGAGAAATGGCCCGTTGACGTAAATAATTAATTTACTCTCTTAATTTCTATGCAGGTAAGTACTCAATCAATAATAACTCAGATCGGAATGAAAAAAGACAGAGTCCGTGGTGTTAGAGTTTCTAAGGGTTTTATTCCTCATAAAGGAATGGTCTAGACCAGGATATCATGTTCTGAACACCACAGGGGTGTCAGAAGGGATAGAGCGATTCGTTTATTAACAATACATAGCTTATATACTTGATTTATACCATAAGAAGTAATGTAAGAGGCGTAACAGCTGAGAGAAGACAAGATAGCAGTATACACGTGGTACTAGTACGTAATCAAGAGGCGTGAACTAGGCGTGAACCAGAGGTGTGTGCTAGAAACGTCACTGATAGGTGACGCAAGTGGGTGGCACCAAGGGGTGATGCTAACAGAATTGTTGCAATGTCAGCAGAAATCGGAAGCTTGGATGCGCGCGCAGCTGCATGACGTGTGATTGACGGGGTGCAGGGGACTTGACATTTACACTGACGGAAAGAGACAGAAGTCTGGCATGTCAGATCAACTTGTACTTCTATCATATCTGATATCTGATGTTTAGGAACCATACTATCTGGGCGGAAAGGTCTCTAGGGCAGAAGCTATTCTATGCTAACTGTGGATGCGTGTATGAGCGCCTAAGTGTCTGCATGTGAAGCGTGGGGGCACGGGGCCTTCTATGGAAGCATGGTAACAGAGGCTATGAATTACTTGCATTGAGACAGGTCGGCCCTTTGGCTCTGCAGCTGGAGAGGATGTTTACTGGAGCTAGTAGGCAGGAATGCATTCTCTAGGAACGGAACAGATAACTCGAAGGTTATAGTCAGTCTTGACAGAAAGCAGGCTGAGCTGAGCGCGAGGGGCCGCGCTGAAAGTAAGTCAGAGTTCACGGGTACAGAGGTAGCCTGGGCAGAGGCTGCCAGAGTCAGGAGCCACAAAAGAGGCTCGATGGCAGAAATTCAGGGCCTACTCTGTCAGAGCAGGAAAAACATGTAAAGTGTACTACAAAAAGACGGTGGCATAGTATACTTAGGAACGGACTATATAATCCATTCAGGGTGGATCTGAAAGAGGACAAGTTAACGTTGGACGCAAATGTATTTACGTCTTCATAACTGGTACAGGAGGGAAGTTACATGCACTTAAAGCTGGTACATGGAGTCGGTGGGGTACGCGCTAGGGAACATAACATGACCAAAAATTTATATTTCCTCATTCCCTCCTTGTTCCCTACGGACCCTTCATGATATATCGATCCTCATAAATCGATCAGTTTGTTCTTGTAACATCATTTGTTCTTCCTTCTTTTGTTTACGTTTTGAGAAAAAACTGGAATGTTCAATACATGACGTGGCACACAGTCCACAAATCGCTGGCCCACACTGTAGGCACAGGCAGCAACTGAATACTAGGACTAGGCCAATGCCTAGGAAGGATAGGATCTTCCATCCCCAAGCTGTTAACGTTGTCCAGAACCAACCGGACCAAGTCCAGGTGCCTGGATTCTGATGTATCTGATTTGCAATTTTATGGAGACGGGTGATAGCTTGATATACAGATGGTGCGTTTTGTGGTATGAAAACACAGCAACTTGACCCGATGACCTTACAGGCTCCACCTCTATCTGCCAAGATGACGTCAATAACAAGACGATTCTGAAGGACAACAACCCGCATGGCGGACTGCTCTTCGGTTAAGTTACCTAAGGCGGAGGCAGTTTCATTTACTACTGCTTCAAGTGTTCTAGTTAATCTGCGTATTAATTTACTATTCTGAACAGGTCCTAAGAAGAAAAAGAATCCTTTATTAAAGTCGGTGTACTGTTCCCATGCCGTTTCTGTGTAGTCGACAAGTGGGATATCTCTTCTGTGTCTATTCTTTACTAGATTAGTATTTCTGTGGTAATCAGGAGGAGCTAGAAAAACAGGTGGCAGAAGGAATGCAAGGTAACAGGTACCATCCCAATCTGGAGGTAGACGAATGTATGCGGTATGACCACAAACAAAGTAAGAATGACTGATGGCTTTGAAGGATGATTTTCCATGATCACTGAATTCGACCACAGTAGTGCATTTACTATGACCTAAGTGTACTGAACCTTTCCTCTTGATACATAATTCACCAGTGACTGGCAGTACTGACATAATTGGTAGAACTGGTGCAGCTTCGGACTCGACAGTAAGAATCATAAGGCTAATTGTATAATTACCTAATCCATATACTTCATTTTCTAGATCAGTTCCTATTCTAGTGGGGAGTCCCTCCTTATCTGGGTAACAGACGTCGAGCAGGACCAAGTTCAGGTTTCCCCAAACCCAGCCCCCATCGAAAACAGCAATATCAGGATCTAAGGAATTAATTATTTTAAACCATGCTCCGCAGGAGCCATTATGAGTGAATGGGTACGGAAAGAGGGGCAGAGCTCCCTTGTAATTCTGGTAGGGAGGGAGTCGGCCACATATCCAGCAGTCTGTAGCATTGTTAGTTTGATGGGAATGGTGTAGCATACTAATGAATGTATTGTTGCGCAGCGCAAGTCTGTAGGAAAGCTCGTGTGGAGGTAACTTGCTAAAAGTGTGTTCAGCAGAGACATTGTAGGCAGAATGTTCACGCTTGAAAATAGGATAATAGATGGGTAATACGATGCTGACAATAATAATTAGAATACTGAGAATAAACATGATTAATAGTGTCACTATACAGTGACTACGAAGTGATTTACAATATGTACGTTTCTTGGCCTCTCTCTCTCTCTCTCTATCTCGATCTAGGGGATACATGTCAGAGACTATTTAACCGATTCACCTAGGGGAGGACTTAAACAATTAAACTGTCTGACTTGCTAGATCGGAGTTTCATGCGATAATTTTCTTGAGAAGTCTTTTCTCGTTCAGATTCTGTAAAGTCTTTTTGTTCGGCACAGTCTTTGGTGGGGGTGGACGAGTCTCGGTTAGGTTTCAGTCCAGAGAATTTTTTTATATGACTCGTGTGGACCCACCCCTTTCTTCCCTCTATTTTCACGGCCGTCCTGGTTGTAAGAAGTACGGTCTTCGGAGACTTCCAGCGGGGCTCCAGCGGACTTTTCCTGTCGAAGTTGCGGACGAACACAAGGTCACCAGGACGGACGTCGTGTGGCTTTACATCAGTGTTGTCAGGGAAGGCTGCGGCAACCTGTGAACGACATGATTGGAGTGCAGACATCAAGGAGGCAAGATAATCTGTCAACATATTACTATCAACATCAGTAATCTTTTTCGGAATGGGCGTCCCCCACATATTCGGTGGTCTGCCAAAGACCACCTCGTACGGGGATAGCCCTGATCTCGAATGGGCGACCATCCTCATGTAGAATAGTGCCACTGGCAGGGCGACTATCCAGTCGACCCCTTTCTCCTGACATATTTTGGCAAGGCGGATCTTTAGTGTCTGGTTATGCCTTTCTACAAGGCCTGCGGCTTCGGGATGTCGGACACAATGGAACTTCCACTGGTATCCCAGTAATAAGGAAACTTCTTTCATTAATGCAGATGAGAATGGCTGACCGTTATCTGAGTACACGACACGAGGCAAGCCGTATCGTGGGAAGAATTCACGAACCAGCTGCTTGGCAGTGGTCGGAGCAGTGTAATCTGGGACTGGGTATGCTTCGGTCCAGCGGGACAAAGCACAGACAATTACGAGAACATATTTAAATCCTCGACAACGGTCCATCTGGATATAATCCATCTGGAGGACTTCAAAAGGGTGCTCGGGAGGATGAAATCCACCTTGCTCTACAGGGACGCTTTTTCCTGGATTGAACTGACAACAGATCATGCAAGTACGCACTTTCTGTTTTGCGGCTGCTCGTAAGTGTTTATTGTTCCAGAGATTTTGTAAACTGTCTAACATTGCTTTCTCTCCTAGATGTGCAGGACTATGTGCTGTATTTATCATGACTTGAACCATAGAGTCAGGGAGAAACCATGTAGATTTTCCCTTCGTCATCCAACCTTGATCTGTCTGGATCCCTCCTAGTTCGATCCAGTTCTTTATTTCTTCTGGAGTAGCATGTGTCTGAATGTCAATAACATCTATTGTGGGATCCCTGACTGTCATACAGTTTGTCGGATCTGTTGTCATTGTCGTATCAGTTATCTGAGTGTCGGTCAGTGCTGTATGTTTCGCTGTCTGGTCTGCCAGGTCGTTACCCTGGGAAACAGAATCTGTGACTTTAGTATGTGCTTTACACTTCATGACGGATATGGCTGAAGGCAGATGTATTGCTTCTAACAGTGCTTGAATGAGGGGACCGTGTTGTATCTTGGCACCATGAGAGGTCAGAAAACCTCGTTCTTGCCACAGCATGCCGAAGTCGTGTACGACTCCGAACGCATAACGGGAATCAGTGTATATGTTGACATTTCTGTTCTTGGCTAGAATACAGGCTCGGGTCAGAGCGATGAGCTCTGCCGCTTGAGCAGACAGTGTATCAATACGATGTGTGTCTTTAACTTCAGTTTCAGTGGTCACTGCATATGCGGCCACTAATTCTCCTGTACTTGTTCTCATGCATGAACCATCTACATAAAGTGTCAGGTCTGGGTTTGTCAATGGAATATCTGTTAAATCTCGTCGGGGCTTTGTTACTGCATTAATGATCTCTATGCAATCATGCGGAGCTGGATCTGTCATAACTGTAGGTAACAGTGTTGCTGGGTTCAAGATACTGCAACGTCTGATTTCTATGTGTGGCTGGAATAGTGTCAATTCATAACCTGTCAGTCGTGCTATAGTCAAGTGTTGAGTTTGGGTTCTGTTTAAAAGAACCTCTACAGAATGTGGAACTTGTACTGTTAACTGATGACCTAGAACAATTGAATCGCTCTGTCTGATTGCTAACGCTGTTGCTGCTACTGACTTTAAGCACGCAGGGAGTGCCTGGGCTACTGAGTCCAATGTACTTGAAAAATAAGCGCAAGGCTTATGTGAACCTGCTTGATCTTGAGTGAGGACAGACAATGCTGTACCGTCACGTTCTGTAACAAAAAGTGTAAACGGTTTGCTGTAACATGGTGTCGCCAAAACTGGTGCTTGGCATAATGCTTTCTTTAATTCCTCAAAGGCTTGTGTGTGTTCCCGAGTCCAAGGGAGGGCAGGCGAAGTTGCTGCCTCCTGCGTCGTTAACTGGATGAGTGGTTTAGCTAGAAATGCATATTGAGGAATCCATTGTCTGCAGTACGAGGTGAGGCCTATAAAGGCCCGCACTTCCTTTTGCGTCTGGGGTCGTGGCATATTTACAATTAACTGAATGCGATCGGGAGTGAGCTGTCTCCCCACTTTGGACAGCAAGTGACCCAAGTACACAACTTGCTGAACACAGAATTGTAACTTCGAAGGAGACACCTTGTGTCCCTTGTCGGCCAGGAAATGTAAAACTGTCAATGATGCTTGTTCACATTCGGGTTCACTTCGTGCGGTGATCAGTAGATCATCGACGTATTGCAGTAAAGCGGTGTTAACTGGCATTTGAACACAATCTAGTTGTCTTTTCAGTGCTTGACTATAGATGCTGGGGCTTTCTGTGAATCCTTGAGGTGCGCGGGAAAATTTGAAACTTCGTCCATTTAAACTGAATCCGAAGAGATATTGGCTCTCCGGGTCAATAGGTACACTGAAGAAAGCGTTCTTGAGGTCAATTACAGTAAAGAACGTTGCTTCTGAATCAATAGCAGTCAATAGGGAAGAGATATCGGGGACCACAGGGTACTGCGGTACAATGCATTTATTCAGCTCTCGAAGATCAATCACCAGCCGATATACTGGCGGTGCATTGGGGTCTGTACGTTTAAGAATTGGAATGATGGGTGAATTACAGATATTGGAGTCGGTCTCTACGACCACTCCCTGGGCAATAAGTTCTTCAATTATTTTCAGTAAAGCCACTACAGCATCGGGTGGTAACTTGTATTGTCTGATTCTGGGTAGAACAACTCCTGTCTTGAGTGTAACACGGTATGGAGTGATATGCATACAACCTACGTCGGCCGGGCCTTTTGCCCATAGGTGATCTGGTACATTTTTCAATCTGACATCAAAATCTCTTAAAACATAATGACCCTTGAAATCTCGTAGAAAGAGTCTGACTCCCTCCGGGGAACAGCATATTATAGCTCCTAGAGCCTTCAGTGTTTTAATTCCTAACAGATTTTCTGGGCATGATTTCGTAAGTAACAAGTCTGTAACTCGTGATAACGGACCCACAGCTAATGGTACTGGTTCCGATACTTCATTTACAATAGGCTGTCCTGAAAAACCAAGGGAAACATTCTGTGAGCCTGAGAGGGGTGCCCCTGGGACTTCATTGTGACTGATGGTAGTGCGACTTGCCCCTGTGTCAATTAAAAACTTTCTGTCTTTTCCCAATACGTGACTGTGTACATAAGGACCTTCTTGATCTACAGGAATTTCAATAAGAGGCAAACCACCTTCCCTCTCTAGGCTGTTTCATGTATATCGGGGGTAATCTGGATATGCAGATTGGGCATACTGGTACATCTGTTGTGAAACTTGCTGAGTCGCGGCAATGGGCTGTGGCTGTGGTACTGCTACTGTCTGTGCTGTATGAGATGAAGCATGCATAGGCTGTGTATTCTGCATTGGCTGTACATTTTGTGAGGTCTGTTGCTGACCATGTTCATGTCTAGGCGGATGCGGTCTTTCTTTAGTTTTACCTGTTGAGATGTTATGTTTCAGGACTGGGCATTCATGTACATAGTGACCTGGCTGCTTGCAGTAATTACATGTCCCTTTAACGGGAGCTGTAGGGTGATTGGTCTGGGCCCCACCTTTTCTCTGACCGTCGGCTGGGACCGTCTGAGCTACTAACATTTTCATTTTCGTGTCTTTCATACGCTTCTGTTCCTGATCTTGTTCTTCTCTAATTCTGTTCTGATGATATTGTAACATTTGTAACATCTGGGATGGCGTATTTGCCTGCCAAGTACTTTCAACCTTATACACTCTATTTTTAACTAATGGTAGGGAATTCTCAACTAACTTTGATACGAAAAGGTGTGGATATGACTCGCTGCTGGGTTGTAGGCCACTATTTATAATGAAACATTTCTCGAATCTTGAATAGAAGTCACTAGTATCTTCCTCTTGTTTCTGTTTACAGGACGAGATTGCGTCCCAATCTTCCTTTCTAGTTGTCAATAATCTTGGTAAAACCTGTACTATTAATCCGGGCAATGCTTTAGTCCTATCCCCAAGGCCTACCCCTGGGATTCGTTTGCTTTCTTCGTCTTCTATTTCTGCCCATGCTATCTTTGTCTCTCCCACCTCCCAATCCTTTTCTTTTAATTTCTCGTAAATGCCCGTGGGCAACAGTACCTTTAACATTTTCATAATATCATCATACGTGTAATCCCCCATCAGTAACATGTCTTTGAGCTCTCTGTGAAAACCTGCAGGGTCTTTGTCGTGACGCGGGACTAATTTCTTCATTTCTAACAGTTCTAACTTAGTCAGTGGTGTGTGGACGTACACACGCCTCAAAACTTGATCCGCACCCATAACTGGGTGTACTTCTCGTAAGGGGTTCTGACTTTCAATGCTACTCAGGCATTGCATGTGATACGTTTTTCTTTCTGGAGGCGGGGCGGGAACATATTCAGAACTTATGAAGGTGTTATATTTACGTCGTTGTTCTAGAATTATTTGTATTAACTTGGTACTGAAACCTCTCCATCTATCCATGAGTAGGGCTTCTAATGTTTCGTGTAAGGGACCTGGGTCGGAATGATGGTTTCTGTACTTGATGAGGAGGTGCTGAATCATGTATACACCTGCTAATTTCTGCTCGTCTGGGGAGAGGTTCAAGAATGTCTGTGCTAACGTATCGTCATTATATATGTCTGGGTTTTCGGCCCATAACACGGCTGACCGGGCTAGTTCCTGTTCATCCATAGAATTGAGTACATGGTACCCCATTCGGTCTCGAAGCCTTTTATCAGTTTCCTGGAACTGATGTTCGGAAGAATTCGGGTTTGTTAGAGCAGAGAGAAAAACTCTCTTGTTTTCCGGACGGATGCCTTTCCTGAGGTAGTTTCCCTTACCTACATACGCTATAGTATCTGTAGGCCTTCCTTGTTCTGTAAGTTCTTCTTCCTCCTCGGAGGAAGCTTTATCATTCCCTTCCTGGTGTGCAATTAATACTGCCTTTCTAATTTTCTGGGACATACTGGCTATGCAAGCCCCCTTGTCATGTTTTCCTTCGGCTATATTTTGACCCCACTTTGTTAATCCATCTAATTCACTTTGATCTGTCTCGGGCCTGTCTCGTTCTCTTATTAGACAATTTATGAAAAATCGTAATATCTGGGCTTGAATGTCAACTTTCTGTTTATGCATGGCATCTTTGACACTGTCAGGGTCTTTCCCTGTCTGTATAAACTCGTATATTCTATCGAGACGCTCCTTCATTCCTACATAGCATAGCAAGATATCAGTGGCAGATCTTAACCGTAAGGATGCCAATATCATTAGATCGTTTCTTCCGGGTACTGGATCATATCTACAAACTGACATGTTTTCCTTTAATGCGTCAAGGCGGGGGGACTGGAACGTGAAAGGATTCTGCGTGTCCCTTAAATTGAATCTGTGTGTTAATGGCGGGGTCTGAGGACCCGCAGTCGCACCTCCTGAGGCGGATGCTTGGGCATTATCTCTCCGTGGAGTCTGGATCTGAACTTGAATTTGTCGTTTAGTAGGATCAGGTAGGACCTGTTTCGGTAAGTCAATCTTGAGTGCGGGAAGTGGCGGAGCTGGCGGAACAGGGGAAGTCTGTCGCGGTACTGGCGGAACATGATCTGGGGGCGTAGTGCCACCCCCATCCCTGTCAGTAGGCAGGGCACGAACAGGCAGATTGGCGTAAGCTGGGGCTACATCCTCTAAATATGAATTTAAGAATACGTCTTTAGTAGTTTTATGCATTATTTTAGTTGGAACTAATGGTGTCGGTAAGTTTTTCGGTATTTCTGATAGGGCTTCAGATGTGCCATCTGCTGCAAGATACATACCGTTTACAAGATTATTTCGGGCACGGTCTATTTGTTCTGTTTTTACTCGGATCCCTTCAGTAACTAATTCGTTTTCCTGGTCCTTCTCTGATTCTTTAAGTCTGTCTTCTCTACGGAGTGCTTTGTCAGCACGCTTACGTGATTCCTTACGCCAAAATTCTATGGCGTCCTTCTGAGATTGTCTAGCTTTCTTTTTCCATAATGCTTCTTCTACCCTCATGATGCATTCGGCATCCCATGTTCCGGTGACAGGCCATCTGAGTCTTTCGTCTAGGTGTTTGGTATAATCGGCCCATAAATCTAGATACAATATGGCATCTATGCCATGCTTCTGATACATAAAATTGCCGGGAGTGTCCCTAGGGGGAATAGGAATTTCTTCCTCCAGTATCCCTTTCCTAGTTCCTATCTGCTTTAACTTGTTGAAAAACGGCATTTTGCTTACTTATTACTGAATGCTCAATCCCTATTCCTTAATACTCTTGACAGCTAGGTTATACGAGAAACACAACAATACACGTTAAACAGTCACATTCATACCACGACATTAATCACATAGGAACATTTAAGACATAGATGACTACCCCCCTATACTGGATGTACTGCTCAACAGTACAGATACACTGGTGTAACAGTGCAAAAATTCGGAATACTAGATATACTGCTAAACAGTACAGATACACTGCCTAAAAACAGTGCAGACCGGACTTGCGTACCCAAACCCGTCTATATACGACCCCGCAATGGTACTCACCGGGAAGCACGGAAACAGAAGGCCTCGGAAAACTCGACTGGACTCGACTCGGTACTTCGGAAAACTTCGGAAGACTTCGGAAGACTTCGGAAAACTTCGGAAACCTGGTGGGCCTCTTGACACCTCGGACCTTGCTTCTTTTCGGCTAGGCTCTGGTCGGGATCCTCCGCACTCCTCACCGCCTCGTCTGGGCACTGATCGCAGTCTTCGTCACCTCCGTGGGTCAGAGGGAGATGCAGGAAATCCTGCCAGTACGCGTATGTTCCATCTAACTGATGGCAGGGGACATAGCTTGCAACGCACCAACCGGCGCGTGAGGTGGGGGAGGGGTCCCTATTCGGGCGCCAGAATGACGTAAATAATTAATTTACTCTCTTAATTTCTATGCAGGTAAGTACTCAATCAATAATAACTCAGATCGGAATGAAAAAAGACAGAGTCTGTGGTGTTAGAGTTTCTAAGGGTTTTATTCCTCATAAAGGAATGGTCTAGACCAGGATATCATGTTCTGAACACCACAGGGGTGTCAGAAGGGATAGAGCGATTCGTTTATTAACAATACATAGCTTATATACTTGATTTATACCATAAGAAGTAATGTAAGAGGCGTAACAGCTGAGAGAAGACAAGATAGCAGTATACACGTGGTACTAGTACGTAATCAAGAGGCGTGAACTAGGCGTGAACCAGAGGTGTGTGCTAGAAACGTCACTGATAGGTGACGCAAGTGGGTGGCACCAAGGGGTGATGCTAACAGAATTGTTGCAATGTCAGCAGAAATCGGAAGCTTGGATGCGCGCGCAGCTGCATGACGTGTGATTGACGGGGTGCAGGGGACTTGACATTTACACTGACGGAAAGAGACAGAAGTCTGGCATGTCAGATCAACTTGTACTTCTATCATATCTGATATCTGATGTTTAGGAACCATACTATCTGGGCGGAAAGGTCTCTAGGGCAGAAGCTATTCTATGCTAACTGTGGATGCGTGTATGAGCGCCTAAGTGTCTGCATGTGAAGCGTGGGGGCACGGGGCCTTCTATGGAAGCATGGTAACAGAGGCTATGAATTACTTGCATTGAGACAGGTCGGCCCTTTGGCTCTGCAGCTGGAGAGGATGTTTACTGGAGCTAGTAGGCAGGAATGCATTCTCTAGGAACGGAACAGATAACTCGAAGGTTATAGTCAGTCTTGACAGAAAGCAGGCTGAGCTGAGCGCGAGGGGCCGCGCTAAAAGTAAGTCAGAGTTCACGGGTACAGAGGTAGCCTGGGCAGAGGCTGCCAGAGTCAGGAGCCACAAAAGAGGCTCGATGGCAGAAATTCAGGGCCTACTCTGTCAGAGCAGGAAAAACATGTAAAGTGTACTACAAAAAGACGGTGGCATAGTATACTTAGGAACGGACTATATAATCCATTCAGGGTGGATCTGAAAGAGGACAAGTTAACGTTGGACGCAAATGTATTTACGTCTTCATAACTGGTACAGGAGGGAAGTTACATGCACTTAAAGCTGGTACATGGAGTCGGTGGGGTACGCGCTAGGGAACATAACATGACCAAAAATTTATATTTCCTCACCGTGGTAGGGGAGCTTCACTTGGAGCTCAGCCCGGGCACGTCCGACTACATCGCGTGCTAAGCCACGCCCCCGTGCACGTTTTACTATGATGTATGTCATGATCGCATAAAAACACTCATTTTAGAGCAGGGTATACTCTATCTCTGATAGATAATGAGTACAATTCTTTTTTTTGAAACATGTTTTATTGATTTTTCTGAAAATGCAACAAAACAGCAAAACCAAAGATGAACAACGCAGTCCCATAGGCACCCTCTACGGCACTGCCGCGACCCACAAAAAAAACAAATAACTTGCAGCAGCACATTGAAGGCGTTCTAGGCGGGCAGCAGCAATTCAAATCTACAATGGTACACAATGGATTCCTCAGATGGTTACCAGGAAATGGGCAGAGGGAAGGGAGTTATTGGTCCATAGCGGTCGGAAGCGGGGAGAGTGGGGGGAGGGCAGTGTCCCCAGGGAGCATTCAGTCAGCGCTGCCATTACTACTCGTCCAGGGCATCCAGATGCGCTCCTACTTGCAGTGGCATAACAAAATTTGAGGGGGTCCCCCTGCAAGGTACATGGAGGGGGCCCCTCATTCTCCGCGTCAGTCACCAGCGCCAGCGACCCGCCATACTGCAGGGGCTCACCCCAGCCATAAATAAAGGATTCTGGTTCATCCATCGGTCACATCCGCCCTTTCATTGGGCAATTTACATATATCAGTAAATACTACTGCTGCTGCGCCCTCCAGCAAAGTTACATAACACTGCCTCCAGCCGGCCCACCAAACACATCCTCCTACTTGATGACCCACCTTTAAGCGTAGCCCGCTAAGTTAACCACCTCCAAACAGAGACCACTACCTTCGTGCCTGCTACTAATGCATCCATTAACTCTACTCACATCTCTTAATAACCTGCAGTTATGCTTTTCCGCCCACCTTTAAAACCACCCCTCGGAAGTCACTGCGAACCCGTGACCGCCCCCACTGCTCCCCTGTGCACCACCGACAAAAAGACTGATGGCCGGTCCCCATCTAACCACTGCCTACCAGTAAAGACAGAGCCTTTCAGCTGCTGCTCTCCCCAATGCCACTGTAGTAGTTTAAAACACATTAAACAATAAACAATCTCTTCAATTGACCACCCAAAACAGTTCTTCCTGCTAGCCTCTACGGCATCAAAGCCGTTCCTGCTATTTTTCATCCTCTGCATGATGCACACAATAATATTAAATGTCTGAGTTTTTGTTTCCTGACACCAACATTAATTTACACTATGAACCCCACTAAACCATACCTCCTGTCAAAGGCAAACCTGATCCCATGTGTAAAACCAGTCAGCAAGTACCCCTAGGCCAAACACCAGAGAGAATGCGCAATTCATGTAATTAAACCTATAGTGACAACGTAGCATTTCCCCACCCACTGTCAGCCCAGTGAAGTCTGCAACCGCACAGAAGCCATCAATACCGGCAACATCTAAAGCACATTTCCACTTCCTTTCAATGGAGCTCCTGATACATATACCTATGACTTCTTGGCGGCATCTATCATAGACCACAGCATTCTTTGTCTTCCTAAGACTAACCGAATGCTGTCGGTGAACGCTTCTCATACTAATAACTAATGGAGGATAACAAATAAATATATAGTAGACGTAGGAGGATTTTTCCATGTCTGCGAGACAATTGTTCTTCCCTGCATGTGCACACAATGCAACAATACAATTTATCTTAACACATTGTTCAGAAATGAACCGTAAGGTAAGGAAACAGCCCATATTATTTTTACAAAGAAAAATAGACAAAGATCCACTTTATACCGCATGACATAAAAGCCTTAGCATGCACAGCTTGTCCAAATCCACGCCACCTAATTCAGCTCTGCCTAGTACCATGCATCTGGCGTAAGACTAACGCATTTAAGTATGGTGATCCGAATCACCTCACTGAAATGGCAAATCACGCATAACAGGCATCGCGCCTCCTCGGGTACCAGTGCTGCTAAGCAATGCTGGTGTAGCATTATTTCCATGTGGCCGCTGTCCGTTTTTTGATGCTTCCTGAGAAAAATGGCTCTATATATACTACAACAACCTGAGGTATAGTGTGTATAGAGTCTAGGTGACCCCAGAGGTAGGCAGAGGTTAAAGTTAGATAGAACCTTACTCTCTATTTGTGGTAGAGTGGTCGAGCAGTAAGGCAGTATCAGAGGACAGTGTTAAGCATTTGATGTACACACTCAGTCCGCAAATGAATTCACACACTCAAGAACTGAACACTAGGCCAATTGTTTTTGTATAAAAATATATACCGTTGTTTTATTTCTAGAACCAAGCAAGCCTGGCACAGGTAAGCATTAAATACTTTACAGTAATAAGTTGCTGATTGCAGAACAGTTTGAAAATGCAATAGGAATTGTACTTTGTTTGATTTACAGGGGATGCAGTAGGTTGCAATACTTAGCAAATACAGTACATTGAAATGAATAGGCTTGTTCTGTAAATTACAGGTAAGTTACTTTTTACGTTACTTTTCTAACTCAGTGCTGGATACCTAGATTCAGCACTGGGACATTTTCTGCAAACAGGTAAGTAGATACGTTTTGGTTATTCGTGCAATTTTTAAAGAATATCTTTAGATTTCAAAACTCCACACTTAGAAACTTTTTGGAAGAAAATTGTCAATGTTATCCTATAGAGGAAAAACAGGTAATCGGTGTAGGGAAGCCAAATAATCACGCAGGAGAAGAGTTGAAGATGGACGAGGGTTTATTTAGATGCTCTCGCCTTAAGTCTCAAGCTTGTAATGCCAATAACAGTTCACAGCATTTTACTCCCCACATTCCACATATTCAAATGACAACACAGTATCCCAATGCACGAGCTTGTCACGAGCTACCAGACACCTGAGCGCTCGTGACAGCTCACATGAACATATATACATACCCAACACACCTTCCCCCCTTAAAATGAAAACAAACCAAAAAAAACAACAACAAAAAAAAACTTAGTTCATCACAAAATCACTAAACCGAACTGGTAAACGATGAGAACGTGTAACTCTAGTGTTTTCCGAGCTACATTCAGCATGTACACATTCCCCTTTATCTCTCTGTTCCCCAACATCCAAAAAAACATTGCTGTCAAAATCATCCACGGATTGACTAATCCCATTAAACAGAGAAACTCTGCTCAAATTCCACACAGAACCACCGTCAACCCTGACCGCATTCCTAAAAACTTCAATCACTTTCCTTGGACTTGACCACACAGGAAAACCTTTACTCACACCCTCTTTCTTTTTTATGCGAACAAGGTCACCCACCTTAATAGAACGACTGGACGTAGAGCCAATTCTCTTAACCATGTCATGTTTCATCTTATCCTTGTACAACTGAACCCTGTGTTGAACCGCTTCAAAATCCACTTTCAAACAATTTTCAAAACCAGCTAAAACATTTTTTAACCACCAAGGAACTAACTTTGTACTAGGCTTCCGTCCTCTTAACAGCTCAAAAGGAGTGACCAATGTCACTGAGTTAGGTGAAGTCCTGTAAGCTAACAACATAGATTGTAATGCAACTCTCCATTTCAAATTACCTTTGATAGAAAGTTGAATGGCTTCTTTGATCACACGGTTGAACCGTTCAACCTGGCCATTTGCTTCAGGATGGAAAACCGCAATCCTTCTATGAATGATACCACATTTAACAAAAAACTGTTCTATTTGCTTGATCACGAACTGCGGGCCATTGTCAGTTACAACTTCCTGAGGAATACCCTCTCTGCAAAAAATCTCATCCAAGAACTCTATCACCTGATGAGAAGTAACCTCTTTAACCATCTTGACCTCCGGCCATTTGGAATAATAGTCAACAGGGACAATACCAAAAGCTTCCTGTTTAAGTAAACAACCAAACGGGCCAATAATGTCTAACCCCAATTTCCGCCAAGGACCTGAAGGTAAGTCAATAGGACAAGGTTCTGGACGTAAAGCAACAGCTGTTTTGTCACTGTTAGAACAATAAGAACATGAACGCACAAAATGGTCCACACAAGAGTCAATCCCTGGCCACCAGAAAGACTCCTTTAAATGTCTTCTGGTGAAAGGTATCCCTAAATGTCCCTCATGGGCATTCTCAAGTAGGATGTTCCTAATAGAAAAGGGTGGAACAATCTTGTCTCCCCGAAGAATTACATCACTCTCCACAGCAAGTTCTTCCTGAACCTTAAAAAAACCCATCATATTTCCAGATAATTTCCTCTGTTCCGGCCAACCATGTACAAGATAGTTCTTGACACTACACAATTCCAAATCTTTACTCATTTCTTCCATCCAAACATCCTCCTGCAAGGAAAACCGTTCACCGCACACTAAATTGACATCACGAAAAGTGAAAGCAACCTCACACTCCTCTTCGTTAACTACTTCAGGAGGATTCGTATCAGAAATCAGTCTGGACATGCAATCAGCATGTACATTCGCCTTACCCTGAACATACTCAATACTGCACTGAAAAGATTGCAATCTTGAAGCTAATCTTGCAAGACGCGCCAACATAGTTCTGCCTCCACCTAGAGCCATGAGATACACCAAGGGCTTATGATCAGTTTTTATCAAAAATCTAGTACCCCATAGGAAAGGTCTAAAGTGCTCAGCTCCCCATACACAAGCCAGCAACTCTCTTTCTATGACAGAATAATTCTTTTCTGCATCTCCCAAGGCTCTTGACGCATAGGCAACAACCCATTCTTTCTCACTGTCCTTCTGCAGAAGTACACCACCCAGACCAGAAGCACTTGCATCTACCATAACAATACATTTCACGCCAACCACGAAGGGTTTGAGACACGGAGCATTCACAACAAACATTTTCAAAGACCCAAAAGCTTCTGTCATTTCATCAGTCCAAACGAACTTAGCATTTTTCTTCAATAAACATCTGAAAGGGTCAACCTTAGCTGAAAAATTTGGGATAAACTTAGCATAGAATTCGATAAGACCTAAAAAAGCCACCAGTTGTTCTTTCGATGTGGGCACGGGAGCATTCGTGATACTTTCAACATGATTTTTCTTCGGTTTGATTCCCATTCCACTAATAGTGTGACCTAGGTATTCCACCTCTTTTTGCCTAAATTTGCATTTGTCAAGACGTAGAGTAAGCCCTTTCTCCGCTAAAGCAGCAATCACACACCTCAAATTATTGTCATGTTCTATGTCATCTTTTCCATGCACCAAAATTTCATCTTGAAATGCTATTGCACCATTCAATCCCTCCAAAGTATCCTTCATAAGCCTCTGGAACACTGAGGCTGCGCTCGCCAACCCAAAAGGCATGCAACAAAACCTGTATAAACCCTCAGGCGTTATAAATGCAGTTATGTTCTTAGATTCCTCAGCTAGTACCACCTGATGATAAGCACTGGCCAGATCAACACACGAAAAAACTTGTGCACCAGCCAGGGTCGAAACCATTTCATGAAGGTTAGGTAAAGGATGTGAATCCACCCAGATGGCACCAATAACACTGCGGAGGTCAATGCATAATCTAAGTTCGCCAGAGGACTTAACCGAAATTACAATAGGGGAAACCCAAGGTGAAGATTCTATTGGCTCAATTATGTTTTTTTCACATAAGTCTTTCAGCATTTCTTTAAGTTTGATCCTATAAGATAGAGGGACATTTCTTACCCTGTGCCTAACAGGAATGGCATTCTCATTTAATTTGATGACATGTTCGAAACCTTTATAACGACCCAAAGTGCCACTAAAAACATTAGGAAAAGACTTGCGTAGGCTCTCAACCAGCATTGAACTATCACCAACAACACTTGACACATTCAACGGTTGCACAACATAAACAGGAGGATCAGCTCTAGGATCAATTTTCATCCCTAATTGGTGTTGGTGTGGCCAACTTAAAAGTGATAACCCAGATCTTGACACATAAATTTTCCCAGATGTGTGTCGGTCAGAAAATTGTATATTTGCAATAAAATAACCTATTAGATCAATCTTGTGGCCTGTGTAGCCACCAGGGGATACATCAGATTCGAGTAACTTCCTATTCGGGAACTTTTCTCGAAAAACACTTAAAGAAATGATGGTATACCATGCACATGAATCTACGAAAATTTCCAATCTCACATCATCAATGGTTATCATACAAGATGGAAATTTTGTACAATCCCCATCCTCACATACGTTGATAACAGTATTAACTTGAAATGTTTCTTCATCATCCAAATGATAACCTTCACAACATTCATGTATACAATTCATCTTCCCTGGTAATGACCTACAAAATCTTGTAAAATGGCCTTTCTTGTAGCATTTCGAGCATGTTTTCCCTAAGGCTGGACAATTCTTACAATCCGCTAAGTGTCCATCGCTTCCACACCTAAAACACAATAGCTTTGAGGTTTTTCTCTCATGTTTTTGATTCCTGAATTTGTTATCATTTCTAGGAGAAAATTCATTTCTCTGTGAAAAACTTTTCTTTGACTTGTCAAACTCTTTAGATACACTAAAGACATCACTTTTATCATTGCCTCTAATCTCCTTGACAAACTTCTCTGAATGTTCTATTGACTTCGCAATATCTATGGCATTGTTAAGGGACATATCGGAAGTTGTCCAAAGACGTTCCTGCACTTCTTTGTTATTAGTCCTCATCAAAATCTGATCCCTTAAAACTTGCTCATAAGATATGTGCTCAAAATCACACGTAACAGCCAAGGATCTTAAAGCTGAGACAAAATCTTCTACAAGTTCATCTGTGCGTTGCTTTCGAGAATAAAAAATAAACCTCTCCATGACAACATTCTTTTTCTTTCCATATCTTAAGCTTAGCTGTAATGAAGCATATTCGTACACATTAATATTCCCCGGATTTACTAGTACTGGTAATGTTTTGAACTCTTTCAATGCTATTCCACCCAAACAGTGTTTTAAAAGAGATAATTTCCTTTCTGGTTCACACTCACCCTCTTCCAACACGTCTACGTAAGCTAAAAAAAACAGGTTCCCATATCTCCCAAGCCATGGGTGGTTCACCAGCTGATGACAAGAATGATGGAGGAGGAACAATGCCAGTCATATTAAATACAGAAATTTAAACTTAAACTTTACGTAAATAAATCTTAATGCAAGATAAAAAAAAAAATACGACTTAAATACAAAGCGAACAATTTGAATTATAGTCAGAACACACAGTGTGCGAATCACTGAAAACCTTTCTAACAGGTAAGATTCTCCTCAGTATGATTTCCTCACTCGTGTTGTACAAAGAAAACAATGCTGGAAATTTGCGTGATGGAGCGTGATGATAAAGGTGTCTCTGCGCGTTGTAGTTTTCACGTTGCGTGATGGGAGCGTGATGAGAAAAGCGTCTCTGCCACTGCGAGATCGGCTCCAAAAGTCTCTAATGTTCCTACGCTGCGTGAAAGTCGCGCGATGACATCAGACGTCGCGCTGGGTCAAACGTCGTCTCTAATGCTCATGCGCAAACTTTTGCGCGGACGCTGGAAACAGAAGAATGTTCACGAGTCTACAAAGTTCGAAGTTGGCAATTTTCAAATAATGCCACCAAAAGTAAGTAAATTTACTTCAAATTTCCTGCTTTAAAAGAAATCAAATTTCTGCTTCCCAAAATATTCCAGTAATTCTGCGCTGTTCCATGTTAATCTTGAAAGCACAAAATGAGTCTCATTGCGGAGGTAAAATTGAGGAAAAAAAATAATAAAATCTTGTTCCTCTGATGCAGGTAACGAATCCCGCCCGTCGCCATTGTAGGGAAGCCAAATAATCACGCAGGAGAAGAGTTGAAGATGGACGAGGGTTTATTTAGATGCTCTCGCCTTAAGTCTCAAGCTTGTAATGCCAATAACAGTTCACAGCATTTTACTCCCCACATTCCACATATTCAAATGACAACACAGTATCCCAATGCACGAGCTTGTCACGAGCTACCAGACACCTGAGCGCTCGTGACAGCTCACATGAACATATATACATACCCAACAATCGGTTCACAGGTAAGTTATCGACTGTGGGAGTTATGGTTCTGGGGTTAGACTCATGGGTCCCCCAGGGTGAGTGATGCAATCTTGCTACACCATCAGCGGGACTAGGGTGGCTGGGTGCAGAGTGTTGAGGCCCAATGTTATCCAATGGGGGATAGGGGGCCTCAGGTTGGTGGCTGCTAGCAAGCAGGCCACTGGGTTGTGGGAGCAAAGCTCCTAGGGTTTAGATGAGGGCAAATGTGGAAACAAAGTAGCACAAAAGGTGCACCCTCAGCGGCACTGAAGTGGCCAGGTGCAGAGTGCTGTTTCGACGTCTGGTGCCCTGTTGCTTAAAATGGAGAACCTCCGGTTTGCAAAAGCACTGCAGGCAGGGAGACGAAGGACTTCTGGGTGCGACCACCACTTCGAGATGTAAGTTGGGAAGTTAAGGGTTAGGTAGGCACCATTGGTTTGGGCATACAAAGCCGAGGGGCATTTGGTGCAGTGGTACATTTTGGGGTCGATCTAGGGGGGCCTTCTTTTAGACTGCAGGAGTCGGCTGGAGGCTTGAGGTAGGTCAGAGGTTGCCGGATCTTGGTTCAGGATTGCCGGGGTGATCTCCCCGTGGTGTTTTTCCACTCAAGCTCGGGCGGGTGCTGAATGGGCTAGATTTGCGGTCTCCGGCTGCTGCCAGAGGTTGCAGTTGAACAAATCGTGAGTTCACAGGAGAAGCAGTCTTTGGGAGTGAAGGCAGGCAGGTCCTGCGGGGTCTTTGAGGTTGCTGGCTACAGGACACACTAGGATTTTGCAGGAGCAAGTTCGAGGGGAGACAGGCCTGTAGGGCTGGGACCAAGTCAATGGGTGTCTTCCTCTTGTTAGCTGGCTGCACAGCTGTTTAGTCCTTCTTTTCTTCTTGTCTTTCTGGATCTGAGGAAGCAAGGTTCAGGGTGGCCCCTAAATACTAGATTAAGGGTGTTACAGGTAGATAGAGGGGAGGGACCAATGGGTCCTCTCCCTGGGGTGTGTACACCCCCTATTGTGCCACCCTCCTGTGGGAGGTGGGCACAAGCCTGTCCCTGGTTGGTTGGGTCCCCCCATCCTCAAGATGGCGGTGACTCTGGGCTGTGCTTCACCTCGCCTCCCCCACCTGAGGGGTGGAGTTGAGAATGTATTTCTACCCAATAAACCCTTTTAAGCAACATTAGGATAATGAAAGATGGGGAAAAATATAACTTTCTAACCTGTACGATGCAGTTTGCATGCAACTCTTTGATGGCAGTTTATAGCTTACTGTACTAAATTATGATTGTGACTTATGAACTACAAGCTGCTGGACACACAATGAGCTCTGCAGCAGGTGCTTTTAAACCCATACCAAATTTCAAAACAGTTTCCCTGGGAGGCTGGAAGAGTGGGAGTGGGGGGCAATATTGCAGCACTCCTGCAAAACCGAAACCCAGTGAACAAATCGAACCCCAGTGCACAAAACCGGCCCCCAACTCTTTCAGTCTCCTCGGGAAACTTCCAATGGCCTGTACAGCCAATCCAGCCTTGTGCAGACAATATTTTTTAATTGGAAATTGGGGCTTGGAAATCTTCTCCACATAAGGATGGGCTCCTAAGAGGATCATGGTAAAGCCAAAAGTGTTATTGTAAAAAATAACACAGAAATACAATTGTTAATGTATTAAGGGGAGAAAGCAGACCGGACTGCTGGTGTCTGTAGCTTTTCTGAGCAGAGTTTTGGGAAAAATCAACACTGTGACCGCAGAATACACTGCAAGAAGCACCTCTTAATCATCTATTTAGAAATATATGACCTTCCACAAGATTGTTAGCTGGCTGCACAGCTGTTTAGTCCTTCTTCTTTTCTTCTTGTCGTTTCTGGATCTGAGGAAGCAAGGTTCAGGGTGGCCCCTAAATACTAGATTAAGGGTGTTACAGGTAGGTAGATGACAGGGACCAATGGGTGCTCTCCCTGGGGTGGGTACACCCCCTATTGTGGCACCCTCCTGTGGGAGGCGGGCACAAGCCTCTCCCTGGTTGGTTGGGTCCCCCAATCCTCAAGATGGCGGGGACTCTGGGCTGTGCTTCACTTCGCCTCACCCACCTGAGCGGTGGAGTTGGCAGAGGTGGGCACACCTCTCTTTCTCACTTGTTTTTCCCTCTGGTTCTCGCTCAAAGTAGGGGGCAGAACCAGTGGGGACCAGTTGCTGAAAGCAGGAAGTGGTCTGGGGAAGCTCACAAAGGTTACAAGCCTTTGAAACTTCCTTCGTGAAACCTGCCCATCCTGGGGGAGGAAGCGTGGCACCTCATCCCAGGATGTGCATTGCTTCAGGCCCCAAGAGCAGCAGGCTCTCGACCCAGGGGTCCAGAAACATGTCTGGTGGTCGCAACCTAAGCAGCCACTCAGTGTGGGTTTAATGTGCTGTGAAGTTTGATACCAAACTTTTCCGTTTTCAGTGTAGCCATTATGGTGCTGTGGAGTTCGTAATGACAAACTCCCAGCACCAAATACTCTTAATGGCAGCACTACATTTACAATGTCTAAGAATGGACTTAGACACTGTAGGGGTACAGGGCTCATGCACCTGTGCCCTCACCACTGGTATAGTCCACCCAACTAGAGGTCTATGCCAGGGCAGTGGGTTGAAGGCATGGCACACAGGGATGTGTGCCATGTCGACTATTCACTTTGTTCTGCACCAAAACATGCAGCCTGCAAAAGCAGTGTGCGAGTGTAGTGTTACAGGACCTTCAAGGTTGGCACAATAAGTGCTGCAGCCCTTAGAGGCCTTCTCTGGTCACAGTGCCCTGGGTACCTGTGACACCATTTACCAGGGGATGACATGTGTCTCCAGAGATGCCAATTGGGTTTGTTTTGAGGAAAGAATACAGGCCCTGGGAACCTGATTGGCAGGGACTCAGGGCACACCAAGTAAAAGTTCATCAGTAGTCTTTCAAAAAGTGGGTGGTTACTGCAACAGAAACCCACTTTTTTACACTTCCCCTGTCTCCTAAACGCGATGCGGTAAATTTCGTTATGCAGTACAGCTGCCTGTGTGACAGTCCTGTAATGAATGTTCCTTTTCTATGCCCACAACATTTTGCTGTATTTCCGTAGTATGTCCATAAAGTTAGGTTGCGCAAGGATTTGTTGCAGGCGTGCGCCATGCACCGGCAGCCCTTTGATGTCAGCCGCTTCAAGTGCGACATATGCAAGGACTGATCATAACGCAAGCTAGGGGCTTGAGAAGGGCACCGGAGCTCTGGAGTGGGTGATGTGACCTGGGATAACCTCCGCCTCCCTACGGGGAGCAATGTGCAAAAACGGCCCCTCTGCATGGAGGAGCTTGGATCTAAGATTACAACACAATGACACCACAGTGCTGAAGTGCCCAATTTCATTGCTGTTTTGTTGTTGGGGGAACGGAAATAACGTTGAGTAAGTATTAAAGGAATAAGATACAGGAGTCTGTTTCCAGGCTGATTCCTACTTGTTTTCTTTGAAACTTTCACATGATGGTAATAGCTACTTTCAGCAGCAGACATACCGGAATGAAAAACAAAAACGTTAATTGTGAAGGACCCGTAACGCCTGTGACCTACGTATATTAGTAACTCTTACCTGTGTCAGAGCGTTCCTTTCTTCAGATGCAAGATAGATATCCTGCTGGAATGGCCTTCAATTTCCTGCAATGCAATGTAGGGAAAACCGAGGTCATGCTATATGGTGAGGCCCCACTTTTATGGTCACCTGACTAGTGGCCTTTAGACTTGGGGCCTGTCCCTAGTCCCAAACAGACAGTGAAAAATCTTGGTGTGCGACTGGACCAAGGTCTGTCTTTAAGGGAACACGTGAATCAAACGACTGGGTCCTGCTTTCGGGTAATTGGACTCTTGAGACGCGTGTTTCCCTTCCTGTCAGACACTTTTAGAAAAACCCTTGTCCAATCCCTTATAATTAGCCGTTTGGACAATTGTAACGGTCTTCTTCTATCTGCAAATGACAACCTGCTGAGTAGGCTGCATGTGGCTCGAAACACCGCAGCTAGGCTGGTTCTTAATGCCCCGCCTAGAACTCCATCCCGCCCACTCTTGGATAAACTTCACTGGCTTCGTATCTGGCAATGTAGTAAGTTTAAAACCTGCTGTACTATCCATAAAAGCATTTTTGGTTCAGGTCCTTTGTATCTGGCTGAAATGTTTATCCCTTACAAACCAGGACGTACTCTTCGCTCCAGCAACCAATTTTTGCTTCAGGTTCCACCAATCAGAAAAGCACGACTGAGAGGCCGAGCACTTTCGTTCTTGGGCCCCAGTCTGTGGAACAAATTACCTCTCAATCTGAGACAACGTAATAATTACCTACATTTCAGGAAGTTACTGTAGACATTTTTGTTTCAGATGATATAAGCCTTTGTATATCCTTTAGAGCACTGTCCTGCAGCCATCGGGCGAACAAAGCGCAGAGATACTCCTTCGGGAGTCGAGTCTAGCGCTATATAAGCCTTTAAAATAAAATAAAATAAATATATAGCTGCACTGATTGGGGGTTTCATTGAGTAATTGCTAAATGAGTGACAATGGTTTCTGAATGTGTTACTGTACCCAGATGACATTGTATTGATACCGCACAATACACTCTCGGAGTGCATAGACATAATCTCCCCTCCTCTTACTGCCATGAATTATTGCTCCTCAGAGGGTTAGTGCCTCCAGTCATCTCTCGTAGTTCCACCTGTTACTGTGATCAATCACCTCGCAGTCATCCAATGCCTGTTGGCCCTCCTGCGCTCCTCAATGCTCCTCTTTTGACTAGAGTCTATCGAGAGGCATGCTCTAACAGTCTACTATATTGCCTCATCCAGCCTCTCAAGTTTGGGCCTCTGCCTGCTGGTCGCAGGCCCATGAGGCCCAATTTACACACACACAAAAGAGGCCTCAGGTCCCCCTCCGTCTAGCAGGTGTTGTATTAATGCACCTACAGACCTTGCCCCGCAGATGAGCTGATTGTGCCGAGGGTCTAGGGCAGGGGTCTCCAAACCGGTCCTGGAGGGCTGGATCAATGCCAGATTTTTAAAATAACTACATGTATCTCAATGGGGATATCCCAAAAATCTGGAATGGATGTGGCCCTCTTGGACCAGTTTGGAGACCCCTGGTCTCGGGCCTACCGTGGCACAGATAGCTGTTTCCTAACTCTAGTCTGGGCACATCAGAGGCACCACTGCATATCTCACTTGTTACTTTGTTTCTCTTCAGTCCTGGGTCAGCGCAGGAGCTCAGTGCTTGCTTTAGAGCAACCCTCTCTCTCACAGCTCCCTACTGAAGAGCTGAGGGGCCCGCTTCATTTACTGAAGAGTGGGGGCCCACTGCACCGCGGGGACTGCGGGGGTGTTTGTTACGCCCCTGTGTACTTGTAGGGTATGTCACAAACTTTGTACACCAATTTCTCCATTTCTGCACAGTAATCCAAGACCCTCTCCCACTCTTGGAGCGGTGAGGTGGATTTTCCTCTCCGGTGTGGGGCCAGATCTCTCCTGGCTACCAGGGGCCAGATTTACAAGCCCCTTTCGCCATGTTCGCACAAAAGTTGCGCAAGGGGCTTGTAAATAAGCTTGTAAATAAGCCCCCAGGTATGCTATTGCTAGGCGGGTGTGTGCAGTGCGTGGTGCGCCCAGTTCAGCCATGACCCCCAGCAGATTAACTTTGGGATCTAACTCCAGTCTGTGGCTAATGACCTGTCCTATCCTGTCGTTAATACCCGTCCAGTGTCTCTTCACCGCCGGGCCCTCCCACAGCACACGGTAGTAGGAACCTGGGGAGTAATGACAATCTGGTTCAGTTTGTCTGTGGCCAGTTTACAATCAAGGGGATTGAATTTGGGAAGGGTGTACTGCTGCCTCTTGTATCTGTCAAGGGCATGTCGTAACTGTAGATATTTATGGAATTAGGAGGAGATGTGTAAGCTGAATTCCGCCGCGAGCTCCTGGAAGGATTTCATATGCCTTCCAGCCCAGGTGTCTCCCAGCATGCAGATGCCGATGAGATCCCAGGCGACGAAGCCGGCCAAGCCGTCCGACCAGGTCTCATGCCAGAGGGGGGTCGCTCTAGAGAGCCTGCCATACCACTTCATGTGGCGGAGGGCCAGGTACCAGCACTGGAGAGGAACCTGACTAAAAGGACGCAAAGAGTGAGGGGGTGAACTACTGTAGAGCAATGGAGGCAGCCCATAAGGACTGGAGCAGTTTCAATTCTAGCCTATGTACTGGGTCATCTTCTATCGGCCCGGAGCTAGAGATATGAGTACAATTCTTAAGGCTATTTCAGCATGAATGCCAAAGGTACAAATAATGTTTGCAATGAACTCTTGAGTACATAAGTAGTGCAGTTCAGGATCTGGTACCGCAAAGCCTCCCATGTGATACAGGAGTATAGGCGTGTCCCCGGTCACGCCTGCTCGCTTCCCCACCCACACTAGACATGTGAGTTGTGATTTCAGTGTACATAAAAAGGTTATAAGTCGTAGGGGGATATTGAGAAAAAGATACAACAGTTGGGGTAATATTGCAATTTATTAAGACCAATACATCCACCAGCGAAAGTGGCAGTGTAAACCAACATGTGATTTGGTCTGTTATCTTGGTCAGTGCGACTCCGTAATCGTCCCAGATAACCAGTTGTGGGGCTCTAATAATGTGAATACCCATACATTAAACTGTCATTGCAGCACTCTAGAGGCTAATCACAGGGCACAAGTCCTAAAAAAGAAGTGGGGGAACTAACCTAGTTAATCAGAATGCAAGTGGCATCATGGCTCGTGACTTCACGGCGTGTGACACCACGGACTGTGACACTGCGGCGCGTGACATCACAGCACGCGACATCACAAGAAGTGGCATCATAAGAAGTGACATCAGATCTTAAGCCCTCACATATATGTTTAACATGTCTATCATGAGTACATTTGAGAACATTTCGAGTATACAGGGAAACCCTCATGATTGGGGCAAAAGATTCACACTTTTGTAAGTTACACATAAAACGATGTTGCCTTTTGTCTGCGTAAACTTCCTCTTCCCATAGTGCTTTAGAAGAAATAAATAGTGGTACTTAAATCATTTCAACGTCTCCTCAGGGGTAGTAAGCACTATATAAATGCTATTTACTTTGTGTAAAGACTAACGCATCTGACATTCTTACAGTGCATGCATATCTTGTATACAGGGACTGAACAAAGTGAAAAGCTGCCTCTCCTGTATGAGTTGGGTTTCATAAGTATAGGGTATTGTATCAACTGCGTATAGAGATATGAGTATGTGCCTATTGTGGAATCTCAAGGCGTCTGCGATATAGTGTTGCCTGAGTTTGGCTATAAGTGGTCCAAAGGCTAGGTGAACAATATCGGGAAAAGTGGGCTTCCCTGTTGGATTCCACGGGCAATCAAAAAGGGATTTCACATTATTAAAGCGTAAGCATGCCATAGGGACAGGGTAGAGCAGCCGTATCCATTCGTTAAAGGGGCATACCCATGGCAGTAAGGGTCATTAAAAGGTACTCCCATGCTAAGGAGTCGGAAACTTTAGTAGCGCAAAAGAACACAGCTGTAGCCAGTGTCAGGGCCCAGCTCACCCAGGAACGCAAACAGGGTACATAGGTTACGGGTCCTAGAACAACCTGGTACAAATCCTGACAGGTCCTGTCTGAACAGCTTTGGTGTCAGCCAAGAGCGTGCAGTGGTGGACTTTATGGCCAGAGCTGCCAATATTGGAGCTGGGGCACAAGGTTAGAGTCTGGTACCGGCTCAACATCCTGTGGTTCTGGGCAAATAACGTAATCATCCTGTGATTACCAAAAATGAATGTGTCCTTGTGTAACGTAACTGGTGCTCATGTAAAGCGCTCTGATACCTTCGGGTCTAGTTCGCGCTATATAAAAAATGGCAAAAAAAGTGTTCTACCGTGGCTATGCTGTATTGAAAATAGTCTATATGCCCTCCCACACTTCAACAGAGAATACCTGGTCTAACAGTAGTTCAGGGTTTAGTTTCCAGTGTCAACCTTAGGGAGGTAGCAGCTACGAGAGTAACTGTACTACGAACTGAGAATGGTTGGTGGCAAAAAACACAAAATGCAGGTTCCTTTCATGGAAGGTGCCACTTCCTGCACAAAAACAATCATCCCCGCAGCACAGGCACCCTTGCCCCATCGCGTAAGCATATCTGTGTTGGTGCACGGCTGCTGTTTGTGTGTCGGTGCAGAGGAGAAGGACAGGACTGCTCAGTATCTTGTAGATACAGTGCAATCCTGCCCTTTTCTTTTGACGCACGACAGCCAAGCAGGAAGGCCTGGTGTGCTGACATGCATCAAATATTTGTAAATGAGGCCAAAGATTTAAACAAATGCTGTTTTTCCCTGACATGTGGCAGTAAATTTGTACATTTAGCAAAATAATTAGCATCAATTTACGAGCAGTGGAAAAGCTCTAGCTATGATTAATAATTTAAAGCACATCTCCAGTCACTTGTGAATTTTGGCTTTCGATAATACTTCTTACATACACTCTTTCACTCTTTGTTACACTCATATATCCATATATCCCCTAACTAACTCATTATTGCATTGCCTGACTACGTAAAACACACTCACAAATTCAACAGGCACATGCATAATAAAAAAATTAATAAAAGCAGATAAAAATGTTGCAGCCTAAACTTGCCAGGCATTTGCTTACAATAATAAATAATTAAACATTAAACTTAGCTGACGGTGGCCACCTTGGAATGGCATTGTGCTTAGTGTATGTACAGTGTAGTACCAATTCACTGGTAAAGGTCTATTGGCTTTAATGTAGGCTTTTCACAAGCAATATGACAGCCCTTCTATCCTTGTTGTAACCTTTTAGAACACACAGGTCAGACCTATGGCATTAGGCATACCTTTGTCAAATTAACCAACCATGTCCTTTATCACTGGCTTGTCATCATAACCAACTCAAGCCTATTGCATTAAGCATAAGCTTTTCCACAAGGTAGATATTGGGCACATAGCCATAAAATTACAAATATGTAGAAAATTAGAGCAAAATAATTTACAGTCGGATCTGGGGAAGCGGAGTACAAAAATGATTACCGCACTACAGATCTTCTACCCTCATGATTTGTCAGAGGGGGTATCCAATATAATAACACTTGTCTACTAGATAATCTATGAGACTCCATGTAACAATATTCCTTTCTACAGCTTTTAAAACAGTGTAATCTAAATCCACTCTTAAAAGGCCTACCGGCATTAATATATGCTTTTCACAATTAATTTGTCAGCCCTGTTGCCTTTTGTCATTACTTTGCATAATAAACAGTTTAGAACAGTGACATAATGTTTCCCAATTACACATTCTGGCCTATATCCTCCATCACTTGCCTGTCACTATGACCAACTCAAGTGTACTCTATTGAGCATAAACTTTCTCACAAAGCAACATCATCAATCACAGACATGTCAAGCATTGCAATTGGCAAAACAATATACTTCTCCCAGGAGGAACTAAAGAGAGCTCTCTCTGTACAAATCCTCATCTCCTCCTAATAGTGCCTAACTAGGATTCTCACAGCAGGGCCGGACTGGGAACTGAAAGCAGCCCTGGCCAATTTAACCAGACCAGCCCCCGTCAGGCACGTCGCGAGCGAGCGCAGCGAGTGAGCCCGACCACTAATAAGGGTGTTGAGGGGGGGCGTTTCCCCCAAGAAAATTTGGGAAAAAGACAGACCAAAATGGTGCTTTTTACAGCACGTTTATCATTACATATTTATTTGTATCAACTTTCAAAGCATAGTAAATAGTAGATGATGACCATAAAGAGCCCCCAGTCATATGTGTACCCATAGACATTCTTACAGAGAGCACCAAAAATAGACACGAATAGTGAATCAGAGAGAACAAAGTAAAAGTGAGACCATCCCCCATATGGTGTGTAGCGAGCAAGTGCAGAGAGCAACCACTACTAGAGGGAGTTTGGGGGGTTCTCCACCCAAGAAAATATTGGAGACAGAAAGGCCAAAACAATGTATTTTTTAACACATTTTTCATTACATATTAGATTGTATTAACTTTTAAAGCATAGTATATGATTACCTTATGGAGCACACGGCAACCCAGTCATAAATCACAGACATTCCTACAGAGAACACTAAAAGCATCTGATAACTAGCACCTAGGGCACAGATGCCAGAAACTATGGAAACATCACACCCAGGTCTGGTCACACCAGGCTAGAAAGCAGGGAAATATCACACATGAGCCCCCAGGTCACTTAGGAAACTATGAACATAGCACACATAAGCACCCAGGCCAGAAAGCATGGAAGTATCAGACATAAGCACCCAGGTCAGAAAGCATGGAAATGTCACACACATAAGCACCCAGGCAGCCAGAAAGCATGGAAATGTCTCACGTGGCACCCTGGCCAGAAAGCACGAAAAATTCACACAAAGGCACCCAGGCCAGTGGCACTGGAACACTTTTCAGAGTGTGGGTGCTGCCATCAATGTTGCCTGTACATCACTGAAGTCATGGGATTGTGAAAAATTCAAGAATCACAGAAAGTACAAGGGTAGCAATTGAGTCTCGCCCAGTCTGGGACATATAAAACTTAAAAGTATATGGCAAACTTCCACTTAGGAAGGCCCTTCCCCCAGTCACCCAAGTAGTTTTCCGGGTGTGGAGGCAAGCCCTGCGTCGAATGGGCTGGTGGAACACACTCACCCAGGAAACCCCGCTGTGACATAACGGTAGGCTGCCTCAGCTAACCATCCTGGTAGGCTTCCGGGGATGGGATGCGATTGGCATTTCCACCCTGGGTGACGTTATGTCCGGATGTGTCCTCAAGACCTTTGAAACATTGCAGAAGGAATTTGATATGCCCCGTACGCAGTTCTTCAGATATCTCCAGTTCCGTCACGCTCTTATGCCGTATCTGGCGGGTCTGGAACAACTCCCTGAGTTTAGCCCACTCGAAGCCAAATTATTTATGGGGGAATTGCCCGACAAGAAGGTGTCTCGCATCTACCAAACACTAGTACAGCATAGCTCCTCTGACTTGACGAGACTCAGGACCCAAGGGAACAGGATGTTGGGGAGTTAGACGAGGAGGACTGGGTGGAGGCCCTTGAGAGTCTTAGGGGGGGGCGGCGATATCCACGCGCCTGCGACTCATCCAGTTCAGATACTTGCAACGCACATACTATACTAGACAGCGTCTGTGGCGGGCGGGCATGGTGCCTTCTCCAGAATGCTTGCGCTGTGGAAGGGAGGTGGGCACGTTGCTGCATACAGTGTGGGACTGTGGGGCTTTACAGAGATTTTGGAGTGGGGTCATCAGATGTCTTGAGGAAGTTCTGGCCTGGGAGCTCCAAAGGGACCTTAAACTTATCCTGCTTCACGGTATGGCTGGGGTAGGGGGCAATCGATACAAGCGACACCTGCTTTTGCTAGGATTAACATTGGCCAAAAGGGAAATTGCGAGGGCATGGAAGGCGCCCCACGCTCCGCCCCTCGCGGCATGGAAGAATGGGTTGGACTTTGTATGGGGCTTATAAACACCCAGTGTTTGTGGCGAGGGGCTGCCCCCGGAAGCACCTCAAAATATGGAAAAGGTGGGCGGACTATCGGGGCTTGGACCTGGACCCACCGCCAGAGGACACTGCCCCCCCCCCCAACTCTTTGACAGTTGTTACTTTCTGAACTTGTGTACAGTGACTTAGTTTACGTGGCATGTACTGTATATATTTCATCTGTAGCGAGTCGAGCTAGCAGCGGCGCTCAGGGGGGGGTGGGACTAGTGGGGTGGGGGGATAGTTCATTTCCTTTGTTCTTTTCTAATCCTTTGTTGTTTAGATGTAAAATGCTGAAATTGATATTATGAAAATATGGTGGCAGTTGCCTCTGGCTTTCAGAGCTGTGCATATATATGTGACTTCGGCCAATAAAATTTGTTTAAAAAAAAATAAAAGTATATGGCAAACTATTTAAATACACTGCACTCTGCATACTGCACCTTGACATATGGACATGGCTTGCGCTAGTGGTGACATGACATCCTGGTGACATATGTATTAAAAGGGAATATTTTTAGGCCTGGCAAAAGGTTCCTTTTGCAGGGTCAAAATGGCAGTTTTACAACTGCAATGGCAGGCCCTGGACTTGACACATGTTTAAATAGGCTACTTAAATGGGTGTAAGGGCACAATAAGTGTTGCAGACCCACTAGCAGCATTTAATTTACAGTCCCTGGGTACATGTAGAACCACATCTCTAGGGACTTACAAATAAATTAAATTTCCAATTCGATGTAAGCCAATTTGACCATGTTTAAAGGAAAGAGCGCAAGCACTTTAGCACTGGTTAGCGGTGGTAAAGTGCACTGAGCCCTAAGAGCCAACAAAAATGGCTTTTTGATGTAATAAAGCAGATCAAACCTGAATTTAATTTGGAGGAATCTGAGGCCGAAAAGGACTTATCTAGCCAGGTCTCTGCAGTCAGTATGAACAATATGTATCTAAGAAACACTTGTCTGTCCACGTAATTTCATTGTCATCTCCTTCTCTTTTTGTGTCTTTCTGTCTTCCTTATTCGTCTAGCTATTGATTTTGACTTTCTGCTATTTTTCACCTCTTTTCTGTTATTTTTCTTTCACCTTTTGTTCCCTTTTATGCTTTTCCTCCTCCAACCCCTTGTTTGATCCAATAGGAACACATTCATATTTATACTGACTGCAAATTACCTTTTGCACTGGTTGGTCCATGCAAACGGTACAAAAAGGGCTTGTCGACAATAATTACTCAGTCTCAGGTTATATGTGTATAACCAGTCCCTACATTTTATTTGTTGATAAAAGACCCTCTACCTGTTAGTGATCTTATTTCCAGCGGATTCCAGTCCCAGGTTTTAGACTCTAAGGTGCAGCGCTAATCACCTCATTTTAGTGCTTGAGGCCTCTGAGTTTGCTATAATTTTCTGCACTACAGATCTAGAAGTATAAATTGGCTTATAAAAGACCACTTTTTATTTTATTTAGGGTGTGTGCCTAGAAGTGTACCTTGAGTTAAAAATAACGTAAGTAATGGTTTTCTGTGGGACACAAAAGAAAATGCAGTCTACCAAATTGATGGGGTGACATGATCAAAAGTGCTAAACTCCTATCTGAATAGCTCAGTGTGAGACACGCAGCCACGAGAAGTAGGAGTGCTCCTGTGGAGTCAGTCATGAACACCCTTCCTACGGGCTGGACGTGATCACCCATCCCAGTGCACATATGTTTGAGTCACATAGGCGAGAACCCATTCCTGGTGCACAGCGGTGAGCACCCTTATAGTAACTCAGGGCTCAGAAGTGACTAGACATTGTACGGCCTCTGCTGTGAGTGTTTAGCACTAATCCCCGTGGTGGGTTTCTCTGACACATGTCACCTCTACCGAAGGGTGATCAGTACCCTTCGGTAGAGGTTCATTCACCACTGAGGCCCCAGTGGGGTTTCACAAGTGTGTCAGTACAATTCCTGTGGGTTTACCACCGTGCCCCAAAATGACGCCACCTTTGTCACTAATTCTGCCGAACTGTCTTCGGATATGTATGGCTCAGGTGCTTGAATATGATTACAGTAGTCACCGCTCACAGCTGTGCGAAGGTCCTGAGACGCTGCAAGGGTGGGGAACATGAAGGTGAGTCGTGTAACAGTGTCACAGTGTGCTAAAAAATAAAAATAAAATAAAAACACCAAAGACAGTAAATGATTGACCTCCTGCAATGTCCCATGTGCAGAAAGAGGCTTATCGTCCTCCATTTTACATTCGCACATTAAGAAGGCCGAAGTCTCACCTTCCTTGCTCTTAGGCTGCCTTGAAGGGGAAGAAGGGTCGATGCAGACTGATTAACCGCGGAGTGTGATAGCTGGTTTGGAAAGCTGCCTGAATTAGCTAGGCCAGCAGGCAACATATGTTCTAATGGAAGCCCCACATCAAAGGATGTGATGGGGAACCTGGGGGCTCTGACGAAGATTTTGGCACTAAAATGTCAAGCTAGCTTTTCTACCTGTGCTCGAGGGTCCACTTACCTTGGCCCACTTACTGTCACACAGTTCTGAAGCAGGGCCAAGCTCACGGAGTGTCAGATGGGGGAAAGGAAGTTCTGCAGCCATCAGTCACTCACACTAGGGCTACATGACTTAAAACATAAAATATGGCAAATTCTGTTAGACCCTATGATTCTCCACAGACGCTAGAGCCACTTGGTCAGCATTTAGCCGAACACCTGTGGTGACGTTCTAGTTGTTCCGTCACCGGAACAGGAAGGGGAGTAGGAGGAAGCGGAAGGCGGCCATTGTAGAGAGAGGCGCCGACCGCTAAGAGAACGGTCACAATCCCGGCGCTCCGGTTAATAAAAGAAGTTACCTGCATAATTCAAACGTGTTGGTGCATAAATATGATTTCTATAACACCCTCTATCGGAGTCCCGTCCCAAGTGTTTAGCAGCAAAGAACCCCCGTCACTACTTGACTCGTACCCTAGCTCCTTAGTAACATCCACACCATGCACACAGTAAAGGACACGCATACCCAGGCCTTATACCAGCACAGGGTGTGTACCCACCAATAGCGCACAGGGCTGGGGTCAATATGAATGAGCACACATGTGACACTCACCGGCTGCGGCCTGCAGGCAACAGAGAAGAGACAGTCAGACAGAGCAGCAGAACTGAATATAGCCTCAGGGCACAAACGCAAACGTTTCATTGCGCGAGCCTCGCCCTGCCTGAATGCGCGTGACAATTATTTGCAGCCCCACCGTAAGACCGCGCAGACGCGGAGACAAGATCAGCGCTCTAAGCACCGACACCATCACCTGCCTGGACTCGGCAGCCAATGGCACAAAATCAATGCATCATGCATGCCCATGATAATAAATGCCACATCTTTTCCCCCACAGTCTAGCCGGTCAGTCTGACTCTGACTCTGGTCACGGCCCGAAAATTTGCCCGCCCTCTCTCAGAGGGGGCTATTTCGCTGGGGTGGCGGCGGCCGTAGCAAAACCGGCTCCCTATGAAAAAAACGGCCCCCACACCATCTGGCCTACCGGGGGATTTCCGGGTGCTCGGAAACACCAGTCGGCCCTGTCTCACAGTACAAATACTCTGCCCACATGGTGTGTCAGAGGGGTACACAACACCAACACACAAACCTATTATGATAATCTGTGACCTTCCATGTAGCAAAATACATGTCAACAGGCTTTAACACAGTGTAATAACAAATCACCTGTAAAGGCCTAGTAGATTTAAAATATACGTTTCATAATAAATAAGACAGGCCTAGTGCATTTGTTGTAATTTTTGATAATAAACAAATGAGACTTATGGCATCTGAGAAATGTTCCTAATGAACAAATCAGGCCTTTGACCTAGTTCATCGGCTTGACACTGTAACCTACTGCATTGAGCAAATGCATTCCCAAATGGCAGCCAACAGGCACACGGTCATAAAACTACAAATATGCACAAAATTACATTTGGCAACACAATCCCTCCTAATAGCTCCTAAAATGAGTCTCACAGTATAAAAATTGTTTTCCCCCAGGGTTTTGTAGACATCAAATCTATTGCTTGTTTCAATAATCTGTGAGCTTCCATGTAAGAACATTACAAAAAGAAGGGTAAACCCATAGGAAAGTCGCTGGGACTTGGGTATGTAGCAGTACAGAAAGAGGGGTCCCAGAACAAAGGGAAAGCACAATAGGAATGACTTTTGGCAAAAACAACAAACAGAAATATTCAATTTAGGAGTACATTGTTATTTAATCACAAGGTACTAACACTCATATTTAAGTACAACTCATTAGTTCTGAAGTTCACAAATAGTAGTGCCCAACGAATAGAGGGGGGAGGAGGTGAAAGTGGTAGGAGATAGTGCAAGGTAAGGCACGTGAAGCAAGTAAAGCGTACTTATTCTCAAACAATAAGAATATTAAGAAATAGCTTCAAGCGAGAGCCAGACATAGGTACATCAAATGATTATGTAGTTCCGACAACCAAACTTCTAGAATCAGCAGTACAGTTTGTGCTAGGGATAGAATTCTATCCCTAGCACGAACTGAACTGTACTGATAGAATTCTATCACTAGCACAAACTGTACTGCTGATTCTAGAAGTTCTAGAAGTTCCTAATTACAATATTATTTTTATAATCTTGTACCTTAAAATGTGCCATCTTTTTTTTAATAATTCTTTTTATTAAAACAAGCATCAATAAAATATATAATACAGAGCATTTGTGTCGCAAAAAACATATATATTACTTGCAAAGGGTAAGGTGGCCAAAGTCAAATACAAAATACATATTTATGGAGATGAGGGTACATCAAAACTGCATTTCCAGGCGGCACACATATTTCACCTCTGTACAAGTTCCACGGGCCCCACACAGCAGCCCATTTTCGAGGACGGCCCCTTGCAACATACACAGTTTTTTCCTGAAACATACACCAATCTAAGTTAGTTTTCCAGACTTCGAGAGTGGGGGGTTGTTCTGATCCCCATTGTTGTGCAATGTTCCTCTTGGCGAGCATGTAACTTAATGTGACCCACCGTGTCTGCGCTGAATTAAGGGCAGTCGGTTCCCATATATTAAGAAGGTACCTCCTAGCCTCAGGGAACAGGGAGGTCCCTAAAACATCTTGTATGGTACTGTGAATCTTACTCTATTATTCCGCAACATATTGACATTCCCAAATAACATGAAGGAACGTACCACTGAGACCGCATTTACGTCGACATAAATCAGAATCGGAGAGTCCCATCAACACCAGGCGGGGCCCCGTGACATATATCCTGTGCAATATTTTTAGTTGTACAAGTCGGAGTCTAGAAGGGATGGCCACCACTCTCTGGAATGAGATCGCTGACTGCCAATCCTCGTCATCCAGTTCTATGTCATCTCGGGCCCACCTATCCCTAAGCTCGCCTAGAAGGTCTGCTCTCTGGCTGATTAACTTTTTATAGATCAGAGAAATCGTTTTTTCAGGAAGGTGACCATCCAATATCCTATCCTCGAGTGGGGAGGCGTCAGGAGGGTCAGTGTCTTCGGGCAGGGCTGCCCGTAGCGCATGTCGAATTTGAGCATAGCGAAAGTACTCAGAGTTTTTCAGTTAGAATTCCTTTCGCAAGTCCTCAAATGTCTTCACCGTCCCTTTACTTCAAATGTCCTTAACAACAGAAATACCTATCAGGTCCCATGTATCAAACCCTATCGTTTCCCAAAGTTTACCAAGACGATCCGAATCAAATAGTGGGGTCGCTAATGTCAGTCTATTGCTCCAACCCAGCGAGCGTATGGCATCATGCCAAATCCAAACTGCATGTTTGGTCGGTCCCAACAAGTCTAGTTTGGAGTACTGAGAATATAAAGCCCTGTTGTGTCTCTTATTTGGCAATAATCATTTATCCATGGCGTAGCCAGGGTCCATTGCGGGGCCAACAAATGTGCCATCTTTTGATTTACTAATTGATGAAAATACAAAGAATCTGGTAAGTGGTGTATTTTCATTGTATTTATATGAAGGTATCCATGTTGTAAAATTGAAAGCAAATTAGAACAACTTGTTTTTCTAGGCATAGGCATTGGTTAGAACAGCAGTTCCTTGTACCTTGCCGCACTAATCTCGATTTGCGTAAATAAAACTGAGTCTAACACTTTAAGTCAGTGGTTCCCAAACTGTGCGCTGTGGCACCCCGGTGCGCCTTCAATACTAGCCTGGGGTGCTGCGCACCAAGCACACAGTTTGGGAACCACTGGTGCTGTGAAAGACTTGCATCTCCTTCTCCTCCGAGGATTGTTTTTCGTGCAGTCCTCTTTTTATTTCTATGATCGCGAGCGTGTTGAAATAGCTTGCAGTCATTCTAAACTGAAGTTTTCATGTGTTGGAGGCACCCTGGCTTCGGCGCCGCCTCACGTGACTTGGCTGTCACAACAAATGGGCCGCCAAACGGACAGGGTCCAGGTTAGTAAGTGTACATTCTGGGCAGAGCTGGGTGTTGATTAAAAGCGAAGAGCAGCTGTTATAATGTGAGACTGTTTATAAGCTGCAACAACACTTTTCTACAGGACACAGCAGAGTTTATTGGGGCAGGGGGCGGCAGCTCTTTGATTGCTTCCTGGGCCGTGCACTCCTCATTCAGACTAAGTGACACCACGTTATGACCCTTTCATGTGCCCCTGTTTTTCCCCCTCTGTGTGCCCCGTTTTTGCTTCTGTGCCACTTATTTTTCCCCCTGTTGTGCCCCGTTTTTGACCTCTGTGCCACTGTTTTCCCCCTCCTTGCACCCCATTCTGCTTTCTGTCCCACTGTCTCCCCACCCCCCTGCCCACTCGCTGCTCCCACCTCCCGCCTCCCAGCTGCTCCTCCCTCCCACCTCCCCATATATGCCGGACGCTGCGCCACCGCACCCAGCACCAGAACCCCTGGGCCCCGTGAACGCCGCAACACCAGACTCCGCTACGACACCAGCACCCTCCATGCACTCAACGCCAGCTGAAACCACACCTGCTTCCAGGTCACCCCAAAACGGACCCCTCTCCTGCCGCACCTGCAGCTTCACCTTTGACGAAGCCACCAAACCTCCAAGGACTGGGCCCAACCACCTCCGCTGCATACTCCTCAACAGTAGCTCCGCATGCAAACACGCCGTCGAGCTCTGGGATCTGCTCGACATCTCCGCCCCAGACGTGGCCTTCCTAACCGAGACCTGGTGGAATGACTCCTCGGTGCCCGACATCGCCATAGCCATCCCTGACGGCTACAAGATCAGCCGCAGGGATCGCGCCAATGGAATCGGAGGAGGAATAGCCATCGTCCACAAGTCCACCCTCAAGGTCGCCACCAACGCAGACGACACCCTCAACACCGCCGAACACCTGCACTTCCGGATCCACACCGACCCCAACACCACCCTCAGAGGAACACTCGTCTATAGGCACCCGCTGGATCCCGGGCTCAGTTCAGCGACTCCATCACCGACCTCGCCAGCATCCACGCACTCGCCTCCACGGACTACATCCTCGTCGAGGACCTGAACTTCCACCTCGAGAACAACGACAATGCCAAATCTGCCACGCTGACCGACAACCTCGCCAACCTCTGCCTCAGACAACTCGTCACCGCACCCACCGATGCCGCCGGCCACACGCTGGACCCATCTTCTCCACAAGCACCCACGTTGCCTTCGATCACACCACCGAACTCCACTGGACCGACCACCGCTACATCCATTTCACCTTCAAGAAACCAACCACGCACCACCGCACCCAACAGCTGCCTCGCCGCTACTGGAGCAAAGTCACCGAAGACCAGCTCATTACCACCCTCGCCCAGAACCCACCCACCGACCCCACGAACCCAGACGCCACAGCCCGCAACCTCAGACAGTGGATCAACGACTGCGCCAACACCCTCGTCCCACTCAAGAAACCCTCCAACAGCCACGCCAGCAAGAGAGCCACCTGGTTCACCGACGAGCTCCAGACCTCCAAACGCGCATGCCGGAAAAGGGGAGAAGAAATGGCTCCACGAACGCGCACCGGAAAACCACGCAACCCACAAGGATGCCACCTGCAGACATCACCACCTGATCAGATTAGCAGAAAGATCCTCCTTCAAAGACCGCCTAGATAACAATGCACACGACAGCAAAGAGCTCTTCAGCATCGTAAAAGAACTCTCCAACCCCTGCACCAACGAAAACGACATCCTGCACTCACAAGAACTGTGCGAATCTCTGGCCATCTTCTTCCACTGCAAGATCGCTGACATCCACGACAGCTTCAACACCACGACCGCCCGACTATGCCAGACTCCACCTCCCCTGCGAACACCACTAGCGCCACCCGCCTGACCTCCTGGTCCAACGTCAACGACGACGAGACTCCATCCACTCAGGATCTCCATCAGACCCGTGCCCACACCACGCATTCAACAAAGCAGACGCAGCCATCTCACCCAAAATATGGAAGGTCATCAACATCTTCTTCAAAACAGCAACATTCCCGGAAAGCTGGAAGCACGCCGAAATCAACGCCCTCCTCAAGAAGCCCAAGGTGGAGCCCAAGGACCTCAAGAACTTCCGGCCCATCTCCCTGCTCCCGTTCCCGGCGAAGGTCATCGAGAAAATCATCAACATGCAATTGGCCCGCCACCTCGAAGACAACATCCTGGACCCGTCCCAGTCCGGATTCAGACGAAACCACAGCACCGAGACAGCCCTCATCGCCACCACAGACGACATCAGGCGTCAACTAGACAATGGCGAAACATCAGCCCCCATCCTCCTGGACCTGTCAGCTGCCTTTGACACGGTCTGCCATCGCAGCTGAATGAGGCAAAAAAATAACAGGGAGAGTTAAAATAACTCGAAGAGCCTGTGCAAGTGCAGAACATTTCTAATATTTTCCACGTAAATAAGACAGCAGTGGGCTATATATAAACCATGGAACTGGCCGCACAGGACTGTTTTTCAATAAGTGCAAGTATGCATAACTGTGGAACTTATAAACAATTGCATAATATTATTTTTTTTAAACGTGTAAAGAATGAAAATGAGGAAGAAAGTAAGAAAGGGAAGTGAAAGAAGGGCAGAAAAAGGACCGGAAGGCACAAGTGGAGTTATGGAAGGATGAGAAAGATTAAATGAAAAAGGAAGAAAGAATTCGGGATGGAAGATATACGGAAGGAGCATAAAAGAAATGAATAGCTCAAACATAGAAGGGAAAAAAAAATTGTTAAAGCAACGCTTTGTTTTTGAAAGTTTATAAGGCTTTTAAGAATTGAACAAAATGCTATTTTGGTCACTCATGGCACCATCATGGGGCAGTTCAGAGTCTAGTAAATAGACCCTGGAGTTGCTGTGCACTATCAAAGAATTTACAGATCACAATAATGGCACCAGCTGCAGCAGAGCACACACACACATAAATGGGTGAAAACGTTCATCTCCCAACATAAAGATTCAGCAGTGAAAGCTTTCCTCATGATTTGACTGTGTGTGTATGATGTTATTAATTTGGTTGTGTACAGTTGTGTTTGTTAGAGTAATTATGTGTGTCAAGACCAGTGTTTGGTGGAGTGAGATAGTGAGTGTTTGTTGTGGTTGCCAAGTGTGGTGGTGATAAATCTCTTACCTTCTTGCCTAATCCTTTCTTTAAACTCAGGAGCTAAAAAAGTGATGCCAAGCCTTCCCTCGGATGGGTGACACGCTTATCAATGGTACTTACTTTCCTTTCTTCCATAGGTTTACGTCAGGTGACATAGCACTTAAGAATTGGAGCATGAAACAATAGTACTTAGCCATGAGTCCCAGTACACAATGTCAGCATTATATCTCCTCAGACACTCCCAGCCAATGCTTAATTTGAGCCTGTGGTTGCAGATGGGGGCCTACCAACACTAATTTTTGGAGGCTAGCACTTATTTTTCTTCATCAATACTTTGACCCAGAGTAAGAGAGAGAAAACACACAAGGGGAAAGGAGGAGGATAATATTTTAAATGTTTCCCTTGTCTTCATTGCTTGAGAGAAAGTGTCACTCATAGTTGTTGAATGTCACTCATAATTACACTGAAATTATGAAAATGTCACACATAAGCAATCTGAAACCTTGGCAGCTGTTAACATGTCCAGTCCCAAGACGTCAGACAGGCTCCCTCCCAGAATAAGCAACCTGGCTGCACAACAGAACCTGGAAGGCAGCCCTGCCTAGTGTGGCGATAAAGTCAGTCTGCAACAATTAAAAAGCGAGTGGTGAGGACAAGTGTGCAGCGCACTGGCTGATGGCAGCTGAATTGGCAGTGACTACAGCATTTCAAAGGCACTGGTAGTGGTAAGTCATGTGGACACAACTTTTTCTGGTGGTGAAGAAGACTGTGTTAGTCTTGATCAACCATAAGAGTAGTGGTACTGATGGAGCAAGTATTCGCACGTTACGTGACTTGCTTATATTCATGAACCTCAAATAACTTTAACTTGTAATCAATCTGTTTTGTCTTACTAATATTGCACATTTTTTACACTACACGGGGTGTCCCAGAGAAGCTTGCCTATGTGTTTACTAACGTTAAAAACGCTTGCCTTTAAAATGGTTGCTGCTTTGCGGGAATTTAGTCTGCGCATGCGTCGGTCATACCCATGTGATGTGACGCACTCGCAGTTCTGGAGGGAACCTGTTGCTCATGCGCAGTATTGCTAAAAATGGCAGCTTTGTTTTCTCACATGCTCCGTGCTTGCATTGCCGCTTTTTGCAAAGCTGTTTGTTCTGCCTAACTCCTAATGCTATAGTTGTTATAAAGTAAGGGTTGTAGTATAGCCAATCATGGTATACAGTGTACTAATTTTTTCCTGTGTTTCTAAATTGTTTTAGCTTTCTTTTCATGTATCCTTCTCCGTGGGCCTGAGAGGCGCTTGCTACTCCATATTTGAATCTCCTATGATCCAAGTCAAGTGATGGGGGGAAATGAACCTGGCAGCAGTGGAAATCAGCCAGCTGGCAGCCAAGGCTAAGATGTTCATGAGAACGGGACATGCAACCCAGCAAGACGAAGCTGAACTGTACCTGCACTTGCTACATTTGTATAAACCTTACTGTGTACCCTATTGTCTTCTAAAATTCTCATGCCATGGGAACTGGAATGTAAGGGGTGGGTTGGATAATGAATATTAAGTCTGAGAAAGTCTAAATTTTAGGAGGTACCATGACCTAACCTCCTCCCTTGCCCAATCAGAATTTAGGGAACCTTTCACTTGCAACATTTGTGGGTGGTACATTGACCCGAAAACAGTATAATTAGCCTAGGTTTAGCTAGAGAAATTGTCCGACTTGTCCGAATAGCTGACCTGTCACTGACCCAACGAACTCTATAGACGATTGATACAGAGAGCTGCGGAGCACTCTGTCCGTAATTTCCACAGACTGAGTCGGGGTTTGGGAAACCTTAAGTGCTGGCGAAGCACTTTGCTGGGAGATTCGAGAAACCCAATCGGGGTTATTGGCAGATTCCTTGCAGAGAGGGGTAGCGCAGGCGTTGCATCCGAAGCTGCAGGTGTTGGTCATAACCTTTGGTGAGCCCGGTCCTGATCCAAAATCCTGGGGTTATCCTGTCCTGACTGTCCATGAGCTGTACCTGCTCGCCTACTGGCAGCCTTAGTCCTTGAGGGTCCTTTCCTGCCTTTTGCAACTGACCCGTGGCCAGGGTTAGTCTTCAACCTATCCTAGGTAAATATAACTGAGTGTGGGTGCTTGTCTATCTAAAACTTCTCTCTCTTGACCTGAATAAAGCATATTTGCCTATGTCCTTTACCCTGTTTCTACAAATAAAGTTTTCGTGCAAACTTGTCTGTTAGGTTGTTCCACTTTCTCCCTACCTTTAGTCAAATATTGAATCATTCGCACATATAGTTGTTCCATTATTACCCTCCCTTTAGAGAATAAGCCCATCTGGACAAATCAAACTGCATAAGTTTCATTTCTTATAATCGTTAGTGATAACCGAAAGTCTGCTTTGATTAGTATGTTCCCTTTCTTTACCCGCCTTTAGTGAAGTTGTGAAAGTCTGCTGATCTAAAATAGCGTGTTCCTTATTTTTTCCCTTCCCTTTATTTTTCGATTTCTAAATGTTTCTTACTCTAATTCATAGCTATATCATCTTTTTAATCCTAGTTATAGACAGTTTGATCTGTGTAAATTTGTAACTCAAGGCAATAGAAGATGAAGAAAATTAGATAAAGGTTTTGAAAACTTCTTGCGTCTGTGGTTATTATAATTACAACCCGTTTTTCACATGTTGCATGGTATTTTTATGCTATTTACTTACTCCCAAAACTAGCTCCTGATCCATTGTGATCTTAAGTACCTGTTACAAGGATTGGTAAGTCCGGTACATGAAAATAGAAAGGAGGAAACTGAATTACTGATAACAGCGTGTAGGTTACCTGATTAAAGTATACATGAAAATTATTTTATGGGCCCGAGTGTGCATTATGTTTGGCCGGGTGACCTGCGCGCTCTATCAGTAATTTTCTGGTAGCAGAGGAAGGTTAGGACTAGTTAAGATAGGTAGATAGGATACTTGTTGATAAACTGTGAAAAATAAAAGTGCTGCAAAAGTTATTTAAATCGATTGATCGAAAAATAAAATTGCTTTGAAATGTTATGAAATGTTTTAAAATTGTTTTATGAAATGCTGCTATATGATTTTTATGTATTAACCACTTGTTAGTGATTGTTATATGTTGTCTGGAATCCCCGGGGGCAGAATAGCGGGTGGTGAGGAGAATCCACTTTGCAGAGAGGTCACTTACAGTGAGGAAAATTAGTGCATGGTTAGATAGAACTGGAAGCGCTAATTAGGGTTTTCTGTATGAATAGTTGAATAAATGATAGCAATGAGTTCGCTAATGAAACTTCAGTTGTGATATAACCTAGTAAGGGTCACACGAGAAAGGAGTAGTAGGTTCGTCGGAGCTTGAGTGATAGCAAAGGAGTTCGCTAGTGAAACTTTAGACTTAGTATATATCCCGAAAAGAGTGGGTGAGTCAAGGAAGTAGCAGGTTCTCCAATGCTTGTGTGAAGGGTAGGCAGAAGGGTCTATCCGTAGTGTATGAAAAGTAGACAGAAGAGGTTTACTTGCAGTGAAACAAATCTTTCTTTTTAGACACCCGTGTACAGTGGCGAATGTTATACGTTGTAAACTAAATAGAGCACTTGCACTTTAAGAAAGAAATCAAGTGTCCGTTACCTTGTGAAGGAGGGAGTCAGTCGTGGAGCTGCGCTGACATCACTCTGTGCCGCGCTGGTATTGGTTGAAACAGCGGGTGTGTATCGGAGCTGGTATTGTGAAGGAGGGGTGTTGCCAGAGCGTGAGAAAGCGGCTCACGGAAAGGCCGCGCACCCATTGATCAAAATCGTTTGCAAATCACAGTGTTGATTGGTTGGTGAAATTTACAAGACGCAGTAGCATTGGAAGAAAATTTGTAAACAAAAGTACGTAATTCAAGCCCGAGTTAGGTTTTACGAGGTATAAGTGGTATCCCGAATTTTTACCTGATCCGAAATATTTAGGTTTTGGTAAGGATCATATGCTAAGAGGCAGACCTTATAATATGTACGGAAGCAAGAGAAAGATGACTTTCGTAAACAAGGTTAAATATTACTTCAAGAAAGATAAACCCATCAAAACTAGAGAGGGTATAATCATTCCACCACCTAATACTCCCGCATCTTTCATGTTATTTGATAAAGGGTATCATACCTGTGTATGGTTGAAAAATTGGGTGGAATATACCAAAGATGACGGAGTTTTAGCATTTCCCTTAGATGGTACCTTTAACGGAGGAATTTGTTTAATTTAAGGACCCGATTGAATGATTTACACCCCAGACCAAGACTGACGCAATATGAGGCTTTAGAATAATGGGAGATTGAGGCCTTTGAGCGAGACAGACCCAGAATGGATAAGGGGTTAGCTAAATTTTATCAAAAGAACCAGAGGGAGACCCGAGAGAAAAAAATGAAACAGTGGAGACAGAATATGATGGTAGAAGGACTGTTTCCAGTACGTGCTGTAGACGAACCCATAGGAGGAAAAAGGACAGAGAAAACCTGACACTTAATGACTGCGGGTGATTCAGAAGATGAATACCTGTAGGATTTATTAATGAAAAATCCACTCCCATATGATGAGGAGTCTAGGTCCTTGAGTTCGAAAAACCCATTCTTTAGGCCTTCCAGTAATAGAAGGGCCAGTGCATCTGATATAACAGGTCCAGGTTATAGATCTAGTGGTAATGAGGGATCGAGAATGCCCGATACAACTGTTCCATGTTATAGACAGTCTTGTGGTGAGGGACCAAGTACGACAATTCCAACTGCCCCGAATCTTTACCCACCTTTAATTCCACAAGTAATACATGAAACCTCCATGGAAAGGGTTTTACAGGATCGAGAAAGAGAAGCCTTAACTAAACAGAGAACCAAAGTCATTCAGAAAATATCCCAGTTAAATTCAAGTCCTGAAGCTCTGACAATTCCAATAACTATTGGTCCAGTTGTTCCTCTTTATGGGGATAGACAGGCTAGTCCAAAGACTCCAGTTATTACTTCAGCTGTAGTGCAGCCAAGAAAAGAGCCCTTACTAGTTGATGACCAGGCAAGTGAATGCGAGTCTGTAATTTCCCTAATGGATTTGCCCATAAGGGAACCGGAGGGCAGTGCACAGAGAAAGAACACTCATACTAGTACAAGAGAAGTCCTGATAGAGTCCTCTGCAGGTACTCGAAGTGCCACGGTAGTGACTCCGGAAGAAATAGATCGATGGACCCGAGAATTAGAAAAAATAAATCCTCAGCCAAAACCATTAGATATTTACAAGTTGAGAATAGAATTGGAAGAACTAATGGCTGGGAATGTAGGACTAGACAGGCTGAACACCCTTAGTGAGGAAGAGCTACTGTTCATTTGTAAAAGTATTACCAGAAACACCGGAGTGTTCCATGAGAAATTAATGGACACAGCAGCTAATATGGGAATAGATGTCAGCAGATCCAAAGTATTGCAAAAGCCTTACAGAGCAGAATTTTCTGACAAAGATTTAGAAAACATGAATGTGTCAGGGAAAAAGGTGCAGATAAGAGAATTGCTGAACCTGTTACAGAAATGGGGAGACCTAGAAAAATGGAAAGCCAGGTGGGCAAAGAAAAAGGAAGACAGTAGGTCCAGACAAGTATCCTCTGAATATGTCCTAAAAGAAGCTGACAAGGCAGAGACATTGTATCCTATGAGAGAAGTGCCAGGTGGAGGAAATGTACATGTTCCTTGGTCCAGTCAGGATATTGTGTCATTTACAAATGATTTCCCAAAATTACGCGAGAAACCTGTAGACTGGTACAGACAGGTCGAGAGATTTGTTAAAGTGCAGAAATGCCTCCTGAAAGATCTAGATGGGTTCTTTGACATTGTAGTTCCTGTAGATTTGTGGACAGAATGTAAAATTGCTGTTGATTGGCCAAGTGAAGAATATGCTAGAGGCAAAAAGACAGGAGCTCCCTCTGCAGAGGTGATAAGAAAGTATGACCAGGTAATACTGTACTTGAAAGGAAAGGTGCCTGCTAAAGAAACTGATTGGACCCGCATAGATAGAACTACCCAAAATCGTGATGAAACTGTACATTCATACTATGAACGACTGTTACAGGTGTTCAAAACGTACAGTGGATTAGATAACATTGAGATGAAAGATATGACCCATTTTATCTATCGATTCGTGTTAGGGCTGAGACCTAACATTTCTCAATGGATCAAAGACAATAAAATCTGTTGGCAAGCCAAGCCTATTGATGAGGTTCTAAAGTATGCTAAATATTGTGAAGATAAGCTGGAAAATAAACAAAAAGAATTAAAAGAAAAAGGTATGTGGGCGCAAGTAAAATTAGCAGAGCGCCCAGAGCAGCAGTTAAGTAAAGCAAATAATACTCAGAATCAGAACCTTGGGGGTGGAGGAAAGCCCGGATAAAAATGAGCCGAGAAGAGGCCTGAAAAAAAATTCCCTGTCACGGGTGCGGAAAGATAGGGCCCTGGAGGGACGAGTGTAAGGCTTTGCAGAATGATGACGTGCAAAATAATGATTTGAATCCACAGGTGCAGAATGAGGGGCCACGAAAGACACAGCAACAGGTAAAACAGCAACAGTTGCCTCATGCACCTAGGCCAAACTATAAGAATAGAGCACAACATAGTGAGGAAGCAGAGGTTTGGGAAGGAAGGGAGGATAGAAATGCAGCAACTTTGCAATTCCTGTTGAATGATACATTCCTCTGTGATGAACCTTACTGACGGTGCCTGAGGGGGGAGGACGAGGAGTGCGTGCTTGGCGCCTCCTTGCCGGTTGACCAGTCAGGGCCATACAATGAAGGAAAGGTTGAAGGAAATGATGTCACCTTTCTGTTGCACACTGGTGCTACCCGTTCTACTGTGAGAACAGCAGATGTTCCAAACCTACCCCTCTCGGGAGAAGCAATCCAAGTAGTGGGTGTTTCTAATCAATTAATTAATCAATTAATTAGTACCTCAGTTACAGAGCCCATGGAGATCACAATAAGGAACTTCAAAGAGATGCACAGATTTGTAGTCTGTGATTCAAGTCCTGTGAACTTACTAGGACGTGATTTGTTGTTGCACACCAAAAGGCGTCGAAATTCAGACCCCAGATGAAGATGGAATTTATAAATTGATGCTAATAAGGCCTGACTCAGAAATTAAAAGACTGACAATACAAGACTTACCTGAAAAGCTCCAAAAGTCAGTGAAACCAGAGGTATGGGATTTTTCTGGAAAAGATGTAGGATTAATGGCAAATGTTGACCCGATTAAAATAGCCATAAAAGAAGATGCAGTTTACCCAAATACCAAACAGTACAAAATGAGTGCAGAAGTAAAAGCAGGGGTTGCCATCGAAATAAAAAGATTGCTAGAAGCACACAACATACAGGAGGTAATGAGCAGTCCTTGTAACTCGCCCATAATTGGAATCAAGAAACCAAGTGGTAAGTACAGGGTAGTGCAGGACCTGCGCAAGGTAAACAAAATTGTCGTTCCTTGCTGTCCTATTGTGCCAAACCCTGCAGTGATTTTGTACCAAATTCCATGGAATGCTGAATGGTTGACCATCATTGACTTATGTCATGCATTCTTTTCAATCCTATTTCATCCAGACAGCAAATTTCTTTTCTCATTTGAATTCGACAGTCATGTCTACGTCTGGAATCGTGTCCCTCAGGGGTACACAGAGAGTCCTTCAATCTTTAATCAGATTCTGAAAAAATGCCTTGAATCTTTGGTCTTACCTGGAGAATCAGTCCTGGTGCAATACATAGACGACCTCTTGGTGGCATCTAAGAGTCAGAGAGACTGTGTTGTTGACACCATTGCCTTGCTGAACCATTTAGGGGAAGGAGGGCATAAAGTATCACCAGACAAATTGCAGTTCTGTACCTCTTCAGTGAAATATCTGGGGCACCAGATAGAGAAAGGTATCAGGAAAGTAACCACAGAAAGAATTAGGATAATTCGAAACATGCATCTACCCAATACCCAGAAAGAGATCAGAATGTTCCTTGGGGTTGTAGGATACTGTAGACAGTGGATTGTGGGATTTGCAGCTCTAGCAAAACCATTAATAAAAATGACAAAGAAAGGAGCAAAAGACCCAGTGGAGTGGGATGAAGAAAGCATGTCAGCTTTTACCAGATTACGAGATTGTCTGTGTACAGCTCCTGCATTGGGAATGCCTGATTATTCGAAAGAATTTGCACTGTTTTGTGACACACGAGACAATTGTGCACTGTCAGTCCTAACACAAGCGCATGGTCTGACTAGACGTCCTGTAGCATATCTTTCTGCTACTTTGGATCCAGTGGCTGCTGGACTGCCTGGATGTCTGAAAGCAGTAGCTGCAACCTGCATGAGTCTTGAGCAAAGTGAATCCATCATTATGGGACATCCTGTAACTGTGTATGTTCCACATGCAGTTGTAATCTTACTGACTCGAACTAAAACCCAGTATCTCACACCTAGTCGGCTGACTAAGTATGAATGAATCCTGGTGGGCGCAGTAAATGTAACCATTACTCGATGTAACATACTGAATCCAGCTACCCTATTACCAGATTCCCTTATTGCAGAAGTAAAGGGAGAGGTCGATCAGGATTGCATTGACCTGACCGAGTTCAGTACAAAACCACGCCCAGACATTAAAGAAATGCCCTTGCCGATTGAAGATTATGAACTGTTTGTAGATGGGTCGTGTCTAAGACATGAGGATGGAGGCCTAAGCGCTGCTTATGCTGTGTGTACATTGGAACGCGCAGTGGAAGCATCCTATTTGTTTGGAGTCAAGTCTGCACAAGTAGCTGAATTGGTTGTATTGGCAAGAGCCTGTAAAATTGGGAAAAACAAAAGAAAAACCATATACACGGATAGCCAGTATGGTTATGGGGTTGTGCATGACTTTGGTCCATTGTGGCTGCAAAGAAAGTTCCTGACTTCTTCAGGTACTCCTATCAGAAATGGAAAAGTTGTACAGGAGCTACTGGAAGCAATCCAGTTACCAAAAGAATTGGCAGTGGTCAAGTGTGCTGCTCACAAATCTGGCAATGACGATGTGACAGCAGGTAATCGATATGCTGACCAACTTGTCCAACATTGTGCAAGATATCAAATGTCAGTCAATATCAAGTTGGGGGGAATTGGAAACAGCTGCCAACTTATGGTGTTTGAGGATGTACAAACATGGGAAGAGCTGAAAGAATTGCAAAATGCAGCAGGAGCCAAGGAAAAGAGAAGGTGGAGAAAGTTTGGTTGTCAGAAAAGGAATGATGATGGTGTCATGGTTTACTCTGATGGTATGCCTGTACTGCCTGACAGCTTGCTTGCTCCTATGGCTAGGCTGATACATGGAGATGCACATATAGGCAGAGATGCTATGGTCCGTGTCTTCAAACAGACATGGTTCAATTCGAAGTTCAGGAACATTGCAGAGGCACTCTGCCAGAGGTGCTTAACTTGTCAGCAATACAATCCTGGAAAGAAAACAGTAGTTTTACCAGGTACAATAGGAAAAGCAGAAGGTCCTTTTATCAGATTACAAATTGACTTTATTCAGTTACCTCCTTGTAAAGGAATGAGGTACGTCCTTGTCATTGTCTGTCTATTTTCAAAATGGGTAGAAGCTTATCCTGCAAAGAAAAATGACGGCATTACTGTAGCCAAGTTGTTACTGAGGGAACTGATACCTAGGTTTGGTTTTCCAGTTACAATTGAATCAGACAGAGGTGGGCATTTTCAAAATGAAGTAATAGGCCAGCTCTGTGAAGCATTCAAAATTACCCAAAAATTGCACTGTGCATATCGCCCAGAGGCTTCTGGAGTGGTAGAACAACTGAATGGCACTATGAATTACTCCCGAGGCCAGGCTTACATCCCCCACCTACAAAAAAAGTAACATTGTGGGAAGCCACGGCCAATGGCTAATAGGTCAAGAGAGCCACGGGTTAAAAAAGTTTGAGAACCACTGCTTTAAGTTATATTTACAAAATATGTGCGAGAAGGGAGGCGGTGTGCAAACCATTTATAATGAAGCAAGTTAAGTATGCAGAATGTGCGTTTTTTCTACAAGATGTTTTATGTAATGATCCTGTGGAATAAAACACGCAAGGCTGAGATTGGGAAAACATGTGCAAACCACCAATGTATATAAAAAGCAAAAAGGTGCTGACAAGCATAAGGACAAGTGTATTTGTGCGTTATAAATATGTAAGATGCTGTGGACTACACATAAATAACACAGGAAATTATGCATGTGCGTATGTGTCTAGAAATGCACCGTTGTTAATTGGTCTTACAATGCTTCTGACTACTTTCTATGAGTTTTACATTCAGAACCAACCTGCCCAGCACTCACCCAAGCCAAGTTTAAACGGGCACTACCCACGGCTTCGGGGCAGATAACGGTGGAACCTGCATTTCTCCATCAGCCAGAGGGCTGGCCACTGCACTGCACGTGGAACGGCAATAGGAAGCTGGGTCTACTTGTTCAGGATTATCCCAGTGAGCACTAATTCAAGGGGGGCATTCATTGTTGTTAACACAAGGGCCATACTGAGGCCATACTGATTGACAAGTAGCACTTTCTTCGCCCTTCCTCACTGCAGTAAATCTCTGCATTGCTTCCAAATGCTGGTTTTTATGATTTAGAAGTACATAAAAGTCAACAGCTCCCCTTGCTCGCAATTAGACACTTTGTAACAAATTCCAATTTTGACAAATTGCGGGCCGACCGACACGTCCCCACAGGGGACACTCATAAGAGGGCAGCTCCTTAGTGCCACAAGATGGCACACGGGGCAGCCCAGTGTTCCATGACCCTAAGGGGTCCCAGACGTCACTTCCGGCCATGGTGGGAGGCTGGGAGAGGAATATATTCCTCCCCCGCCCACCTGGCGGCCTCTTTGTCCCGTCACCCTGACTCCGATTCCCTCACTACCGCTTACCTGGCGTCTACAGGGTGGGGGGGATATATGTTCTAATCCTTTTTATTTGTGTTGCAGGCGGAGTTACAGGGCGATCCAGAGGCGGAAAGGTACACAGGCGTACCCTCTTCAGGAGCACTAAGGGTGCTGAGGCCTAATATCCCCAGGAAGTCTGTGCGGTGGACCCTGGGGTGCGACGGCGCCCGTCTATCCTACGGGCGGTTGGAAACCTGAACAACTGGGGGTCGCTTGAACGCTCCGCCCCTCGTAGGCGGGGGGGCGTGATCAAGAGGGTGGACCAATGGTTCACCAGAAGTGGGAGTGGCTATCCCCTCCCACAACCACTAAGCACCGATTGGCTAAGGCCTCGATGCAAGTTGGCCCCATCAGGTGGTAGGCCGCGAGGGGCGGCTTGCCTTTGGATCGTCTGTAAGATAACCCACCTTGTTGGCATTTGTTATGCTAATAAACCTGCAGCAATTTTATCCCAACAAAAAGTTGTCTTGTCTGCTTATTTATGATACATGCATGTTGCTGCGGGAGGGCTGGTGAGTGGGCCGATATTGGCACTAATAGGAAGGAGGTTAAAAGATATACAGAAGATCACACAATTGAAATAGGAGGGTGTGCTGGGATTCAAAACCTGGTGCTACACAGCAACATAACCACCAGGCAATTTCCTGAATAATATAACACGATGGCCCTGACTGTATGACCGAGCGCCATTCAAATCAAATGTGCACGACACCCAATGCGTTTAACAAGCAGAATGAGGTTGTTAATGAGGTCTGCCATCGAAACAGAGTAGCGGAGGTGGGGGTTGGCCTCGGCATCCAACAAGCAGCATGCGCTGCCTGCCCCTCTCGCACACAAGCGCCATTCATAGCAAATGCGTGCGAGAGCCAATGAGTTTAACAAGCATAATCCATTTCAGGTCTGATGCCTGCCATAGAAACAGAAAAGTGGAGGTGGGGGTGGCCTCAGCATCCAACAGCTGCCCGCCCCTCACGCACACCAGCTCTTGCCGCAGCCTTGCGCATGCGGCGCTGCCATGTTTACATCAGGCAGAGATGCGCAACAAACAAAAAAAAGTGTTATATGGCGGGCGAAAACAGTAGTTGGTGGCTGCTCCTTCCGGACTACACGGAAGTCAGTTTGTCATCAACAGCCAGTAAAAAGCCAGCTAATAGGAGCTGTGCCAACATTCACCAAATGGCAAGCGGCAGGAGAAACTGCCGGCTTCTTGCCAATACACATATATCACTTGATGCCTCGTAGAGGCAGCGCATGAGCTGCCTAGGCGAGACCTAAAAATGTCTGTCTACAGGCTTTAACTCTGTGTTATCACAATTTACCTTCAAATGCATATTGGCTTCATTATATGCTTTTCCCCATAAATAAGCCAGGCCTAATGTATTTGATGTAACTGCAAACTAAACAGATCAGACCTCTAGCAGGTATTGTGAAGGAGAAAGGCTCGCTGCATTGCTCTGGAGAGTGCACCCCCCTGCCCTGAGTTCATGATAGCAAGCTGTAGAAGATTTCACCCCATCTCTAAGCACTCAATGCTCATGCACGTATTGGGGATGCAGTTTAACGACACTGATTGCGTCCTAGAGTGGGGCTTTGTGGACTGGAGGGACACACAACGTGCAACTTCCTCACTGAGAGTGACTTCTGTTAGCTCGCTGGACTGTAGTGGACTGACAGTGTTGGCAGAGATATTGAGTATAATGGCAAGGCAGGCCTTTTTACCTATTCGTTATCCCGGAGAGCTGCCTTCTGGCCTTTCCCATCTTTTTTATAAACTGATCTGCCGGTCCTTTGCAATAGATCATTTGCTCAACCATATGGTTCACGAATGTCGTGTATGTGTACCTTTCTGTGTGTGTAGTGAATACGTGAATGGAGTGTGTGTGATGTGGCCATAGCTACACTGGAATCCAGTTTGTTTGCTGCCTCCAAGTGTTACCCAAGGTGGAGTGTTAATGAGATCCCAGGCAGAAGATGTTAATTGTAGAGCTCCTGTAGGGACCCTTTATAAGGGTCATCTTTTTTATGGGCATGGAGGACAGAAGACAGACGGCCCGTTTGAACCATATGGAGTTTCCCCTCTCTCTTCTGGACCATTCTTTGCTGGATGGACTACCCTCTACATGTTAACAGGTAATTACGTGAGGCAATCTAACTCTTTTTGAACCTTTGATTGGGTTACTTCTAACTGGAAAGTCTCAACTTCTCTCTATGCCACCTCATGTTCCTGCTATCACCTTGTAACAAAGACCCTAGCTGGACCTGTCTTAGTGGAATGAGCAGAATCTGGTAGAACGGAAGATCTACATATTGGTGGAGCTTAACCCCCTCTCTAATTACAGCTTCATTAAGCTATTTTTTAAAATACCACACTTAAAAATTGCACTTACTGCTAGTGTTATTTTAGACAAGAAATTGACATTCTGGTGCCACATTGCAAAGGGCAAAAGAAACTGCTGACAAATAACACTAAAAGAACCACCAAACTCATACAGGGGCTAAAAATCATCCACAGGCATTGATGAGCAAAATCCAAAGAATATTTCGCTTAAGGGCTGACTATGGATATACAAACCCATAACGAGCCAACTGAAATCACATTTACTCTCTGTCTAGAGACACAAAAACCCTTGTTCAATGCTGGATCTGATTTCGCGCTAACACAGCCTGGCTCTGGGCATTTTTGAAAGTGCTGAATCCACTATCATCATTTCTAGTAGCTCAGTATAATACAGTAGTTTCTGACTGCAAGCATCAGTAAAATTAAAAAGTGCAGATTTGATTTCAGGTCTTCCAATATATTAGTGCAGTCAGTTAAGGCAGATGTATTGATTTCTATGGGTGTATGGAATGTAGCAGTACTTGTATATCATTTACCAAGCTGAAAAGCAATGGAGCAGGTAATGAGTTAGCTCCTATTGTTTAAGAAGGTAGTGCTCCTTGAAGAGATGTGCATTCAATTTCTTACTAAATTGAAGGTGAATCAAATGTTGAATGACATGTTGTTCCTGATCCTTGGTGAACAGATGGAGAAGGCCTGTATATCCTTTTTGCACTTCTTGTTTCCAGTTTCGCAATGTCTTTGCTGCTAACCTGGGGTTGTCCATTTGCCTAGTTAGTGTATTCACCTGCGTATTTATAATTTCTGATGGCATTGTAGGTGATTTAGCTGGTCTTAAAGGTGATTCAGGCATGGGGGCAAACACAGTGAAGTTCCATCACTGTTAGCATGGTGCAAATGAAATTCCAAACGTCCTTGATAAGCCATGATTGTATGATGTCTTTCATGTTTGCTAAGTATAAGTACGAGATGATGACTGTTATTAAGGTAGAAGGTGGAATTGCAGGACTGTGTCTGGGAAGCCTGTATATGTATTTCAAGGGTACGGATAAGTGATGGATGGTCACTGTGTCAAAGGCTACAGAGAAATGCAGGAGCAAGAGGCAGGAAATATTTTTGCCATTGATGTGGATGGCATTGTCAATTACTTGAAGGGTAAGTCGCTAAGCTGCAGTGTAGTCTGCAGTTTGATTAATGGTTAAGAAGTTAGATTATTATTGTTATTATTATTATTATTATTATTATTATTATTATTATTATTTAACATTTCTTAAGAGCATAGCTACTTTAAGGCATCGGGTGGTATGCAGTGATAAGAGACTGGCTGATGAGAGGGTCTTTTCCCATGAGAGTCTTGTGGGAAATACAGAGAGATTTAAATGTAATCCTCTCCTCTACGGGCAGCCAGTGAAGGGCCTTAAAAAGGGCTTTGCTTACAGCGTTGTGGGAGAGCCTGACAGCAGTCGAGCGGCGCAGTCCTGTACCACCTGAAGTTTCCTTTAGGTGGATTTAGGTGCTCCTAGATACAGGGAGATGCCGTAGTCCAGGTGAGAATGGACCAAGGCCTGGACTATAGTTCTCCTCATCCCATTGGGAGTAGGGGGAGGACTTTCTGCAGCATTCTAAGGATGCCGTAACAGACACCTGACACTTCCACTGCTTGCTGGTCGAATTTAAGTGACTTATCAAGCCACACGCCCAAGCATTTTATCTTGGATGTCGGGACCGGAGGAGGTCCCAAACAGGTTGGCCATGGCAATTTGAGATCCACATTGGGTGTATTGCCTAGATTCATTATTTTGGTTTTGTCTCCATTACGTCTAAGACATGAGTGTTGCATCTAGGTTGCTACCTTCTCCAGGCAGGATTCCAGGCCAGATGGAGCATTATGCGGGTGATTTAGAGATACCACCAGCTGAGCATCATCCGCATATGTGACAATTTTAATCCCATACAGCAGGATGACATCAGCCAGTGGTCTCATATACACATTAAATATCGTAGGACTCAGAGAAGATCCCTGAGGAACTCCATAGCTGAGAGGAAGAGTCCTAGAAGTAGATTCCCCCACAAAGGCCTGAAATGTTCTGCCATTAAAGAAGGATTGGATCTATGAAATGGCTCCCCCTGACACACCGGCCCTCCTAAGCCTTTTAAGGAGAATGTTAAAATTAACTGTGTCGAAAGCAGCACTGAGGTCAAGGAGTATAATGGCTAATGCTCCTCCCTGATCGATTATCTTTTTTGCTTCTTTGAGTGCGGCAATGAGTGCAGAGTCAGTTCCATGATGGGTCAAAAGTTCGTCTGGGAATGGTGTAGGAGCTCATGTGTTTATAAGAAAATAGAGAGTGGAATTTATATGCTTTTCCAGGATCTTTTCGATCATGGGTAACAGGGATATGGGATAATAGTTGCTCAGAACCTCAGGATTTAAACTTGGCTTTTTTAATAAAGCTTTCACCATGGCATGTTTTGAGGCCAGTGGAACAAGGCCATTGGTGATAGAAAGATTTATTACATCCCGTAAGACCGGTAACACCACCTCTTTCACCTTGCACACAAGGTGAGGAGGGGCAGGGTCCAGGGGGGAGCCCGATTTTATTTGAACAAAAATGTCTGATAGGGTATCCAGGTCCAAGAGTGGAAATTCCTCCAGAGTGTGCTTAGTGTGGTACACAGGCCTGTTTATATTAAGAAGGTCATTAGTCACAGGGATAAGAAGATCACTGGGACATGGAGAGTCTGGGAAAGTGTTGAATCTAGTCTGAATTTTCCCCCTGAAAGTATTCTGCAAGTTCGTTGCATCGATCAACGGTTATTCCTGTAGAAGTATCAGGGGAAGGAAGCTCCAGGAGGGTCTTTGCAATACGGAATATTTATTTGGGGGCAGTAGCTGTTGAACTAATTCTTTCTTCAAATTAAAGCGCCTGAGCTTTTGTAATTTTAGCTTTGTAGCATTTTATGGACTTTCTAGATAAAATTGCACTGGTCTCACTACAGTCCTTCCTCTATTTCCTCTATTTCCTCTACAACCGTTTACAGGTCTGTTTAAGCAATCTAAGCATGGGAGAGTTCCACAGAGAGATTTTCTCTCTCATCCTACGGTGGGCATTTTTAACAGGGAGTCTGTTTTGTCAAGGATTTTTCCCTATGAAATGTAGGTGTGTGATTGAATGGAATTGGCTTGATCATCAATGTCTGATTATATTTGTGCTGTTTTTTTATATAGTGCAAACTTATCCCAGGGGTATTAGATGCTTTACAACAGAACCAGATTATGTTACACATTTTTTAAGAACATGGAGATTAAATGATTTGCCCAGAAGCCTCGATTTGAAACTGAATCCTCAGTTTAAAGTTGTGAGCTGAAGCTGCTTGGTCGCACACCATCATTGTTTATGAAAAAGAGGGTCTGTTCTGCCTTTACATTTCTTTTTTTTTATTGATTCACAATATCAGATTGTATCATCATTCTTTAACCATATAATCTTGAAAAGCCCCCCAAATATAAATACCCATCTTTCGCTTCCTTGAGCCTTTAGCAGAAAATAAAGTGAATTCCAAATTATAAATATTATACATTCTGGCTCGCCACACTTCAAACACAGGGGCCTCAGGTTGCAGCCAAGCAGCAGCAATGCTAAGATGGGCAACAGCCATAGACAAACCCAAAAAATAACGGTGTTTATACATCGGTTTCCCGAGTTCTAAATCGGGCCCAGTACCTAATAACATCATAGGTGCGGTAATTTTGATAGGCATCCCCACAATTGCTGACAAAAACATTTCAATATTACTAATATAAAAGGACAGCTTACTGCAGGCGTAAAAGACATGTAGACAATCAGCATTATCACTCCCACAACAGAAACTCTTGCCATCTTGCCTCCAGCCCCATTTCAGCAAATTTGCAGGCATATAATATAAATTGAAGGCAGTTTTAAAAAATTGAGCTTTCAAATTTGCAGACAGAAATGTTTCGCTGGCCATTATAATAGCCTTCTCTAAAGACACCTCATGTTCACCCAAAGCATTGGCCCATTTAAGATTATGTTTCTCCAGGTCATCGGCCTTGGAAGATAACAACATTTTACATAAAACCCCTATTTTCTCCTGGCGCCTGATTGATTCAATGAGTTTATGCTGTACCGGTGCCAGGTTTTTCCAACTTAAAAAATCACGAATTTGAAGAAACTTACAAAAACTGCATCCAAGGTACGCCATATTGCTTTGCAAAATCCAAAAATGAAAAGTAAAGCTCCTCCCTCATAATAATCACCAATTTGCAAGATGCCCTTACTTCTCCAGTTTCTGACCACATGATCCCAGAAGATGGAAGGCAGGATGCGTAGGGCACTAGTAGGAGTGTAGTATGTTATCCCTTCTAAAGACATTTTTTTACGGATAACTTTCCAAACTTTAAAGACGGCCCCCATAATCTTAAAACGTGTCCTCTTGTAATAAATACCATCAATTTCCTTGAACAAGCAATTTCTAACTTCCGCCCCCTCTTCTCCGGTCAGCAATATATGCATTTTAAGCAAAAAAACATCCATAATAGTAAAATGTAAAGTCAGGTATTGACCAACCCCCTCTTTCCCTCGGTAGCGTCATAAACAGCGTAGCTCTTCTAGGTCTACCAGGGGCCCACAGAAATTTAACACAAACGGTTTGCAATTGCTGAAGTTGTTCCCTAGTGACTCTAAGGGGACAGATCTAAAAAATATAAGACCCTAGGTAGGATATTCATTTTTAAAATATTGCCTCTACCCACTAGTGTAAGTTGGAGACACCCCCATCTGGCTAGGGATTCTTTAATCTTAAACATAATATCCAACCAATTAGCGTCCACTAATTCTTTCATAGATGCCCGAATTTTTATCCCTAGATATGTTACCTCCTTGACAGATCTTAAGTCCCCGGACATCATATTGTTAGTACATAGTATTTGCATTTTTGTCCCATTAAGTTTATAGCCAGATGTTTGTCTGAATTCTTGTGCTAAGTGCTCCACTTCTACAATCACCGTAGCCGGGTCACTAGTAGCAATAGCTATGTCATCCGCATAATCGAATACGGAATGCTGAATTTCCCGAACAATAAACGGTCTCACTAGGGGACTACTATCCAACATAGTAACAAAAGGATTAATATAGAGAGCTAATAGTAGGGGGGAGCAGGGACAGCCCTGCCGAGTTCCTCTAGTTATCTTCAAGGGTTCCGACACTCTACTCCCTACGCATATCCTGGCTACTGGTGTCTGAATAAACCCTTGCCCGAATCTCGCCTGATCCATGATGTTCCATAAATAATCCCATGCCACACGATTGAACGCTTTCTCAGCATCTAACAATATTAATCCCAAATCCCTTCCCTCAGCCTGCGCAAAATCAAATAATATCACAACTTTATTAACATGGGCCACTGTCCCTCGAGAAGGGATAAAACCGTGCTGATGCAGAGATACTAATGGAGATATAGCTTTTGCCAACCTGTTCGCCAATATTTGAGCATATATTTTCCCATCACAATTAACCAAGGAGATCTGACGGAAAGACTCCGGATTCTCAGGAGGTTTCCACTTCTTTTTAAAAACCACGATTGTAGCTTCATCCCAAGTTTTAGGTGCATGGCCATTTTGACCAGCGCTTACCATCTCTAACATCTCTTTCTTTAAGTCATGAAAAATACCCTACACAGCTTCCCAGCAAGCTTATCCGGGCCAGCAGCTTTCCCAATCGCTAAACCATTGACAGCCATTTCTAATTCATCCACAGTGATTACATTGTCTAACACCTCCACCTCTACCTGATCAAGCTGCACAAATTCACCCACCAGAGGCGTATTGTTCACATTAGTCGGTGACTGCTGTGTATACAAGTCAGTATAATACTGATGAAAATAAGTAGCTATAGATCGCGGGGGAACATGACGGCTGGAAGCTAACGGCCGTGACGGAGGCCCTCCTCCTGACTATGGAGACTATGGGGTTCTGAGTCCGGCAGCAGCTTGCCGGTCTCTTCGTGTTTTGGTGCGTTTCTGTGTTTCTGCTCGGCATTTTTGCAGTGGAGGAGAGGAGTAAGCATGGGCGGAAAATCCGTTACGCTCGCGGATTTTGCAGATTTTCGGTAAATTCGCAATCTGCGAACGCTCGCGAATTTACAGAAAATCCGCAAAGTCGCACGCAGCGGATTTTTTTTTCTTGATGATACAATTTTGTGGCGCGCGGCGTTCACTAACCGTCATTCAGCGTTTGCCGAGTTGTTTTTCTTGATATTTTGCGAGTGCTGTGCCATTTTGGATCTTGCTGCGAGATCCCGCGGGAGTTTGGCGACCGCGATTACGTCATCGCGCTCGCCACCTTGCACAGCGAGAGTTTGTCAACGCGAGTACGCCGTGATCACGTATCGCGGGAGTTCGCAATTGCGAATTCGTACATGCGGCGAGCAGCAACAATCTCGCACTCGCGAAAATACAAAATTTGCAATTCTGCACAAGAAATCCACCAGCAAGCAGCATAAACCTTCTGAATTGACGATTTTTATCTGAATAACTCCTCAGGTTGACATTTGCCTGCACTTTTTTTGCAAGGAGTCCATTTTGGGGTGGGGGGGTGGGAGGAAGGAAGTGCCCCACAGTCTCCAATTTCCTGTTCCTGTCCAGCAGGCTCCTCCCAGTGCTTTGTCCATCTCCTGGTCACTTTTCATTTGGATCTGGAGCTGAAAGGATTACTTTTTGTGGATGCTGAAGGATATTTGGATTTGAGGCCTTTTTGACTTTCTTTGGATCACTTTTGGATTAGAAATTTCACAAGTAAGTTTGTTTGGGGCATTACAGTTGCTGCAACTACAATTTTGTAATTTTCGATTTTTGGGCTGTTGTTGGGGCCTTTTGCCCAGGGGTACTCAGTGGTGGGTGGACTGAGTCTTTCTGTGGGGTCTCTTTAATAAAAACATCATGGAGGGCCTGGATGGCTTGGGATTGTGCTGATTTTTCTGTGATTTTCGTTTTTTGGGCTGTTGTTGTGGCCTTTTCACCAGGGCTAGTGAGTGGTGCATGTGCCTAGTCTTTCTGTGGGGTGTCTTGAATTTAAACATCATGGAGGGCCTGGATGGCATGGGATTGTGCTGATTTTTCTGTGTTTTTCGATTTTTTGGGGTGTTCATGGGGACAGGCCATGTGGGTGGGGGCCATTTTGAGTGCTGCTACAGGCCCTGGCCATGTGCTGGGAGGGAGGGGGCCATTTTGAATGCAGGCCTTGTTCTGAGGTCTGCAACCATTTTGCCTAGCTTTCAACCTTTATGCCCAGGGGTACTGAGTGGTGCATAGGCCTAGTCTTTCTGTGGGGTGTCTTGAATTTAAACATCATGGAGGGCTTGGGATTGTGCTGATTTTTCTGTGATTTTCGTTTTTTTGGGCTGTTGTTGTGGCCTTTTCACCAGGGCTAGTGAGTGGTGCATGTGCCTAGTCTTTCTGTGGGGTGTCTTGAATTTAAACATCATGGAGGGAATGGATGGCATGGGATTGCGCTGATTTTTCAGTGTTTTTCGATTTTTTGGGGTGTTCATGGGGACAGGCCATGTGGGTGGGGGCCATTTTGAGTGCTGCTACAGGTCCTGGCAATGTGCTGGGAGGGAGGGGGCCATTTTGAATGCAGGCAGTGTTCTGAGGTTTGCAACCATTTTGCCTAGCTTTCAACCTTTATGCCCAGGGGTACTGAGTGGTGCATAGGCCTAGTCTTTCTGTGGGGTGTCTTGAATTTAAACATCATGGAGGGCTTGGGATTGTGCTGAGTTTTCTGTGATTTTCATTTTTGGGCTGTTGTTGTGGCCTTTTCACCAGGGATAGTGAGTGGTGCATGTGCCTAGTCTTTCTGTGGGGTGTCTTGAATTTAAAGATCATGGAGGGCCTGGATGGCAAGGGATTGTGCTGATTTTTCTGTGTTTTTCGATTTTTTGGGGTGTTCATGGGGACAGGCCATGTGGGTGGGGGCCATTTTGAGTAATGCTACAGGCCCTGGCCATGTGCTGGGAGGGAGGGGGCCATTTTGAATGCAGGTAGTGTTCTGAGGTCTGCAACCATTTTGCCTAGCTTTCAACCTTTATGCCCAGGGGTACTGAGTGGTGCATAGGCCTAGTCTTTCTGTGGGGTGTCTTGAATGTAAACATCATGGAGGGCTTGGGATTGTGCTGATTTTTCTGTGATTTTCGTTTTTTATGGCTGTTGTGGTGGCCTTTTCACCAGGGATAGTGAGTGGTGCATGTGCCTAGTCTTTCTGTGGGGTGTCTTGAATTTAAACATCATGGAGGGCCTGGATGGCATGGGATTGTGCTAATTTTTCTGTGTTTTTTCGATTTTTTGGGGTGTTCATGGGGACAGGCCATGTGGGTGGGGGCCATTTTGAGTGCTGCTACAGGCCCTGGCGATGTTCTGGGAGGGAGGGGGCCATTTTGAATGCAGGCAGTGTTCTGAGGTCTGCAACCATTTTGCCTAGCTTTCAACCTTTATGCTCAGGGGTACTGAGTGGTGCATAGGCCTAGTCTTTCTATGGGGTGTCTTGAATTTAAACATTATGGAGGGCTTGGGATTGTGCTGATTTTTCTGTGATTTTCGTTTTTTTGGGCTGTTGTTGTGGCCTTTTCACCAGGGATAGTGAGTGGTGCATGTGCCTAGTCTTTCTGTGAGGTGTCTTGAATGTAAACATCATAGAGGGCATGTGATTGTGCTGATTTTTCTGTGTTTTTTTGATTTTTTTGTGGTGTATAACTGAACTGATGTTCCTCTGTCTTCCATTGCTTTTAGGTGCACAAGACTCAAGAGAACCACCAGTGCCAGGAAGAAGTCCTGCAGCGGTGTGTGTGTGCAGTATAACGTCACGCGACGTCATGTCTGGCCACAGACAACTCTGCAACTCGTGAAACTGCGGCCTGCTGCTCTGACCTGCTCTGAAGAAGATGGCCCCCAAAAAAGTTCCCCATAGCTCCTCCAGCAAGAAAGTTGCCAGTAAGGAGCAGAAGAAGCAAGTTACCAAGGAGGCTGGTGTGCCGCCCACCACGTTTTTTGGGAGTAAAAAAAAAGTACGCCTGCAGCAGCAGCGGGATCTGCTAGGGACCAAGCTGGGAGCAGCACCCCCGCTCCATTGGGCTCAGTGCCGCCACCACCACCACCACGCCAACTTAAGTCCAAGCCCTTGAGTGCTGCAGAGGCACTTAGTCTAGTTGTTCAATCACCATCCACCAGTGATGTGGGCTCATCGCAAGAAAGTAGCAGCAATGTCCCTGAATCAACACAGGTTGTTGTAACTCATCTGACGAGTGTTGAACAACCACAGCCGCAACAACAACCACATGTACAAGTACAAGCCCAAGTACATGTGGAAGGAGAGGCAGCGCAAGGAGATGCGCAAGCAGAGGTGCATGGAGGGTCACAAGTGCCCACAATAGTTGTTCCTCCCGAAGTAGGGGCACATCAGGAAATCGACAATCAAGCCAAGGTATCATTTGAGGAAGCCACTCCTCCTGATGATCATTCATTGTCTTCCACATCCCTAGCAAGGAAAAGATCAAGGGGGTGTCTACATCTTCTTCAAGCCCACCTCCTTCTGATGATATGGATGAAAATTGGGAACCACTACGGCCGTCTGAGAGTGAGGCACACCATGATCTGACAAAGGTACTTAAGCGTAAAAGGAAGGTCATCGAAAAACTCATAGTTATGGAGTGTGATGAGGCTCAACAAGAAGTGGTGGATACTGCTGCTGATGAAGGCTCTCACGATGACGACCCAGTCATCATAAAGGTCACTGCAGCCCCAGCGGGCATGCAGCAAACAGACATTTTGACCCTAGCCCGAGAAGCTGCTGAGCGTGATGATGATGTCGACGAGGAGGCAATGGAAACACAACAATCATTGGAGTTAAGTAGTACACCAACACGTACCGCTTCCATATTTCTTCCTCGCCAGAAGGGACCTCCATCCACCTCGACCTCAATTAGTGGTGGTGAAAGTGCACAACGTACTAAAGTTCGGCAATCCACATCCTCCACTTCATCTGGCATTAGCAGCATGACCACCGCCACCAGTATCGCTGCCTCCTCCGGCCCCACCAGACGATTCAAGTCCCCAGCTTGGGACTTCTTTAGTGTTTGCCCAAAAAGGGAAAACTTTGCCATTTGTAGCATTTGTAAGGTTGCAGTTAGTCGTGGTAAGTTTGGTACCAACTATGGTACCGGAGGCCAGAGAGGTCATCCTAAGAGACAGCACGCTGTCCAATGGTTTGCGCACCTACAGGCGATCAAGGAAGCCCGAATTGCATGTAATGAAAACGTTGATTTTTCATCTGATGATGACGAGGAGGAAAAAGACGTGTCAAACACTTCACTTACACCCAGTACCCTCAGCAGCACACCCCATGTGAGCCACACTAAGAGTGTGGGAGAGAGTGAGACACCAATGCGAAAAAGTTCATCAGCGAGCGTAACTGGGTCGAAGAAATCATCATCATCATCCCGTAAATGCTTGGTCCAGGGCAACATTAAAAAGATGTTGTTTACAGAAGCGCAATATGAACGCAACCACCCACTGACGCGTCTGTATAACACTAAGCTGGCTAAAATGCTAGCTCTGGACCTTCTCCCTTTTTCTTTTGTAGAAGGGGTTGGTTTTCTAGAATTAGTGGCAGCGCTCTGCCCTAAATGGAAAGTTCCTAGCCGGTTATATTTTGCCAGAGTTGCGGTTCCAGCACTACATGAAGATGTGCTGGAGGTGATTGGGGCAGCTTTGCAGTAGAGTGCTGTTCACACTATACATCTGACAACAGACATGTGGACCAGTGGCGCAGGCGCTGATTACATGTGCATCACTGCACACTGGGTCTCTTTTTCAGGGGTTAAAGCAAAGCTAAACGCAGGTGTTGACCTGGACCAAGTTTTTAAAGCTGCTCGGAAACATGCAACACTAGCCATGTTTGGTTTGGAGAAACGTCACACAGCACAAAACATTTTGGATGAGTTTAACACAAAGGTCCTTCACTGGCTGTCCCCAAAAAAACGCCAGATTGGTTATGTTTCCACGGATAATGGTGCCAATGTAGTTAAGGCCATGGAGCTGGGTGACTATTTCAGAGTGCCGTGTTTGGCGCACTGTATAAACCTGGTTGTTAAAAAATTCTTGAGTGATAAAGACAGTCCAGCGTACGAGGTAGTGGACACCTGCCGAAAAATGTGCAACCATTTTAGCCATTCTTTTAAGGCCCGGAAGCATCTGAGGAGCCTGCTACATGAACGTCAAATGCCAGTGAAAGCACTTATCCAGGAGGTAGCAACACATTGGAACTCAACCTTCTACATGCTTGAGCGTCTGTATGAGCAGTATACAGTACTCAATCACTATTTCTTAAAACAGGGTACAGCTCAGAAGGACCTGAGGATGGGTGCGGTGCAATGGGACATAGTTAAAAGCCTGACAGGCATGCTTCGTCCTTTTGAGGTCTTCACGCGTGCAGTCAGCAAGGAGGACTGTAATTTGGGAAAAGCTATCCCATTGTTGTACATGCTGGAGCACCAACTGAAGGAGGTGTCTTCTGTGTTTCAAAAAGATGAAAAAAAACAAGACTCTTTTGTTTTGGCGGAGAAATTATTAGAGCGCCTACAAGGTGATGAACATCTTAAAATGATCCACTCAGAACAGCATTACATTTGTGCTACTATTCTGGATCCACGCTACAAAAAAGCGCTGGCAGGCCGAGCATTCTTTCCTTTTGCTGATGAAGATGTTACAAAGTACAAACGTTGGCTAGCCTTGTCAGCCAAGCGGTTTGAAAGAGAACGGCAGAAAATGGAAGGAAAAGGCAGTACATCAGCATCAGCATCAGCAGGCCATCCCCAGTCAAAACAATCCACTTCTGCACCTGTGGCTGTGGCACAAGTGACCTCTCAGCCGTTAAAGACACCGGCAACCGGATCATCTGCACCAGACACAACAGTAACATTGGATGCTGAAGAGGATTGGCTAACTCGGCTTGGGTTTGGTTCTCAAAAGGTCACAGCAAAAGCTAAGCAAAGTGGAGGAACCTTGGAGGACCTTGAGTCGATGGTGCAGGACTATCTGAATGACTCAACAGAGGTCTATGTTAATGCTGACCCAATGGCGTATTGGCATGGGAAAAAAGAATTGTGGCCACAGCTCTCCAACCTGGCTTTAAACTACTTGTCTTGCCCACTCGCAAGCGTGTCTTCTGAACGTGTTTTCAGTGCTGCTGGTGGCATTGTAACTTCCAAACGGAGCCGTCTCTCGCCCAAAAATGTGGAGAGTTTAACAATGATCAAGATGAATCAGCACCTCATACCACCAGATTACAAAGTACGAGAAAGTACGCCGGATGAAGACGAGGTGGACAGCAACGTAGATGAGGGAATTTCTTCTCTGTTAGGTGACACTGACCTCACCCTGCCTGAATTCGCAGAGTATGATGACGAAGCCTTATTCTTATTCACTGACACCGAGCCCTGAAAATGAGACAATGAATCAATAACTTTCTTTTTCGTCCTTATTCACTTTTATTCCTGTGTGACTGTCTTTCTTTGTTGTGCACAGTTAATATAATTCAAACTTTAATCACCTAATCACAAAAACAAGCCCATCACCAGAACTGTCTTCACTTGTTTGCTTATTGATTTGAAGGTGCCGCAGTCTGCATTCCTCAGGTCACAAGTTCAGAAGAACATGCTCCTCTATCCTCCTCCTCCAGACTCCTATTTCCCTCAAAGCAGAGGGCTGGATTACGCCCAATGAAGAAAGACTCAGCACTTGTGGGGGTGTTCTACTTCTTTGCGGGTGAGTTGACGGCTCTGGGGCCATTGCTGGCAAGCTCTAATACTGGATAAAAGTGGTTTGGACCAAATCGGAGGCGGAATTTTTTTGTGTTTTTGCTGACTTGCTTGCCTTTGAGGTTCTCTTTGGGGGGGGTTCCGGGTGTTTGTGGGTGAGTTTTGGGGTCTGGGAGCACTGCTGGGACAGTCTAATCCTGATTGCATTTGCTTTTCAGGAAATCCGTGGTGGAAAACGGGAGTTATGGCCTAGCTGCACAGCGCGTTTGGACCGAAGGCCGAGAAATATTGTAAGTATGAGATTTTCCTTTTTGGCTGTTTGGGGGTGTTGTGCTTTTTGGTGGGTGGGTTGGCGGGTCTTGGGGCATTCCTGGGAAGGTCTAATACCGGATAGAAGTGGTTGGGACAAAATCCACGCTGATTTTTTTTTGCTATTTCTGAAATTTTGCTCAATGTAGCGTTTTCGGGGGCTTGTTTGGGGGGCTTCCTGGTGTTTGTGGGTGGGTTTCGGGGTCTGGGAGCACTGCTGGCTATGGCTACTTTAGTTTGCAAGAGGTTTGAAGCAAATCCATAGTGGCAGAGGGGAGTTAGGGCCTAGCTGCAGAGCGTGCGCGGAGTGATTTGGGAAATTGGCAAAAAAATGACTAGGTCCCCATTTTTGTACTTTTGCTTTTTGGCTGTTTGGGGGTCTTCTACTAGTTTTCTCCTGGGTTGACGGCTCTGGGGCCATTGCTGGGAAGCTCTAATACCGGATAAAAGTGGTGTGGACCAAATCGGAGGCGGAATTTTTTTTGTGTTTTTGCTGACTTGCTTGCCTTTGAGGTGCTCTTTGGGGGGGTTCCGGGTGTTTGTGGGTGAGTTTTGGGGTCTGGGAGCACTGCTGGGACAGTCTAATCTTGATTGCATTCGCTTTTCAGGAAATCCGTGGTGGAAAACGGGAGTTATGGCCTAGCTGCACAGCGCGTTTGGACCGAAGGCCGAGAAATATTGTAAGTATGAGATTTTCCTTTTTGGCTGTTTGGGGGTGCTGTGCTTTTTGGCGGGTGGGTTGGCGGGTCTTGGGGCACTCCTGGGAAGGTCTAATACCGGATAGAAGTGGCTGGGACAAAATCCACGCTGATTTTTTTGGGGCTATTTCTGACATTTTGCTCAATGTAGCGTTTTCGGGAGCCTGTTTGGGGGGCTTCCTGGTGTTTGTGGGTGGGTTTCGGGGTCTGGGAGCACTGCTGGCTATGGATACTTTAGTTTGCAAGAGGTTTGAAGCAAATCCATGGTGGCAGAGGGGAGTTAGGGCCTAGCTGCAGAGCGTGCGCGGAGTGATTTGGGAAATTGGCAAAAAAATGACTAAGTCCCCTTTTTTGTACTTTTGCTTTTTGGCTGTTTGGGGGTCTTCTACTAGTTTTCTCCTGGGTTGACGGCTCTGGGCCATTGCTGGGAAGCTCTAATACCGGATAAAAGTGGTTTGGACCAAATCGGAAGCAGAATTTGTTTGTGTTTTTGCTGACTTGCTTGCCTTTGAGGTGCTCTTTGGGGGGGTTCTGGGTGTTTTTGGGTGAGTTTTGGGGTCTGGGAGCACTGCTGGGACAGTCTAATCTTGATTGCATTTGCTTTTCAGGAAATCCGTGGTGGAAAACAGGAGTTATGGCCTAGCTGCACAGCGCGTTTGGACCGAAGGCCGAGAAATATTGTAAGTATGATATTTTCTTTTTTGGCTGTTTGGGGGTGTTGTGCTTTTTGGCGGGTGGGTTTGCGGGTCTTGGGGCATTCCTGGGAAGGTCTAATACCGGATAGAAGTGGTTGACTTGGGACAAAATCCATAAGGAAAAGCCTTATGGCACTTTTTGTAACTTAGGGTTCGTTAGGGTTAGCCCTATCAGCAGGATTGCATGTGTTTCGGGGTGTTCTAGATTTTTGCAACTGAGTTCTGGGGTCTTAGAGCACTCGTGAGAATGTGTAATTTTGGTTGCAAGTCATTGGAAGAAAATCCATGGTGGGAAAGGGGGGATTTGGCATAGTTAAAGAAAGCCTTTGCCGCTATTCTTAACTTAGGGCTCGTTAGGGTTAGCAGTATTTCTATTGCATGTGTTTGGGTGGGGGAGTCTTGGAGCGATGCTGGCTATGGATACTTTTGCTTGCTTGCAAGTGGTTTGAATACAATCCACGGTGGGTAAGGGGGTATTTGGGCCTACTTTTACTTTCAAAGTACGTTTTGTCACCAGTTTTCTGCTAGGCCTCGTTTTTTTAGATCTGATTGGGGCTCTTCTACATTTTTGCGACTGGCTTTAGTAAGGGTCTGGGTGGGAGCACTGCTGGGAAGGTCTAATTTTGTTCTAAAACACAGTTTACAGTACACCTAGCTTGAGGGGAAAGATCCGCTAAATTAATTTGCCCATACTTATTTATCCTTCAAAAGGTGACTCAGACAGAGTACGCACTTTCAAAAATATTGTACTGTCTATTAGGAAAATCAAAGTGTGACTTTTTGCACTACACAGCGTACATACCTTATATTTATTTATCAGTGGTGTTGTAATATTATATCACTTCCTGTTTTTCGTTCAATAATTACAGGCCGGGTTTCAGTCTGTGCAATGGAGAAAAAAGGATGGAGTCAGGCTTCACATTAGCGAGCCGCAATTCAGCATCCGCCAGGAAGGCAGTGGACAGGGTGTCTTCTGGTCACCAACATTGATGGACGAAGCGTCAGCTGGAATGGAGGAGTGCCGCTAATAAGAGGAATTGTTTGCTGCATGCAACTTACTTACCAAATTCAACAGGACAACTACAACAATACAGATACAGTATCCATTCTTTTCTTCTATGAGTGTGTGTGACTGCATTTCTTGGATCTCTCTCTACTTCTACATTGATCCCTACTACAGGGGGCGTGGCCAAGATGGCGGAGTAGCAGGACGCGACTTCGGCGATCTCCTCCGACCCAGGCCCCTAAACAGCCTAGTTGCCGACGATCTCCCCCCCGCTGCTATCTAACGGCGGCGGAAGGGGTGGGGGACATACACGCCTGCTTCCGAGGAAAATCGGTGTGCTGGACGGCATACACAGCGCGCTTTGGCCGAAAGCCGGAATCAACGGAGGTCGTGGCCTCGACCGGAAGTGCTGCTGGGCCCGCCTTGTGGGACTACTTGAGCCCGGAGTGCCGAGCGGAGGCCCTGGACTGCTTGGTGCGGCCCTGACTGGTCGGGCCACTGCTACAGCGCGACCCTGCGGGGCACAGTGTGCATACTGGGGCATGCAAAGTGGTGTGCCTGTTCGAGCCCGGAGGCGTGGCAAGGCCGAGTCGCGGCCGCAAGGACAACGCGAGGGGCGCTGAGCGAGGCCGCAGGCCTGAACAGCCCGAAACCGAGTGCGGAGACGACCCCCCCGCGGAGACTGGTGAGGAGCGGTGGTGTACCCGGCGGAAGGGAGCTTACTCGAGTCTGGCTGCGTCCCTCGCTGCTGGCGACGCCGCCGACCCCTACAGGGCTTTATCCTTCCCCACGGAGGGCCGGAGGAGTGCTGGCCGGGGTCTGCCGGTGACTGTGCCCGGTGAAGAGAGGCGAGAGGCCCAAGGAGGGAGCCATCCAGGCGGGAGTCTGTGCTTCCTGGTGGTTGCTGTCCCGGGGGTCGGCTGTCTGGGGTGCGCCTGCTTGACTGCGGGGACCAGAGGACCGTGGGCCTAGGTGCAGTGGTGAGAGGCCGGAGCGGAGAGGTGTGCTCCCATCCCCCCAGCCGGATGGCCTGTCAGCGGGGGACTCTTTTTGCTCCGCCCGGCAGCAGTGGATGAGCCCGGGGCTCCAGAAGGCAGCGGGGTCTGGCAGCGAAGGTGGGGTCAGCTCTGTGTGATCCCCCTTAGTGTTCCTGGGAGGGTCGGAGAGCTGATAGGCCCCACTTACCGGAGGACTACGCCAGGCCTCTTGAGCGGTCAGCAGTGGGCCCAACCTGACCTGGGGCCACGTTGGGTTGCCGAGGGCGAGGACACGATCCCGGCTGGCTCATACAGGAGTTTGTGACTTTGGGGCGGCCCTGGTGGCGATTGGAATGCATGGAGACGGCCCTGCGCACTGAAGCAGGGGTGCCATGCTCCGGGAAGCCCGGCTGACTTTCGTGGCTTGAGGTCGTGCCTGGATTGGCGCGCTCGGCTGGGTTCCTGGGGAACATATAGCCCAGAAAGGGGAGGACAGCGCCCGGAGGTGTCGACGTGCAGAAGACTTAGATTACCGGACCTGCTCGGCTAGTTGGCGGCTCAGCTATGCACTACATGCGGATTTCACTTGTGGGGACTGGGAAACGCCGTCCAATGGCTGGTAACAAAGGGACTAGGAAGGGTGACCGCACACTGCCGGAAATGCTGAGCAGGGGCGCCGCACGACAGGATCGCGGACAACACTCCCCGGGACAGTCAAGCAGCTCCCAGGGAGCGAGCGGAGGGGAGCCGCCAGTCACCAGGTCCTTCCTTGAATCGCTCTTCAGCTCTCTCCGCGAGGACTTTCAGGCGCTCAAGCAGGAGGTGGCGGGGGAGGTGCGAGAGGTGCGGTGAGAGGTTGATGGCCCTGGGAGAAAGGGTGACCTCCGTGGAAGAGGCTGGCCATGCCCGGGACGAGGAATTCGCGCAGCTCCAGCAGGAGATGATCAGGCTCAGAGACCAACAAATCGATCTCCAATCGCACGTGGAGGATTTGGAGAACCGCTCCCGGAGAAACAACATCCGGGTCCGGGGTGTTCCTCTCGGAGAGGAAGGGGAGGATGCGGCAGGCTACCTGCAAGATCTGTTCAGGGATATCCTGGATGAACCAACTGACTTTTCTATCAGGATTGACAGGGCACATAGAGTGGGCCCGCGGCGCAGGTCCCCGGCGCCCCCCCGACCTCCTGGCCTACCTGCCGGATTACACCCTGAAAGAAAGAATCCTCCGGGTAGCTCGCACTAAATCCTCGTTGGAGTTCAGGAATCATAGGGTAGCCCTCTTTCAAGACCTCTCAGTGGTCACCCTACAGAAACGCAAGTCCTTCAAAATTGCGACTGACTTTTTGCGGGAACATGACACTCAATACTCTTGGGGTCACCCTTTCCGCCTCATCTTCCGCTGGAACAGAACATTGCATCAGCTGCGCTCTCTCCAGGACACCTGTGCTGTACTGGGCATCACAGCGACCGACGAAGACGCTCCCACTCCACGTCGCCGCCGAGTCACCAGGGATGGCTGGCAATCGGTCCCTGGCCGCAGGCATTCGACTTCTTCGGTGAGACCTGACTCGCCTACTATCCGAGCTGAAATGGATAGTACTGTGAGAGGGGTCGCTAGAGAAACGGCGACTGGAGAGGTTGCTTTGACCGCCTAGACATTCTCCGGGGGGAGATCAACATCGCTTTTTCCGAGCTGCAGGTTTGGGGGCCTGGGGGGGTAGGGGGGGAGTTGTGGCTGGACGTCCACTTTTGAGACTTTCCATAGACTTGCCTGTTTGGGCCGGGCTTGGACAATGGTTCCTTTGACTCCATTTTGGGGAGGATGGGGACGGAGTTCTGGGGGTAAAGGGGGTTGTGTTGGGGTGTTGGGGAACCGGGAGGGGTTGTGGGAGTTGGGAGTGGGGGAAGGGGTTGTCCAGTGCGCTGCGCTAGGATTTGTTGCTTTGCCTGTTTTTCTCCACCTTGACCTGATCAGCGAAGGAGGGGAGGCGAGTGTGGGGGTGGAGAGGGGAGCTGGCTGGTGTGTGGGGGAAGGCACGGTCACATTAGGGCTCACGGCTGGTGCTAGGATGCTCGGCGTAAGGGGGAGCGGCTTTGTTTATTGTTTTTGGCTGATTGCTTTGTTGCTTGAGTTGGGGGGGTACACACGCCCGCTACGACCCTCACGCAGGACGCTAACGCCTTTACATACACTTTCCATTATGCCTCCTCACACTTTTAAAGTCGTGACCTTGAATGTTCGGGCCTGAACAATCCCGTTAAGCGGCGGGCAGTGCTCTCCCTGTTAGAAAATGCTCAAGCGGACATATGCCTCCGTCAAGAAGCACACTTATTACCGCAGGACACACATAGGTTACACTCTCATAAATTTCCGACGCAGTTTTTTTCCTCCGGTACTACCAAGACAGCCGGAGTGGCGATTCTGGTGGCTCGACACTTTAGAGGCGAACACATCCACAAATTTGCAGAAATAAAAGGGAGGTTACTGGCGCACAGGTTCAAGGTAGGGGGAATTACATTCACGATAGGTTCCCTTTATAGTCCCAATGACAAACAGGAGCGGTTCTTACAATCTGCGGTAGAAGAGATCACTGCCTCACCGGACAGGCATATTATCCTCGGGGGAGACCTTAATATGGTCTTTGATTCGGTTGTAGACAGATCAGCGCAGCGCTCCCCGCAAGTCGGGGAATTTTCAGCTGGTTGTAGAGCTAGGCTTGTGGAGATGGACCTCCTGGACCTCTGGCGTCACATGCATCCCGTAGATAGGGACTACTCGTACTATTCCCATGCGCATAAGACCTATGCGAGGCTTGATCATCTTCTGGTCACCTCACCAGTGCAGGCTCTTGCGTCCGCCGTGGACATGGGGGTAATTTCCCTGTCGGATCACGCTCCGGTTGAGGCCTCTTTTTGCCTGCCCCCATCTGCCTCTCCGGCGAGGACTTGGCGCCTCCGGGATACCCTGCTACATAGGAAAACTGTGACGGACCGTATTGAGCAGGTGCTCCGTGAATATTTGGCTCACAATGACAACACAGATACCACCCGGGCCACGCAATGGGCGGCTTTGAAGGCTGTCGTCAGGGGGGAGTTCTTGTCGATTTCCGCGGCCGAAAACAAGGAGCGCAGGATAAAGAGGGTTGAGCTTCCTGACAGAGTCCGGGAGCTGGAGTTGATTCACCGTAGGACAGGGGCGCCAAGAATTTGGCGGCAGCTTAAAGAAGCAAGGAAACTCCTTGCCGCCCTGGATGTGGACCGAGCGGAATATGCGGCCCTCCGACTGCGCCATGCCTTTTATACTGGGGGGGATCGTTGTGTCAAACTTTTGGCCAATAGACTCCGGGCCACTAGGCAGAGTCAGTTAGTGAAAGAACTCTCTGACCCCGCGGGCATTGCAGTGACGGACGACGCCCGTATCTCGGCCGTGTTCCGAGGGTTCTATGAAACCCTTTACGCCGGCGACCCGTCGGATGTGCCGGCTATGACCTCCTATTTGGACTCGGTCACCCTGCCCTCCTTGGAGCCTTTGCAGGCGGACCACCTGAACAGGGATATTACCATAGAGGAAGTGGTGTCGGCCATTGCCAGACTCAAACACGGCAAAGCACCGGGCCCGGATGGATATTCTGCCCTCTTCTATAAGACATTTTGCAAGTCATTGGCCCCAGTCCTCACCCGCCTTTTCAACTCTTTCGCGGAACCTGGTGCCATCCCGCCTGACCCCCTGAGGGCCTCTATTACTGTCATCCCCAAACCAGGGAGAGATCTTAAATACTGTGGGTCCTACAGACCGATATCCCTCTTGAATGTGGATCTGAAACTCTATACTGGGATTCTGGCCAGTCGTTTGGCACCCCACTTGCCCGGCCTTATTGACCCGGATCAGGCGGGTTTTGTCCCAGAGCGGCAGACAGTGGATAATACAAAGCGGGTGGTCTATCTGCTGGAAAAGGCTTCTCGGATTCCGGGTGAAAGGATGATGCTCACGGTTGACGCAGAGAAGGCGTTTGACCGCGTACATTGGCCCTTCTTAGAGCAGGTACTTGTGAAGGCGGGTATTGGGGAAAGGTTTCGCACTATGATTCTCAACTGCTACAGGGAACCTTCAGCAGTGGTCCGGGTAAACGGTCATACCTCCGCAGCCTTAACCAGTGAGAGAGGCACCAGGCAAGGCTGCCCACTCTCACCCTTGCTCTTTGCTCTATACATGGAACCGTTCGCCCAAAGGGTGCGGACGCGACCAGCAGTAGAGGGGATACGGATGGGTGGATTTACCCATACAATTAGTCTCTACACTGACGATGTCATCTTCATGTTGGATACACCCCGGATAGCACTGCCGGCCTGTATGGAAGAACTGGGAGCGTTCGGTTTGGTCTCGTGCTTTAAGGTGAATATGGGGAAGTCAGTAGCTTTGGATATCTCCCTGGCGCCTGACACCAAGGCGTTCCTGCAGAACAGGTTCCCGTTACTTTGGTCCTCAGAGGCGATACCATATTTGGGGATTCAGATAGCTCCTACGCTGCCAGCCATGGTCTCGGCTAATTACTTAGCCCTGGGAGTTAAGATCAGGAACGAAATAGGCCGCTGGAATCGCGGCATCCTCTCCTGGTTGGGTAGGATTGCTGCCGTTAAGATGACGATCTTGCCGCAGGTGCTCTACTTATTTAGGGCCCTGCCGCTTCAACCACCAAAGGGATGGATACAACAGCTACAATCAGATGTAGCCCATTTCATTTGTAAGGGAAAAAGCCTAGGTTACGCAGGACCCTCTCCCTTTTGTCTCCTGACGCTGGAGGTCTGGGCATTCCCGACTTCCGTAAATACTTTCAAGGACGCAATTGAGGTATTTAGTCGAATGGTGCAGGTGGGAGTCAGACAAGCACTGGCTTTTCCAGGACCAGGCGGTGGCGGGGCGGCCTCTGCAGGAGATACCGTTCCTACATCGGTCCCATCGGCCTAAGAATCTCTACGCCTCTTTTATTACTAGGGTGCCTTTGCGGGTTTGGAACGCAACTTACCTTCGGTATGACCTCACCACATTCCCTTCGCCGCTCTCGCCGCTGGTGGATAACCCTGCCTTCACTCCCGGAATGGAAAAAGGAGCCTTTACACATTGGCGGCAGGTAGGGTGCAGAGCATTATGTCACCTGTATGGCCCCGAGGGGGGTCATCCCGTTCACACAATTTCGACAGGAATTCTCACTCCCCGAAACCGAGAGACACCGTTATATGCAGGTCCGGCATTGGGCTCTTCAGTCGCAGGTGAGGGACGTGGCGGATAGGATGCTTTCGCCGTGCGAGAGATGGCTATTGTCCCGTACGTCAGACTCGAAACTAATCTCGGACAACTGCCCTCAACACACTTTCATAACCCCGGGAGGGCTAGATGGGAACGGGAACTTGGGAGGACATTGAGCCCCAAGGAATGGGACCGCATCTCTTATAGGGCGCGCCACTCTGCATATCACATGGGCCTCACTGATACCTTCACCAAAGTATCCACATACTGGTACTACACGCCTGAGCGGATCCATGAGTTCGACCATAGTAAGACAGACACATGCTGGCGGGGGTGCGGACATAGGGGTACACTCACGCACATCCTATGGGATTGTCCTCTCTTAACTGGATACTGGAAGGAAGTGCTGGACAAAATTGACTCTCATTTTGGCATTGAGCTCCCGCGCTTCCCGGCATATACCCTGCTAGGACTCCCTAATTATTTAATGTATCCCCTCAGGTCTAGAAGAGGCAGGCAGATCGCCATCGCCCTTGGCTCTGCAGTTCAGAACATCTTGATATACTGGCGCACAGACACAACGCCCATGGACACGGGCTGGCTCCACAGACTGTGGCATGTGCTGGGTATGGAGAAACTATCTCTGGTGGTGGCTGGGGACATAGCGCAATTTAATGAACTGTGGCAACCATTTCACTCTCTACTGCTCACAGAGTTCAAGGAGCTCACCTGTCCGAGATACCTCCGCCTCCTGCGGCTTACGAGCCCGTTGGCGCCAGATCAGTGAGTGGGGTGAAGCCCTCTTTCCCAATCACCTATAGCCTTGGAGTATAGGTTGCATGTTAGTAGCACTGGACAGGGGGTGGGTGGGGGGGGAGTTGGGCTGGGCAATTGAACGTTGGGGCGGGGGGTGGCGTTTGTATTAAAATGTTGTGTCATGCCAGACTTATGCACCTTTTCATTTGCTGATCCTATGCTGCTGTGTATTTGTTTTGGTGTGTCACGCTGAATAAAATACTTTAAACCTAAATTGATCCCTACAGCCATTCTATAGGTTTTACTTCGGCTATTTTTTAAACCTAATTTAATGTAGCTCTGTACTGTCGCATTCTGTCATTCACGGTTGTCGAATGTACTACTTACTTTTCAGTAACAATGCATTCAGTAGTGCATGCACTTCCTTTATGTCACGTAAAAGATTTATGGTTAGCTTTGTACCCAAAAATGTCTTTATGTTCAATTATTGTTTGTCCATGCTGTGCTTTTTTTTTCTCTCAACAAAACCTACCCAAAAAGAAACCCCCATTCCCATCCATTTTACAAACCCTAACCCTCTTCCCCCGGGCTGTGTGGTTTTGCTTGATGTGTAACTAAATGACATCAATAATTCCACACACTTGCTGGGGAGGATAAGGTCATAGCAACAGGCTGGTGAAGGAATCCGAGGATATATTCTAGATTTACTCAGCTTCAGTACTATTTCTTGTAGTATTAGCCAATGTCAAAAATCCAACACAAGTACAAGTTATACTATCAATACTTTACCATTTGTTAGGCTACATTGTGGCACTGTTCTAGTGTACTGTCACCTGCTATATTCTCTATCGTACCGTTGTAATGCTACAGTAAGGACAAACCAGGTTTCATTTTCTTTTTTTCCATAGGCATGCAACTGCCACTGTGTCACACCACTAGTACCACCGCAATGAGGAGGAAATTTCATCCGCCCTGGATTGCCAACCTTAATCGCCATTTCCCGTGGAGCCAGCCCTGGGCCTAGCCCTACTTTCAAACACAAATTACAGGTAAGATAAGCGTTTGGTTGGAGGTAGTATAATGGAGTATTAGGAGAGACGAGAGATTGACGGTAGTACTACTAAAGACCTAGGACTATTCAGGAAAACAAACTTACTGTTAAACCCCCACCCACCAGACTCAAAAGCAGTAAAAAACAGGTATGGTCAGATAAAGTTTCAAAAAGTATATTTTTAAAGCCCTAACAAAATAATCTCCCGCAAGACCCTCCCTAACCCCAACGATTGTCCTTCAAAAGTCCCAAAAAAAAACAACTCCCAATTCCCACCCCCCAAAAGTCTCTAAAAAAGGGGCAAGGGACACTACGGCAGGGTGCTGTTGACTTTAGTGGCCAGGGCATCATGCTTCTTGCGGAGGGTGGCATGGTCAAAGCGGAGGCCCTCCACCAAGTTCTTATAGCTTAGGACCTCCTGCTCCAGGTAGGACGCTCTGAGGCATAAGCGGCGTTGGCGTGCCTTGCAAATCCTGTGGGGGGCAGCTGCTGTCTTTGCTGCTCGGCGGTGGCGTTTGGCTTTGGCTCCATACCGCTGGAGCACTGCGCTGGCTGGCAGCCCGTGGGGGCACGGAGGAGGATGCAGCTGTCCCAGTGGATGTTGTTGTTGTTCCTGTAGACTGCGTCTCCTCCTCCTCCAGGGCCACCAGCCGCCGATATTCGGCGACAGTGGCATCCAGCCTCCGTTGCCGGGCCATTCGAGCCAGCTCCCTCCTCCTTGATGGTGTCTTTGATTTGGAAGGAGCAACTATATGAAGAAAGAAAGACATAGTCTGTAACCAATGCTCCTTAAGATTAACACAAAATGATTGAGCAGAAAGTTGTGTCACAGTACAAGTAGCAAATTGAAAGCACAGTACATACCTATTGAGGACAGTATCTATGTAACCTCTGACTTCTTCATCCTTGCTCTAACATTAGTGGGAGTTTAAGGAACAAATTCTACAAGCACTATGGACTTCCATTACAGTCGACTATGACAGTACACCAGTCTTATTCTTCTTCTTCTCTCTTGTTTAGGAAAATTGGTACATTATCTTATGCAAGCTGGCATAATGCAAGCGCAGTGAACTTGCACCCGAGAAAAACAGACGCACACCATGATGAGTGAGACAGACTTGCGTTACTGTACCGGTCCAGTACATGCAGGTGGTGAAGCTCTTACTTTTCTATTACGGGTGGCACTGAGAATACTCTGTTAAAAGGGCTACTGCTTAATTAATTTAGCTTTCACCCTATAGTGCAAATGAGTATTAGAAAAGGAAAATGAAGAAGCTAAATAATCTGATTATCTATCACTTCACATGGGATGTATTTGATGACATATGGGATGACTTTAGGTGCTTTGCTTATTATTGAGTAAACAGTGATACACCCACACATGAATGACGTACTACTACTAAACTAAGGTTATTAAGAGAGGTAGGGAGTGTCCACCGTAATAACCGGATATATGCTGTGCTTGCAGTTGCAATACAAACTACTGCTACTATTCATGGTAGTATTTGGACAAAATTACAACTTCTTTTCCTTGCCTTTCCTACACTGGAACGGACGTGCGGGTGCGGTGTTACATGCTCTTCAAAGTAACACTTAGTTCATCCAGTGACCGTCTACTCTCTCTAGATACACATATGCTATCTAAGAGTCAGATAGTACCATGATCCAGGCATCCATCCATTCAAAGTATATGCACACATACAGTTTCTGTTTCACCCACCCTGGCTGTTCTCCTGCCACCCATCCTTGCTTCATCATTCACCCAGCCATGCACCATACCATATTCTTTCCTTCCCAGCCACCTCGGGGACCAAGCAAACAAATATCATTCTTCTTTGCCAGTCATCATTACATTTCTCGTCCTTCCACACTTACTTACACTCTTCTTTCGCTTTTCGTTCATCCCATCCATCAAGTTCATCTCAGATCTGATTGGGATTCTTCTCGCCAAAAACTTCACACCTAAGTCGAAGTACATTTAGAGGAGGCCACTACCTGGTTGATTTATAATACACCCGTGCAGAAAGCACACTCTGCAGTCTTTAATCTCAATAAGTAAGGAATAAATAGCTTACCTCTGCCCGCCACCACCGTGTTATCCCTCACAGAATTGTCCGGCACTTCCACCGCCTCCTCCCCAGAGTTGTTCCCCTCGTCCAATGCCACCACCTCCGCGCTGGCCCCGCCTCCAGATGTTCCACCTACAAAGTACATTTAATAATGTTAGAATACACCACTCACTACTATATAATATTTGGTCTAGGAGGAAGAAAGAAATGTGAAAAAAACAGAATACAATTTAATAATTTGTGACTGTCTACTCTAAAGTAAAAATGTCCCTTTTTCCAGGGAAGGCTGTTGTCTTGCTGCACTTTTTGGCACAACTGATGAATGCTTTCTTTTTATTTTTAACACGCACCACTTTTTCTCCTAACATACAGAAGCTTGACTTCTAAGAACACGAGCAGGATCAAGTTCAAATCAGGTGAGAGCTCGGCTCGACCACAAGAAATGTGTCCAATTAATCGTCAGCACTAAGCACTTTTCCATTTTCAGTTAAACGTTTACTTTTATGACAAACTTGATTTTAATAAATGTGTTTACTTTTAATAAAGCTTTTAAACTTAAATAGACTCTGTGGTTTTTGGTCCTCCAGGCTAGAGTGGATGAGCTAAAGGTTTTGGAATTTTTGCAAGCATGAGTCCGTGCCTCTGACATCATTGGGGATCAATCATCGGTGACTTTGGGAGCTAAATGACTCTGCCACACTATCAAGTCAGTAAGGAGATTGGGGGTTCAACTACAAAGTCTGTTATCACTGAGGTATGTGGAAAGTCTAACAGCACCTATTATAATTGATAAGCTAAGCAATGCATTATTTAGTGCCCATAGTTCTGTTTGTGCAGATTTGTCCCTGCAACAGTAGTAGAATGGATTGTCCTACTATCCAAACCAAAAGTAAAGTAGTATCTTATTCTTTCTTGGTGATCATTCACCTTTTTATTGTTGGCAATTGTCAAAGCATAAACATTTAGGAGACTTGAAAAGACATTATGGACAATCCCAGAGGACTGCACTCAGTGCATAGAGCTATTGCTGACTAGAATGGGAGTCCAATGGAATTGCCAAATGTGCAATCTTAGTTAGCTACACAGACAGACTAATAAGAATAATCTAGTAATACCACAGGGAGTCATAGTCGAGGCAGGATAAGAATTTAGATTCAGTCTACAAGAAGATCAAAGGAGATTTAGAAAAAATCGAATGAGGAACGCTAGGAAAAAATAAGTACTCTATATTAAAATTAAAACTTACTGGGGCCAGCAAAGGAGCCCTCGCCTGCCCGATCCTGGCCTGCATCCTGAACAGCACCCTCCTCCTCCTCCTGTGTCCTCTTGCCCCTAGGGGGAGCTGATGTGGAACATGAAAGAAAGAAAGGACTGAAAACATGGATGATATTTGTCAACCAAATCAAACATTTCAAAAGAACAATAACAAAATATTTTGGCGAAATAGCAAATAGACAACTATTCCACGGGAGATATTATTGACCGATCTCATGTGGTCTACTACGTTATTAGTATTGCTTGATTTGCGGACCGTCGAATTGGAAACTTCTTATGTAACTCACTAAACAAAGTACTAAAAAGGTTTGCCTAGGATTGGCAGGCAGAAGTCCGCAGCACGCGAAGTGACAGACAAAGTCCATCGTGTTTGCAGATCAGCGACAACACTAAAGTTACCTACTACATTAACCAGTCATTAAAATACTCAAACTATCAATCCACCACCACTATTTCTTCTTATCGCCATGTGTACAAAGGAAGGACTGGACTTGAGTCTGTAGGGGCTGATTTAGAAGCCCCTTGCGGCTCTTTTGCTCCATGGTTGCATGACTTTTGTGACGCAGCGGCAGAACAAAAGAGGCGCAATGGTGCGGCGTATATTAACAACGTGACGCATATGGGAGATGCACCCGTTGTAAAGCCCTGCGCCATCAGGGGGCGTTCCGGCGCAAGGGAGGGCGTTCCTGCGTAGGAACGCATACTAAAAGTGGCTGAGGGAAATCTACAAGATTTCAATCACTCACTTTAACGACAATGATGCGTGACTCAAACCCTGCGCCTGCTTGAAGCAGACGTACGGCTTGACGCAGCATTGGGGAGATAGGGCACCCCAGAGCATTGATGGAGCTGCGCCATCGTTGCAACGCAACTCCAGCCTTTACGACACAGATGAGTAACGCTTTGGTGACGTTTTGGGCCCATGGTGCGCCGCATTGTAAATACGGTGCACCATGGGTGGTGGTGGCGTGGCGCACAATTACTGGCGCATCCCTGCTACTTTGCAGGGATGCGCCGGTAATTAAAAATCTAAACTTTAGGGGTAGATTTATGTTAACTGGCGCATCCCCAGGGATGCGCCAGTTAACCTGCGCCACAGTGCGCCACAGCTCCGCCACCCATGCTGCGCCGCATTCATAATGCGGCGCACTGAGGTTCCGTGGCAATTGTAAGTGGTGTTTTCGACTCGCACGAATATGGTCGAGTCTGGTATCTACGAACCGCAAATGACGAGTTTAGTAAGTGTGTGTAGTTTCGCTGTGCTAACTTAAACCGTTCGTTTGTTACGTGGGTTTTTCATCTGTACCCACGGGTTCCATCTTAGATACGGCATCCATTTTGTTTCTTGCCCTCAAGTAGCCAGCGAACGGACGTTGCCCGCTTCGCGACCCTGGGATTCCCAAGATATCTGCGGAAGACACATGTCCTTTAAAAGTGTCTTTATGGTGAGGGGGATGATACTGTAAGGCAGATGGCCCCGCTCGAGGCTCATCTCGCCGTGCCGGTTTATTGTCTCAGCCGTGCATCTCATTAGGCACGTCCCTTTGATGCCTGTAGCTCGTGTTTCCTGATACCTCCCCTTTTACACCCTTTCCAATCTCCCCACTGTCTCCATCTTCCTCCACACCTGTTCTTGTTCCTTCTTCGATCTGTTTTACTGCTGATTGGAATGTACTAATGGTGGGAAGATGGGTTTTTACAGTTGGGAATCGCCAAATGTTTCCACACTTCTATTCCGGACCTTGAATGTATCAAAATGACCAAAGCGACCCCTCTCGGGGATAATTGTGGGAACCAAGTCGTAAACCTTTGTGTACCATGTAAACCTATGGGAGAATCGTGTATAAAAGGAGCGACCCACAGAACCAATTTGAAGCAGTCTCCCCGAACTACACTCGTTGTACTTCCTGTGACTTCTGTGTTTCCCTGCAGTAAATAAACCTTGGATCTTTGACGCCGAAGGAAGTGTCCCGTGTCTCTGTCATTCGTACGCCGGAGCAGGTTACCCACGAAGGTTTCAGGTGTTGTCCCCTGGCACCGCTGGGTCTTAAATAACCCAGTCCTTCAGTTGGCGCCCAACGTGGGGCTGCATCAGTGGTACCGGTCCAAGCCCGACGATCGTGAGGAACTTCGTGTGAAATCTCCGAGGGAAGGTGCACTCCGCTTCATCGATCCTGTTGTCGAAATAAGTGGCCCGAAGACTTTTCCCGCGAAGATTCCCGCCTCCGGACGGCTGCGACGGACTGCTGCCCTGACTGTAGACCTGTTTTGGCGCCTGGCGTAGACCTTGGTATAGCGAGACGATTGACGGGCCTTCCTGGTGACGCCATCGATCTTTGAGTTAAGTATTTGTGGGTCGCTCCCAGAGTTCTTGGTTGTGGTTGCTTAGTTGTTGCATGGTTCCATTGCATTTGTAGTTCTTGGTACTTTGTTGTGATATTTGACGTCTGCAGTCGCCAAAAACCGAGGGTTTTTGCTCTTTGCAGGGACTTGGTAAATCCCGTAACCCTTGATGTTTGTGAAACTCGACTAGTGTGCAAGATGCCTGGTTGCAGTACTTTGTTTAGTTGTTTCAGTCGTTGTGGTACGGATTCCCGGCTGGAGGACTCGTGTCCGATACCTCCGGTTGGAACTCCAACTTATGAGCTGTACAGCAAACACGGGCTAGGCCCGATTACTTTTAATGATTACTGGATCCGCTACACAAAGAAAGATGGTGCCCTTAGTTGGCCACCTCATGGTAGTTTTGAGACAACGATCTTAGATAATCTTGAGACTAAATTGTTTGAGAGAAAGTCAAGGCCGGCCATGTTTGATGCCTTTCGGTTGTGGCGTAAAGAAGCCCGACAAAAGGAGATCAGACAGACTAAACGTAATCAGAGAGATGGTGTTGCTACCATTGTAAAGAAAGCAGAGCAGTTTCAGCGTGATAAGGAGGTTAAGGAAAAGGAAGTGTTTGATGGGCTACAGCGTATGTCCATAGATAAGTGCTATCCTGCTTTGCCAACGGAGTCGGATAAGAAGGACGAATCAGTTGAGGATCCCCTAATGTCTTATCTTATGAAGTCGCCACCTCCGTACGTGCAGGGTACCGCAGCTCCTGTGGTCCCCCCTGTACCTGTTCCTCAGCCTGTTACTCAACCTGCACCCGTTCCTCCGACTGTTCCCGCTCCTTTGCCTATTGCTATTCCTACTGCTCCTCCGCTTCCACATACTCCTGCTCCCGCTACTGCTCCTGCTTTACTTACTCCTGTTGTTTCTTCTGTTTCTACCCCTTCTCTCGTTAGTCCCTTGTGCTATACTTCTCCGTCTACTCGTAGTCGTACTTCTCCTGTTGCGGCTAGTTTTTTCCATTCTCTCGGACCTGTTTTTGGGTCCGCTGGTTCAGATGGTCCTCAGAGACGTAGTCAGCTTCCCGGTAACAGGGAACGTGCTTCGCTATATAATATGGCGATGGGTTGGATGACGCACCCTCTTAGAAATCCTCCACGTGTTGTACTTGATACGTTCTGCCAATTCAATGAACCGACACAAAGATACGTGTTTGAAGAAATGTGCAAGGTACTGCGTGATCAGATATCGGCCGATGCACCTGACGAGGTGTTGACCGCTTTGTCTGATCTACAGCTTCAGTTCTCGAATGGACTGATAGTGGATACTAATGTTCGACGTGCTGTTGAACGGTTGTTATCTTTCCGTCCTGCTCCTATACCTCAAGCTTTGTTTGTTGAGGATGTTGAGAGGCAGTTAGATGTGTCCGGTCAGTTCCCTATGCGGGAAGTTCCACCAGTGTGGATGCCAGGTAATCCTGCAGCTCAACCTCCGATCTTGCCGTTCTTTCAGAGAGTATGGATACATCTCCCATGGAAACGATCAGAAGTTTTACAGGTGAAGCAATCTTTGCCTGACCCCCGCAAAAATCCTGCAGGGTATTATAAAGAATTATCACAGCTTGTAGACGCTACGGTAATGAATCTTGCCGATATCGATATGTTGTTCGGCAATATCGTACCGCAACCGGTATGGGCTAAGATTCGGCATGAAGATCACGCAAACGAATTAGGTGGCGATTGGGCTGCTCTTACTGCGGCCGATACGCGACAAGTTGGCGGGGCTAAGCCTGAACAACTCATTACTGCTCTCCCTCAGAGAATAATTACGCTAATGAAAACTCTTATGCCAGCTATGAGGGTGAACTGGGACAAATTGTCAGCTTGTAAACAGAAAAAGGACGAGAGTGTCTCTGATTTCTTTACGAGATTTGAGGAGGCATTCATCGATCACAGTGGTCAGGATATGAGCACTGAGGGTGGTCAACGGTTGTTCGTGGACAAATTTGTCTCTAACTTATTACCCGATTTGAGCAATAAATTGAAAAATTCTGAGAGTGCGTGGGCCGTTTCTACCTCGGCTCAAATATTGGCTACGGCACAGTATTATGAGAACAGAGAAAAAGAGGAGAACGACCGCGCTGATAAAAAGACGAAGGAACTCAAAACTAAAGTGTTGTTACAGCAGGCGTATCCCCCGCGCTCGAATCAGAATGCTTCGCAGCAAAATAGACCGCAGTCGCAATCAAATAGGTCACAACCTCGAAATGACTCCTCTTCCCAAAGATCTTCGTTAGGGTACAATCAGTGTGCCTATTGTAGACAGGAGGGTCATTTAAAATTCAACTGTCCTGTTCTAAACGATCGTAATAGTGGTAACTCATCTAGAGGAGGTCGTGGTGGTTCTCAGCAGGCACCACGTGGTAGAGGTCGCGGTGTTCAAAATGACCGTTCGGATAACTCATCAAATTCCGATAATTGCTTTGATCAACGTGGATCGTCGCAAGGACGATCTGCGCAGTACAACGTAGACGATTATTACGTCGATCAGGGAACTGACGACAGCAATTACTAGGACAGCCATAGACAAGGAGAGGGAGTGGTATCAGTTCCGGTTGATCAGAGAGGGCCTTACGTCGCAGTTGCTACATCGGGCGTCGTTGAGCCTTTTCTGTTGGACACTGGTGCAGCGAAAAGTTCCATAATGCATTCGAAACTCCCTGGCGCACCTTTGTCTGGCTTAACAAATGTTTCCGTTGGATTCTCTGGCGCCCCCGTTAGCAATCCAGTTTCACGCCCTTTGCCCCTTACAATTGGGCCTCGTGAGCTTCAAGCTCCGTTGATTTTAACTACGGGTTGTGGTGAAAATCTTTTGGGCCTGGATTTGCTAAAACGTTTGTGTGCAACTCTGTATTGTTCTCCTGCGGGTGTAAAGCTTACTTTAGGAGAGAGGGTTGTCTCTCCTATGTACTTGTCTCTCGATAAGCTTCCACCGGAATTGAGTTCTCTTCCTGCATCTCTGTGGGCAACAGGTCCCAATGATGTGGGCCTGCTTGACATCTCCCCTTATGTTGTTCAGTTGAAATCTAATGTGCGGTTGCCACGTATTCCCCAGTATCGAATCTCTCTTGATGGTGAACGAGCATTGTTAGCGATATATGATTTGATCGAGAAAGATGTTATTGAAGGAACACGGGGAAACGTGTGCAACAGCCCTGTACTGCCCATTCTAAAACGTACCGATCCTTCGAAACCACCTGTTTATCGTTTTGTTATCGATTTACGGGAGGTAAATAAAATTGTGATTCCTCAGTTTCCTGTTGTGCCTGACATCACGGCGCTACTGACTCTGATTCCAGCTTCTGCATCTTGGTTTTCGGTGATCGATTTGAAGAATGCGTTCTTCAGCATCCCGATTGCAGAAGAGAGTAGAGACCTTTTCGGTTTCTCTCTTGGTGGTCGCAGCTTCCGGTTTAAACGCGCTCCTCAGGGCTACTGTGAGAGTCCATCGATTTACAGTCAAGCCTTGAAGGGTCAACTGGATGCGTTTTCATTGCCGGCTGGTGCGGCCTTAATCCAGTATGTCGATGACTTATTGGTAGCCGCAGATACTCAGGACATTTGTAAAATTGCTACGGTGTCGTTGCTGCAACATCTCTGTGACTTACATCACAAGGTGTCACCTTCTAAACTCCAATATTGTTGTCAAGAAGTAACCTATCTAGGTCACTTATTGTCAAAGGAGGGAAGACGGTTGACCCCAGAGAGAATTGCAGCAATTGCGCGAATGGCTGTGCCAACAACCCAAAGAGATGTACGTGCCTTTCTAGGTATTACGTCGTATTGCAGGCAATGGATTCCAAATTTTTCATTGCTAGCGAAACCATTGGTGGCTCTTACGTGCAAGGATGTTTCAACTCCTTTACCATGGACGGAAGAATGTCAGAAAAGTTTTTCTGAATTACGTGACTCATTGTGTTCGGCTCCTGTGTTAGGTACTCCTGACTATAGTAAGCCGTTTACACTATATGTTCACGAGAGGGAAGGTTGTGCTTTGAGTGTCTTAACACAACCTTTTGGTGGTAAGCAACGTCCATGTGCATATTTTTCCTCGACCTTGGACCCGGTAGCTAGAGCATTGCCGAGTTGTTTGAGGGCAACAGCGGCAGCTGCGGTGTCCATCCGACAATCAGCAGGATTGGTCATGGATAATATGCTTACGGTGATGGTTCCGCATGCAGTCGATACTCTTTTGAATCGTACGAAAACTCAGCACTTGACGAGTGCGAGGTTGTCTGGGTACGAGTTGACGCTGTTGGCAAGCCACATTCAGATAAAACGTTGTAATGTCCTGAATCCGGCAACTTTGTTACCCATTAGCACAGAGTCAGATGAAATAGCAGCCCATGACTGCTATCTGAGAACTGAGGAGGAAACAAAAGGTCGAGTGGACCTTAAAAACACTCCTTTGGAAAATCCAGACGGAACATTGTATGTGGATGGTTCATGTTTTAAATTGCCGAATGGTGATGTGACTACTGCGTATGCTGTTGTGACTTTGAATACTGTTGTGGAAACTGCGAGATTGAATCAGAACTCTGCTCAGGCTGCAGAGCTGATCGCTCTAACTAGAGCGTGTGTGTTAGCGAAAGGGAAACGCGTGAATGTGTTTACCGACAGCCAATATGCTTTTGGTGTCGCCCATAGCTTTGGACGGTTGTGGAGAGAGAGAGGTTTTATGACATCGCATGGTACGAAGATTCAGCATGGACAGCTCGTGAATGATCTTTTGGATGCACTTACGTTGCCTAAGCAGGTAGCGATTGTTAAATGTAGTGCGCATCGTAAGGTGACGGATGACGTTGGTCGTGGTAATGCATTTGCGGATGAGATTGCTAAGGAGACTGCTCGGAATCTTAGCACTAGAATGTATGTGATGAGTTCGGTTAGGTGGCCTACAGAATCGAGTATGTGTGAGGACACTATCGAGAGTGTGAAAGCAATTCAGAATGAGGCCACCGAGACTGAAAAGACGAAGTGGAAAGAAAGTACGGGAAAGTTGGATGTGAATGGTTGTTGGGTTGATTTGTCGGAACATAAGAGATGGATGTTACCGGATGCGTATGTGCTGGCTGTTGTGACAATGGCGCATGGGTTAGCACATATTAGCGTGAAAGGTATTTGTAAGTTGCTGTACCCTGTGTGGAAGAATGATGGTATTACGAAATGTGCTGAACGATTGGTTAAGAATTGTATGGTATGTATGTTGTACAATCCTGGTAAGGGAACCCCAACTCCTCCTGGTAGTTTTGCTCCCCCTTCATGTCCCTTTGAGGTGATTCAATGAGACTTCATCCATATGGAGCGATGCAATAACCTGAAATACGTTTTAGTTGTGGTTTGCGCGTTCTCCCGATGGATTGAAGCCTATCCCCTCAAAGACAACACTGCTTTGTCTACTGCGAAAATCCTACTGAAGGAATACTTTCCTCGGTATGGAATGCCTCGGATTGTATGGTCGGATAACGGAAGTGAGTTTGTGGGGAGTGTGATGAAGAATGTGTGTAAGGGCCTTGGAATTAATCAAAAATTCCATAGCGCCAATCATCCCCAGTCAGCTGGTTTGGTTGAAGGGTATAATGGCACCCTTAAATTGAAACTAGCGAAGATTCAGGCTACGACTGGTCTTTCGTGGCCTGATGCTTTACCCTTAGCTTTGTTATCAACTAGGGCAACCGTACACTCCCGAGTAGGGCTTAGCCCCTACGAAATAGTGCTCGGTCGTCCTGCGAATGTGTGGGGGGTCCCTAGACCGGGTGTGTTCTCCAGTCTCGAATACCCAATGTTGATTGACTATCTTCATGATCTGACTGCTAAACTGAGGTTAATTCATCAACAGGTTTACGAAGCATTGCCGACGCAGACGGAGGGTCCAGGCCACCAGCTCCAGCCCGGAGACTGGGTGGTCACCAGAAATTTTTCCCGCAAGAAGAACTTGGAACCCCGGTTTACTGGACCCTACCAGGTCCTCCTTGCCACGAGAACTGCCGTTCGTTTAGAGGGCCGGAAAAATTGGGTGCATGCCACCCATACGAAGAAAGTTCCTATTCCTTTGCCGGCAGACTCGTGGGTGAGGAGGGGCATTGCTTTATCTGAATCTGAAGGATTGCCGGCGTTTGTACCTTTCAGTGACGCACAACCTGTCGGAGAATCCTCAGTGCAGCAGAAAGACACTGTTGAACATTTGTCATCAAAAGACTCGAGACCAGAACATTCGGCTGATCAACAGGACTTTGTTCCCTCATCGGATCCTTTGTTTGATGAACATACACGTCCTGGGAAAACTCGATACTTTTTGCGTTCCAGCACTAAGGACAAATAAAATAATACCGTTTTGCCCCTTGATAATTGCATTATCCCGTTTTCCACGAATCAGTCCGAACACCCGTATTATTGTAATTATTTTGTATATATATATATTGAGTTTCGTTCCATATGTGTTTTTCCTTCCACAGCTGAGAGACATTTTACGTATACATTGTGAATAAAGGCCGTAGGGCCGCGCGTGTACTTCCTTCTGGTTAGCAGGTCTTGACGCTAGGTTAAAGACCGTCGGTTCCTGGGAACTCCTAGGGATTGACTACTGCTACACAGAACGAAGTGCGTCAAGAAACGTTGCGGACGGTCATAGGGGATGGCGTTTTCGAAGCTGATGGACTTGGAAGAAGCTCAGGCGCAAAGGTTCAAGTTACAACAACTTACTCGTACCAAATGTTTTATGTTTCAAATATTCCTACTGCTTTTGATTGTTTCTGCACTATTGGCGGGTGGGGTGTATTACACGATGTCTTACTTCTTACCTTCTGCCATACCTACTCCTACTTCTGACCCTAGACTTACCTCCACTACATCTCCTCATTCTTTTCATATCTTACCCGAACACGAGCAGGCTAGACGTGCAGAATTCCGCAATAATTCTTTTATTCAGCTCCTTCACCAGCACCAGTTAGTGGTAAATACTACTAATTGTTGGGTGTGTGGGTTGATGCCACATACCACGGATAAGGGAATTCCATATTTAGTTTTACCGTACAGTTCCCAGGGTTCAGCTCGAGCATTCCAAACAATGTTTAGAAGCGCACTAGATTCTCACCCCAGTCGAGAGCCACGTTCTCCCTACCTTGGCCTTGGCTCGTACTATAAGCCTTTGTCAATAGCGATAGAAGATTTAGATAGAGATATCTATGAGCCGTCGCTCATCCCAGAGGAAGAGGTACAAGCCTATAGGGTCCTGAGTAAGGTTGAGTACAGTGCGCTCACGAGTGATAAACAGCTTAAAAGCTCACTTCCGATATGGGTCGTACCCCACATTGGTAATTTTTGTCTAATGGGTCGTGGCCGAAAATCGAAAGCCCGACTTGGAGAGAGTGCTTGCACCGAGAATTACATTCTGCCGATGGTCTCGTCCCCTGTGTTTCTGGCTGCCAAGGGTACGTACTTTGTCTGCCATGATCGTGCGTATGCATGGTTGCCCTCCGACTTTGCGGGCGCATGCTTTATCGCAAATTTGTTGCCTCCGACGTTCACTGTAGACGCAGATTATCACAAGACAAGAGTTGTGAGAGGCGTAATTAGCGAAGAGGATACTGCCGTTCAAGAGGCAGGAGACTTTTTCAAGGGTTTCCTCCCGTTTTGGGGGCCTATGGTTAATAGTAGGAACCTGAGACAGTTGACTCGAGTGGTAGAATCGACAGCTAATATTACTGCCAGTGCCCTTGGTAATATCACTACAGAACTTCAGGCGGATAGACTTATGACGTTACAAAACCGTATGGTTTTAGACGTGATCTTAGCGGATCGAGGTGGGGTATGTAAGGTGATCCATTCGAGCTGCTGTATTTTCATTCCGGATAACGCTCCGACTGTCTATCAAGCCATCTCAAAGTTGCATAAAATCTCTGAATCCATACACGTGGATGTAGGGGATTGGACGCTACTTGGGTGGTTTTGGGGCCTGATGTCGACTTGGGGTTGGAAGATTCTGATGATCATCGGAGTTGTTGTGGCGTTCCTGTTCACGTGTTGCCTTTGTGTGCAGTGTGGTCCTGCCTTATGTGGCCTCTGTGCTACAACGTGTATAAGACAGCCACCTGTTACCAAGGGGACTCGGTTGGACAGAGCTATGTTACAGCAACATCTAGATGGTCTGATGAATATCGAGTATGATTCCGACTAGTGCTTGCCTACATGAGGGCAAAAGGAGCGTCTGAGGTTCCGTGGCAATTGTAAGTGGTGTTTTCGACTCGCACGAATAATGTTGAGTCTGGTATCTACGAACCGCAAATGACGAGTTTAGTAAGTGTGTGTAGTTTCGCTGTGCTAACTTAAACCGTTCGTTTGTTACGTGGGTTTTTCATCTGTACCCACGGGTTCCATCTTAGATACGGCATCCATTTTGTTTCTTGCCCTCAAGTAGCCAGCGAACGGACGTTGCCCGCTTCGTGACCCTGGGATTCCCAAGATATCTGCGGAAGACACATGTCCTTTAAAAGTGTCTTTATGGCGAGGGGGATGATACTGTAAGGCAGATGGCCCCGCTCGAGGCTCATCTCGCCGTGCAGGTTTATTGTCTCAGCCGTGCATCTCATTAGGCACGTCCCTTTGATGCCTGTAGCTCGTGTTTCCTGATACCTCCCCTTTTACACCCTTTCCAATCTCCCCACTGTCTCCATCTTCCTCCACACCTGTTCTTGTTCCTTCTTCGATCTGTTTTACTGCTGATTGGAATGTACTAATGGTGGGAAGATGGGTTTTTACAGTTGGGAATCTCCAAATGTTTCCACACTTCTATTCCGGACCTTGAATGTATCAAAATGACCAAAGCGACCCCTCTCGGGGATAATTGTGGGAACCAAGTCGTAAACCTTTGTGTACCATGTAAACCTATGGGAGAATCGTGTATAAAAGGAGCGACCCACAGAACCAATTTGAAGCAGTCTCCCCGAACTACACTCGTTGTACTTCCTGTGACTTCTGTGTTTCCCTGCAGTAAATAAACCTTGGATCTTTGACGCCGAAGGAAGTGTCCCGTGTCTCTGTCATTCGTACGCCGGAGCAGGTTACCCACGAAGGTTTCAGGTGTTGTCCCCTGGCACCGCTGGGTCTTAAATAACCCAGTCCTTCAGTACCATGGTGCAAAAACGGCACAGATGCGTGACGCATCTGTGCCGGAAATGTGGTGCATTGCTGGAGTTGCGTCACAAGAGCGATGCAGCTCCAGCAAGGTTCGGGGGTGTCCCATCTACACAAGGCTGCGTCAAGACCTACGCCTGCTTCAAGCAGGCGCAGGGTTTTGACGCAGCATTGCCCTGAATGTGACTGAGTGAAATCTCATAGATTTCACTCAGCCACTTTCAGGAGGCGTTCCTGCGCAGGACCGCCCCCCCCTGCTCAGGAACGCCTCCTTATGGCGCAGTGCTTTACAACGTGACGCATCTCCTAGATGCGTCACATTGTAAATAGGGCGCATTGTTGGCGCCGTGGTTGCGTCAAATAAAGTGACACAATTGCGGCACAAAGAGGCGCAACAGCCTCATAAATCTTCCCCTTAGAGTCTAGCATTACGCAGTTCTTTAAACTACACTCATACATAATTTCACAGGCCAATGAAATGAACACAAAATCGAAAACAAATAAGCATAGTAGCAACACTACTGAGAAGGAGAGCAGTGTACCTGAAATGCACAGAAGATTTTGAAATATAATTTACCTACAATGTAATCAGCAGCATTATTGCTCTTGGTAAAAAACAAAAATTTGCAAGATAATAACACACAGAGCAGGAGAAAACAGAGTAGTAAAGAAATAGCTACTACTACTCACCAAGCCTGGGGATCTCAAGGCCAAGCAGGTCGAGCAGATCGCGTTCACGGTCCAGGACATCCGTCCAGCGGTGGGTGGCCTGGTTGTAGGTGCGCCAGACCCGAGAGTGGTGGTACATGGCCCGGCACACCTTCTCCCACCGCTTCCGGCGCTCCCGGATCCCGTACCCGGTACCGATCCTGCCGCCTGCCATGATGGTCCTGGGGAGGTGGCGCTGAACATAAAAAATGAGTGCGGCCACCTCCTCCGGGCTGAAGATCTCCCGGGGTGCGACTGTCTCCCCCCTCAAACGCCCGCACGGGAGCCGGGCACAGGGTGCGGGACCCTTCCCCTTCTCGGGATGCTTCCCGGCTCCCTTCACCATGGTCTGGGCGGAAAAGGAAGCTAAATAATAAAGAAAATAGAATAGGGAAGAGAAGAAAAGAGTTTAAAAAAGTAGTTTAAAATTAACCAAAAGTAGCAGTAAACACAAAAATATAGGGCTAGAAAAATAGAGGGATAGATAATAAGTAAAATAGATTAAAAAAAACTTCAAACAAGCAAAGGATGGCAGAGATTTAGAGAGGATACAAAAAGCATGCCCAGAACCATAGCAATGAATGAGAAACAAGATGGCCGCGCCCGTACACGACCGCGCGGGTAAGTTCGCGCGATATTTTCCTCGCGAACACCTGCGAAATTGTACTAGCGAGCCGCACACTTTGCGAGATTACACTTCGTGGCCGGAAACGGAAATACGTCATGCAAACAAGATGGCCGCGCCATTGAACGACCGCAAGGGTAACTTTGCGCCTTGCGCTACAAGCGGCTCGCTAAAACGCACAAAACCTTGCGAACTAACACGTCGCAAAAACATAAATCGCATATTCGCACGAATTCGCGGCTTTCGAATCTGATCTCGCGCAAGTTCGCGCCCCGCGAATCCCGCGAAATTGCAGAAAAACGAGTTTTGCAAAAGTGAAAGCACTCAGCAGGTGCAAGAGTTCAACCTCATCATTAGTAACCATTCCCTGTAGTGCTTCCTGACTGGGGCCCCTCCAGAGTTCAGTTGGTAGTTGCAACAATTGTATGACCCTGCTCTGACCCTCACAGCAGGCTCATAGAATAGCTACAAGTAGGCCACAAAGGTCCTGGAAAAAAAATTGCACTGCAACAGAAAGCAAATCACTGATAAGGAAGCTGGTGCCAGACCTGGAATTTTAAAACAGTGACACATTAATAAACTAACCCCAAATTAATTCATGTCAGTTGAAGCAGGGCAGGTGTGCTTGCTTTTCCCCCCCATAATCTACAGTAATGATGAACCAGAGGGTGGCATTGATGTAACAGAGGGTGGCATGGGTGAAACAGAGGGTGGCAGTGGTGAAACAGAGGGTGCTGGGAACCTGTGATGATGAACCAGACGTAGAAACAACATAGTTGCGAGCCGACAAGTAAGTTCACGATTGCGAACTGGTACCAAACCCTCGCGAACTGGCAGAAACCCTTGCGAACACAAAAAAAAAAAAATCCGCAAATTCGCGAGAATTTGCGGATTTTGCGGATTGCGAGTTCACAAATTCACAAAATTCGCGAACGCCAGATTCGCAAAATTTGCCCATGCTTAGAGAGGAGAGGAAGCAGGGCGTGTTATGTATTTTCTCTGGGTCCCCCCGAGGCTCTGACGGGGCGATTCTTTTTTTTTTTGTGCACGCCGTATACGCCGAAGCCGACCTGGACCTGGTGCCTGTAAGTTGGACTTTTCAGTTTCCTGCCTTCTGCAGACTTTTTTCTACGATAGCAGGGGTTTTGTTAATTTCAGAGATTTCCTGCTTCCACAAGTGCAGGGAAAACATGGATGGTTTTATGTGAAGGGGGCGGCCACATTTCATAGCCTGCTTGGCTCCGAGAGCTAGGCGCCGCACGACTGGCGGATAAACACGGGCAGGCTGATTAGACCCACTTCTGGAGCAGGGGCAGTGAACACAGACCATGTGAAATTCCCCAGAGTGTATCGTTATAGCTACCCCTTATTTGAGGAGCTGTTGGATTTTTTGCTAAAGGCTGGGGAGGTTCAGGTTCAGGATCACAAGAAAGTAGAAACCTGGAATAAGAACAAGGAAGAAGGCAATTCAAACATAAAAAGTTTTGATATTTGAGACGAATTTAATCTGTTTCCTGCCAGAGGGTGTTTGCGCCCTGGTCTCTTCTGTGATAGCAGGAAGAAGTTTTGTATGGAGACAGAAGGCGAAAGTGCAGTGGTTTGTGACCTCAGAGCTCCCGCATTAGAATTGTGCTTGGCAACTATACCGGTACTAGACCAAAGAAAGGTACATCAAACAAGAGTCACCCGCTATACATTAAGAAACCGGGCTGCTAATCTAACATCTGCTCCACAAAACTCACCAAACAAAACCCCATCCATTTCTCCACCTATAATTCAGGCTAAGCCTACTTCACATAGGGGGAAAGGGAAGGGGGGGCATCCCAGAGCAGATACTTCTCCTGGAAGAGGGAAAGGCTGGGGGAAAGCTGAAGCTAAAGCTGGCGCTTCTGCTTCAATGAGAGTAACACCGTCGCTGAAATCCTACTACAAGGTCCTCTCCTCTTCTATTTCTGAAAAGTCAAAAACAATGGCTGGAATCAGTACCGCGCCTACTCAAATCGAAACTGATGTAAATAACATCATGCCTACTCTGAGTAAAGCACAGGCGGATACGGCACCCGCTGCATTGAACACTGAGGATGAGCCATCTAAATCTGACCGCAAGACACAGATGTCATCATCACCAATAGTGGACACTGTTCACCCCGCAATTGAACTTTCCAATAGCTTTTCCGCCCTAGATATCCATGATGTTCATGATGATCAAGGGGAGCAGGATATAGCTGTGAGAGATCCGGGAGAACCGGGAGATTCCCAGAATGACCCATCTAACCAAGAGGATGTCGGCAGTACCCATAACCCAGAGAGCACAGGCCCAACTAATGGTGATTCATCTGCTAGTCAAACCCCTCCAACAGATCTACCTTGGGGTCTTTGGCAGCTATTCTATTGGGCCTGAAGGAGGACATAGGGAAGCATTTCTCCATATCAGAGTCGAATCAGATGGCCATTCAGGCCTCGTGTGAGGCTGTGGCCAAAAAGGTGGAGGAGGTTTCCTTAAGGACAGACGCCCTGGAAGCAGAGCTCCCCAAGATCAAAGAAGCAATTGCTGCTTCCTCAGATGCCATGGATAAATTAGCTCAACAAAATTCAGAAATGCAGGATGACCTTGAAAGACTTGAAAATCATTCAAGGAAGAATAATCAAAAATTCTTGAATGTGTCCGAGGATCTCGAGGGAAAAGATATAAAAAGGCGTTTATTGTTGCTGTCCTCAAAACTACTATCTTAAAGGACTCAATCGATGTTGATCAGGATTTATTGACGGACATCCAGAGAGTTCATCGGGATCCGTACAGAAGGAACCCTGCGAAGGAACGTCCCAGGAAGATCCTTGTCAACTTCTTGACATATTCAATCAAAGAGAGGATCCTTTCCCTGGCCCTTAAAGCTGGCTCAATAAGATCAACATCCTTTTCTACCCCCTTATCTTTCACAATACGATCTGATGTTTCTCACATTACCGCGTCCAAACAATGGGAGATGGGGAAGAGACTTACGATATTTAACTCATTAGGGGCGCGTGCCCAGCTTAGATTCCCCGCCTCACTCCACGTAATGTGGAATAATCACATGCACAACATTCGTCATGTAGAAGAAGCAGACAATCTGATTGAAAAAATCAGGGGGGACGGGAAAGAGGGGAATGGTGAGGCAATGCAGCTAGTAGTCAGGCGGTAGGGATAGTACGGATACTATATTCATATTTTCTTTCTTCTTTTTTTTCTTTTCTTCTGTATCTTCTTTTTCTCATTTTCAATGTGTTTATTGTTGATACACCAAATTAAGCGAGTTATCCTAGGAAAATAAGCACCTTTTCTTTTACTAATCCATACAGATCAGGGGGAGTGAGAGGGTCCCGTCACGGAGCTTAAGGCTCATGAAGGAAGAGAGGGTTCCCCAGGGAAGGAGTGGGGAGGAGAGGGTGGGTGATGGTAGGAATAAAATAAAAAAATGTCCTTATTTCACAATAGTGAGCAGGTGTCTCTATTTAGAAAAGTGGCGTACCACGCTCCAGGGGGAGAGAGACTAGTTGATGGCGGATAATAACATATCCTGTATTTCCTGGAATGTCAATGGGCTTTGATGTCCACGGAGGCGTATGTTAATTTTAAAATATCTAGAGCAGTCTCCAGCTAAAATAATTCTCCTCCAGGAGACCCATTTAAGTATCACTGAGGCAAGGTAATTTTTTGGAAAAATCAGATGGATAGCCTCATTTTGTTGCTCCGGGCAGTCTGTGACTAATAAAGGAGTAGCCATTTTGATTAAAGTGGGCAGTGGCGGCACTTGAAAATCTAGTTCAACAGACCAGTCAGGGCGGTGGGTCCTAACAGGGGCCGAGTTTAGTGGAAAGGAATTAACCATTATATCATACTATGGACCAAACATAGATGATCCTTCTAGTATATTAAACATACAGTCCATTTTGGTTCAGGTTAATACCCCTATAGTTATAGGAGGGGATTTTAATGTCCTCCTCGACCCCCAGCAGGACCGTTCCAACCATAGCCGCCATATTGCAGCTCTGAGATCTCGACGAGCCATGAAAAACATGATGCTCGAGCTTGGTCTAATCGATGCCTGGAGAGCTAAGAAGGGAAATGAGCCGGGCTTTACATATTTTAGTAAAAAGCATGGGCATGCCTCTAGACTTGATTATGTTCTTATGGATAGATTATGTCTAGACAAATTGGTAGAGGTAGAAATATTGCCTGGTATATTATCTGACCATGCCCCTGTGATGTTTATTCTTTCAAAAGGGGGGTTTATCAGAGCGACCACTTCCAGGTGGACTTTACAACGTACAGCTCTGAAGGACCCAGATTTAGTTACTATGGTTACCGTATCCACTACCAACTACTTCTCCGATAATTGGGGATCAGCGCCGACTGAAATAGTATGGGACACATATAAGGCCTATATTCGAGGCCAGTTCCATAGCCTGATCTGTTCTAATAACAGAAAACAGAAATTGAAGTTTAAAATCTTAGAAGACAAAATCTCCAATCTAGAGAGTTTAAGGCAGAATCACATGCAGATCACTTACCACAGATCTTGGTAGATCTAGAATGCCTCTAATCTGAATATCGAGCATTGTTGGACCAGAAAGTTAAGGCACAGTTGGCTACCTACTCTATGGAAAACCATGAGTATGGAGAAAAAGCAGGGGCAACCCTGGCCAGCAAGATAAGGGCAGATCGGGTGAGAAATAACATCAACAAATTAATTATCGACGACCAGGGCACTGTCTCTTCCAAACAAGAGGACATGGAGGAACGCCTTCTTACCATGTTCTTTGAATTATACATGGAACAGCAGTCTCCAAGTGCTAAAAATACACGTCGGTGGTTAGAAAATAAGGACCTACCTAAATTGACAGATGAAGGGCGTGAGCTTTTAAATGGACCATTTACGATTGAAGAAGTTAGTCTTCATATAAAAAAAGATTAAAAATACCAAAGCAGCCGGTCCTGACGCCCTCCCTGGTGATGTATATAAAGTTCTCCAGCATGTTTTACTCCCAAGACTCTGTCAACTTTTTAATTATGTGTATAGCCTGAATGGTAGGGCACCACCTTCTTGGAAGGAGTCCACAATTGTCTTTATACCTAAACCAGGGAAGGACCCTCTTAAGGCAGACTCTTTTCGGCCAATCTCCCTGTTAAATGCGGATTACAAGATCTTTACTAGCATCTTGGCAGGGAGATTGGCCAAACTGGCTCCCCTACTCATTAATTCCGGCCAAAAGGGTTTTATGCCTGGTAGGTACATCCATGAGTTGACTTCCCAGCTGATTGGCAGCATAGATCTGGCTGTGGCACGGTCGGAGTCCCTGGCTGTGGCTGCATATGATGCAGCGAAGGCCTTCGACCGTGTCAACTGGGGCTACCTATGGGATGTCCTGAATGTCATGGGGTTCGGGACAATCTTTCACCATGTATTGAGAGGCTGCTATCAAGGTGCCTCTGCTAATATTTTGTTGAACGGTCTGTTGACATCTCGTTTTAACATCAGTATGGGAACAAGGCAGGGGTGTCCTATTTCGCCCCTCCTGTTCAACCTCCATATTGAGCGCTGGCGCAAGCGTTGAGGTTGGATGAGCGGATAACTCAGCTCAAAGTGGATGAGTACAGCCGTAAGCTCGCACTGTACGCGGACGATCTGATGATCTATACAAACAATCCCGCAGAGGTATTCCCCAGAGTAGAGGAGATTATGTCTGATTTTGGCCAACACTCAGGTTACCTCATTAATACCTTAAAAACTGAAATAATGTGTTGGGGGACTAACAACTGGCATGGAGTTCAAAGCAGTCAGTTCAGATATCTGGGCATACTAATAACTCCTGACATAACCAATATACCCCAGATAAACATAAAGAGGGTGGCCAAGGACATTGATCAGCTATTTTTGAGATGGCAGAACCTCCCTTTAACGATATACGGCCGAGTCAATCTGATTAAAATGGTGATATTGCGAAAGTTAACATACCTTTTTAATATGATTCCCTTGGCTTTCCCCGAAAAAATCCTCGGTAGAATTCAGGGAAAAATTGGAAGTTTCATCTGGGCTAATAAGAACTCCAGGCTATCGTGGAAGAAATTGAAAAGAAGACTGTTAAAGGGAGGTCTAGCTCTTCCAGTCGTCCTGAGGTACGCCCTAGCTTTCCAACTAAAGAATATCCGTAGTCTCCACTCTAACCCTGATGAATCCAACTGGGGAAAGATCTTGGGGATTATGGCTCGTCAGGAAGGGGGAGGTCCCGGTTTTTTGTATAAGTTTGGGGCGCCAAAGTTCTATAAAAAGGTACGTTTAAAGGTTTTCAAAATGGCTTTTTTAGTTTGGACCAGAGTGAAGGCAAGATGGGGCATAACATACTACTCCGACCTAGCTCCAATTTGGGATTCCCCGGGCCTACCAATATGCCTTAAAGATAGTCTCTCTATTCCTATTAAAAGGGCAGGTATAACAGTGTGGTCTGACCTGCTAACATCGGAAGGGGTCCTTCCTTGGGGGGTGTTGAGGCTGAAGATTGGAGATTCTTTCTCCAGATTTAAATATATACAACTTTGTTCTTAGTTTTCTGTAGAGAAGCCTAACATCTGTGGCAACTGGGACACCTTTTAACATCTGGGTATAAGAAAAAAGAAGTGGGTTTTTGGTATAGAAGCATGCTTGAGGTCGAGGTAGGGCATATACCATCATTGCATACTGTTTGCAATTCATCTCCCTTAGAGGCCGCTTCAAGCACACTATACGAAACATCTCTCCACTATCTTTACAGATTTGTTAGGTCTGCTTCTCTTAAGAAAAAACATTTCTTCGTCTTAAACAGGTTATATTACACCCCCAAAAAGATAGCTAAGTTTGCCTCTTCACCATGCTGTTGCCCTAGATGTGGTCTACTAGAGGCCGACGTTATCCATATATATTATGAATGTCCCAGATTAGATCTTTTCTGGGCCAATGTTGAGAGAGCTTTGGAGGGCATTTATAAGGTTAAAATTAAGTTGAACACAGTTAGAATTTTTTTTGGGTTAGACACAGACTTTGTTTGCAGGTTTAGGGAAACACAGGTGGCTTGATTTTTTAACATTGTTCTTGTTGCCCGCAGAGAGATTTGTAAGATATGGAAAGATCTGAGCCCCCCCCGTACGAGAATTGGCTTAGAGCTGTATTGAGAATGGCACGCCTTGAAGCTGGCATTACACAAAATGTAAATAGTATGGTGTGGGATCCCTTGTTAGAGTGGGGAAAAGAAATGAGGTTGGTCTAAAGCAGGGGTCCCCAAACCGGTCCTGGAGGGCCGGATCCATGCCAGATTTTTAAAATTACTACATGTATCTCAATGGGGATATCCCAAAAATCTGGCATGGATCCGGCCCTCCAGGACCGGTTTGGAGACCCCTGGTCTAAAGCCTCGGGGTCCTATGATTACACCACGCGTTGGACAAAATGGGCAGGCCGGGCCGGCCTAAGGCATAAGCAATAACTTCAGCCCGGGGCGCCCAGGACACAACTAGGGCTGTTAGTGTTTATTTGTGTTTGCCAACGGTGAAATGAGGACTCAAAAAAAAAAAATAATGATGAAAAATTGCAAGAATTCCTTGAGGTTCAGTCGAGATTACGCCTGAACTATCCCTAAGACTAGTGCTGCTCTGGGATGACTCTTTCATCCGCATTCCGAGGGCCAAGCAGCGGCCTACCACCTCACCATACTCATGGCACTCCATTTTATGAATCAGATATTTTCTGGCGTTCTCCTTATTCCAAAGAGTGTTGATATTCGCACGACATCGTACTGTATCCGATTCCAACCCCTCAATATTCTTACGCTGTGCAATTCCCTGAGTCAATTTTTCCTCAGCTAGTGTCAATTTTAAATATCATTCCTGTAATTCCACTTTAGCCCTTTTTTGATGGTGTATGCCAAAGCTCGTTACTTCTCCTCTAAAACTAGCCTTAAAGGCATCTCAGAGCACCGGAACTGAGTGTATGTTATTCTCAAAAAATTCCTTGATACATTTCACCATATGTTCCTTAAACCCATTGTCAAGGAGTAATTTCCTATTAAGGGGCTGATTCCGATCCTGGAAACAAAACGTCCATACGATTTTCATCCGGAACCATCGCCGTACGATTTGTACTCGTCCATCCGAGTCGCGTAGTACGATCCGTATTCTGTCAATCCGTCCGAATCGTCGCGATCCGTACGTATTGCAAGGCTGAAACGGTGAACCGTTCGACTCGTACACATGCAGTACAACCCGACGAGTACGATCCAGACCGGGGTATGAGGACGCGATTCGTACGGTCCACGTCAGGTAAGGGCGATTCGTACGGAAAGGCACACAATCACTTACACACAGTACGGTGCGTACACCCCATGATAGCAGGGGTACGATGCGTACCCCTGCGATCATGGGGTGTAGGCACCGTACCGCGTGATTGCAAGGTGTACGCACTGTACACCCAGCGAACATGGGGTACGGTGCGTACACCCCAAGATCACGGGGGTACGCACCGTACCCCTGCGATCATGGGGTGTACGCACCATACCCGGGGGGGCTGTTCCGTACCTGTTTCGGGGCGAACTCTGCTTTTACGGCTGTTTTCAGCTCCCGTAGAAAAAGGGTTGTACGGTGCGTACCCGACACGAATCGTACTTGCCGGGTCAGAAAAAGCAGCCGTGAACTGTACAGATGTCGCGTACAGAGGGTTCCGAGGGAGATTCATGAGGAGATTCGAGTCGTACGGTCTTTGTACAATTCGTACAGTGTCCTGCTCCTGGTCCGAATCGTACTTCGTCGTAGGTACAGGGGACGTTGCAGGGTACGATTCGTACGGGAAAAACGCTCCGAACGGCTATTCGGAGCAGTTTTTCCCGAATCGGAATCAACCCCAAAATTTAAAGATTCTTAGATCAAAATTGACTGTAAATGCCGAGATTTCCAGTGCTATAGGATCGTGAACAGAAGTTATCCTAGGGTATATATGTTCCTGTGCCCAAGGAAGCAACTCAGTCGATATAAAAAAAGAATCGAGGAGGACCAATTTCTGATGAGGGAAGGAATAAAACGTATACCCAGGTGCTGATGTTTGAAGATTATCCCATGCATCTAATAACCCATGATCTTTCAGCAAGTTAAATAATGCCTGAAACACTCTTGGTTTCCGTCCAGTATATCCTTGCCTTCACTTTTGTAATTCTTCAATAACCAGGTTGATATTAAAGTCTCCAGCAGAGGACTAAAGGCGCCGGCCATAATGCAAGTTCTATATTTAAATCTTCGAAAAGGAGAGGTTCATCAAAATTAAGACCCATGAACAGTACAAACTGTAAACTTAGATCTACCAAAGATACATTCCAGGATTGCCCATCTCCCTAGTTTATCAACTAAAACATGACCAGTACTTTGATGGCAGCTTAGCCTTTATTGCCACCCCCGTATCATTGATGTCTGTTGTGACGCTGCGATAAGTACAAACCTTAAATTTGTCAATACAGAGCGTTTCCCCCAGGGGACGTGAGTTTCTTGAATACACAGTAAATACGGTTGAATCAACCGCAATTCCACGGAGACCCTCTTTCTTTTAATATAATTATTGAGGCCGCACACGTTTAAAGAACACATTTTCAGTCCCCTGCTAGCCATGAAAAAATAAAATAAAATAAATGACGTAAGCCACGCCTTGCTAACATTTTAACCAATACAACATTTCTGCTGTTGCCAACAACTTTTCCCAATCTGATACTGTGAGAATTTTCCCCTGTTTAGCCCCACCCCCATACCCCCAACCCACCCACATCCCAACCCCCTCCACCCCCCCTCCCCTCCCATTAACAAGGCTTTAGGACTCATGGTCCTTAAGATGAAGAAGCTCTCAATCATCCCATGCCGTTGCTCGCACCTCCTCTCCAACAAGAGTGGAGGACACCAAAAAATATACCACCACAAAAAACATTTTTGGGGGAGAAAGACGCCATTGAAAAAGAAGCAGGATATACTCATCTTTCACCAAAACTTTCCAGGCCACCCAGCAGTGACACAAAATACACAGAGAAAAAAAACAAGAAAAAAAACCTATTTACCCGATAAGTAATTTCATCCCCCCATTCCACTAACTGAACCCCTATAACCAAAAATCCTATATGGCTTTTAAATACTCTTTAGCAGAGCTCACTGAGGAAAAAAATCAGGTGTGATCCAGAAATACCACTTTAAGTTTGGCCGGATTCAATAAAAATGTGTGCGCCCCTTTAGCTTGGAACATCGGTATAAGCTGGTGCAGCTGCCACTGACTTTCTACAGTAAAGTGGCAAAAATCTGGCAGAACAAAAAAACTCAGAATCCTTCCCTGCCCTTTTTTATCTGGCCGAGTTAACTGAAATACATCCTCCCTAGCTAAAAAGCTATTAAAGGAGATCAAAAACGCTTTAGGCTTATTATTTGCTTGGCCTGGATTCAAACGAAAATTTTATGGAAAACAGTGCGCCCGTTCAATCTCCCTATTCCAGTCCCAGCTGGTGAGCTCAGGAAAGGCAGCTGTGAACAGATCAACAATATATTTACGGGAGTCCAGCCCTTCCCGCCCCTCAGGAATCTCTAGTACTCTCAGATTTGATCTTTGTGAGCGGTTCCCTAAGTCCGCTAACTTCCACTAGGTGTCATCTTTCATGCTGCGAAGGGATTCGGTCAGAGCTTTCTGGGCCACAAGCTCATCCTCCAGATTTGAAATATGAGCTTCTACATCGCTGAATCTGACGGAAAACTCTGAACAGGTTTTAGCGACTATGCGCACTGAGTTCTGCAACTTCCGGCAAAGATTCTGTACTCTCTGGCTCTCAACTCTGGTTTCTTCCCGGTGGGAAATTATCGATTGATAAATCAGAGTCAAAGAAATATCTTCAGCTGGTTACCCTATATCCACTAGTAAACCGAGATGATCTTTCCCGAGCTCCGTACTACCAGTCTTGTGATCCAGCCTTTTGCGTACTGTGCGGGGGCTGCCTTCCAGAAACTCGCCCAATTCTTCCAGGTATGCACTACTGTTGTCGCTGCAACCGACCTCATTCGCCTGTGTAGAAAACCTCACACCTAAGTCCTCACATGATGAGGTAGAATGCTTCGATAATCAAAAAAAGTCTCCAGATTCTGCGTCTTGTGTTAAAGCTTGTGCGCCACCATAAGTATCGCCATTTTTCTGAACATGATTCACAGCGCCCATATCCACTGTGCTTGACATAGACATTCTGGGAGTATCAATATTCACATCCATACCCCTATCCGCCTCCTCGGTCCGGCCCCCCGCTGACATACTTGGTATTGCTATAGTTGCAATTAGCAGGGCAGCTCCCCCTACCAATTGCTTTGGATCCTTACATATCTGTCTGTCTGAGGGTCCGACAGAATTAGGAAGACTTAATGAGGGAAAAACTACAGACTCACGCATGGGAGCTCTATTTACCTCCAATGTTAATGCGCCATTAGTTACTGAGTTCTCCCCCAATCCAACTCATTTCTTCCATCTGCTCCCTCCACCGATCTGGGGTCCACATTTTTACCCTTCTTCCTTACATCCTTTCCAGCTGAGAACAGTCCCGGAATAGTTTTTTTGGATAAGTCATCCATTTTGGTCCTATTAACATTCATGTCAACTTTTACTGTTCTACCGGGGTTACCTGGAGTCTTTTCTCCAGGTATCCCTTCACACGCCCCATCTTCCTGCTGGCGATGTTTTCCACGCGCACCTTTGGGAGGCGTTGCCTAGTGAAGTCTTTTTTATTTGACTTCTAGAGCGCACTGTCACCTAGCAGGCATCCTGGCGCTGGCAGACTCAGGCAGAGGGGGGATCATGACTAATAACAATCTAAGACATAGGGAATAGCCAGGTTTTTAATCTCCCCCTAAAAGGTAGGAGGTCAGTGGTTTGTCTGAGCTAGAACGGGAGTTTGTTCCACAGTTTCCCCGCAGCCACACCAAATTATCTACCCCCTGCTTTAGCTTTCTTAAACCTTGGTATCCTCATCAGTCTAGCCGCAGAGGAGCGAAGGTTATGCACCGCACGTGCCATGCAAACTTCCTTTGCAAAAGAGCAGGTCCCAACCCGTGAAGGCCTTTAAACACCAGACAGAGAGATTTAAACTGGAGTCTCTGTCTCAAAGGGAGCCAGTGCAGCTGAGCCAGAGCCTTAGAGGAGGAGGCCCTTCTAGGCCACCCCAGGGCCAACTTGGCCGCGGCCGACTGGATTCTATTAAGTCTGTCCAAAAGATAATTCGGGGTCTTCAGCAACAGGGAGTTGCAGTAATCTAGCCTACTGAGCACGGTGCAATGCACCACTTCTGCCCGGGCTGGAGAAGGCAGCAGAGGGAGAATTTTTCTAAGCAATCTAATAATAGCCAGGCAACCTGCCACTTTCTTCGAAACCTGAGCTTCCAAAGTGAGATTGCTGTTAAACATAACGCCCAGGTTCCGAACCGCCTTCACTGGCTGAACCGATGGTAAGAAGTCAGAAGGCCAAAAGTTGCTGGGCGGGACAGATTGGATCCTGTCCCTTAGACAGTATAGCACCTCCGTTTTACCTGCATCAAATTGCAGGGAATTAGCCTTCAACCAGCACGCCGTATCTCGCAGGTAGTTGTTAAACGCTTCCAGAGGAGTTGATTGATCTCTCTCAAGAGAGAGAATCAGCTGCGTGTCATCAGCATAATTAACAATATCAATGTTATATTCTTTGATGACCGCAATCAGGGGTTTCATGTAGATGTTGAATAAGATAGGGCTAATTGTCGAGCCCTGAGGAACGCCATTCGAGATGGTGGTGAAGGCGGATTGGTAAGGAGGGAGGGACACGGCTTGCTGTCTATCCCGAAGAAAGGACTGAAACCACCTAAAGGCACTTCCTGTAACCCCCACCTCTCTCAGCCTACTCAGCAAGGTCACATGGTTCACCGTGTCGAAGGCGACAGACAGGTCAAGCAGAATCAACACACCTGCCTGACCCCTGTCTGCCCGCCATCGGAGATCATCCAACACGGTCACCACGGCCGCATCGGTGCCTTTTATGCTGTTCTAAGTGCTTGGAGAGAGCCCCAGCAACCACCCGCTCCACGATTTTAGCTTGATAGGGGAGAAGCGAAATAGGCCTAAAATTCTTCAAGCACTCAAGATCGAGTGAGGGCTTTTTTTTGCAGAGGGGTCTCCAAAGCTTGTTTCCATTAAGGTGGAACCACTCCAGTAGAAAGAGACTGGTTATAGACCAAACGGAGTGTGGGAAAAAGCTCTACCTCAAACTCTTTCCAAAGTTTAAGGGAATCGGGTCAAGCGGAGACCCGGACAGGATACCAAGGGCCATCCTACTGAACTCCTCTGGAGTCAGCAGCGCAAACTCCGAGAGGGACTTATCTCCCCCCTGTTCAGAGGCAGCGCCAAGATCCCCCTCACCCTTCTCCAGAGTATCCCCACTGCCATCAACCACTAAGGGTTTGGCCCCAGTCTGTTGCTGCTCCAGCCTCAAATCATCAATAATCATTTTAATTTTGTCCTGGAAGAACCTAGCAAGGTTCTCACAAAGTTTTTGAGAGGGGGGGAATCTCATTCTTAGAGCAGTCAGGACTAATAAGACTGTTCAAGATATTAAAAATACTTCTGGAGCTATTTGGGGCATCAAGAATCACCTTAGAGAAGTACGCCGCCTTGACCCTATTGATTTCCTTTTTGTCATCCACCATCTTAGATTTCCATGTAAGCATGTCCTTGTCCAGGTATCCATGTCTCCACCTCCTCTCTGCATGTTTACATTCTAGTGTCAAGCTCTTAAGACTATTCGTGAACGAGGGAGACAAAGGTCCTCCCCTGCTCCTATGGTGTTTTAAGGGAGAGGATGCGTCTAAGACCAAAGTAATCTTCGAGCAGAGAGAAGCATAGTTCTCCTCTACCTGCATGACAGGTGAGAAGCACTCCTCAACCTGAAACAAGGGAGCCACACCTCTTTTCTGTACATGAGTCTTCCAGTCCCTACTAACATACTCCCTCACTTGGCCAGGTGCCCTAAAGTTGCGAGTAACCAAATTCACAATTTTATTTATCAAAAAGTGATCAGTCCAGCACATGGGTAAGATTTCCCCAACTGTAAGAGATTGGTCTCAGAAAGGATTAAATCCAGCAGGTGTCTACCTATATGGGTGGCCTGAGAAACTTGCTGAAGGAGGCCAAGACCTTCGCACGAATGGAGCACATTAAAAAAACCTACATCAATGGAGCCATTCAGCCACAAATTAAAATCTCCCAGGATCACCAGTTTACGGTGAGTAGTAGCCATATTGGTGAACAATTCCAATAACAGCTGCTGCAGGAGTGAAGTGAAAATCCCAGTGGGTCTATAGCAGATAATCCCAGTTAAGAGATGCCCATGTGCATTCTTAATAGCAAACCCGAATAATTCACATCCAGCGATTTCATCAATATCGATGACAGTCAAGTTCAGTGTGTCCTTAAAGATCACACTCACCCCACCACCCCTACCATTCAGTCTAGGCTTGTGGCAGATTTTGTAGCCTGGTGGAAAGGCCTTCCCAGAGTCCACCTCACATCAGGGCGAGTCCAAGTTTCCGTCATGAACAAGGCATCAAGCGCATGAGATTCAAGCAACTGCTGTATCTCCACACTGTGCTTAGGTAAAGATCTTACATTTAAAAGCCCACAAGCGAGAATGCCACTCACCAGAAAGTCTGTCAAGGGAAAGGCGGTGTCTGCAAACCAAAGAGCCCCCTTATCTCTACCCTGCTCTCCAATATAATGCAGTTCTTTACTGGAACTGCATTCTTGTCAACAAGTCTTGTTTCCCTTGAGCCTCTCAAACCGCCTTATCGGCACCAGCCTGCAATCCGACACATAGATCCAATCAGTAAAGCCGACCAACGGCTACGGGAAAGACTGTAACGCTTCACTGCGGCCGCCGCCAGCACAATCAGCATCCCCCGCCGTCAATCACAGGTGAGCACCCAGCCCGTTTCCTCAATAATCCTCACAAAGTTCTCACGCAGCGACTCTGAACATCCTTTTCCAACATGTCTGTGCACCCTTTTCCGCTCCGGTTTCCAACGCTTTACTTAAAGATTCTCTACAGCGCTTTCCCCCAGAGTAGAGTTGCGAGCCCCAGCATCGATGAATGACCAGCTTACACGTCCGCCCTCACGGAAGCGCTCTGAAACCTACAGGTGATTTATGCGTTATACAAAAAACAATTTACATTACATTTACGTCTTGCCTCTAAACTTTTCCGGGTCTGTTCTGCCTTTATGCAACCAGTGAAGGTTGCCAGTTTTGTAGAAAGGTGAGAGGTCATCACCTAAAAAAGATTTAACAATGTTGAATAAGTATGCAAGATGAGCTTGAAGGCTATCTATTTAGGTATGCATACAGAATATCAAGTTGGAAATGTCGACCTTCACAAATATTGAGTTGTAAATATTGTGACACAGAAATATCGACAGCAAGAATGTTGTGATCAAGATTATCGAATTTAAGGTAAGAAATATTGTTTTTAAAAATATCGAAGTCATTAATATCGTTTGCAAAAATGTAGTTTAAAATAATCTCGTTTCTAATTAGTGTTATGTATTTTAGTTTATATTTTAAATGTATGTGATGTATGTATTTTGTAGAAGTATTGTTTAGGTCTTTAAAATGTGTGTTAAATTGTTAGCAGTTATCAATTTTATTTTAATAAAATTTTGCATTTTTTAGTTCCGTAGCAGGTTTTGGCTTTATAGGGGAATAGGGTGAGAAGTAATTTAATTATAATAAATTAATGAATATTTTTTAATTAATAATATTTATTTAATTGAGATTTTATTTTGTTAATTGTGGGAAGTAATTTATTTGTAATTAATTATTAATTGGTTGTTAATGAATATTAATGAATGAATTGGTAATTAGTTATGGTAAGTTTCTAATTTGTTTAATGTGCAGGTTGTGGGGTCCATAGGGGTAAAAGGTGAGAAGCTATTTTTGATTATTAACAATTAGTTGTTAATTTATATTAATTAATTGTTTGTAAATTAATTATGGAAATTGTGCGATTAGTTTTAGGTGTGGGTTGTGGGGTTTATAGGGGTAAAGGGTGGGAAGTCAATTTTGATAAATCAATTATTAATTAATTGATATTTAATTAGGGTATTTGTTTATTTTTTGTGTGGGTTTTACATTTTTAGGGGTAAAGGGAGGGCAGCAAATTAATGTAACCTACTTTGTAATTAGTTGTTAAGTACTATTTGTTTTTTAATTGAAAATATGTTTGTAATTCATTGTATAACAGTTTAATTTTATTTGTGCATTGCGGGGTTTATAGAGGTAAAGTGTGGGAAGTTAATTAATTTTCATGAGTTTTCATTTGTTTTACAATGAATTACATTTCTTTAATTGGTCATTAATTTTGTTAATTGTGAAAGTACATTTTTTTAAATGTATGTAAATTGTGTGGTGTTATAGGGTAAGAAATAAAGTAAATCTATCTAATAATTAATATTTTTGTTTCTTAATACTTTTTTATTTAAAATATTTATTTATTTAAAATTAGTATTTTATTTTATTTAATTTAATATTTGTAGGTATTTGACATATGAATTTAACATTATAATATGTTTTTAAATATGTTTTAATATTAAATATATTTGTTTTTTTAATTGTTAACATATTTATATATTTTTTGTTTCATTTTTAACATATTTATATATTTTTCTATTTATTTTGTTTTGTAAAATATTTTTGTTGTTGTTAATATTTTGTTTTTTTAAACTTTTGCACTGACTGTAGTGAGAATATTAATTGTTACCCCTCTGCAATCCAACGCTTTCCGTACTGTTGCAATGACTGGAGTGGGAATAGTCATTTTTACCCCTCCACTATCCAACACTTTCCCTACAGTTACACTCACTGGGGCGGGAATAGTAATTTTTACCTCTCCGCTATCCAACACTTTTCATACAGTTGCACTCAATTAAGTGGGAATAGTAATTTTTACCCCTCCGCTATACAACAGTATCCCTACTGTTGCACTCATTGGAGTGGGAATAGTTATTTTTACTCCTCCGCAATCCAACAATTTCCCTACTGTTGCAATGACTGGAGCAGGAATATTAATTTGTACCCCTCCGCTATCCAACAGTTTCCCTACTGTTGCACTGATTGGAGTGGGAATAGTACATTTATCCCATCACTATCCAACACTTTCCTTACTGTTACACTCACTGGAGTAAGAATAGTAATTTTTACCTCTCTGCTATCCAACATTTTCCCTACTGTTGCACTCACTGGAGTGGGAATAGTAATTTTTACCAATTTGCAATCCAACACTTTTCCTACTGTTGCACTGACTGGAGTGGGAATTTTAAATTTAAAGATTTTTAAATAGTTTTACGTTTTAATTTATAATAAAATCTTTTTTTTAGATTTTATGTTATTGGTATATATATATATATATATATATGTATATATATATATATATATATATGTAATTTTGTATCTGATTTTAAAATTATAAAATAAATGTAAATTAATAGTTCAATAAGTGTTTTAAAGTAAAAAAAATAATTATGTATGTGTGTTTAATTTTTTTAATTACGTTTCTTTGTTATGTTTGTTATAATGTATATTAAATCTACTTTCTAATTTATATTAATTTTATTATGTAATATATTTAATATTTAATATGTTATTGTATATGTATGTATAAATCGATATTTTGTACAACTATATTTTTTACATTGATATTTTTATTTTGATAAATATAGGATGTTGATATTTTTGACATCGATGTTTAAAACTCGATATTGTGGTATGGGGATATTATAGGTGTCGATATTATGTCAGTGAACCGTTTTTGATCTCCTAGGTAAAGTCATGATTGATGGAGTTGTGGCATTGGAGGATGAGTAAGTGGATTCATGCAGTGCCTGGTTGTTTTTAAGAGGGCTGTTAGTCATTTCATTGATGGCGGTCTAATACTAGTTAGCAAAATTTCTCGTGATGAGTGATCTGCATGGAGATCAGGTTGGTTTGTGTTGGGTAAGGTTGTGAGGGGCATTGGTATGTCTCTTTTACTTTTCCTGTCTGTCTTTGGCATGCTTTTCTCTGAGAGCTCTTTGGTTTGCCCTGGTGCAGAGGGTTTAGATTTTAAGGAACGTGTTATAAATTTTGAGTTGATTTTCCAAGGTTGGGTTTTAGACAAAGAGGGGGGTGTTTACATCAGATGTCAGGTGGAGAGAGTTTGATATGGTGCTGAGTTCTTCTTGGAGGGCAAACATGAAGAGGTTTTAGAAGGACTGGTAGGCTTGTTGTTATCTTTGGGATGATATGATGTGTAGGGTGGAGAAGGGGATGATGCAGTGATCTGGGCAGTCCAAGCTTAAAGGATCCCTATAGTGGATTGCGGATGCGGATGAAGCTGGCAGGATGGAGTTGAGTGTTTTGCCTTTGGAGTGGGTTGGCTCGCTGATGTTGGGTATAAGGTCCAGAAAAGTAGGTTGGATGTTGGCAAAGGTGATGAGATTCTTCTAGAAATTTTTGGTTTGTGCTAGAGGATCTGCAGAACAGATTAAAGGAGGCTGTCCAAGATGCTGAGAGCGGGAAGTGGCAGGTGAGGAACTTGAGTGACTTAGGTGTTGCTGGGTCACTAAAGGAGCAGGTAGAGGAAAATTTGTTGATGATGGTAAGCCTTGCTTTGCTCGCATGAATTGTTCCTGTGGTGGAAAAACATGTCCTGGGTGTGAAATGGTGAATGGGGTCTGGGAGGGGCAGGGAATCATAAGGCGAATTGGCGTGCTGAACACTGAGTGCTCGGCCATGCTATCACTTCAACAGCCTTGCTTTTGCTCTCTTTAAAAGTTCCCGTAGTCCAAAAATGCTCGTGGGTGTAGATTGGCTGAGAGTGTAGGAAGTCGGGGGTTCATGGGTGCCAGCAGATGACCTGTATGCTAGGCCATATTCAAAATTACACTGATTACTGATAAAATTACACTGATTACTGATAAAAAGAATCCCATGTCCTGAAACCAAACCCTAACATCCACTCCTAACTACAGCATGGGCCCTGATAACCAGCTGAGAAACATCATAACCATAGGTTACCTGCAGAAAGACTGTTTGGACCCCGTCAGCCATTGTTCCATCTGTCTGAGTGCAACCCTCTGAACTACATACTGAAAAAGACCTTTCTATTCATATTCGTGTTTCCTTATATCACTACTGTGTCAGACTTCGGTAGAGGGACATCTAATGCACTGCCTTACCACCAGCCTGTGGAAGTCTTGTGGGTAGCAGTCTTGTACAACTTCTGTGCAACTGTCAGCATGCTAGTTTGTTACTTCCCAGCTTTGGCTCGAGTATTCTTCTTAATCAATCTGTGAGTATTCGTCATACCACTGAATGACATTTTGTACATTTCTACTTCGGCGTTCGACAGTGGGTCACCGCATGGAAATTTGACTGAAGTTGAAGTAGGGTACAAGGACACTTCAGATTTTGTCATATTAAAGGGCAAACTAAAAATATGTGATTGTTGCCAAAGGTCTTGCATATAGAGCCAGGGGTATTTAAACCACTTTTAGATTGGAGTATTTCAAATACAGGATTTTCCTTTCTCATACTTCTTTTTCAAGGGCTCTAATCTCACACTGCACTAGTAATTTCTTGTCCTGTTTAAAAATGTTGAATACCGCAATTGGGGGAAGCACTCAATAGTTATTCCCAAACACCATATGATAAATGTATAATCAGTGCTGCGGTGCCCTCAATCTGAATATATACAATGCGCATTTAGTCCATTGATTCCATAAAACTGGTTAGATTTCCAAACTACTTTATTCTTGCATATTCCACAATAAATGTCCAGCCCAGACAATGTGTTTCGTCCTTACAACAGGACATCATAAGGGATTCCCAATGTTATGATCCTTACAAGTATCATGATATTGGGAATCCCTGGTGAACCCTTTTGTAGGGGCGAAATGCGTTGGCTGGGCTTAACATTTATTGTGGAAGATGAAAGAATTCTGGGGCATATTTACAATTACTGGCGCATCCCTGCAAATTAGCAGGGTTGCGCCAGTAATCGTGTGCCATGCCTCCGCCACCCATGATCGCTGCATTTAGAATGCGGCGCACTATGGGGCAAAAACGGGCAAAAACGGCATAGATGCGTCACGCATCTGTGCCGTAAAGGTACCGCATTGCTGGAGTTGCGTCGAATGGGCCGATTCTACTAATGCTGCGTCAAGCCTTATGCCTGCTTCAAGCAAGTGCAGGGTTTTGACATAGCATTGCCCTAAAAGTGACTGAGTGAAATCTTGTAGATTTCACTCAGCCTCTTTTAGGAGGCGTTCCTGCACCGGAACGCCCCCCCCCCCTGCACCAGAACGCCTCCTTGAGGCGCAGGGCTTTACAACGTGACGCATCTCCCAGATGCGTCACATTGTAAATAGCCCAGACCATGGCGCATCTTTTGCGCCACCGCTGCAACGGCAGCGCAAAAGAGGCGCAAAGGGGTTGTAAATCTGGCCCATAGTTGTTTGGAAATCGAACCAGTTTCATGGAATAAATGGACTAAAAGGGCAATACATATATTCTGAAAACTACAAGCATGGGTGAGGTGCTATAAGAAATTGGGTTACTGGTTGAGGCGGGTGAAACCCTTCTGAAGCAGTAACCACTATTCTCCACAGTGTGAAGTCACAAGCAAACCCCAAATTAACCTGTGCTCAACCCTTGGGTAGCTTGGCACAGATCAGTCAGGCTTAACTTGGAGACAATGTGTAAAGTATTTGTGCAACACTTTAAATGGTAACACAGTGCAAGTACACCACAAAAGGATCCCACACCAGTTTAGAAAAATAGGGCAATTTTGAATAATAAAACAAGATCAAAATGACAAATATCCAATCAGTAAAACCGGAGATATGCAGGTTTAATGATTTTAGTGAAAACTATCAAAAATCACAAAGTACCAACTGTGATTATCTAGTTGTGCTGGACCAGGGCAAGGTCACAAGTTCAGGCTGAACATGACAAAGTGCGGGCCGGTTACAGGGACTCACTTTGGCCTGCTACAACAGCTGGGACCTTCGAACACAAAGGCATGCGTACATGCCGCAATTGCTGTAGGAAGGTGGATATCTGATTACATGGTTACCCCAACTTTTTGCCTAGTGTTTAGCTGGTTTTCAAATTAGTTGGCCTGGGATCCTGCTATTCAGGGCCCCAGGCTATCTGCTCTCTCTGTAAAATGAACTCCATGTACTTTAGGTACATACCTAATTGGGAATTGGGTCACCTTTGTGAGCCCCTGTATAGTGTACCATAGGTATCCAGGGCATAGGTGCATCCAAGGCCTACCAGGGGCTGCAGCATGTATTATGCCACCCCTGGCTGGCCATCCAAACTGACACCACAGGCTGCTCACTCAGCTTGGGCAAGGGGGTGTAATCACACCTTGCTTAGATATAGTATACCTATATCTACCCTTATATATAGACACATATATAAGTCACTCCTATGGCAGGCCTTAACAATCCTGGAGGCATAGTGCTTGATTCTATGTGAGAGGGTGCTCTAGGATGAGCTGAGCCCGTCTGCAGCTTTCGAAACCTTGTCCTATAGCTGTTCTATGATATAGCCATACTATATACTCTTAAGTGCATTATAATCCTCGCAGTTAATGCTAACTTTGGTTAGACTTTATCAAAACATGTTGTGTCAGGTGTCACACACTTTGGAATACTACCCCCTTGCCAGTTCTGGCGGCGGGGGTAGCATTCCACCCTTCTAGAGGGAGAAGTCATGTAGTTACTGCTTTACCTGGTTAAAGTTAAACAGAGCCTCAGCATCACAAAATGGATGCTGCTGCCACAGACACGAGTCTGACCTCCTGCAGCTGGATGAAACTCCAGCAAGGGAGGTCTGGACAATAGGTTTCCTGTCGAGGGAGGTGCTAGCACCTCCCCAGACAGCCTGTAGTGTATTGGGGCAGGGTGGGTTCAATGGAAAGATGCTTTTCCAGACACTGCCTGGGGCACATAAGGTGCTCCATTCATAGCCTGGTTCAATCCAGTTGCTGGGGCACTCCAGCCCCAGCTCTGGCGCGAAACTGGACAAAGAGAAAGGGGTGTAACCACCCCTTCTCAGGTTCCACCCATAGGAGGGAGCTAGCAGGTAATCCAGCCCTTTAGATTAGTATAAAGATAGGAGCTGTGTCTAGAGACATTAGATTATCCTGCACTGAAACTCTGAAACAAAACTCTTGGACCTTCGACATTCTATTCTGACTAGAAGACTGAAGACATCTCCCTTGTGGTCAAGGAGTGACCACCCTGTGCAAACAGGCACCACCTGTAACATGCCAGTTTGCTTTGTCGGCACTCCTGCCGGAACCCAAAGACTCAGTGACTCAAGAACTAGACTTACAGACTTCTCCGACTTTGATCCACATCCACAGCAAAGCTGAGACCCGTGGCGGACACGAGAGATGTGGGACCGGACATCCTGGACTACCTGCTCTTTGCTAACCGTGCAGCTTCTGAGGTATCCTCGAAGTTGTGCATTGGGGTTTGAGAATCCCCAAACCCGAGCAGCATTTGCACCGAAGCTAAGCCCTCCACACTCCACGAGTGCTGCGTGGGGCCTGCGCCTGCATTTCAGCTCAACGCGTCTTCCCGGTTGCTATCCCATTGGCTAGTGAGCCCTCCGAAGAGTTCTTTTTGAAATTACACTACTTGCCGAATTGCTCCGGGCTTGCTCCAGCTTCCCTGCAAAGTAAAAGCTCCCCAGACTTTGCTGGTCTGACCTGAAGCCAATCTTCCCATCCTGCGTGGATTGCGTTTGCCAAGGCTTGTTGGGTCCAATATGGATCCCAACACCGCAGTCAACAAGATCCTTTGTGAGGCAGCTCGAATCCAGCTTCTGGTTGTCGTTGACACCTCCTGGTCCTCGTGGCTGCAGAGACAAGCTTCACCTTCTTCACCTAATTCAGCTCGACATCGCCTGGTTCCTTCCAGGTTCCTTCCTGGTCACTGGCTAGTGACCCAGACTCTGTCCCCTCTGCTTTCAGGTTCTTCACATCTTAGAACCACCCTTGGATCCACCCAGACACTTTTCTCCTGGTCGCCTGCAGCACTTTCTTGCAGCTCTCCATAGGAAACAGCGACGAAACCCGACACGAAAGAACACCTATGCACCCGGCTTCCCTGTGTGAGGTAACTCGAGTACTCTGGTGCTCCCGTGGGTGTTGACTCTCGAAGTTTCCTAGTTTAAAAGGATTTTACTGTAGTCCATCCGGAAGTGTCCTTAATCTACTACTTTGTAACTTTTACGTTCCCAATATAACTCTAAGGTAACCTGCAACTGTGTTTAGACACTGCACACGTCTCCCGTGGGCCTCCTACTTCCAATCCTTTGGTTGTCCAGTGTAGCCCCAGCGATTCCCTAGGCTCTAGGCCTATTCACCCTTCCTGAAGTGGTTCGTATACCACTTACTTAGTATATGGTTCGTGAGGCCCCTACGGCAGAATTGTATTTGTACAACTTAAAGTATGCTGAATTAGTAACTTGTAATGTATCTCGATCTCTGACCTCATAAAGGGGTTGTGTTAGTAATAAATACATATATATTTTATATATACCTTGTGTGGTGTCCTTTCATTTAGTATTCAAGGGATTATAATTGGTAAAACAGCTTGCTTCACATGCTCTCTGAAGTTTTAGCCTGAGACTGCTGGTCCATGCCACCACTAGGATAGCTGATCTATAAGGTTGACTTTACAACCACCATTATAAGGGTCGTTTAGACTGGTGCAAGGTGCCCACTAGAATAGTGTACATCATATACCAGTCTAACTTCTCACAATTGCTCTCATTATAATAACACATTGGTTGGCAGCAGTATCATTCATCCTTGGTCAGGCAAACTCATTAAATTTCAATTTTCTTCTGATTGTAACAGCCATCATGTTATTTATGCTATCCGCTGCCTGTGTGGCTTATACTACATGGGCAAGACGGTAAGAACTTTACGCAAGTCGAATACGAACGAAGACTTTAAGCTCACATCTGGTAGCTCACTGGCTTAACTATCACCACACTATTGCCCAACTCAAATATACTATTCTTGAGATGGTAACACCCCAGGTGGATAAAGACATGTCAAATATATTTGCACAACAGGAAATGTACTGGATACGTTTTCTTGACACCTTGACTCCTAGAGGTTTGAATGACAGTATTGAATTTTCCTAGTACCTGTAATGTCTTTTGTTCTTTTGCTGACAGTTTTATTACCTTCACACTTCAGCTAGGTGTTGATGCATTTTGTGTATCCTTTTATTTCTGATTGTTCATTTTGTTTAGCTTTCTCTATTTGTGTTTCATTTATGTACTATCGTTTGTGTGACAGACCAGTCAACACTATTATACATGTAACATGAATCACAGAATATGTTGATATGTCCAGGGATTTATTTGGGATGTTGCTGCCAATTGTTTGATACAATATTCACTTACCCTCTGTGTTTTCTGACAAATAGTATTGCATTGCTTTGATTACACGTGTTTGCATTTAACATTATTATAGTAATGTATTCCCCTGTTTGATCTTATGATTCTTCATACAATTACATTGAAGTTTTTGCATTTGGTTCAACCTTAAGGGGTTCATGGGTACTTCTTTGTCATTCATGATTTATTCATCATGCAGTATTCAACTCTTCACCATCCTCGATTTACTATTTTTTTATTTTCAATTTTTTCCCACCTTTATTTGTTGTATCTTATGAATCAGCTACCCTCGGGATTTCCCTATACGGGTCACCCTCTTGAAGTCTGTTTTCCTTCCTAGTTTGTAAGCGGTGCACCTTACTCTTTTTCACTGAGTTTCTCTTTTCTATTTCGTTTGGATAGGATAGGATAGGATAGGATAAACATTTATAAAGCGTGCAAATGCAACAGCGTCTTGGCGCTATAGTAAGAGTGGAGCCAAATGTCACCCGATTATCTGAATATAGTGTTGGAAAACAGTAAAGTTTTAAGACACTTCCTAAAAAATGCATGATTTCGCTGCAGACGCATAGCATTTGGCAGTTTGTTCCACGGTTTAGCTGCACGATGGGAGAATGCTCGGCCCCCCCATCTCACTCTCCAAATTCTATCTACTTGCAGAAGGCAGGCGTTACTCGATCTTAGGGTCCTGACCGTAATGTAGGGCTTAAATAGTCTTTGCATGTCTGCTGCACCTCCCCCATGGTACACTTTGTGGACCATGTATAGTGCCTTAAATTCCACCCTTTGCTGGACAGGGAGCCAATGCAGGGTTTTGATTCCCTTAGAGGTGGAACTACCTGTTTGGACTTGAGTCAATTGCTTCTATTTGCGGGTTAAGCTCCACATGCTGCATTGAGTACATGCGCACCACCCCGTTGCATATATCTGTCTCCCCAACGGGTTCCAATAGTTTGCATGGGCGTTGAAGGAACTTGTTCTACTTGGCCCGCTGATCTTCGGCTTGAGCGGGTAAGTTAACGCTGTTGGGAAGCCTTTGTTTTCTTTCCACTAATCCCTTTCAGGTTTGTGTTGCATTTATGGTTTCCTTCAATGCAGAACAATCCCTGCCGTCATTCGCCCCAGCTTTGAGTTAATCTTGCACGTCTCTCTTGCTTGAAGGTAGGCGCCAGCTTTGCTGTGAGAGCTCTGAAGTATTCCACTCTGACATTACATTTTTGGGATGTCACCTGGTTTCTAACGTCGGATGTATCGCCGACATCTCATTTTTGGGCTCAATATCTGGCCAAAGTCGCAACTTCTAATCGATTGTGAGCGAAGTGCTATGAGAAAACCTTGACCCACATAATACAGGGCGATGACAGAAGAAAAACACTAAAGCGGGGCGAAAAGGCGAGTTTTGATAGCCTTACGGAAAGCCAGGTAATTATTCATGGCACAGATGAATAGTGGCAAAGAGTTCCAGAGTTTTGCAGCCAATAAACGAAAAGAGCGCCCGCCCAACCGAGCCCTCCTCACCCGGGGCACAGCCGGAAGGTGTTGTCCCATCGAACAAAGTTGACGCGAGGGAGAATAGGATAAGAGCAGGTTCGACAGAATGCCAGGGGAGGAGAAGTTCAGAATTTTAAACGCGGTACAGAGGGCCTTGAATTCTACTTGGTTGGCAACAGGCAGCCAGTGTAGCTGACAAATAGCACTGGAGGTGGTACAGGTTCTAGAGAGGCCCAGAAGAGTTCTTGCCGCAGCATTTTGGACTCTCTGTTGTCTCAGGACTTCAGTCTTGTTGACCCCTAGATCGAGTACATTGGCATAGTCCAGTCTTGACAAGATGGAGGCCTGAAACCCCAGCAGCGGTTTGAGCCCCGTAATATGCCAAAACAGGTCCCTGCAACTTTCTTAGTTTCTTAGTTTGAAACTGAAAGCTGAGGGCAGAGCCAACCCAGACACCTAGATATTTCACCACCTGCTTAGGGGTGGGTACACAGCCCAGTATAGCCAGCCACCAACATTCACCCCGGGCACCGGGTCTCTCCCTATCAGCAGAACCTCTGACTTGCTGGAGTTCAGTTGGAGACAGTTGGCCGACATCCACTTGGCGATGGCCGTAAGATCGTCCCAGAAGTTGGAGCCCTCCCCCACGGAGTCGTCCGAGAGTGCGACTACCAACTGTGTATCATATGATACAATTGTTATTGTTATTGTTATTGTTATTTTTGATTTATAACGCGCCCAATCACCTGCAGGTCTCTAGGCGCTCGGAAATCGATGGTACAAACAATAACTTAGAAATACAGAGAAAGCATCCACTAGCCTAGATAGCACTCATGTACTTTCTAAACAGCAGTGTTTTTAGCCCCTTTCTAAAGCGTAGGAGGTTCTCTTCCCTGTGCAGCGACTCAGGTAGTGTGTTCCATAACTGAGGAACTAACACAGAGAAGGCTCTTCCTCCCTTGGTTACAAGTTTATACCGGGGACAGAGCAATAATTGAGAATCTGAAGATCTAAGAGTTCTCATTGGGCTGCACACCATCACGCGGTCTTTGATGTAAGCGGTTGCCAAACCATAGATTGCCTTATGAGCTATACACAGATTTTTAAATTCCACTCGCTCTTTAATAGGGAGCCAGTGAAGGCTCTGTAACAGGGGAGATGCTTTGGATCGTCTTGGCAGCCTAAAGATGAGACGTGCAGCATCGTTCATAACAACCTGTAACCTGTTTGTCAGAGTTTTCGGCAGGCCGAGGTAAAGGGCATTTCCGTAATCTATCCTCGAGATCACGGTGGCTGCGACAATAGAGCGCATCATGGATTGGGAGATAACGGGGACTAGCTTCCTTAGCTGTCGGATAATGTTGGTGCAGCTACCCACCACGGAAGAGATCTGATTGACCATTGATAGATCACAGTCTAGTTTGATCCCCAGGCTCTTTACATTCAGGCTGGGTTTTGGAGCCGGGCCTAACTCCGCGGGCCAATAGAGGTCGCCCCAAGGTGAGGTGGCAGATGGAATCACCAATACCTCGGTCTTGTCTGGGTTGGTTTTTAAAAGATTTTCCGTCATCCATTGGACCGTGTACCTCAAGATGTTCTGGGTTTGGAGTTGTGTGGCACTTGTGTTATCGATACTCAGCAACAGCTGAGTGTCGTCTGCATAGTTAAATACTGTACAGCCCATGCGCGCCAGAGACGCAATCAGAGGTTGCAGGTATTGATTAAATAGAAGTGGGGACAGGGCCGAGCCCTGAGGCACCCCACATTCTAGCGTCCCCACTTCGGAAGTTTCTTCCCCAAGTTGTATCCTTTGGGTCCTTCCCAAGAGGAAGGATTGCAACCATCTGAGGGCCATGCCTTTGATACCAAAATCACTCACTCTTTCCAGAAGCAGAGCATGGCTTGTGAGCCCTCTGCTCCAGTCCAGGACTGCTAAAGGTTGAACATAGAGGTTAAAAAGCGTAGGGCTCAAGACAAAGCCCTGAGGAACCCCTTGTTTGTTGGAATGGGTCATGGAGGCGAATGGAGGGGCCATAACCAGGAAGGTCCTATTAGAGAGGAAGGAGGCAAACCAATTCAGGGCAGAACCCACAATACCCACCTCCTCCAGCCTTAGCAACAAGATCTGATGAGAAACCGTATCAAATGCAGCACTGAGGTCTAAGAGAATCAGAGCCGACATTTGACCCTCATCTAGAGCAAGCCTAAGATGCTCGATGACAGCTAGGAGGGCAGACTCAGTGCTGTGACCTGGGCGAAAACCATTCTGAGAGATGTTAAGGCAATTATTCTTCTCCAGAAACCTGGTGAGAATAAAATTAATGTAGGTCTCAGTAATCTTAGCGACCCACGTCAGGAGTGAAATCGGGCAAAAAGGTTCCAGTTTTGCTGCGTCCAGGGTAGGTTTCTTAAGCAGAAGAACCACCCTGGCTTGCTTCCAAGTTCTGGGAACAACTGCCCTGGACAAGGATAGATTGATCACCTTGCTCAGAGGTGTAAGGAGCACAGGTAACAATTTCATGAATTGGTCTGGATTAAGGAGGTCATAAGGGGACCAGGTTTAATCTAGTTACATAACAGCCATAACTCATCCAGGGAGACCAACAGGAAAGCGGCCAATGCGTGTGTAGGGAGTGGTCCAGGCACATGGTCAAGACATTTGACATCTTGAGGGAACGTCTTGTAAATATTCTCCACCTTTGTAACAAAGAAGGTGGCGAGAGCCTCACACTGTTCAACCGATGATATAAGAGGCACTGCAGGAACTCCTGGCTGTTTCAGATCTTTCAATATAGAAAAGATGGTTTTAGAGGGGTTACAACTGCTCCTGATCTCGCCGGCAAATTAAGCTGCCCGCTCTGTATGAATGACCCTGTGAAAATATTTGATAACCGCCTGATAGCACTGCTTCTGCATTGGGTCATACTCCCGTCTCCATATCTGTTCCAACCTTTTGCAGGTTTTATGCAAAATGGAGAGCTTGTCATTGTACAACAGACTGTATTTAGAATTACAGCTTTTTGACCACTTTACAGGAATAAGGACATCAAGAAGACTGCAAATCCAGTCAAAAAGTGCTTTATCAGTGGCATCTGGATCTGTTGGCATAATAAAGGCATGTGTGGAAAGGAAGTCAGGAAATTGGTTGAGATTAAGCTTATGGCAGGGGTGTTTGAATATGAACTTCTGATGCAGCCTCTGAGAAGGCATAACCCCTGAGAGAGACATAGGTACCAAATAATGGTCAGACCAACATACCGGAATAAGGGTGTGTACTGAGAGGAGAGAAAGGTTAGAGAACACTGGGTCCAGCAAATGGCCTGCAACGTGAGCGGGACCCTGAACTAGTTGCAACAGCTGACATGCTCCCAGATCAGCTAAAAAATGACACAGCTCCGCTTTATCTAGATGCAAATTCAAATCACCAATGACACTAAAATTGGCATCCCTCGTAGCCAAGATAGTGACAGTATCCACAAGCGCTACCCTAAACTCTTTAGAAGGTACAGGCAGACGGTATGAGAAACCGTATCAAATGCAGCACTGAGGTCTAAGAGAATCAGAGCCGACATTTGACCCTCATCTAGAACAAGCCTAAGATGCTCGATGACAGCTAGGAGGGCAGACTCAGTGCTGTGTATAGCAGGAGTTCAGTGAGAGCCCGAAACGTGCGCACTCCCAGCCAACCAGGGCCTCTTTAACGAAGGTACAGATAAAGCAGGATTTAAAAACAACTGCAATACCACCCCCTCTAGACTCTCTATTGAGGGTCACAATGTTAAAGCCCTGGGCGAGTGCCGAACATGGCACGGACTCCGTTTCAGCAGATAACCAAATGTCAGTTAAAAAAAGAGCATCTGGAGATTTCTCAAGCAGCAGATCATACACATCAGAGAAATGTTTAACTAAGGAGCGACAGTTGAGGCTGAAGAGTTTGATGTTATTTATAGAACATGAAGGAGGAGGGGGAGGTAGGGTCAGTGTACAGGAATTAAACCCACAGTTTAAACAACAAAACAGGCCTTTTGGAGGAAGGCATAAAGGGTGGTTGCAGAGTATTCCTAATAGCCAGGAGATTACCCGAGGATAGGTGAGCCTACCTTTGGTGAAACCGGCAGCATGTCTGGTGTCTTGCGACACCCAGGAGTAGACGGGCTTGCCTTAGGCATTCCTTCCGTGCGCCAGTGGCGCGGCAGCTGTGCCCATCCACTTCGCAGTCATGATCTCATCATCCTAAGTACTAGAGATCGCAGGGCTAGTCCCCACCCCAGAGCCCGCCCGGAAGTGCCTGAGCCCGCAAGGACAGGTGTGTAGTGGGGGCCCGCCCTCCACACAAACGGCGAAGCTGCGGTGGAACTGGGCGGGAGTGACAACAAAAATGAACAAAGTAGTAAAAGTTAAAAAGGTAGACCTTGCACATAAACGTAAAAGCAACAATCATTTTTAAAAGATTCCCAAGTTAAAAATCACAGTAAAAGCATCCAAAGTACAAAGAGGAGACACGCAGCCTCACCAGGTACTGAGCCCAGCTGGCTACGTAATTAATCTGCCAATTGAATACACCAGCCTTGCAGTAGTGTAATATTATTAGGGAACCATCCTCCTTATGGTCCTGAGGAATCGCAAATTGACCCTTTAGGGGCTGATGAGGCAAGAAACATGTTGACCAAAAAACGAAATAGTATTTATGCTCTATAGGATCATCGCCTCCAATATGAGCTACACTGTTTTTACTTAGGTTAGCGAGCTGCATTATTAAAATGTATTTAATAAGAGTCCCCCTAAGCCTATTTTAAAATGTTCACTCATTACACTATTCACTTCAGCTCACATACCGTCACTCACCAAACGGCTTTATCAAAAGAACTCTGCCAAAGAGCCCCTTCGTGGGTGCCCATTCGGGCATCGCAGGGCCGGACCGAAGAGGAGCATGCCCAAATGATGAAGCATGACACTTCTCGGGTGTGTGAGGGCACTTCCTCCATTTGGAGGTTATTCTAGAGACTTGACTACCACTAATATCCTAAGGAACTGCATACCCATGCATTTGAACTAAATTTAAAACTACCCACACAGTCTGCAATGGCAGGCTTGAGACATGTGTAAAGGGTTACTTGAGTGGGTAGCACAATCAGTGCTGCTGGCCCACTAGTAGCATTTAATTGACAGGCAGTGGGCACATAGAGTACAGTCAAATCGAGGCAGAGGGAATTTTCAGAATAAAAGAGGATACAGAAGAGGCTACAATACTTCAGGACGCCCTCCATACTATCAGAACAGCGGACAAGGAATGCCCTTCCATCCTTTCAACCCTTTATTTCAAGGATGGCCAAATCCCTATTTCCAACTACCTCTAAATCACCAAATGCAGACACAAGGTGGTCAGAATTACCAACAAGGAATTCCTTTTTTAGGGAATGGCCGAAACAATCGTCGACCAAAACAAAAAGGAGTAACCTGGTCCGACCAGACAAGACAGGTCGAGACCAGGAGTGTGACCAAAGCCAAGACAGGTCCCAGTCCAACGACCTCATCATAAACCTTACGAACAAAATTCTTACAAAGGAACAAACAAGTGTCTTAAACAAAGGTCTTGGATATGTACCAACTCCTAAAACGGACATCTTCAAAACAAAATGTGAAATAGCCAACTTTTGCCGCACCCTCAAATTAAAAGCCTTCTTTAAGGATGAAACACCTCCACCCCAAGAAGGAGATACAACCTTGAAAAACAAATCTAACTTCTGTCCCTTGAATTCCCAGGTCCCTATCGAAATCTGTACATTTGAACAGGCCGTAATGAAGGAACTGGATGACCTAAACCAACAACCCCAGAAGGTTTTCCAAAACATGACCAAAGCGGAACAACTGGCCCTAACAGATCTTCGGAATGACAAAGAGATAGTAATCAAACCGGCGGACAAGGGCGGAGGTATAGTACTACTAACAACAGAAGGATATGATAAACAATGTACAGATCTACTGGCTGACACGAAATTTTATGAAGTTCTTACAATAGATCCTACTGCACGTTTACAAAAGACGATATCACTCATGATTGAGGAAGCTGAAGCCAATAATTGGCTATCTAAAAAAGAAGCGGACTATTTAGTAACTAAGTCACCAATAACACCTTACTTCTACTCCCTACCCAAAACACACAAAGGAAGAATACCGCCTCCAGGACGACCGATTGTCTCCGGAATCAATTCAATTTTGGAGCCGCTGTCTGAATTCGCTGACCAGTATTTGAGACCTCTAGTTAAAAAAAAACCCACGTACCTCAAAGATACGAGAGACCTCCTGAATCTACTTGACTCCTTTGAATACTCTGAAGATTCCATGCTCCTGGTGGGGTTAGATGTAGAGAGTCTCTACACGAGCCTACCACAACAAAAAACATTAAACATTCTAGAGAGTATTCTTTTCAGTATTGACTGGCCACACAAAACCCCAAGACATTTTATACTAGAATGTTGCAGATTAGCCTTGATGGAAAATTTCTTCTTGTCCAAAGTTACCCTCTTTCTCCAACACCATGGGACTTCAATGGGCAGTACATTTTCCCCCAGCGTGGCTGGTTTGTATGTGAGCAATTTTGAGAGCAAGTTCATCCAAAATGAAATCAACCCTTTCCATAACAATATTATCTTTTGGAAAAGATATATAGACGATATCATACTGATTTGGAAAGGAGACAACCAGACCCTTAACAACTTCCATCGGTGGCTTAATGACCAAGACGACTGTCTAAAATTCACGTACACTGCCAATAAAGGGACACTAGACTTTCTAGATATAACCATCTTTGCGAAGAACAACTCCCTCTGTCGTAATTTGACAATGACTGGGTTAGCGTTAAGCTTTTGCTACACGTATTTTCCTTATCTTGGCCTTAGTGTTAAACGCCATTTTGTATGTTACGGCGGCCATTTTGGAGAATGAGTTGCCTCGTGGTCAGCGTGCCCTTTAGTCCTTTGTCCGTACCACTGACCACTCGAGTTTGCCCAGCAACAGGCTATTTTTAGTAACGGTCAAGCCCGCACATGCGCAGTTCCGACTGACCAGTCATCTCTTAGGAATGTTCCGCCAAACTGACCAGTGGTATTGTAACTCCTCCCATGAGTTGGCTGTGTTCCAAAAATGACCATATATGTACTGAAAACTCTGTAACCATGTACCTCCCATCTTTTAATGTCTGTAAAACTGTATAAAAGAAGGACTTACACCGATGTTCGGGGTGATACTTCTTGCATTACCGAAGGGTGCTGTAGGAATGTACCACCACCCCATGGGGTCTTAATAAACTTGTCTTTTGCATTTTCTAGTTTCTGTGCCAACAGTTCTTATGGTGTAGCGGGTATTCTGCGGAGTATGTAGGCCTGGAGAACCCAATACCACAAATTGGCGACCACGAAGGGACTCATCGGCGACTCGGATGCCCGAAGGAGAGGTCGTGACGAAGGATTGGAAACTCGCCATGGACGCGTACGCTGCCACTGAGTGACCCGAGTCTTGGCACCCACGGTGTTTTCTTCCTTTCCTTCTGATCTGACCTTCCAGGTGGCGCCGGTCCCCGACTGAGATCCTGCTCGTCTGCGTTGCTGTACAGTGCCTGTTTGGCTGATTTGATCAAAGACCTTGGCAGTTGGAACCTGGACATTTGAGATTTGGGTAAGAATTTTGAGTGGTAAGGTAGTCTGCGGACGCTTACTGTGGTCCTATGAATATGACTATGTTTTGAGTTAGCTAACATTTGAGTTTGTGAATTTGATTTTATATGTGCAGTGCACTTCACATAGGCAGGCATGTAGAGATGTTTCTCTAACTTCGTTTGTATTTTGAGCGGCACATTTGTGTGAAGTATAGTAAGTGCCATTTTTACAGTATCACGCTTTCGTGGTACTTTTTGAACATGCCTGTTTTAAGCACACTCCGAGGGATGTGCTGTCTTGGAAATGGTACCACGTATAAATTAAATGAATCTCAGCCGGCTCCCCCAGAGGGGACCCCTAATCGTGAGATGTATATAAAGTTTGGCCTTCCCCCTATACTGTACAGTAAATTATGGAATAAATACACCAAGTCTGATCCCGAGTTGCAATGGCCACTACATGGGTCGTTTGATTTACGAAAGGTTCAGTTTGTGTTGCAATGTTTGTTTCAACGTAGGTCTAGACAGGATATGTTTGATTGTGTGCGAATGTGGGAGAAAGCAGTGCGTGAACATATGAAGCGTGAGATTGCCTTGGCGGAAAAAGAGCAGCGCAAGGCTGCTCGAGATAAAGCTTTACAGCTGGAGGAGAAGGAGTTACAGGAGAAGAAAGAGAGGGAGGCACGGGAACGTAATTTGCAAATGTCCGGTCAATTTCCTATTCGACGTCCGCTTTATCCTGTCCTTACTAATGAAATTGATGATTTTTCGTTATTAGATCAATCTCCGCCTCCGTATGTTCAACCTACGGCTCCGGAAGAGGACTCTGGTGACGACGGCCGAGATAGTGCGAGTACGAGGTTAACTGTTAATAGAGCCGCGGAATTACGTGGTTTAGCCAGAAAATTGAATTTGAATAGAATAACTATGTCAGAGGTTATAGCTGAAAGGGATAAGTGGTCGGAACGAGAACTGATGTGTTTTTTAAATACCTTTGCAGATGAAGTTATTGAACGGTTTCGTAAGAATTCAGAGGATTTAGAACCCAAGGATAGGTCAGTCCATCATGAGAATATGCGTAAAGGTTTATTTGTTCTTGCAGATGCAGATGCCTTTTTCTTACGATTGGTCCAGCTACGGGATGAGGCGTCCAGATTACGGGAAGTACGAAAGGCATCAGAGAAGTCCGTGCCGGAGTCGACGGAGCAGTCCAAACAGTGTTCTATCCTTGGAACAGATAAGGGTTCTAAAGTGCATGTTATGCCTATGCGTGAAGCTGCACCTTTGTATGTTCCTCCTAAAGGGCAAGGTACCAGTGATGATAAAACGTCCGGGGATGCAAAAGGGTATTTTATATATAATTGGGTGTATACGCCTTGGAATAGAGCGGATGTTATGGCGTTGAAAAATGCTTTACCTGATCCCCGTAAAAATCCGGCAGCTTTTTATGAAGGAGTGGAGGGGGCTATTTCTTCTTGTGTTATGACGCTTGTTGACATAGATCTTTTCTTCGGATTAATTCTTCCCCCTGATATGTGGAGAGCGATCCGAAAGTTCGATGATCAGACAATGTTCGGAGCAACTTGGAAAGATATAAGCCAAGCTGATTTAGATAGGGAGCCTGCATGCAAACCTTGTCGGTTGATTTTAGACCTTCCAACAGCTATTTTGAATAAATTGAAAATGCTTGTTCCCCCTAAAAAGATTGATTGGACTATGCTTGCATCGTGTAAACAAAAACAGGACGAGTCGGTATCTGACTTTTTCACACGTTTCGAGGAAGCGTTTCATGATTACAGTGGGCAATTGTTAACAGATGATACGGGTAGGCATCTGTTTGTCGATAAGTATGCGTCTAATCTCCTACCGGAGATTGCAAAGCGGTTGAAAACAAGTGAAAGTTCCTGGACCACGGCGACCCCTGCGTCTTTGTTAACTATGGCTCAGTATTACGAGCGGCAGGAATTAGAGGCTAAAGAAAGTGTTGATAAGAAAGCGAAGGAGTTGAAGACGAAGGTGATGTTGGCACAGGTTCATGGTGCACAATCTAGAGGGACTGATAGAGGCAGGCGAGGAGGGGGTAATACGTCATATGGTCGTACTGATATTGCTGAGGACCAATGTGCATATTGTAAAGAGTTTGGGCATTGGGCCGAAGACTGTCCGGTGCTCCGTGAGCAACGTAGTCACCATGGTCGAGGAGGTGGAAGGTCACGGAATAGTTATTCGGGAGCGAGGGGTGGCAGAGGTGATCGTGGTAGGTTTGAAGCGAGGGGTCGTGGTCAGGATGAACGAAATGCTTTTGATCGGCGAAATCAGTATCAGATATCGGAGAGTGAGAACGTGGAGAGTCAGGATTATGTGCATGCATAGGACTGCGTAGGATGGGGTGTGGAATCGGTTGAAGTGCCAGTAGATCAAAGAGGTCCATATGTATCAGTGGGCATTTTGGGTTCTACTGATCAGTTTTTAGTTGACACAGGAGCTACTCGTAGTGCTTTGTCTAAAAACTTGGTTCCAAGGGCTCCCCTGTCTGGCGAAACGATAACATGTATAGGGTTCGATGGCACACCCTCTCCAAGCCCATTATCACAACCTCTTGCATTTTGCATTGATACATTTTTTAGTTTTTGTCCATTTTTGTTGTCGCCCCACACTCCAGACAATATTATGGGCATTGATTTGCTCAAATATTTTCGAGCAACGATACGCTGCGCTCCTGAAGGAGTGCGGGTTATTTTGAATGACAACTACCCAGATTCAGGCAGACTCTGTACCATGCAAGAAATTGAAGCATTAGCCTCTCTCCCACATACGTTATGGGCGACCTCAGATACGGATGTGGGACAGATGCTCATACCGCCTATTCGAATTACTGTCAAGGAGGGAGTATCTTTGCCACGTGTACCGCAGTACAAGATATCCAGGGAAGGTGAAATTGCCCTGACGCACATCGTTCAGGATTTGATTATTGCAGGAGTAGTGGAGGAAGTTCCTTACAATGTCTGTAACAGCCCTATTCTTCCGATCCTTAAGAAAGACACTGACGACAAAGTCTATCGCTTTATTATTGACTTGAGAGAAATAAACAAAATTGTCATTCCCCAGTACCCGGTGGTGTCTGACATCACCACCTTACTTACTTTGGTCCCCCCCACAGATACGACTTTCTCTGCTATTGATCTTAAAAACGCGTTCTTCTCCATTCCCATCCATCCTGATAGCAGATACCTATTTGGTTTCACGTTAAATCATAAATCGTATAGATTTTGTCGTGTTCCTCAAGGTTACACAGAGAGCCCTAGCATTTATAGCCAGGCTTTAAAAAGACAGCTCGATTCATTTGAATTGCAATCTGGAGTAGCCCTTATTCAATACGTTGATGATCTCCTATTGGCTGCAGACACTTATGTACAATGTGAGGAAAGTACTCTTGCCTTGCTCTCCTTTTTGGCTCAGAATAATCATAAAGTTTCTAAGAAAAAGCTACAATACTGTAGACCAAAGGTGACCTACCTCGGTCATCTTTTGTCTAAGGAGGGGCGTGCATTAACATCTGATCGAATTCAAGCGATCTTAGATACACCAGTCCCCCGCACTCAGAGAGATGTGCGAGCCTTCATAGGATTAACGTCCTTCTGTAGACAGTGGATAATGGGGTTTTCGCACATTATAAAACCTTTGTTAGCGTTACTGTCCAAAACTACACCAATGCCCCTTGAATGGACAGATGAATGTCAAAACGCTTTTGAACAATTGAGACAGGCCCTCTGCTCTGCACCCGTGTTAGGTACACCAGACTACACAAAGATTTTTACGTTGTACGTGCACGAGAAAGATGGGTGCGCGTTATCAGTGTTAGTGCAGACACACGGGGATAAGCAGAGGCCATGTGCGTACTTTTCAGCCATTCTTGATCCTGTAGCACGAGGGTTACCTGGGTGCTTCCGAGCAGTTGCAGCAACAGCAGTAGCTATACGACAGAGTGAGGGAATAGTTTTGTCACACAAACTGTTGGTGTTAGTTCCCCATGCAGTGGACGCTCTGTTAAACCAAACGAAAACCCAGTATCTTACGAGCGCACGTTTAACAGGATATGAGCTCACACTTTTGGCGCCACATATCACACTAAAAAGATGCGCTACCCTGAACCCAGCCACTTTATTGCCGTATCCGGTTGCTGAGGGCCAGGAGGAAGAACACCATGATTGTGTTTTCCTGACCGAAGAACAAACAAAGGGTCGTGTCGACTTACAGGATACGCCACTTCCAGATGTGGATGGGGAACTGTAGGTTGATGGATCGTGTTTGAGGCTGCCAGATGGCACAACTTCTGCAGCATATGCGATCACGACACTTAAGACAGTGGTAGAAACAGCACGAATACCACAGAAATTGGCCCAAGCAGCGGAGCTAATAGCTTTGACGAGAGCCTGCGAATTGAGTGCTGGCTTATGTGTGAACATCTACACAGACAGCCGGTACGCCTTCGGAGTAGCGCATGACTTTGGCCTACTCTGGAGAGAACGTGGGTTTTTGACTTCGCATGGAGTACCCATTATGCACGGAGAGCTAGTGCATGATCTCCTAAACGCGTTACTTTGTCCAAAGAAAGTGGCGATAATTAAATGCAGTGCACATAAAAAGGTCATTGACAAAGTGGGACAAGGTAATGCTTTTGCAGACAGTATAGCAAGACAAACGGCTATGTCACGAAATGACTCCCCCATGTATGTAGTGAAATCACAGGCCGAGCAATGGCATGATGCTAGAGCAGAGATATTAGATATTCAAAAATCAGCGACTGAAGCAGAATTTGCGGCTTGGGCAGCAGAGGGAGTACTAGATGACGAGGGTTGTTGGAGAAGCAAAGATTTGGAACGATGGAAATTGCCTGCAGCTTACTTGCAAGCGATGGTCCAGATGACACATGGATTGGCACATGTTGGAGCTCTTGCAATTACTCGATTGCTAACATGAGTTTGGGAGCATCCTGAGATTGCCAATACGGCCAAGAGAGTAGTGCAGACCTGTTTGATATGTTTACAGCACAATCCTGCAAAAGGGACGCATACTCCGAAAGGAGGGTTCGTTCCACCTTCTGCACCATTCGAGGTACTACAAATGGATTACATCCAGCTTGAGCGTTGCAATAACCTTAAGTATGTCCTAGTGGTGGTGTGTACCTTTAGCAAATGGGTTGAGGCCTTCCCCACGAAGGATAATACAGCTTTGACAACAGCTAAGGTTTTGCTCAAAGAGTACTTCCCTCGATATGGCGTTTGCAAATTTTTGTGGAGCAATAATGGTCCCCATTTTGTTGGGAAAATTGTGGAGTACGTGTTGAAGGGATTGGGGATCCAGCAAAAGTTTCATGCTGTGTTCCATCCTCAGTCCGCAGGTCCTGTTGAACGGTACAATGCTACTTTGAAACTAAAGTTGGCTAAGATTGTGGTATCTACGTCTTTGAAGTGGCCGGATGCCTTACTGTTAGCATTACTCTCTATCAGATCAGTGCCACACTCTCGAACTGGCCTCACACCTTATGAAGTGGTGTTTGGAAGGCCGATGAACATATGGGGAGTTCCTAAGCCTCGATTGTTACATGATGTGCCTTGTATAATGATGAACGATTATTTGGCACGATTAACAAATGATTTGCTTTCTATTCATCAACAGGTTCGAGAAGCGCTCCCTGACAACTCCATTGGAGAGGCTCACAATCTTCGTCCTGGGGACTACGTGATGATCAAGTCCTTCGAGAGAACAAACAGCTTGGAACCGAGGTGGCGTGGCCCCGAGCAGGTACTGCTGGCAACCCGAACGGCGGTGCGAGTGACCAACAGGAAGCGGTGGGTGCATTCTACTCACTGCCGCCGTGTCTCTCCGAACCTAGTGAATCCTACTGTGCTATCTGACTACAGAGATATCTTGGATGAGGAAAAGAGCCCAGCTGTGACATCGGCCGAATTGGAGGGAGCCTTCCCGGACCACACCGTTTCTGGACGACAAAGATACAATCTGCGGCCACGATAAGAGGAAGATTTTTTTTTGGTGTGAGACTGGTTGAGTTACCGCTCTGGGGTTTGTGAAACGGAAGCCGGGAATCTCAAGGGGGGGGGGGGGATCAGTTCTGCCAAGAGTAGCGACACCCGTCTTGACCCCGGAGAAGAAAACAACGGCTACCTCGGAGCTCAGCACTCACACTTTTATTTTTTAGTTGTACATTTGAGACATTGTGAACTTTTGAACTATGGCGTCTTCTGCAGCACGAAACAGAAGAATCCTTGGTGCTATATTAGTTGTGTTGACAATTGTGGTAATAGCTGTGATAGCCTGGGTAGTAGAACTTGTGATACCTGTGCGAGAACATTTGCTGCCGATTACCCCGGCTCCATCTGAACATTTCCATTTCACCGTACCATATCATGAAGAACGGCATCGACAGACTTACTTGAACAATAGCTTCATTCAAATCTTGTATCACACCCACAATATGACGAACACTTCTAACTGTTGGGTATGTGGGATGTTGCCTGGACATCAAAAGAAAGGAGGCACACCGCTCATCCCACTTCCGTTTTCCCACAATGGGTCTTGTCATGCCTGGTACACTCTCCTGTTCACTTTGCGTTGGCCAACAAAAGGGGGGTTACTTTTCCGTTTAAATAAAATATGCTACAATGATCGGGATGGCTATCCACAAGCTGAGGGTACTAGGTTTGAATGGGAGGAGTACCGCCCTGATAATGTATCTGCACCACGAATTTACAGCAATCAACGAAATATTAACATGTCCAATTCTCATGTTATTAATGTCATTGATACAAAGGCTGATCTCTGTATACGTAATAAAGGTACAATCCCAGTTGGCAGAAGTGAATGTAACACCACACTTACCTTCGATAGCCCGAATGGTATTTCATTTGTAGCCTCCCGAAATACATACTTCATATGTGGCAATAAAGGTTATCATCGTCTCCCGTTAGGATGGCTAGGAACATGCTACATCTCTTTTGTATTGCCCCCTGTATTCATTGCCCCGCCAATGTATCATAATGATTATGTTTTGTACCATGACTTTGTATTGAACAGAGTCAAAAGAGCAGTAGTCCTTGAAGACATAGACCAGACAGATACCGCACTGCAACAATATGTAGATTTCAATTTGGGTTTGTTTTCTTTTGTGGGAGCTGCTCTGAACAGTCAGAAAATACGACGACTAACTTGTGTTGTTGAAGCTGTTGCCAATGATACTGCTTTTGCATTGGGGAATATAACTGAAGAACTTCAAATATCTAGAATTGTAACGCTTCAGAACCGAATGGTTCTAGATGTAGTTCTAGCCAATTGAGGGGGGGCATGCCGAATTATCGGAAGTAGTTGCTGTGTTTATGTGCCAGACAATTCTCCATCTGTATATGATGCCATATCCAAATTACATAAAATTGCTGCTGAGATACATCCGGATAATGGTACATGGACCTTTTCGGGGTGGTTCTGGTCAATGCTTAGTATATGGGTCTGGAAGCTACTGACAATCCTATGTATAATAATTGGGATATTATTCTTCTTATGCTTATGTATTCAATGTGGTCCTGCATTATGTTCTATGTGCTTATCTGCTTGCATTCCATCCAGACGAGTTTTTGCCCAAAATGAACAAAGAATTTGTAAAGAAGTGGCCCAAATTATGTCTATTGATATAGAAGATGAGTATCCTGATTATGTCCATTATGAGGTAGCTTCAGCTAAACGCTAAAAGGGTCGTCTGTCGTAATTTGACAATGACTGGGTTAGCGTTAAGCTTTTGCTACACGTATTTTCCTTATCTTGGCCTTAGTGTTAAACGCCATTTTGTATGTTACGGCGGCCATTTTGGAGAATGAGTTGCCTCGTGGTCAGCGTGCCCTTTAGTCCTTTGTCCGTACCACTGACCACTCGAGTTTGCCCAGCAACAGGCTATTTTTAGTAACGGTCAAGCCCGCACATGCGCAGTTCCGACTGACCAGTCATCTCTTAGGAATGTTCCGCCAAACTGACCAGTGGTATTGTAACTCCTCCCATGAGTTGGCTGTGTTCCAAAAATGACCATATATGTACCGAAAACTCTGTAACCATGTACCTCCCATCTTTTAATGTCTGTAAAACTGTATAAAAGAAGGACTTACACCGATGTTCGGGGTGATACTTCTTGAATTACCGAAGGGTGCTGTAGGAATGTACCACCACCCCATGGGGTCTTAATAAACTTGTCTTTTGCATTTTCTAGTTTCCGTGCCAACAGTTCTTATGGTGTAGCGGGTATTCTGCGGAGTATGTAGGCCTGGAGAACCCAATACCACACCTACACACAAAAACATTTTTTAAACCCACAGCCAAAAACAGCTTACTGTCTTTTAAGAGTTTCCACCCTCGACCTCTACGGGAGAATCTTCCTTACAGTCAATTTCTCCGTCTTAGGAGAAACTGCAGTGTGACTAGTGACTACAAGGACCAAGCAAATGACCTTTGTGACAAACTTGCAGTTCGAGAATATCCCAAGAAAGTAATTCTTTCTTGCAAAAAACGTGCGCGAAATCAATCTAGAGAAGCACTCTTGGAGATACACCCAAAGACACAGGACAACAGGACAACGTGTCACTACTTACAGTCCAGTCACAAATAAGGTCAAAAAGATAATTAGCAAAAACTGGAAAATAATTACATCGAACAACCTTGATTGGCCAAAACCCCGTTTTGCAAACAAAAGAAGCAGGAACTTAAAAGACCTGCTAGTACACGCCAGACCTCCACCTAAGAAGAAAAAAGAACAACCAGGATTATGGAACACTGTCCCAGTAACAGGACATTACCCTTGTGGAACTTGCTCAGCATGTGGGACTACAAAACCTACCAAAGAACTACAATTACTCCCTGATCTGACTTGGAAATTAAAGAGACATACCAACTGCAATACCAGTCATGTTGTATATATGATAACATGTCCATGTCAAATGAGATATATCGGCATGACCTGCCGCAAGGCAAAACAACGATTGTATGAACATCGCAGTAATGTTAACTGCAAAAGAACAACTACTAAGATGTCCACACATTTCAAAGAATTGGGACACACGGTCAATGACCTACAGTGGGTCATCCTAGAGACCCTAGAAACTGTAGATAGAAATGCCGCAAAAATCCTGTTCGAGAAAGAACAGCGCTGGGTGCACAGACTCAAAACGGATATCCTGGGCCTTAATGATTCTATCCCTTGGCTTTCCCTAAATAGATAATTGAACTCCACAAGATTAAATTGTGATGTCTAAAATAACTTGGCTTTTCACACTTAAACTCGCCAGTCTAATAATAATTATTTTTCCGCAATTACAGACCTTGGCTTTCCCTGAATAGATAACTGAACTCTACCAGATGAAATAACTTAGCTTCACACTTAAACTCCCCAGTCTAATAATCATTTTTTCGCAATTACAGACCATTTAACAACAGTCTGTTAATAAATTTGCCGATATTTGTGAGATAAATACCATCTCCGTTTCCGTAGTTTAAAAAACCCTATGACATTTCCTAAATATGTAAGAGTACGTCTTCCTTCACAAAATACTGCAGGATTTACAACACTCATTTTTTAAGGAAATCACGAGAAGTTTATAATTATAAACATAAACAGAAGTAGCTCTTTTTAATAATAATCGACACGTAAAGATTTCTTCTATTTTCTACATCATACCGGTTAAAAACATCCGGTCTAACAGCCGTCACCATTTCCGGGTGGACGGAGGTAGAGACAGCACATGCTGCAGACGAGCAGGCATAAGCGCAAGGTAGAAGACGAAGGCTTCGCGTATTTGGCAAACGAAAAGCGCAAGTACAACCTGCCCACACTAACTAATATTTTTCTTCCTCTAGCGCTACCTTCCTCTCCAAAACCCCCCCTTCCCCGATGAAGCAATTAGCTACAAAAAAGGAGGTAGGCATTATTCTAAAGACCCGATATGGGTCCACGCCCAATTCGATATCGGTCAATGTTCCAAACCGTCTTTTTCGAAACAGAGTTTCGGAGGGAATATAAAGGGGCCCCCGCCTTTTAAAAATATTTTAAAAATACTTTAAAAATACGGGAAAATGAGATGTGCAGTATTTGTTTGTTTATTTTACATATACTTAGCGTAAATTACGTGAAAACGAAAATACCACTCTTTTCCACAAAACCACTTTATGAGCACACCGTACCAACAAAAAGCATGCCACATCACCATGCAAGAGAAATGTGAAGACAACTATTATCAGTAACAACTAAGAGCACTATTCAACAGTACAGCACAATCACCTCACGCTGTTAAGGCATGAGAATGGATGAGTTGATGCCTGAAATGAGAGTGATTCTGCGCTAAGTATTGCCATTTTAAAGTTTCTTTCTTCGAAATCAAGTGATTTTGAATGTGTACATATTTGTACATTATTAAGTTTGTTTGTTTTTTCCCCCTCTCCCCCCGTCTCCCTATTGGTTGTTGTTGTGTGTTTTTTCTTTACAGGTACATTGTGACCTCTCAACACTTGAAGAATCAGGTTACAAATTTACCTATTCTTTCACTTTTTTCACCATTTTCACCCCCTGGTCCTGAAGAAAGCTGTCTGACAAATTGTCAATCAGAGCTGAAACATGTCGACCATTTTATTAGACCATTAAAGTGTGCTAGAATCCATAACTGATTCCACAGCAGCACAAACTACTTTTTAGAATAGCCCAAATCCAGATTTAATAAATTTTCAAGTACTGGCTGTCCGGACTATTTTTAAATCACTCACCACTTTCCCGATCACTTTTTTCCACGATCACTACTGCCTTAAACTTAAGGTAAAACCTCCTGGTGGAGGGTGCACACAAATGAATTGACCCTATGATTACGCACGCACGTGTGAAAGAAGCGGGGACCCATCATATACCGCTAACGAAAGCAAGAAAGAACTAAAAAACACGTGTATGAGGGTCATTTTATTGGGAGACACCCAGTTACCAACCTGCAGACCTAGGTTTACGCAGGACAAGTGATCCTTTTCCCAATTGATGATACGTAATTAATCTGCCAATTGAATACACCAGCCTTGCAGTAGTGTAATATTATTAGGGAACCATCCTCCTTATGGTCCTGAGGAATCGCAAATTGACCCTTTAGGGGCTGATGAGGCAAGAAACATGTTGACCAAAAAACGAAATAGTATTTATGCTCTATAGGATCATCGCCTCCAATATGAGCTACACTGTTTTTACTTAGGTTAGCGAGCTGCATTATTAAAGTGTATTTAATAAGAGTCCCCCTAAACCTATTTTAAAATGTTCACTCATTACACTATTCACTTCAGCTCACATACCGTCACTCACCAAACAGCTTTATCAAAAGAACTCCGCCAAAGAGCCCCTTCGTGGGTGCCCATTCGGGCATCGCAGGGCCGGACCGAAGAGGAGCATGCCCAAATGATGAAGCATGACACTTCTCGGGTGTGTGAGTGCACTTCCTCCATTTGGAGGTTATTCTAGAGACTTGACTACCACTAATATCCTTAGGAACTGCAGACCCATGCATTTGAACTAAGTTTAAAACTACCCACTAAGCATGGGCGAATTTTGCAGATCTCGCGTTCGCGGATTTTGCGGATTTGCGAACTCGCAATCCGCAAAATCCGCAAATTCTCGCGAATTTGCGGATTTTTTTTTATGTTCGCACGGGTTTCTGCAAGTTCGCGAGGGTTTTGTACAATTTCGCAAATTGCGAAATTGTACAAAACGCGTGCGAACTTGCAGCAACCCGTGCGAACACGAAGAGAAAGAAGCTCCTGGTCACAGGAACAGCACGGGGATTGCGCTCATGAAAGTCAAGGATGCAAAGGCCTCTACCCAGCATCACAGCTGATTTTCCACGGTAGATTTGGGAAAAGGCACACCTGTCCAGCCTCGAAGACGCTTATGATTGTTTTTGGGCTAATGAATGAGTCACTGAATTTGAGCATTAACTAGTTCGAGCGACCATGATTTGCGGATTTTGTGGTGGGGGGGTGCTTCCATGCGAGTTCACATGCCTCTTGTATGTATAAAAGGTCAGAGAAAGATCGGTTCAGCAGATGAAGAAAAAGAAGCTCCTGGTCACAGGAACAGCACGGGTATTGCGCTCGTGAAAGTCAAGGATGCAAAGGCCTCTATCCAGCATCACAGCTGATTTTCCGCGGTACATTTGGGAAGAGGCACATGATTGTTTTTGGGCTAATGAATGAGTCACTGAATATGAGCATTAACTAGTTCGAGCGACCATGTGTGTGTTACTATGCAATCGCCCTGAAGGGCGCAGGGGTCCCTTGAGTGACCTGTAAGGCTGTGCTGCCCTGTAACTATTTTACAATGGCGCCAGCAAGCTGCCAGCGCCGTTGTAAAATAGTTACAAAGTTAGCTTGCACAGGAAGCACCTGCTTCGTTTTATCTAGTGGTTCCTGTGCAAGCTAACTTTGTAACTATTTTACAACGGCGCTGGCAGCTTGCTGGCGCCATTGTAAAATAGTTAAATGAGTGTGGGTTCAACTTTTGAACCCGTTACGTTCGCGGATTTTTTTTTGCGGATTTTGCGGGAAATCCGCAAAATTCGCGGATTGCGGATTTCCCGAAAATCCGCAAAATCCGCGAGCGTAACGGATTTCACGCTCATGCTTACTACCCACACAGTCTGCAATGGCAGGCTTGAGACATGTGTAAAGGGTTACTTGAGTGGGTAGCACAATCAGTGCTGCTGGCCCACTAGTAGCATTTAATTGACAGGCAGTGGGCACATAGAGTACCACTTTACTAGGGACTTACAAGTAAATTAAATATGCATATTGGTAATGAGCCAATTACTAGAAAAGGAATCTCTGGTTGGCTGAGATATGCACCCAGGCTGGATAGGAACCACCACTCTAGTCATGGTAAGCTCAGTACACACTAAAAGATAGCCTGTGCTCACCCTTTGGAGGTTTGGAAGAGAACAGACTTGCTTATCTAAAGAGGCAATGTGTAAAGTAATACTGCAAAACACACCCAAAATAAAACAAAGAATACACCACAAAAAGACTCCACAATGGTTTAAAAAAATTGATATTTGTGTTAGGACCAGAATGATACAATAGGTTAGATACTTCTCATGTTATACACTTTTCAAAGATAGTAGTCTTGATACTGTGGGAAACAAGATCAAAACAATAGCGATCGAGTCAGAGGTTCTCCAGTGATAACGATTCAAAAGATAGGCAGGGAAAATCATAGTGCTCAAAATACACTAGCTACGGTTAGGAAGATCACGGTAAGGTTCACGGGAGTGCTGCAGAGATACACTTGTGACTGATGGCTTCATTGTGGTCTCACCAGACCGAACTGAAACAACAGGGATCCTGGCAGGTACAGACTGCGTATCCTGCAGCGCCGACTCCCCAAATGAGGAGTTGGCTAAGGGTCTCGCAGGACTGGTATCCAGTAAAGTGGTTATGCACAAAACAGACAAGGGTAAATGCAAATGGGCCACCTTGTGGGCTGTATTATCTCAGTGGACTTCGCAGGCACAGTACCTTTCACAGTCCTCGCATCACTGTGGACCTCCAGTGTTGAGGAAAGTGTGCAGCGTGGTTGCGTTGTCAAGGGGAAGCTTGGTGTTATGTCAGTGCGTCAGGAGGGCTTCCCAAAGTGCTGTGGTGTTCACTAGGGCTCAGTGGTGATGACGGAAGTCAGAGCGTGATGCTGAAGTTTGCAATCACAGGACTCGAGAGAGCTTCGAGTGAGAACAAAGTGCAGTGCTCGATCTCGGGAGACAAGGTCCTTCTCTTTTGCAGAGTGGAGCGCTCGGAGCACGCTGGTTCTTCCAGGACAGCTCTTGCAGCAGGGGAAAATACTTACAGCACAGAAATTAAGTATTTGATGGCATTTAGACTTCATGGAACAGGGGGCAAGCCAACAAGTATTTGGAGAGCATTGAAATTCACAAAGTCAGAGGTAACAGACAGCAGGACAGCACAACAAGGCAGGTAGCAAAGTGGCAGTCCCTCCTGCAGTTCAACAAGAAGGGCCAACACAGCAGAGCAGGAAGCAAAGTGGCAGTCCCTCCTGGCAGCACAGATGTCCTTCTGACAATCTTCAGATGTAGGCCAGCGATTTCTGGTTACAGGTTCAAAAGTGTCTGATTTTAGGTGGTACAAGACACAGTACTTATACCCAAAAGTGCCTTTGATGCACTGGATGACTTCAAGTGAGTTCTCTGAAGTGCACAAGGATCCCTTTCAACCCAGTCCTGTCTGCCAGGCTATTGGTGAGAAATTATCAGTACCTTGTGTGTGGGCAGGACACTATCTATTCAAGTGGAGTGTTAGCACCTCACATCCCTCCAAGTCCAGATAACCCATCAAAATGCAGATGAATGCAGAGGAAGTTGAGTGACCTGTGTTGTGGCTGTCTAGAGGGAATACTCAAAGGCAGCTGTCACCCAGCCCAGCCCAGACGTGTATTGGAGACAGGTTGTCAGGCACACGGAACAGTAAGTGCAGAGAAATGTCCCCTTTCTAAAAGTGGCTTTTCTACAATAGAAAAGGTACATCCAACCTCTCCAGTAAGTAGGATTTATCAGTACCATTCCAAACATATGAAACATTAAAAAGCTACTCCTCTCTGAACAGGAATTGCCACTTAATAAGGCATAAGGGAATTCCCAATGCTGACATATTAGAGGGGTAGGCCTCACAGTAGTGAACAACGAAATAGGCTGTTTTTCACCTGTAGGACATGTATAGAATAAAAGCACATGTCCTACCTTTTACTAATATAGCACTCTGCCTTAGGGATACTTAGGGCCTACCTCATGGGTGACGTATATGTAATGAAAGGGGAGTTTAAGGCTTAGCAAGTCATTTTAAATGGCAAGTTAAAGTGGCAGTAACCTACACACACATGCACTGCAATGGCAGGCCTGAGACAGGTTTGGCAGGCTATTTCTGAGGTCGGCACAATCAGTGCTGCAGACCACTGGTAGCATTTGAATTATAGACCCTGGGTACAGGGGGTACCACTTTATAAGGGACTTGCAAGTACATTAAATATGCCAACCAGATATACACCAATCACAAACATGTTTATTGTAAAGGCATATCCACTTTAGCACTGGTTAGCAGTGTTAAAGTGCTCAGAGTCCTAAGGCCAACCAGAAGAGAATCACCAAAACAGGAGGTAAAATGCAAAAAGTCTGGGGAAAGACAATCCTAAGGATGCCAGGTCTAACACCAATGTTACCATGTTTTAAGTAGTAATCACATGCACTTTAGAACTGTTTAGCAGTGGTAAAGTGCAAAGAGTCATAAGACCATCAAAAAAGAGATCAGAGGAAAAATGGAGAAGAAAGCCAAAAGGTTTGGTGGAAGACCACCCTGAGGCTGACAGGTATCATGGCATCCAGGCACTTTTACATATATATAAAACTCTTCTGAAGGAAAAAGTGGTAATGCTGCAGAAGCATTCACTCCAACTACACCTGTTTGGTCTCTTCCTGTCCATAGTGGGTGGTAAAGTAAAAAGTCTATTCTGTGACAAGGCAACAGAAGGTAGTGGTACTTCAAAAGGATCGCATTCATGTTTTCAGAAGACCGGAACATAATTACAGAAACATGTCGGTTCCCAACTGTAAAAGCACACTATCCCACCATTAGGCATATTCCATTCTAGTCGTAAACGAGCTAAGAGAAGGGACAGAAACAGGTGCAAGGAAGACAAAGACAGAAAACAGATCGAAAAGAGTGTGGGGGCAATATCGGAAGCGTGATCACAAGATCAAAGGATTCGAGCCTAAACGTATACAAGGCTGAAACAATAGACCGGCACGGCAAGATGAGCCTCGAGCGGAGCCATCTGCTTTTGCCGTGTCATTCCCCTAGTCATAAAGGCATACTCAAAGGAATATGCATCTTCCGCAAGAGCTTGGGAATCCCAGGGTCATCGAGCGGACATTGTCCGTTCGCCGGCTACGTGAGGGCAAGAAACAAAATGGATGCCGTATCTAAAATGGAACCCGAAGGTTCAGATGTAAAACCCGTAAATAAGACGAACCCTTCCAAGTAGTGTAGCGAAAACACGTACATCTACTAATCTCATCATTTACGGTTCGTAGATACCAAACTCATCCATATCCGAACAAGCCCGAAACGTCGTTCTGATTCTCACCGAACCTCACTTACCCACACATTAGCCTGCATTTATAATGATATTATACTAGTTTCAGTTATATGTTCATTTACATTTGAATAGCACATACTTCTTAAAACTCTCTGGCAGTCATGCTTTCCCACAGTGATAAATGCATCGCCCCTTAAATTCTCAGCTACCTGTTAGAATACTAACATTGGTCGAAATGGGAGATTCACCCAAATGGGTTTTAAAGAAATGTGGTACAAAAAATGCACATCATCTGACATATTTAGCCCATAAAACCTGGTGCAGTATGTTTGCACAAAACTGTGGCATTGCATGTAGAACTCGGTGCAAACTACTGATTTCATTAGTAAATATTTAGGGGAAAATCTACAATGCTGGTCGCTAATTCTGTTCTCAGAATTACTCAACACTGGAGTATTGTTAATTCTAAGTGCAGAACGACTAATACGGTGTTCCCTCATCCCTCATGTAGTGGATTATCAGTTGTGATGCTGGTGTTCTTTTAAAGCACATGAACCATGTACATTCCCTCTATCTTAATAACCAGGGCCACTTGAATTATGTGGCAGAAGAGTATCAAATTTTACTTCAGGGTTGACTCAATTATACGACAAGAAAAGGCAAGAAATGTAGCATAATGCAGCACCGTTTTTTACAGTATTACTTCATTATTTCATTAATTTTACACATGATAATTTTATCTGGGAAAAGATTTTACCTCATTAGTGCCAGATTAACAACAAAACACAAAAATAGGCAAATGAAAAAAAAGAGGTCATCTTTGGGAATGAACTCCAAATGTTATTAACTCATGAACCGTTTGAGCCAGAAACCATTTTTGGGGGGGCAAAATCTGCAGATTAGGCAACAGCTGATGGATTATGTGGCAAATGTGGCAAATCCATAATTAGGTGAAAAAGATGCGTCCCCGAATTACATAAGTTCAGCTGCCCGATTATAATTTAAACTAACATATAACATCTCCCCATCCTGATGCTGCTGCATTGAATCACAAAGCAATAGAAAATTCTCAAACTCTTGGGCAGATGTGCTCCATGGTAACTCAACAATGTATTGTTTCTTCACCCTGCAAACAAATGCCAAAGGCAATTTTCTCATGACAGAGTATCTGACTGCTGTGGTGAAAACATTATGGCTGAATATCCTTCCCCTCTAGGGCTTAACCCCACAGTAACGCATTTGGTGTGACCATTTTCTAGAATTTGCCTTAATTAAACATAGCAAATGTACCTATCTGACGTGTATGGTATGGTTTTTCACACTTGTTGTGTCCATTCTGCTGTGCTCTGTAGACCCTCCTCCAAAGAAAGGCAGTCACGAGGTTCCACGAAACGCATTCAATAAGAAAAGACAAACATGCATTGCCAAAGTGTTGCAAAGTCATCCAGTGTGCCCCCCACAAATTCCTTTGCTGACTGGTACTGGTGGTAACTGACTCTGACTGTCCATGGGCTATGTCTAACCAGGCCCAGGGCCGGTGATATGATGAAAACACAGTGAAAACACACATGCATGAGGGTACACTATATTTTAGGGTATACTTATAATTGGAATGACCTGCCCTACAGGTCCCTCGTACTTAATAGGGCATGGCAGTTTAGATGCAAGCAGCCTTTTCTGCACTTGCTTGTGTGCACTGCTGAGAGCCTGAGGTCATTTCAAAAAAGCCCTGTGTTCCAGCACTGCTTTTAAATGTAAAATGGGCCCAAACTCGACTTTGGTGATAGGGGTACTTAAAAAGTGAAAATCTACATTAATCTGGCATATTAGATACCCCCAGGGTCTCCCCTAGGTGTAACAGGGGTGGGGGTCATGTGTTTATAAGGAGGGCCCTTATAAAAGAGGTTTTATATGCCTTTAGGATAGAGAAATTGCACATTTCACTTCCCCCATTACAGTAAAGTTCTTCCCAAAATCAACCTTGGTGCTAAGGGCATTGTTGAGTGAGGATCTACATATGTTTTCTTATTCAGGACCCCATAAGTCTACCCTAGGTGTCTCGGGGATGGCGGGGTCATGTAACTATAAACAGGTACTTTACAAAAGATGTCGGTGTTGGAGAAATTGCACATCTCATTTTCCCCATTGTTGATCCCCTGCCAAATAGGTTAACATTGCAATAGTTTATGAATGCATAACGTTCATTAGAAATATCAGTCAAGGACTTAGGAGAATGGTATTGATACACCTAACAATATGCTGTTGCTGAATTTATCCCAAAATATATAGAAAATAACTTATAAGACTTTCTTGTCTGTAAACCAAAATTCAGCCTTACTATGGTCTTCCCTGATTGGTCAGAGTTAACAGGATTAGCCTGGCGATCAGCTGCTTACCCAAAGAGAGGCTATCTGTTAGAGAGAGCTCTGCTACACAGGAAAGTCAGAGCAGGGAGGAGGGGTTGTAAAGCATGGAGCTTCAAAGAGGGATAGAACAGGCAAAGAATGCCAGGCCCATCTACGCCTCAGTCCCTGTGACCCAGCCTGATGGCAGGCTTAAGGCAGGAATTTACAGATGGTAGGGGGATGAGAGCTATGGAAATGATCTAAAACAGCGGTACTTCCCTGAGGCGTAATGTCCCTTCAAAGCACTCATATATGAATGTTCATCTTTTGTTCAATAAAGTTCATTCAAAGGTTGTAATCACAGTTTCAATTGTGTTTATTTCTTTTGATGCGCGTTTTATTCATTCATGAAACTCTTCAGAAAATTCCATTACAATTGTGCCCAATGCATTTCGGGCATGTGCCCTTCGTCAGGGGACTTGGGGGTCCTATGGAGTAATACAAGAGAATTTTGGGTTCATTTGGCAAACGTTGCATTAAGAATCTGAACATGTATTATTGTCATGCATGTGATTCTCTTTAAATGACGTGCATGTGGAGGATTCGGAAGGACAGTGCCATCGGTGTTCACGCTTTGTCTGTGTTTTACCATTTATTGTACCAAGGTGGTGATAGTGAGTCATCTCTATGGTGGGGCGTGATAATGGTGACCCAAGTGTGATGACACTAAGTGCCTGTTCGGGGCCGTGTGGCATGTGTTAAGCGACACAGTTCGTGAGGTGGTGAACTATGTGCAACATGCAAATGTTACGGGTGAAGTAAAGCGTTCTGACCTGTGACCTGCAAGGTCTCCGTACGAGGTGTAATGCTGTTCGGGAAAAACGTGATTTTTAATAAAAATTGTTTCAATACGGGTTAATATACTGTCTGCGCGGTATCTGGTATTGTCTCAAAGCTTACCGAGAGTTTCTTAACCAGTCGGCGTTTCTCCGAAATTCGATCCGTGTAGAAGGTTGAAAGTTGTGCCGGTATGCGAGTCCCTATATATCGACATGCCGGATTGGAGTGGTGAGGGTCACATGGTGGTTAAAAACATTAATATAGTGAGCACGGTCAACATATGACACATCCCACTGCCATCTAAACACAGCACCCGCACACCGGCAATATAGAGCACCAACGTCGCTAGGTTACCGCCCGTCCAATCATCGCTATCGCTTCTAGCCACCACGTGACCCTCACCACTCCAATCCGACATCTAAACACAGCACCCGCGCTTCGGCAACACAGAGCACCAACGTCGCTAGGTTACCGCTCATCCAATCACCGTTAATGTTTCTAACCACCATGTGACCCTCACCACTCCAATCCGGCACGTCGATATATAGGGACTCGCATACCGGCACAACTTTCAACCTTCTACACGGATCGAATTTCGGGGAAACGCCGACTGGTTAAGAAACTCTCGGTAAGCTTTGAGACAATACCAGATACCGCGCAGACAGTATATTAACCCGTATTGAAACAATTTTTCTTAAAAATCGCGTTTTTCCCGAACAGCATTACACCTCGTACGGAGACCTTGCAGGTCACAGGTCAGAACGCTTTACTTCACCCGTAACATTTGCATGTTGCACATATTTCACCACCTCACGAACTGTGTCGCTTAACGCATGCCACACGGCCCCGAACAGGCACTTAGTGTCATCACACTTGGGTCACCATTATCACGCCCCACCATAGAGATGACTCACTATCACCACCTTGGTACAATAAATGGTAAAACACAGACAAAACATGAACACCGATGGCACTGTCCTTCCGAATCCTCCACATGCACGTCATTTAAAGAGAATCACATGCATGACAATAATACATGTTCAGATTCTTAATGCAACGTTTGCCAAATGAACCCAAAATTCTCTTGTATTACTCCATAGAACCCCCAAGTCCCCTGACGAAGGGCACATGCCCGAAATGCATTGGGCACAATTGTAATGGAATTTTCTGAAGAGTTTCATGAATGAATAAAACACGCATCAAAAGAAATAAACACGATTGAAACTGTGATTACAACCTTTGAATGAACTTTATTGAACACAAGATGAACATTCATATATGAGTGCTTTGAAGGGATGTTACTCCTGAGGGAAGTACCGCTGTATTAGATTATAGCCAAGCCCAGAGCACAGTGGGCTATACTTCAAGAGCACCACCTACCAGTACGAATCTACTACACACGCAACACACTTGAGTGCGAATACGACCAAAAACACGTTGTATATAGCTATGGAAATGAGCCATACTGGAGGGTGGTTTAACTAGTTCTTGCTCCTCTGCTGGGATTTCAATCATACTGAATATTGGAGGAATACTGCTTGCTGGGAGAAGATTTTGCCATTCTTTGAAGGAAGCTGGCCATGGTCTGGGGTATTGCCCTGTACCTAATTAGACAGGAGTGCTCTCCTTTCTGACCCCAGAGAAAACAATAAATATGTGAGATGTGTAAAACCTCTCAGATCTGCTGCTTGAAACTAAAAGAAGAAGACAGCTTGCCACGCTACAAACTTGATTTGCAGTATCAGGCCCTGCATTCTGACTTACTGCGCCTTCTGCATTATCTGGAACTGCAGCCCTTTGGCTGTACCCTGCTTCAAGAGGAATAAAGAGAGGACTCCCTGCAAGCTACAGGATAACAGAGCTCAGCTGGACCATCACCACCAAGAACCCCCTGCCTAGAGTGCGTTCATTGGATTTGTAAGGGTTTTCTCAAGGTGCATTGTGAGAATTGTGGTCCCAACCTTTCAATGGCCATCTTGTAGATTCCAGACACTTGGATTGTGTTTGGAAACTTTAGGCACTCAAGAGAAGCTTGAGGAAGAAGTTCCAGAATTTTGAAGCAATTTTGGAAAAAAGCTCCATAAGGGGACCGACTTAACCGCTAGAGCCAAGTCGACGACCTTCAACCGCGAACTGGCCTGCCATGCTGGTTCATCCTGCTGAAAAGCTCCGGAGGTTCAACTTCCAGGGTTTGACCTGGAGCTCCCTGGAAAGCAAGCTGGTGAACCCTCACTGAACCCAGACTGGTGAAGAGCATCGAGGGACCCCAGCAGAAAAAAATCCAGAAAGGTTTTTAACTCAGAAGGTAAATTCTCGACTGAGGCCTACAGCAAGGGGTATCCGAACAGGGCTCCATCACGATCGGCCTGAAACTTTGAATTTGTCCTGGTCAAGTGGGACCAAATGTCCCAGAGTGGCGCTATGAGTTTCTAAGTGCTAAATCATTAGAAAATCATATCTCTGGTTCCCTACATTGGATTTTTGTCATTTTGGTGTTATTTTAGAGATGAAAATATTTCGTATTTTTTTGTAAATGGCCATGGGATTTTTATTGTGTGTTGTATCTTAATTATTTATTGAGATGGTGTTTTAAAATGCCTATACCTGTCTCCTACGTTAAGTCTGCCTGCTCGCAGCCAAGCTACCATGCGTTGAGCATGGGAATACTTAATTGAGACGTATACTGAACGCTAGACCATGTTAGTGGTCTTATTGCCAGTGGTAGATGCAGATTTACCACTGCTATTGACCCACTCCCCAACAAAAAGCAAATAGGTATTGCCTATGGGGCCTATTGTCTTTGCCAATGGGTCTGGCCATGATGCACAGCATCCCAGTTGCTGTGCAACATGGTTTTAAAAGAAAAAGCCTATGACAAGTCCGGCTGTCATTTTGTAAGTGCAGGCATGAAGCAAACGTGCGACTACAAAATTACAAAGACACTTTTTCCATTTTGTTTGCCCATCGAGTTGGATCGGTAAACAAAACAAAAAAAAGTAGGGGGGGTGGGGAGAATCAACACGGAGGGTGCTGGTAGGGGTAAGCAACATGGACGGTGCATGGCAAAGGAAGACCGATTGTTTGGGGGAGGAACATGGAGGACACTGGTGAGCCGGGAGCAAATGGTTAAGAGATCACGCACAACGTGGAACTGTGATAAGGGAGAAGGAACATGGAAGGTGGGAATGGGGCAGGAGTAAACAGATGAGCGAGCGAGTGGAACTAGGGAAGCAGAACCCAATGTGCGAAAATGCTCTGGTTTCTTACCAGTAATCTTCAGTTTCCTTAGTCCTTAGCCCTCTTCACAGTTAATACGTCCCTGCCTCCCTCCCTGAAATTACTGGCCTCAGCTGGCTTGGTTTGTCAGGAAGTGGTAGGGGATGTGACCCTAAATGGGTGGGATTTGTGCAAGTCTACTCTTACTTATTGGTTTTGGTCCTGTCAGCGAGGTGGGTGCACCTCACGAGTAATTGACTGTGACAAGGACGTAGGATGTAGGGATAATGCTTCCATACTCTAGGGAAAGGACAAACACAAGATGCAGAACGAAAGCCCACATGCCCTAATGAGAGAAACAATAAACAGTGGACAATTGTTTGATTGCTGCTACCTTATTGCCGTTGTAAAGATGCGCTTTACCTAATGACTTGTTATTATTGTTGCAATATGAAGTATTTTATTCTACAATGTGCCATCAATTGAAACTGTTTTTAATGTTAATCTATCTTTTTGTACATGTTCTATAATCCATCGTGGAGTGATTATTTTAGCTCTCCTACATTGGTGGGCTTTATTGATGTCTAAATAATATCCTAGTAGTGATTTTGAAAATCTTTTATGTTTTGTATGATTACCTTTGTATAAATTGATATAATGGTGCAGATGGAATGGTTTGATTGAAGAAACGTTTTAATGGCTGCTGGATTTATGTTATGATTATCCATACACTTTTTAAGTGGACCTTATTAAAGATACAAATGCTTAATGAATATATTGAATTGAAATAGCAATGAAACCGCCAATGGTAAATAATGAGCTTGCTCTAATCTCTCTGTAAACTAACAAAATGTCTTGCAAGATATAGTTAATGCACTGTTTTATGTGCTTTTAGACCTCAAAAACAGAATTGAAACTCACTTGAGCCTAAGGTGAAATGAACATCTTTTGACGCCTACTTTGTTCAAATGCCCTAAAGTCATCCCTCTCAGTCTGGCCCAATTCAGAAACCTTTTCAGGAAAAAATATCTCACACAGTGACGGAGTACTGAGCCAGACATTAATGGTCTCCTCTATCAGGGACCAATCATCGTGCCGTGAACAACTTCCAATTATCACTGTCCTCCCTCTGTGACAAATCTGCATCTGCCTCTTCGAAGTGAAAGGCCACCTGACCCTGATGACGCGCCTGCTATTCCAGTTCTCGCCTGCCAATCAAAATGCGCTGCCTCCCTATGCACTTCTCGTGTATCTTAATATTGTTTGTGTCTAGACCTGTCATAACCACGTCAACGCGTCTTATTGTCAGTCGCAATAGATCGTGCTTGAAGCTGCCATTTTTTTCCAGTTAATTGACTCCTGCTGGCGGCCTGGCATGACATTGACATGAAGCAGCGTCTTTGCGTCTGCACTCTCGCCTGGAGAGTGATCGCTCATCCGTGGATGTCTGATGCCTACATGAAGTTTAGGGGACGTGTTCGCTGCTGTTTTGTGTTTTTCGGCAGTACGCACCTGAAGAACAGAGACCCAGCTTCATTAACGCCTCTTCTGGCCCCCAGGGCTGAAATACATGTAGATAAACATTTGCATCCCCTGTCCCCTTTTACCAACAAGACCTCCATTTTACGGTATCGCTTTGTAGCCTGCCTCCTGAAGGCCTTGTTTATTGCCGCGGCACATCGCTCCGTCTCCGTTCTTTAATACCACGTGTAGCTATCAATCACTTCTCCCGGTTTGACATCGATGGCACAATGTAAAGCAGACCCCTGGCTGGGCCATCAATCTCGACGTATTTGTCAACTGCAAGAGCGCCGGCAACTCTTTTAGTGGAATATAAAAATAAGAGTAAACTTTCTGACACCTTTAGAAGTTATTCTAAAGATGACAACGCTACTTGGATTATAATGACTGGATTCCTGGGGCCTTATTTATGAAAGCCTTGCGCCACCGATGCGTCATTTTTTCCCATGTTAAAAGTGACGCACCGGCGGCGCAAGGCCTTCATAAATAAGGCCCCTGGTACTTCTTTTACTGACCTATGTACCATTACACACAAATTATTCTACAGACAAATTTAACATTTAACAGCAAGGTTTATCGAAAGCTCTCCTCCATACACGGGGTGCATAGGACAAAACCCGCTCATCAACGTTTTCCACTACAACTTTAATGACAACATACAATGATCCAACCCACCTGGTTATCCGTATCCCCATAAACATAACTTTTGTTCCATTGAGACACAATCTTACTATTCCTTGAATGTTGTTTTTGTTGTACGTATAAAGGGAAACTCCCGCATGATTAAATGGTGTGTTTTTAAGCATCTGAGAAATATAATTTTTTTTTTAATTATTCGTTCCGGCTGGCAGCCGACATTTACAAAACAGTATGTTTGAGGATTGTTTGACATTACTGAACCAGGCGTTCTTCTCTCTTTTTAGACACACAAATAACTCTCTGGGGCACTGTTGTCTCTTTTCTCTCTTGTGTTACAGCTAACATATGTATTACCTTACCCTAGAGTTAAATGACCACCCTGTAATTTGCATCTACTCCCTGCTGTGTCTTCCAGTGCACCATCGCTCCAGGAGGATTCTCATCCTCCTGGAGCGATGGTGCCAAGCCAACAGATCTCATTTGTTGACCTATTGGCTTTGCCAATGATTATCGCTGCTGCTCCACAGCAAAAGTAAAAAAACAAAATGATTTTGCCAATGTCTTGCTTGCAGCATCATGGAAAATAAATCACTAAATAAGTAATTAAATAAACGCTGCAATGACACGTGTGGAGAAAAACTCATAATGCACCGTGGAGTAGCCTGGAAACAAATAGCAGCTGCTGGGCCCTCCAAAATGGAGGGGGAAAAAAAGGTCTGCTAGGGATTCGGAGCACCACAGAGAAATGGATGTTGGAAGTCAATGGGGAGACAGTGCAACACGGAGCACAGGCCGAGGAAAAGCACATGGTCCAGATGAGCTTCATAGGGTTCAGTGGGGAAGAAAATCACCCAGGGGAGACAGCTGGAAAAACATGCAGTCTCATTGAGTGCTTAAGCAAAATAGAGGAAAGCAGTTCCCTACAAGGAAGCAATGAAAGGATAGAAGCCTGACAGTCAGATAGATGATAAGTAGACTGTACTCTGATGAAGGGACAAAAACATGATCGCCAAACTGGGACAGGGAAAGCCATTGAATATGAAGAAAGCAAATTAGAGTGAGTCCAAAGAAATAAAAAACAATGGTAAGCAATGGGCAGGCTATAAACTCTTTAAGTTTTTGATAAGTCCACAATAGGTCTTTTACAACCAGACAGCAGTGCCTTCTGGTAGGATTGACCTAAACATCTATAACAAGCATTGGCAAAGCCAATAGGTCTTGCAGTTGGCACCTTTTGGCCTCGCCAATGCTTTTGTCTGACCAAATTGGCAAAAAAGAGAAAATGCATCTTGACTACTGACGCTGCATAATTCAGTAGGCCTGTGCATGTGTGATGACTATACACATGCATGCATCACCACAAATGCACACATGCACTGATTGTGCATTAATAGCATAGTGCAGAATATGGAATTCAGATGATGTTGGCGTGTGTGGATGCCACTTGGATAAGTAAATGTAAAAAAATGACAGGGTGGGTGAGAAGTAGCAGAGACTGGCTGGGCCAGCAACAGGCAAGTAAAGCAAGGGATGGTGGAAAGAATTACAAAATATATAAAGTAAGCCAAAGAGAAGGAAGCAATGGGTAGGGTGGGGAGAGGAGGGAGTAATATGGAGTGTGTGGGACGGGGCAGGTGGAATTAAAAGCGGTACTTGAGGAGAAAACACAAAGAGGAGGAGTGGAACCTAGGGCTTTGGTGACAAGCTCAATTTGTAGACATACCAAAGGGTTGCCTAGAAGCCTGTTGCTAGTTCTATTTAATGTATTGTGCCTAACACTAAGGCTGCATTGTCTTAATTCCACCTCATGCTTCTTTTATCCACTACCTGACACTTCCTGTTTGTTTATTTCACATCTATATGTTCTTTTTCATCCCTGCTTTCTCCTTTTGTCACTGTTTTTTCATTTATTTCTTCCTCCTTCCTTGTCCTTTTTGTGCTTTTCTCTTTGCTGCCCTGAGTGAAAGTCTAATGAGGAAGAATAAGCTCTGGCCCCCGTAAATAAGTGCGGTAGGCCCCACTGGCAACCACAGCTCAAATTAGGCACTGTTTGTTGTGGAGGAAGCTTCAGACGAGGAAGAGATTCTGAAAACCCCATCGCTTTCATGGAATGTTTAAAGAAAAGAAAAAAATAGTTACCTAAATGTGAGCAGTGAAAGATGCAACTTGCCAATCAAAAGGATGGTAAGGAGGCTATCCTCCAGGAGGGCCAAACACAAACAAAGGAAGGCAAGCAATCAAATAAGAACTAAGCAAATGACAGTGACAACAAAGCCAACTAATAGTACTCAGTCAGTGCCCACTGTAAGTCTCTGGGGTGGTCCAGAAAAAGTTTTAATTTTATTGTGCGTTACTTTACTTTACTTGAGGCTAGGAAATAGTAAGCCCTTTTATGGCACTTGACTGTATTAATTAGAGACTCTGAAATTATTATCTATAGCTGTAGGAAATGTAGTGGCAATAATGTTTTATGTTATGTGTATTTGTTAGGTGAACTATCACCTGCAATGGTATCCTGGGGCTGTCCAAGTGTGTGTGCCTAGCCCTGCCTTTGTTAGGGTGGTTACCTGAAAAGCCAGATCGACAACTTCTTGTGGAATTCAAGAAGAGAAGAGGAGGCTCTAATGTGAGGATGCTCCATGCTTTTTGAATGATGTAAGAGAACGCCCATCCTCTTGATGTGGTTCATTCATTTCAATCTTTATTCGGTTTAAAAAACCTTGTAAGATACAGTACATTTGATCATAATACATCATATAAAAAAAGAAAATTTGTTTGAGTACATAAAAATAGCGGGTGGATAAAAATATCGACACACTTCCTTTGCATATAATACATAGAATTCAGTTCATTTCCCAGAATGTCCACTTGGGGGTAACTTGGTCCTGATCGGCCCCTCTAATGTACAAGAACACTGAATAAATATACAGAATAAAACAATAAATTAAGCATCTGTTTTTGTTAAAAAAATATACACCAGAACAGTAAAGCAAGCAGCACTTTAGCAGCTAACAGTTGACACAGTAACATGGTAAACTAGCCTATTTCCTTAAGTTTTTTGGTCTTTCATCTTCCTAATCAGGGCTACGCATAAGAGGAAACGGCTCAGGCTGAACACAATCGGTTGGGCAGTGTATCCCTTAAAAATTCTGAGCCCAACCTTAATTTGTCGGAGGCCTAGCTTTTTACAGATTGGCTTTAGCCATTTTTTTCCTGGCTTTAAGGTATGCTGGGCATATAAATAAAACATGGGACACATCCTCTTTCAGCCCCATCTCGCAAAACTCGCATATAACGGAGCCAGCGGCCCCGGCCAGCCCCTTATTACAGTTCCAGCTAGCTGTCCTTTCTTTTAATTGCAAAATACCATACCGGAACTTTAAGTATAGGCTTTTGGCCAATGGAGGGTACATTTCGTCCATAAGGGTCTCTAATTGCATAGTCACTTTTAATTCAAAAAATTTCGAGGTTAGAGTCCCTGTTCTGGGGTTTGATAGCACTGCGTCTCTAATATAGTCCCAGTACCTTTGTTTCAAGATCCTTTTTGAGCTATTTGTAAGAGAATCAGGGTCAAACCAAAAATCACTTAACCCTAGTTTTTCAAACCATTTTTTGACGTACTCTAACCATGGCAAATGCGTGATATTCCTTATAGCCAGTATCTCTTTCAATGCTTCTCTGTAATCAGTCAGCTCCTCAGTGGACCATAAGCGGACCCAATAGAGCAGCGGACGAAGAGAAGCATAGTCATCTGTACATCGAAAGTTAAGGTCCCATAATACGGGTGTCAGTGGTGTTGACCCAGGTATCCCTAAGAGTTGCCTAATAAAGGAATTTTCCCTCACTCGGAAAGTATCCTTTGAAGCATAAGCCCAAAGATCCGCGCCATAAAGTGAAGATGATTGCACTTTGTACTTAAATAGTTCAATGGCTGGTGAGACTGCTTTAAAATGGCTATTCTTATGCCTCTTTAAAATCGGACACTGATTTTGAGTCAGCCTTAATTTTGAGTTCTCCAATTGTGTTTTCCATGTAACGTTACTGTCTAAAATGATACCCAGGTATTTAAAATTGGGGACTTCTTCAATGGGTTCGTTATTTATCTTAAAAACTTTACTAAAACCTTTATGAGGGTTGATTGTCATGACTTTTGTTTTTGAGGAATTGATTTCTAGTTCCTTGTCATGGCAATACAAACTAAATTTATTTAAAATGTTTTGAAGCCCCCTGGGTGTCTGAGAGATTAAAATAGTGTCGTCTGCAAACAACAATGCCGGAACGGCTTGCCCACTCAATTTGGGAGAGTCATGCTCGCAGCCCAAAAGAGTGTCGGGGATGTCATTGACATATAAGGAGAATAAGGTAGGTGCCATTACGCACCCTTGCCTTACCCCTTTCACTATTTTTATCTTCTCACTGACTTCTATGTATGTATGTATGTATGTATAGGCATTTATATAGCGCACTACTTACCCGGAGGGTCCCAAGGCGCTTCGACCGCTGCGAAACCCTTCCTGGCTTCCCTGAGAGATGGTCCCTTAATGGGTATCTCCAGGGTGCGACCAGGCATCCCCGGCGGTCTGGTGGGGCCGTTAGTGAAGATGAGGCAAGCTAATGCCCAGAGTTGCCGAGTGTGATTGCTGATCAGAGTGGGCACCGAGGCGAGAGAATTATCGAGTCCGCTGACCCTGGTCCAGAAACCTGCCGCGCCGGGATTCGAACCCTGGTCCCGGGCCGTCCTCTGCTCTCGGGTCTGCCGCCTCTAACCAGTGAGCCACACTACTTCTCCGTTTGGTCCCCATCTAACTCGTGCATAATTATTCTCGTGAAGTCTAATTAAAATTTGAAGGATGTTCCCGGGGACGCCATCTTGTTTAATGTCTTCCATAGGGCTACCCTTGGAACCATATCAAAAGCTGCCTTCAAATCAACAAAAGCCACGTATATATGGGAACTTCTTATAATCGTATATTTCCAGACTAAACATAAAAATCTAAAAACCTGGTCTACAGTGCTTATCTTTGATCTAAAACCTGCCTGGTATTTTGTATAGATAGAGTGCTCTTCAATCCAAGTGGAAAGCCGGCTAAGGACTTGACGGGCAAAATTTTTTTGCAACACGTCAATTAAGCTGATAGGCCGATAATGCTTGGGATTTGACCTATCACCCTTCTTGAACAGTGTTACAATCTCCGCCCCCTTCCAGGTTTCTGGGACAGGAGCTCCTCTAGCAATATCATTAGATAGTAGATTGATATAAGGAGCCCAAATATAGGGCCTGATTACGATTGCGGTTTTCCCGCATCCTCCGGGCCGGCGGAATCCACCGCCGGCCCGGAGGATGCGGGAAAACTGCTGCGGACTGAAAAAGACCCCCCGCCAGATTAGGATGGCTGGGGGATCGTTTTTCAGTCCGCAGCTTTTCCGCCGCGGTCGCCTTCCGACCGCGGCGGAAAAGCTTTAACATGGCTGGCGGTGTCTATCAGACACCGCCAGCCATATTAGGATGTCTGCGGAAAAATGCCTTTACACGGCGGCATTTCCGCCATGTAAAGGCATACGGATTCGTGTTTGGGGGCCCGTGGCGGGCCCCCAGGGGTGAAGGGGGGTGGGGGGTGCACATGGGGGGTACCTATGGTACCCCCCTGCATTTGCCTGCACAAAGCGGCAGGCACCGCGAGGTGACTACCGCTTTGTGCATGCAAATGCACAACTCACATTTTTATCATTGCTTCAAGCTGCACCCGCCACAATGATAAAAATACAGGATGTGACCGCCAGGGTGGCGGTCACATCCTAATTTGCACGGAGGGACCGCCGCTGCCCCTGCGGACGGTCCCTCCTACTCTATGGTGGCGGACGGACTCAGGTCCGTCCGCCATCATAATCGACCCCATAGTTCTCATGCTTCCAAAGATCACCTGGTATTCTGTCAGGGCCTGGTGCTTTCCCTGGCTTAACTGCCTTGATTGCTAGAATTGTTTCTGTCACGGAGAAGACAAGAGGTGTGTTATGCGCAGCAAAAAGAGGCTGCAAGCTGTCCCAACCTTCAATCTCGCCAGAACTTTCACAAGCATATAACAAGGTGAAATGCTTGACCCAAATTTCCTCCTCTAAGAATTTATCTTTGCATTCAGTCACCCCCCTGGTGCCTCTAACGATGAGGCTCCAAAAGGAGGTCTGGTCTTTTCACTTACATGCGTCCAACAAATCTGACCAAACCCTTTCGTCCCACTCTTTTTTGGCCATTAATAGGGTTCTTTTATACTGAGCTCTCTTAATTCTCACAATGTCCGCTGAATCCCCCCTGACCGCTGTAATTAGGTCTGCTTTAGCTCTCCGGCATTCCTGGTTGTACCAGGTGATCCCTGTATGTTTACTCTTTTGGGCGTTATATGATCTTTTTACCGCCCTGGTTAGGATCTCGCCAAGCTGGTCAATTAAATGATCATGAGATTCTATCAGACAAGGATTTTGGGTGACAGTACTATTTCCTAAGAGAGGGGACATGTGCCTCACAAATACATTATAGATTTGACTAATGATTGTTGTGTTACCTAGAACCACTGGCCACTTCAGGGATCTACGGTTGTTTGCCACTAAAGGGTCCTGTGGTAAGGAAACAGTACTTTTAGCACTTTTCTCAAGGGTTTTAAAGATCTGAGTCTGGACAGATAAAATCAATGGATAGTGGTCACTTTCTGTGTGGTCATCCACCATTAGGTCGATGATCATGGGCCATGAATTCAGAGAAACTATAAAATAATTTAAATGGCTGGGATTCGCCCCTCTGGTAAATGTTGGTTTACTGGGGCAGTCTGAGGGCAACCGCCCATTGCAGGCACGTAGGCCTAGCTCGAGAGTCAAGTTCAATAGTTGTAGGGCACTCACTGTACAAGGTACTTTATAATTTGTGTCAACCAAGGGGATATTGTTGACGCTGTCCTCGTCCTTGTGAATGTCTTCTAGGCCTATTATAGGTTCGAAACCTCTATTGAAGTCACCACCTATAATCATTATTGCATTTTGATCAAGCCCCGCCACAATATTACTCAAATGGGTTACAACTGGTGATTCTTTACACGATCGGTGTTGTCTGCTGTAAATATTGATCACGTAAATGCTACAACCCTTGGTGTTTTTTAACTCAAGTAATAGAAGGTCAGGATTATTTGTATCAATTTGCTTAAAAGACAGGCCGCCTGTGATTTTCACCCATATTGTTAGGCCGCCAGAAGGTCTTCCCCCATTTGTGTTAACTGCAGGGATAAAAAAAGATCTATAGTCAACCTTGAAATAATTCTCGAGCCCCCAGGTTTCCTGGAACATGATTAAATCCCCACTAGCCAGATAGTCATGCCAGGCCGGATCTGAGAGGTTTTTTTTCAAACCTGCAATATTCCAGCAGATTATTTTTGCTGTTTCTAAAACACCTGTTTTCCCTGTTACCTGCTGTTGTATAATAGACCCATTTACATCTAGGTGAGGTGTTTGTGCCATTATGTCAACATAGTGCAGTGGCTGTTGAGAATTTTTAACAAGTGCGATCTGCTTTGGTACAGCTTCAGAATGCAAACTAGGATGTGTGTATTCTATACCACATGACATTGCCAAAGCCTCTCCATCAAGTCAATCGCAACCAGCTAGACCAGCTAGGGCTCCGAACCTATTTGAGGTGCTAACCCCCCAATTATAAGATGGGGCCCCAAGACCCCAACCATTTGCTGGTACATTCCATCTAGGTGCAGGGGTAATAGGATATGCTGGATTCTGGTGAGCACCTGGCCATCCTCCGTTATGGTTGCCATTGCCTATGGGTGCAGGGGTAATGGGATATAGTAAATTCTGCTGCACACCTGGCCATCCTCCGTTGTAGTTGCCATTACCTAAGGCCCCACAATTGTTAGCAGATGTGCCCGGCCCTCGTCTGCCCATTAAATTCCAATTTTGCCCTGGAGTAGTGAAACAAGGAATGTTATGTTGATTAATTTGCCATGGGCCAGCCCTATTTTTAGAAGCATAGTTCGTGTCAAACATTGTAGGTCCCCCACCCTATCCATTATTTCTCGCTAACCAAGCTGGCTTCAGGGACTTATGATTGTTGGCTTTTTGCGACTCATTGTAAAAGAATTCTAATGTGAGGGGGATTATAGAACTACTTCTTCTCTGTGGTGGAAGGATATTGGATAGAATATCGGGAAGAGTAGCTGGATTTAAAAGATTTAGTACCACACAGTCGCCCTTCCATTTTTTTTGCTTATTTCCTATCCATCTAACCCTCCTTGCCATTTTGATTTCGTCAGCCAGCCGCTGTTCACCCCCCTGTGCTATCCGCATATTATTTGACAGCCAGTATAGTGCCTTACTTATTAGTGACGATGTCGACTCGGTTTGACCCGGTGGTAGGGTTGGTGTATTAGCTAGAACTAACACCAATGGCGATGCTTCAACTACAAATTGTGTTGAGTCTTTTTCAGAACTAGGGGGCACTGTAACATGTGGTGGATCAGTTAATTGAGCAATTGGAGCTTCTAGTGGCAATTCATTGATATTGGGGCCAGTTTGCGGGCATTCCGGAAGAGTTGGCCCTGGTGGGGTAACATCTGATGTTGACCCAGATTCATTATCTTCCTTTGGACAATTGTGGCCCTTATTAACATTACTTAAGACATTTCCTATCACATCTACTAATACATTTTGTGTACCTCCCAATTTCTTTATGTCCGCAGAAAGTTTATCAATCTTGCTAATAAGTGGCTTGATAAGTGTCTGAATTTTTATTTCTAACAGTTCTGCTATTCTTGACATTAAGTCCTCATCCGATATCTCCCTCGAATTGTCCTCCTCATGGTTCTGGCGAGTGCTTTTTGTCTTTGGTGGTGACGTAACCTTATTTTTTCCAGAGCGTCCCCCCCCCACGTTTGCTTTGTAATCTACGACAGGCTCTAACTGCCCTCGTGGCCCGCTTTACAGATGGTTCGTCCTCCACTTCTTCTTTTTCTTCAACCACAATGACAGCATGTGCATCTAAATCATTGACCACATGTGGCTCAATATCCGCCACATTTGCTGCACTGATATCAATACTGACATTTACTGGGGAGTTTGTTTCATGAGCATCATTATTAGAGTCTAATAGCAGAGACTCATTTGTTTGTGAGGAAGTGGGTGGGCTCATGGAAGGGAAAATAGGTGACTGACTCAGTCCCAACGACTGTCTGCGCTCACTGTTTATCTTGTTGACTACTTGAACAAGGTAGTTATCCATGGTGTTATTTGGTGTTTCAGATGCCATGTGATTATTTCTTTTAGGCATAATTATACAAAAGGGTGTGATAGTCTTGTACCCACAACTCAATAAAATGACAAAATGTAACTCTCAAGGTTAAAAACAAATGGCTTACTTCAGCGCCTTATACAGGTATCCAGCGAACTCATTTCCTGCTTCGTAGTGGTGTTGTATCTGTTATAGAACTTCTCGTCGAAGGCCCCCTCCTCTTTCCAAGCTCCTGGGCGATTCGGTGGCAGCTATACAGACTACTTACCGACCCCCGTCTGGTAACTAGGACTTAGGAGGCGGTCAACCAAAAGCAATAACACTTCCACTGTCAATGAGCTGGCTGGAACTAATCCCTGGTGCTCAGTAGTGAATTTTTTAGGGGGGTGGCCTAGCCTGGCCTACTCGTGCCGATGAGGGCCGTAGAGGGCCCGCCCTTTGCCCGGGCTTAGCCCCGCGCTTGGTCCCGCTCGTGTCCCGCTACGCGGAGGGGGCGTTGATGTTTTAAGCGCCTCCGGGCGCCTTTGCTGATGTCACAGGGAGCGCCCCCGCTATGGCTCTTGGGGGTTGTAGTCCCCCCGCTCAGCGGCCGCTCTGGTGTAGGAAGGCGGCGGCGGGGGGGACTCGGTGTCAGGCTCCCGCTTCTCCCGGTTCTCTGGTCCTCTAGACCTCGCTGCGCAGGCACAGCAGCAAACTCCACTGGCAGGTAGACAAATGCGCAAGTTAAGGCTCCCACTGTGCTCCCGGGCCGCTGATGTTTTAAGCGCCTCCGGGCGCCTTTGCTGACGTCACAGGGAGCGCCCCCGCTATGGCTCTTGGGGGTTGTAGTCCCCCCGCTCAGCGGCCGCTCTGGTGTAGGAAGGCGGCGGCGGGGGGGACTCGGTGTCAGGCTCCCGCTTCTCCCGGTTCTCTGGTCCTCTGGTCCTCGCTGTGCAGGCACAGCAGCAAACTCCTCTGGCAGGTAGACAAACGCGCAAGTTAAGGCTCCCACTGTGCTCCGGGGCCGCTGATGTTTTAAGCGCCTCCGGGCGCCATTGCTGACGTCACAGGGAGCGCCCCCGCTATGGCTCTTGGGGGTTGTAGTCCCCCCGCTCAGCGGCCGCTCTGGTGTAGGAAGGCGGCGGCGGGGGGGACTCGGTGTCAGGCTCCCGCTTCTCCCGGTTCTCTGGTCCGCTGGTCCTCGCTGCGCAGGCACAGCAGCAAACTCCTCTGGCAGGAAGACAAACGCGCAAGTTAAGGCTCCCACTGTGCTCCGGGGTCGCTGATGTTTTAAGCGCCTCCGGGCGCCTTTGCTGACGTCACAGGGAGCGCCCCCGCTATGGCTCTTGGGGGTTGTAGTCCCCCCGTTCAGCGGCCGCTCTGGTGTAGGAAGGCGGCGGCGGGGGGGACTCGGTGTCAGGCTCCCGCTTCTCCCGGTTCTCTGATCCTCTGGTCCTCGCTGCGCAGGCACAGCAGCAAACTCCTCTGGCAGGTAGACAAACGCGCAAGTTAAGGCTCCCACTGTGCTCCGGGGCCGCTGATGTTTTAAGCGCCTCCGGGCGCCTTTGCTGACGTCACAGGGAGCGCCCCCGCTATGGCTCTTGGGGGTTGTAGTCCCCCCGCTCAGCGGTCGCTCTGGTGTAGGAAGGCGGCGGCGGGAGGGACTCGGTGTCAGGCTCCCGCTTCTCCCGGTTCTCTGGTCCTCTGGTCCTCGCTGCGCAGGCACAGCAGCAAACTCCTCTGGCAGGTAGACAAACGCGCAAGTTAAGGCTCCCCTTGATGTGGTTCTGTTTATTCATGGGATGAGTGTGAGTAGAAGCCCTGTGGACTGGAGGTGTCTGGGTGGTTGGTGGAAGGAGATGCAATTTTCAGGTAGGTGGGGCATAAGGTTGTGTTGTGCCTTGAATGTGTGTGTGAATGTAGGAAATTGTGTTCTTGATTGAGGGAGGTGATTAACCACAATTCTTGTCTAGGGTAACCACAAAAGGCATTAAATTAACCTGTGCTCAGGGGCGTAACTGGGATAGGGGGGCGGTGGGGAGGCACTATTTTGGGGGCGGCCTTGCGGCACTGGTGGCCTGTTGCGGCAGCCTTTATAATTTATTTTGGGACACTCACTGACACTACTGTCAGTCACAGTAGTGTCAGTGTACCCAAATAAATTATAAAGGCCGTCGCAACGGGCCACCAGTGCCGTTCATGCGGGCCCCGTTTGAAAGTGAAAGCGGCCAAGCGCCCCTAACCTGCTTGTTGTAACTGCTGCCAATTGCCGCTGTGGCGTCCCGCGTTTGTGCTTGCTTGTTGGTCAGGCCCAGGGCCGTCAATCTTGTAGCGCATGAGCGTGACCAATGACGGCCCTGGGCATCATTTTGGCCAGCCCTCATGATGATTACGTAGCAGTGACGCATCACGCGCTTCACCTTGATGTACTCTCGTGAGGAGTTAATTCTGGGCTCAAGGCGCTCAGGTGAAGGAGGGCCCAACCCCAATTAGTGGAATTTCAGAGCTACTCCAACCAGAGAATACGTCCTGGACACACTGAGAACAAGGTAGGGGGAGCAAGGGAAAACCCTTCCTCTCATTTGCTCTCCCCTTCTACACTCTGACGACACCCAATACCGGCACTGAAAACAGTGTGAGAGAGCCTGAAAAGGAGGAAGGGAGGGCAGTTACATGGGTCACAGGGTGTAGTCTGGAAGCAGAGCGATATGGTGGGCTATACCCCACTGCTCTGGTTGAGCAGTCTCACTATGTGTGGGTGCGGCTTGTGGGCTGGGTGTGCTTCCCCCCCCCTCTGCTCACTTGCTGGAGCACTTGTTGGAGTATACCCTTTCTCACACCTCCCTAGCGCCCTCGTGCCCATCCCTGCGATACCTGCAGGCATTTAATACTTTGGGGATGGAGAGGCAGAGCCCAACAGAATTGCATTGAGAGGCAGTGGCAGTGCTGGGCGATTTGCTGGCTGCTGCAGAAGAAGTGAACCAACCCCTGCCATAGAGACCCTGGAGTGAGGTAAGAACTAAACGTTTTCAGAGGGGTGGCAGACTCCGAAGCCTCTAGGGTAGAGGCCCTCAAAGTCTCTTAAAACGTCAAACCTACTCTTTATCAGGGTCCTCACATCTCGTTCGTAGAGATGCCCCAATACCCTTTGCACGAGCGTGCCTTCAGTTGTGCCTTAGCCAAAGAAGTCTTCAAAAAGGCTCTTGTACAAGGAGGAAGCCCTCAAATGGCTCTTGAGCGAGGCTACTTAAGCTTTTCTGAGATAAGGCCCTTCACGGCCGCACAAACGGGGCAGGTGCAGTGCAGAAGGTATAGCCTCAGCCAGTAAGTGCGGCAAACCAGCTTTGACGCTCGGCCCCAAAAGCGGGCCCCAGGAGCTGCCTGGCGTCGGGTGGGGCATCAGAAGTGGGCACGCCGTGAGTAAGGGAACCAACCGCAAGACTTGGCTCCGTCTCTGAGGAGGGCTGTCACTCACAGGCTTGGCAGCCCTACCGTGGCGCTGCCTCCCAGCCCGTGTCTCTCTCGGGATTCGGGCAGTGACTCCTGGCTTCCTGCCCGTGCTCTGGGTAGACTTGGGGGTATCAGTTACAGGCTCAGCCCACAGGCAGCTCTCAGCTCCCCACCATGGCTGCACTTCCAGCCCAATAGGAAAATGAAGCCCTCTATCCGGTTTCCCGAGCTGCTAATGCAGTTTTCTGGAAAACCGAGACATCCTGCGGTGGGACATGGGGGGCACGCAGAAGCACAGGGTGCAGACATTTCTCTCTACTGTACTCACCCCACCTGCTCTTAGGATGCCTTTCTTCCCCAACCTGTGCTATGCTTACAGTGTACTATGCTATTTTGTGAGAAAAGCTTTAGTGCTCACAACCAAGAACTGAGTCGCCTCATGGCACTAAATTGTTTTTCTTTTGTAAACATGTCATGCTCACCGCTGCCACTCTTCATCCTCTTCCTCACTCCCTGGCCTCTCTTCCTCACACCCTCCTCATTCTTTTCATCACTCACTGGCATCTCCCCCTCACACTGGCCTTCCTCATTCTCTTTATCACTCCCTGGTCTCTCTCACTCCACATGTGTTTTTTCTGAGTCTCCAGATAGATCATGCAGTCTGTGCGTTCTCTTTTGTACTGCCAGTCACGGGTGTATTCAACTGTGTAGCCTTGGACCGTGTCATGTATGTGCATGTAACTTGCATGATCAAGGTAACTATTTGCAGTGATACTACGTGTCTCCCGGACCTCTTTCAAGTGCTCGCCGTCCTTTTTCCCCAACACACCTCTCCCAGGGGCGGAAATCTGAGGGATATCAAGCTCTAGCTACACCTCTGCCTGTGCTTAACCTTCTAATTGCTTGGGACAAAAGCAGTCAGGCTTAACTTAGAGGCACTGTGTAAAGTGTTTCTGCAACACACAAACAGTAATAAATGGAAAAAGCAGCACAAGAAAAATCTCACACCAATTTAGAACAGGCCTTTGCAATGCAATCGGTCTCACCTTTTGGACCTTATATGTACTTACCTATGTAGCTCATTATTGTGGGTACAGCAACATTTACTGTTCTAATGTGTATGAAGCAGGGAAAGGGTGCAGTACCACAGGCTCCCCTTACTGTGATTCTGTATAAATCACTAAATCTCCCCATGCCTACAAAAACAAAATAAACAGACCCTCCAGCATTTCGCGATTTCGCGATTCACGAAAAAATCGCGAAATCAGCTGACTAGCGCGATGCCCGCAATATTTACAATTATTGCCGCGATATTTACAGAAAAGCGTTAGTAAAACAAAATCCTTTTAATGGCTGTGTGCGCACACGTCACTACGTGCCACCGTTCAGCCTCCAGTACCCCTTCCTCCAGCAAGATCGAAGCATTTAGCCTACGTGGCTTTGATGTGCAAATGCGGCCCTTAACTTTGCCTACTGGCGCCTTGCTGCAGTCAGTCCTACATGAACAGGACTTTTGCTCGCATGAAGCCAGAGACTCAGAGAGAGCGTCGGTCGGCTCAGGCAGGATGTTATCAATTTCCTAATTATAGGAGCATGGCAAGACGGCCGATCCTTCCTGACCTCTACATGTGCTGTAACCCTGCTGTGTGTGAGGGGGGAGGGGGAGGGGGCTGGGACACCTGGACACCGGGGTTTGTGTCTGGTAATAGTGAGTCTGACAGCAGGTGCCGAGTGTCTTTAAAAGGCACACAGCACGGCTCTCAGGAAAGTGGCGCCAATATGATGAGCTCCGTCACCAGCCGGGACAGTCTTTAGGAGGGAGGGGGGGTGGGGGGGGGGGAGAGGTGTTAGAACCATACAGAGAAACGCTAATTGATCCAATTGTAAATTAACCATTGACTGGGTAGCTGAGACTCGAGTTTTTTTGGAGCCGTTTCCTCACAAGGATAGTTACTCAGAGACGAGTGCAAATCTTTGGGGCAAAAAACTAAGGACCGGAAGGTAGTGAAGTAAGGGGACAGGGTGAGGATAGATTGCGAAGCCTAAGGGGGAACTTAAAATTGTAGGTTCACAATCGTGGTCTGTGGTAATTGTGATCACACGTAGCGCGCATATTCGGAAAACCATATTTTATGAGGATAACTGTGATGTATTGTTTTTCTCACAGAGATCCTTTTGTTTGCTTGTGGAACGTATACAGCACGGTGCTCAATTCCTTTAGTATCCAGGAGTTTTCAAGCAACAATAAAAAATGTCAAGTTAACTGCTGAATAATGCTCCTTCTGTTGCAAGATCAGCACTTTGTCATGATAAAAAAAGGCAGAGGGTTCCTGCTGCAAAGGACGTAAATCAAGTTACAAAGGCACTAAGATAGTGTCCTCCAATTTCCGGTACTTTGCTGCAGTTTCGAAATATTCTTAAAGTTTCTAATTGCTCTAATGGGGGTAATTTATGATATTCAGCTATTTACCTAGACTTTATTGCTTTATTTTGTTCAGGAGAAAGTGTCACTCAAAGTCGTTGAGTGTCACTCATAATTACACTGAATTTATGAAAATGTCACACACAAGCAATCTGAAACCGTGGCAGCTATTTACCCAGCAACCGAACTTCAGAACTGCTGGGGATATTTTAAGGCCCCTTTTAGAACATTGGGTTTCAGAAAAGACGATAGTTTATTAAATGATTTTTCTTGCCTTTGTCCACTCACAAACTGTATCTTACATTCCCACACTTAATTTGCTGCATTACTTTCTGGTAAAGCGCTCTAGGAGCAAAGCAGGACTTCCTGCATGGGTCATATTTGTATTATAAATATATTTTCAATGTTAAAAAGGTTGATAGAAATCACTGTTTTTTAAAATAGACAAGTCTGGAGGCAGTGGTGCCCCTGCAGGGGTGCATACATGGGTGCTAGAAAACCCCAGGAGGAAATAAGCCCCCTTCTAACGAGGTGCAGATTGGAGCTGTGCTTCAGTAGAATCGCAGACACTTGCCTCTTACACAGTGGAATACTTGCAAAATCAGTTTACATTGAATTAATGCTGAAAAGTAATAATTCAGAGAAAAATAAAGTGCCGCAATAATGCCGCTAAATTTCCATTTTTGTGTCGCCAAATTTCCATTTTTGTGCCGCTAAATTTGCAAATCTATGCCGCAATATCCTGGGGGGTCTGAATAAAGGTTACCTTGTGTAATGCAACTGGTGCGCATATACAGAGCACCAAAAACCTTGGGGCGAGTTTGTGCTATATTTAAAAATCCTGCAAAAAATGATAATGTATGATGAATTAATACACATTTCTGCCCACTATCTCTTTTTTTCTTCAGTTAATTTATTCACATTTATATATTGAGTAAAGAACACATGCCTTTGGCATTGTACAATTGTTTACCATCCACTGACCAGCTGACGAAATCCATCCAAGCAAGTGGAATGTTTTTGTGATTGTTAAACATCTTTAAATTCAAATTTGTTTTATTGATTTCAAAAACAATGACAGGCAGTACGGTGCAATAGAAGGGCATCATATAAAGATAGCGGTTGAGACAGACATGCACGTCTTCTCCAAAAAGCAAACTGCATACAGGGTACATGTGCCAGGCAATAAGTGCGGTGTAAACCATGTATGTGCTGAGCCTGATAGAAAAGCAAAACTTCAAAAACAGAAACCAAAAATCCCCTCCCCTCCCACCCCAACCAGTGTGCCATTTCAATAAAACAATCGCCAGTGTCCCCATAGTTCGTTTAGCGCCCCCCTTAATGGGGTCATGGACGGTCATGTGTGGCATCCTTAAGGCGTAATAAACGCAAATATCTAGGGCATGTGATTTCGTTGAATTCAGTTGAAAGAAGGGACAATAGTGGATGCCAGACCTTACGGAATGTGTCCACGGACTGTGTGAGGGTGACCTGAATACGTTCCATGCCCAGTGTTAACCAGATTTTATGCAGCCATCCCGTGTGAGTGGGTCTGGTGGGCGATCCCCAGAGTGACAAAATATGTTGTGTTGCAGCTTGCATAGCGATCCCCATTTGACGTCCTCGGGCTGATTTCAAGGGGAAGGTGAGTGCATTGGGAAGGTCTAGGACAGTATAAGCTGGGAATCTCTGGACTTCAGTGTCAAATGTGCTGTCTATGTCGTCTAAGACCGCCTTCCAATAGTCCTTAACCTCTCTACATTCCCAAAGGAGATGAGTCATGGTACCCCGGTCTCCGCAACCCCTCCAGCAAAGTGTACTGCGAGTTGGATTCCCTTTGTTGAGCCGGTCGGGGGTAAGGTGCCAGTAAAGGGCTAGTTTCACCACTGCTTCCCTGCCTGCAGTGTTGTGTGTGGTGTGGGATGCCCTATAATATATGTAGCTCCATTCCCGGTCCGTCAGGGTCCTCCCCAGTTCCGCTTCCCAACGCCTCTGTCCCGCCTCCCGACCTGACGTAGGTGGGGATGTGAGCATCTTGTATAGTTCCGAAATGAGGTGCCTGTCTGACTCCTTCGTCTCTAGCCTCTTCTCGAAATCTGTCATATGTCTGCTAACTAGGGGAGCGCAGTCCGGGTGTGTAAGCCAGTGTCAGAGTTGAAAGTATTGGAAGAGGTGGGGGGAGACAACATCATATCCTTGAGCCAGATCGGAGAGGGAAAGAAAGCCCTGTAAATCAAAAAGGTGCCCTGCTGACCTGCAGCTCGTACCACGCCATTGTGAGAAGGCATGGGGGTCAGTGTCCGGTGGAAACTCCGGGTTGTCTAGGAGGGGAGTAAGTAGGGAGGGAAAGGTCGTCAGGCCCCGTTTAATGGCTAACGTATCCCGGACCCGCAGGATGGTGTGGGTGATGGGCGACCTCTGGAGGTATCGCGGTCTGTTGTGCCGGAGAAGGAACGGGATCTTCCAAAGGGATGTCTGAGCCATCGCTCTGTCTTGGAACAACCACCGTTTTTCAGATTCCGGTCTGTACCACTCCACCAGATAGTGGAGCTGGAAGGCCTGGAAGTATTGCTGGAGGTTGGGGATCCCAAGACCACCCTCATCCATGCCCCGGTATGCCAATTGTTTGTGTAAGCACGGGCGTTCCCCCCCCAAATGAAGTGGTGTAAGGCAGCCTGTAAAGTTGCGATGGTTCCAGCTGGAGGGAACACTGGGATAGTTTGGAAGATGTACAAGATCTTGGGCAGGGCTGACATCTTCACTGCTGTGACCCGCCCCAGCAGGTAGAGCGGCTGTTTGGACCATCGCGCGAGGGCAGCGCGAATCTGGGATGTAAGGGTCGCGTAGTTGAGGGTGACCGTCGAGTCTGTGGAGGAAGCGAGGGTAATGCCCAAGTATGGAAGTTGTGCTGCCGTCTGTAAGCCTCATCCATACTCCGGGGCGCCCGCGAGAGAGCGGGTGTTTCTGCCCAGGGGCAGTATCAGTGATTTCCCCGTTTATTTTGAAGCCGATATCCCACCGAAAGATTCTATTTCCTCCAAAAACGCAGGAATTGAGCAGTCTGGGCAGTCAAGGGCAGCTATGATGTCGTCGGCGTATAGGCCGATCGAATGAGGTTCCCCGCCAAAAGTGCTGCCATGGATATTGGGGTTGTCGCAGATTTTCTGCGCTAGCGGCTCTACATACAGAGCAAATGAAAGAGGTGAGAGTGGGCACCCCTGCCTCGTGCCTCGTTGGATCTCGAAGGGGCTCGAGCGTAAGCCGCCCAGGCGGACCCGCGCTTGAGGATGGTGGTAGCAGCTTGCGATCCAAGATTGAAAGCAGACCCCTAACCGAAAACGAGCCAAAACCCGCTGCAAGAAGGCCCAATCCATCCGGTCAAACGCTTTTTCCGCGTCAATGGCCAGCAGAGCTGAGTCTGATTGTTGGAAGTGGGCCTTGTCGATCAGGTGGAGGATCCGTTTGGTATTATCACTGCATTGGCGGCTTGGGAAAAAGCCCGATTGGTCGGGCTCCAGGATCCCAGGCAGGCACAGCCCGAGGCGAGCAGCAAGTACCCCCATACAGAGCTTCATGTCCAAATTAAGGAGGGAGATAGGGCGAAACGCCGAGCAGTGTGTGGGGTCCTTGCCGAGTTTAGGCAGCACCACGATTTCAGCCTCCAGCATATCTGGAGGGATGGAGCCCGGGCCGCTGAAGGAATTGAAAAGCCGAGTGAGGACAGGGGCTAGTAGCGGGCTGAAAGTTTTATAAAAGACGGCTGAGAAGCCGTCTGGCCCTGGGGATTTGAGGGGGCGTAAGCAAGATATAGTCGTTATCACTTCATCTAAACGGATGGGTGCATCCAAGGCCTCCGCACTCACTGGAGACAGCGCCGTGATCTCCGCAGTCTCCAAGTAGCCATCAACGTCCCCACCCGAGACAGTGTTGGCGCGGTACAAAGATGCGTAGAAGTCCCGAAATGCTTCGCCTACCTGTACCTCCCCATCGATTTCCACTCCGTTCCCATCTTTGAGGCCTATGATCCTCGAGCGTTGGGATTTGGCTTTCAGCGTGCTGGCGAGTAAGTGACTGGTCCTGTTCCACCCAACATAGTAAGTGTGACGGAGACGGAGAGCAGCGAACTCTGCCCTGTCCGTATCCAGGATTGGCAGTTGGGCCCTGGCAGCTTTCAATTGCCTCCACACCCGGGGAGCACCAGTGCGACTGTGAACCCTCTCGAGTTCAGAAACTTGGGCAGTGAGGTCCTCTCTCTTTGCTTTGCGGTCCTTAGCCTCCGCCGCCGCAATCACGATGAGTTCACCGTGGGCCACCAATTTCAGGGCCCCCCACAAGGCTGAGGCCGGCGTCTTGCGCGCGTCATTAATGGCTAAATAGTCAGTGATACACTTGTGAAGTTGCTTAGTAACCTCTGGGCGCTGCATGAGAGTTTCGCGCAGCCTCCATGTCCCAAGGGGACGTCTCGGTTTGGGAATCGTGAGCAGTAGCTCAACGGCATCATGGTCGGAGATAGCTGCTGGCACAATGCAAATGTCTAGAAGGCCATTGGCTAAGTCAGAGGAGCCAAGGAAATGATCAAGCCTGGCATAGGTGTGGTGCACGTGGGAGTAAAAGGTCAAGTGGGATACCCCGGGATGTTTGGCCCTCCATAGGTCCACCAGACCTCATTCGTGTAGCCAGGCCTTACCTGTAGTGGAAAGGGCGCCTGTATCCCCGCACCTATGTCCAGACCTATCCATGTTAGTGTCCATCACCAGATTAAGGTCCCCCCCTAGGAGCAGGAGAGAGTTGGGAGACTGAAGAGTCTCTGAAATGGCGCTTTTCAAAAAGGATTCCTGTCCTGTGTTCGGAGTATATAAGGAACCAATTGTCAGTTGCTGGCCACCAATCAAGAAGTTATAGGCGAGGAGCCGGCCCTTGATCTCTCTCGTTTTATCCCCCACCCGCCCTTAAAATCGCTTGGACACTAGAATGGCTTCCCCTGCTTTTTTCACTAGGAGAGAGGAGAAGAACTGCTGGGGGAAGGCGCGGGAGCGCATCCTATGCCAATCTTTCGCAAGTAGATGGGTCTCTTGGAGTAAGCAAATCTCGGCCCCTGAGTTTTCCAGGTATGAGATCACCGGCCTCCGCTTGATGGGATTGTTTAAGCCCTTCACATTAAGGGTCAATATCTTCAGAGCTAGATCAGTCATCGCTGGGCAAATGGGTAGGAAGCTCTACGCGCGGTTTGTGATGCCGCCGTGTGAGATGGAGGTGAAAGGTGAATGATCTATCCCGTGGGACCCCCCCTGGCACACCGGTTCCCTCCCTTAACTCCTCCCGCCGTCCCCAACCCAACCCCAACTGAAGACCCCCCGTCCCTACTCCCTCCCCCCTTCCAAACTCCATCCCCCCCAACCCACCAGCCCCCCTTTCGAACTTCAGCCGACCCCCCATGAACCCCCTGCCCCCCCTCCCGAACCCAAACCAGAAATCCCCAAGAACAGACCATAGTCCCAGGCCTATCAGAACGCAGTTCAGGCCTGTAGAGTCTTAACTTAGAGGAGTTTGTGGCTGTGGCGACCTTGGGGGCCCCCGCCCTCCTGAATACAAAGCAATGCAGGCAAATCCCCAGTCAGAGTGCCTCAGGATGGTACTGTCGTATCTTTGACCACCTCTTGTATGGCCGCGGCCTGTTCCAAGGCCATGGTCGTCGGGTCTGGTTTAAGGCTCACCTTGGGGGGGTGGCGCCCTCTCACTTGTTGCCACCCATTGGTAGAGCCCTGCGAGGATCCTTCATGCGGCTGTCGTGGTGAAGTCTCCTCCGGCCTCTCATCCTCCGCTAGGTCAAGTCCCAGTAGGGCACACGTGTCCCGGAGAGAGCGGAGTCGATGCAGCGTCCCCTTCCATTTGAAAATCAAACAAAAAGGGTGACCCCAGGAGTAGGGCACCCCGTTGTCTCGCAAAAATGTTGTGGCTACCCGGAAGGCCTTCCTTTTCTGGAGTGTGATGGCCGAGAGGTCTTGAAATAGGGCCACCAGGGTGCCCTGGAAGTGGAGAGGCTGCTTCCGACAGGCCTCCTGTAGAATCCGCTCCTTCAATGGGAAGTCCGGGAGATAGGCAAGGATGTCCGGCGGAGGAGCAGGTGCGCGCTGCGCCAGGCCAACTCTGTGCGCGCGATCGATACAAATAGCAACGTCAGCAGGTTCACCAAGAATTTCCCGAAAGAGCTCCTGTAGGTAACAATTGACGCTGTTTCCCTCTGCTTTCAATGGCACTCCCCGGACTCGTATATTATTTCTCTGGGAGCGATTTTCGAGATCCTCCGAGTGCGCCTGGAGGTCCACCTGCTGCTCCCGGAGACGAGAAAATTTTGAAAAAAAAGAAGAAAAATCTCAGCTCTAAGAGTAGAAGAAGTTGCACAGCAGTTGGGAGACAGCCTTTACAAAGCCCTCTCTCCCACTCGTTTTTTGTACCTTTCTGCCCCCTGTCCCACTCGTTTTTGTGCCTTTCTGCCCTCTGTCCCACTCGTTTTTTGTGCCTTTCTGCCCATAAGGGGTGTTCGGAAAATTTTGAAAAAAGAGAAGAAAAATCGTGCGATTTCAAGCAAATTTGAGAAAGCAGGAAGGTTAATAAAGCAATTGTGAAAGTGCAGTTATTACATTACAAACACATGCCCACACAGAGACACGCTTTCACATACAGACTCACACACACCCACACATCAATCCACACACACACTCACACAGACACACACACACACGCTCACACACACATATCTAGATAGATTCCACTCTCCACAGTCACTACATGAGGTGCCAGCTTGCTACCACAGATGCCTATTCTTTCAAAAAGGCAAATAAAGGATCTAGCATACACACACAGACACACACACTCACACACACACACAGACACACACACTCATGCAGATTGTGTTCCTGCAGGGAGCTTGCTGTCAGGCTGTTTGAGGCCTAAGTACTTGCAGCCAGTTTTTACAGTCCGTCTTTGTTTACATCTTAGATGTACCCCAAAAGTTAGCACATAATCTGAGCAGCCCAATAAAACAGGAGGAGCGTGAGCATTGCTCACACTTACAAGCTGAGTATAGCATCCTCTGGCCCAACACAGTTGAAAGCTATAAAGAACGCTTGTGTTTGAAAGAAATGTGCAGCCCATTTGCACACCAGATGAGTCCTGGTCCAGCTAAACTTGGCATATACATGACTCAAGAGAAGCACACTTCCTGTTGGAAGAGAGCATGAACCCACTCATCCAAAATGATGGGGACTCCCTGCAGTGTGTCATGAGGGGCCTCGAGTCTCCCAAATCTGGCTTTCGGCCAGGGCTGGAGTGCACGAGTGCAGTTGTGTACCTACAGTGGGTTCAGGGGCCTGCTCTACCCCCTGCACTCTTTCTGGAATTCTGCACAAGTTTATCCAACACAGTAATCAGAGTACAAAACTGTGAAAGCAGCGACAAGCCCCCTAGCAATGAGCAAATAAGGCAAACCACGCCCCAATTTGCATGACCTAAATATTTTCTACATATATTGCTTCGAATGAGGCACACATAACAGAAACCAAAACTCTCATTAGCAGTTGCACAGCCTTCTCCTGAAAGGAACAAAAAATAACTTTGAAAAAGATACAACGAATATAAAGTCTCAGATGCTGACCTAGTCATTTGTGAAACCTCACTCAGAGAGGCCAAACATGAGAAGGAGGCTGTAAACATCAGAAACCAGAAAGCTGAGCAGGCCTGTGTACAACATGGACACAATACAAGACAAGATGACAACTAATGATGAGGCATTTTTGAATTGGGGAGAAAGTTGTACATGTTATTAGGCACCAAGAATCAAACTAAATTCAAAAGCCAATACACCAGAGTGGCCATGGGCACAAACAGGTTATATACCATTGCGATTTACATTTTCCACTGTTCTCACACCTCACACTTTTTTTAATTCATTACAGACTCATTATAGACGCAAGGCTTGGATGTTGAAGGGAGGGACTTTGGTGATGGTATTTTCCAACACTATGGTAATCTAAAAATGTATGACATGAAAAATTCATGGGGTGAGCCCTGATAAAATGTATGTTGCCTTTATGTTCGATATGAAGGCCGATTTCTTTGGTATTCCTCACTAGTAATGACAGGGACGAAAGGTATATATTAGGACTAGGAATAAAGAAGACTACCAGAAGGAAGTTAAGTCTTAGGATCAATTGCTTGAAGACTACCTTGAGACAGTCCGACTGACTTTAATAAAAACTTTATTACAATTTTTCCTGAGGCCACCACATCTCAGTAACCAGGGGATTAAAATGGATAACACGGACTACGAGGCTTTGAGGAGCTCTGCATTCATAGTCAAAGTAATGCCCCTAAATGAAATACCCACCCAAACATTGCCTTAAACATATTCTATGTGTAGAGTATACTTGTATGGGCTTCAACTAATGGAATGACCCAATTTGTTAGTTCACACAAAGGCAGAATAAAAAGCATGTGTATAATCATTTTAGCAGCGGAAGGAGAAAGATACAGCTTAGGTTACAGGCAAATCCCAACCTAAATGAATAACATAAAACGTTTGTCTGCATGGCATTGATCTCATCAATAGAGGTACACAAATCCACCTGATTTTCATGCACGTAAAGGACAATGGAATATTCCTAGGCATTGGATCTTATCTGTCCTGATCAAGCTTACGTTGACCAACGTGTCCACCATTTTGTTTATCAGCCACAGTTTGCAGAGTCACACAGAACAATACATCACCTATCGCAGGCACCCGAGTCTCACCTCCCATCTGCTTCTAGCTGGACAGTGTGAAAAAGATTCACTCTTCCGGTCAGTAAAAGAGAGCCTTTCCTGCGTGTCTAAAACATCAAGGCAAACTTATGGATATTTTGAAATAAAACAATCACCCTTAATCCCGAACTCTCAGACGTACAGTTCCCAAATTCTTGACTTAGGAAAGACTTATGTTTGGGGGTGAAGTGGCGAACCAATTTGTGAACATCCTCCATTGAGCTGCAACATTCACATGTCGATAGAAGGAAACAGTGGTCCATTCGCCCTCTGACGAACGCAGCAAAGACCGGAGAAAGAACTGTAAAGAGGATGAAAGACCAGATCCCTCCAATACTGCTCTCTTGCGCTCTATACAAAACAAATCACATCTAGGTGCACGCTCCTCTACATAAACTAATCAGTCAGTCATAACAGCAGAAAGACAGCATGAAGACAGCATGACGGGTCTCTTGCTCTGACCAAAACATAAAAGGGGGTAGTCCTTTAACAGTTTCATAAAGTAATAAAGTGCAATTTCAAAATAAATAACCCCCCTCTGCATCTCCCCCAACATCACACAGATACATAATGACTGGATTCCTCTCCCAGATATCCAGCATATATGCATTTAAATTACCATGGTCAAAACAAGAATCCAAGTGGCGGCATGATGCCAAAGAACAGTTTTGGTTTACCCCTGCGTAAAAACAGGCAGAAGAACCATTTTATGCATCAATAAAGTTATTGATTTTCACACTGTTTACACACAAGTACTTACTGCAAAAAGATGTGCTTTATGTGTGTTAAAACTGAACATATCCTTCCTCAGAGGTGTTTTTTGTCGGCCACCGTTGTCTTAATAAATAAAGGTGGCTGGCATAATTAAGACCATCCGCATGACCACGATAGACCAACGCCATTGTCTCGTCTTTTCGTTGTGCCATGCACATTAAAGGAACAATAGTTTTTGCCACAGCTTTAGAATCCAGCGCCTCTCCCCTGCACACCACACACAAGGCACTTACCTCTGTCTCGGGGAGCTTCTGCCTCTGACTGTCCTGAGACGGGCGCAGTGCAGCAGTGCAGCGGCGGCAGGGCGCCCAGATGTTATAATAATGCAAGAGTCATCGGATGGGGCCCAGGACTTTGGACGGCAGCTGCAGGCCTGCAGATTGGAGAAGGAGATTAGGGCCTAGTACTAATGGGAGGCAAGGAAGGGGGAGGGGGTAGAAGGGAGAGCCAAAGAGACAGAAAAAAAGTGAGGCCTTGCTTAAACGGGAGACGTCGAAGAAACGGAAGCGTTTGAATGCATGCACAACAGAAAGAAAAGTAAAACTGTCCGTGAAACCTCATAGAGCTGGGGCACCTCCATACGGGGTGGCAGACCTAAACTACTTATGTCAAGAAATCAGCGAAGGTACAAATAACGACGTACTTGGTGTTTTGTTTATGGGCTTCAATGAATATGCGTTTATCCTGCAGATGGCTACCATTGGTATTATTAATTGTAGGTAGTACAAACAGTGACGACCACAGCCCCTAGAGCCGGGAGAATGTTTTGCGAGTTCCTCGCAGGGCTGATTTCACCAGGCACAGTAACGAGAGAGTCACGGATGACCGATAACCAGAAATCCCAGCAGTCTTGCAGTGTACGATACAAGTCCAATGAGTGAAAGTCAGCAGCATCAAGCACATGGAGGAAGCAGCGCTCTTACAAGTCCTAACATCTGCCCAGAGGCAGCCAGCGGGACCCCAGCAGATTCCAACACGATCAAATGCAACTATCTGGACTCTGTCCGAATCTAGTACACAACGGAAGGCAATACAACCAGGGCAACAGAATTCAGCACGCAGTTGAAGGCAGTGAACACAGTTCAACAGATTTCAACAACAATCAAGGGATTCAAAGGATCACAACAAACACCACTGCAAGATGGAGTAGTTATCGGATGGGGCCCGGGACCGCTGCAGACGGGCTCGCATTCCTCTCCCGATCGCCGCACTCACCGTCTTCGGCATCTTCTTGGAAACTTAAACATTCCACAACTTCTGCTGCTCCTCGAGTCTCGCAGCCCCTCCAGGGGATGACTGGCACCGGGAGGCTGTGGGGGGGGTCACACACCGGGCCTGGGGGACTCTCGCCGGGGTCTGCTTGCTTCCTCCTGCCCAGGGTCACGCCACTCTGCCCCCGCCCACCCATGCGCGGCATCCAATAATGGATGTTGTGTGGTGGACCAGCCAATCCGGGCGCTGCATGCAGCACCAGGATTGGTTAGGGGGGCACATTGTGTACTCGCCCTGGGCAGCCTTTGAAAACGTGGCCCGGCTGAAGCCGCACCACCGGCCCCTTCTCTATGCCTAAGGGCATCGGCGCATGAGCGGGCAAGTCTCAGCCCGGCAGTCTCATGCGCAAAGTGCTGGCCTGTTGCAGACTGTCAATCAAGCAGCTGCAGCAGACCAGCAGACCCGCCCCCCCTCCCCCTGCGCACTCCGACCGCACTGATGACATGATCCGTGTCCTCACTCGTCACTCCCGCGCCCGCTGTGGAATAATTATGTTTGCTGCCTGTTTAGCTTAGCTGCAGTGCCACGGTGCGTACAGGGCTTAGTGGGGCTACGCCCCTACGCCCCAATGGACGCACCGCGGCTGGCCAGAACTAGGTCACCAAATACCGGTCGGTAACGGCCGATTTCGGCCGTTACCGACCGGTATTTGGTGATTGAGATGTAGGGGGCCAAAATTTTACAGAATCGGTAAATTTACCAATTCGGTAAATTTACAGATTCTGTAAAATACTGATTCGGTAAATTTACCGAATCGGTAAATCAATATGTAGGTGGCACTGCAAACAGTGCCACAGGCCCCTAAGAATTCGTTATTTACCATGTAATACTATTGCATGGTAAATAACGAATTCCTGTGTACATGCACATCTGTGCATGTACACCTGTGCCATGTGGCACACAGACATGCCCTAAGGGCATGTATGTGTGCCACATGGCACACAAGCCTGAATCAGGGGTGCAACAGGGTGTCATAGTGACACCCTGTCCCCCTTGTCAATTTGGTAATTTTACCGAATCGGTATTTAGGTTCCTATGGGCCTCAAGGCCCATAGGAATCAATGGCAATTACTGAATCGGTAAATACCGATTCGGTAATTACCGAATCATTACGATTCGGTAAAAATTACCGTATAATTACCTACATCTTATTTACTGAATCTAAAATACCGAATCAGTAAAATTTGGTATTTTAGAGTCGGTAAATAAGATTTACCTACATCTGGCCCACAATGTTTTTTCGACTGTAACTGTATCTTTATGATTGGTCAGGTTCTGTTATCGGTAGGCGGATGGGACACACACACTGTCAGTGGGGACTCTTCAAAGTCAATCTAGTGGCAAAATGGCTGAGGCAATGTCAGCCGCCGCTATGCCAGGTGCCACCAAATAGGTGTTTGATTGCCACATTTCGACTATCTTTAGAAAGGCACTGTCGTACGGGGCTAAGAGTCTGTCACCCAGATGCTGTGATGTAATAATGTACTGCATAGGTAGGTACATATAAGGTCCCAAAGGCGAGACCGATTGCATTGGAAATGCTTGTTATGTGAATGGTACTGCTCGTGCAAGGTAAAAAGCAAGGACCGGGCAGTAACTGTCCTTTTAAAACGCTGCACATTCAACAGGGCAATGCTTAAAACAGCGCCTTTCTTTCTCGTGTGATCGTAGTGCCTTCCTTTCTGCTCATGTAAAAATGTCGCCTCCATTGCCTCTTCAGCACAGAGCAGCAAGACAGGCTAAAACAGAACTCGCATTAGCAGAGTTTGAGAAATACTTACAACTCATTACTTTATTAAAGCTAAGGGTGGTCCCAAGTTAAAGGCTTGCTGCTAGCATCGTTGCGTGACCAGCCAGTCACAAATTCGATTTGCGGCAGGGCCAACTCAGATCTTCATCCTCCCCTTGTCGATTCATTGCGAATCAACTATTAAATTGGGAAATAATTCGATTTGCTGCTTAGAGCACTTCGGAACTGTCACACTGCAGTCGAAGGCAGTATATAAGCTATTTTTATTTCGTTCTCAAACATCAAAAACAACCACAGTGGGAAATTCATACTTTATGAAGGACCCACAGCTGCGCGCTTAACTGGAAAGTTGTCTAGAATTAGATTTTTTTCTGGTGTTTTGAAACATGCTGTTACTCTGAGTTTAAAACCGTTTTGCGACGATAGTTTTACTTATTTACACGTTTTGATATATATTCAATTTCAACATAAAATGGGCACAGAATTTACAACTATTGACGTCACTTGTTTTAAAAAATAGGTATTTATTTCACAACCTCCACTCCAATACTTTTTCTTACTCTGTAGTTGCTTAAATTAATATTTAATATTGCTTACTAATGTTCTCTGGATATTCAGAAAAGCAAACGACTTTCATTACAAAATGTTTTGAATTGAAAAAAAAACAAAGCATTGCCAAGCTCACTGAGGCTTTGCTAATAAACAAACGTTTAAGTAAGCATGGACGTAAAATCCGTTCCGCTCGCGGATTTTGCGGATTTTCGGTAAATTCGCAATCCGCGAGATTCGCGAATTTCCCGCAAAATCCCCACGCAGCGGATTTTTTTTTCTTGGTGATACAATTTTGCGGCGTGCGGCGTTCACTTACCGTCATTCAGCGTTTGCCAAGTTGTTTTTCTCGATATTTTGCGAGTGCTGTGCCATTTTGGATCTTGCTGCGAGATCCCGCGGGAGTTTGGCGACCGCGATTACGTCATCGCGCCCGCCACCTTGCACAGCGAGAGTTTGTCAACGTGAGTACGCCGTGATCAGGTATCGCAGGAGTTCGCAATTGCGAACCCGTAGATGCGGCGAGCAGCAACAATCTCGCACTCGCGAAAGTAAAAAATTTGAAATTCTGCACAAGAAATCCACCAGCAAGCAGCATAAACCTTCTGAAAATGATGATTTTTATCAGAATAACTCCTCAGGTTGTCATTTGCCTGCACTTTTTTTTGCAAGGAGTCCATTTTTGGGGGTGGGGGGGTGGGAGGAAGGAAGTGCCCCACAGTCTCCAACTTCCTGTTCCTGTCCAGCAGGCTCCTCCCAGTGCTTTCTTAATGTGCTGGTCACTTTCATTCAGATTCTTCACCTGGAAGGATTACTTTTTGTGGATGCTGCTGGATATTTGGATTTGAGGCCTTTTTGACTTTCTTTGGATCACTTTTGGATTAGAAATTTCACAAGTAAGTTTGTTTGGGGCATTACAGTTGCTGCAACTACAATTTTGGAATTTTCGATTTGTGGGCTGTTGTTGGGGCCTTTTGCCCAGGGGTACTCAGTGGTGGGTGGACTGAGTCTTTCTGTGGGGTCTGTTTAATAAAAACATCATGGAGGGCCTGGATGGCTTGGGATTGTGCTGATGTTTCTGTGATTTTCATTTTTTTGGGCTGTTGTTGTGGCCTTTTCACCAGGGGTAGTGAGTGGTGCATGGGCCGAGTCTTTCTGTGGGGTGTCTTGAATTTAAACATCATGGAGGGCCTGGATGGCATGGGATTGTACTGATTTTTCTGTGTTTTTTGATTTTTTGGGGTGTTCATGGGGACAGGCCATGTGGGTGGGGGCCATTTTGAGTGCTGCTACAGGCAGGCCATGTGCTGGGAGGCAGGGGGCCATTTTGAATGCAGTCAGTGTTCTTAGGTCTGCAACCATTTTGCCTAGCTTTCAACCTTTATGCCCAGGGGTAGTGAGTGTGGTGCATGGGCCTAGTCTTTCTGTGGGGTGTCTTGAATTTAAACATCATGGAGGGCTTGGGATTGTGCTTTGTTTCTGTGATTTTTGTTTTTTTGGGCTGTTGTTGTGGCCTTTTCACCAGGGGTAGTGAGTGGTGCATGGGCCTAGTCTTTCTGTGGGGTGTCTTGAATTTAAACATCATGGAGGGCCTGGATGGCATGGGATTGTGCAGATTTTTCTGTGTTTTTCAATTTTTTGGGGTGTTCATGGGGACAGGCCTTGTGGGTAGGGGCTATTTTGAGTGCTGCTACAGGCAGTCCCTGGCCATGTGCTGGGAGGCAGGGGGCCATTTTGAATGCAGACAGTGTTCTTAGGTCTGCAACCATTTTGCCTAGCTTTCAACCTTTATGCCCAGGGGTAGTGAGTGTGGTGCATGGGCCTAGTCTTTCTGTGGGGTGTCTTGAATTTAAACATCATGGAGGGCTTGGGATTGTGCTGAGTTTTCTGTGATTTTCGTTTTTTTGGGCTGTTGTTGTGGCCTTTTCACCAGGGCTAGTGAGTGGTGCATGGGCCTAGTCTTTCTGTGGGGTGTCTTGAATTTAAACATCATGGAGGGCCTGGATGGCATGGGATTGTGCTGATTTTTCTGTGTTTTTCGATTTTTTGGGGTGTTCATGGGGACAGGCCATGTGGGTGGGGGCCATTTTGAGTGCTGCTACAGGCAGGCCATGGCCATGGCCATGTGCTGGGAGGCAGGGGGCCATTTTGAATGCAGGCAGTGTTCTTAGGTCTGCAACCATTTTGCCTAGCTTTCAACCTTTATGCCCAGGGGTAGTGAGTGTGGTGCATGGGCCTAGTCTTTCTGTGGAGTGTCTTGAATTTAAACATCATGGAGGGCTTGGGATTGTGCTGTTGTTTCTGTGATTTTTGTTTTTTTGGGCTGTTGTTGTGGCCTTTTCACCAGGGGTAGTGAGTGGTGCATGGGCCTAGTCTTTCTGTGGGGTGTCTTGAATTTAAACATCATGGAGGGCCTGGATGGCATGGGATTGTGCAGATTTTTCTGTGTTTTTCAATTTTTTGGGGTGTTCATGGGGACAGGCCATGTGGGTAGGGGCTATTTTGAGGGCTGCTACAGGCAGTCCCTGGCCATGTGCTGGGAGGCAGGGGGCCATTTTGAATGCAGACAGTGTTCTTAGGTCTGCAACCATTTTGCCTAGCTTTCAACCTTTATGCCCAGGGGTAGTGAGTGTGGTGCATGGGCCTAGTCTTTCTGAGGGGTGTCTTGAATTTAAACATCTTGGAGGGCTTGGGATTGTGCTGAGTTTTCTGTGATTTTCGTTTTTTTGGGCTGTTGTTGTGGCCTTTTCACCAGGGCTAGTGAGTGGTGCATGGGCCTAGTCTTTCTGTGGGGTGTCTTGAATTTAAACATCATGGAGGGCCTGGATGGCATGGGATTGTGCTGATTTTTCTGTGTTTTTCAATTTTTTGGGGTGTTCATGGGGACAGACCATGTGGGTGGTGGCCATTTTGAGTGCTGCTACAGGCAGGCCCTGGCCATGTGCTGGGAGGCAGGGGGCCATTTTGAATGCAGGCAGTGTTCTTAGGTCTGCAACCATTTTGCCTAGCTTTCGACCTTTATGCCCAGGGGTAGTGAGTGTGGTGCATGGGCCTAGTCTTTCTGTGGGGTGTCTTGAATTTAAACATCATGGAGGGCTTGGGATTGTGCTGATTTTTCTGTGATTTTCGTTTTTTTGGGCTGTTGTTGTGGCCTTTTCACCAGGGGTAGTGAGTGGTGCATGGCCTAGTCTTTCTGTGGGGTGTCTTGAATTTAAACATCATGGAGGGCCTGGATGGCATGGGATTGTGCTGATTTTTTTGTGTTTTTCGATTTTTTGGGGTGTCCATGGGGACAGGCCATGTGGGTGAGGACCATTTTGAGTGCTGCTACAGGCAGGCCCTGGCCATGTGCTGGGAGGCAGGGGGCCATTTTGAATGCAGGCAGTGTTCTTAGGTCTGCAACCATTTTGCCTAGCTTTCAACCTTTATGCCCAGGTGTAGTGAGTGTGGTGCATGGGCCTAGTCTTTCTGTGGGGTGTCTTGAATTTAAACATCATGGAGGGCTTGGGATTGTGCTGATTTTTCTGTGATTTTCGTTTTTTTGGGCTGTTGTTGTGGCCTTTTCACCAGGGGTAGTGAGTGGTGCATGGGCCTAGTCTTTCTGTGGGGTGTCTTGAATTTAAACATCATGGAGGGCCTGGATGGCATGGGATTGTGCAGATTTGTCTGTGATTTTCATTTTTTTGGGCTGTTGTTGTGGCCTTTTCACCAGGGGTAGTGAGTGGTGCATGGGCCTAGTCTTTCTGTGGGGTGTCTTGAATTTAAACATCATGGAGGGCCTGGATGGCATGGGATTGTGCTAATTTTTCTGTGTTTTTCGATTTTTTTGGGGGTGTTCATGGGGACATGCCATGTGGGTGGGGGCCATTTTGAGTGCTGTTACAGGCAGGCCCTGGCCATGTGCTGGGAGGCAGGGGGCCATTTTGAATGCAGGCAGTGTTCTTAGGTCTGCAACCATTTTGCCTAGCTTTCAACCTTTATGCCCAGGGGTAGTGAGTGAGGTGCCTGGGCCTAGTCTTTCTGTGGGGTGTCTTGAATTTAAACATCATGGAGGGCTTAGGATTGTGCTGATTTTTCTGTGATTTTCGTTTTTTTGGGGTGTATAACTGAACTGATGTTCCTCTGTCTTCCATTACTTTTAGGTGCACAAGACTCAAGAGAACCACCAGTGCCAGGAAGAAGTCCTGCAGCGGTGTGTGTGTGCAGCATAACGTCACGCGACGTCACGTCTGGCCACAGACAACTCTGCAACTCGTGCAACTGCGGCCTGCTGTTCTGACCTGCTCTGAAGTAGATGGCCCCAAAAAAAGTTCCCCGTAGCTCCTCTAGCAAGAAAGTTGCCAGTAAGGAGCAGAAGAAGCAAGTTACCAAGGAGACTGGTGTGCCGCCCGCCACATTTTTTGGGAGTAAAAAAAAGTACGCCTGCAGCAGCAGCGGGATCTGCTGGGGACCAAGCTGGGAGCAGCACCCCCGCACCATTGGGCTCAGTGCCACCACCACCACCACGCCAACTTAAGTCCAAGCCCTTGAGTGCTGCAGAGGCACTTAGTCTAGTTGTTCAATCACCATCGACCAGTGATGTTGGCTCATCGCAAGAAAGTAGCAGCAATGTCCCTCAATCAACACAGGTTGTTGTAACTCATCTGACGAGTGTTGAACAACCACAGCCGCAACAACAACCACATGTGCAAGTACAAGCCCAAGTACTTGTGGAAGGAGAGGCAGCGCAAGGAGATGCGCAAGCAGAGGTGCATGGAGGGTCACAAGTGCCCACAATAGTTGTTCCTCCAGAAGTAGGGGCACATCAGGAAATCGACAATCAAGCTGAGGTATCATTTGAGGAAGCCACTCCTCCTGATCATTCATTGTCTTTCTCATCCCTAGCAAGGAAAAGATCAAGGGTGGCGTCTACATCTTCTTCAAGCACACCTCCTTCTGATGATACGGATCAAAATTGGGAACGAGCACCACTGCCGTCTGAGAGTGAGGCACACCATGATCTGACAAAGGTAGTTAAGCGTAAAAGGAAGCTCGTCAAACGTCTCATAGTTATGGAGTGTGATGAGGCTCAACAAGAAGTGGCGGATACTGCTGCTGATGAAGACTGTCACAACGACAACCCAGTCATCATAAAGGTCACTGCAGCCCCAGCGGGCATGCAGCACACAGACATTTTGACCCTAGCCCGAGAAGCTGCTGAGCGTGATGATGTTGTCGACGAGGAGGCAATGGAAGAAACACCACAATCATTGGAGTTAACTAGTACACCAACACGTACCGCTTCCATATTTCTTCCTCGCCAGAAGGGACCTCCATCCACCTCAACCTCAATTAGTGGTGGTGAAAGTGCAAAACGTACTAAAGTTCGGCAATCCACATCCTCCACTTCATCTGGCATTAGCAGCAGGACCACCACCACCAGTATCGCCGCCTCCTCCGGCCCCCAAAGACATTTCAAGTCCGCAGTTTGGGACTTCTTTAGTGCTTGCCCAAAAAAGGAAAACCTCGCCATTTTTAGCATTTGTAAGCATGCAGTTAGTCGTGGTAAGTTTGGTACCAACTATGGTACCTGGAGGACAGAGAGGTCATCTTGAGAGACAGCACGCTGTCCAATGGTTTGCGCACCTAAAGGAGATCAAGGAAGCCCGAATTGCAAGTCAAGAAAACGTTGATGTTTCATCTGATGATGACGAGGAGGAAGAAGACGTGTCAAACACTTCACTTACACCCAATACCCCTGTCAGCAGCACACCCCATGTGAGCCACACTAAGAGTGTGGGAGAGAGTGAGACACCAATGCAAAAAAGTTCATCAGCGAGCGTAACTGGGTCGAAGAAGTCATCATCATCCCGTAAATGCTTGGTCCAGGGCAACATTAGAACCATGTTGTTTACAGAAGCGCCATATGATCGCAACCACCCACTGACGTGTCTGTATAACACTAAGCTGGCTAAAATGCTAGCTCTGGACCTTCTCCCTTTTTCTTTTGTAGAAGGGGTTGGTTTTCTAGAATTAGTGGCAGCGCTCTGCCCTAAATGGAAGGTTCCTAGCCAGTTCTATTTTGCCAGAGTTGCAGTTCCAGCACTACATGAAGATGTGCTGGAGGTGATTGGGGCAGCTTTGCAGAAGAGTGCTGTTCACACTATACATCTGACAACAGACATGTGGACCAGTGGCGCAGGCGCTGATTACATGTGCATCACTGCACACTGGGTCTCTTTTTCAGGGGTTAAAGCAAAGCTAAACGCAGGTGTTGACCCGGACCAAGTTTTTAAAGCTGCTCGGAAACATGCAACACTAGCCATGTTTGGCTTCGAGAAACGTCACACAGCGGAAAACATTTTGAATGAGTTTAACACACAGGTCTTTCACTGGCTGTTCCCAAAAAAACGCCAGATTGGTTATGTTTCCACGGATAATGGCGCCAATCTAGTTAAGGCCATGGAGCTGGGTGAGTATTTCAGAGTGCCGTGTTTGGCGCACTGTATAAACCTGGTTGTTAAAAAATTCTTGAGTGATGAAGACAGTCCAGCGTGCGAGTTAGTGGCCACCTGCCGAAGAATGTGCAACCATTTCAACCATTCTTTTAAGGCCCGGAAGCATCTGAGGAGCCTGCTACATGAACGTCGAATGCCAGTGAAAGCACTCATCCAGGAGGTGGCAACACGTTGGAACTCAACCTTCTACATGCTTGAGCATCTGTATGAGCAGTATACGGTACTCGATCACTATTTCTTAACAGTGGGTACAGCTCAGAAGGACCTGAGGCTAGATGCGGTGCAATGGAACCTAGTTAAAAGCCGGACAGACATGCTTCGTCCTTTTGAGGTCTTCACGCGTTCAGTCAGCAAGGAGGACTGTAATTTGGGAAAAGCTATCCCATTGTTGCGCATGCTGGAGCACCAACTGAAGGCGGTGTCTTCTATGTTTGAAAAAGATGAAATAAAGAAAGACGCTTTTCTTTTGGCGGAGAAATTATTAGAGCGCCTACTTGGTGAGGAACGTCTTAAATTGATCCACTCAGAACAGCATTACATTTGTGCTACTATTCTGGATCCATGCTACAAAAAGGCGCTGGCAGGCCAAGCATTCTTTCCTTTTGGTGATCAAGATGTTACAAAGTACAAACGTTGGCTAGCCTTGTCAGCCAAGAGGTTTGAAAGAGAACGGCAGCAAATTGAAGGAAAAGGCAGTACATCAGCATCAGCAGGCCATCCCCAGTCAAAAGAATCCACTTCTGCACCTGTGGTTGTGGCACAAGTGACCTCTCAGCCGTTAAAGACACTGGCAACCGGATCATCTGCACCAGACACAACAGTAACATTGGATGCAGAAGAGGATTGGCTAACTCGGCTTGGGTTTGGTTCTCAAAAGGTCACAGCAAAACGTAGGCAAAGTGGAGGAACCTTGGAGGACCTTGAGTCGATGGTGCAGGACTATCTGAATGACTCAACAGAGGTCTATGTTAATGCTGACCCATTGGCGTATTGGCATGGGAAAAAAGAATTGTGGGCACAGATCTCCAACCTGGCTATAAACTATTTGTCTTGCCCACTCGCAAGTGTGTCTTCTGAATGTGTTTTCAGTGCTGCTGGTGGCATTGTAACTTCCAAACGGAGCCGCCTCTCGCCCAAAAATGTGGAGAGGTTAACAATGATCAAGATGAATCAGCACCTCATACCACCAGATTACAAAGTACGAGAAAGCACGCCGGATGAAGAAGAGGTGGACAGCAACGTAGATGAGGGAATTTCTTCTCTGTTAGGTGACACTGACCTCACCCTGCCTGAATTCGCAGAGTATGATGACGAACCCTTATTCTTATTCCCTGACACCGAGCCCTGAAAATGAGACAATGAATCAATAACTTTCTTTTTCGTCCTTATTCACTTTTATTCCTGTGTGTCTGTCTTTCTTTGTTGTGCACAGTTAATTTAATTCAATCTTTAATCACCTAATCATAAAAACAAGCCCCTCAGCAGAACTGTCTTCACTTGTTTGCTTATTGATTTGAAGGTGCCGCAGTCTGCATTCCTCAGGTTCACAAGTTCACAAGAACATGCTCGTCTATCCTCCTACTCCAGACTCCTATTTCCCTCAAAGCAGAGGGCTGGATTATGCACAATGAAGAAAGACTCTGCACTTGTGGGGGTGTTCTACTTCTTTGCGGGTGAGTTGACGGCTCTGGGGCCATTGCTGGGAAGCTCTAATACCGGATAAAAGTGGTTTGGACCAAATCGGAGGCAAACATTTTTTTGCGTTTTTGCTGGCTTGCTTTCCTTTGAGGTGCTGTTTGGGGGGGTTCTGGGTGTTTGTGGGTGAGTTTTGGGGTCTGGGAGCACTGCTGGGACAGTCTAATTTTCATTGCATTTGCTTTTCAGGAAATCCGTGGTGGAAAACGGGAGTTATGACCTAGCTGTACAGCGCGTTTGGACCGAAGGCCGATAAATATTGTAAGTATGAAATTTTCCTTTTTGGCTGTTTTGCTTTTTTTGCGGGTGGGTTGGCGGGTCTTGGGGAATTGCTGGGAAGGTCTAATACCGGATAGAAGTGGTTTGGACAAAATCCATGCAGAATTTTTTTTGTGCTATTTCTGACATTTTGCTCAATGTAGCGTTTTTGGGGGCCTGTTTGGGGGGCTTCCTGCTGTTTGTGGGTGGGTTTCAGGGTCTGGGAGCAATGCTGGCTATGGATACTTTAGATTGCAAGAGGTTTGAAGCAAATCCATGGTGGCAGAGGGGAGTTAAGGCCTAGCTGCAGAGCGCGCGCAGAGTGATTTTAGAAATTGCCAAGAAAATGACTGAGTCCCCATTTTTTAACTTTTGCTTTTTGGCTGCTTGGGGGTCTTATACTAGTTTTCTCCTGGGTTGACGTCTCTGGGGCCATTGCTGGGAAGGTCTAATACTGGATAAAAGTGGTTTGGACCAAATCTGAGGCAATTTTTATTTGCGTTTTTGCTGACTTGCTTGCCTTTGAGGTGCTCTTTGGGGGGGTTCCGGTGTTTGTGGGTGAGTTTTGGGGTCTGGGAGCACTGCTGGGACAGTCTAATTTTGATTGCATTTGCTTTTCAGGAAATCCGTGGTGGAAAACAGGAGTTATGACCTAGCTGCACAGCGCGTTTGGACCGAAGGCCAATAAATATTGTAAGTATGAGATTTTCCTTTTTGGCTGTTTGGGGGTGTTGTGCTTTTTTGCGGGTGGGTTAGCGGGTCTTGGGGCATTGCTGGGAAGGTCTAATACCGGATAGAAGTGGTTTGGACAAAATCCATGCAGAATTTTTTTGTTGCTATTTCTGACATTTTGCTCAATTTAGCGTTTTCGGGGGCCTGTTTGGGGGGCTTCCTGCTGTTTGTGGGTGGGTTTCGGGGTCTGGGAGCACTGCTGGCTATGGATACTTTAGATTGCAAGAGGTTTGAAGCAAATCCATGGTGGCAGAGGGGAGTTAAGGCCTAGCTGCAGAGCGCGCGCAGAGTGATTTTGGAAATTGCCAAGAAAATGACTAAGTCCCCATTTTTAACTTTTGTTTTTTGGCTGTTTGGGGGTCTTCTACTAGTTTTCGCCTGGGTTGATGGCTCTGGGGCCATTGCTGGGAAGGTCTAATACCAGATAAAAGTGGTTTGGACGAAATCGGAGGCGAACATTTTTTTGCGTTTTTGCTGACTTGCTTGCCTTTGAGGTGCTCTTTGGGGGGGTTCCGGGTGTTTGTGGGTGAGTTTTGGGGTCTGGGAGCACTGCTGGGACAGTCTAATTTTGATTGCATTTGCTTTTCAGGAAATCCGTGGTGGAAAACGGGAGTTATGACCTAGCTGCACAGCGCGTTTGGACCGAAGGCCGATAAATATTGTAAGTATGAGATTTTCCTTTTTGACTGTTTGGGGGTGTTGTGCTTTTTTGCGGGTGGGTTGGCGGGTCTTTGGGCATTGCTGGGAAGGTCCAATACCGGATAGAAGTGGTTTGGACAAAATCCATAAGGAAAAGCCTTTTGGCACTTTTTGTAACTTAGGGTTCGTTAGGGTTAGCCCTAGCAGCAGGATTGCATGTGTTTCGGGGTGTTCTAGATTTTTGCAACTGAGTTCTAGGGTCTTAGAGCACTCGTGGGAATGTGTAATTTTGGTTGCAAGTGATTTGAAGAAAATCCATGGTGGGAAAGGGGGAATTTGGCATAGTTGAAGAAAGCCTTTGCCACTATTCTTAACTTAGGGCTCGTTAGGGTTAGCAGTATTTGTATTGCATGTGTTTGGGTGGGGGGTTTGCGAGTCTTGGAGCGATGCTGGGTATGGATACTTTTGCATGCTTGCAAGTGGTTTGAATACAATCCACGGTGGGTAAGGGGGTATTTGGGCCTACTTTTACTTTCAAAGTACGTTTTGTCACCAGTTTTCTACTAGGCCTCGTTTTTTGAGATCTGATTGGGGGTCTTCTACATTTTTGCGACTGGCTTTAGTAAGGGTCTGGGTGGGAGCACTGCTGGGAAGGTCTAATTTTGTTCTAAAACACAGTTTACAGTACACCTAGCTTGAGGGGAAAGATCCGCTAAATTAATTTGCCCATACTTATTTATCCTTCAAAAGGAGACTCAGACAGAATACGCACTTTCAAAAATATTGTACTGTCAATTAGGAAACTCAAAGTGTGACTTTTTGCACTACACGATTTAGAAAAGGGGGTGGTGATGAACAGAGTGTCTGAGTTAAACAGACCACTCTTACCCAGTCCAAAGATCAGGGCTTGATCCATCACCGTTATTTATCTCACTGCCCCATCCCAGCTCAGAACCTGGCTATATGCAAATCAGTCTGTCCCTGGCCCAGTGCATCATGGGAACAGGGCAGACTAAACTACCAAGCCAATTCTTCACCAGAAAGGAGACAAGCTACCGGGGACCGGTTTCTGGCATTTCAGCCTTCTTCGGCCCGGCTTGCTTGAATCCTGATGGAGCAGTGAGAAAGGGACTCATGTCTGAGTATACCCTGCCACACCTATAGTGGCCAAAAACGATTTAGAAAAGGGGGTGGTGATGAACAGAGTGTCTGAGTTAAACAGACCACTCTTACCCAGTCCAAAGATCAGGGCTTGATCCATCACCGTTATTTATCTCACTGCCCCATCCCAGCTCAGAACCTGGCTATATGCAAATCAGTCTGTCCCTGGCCCAGTACATCATGGGAACAGGGCAGACTAAACTACCAAGCCAATTCTTCACCAGAAAGGAGACAAGCTACCGGGGACCGGTTTCTGGCATTTCAGCCTTCTTCGGCCCGGCTTGCTGGAATCCTGATGGAGCAGTGAGAAAGGGACTCATGTCTGAGTATACCCTGCCACACCTATAGTGGCCAAAAACGATTTAGAATAGGACCCTTGCTCATTGCACCATCAGGATTCAAGCAAACCGGGCCGAAGACGGCTGTAATGCCAGAAACCGGTCCCCGGGAGCTTGTTTCCTTCCCAGTGTAAGAATTGGCTTTTGTAGTTTGGTTTGCCCTGTTCCCATCATGCACTGGGACAGGAACAGACTAATTTGCATACAGCCAGGTTCTGAAACTGGGATGGTGCAGTGAGCTAAAAAACGGTGTTGGATCTAGCCCTGATCTCTTGACTGGGTGAGAGCTTTCTGCTTAATTCAGAGACTCTGTCCCTCACCACCCCTTGTTGTAAATATTTTTGTCCACCCTAAGCGTGGAAGGGTATTCTCAGATGTGAGACCCTTGCTCATTGCACCATCAGGATTCAAGCAAACCGGGCCGAAGACGGCTGTAATGCCAGAAACCGGTCCCCGGGAGCTTGTTTCCTTCCCAGTGTAAGAATTGGCTTTTGTAGTTTGGTTTGCCCTGTTCCCATCATGCACTGGGACAGGAACAGACTAATTTGCATACAGCCAGGTTCTGAAACTGGGATGGTGCAGTGAGCTAAAAAACGGTGTTGGATCTAGCCCTGATCTCTTGACTGGGTGAGAGCTTTCTGCTTAATTCAGAGACTCTGTCCCTCACCACCCCTTGTTGTAAATATTTTTGCACTACACAGCGTACATACCTTATATTTATTTATCAGTGGTGTTCTAATATCACTTCCTGTTTTTCCGTCAATAATTACAGGCCGGGTTTCAGTCTGTGCAATGGGAAAAAAAGGATGGAGTCAGGCTTCACATTAGCGAGCCGCAATTCAGCATCCGCCAGGCAGGCAGTGGACAGGGTGTCTTCTGTTCACCAACATTGATGGACGAAGCGTCAGCTGGAATGGAGGAGTGCCGCTAATAAGAGGAATTGTTTGATGCGTGCAACTTACTTACCAAATTCAACCGGACAACTACAACAACATACAGATACAGTATCCATTGTTTTCTTCTATGAGTGTGACTGCATTTCTTGGATCTCGCTCTGCTTCTAAATTGATCCCTACAGCCATTCTATAGGTTTTACTTCGGCTATTTTTTAAACCTAATTTAATGTAAGAAGTGCTTCTCTGAGTGCAGAGATAGGCAAGTGAAAACGCTGCAGCCCTGTACTGTCGCATTCTGTCATTCACAGTTGTCGAAAGTACTACTTACTTTTCAGTAACAATGCATGCAGTAGTGCATGCACTTCCTTTATGTCTCTTAAAAGATTTATGGTTAGCTGTGTACCCAAAGATTTCTTTATCTTCAATTATTGTTTGTCCATGCTGTGCTTTTTTTTCCTTCTCTTTACAAAACCTACCCAAAAAAAAACACCTATTCCCATCCATTTTACAAACCCTAACCCTCTTCCCCCGGGCTGTGTGGTTTTGATTGATGTGTGACTAAATGACATCAATAATTCCACACACTTGCTGGGGAGGATAAGGTCATAGCAACAGGCTGGTGAAGGAATCCGAGGATATATTCTAGACTTACTCAGCTTCAGTACTATTTCTTGTAGTAGTAGCCAATGTCAAAGAAATTCAACGCAAGTACTAGTTATACTTTCAATACTTTACCATTTGTTAGGCTACATTGTGGCACTGTTCTAGTGTACTGTCACCTGCTATATTCTCTATCGTACCGTTGTAATGCTACAGTAAGAACAAACCAGGTTTCATTTTCTTTTTTTCCATAGGCATGCAACTGCCACTGTGTCACACCACTAGTACCACCGCAATGAGGACATTTCATCCGCCCAGGATTGCCAACCTTAATCGCCATTTCCCGTGAAGCCAGCCCTGGGCCTAGCCCTACTTTCAAACACAAATTACAGGTAAGATAAGCGTTTGGTGGGAGGTAGTATAATGGAGTATTAGGAGAGACGAGAGATTGACGGTAGTACTACTAAAGTTCTAGGACTCTTGAATTCACTTACTCTGTGAGAGGCACTTAGTGTTGAAAACATTTAGCCATTTACACTTAAAGGAAGAAAATGACACAGACTTAAGTTTCAGGAACACAAACTTTCTGTTAAACCCCCACCCACCAGACTCAAAAGCAGTAAAAAACAGGTATGCTCAGATAAAGTTTCAAAAAGTATATTTTTGTAGCCCTAAAAAAATAATCTCCCGCAAGACCCTCCCTAACCCCAACGATTGTCCTTCAAAAGTCCCAAAAACAACCCAACTCCCAATTCCCACCCCCCAAAAGTCTCTAAAAAAGGGGCAAGGGACACCACGGCAGGGTGCTGTTCACTTTTGCGGCCAGGGCATCATACTCCTTGCGGAAGGTGGCATGGTCGGAGCGGAGGCCCTCCACCAAGGTCTTATACGTTCGGACCTCCTCCTCCAGGTAGGACACTCTGAGGCATAAGCGGTGCTGGCGTGCCTTGCGACTCCTGTGGGGGGCAGTTGCTGTCTTTGCTGCTCGGCGTTGGCGGTTGGCTTTGGTAGCCCGGCTCCGTACCGCTGGAGCACTGCGCTGGCTGGCAATCCGTGGGGGCACGGAGGAGGATGCAGCTGTCCCAGTGGATGTTGTACCGGTAGACTGCGTGTCCTCCTCCTCCAGGGCCACCAGCCGCCGATATTCGGCGACAGTGGCATCCAGCCTCCGTTGCCGGGCCATTCGAGCCAGCTCCCTCCTTGATGGTCTGTTTGATTTGGAAGGAGCAACTATATGAAGAAAGAAAGACATAGTCTGTAACCAATGATCCTTAAGATTAACACAAAATGATTGAGCAGAAAGTTGTGTCACAGTACAAGTAGCAAATTAAAAGCACAGTACATAACTATTGAGGACAGTATCTATCTAACCTCCCACTTCTTCATCCTTGCTCTAACATTAGTGGGAGTTTAAGGAACAAATTCTACAAGCACTATGGACTTCCATTACAGTCGACTATGACAGTACACCAGTCTTATTCTTCTTCTTGTCTCTTGTTTAGGAAAATTGGTACGTTATCTTATGCAAGCCGGCATAATGCCAGCGCAGTGAACTTGCACCAGAGAAAAACAGACGCACACCATGATGAGTGAGACAGACTTGCGTTACTGTACCAGTCCAGTACATGCAGGTGGTGAAGCTCCTACTTTTCTATTACGGGTGGCACTGAGAATACTCTGTTAAAAGGGCTACTGCTTAATTAATTTAGCTTTCATCCTACAGTGCCAATGAGTACTAGAAAAGGAAAATGAAGAAGCTAAATAATCTGATTATCTATCACTTCACATGGGATGTATTGATTACATATGGGATGACTTTAGGTGCTTTGCTTATTATTGAGTGAACAGTGATACATCCACACATGAATGACTTACTACTACTAAACTAAAGTTATTAAGAGAGGTAGGGAGTGTCCACCGTAAGAACCGGATATATGCTGTGCTTGCAGTTGCAATACAAACTACTGCTACTATTCATGGTGGTATTTGGACAAAATTACAACTTCTTTTCCTTGCCTTTCATACACTGGAACGGACGTGCGGGTGCGGTGTTACATGCTCTTCAAAGTAACACTTAGTTCATCCAGTGACCGTCTACTCTCTCTAGATACACATATGCTATCTAAGAGTATATGCTATCTAAGAGTCAGATAGTACCATGATCCAGGCATCCATTCATTCAAAGTATATGCACACATACAGTTTCTGTTTCACCCACCCAGGCTGTTCTCCTTCCACCCATCCTTGCTTCATCATTCACTCAGCCATGCATCATACCATATTCTTTCCTTCCTAGCCACCTCGGGGACCAAGCAAACACATATCATTCTTCTTTGCCAGTCATCATTAAATTTCTCGTCCTTCCACACTTACTTACACCCTTCTTTCGCTTTTCGTTCATCCCATCCATCAAGTTCATCTCAGATCTGATTGGGATTCTTCTCGCCAAAAACTACACAGCTAAGTTGAAGTACATTTAGAGGAGGCTACTACCTGGTTGATTTATAATACACCCGTGCAGATGGCGGGCCCAGGCTCCTTGCACTTGCTGGTGCGTCCCCTCCCCCTCCCAGAGCCCCAGATAGCACACTCTGCAGTCTTCAATCTCAATAAGTAAGGAATATATAGCTTACCTCTGCCCGCCACCACAGTGTGAACCCTCACAGGCACAATGGTGTCGTCCGGCACTTGCACCGCATCCTCTCCAGAAGTGTTCCCCTCATCCACCACCACCACCTCCGTGCTGGCCCACCACCAGATGCTCCACCTACAAAGTACATTTAAGAATGTTAGAATACACCACTCACTACTATATAATATTTGGTCTAGGAATAAAGAAATGTTAAAAAAACAGCAAACAATGTAATAATTTGTGGCTGTCTACTCTAAAGTAAAAATGTCCCTTTTTCCAGGGAAGGCTGTTGTCTTGCTGCACTTTTTGGCACAACTGATGAATGCTTGCTTTTTATTATTAACACGCACCACTTTTTCTCCTAACAGACAGAAGCTTGACTTCTAAGAACACGAGCAAGATCAAGTTCAAACCAGGTGAGAGCTCGGCTCGACCACAAGAAATGTGTCCAATTAATCGTCAGCACTAAGCACTTTTCCATTTTCAGTTAAACGTTTAGTTTTATGACAAACTTGATTTTAATAAATGTGTTTACTTTTAATAAAGCTTTCAAACTTAAATAGACTCTGTGGTTTTTGGTCCTCTAGACTAGAGTGGCTGAGCTAAAGGTTTTGGAATTTTTGCAAGCATGAGTCCGTGCCTCTGACACTTCTTGACACTGACTCCGTACTCTTGTCCTGCGTTGGATAATCTAATCATCATTGGGGATCAATCATCGGTGACTTTGGGAGCTAAATGACTCTGCCACACTATCTAGTCAGTAAGGAGATTGGGGGTTCAACTACAAAGTCTGTTATCACTGAGGTATGTGGAAAGTCTAACAGCGCCTATTATAATTGATAAGCTAAGCAATGCATTATTTAGTGTCCATAGTTCTGTTTGTGCAGATTTGTCCCTGCAACAGTAGTAGAATGGATTATCCTCCTATACAAACCAAAAGTAAAGTAGTATCTTATTCTTTCTTGGTGGTCATTCACCTTTTTATTGTTGGCAATAGTCAAAGCATAAACATTTAGAAGACTTGAAAAGACATTATGGACAATCCCAGAGGACTGCACTCAGTGCATAGAGCTATTGCTGACTAGAATGGGAGTCCAATGGAATTGCCAAATGTGCAATCTTAGTTAGCTACACAGACAGACTAATAAGAATAATCTAGTAATACCACAGGGAGTCATAGTCGAGGCAGGATAAGAATTTAGATCCAGTCTACAAGAAGATCAAAGACGATTTAGAAAAAATCAAATGAGGAACGCTAGGAAAAAATAGGTACTCTATATTAAAATTAAAACTTACTGGGGCCAGCAAAGGAGCCCTCGCCTGCCCGATCCTGACCTGTATCCTGTTGAACAGCACCCTCCTCCTCCTCCTGTGTCCTCTTGCCCCTGGGGGGCGCTGATGTACAACATGAAAGAAAGAAAGACCAGAAAACATGGATGATATTTGTCAACCAAATCGAACATTTCAAAAGAACGATAACAAAATATTTTGGCGAAATAGCAAATAGACAACTATTCCATGGGATATATTGACCGATCTCATGTGGTCTACTACGTAATTAGTATTGCTTGATTTCCGGACCGTCGACTTGGAAAGTTCTTATGTAACTCACTAAACAAAGTACTAAAAAGGTTTGCCTAGGACTGGCAGGCAGCAGTCCGCAGCACGCGAAGTGACAGACAAAGTCCATCGTGATTGCAGATCAGCGACAACACTAAAGTTTCCTACTACATTAACCAGTCATTAAAATACTCAAACTGTCAATCCACCACCACTATTTCTTCTTATTGCCATGTGTACAAAGGAAGGACTGGACTTGAGTCTGTAGGGGCTGATTTAGAAGCCCCTTGCGGCTCTTTTGCTCCATTGTTGCGTGACTTTTGTGACGCAGCGGCAGAACAAAAGAGGCGCCATGGTGCGGCGTATATTAACAACGTGACGCATATGGGAGATGCATCATGTTGTAAAGCCCTGCGCCATCAGGGGGCGTTCCGGCGCAAGGGAGGGCGTTCCTGCGCAGGAACGCATTCTAAAAGTGGCTGAGGGAAATCTAGGAGATTTCAATCAGTCACTTTGAGGACAATGATGTGTGACTCAAACCCTGGGCCTGCTTGAAGCAGACGTACGGCTTGACGCAGCATTGGGGAGATAGGGCAACCCAGAGCATTGATGGATCTGCGCCATCGTTGCGAGGCAACTCCAGCAATGCGCCGCCTTTACGGCACATATGCGTAACACTTTGGTGACGTTTTGGGCCCAATTACTGAGGCATCCCTGCTACTTTGCAGGGATGTGCCGGTAATTAAAAATCTGACCCTTAGTGTCTAGCATTACGTAGTTCTTTAAACTACACTCATACATAATTTCACAGGCCAATGAAATGAACACAAAATCGAAAACAAATAAGCATAGTAGCAACACTACTGAGAAGGAGAGCAGTGCACCTGAAATGCACAGAAGATTTTGAAATATAATTTACCTACAATGTAATCAGCAGCATTATTTCTCTTGGTAAAAAACAAAAATTTGCAATATAATAACACACAGAGCAGGAGAAAACAAAGTAGTAAAGAAATAGCTACTACTACTCACCAAGCCCGGGGATCTCAAGGCCGAGCAGGTCGAGCAGATCGAGTTCCCGGTCCAGGACATCCGTCCAGCGGTGGGTGGCCTGGTTGTAGGTGCGCCAGACCCGAGAGTGGTGGTACATGGCCCGGCACACCTTCTCCCACTGCTTCCGGCACTCCCGGATCCCGTACCCGCTACCGATCTTGCCGCCTGCCATGATGGTCCTGGGGAGGCAGCGCTGAACATAAAAAATTAGTGCGGCCACCTCCTCCGGGCTGAAGATCTCCCGGGGTGCGACCTGCTCCCCCCTCAAACGCCCGCACGGGAGCCGGGCACGGGGTGCGGGACCCTTCCCCTTCTCGGGATGCTTCCCGGCTCCCTTTACCATGGTCTGGGCAGAAAGGAAGCTAAATAATAAAGAAAATAGAATAGGGAAGAGAAGAAAAGAAAAGAGTTTAAAAAAGTAGTTTAAAATTAACCAAAAGTAGCAGAAAACACAAAAATATAGAGCTAGAAAAATAGAGGGATAGATAAAAAGTAAAATAGTTAAAAAAAATCTTCAAACAAGCAAAGGATGGCAGAGATTCAGAGAGGATACAAAAAGCATGCCCAGAACCATAGCAATGAATGAGAAACAAGATGGCCGCACCCGTTCACGACCACGTGGGTAAGTTCGCGCGAGATTTTCCTCGCGATCACACGCAAAATTGTACTAGCGAGCTGCACATTTTGCGAGATTACACATCGCGCCCGGAAACGGAAATACGTCATGCAAACAAGATGGCCCCGCCCGTGAACGACCGCAAGGGTAACTTCGCGCCGTTGCGCTACAAAACCTTGCGAACTAACACGCCGCAAAAAAACAAATTGCATATTCGCACGAATTCGCGGCTTCCGAATTCGATCTCGCGCAAGTTCGCGCCCCGCGAATCCCGCGAAATTGCAGAAAAACGAGTTTTTCAAAACTGAAAGCAGCACTCAGCAGGTGCAAAAGTTCAAACTCATCATTAGTAACCATTCCCTGTAGTGCTTCCTGACTGGGGCCCCTCCAGAGTTCAGTTGCTAGTTGCAACAATTGTATGAACCTGCTCTGACCCTCACAGCAGGCTCATAGAATAGCTACAAGTAGGCCACAAAGGTCCTGGAAAAAAAATTGCACTGCAACAGAAAGCAAATTACAGATAAAATTACAGATAAGGAAGCAGGTGCCAGACTGGAATTTTAAAACAGTGACACATTAATAAACCAACCCCAAATTAATTCATGTCAGTTGAAGCAGAGCAGGTGTGCTTGCTTTCCCCCCCCCATAATCTACAATGATGATGAACCAGAGGGTGGCATTGATGTACCAGAGGGTGGCATGGGTGAAACAGAGGGTGGCAGTGGTGAAACAGAGGGTGCTGGGAACCTGTGATGATGAACCAGACGTAGAAACAACATAGTTGCGACTGTTGTGAGCCGACAAGTAAGTTCGCAATTGCGAACTGGTACAAAACCCTCGCGAACTGGCAGAAACCCTTGCGAACACAAAAAAAAAATCCGCAAATTCGCGAGAATTCGCGGATTTTGCGGATTGCGAGTTCGCAAATACGCAAATTCGCGAACGCCAGATTCCTAAAATTCGCCCATGCTTACGTTTAAGATAAATTTACAAAAAATGAAAATGCAGTTTAGACATTTGCCCCTTTTTCTGTCTGTCTGTCCGTCTCCGACGTGATCCCCATATAGATTTCCTTTTCTCGTCTCTTTTTCTTTTTCCTCCATTTATATCTTCAGGTAACAGTTATTCAGGCCTGTGGAAAAAAGGCAGGTGTTTGAGACTTTACACTAATTTGATAAAGTTGGAAAAAATGAAACTCCCCAAAAATGAACTTTTGCGGTACAATTTCTCCCGTGAGAAAAAAAACCCACATTTTTTTGTTGGCAACATATTGTCCAAAAACACTTTTGTGGGAAACTTTCACCCTAGGCAAAGTTGTGTGAAAGCTGCAAACTTCGCAGCTTCACAATTTTATGAAAATTGCCATCTTTGCTAAATGTGGCAGGTAAAAAAATCCCGCAATTCCACCCAAAACACTATTGTCTCGCTGGATGGAGTCCAGAGTGTTGGAGGAAGCTGCTAAGGCGAAAGGTATTCAGAGGGTGGGAGAAAAAGTGCGGGAAAGAGGGAGACGTTAGAGAAGGCGGAATAGTGATAGTGAGGAATCATGACCAGTGAGAGTTAGAAATCGTTGTGTGCTGTAAATGTGTGTGAAGGTGCAAAGTCGAGAGACTCACAACTTTTCATTTGTTTTTTAAAGTCCGGAAGGTTGGGTTGGGTAGTGCAAGCTTGCAAAGGTGCTTTTTTAAGGCATCTTCAGTGACCAAGGAGCTGTGAGAAAACATTTATTCTGCAGTAATATTTTAGGCAGGGCAACAGGTTCATCCCTTTCCCACTGCTCCGAGCTTCCATCCCGTGACACAGTTCTAAGCGCCCCCCACCTCCGAGAATGTCCCCTGCCTGCTGCATGTGCACCTAACCCCCAGATGGCCCTTGCTGCTGACCCTTCTTCTGCCCCACTCTGCCTGCTTCTTCCTCCTTGCATGAGACGCTGCAGGGGATGGGTCACGGAAATCGATCCTCCGCTTCAGCTTTAAGGGGCTGAACTCAACTTTTCCAGACTGCAATGAATGTACTAGAGCGCTAGCTGAGGCTGCAGGGCGAGGCGCTGCAAAAGTAAATTTAATTAATAAAGCAAAGGAGATTAGCACAATGATTGATCCTTACTCTGTGCCAGAATATACATGATGGTACCGGGTGGGGCCAGCCACGACGACCCAGGGCATATACTTCACCTTGTACAAGGAAGTGGAGCAGCTGGCACAGAGCGGAATCGCACGCAGCTTCTGATAAAATGGCCTCAGAGGGGAACCCAGTGTAGTGTTCTTCGACGCGGGGTAGCTGTGCAGTCTACTCGCATTGGAGGCTTCACGCTAGCGCTGGCGTGTGTAGTCATGTGCCAGCTATAAATAAAGGGGCGTGGCCCGGCTCAGGCAGTCGGGACCACGAGTTAAAACAATTAAGTCTCCTCTGATGATTCCTCCGTCTGCAGAGCTAATTACTCACATGCACGCGCGGCCCGCACCATCACTCTGGCGACGAGGGGCAGAAAGGAGCCCATCCTGAGCATTTAATGGGTTTATGCTCTCTGGAGGATGGTGAGCCTTTGATCTAGGCCGAGACCACGGAGGTGCTGCCTGCCTTGCGCAAGCCTGCTGTATGCCCCCTGGCAAGTCTGCTCCATCCAGGGAAGGCCTTGCAGCCCCTGAGAGTGCCTGGAATTAAGGGGGGCCATCTCTGCCCACCCTGTTGGAGCCCACGCACGTGTGTGCCCCCAGCACCCTGGAAGAAGCTACAGTGAGGCCTAACACCCACAGGCCACAGGAGAAGATCCCAACAGCGTCTTCGTCACCCTCGGCCAGGCGGCTACTACCAGACCCAGAAGGTAAGCAGTGCATGTGCCGCGAGGTGTGACTGCGTCTGCGCCAGGATGGTGTTGATCCCCGCTATTGAGCCCTTTGTGGTGGGCAGCGCCCTCTCATCCCTGCCCCCGTGATGGAGAGACTGGACTCCAGATCTACTTTGAAGGGGCGGGCTTAGCCCGGGACAGGCGCAGAGCCCTAATCCTCCACCTAGGAGGCAAAGACATCCACCGCATTTACAAAACCCTGGTGGAGGCCACACCCAAAACGTATGTCACGCTTCTCAATGCCCTAAATGCGCACTTTGAGCCGATGGCGAACAGGGACTATGAAAGGTTCATCTTTCGCCAGACCAAGCAAGAAGCAGAGGCATCGTTAGACGCATTCCACGGGCATTTGAAAGAACTGGCCAGCATATGCGGATTTCGAGACAAACAGGAAGAAATCCGAGGTCAGATAATACAAGGGTGTTACTCGTCCAAACACATTCTTCAGGAGGATGGCAAATCTCTAGCGGACATCCTCACCCTGGGCCGGTCAAAAGAACTGTCGCAAGCCAGAGCATCCCACATGGAGGCGGCCCTTCACCGACCCATCAAGATGGAACAAGTCAACCCGGTAGAAAAGGCGAACGTGGTGAGGCCCAAAGCGCGCCAAAATCCAGGGAGAAGACAGCAAGACAAGAAAAGGGAATGCGGCTACTGCGGAGGCACGCCCCATCGCATGCAAGACTGCCCAGCGAGAGGGAAGAATTGCAGTACTTGCGGGTGGATGAACCACTTCGCGGCGGTATGCCGGTCTGCAAAATCATGGAAAGAAACAGCACAGACAGTGGCTGAAGCGCAGGACAGTGAGGACATGGACGATGACGCGGGAGACTACCTGGTCCACTATGTATTCACAATAGATCAGCCATGACGGAAGAAAAGACGACTTCCAAGGTGCAGAATCAAGATCCACCACCAGGATGTGAGAGCCACCATAGACACTGGGGCCTCGATTGAACTAATGGCTGCCAATGTCTATAATCAACTGAGTCCACGCCCACCATTACGCGAAGCAAGGATCAGGGCATTTGTATAAGGACAGAAGACACCCATTCCGCTTCTGGGATGTATCAAGACTGAGCTGAGACACCAGGACCTCAAGATCCCCACCACAGTGTATGTGACCAAGGAAGGAAGCGGTATGCTGATAAGCGGACAATCAGCTGAAGAGTGGAAGCTAATATCATTCGCCATGGCGGTACAAGAGGAGGAACTGGAGGCCATCATGGAGGAGTTTGAAGACATATTCAAAGGCATTGGATGCCCGAAAGGAAAAGAGGTCTCTCTCCACATCGACCTGTCAGTCCAACCTGTGGCGCTGAGACACAGGCGCATTGCATTCCACTTGCGAAAGAAGGTCGAATAAGAGCTAGAGGACTAGAGAAGCAAGGATTATAGAGAAGGTCAGTGGACCCACCCCATGGGTGTCCCCGATTGTGGTGGCATGGAAATCAAAACAGCCGGGGCAGGTCCGCATCTGCGTTGACATGTGCCTCCCAAACGCCGCAGTGAAAAGGGAACATCACCTAACCCCCACCATCAATGACATCTTGGGAGAACTGAACAGCGCAAAGTGGTTTTCGAAGATGGGTCTACGGTCCGACTTTCACCAACTGCCACTACACCGGACTCTCGATAAATCACCACATTCTCTACTCACGTTGGTCTCAGGAGATACCGACGCCTCAATTCCGGGATCTCAAGTGCAGCGGAGGTGTTCCAAAACACCATCCGTGAAGTCCTCAGTGGGCTCCCAGGGGTCTTGAAAGTAAGCGACGACCTACTAATATATACGCATCGTCGATGGAAGATCACCACCATAGACTTTGAGGGATTCTCTAGAGGATCAAACAATCCAGACTGACCCTACACAGAGAAAAGTGCCAGTTCTTAAAGAACAAGATCAGCTTCTTTGGCTACACGCAGGGCCGGCTTTAGGGCAGTGCAACTGGTTTGGCCGCACTTGGCGCTGACCTATGGAGGGGGCGCCGACCTCATGGGGAGGCGCTGTGTTTAGCAATAACTTATGTATGGCACTTATGCCTGGTGGTGGTGAGAGAATCAGAGGAGGCAGTCATGGGGTGTGGGGGCACCAAAAATGATTCTCGCACCAGGCGCCACCAGTGCTAAAGCCGGCCCTGGCTAGTGCTACACGTTTTCCAACAAAAGAGTGGCCCCGGACCCTGACAAGGTATGAGACATACAGGAAGCCCCAGCACCCTCCAACATCTCGGAAATATGGAGTTTCCTAGGGATGGTGAACTTTTGCAGGCGGTTTGTCCTGGATTTATCCAACCTCACAAAACCACTCAGGGAACTGACGAAATCCACCACCACGTGGCATTGGGACTCTGAACAGGAACAAGCCTTCAAGGATACCAAAGCAGCCCTGTCGGCAGACACGACACTGTCATACTTCGACCTAGTCCGATTCACCAACGTCGCTGTGGACCCCGCCCATATGGGCTAGGAGCCGTGCTCACGCAGTTGCAAGGAAATAGAGTGGGCCCTGATAGCATATGCAAGCCGCTCCCTGACAGACACAGAAAAGAGATACTCACAGACAGAACGAGAATCGCCATCCACTGGGCCTGTCGGCACGTCTACGTGTATGGCCATCCATTTACACTGTCCACAGACCACAAGCCCCTCATCCCCCTATTTTAAGGATCAGCATCCAAGCCTCCATGAGGATTGAAAAATGGATCCTTCAGCTGCAGGGGTATGACTATCGAGTGGAATACAAACTAGGCTCATCCAATCCAGCGGACTTCCTTTTGAGACATGCCAGGGCCGCCACCAAAGCGGAAGAAGAGGATGCAGAAGACACTGAAGAATATGTCCGACTCGTATCGAAAAGATCCCGGCCACTTCCCATTAGTCTTGAGACCATTGTAGAAGCCACCGGGATTGATGAATGCCTGCAACTGGCCATAATAGCGGTCCAATGAAATGACTGGCGCTCCATTCAGTCCACCATCACCAGACGGACACCGCAAGCAAAGACCATCCTGGAGTCAACTGTGTGGGTCAAGGATGAACTTTCGGTTGACAGCAGCGGTTGTCTGCTCCGAGGCCCGTGATTGGTGATCCCATCAAGCCTGGCTCAACAAGCCATGGATTTCGCACGCAGGGGACCTCAAGGCATGGCAAAGACAAAGCGCCGGCTGGACCCACTGGTTGAACAAACAGTCAGAACATGCTCATGGTGCCAGGCACCAGGCCAACCGGATCACCCTCACCATCACTGAAGAAAACCCCCAATGGCCATGGGAGTGCGTGAGTGTTGATTTTGGACACCTCCCAGATGGATGCTATGCCCTGGTGATCATCGACAACTACACGAAGTACCCCGAAGTCGAGATTGTAGGAAGTCAGACAGCCACAGAAGTGATTACAAAACTCGAGAAAACCATTGCTACTCACGGCATATTCAAAGTGGTGAAGACGGAAAATGCCCCACCCTTCCCTGGACAAGAATTTGCAGACTATCTCAGGGCCTGGGGAATTCAGCACCGGAAAGTGACACCTTGCTGGCCCCAGCAAATGGGGAAGTAGAGTGTGCACTCTCAATATAGTAATACGCATTGCGCATGCAGATGGACCACCACTCGAGAGGGCCATATACAATTTCCTGAGAGAATACCATTTGACACCCCATCTCATGACCTAGGCAGGTCCGGGGCTGGCAAGCATGGGCCGAGTAGTGCGAGACACCATCCGCATCACCCAAACTGGACCCATCTAAGATTGACCCTGAAACGGTCGTAGCCAACAGGACCAGCTCCAATGACCAAGCCAACGCCGACCGACGAGCCCGGATGTCGATCATTCAAGTAAGGGTAAGTAACTACATCAAGCACAGGTACCCTGGGAGAAAGTTCCGGCTTCCGGTCGAACATCAGCCATGGACAGTTATCCGCCGAACCAGCACTATGATAACCGCCAGAAGATGAACCGAGGAAATCACACGCAACATCTCTTTCTTCAAAAAGGTACACGCCGGAACTCCGGACCAGCAGCCATTGGACAACCTGGACGCCAGACCACATCAACAGCCAGGGGAGGAAGGAACAGATAGTGACCAAGGAATGACCCCCACTGAAGAGGTGGACCTATCCGACCATGGCACCCCTTCACTCTTTGGAATGCCAGCCGGAGTACTGCCAAGTTCCCCAGTGAGATCCCCTGAGAGTGAGGTCTCACAGGGAATGATCCCTTTGTTGCGATCCTCACGGGGAGAACACTCCAGATATGGCCTGAGAAGCAATCCCCCTCCATCCTCCAGGCTGGCAGACTTCATGGTGTGACGAACCAAGGACTGGAATTCTAGTGACTGGTAACAGATCCACCTATTCAATGTTTTGTTTGTTGTTTAATAAAGGTTGGAAGGAATGTAGTGTCCTCCGACGCGGGGTAGCGGTGCATTCTACCCGCGTCGGAGGCTTCACACTAGTGCTGGCACGTGTCGTCACGTGGCAGCTATAAATAATGGGGCGTGGCCGAGCTCAGGCAGTCAGGACCACGTGTTGAAGCAATTAAGTCTCCTCTGATGATTCCTGCGGCCGCGGCGCTAATTACACATGCGTGCGCGTGGCCCCTCCCCATCACACCCAGTCCTGGATGGAGGGCAAGTTGTGGCCACCAGGTCGAGGCATACGGGAGATGAACGGAGGTGGCAGCCACAGAAAGCTCCTTGAGCCGGACCGCATCAGTGGCTAAGCCCGCAGAGCTCCCAGAGTTGTGCTCCAAAGCCTAAGCGCTAATTAAACATTAATGCCTGAAGATGCATACAACGAACAGTTTTCTCCATGTGGTTAAAAAAACAGCTTTCCTGAAACGTTGCATTTCGAGAAATGTAAAGCTATGGAGGCATACCAAAGAAGAGTAGTCAGGCGGGTGATCTGCATGTGAGGAGGAGGGAGTGGAACCTGCCGGCTTCACTTTGTTGTGCTGTCTCTGCCTTCCGCCCTAAATTGGCCCGTGTATGAGGTGTAAAGATGTTGTATGCGCATGTGTTCTGGACAGGATAGGACAGGTCAGGCAAAATAGAGTGCAAACTCATGCAGCCAATCCCAGAAGAAAACAAGCATTTACAAATGCAATAGACTCGTATTTACGCAAGACCTATTGCATTTTTTAAAAAAATGCTGACGTTCAAGAAGGCATGAATGGGAGTGGGTAGTGGGGTGGTGGTGAACAGAGAACTTACAGACTGTGGGAGGGAACGGGGAAGCAGTGGTACAAAAGACTTTTAAAAGTAAAGGGGCTGCTAGCTATGAAAGGAGAAAAATAACGACATGGCCGTCAGGAGGCGGGATTAATTTGCCGAAAACCAATCAGATTGCAGATTTTAGGAATTCAGCCAATCAAGAAGATAGGCGGAAAGTGGGAGGAGCCTCGCCTGCTATACTACATACAGCATCTCTCGATGAGACAGCGCATGCGCTGCCTAGCCAAGACCTAAAAATTTAATAAATTTGACTAAATAAAGTGAGACCAAAATGTAATGTTATCTTATGGGAGAGGTAGGCCTTACAGTAGTGAAACATGAATTAGGGAGTTTATCACTACCAGGACAGGACATGTAAAACTTAAAAGTAGATTTCCAACTTTTTAAATACACTGCACCCTGCCCTATGGGATATTTAGGACCTGCTTTATGGGTGAAATATATGTAATGAAAAGGGAGTTGTCATGACGTTGTTCCCACATGCACCAGCATGCTTATGTTCTTGTATTCAAGATTGTGGCCAACCTCCTCAATGGTAATATGTATTTTGGCATGTTTCCCTGATGGCAGTGGTAGGAACCAGTTATGTGAATTTCTTTATTTAACATTCCTTATTTCACTGGTGGCAGTGATAGGAACTGTAAGAACTCTATAGAACAGTCCAATCGGTGGCATAGAAAAACAGTTGCACCTGGAGCAAACGAATGTTGAAAACCATGTGTAACGCATGCAGAGGCACGAGCAGCCCACAGAAGGAACTGTCCGCCCTCCTTGTGCGTCTGTGGAGATACTATTGAAACCTCTCCGCCCATCACAAGGCGCTTGGCCTCATCTTGCAGCTACTCACCTGTGCTACGGCTCAGATCCTGCTCGTCACATGCATTGTGCCTCCCTTGCAATGCGTCTCTTCATCGCACCAGTCGCATGCATCGCGCAGGGGCGGCCTTAGGCATGTGCAAGCTGTGCACCTGCACAAGGCCACCAAATCCCAGGGGCCACCACATCAATATATATCCTTAATATAATAATCCTCTGAGGATGGATACATATTTGTGTGGCGGCCCCTGGCAGGGATTTGGTGGTCTCTGGCTCTATTCCACTTCTAAACACCCTGACCCTTCCTCTTCACTGGCCTCCATGCTCCGCCCCGCCCGGACCCCCTCTACCAGGGCCCCTACCTACGTTCCCTGACCAGGGCCACCATGAACCAAGAGCCGCCCCTGCATCGCGTGTCCTCTGCAACGCATCTCTTTATCGCTCCAGACCCTGCAAAGACAGAAAAGAGAAATACAGTTTAAATCAGTAATTTCCCGGTACCGCATCATGTGGTTGCCGTTCCAGACATCAAAGCAGAGGATGAAGGTACATTTTCTGACATTACCGCATTTCCTTTTTCAGAGCGTGCTTGAAAACAGACTCCCAAACTGCTGTGCTGAAAACATTGCAGTGTGTTTATTTCACAAAAACTAATAGCGCGTCACTCTCACTGAATATGCCTAGGGTGACCAACTGGCACAGGTGAAAATTCAGGACAGTGAGTGTAAAAATTCAGGACAAAGGGTCAACATTCAGGACAAAAATTCTGGACAGAAGGTCAAAATTCAGGACAGAAATTAGGGACAAAAAGTACGATTTCAGATACATCAGAGTAGGTCGTAAAATTGTGTATAAGTAAATAAATAGACAACCAACAAAAGTACACGTCAAAATACATTTATATTAAGTTGAGACAATCGTGCTCCTCACTGTTTTTGTATGTGCGCAGCTTTGAGAAACTGTGCAGGTCTTTTTGTGGTATTTCATATGATATTTTGATTACAGTTTGGGGTTCCTTTGAAGTGTTGTCCCACTCACAATGCAGGGGATGCAGAGGCCTTCAGCCTTCATGACACCCCATTCACCAAAGACCTCCCTCTGCACAGGTTCCTTCACCATTAACCTCCCATGTGTATGTCATTTATTTTACAGTGCTGCTCAGCCCAATGTAGGGTGTTGAGCGCTTTAGCTCACACACTTATTGTTCAGAGACAATGACTCATATAAGTATGTAAATCAATGTATAGGAAATGTTACTAAAGGCAAGGAGGGGTACAAGGGTTTAGGAGTCACATGGCATCCATACTGGTAGATACTATATGCAGGGCCACTGGAATTATGCAGCAGCGAAGGCCAAATTATGCTGCAGGGTTGACTAAATTATTTGGCAAGAAAAGGGAATTTATGCAGCGTAATTTCTGGTCATAGGTTGCACCTCATTAGTAAGCATGAGCGTGAAATCCGTTACGCGCGCGGATTTTGCGGATTTTCGGGAAATCCGCAATCCGCGAATTTTGCGGATTTCCCGCAAAATCCGCAAAAAAAATCCGCGAACGTAACGGGTTCAAAAGTTGAACCCACGCTCATTTAACTATTTTACAATGGCGCCAGCAAGCTGCCAGCGCCGTTGTAAAATAGTTACAAAGTTAGCTTGCACAGGAACCACTAGATAAAACGAAGCAGGTGCTTCCTGTGCAAGCTAACTTTGTAACTATTTTACAACGGCGCTGGCAGCTTGCTGGCGCCATTGTAAAATAGTTACAGGGCAGCACAGCCTTACAGGTCACTCAAGGGACCCCTGCGCCCTTCAGGGCGATTGCATAGTAACACACACATGGTCGCTCGAACTAGTTAATGCTCAAATTCAGTGACTCATTCATTAGCCCAAAAACAATCATGTACCTCTTCCCAAATGTACTGCGGAAAATCAGCTGTGATGCTGGATAGAGGCCTTTGCATCCTTGACTTTCACGAGCGCAATACCCGTGCTGTTCCTGTGACCAGGAGCTTCTTTTTCTTCATCTGCTGAACCGATCTTTCTCTGACCTTTTATACATACAAGAGGCATGTGAACTCGCATGGAAGCACCCCCCCCACCACAAAATCCGCAAATCATGGTCGCTCGAACTAGTTAATGCTCAAATTCAGTGACTCATTCATTAGCCCAAAAACAATCATGAGCGTCTTCGAGGCTGGACAGGTGTGCCTCTTCCCAAATCTACCGTGGAAAATCAGCTGTGATGCTGGGTAGAGGCCTTTACATCCTTGACTTTCATGAGCGCAATCCCCGTGCTGTTCCTGTGACCAGGAGCTTCTTTCTCTTCGTGCTCGCACGGGTTGCTGCAAGTTCGCACGCGTTTTGTACAATTTCGCAATTTGCGAAATTGTACAAAACCCTCGCGAACTTGCAGAAACCCGTGCGAACATAAAAAAAAAAAATCGGCAAATTCGCGAGAATTCGCGGATTTTGCGGATTGCGAGTTCGCAAATCCGCAAAATCCGCGAACGCGAGATCCGCAAAATTCGCCCATGCTTACTCATTAGTACCCGTATAACACCCAATTTTAGTAATATGCAAAGGAAGGTGACCAGTCAACCTTTACAAAGAGTCTTTGCAACACGTCACAGTTGTTTTAGTTATTTTTTTAACCATTTGAGGTAGAAACTGTTTTTAAATTAGAATCTTCAGATATATTCAGCTAATGATGGATTATGTGGTGCATGCGGCATATCCATAATCATGCGAAAACTGTTTAAGCCGCACAATTGCATAATTCCAGTGACCCGGAAATACAAACTGAGGGTATAACACATAACATAGTGGTTGGGGTGGTCTTTACAAATATTATACAAATGAATACTTTGTTCTGCATGTTACACTTAGTGCTTTACAAGAGGTTCATTATGCCTCTATGCTTTTTTAAGATGAGTCAAAACCGGGATTAGTGAAAACTCAGATCTCTCCAAGAGATACATTATTCACAAAAATAGACATTTTTGATATGGCTAGAAAATTGCAGACGCTCAAAGCACTCAGAAGTCTTTGCCTTTCATCCTGTCGGATATTTCAAAATGTAGCTTAGTCTTCCAGGACGACTCCTCCACAAAAGCAGCATGCTGTAGCCTAGGCCCATTCAGAGGACGCACGCCACATGCTGTAATTACATAAGGGCCCATTGCAAGGGAGTGACCTGAAAAATAAAATGCCTCTCCCTTTATATGTCACTAAATAAAGGAGCAAAGTGAGTTATCCTGGTATGTGAAAATTGTTCCCTTAATGAAAATTTGCAAAAATAACGCAAAATTATGCTTTTTACAGCAGGAAAGAAACTTGGTCAAAAACTGCATTTACCTATATTGAGGTTTGTCTTTTATTCTTTCTGTCTTTTCATTCTCTTTCTTTCCTTATGTCCTTCTTTCTATTCACCTTTGTTATCTACTTTCTTCTTTATATCCTCCATTTATTTTTCTTTCCATCTTTCTCTGTGCATCCTTTCATTTTGTCTCTCATTCTCTCTATTCTCTAAATACACATTTCATTTTCTTTTCATATTTTCATATTCGACATTTATATTCATTTTGTGTTCCTTTTTTCCATTTGATCATCCTCTTGCCCTTCCTTCCATTGTTACATCTAAATCTTTCTCTATCTTTCCAGCTTTCTTTCATTATTTGCGTTCAATTCTTCCTTCACTTTCTCACTACATTTGCCTTGTGCTTATTTTTGATTCACCATTATCATAATTTCTCTTTCTGTCACTGCTTTTGGCTACTTCAGCTCCCCTCTGCACCCCCCGCCCCCCACACACCCAGCTGCAACACAGTGATTATTGTTGCTTTATTCATTTGTTTGTTATTCTGTCCTGAGCTGATCTGAGAGTCACACTTCAAAGTTCGGAAGGGCCATGAAACTCTTACTCACCCTGCATGCTTCCCTACACCTTTGGCCCATTGTCATTCTTTAGATGATAATCAGCCACATCAGAATGACGATGGGCCTGTACAAAGACTGAGCGAGGTCGGGGAGGGACTGCTGCAGCCTCAGAGAAGTGCGAGATGGCTCCAAGTGGCACAGGGGACCATCACAGCTTGCTGTCATCCCCAAAATTACAGACAACGGGCAGTCCGGTGTGTCACCCTATATGCCACCTCTTGCAAAGAATGTTGAGTATAATACTCCCTGGGTTAACCCTTTCAGTGCTGCTGCATTTTTCCTGTGGGCTTATGGAGATGCCATTGTTTGAGAACAATCTATAACAATCAGGGTTGGTATTATATTGTGACATGCTATGAAGCTTGTATCATTGTTGTACATACTGATTTGTCTCATCAAGATCAGAGCATTATTAGACTAATATCCTAGACTAACTAATTGACTGACTACTAATGGTGTTCATTTTTCGTTGAGTCATTGGAGTAATCATATACGTTTTTGTAAGAGAAATTGGTACGTGTAAGTAAATATCCAAATAGGGTTGCTTTGTATGAACACAGAAATATTGGCATATGTACTAATTGTAACTGTCCCCAGAGATACAAGGTTGACTTGTGAGTGCACCTGATTACAGAGTGTCGTGAACTTGGTATCCACGCAATCCAGCGTATACCTGTTGCCTATTCAGATGCAGTTCCCTGACTTGAAGCTGACCAGTGTGGTTTGTTTTCTTCTATCTCATCCCCCCTCCCTTTGGGGACTTCCATCACTGCTGTGTTATCTCACTTTTACTGCTATCAAGGTTAGTTCTTAGAGGCATTAGGGTCCATTACTCACCCCATTGGAACTACCTAGAGTTTCAGGTGAGTGGCTTGTGACATGAGTTTTAATTCTGGCAAAAGGTTCATTTTGCCAGGTCGAGTAGGCAGTTTAAAACTGCACACAGACTGGAATGGAAGACCCGAGGCACATTTTTAAAGGGCTACTTAAGTGAGTGACACAGCAAGTCCTGCAGGCACACGAGTAGCATTTAATTTACAGGCACTGAGTACAAATTGTTCCACTTTACTAGGGACTTGAAAATACATTAAATGTGCTAATCAGGTTTAGGCCAATCTTAACATGTTTTAAGGAGTGAGCAAAAACACTTTAGCATTGGTAAAGTGCACAGACTTCTAAAGCTGAGAATAACAAATTTAAGCACATGAGACGGGAGTAGGCAACATGTTTGGGGGAAGATTACCCTAAGGATGACAGGTCTAAGAGTGAAGATTTGGAAATGAGTGAATTTGTGTATTGGGAACCAGTGGAGCTCTCTGAGGTGTTGTGTGATATGAGACCTGTGTGGAAGGTTGAGGAGCAGCCTGGTTGCCGAGTTCTGGGCGGATTGTTGTCTTCCAAGGAATTGCTTGTTGATCTTGGCTTAGAGGGTGTTCTCATGGCCCAACTTGATGGTGACAAGGGCATGAATGCCAGTTTTTCTAGTGTTGCTTGGGAGCCATCTGAAGTTTTACCTCTGCCTTAACAGGGTGTCAAAGCAGGATGGAGTGACAGCATTGATTTCTGTCAACACGTCCAGTTTGCTGTAGATGATTATACGTAGATTCCTGGAATGGGTATAGGTGTGAGTCCAAGTATGGTCTAACCACGAGTTGGAGTCCCATGGTGAGGTGTTCTTGCTCAAGATCACTACTTCAGTCTTGTTGGTATTCAGCTTGAGACAGCTGACTTTCATCTAGTTAGTTACTTCGGTTAGGCAGGATCAATTTGTTTCTTTTGTTGGTGGTCTTGTACAAGAGGGAGACTATCAATTGCATGTCATTGGCGTAAGAGAGGATGTTGATGTTGTGTGTATGGATGACACTGGCCAGATGGATCATGTGTGCATTGAAGAGGGTGGAGTGAAGGATGAACCTTGAGGCACTCCGCGAAGGAGTTTGCGGGCTTCCGAGGAGTAAAGTGCTATGCTGACATCTTGTGTTCTATCGGTTTACAAGGAGCAAATCCAGCATAGAGTGCATCCTTGGATGCCAATATCGTGGAAACCCCTGATGAGGATGGGGTGTAAGACCATGCCAAATGATGCAGAGAGGTCTAGGAGAATGAGTGCTGCCATGACTCCCCTGTCAAGGGCCATGCGGATGTTGTCTGTGGCAGCTATGAGTGCTGTGTCTATACTGCACTTAAGCCTGAATCCGAACTGCGTGGCACTGATGTGCTGGTCAATCAATCAATCAATCAATCAATCATAGGCATTTATAGAGCGCTCTACTTACCCGGAGGGTCTCAAGGCGCTAGGGGGGGGGGTGCTGCTGCTACCCGAACAGCCAGGTCTTGAGCTTCTTCCTGAAGGCGAGGTGGTCTTGGGTCAGGCGCAGGTCGGTCGGGAGGGAGTTCCAGGTCTTGGCGGCCAGGTAGGAGAAGGACCTTCCTCCTGTTGTCGTTCTTCGGATGCGGGGGACGGCGGCGAGGGCGTGACTGGCTGATCGGAGGTGTCGTTTGGGAGCGTAGAAGTTGATGCGGTTGTTGAGGTAGCCCGGGCCTTGGTCGTGAAGAGCTTTGTGTGCGTGGATAAGGAGACGGAAGGTGATTCTCTTGTTGACCGGGAGCCAGTGCAGGTCTTTTAGGTGTCCGGAGATGTGGCTGTGTCGTGGGATGTCGAGGATGAGTCTGGCTGAGGCGTTCTGGATCCGTTGGAGTCTCTTCTGGAGCTTGGCGGTGGTTCCGGCGTAGAGGGCGTTGCCGTAGTCCAGTCGGCTGGTGACGAGTGCCTGGGTGACAGTCTTCCTGGTCTCGGTGGGGATCCACCGGAAGATGTTCCGTAGCATGCGCAGGGTGTTGAAGCATGACGAGGAGACGGCGTTGACTTGCTTGGTCATGGAGAGGGAGGAGTCCAGGATGAAGCCCAGGTTGCGTGCGTGGTCTGTCGGTTTGGGTGCGGTGCCCAGGGCGGGGGGCCACCAGGAGTCGTCCCAGGCGGAGGGCGAGGATCCCAGGATGAGGACTTCCGTCTTGTCCGAGTTCAGCTTCAGGCGGCTGGTCGACATCCACTCGGCTACCTCTTTCATTCCTTCGTGAAGGTTGGCTCTGGCGGCGGCGGGGTTGTTGGTCAGGGAGAGGGTCAGCTGGGTATCGTCGGCGTAGGAGATGATGTTGAGGTTGTGTTGGCGTGCGATGGCCGCGAGGGGGCTCATGTAGATGTTGAAGAGGGTTGGGCTCAGCGAGGATCCTTGAGGGACGCCGCAGATGACTTCGGTGGCCTCTGACTTGTACGGTGGTAGACGGACTCTCTGTGTTCTTCCGTCGAGGAAGGAGATGATCCATTCCAGCGCCTTCTCCTGGATTCCGACGTTGCTGAGGCGCTGCACTAGGGTGTGGTGGCAGACGGTGTCGAAGGCCGCGGAGAGGTCTAGTAGGATGAGGGCCGCTGTTTCTCCGTTGTCCATCAGGGTTCGGATGTCATCGGTGGCAGCGATGAGGGCGGTCTCGGTGCTGTGGTTGGCTCGGAAGCCAGACTGTGAGGGGTCGAGGGATCCGTTCGTCTCGAGGAAGGCGGCCAGCTGCTTGTTGATGGTCTTCTCGATGACTTTGGCTGGGAACGGGAGCAGCGAGATGGGGCGGTAATTCTTGAGTTCGGTGGGGTCCGCTGTTGGTTTCTTGAGTAGAGCGCTGAGTTCGGCATGCTTCCAGCTCTCAGGGAAGGTGGCGGTGGTGAAGGAGGTGTTGATGATGTCCCGCAGGTGGGGTGCGATGACGGCGTCGGCCTTGTTGAAGACGTGGTGAGGGCAGGGGTCGGTCGGAGATCCGGAGTGGATGGAGTTCATCATGCGGACGGTTTCTTCGGTGCAGATCGGAGTCCAGCCGCGGAGGGTGGTGGTGGGGGGCGGTGGTTCGGTCGAGTTGGACGTGGCGTTCGTCGGTTGGGTGTTGAAGCTGTTGTGTATGTCCGTGATCTTGTTGTGGAAGTAGGAGGCGAGGGAGTTGCAGAGTTCTTGCGATGGGGTGATGTCGTTGTTTCCGGCGTTGGGGTTGGAGAGCTCTTTCACGATGTTGAAGAGTTCCTTGCTGTTGTGTGCGTTGTTATCCAACCGGTCCTTGAATGCAGTTTTCTTGGTGTCGCGGATCAGTTGGTGATGCTTCCGGGTGGCAAGCTTGAGGGTGGTCATGTTGTCCGGTGTTGGCTCCCTTCTCCAGACTTTCTCGAGGGCTCGGCAGTTCTTCTTGGAGCTTTTGAGTTTGTCGGTGAACCACGGGGCCTTCTTGCTGCCGGGTCTGCTGGGCGGGATCCTCAGTGGGGCGAGTTCGTCCGCGCAGTTGCTGATCCACTTCGTGAGGTTGTCGGCGGCCTGGCTGGGGTTCGCTGAGCTGGCGGGAGGGTGCTGGCTCAGGGAAGCGGCAAGCTGGTCGGCTGTGATCTTGCTCCAGCTTCTGCGGGCGACCTGTTGCTGGTGGTGGTGGGTCGTCGTTCTTCTGAAGGTGAAGTGGACGCAGCTGTGGTCCGTCCAGTGGAGTCCTGTGGCGTGGCTGAAGGCGATGTCTTTGCTGGATGAGAAGACGGCGTCGAGTGTGTGTCCGCCGAGGTGGGTGGGGGTGGTCACCAGTTGCTTGAGTCCGAGGTTGGCGAGGTTGTCGAGCAGGGTGGTGGTGTTGCGGTCGTTGTTGTTCTCCAGGTGGAAGTTGAGGTCCCCCAGGAGGATGTAGTCAGCGGAGGGGAGGGCATGCGGGCTGACGAAGTCGGCGATGTCCTCGCTGAATTGGGTGCGTGGTCCCAGGGGTCGGTGGATCAGGGTGCCTCTGAGGGTGGTCTTCGGGTCGGTGTGGATCTGGAAGTGTAGGTGTTCGGCGGTAGTCAGGATGTCGTCGGTGTAGGTCGTGATGCGGATGGTGTCCCTGTGGATGATGGCGATGCCTCCTCCTATCTGGTTGGCGGTGCGGTCCCTCCGGGTGATCTTGTAGCCCTCTGGGATGGCGATGGCGATGTCGGGTGCTGAGGAGGCGTTCATCCAGGTCTCCGTGAGGAAGGCAACGTCAGGAGCAGTGGTGTCGATGAGGTTCCAGAGTTCGATGGCGTGTCTGTGGACTGAGCGGGTGTTGAGCAGGATGCACTTGAGGTGGTTGCTGCTGGTGTTCGTCTTGGCGGGTGCTGGTGCGAGGCAGGTCCGGATGCAGGTGAACTTGCAGGCGGTACAGCAGAAGGGTCCGTGGGAGCGTCTCGGGGTGGCACGGTAGCATCCCGGGACTCGTCCGTCGTTGAGTGCGATGAGGGTGGCGGCGTCGTACGTCCGGCGGGTGGGCTGGGAACTGCGGGGGCCAGGGGTCCTGGCACTGGGCGCGGTCCAGGCACGGACGGGCGCAGACGGGCTTACCTTTGGCGCACCTTCGGCGCTCAATCGGTGCTCCCGCTGCGCGCGTCCGCTGCGCAGTCGCTGAGGGGGCGTCATAAGAGGGGAGTAGGGAGGGCGGGTCCGCTGGGAGGCGGGAAGGGGTTAACCAATCGTGTGGCGGGGCGGGGCCGCAGGCAGGAGGCGCGGGAACGGGACCGTCAGAGTGGGCGGCCCAGCGGCGGCTGGGGCGCTGCTGGCGGCGTCGGCGAAGGAACTCTGTCAGCAGGTAGGTATGCAGGTAGTCAGGGCTGCAGTGGCAGGCGCGGAGAGGAGCAGGGGGGCGACCAGGCCAGAGGCGCAGTGGTCGCTCCCTAGAAGCAGGCGAGGTCCCCTTAAGAGGGGATCAGGGAGGGCGGGTCCGCTGGGAGGCGGGAAGGGGTTAACCAATCGTGTGGCGGGGGGGCGGGCCGCAGGCAGGAGGCGCGGGAACGGGACCGGCAGAGCGGGCGGCCCAGCGGCGGCTGGGGCGCTGCTGGGCCGTTGCTGGTGGTTGCTGAGATGGTTATTGAGGCTTCCATTGATTAATTTTTATAAGACCCTAACTGAGCAGGTAATAAGGAGATAGGTCTGTAGTTGAAAAGCATGGCCTTGATCAGGGGCAGGATGGTAGCATGTTTCAAGGTGTTTAGGAATGCGGCTGAGTTGATAGTGGCATTGAAGATCGGTATTAGTGTTTCACTGATCGGTAGGAGTTATTTCTGAAGGCGTGGTGGTGGCGCTGAGTAGAGGATCTTCATAGTAGTAGTGATTTCAATGGTGGTGATGGTGGGTTATGAGCCCAGGGTTCATTCTTCGGCTGTGATGGGAAGTTGAGTGTTAATTTAAACAAAAGTGGTTCTGTCGGGTAGGAACTATGTTAGTAGACAACGCTCAAAAGTGTAGCGGTAACAATTTAACGCAACCTCTAGAACAGGCCGATGGGATGAGGCACCAATTACCTCCAAAATAATGACTAAGAGAAAGAAATTTTGTATTGTTACTTTTATCAGAATTACTTCATTCAATGATATGCAGAGAAAACAAAAATACCAAAAGCTGTCAACAATGAGGTATTTACATAGGTGCAGAGTGAGTATGGTGACAATAGGGCTTTAGTGCTCAATGGGTGTACAATATATACAGTGTGGTCAAGGTTGTACAAGTTTGAAGGCCAGGAAATAATTTAACTCCAGTGATTCCTATATTTTGTTGTATGGAATCCTGGTAGTTCTGGACCTAAAAGTGTGCATCAACGTTTCGACCCTGGTGGTGCCCTAGTTGGTGGTCAAGGCAGGTCTTCCTCAAGACAAGAGGTGGGGATGGGTTTACAGCCTGAGAAAGTAAATGGAGGCGTGTATGAGAGAGGTTGCTGGTGTGCTCTGTAAGAGGCACTACGTATGTTAGGGCGTCATTACTCACCCTTGAGCGGCTGGATCAGTCATGGCCGGGTAGGTGTGGATTGAAGGAATAATCAGGTCGAGTCACAACTGGAAAAAAAAAAAAAAACGGGGTTGGCAGGGATCGAATGCGAGCCAAACCACAGCTATGAATGTACAGGGATGCCTCAAATCAAATGCCGTGGCTAGTGAATAGGGTGGTTGCTACAGTGGTGCCAGTGGTGGCAGGGGAGGGTAGTTACCAGTGTGGGGTGCGAGCGGGCTTTGGTGCACGATTTCCGGTGAGGTTAGGCTAATTTAAACCGGTTTCCTGCCTGTGTCCACGGAGGGGGCCAGAATGAGTTTTAATCTAAACATGCTTACTTAAGGATCCTGTTGCAGTGGTCCTCGAGGGTGCTAGATCATTGTTTTCATAGTGCAGTGACCTAAACAGTGGGCCGTTAATTGTTAATAACAGTAGTGTTGGTGTGGGTTCAAAGATCCATCTAAGGCGTGGAGGATCAAATTTATGCAAGTACAGAAATTATACATGATTGCATGTGTGATACAATTACGTAGCGGCATACAAATCACTATTGTGCAGGACGATCCATTTGTGCAAATAATTATTCTCGATTGCATGTGTGATACAATTACGGAGCGGCAGAAGTTCCGTTGTTAATGCGTCATACAAATCAGTAATGGGGCAGTACAAGGTCTGGCCGGTGATTGTTGGAGTGCCTAAGTTTGATTGGACGTGGAGGATTTAACAAAAGAATTAGGTGTGTGATAGCAAATTGCTGTGTAAAGTTATACTGTTACTGCAGTGGTCAAATTAATCTGTGCTGTTTTAAAAGACTATTAAAATTATTGAACGCAGTGACGCAATGCGTAGGGAGGCTATCGGAGGCTCGCCTGTATCAATCAAAGGTCAAAGGACGGGAGGATGGGCCGTAGTACTGTCATGCATCTGGAACAAGTCAGATTGTGAGCTGCGTGCTGACCGTCATTATATCCAAAGGATTTGATGTGTCAGGCAGCCGCGTGTACGTTGCTGACGGGGCGAGGTTGCTAGGCAACGACGCTCGCCCAGCTTCTCGTCATGTATCACGCTACAAGCGTGAGGGGATGGATTAACCCATGGATGGATCCAGGGCGCGTGGACTAGAAGACAAGCCGTCATGTGCTAGTTAGGTGTATTATGCCATTTGCAATGTGCAACAGACTTGCCATGTGTGGTGTTATGTGCGAAAGGGCCTCCTACAAACTTGGGGAGTTATTTAAAAAGACATGATTATATCGAAGGACTACAACTGAGTCATGTATGTTCGAACAGTTTTGTCAAGTTTCTATGATCAGATTGCAGCAATGAATGCATTAGAGTTCGGGTTTCTGAATCAGTCTACATACAGTAATATGCATTTCAGATATGAATACAACCAGATTTTAATACATCAAGTATGGTACATTTGTTCCATGTGCTCAGGAAGGTATAGTGACAAGTATGTATTTAAATCTACATTGCAAAGGGTAATCTGAATACACATTTTGATTGTTACATTAAGCTTTTGGTGTGCATACAAAGTGTGTGGAGCATGTACTACATGTTGTAGATATACAATGTACTACATGGAGAGGGTGGTTGCTACGGCACACTGGAGAGTGTGTTGCTTAGCTAACCCTGGGCTGCCCTCATGCGTGTGGATAACAAGGCTTTGTGTGGATCTCAGGGTTCTATAGAAAGCCCATCTGCTTAGCTATCTCCTCCTGTTTGTTAAGCCCATTCACCACCGCATTCAATGTATGTATCCACTTGCATTCCTTCAGGTTCAAGGCTGCATGGATGGAGCCACCCCTCGGATTTGTATTGATCTTCTCCACCACTCTCCATCTGATGCTTTCTGGTGGATAGTTCATGGTGAGGAAGTGTTCCACCAGTGGTGCGCCTTGCACCTTGCATCTAATGCGACTCATGTGCTGCAAGATCCTAGATTTCATCTTTTGAGTTGTCTGTCCGATGTAGGGTGTATTGCAAGGGCAAAAGATGATGTAGATGACATTAGTGCTATTGAAACTGGTGAAGGCAGGTAGTTTGTACGATTTATTGCTATGCATCAGTGTTGAGCCCTCCATGCAGGAGGGGCAGGTTTTACATGAGCCGCATTTGAAATGTCCCAGTATGGGTGGGAGCCCCAGCTGGCTCTGCAGTCCGGTTGTTTAGGTGGTTCCAGGTACGCCTTCACTACATTGTCCTTCAAGTTCTTGCCTCTTTTGAAGGCAAACATGGGATTGTGTTCCGTGTTGAGTTCAGAAGCCACCAGATTCCAATATTTCTTGAGAATCTTTTTGATGTCATTGCTTTTCGAGTGGAACGTTGTCACACACACGATGCTGTCAATACCACCTTTCTTTGCCTTGGGTAGTAGTAGTTGGTCTAGCGGGCAGTACCAGGCTCTTTTTCTGGTGCATTTCAGAAGTCCCGTGGGGTAACCACGTTCACGTAGCCGCTTCGTCAGGACAACCATCTCTCTGAAGAAGTCTTCTCTGTGTGTGCGGTTCCTCCTCAATCTTAAATATTGCCCATAGGGCAAGCTGTCACGTAGGTGATGCGGATGGTGTGATTCGTATTTCAACAGCGTGTTCCTTTTTGTTGGTTTCCTGTATAAGTCACAGTATAGGAGGCCATTGTCCACTTTGAAAGTAATGTCAAGGAAGTCGATGGTCTCTCTATTGTAGCTCATGGTGAATTGGATGTCTCTGCTTCTTCCATTAAACCATACGTGGAATTCTTTCAGCCGGTCCTCTGTGCCTGACCAGATCATGACAACATCATCGATGTATCCCTTCCAGACTGCTATGGAGTCGATGAATGGGTTGTTGTGGGCGTACAGGTGTTCCTCTTCGTACTCATCCATGTAGATGTTCGCCAGGCTTGGTGCGTATGTAGCGCCCATGGCTACGGCCTTGCATTGGAAGTAGAATTGCTTTCTGAACACAAAGTGATTCCTCTTCATGGCGATATCCAGTAGGTCAATTATAAAATCTGTGGGTATCCAGTGTGGCGCTGGACGTTTGTCCAGTATTGATCGTACCACATCTATCGCCTTGTTTTGGGGTATGGATGTGTAGAGTGATGCGACATCCAAGGTTACTAGGAATTGTGAGTAAGTGTCAAAAGGCTGGTCTTCTAGCAGTTGGATGATATGCTTCGAGTCCAGGACATAGGACTTGGTTATGGGAACCCAAGGTTGTAGAAAGTGGTCAATAAATTGATTGAGAAGTTGAGTTGTGACAGTCAAAGAAGCAAACGAGGTAGTGGTGGATACAAGGTGGCACTTCAAAATACCACCAGACACTGGGCTATTGTAGTCAATTTTACATAGTTATCTGTACAACTGTGAGTACAATCGGTGCCACTCAGGGTGAGCTACCCCACTACCAAAGGTATCAATAACATAAGACACAAAGTGACTTGTACAATGTATTTAAAACGAGAACCCTAGCACTCCAAATGTTTCACATTCAATTATGTATAATAGTCCATTAAGCAAAGAAACACAACAATGAAAAGAGATTCCTCCTATTTCAGGAAACACCGATGAGAAATTTAATTGATCATTCATTGAAAATGAATTATTTTCTAATAACACAGAAACGCAAAGACTGGCACATAATCATTTGGTGGTACATTATTAAAAAATTTCTATGATGTGCATGGTAGTCCAGTCCTTGTTGTGAAGACCATCGAAAACAGCCAACACTTGTTTCGTCACCACCATGACTTTCGTAAGGCTGTAGGAATAATCATGAATCAAAAAGGGTATATTTATCAGCATTTGTTAGACCACAGCACTTCCCATTACATTAAGACAGTGTAGTGGTGAGAGATAAAAAAACCTGAAATTCCATGAATTAAAACGTGTAATCACCCAGACGAAGAAAACTAACTGCCTGGATCTGAAACACGCAATATGTCAAGTGTGACAGATACCAACACAGGCCAACGTGTACAATAAATCATGCGGAAGTGCACTAAAGAAAGGAAAAGAGATTAAGAAAAATATAAGTGAGATAGAGATCTGTGAACACAGAGGGAAGAAATAGGAAGCCCAAATGAAGCCCAAGTTCCCTGATCCTCCAGTCAGCCGAATGGAAAATTTAGTGTAAATAACCTTCAATGTTGCTCGAAAGGGGGCCACAAATGTCATTGACTCAACAGTCGCCTTCAAAAGGAACCTCTTGGATCCACATTCAAAGCTTAAACGAAGTAAAGGTGGATGTATAAGTGTTAACCCAATAAGACAAACTCATTATAAGTATGAAAAATTATTTCTAGAAGCATCATGGCACCAATTATATGCTCACTTCTGATGTAAACGTTTAGTCCTTTCTTCCATATTTGGTTTTTCGAGCAGAAGATTTGTCCTCCAGAATACTTGTTAGTAAGTGTGTACCTGTTCGTTTGACAAAAATTATTAATGTTACATGATCCATATATAATTTCTAAAGGTTTCTAAAAATATTTAATGCTTGACGAAACTTACGTTCAACATAAATGATTCTTTGTAGCATTGTTAAAAAATAAGATAGATTCCAATAGCTAAGGTACTGTGATACAACCCTATGTACCAAAGAATATATAGAGACAGTTAATAAGTGGAATCATGATCACTTGACGCAAAGCTAAACCATGTCTACCCACTATGTGGAGTGATGTGGCTCATTGGTTAGAGGCGGCAGACCCGGAAGCAGAGGTCGGCGGGACCAGGGTTCGATTCCCCACGCGGCAGGGTCTTGGGCCATGGTCAGCGGACTCGAAAATTCTCGCCTCGGTACCTACTCCAACCATGGGTCCCACTCAGCAACTCTGGGCAATAGCTTGCTTAATCTCTACTAACGACCCCATCAGCCCTGGGGATGCTTGTCTTCACCTTGGAGATGCCCAGGAGGGACCATCTCACAGAGAAAGCCAGGATGGGTTCCCCAGCGGTATACAGCGCCGGGACGCCCCTTTGCTGGGGCAGCTGTGCGCTTTACAAGTATACAACATTTAACATTACTAGTCAACAAAATACAGTTCAGGCTAAAAGACACTTACGTTTGGCAGAAACAATTCTTTGTCACGTTATCAAAAGTATAATAGAATCCGATATCTAGGGCACTCTGATAAGACCCTACATAAATATAATTAATGAATGGAATCATGGTCACTCGACACAGAGCTGATACATATCCAACCAATGCTGATGAAAAAACGTACATTCAGCAGTTTTGGTTCTTTGTCTCGTTGTCAAAGGAATAATAGAATCCGTTATCTAGGGCAGGGTGATAAGACCCTTCATATCAAAGAAATATATAAATACAGTTAATAAATCGAATCGTGGTCACTCGATGCAGAGCTAAGACATATATAACTAATACTAATAAAACTAAATATATGAGTGAGATCTCATACTTAAAATAAGCTTGTAACCTCTGTCACTAATTAAGAGCAGTGTACTGTTCACCTCTAAGCTTATCTAACTTTTGTAAAAGCAGCACATTGACATATCAAATCAGTGATTCTGTATTTTCTGTTGCTGAACTCAATCCGAGTCTATCCACTGTGCGGTGTGGAGCCTAAGGTTCACCACCTCTCGCCTAATGGGTTGTGCACATCTGTCGGGCCAGTTTCACTATATGCATTACATTGCCGATCCAGAGCCCTACGTAAATTGGTACAACCCACTCATCCATGAATAGATATATGTATTAATCAAGCGAATGTGACCATAAAAACGTCTTGTGAGACTTCTATGTACATCCAAGGAATCAACAGTAGCTCACACCTTTAAAATTATTTTCGAGCAGGTAATAGTAAAACCCCAAGAACGCAGTGTTTAATATAATTCATCAAGTTTTTCAGCGAATAGAGGTCGGAGTTCTTCACCCCCCGTTCCCCACACTGACCTTCCTCATACCTCCATTTGTCCACAGCAACCTGCTTACACCGTCTGTTCTGCTGGGACAATAGCGCTAGTTTTGGAGATGTATTTAAATGAAACTGGAACTGGAAATGGTTAGAGGCAGGCATTCGAAAGACAAGCGATTAGAATAAGGGCCTCTGCTTCGATATAGAGACGCGGCGATATTATAATGGTGGTCGCCTGAGCGAAACGGCAACAGGTTCGGCTATTTCTCCATTTAATTCTTCAAACTACGTCTTAGTCATACACCTTCTTTTTTCGATGCTATATTTAGGAGCCATACTTAAAGGAAACCCGAAAACGAAAGTTGTCAATAGAGGTTCCCCCAACTCAGGAAGAGAAAAGAAATTCACAAAGAAGGACTACTCGTCATGTGTCGCACACGCAGCCATCTTGTAATGAGTCTATATATTCTCTGTCATTGAGATTTCTCATCCAGCCAATTACTGATATCTCTTATACGGCAATCCAGCCACACGGTTATTTACCCATTTTTTACCTATATTACGGTAAATAGGCCAGCCGTGCACCCTTTCATCCCGGGGCTACCGAAAAATGAGTAGCATTAGGAGAACCTAAGTGTTCTTGTGCAGATGTATTACATAAAGTATAAGTTTGCTACCACTAGCAATACTTAGTGCATCAAATTCAGGGACAGAATGAGAGGATATTTTTCAGACGGAAGTAAAGGGAGGTATTATGTGAAGGGTTCAGACATATGTGTCTCATTAAAAAACATTGTTGTGACATGACAAGTCTCAGAGTGGAGGTCATTCCAACATCAATTGGCTCACAACATCACTATTTCGTACATCTAATTCAGAAACAGAATAAAAACAAAATTTTTCAGAAGAGAGCTCAAAGAGGCATTATGCAGTATAATTTCCAATATCTGTATGTCATTAGAAAACATTACTGTAACATGACATGTCTCGTAATATAAGACATTACAACATAGCATATCATCTACAGAGTATATACACCCAAGGATTCCATGTACACGCAGGATAATGCTGTTTCTTACTGATCTTAAATTCTCATTCCTCTAAAGCATTACCATGTTATTGTTGTTGACACAGGGAGAGAACATTTTCTGGCAAGGGGTTTTAATAATCATTCAGATAGAAATACATGTAGCTCCCTGTCAGTGTTTAATTCTTGTTTGACTGCTCGCAATCTAATGATCCATTGTGTTTCTGTTCTGCCTAGAGTCAAACGTCAGTCTCCCCCTCTCTGCTGACATTGTATATGTATGATGCCATGGAATCTGATACCTGTCATTTTAGTTAATGGTTGTGAATCATTGAAATGTACAGCAAAGGGGTAGTCCGAGTTATTATTTCGAACCACCCTAATGTGTTCTTGAATTCTTTCTTTTAGGGGGCGTAGTGTTCTGCCTACGTAGATCAGTCCACAAACGCAGATGATACAATAAACCACAAATCTAGTATTACAGTTTATGAATTTCCGTACGTGCTACTTGGTTAGCGTGTTATATTGGAACTCCGTCAGTTTGTTGAGTGCATAGGGGCAAACATTACACTGTGTACATTTATAAAAACCCATTGGCTTGGTCGATAGCCAGGTTGCATTGTGTCTACTCGGGGGCAAGTAACTGGGACACAGGATACTACGTAAGGTGTTGCACCTTCTATGTGCCACCCTGGGTTTTTTAGTGATGTGTTTAACTAAAGACTTATCTAGATGGAGTAGATGCCAGTATTTGTGTAGAATACTATAAATTGCATGGTTCTGAGTATTGTACCCCGTGACAAAAGCCAATTTGTTGTCTCTATCCCGTTTGATCTTTTTCTTGTTCGTATTTTGTAGTAATGATTGCCTGGAAGTTTTAAGGATTCTTTTTTTGGCGTTATCTAGAACTGTTCGTGGGTAACCTCTTTGCACACAACGGTCCTCTAGTTTGTTCAACTCCATGAGGAAGACAGATTGCTCAATACAGTTTCTCCTGATTCTCGACATTTCACCCAGTGGGATGGCATTGATTTGAGAACTTGGGTGCGCACTGGAGGCATGCAAGACAGAATTGCACCCCGTCTCCTTTCTAATAAGTCTAGACATGATTTTGTTATCTTTAACGTAGATAAGAACATCTAAAAAATCAATTTCAAGTTGGCTGGTTTTGCATGTGAAACCTAGATTATGTGTATTGTTGTTAGATGTTCTACCAATCTCGAGAGGCACATCTCATTGCCAAACCAGATCAGGAAGATAGTGTCAATATATCGTGACCAATAGATGATATGTTCAGTCACTTCTGGGAGGCCTTCTTTCCATAAATGTTTCTGTTCGAAGTTATCCATGTACAGATTCGCATACGAGGGCGAAAACTTCGAGCCCATGGCAACTCCTTCAGCCTATCTACACCAGTTTCCTTGGTGTAAGAACACATTGTTCTCTAGTATCAGGCAGGTGAGATCTAAGAGCATTTGTGTATGCCCATATAGTGTTGCATCTCTCTGACACAATATGTCACCTAAAGCCTGAAATCCATTTTCTAATGGTATACATGTATAGAACGAACAAACGTTTAGTCCTTTCTTCCTTATTTGGTTTTTGGAGCAGAAGATTTGTCCTCCCGAATACTTGTTAGTACGTGTGTAGCTATTCGTTTGACATACATATTATAGTAAAAAGTATTACCAGGTGAGAAAAAGGGTCTAAGGGAAGTTTACAGACCTGCACAGATAAATCCTCAATCCATATATATCAAAAACATAGAATCCGTGGGTCCCTACAAAAGATACAGACTAATAACACGAGAAAACCAACAGGAAATAACAAATCAAGGACAGAATCCCATCACCCACCAAGGTGGCATGCTTCATAATTTGGGATCTCCAAATGCGCGTATAAGGGCAAAAAATCGATTCCATGGCGACTCCTAATGCCTGTCTATACCAGTTTCCTTGATGTAGGAACACATTGTTCACTAGTATCAGGCGTGTGAGATCTAAGAGCATTTGTGTATGCTCATATAGTGTTGCATCTCTCTGACACAATATGTCACCTAAAGCCTGAAGTCCCTTTTCTAATGGTATACATGTATAGAGCGAACAAACGTCCAATGTCACGAAAGAAAATTCATTGGAGTATTCTATGTCTTCCAGTTTATTCAATAAGTCTCCCGTATCCCTGAGGTAGGAAGGCAGATTGTGTACCAGTTGTTGCAGGTAGACATCGATAAACTCTGATATGCGCTCAGTTGGAGACCCGATGCCAGCGATTATCAGTCTTCCTTGCGGAAAGGCACTCGGTTTATGAATTTTTGGTAGGATGTATAGACATGGTGCTCTGGGGGAGGTGTTGAACATATATTTGTTTTCAATATCTGATATAAGCCCCTGTTTTCTCAAATTGGTTAGTTTGTCCTGTATGAGTTTCGTGATGTCACCAAGTGGATTGCTAGTGAGTCTGATGTATGCCTGCCCATCTAAAAGTTGCCTCTCCATTTCTTGAATATAATCTGTGTCTCCCATGATTACTATATTCCTGCCTTTGTACTTTGACAACGCGACAAAGAACGCTAACTGCTGAATGTATGTTTTTTTATCAGCATTGGTTGGATATGTCTCAGCTCTGTGTCGAGTGAACATGATTCCATTCATTAATTATATTTATATGTTGTTTTGGTTTGTAGGGTCTAATCACAGTGCCCTAGGTATCGGATTCTATTATTCTTTTGATAACGTGACAAAGAATCATTTCTGCCGAACTTAAGTGTCTTTTAGCATGAAATGTATTTCATTGCACTAGTAAAGGTTAGACATGGTTTATCTTTGCATCAAGTGATCAATATTCCACTTATTAACTGTCTCTATATATTCTTTGGTACATAGGGTCGTATTACAGTAGATATTATAATCTATCTTTTTTTTAACAACGCGACAAAGAATCATTTATGCTGAACGTACGTTTCGTCAAGCATTAAATATTTTTAGATGCCTTTAGAAATTATATATGGATCATGTAACTTTCATATGTATATCAACAACATAGAATCCGCTGGTCCCTAGAAAAGGTACAGACTAGTAACATGAGTAAACCAACTGGAAATAACAATTCAAGGAAGGCCTATTTAAGAGGACATGTACATGCCTGCCTGGTTATGTGTGGAATAACCTTTCCTTTTTGTATATTCCACACCTTAGTGGTGACCTTGATGAACCCTCTTTTGGATAATAAGTAGTAGTGGTGGTGACATGAGGGTCCACCAATTTTAAACGAAACTTTTCAAATTCGTGGGACTAGTTTCTTTTCTATCTTTGTCCACAGAGCATTGCCTCATGCCCTGAGTTGTTACCAAGAGCGGTGGGTAGTCCTCCCGATTTAATACGGGTAAGGATTCTGACATGTTGATTTTCCACATATTCTCTGAGATATGTTGTAATTTTTATTGATTGAAAATGTTCTTCTTTATACAGACAGCAAACATGCACGCAATTTTGAGTCCATCTTTTATCTTTTTTTCCCCAACAGGTGATCACCACATATCCCTGTAGTTACACAGGTATAATGTTGGTTGTATCGTTCTAATTTTCTTTTAACATTTTGTGGCAGTTTTCACTCATTTATTTTTGCAGTAGTAATAATTACTAGGTCCTGAAGAAAGCCATGATCAATTTGTGATCAAGATTGGCTGAAACATGTAGACCTTCTCAGCATTTTCACTAGCGCGCTCGCACGTTTATTCATCCCGCGCTCTTACTGCTTTTAACCTTTAACACCAGGGGATACCTAATAAAAAAAAATTCTCTCCTGGTAGTCAATTTTAAATCACTTACTTCACACACTGCATTACACACTCTCATCACACTTTACATGCTCCATCGATCTTAGGAGATCTAGCTCCGGATCACACTAAAACATCCGCGAGCTCCTCCTATACACCAGCTAGGAGTTGTAGCTCCTTGGCTGCACCAGGTTGCAGCCAAGATGAGTTTATTATTTATATTTATATGGTGCACAAATTATCCCCAAGGGGATCTCTTGGTGCCACGGAGGCAAACAGACCAATGTGCAAAATACTCATCCAAAATAGCCAGGTCTTAAGGTGCTTTTTGAAAAAAATCAGAGTGGGACATGCCCGCAGGGCTTCCGGCAACGAAATTCCAATACTTAGGGGCCTAGTAGGAGAAGGCGCTGCCCCCCGTCTTCACCTTCTTAATTTTCCCAGTTCGAAGGAGCTTTTGCCCACTGGATCTGAGCTGGCGGGCAGGGACATACCATTCTAGTTTTTTAGTAAGATATCTAGGTCCAAGTCCGTGGAGTGCTTTCAATACTAAGCATATAAGTTTGAAAACTGCTCTTTTCCTTATCGGGAGCCAATATAACTGTCTCAGTATGGGAAGGGATGGAGTCCGTGCTGGCTTGTTCAATGCTAACTGTGACGCCTTGAGAACAAGCCTTCCCTCATCCCTACCAGTAGCGCGTTTCCATAATCTAGTCTACTGACTAGGAGCGCCTGTAACACAGCTCTTCTGGTGCTAAGAGGAATCCAAGGAAAAATCATTTACAGCATACGCAACAATTCAAAACACTTGCCTGATAGAGTCTTAACATGCTCCTCCATAGAGAGATTGTTATCAATTACAATGCCTAGATTTTTTGCCCACTTTTTTGGGATGGGCGCTTCTCCTAGCTCCCAAATGATGACGCATGCCACCTTGTTGGGTGATGGGATTCCGTTTTCTTAAATAGGACTTTCTTGATTTGTTATTTCCTGTTGGTTTACTTGTGTTACTAGTCTGTATATTTTCTAGGGGCCCGCGGATACTATGTTGTTGATATATTTGGATTGGGGATTTATTTTTGCAGGTCTGTAAACTTCCCTTAGACCCTTTTTCTCACCTGTTAATACTTTTTACTTTTATATGTATGTCAAACGAATAGGTACACACGTACTAACAAGGATTCTTGAGGACAAATCTTCTGCTCCAAAAACCAAATAAGGAAGAAAGGACTAAATGTTCTTTCGCTCTATACATGTATACCATTAGAAAAGGGATTTCAGGCTTTAGGTGACATATTGTATCAGAGAGATGCAACACTATATGAGCATACACAAATGCTCTTACATCTCACCCGCCTGATACTAGAGAACAATATGTGTGGACAGGCTGTAGAAGTTGCCATGGGCTCAAAGTTTTCGCCCTTGTACGCAAATCTGTACATGGGTAACTTCGAACAGAAACAGTTATGGAAAGCAGGCCCCCCAGAAGTGACTGAATATATCATCTATTGGTCACAATATATATTGACGATATCTTCCTGGTCTGGTCTGGCAATGAGATGTGCCTCTTGAGATTGGTAGAACATCTTAACAACAATACATGTAATCTAGGTTTCACACGCAAAACCAGCCAACTTGAAATTGACTTTTTAGATGTTCTTATCTATGTTAAAGATAACAAAATCATGTCTAGACTTTGTACGAATTTACGTAGGACTACGGATCGGCAATGTAATGCATATAGTGAAACAGGCCCGACAGAAGTGCACAACCCATTAGGCAAGAGGCGGTGAATCTTAGGCTCCACACCGCACAGTGGGTAGACTCGGACTGAGTTCAGCAACAGAAAATACAGAATCACTGATTTGATATGTCAATGCGCTACTTTTGCAAAAGTTAGATAAACTTAAAGGTGACCAGTACGCTGCTCTTAATTAGTGACTGAGGTTTCAAGCTTATTTTAAGTATGGGATCTCAACAATATATTTAATTTCATCAGTATTAGTTAGATATGTTTTAGCTCTGCGTCGAGTGACCACGATTCCATTTATTAACTGTATTTATATATTTCTTTGATATGTAGGGTCTTAGCACAGTGCCCTAGCTATCGGATTCTATTATTCCTTTGACTACGCGACAAAGAACCATAACTGCTGAATGTAAGTTTTTTTATCAGCATTGGTTGCATATGTCTCAGCTCTGTGTCGAGTGATCATGATTCCATTCATCAAATATATTTATGTATTCTTTTGGTTTGTAGGGTCTTATCACAGTGCCATAGATATCGGATTCTATTATTCTTCTGATGACGTGACAAAGCATAATTTCTGCCGAACGCAAGTGTCATTTAGCACGAAATGTGTTTCGTTGCACTTATAAAGGTTAGACATGGTTTAGCTTTGCATCAAGTGATCACAAATCCACTTATTAACTGTCTCTATATATTCTTTGACACATAGGGTCGTATCACAGTACCTTAGATATTGGAATCTATCTTATTTTTTAACAAGGCAACAAAGAATCATTTATGCTGAACGTAAGTATCGTCAAGCATTAAATATTTTTAGACACCTGTAGAAATGGTATCTGGATCATGTAACTTTAACATGTTTTGTCAAACGAATAGGTACCCACATACTAACAAGTATTCTGGAGGCAAATCTTTCAAATAAGGAAGAAAGGACTAAACGTTTACATCAGAAGTGAGTATATAATTATAATAGGAGCCATGATGCTTCTAGAAATAATTTTCATGCTTATAATGAATTCGTCTTATTGGGTTAACACTTATACATCCACCTTTACTTTGTATAAGCTTTGAATGTGGATCCAAGAGGGTCCTTGTGACATTTCTGGCCCCCTTCCGAGCAACATTGAAGGTTATTTACACTAAGATTTCCATTCGGCTGACTGAAGGATCAAGGAACTTGGGCTTCATTTAGGCTTTCTCTTTCTTCCCTTTGTGTTCACAGATCTCTATCTCACTTATGTCTTTCACAATCTTTTTTCCTTTCTTTAGTGCACGTTGGCATGATTTATTGTACACGTTTGACTGTGTTGGTGTCTGTCACACTTGACATATTGTGTTTTCAGATCCGGGCAGTTCGTTTTCTTCGTCTGGGTGATCACATGTTTTTATTCATGGAATTTCAGTTTTTTTTATCTATGACCACTACACTGTCTTAATGTAATGGGAAGTGCTGTGATCTAACAAATGTTGATAAATATGCCCTTTTTGATTCATGATTATCCCTACAGCCTTGAGAAAGTCACGGTGGTGACGAAACGCGCGTTGGCTGTTTCCCATGGTCTACAAAACAAGCACTGGACTACCATGCACTTCATAGAAATTTTTCATGAATTTACCAATAAATGATTATGTGCCAGTCGTTGCATTTCTGTGTTATTAGAAAATAAATCATTTTCAATGAATGATCAATTGAATTTGTCTTCAGTGCTTCCTGAAATAGGAGGAATCTCTTATCATTGTTGTGTTTCTTTGCTTAAAGGACTATTATACATAATTGAATGTGAAACATTTGGAGTGCTGGGGTTCTCATTTTGAATGAGTTGTGACAGTGAAGGTCCAGTTGAGGGTTAAAGTTGCCATATATGGAGGTGATTTTGTTGCAAAATAATTCAAGGAACTTGTTACATATGTCTTGTGAGGGGTTGCTGTTGCTGGAGGCAATAGGAGGTGCAGTGAAATCTTTGGTGATGGCGAAGATTTCCTTGCTGCTGTTAGTGACAGTGTTGATGCAATGAAAACACTGTATAATAATATTTTATGAAAACGCTTTAACAATAGACCATTTTTAGTTTAATCACTAAAACCAAAAAATATTTTGCTGTCTGAAACTGGAAATGGAAAAGATAGTCAAACGGTTAAATACAAGGGAGTTGTGGCGAACAGTCAGATATACAGGGTGTTAAAGTGCAACTTGTATTCATGTATGAAAACAAGGTGTGGTGTAGATACATCCGGATGGTCCTTTAAGTATGTATCCTGTCTCAAACTAAGGGGTCTGTTAGGATGGCGGGTGGATCGCCACTGCCCGCATGGCGGTGGCGATTCGACCGTCATTTCCGTCTGTCCGACTAACATTTTCCCCCACCATATTATGATGGCAATGGGGTCAATCCGCCTGATTGCCTACCGGGTGGAAAAGACCTGCAATGTGGTGGCGTTGCCTTCCAGTCACCGCCATCCATATTATGATGATGGTGGTCTCATGCCTTTCCATGGCAGAGACTCCGTCAAGGAAAGGCACGCAGAGAATGCCTTTGGGGGCCCGTTGCGGGCCCCAGAGGGTTGAGGGGTGGGTGGCTGCACTTGGGTGGTACCCATGGTACCCCCTGACATTTGCATGCACAAGGTGGAGGCACCACATGGCGCCTGTCAAGTTGTGCATGCAAATGCACAACATGCCCTTTTAACATTCTGGCGGGTACTCAAAACAGCACCGCCAACCACAATGTTAAATATACAGTAAGTAAGAAAGTAAGTAATCTTTATTGCTTGATTCATTAAAATCTTAGCAGTCAATACATCAATATAAAATATATAAAAGTATACTTGTGTAGCATAATTTAATATTTCCTAAAAACAGGGTGGCTATGTACTAAAAATCAAACGGTTGGCTAATTAAAATATATCCAATATGTTTAAGTCTTAATTGGGCTGGGGAGGTGTATTTTGGAAGCTTAAAGATTATTCTTAGGGCTTTGGTGACCGTTTTATTCAGGGTTTCTTCATCGGTCCCTCGTATGGCCTAGCTGACATATGTTATTGTTGGTAGTAACTTTGCTTGAAGCACTTCTAGCAGCGGGAGCAGGTTTGGTCCTGGTATTTTTCTTTTAAGGATTTTCAAGGTGATTTCTAGGAGAGTCCCTCGCCTCTGGATCGCCTCTTTTTGTTGGTCATACCACCCATTCTTATCAAAGTCTATCGATGGTAGCACTAAACGGTTGTATGCCAGGGGACAGACCTCAAGCTCCAACTTTCTACAGAAACTAAGTCAACACTGCAATTGACTACACCTTTCTTGCCCTCCCACTTCTTGGCTTGGTAAAAGACTTCAGGATTGGGGTGTCCGAATAAAGTGATCACCAACCTGAAGAGCTCACTCTTGGCATTCAGGGTACCGCTTTAACATATGCAAACCCAGACCCCCATCCAACGACGGGATACCAACTCAAGAGAATTCGATGTAAAATACGCGACCCAGAAAAGCTACTAGTCACGGCGAAAATATTGTGGGAAGAAATCAAATCCATCGAAGGAAGCACTGTCCATGCCTGGGAAAATTTCTCTAAAGCTCTGGGCCAACCAGCCCCACCGGCCGTCACCCAGCCAGTACAAAAAGGGCACCAGCCAAAACAAAACATCTGGGCGGGAACAATCCAGTGCACTCACCTGTCAACAAGCCAGCATGCTGAATTAAGACAACTAAGGGGCGATATAAACAGAGCAATCCGCTCCCTCCGCCAAAACAGCGCAACTGCCGGCACCGTAGATGCACTAAGAAAACTTCGAACAAGGAAAAAGAAAATTATTTGGCGCGCAAAAAAGGACCACACCGAATCATTCTGGGCCAAACTACTGCACGATGCCAAAACGAACAATAGTGCAAGATTCTGGCTAACAGTCAAGAGCATTGAGAATCCATCGGCACCCAAGATCAACTCTCATATAAAGGAGGATGTTTGGTCAAACCACCTGCAAACCTACTTCAATGTAGACCCCCAAAGTAATTTGCAAAAACCAGCTGAGTTTTATGTCGCTTTACCTCCGCCCCTCCTTTACAGGAATAACTTACCAGCTAGCTCCTCTTTAAAAACAATCGAGGGCAGAATCCAGCAAAGTCACAAAGAGGGTGCACCCGGGCCTAACGGGTTGCCACCAATGTTATACAAACAAGACCGAAAATACTGGGCCAGTGCATTACTACCGCTCTTTGACAACATCACTGCAACAAGAACGATTCCAGAATCCTGGAAAGGCTCTATCATCTCCCCTATCAATAAGAAAGGCTGCAAGAGCGACCCAAAAAACTAAAGGCTCATCGCTCTCATTGACATTGAGGACAAGTATTACGCCGGCCTTATCCTGGCCGAACTCCGGGAATGGCAAGGGAAAAATCTTTAATCCCAATTAACCAAACAGGGTTCCAGGAAAAACTGGGAACCACTACAAATATCCTGGCTCTTTCACTTTTAGTCGACTCCGCAAAATCAATAAGAAAACCATTATTTGCTTGCTTCATCGATTACAAAGCCGCCTTCGACAGCATAGATCGAGGAAAACTATGGTCAAAGCTAGCTCGATGGGGAATACCTCCCGCCCTCTTGAATCAACTCATCCTATTACATTCCGAGACATGGGTCCAAATAAACTGGGGAGCGGTACGATCGTGTCGAGGCGAATTCCAACTACCAGAGGTTTAAAGCAGGGCTGTGTTCTGGCTCCCACCCTATTTAACCTTTTTGTGGGAGATCTTTTAACCGACCTAGACAATTGCAACCATCATGCACCAGAACTGGGAGGCCTCCCTCTTTCAAATGTATTGTACGCCGATGATTTGATATTAATCAGCCAAATACCAGTCGGCTTACAACATTTGATTGACATCACGAGCAACTTCGCCTTAAAAAATAGGTTAGCAATAAACCTAGAAAAGTCGAAAATAATGGTGCTAAACCAGCACAATCCAAAAAAACGACTGAGATGGCAGCTGGGCGGGAGAGAACTTGAAGTCGTCCAAGATTACAAATATCTAGGAATCATCTTTGATAAGAATGGGTCGTACGACCAACAAAAAGAGGCGATCCAGAGGCGAGGGACCCTCCTAGTAATCACCCTGAAAAACCTTAAAAGCAATGTTAAAGATACAGGATGCGACCGCCATGGTGGCGGTGGCATCCTAATTGGCGGTGCGGGACCGCCGCACCACTGGCGGCCAGTGCCAGGACCACTAGGGTGGCGGGCGGACTGGAGTCCACCCGCCATCCTAATAGACCCCTAAGCCTTTGTGAATTCATCCAATTTTATGCTCCGTGCATTAACAGTCCAGTCTTGTCATTGGCAAGCTCTGCAACAGGGTTCATTTGGAAAGCTATTTTTGCTAGGGAGAACATCAGAGATGCAGACACACTCTTGAAGAAGGCCAGTCGTTGGTCCGTTTGCCTTCACAGACCTTAATCAGCTTTGGTATCCTTCCATTGCTGGATTTCAGTTCCCCTCCTGGGTTCTGTTGCAGCCACAGATCCAATAAGGCTCAGTTATTTAAGAGATCCTTCAGGTTTTCCTTTGTATTAATGAGATGCTTCCAAGAATAGATGGTGTGGCAGGCTAGAGGATTTTGAAAAGAAGAAGTAGTTAGTAACAGGAGCTCCAACATCCAGCTTTTCTCTAGCCTTACAATTGCAAAATGGTCTGATATACTGAGGTAGAACTTATCCCTTCTCTCTGCTCCCCCGGGTCCACTGGTTCAGAGTGTTTACTATCTTTTTATTTCCCTAACCTTCCAGTATCCCACAGTGAATGCCATCATTTTACATACAGTGGATCTAGAAAAAAACCCAGAAATTAGAAAAATATGTAATCATAAAATAAATATCCTTCACACCAAGTCTTAATATCTTATGGAGTCATGAGACACTCCAGCCAGGAAAATAACCTTATTAATTTCTGTAGGAAATGTTTATATCCTCATCAAATATCACAATGTTCCTCAACTTAAATCAAAGTATCAGATATTAGCCTGCATCAGGGCGCTAGCTATAAGGAAGCAGACAGTAAAGAGATGACCCTCTCCCTAGAAGACTGAGTACTGCAGAGAATGGAGCCTATGAGCAGAGAAAAGGCTCAGGGGGATATTCTCAAGAACGTGCGATAATCATCATCAAAATTGATTAACGCAATGTTTCATATCGCCGTCTATCGTGGGTGAGTAACTCCGTATTAACGTCCTATTCACAAGCCAGTAACATGCGCTATTTTCCCGATAACACGTCAAATGCCCTCGATAAAGTCACCGGGACGGCAGGCCTACAATTCACACACGTCAGGTGGGGAAAATCACTATAAAAGTAGAAAAAAATGCAAACAAAAGCAAAACAACTGCAAAGCACAATGGAGGTAGCCGGAGCAAGTACAGAGGACAACCAGAAAGCCCCACGGAGGACAAGCCTGGGACCTCGGGGTCAAGGAAGGGCAAGGCCAAGAAGAAGAGGAAGACGTGGTTCAGTCAGCAGGAAAACAGGATCCTGATAACGGAGGTGATAGAACACCATCAACTACTTTTCATCACCTCCACTGTGTCATTGGAAACAAAAATGGAATATGGCAGTCAATCGTGGACAAGGAGAATGCAGTTGGAGTGCTGAGGAGGACAATGGAAGAGGTCAAGAGGAGCTGGTATGATGTGAAGCGCAAAACCAAGCAGAAACCCGCAACAACCAGAAGGCAGCAATGCAGAATGGAGGAGCTGGATGAGATGGAGAAAATTGTGTCCACAGTCATCAGTGTGGAGACAGTGGCATGAGTTGAGGGAGCGGACACAGCTCAACATGACCTGACACAACAGGGTGAGTAATGACCAGGGACTAGGGGCACAAGGGAGATGGGTACAATGGCACACATGCACAATTAAGTAGAGCACAGTGCACACCCACAATGACTCTGGAGAATGTCTCTGATCCCCTTAGCACACTGCAGCACACCTACAAACAGCAAGTAGGCCCCCGTCAACTGTGCCAATAGGGGGGCCTTCTCACACACCACCAATCTCACAACCAACCCATTCACATGTAAGGGGCGCATCTGTGAGCAACACTGACAATGAAAGGGAGACTGCATGACATAGAGCATTGCTGCAGTCAATATATCATGAAATGTTGCACGCCACGACACTTAGGTGGCTGAGTCTGAACCACATACGTAAAGGAGCAGGTCACACTCTGACACATCTACGTGCACAAACAACCCCTGGCGTAAACAACACATCTGCATACAAACCATGCACCAGACTCCCAACTCCCACCAGAGCCCAATGTACCCGAGTCTGCAGCATCTCAGCACTGTATAAGCACGAAGTCAAAGTCACACCGCATGAAGGAGATAAGGGGCAGCAAAATCAGAGTTGCAGAGGCGACTCTCCCGAAATGCAGCACACACACATAACATGCAGAGCACATCAACATTGACAACAATGTGGTACAAACCGCATCACGTTCACAACACAACAGAGGACACAGCTGGTGCCGTTTGTGTGTAGAAACTGACCAATCACGTTTAGCATAGCAGGGAAATGTGAGTTGATAATGTACAAGTACAAACACACATCTGTGATGTTGTCGAAATGTCCACTGTCCCGCATCAAATAGGCAGCTCGTCCTAAACAGTCACAATGTACAGTCTATATGTAAACATGTACACTGCATCAACATTAATGTGAACACAATGTTAAACTGCATCTCCCCTTCACATTGCAGAGGGAAAAGCAACACCTCCTCCAGAGCAGACCAAACCTCTCTTCACTGATGACAAAGAGGACCTCCACACCTTTGACACTGACGCCCTCCAAGAGTTCAGTGACAGTGACGCCCTCCAAGAGTCCCTGAGCAGGGCAGCCCAGCTGCATTGAGGAGACCCCACCCCCTGCACAGACCACAAAGCACACCACCACGGCTGCCTCTCAGTACCCCCACAAACAACACATAGCCTTCCAACGCTGTGCATTGGGATGCCAGGAGAAGATGGGTGAACAGGTGCGGGTGGGTTTTGACCACATAGATGCCATACGTGGGTGTCTAAGTCCCATCAGGGACCACCCACAGTCTACTCCATGCTCTCCAATGATCCATGGCTGACATCACTGGAGTCCTGACTCGGAGACAAGAACAACTGTCTAGTCAGAGTGGTTCCAGCGATGTCACCCGGGAGTTGGGACATATGCAGAGAATCATGAAGAACATGGAGCGGACGCAGGCAGAAAGAGTGACTGCAATGGCTGCACACCAGCGAGAGGTAGCTGGGTTCTTCCATGCCCTGCAGTCCCTCCTCATGGCATTGCTGCCACAAGGCCTGGTGCGGATGAATGCTGCTGCTACCACTCCATCCACATCTCCGCCCCCTGAAGTGTCAGTGCCACACAGTGTGGCAGACATTCCACCTCCGGCCCCTGATGTGTCACTGCCATACAGTGCTTGAGACAGAACACCACCACCCACATGTGAGGAACATGAAACAGTAGAGAATGAAGATATGGATGAATCTGCCTTACTGGTAAGACGAAAGCAGTAGCATTAGTCTCCACCCTATGGCCTGTTTCTGCTCGGTTATGCCCTCTGCATCTTCACCTTCCACTCTCCCCCCGATACACTCTGCGACACTCACCTTGGACCTTGACAGGGACTGCAATATTCTGTTTGGTTACCAAGGACACAGCAATCAGATTGCAGACTGATCTCTTCCTCTTTCGATGAACTTGTCATTCCCTAAGTTGTCAGCTTGCCACAGCCACTCCCTGAGGGCTGGTTTACACCCACACCACACCCATCCAGCACAGGCGTCACAGGACATGTGACCTTGCCAATAAAAAGGGCCGGGCGCACTTGCTTGACGCCATTCCCACTCTCTATCTGGGTGTATCCGTGTGGTTATTATTTATGCATGAGGGCCTAGGGCCCTACCACATCACATTCCCTACTACCAGAGGTGACATGATGGCGTCCGCACCACGAGACTCAAGCATAAAGGGTCCATGACTTGCGTTGCACAGACTTGGTGGTACTGGATACACTGCGCCCGGCACGGCACGGGCCTGTCGCCATGTGACTGTGACTTTCGGTGCACTGAGGTAGGGGCACCTTAAGTGCTGAGCGGTTGTGCAGTCTGCGGTGATACACCGTCCTGGCAGTCCGGACTGATAAGGATTTGTGTGAGCCCTGCTGGACCGCATTGTAGTATTTACAACAAGGGGTGGTGAGGGACAGAGTCTCTGAATTAAGCAGAAAGCTCTCACCCAGTCAAGAGATCAGGGCTAGATCCAACACCGTTTTTTAGCTCACTGCACCATCCCAGTTTCAGAACCTGGCTGTATGCAAATTAGTCTGTTCCTGTCCCAGTGCATGATGGGAACAGGGCAAACCAAACTACAAAAGCCAATTCTTACACTGGGAAGGAAACAAGCTCCCGGGGACCGGTTTCTGGCATTACAGCCGTCTTCGGCCCGGTTTGCTTGAATCCTGATGGTGCAATGAGCAAGGGTCTCACATCTGAGAATACCCTTCCACGCTTAGGGTGGACAAAAATATTTACAACAAGGGGTGGTGAGGGACAGAGTCTCTGAATTAAGCAGAAAGCTCTCACCCAGTCAAGAGATCAGGGCTAGATCCAACACCGTTTTTTAGCTCACTGCACCATCCCAGTTTCAGAACCTGGCTGTATGCAAATTAGTCTGTTCCTGTCCCAGTGCATGATGGGAACAGGGCAAACCAAACTACAAAAGCCAATTCTTACACTGGGAAGGAAACAAGCTCCCGGGGACCGGTTTCTGGCATTACAGCCGTCTTCGGCCCGGTTTGCTTGAATCCTGATGGTGCAATGAGCAAGGGTCTCACATCTGAGAATACCCTTCCACGCTTAGGGTAGACAAAAATATTTACAACAAGGGGTGGTGAGGGACAGAGTCTCTGAATTAAGCAGAAAGCTCTCACCCAGTCAAGAGATCAGGGCTAGATCCAACACCGTTTTTTAGCTCACTGCACCATCCCAGTTTCAGAACCTGGCTGTATGCAAATTAGTCTGTTCCTGTCCCAGTGCATGATGGGAACAGGGCAAACCAAACTACAAAAGCCAATTCTTACACTGGGAAGGAAACAAGCTCCCGGGGACCGGTTTCTGGCATTACAGCCGTCTTCGGCCCGGTTTGCTTGAATCCTGATGGTGCAATGAGCAAGGGTCTCACATCTGAGAATACCCTTCCACGCTTAGGGTGGACAAAAATATTTACAACAAGGGGTGGTGAGGGACAGAGTCTCTGAATTAAGCAGAAAGCTCTCACCCAGTCAAGAGATCAGGGCTAGATCCAACACCGTTTTTTAGCTCACTGCACCATCCCAGTTTCAGAACCTGGCTGTATGCAAATTAGTCTGTTCCTGTCCCAGTGCATGATGGGAACAGGGCAAACCAAACTACAAAAGCCAATTCTTACACTGGGAAGGAAACAAGCTCCCGGGGACCAGTTTCTGGCATTACAGCCGTCTTCGGCCCGGTTTGCTTGAATCCTGATGGTGCAATGAGCAAGGGTCTCACATCTGAGAATACCCTTCCACGCTTAGGGTGGACAAAAATATTTACAACAAGGGGTGGTGAGGGACAGAGTCTCTGAATTAAGCAGAAAGCTCTCACCCAGTCAAGAGATCAGGGCTAGATCCAACACCGTTTTTTAGCTCACTGCACCATCCCAGTTTCAGAACCTGGCTGTATGCAAATTAGTCTGTTCCTGTCCCAGTGCATGATGGGAACAGGGCAAACCAAACTACAAAAGCCAATTCTTACACTGGGAAGGAAACAAGCTCCCGGGGACCGGTTTCTGGCATTACAGCCGTCTTCGGCCCGGTTTGCTTGAATCCTGATGGTGCAATGAGCAAGGGTCTCACATCTGAGAATACCCTTCCACGCTTAGGGTGGACAAAAATATTTACAACAAGGGGTGGTGAGGGACAGAGTCTCTGAATTAAGCAGAAAGCTCTCACCCAGTCAAGAGATCAGGGCTAGATCCAACACCGTTTTTTAGCTCACTGCACCATCCCAGTTTCAGAACCTGGCTGTATGCAAATTAGTCTGTTCCTGTCCCAGTGCATGATGGGAACAGGGCAAACCAAACTACAAGAGCCAATTCTTACACTGGGAAGGAAACAAGCTCCCGGGGACCGGTTTCTGGCATTACAGCCGTCTTCGGCCCGGTTTGCTTGAATCCTGATGGTGCAATGAGCAAGGGTCTCACATCTGAGAATACCCTTCCACGCTTGGGGTGGACAAAAATATTTACAACAAGGGGTGGTGAGGGACAGAGTCTCTGAATTAAGCAGAAAGCTCTCACCCAGTCAAGAGATCAGGGCTAGATCCAACACCGTTTTTTAGCTCACTGCACCATCCCAGTTTCAGAACCTGGCTGTATGCAAATTAGTCTGTTCCTGTCCCAGTGCATGATGGGAACAGGGCAAACCAAACTACAAAAGCCAATTCTTACACTGGGAAGGAAACAAGCTCCCGGGGACCGGTTTCTGGCATTACAGCCGTCTTCGGCCCGGTTTGCTTGAATCCTGATGGTGCAATGAGCAAGGGTCTCACATCTGAGAATACCCTTCCACGCTTAGGGTGGACAAAAATATTTACAACAAGGGGTGGTGAGGGACAGAGTCTCTGAATTAAGCAGAAAGCTCTCACCCAGTCAAGAGATCAGGGCTAGATCCAACACCGTTTTTTAGCTCACTGCACCATCCCAGTTTCAGAACCTGGCTGTATGCAAATTAGTCTGTTCCTGTCCCAGTGCATGATGGGAACAGGGCAAACCAAACTACAAAAGCCAATTCTTACACTGGGAAGGAAACAAGCTCCCGGGGACCGGTTTCTGGCATTACAGCCGTCTTCGGCCCGGTTTGCTTGAATCCTGATGGTGCAATGAGCAAGGGTCTCACATCTGAGAATACCCTTCCACGCTTGGGGTGGACAAAAATATTTACAACAAGGGGTGGTGAGGGACAGAGTCTCTGAATTAAGCAGAAAGCTCTCACCCAGTCAAGAGATCAGGGCTAGATCCAACACCGTTTTTTAGCTCACTGCACCATCCCAGTTTCAGAACCTGGCTGTATGCAAATTAGTCTGTTCCTGTCCCAGTGCATGATGGGAACAGGGCAAACCAAACTACAAAAGCCAATTCTTACACTGGGAAGGAAACAAGCTCCCGGGGACCGGTTTCTGGCATTACAGCCGTCTTCGGCCCGGTTTGCTTGAATCCTGATGGTGCAATGAGCAAGGGTCTCACATCTGAGAATACCCTTCCACGCTATGGGTGGACAAAAATATTTACAACAAGGGGTGGTGAGGGACAGAGTCTCTGAATTAAGCAGAAAGCTCTCACCCAGTCAAGAGATCAGGGCTAGATCCAACACCGTTTTTTAGCTCACTGCACCATCCCAGTTTCAGAACCTGGCTGTATGCAAATTAGTCTGTTCCTGTCCCAGTGCATGATGGGAACAGGGCAAACCAAACTACAAAAGCCAATTCTTACACTGGGAAGGAAACAAGCTCCCGGGGACCGGTTTCTGGCATTACAGCCGTCTTCGGCCCGGTTTGCTTGAATCCTGATGGTGCAATGAGCAAGGGTCTCACATCTGAGAATACCCTTCCACGCTTGGGGTGGACAAAAATATTTACAACAAGGGGTGGTGAGGGACAGAGTCTCTGAATTAAGCAGAAAGCTCTCACCCAGTCAAGAGATCAGGGCTAGATCCAACACCGTTTTTTAGCTCACTGCACCATCCCAGTTTCAGAACCTGGCTGTATGCAAATTAGTCTGTTCCTGTCCCAGTGCATGATGGGAACAGGGCAAACCAAACTACAAAAGCCAATTCTTACACTGGGAAGGAAACAAGCTCCCGGGGACCGGTTTCTGGCATTACAGCCGTCTTCGGCCCGGTTTGCTTGAATCCTGATGGTGCAATGAGCAAGGGTCTCACATCTGAGAATACCCTTCCACGCTATGGGTGGACAAAAATATTTACAACAAGGGGTGGTGAGGGACAGAGTCTCTGAATTAAGCAGAAAGCTCTCACCCAGTCAAGAGATCAGGGCTAGATCCAACACCGTTTTTTAGCTCACTGCACCATCCCAGTTTCAGAACCTGGCTGTATGCAAATTAGTCTGTTCCTGTCCCAGTGCATGATGGGAACAGGGCAAACCAAACTACAAAAGCCAATTCTTACACTGGGAAGGAAACAAGCTCCCGGGGACCGGTTTCTGGCATTACAGCAGTCTTCGGCCCGGTTTGCTTGAATCCTGATGGTGCAATGAGCAAGGGTCTCACATCTGAGAATACCCTTCCACGCTTAGGGACCGCATTGTAGGCCTGAGCCAGCGGGCAGCACGAGCCTACCGCCATGTGGCGTTGCCTCGCGGTTCACAGAGTCAGCACCTAAAGAGCTGAGCGGGTGTGCAGCCTGTGATGATGCCGTGTGCGCTGATATGATCTCTGTCACAGCATAATCAAGACCCAGAATAACGTGTGTGATGTGGAGGTTGACAAGGTCGTGGGCCCCGGGCTTAAAGCTTGCACCAGCACGTGGTGGGCCCTCTTGGAGACATGCCAGTGGTGTAAGGTGAGCAGTGAGGCCTGGGCACGTAAGGGCACGCAATCACCGCTGGGCAGCAGGAGGGGCTGGGATGCAGCAGCCTGTGTGCACAGGGGCGGGCAAGCGATGATGGCGTGTGCAATTAAATGAATTCTGCCATTCATAAATCTGGACTCTGTTTCAGATAAGGGACCTGGTGGACTGCATTGTATACCGGCACGTGGTTGGAGACACACCAGTGGCAGCAGGTGAGCAGTGAGGCATGGGGCCGCAGTGTCGGCACTGTCTCTCCCTCTATCTCTCCCTCTCTTCCTTTCACTGTCTCTCTCTCTCTCTCTCTCTCTCTCTCTTTCTCTCTCTTTCACTCTCTCTCCCTCTATTTCTTTCACTCTCTCTCTCCCTCTCTTTCTTTCTCTTTCTCTCTCTCACTCTCTTTCTCTCACTCTCTTCCTTTCACTCTCTCTCTCTCTCCCTTTCTTTCTCACTCTCTTTCTCTTGATCTCTGTCCTTTGATGAGCTCATGACACACCTTCTTATCTTGAATTTTGTCTTGCAGACTGAAGACTTACAGCTTGTCCAGAGAAGACCCGCCATGACTCTTCCAAGTAGTTGCTTTGAGTTATATTTGAATAACATGATTTGTTTGGAAATTCAAAGATGAATGAATGGTTCTCCTTTTTCTAACAACACATGAATGTTAATTGTTGTAATCGTGCAACATCAGGCGAATTGTTTTGATCATGATTTCGTAAAGTTGAATATCTTTGTCCGTGGGTGGGGTGCCCGGGGTAGGGCCCTAGGGGGGAGGGGGGAGTTCTGGGGGTGGTGGTGGTGGCGGTGGATGTTGTGGCTCTCCTGGGTGTCCGAGCTACATGATCAGTAGCTCCTTGGCTTCTTTTATTCTTCATGTGTGCCTCTGGGCTGGGCTCCCTTTTATTGTGCAGGTTGTCGTCCGACTTTACACCAGGTAAGAGCAGGTGTTAAATCCCTGCTGCTATCGCACTTTATCACATGTTTTGGGATCTTATCGCTGATCTGGCTGGTCTTTGAGAATGTTGCAAAGTGGTTTGGTCGCTGCTTTTTGCACGGTATTGCCTATTCTGCATATCATTAGCGTTAGTAACCAGTGTCATCTTTGGCAATGTTTTTTGCGGCTGCTATCGCAGGAAAACTGGTGATATCGGATGTTAGCACCTGCTTGTGAATAGGGCGATACATTTATAGCCACTTTGGCTGTGATAAAGTTCCACTAACTCTGAGATAAGTCCTTGAGAATATGCCCCTCAGTCTCATTGCACCACTAAGACTAAATAGAAAATAATGTGTGGTTTTTATTGTCTATTTCACAGTCTGTCTTGTGACATTTTCGGATGCAAACAAGTGAGGCCGGAGCTGATGGCTCTGGATGAATTATATTCCGTTTGCATATATTCTTGAACGCTTAAAGTGACAGGCTCTTTACGCTCTTATTGAAGTTAAGCTTTATGGAGTACGTGACAGACGCCAAGATGGCTGCTACTTATTTGGTCACTGAGCATGTGTGGCAAAATGCTTGACTGAGCAGGTTTAGTTCTTTTTCAATGGAAAAGCGTGCTCATTACCAAAAATGAATTTAGGTTTCATGCTTCGAAACCTTTGTATGCAACTTGCATATTATGTATTGCTGAATTGTTTCCCTTGCTTAACCTGGCAGCATTCTGGTCGCTGCCCCATTGCACATTTGGATGAGGAAGGAAAGGCTGGATAAGAAAACAATGTGATGGCTGCCAGTCAACAAGACCGAAGAACTCCTGTGACTTATTTGAAAGCAAATTTCTCTTTGTTCTCTTTGTTAACAACTATATTGTAACTTTAAAAAACAACAAACAAAACAGCAAATGAAGCAGTCGCCATAGAGTTACACCTACCTGCCCCCCTATGTCACTCCTACACCCACCCCCTTCAAATACAAGATATAGTTCCATGGTGATGAGACAAAGTCACTCTAAAATCTTAGTGGGTGCCTAGGTCTAGTGCACTTAGGGCCAGGTGTCTTCGCCCCGTGGGCTTTCACTGGGATATTTTCACTTTTTACTTCACCATGACAAGAAGACATCAAAATAATCCATGATTCAGCCATTTTACAAATAATTCTGTTTCAGTCTTCTTCTATAGTTATGAATAGCAACTTCATAATTTCTTCAGGAACAACTATTTGAAGCATTTGAGGGAGTTAATGAGCTACTGGAATGGGAGGATGGTTCACATAACAACGCTCTGTGAAAGATATCTGACATGGTTGCTGGGTCTTCCCCCACCTCTCGATATCTTCTCATGTGTGTCTTAAATGGTAACCAGGTTCTGTCAAATTTGTGGACTTTGTCATATATGGTGGATCATGTATCCATCCTGAATATCCTCCAGATCTTCCCCACCAAATATGTAGAGGTGTAATAGTGGAATAGAAAGGTTGTATCCCTCTCTTTCTTTGCTATCTGATGACAATAAGGAAGAGGTTGAGGCCTTACGACCAGAGCTGCTGGGAACCAGGCTCGAGCCTCGGCGTCGGCTCAGCTTCCTATGATTCTGGGCAAATCACTTAATCTCCTCACGCCTGCCAAATAATGAAAGTGTCCTTGTGTAACCTAACTGGTTCTCATGTAAAGCGCTCCTGTACCTTCGGGTTGAGTTCCCGCTATATAAATCTGCGTAAAAAAAAACATACTTTAGGTGTGTCCCTGTGTTAAAGGGAATCCAGTTTTCTAATCTTGCTCTTGTTGGAAGCAATAAAGGCATTTTAAGGGTTTTAAAGAGCAACTCGGCTCTTCCTGAACACACACTTCTTGGGTTGTAAATCCAGTATAGGGTGGTGAAAAATTTTGGCTGCTGTGATGTACGCAAATATAAGGGGATGGGAGCACACTGAGTCACCTCCCTGCACAGTTCACCCCTTGGCATTATGGTACTTGTATTTTTGCTGAAGTGTTTCACCAAAGTTGGTGAGGGTTAGTGCTGTGAACCCCTAATCACATGTGTTTCTGGATATTATCCTTCATCAGTAGAAATAAAAAACGAAATTCATCTGGGGTTGCAGAGCAGACTGCCACAGTCCTTTCAGGTCACAGAACCTCCCTCTGGCGCATAGGTCCATCCCCAAAAGCACGTCAGCACAGTGGCTCAAGGGAGCCTTATCAAATAGAAAGGGGATGGGAGCACATTGTGTCACCTCCGAGCACAGTTCACCCCTTAGCATTATGGTAAATGCAGTCACTTTAAATGCTTACTTGTATTTTTGTTGAAGTGTTTCACCAAACTTGGTGCAGGTTAGGGTAGGTTAGTGCTGTGAATCTCAAAGACATGTGGTTCTGGATATTATCCTTCATCAGTTGAGATAAAAAACGAAATGTATCTGGGGTTGCTGAGCAGGCTTCCACAGCTCTATAAGGTACCTCTTTCTAGTGCACAGGTGTATCTCCAAAAGCTCACCTCCCAACACAATTCACCCCTTAGCAGTATGGGAAATGCAGTCACTTTAAATGCTAACTTGTATGGTGCTTGTCACCAACCCCGCAGTAAAAATGCAACGAAAGACGTTAAAAAGATAGCCCGCCAAAAGATCTTCATATATTTAATATAACAGAATGGGAAGATATCAGAGCCCGGTGCCTAGTGACCTAGCGTTCTTTTATGGCCGCTTTCTCTTCCTCTGTGGAAATCGCTCCTTCAAGAGAATCATGATCTGCCTATCAGGTTGGTGGTGAAGTGGGGGTGTAATCTGCCCGGCATTCATTTTATATTTCTTGATCCAAATTTTGTTCATTGAATATGGACGAGTAGATGGCAGAAAATATTTGAATAATGTTAGGTGTTTTCATGTTCACTGTTTGTTGGGTGTTTGATCTCTTTTTCATGGTATCTTGTTTGTATCTTTATGAGTTTGTAAGACAATGATCTATCAGCCTTGTCTCCCATTTCATCATGTTTGTTTAACACATAGCCGTTTTCTAGCAGTGTCTTCATCATGAGTGGGTCTAATTCACCCCTAACTGTTCTTAGTTCACTGTATGTCATAAGGAACAGACTCTCTTATGCTGCTGCTCTAATTGCTTTGGTTGGGTCTCTAGCTCTAGATCCTTTTGTCTCACTAAATGTTCGAAATGTGATGTGTGAGACATCCGCTTACCCTCTCATTGTCGTACTCTTCAAAGTAATGTTCTATTACCTCCCCCCTATGTTGTTTGTCAACATTGGGTCTCACAGAACTATCTGGAAACCTTCCAGGGCATATGTGAGGGTGCCTGTGGCATATCCGGATTTATGAACCTCCAAGCTTAATTGTGATTGGACAGAGTCTTGACCCCTATCTAGATAGGTAATATGTGTGTATTTAGGTCTCTGAATATAAGAAATAAATCGAATCTTGCACATGATGAGTGCACATTAGAAACAAAGTAAAATCCTTTTCTCCTCTGTGCTGAAGCCTCCAAATGTCTTGGAGTTTCAAGTCAGTAATGCCATGAAATTGGGTTAATGGATTCCTAGGGCATGTGAGTCTCATTGGGTATCTATCCTCTGTATTGAATAAGATCAAGCCGACGTTTTCTCCTATGATTAGGATGTCTTTTGTGAAGTGCCCCAACTTGGAGAGGAAATCCACAAAGTACATTTCCTTCTCCTCACTGGGTGCATATAATAAAATGAAATTAATTGCGGAATTATCAAAGATGCTGCGAATTCCTACAAATCTACCCTCTTTCTCTATAAGTTTCAACTCTAACTGAAAAATTTTCCCTCAACTTAATTATATCACTACCCCTTTTATTTTAGAAGTATTTGTATCATGATTAGGGCTTCCGGTTTTATGGTATTTATTGTTTAGGTCGAGCATTCAAGACCTCTTGCATATACTTTAGTATATACTTATTATATACTTATATGTGTATGTACTTTGTGGGCTCTGGAGATCAGCCCTATGACTTTTCTGCTTCCGCTTAGGGACTTTATTTCTGTTAAACTGCCTCTATTTAACTGTCTTGATAGAAGATGTCCAGCAGAGGTCAGTAAAGTACCAGAATTGCTTTCTGCTGACGGACTTTCTTTTTTTAAATTTTTTTCTGGCATCTGCCTCTATTTAACTTTCTTGGTAGAAAACAACCAGCAAATTTCAGTAAAATACCAGAATCACTTTAGCATTCTTTAAATTCTAGTCCATAGAAATTGTCTTCCACGAGTACCCGTTGACAATAAAAAAAAATTCACAGCTTGTATTTTCATTGATATGACCACAGAAGGCCCTGATTTTATATTAAAAACAGAGCTTTGGACTATGTTATATAACAAATTTTTGTTAACATATGCCAGTATTTAAGGACATGTCATGGACATGTTTTTTTTAACTCTCCATGCTATCTATCTGCTTATCTTTTGCCTGGAATTCATGAAATACAGCATGGAGAGTCTCACCAGAAGCACAATTTTCAGTATTTTTGTGCATTTAAAAATAAATAGAGACAGGAAACACATTATTTTCTGTCTGTATTTATCTGTAAAAATCAGTAAAAATGGACAACCGGAAACCTTAATCATGACATTGGGATGGGTACCAATAGGAGCAAAGCCATGGTATTTCTTTTGCAATCAAATGTATCTCTTGTAGGAGAGCTCTAACTATCTCTTTTGCTTTAATACGTTGCAGCAGGGATCTCCATTTAATTAGGCTTCTGAATATTTATTGTAATGACCGTTAGTGCGTTCATATGTGTAAAATAGGTGGATTTCTAAAACCCATTGCGATCTGATATATTGTTGGCATCTCACTCATGATGCTTTGTTCATGTGTTAATGTCCGAGGAGTGTGTCCCTTGCCTGGCTGTGATACTGTTAGGCCTGACGACCTTGGCGTGGTGTTCCCCCAAACTTTTTTACTTCATTCCTCTGTTTTCTCAATTTACTTTCTTGGCATTAGGACTCTGTGCACTTTATCAGTGGTAAAGTACTTATTATGCTCTCATCCTAGATCATTGTAAAATTGTCCTACACCTGATTGGCACACTTAACTTACTTGTTGTTCCTAGTATATTCCATTACATATACCCATGTCCGGTAAATTAAATGCTACTAGTTGGCCTACAGCACTCATTGTGCTACCTACGAAAGTTGCACTTTAAAACATGTCTCAGACTTGCTTTAAACTGCAATTTCTACCTGCCAAAATTAACCTTTTGCCTGACCTAAACCTTCCTTATTATTACATGTCATTTGCTCCAAAGGTAGGCCCCCAAGGCTCATAGATCAGGGTGCATTGTATTTAAAAAGAAGGACATTTTAATTTATGTTTTACATGTCCTGGAAGTGAAACACTCCTCCTAAGTCATTTTTCACTGTTGTAAAGCCTATCTCTCCCACTGACTAACACTGGGCTACATTATTACATTTAACCAATGCTACCATACTGTTTACACTCAAATGAATAGTAATTTGAAAATCTCTTTAATTGCGAAATCTGATTTAGAAATGCTGAAAGTGCCACTTTTAGACATGTTACTTTTTGTTTCCTAACCATTTGTGCATCTCTGCCAGCCTCCTGAGTCAAATGACTGTGCATACCTCTGCTGTTGGGTGTTGTGTATTGCTTTCAGACAGTAGCACAAAGGCGGCTTATGTGTGGCCAGGATGACTGGGAGGAACTGTACCCAGTCCCACTTACATTTCAAAGAGCTTTGCCATATGCACACAGTGGAATCCAACACCAGGCTTGCCCTGTCTTTTTTCATCCCAGACTTCTTGGAGCCTTGAGAGGGGAAGGGAAGAACTTTCTAGAATCAGTTGTGCACAGGGTGCTCCCCCTACACAACGGTTGGCACCAGGTAAAAATATTGGCCCTGCAGAGACACTCATTAGAACACTGTTGTAGACATTACAGAAGGACTTCCCTGCTGCCAGAGGACTGCCTTGCTGTCTGAGAAAACTGAACCTGCTTACCTTCATCCCAGGCTAACCTGAATAAATCCAAAGGTGAGTTGGCTGACCTCCTGTTTGAGCTAAAGGGACAGAACAAGCTCCAGTGGCCTCTCTGTACTTGCTCAGCTGACATGCTGCATTTGACCTACCTGGACCTGCAACATGATATGTATGATCTCTGCTGGCCTCTGCTTGAGTGAGTTCCTGAGCCCCAAGAGGTGCCCCCAGGTCCTGGACCCTTGGTTAGCATCAGTCTGAGCTTCTCTCAAGACGAAAAGGTGAAATCCTGAATTTTGGGCTATTTGTGACTGCAAACAGGCCCCTTCATGCTGTTACTCTGCCCCCTGCGATGACTGAAAACTCAAAGCTATGGTGAAGACCTGCTCTTCACGCTTCAGCGATCGCCAGCGATGACCGGGAATGTGCGATCTGCACTTCAAGCTACAGCAAGGGCAGCCCATGGTGATCATCAATCTGAAACTCCAGCAGTGATCATCTGTGACGTCCAATTGGCTCTTATCACCACACCACGACAGTCTGCGCCACACACTTGCTCATCATGCTACAGTGACGACCATCTGCGACACACTGTCTGCTTCTCACGTCCACCTGTACCACAACTGGAATTCTTCACGCCGTACTTAAAGAAGATAACTCTTTCAGCCAGACTACCTTGGTCCCTGTGTCCGACCTGCTCTCTATTGCAGTTGGGATTAATGTGTGACTTTCCCCTGGTCTAGCATGACCAGATGACCGCAAGAGGTGCTTTGTGCTTTTAGACACTATATTAACCTCAAAATGTTAATTTTAACATCACTGGTTACACTGATTGGATTAGCGTCCCTGAAGAGAATTGTGGTTGTTTGTTTGTGTGGACTTTAACCCCCCTCAACCAATAACCCAATATTTTACACATACCATAATCAGCATTGATACCTTCCTTGCATCTCATCTTCCCAATAACCAATCTGAAGCGTAGCAAATTATGTTGCATTTCTTCTAATATTATTAAAGCTGCAATAACCCATATAACCTTCATCTTCCTTCAGGGGGCTGCTTACAGGAGGAAAATTTCAAGGCCTAAGCTCCCTGTGCAGCAGACATTTCTTTATAGATTTAGAACAGTAATCCAACCACTGCGGGATCCTTGACTGAATCTGGAAAATATTCCTCTTTTCTGTTGTCAGTGCAGTTTCATGCTTTCTTAGAAGTCTTCCAGAAGGCTAGTTTCATGCTACAGTAGATGATCCACAGTTCAGGAGAGGCCCAGAAATGCCTTTGAATTCATCTCATTACTTTACTCTGTGTTGTTTTCCCTTCTTCGAAAAATGAGCTATCCCGCTATTAGGAATTCTCTCTCGCCTCAGGTGGGATTTAATTTATGCAAAAAATCTGCGCTTTACTAATGTTAATTCTGGGACTTCTTCGAATAATGTGATTGTGTCGTCTCTGAAAGCGATCAGTCCTTGCTTGCATGTTGCAGCTAATATCCTTTCTTCGTCTTTAAAATAATGTACTCTTGCAATCATGTCTGGGGCCAAGTTCTTTCTCAGTTGAAAGACTAAGGAGGATGTTCACAAGGACGTAACTCTGATTTATCCCCACCTTACAGCATCAAAAGCGGAGATAGATTTAACACCCCTTTCACAAGCTGGTGCAAACTGCGGTGGACAATACCAACTAACCCTAATGAGATGCAGAGTTGGCAAAAACCCACGAAAAAACCACAACACCACTTTCACAGCGAAATGCCAGATCTGCGAAGCGAACTAAAAACAGCCGATAAGCCGCAGTAGCAGCAGGGAATTAACACCTGGCTCTTGCTGGTGCTAAGCAGGATGACTACCCACAGCATGAAAGGTGTCCCAACCAAGAGCCACACCTGAAGACCCGCAGATGCCATGGAGACAACGCACATGCAGCACCGATACCCATGAGGGCCACAACATCCTTCGCCACCACCCCCATACCCCCTCCTGACTTCCCCCAGGACATACACATACTGTGCACAGCACAAGAGCCACAAAAAGCGCATGATGATGCACATTGCCAAAATAAATATCCCACATGTGTGGCCAGAGGAATGAGAAATAGTCACACAGCACTGGAGTAACAACCATAAACTTTATTGAGACGTAACACAAAACGACAATGAGCAACACTCCTGTCAGGGCCGTCAAGGGCAACCTTGAAGTCACAGCCTGGAAAACAAAGCACAAAATCAGGACGTGTGCCGTGCGCACATCAAAGGAGCGAGCCACAGAGAAACAGAGAAGGAAAGTGAGCCAGAGAGAGAAAGAGATGGAAGGAAAGAAAAGGAAGGGAAGGGAGAGAGAGAGAGAGGTAAGGGAGAGAGAGTGAGAGAGAGAGGGAAAGAAAGGAAAGGAAGGGAGAGAGAGGTAAGGGAGAGAGAATGAAAGAGAGGGAAGGAAAGCAAGGGAGAGATAGAGAGAGAGAGAGGTAAGGAAGAGAGAGAGAGAGAGAGGGAAGGAAAGGAATTGAGAGATAGACATAACCTACCCTGGGCACAGAGACCACACTGCTCACCTGCTTCTGCCGTGTGTCCACCAGTAGGCACACCACATGCCTGTGCAAACTCCAGGCCAGGGCCCACCACCATGGCATAGTCCACATCATGCAGGTCCGCCCCGCGTCCCAGCAGGTCCCACACATGATGCTGAGTCCTGATTCATCAATGGCGGTGACCACATCAGGGCACACATCATCATCGCAGGCTGCAGACCCGCTCAGGTAGTCCGGTGCCTCTAACCCTGTGCAACCCAAATCAGCGCCACGTGGTGGTGGCCTGTGATGGCCACAAGGCTTCGGGTGCCACCAACCCTGTGCAACCCAAGTCAGCACCACGTGGTGGTGGCCTGTGATGGCCACAAGGTTTCGGGTGCCACCAACCCTGTGCAACCCAAGTCAGCGCCACGCGGTGGTAGGCCCATGACGCCCCCAAGGCCTCGGGTGCCACCAACCCTGCACGCAAAATCTCATGGGCCTTTTATGATTGAACACCGTGGAGCGTCCATCATCTAGTCACCACCGGCAGAGGGGAATGTGACTTTATCGACCCCTTATATTTGCATGGCCAGATGGCCTGTGATGCCTGTGCCGGATGGGTGTGGTGTGTGTGCAAACCTGCCCTCAGGGAGTGGCCGTGACATGCTGACAACTAGACCAGTGACCTGCACAACACCAGTGTGAACGCCTGAAACATGTAGCTATGTGGGCCCCCCCTCGGAGCGTAAGCGGAGTGGTCTGGCCTGGCGTACGCTGGGCCAGGGCAATACTTGCAACTATGACTCGGGGGCTCTGGGCGTGGTTCAGTCCATGTCTGGACCAGGAAGTAACTAATGCGTGTGTCCCTGTTGCTGTGTCAACGGCATACAGTTGAAAATAGGCAATGTAGCACACTGGGATTGGCATCTCACTAGATGGGCATCATTGATGTGAGGGGTATCACTGTCCCTACATTTATCCACACATACCTACATGGATGATGAAAGACATGACACAGCAGTGCGTTACTGGATGTTTATTGCACATCCAGAGGAGTTCTGCAGCTGGAGAGGTGCCAGGCCATGCCAGGCACCAATATGGGCCCGTGGAGGGGCAGCCAGAGTCCATCCGGGGATGACAAGCACTGCATAAGAGGAAGGGTAAAGTCCGCAGTCTGGTCGCCGAGTCATTGGTCATGAAACAGGATATGGCAGTCCATGTCGTGGTCCAAGGTGAGTGCAGTGGAGTGCATCGGGGGCCAGTGGAAGGTCATGGGGCCATGTGCGGCACCAAGCAGAAACAGGCCAGGTGGCAGACATGAATGCTAGTGCCTCCTTCTTACAACAATCCCAGCCACGTCTTCGGATGTGTACTCTGCCCCGCCAAAGAGTATTGCAGTACCGGCTGCGGCACTGTGTGCCCTGACACACCAGGTGCCAGAGTGGATACGCCTGCCGCACTGTGAGGCACTGACACACCAGGGGGCGGAGATGTGCAAAGGGGGCATCAGCATTGATCAGCGCCACAACTTGTGGCAGCAATGCCATGATGAGGATCTGCAGGGCATGGTTGATCCCAGCTACATCTCGCTGATGTGCAGCGGTGGCTGCCATCCTTTCCGCCTCCATCCGCACCATGTCCTCCATGAGCCTCTGCATGTGTGCCAGCTCACGGCTGGAATCGCTGGAGCCAGTCTGAGCGGACAGATGTTCTTCTCTCCGCGTCATGACTCCAGCGATGTCATTCAGGGATCATTGGAGACCATGGAGCGGGCGTGGGTGTCCGTTAGCAACTGGAGCTGGTCCCTCATGGGACCTAGGCACCCATGGATGGCGTCCAGTTTGATAGCCATGAGGCTGAACCCCACCCTCACCTGCTCAGCTATCTCCCTCTGGCCCTCCAGTGCACGGCATTGGAAGGCCATAGATGTTCATGGGGTCTTGGGAGACTGCCGAGGCTGTGGGTGCCTCCTGCTGGGTGGTTTGGGTAGTGGGTGGGGTCTCCTTGATGCAGCTGGGTGTTGATGCTGGGGTTGTCCTCCTCGTCCTCAGTGAAGAGTGGCTAGGACTGCTGTGCAGGAGGTGTTGACGGTGCCCCTGCAATGTGAAGGGGAGATGGTGTATGTGGCCACATGGAACATGTTAACATACATACAGCATGGCAATGTACATTGTGACAGTGTGTAGATCAGGGCCATGACCCAGAGTCATTGTGGGTGTGCACTGTGCTGTGCCTGATTGTGCATGTGTGCCATTGTGGGCCTCTCCACCCGTCCCCCCAGTACCTGGTGGTCACTCACCCTGTTGCGGTTGTGTTGTGTTGTGTCCTGTCGAGCAGTGTCCGTTTCCCCGACTCCAGCCACAGTCTCCACACTGATGACTGTCGACACCAACTCCTCCATGTCATCCAGCATGAGCTGTGGCGCTGGGCTTCCACCTCCAGTCTGCATTGCTGCCTTCTGGTTGGCTACGAGTTTCTCCTTGGTCTTCCGCTTGATGTCAATCCATCGGCTCTTGGCCTCGTCCATTGACCCCTTGTGCTCCCTGCTGGCATTCATCTTGTCCACGATGCCCCGCCATATTCCATTTTTGACAAACAGTTGTTGATGGTGTTCCATCACCTCCGTGATCATGATCCTGTTTTCCTGTGGACTAAACTTCGTCTTCCTCTTTTTCTTGTCCTTGCTATTCCCTGTCTCCGAGGCCCCAGGCTGGTCGTCCGGGGTGCTTGTGGGGTTGCACTCGTCCTCTGCACCTGCTCCGGCTGCCTCCATGGTGCTTGGTTGTTGGCCAGCTTGTGTTTGTGTGTTTTTTCTACTTTTGTAGTGATTTTTCCCACCTGCCATGTGTGCATTGCAGTAAGAGAAAGACAAGGGAACCCTACTCACGACGGAACCAAGGTCACATTACACGACTGTGAATACCTGTTGCTATATGTATGAAATTATTCATCATAGTATAATTTTCAATACAATCATTGAACAACCGAATCAGTATATCTGTGTTTCTTTCTCTCTGACATCGCATATAAACCCTGCCTATATATGCGATTTACGCCTTGTCTTTCAAATTATTATTAAGTATCTATTCCACAGGAACCACTGTTTTTCTTAAAATACTTATGTGTGCATTGCAGGCCTGGCGCTGCTTATCGCTGATTTCCTCATCGTGCTTTGAACCATTGCATGTTTTTTCGAGTTGAGGTTTGTGTTTTTGTTTTTATCTCAGTGGAGGTGGTTGTATCGGGGACATTGGCCACGGTTTCGGCGGACTAACGCATGGTACCGCGGTGTTGTGAATTCCATGTTAACACAGGGTTATTTTCCCGCGATGGGCTGCGATGTGTAAAGTTGCGTTAGCATTTTTTGGTGATATTTACCACACCATACCCCTAAAAAACTATAGGTGCGATCCAGATGGAAAATGTTCGCTGCAGCAGTCTTGAAACAGGTATTTAAATGAAGCTTGTGTGTATGCTCTTTGGTCTGCCTACATACGGATATTGTTCTGTCTGGAATTATTTTTAATGTCATCAATCTTAACGAGCAGTCCAACCTGAATACCTATTCATCTCAATCAGGTGAGTCTTCTGCCAAAATATTTTGCTATGTGCTCCAGCTGTGTTTCCACTTTATGGAGGAAAAGATCCAGCTCCGACAAAACTTTTCATTTTATTTAGTAATCAAAAAAAATACAGATCTGGCTGAGTGTAGTGTGACATCACAATACATTATTTTGTTGAAAGTAACACAAAGGCGGTACTAGAATCATTTATCGTAGTAGAGATTCAACAGGTAAAAGAGACTGCAGTCGAGTAGCAAAATATATATATTCAGCATATCTAGGGTCTAAAGCATGGTCTCTTGTGCGTACAAGCTTGTTGTTCAATAGATATCAGTTGTTGGTTACAGAAAGGTTACAGAGCAGTTGAGTTCTCACCCTCCGCTTCCCCTGTTTCCTTTACCACTAAATGTTTTTGGGTTGGGCACCAAAAACCTTTAGGTCAACTCTGGGGGGGAGTAGTTAACTATATATGTCAGACTGTATGTTGCAATACATCATATCTGTATTCCAGCCCTTCATAGTCGATATTGGGCCCCTAGCCCAGCGCATCGCAAAACAACGCTTAGCAAGCAATAACCTCACCCCAACACGTTTTCTAACACCTTTATAAACCTCTGTATCACATCCCAGTAGAACAAGCAACAGGGCAGATTGAAGGGGAAAACCTGTGATAGCACCCAATGCATTGAAAATCTTTTTTCAGTACTCTTGGATCTCCAGGCAGTACCATGCGGTATGTATGAAACCAGCTTCTTGCTCATGACAATGTTGAGATTCCACTTTGTAAGGGAGTCTGTGGTGATAAAGTTACTCTGGTGTATAATACACTCTATTAATGTATTTAAATAGAATTATGCTGAAAGCACCGCATGCCGCAATGCCAAAAATGCAAGTTGTGCATTTCAATGCAAAACGTGACAGGCACTGCGCGGTACCTGCCACGTTGTACATTGAAATTCAGGGGGGTACCATAGGTACACCCCATGTGCAACCCCCATCCCCCAGAATCCCTGGAGGCCCGCTACTGGCCCCCAATGTTGAAGACTGCGTGCCTTTCCGTGGCGGCGTTGCCGCCACAGAAAGGCGAAAACCCGCATGTATCTTAATATGGATGGCGATGCCTACCAGACACCACCACCATATTAATAGTTTTTCCGCCCGGTCGACTCATCGACCTGGCGGAAAACCTGCAGACAGTCTTTCCGTCCGCCGGGATCCCCCTGCTATAGTAATATGGCGGGGGAATTTGAATGCGGGCGGGAGGAAATGGTGGGCAGATCGCCACCGCCATGCGGGCGTTGGCGATCCGCCTGACATACTAATGGGCCCCTAATAATCCATAATCCATATTTGTAAGTGAGAACATATCACCCCAGTTTCAAGGAGCTTGGGGCTGTCGGGAAAATTAAGTGAGCTATTGCCCAGAGTCACATTAAGGTGAGCTGAGCTGCAGTGGACGCCAGGGATCAAATCGTGAGCCCTGCCATCTGGAGTCAGCGGCTCCGGCCGCTGCGCCACAACTCTCACTCAATGCATATAATAGGGGTGACAATGGGCATCCCTGTAAAGTCCCCACTGTGATCATAATTGGGGAGGTGACAATATTGCCTAAATGAATCCTGGCCAAAGGGGCTTTATGTAGCATCATAACCAAGCTCAGGAACACTTTGCCCACTGTAGTTCGTCGAAGCACTACCCTCATGAATGTCCACTCTACAGTGTCATACGCCTTTTTGGCATCTAAAAGACTGCTGCAGCTCTAACATCTGGCTCTACCTGTTGAAGAACACCAACAACCATTCTAAGGTCATATGTTATACTATGATCTGGGACGAATCCCGCCTGTTCCGGTTGAACCACCAGCAGCACTATTGAAGCCAGTCGGTTTGCCAAGACCTTGGCGAATAACTTGATGTCGACATTCAAATGTTTTGTAAAGCATAACATATCTTCCTTTTATATTAAGTAACATAATAAAACTAAAAGCAACATGACCAGAAGAGACTAGACTATGACTAGGTGGACAGAACCACAATATGAAACAAAAACGTCTAAGAACGGCAAATACGCAAAAGTATGTTCACAAATGGGAAAATGTGATGTGGTGAAAGCCATAAATATGGAAAAAGATCAGGCATAGTGTTTCATCCCCAGTGGAGGTATTTAATTACGAGTATGTCCAATTTGTTGTGGACTAAACAACCCTTGTAAAATGACTTTGCTTGGTCTTCCATATAACCTTAGCCTGTAAACTCATCGTCAAAGGTGAAAGATCTAGCTGTGTCAGGACACCCCACTTGTGGGATGGGAGCCACTACAACTTTGTTGCAACAGCTGTCTCCCTCCACACAGACTGTAGACTCAGTCAACCGGACCAAACTTGAATTCCCCCTTCCTGCAGACATGAGGTAACCTGATTCTGATTCGGACACCACTTGAACCCCTTTTCTTTTTACACAATGTAGAGCATAATACCTACGTTGGAATTTTGTTTATTTTTCATGGAGTCTGCTTCTCACAGCTTTCTCCTTACTCACTTTACATCCAGGTCCATTAGTGCTTCGGTTCAACTGGTGTAAATGCCTTTTGACCCCTCAGTGCCTCCAAGGGGATAACTAATTTAGTCATGTCAGACGTAGATTGCTATGACCAAAGCATTTCCTATACTGTTTTTATCAAAATGGATGAAATTGCAGATGTCCTAACTGACACATCACCAATGAGTCTATTTGCCCTCTCAATCAAACCATTCTCTGGGGGATAGTAATGACGTGTTCTCTTATGTATCAATCGTGTTTCCTTCAAGAATCACACCATCCCATCAGATGTAAATTGCATCTCAAAATCCGTGACTAGAGTTTAAGGCAAACCACCCTGAAAAAAGGCACTTCTAATAAATTCTACAACACGTCTCATATCAGGTTGCTTGACAATCCTCATTACCAATATTAAGTCAAGCACAACAGAATTTGAGAGGATAAAAGTTCTTTATTCTAGGCAACCCACAGAGCGGAGCAGCGACTCCTGCTAGTCTGTCCCAAATGACTCCAAACTCAAACAGCATGAACATTCTAATGCTTGCTGGCACACTTTGGAACAGGCTTAAAATGGCACAACACAGCTGCGTGAAAGTGTGATGACACTGACACAATAGAAAGCTTATGCACAACAGAGCAGGACTGAGCTGGTTATGATAATAAGCCATTGGGCAAGGCCATGGGACTGATCTGTTTGTTATGAAAGTTGCAACAAAGGCAGTAGGTCTGACTTATTTATTGTAAAAGCATATTTTAATGACAATAGGCATTTCATGAGGAAATACCATTACACCATGTTAAAGCTTGTAAACAGGTATTTTGTTACAAGGGATCTGATCATAGTAGGTAATGATTTTGAAATTGACAAAACTTCTTGTTAGAAGATTTTTGCTTTGAGAATTCATGTTATGGAAATTTAGGAAGGGGTGTGTATTGTTTTGCCAATCTATAATGAAACGTTACAGCGAAGGCAGGAGGCCTTACTTATTTATTGTAAAAAGCATGAACTCAAGCCAATAATCTATTAAAGGTGGCTTGTTGTGTATTAATGACTGAAGGAAGGTATTTTACTACAGGGAATCTGGCAAATTACTGTACAAGGACATTATTTTGATATTTGTCATCCTCTGTGACAAACCCTGGGGAAGGGTTGCACTCTGACAAATCCCTATTAAAACATTGGAATGTGGAGCACTCCATTGAAATGCAATGGAGTTCTCCGTGCTCCTACAGGCCGGTAAAAGCTTACAGAGCACTATTCCAATGCTGCTTTTGTTCACACCTGTTGCTGTTGGGATTTAAACCCATTCGGGCTCCGAGAGGCCTTTGTTTTATTTGTTAGAGCATTCTGCCCTCTAGTGGCAGAATGTCCTAATAGCCTTATAACCCTTCGTAGCTGGGCTACACCAGCTATTAAAGTCCAGCTCCCTTTTTATAGGCCCTGGCCTTCGGCTCAGGCCTTTAAAGATGGAGCAGGCCTTTAATGGCCGTATAGCCCAGTGCGGCGGGCTATAAGGCTATATTTTGCCCCTTTAGGAAGGGATGTATATTGTTTTCCCAACTGCAGTTTTGTACATATTTTTAATGTTATGACTACTGAGAGCGGAGCTTTGACTCTGCCCGTAGTCCATTGAGTACAGATTTTTATTTGGAAGAAGTTGCGTGCTTCTAGGAAATCTAATGCTCAATACATCAGGACTGAGTTGGCTATTAAGACAAGATATTCATCAAGGCTAATAGCCTGAATTGCCTATTATGAAAAGTTGCATTAAAAAGGAGTAGGCCTGACTTATTTACTGCGAAAATCATATTTTAAAATCAATAGGCCTTCAAGGATGGATAGTCATTACACTTTGTTAATGCTTTTAGACTAACCCTGGGCGGCCAACTACACTACGCTCGCGAAGTTTGCGTAGTTTGTGCTACTTCGCGCTACGTGAATTGCACGTAGGATAGTGCAAAATCGCGCAGCTGCTCGCAGTCCTTAACATCAAGTTGGCGACCGCAAGCGAGCAAAATGACATCCCGGCGAGGCTTTTTCCTCGTTCGCGATCAGCAACATCAAGTTGGCGATCACGAACAAGGAAAATCTCACAGCGAGATTCTCAACGCGGGGAGGTCAGGTTTTTCATTGCGAGTGGTTGCGTATGCTTGCGACTACTCGCAATGAGAAACTACCAGTCCGCATTGAGAAAGCTGCCGCTCGAGTAAAAATCTACTCGAGCGGCAGAAAATGACAGCTCGCACTGTGCGAGATGCCGTTTTCAATGATTGCACAGTGCGGACAAGCAGCCGGCACTGTACAATCATCGTGAACAGCGCACTACGCAGTTCGCGTAGCGCTACGCGTATCTTGCATAGTGCGAAGTGCACTTTGCGTAGCTGCACGTAGCACAACTACGCGAACTACCCCCAGGATTACTTTAGATAAACAATTTGCTATATGGAATGTCGCAGGTTACTTTATTAAGCAAGGATTCTGTGTTGTTTACTTCCTTTGACCAACCTTGGGGACAGAATATTTTCTCAGTCATAGTTTTTGCTAAATCCTCTTGGGAGGGCCTGGCAGGTGTTGTTGTCTGCCAAATCTTTTAATAATGAAAACATAAAAAACTATACTTGCACACATAAATGGTCCGTGGGGCAACTGTCTTCTGTCTATTTGAGAGTCATTCATATTTTTCTTTTCCCCATGATAGCTTACTGCCTGGGGCAAGAGGTAAGCCCACTTCTGCCGTTGGCTCTGTTTCCTTGCAGCCCTGTCAAGTGTCAAGTACCGCCTATGACAATAATGCATTTTAATGCACTTTACCGCATATCAGTAAGCAGGGATATATATCATGGATTTAACACATTTTAAGCATGAGCATTTTAGACAGTTATTGCTCATGCTCTATGTGAGAAATTGGATTGTTGGTTGACTGGGGTTGACTGGGATGTGAGTCCTGGTCAAGCAACAGCCACATTCCCTGGCAGAATGAACCACAAAAAGTCACTAAATTAATGCTTAATGCTGTGTAGCTTAGCACAAAAAGTAGCCCGGCTTAACTTAGGGAATGTAAATTATTTATGCAGCACTCAAACATTAATGAAGTAAAAACACAACAACAGAAAAATCCCACACCTCTTTAGAAAGATTGAGTAGATTTTAATAAATGATTTGACACTAAAACTCCCAAAATCCAATCAGTAAAACCAAAGTTATCAGTTGTCAAAGTTTTTAATGAAAACTAGCACCTAAAAGATCAATGCGCCAACCACAGACATCTAGCCCCGCGAGCCACGGTGGAAGTAAAAAAATATGGCAGACTGCGATGGAGCAGGGGTTGTATAGTGGATTGGGCCCGGTCAACGCTTAACTTCGGACTTAGAAGAATTTTCAAGAAAAATTACCTCAGTAGGTAAAATTCAGCAGGGCAAGTCTGTAGGCCTTGCCCAGCTGAGGCCGAGGAGGGAGTGCATCGGAGAACCACTAGATGAAGTCCAGATGAAGATTTCTACTTGCGGACGTAGTCAAAGTCAAATCAAGCTGTATTCGGTGCATAAAAAATGACCATAAAAGCATACTATAATATAAAAACAATACATCATTCACTAATACATTTATGTACATTTTCCCAAAAATTATTCACAAAAGGCATTTATACCCAAATGTTTTTACATTAAAAAACTACAGTTTAACAGAATGTGATCTATTTGATTTCATAATTCAAGTTTTCCAGATAAGCAAGATCCTTTGTTCGTTTAATGGCCATCAATATAAAACGAATAAGTTAATACATTTTCCAAATTGCGAATTTGATTAAAAGCATCTTTGAAAGAATACAGACTATTAACAATAAAAAGTGGTCGTAAAATAGATATTCTAACGTCTCTGTAAAAATTACAAAAAAGTAGGAAATGAAAAGATCTACCATCACACGGGCACTTTGGTAAATTAGAGCTCCACTTACCTATCTTTGGGAATGCAACCTGGAAGTGGAGCGTATTGTTAATGTTAATGTAATGGGGAATTTGTATAGTGCATAGCTACTCCAAGGAGTGTCCCGGCACTGGGGAGAACAAAAGGGCCCCATGTGAGAAGAGAAATGAAAAAGGGCTGCTTTAAAAATCTGCATTTATTGATCGAACAGCCAGGTCTTTAATTGGTGCCTAATCTAGTTAAATAAAATCTATGTTGTGTATTAGTGATAAAAATAAGATACAGCTGAATACCTAATAATAAAGGTCCTTCAAGGTAGGAGCCTATACACGATTTAGTACTCAAAACAACATCCCTCGATGAAGCCCTGAGGTTAAGGAGCGTCTTTTTTAGATCCCTTTTACAAAAAATTTCAATATTCTCAGACGTCTTAAGATTCAATTAAAAGACCACGAATATTGTTTAGCCATGTTATTTTCTTACAATGATCCAAGGTGAGGCAGTCCAAAATTCTGTCCCTCGTAAAATGTGTTTCCTCCCTGGACCAAAATCGATGCCACAAAGTTAAGGCCGCTATACTAATCAGATCAATTACGTACGGTGTATCTGTCTCCCTATGGACTATGAAAGTGGCTGTAGAATTTGGTACCAATAACAACCTTCATAAAAAATTATTTTCCAGAGTTAGTAGTGGGGAGGAATCTCCCATAACCCACAAGGCTCCTATGTAACAAACCCCAGTGATACACTTAGACCCATATAGTTTTAAAATTTCCTGTACTGGTTTATTACCAATTTTGTGTGAAAATCTAAAAATAGCCTCGACGGATCTCACAAATTTTAATTTACATAAATTAATGTGTGAACTCCATATACCTTTACTATTAAAAAGTATCCCCAGATAAGAAAATGTAAAAGTCCTCTTTATGGATACTCCATCAATATAGTGTGTTCTACTCCTAGTTTTATTTTTCCCGTGCGTCATGACTAGGGTTTTACTCAAGTTAATTTTCAGGTGTTTTTCAGTCATGAAGGTTGTAAAATTATCCATCAGAAGTTGCAGGCCATTTGTTGTCCTAGAAATTAGGACAGCATCGTTGGCATATAATAAAACTGGGGTAACACGCTTACCAACTTCAGGAGCATCAGCTCTCAGCAACTTCAGGAGCATCAGCTCTCAGACTCTCTAATAAAGAGTCAACACCGTTTATATAAAGTGAGAATAAAAGGGGGACAAGGGAACAACCATGTCTAATCCCACAAGTAATTCTAAAGTGGTTTGTGTATTTACCAATCTCGCGGTAACGTATCTTTTTAGGTTAAGTGAGCGTATATTCGCGATAATAAGCTAATAATATCCTGGGGGAGCATCTGCCATAATTTAGAATTATTTACTAAATCAAACGCAATAGATAAATCAACAAAACAAAGATGGAGGGAGACTTCACTGGCGAGGGTGTATTTCCCTATAGGCAGCTCAAGGTTAACACACTGCTCAATAGTTCCAATACCCCTTCTAAAATCATACTGGGCTACGGACAAAATATTTTTTTCCTTTACCCAGTGTTCCAATCTGGCCAGCATCATTCTGCCCATTACTTTAATTGTTGAGTCGAGAAGGGTTATTGGACGGTAGCAGCTCGCGCTGCCTCTATCACCCCTTTTTTAAAAATGTGGACAATCACACTCTCAGCCCAAGTTGCAGGTATCACACCATTGATGGTTGCGTTAAAAATTATATAGGATAGGTACCCAAAACTCAATATTATACTTAAAAACATCAATTGGGACCCTATCCGGGCCTGTAGCCTTCCCGCTGGCACTGTTCTTAAGGGTGGTTTTGATCTCATCATGGGAAATTATTTCTAATTTAATATAATAATGTTGCTATTCTCAACTACATTATTAGTCTGCTTTCTGGAATTAAAAATGGCTTTAAAATAAGTTTGCCAATCGTCGGGCATCACTAATGTATCGGTTTCTGGCTATCAGCCGTCTTCAGCCAGGATAGCTTGACTCCAGTGGGGTGGAGAACATGGGACTCACGTCTGAGCATACCCATCCCACTCGGGGTGACAAATGCAAAAACAACAATTGATGGAGAGAATGCAGAACAATGTCATACATTCACCCCAGTACAGAGATCTGGGCCTAAATCCATCCAGCACAGCGCCCCCATGCTCATGACGAGCTCAGCTCGTCATGAGCCACGGTTATCGTGTGCATGACATGCCGTGCTTCCTTTGAACGCCCAGCACAGCAGGGGAATTAGCCCCACGTGTAGGCGTTCTAACAGTCATGACAAGCTCAACTCGTCATGAGCACACAAGAACTGTGGCTCATGACGAGCTGAGCTCGACATGAGCGTGGGAGGGGTTAACGCTTCCTTTAAACCCCTTTAAACCCCTAATAAGTCTAGAGAACTGCTGATTAAACCATCTTAGGCAATATTTCCTGTTTATCCTAGTCTTACGTTTCAGGTGAGCTGTTTAAGAAGGCCTTAACAATGTCATTACTACTAGAAGAGTTATCTAGACATGTTTTAGATTTTTGAGAAGTTGAAACCTCCAGTGGGATAAGGCAGGTGATTGTATCTGAAGATGATTCCAGGAGCCCAGATTCCCCTTTTGTGGAGGACCGCTGGACAGGATTTTCTGCAGTGCAGAAGAACGTAGTGGGAGCAGCTGCAAAAGTCAGGCAGACCGGCGATGCAACTCGGGCGGGTCGACGAGCAGGTTGGTTCCAGTCTTTCCTCAGTTCTCAAAGCTGTTTGTAGCCAAAAAACTTCTAAGGACCAAGTTTTGGATTTTAGCTTTCTGGGCATCTTTGGCATCAAACCCAAGTGCTCTGGACTAGTGGAACACCACTTGTGGGTTCAGGACTCACATAGGATGGGTCCTGGTGCAGGTTCAAGATCGGGGAATCCTTATGCCTCTCTGGCTATGCAGAGGATGTCAGCAAACCAGCCCTTGGAGTAACTCTGGTAGTCTTGTGATCAAAGTCAGGCTGCAGGCACAGAGAGGCTAAGGGGAGGAAAATGCGAGATTTCTAAAAGTGCCATTTTCAAAATTATACTTTAAAACCTGACTTTACCATTAAAGAGGATTTTCCGTTACAATTACATAGATACCAAACAAGAAATGCTTCCCTGGTCCCAATGCAATTTTAGCACTTATTAAATGTAATAAGGCAACCCAATGTTTTCCTATGGGGCAGGTAGGCTTCACAGTAGTGAAAAATGAATGTAGACATTTTTCATTACCCAGACATGTAAAACCTAAAAGTACACGTGTAACCTTTTATTTGCAATGCACCCTGTCCTATGGCATTGCGCTCTGACACCTATGTCACAGCTCTACGGAGTCTATCTGGAGCCAAAAGAGTTCTGTTCTAAAATATTGCAAAACACTACATCTCACCCTCTCTTAAATGAAAAATATAATTTTTTCCCCAATAACCATATATATATATATATATATATATATATTTTCTCTCCTCCAGTGCCGGTATGCGCACGTTGGGCTGTCGTGGCGCGGTCCTGGATAGGCCACCGACTGGCCTTCGATATGTACACCAAATACCTCCAAAATTCTGAAGTAAACCAGGACACACGGAGTTCGTTGCAAAATTTAATGGCAGAGTGAAAAAGTGCGACACGTTTCGCCGATAAGGCTTGCTCACGCTCGTCTAACAAACAATGACGGCCATTTTTAAAGTGCTGAAAACACACCCCCAGTGTAAACATATCTTCACCAAGGTATTGCAGGGCTGCCATATTGTACTAATGTTGATAACACTGATTACTGTCCCACATGATGTATACAAATGCATAGTATAATACTGGGGCTGAAAATGTGAGTTATTACATTTTGCACAACAATTACCCGCATGAGCGCGACAATAACACTGCGTACAATTTCATTTTGAATGTTGTCATGTAGAACACCAAATCAATTCGTGAGGCGTTAAGCATAATTGAACAAATGCATATAAAATTAAATGCAAGTATATTAGACATACATATCTCGTCTAAGTTCTGACATGAAAATTGCGATCACGTGATACCTTTCAGCACGTAATCTAAGCGTTCATTGGATGCTGTAATGCTGACACATGCAATGCCCCATTTGATTGGATCCCGTTGCTGGGAAACGAGATATCAACAATCCACTGGTTGTACCCGTGTGACCAACTGAACAAAGCCCAAGTGGGCATGTGCTGTCGGTAAACATCACAAAAATGTTATGCCTGCACAAAGTACTCGCCCGAGTGGGCTATTGCCAAAGTAAATTAACAAACCAAAATATGAAAATAAATGAAACTAGTGCCGCCCCAGTGGGCTATAATAAGTCTCTGTTCCTTCAAAAGTTGGTTGAGTTTTTGTTCAGAAAAACTCCCAGCCCAAGTGGGCATGTATAACATACTTCCAAATTGTGTCCCATTGGAAACAGTGTTCAGGTTCAAATAAATTTATTGTATCCAGCAGTACCCCACAAGACCTGTGAAAAAAATGTATCTATAAAATTAAACTGTTAACATTTAAAATGATTAAAATACAGACAGCATATTTAATGATATCAATTAGGATATTCGTACTTATTCTTCATACAAATGGACGGCCAATTCCTCACTGGTATTCAACCCCATAGGAGTTAGACATTGAAAGTCAATTATGTACTTGGACTCAAGTTTCCTCATAGAGAGTTCATAATTGCCACCTCGTACACCTAGATCCACACAATCAATAACCACCATACGTAGTTTTGTTTCATCCTGCATGTGATAATCAAAGAAGTGTCTTGCGACCGGATACTGTTTGTTATAATTCCGTATCGCTCGCAGATGTTCTAACACCCTCTTTTTAGCCTCATGTTTTGTGCTGCCCACATACCATTTGTTACACGGGCAAATTAACACATACACATTGTATGGGGTATTGCAAGATAGTCTCTTTTTGATGGTAAATTCTCTGGATGTACCTGGTATCAATAAAGTTTTACAATCTCTACTGAATTTGCATGCCTTGCATTTCTTGCAGCATGCAAACCCGGTATTGGTGGCATGATCAGATAAATTCTTGTCAGTTACGTAGTTGTGGCTAAGCTCATCCCGTAAGGATCTGCCTTTCCTAAACGTAATCTGAGGATTTTCTCCTAGCTATTTTTTGAGATGTTCATCAGTATTTAAAACATGCCAATGTTTCTTGAATACCTGTCTCACATCCTGAGATTGCCCCGAAAAAGTTGTAATGAATCTAATAGTTTCAGATTGTGTCTGGGGTGGTTTGGGAGCTAGCAATTCATCCCTTGTTTTGCTGTTGCTGCGTTCTATAGCCTTGGCAATGACTCTATTGCATATCCTCTCTGCCTAAACCTCTGGCACATCACAACTTCCTCTTTCTTGTACCCCTCTTGTGTACTACAATTGGGCCTGGCGCGCAGTAACTCCCCATAGGGGATGCTGTACACAAGATTTTTGGGATGGCAGCTCGAAGCTTTGAGAAGGCTATTTCCTGAAGTGCTCTTCCTGAAAAGTTTGGTGGTCAAGATGTTGTTGACCACTTCCACTTTCACATCCAGGAATTCCATCTTCGTCCTACTGATATGTTCAGTAAAAGTCAGATTCAACTTATTAATGTTGAGATTGTCTATGAACTGTTTAGCCAATTTCTCATCGCCATTCCAAATGAAAAAAATATCGTCAATGTATCGCAGCCACAGGGACACATTGTTGAATTCCACCATCTCTTGGACAACCTGCTCCTCCCACCAGCCCATGAATAAATTTGCGTAGCTGGGGGCGAAGCAGGTTCCCATGGCCGTGCCCTGTGACTGACGATACATGACGTCATTGAAATAAAAAGAATTGTTGGTTAGACAGAAGTCTATCATGGATAGAAGCATTTGAGAATGCAGCAACAAAGAGATTGATCTAGTGTTCAAGTAATGCTTGACTGCCTTAAGTCCATATTCGTGTTGGATACTAGTGTAAAGGCTGCTGACATCTAAAGTGACCAATGTAAAATTGTTCTCCCAATGGATGCCATTGATAATGCTCAAAAATTGGGTGGTATCTTTCACGTATGATGGTAATGCTACCACAAAAGTTCTTAAATAATGATCGATGTACTTCGACGTATGTTCCAAAAAAGAACCTATGGAGGACACGATCGGACGACCCGGTGGGTTGTCTTGATCTTTGTGGAGTTTAGGGAGGAGGTATAATATTGGAACTTTCGGGTGGGCACAATATAGATAATGATATTCTTCTATCTCTATCAATCCTTTATCTCTCCACTCCAAAAGCAGATCCCTGAAATTACCCATAGATCTTAAAACATCATCCCTGTCACATCTGCAGTAACATGTTGTATCCTGTAGTTGTCTTAGACCTTCCTGGATATATTTGTGCTTATCCAAAACCACAACATTACCCCCCTTATCGGATTGTCTTATTACAATCTCTTTGTCCGCTCTAAGGGATTCAATGGCCATTAGTTGTGCGTGTGACAAGTTCTTATTACTCTGGGGTATTTTCTTGTATCTAAGTTTTACAAGATCTTTTAGTACTCCTCGTTCGAACACATCAATAGCATCACATTGAACTGCTGGTAAGAACACACTCTTAGGTTTAAATTTGGACCCTGGGTTATTATCTAAGTCCAAACCCCAACTTTCCCAATCCGGTTCCTCTCTCATATTTACATCATCACCATGAATTTCCTCTAGTAAAAAAATGTCCTCTACATCAAGGTTACTCAATGTATTACTGGCCAATACAGCAGGTCTATCCTTGACTTTGGTGCAGAACCACTTTTTCAATTTAAGCTTCCTAGCAAACAAAAACAAGTCTATACGAGTCTGGGCAAAGTTCATATTTTGTGATGGGCAGAAGGAAAGGCCAAGTTCCAAGATCTCTTTCTCACCTTCCGTAAGCACAAGGCGTGAGAGGTTCACCACCGTCCTATTCATTTCGTGTTCTTGCTCCTTGTCGCCATTCCCATTGGAGCTTCTGTGGCGTTTAATCCTCCTCTTTTTTGCTTTCTTGTTCCTCCTGTTCCTCCTCTGCTTCCACGTCCTCTTTGATTCCCCTTCTCCCCCTGAAAGGTGTCTGTCCGGTTCTGACTCATCATCTGAAATTGGGCAAAAAAATTCACCCTTTTACTCGTGGCTGCAGCGGGCTCTTGGGTAATGCCTGAGTTGGAGGCGTCCGATAGATTACCATCTGATACATCGCTTTCCACTACCTCCACAGTTGGTCCTGACTTCTGTTGACAAGTTAGTGCCATCCCTGTACTTTTGTCGAATAAATGGTCATACTTCTTCTGAAAAGTTAAGGTACATCCTGACTGGTAATCTTTGAAATCCCTTATAAATTTCCGTTGTTTCTTGGCCGTGATCTCTTCTTCTAATTTCTCCATTCTCCCATTAAGCTTCTTCAGATGTTCTTCCAATGCTTCTTTTGTCATCAGAGGTTCAATCTCCGCTAAGAGGTTCTCTATATCTTTAAGAAGCTTGGCACGGTCCTTGAGGGCGTACTTGACCAAGATTTTCATCATTATCATCGAACAGGATGAAGTGTTGTCAGACCATTCATTTATCATGTCCGGGTCCGGATCTTCATAAGTGGGGATGGTGAAGATCCTAAGACCCCTTGGGACTCGTTTGACTTCGATGTATCTGGATAGGGACTCCGCCTCCCACCACTTAGATAGTTCTTTTTTGTATAATTTTTCTAACGAGCTCAATTTCGTTTGCAAAGTTATTTCCTGACCAATGCTGGTAGGGGTCAGAGTTGGCTCTGTACTTGTGCCGGCCATATTGAAGAATAATGTATCTGCTGTCTGTTTCCGACGAGAGTCCAATTCACCTGCCATGATGGTATAGATTAAGCAAACACACTCCGTGCGTGTCCGGAAGCTTATGGTCACCTGTCAGCTTCCACACGTTCGCCTACTTTCGTGTAGTAACGTTGGTAGGCAGAGAACCCGTACCATGCACGCCTACGTGAGAGTTTCAAGATGTTCCCATGCAGCGTTACAGCATCCAATGAACGCTTAGATTACGTGCTGAAAGGTAACACGTGATCGCAATTTTCATGTCAGAACTTAGACGAGATATGTATGTCTAATATACTTGCATTTAATTTTATATGCATTTGTTCAATTATGCTTAACGCCTCACGAATTGATTTGGTGTTCTACTTGACAACATTCAAAATGAAATTGTACGCAGTGTTATTGTCGCGCTCATGCGGGTAATTGTTGTGCAACATGTAATAACTCACATTTTCAGCCCCAGTATTATACTATGCATTTGTATACATCATGTGGGACAGTAATCAGTGTTATCAACATTAGTACAATATGGCAGCCCTGCAATACCTTGGTGAAGATATGTTTACACTGGGGGTGTGTTTTCAACACTTTAAAAATGGCCGTCATTGTTTGTTAGACAAGCGTGAGCAAGCTTTATCGGCGAAACGCGTCGCACTTTTTCACTCTGCCATTAAATTTTGCAACGAACTCCGTGTGTCCTGGTTTACTTCAGAATTTTGGAGGCATTTGGTGTACATATCGAAGGCCAGTCGGTGGCCTATCCAGGACCGCGCCACGACAGCCCAACGTGCGCATACCTGCACTGGAGGAGAGAAACTACATATGAGGTGCACGGGCTGACCTTTTGTGTAACAACGCCGTTTGGATCCAGCTGTGAAAACGACAGTGTGGGGGATTCTCCTAAAACTGCATCACGAGCGCAACGTGTATGCACAGACGGTGAAGTGTCTATAATTGCAACGTAGGGAAAGCGGAGGACCGGGAAAGGCGTGCCGGCGGGGAGCAACAGGGTGGGAACATCTTGAAACTCTCACGTAGGTGTGCATGGTACGGGTTCTCTGCCTACCAACGTTACTACACGAAAGTAGGCGAGCGTGTGGAAGCTGACAGGTGACCATAAGCTTCCGGACACGCACGGAGTGTGTTTGCTTAATCTATACCATCATGGCAGGTGAATTGGACTCTCGTCGGAAACAGACAGCAGATAAATTATTCTTCAATATGGCCGGCACAAGTACAGAGCCAACTCTGACCCCTACTAGCATTGGTCAGGAAATAACTTTGCAAATGAAATTGAGCTCGTTAGAAAAATTATACAAAAAAGAACTATCTGAGTGGTGGGAGGCGGAGTCCCTATCCAGATACATCGAAGTCAAACGAGTCCCAAGGGGTCTTAGGATCTTCACCATCCCCACTTATGAAGATCCGGACCGGGACATGATAAATGAATGGTCTGACAACACTTCATCCTGTTCGATGATAATGATGAAAATCTTGGTCAAGTACGCCCTCAAGGACCGTGCCAAGCTTCTTAAAGATATAGAGAACCTCTTAGCGGAGATTGAACCTCTGATGACAAAAGAAGCATTGGAAGAACATCTGAAAAAGCTTAATGGGAGAATGGAGAAATTAGAAGAAGAGATCACTGCCAAGAAACAACGGAAATTTATAAGGGATTTCAAAGATTACCAGTCAGGACGTACCTTAACTTTTCAGAAGAAGTATGACCATTTATTCGACAAAAGTACAGGGATGGCACTAACTTGTCAACAGAAGTCAGGACCAACTGTGGAGGTAGTGGAAAGCGATGTATCAGATGGTAATCTATCGGACGCCTCCAACTCAGGCATTACCCAAGAGCCCGCTGCAACCACGAGTAAAAGGGTGAATTCTTTAGCCCAATTTCAGATGATGAGTCAGAACCGGACAGACACCTTTCAGGGGGAAAAGGGGAATCAAAGAGGACGAGGACGTGGAAGCAGAGGAGGAACAGGAGGAACAAGAAAGCAAAAAAGAGGAGGATTAAACGCCACAGAAGCTCCAATGGGAATGGCGACAAGGAGCAAGAACACGAAATGAATAGAACCTCTCACGCCATGTGCTTACGGAAGGTGAGAAAGAGATCTTGGCACTTGGCCTTTCCTTCTGCCCATCACAAAATATGAACTTTGCCCAGACTCATATAGACTTGTTTTTGTTTGCTAGGAAGCTTAAATTGAAAAAGTGGTTCTGCACCAAAGTCAAGGATAAACCTGCTGTATTGGCCAGTAATACATTGAGTAACCTTGATGTAGAGGACATTTTTTTACTAGAGGAAATTCATGGTGATGATGAAAATATGAGATAGGAACCGGATTGGGAAAGTTGGGGTTTGGACTTAGATAATAACCCAGGGTCCAAATTTAAACCTAAGAGTGTGTTCTTACCAGCAGTTCAATGTGATGCTAATGATGTGTTCGAACGAGGAGTACTAAAAGATCTTATAAAACTTAGATACAAGAAAATACCCCAGAGTAATAAGAACTTGTCACAGGCACAACTAATGGCCATTGAATCCCTTAGAGCGGACAAAGAGATTGTAATAAGACAATCCGATAAAGGGGGTAATGTTGTGGTTTTGGATAAGCACAAATATATCCAGGAAGGTCTAAGACAACTACAGGATACAACATGTTACTGCAGATGTGACAGGGATGATGTTTTAAGATCTATGGGTAATTTCAGGGATCTGCTTTTGGAGTGGAGAGATAAAGGATTGATAGAGATAGAAGAATATCATTATCTATATTGTGCCCACCCGAAAGTTCCAATATTATACCTCCTCCCTAAACTCCACAAAGATCAAGACAACCCACCGGGTCGTCCGATCGTGTCCTCCATAGGTTCTTTTTTGGAACATACGTCGAAGTACATCGATCATTATTTAAGAACTTTTGTGGTAGCATTACCATCATACGTGAAAGATACCACCCAATTTTTGAGCATTATCAATGGCATCCATTGGGAGAACAATTTTACATTGGTCACTTTAGATGTCAGCAGCCTTTACACTAGTATCCAACACGAATATGGACTTAAGGCAGTCAAGCATTACTTGAACACTAGATCAATCTCTTTGTTGCTGCATTCTCAAATGCTTCTATCCATGATAGACTTCTGTCTAACCAACAATTTTTTTTATTTCAATGACGTCATGCATCGTCAGTCACAGGGCACGGCCATGGGAACCTGCTTCGCCCCCAGCTATGCGAATTTATTCATGGGCTGGTGGGAGGAGGAGGTTGTCCAAGAGATGGCGGAATTCAACAATGTGTCCCTGTGGCTGCGATACATTGACGATATTTTTTTCATTTGGAATGGCGATGAGAAATCGGCTAAACAGTTCACAGACAATCTCAACATTAATACGTTGAATCTGACTTTTACTGAACATATCAGTAGGACGAAGATGGAATTCCTGGATGTGGAAGTGGAAGTGGTCAACAACATCTTGACCACCAAACTTTTCTGGAAGAGCATATCGGGAAATAGCCTTCTCAAAGCTTCGAGCTGCCATCCCAAAAATCTTGTGTACAGCATCCCCTATGGGGAGTTACTGCGCGCCAGGCGCAATTGTAGCACACAAGAGGGGTACAAGAAAGAGGAAGTTGTGATGTGCCAGAGGTTTAGGCAGAGAGGATATGGCAATAGAGTCATTGCCAAGGCTATAAAACGCAGCAACAGCAAAACAAGGGATGAATTGCTAGCTCCCAAACCACCCCAGACACAATCTGAAACTATTAGATTCATTACAACTTTTTCGGGGCAATCTCAGGATGTGAGACAGGTATTCAAGAAACATTGGCATGTTTTAAATACTGATGAACATCTCAAAAAATACCTAGGAGAAAATCCTCAGATTACGTTTAGGAAAGGCAGATCCTTACGGGATGAGCTTAGCCACAACTATGTAACTGACAAGAATTTATCTGATCATGCCACCAATACCGGGTTTGCATGCTGCAAGAAATGCAAGGCATGCAAATTCAGTAGATATTGTAAAACTTTATTGATACCAGGTACATCCAGAGAATTTACCATCAAAAAGAGACTATCTTGCAATACCCCATACAGTGTGTATGTGTTAATTTGCCCGTGTAACAAATGGTATGTGGGCAGCACAAAACATGAGGCTAAAAAGAGGGTGTTAGAACATCTGCGAGCGATACGGAATTATAACAAACAGTATCCGGTCGCAAGACACTTCTTTGATTATCACATGCAGGATGAAACAAAACTACGTATGGTGGTTATTGATTGTGTGGATCTAGGTGTACGAGGTGGCAATTATGAACTCTCTATGAGGAAACTTGAGTCCAAGTACATAATTGACTTTCAATGTCTAACTCCTATGGGGTTGAATACCAGTGAGGAATTGGCCGTCCATTTGTATGAAGAATAAGTACGAATATCCTAATTGATATCATTAAATATGCTGTCTGTATTTTAATCATTTTAAATGTTAACAGTTTAATTTTATAGATACATTTTTTTCACAGGTCTTGTGAGGTACTGCTGGATACAATGAATTTATTTGAACCTGAACACTGTTTCCAATGGGACACAATTTGGAAGTATGTTATACATGCCCACTTGGGCTGGGACTTTTTCTGAACAAAAACTCAACCAACTTTTGAAGGAACAGAGACTTATTATAGCCCACTGGGGCGGCACTAGTTTAACTTATATTCATATTTTGGTTTGTTAATTTACTTTGGCAATAGCCCACTCGGGCGAGTACTTTGTGCAGGCATAACATTTTTGTGATGTTTACCGACAGGACATGCCCACTTGGGCTTTGTTCAGTTGGTCACACGGGTACAACCAGTGGATTGTTGATATCTCGTTTCCCAGCAATGGGATCCAATCAAATGGGGCATTGCATGTGTCAGCGTTACAGCATCCAATGAACGCTTAGATTACGTGCTGAAAGGTAACACTTGATCGCAATTTTCATGTCAGAACTTAGACGAGATATGTATGTCTAATATACTTGCATTTAATTTTATATGCATTTGTTCAATTATGCTTAACGCCTCACAAATTGATTTGGTGTTCTACATGACAACATTCAAAATGAAATTGTACGCAGTGTTATTGTCGTGCTCATGCGGGTAATTGTTGTGCAACATGTAATAACTCACATTTTCAGCCCCAGTATTATACTATGCATTTGTATACATCATGTGGGACAGTAATCAGTGTTATCAACATTAGTACAATATGGCAGCCCTGCAATACCTTGGTGAAGATATGTTTACACTGGGGGTGTGTTTTCAGCACTTTAAAAATGGCCGTCATTGTTTGTTAGACGAGCGTGAGCAAGCCTTATCGGCGAAACGCGTCGCACTTTTTCACTCTGCCATTAAATTTTGCAACGAACTCCGTGTGACCTGGTTTACTTCAGAATTTTGGAGGTATTTGGTGTACATATATATATATATATATATACATACATATATATATATATATATATATATATATATATATATATATATATATATATATATATATATATATACATACATGACAGCTCCCGTGTTGCTAGAACACACCACACTCGCAGGGGTTATTTCAAAGGCGTTTATTAACAGCAGCGTGCTTGATAGCTATCAGGTCCATGAAAAGCCTCAAGAGAATTCAAAAGGCTGAGGGTTCGTCTTAGTGCTTTATTTCTGCTTTCCGACGCGTTTCAAAGGTCCATGCCTTCTTCCTCAGGGATAGATGAACTTGGCTGTTGGCCGCAGCTGTAAGTCCACTTTTAATGAGATGACACGCCCCCCAATGGGCAGTGCTATTGCCGCAGTGTCTTGTGGAACTTGCATGCTGTCTTGCGTGATGCGTTCCTCCTTCAGGTCCTGTGCCGCTGGTAGTTAACCCCATCTGAGCACCCCCTCGCCTACCACTGACCATCCAGGTTGTTGAAGACAGGAGCGGTGTATATCCGGCATCCAGTGAATCTGAATGATTCCCTTTACGGCTCCAAACTCCGGCTGGTGCAGTGGCGGTGCTGAGCATATGCAGTTTTGCTGCGAGGCTCCAGTTTCCACCAAAATGCTCCTTGCACTCTTCATGGCGGGTGCGGAAAGAACGGTGGTGGATCCGTTCCTTACATGACAGCTCCCGTGTTGCTAGAACACACCACACTCGCAGGGGTATTTCAAAGGCGTTTATTAACAGCAGCGTGCTTGATAGCTATCAGGTCCATGAAAAGCCTCAAGAGAATTCAAAAGGCTGAGGGTTCGTCTTAGTGCTTTATTTCTGCTTTCCGACGCGTTTCAAAGGTCCATGCCTTCTTCCTCAGGGATAGACGAACTTGGCTGTTGGCCGCAGCTGTAAGTCCACTTTTAATGAGATGACACGTCCCCCAATGGGCAGTGCTATTGCCGCAGTGTCTTGTGGAACTTGCATGCTGTCTTGCGTGATGCGTTCCTCCTTCAGGTCCTGTGCCGCTGGTAGTTAACCCCATCTGAGCACCCCCTCGCCTACCACTGACCATCCAGGTTGTTGAAGACAGGAGCGGTGTATATCCGGCATCCAGTGAATCTGAATGATTCCCTTTACGGCTCCAAACTCCGGCTGGTGCAGTGGCGGTGCTGAGCATATGCAGTTTTGCTGCGAGGCTCCAGTTTCCACCAAAATGCTCCTTGCACTCTTCATGGCGGGTGCGGAAAGAACGGTGGTGAATCCGTTCCTTACATGACAGCTCCTGTGTTGCTAGAACACACCACATATACATATATATATATATTTACTGAAAAAATCATAGGTTTCAGGCACGTTATAGTTAGAACTTAGCATTTAAACTCTAGAAATTCACTGAAAAATCCATAGGTTACAGGGACATTATAGTTAGTTGGACATTTCACTCGTACAAAACCAGAGGAATTCCGCCATTATAGTTAGTTCATGCTAACTATAACTCGCGCCTCCGCAATGAACTGCTGATGACGTCACATATTACATTATTCATGACATGGTCAGTGACATCACGGATGACATCACTGATGACATCTCAATTAACATTACTGATAACATCCATGTGAAAATATGATGCACCTTCTCACACCTAAATATAACCTTTGATACACCCACGCTTCCCCAAGGACCGCCTCCTCCATCGGGCTTCATTTATAAGTTGTGGTGGGAATGGCAGCCCCCCCGCAGCCCTGAGGACCCCCCCTACCCCCCCGGGGCTCTTTAGTATAAAAACAAATGTGTGGGGAGGGCACGAACCCACCACACGGCCCGGGCACAACCACCTCCTCGGGGCACTGTATATTTAAATTTGGGGATCCGTTACAGACCCCCGGGCCCCGGGACCACCACCTCCCAGGGACTGCGCACTGGTAGGGAAGGGGACCGCGCAGCCCCCCTTTTGGAGCCCTTGATGGCCCTGGGGACCGCCACCCCACAATGCCAGCTCCTGCAGTGTCCCGGGTTGCCCACCCCCGGGACACTGCTGTTTGCTATGACAGCAGTACAAAAGGGGGTGGTGACAGGGCAGGAGCTGTGTGGTTCCTGCCCTGTCATAGCAAACACTGGTTTGAATTTTGTAAGCGAGAGCAGGTCTTCTAGTCTCGCTTACAAAATCCAAACCACATTGCTTTTCCACAAGAGGAGCTACATGTTAGCAGCTCCCCGTGTTGAAAAGCAATGCCAGCTCCAGCAGGAGGTGGGGAGCCAGCGGGAATGTGGGGGCATTGGGGCTCCCCCCATGGTCCCCAACAGAAGGGGCCGGCCCCGGTGGATGGGGTCCCTGGGGATTGAAGTGGCCCAGGAGGCGGGCCTTGCAGCTCCCCTTCATCAATTAGTCAAATGTCTTTTTTTAAATGAGGCACAGCCCCAGGGGATGGGGTCCCGAGGCCACTAAAGGCCTAAGGAGGGGGGCCACGCAGCCCCCTCCTCATATATTTTTTTTTAAATGTGGTCATGCCTCAGGTGATGGGGTCCCTGTGCCAAAATTGGCCTCGGGAGGAGGGCAGCAAGGCCCCCCTCCTGTTTTTTTAAATTAAAAAATATAGCAGGCCCTGGGGGCTAGGGTCCACAGGGCCCCAATTAAGGTCCAAGAATGGGGGAAACATAGTCCCCCTTGTAAAAAAAATAAAAAAGCCAGCATTGCGACGGAGGCCCTGCCCCTAACGGCAGCACTCAGCAAACACGGCCCATAGCCCACCAGATAGCTCCAAAATGCACCAAGGAGCTGTGTTGCAGAGAGGTGTTTAGGGGCCACGCCCATTTTTACACCTCTCTGAAACGTAGCTCGGTGGCGCTTACTGGAGTTACCTGGTGGGCTAGTTTGCCCGCAGGGACCCTCAGGACTCAAGGAGAATTAATCCCCCAACTTAAAACGTGCCACTGGGTGTGCTTGCACAGTGGTTCAGGTCCTGATATGACAAATGTGCAAACCCACCCAGTGGCACGTTTTAAGTTGGGGGATTAAGTACTCTTGAATCCTGAGGGTTCCTGGGGTCCAACTAGCCCACCAGATACCTCCAGGAAGAGCCACAGAGCTGCATTGCAGATAGGTGTAAAACGGGGCATGGTCTTGGACCACCTCTCTGCAACGCAGCTCTGTGGCGCTTACTTAAGGTAACTGGTGGACCCTCAGGATTCAAGGGGAATCAATCCCCCAATTTAAAACACACCAGGGGGTGCGTTTACACAGTGGTGAAGGGAGGGGGCTGGCATGTGTGTACTTATCCAATCACTCTGCCAAAACCCAAGAACTTATAAATTCACCATGCACTCTCCTTGCAGTACTCTAATCATCCAGTTACTACCCATGTACTCATGCAATGGCCCAGGCACTAACACATGCACTGCTACAATCCCCTGAGCACTACTGTTGCAGTTCAGCCATCTCCTTGTCACTACCCATGCACTCCTCCAATCACCCAGCCAGTTCCATGTCCTTATCTAATCACTGAGACAAAACACAGGTACTTATGAATTCACCATGTGCTCTCCTTACAGTACTCTAATCATCCAGTCACTACCCAGGTACTTATGCAATGATCCAGGCAATAACATATGCACTGCTATAATCCCCTGAGCACTACTGATGCAGTCCTGACTTCTCCTTGTCACTACCCATGCACTGTTCCAATCACCCAGCAAGTTCCATCTCCTTATCTAATCACTCCGCCAAGACCCAAACACATATAAATTCACCATGCACTCTCCTTGCAGTACTCTAATCATCCAGTCACTACCCATGTACTGATGCAATGACCCAGGCAATAACACATGCACTGCTACAATCCCCTGAGCACTAATGCTGCAGTCCAGCCATTTCCTTGTCACTACCCATGCACTCCTCCAATCACCCAGGCAGTTCAATGACCTTGTCTAATCACTGCGCCAAAACACAGGCACTTATAAATGTACCATGCACTCTCCTTGCAGTACTCTAATCATCCAGTCACTACCCATGCACTCATGCAATGACCCAGGTACTAACACATGCACTGCTACAATCCCCTGAGCACTCCTGATGCAGTCCAGCCATCTCCTTGTCACTACCCATGCACTCCTCCAATCACAAAGCCAGTTCCATGTCCTTATCTAATCACTGCACCAAAACACAAAACTTATAAATTCACCATGCACTCTCCTTGCAGTACTCTAATCATCCATTCAGTACCCATGTACTTATGCAATGGCCCAGGCACTAACACATGCACTGTTACAATCCCCAGAGCACCACTAATGCAGTCCAGCCATCTCTTTGTCACTACCCATGCACTACTCCAATCACCCAGCCAGTCCCATGTCCTTATCCAATCACTACACCAAAACACTAGCACTTATAAATTCACCATGCACTCTCCTTCCAGTACTGTAATTATCCAGTCACTACCCATGCAATCATGCAATGTCCCAGGCACTAACACATGCACTGCTACAATCCCCTGAGCACTACTGATGCAGTCCAGCCATCTCCTTGTCATTACCCATGCAATCCTCCAATCGCCCAGCCAGCACCATGTACTTATCCAATCACTCCCCTAAAACCCAAGCTCTAATAAATTTGCCATACACTCTCCTTGCAGTACTCTAATCATCCAGTCACTACCCATGTACTCATGAAATGGCCCAAGCACTAACACATGCACTGCTGCAATCCCCTGAGCACTACTCATGCAGTCCAGCCATCTCCTTGTCACTACCCATGCACTCCTCCAATCACCCAGCCAGTCCATGTCCTTATCTAATCAATGCGCCAAAACGCAAGCACTTATAAATTCACCATGAACTCTCCTGGCAGTACTCTAATCATCCAGTCACTACCCATGTACTCATGCAATGACCCCGGCACTAACACCTGCACTGCTACAATTACCTGAGCACTACTCATGCAGACCAACCATCTCCTTGTCAATACCCATGCACTCCTCCAATCACCTATCCAGCATCATGTACTTATCCAATCTCTCTACCAAAGCCCAAGCACTTATAAATTTACCATGCACACTCCTTGCAGTACTCTATTCATCCAGTGGCTCTAGGCCTGGTTAGTTAGAGTCAGTTACCTCCAGTACCCGTTAGCAAAAAGTTGCAGGCACAGGAGGGCTTTCTGCTCTTCCTTTGGTTCTTTCTGCACATAGCTTTCTTCTTCCTGCACTTTTCTTTGCTTTCTGGACTTCTGTTGCCGCTTTCTGCATTTGTCTTGCTTCTTTCTGTGCTTTCTACCTCTTTCTTCACATGTCCAACCTTTGTAGGCATAGTTAGAAATTAGCATTAAAAAAAACTTTTGAAATTCACTGAAAAAACCATAGCTTTCATGGACGTTATAGTTAGAAATTAGCATTTAAAAAAACCTTACAAATTCACTCAAAAAAACACTGGTTTCAGGGACGTTATAGTTATTTGGACATTTCACTCATACAAAACCAGAGAAATCCGAGTGTTATAGTTAGTTCAGCTAACTATAACTAGCGCCCCCGCAATGCACTGCTGATGACATCACATATCACATCATTCATGACATGGCCAGTGACATCATAGATGACATCACTGATGACATGTCAAATGACATCACTGATGACATCACTGATGATATCATCCATGTGATAATCAGATGTACCTCCTCATACCCTAATAAAACCTTTGATACACCCACTCTAAAATACAGACTACCATTTACGAAACCATAGATACACCAATACCAGTTAGTACATACCCACTCACTAATTCCTAGGTCTACACACACATTCACTCATTCACCCATACAGTCACTCATACATGCAGTCAACCATCAATACGGCATTACCATATGCACTCACACATCTATACAGACACTCACACACCTCCACTCATTCGTAAAGATACCCACACACCTAGTCAGTCATGCAAAGAATCAGTCACACTCCCATTTACTCACCTATACAATTATACACACATCACCTCACATATTCAAACATATACTAACACATACTTACACTCTTATACAATAACTAATACAAGCAAACACTAATCCATACAGCCACTCTTACAATCACTCTCACATATAGTCATTCATACACACCAACACTCACATATACTGCCTTTCACACATGCAGTTACTCACACATGTACCACTGAGGCATCCATTCACTCACCAACTCACTGATACACACACTCACCCACCCATACAGCCCTTCACAGATACACTCTTGAACCCATACACCCAGTGAATCATCCACTCACACACACAGACTCAGAGTCACACCCCCCACCCACCCACACAGACACTCAGGTACCCATACAGACAACCAATCAATAACCCTTATACATCCTCATTTAGCTACTCACCAACACATGCAACCGCTTACACACCAACTTACAAATTAAACAGTCACTAACCCATGCATTCAGTAAGACACATTTAATCACTAACTTATACAGTCTGTCACGCACCTACTTAATCATCCATCTAGACACCTATATATCAACTCATTCTTTAATACACCTTGGCATATATATAAAACTGTATAGAAACACCCAGTCAATGGATGGTGTCATCAGTGATGTCATCAGTGATGTCATTTGAGATATCATCAGTGATATCATCAGTGATGTCACTGACCATGTCATGAATGATGTAAACTGTGACGTCGTTAGGAGTGCATTGCGGGGGCGCGAGTTATAGTTAGCTGAACTAACTATAACGGTTGAATTTCTCTGGTTTTGTACGAGTGAAATGTCCAACTAACTATAACATTCCTGATACCTGTGTCAGTGTTTTTTTCAGTGAATTTATATATATATATCTATATATATATCTATATATTACCTACTGGCGGTCACCGGTAGGTAGTTATAGTTAGGATTATTTTCAATGCAAAATCTCAACATTCTATTGTGAATAACTTTGGCGCCGGCTGAGGAATCTGTCTGTAAATTTCTTCAAATTTGCCTTGTGGCGCCCCGGTCCTTCCCTGAAAGCGGGGGCCGAGATAAAAGGAGGGTCCCAAAACGTGTTTTTCCCATGTTAATTTCCGTAGGGCGGTCGACCTCACTTTTAGCTCGAACGGCTGAATGGATTTATACAAAACTTGGCAAAATTGTAGGGACTGGTAGCCCGATGTGCCTTTGCTATGTCTCAAGATATGTGCTCCAGTGGATTTTGAGTAATTTATGTTCAAAAAAATATATATATCTATAAGCGCGCCCCGGTACGATCACCGGGGCGCTAACCAGCGCGCTACGCGAGTTCGCGCGCGCAAAGCTGATTGGCTCTCGGGTGTCTGTAAACATTCCAAACAGTCCGGAGTGGCCGCCATCGTGTGTCTCGGTAGGATCGAGACACAAGAGGTGGCAAAAACAAAGGAGAAAATTAGCAAAAGGGGGCAGGGTAGACCCCCCCTGACCCCCTAGGTTTGATGTGGGGGCTATAAAAGGGTTCAGCGGGACCAAAAAAAAAAAAATATTTTTTTCGATTTGTGCCGGGGAGCGCCCGGTACGTGCACCGGGTAACGGACCGGGGAGCGTACCATGGAGAAAAAAGAATGACATTTTAAAAAAAAAATGTTTTTTTTTTAAATTAGAGGTAGTTCTAAAAAGAACTGTTTTTTTTCTTCTTTTTGTTGTTTTATATATATATCTTTTTGTGAACATTTTTTACTTTTTTTGCCTTTTCTGAACAGTTTTATATTTTTTTTGTATTTTTTATAGGGAGAAACAAAAAACAGGGATTTGTAAACCGCTCAACTGGAGCAAAAAAAAAACAGGAAAACATTAAGGCTTCGTTGTGCATTTGTGGTTATCACCAGCAAGCATGATGAGTGTAATGCTCTGCTCACCATAAGTAATTAATTTCCCACAATGTACACAAACAATTTTGTATCCCCCAAAATTTGGTGGTATACTTGAAATCAACTGACTTGCTTCTGGACCCGATGGAGTGGGTTCTTTGGTTGTTGAGGTTGTGCCAGATGATTGGGGTAGGTTTTTGCAGAGTTCTCTCACCTCGGCTGCTGAATAGTTAATAGGGTGCAAACGCTGCATATGCCGAATCATTGTATGATTCCCAAAGGAATATTTTTTGGTAGGGTTCCCCCTGGATGGCACAGCACCACAGATGAGACAGGTCACCTTTGCAGCGTTTACTTTTTTGAAACCAGTTGGGATTTTATAAAACTCCCATATGAAGTGCTCCCTAGGTTTGTATGGTGGAGTATTTTCAGGCAGGAACTGCCTTGTCCCTTCCTCATCTTCCACCTTAACTGGTGTGAAACCTATGGTTTTTTCAGTGAATTTCATAGGTTTTTTAATTGCTAATTCCTAACTATATATAGGGCCTCAAACCTATGTTTTTTTCAGTGAATTTCAAAGGTTTTTTAATAGCAGTATATTTATATAATACTATTTTGTTTATGTATTTTGTTCATGGTTTTTTAATTTTTTTATTTTTTTGCCCTGGAGCGCTCCCGGTGCACGTACCGGTGGGCGCACCGGTAGGCGCAGTATTCGGCGCGCCCCGGTGCGCGTACCGGTGCACGTCCCGTTAGCGCATCAAAAAAAATAATAATAAAGGAGTGAGCATAAGGAAAGGGGACAGAGAGAGTGATGTTAAGAGAAAGAGAGCTAGAGGGAGGAACACAGAGGGGCTGTGTAATAGATAGTAAGACAGAGAAAAGGAAGCGAAAGAAGACAAGGGAGAGGAAGAAGACTAAAGCAGAGGTACTGGGAGAATGTGAGTGGGTGTTGAAAGTAAAGGGAAGGAGAGTAAAGGATGGGGAATGAGGGGTAGTGACGGAACTGGAGTAAAGGAACAGCGGTGAGGGAGGGTAAGAAAAGAGCAGTGAGTGTAAGTAAAGAGGGGTGAAAGAGGGTGGGTAAAAGTGAATAAGGGTAAGACAGGGGGAGTGACAGGGAGAAAAGACAGAGAGAGTAAAGGAAGGAGTGACAGAAAGGGATTGAGTGAAGCAGAAAAGAAAGGTAAGTGAGGGAGTGTGGGTGAGTTATAGGTAGTGAGCATGATGAAAGAGTAGTGACAGAGTGAAAGGACAGAGACAGTGAGGGTAACAGAGACGGAGTAAGAGAATGGGAGTGAGGAACTGTGAGGACAGAGGGACTGAAAAAAGAAGTGAGAGGAGTGGAGTAAGTGAGTAAGGGAAAGGGAATGAGTGAGGGAGTGAACGAAGCGAACACAGGGTAAGGGAAGTAAAGCAGGGGGACTGAAAGAAGTTAAATGTGGTAGGAAAATAAGGAAAAGAGAAGTAAACATGGAGGATAAGAATAAGTGAGGGAAGCAGAGTAAGGAAACAGGGGTGAGGTATATTGAGAGTAAAGTAGTGAGGTTAAAGCAAAGGGTGATGACAAACTACATTTTTTAGTCACACTTACCATATAATTAATGTAAACTTAATTACATGTTTTTACTACACTTTGTATCTGTGAAAGAGAGAAGAAAAAATAAGTTATAATTAGTAAAATATATATTTTAAAATAGAAGAGACAGGTCAAGAGATTAAAAATCATAAAAGTGTACTAAGAAATTAAGTAAGAGTAAAGGACACAGAAAGGGAAATAAAGTAATGTAGAAGGACAAAAAGAGGGAAAAAGAAATAGAAGGAGAGCAAATTACTAAGAGTAAGGCAGATAAATTCAGTGACAGAGAAGAAGAGAAGAAGAGAGAAATGAACTGAAGGTAAGTAAGATACTAAAAGAATGGGAGTTAGCAAAACTAAATCAGGAAAGAGGAGTAAGTAAAAGGGGAATGAGTGAGAGGGAAAGGAGTCTGATTGAGGATCCATTTACAAGAATGAGGAATGGAAGATGACTGAGAGTGAGTGAAGGGGAGTCACAGAGTGAAGGGATGAAGGGAGTGAGGATAATATAGAAGGATTGAGAGAAAAGGAGTGAGGAAGTAAGTAGACAGAGGGACTAAGGGAAGGACTGAGTGAAGTGGAGTACAATGAGTGAGGAAAGGAAAATGAGTAAGGGAGCAAAAGAAGGAAAGAGAGGGGAAGAGGACTAAAGCAGTGGTACTGAGAGAATGTGATTCCGTGATGAAAGTAAAGAGAAGGACACTGAAAAATAGGAAATGAGGGGTAGTAATGGAACCGGAGTAAAAGAACTGGGGCGAAGAATGATGAGAGAGGAGCAGTGAAGTTGTTGTAAGAGAAATGATAGAAGGTAGATAAACACAAGTGAGCATAACACAAGGAGAGTGAGGGACTGAGGACATAGAGGTAGTGAATGAAAAAAGAGGACAAAAGAAAGGACCAAAGAAAGATAAGTGAGGGAGAATGGGTGAGTTATAGTGACAGAGTGCGACAAAAGAGGTGAGTGAGTAAAGAGGAATTACTAAAAGAGCAAAAGAGGAAAATACGGAAAAGGGATGTAAAGCAGAGAGACTGAAAGCTGAAAAGTGGTGCAAAGGAGAGAGGGAATGCAGACAGTTGAAATGGGATTGAGGGGTTGTGAAAGAAGTGGAGTAAAGGAACGGGGATGAAACAGAGTGAGAGAAAGGCAGTGTGAGTAAGTAAAGAGAGCTGAAAGAGGGTGGAAAAAGGAAAGTGAGTGTGAGACAATGGGAATACAATGTAAATTACACAATACAAACTATAGAATAACTTGTACAACATGTTAGATAGTTTATTTTTGCTGTTATCAGAATATATTGAATTTCACTAAAAACAGTGAGTTCAAACTATTCATCATATGACAGCGGGGAAAAAAAAAAACAATCTAAAAGATTGTGTTTAAAAAAAACCATATAAACTTACAAATCACATATGTACACTAATCTTTGATTCACTTACTTTTCCTTGAGGCCAAATAGTAGATTGTGAAGGTCCTTTTCGTAGGAAAATACTCTGCTGTTCTCTAAAACTTCCATTTCATCGACTTTCTATAAAAAAAGCTCCAAGAACATCTGAAATATGTCTCAATGTTTTCATTTCCTCCTTGTGTTAAGTCATGACTCTTTGCTCATTCCTTCACCTTTCCTTACGGCCAAATAGTGTCATATATATCAGTATGTTTTCAAATTACTGAAATCAAACTCTGAAATTACCGTTTACCCAATGTTCTGAAAGAAAAGCTCATACAACATTTTCACAATGTTTAAATATTCATATTCCCATCTCTGGATCACTCATGTTCAACATTTCCTATAATACTGATATCACTTACTATGAGATCCACTTACAGTACCTATATGAGAACTTGATTTTTTATATTATGTTGATCACTTTTACTCACAATATAATTTTAAATAGTAGACTAACTTTTATTAACTGCTCCCGTCTTCATAGGCCAATTACCTTTACTTAAATTTTGGTTCTAAAAACACTAGGTAAGAATTTTTTAAGTCAAAAGGCAAACGTTGTTTGAAAGTCAAATGAGTATCATTACAGTAAGTCCAGCCTTTTCGACATTTTAAAAAAGCTGTATAATGCCCAGATGTTGTCGAAGGACCGTCATGATAAATAATAGCTACAGTTGCAAAGGTTCTTCTTGAAATTGATAACTGAGAAGCCATGACATTTTTAATAGAAGTTGTCAATTTAGTTCCATCAGGTCTACATCGTTGGAACATTAAAATGACATACTGACCATAAGTTTGAATAAATAATGTGGACAGCATTGGACACTTACATTGGGTACACACCATATTATGATCAGCTGCTTTAACTAGATTATTAAAAGACACTGATTTGCAGTCTGGTAAAGTCAAATATATAAATCTTTCAGTGTCTATTCTAGTAGTACTTGATAAACTACAATTATCGCAGTCATGCTGCCATTGATAAGAAAGGCTAAAAAGATTTTCTACATCTACACCTTCATCTTGCAATACACCAAACATATACATTAAAAATTGCTGACAATCCTGCTGAATGTTCTGTGAATTTTTTTTTGTTGACCAGAACATATGTCTAAAAGGTTTCGAATTTCTGAAACACTTTCTATTTTTGCTCTAACACTGCTACATTTCTCAAACACAGAATTCAGTAAACCGCAGAATCATCGATCCCGATTTTCAACAATCTGTTCTTGTAAAGTTTGAAGACAAAAAACAACATTAATCACTACATTAGCATAGCAGTTGACACCAGAACTGTTTTCAAACTGAAATCCAACAACATCTTCAACAGAATCCTTTTTCTTTCTGCTTACAATTATAGTTTCATCTACTTTTTGTCTTTTTGCTACTTCTTCACTGCAATTATTCTCATTTCTTCTTTTTCGGCCTACCATACGTTTTTCAAACAGAGGATACTGAGGCAAATGTGGAGCATACTCTCTTCTTAACCTATTGTATTCTTTAACACAATCTAGATCTACACAAATCTTTGTCTCATTACACTTAATCAAGTACAATCCTGATAAAGTTCTGACTCGTGATAATGCCACATATGCCATACCCTCTTTAAACACAGAACTTCCAATGTTCCCCAAAGCACTATCTACACTTAAACCTTGAGATTTATGAATTGTCACTGCATATGCCAAACAAACAGGAAACTGTTTTCGGCGAACATAAAGGTCTTTTACAAGCAAAAATCTAGCAGATCAACGACTGTTTTGTTATACTTGCTCAATGCCATCAAATTTAATTTTTAAAAATTCAATTCCATCTTTATTTCTATAATTCACAAAATCAACAACATGACCCATTGCTCCATTTACCAGACCTCTTTCAACATTTAAATTCCTTCTCAAAATGATAGTCTTTTCAAAACCAGCAATTTTAGATATACTCTTCTCTAATGAATCCAATTTTGATTTCAAATTTTCTGACAAAATAATTGTTGCTCCCATATGCTCTATTTTATCTATAGCTTCCAGTTTCACAATCTCTTCATTTTCTAACTTTAACATTTTGTTGTTGAAAATGGAACATTCTTGCAGAGTTGGCATCAAACATATCCCAGATTTGTTCTCAGTAATTTTCTTAAAAATATTCTCTGAAGAATGTTTTCATTTGGATACAAATTTGAAATTAATCGTGCATGTAAAGCTTCTTTCCCATGCTCACTTAGTTTTCCAATTCTTACATCTTGTAGAATATTTTTATAATCTTCATCTTTTGCCTGTCGCAGTTTTTGAAGCAGCTCTGCATATTTGAAATATAACCATATATTAACGTTTCCAATGCTTCCTAGGGACTTCCTGGTATCTTCATGCGTGAGCATTTTAAACACTGGTTGTCCTTTCACTGGAGTCAACTGCAGTAGATCTCCAAAAACAATAATGTGTTTCCCTCCAAATAACACATCATACTCTGTTCTAAGAATTTCTTGCATTCTGAAATGCACAAAAGCAAGAATTAGATTTGAGACCATGCTTGCTTCATCAATGATAAGAAGTTTCATTTTCTTCAGGACTCTGAAAACTTCAGAACACGCTTCTCCAGATAGCTTGTTGTATTGCAATTTATTATCATGCTCAACTGGTAGCATCAGTAAACGATGTAGAGTAATCCCTTTAATGTTATGTCCTGCCAGTCCAGTTGGAGCGGTTACAACACAAGACAACGGTGATTCAGTCCTTTTCTGCAGATAAGTTGCAATTGCTTTAATCAGAAAACTTTTTCCAGTTCCCGATTCTCCATTTACGTACAGTCGGACAGGCTTAAATCATGGTAGGATCACGTGACCGGCTCTGAATCGGGTTCCGGGATGTTAGACCGGCCGCCGGGAGGAAAGAGAGAGACAGTAGCTGCCCCGCGTTTGGAGAATCAAGTCTAAATAGAAGACTCCCACGGAAAGTCCCTCGATTGGCTGGGACGCCGGAGTTGCTTTGTAAGGGCTACCAACCACGTGAATTTTTGTAGGGAAGCCCTGAGTCATCAGTAGAATACGGACCTTTGCATTAGCCCAAGTCCTGATGAGGCCCATAGTAAGAGGGCTGAAACGCGTCGACACTTTTGTTTAAGAGAAGACCCCAGCCTAAAAATATTGGAAACTATACATGAAATAGATGGTTTCACAAGGAGTGAAAAGGACATTGAACAGATCAAAAAATTAAAAAACGATCTGGTATACTCTTTTGTAAATAGGTCTGGAGGAGCTTACTGCTTAAGGAATGCTGAAGCCGTACCAAGAGCGAGCATCCTGTGAAAATAATTGGGCTACTTTGAATATACTGCAATATTAGTTTATCAGTGTTTGTATGTATTGTATATATATATATATGTAAAAAGTGATGTGTATATATATGTTTGTTTGTCTAAATGTGGCAAAAATAGACTCAAATGAATAAGAAGTCGGATTCTAGGTTATGTTATAATTAAATTAAAATCAAATACATAAACATATCGTTTTTGGTGTTTTCTATAAAGAGTTGGGTGACCAGAGAAAATGAAATATAAGAATTTGATTCATCTAAATACGATAGATTGGGTATAGGATGAGATAATTTAGTGGTCCCATTCTTGAATTAATACTGTGCTAGTTGAATCCAAGGCATCATTTTGCTTTATAATAGTTTTTATAAATCATGTACATGAGCACTCTTTTTTCTCATGACTGAATCCATGTTCAATCTGTTCTGTGACTTCGTCATATATCTGTTTCTGCTCAACGTTTAGTTGTTTCACCAAATCTTCTAAGTTAACTACATCCTCTTGAGATTGTTCCATAGCTCTTTCCACCTCATCCATGGCAGTGGCAGCTTCATTTTGGATAATTGGTCCTCCTAGTGGATCCTGACTCAATGAAGTAGAACTCTGACTGTCTTGAGAACAGTCTCTAGCAATCTCTGCAGCAATTGTGGCTTCTTGCTCTATTTCTTTGTTCAACATTTGCCGATAATTTGGAAAAACAGGACATTCTATGGTATTCTTGGTTGCATTAAAAGAATCTTCGTAACAGAGAAAATCTCCAAGTAGTTACTCTTCTGTACGCCATGGCTTAAAGAGTTGCAAAAGAGCTAAATAGTAAAATTCCCTTTTGTATGGAGATTCGCAACTCAATTTTCGATGATTAATCAAATGGCCTTTTCTCTGCTTCACTAGACATCCTTCATACCCAATGACAGCATATTTTCCATTATTGGTATCTTCTGTGATGTTCCTCTTATAACTATAGTTTTGCAGAACTTCATACAAACAAGTGTTCTCAAGATGACTACTTCTATTTGGATAGTATGTATCCAACATGTTTGTCTTCAAAATATCTGTACTGTTTGGTTCTTTCTCCGCCAAATACTCAATTTCTTGTACAGATTTCAAAACTCGGTTTCGTGTTGGAGCAAGACCTAGACTCACCCAAATGATTGTTCTAGATTTGGCATAGAGACTTGCTGATGATAACCGATCTGAACATTCATATGCTCAAATTTCTCGATGCGACAACATCTTCAGACTGAAACTGTATAATTTTTTACTTATACTCTTTTCATGTGAAATGTCCTCCCACATTTCCTTCAGTTCTGTCTTTTCTTTTTTTGTGATGTAAGACGTCACACATCGAGCCACAGCAATAGAGTTGTCAGCAACGAACTGAATATCCATGTTAGCATTCCACATGGACAAAATCACTGGGTTGTAGTCGTTGATGTACTTGGACTCTTCGTTTCTTTTTAAAGTGTATGTATTTTTTGGTGATTTCCTCGTCACAGTATGTCGCAGAGAAGACACCAAATGATTTACTCTTCCTTTAGAAATCACTGGTCGTGGAAACCCGAAACGACATTTTGTGTAGAACTTGTCCTTGTTTCTGAATTTTCGATGACAGTACTTTCCACAACGATGGGATTGAAAGCGTAAAACATGTTGCCTTAAACTGTTTTCTTCGGTAGTTTTCGGAACAGACATGTTGAATACTCTTCAATGAAACTCATCACTGTGTCATCCGAATCAGTTCCAAATGTGGGTGCATCTTTAATCCATAACAACATATGTATGTGAGGAGCACCTCTAGCTTGATACTCCTTCCTCCAAAAGAAATCCAAAACCTCTCCAAGGGGAGGATTTTTTTTGTTGATAATAAAAGACATCATAGCTTCAAATCTATGATTGAAATATCTGCATACATTCACTGGATCCAAAGAACACAGTTCTCCTGGTCTTTTGAATTCTATATTTTGTATGTTTCCATTTGCCTCTCGTAGAAATTGAAGTAAGTCGTCCCATGCATACTCAGCACAGCTAAGAGTGAGTAACCATGTAGGAGTTCCTAAGTTTCTTAGCATACATTTCAATTCCCCATGACGACGGAACCAATTCTTGTTTGTACCACGCTGACATGCCATGAGATTGATTAGCTGAGATTCCAAAATACTGTCTTGCAGATTGACTTTCTCCATAAAGTCCCTCGCCGAAACATTTTGCAGATGTGCTCCACTTTTCAGTATATGGTTAACTGCATAAGAAAGCCCAGACAAGTCACTTTCATACAGTAGATGAAACAAATACGGAATGCATTGACGAAACCTTGGATCTTCAGCATATAATCTTAAAGTCCGGTATTCAGCTGCAGGAATTTGAACTGGTCGATCATCATATCGTCCACCTCGACCTGTTGGAAATAACAGTGGAAAACAACGAGCTTCCAAACTTCCTTCCCATACACTGATGGGTCTTCCTTTTGCTGCTTTCATTTGAAACAAGTCAATTGCATTCCCCATTCCTTCTTTGGAATACAAAGGATGAACAGTATAATGTTCATATATTTCTTCACTTCTAGACACATCAACTTTTTCATTTTGGCCGGATGAACAATCACTGTCTTCTACTGTAGCTGTTTCCTCTGCTCCAACACATACATGTTTGTAGTACTCATTGTTTTTGACCAAATACAACGTTGCCTTTTTGACTTTCCAAACATCCACTAAATCTTGCCAGATTTTCTTACTCTTTGTCAGAACCCCATTAAATAGAATAACCAGAGGTTCCTCTTCCACTCTTTCTACACCAATTGTATCAATATTTTTCTTGAAATCTAGAGGCAAATAAACAACTCTTCCTTTTAATCCTCTCTGTAAATCTGAAGGAGGCAGTTTCCCTATCTTAGGCTCCATGCGAACAATAGCCTGAAAAGGATGGACACATTGAATCAAAATAGATTCATAGGTATTTAAATCCATCAATTCAGAAGGAATGTCTACCAACTCAAGATCATTATGAACAGCTCTAGCAGGCATTCTGTTTTCATTTAATTTTTTAAAACAATAATTACAAATACGCTGATCAGAACTCAAATCAAAATAATTCTCTACCAACAAATAAGTTGCAAAATCCTTCCATTCACTATTATTTTCCATTTCACTTTTTGCATATAAATCAACTAACCTAGTCTGAATCTTATAATGAGTCAGTCGACAACACACACTAGTAAAATTAGGCAGTGCACTTGATTTCACCTTAAACTTGGTAATTTCCTCGTCAAACTTTTCTGTACTTGAAATCTGTACATTGTCTTCCACATTACCTTCTATTACTGTATCAATTTCTACACTGTCCTCTTTGTCACCAAAATAACAAAACTCAATTTCTTCACAAATGTTCTTCACATCTAATTCAGATCCATGCAAAAGAGCACTGTTTAGCTGTTTAAGCTTAAGTGCTGGACTTTTTGCATAACACAACCTTCTCACTAATTTCCTCATTTTATTATGATGCACTGCGAACATCCTAAAATGATGAAAAACACTCGGACATACTTTTCTAGAAAGACAAGCCAGTGAATGCCCATGCAAACCTGTGTTTTCTCTCACTCTGCAAGGATCTAAGTCCTGCAACATCTTCATTTTCTGTTTTAGACTTTTCTTACTATATGTACGTAAGAAATTACGAAGCAAATCGATTGAATCCTGTCGCACACTACAAATACTACTACACTTCCAAGTGTAGACTGGACCCTTAGTACGTCTCCCTAAAACTTCATCAGCTAACACCTCTTCTGCATCTCCAGACACAAGTTTCTCTTTTTCCATCGGACAACCGTCTTTCACCTCATATGCTCGACCACTGGTGTCAACTGTATGCACCAAAACATTCTCCTGGAAGTAACTCTCCTCATTAAAAAGTGGCTCAGAACTTGAACTATGCATCCATTCTCCAGAAAAAACTTCACAAAAATTAGTCCGATTAATTATTCTTTTCCATCTACTGTTCAATTTGAAAACATCAATTGCCTTGTTAAGTATCCTAATTCTATTGATTACTAAAAGAAATAATTTTTTCTTAACTTCAAAAGCCTGATCAACAATCTTCTCTACACTTTTCTTTTTCTTGTAAAAAGCAGCTCTCTGTTTACCTTTCTTAACATTTTTTAACAAATTTAAAACTAGCCTATTGTGAAACATTCATCTACGAATGTCCCTAAATTGGTTTTGCCTTTTTGGGGGGCCTCTCCTTCCTTTTCAAATTTGCTCTCTCCTTCTGTATATTCACTTTCCCATTAACATTTTTTTTTTATCTACATATGTTCCGAAAAAAAGATTTAGTTGTCTTACCAGGAGCTTTTTTTGTGTTTTTTGAAGTACTTGTTGTAGGGGAGTGTTTTAATTCCGTTGCTGTTTTTGATTTTTTCTGCTTGACATCTTTCCTTCTCCTCTGCCTTGAGGGCATATTTCCTTACTATTGAAATGTTGATTTCAATCTGTGGTAAAGAAAAAAATAACACATTATAGACCACTATTAGCAAACAACAAAGCAATGACAATAAGCAAACGATAAAACACTAGTTTACAACATATCTAAGTTTATACCACAGCAACTACATAACTAGGAGTAAGACAGAGAAAAAGAGCTAGAGGGAGTAACACAAAGAGACAGAGAGAGTCAGACAAAGAAACAGGTAGCGGGAGTAAAACATAGAGAAGGAGTAAGACAGAGAGAGCGTATAATATGTTGTAAGACAGAGAAAGGATGTAATAGGGAGAGGGATTAAGTCAAAGAAAGGGAGAAAAAGAGTAAGTCAGAAAAAGGGTGTAACAGGGTGTTAAACAGAGAAAGGGTGTAAGAGGATTTAAGACAGAGAGAGGGTGTTAGAAGGGAAGAGGATGTAAACGAGACTAAAACAGAGAGAGCCTGTAAAAGGGAGAGAGAGAGAGTAAGTTTGAGAGAGGGTGTAAGAGGAAGTAAATCAGCAAGAGGATATAACAAGAAGTAGGTCAGACAGAGAGTGTAACAGGAAGAGAGGAAGAGAATAAAAAAGTCAGAAAGAGGGAGAGGGGGTGTAAAACAGACAAAAGGTGTAATAGGGAGTAAGTCAGGGAAAGAATGTTACAAAGTGAAAGGTTGTAAGACAGAGGAAATCAGGAAGAGGATGTAAGAGAGAGTATGACTTAGAACTTGCTGTAAAAAAGAGAGAGAGGGAATAAATCAGAGACAGGGTGTAGGAGAAAGTAAGCCAAAGAGAGAGTGTAAGAGAGTGTAACACAGAGTCAGGATGTAAAAAGGAATAAGTCAGAGAGAAGGTGTTAGAAGGGGACAGGTGGAAAAATAATAATAATGCTTGGTAAAGAAATGTTGATGCATAAAGGAATTGTATTTTATAAATGAGTGAGGTTTCAGTAGTGTAATGAAATGCTTGTACATATGACCTGTCCTCTGTTTTTTTTAATGTTATTTAAAAAAGGATTTCGGGCACATGAATTGGTTTTAGATTATTGACAAGGATTAGATAGTATCTGCATGATTAAAAAAAAATATTAGCACATTTCACAATCATGTCACCTGTGTTTCCTCAGATTAATAAACAGATTGTGCAGATGAGGTGAGGCCTGTCCAGGGGTGCAGAGGAGGTGAGGCCTGTGTCCAATAGTGCAATTGACAGGATTCACCTCCTCTGACCCTTGGGCAAGCCTCACCTCCTCTGTGCCCATTGGACAGGCCTCAATGTATTGGGTATAATTGATGGTAACAGGGTGCAGATGAGTTGAGGCCTGACCAGGAGTGCAGATGAGGTGATGCCTGTCCAGGGGAACAGAGGAGGTGAGGCCTGTGTCCAAGACTGCAGTGGACAGGACTGCATAAAGCCTCTCCCCCACTGCACTCTTAGACACAGGCCTCACCTCCTCAGCACCTTTCACAATCATGAAAGCCATTTGGGCTTTCCTCACCTCCTCTGCACCTTTCGAAATCATGGCAGGTGTGTTTCCTTAGATTAGGAATCAGATTGTGTTGTTTTATTGTTGCTTTCTGTTATGTTTTTTGTTAATGCTTGGTAAATGTTTTTGCTGCATAGAGGAATTGTATTTTGTAAAAAACTGAGGTTTCAGTAGTGAAATGGAATGCTTGTACATATGACCTGTGCTCAGTTTTTCTTAATGTTTATTTAAAAACGATTAAGGGGCAAATGAATGGCTTTAGCATTTTTCAGAAGGATTAGAAGATGTCTGCATGATTAAATAAATATATTTGCACTTTTCACAAACATGTCAGCTGTGTTTCCTAAGATTAGGAAGCACATTAAGCTTTGTTATTCTTCCTTTGTGTCATATTTCTTGATAATACTTAGTAAAGAAATGTTAGTGCATAGAGGAATTGTATTTTGTAAAAAAGTGAGGTTTCAGTAGTGTAATGAAATGCTTGTACATATGACCTGTGCTCTGTTTTTTAAATGTTAATTAAAAATTGATTTACAGCACATAAATTGGTTTTACATTATTCACAAGGTTTAGATAGTGTCTGCATGATTGCACGTTTCACCTGTGTTTCCTCAGATTAGGAAGCAGATTGTGCAGATGAGGTGAGGCATGTCCAGGGTGCAGAGGAGGTGAGGCCTGTCCAGTGGTCAGATGAGATCAGTCCTGTTCAAGGTGGTAGAGGAGGTGAGGCCTGTGTTCAAGAGTGTAGTGGGGGAGAGGCTTGTCCAAGGGTGTAGATGAGGTGAGGCCTGTCCAGAAGCGCAGAGGAGGTGAGGCCTGTCCAGAGGAGTAGAGGTGGTGAGGCCTGTGTCTAAGAGTGCAGTGGACTGGACTTCATGAAGCCTCTCCCCCACTGCACTCTTAGACACAGGCCTCACCTCCTTTGCACCCCTGGACAGGCCTCTCTCCCACTAAACTCTTGAACACAGGCCTCGCCTCCTCTGCACCCCTGTACCCCTGCACCCCTGTACAAGCCTCACCTCATCTGCACCCCTGAACAGGCCTCACCTCATCTGCACCCCTGGACAGGCCTCACCTCATCTACACCTCTGGACAGGCCTCACCTCATCTGCACAATCTACTTCTTAATCTGACGAAACACAGGTGACATGATTGTGAAAGGTTGAAATATATTTATTTAATCTTACAGACACTATTTATTCCTTCTCAGAAATGTAAAAGCCATTCATTTGCCCCCAAATCGTTTTTTAAATTACATCAGAGCCTATGTACAAGCATTCAATTTCACTACTGAAACCTCACTATTTCACAAAAGACAATTCCTCTATCTTGCATATGTTGATTTCAAGCATTTTCAAAAAAATGCTAACGCAGGTGACATCATTCTGAAAGGTTCAAATATATTTATTTATTCTTGCAGACAGTATTTATTCCTTCTCAAAAATGTAAAAGCCTTTCATTTACCCCCAAATCGTTTTTTAAATTACATTTTAGAAACAGAGCGCAGGTCCTATGTACAAGCATTCAATTTCACTACTGAAACCTCACTATTTCAAAAAATACAATTCCTCTATCTTGCATATGTTGTTATCAAGCATTATCAAAAAACATAACACAAACCAACAAGAAAGAAGCTCAATCTACTTCCTAATCTGAGGTAACGCAGGTGACATCATTGTGAAAGGTTCAAATATATTTATTTAATGAGGCAGACACTATTTATTCCTTCTCAAAAATATAAAAGCCATTCATTTACCCCCAAATCGTTTTTTAAATAACATTTTAGAAACACAGCAGAGGTCCTATATACAAGCATTCCATGTCACTACTGAAACTTCTCAATTTTATATAATACAATTCCTCTATGCAGCAAAATCTTTTTACCAAGCATTATCAAAAAACATGACACAAAGCAACATTAAAAAACCACAATCTGCTTTCAAATCTTCTCCATAGAGCATACAAGTCTCTATCTATATTAAATGAATCATTACTCACCTTTACAAATGCTTTGGGAGATTGAGAACAGTGTCAGACACACACACCAATTTTTCTTTAGCAGAGCAAAAGGTATGCACTCCAGACACTGCAACCATGACTGGCACAGAAAACCTCTATTTCTACACACATATGCCTCATGTCAACCAATTAAAACTCTTCCCTTACTGTTTTCAAACCAACACCCTTCCCCCCTCAGCCCTTTCTACCTGTTACCATAGCAACTCCCTCCTCACTGAACTCTCAGGTTCAAAAGTTTATTCTACAATGTTGCAAATGAACTCAGCAAGAATGTTTGACCTCTCAATACACCAGCTTATCCGTTGCAATGTTTCTTTAAATGACTTTTTCTTAACCATTCAAATTACTTCTTTCACAGAACACAACCATGCACCCTAACTTTCAGTTTTCAACTATCTGAATCCACCAATCATTACTTGTTATTCAAGAGCAGTGAAACTCCACAGTTATTTTTTTTGTAAACTCCAACTGTTCCAACTGCCATTTCATTCCCACACTTCATCTGACTGCACCATAACCTTCTCTCACCATGTATTCTGTCTGGATTATTGGACATAGCTACATCCACTGGGCTCAAAGGTATGCAGCTATCAGAAATTTTCACAACCTTGATTTACCAAATGTGGACATCAAGTGGATTGGCCAAAGAGGATTGAGATGTCACCAATTGATACCATTGGTGAAAACCTTTATGCATCTGCCACACCCTGACCTCTTAATTGTGCACTGTGATGGAAATGACTTGGGCACTTTGACTGGGGTAGGTCTGGAAATGCTTTTAAAGGACATCTTTGGTCAATTGATGGCACTTTTGCCTTGGTATATTCCAATATATGTCAAAGACAGAAATGGAAGTGGTCCAACCAATTTTGTCCACAATTTGAGAAAGCACGGAAACATGTGAATAAATCTGTTTCTGCTTACATGAGAGACTATGGAATGGGATCAATATACAACAATACCCTGCGTTACAACGTGCAAGATATCTACAGAGGAGATGGTGTGCACTTCTCAGATGAGGGAAATAGAATATTCCTCCTGAACTTAAAACTGTGCATTGGAACCTACTTGCAGGTACCCAAATTAGCCACACAACCCAAAAGCTCTTTTCAGGGCTACCCTACTTCTGATCACTCAAAATGATTATCTTTCTATAACTTTTTTCACTATTTTTCACCAAAGTACGCTTCCCGGCACGCTCCCCGGTGCGCGTACCGGACGCGCCCCCGCGAATTAAAAAAGAAAAATAATAAATTTTTGTTGCCTCCTAAACTCCCCTCAGAAAACCTAGAGGGTCAGGGGGTGTCTACCGTGCCCCCTTTTACCCATTCCCAACGTTGTTTGTCCTCCATCTTGTGTCTCAATTCTACCGAAACACAAAATGACGGACTCCTGTAGCGCTTACCGGTGCAAGTACCGGAGCGCGCACCGGTAAGCGCTCCCCAAAAATTTTGGAAGTTAATTTACAGAAAAACCACTGGAGACACTTTCACCAAATATAGAATAGGCCCTACTACATACCAGTCCCTACCATTTTTCAAAATCTGGTGGAATTCAATTGAGCCATTTGGGCTGTAGCCCTGTCTAAATATCCTGAGGTAAATTACATGACAAAAACACATACGACAGTGTTAGAATTCACAACCAATTAAAATGTTACTTTCATTTTGTACTTTTATGTTCTGACATTTGATTGGTTATGTACATGAATATATATGAAAATGAGAGGGAAACACAGCCATTTTGACTAGTACTACCTGAGGTACATTTGGAAAAGATTTTCACTCAAAACTTCAACTGCTTTGACAAAGGTAAGTTGTTAATTTGGAAGGGGAACTATGTTGTGCACTTTAAGTTAATTTGGAAAAACGTTTTCTGATAGTTATATACTGTCCCTCTGTTATAGTTATAGATTGAGATAGGCTTCTCTGTTATAGTTATGGATTGAGTTAGGCTTCTCTGGTATAATTATGAATATACTTAGGCTTCATCACATGCACTTTTTAATAGTTCTACTTCCTGCCTGAAACCATACACTGTCCAAAAATTACTTCACTGTTAAAAACTCAGAAGTACCTGTCTGAACTTAAACCCAACAGTACCCTAACTCTACTGATATAGTTATTTTTTATGCAATTTACAGAAAGAAAATGGAAGGGAAAGAAGAATCCAATATTATTTCTTTCGAAGTTAAGGTTGAGAACAATCCAGAAGAAAAGAAAGATGACTTGGATTTCATGGATGACTCTCTTGACCAACAATTAATTGTCTGTTTGGAAAAAATAGAATCATGCAATGAAAATTATGAGGAAATTCCAGACAATCTAATGTTGGAAGTTTTATTAAATTTTGAAAAATCTGAAGAATAAATGTATATTTAATAATTAAAAATTGTTTGAGACATTATTCATTTTTATATGTAATTCATGAAGTAGTACCAAAATGATTATAATATAAAGTGAGACTTATAGTATACTGTGCAACTTTTTTGTGTTACATAGTAAGTTTGCTCATAGTTACTTCCTTTCTCCCACTATATTATCTCCAATGTGTATTTCACATCTCTTTTTCATCATAAGGGAGAAGGATAGACTACCCATGATCCCCTAGGCCTTCTCAGTGAGTGCTTAAAGGATCTGTTTCTGCTTTCCTGACAGACTATGGTAAGGATTCCATATACCACAATAACTTCTGTAACAACATGCAAGATATCTACAGAGGAGACGGTCTACATTAAGTTTAAGACTCTGCATTGGTCCCTACAGGTTGGTACTTAAATCACCCACACAACACAACAACTCTATTCAGAGCTACCCTACCTCTAAGCACTTTAAATTATTATTTTACTGTTTCACTGGGTTTTCACCATGGTACGCTCCCCGGTACGCTCCCCGGTGCGCGTACCGGGCGCTCCCCCCGTGAAAATCATTTTGTTTAAATTTTTTTTGCCCCGCGGGGCCCTTTTATGGCCCCCACATCAAACCTTGGTGGTCAGGGGGGTCTACCCTGCCCCCTTTTGGTCATTTCCCCCTTTGTTTTTGCCACCTCTTGTGTCTCGATCCTACGGAGACACAAGATGGCGGCCGCTCCGGACTGTTTGGAATGTTGACAGACACCCGAGAGCCAATCAGCTTTCCACGTGTGAACTCGCGTAGTGCGCCCGGTGTCATGAGTGATGTCACTGACCATGTCATGAGTGATGTAATATGTGACGTCATCAGCAGTGCATTGCAGGCGCGCAAGTTATAGTGAGTCCAACTAACTATAACGTGGGAATTTCAATGGTTTTATGTCAGTAAAATTTCCAGCTAACTATAACTGGTGTGAAACCTATGGTTTTTTCAGTGAATTTAATAGGTTTTTTAAATGCTAATTCCTAACTATAACTGGTGTGAAACCTCTGGTTTTTTCAGTGAATTTCAAAGGTTTTTTAATAGCAAATCTCTATAGGCATGAAATGTAATATTATTTATAACGAATTTTATATTGTATAATTATGTAATTTTTTTTATTTTTATTTTTTGCCCCGGAGCGCTCCCGGGGCGCGTACCGAGCGTCCCGTTAGCACTATTCCTGCAAACGAAAACAACATCGTGACGTATCACGTAGCCGCGTGAAGCACCTGAGCGCATACGATCGCGCAACGTTCGCGCCCCGGGGCACACACCGGGGCACGTAGCGTAAGCACGTCGGGTCATGTGACCTGAAAATAACACTTTTGATTGGTTCAGAACACTTTTAGTTTTCAAATAATGAGAAAGCCCAGGTCATGAGACCTGAAATTAATTTCCAAATGATGAAAGACCCCCCTTTTTTCCTCATTTTCACTTTGTTGTTTGAGTGAAGAAGACCTGCATTCATTCTGTGAGAAATGGCTTCACTAGTAGCAGCTGCAGGTGCATCTGCACCACCACCACCACCTCCACGACCACCACAAGGAACACCACAAGACCACATTGGTGGTCATGAAGAAGAGGAGGACGAAGAGGAGCAGGAGGAGAGGCAATATCTGCATGATGACAATCCCCCATACAGACCCAAGAAACATTTTATTTGGGAGTTTTTAAAGATGCCAAGGGGTGCCAAAAAAGTGAATTCAGCTAAGGTGACTTGCCTCATCTGTCACCAAGAACTGTCAAGAGGGAACCCAAACAAAAAATATTCTTTTGGGAACCACACTATGATTAGGCATATGCAGAGGAAGCACCCGAACAATTATTCGAGAGCAGTGGTCAGGGAACTGACAAAGAACCCTCCCCATCCTTCTTCTTCAAGCACCTCCAATCAACCCACTCCATCGGGTGCAGAGGCTAGGGAGATGGTCCCTAATGTCCAAACCAAGTTTGCAAAATTTAAATTTGTTTGCATATATTGCAACAAAACAATATCATATGGTAATTGTAATTGTTGTGTCTTGTAAAGCGCACTGCTACCCGGAGGCCTCGTAGCGCTATAGACCGCTGGGGAACCCGTCCTGGCTTTCCCTGTGAGATAGTCCCTCCTGGGGGTCTCCAAGGTGAAACCAGGCATCCCCGGCGTTTGTGTGGGGCCGTTGTGGAGATGAGGCAAGCTAATGCCCAGAGTTGCCGAGTGTGATCCCTGGTCGGAGTAGGCACCGATGCGAGAATTATCAGTCCGCTGATCCTGGTCCAAGACCCTGCCGCGTCGGGAATCGAACCCTGGTCCCGGGCCGTTCTCTGCACTCGGGTCTGCCGCCTCTAACCAGTGAGCCACACCTCTCCCATATGGTGAGCAGAGCATCACTTTACTCAATCGAGCTGCAGACAACCATCACTGCAGCAAGCAACTTTAATTTTTTTCTATTTTTTTTGCTCCAGTTGAGCTGTTTGCAATTCCCTGTATTTTGTTTGACCCCAGAAAAACTACAAAAAAATATAAAATTGTTCAGAAAATCCAAAAAAAATAAAAAATGTTCAAAAAAACAATAAAAAAAATATAAAACAACAAAAAGAATAAAAAAAAGTTCTTTTCAGAACTACCTCCAATTTATATACAAAAGCTACATTTTTAAAAAACTGTCTTTCTTTTTTTCCCCATGGTACGCTCCCCGGTGCGCGTACCGGGCACACCCCTGCGAAAACAATTTTTTTTTTTTGCCCCGAGGGGCCCTTTTATGGCCCCCACATCAAACCTAGGGGGTCAGGGGGTCTACCCTGCCCCCCTTTGGTCATTTCCCCCTTTGTTTTTGCCACCTCTTGTATATCAATCCTACCGAGACACAAGATGGCGGCCGCTCCGGACTGTTTCGAATGTTTACAGACACCCGAGAGCCAATCAGCTTTCCAGGCGCAAGTCGCGTACCGCGCCCGGTGCACTCCCCGGAGCGCGTAGCGGGGCGCGGCCATAGGTATATATATTTTTTTGAACCTAAATTACTCAAAATCCACTGGAGCACATATCTTGAGACATAGCAAAGGCACATCGGGCTACCAGTCCCTACAATTCTGCCAAGTTTGGTGGAAATCCGTTCAGCCGTTCGGGCTAAAAGTGAGGTCGACCGCCCTATGGAAATTAACATGGGGAAAGCACGTTTTGGGATCCCCCTTTTATCTCGGCACCCGCTTGACAAATCCCCCCCAAACTTTCAGGAAAGGACCGGAGCTCCACGAGGCAAATGTGAGGAAATGTTCAGGCAGATTCGTCAACCGGCGCCAAAGTTATTCACAATAGAATTTTGAGATTTTGCATTGAAAAAAATCCTAACTATAACTACCTACTGGCGACCGCCAGTAGGTAATACATATATATATATATATATATATATATATATATATATATATATATATATATATATATATATATACACTGAAAAAACCATAGGATATAGACCATATATAGTTAGGAATTAGCATTTACAAAACCTTATATTACTCACACAAAACCATTGAAATTTCATATATAGTTAGTTGCACTAACTATATATCGCGCACCCGCAATCCACTGCTGATCATGTCACATATTACATCATTCATGACATGATCAGTGACATCACTGATGACATCACTGATGACATCTCAAATGACATCACTGATGACATCACTGATGACAACATCCAGTGACTGTATGTTTCTGAAAAGTCAAAATATGTCTTACATATTGAAGAATGAGTGGATGTATACGTGTCTGGATGAAGGATTTAGTAGGTGCATGACTGACTGTATGAGTGAGTGATTAAATGTGTCTCACTGAGTGCATGGGTTAGTGACTAAACTGTCTTAATTTGTGCATCATTATATCTGTTGTTCTGTAAACTGATGCATGTGTTGATCAGTAGCTTTATGATTAAGTATATGGGTTATTGATTGGTTGCCCAAGTATTTGTATGGGAGAGTGAGTGTGTGTGTGGGTGGCTGTGAGGTGTGTGACTATGTGCATAGATGTGTGAGCAGTTGATTCACTAGATGTATGGGTTCAAAAGTGCATGTTGAAACAGCTGTAGGGGTGGATGACTGTCTGCATTAGTGTATTGGTGAGTGAATGGATATCTCAGTGCTACATGTCAAAGTAAGTACATATGTAAAACACAGTACATGTGAGAGTTGACATATATAAATAACTGTGCATAAGAGCCAGTGAATGTGTGAGTGGCTGTATGGATCATTGTGAACTTGTATCAGGGATTGTATAACAGAGTAAATATGTGTTAGTATATGTTTGAATAAGTAAGGTGTGTATAACTGTATAGTTGAGGAAATGGAAGTGTGATTGATTCTTTGCATGACTGACTAGGTGTGTGAGTAACTCCATGGATGAGTGACAGTCTGTGAGCGTCTATTTACTCTGAGTGTATCTAAGATTATATTAGAGTCTGAAGAGGTTCACCGTATTATCACATGAATGATGTCATCAGTGATGTGATCAGTAATGGCAAATGAGATGTCATCAGTGATGTCATCAGTGATGTCATTTGAGATGTCATCAGTGATGTCATCAGTGATGTCATCAGTGATGTCATCAGTGATGTCACTGATCATGTCATGAATGATGTTATATGTGACATGATCAGCAGTGGATTGCGGGTGCGCGATATATAGTTAGTGCAACTAACTATATATGAAATTTCAATGGTTTTGTGTGAGTAAAATAAGGTTTTGTAAATGCTAATTCCTAACTATATATGGTCTATAACCCATGGTTTTTTCAGTGAATTTTTAAGGTTTTGTAAATGCTAATTCCTAACTATATATGGTCTATAACCTATGGTTTTTTCAGTGAATTTCATTGGTTTTTTAAAAGCTAATATCTGTAGCTGTAAAATGTATTTTTCTTTAAATCCAAAAATATATTTTATATGTTTATTAATAATTTTTTTAAAATATTTTTTTTGTTCGCTCCCTGTTCGCGAACCGGGAAGCTTTCCGTTAGCTCAATTTGATGCCGCGACCCGGTCCGCTAACCGGTAAACATTCCGTTTGCGCAACTGCCGCGTTAGAAATCAACATTGTGACGCGTCGCGGAAGCGTGACATATCATGTTGTCGCATAATGCGTCTTATGACGCGCCGCATTAGCGCTCTCGGAAGTGCTCCGGTACGCGATCTAAGACGCGAAGCGCAGCTCCCCGGAAGCGATCCGGGGCGCGGCGCGCAGCGCGTAACATAAGCGTAACAGGTCATGTGACTTGTTAATAAAACTTTTCATTGGTTCATTTCACTTTTGGTTTCCTAATGATGTAAGGCTAGGTCAGGTGACCTAAAAATAACACTTTTCATTGGTTTAGAACTATTTGTCTTCCCAAATGATGAAAGCCCCCACCTTTTTTCTCACTCTGACTTTCAACTTTGTGAAAGGAAGACCTATTTTGCTCAGTGGAAAATCGCTTCACTAGTAGCTTCAGCTGGTGGACCCCCACCACCACCACCACCTCCTCATAGGAAGAGAGGACCACCTCCACAGTTCCTTGCCAACACAGAGGAGGAAGAGGATCAAGAAGAGGAAGAGGAAGAACAGGCACCACAGTTTTTACAAGAGGAGCCCCGGGTATCTCATCATAAAAATAGTTTCATTTGGCAGTTTTTTTCATTTCCTGAAGGACAGAAAAAAGTTAATGCTCAGTATGTGACGTGCCTAATATGCAAAGAGGACTTATCTAGAGGCACAAATAAGAAGTATAGTTACGGCAACTATACTATGCACCGTCACATGCAGAGCTGGCATCCTCTAAATTACAGCCGGGCAGAGATGCGTGACCTGCAGGACAACCCACCAACTCCTGTGGCCAGGACATCAACACAGATATCTCTGTCGGGGCCAGAGGCACGGAAAACAGTGCCAAACATACAGGAAAACTTTGTCCACATGAAGATTGTCTGTCTATATTGCGGTACCTTACTTTCATGTGCCAATATGAGCATTAACTTAGTAAACAGAGCATTAGAAAATCACAAGTGCTCTAAACGCCCCAAAAATAATTTTTTTTTTGCTCCTGTTGAGCCCTTTCCAATGCCTGTTTTTTGTTCTTTCCCCTCCAAAAAAACAAAAAAACCCATAAAATTGTTCAAAAAATACAAAAAAACCCAAAAAATGTTCAGAAAATTAAAATTAAATAAAAAACAACAAAAACATTAAAAAAAAGTTCTTTTCAGAACTACCTCCCCTTTATAAAAAAATTGCTAGAATGTTTAGCACTCTGGCAAGCTCTATTTCTTTTGGTTCGCTTCCCGGTTCGCTCGCCGGTACGCGAACCGGGAGCTAACCCAAACATTTTTTTTTTTTAAAAAGAAGAGTAAGTACAAGGGAAGTAAACAGAGAGTAATGTTAAAAGAAAGACAGCTATTTTTTTTTATTTAAATTTGTTTTTATTGTTGCAGTAAAAAAAGGTACACCAGTACAGTAAACAATCCGCCGACGTGGCCTCAACATTCAGCCACGAACAGCCATGTGTGCAACATTTTCTCGTTTTATAGAACTGGTACACTTAAACATGACATCGGGTAATCCGTGCATTATACGCGTGTGAGGGCGCCTGCGAGCTGGGAAGCGGTGGGACGGTACTGCCGTGGGGGCGGTGAGTAAGGAGAGGCGGGCGCTCGCTTGCCACAGCGGCGCAGGATCTGGGTCTGTACTGTGCATATGATAGTGTGACCAGTAAACAGAGGGGAAACAGAACTGTGGGAGGGAAGCATGTAGGCGCTAGCAGGGTCCAAACGGGGAGATATCGGCAGCAGGGTGTAGTAGGGGGGGGGGGGTGATCGGCAGGGGGGGCCTGCTGTATCTCGGCCAGCGGGGTGGGGGTCAAGTGGCTGGACGTACGAGAGGCCGCTCCAGATGCGGGGGTTATCTGGGTTTGACCCCGGGGTGGCTCACATCAGATAAGGGCTACTGGCTTTCCTGGGCGGGGGGAGGGGAAGGGTCAGGCTGGTCTCCCGCCTGCGTGGACTGACGGAAATTGTGAAGGAGCATGGCCCATTCCATGGAGATGGGAATTTTACGCGCACCCTTGGCTTCTTCTTCTCTTAAGGCGTCTTCCTCCGCTGCTGCCCATTTGCTCACCGCCCCTTTCCACTGTGCTATGGGGGGGCCCTCTGGGGATCGCCAGCGCATGGTTATACACCTATTGGCTAACAAGAGCGCCAGGGGCACGAAGCGTCTGTGGGCAGGTTCCTGCTTTGAGATGTGGAGGATGCCTAGTGCACTGGACTCCCAGGTGGCTAGTGTAGTAAGGCCCGTGAGTTCCCGTAGTGTGTCGTGTACTGCCCGCCAGAAGGGCTGGAGGTCAGGACAGTCCCAAAACATATGACGAAAGTTTGCAGCTGGGGAGCAGCATCTGGGGCATAGGAATGGCGTGGAGGGGTAGAACTTCTGTAATCGCGCTGGAGTGAGATATGCCCTGTGTAGTATGTAATACTGTATATTTTTGAAGCAGGCGTTTCTAGAGACGCGTTTAGGGGCCTCAAGCGCCTTGGTCCATTCTGAGTCGTGTAGAGCGCGGCCTATGTCCTCCTCCCAGGTGGCGCGCAGGGTTGTCAGGGGAGCGTATGAAAGTTCTCGGATGGATTTGTACAACCATGTGACTAGGTGGCGACCCACCCCCATATGCAGGATAGTATGTATTACTGGATGCGTGTCTGGTTCGCCAGTGTGGAGATTAAAGTGGGGTCGGTATCCATCGAGCAGTTGTCTGTACCTTAGGAACTGACCCGGGGGGAGCCCATATTCCGCTATCAGGCGGTCCAGCGGCTTCAGCTGTCCCTCCTCGAAGAGTGATTCCAGGTCTGTGATACCACAGTTGGACCAATCGGCGAGTAGTGGAGCCGTGAAATAGGAATCCTGCCTGGGGCTGCCTATTAATGGTAGCAGCGGAGAGTATGGGGGCCTACCAGGGGATAGCCGGTGTACCCGCATCATGCACCGGCGCGCCACCGCCACATGGAGGGGATATGTGCGCCGCGGTTTGGTGCCCGGGAGGAGTAGACGAGTAAGCTCCGGTGTTGTGATTCTGCCAGTAGAGGTAACCGTCTCCTGAGGGTAGCGGTCCGCTGTCCAGTAGGATAGCCACTGGAGCTGTGCCGCAAGAAAATATGCATCAAAGGATGGTGCTCCGAGTCCCCCCTGTGTCGTGGGGAGTTGGAGAGTTTTCAGAGCGACCCTGTGGCGGCCAGCTCCCCAAATAAGGGTTCCTAAGAGGGAATCTACGTCGCGAAAGAAGGATCTGGGCGGTATCACCGGCAGGTTTGTAAAGTGATAAAGGAGCCGGGGAAGCATCACCATTTTAGCGAGGGCTATCCGTCCTATCGGGGCTAGCGGTAGTTTATTCCAGAAGGCGACCGTCGGGCGTAGGCAAGCTAGTATCTTGCGGTGATTGCCTTCGAAGATGTCTGCTGGAGAATGGTATAGGCGCACGCCGAGGTATCGGGGGGCTTCCGCTGACCATGAGAGTTTATGTAAACCGAGTTCGACGTCCCGGGAGGGTAGGTCCGGGTGTAGAGGATAGACTGTGGACTTGTCCCAATTTACTTGTAGGCCGGAGGCCGCTGCAAATTCCGCTAATGCGGTCCCTATGGGGGTCAGGTCCGATTCTACGTCGCGGACATATATAAGAAGATCATCCGCGTACATGGACACACAATGGGTTCCGTCTGCGAGTGGTATGCCCCAGTCCACACCTTCCTGACGCAGTCGAACCGCCAGCGGCTCGACTGCCAGTGCGAATAGAAGGGGCGACAAGGGGCATCCTTGTCTTGTGCCCCGTCGAACTTCAAACGCCGGTGAGATGCGCTTCCCGATACGAACTCGAGCGGTGAGGTCGGTGTATAGGAGGCGGGTATACGCCATGAGGGTCGGGCCGATATTGAGGCGGTGCAGAACTGAGAACAGGTAGGGCCAGGTGAGAGTGTCGAACGCCTTCTCTAGGTCCATAATGAGGCAGGCGGCCCGGGGAAATCTGTCACGTACCTGATCTTGAATATGGAAGACCCGGCGGAGGTTCTGGGAGGTATTTCTCCCTGGGACGAAGCCACATTGGTCGGGGTGGACCAGTGGGCGTATGATTTGTGCATATCGGTCGGCCAGGATCTTCCCTAGGATCTTACAATCCGCTGACAGGAGTGTGATGGGCCGGTACGACCCCATGTGGAGCGGATCCCTGTGAGGCTTAAGAAAGGTGACAATCACAGACTCCCGTAGCGACTGGGGTAACCTCCCCAAACGAAGTGACGCCCCGAGCATCCGTGACAGGCGGGGGACCACCAGGGAAGAGAATGTTGTGTAGTATTCTAGTGGGAAGCCGTCCAGTCCCGGTGCTTTATTCCGGGACATGGCGCGCATCGCTCGGGTGATGTCAGAGGGAATAATTTTGGCGTCCAGTGTGCGCTTGTCATCATCCGATATCGCGGGCAGTGTCAGGGGGTCCAAAAAGTGGGTCGCGGGAAACGGGGAGCAGTAAGTTGGGGTCTCGTATACTCGTGTATAATGGCGTTGGAATGCCAGGAGAATCTCGGCCTATTATTGCACCAGCACGCCTTCCGGATTGACGATGTCTGTGATCGGTTTGATTTCAGTTTCCTGCCTCGCCATCCAGGCCAGGAGCGCCCCGGTTTTGTCCCTGTCTTTGTGCACCCTAGAGGCATATGCCCTAAAATTGTACTTCCGCAGGTCAGTGCAGGCAGTCTGATATTCCGATTTAGCCTCCGCCGTGAGCACGGCGTGTTCCTCCGAGTCGTCAGTTCGTTTGGTGAGGGCAGCTAAGGTCCGTTCCGTCGTTAAAAGCATCCGTTCTAAGGTGCGGCGGACCCCCACTATCTGTTTGATGCATTCTCCCCTCGCCACCACTTTATACGCGTCCCATTCCACCAGTACCGATGACGCAGTGTTCTCGTTGTGTGTAAAGTAATCGCGTATGCTGGATGCGTGCGCATCTCTGAAAATCGGGTCCGTCAGACAGTCTCTGGGGAGGCGCCAGGTGGGGACTGGTGGATGCGGGGGGCGCCAGGTAAGACGTATAATGTGGGCGTCATGATCCGAGAGGATCCGGCCCAGATAGTCCGTGGATGTAATCTTAGGAAGGATCGGAGCAGAGCAAAGGAAACGGTCCAGGCGGACCCGGAGATTGTGTGGGATCGAGTGGAAGGAGTATATGCGATCTAGTGGGTGGAGGTGTCGCCATGCGTCTGTGAGCGCCCAGTGTGCAGTCCATGTTCTAAAGAGGGCTGCTTGCCGGGGGGCCGGGGAGTGTGTGGGGGGAGGGTGTGAGCGGTCCAGTGAGGGGTCTAGCGTGCAGTTAAAATCGCCTCCCAATATCCATGGGACTGTGGTGAACTGGGCCAGTACGCCCGTAAGGTGATCCCAGAATTGGTCCTGATCCGTATTGGGGGCGTAAATGCTGCCTAGAAGTATCCCCTGCCCATCAAGAATGCCCTCCAGAAGTGCATACCTGCCCATCCCATCCACTATGCGCCTGAGCGCTCGGAAGGGGGTACCTGGCCTCACCCAGACCAATGCGCCGCGCGCAAATGCCGAATATTGTGTGGCACAGATGGTCCCTCGCCATTTGGCTTGTAGGCGATTGAGTTCAGTGGTGTTAATGTGTGTCTCTTGTAGGAACGCTATATTGGCTGCCATGCGCCGTATGTAGGAGTATACAGAGTAGCGTTTGCTGGGTGTGTGTAGGCCCCGCACGTTTAGTGTGAGAATATTAATGTCTGAGTGGGGGACTACCATTTCTAGGGTGGTGTGGTGGGGGGGGAGGTTCCTCTACCATTCCTGTATGCCGCCTGTGAATGTGTATCGTATGTGGTCCTGCGCGCCGAGCTTCCTCAAACATGGGGGGGGGACTGGGGGCGTTAACAGCAACTAGAACTTTGGGTGGGCAACTGTCCCAATTCTGAGGATACGTCACTGGGGGTGGCATATCCAAACTAGTGTCCCACTAGGGGAGAAAACCAACGGAAATTCGCGGGGGTGGCAGCATGTGTCGCTGCTGGGCCTGTGCGCGAGTCGGGCTCTAGCAGGAGAAGTGTGGATCGCTCGCCGGAGCTCGCAGTTATCTGGTAAAGCAGTCTAGGCTTCTAGACATCGCGCATTAAAACAGGCAATCATGAAAAGGATATGTCAGTTGACAGTTCAGTTGCTCACGAAGAGGTGGTAGGCTGACTGGCTAAGGCAGCGTCCAGCGGGTGTGTCACAACAAGGGGGGAAGAGATTGGGCCAAATCCTGACATAGTTCCATCACTGTCCCGGTCTTTCTCTGGGGTGAACAGGTGCGGTGGACCTTCCAAGTCCGATGCTGGGGGTGACGAATGTAGTCCAGAGACCGCCCGTATAGCGTCTCGTCGTTCCTGCATGATTTGTGTGAGATCGGGCGAGCCCGCCTGGGAAGACGCCCGACTCTTGGAGTGACTAGCTCGCGAGCGGCTTGCACCCCGTTTTCTAGATCGTCCGGAGTCATTGTTGCGTTTCTTCTGGGGTCCTGGTTTAGGGATCAGGGGGCAATGAAATTCGGTCCAGTCCTGCGCATCCGCTGCTGTGTCGAAGAAGAGAGCTTTCCCTTTGTGGATCACTTTAAGGCGGGCAGGGAACAGCAGGGAATACTGAAGATCATTCGCGCGGAGGCGTCTTTTGACTTCCAGGAACGTGGAACGTCGCTGTTGGATCTCTCGGGCATAGTCTGGGAACACCATAACATGCTGGTCTTCAACTTGCAGAGGGCCGGCCGTTCGGGCTGCGCGGAGGACCGCATCCCGGTCTCGGAAGTGCAGGAACTTGGCTAGCATGGGCCGTGGAGGGAGACCAGGCTTGGGAGCTCGGGCCGGGACCCTGTGGGCCCTTTCGATGGAGAAGTACGGCGACCGGTCGCAGTCTGGGGTAAACGATTTAGTCCAGGATTCCATGTAAGCCAGGGGGTCCGAGTTTTCAATCCCCTCCGGCAGGCCCAGTACGCGAATGTTACAGCGCCTCGAGCGTCCCTCCAAATCCACTGTGCGTTCTTCCAGGGTCGTCACGCGGCGCATTATCTCCTGCATATCTGCTTCTTGTGATTTCACCGCTGGTTGCATTTCGGTCATAATCCGTTCACCTTCTTTCACTCTGTCCGCCAGTTTGCGGTGGTCATCTCGAATCAGGCTAATGCCAGTCGTCAAAGTGCCCAATCTCTCTTCCATCGAGAGGCGGACATTTCAATTGCCGCCAGCACTTGATCCAACTTTGCTGATAGCGTAGGGTCGGTTTGCGACGCATTAGTCTGCGTCCATGCCCTCGTCTGCGGCATCCTCTCGACCGCTGTTTCCGGGACTGTCTGGGTGGCCCTCGGTTTCCCCATGGGCACTGCTAGACGGGAGAGGGGGTCCTCCCTGTGGTCGCCGTGTGTCTCGAGGGCGGTAGGTCGTCGTCACACAGCAGCATCGGATGAGTGGTCGTCGAATACTGGACAGGGCCTCTGGCCCTCGCCGGGAGCCATGCGGCCCTGAGGGGTCTCTGCCAGGGGGCGTCAGGGGTGGCGCGCGGCTGCCGCGGTTGGCGATTCCGTCTGTATGGGGGTCGTGTGGGGGTCCTCTCCTCTCTGCGCGGAGGGGTCCGCGGTACCTGACAGGGCAGAGTCAGGAAGCGTGGGTTGGTGTCGGTTGCCGTTTAGGTAGGGCGCTCCTATCCACAAAGCGATCGTCTTTGGCGCCAGGTCCCTATGGGCGCCATGTTAGGGTCAGGCACAGTTAGTGGAGGTGGCCGCCCTGGACGGATGGCGGTGTGTTCAGTGGCTCCCTGCAATGGTGGACGTGAGATAAAGGTCGGTCCACTGGGGGGGGGGGGGAAACAGCCAGGGCGACCCCCACCGCTGTAATGCTCAGTGTTCCGCGGCGGTAAGCCGTCTGGCCTCACGGGGCTCGATCAAGTTCCTGGCAGTAAGCCGGCGTCAGGGTGCCGGGGTCCCGGGGTGCCTTCCTACGCGCCGGAACTCCGGGATGGAGAAGGGCGCCGTGTGGCAGCGCAGCTCCTGCGGGATGTCGGCCCACGAGGCTGAGACCGGGGTGTCACAGTCCAGACCCCTGGGAGGGGGGGGAGGGGGAATGGGGAGATCTCCACTCACTGCGCACTGCGATGGTTCCGGGTGTCTGGGGTGGGCGACTCCGCGCCAGTGGTGTGCTCACAGGCTCCCTGTGGTGCGTGGAGGCAGGCAGATCGGGTCCGGGTGCCGATCAGGCTCCTGGCGGCGATGTAGCCTCGATGAATCCGGAGCGCAGAGAGAGGCTGTGCCCCGTGTACCCCGTCGGGCTAATGTCCGCTTCCCCGCAGGCTCGTTGCAGGCGTCGCTGGGTATGATTCCTGGGGCCGTCCTCTATATAGCTGGATTCCGACGATTCACGGGTCCGCCGGGTTCAGCAGCGCCCGCCTTTCCCCAGGGCAGGCGTCCCTCGGTCTCGGCAAGAGGCAGCCTGGCTCGCGCCGTCCACAGCAGCCGCTGGTCACTCAAGGGGTGCCCCGGTGTGCAGGGGGCATCCCGGGTGTGGAATCGGATATGTTGAGGCTCCCGCGATCCAGGAACTGGGCAAGGTGCTAGCCCGATCGCGGAGCCTCAGCAGGACACAGCCGCCATCGTGGCTTGTTAAGCCACGCCCCCAAAAGAAAGACAGCTATAGGGACTAAACCAGAGATGCTGTTTAATAGATTTATTTACCGAAGAAAAGATGGAAGAGGATATAATTGTGAAAAACAAAAACACACACAGCTAACAAGCAAACGCGTTTCGGCGTTGCCGCCTTCGTCAGTGCTCGCCAACGGAGCCATTTTTTAGAGTTTAAATAAAGTTAACATTCAAAAAACCATCACATGTTAAAATAGTAAACATAAAAGAGGCACACTAAATTCATTTACATTTGGCAGCCATCTTTGAATGGTTAATTCACCATCCGCAATCTAATATGCTGCTAAGGATATACCATCATTAACTAGAATTGCATTATTTTTCTACAGCGCGTTTTAATTGATCTCCGTTTTTTTTAATTATATTTAAAGTTTTAGCTTAGAACATTTTGTCCATGTCGTTCTCCATTCATATCCGCTGTATATTGCATTGTATTCCCTTGCCTAGTTTGGGATATGGTCTCATTGTTTCAGCCCTGGATGGGCATACTCACGCATTCTTAATGCAGAATGCGTCAGTGAACAATTTAAGGCACATTTCTTAAATTGTATACAGCGGATATGAATGGAGAACGACATGGACAAAATGTTCTAAGCTAAAACTTTAAATATAATTAAAAAAAACGGAGATCAATTAAAACGCGCTGTAGAAAAATAATGCAATTCTAGTTAATGATGGTATATCCTTAGCAGCATATTAGATTGCGGATGGTGAATTAACCATTCAAAGATGGCTGCCAAATGTAAATGAATTTAGTGTGCCTCTTTTATGTTTACTATTTTAACATGTGATGGTTTTTTGAATGTTAACTTTATTTAAACTCTAAAAAATGGCTCCGTTGGCGAGCACTGACGAAGGCGGCAACGCCGAAACGCGTTTGCTTGTTAGCTGTGTGTGTGCGCAGAAAATAAACATAAGCGGAGATCGAGAAATTGGGCTGGAGTGTCCTCATTTACGTAGCAGTTCCACGGATGGGAACTGTGTGTTGTCAATATATATATATATATATATATATATATATATATATATATATATATATATATAATAAAAACTCCTTCTTTCAGCAGCAATAAACCAGCACTCCGGGGGTTTCTCATTCATGCATCTACGCTTTTCAGCTGCTACACGCAGCCTTGTTTACGATGCAGCGTGCCTTTTTAAAATTCATTATATACATTTTGTGATACATTGACAACAACAAAAGACAAACCCCATTACACATCAAGGGAGAACATAGTGAGAATTTGGGTGCCATTTTGGAATATGATATAGTACATTGCATGTTATCACTTTTATATGCCAGTGAACAATACCTTCCTTCAATTCTAATTGAATATCATAATTCCTGCTTTACTCAATGAATTAAAAACAGAAGATACAAAGAATAAAGGAGAATTCAATTTTCCTCTATAAAGTGCATCAATGCTTAACATTACTTAGCTGCCCATATTCCCCTTAGAGTTTCGAAGTTCACAATGTCCGTTTTCCTTTTTGTCGTGCTGGAGCATAATTTTCTTTTTCTTTTTCCGTATATTACAATCATATACTATTTAATTTTATTTAAAGTGCTATTGCTTATGCTTGTGCCTATTCAAGTTAAACTTTAAAGTGCTTAGTATTAAAGTGCTGGTGTCATTTGTCTTCCTCCTAAAATTCAATCACTTTCAGTAAATAAATGGTTCTTCTTGTATGTGCAAACTATAAAGCAGTTATTAATACAGGCATGTAAACAAATCTTCATCAATATTTACTCCGTTAGGCTCTTTCCTATCGAATTCAAGGATAAAATATGTTTCTTATTTTCACAGTTCTTTTTCTTTATTTCCTCCACTCTTTTTCTGTGTGATTGCTTTGATGGATTTAATCAAAATGCCTGGCTAAAGGATAACTCCTTTCTTTGTTAATTATCGCTCTCCTGTGTTGCAGGTAAGGTGGTACTCCCTATATAAACTTTTTCACATGGGTATTTCGACATGTATATTACAAAACTTGATTTAGATATCCTTTTATTCTTAATGTTATGTTAAACGCTCTCTTCAGACTTGTGAGATTCCCCCATGTTGGCAGGCTTTACATTTAAAACATTGCCTAAAGCCCTCTCTCTGTTGCAGCCAGGTTTGATTATCTGTGTTTTCTTGGTACTCACTTTGAACAATGTGGTCCTTCATGGATTTTGATTTCTTGTATGTTATTCTGGGATACTATTTAATACTAGGACCTAGTGCAGGGTCTCCTTTGATACAGTGTCAGTGCTTTTTTAAGATAGATCTTGCTTCCTTATGTTTAGTATTATAGGATGCTATAAATCTATGAGTTTATATTCCTTCTCTAAATTTTTTCTTTTTCTCATTTGTAGATGGTTCAAACAGTACTTTCTCTCTGCTTAAGCTTAATTTCTTTGTTTTTTTCTGAAGCTATTTGAATGATCTTTGGGGGATATCCTCTTTGAAAGAAAGAACTGATCATTTCTTTCTCCACTATTTCATAATCATTCAGGGTACTGCAAGTTCTCCTTTCCCTATAAAACTCAACAAATTGAATACTTCAGATGAGTGGCAATGAATGGGAGCTCCCCTCATGTAAGATTGTATTCCCTGTGGTAGGATTTGGAAAGATCATAGTTTCCAGCTTATCCCCTTTTACCAATATTCTAACATCCAGCAAGTCTATTGTAATTTTACCTATGGTGCCCACAAACTTCAGGTTAAGATCGTTTTTGTTGAGGTCATAGATGAACTGATCTATAATAGCTTCTGTGCCTTGCCACAACACAAAAAATTAATCAATAAACCTCAGCAAAATTAAAACATTTTCTGTCAAATATTCCAGCCTCGGACCACCGAGCACCTGCTCCTCCTACCACCCAAGATGTAAATTAGCATAAGTGGCGGTGAAGCAGGTGCCCATTGCTGTCCCCTGTTATTGCTGAAACATATCATTACCAAACATAAACATAGTTTTAGTAAGCACCACTCCATCATTTCTAGCAGCAACTTGTTATGGTTTAAAAAATATCATTAATAAAGTTCTTAATACATGTTCTGTGGCCCTTAGTCCATCAGCATGTCGTATACTGGTATATACCATTGGCAATATTACGAGTTAATAACACCATATTTTGATCCCATCGCACATCATATATGTGTTTCAATAAGTCCATTCAGCGGTTCAGGCTATAGAGGTGCTAACGGTTCCTATGTGAATTACCATTACAAACACAACCTTATTTCGCACCACAATTCTCGGTCTCCACTGCACGGATCACCCCGAAACTTTCCCAGTCAATAGCACCCACAGTGACACCTTTTGGGCAAAAGTTAAAAAATGTTTTACATATGGAAACTAGGTCCTAACTTTAAGTTCCTACTGCTGACCCCCTGTAAGGTAAGATATATATATATATATATATATATATATATATATATATATATATATATATATATATATATATATATATATATATATATATATATATATATATATATATATATATATATATATATTCACTGAAAAAACCATAGGTTTCACACCAGTTATAGTTAGCTGGAAATGTTACTGATATAAAACCATTGAAATTCCCACGTTATAGTTAGTCGGACTCACTATAACTTGCGCGTGCAATGCACTGCTGATGACATCACATATTACATCACTCATGACATGGTCAGTGACATCACTCATGACATCACTGATGACACCATCCTTGTGACACAGTGACAGACCTCCTCTCACTGTAAAGTAACCTTTGAAACACATATTGAAAAATAGAAACTAACATTTTCAAAAAAGTGCATATACCCATACCAGTTACAACAACCAATTCAGTAAATTCACCATCTATATACAAATTCACCAACAGTTTTATGTATTCACTCATACATATACTCACTCATCATATATAGTGATACCCCTATTCATTCTGTTACACACCGACAGTCATCAAAAACTTACTCATACATATACTCACACATGCAAATAAACTAATAAACATCCATTTATTTGCATATACAACTATACACACATTAGCACATTACTTCTAAGGAAACTTACACATACTTACTCTCTTAAACAATCACTTATAGAAACACATACTTATTTAAACAGGAACTCTTTCAATCTCTCACTCTCACATATACTTACTTATATACATCAATGCTCATATATACAAGATTAAAACATATGTAGTTACTCATAAAGACACTAGTGAGAGAGGCATTCACTCTCTAACACACACATATACACAATCATCCACCCATACAGTCCTGCACATATGCTGTCTTCAAAACACATACAAACAGTGAGTCAGTCATTGATGCATCTATGTGCTAAGTAACAGCCCCACCAAACGATACAGACACTCATACTGATACTAAAAAACATCTAATAACCCATATACACACACATGTAGCTACTCACCAACCCATGCAGCCACTTATACACAAAGTAAAACACTAATACATATATTTAAATATTTAAACATTACTCGCTAATATATGTATTCACTAAGATACACTTAATAAGCCAGATAACCAATCAATTTTTTTTTTAAAAACATCCATTTAGACACTTATTTAAACATTTATTCTTCCATCGACCTTAACATATAGATATATAAAATATATTTATTTTTCAGAAAGACACACATTCACTGGATGGTGTCATCAGTGATGTCATGAGTGATGTCACTGACCATGTCATGAGTGATGTAATATGTGATGTCATCAGCAGTGCATTGCACGCGCAAGTTATAGTGAGTCCGACTAACTATAACGTGGGAATTTCAATGGTTTTATATCAGTAACATTTCCAGCTAACTATAACTGGTGTGAAACCTATGGTTTTTTCAGTGAATTTAATAGGTTTTTTAAATGCTAATTCCTAACTATAACTGGTGTGAAACCTATGGTTTTTTCAGTGAATTTCATAGGTTTTTTAAATGCTAATTCCTTTCTATATCGAGTTTCTAACCATTTTTTTTTACAATTTGCTGTTTTTTTGTAAGTATTAATTTTTTTTAATATATTTTTTTTCTTTTGCGCTCTGGGTGCGCGCTCAGGGAAGCTTTCAGCTAAGCTCTCCGGTAAGCTTTCCGGTGAGCTCTCGTGAAAGCGCACCCAGAGCGCTACTTTCGTTCGTGAAAAAAAATATGAATGAAAAGTTAATAATAATGCAAAACATTTCGTACCATACAAATAAAATCAGTTTTTTTTATAAGGAAAATGATTATGCATTTCTGTAAAAGTTTGATGACGTCACTTCGGCGCGCAACGTAAGTGCCCTCGGAAGCGCCTACGTTCGCGCCGCGTAAAAGCACCCAGAAGCGCCTTCGATCGCGCCACGTTTGCGCCCCGGAAGCGCCTACGATCGCGCTGCGTAAACGCACCTGGAAGTGCTCCGGAGCGCGCAGCGTAAACGCGTCGGGTCATGTAACCCTAAAATAACACTTTTCATTGGTTGCTAACAGTTTTTTTTACAATGAATGAAATCCCCACCCATTTCCTTCACTTCTTCTTTCACTTTTGTGACTGAAAGACCTGTTTTTTGTACCTGGATCTTTTGTGATTTACCATGGCTGCCAGAGAATCCAGCAGTGAGGATGAACCTGAGTTCATCAATGAAGAGCCTCCTACCCCAAAGGTGAAGGAACATTTCATATGGAAATTTTTTAAGATTCCAGCTGACCAGAAGAAAGTGAATGCACCAAAAGTGGAGTGCAGGATCTGCAAACAGGTCCTGTCACGGGGTGACCCCCCAAAAAAGTACTCTTTTGGGAACTTTATGATGATCCGACATGTGGAGAGGAGGCACCCCCAGAATTTTGCCCGGGAAAGTGTCAGGGCTCTGACACAAGAGGTTCCCAGAGATGGGGCCTCTACATCAACCGGAGGAGCAACTTCTTCTGGGAGAGAGCAATCGCAGGAGCAGGTGCCAAACATACAACCTGCTTTTAACCATGGTGTCCTCAGATGCAGATACTGCAATCAACTCCTCACCTATGGGGAGCAAAGTATCCAGCTCATGGTTCGAGCATTGGAGAACCATCGCTGCCCTTCCCACCCCTAATTTTTTTGTTTTCTTTTTGCTCCTGTTGAGCAGTTTCCATTCCCTGTTTTTGTTCCTGTTCAGTTAAAAGAAGAAAACCAAAAGTTCTTTTCAGAACTACCTCCAATTCTCATCAAAGAGCTATATTCTTAAAAAAATGAAGAGTAAGTGAAATATAGTGCATTGATAATTCAAAGGAGAATGAGTAAGAAAGAACAGAAAGGTATGAGAGGAAAAAAGAAGTGAAGTAGGAGGAATGAAAGAAGGTGAGTGTTAGAAAAGAAAGTTATGAGAAGAAGAGTGAATATGGGGAATGTTGATATTCAATGAAAATGTTGAAAAAGAACAGGAGTGTTGAAGGATAAGAAAAGATGCATTGCTGGAGTTGAAAGGTAGAAGGCTTCATTTATGAAGCCATGCGTCACTTTAACGCCACCAAAGCATCACTTTTTGTGACACAACATTCCAATAAAAAATGCACCTTATTTATTCATATTTACAAAGTGGCGTTTCTTGGTAAATACATCACTTTGTAAACCCCTGTGCCACATTATTCCTACGTCAGGTGTAATGTATGCAAATGGGACGTATTGACGCAAGAAAGGGTCGTAGAGGTGACACAGTGAATAAACTGGAGGCCTCATTTCTGAAAAGTGACGCATCGCTACGTGAAAACAGCGATGCGTCACTTTTCTGGACGCACTCCTTATGACATTCCAGATATGTCATATTTAATATATGACTAATCAAATCGCAAGGAGTTACAGATATGTCAGTATTTCTGACGTATCTGTAAACACAAAAGTAACGCATTGCTGGAGTGCGTCACAAAAGTGACGCAACTCCAGTAATGTGTCCTTTCACATGGAAAAAGCACCATGTGAAAGGTCTGCTGTGAAGCAGGCGCAAGATTTTGACGCAACAGCATCCTAAAAGTGATGCAGTGAAATCTCAAAGACTTCACTGCGTCGCTATTACAAAGCTTTTTGCGGGGAACACCCCCTCTGCATGCATTATACCTGACACAGATATAATGTGGCGCTTGATTTTAAAAAGTGACCCATCTACCTAGATGCGTCACTTTTTAAATATAGCGCAACAAGGCGCATTTTTTTACACCACTGGTGCGATGCGTCACTTTTCTGTGCGCACTCCTTATGACATTCCAAGTAACGCATTGCTGGAGTGCATCACAAAAGTGACGCAACTCCAGTAATGTGTCCTTTCACATGGAAAAAGCACCATGTGAAAGGTCTGCTGTGAAGCAGGCGCAAGATTTTGACGCAACAGCATCCTAAAAGTGACGCAGTGAAATCTCAAAGATTTCACTGCGTCGTTATTACCAAGCTTTTTGCGGGGGAACACCCCCTCTGCATGCATTATACCTGACGCTATTTTTAAAAAGTGACGCATCTAGGTACATGGGTCACTTTTTAAAACTCTGCGCCACATTATATCTGCGTCAGGTATAATGTATGCAGAGGGGGCATTCCCCCGCAAAAAGCTTGGTAATAACGACGTACTGAAATCTATGAGATTTCTCTTCGTCACTTTTAGGATGCTGTTGCATCAAAATCTTGCGCCTGCCTCGCGTCACTTTTATGTTTACAGATATGTCAGAAATACTGACGTATCTGTAACTCCTTGCAACATGATTCGTCATACATTAAATATGACACATCTGGAAAGTCATAAGGAGTGCGCACAGAAAAGTGACGCATCGCACCAGCAGTGTAAAAAAATGTGCCTCGTTGCACTATATTTAAAAAGTGACGCATCTAGATAGATGCGTCACTTTTTAAATATAGCGTAACAATGCGCATTTTTTTACACCGCTGGTGCGTCACAAAAATTGACGCACAGGCGGCGCAAAACTGGCAGCGCAAGGCCTTCATAAATATGGTCCTGGATTTTCCCCGTGCTTCGCTTTCCCGTGCGCGTACCATGCGCTTCCCCCGCGCAAAACGAAAAAAAAAATAAAAAATGTAATGCCCCGCAGGACCCTATTTTAGCCCCCACATCAAACCTAGGGGGTCAGAGAGGGTCTACTCTTCCCCCTTATGGTCATTTGCCCCTTTTTTTTTCAAACCCCTTGTGTCTCGATTTTACCGAGACACAAGATGGCGGCCGCTCCAGACTGTTTAGAATGTTTACAGACACCCAAGAGCCAATCAGCTTTCTGCGCGCAAGTCGCGTGGCGCGACTGGAGCGCTTTTCGGTGCGCGCACCGGAGAGCGCCTATAGATATATATATTTTTTTGAACCTAAATTACTCAAAATCCACTGGAACACATATCTTGAGACATAGCAAAGGCACATCGGGCTACCAGTCCCTACAATTTTGCCAAGTTTGCTGTATATCCATTCAGCCGTTCGAGCTAAAAGTGAAATCGACCGCCCTATGGAAATTAACATGGGGAAAACGCGTTTTGGGACCCCCCTTTTATCTCGGCCCCCGCTTGACGTATCCCCCCCAAACTTTCAAGGAAGAACCGGAGCTTGACGAGGCCATTTTCAGGAAATTTTCAGGCAGATTCGTCAACCGGTGCCAAAGTTATTCCAAGTAGAATTTTGAGATTTAACATTGAAAAAAATCCTAACTATAACTACCTACTGGCAACCGCCAGTAGGTAATATATATTCACTGAAAAAACCATAGGTTTCACACCAGTTATAGTTAGCTGGAAATTTTACTGATATAAAACCATTGAAATTCCCACGTTATAGTTAGTCGGACTCACTATAACTTGCACGTGCAATGCACTGCTGATGACATCACATATTACATCACTCATGACATGGTGAGTGACATCACTCATGACATCACTGATGACACCATCCAGTGAATATGTGTCTTTCTGAAAAATAAATATTAGTGAGTTATGTTTAAATATTTAAATACATATATTAGTGTTTCACTTTGTGTATAAGTGGCTACATGTGTTGATAAGTAGCTACATGCGTATGTATATGGGTTATTTGATATTTTTATTAGTATCAGTTTGAGTGTCTATATGGTTTGGTGGGGGTATTACTTAGCACATAGATGCATGAGTGACTGACTCTTTGTTTGTATGTGTTTTGAAGACAGCATATGTACAGGACTGTATGGGTGGATGAGTGTCTATATGTGTTTGTTAGTGAGTGAATGACTGTCTCACTAGTGTCTTTATCAGTAACTACATATGTTTTAATCTAGTATATATGAATATTGATGTATATAAGTGAGTATATGTGAGAGTAAGAGATTGTAAGAGTTCCTGTTTAAATAAGTATGTGTTTCTATAAGTGATTGTTTAAGAGAATAAATATGTGTAATTTTCAATAGAAGTAAGGTGGAAGTGTGTGTATAACTCTATATTCAAATAAATGGTTGTTCAATAGTTTATTTGCACGTGTGAATATGTGTGTGAGTAACTTTTGGATGAATGTCGGTGTGTAACAGGATGTATAGGTGTATCTCTTCATATGATGAGTGAGTATATGTATGAGTGACTATATAGAACTGTTGGTGAATGAGTGGATGTGTATATAGATAGTGGAAGTACAGAATTGCTTGTTGTAACTGATATAGGTATGTCCATTTTTAAAAAATTTCAGTTTCTATTTTTGAATATGTGTCTCAAGGGTTACTTTACACTGAGAGGAGGTCTGTCACTGTGTCACAAGGATGGTGTCATCAGTGATGTCATGAGTGATGTCACTCACCATGTCATGAGTGATGTAATATGTGATGTCATCAGCAGTGCATTGCACGCGCAAGTTATAGTGAGTCCGACTAACTATAACGTGGGAATTTCAATGGTTTTATATCAGTAAAATATCCAGCTAACTATAACTGGTGTGAAACCTATGGTTTTTTCAGTGAATTTAATAGGTTTTTTAAATGCTAATTCCTAACTATAACCGGTGTGAAACCTATGGTTTTTTCAGTGAATTTCATAGGTTTTTTAAATGCTAATTCCTAACTATAACTGGTGTGAAACCTATGGTTTTTTCAGTGAATTTCATAGGTTTTGTTAATGCTAATTCCTAACTATAAGTTTCACTTTATAAATAAGACTGTTAGCACTCTAGTTGTTCTTTTTAACACTCTGGTACATTCTGTCATTGGGCTACAGTTGGGCTACATCTAGTTGAAATTTGGGCTACATTTACAATTTTTGGTCTCTGGTGGCCATCTTTGGGCTACATTGGGCTACTTTGGGCTACATTTGGGCTACATTTTGGCTCTAACATATATTAAGCCCAATGTAGCACAATACATATTTTTATAAAGTTAATTTTTTTACAAACCACTTCAGAATAGGGCTACCTGTCCCTACAATTATCCCATTTTTATTTTTTTTATTTTTGGGGGAGCGCTCCCAGAGCACGCCCCGGAGTGCGCCCCGAAAAGCGTATTTCCGAAAAGCGCCCCCGGGCGCGCTCCGGGGAGCGTCCCGTGAGCGCCAATATCGCAAACGAAAACATGATCGTGACGTATCGCGTAGCCGCGACCGCGTGATACGCACGGCGTAAGCGCACCCGGAAGTACTCGAGCGAATACGATCGCAAAACGTAAACTTCCGACGCGCTTACGCTGCGCGCCCCCGGGCGCGTAGCGTAAGCGCGTCGGGTCATGTGAGCAGAAAATAACACTTTTCATTGGTTCATAACAGTTTTAGTTTCATAATGATGAAGCCCCTGGTCTTGTGACCTGAAAATAACACTTCTCATTGGTTCAGGACAGTTTTTTTTTCTAAATGATGAAAGACCCCACCTTTTTTCCTTATTCTGACTTTGTCCTTTGACTGAGGAAGACCTGTTTGTTGCTCTCTCTACTTTTTTGCTCCAAATAATGGCTTCAGTAGTAGCATCAGCTGGTGCATCTGCCCCACCACCACCACCACAACCACCAAGAGGACCAGCTCCAAATTATATTGGTGGTCAAGAACAGGAGGAGGAGGAAGAGGAAGAGGAGGAGGGGAGAAGAAGATGGCTGCCAGAAGAAAATACACCTTACAAACCCAAACCACACATTGTATGGCAGTTTTTTTCAATCCCAGAGGGGAAAAAAAAGGTGAATGCGCCCAAGGTGACTTGCCTCATCTGCAATGATGAACTTTCACGGGGCAACCCAAACAAAAAATATTCTTTTGGTAACTATACCATGATTCGGCACATGACCAGAAAGCACCCAAACAACTACTCTCGTGCAGAGTTCAGGGAACTGGCCAGTAACCTCCCCCAGTCATCAAGGACCCCCTCCCAAAGAAACCAACCCACCTCATCAGAACCAGAAACATCCGAGGTGATGCCTTGCATTCAGCCGAGATTTGCTGATTTTAAAATCACTTGTTCTGCATGTGGCAAGCTTATCGCCTATGGCGAAAAAAGCGTTAAGCTCATCGTCCTTGCAGGTGATAATCACAAGTGCCCCAAAAAGAAGTAATTTTTTGGGTTTTTTGTTTTTTTGCTCCAGTTGAGCCAGTTTCAATTCCCTTTTTTTGTTTCTCCCCCTAAAAAAATACAAAAAAAATATAAAACTGTTTTGAAAAGCCAAAAAAAGTTCAAAAAGTTCAAAAAACACAAAAAAATATAAAACAACAAAAAGAAGAAAAAAAAAAGTTCTTTTTAGAACTACCTCCAATTTCTAAATAAAAACTTCATTTTTTTAAAAACTCTGTCATCTTTTTCCCTCATTTTACGCTCCCCGGTGCGCTACCTGGTGCGCGCACCGGGCGCTTCCCCCGCGCAAAACGAAAAAAAAAAATATATTTTAAATGCCCCGCGGGGCCCTTTTATAGCCCCCACATCAAACCTAGGGGGTCAAAGGGGTCTATCCCTGACGCCTTATGGTCAGTTCCCCCTTTGTTTTAGCCACCTCTTATGTCTCGATTTTACCGAGACACAAGATGGCGGCCGCTCTGGACTGTTTCGAATGTTTACAGACACCCGAGAGCCAATCAGCTTTCCATGCGCACCTCGCGTCACGCGCCCGGAGCGCTCCCTGGTGCGCGCACTGGTGCGCTGCTATAGATATATATATTTTTTGTAACCTAAATTACTCAAAATCCACTGCAGCACATATCTTGAGACATAGCAAAGGCACATCAGGCTACCAATCCCTACAATTTTGCCAAATTTGGTGGAAATCCATTCAGCCGTTCGGGTTAAAAGTGAAATCGACCGCCCTATGGAAATTAACATGGGGAAAACGCGTTTTGGGACCCCCCTTTTATCTCGGCCCCCGCTTGACGTATCCCCCCCAAACTTTCAAGGAAGGACCGGAGCTCGACGAGGCCATTTTCAGGACATTTTCAGGCAGATTCGTCAACCGGTGCCAAAGTTATTCCAAATAGAATTTTGAGATTTAACATTGAAAAAAATCCTAACTATAACTACCTACTGGCGACCGCCAGTAGGTAATATATATATCTATATATATATATATATATATATATATATATATATATATATATATATATATATATATATATATATATATATATATATATATATATATATCCATACTAATATAATAAAGAGAGAGCCCAAACCTTTGAGGCGGGTAATCTTAGGAACCACAGCACCAATCACAACACCCAATACAGCGTTGGAAAGGGCAGTTGCAGCAGAAGGACATAGGCTATGCAGACGCCCATATACATTTAAAAGGTAAAAGAACAGTGCCAGCAAAGTAGTCCCTTGTGTGCGTATCTGCGTTGTGCTGTGGGCGTGTGCTGGGGCGTGACAAACGCTGGGGGCGTGTGGTACGTTCCGCCCTTCATGCCATGTCTCATATCGTGTGCTAATCCCACCCTGCTCCCTTTAAATACCCCTGCACCCCATAATCATAACACACCCGTACTCCTTAAAATACCCCAACACCCTTAAACACTAACCCATCTTAACCCTATAAATATACCCTGTACCCCAAAACCTGTACATACTTAGGAAAGAACAGCATTTAATCATGATTGGTCTACCTTATGTAACACATATGTGGATATTTCGTAATAATTGTTAGGCATGGGCCGAGACTTACTTAGATGTTTTGTAAGATATAGAGGCCACTTTGGTCATAGTTATAATTCTTCTTTACCCAATTCTTACTAGTCTTTTCATGTTGGGAAGCGGTAGCTCAGTAGAAATGCAGCAACTACATCACACCGACTCTGGTGGAGTCTGAATGCCTACGCAAACTGCTGAACGGAATTATGCCAAATTTGGCAGGTAGAATGGTGTTTGATCCAGAAGGCATGCTTTTGTTTAAATGGTATAAATCGCTTCAGTAGTTTTTGAGAAGTATCAAATTTTACAGATATCGATATTTGAGAATTCTGACATCTGATTGGCTGAGGGGTTAGGAGCACGAGCTTGCAGCTGATTGGCTGTGAACGGTTGAAACTAGGAAGTGTTGGCAGCCATTTTGTGATTCAATCCGTCAGCTCGCATTTCTCTGTCTGCAAGCCATCGAGTCCGTAGTTCTGTGACTTAGTTGAAAGGAGTAGGGGGCAAACAAGAGAACAATTGTATAAAAGGGTATAGTAGGAACACTGTTGTCTTAGTTTAAGTAGTCTGTACAGTGTAGAGGCAGAGAGTTTGAATGTTGCGTAGGCTCAATGCTGCACCGTATTGCGACAAGCAGTAAGGTTGCGTACACTCTGGAAATCCTGTCGGGAAATCAATGCACCGTATTGCGGCAAGCAGTAAGGTTACATAGGCTCTGGAAATCCCGTCGGGAAAACAATGCTATTGCGGCAATGTTCACTAGGCTGTGGTAATCATATCCGGAAAAGAACAATGCGCCATATTGCAGCTTTGCTTTAATATAATGCACAGTAATGTTTACTTATAATGCAGTGTTCACTTTTATCATGGACAGCGTCACTTTGTTAGACAAAATGTATTATTATGTGGGAGGGTGTGTTAACGTTTAATTGGCTGAGGTGTTCCAACAAAGAGCTCAATGTTCATTGGTATTGAACAATTAAAAGTAGAAGTGTTCCCAGCCATTCCCTCCCCCTGCACGGAGTAGCAAGGACATCTGTATGGCTGGTGTATACCAAGCAGGACCTTCCCAAGCTTAATGTTCATTGGCTGCAAACCATTGAAAGTAGACATGTTGCCAGCCATTCCCTCCCCCTCCGCGGAGTAGCAAGGACATCTAATTGGCTGACGTGTTCCAATCAGGACCGTCCCAAGATTAATGTTCATTGGCTGCGAACCATTGACAGTAGAAATGTTGCCAGCCATTCCCTTCCCCTGCTTGGAGCATCAGGGATATCTAATTGGGTAACGTGTTCCAATCAGGACCATCCCAAGCTTAATGGTCATTGGCTGTGAAGCATTAAAAGTAGAAGTGCTGGGAGTGGTTCCCTCCCCTTCTTCAGAACACCATCAACATTTTATTGGTTAAAGTGTTCTGAATACAAGTTTGCTCATTTTTTGCTGGGAACGGTTCACTGTTGTCAGCCATTTTGTGATACACTTCAATGGAGTACGGGAAAACAAAGTAGTAGCAGGGATGGTAGAAACACTATTAACTCTGTACAGTGGTGACAAGGTGGTGGACAGGGATTGTGAAGTTAAAAATGTTTTCTTATATATTTCAAGGACCATTTATATAATTTGCATGGGGCCTACAAATCACAACGGGAAAACAACAGAGTGTGTTGTGGTCTTCTTTTTTATTAAGTCCACGGGTGGGATACTTTCCAGGAGCACTATTTACTTAGAATGTGTGTTTACTTTTCTGACAGTGAGGTTTGGTTGTGCAGCAAACATTTTAGTCTAGGTTTGAAACAATTTTTATTAAGCAATTACAAATAAACTTTCTTTGGAAACTGACGCTGAATATATCAAACGAGTGACAAATAAAAACCCAATTCATAAAATATCATTTAAGCATGGCCACACCCTTCCTTTTGTTTTCTTATATAGTTTGTAAAAGTGTTTCCCCATATTCTTGATAATATAAGAGGGCATGAGTTACTTTTAGATAAAGTGGAAAAGAAGTGCTACAAGAAACACTCCAGCACTATATCATCTGAGGCCACAAGAACAATAACAAGTACAAAACTGTTAAACTCAAATGACTTTATATTACATAGAAATGTACGCGTTATCCTTTTTTGCAATTTCTATTCTGTAGAGTTCGGGAACGTTCTGTCGTAGTGTGTAGAGATTGCTCACTGCTCCGTTAACAAATCACGTACTCTTTTAAGAATATTTAAAATAGTAGTATAATAATATACACTACTGGTCCTATATATTCTATAAGGAGAAGATGAATAGGAACCGCAACTGAGGAAAATAGAAATGACTAAATATCATTCAGCAATGTAGGGTTTATCAAAGGTATTCACCTAGAAAGTATCTATGCAAAGTATCTTTTTTTAGACTGCAATTTCAAAAAATATTCTCACTGTAAAAATATCTGATCAAGTAAGTTATAAAGGTCAGTAAGCTGTGTTTCAGATGGTTTACTCCTGGCGCCGACAAATCTCCAATTCCTGTTGTGTGACAACATGACACTCTATTACAATATAAAGAGTGTCACTGTTGTTACACAAAAAGGAAAAGGAAAATAGAGTTATGAATACAAAACAAGATCAATAACAAAATACTTTCCAGCGGTGAAGATGTTCAGAGTTTCTTTTCTCTGGGACTTCGAAATGTTTCATCTTCGCTGTGACGGGTCATAAACTCCTCTGAGATCATAATGACTGTGAATATTATAATATACATATTCACACTATATAATCCCAAGAGGGAAGCAGACTTAGATACCCGAAGGTGCTGACGTTACATATAAATCTTTACTCTTTTCACCAACGGGTCATGAACTGCTCTGAGATCACCATCACTGTTAATATTATAATATACATATTGACAGTATATGATCTCAAGGGGGAAACACAGTAACAACCAGAAGCTGGTGAAGTTACGTATAAATCATTAGTCGAGGGATCAGCAACACCTCTGACGTCAAGTACAGTGTCAATATTATAATATACAAAGTCACAGTGTATAAGCTCAAAAGAGCCAGAAAAGGAGCAATGTTTGCTATATTCTGTCTGTTTCTAAAAACAAGCTGCTGACGTCACAGAAAAAGGCAAAAACAACCAATAACACTGTTTTCTAAATACAAATGTTTAAATACTCACAAATAGGTACGTATTATAAATATATACTATGCCATAATCAAACAACGTACAACTTTGGAATATGTTTTGTTGCAGCAAAACAAGAATCCGACACTAGAAAAGGGAACCTGCATTACAAAATGGACACGGGTAAATAACTCGCAAACACTAAACTAATCGAACAACGGGTGTGGTTTATATACTTTTTGGTTATTAAGTAGTCTATGAAAGGAAGATGCGGCTCCGGCCATTTAGATGTCACGTTTTACAGTTCACACGTGCGTCACATTCTAACTATTTAACTTGTGCACATGTTGGGAAAAGTTACCAAATGTGAAGCGGTAAAGGTTTCGATCCTAACACGTATAAGGTCCTTATTATGTACATTTGTTGGAGAGCTTAAAAACTGTTACCCTACAAACCGTGTCATTTCCATCGTCATGACTAAAATCATCTATTAATTGCCATCATTCTAAATGGAAGACATAAAGAGAATATCGTTCAAAATAGAAGAAAATAAATATGTGCTAATATTTCTCCTCACTATGGTTTTAAATTAAAAAAATGCCAGCATTTGTAAAGTGTACAGCTACCCCCGTAAAGCTGTGCTGGCGCTCGGGGCACCGGGATGATTAAGCAAGGTGTTGCCCACAGTGACATAGTGGTGGGCTAACGTTCCGCTGGAGCTGGGAATCGAACTGTGAACACTGTTGTTCGAGGTTAGGTATCATAGCTTCTGTGTCACACTTTTTTCACACTTATATGTTAATTACTGCTAATTAAGTTTTAAACATTGTTAAGTTATAACTTATAACAGACTACTGTTACAGTTAGTTTCTCACTACAAAAAGTATAAATGTCTCTTTAAAATGTACTTAAAAACAATATATATTTCAGGGACATTGTAGTTAGAAATTAGAATTCACTGAAAAAAACTTTGGTTTACAGACATTATAGTTAGAATTTAGCATTTAAACAACTTTTGAAATTCACTGAAAAAAACATAGGTTTCAGGGATGTTATAGTTAGGAATTAGCTTTTAAAAAAACATTGAAATTCACTGAGAAACCATAGGTTTCAGGGACGTTATAGTTAGTTGGAAATTTTACTCATATAAAACCACAGAAATTCTGCCATTATAGTTAGTTCAGCCAACTATAACTCGCACCCCTGCAATGCACTGCTGATGACATCACATATTACATCATTCATGACATGGTCGGTGACATCACTGATGACATCTCAAATGACATCACTGATGACATCACTGATGACATTATCCACGTGAAAATCTGAACCACCTCCTCACACTCTAATATAACCTTTGATACACCCACTGTAAAATACAGACTACCATTTTCAAAACCATTGACACACCAATACCAGTTACTATATACGCACTCACCGATTCCTAGGTCTACACATACATCCACTCATTCACCCATACAATCATTCTTACATATAGTCTCTAATCAATACAACGCTATCATAAGCACTCATACACAGACACTCACACACCACCACTCATCCAGAGTTACTCACACACCTAGTCAGTCATGCAAACAATCAATCAAACTTCCATTTACTGACCTATACAGTTATACAAACACCATATCACTTATTCAAACAGACACAAATGCATACTTACTCTCTTTACAATCACTGATACAAATACACACTCATCCATACAGCTACTCTCACAATAGTTAGGAAATAGCATAGAAATTTACTGTAAAAACAAAGGTTACAAGGACATGATAGCTAGGCTCTGGTTTTACACCCACAAAGCCAAAGAAATTCAGCAGTTATAGTTACCTGAGCTAACTATAAATTACACCCCCACAATGCACTGCTTAGGACCTCACATATTACATCCCCCTTCACCTGGTCAATGACATCACTGACGCCATTTCAAATTAAATCAAAAAGACACGAAAAATGTAGAATGGAATTGCATCAAATTCAGCAGAAAGCTACATCTTGGTGGGCAGATTGTGCTTTTTGTGATTTGGTGTAAATTGTTAAGTAGTTTTTGAGATATTAAGGGTAAAAAAGGATTGTATATTTTGGCAATTGGGCTTGCAATTGGGCTTGCAAGAGTCTAAAGGGCATCCAGCAAGAGCACAAAGTCAAAAGGCCTGTCATTGTCCAAGAGGCATGTGAGCCTTCATGCTCTTGTGGTAGCGAGAGGGTCCCGCAAGAGCAATTATTCAGATTGGCTTGCGGTTGCAATGCTAGAAAGTAAATGGCTGCCATTACTATTTACTGTGAATAATTAGAGGTGTTGCGGAAATGAAGAAAAAAAGCTATACGAAGAGGCAGTAAAAAGGCACGCTGTCCCCCTAGACTTCGAGAGGGCCATCTATAAGTATTGTGAAGAAAGGAAATGTCTTTTGTTTCAACAAATTTTTAAGAGTCTTGCGGGACTCTTGTCGGCTTTTGACTAGTAAAACGGAGTAGATTAGTTCTCAATACACTATATTAATAGGAATACATATTGTGGTCCTTGTATTTGAGAGGAAGTGTGTAACAGATAAGTACTGTGATAATTACTATGTTAATGCTTGTTTTTAAAGTAGCAATCTTGCAAAACTCTCGCAGATTCATGAAAAATAGGAAGGAGTATGTTATGATTGAATACACACAGCTATGCATACTTGTTACTGTAGAAAGGAGTCTTAATGGAGATGGAGTCTTAATGGAGATGGTGTTTGTCAGACTCTAGTATTCATGGTGCTTGGTTTGAGAAGAGATGTGGGTAGGGTTAAGGCTTATCGACACACCCTACTACTCACACCCGTCACCTGAGAGAGGGGTCTGATGGAAGAGTCTAGTGCCCACGCACATTACTACACACACCTGTCATCCAAGATCTTCTCTAGGAAACTCCCTAACATTGGCCCTTTAGAAGCCATGTATTTTAGTATTTATCTATCTCTTAACCCCTTCCACGCTCATGACGAGCTGGGCTCGTCATGGCGTAGCCTCCTCGCACGCTGATGACGAGCCCAGCTCGTCATGTAAAGTGCGTTTTTGAATATCTCAGCGCAGGAGCAGAATTCTCTCAGCGCGGATGCGGTTAAATACCCACATTTCACTATCATAGGTGATTTCAACCTGCATGCGGATGACATCTCTTGCACCAAAGCAGGGCTGCTCCTTGACACCATGATGGGCCTCAATCTTACCCAGCGATTAGTGGCCCCACTCATCTGGCTGGTCATACTCTGGACCTATTGTTCACCAACCATCCTAATCTGACCACAACACCATCCCCTCCCTCTCACTAGGTAAAACCACTTCCTAATCCCATTCAGTTTAATGGCTGGCTAACCGAGACAATCCAATGATCCAGAGGCAAAAAGTACTTATAGAGCTGCCATTAAGAAATTCCACAAATTGAAAAGTACCCTAATGAGAGAGTACTACATTAAGAAAGTCAGCTCTGGGGGAGGAGCTACGACAGCAAGCAAGATGGCCGCATAGTCTCCCGGCTCCGCTGACCTCCGTCCTTCGCTCGAAGATCCTGTCATTTATCCTGATTTCCCGCCCCATATCCGTGTATATGAACTAATCTGCAGTCCGATGGAGCGATCCCGAGACTTTTCCGACATTGTGGAGTGGAGTAATGTCGAGGTTTAATTTGAGGCCTAACCCAGTCTGGAAGCCGGGGTCTCGAGTGCTGGTCTAGCCAGGTCCTAGTTGAACAACAGCGGACCGGTGAGGGCAGCAGGGTCCGGTCCATGGAACTTTCGACATCTTTTGGATTGCTTTGCTGCCGATCTGCTGCCTGGTCCCGTATCGGAGGTGAAGAGACGAGTGAAGCCCGAGGCGGTGTGGCGGGGGTCCCTGACCCGGAGGCCTAGCGTTCGCATCACCGGTGCCTTTGGGTTGGAGACTAGGCGCGCACTAACGCATGTTGATGATCTGTCCCTCACGGTTCATTCCTGCTCCGACTAATCTTCCCCCGGGGAGAGCTACTCTCAGTGGGGATCACTATGCCTGATGTTATGCGGACCCCGGCGGAGCGGGCTAAATGCAGCCCGTCATTGCTGTCAGTGCTGGCAGCCCTCGAGGCACTTCAGGTGACTATGGAGACCCAGATCTGGAATCTGATGTCGGCAGCGGATGGAATTAGAGGGTCGGGACCGGACCCTGACTCGTTGCCCGGGACCCGGCGGCCAGCTCAACTCCCAACAGACACCCCAGAGCTGCATTCGGACCCGGTGCTTGGAGCTGTGCCTGCCCCTACAGAAGTGGAACTGATCGAACATGCTGAGATCGGCGTTTCAATTATATGGTCGGAATATTAGGATTCGCAGCCGGCGGAACATTTAACTGCTGTTCCCATTCTGGAAACTTTTGGTCGGAACTGTGAACTGTGTTGGTTTGTGTCGCACCCCCTTCCCAGCTGGTCCATCAAGATGGCGGATGGGACAGTGCCTGGCCTTGGAGTCGGGGAGGGGCATCGCTAGAACCGGCCGTCTACTTTAGGATTTGCCATCCTTTCTCCATCTAACAGACCATATTTCGGCAACTTCTGTGTATATTTTGACGATTGACGATGGGGCTCTACTTATCGGAGGGAATCAGCAAATTTGATCGACGGGGCTAAGGCTGAGCCTGTTGTTTGGGGTTTCACACTATGGTTTCATCGGTAACGGGATTGCTTTACTAGGTTAACGGAGACCGGGCGGGGTTTATAGTTTCCTCCGCTGTACTTTTCTATTGTGGTCTGTTTGATTGTGTCAGCTTTGTGGGGGATTCTTTGTTAAGGCGGTGGGGAGAGACCGGGAATGCGTACGACATAGCCCTCCTCCATTTCTACTTTTAGGGTAGGGGTTTAGTTCTTCTTTCTTTCTCTTTGTTCTTCCTATATTTCGGGTTTCAGTTATTTGGGGCAACAGGCACGCTGCTAGGGGGGTAGGCCGTAGTCATCTGCAGGGGTGCAGGGTGGGGGGGTTGGGGGAGGGGAATTTTGTTTTTTCCTTATTGTTTCCATGGCCTTTTTTCTCTTTCGTATCCTTCCTTGCCTTTTCTTTCGCTTCTTCCCTTTTCGGGTCAGCGTAGTGGGTCCATTCTTCTGTCAATTGTCGACTTTTTTTATCTGTGCCTATACTTTTCGCGGTAGTTCAGTATCATTGGGCGGGCGCTTAACTGGTGCGAACTGTGATTGTATGCTTGTTTATCCTGCATTATATGCCTGCCTTAGCGCCGCTGTCTTAAAAAAGATTGATCTAATTGTGGAATCACTACTATTTTGCCTGCCCTTTATGTGACTTTGTGATATTGTATGGCACCTGATCCTTCTATTTTTATATTGTAAAATGGAGCCTTTAGAATCCTGTCGTTCGCATGGTATGTTCTATAGCCAATTTTAATTGAAGTAGTGGTAAATTCGCTTCCCGGGAGGCCGAGTCTTGTCCTAACTGACTTGCTGTGATGAAACTGATTAGCGGCCGGCCCTGGTGGTTGTAGGCCCATATTTGTAACTGGTTGAAGTATCAATAAAGGTTTTCCAAAAAAAAAAAAAAAAAAGAAAGTCAGCTGATAATTCCTCAAAAACTCTGTTCAAAATAGTGAAGGAGTTTTCCAAACCCTCTTCATTATATAGCTCAACCCACCCTAGCCAAGGACTATGTGATGGGCTATCTAACTTTTTTCACGAAAAAATCCTAGACAGTTTTTGACTCCAGGGTAACCAAGGAGGAGGCTTTTATGGCTTTTAAATATATCTCTATTGACACCTTTTCTAAAAAAATGTTGGCATGCAAATCAGGCTCCCCTTTGGACCCTTGCCCGGCACAACTATTTAGTGCACTCGCCCCTATTATAATTTTTCCACTGAACTTGATCTGGAACACCTCCTTACCAACTGGTCATTTCCCTTTGTCTTGGAAACAGGCTATGCTGATCTCTATTCTAAAAAAACCTGAAGCCGACCCATCGGTGTTTAGTAACTACCGGCCCCTATCTCTTTTACCTAAACCAGCCAAAATCCTGGAGAAAGTAGTGCAAGAACAGCTCTCTAACTACTTTGAGTCCGGACAACTTCTCCATGATTTAGATCCGGCTATAGTACAGAGACTGCACTTCTGGAGGTGGCAGAGATTATCCGCAAATGCGTGGACGTAGGCGATGCAGCAATGTTGTGCTCCTCAACCTGTCCGTGGCATTCAATATTGTCTCTCATGCCATATTGATTGTGAGACTGCATAGTCTTAGGATTCAGGGCACACCTTTGACCTGGATTAGATCTTTTCTAAGTGGTCGTACCCAACAGGTCCACCTTCTACCTTTTGACTCGGAGAAGAAACCACTAAGGGGCCGATTACTGGTGTGGACGGAAACGTGTCCGACCACCATGTTCACGGGAAAAATACTTCAGAACGCATCGCAGACAAACCGCCAGTGCGATTAGGATATTTCCGCCAGCACACACCAACCGCGGCATACGGATCACACCAAAACTGCCGCATGTGGACGGCACGACAGAAAAACCCCGTCCGCCACGGACGCAACGCCCGTGTGAACAGACCCAACGTCCGCAAGGCCTGTGGAGGGACCACCCGCACGATTTGGATAACCCCACCAACCCAACGGAACTTACCACCGTCCACGACTGCCGCGGAAAAAAAGCATTGACAAACGGAACTTGACTGCGGAAGACCCAAACGAACATCACCCCTGACGTCAAACCGAAACAAAAATGGCGGACGGAAGTAAATAGTAAACCAAAAAAACAGGACAAACACCTACCTGGAAAACCCACCCCCAACAACTCCACGCCCCAATGACACACCCCCAGCACAAACAAGAGCATCCAAGTCTCCACACCCACAGAACACCTGTCTGCAAAAAAACATTGGGACACAACCACCACACAGACTATAAAAGGAATCCCTCCCATTACCACAATCCTTTGCATCACAGCACAGCTGCAAGAAAGAGGCACACATCACACACAACTGACACACACAAACACACATACAACCTGCATACCAACACACCCAACACACCAACCCCCACAACACCATCCCTACATACCACACACCTGCACACCCAACACCGCCAACACCTTGCACATCATACACCATGGTCCCCAAGAAATACCCCAAGTTCACAGAGAGTGAGTTAAAGGTCATGGTGGATGAAATCATCCGTGTAGAACCACATCTGTTCGGTACCCTAGTCCAGCAGACCACCTTGGCAAACAAGACCACAATGTGGGACAGGAATAGTGACCAGAGTGAATGCTTCAGGGACCGTGCCACGCACCAAACACGATATCCAGAGGCGGTGGCACGACCTCAAGGCAAGGGTGAAAGGCATCAGGGCCAAGAACCACCTGCGGGCACACCAAACTGGCGGTGGCCCTCCCATGGATCCAATACCATACACCCAATGGGAGGAGAAGGTGCTAGTCACACTACACCCTGAGAGCCTGGAAGGAATAGATGAGGGAGTGGAGGCTGGTAAGTACAAACCAATGACCACCATCACACTGTTATGTCCTGCCTCGCACAACTGCTAAGACACATCTTCCAGGCTCCAATCCATGCATGTGGACCACACAGTCACCCAAATGTGAACCCCCAGGGCTCAAATGCACCCACCATGATCAACCACAAATGTAGCCTCCTACGTTCCCAGGCATGCATGTGGTCAAACCGCTAACACCACAACTCCTAACAGGCCCCCATGTCCACAGGGAGGGTGGTGGTGGGTGAATGAGAGGCCAGCACTACAACTCCCAACCGGCCCCCATGTCCACAGGGAGGGTGGGGGTGGGTGGGGGTTATGAGAGGCCAGCACTACAACTCCCAACAGGCCCCCATGTCCACAGGGAGGGTGGGGTGGGTGGGTGAGATGCCAGCACTACAACTCCCAACAGGCCCCCATGTCCACAGGGAGGGTGGGGGTTGGTGGGTGGGTGAGAGGCCAGCACTACAACTCCCAACAGGCCCCCATGTTCACAGGGAGGGTGGTGGTATGAGAGGCCAGCACTACAACTCCCAACAGGCCCCCTTGTTCTACCCCAGAGCTAAATGGAGTCCCCCCACCATGTGCTGACCAGGGCATCTCCCTCTTAAAACTTACAGGTAGGTTGCCATCTTCACAGGGAGGAGTGGGTATGAGGGGGAAGCCTGTACTCCAAATTCAAATGTGCACCCTCCGCCCTCATGATTGCAGCTAGGAGCAACACAACACATGGCTTCGTAGTAACTCCATGGTGAAAATATGATATTAAACATGGGACAGGTGAGCACGCAATGCCTGCAGACTGCATTCGCCGAACAACAAACAAGTAACACATGTCCACAGGACCCACAAATAACAGACCCTTGGACACATGAAAGAGAAGCGTCACATCTGCACACATCAAAGAACGTGCAAGGGGAAACTCAGACATGGTGGCAGTCCACACAATCCATGTAGTAGGAAGTCTGTGCATGATGTGAGACTTGACATACCCACAACAGCAAGTACAATGTGTGTCCTGACACAAGGCACATGGATGCAATGTCCAAAGCTTGTGACTAACACAAAGTAGACCATCCACATGAAAGACCAACATATGCCTCTTTTGACAATGACTAGACCAGGTACAGTAGCAAGGTAGGTTGTCCACAGCCCTGGTGAACATACCCTAGTCCACATTGCTGATCCACAGCAACAATGTTAAAATGACTACAAAACTACACAGAGTCCAGGGGTACCAACCAATAGCAGAACAGCACTACATATATCCAAGTATTGTCTCCTCACCTCCACACCACCATAATGCCCAGTACTGTGTGCCACACCAATGTGATGACATCAACAACCATGTCCTGAATCCCTAGTAAATTGTAATGTAACAACAACAAACCTGTCTTGTCCACAGCATTGATTCTTACATTTTTGTCAGTCAGGTGACCGAGAACTGGCAGGAGAACCCAGCAACCGCCAGCACCAGTCGCCCACATCACAGAATGGACTCTCTGGTGATGATTCCCTGGTTACCTCGGATGCGGAGGGTGATGCCGGTCCGCCTATACTCCCAGTGCCATCAGGATCCCAGGACATCCCTGCCCCCACCACCTTGGCCAGTGGAACCACAGCAACTTCTGCCATTGTGACCTGTGCAGCTACCACCACCACCACCACCACCACCAGTCCTGCCTGTGCCACCTTCCCTGACGATAGCGGACCACCAACATCACAGGTAAGCAGGGAGAGTGGACGGGTGAGGACACAGGTGAGGACACAGGTTCCGGACAGGAGGGCAGGTGCAAGGCCAGGAGGGGGACAAGACCCACCCAATCCTAGGACCAAGACCCTGGATCTCATTTCAAGAGTGCATGCGTCGTATGAGCGGTCACAGGCACAGGCGGATTGTGCGCACCACGACTCACTTGAGACCCGCCAGCTGTTGAGGTCCATGGACAACCGTCTGGGACAAATGGTGGCCCTCATGGGCCAGCAAACATCTGTTTGGAGGGAGTGTTTATCCCGCAACACACCACCTCCCCCTCCCCCAAGTGGCCAGCGGGACAGGACACCCTCACCACCACCATCACCTGAGGCCACTGACAGGGAGGTGTCCCCCGAACAACATGCCCCCACAGCTGGGTCCACTCCGGCTCGAAGACGGAGGGGCCGTCCGAGGCTGGATCCAGGACAGAGCAGCGGCAATGCACCAGACACCCGCCAGAAGTGGGGCCGGTACTGACTTCAACCTTCCTTGAGCCTGGCATACACTCTGTGTACTATCTTGCCCCACATTGCTATGCATTGGCACACGTCTGTTGGACTAGGTTTACACCACACAATGTGGTGTCTACACAGTGGGATCATCTGACATGACCTTCAACTCACTCTTCCCCTCCACCACCATTTTGTAATTATGTACTGACACAAATCACCCCCTGTAAATAAACACCACGGAAACACTCAAGGCTGTTTGACCTCCATGTTTTAATGCAGGTTTGTCTTAGTAGTTGTCATTACCAGGTGCAGGGATCAATGTTGTTCGGAATCATGGCTCTGTGGGAGTGACCTAGGGATAATGAGAGAACAACAAGCACAGGTCAGGAAACTGAATCACACCCATCACACAACACTGTACTGCAACATCCCACAAACCACACTCATCACAAATTAAGTGGATCACAGGAGACACATCTGGGAGCATTGCATGTACACCATGTCCCACACCCATTTGCGAACAGAAAATACCAGAACATTACAGCATTCACACACCACATCCACCCATCACCAGCAAACATACATCACGCATTGAACAGCAGCACAAGACGTACTTACTCACATTCAAGGAAAGTAGCGGTCAATGAGCTGATGCCTCTGGTCCACACCTTCTTCAGCCCCACTATCCTCATCACTGGACATGGGTGGGATGGGAGGCGGAGCAACCTGTTGGTCTGCAGGGTCCAGAATCATTTCAATGTTCTTGCACAAGGCCAGGTTGTGGAGCATGCAGCAGGCAACCACGATTTTGCATACTTTGCGGGTGAGTATTGCAGGGCCCCTCCGGTTTTATCCAGGTAGTGAAACCTAGACTTCAGAAGTCCAAATGTACGTTCCACCACCCGACGTGTCTTCCCATGGGCCTCATTATAGCGCATTTCCCCTGGGCTAGTTGGATTCCGTAAGGGGCTCAGCAGCCACGGGCGGTTTGGGTACGCGAGTCACCTAGGTGGGATGATGACAGACACATACATCAGTACCAGTACTGGTGGGATCAGCATGGCACACATACAACACAGTAGTCATCACATCACACTCACCTACAAGCCACGCACGATCTTGGTGCAGATTAGCCATCAGTTGGGGGACAATACTGCTCCGCAGGATGTGGGAGTCATGTGCGGATCCCGAAAATCCGGAAATCCAGCACACACATGGGAGATGATGTTATCAGCCAGGCACACCGCTTGCACATTGATTGAATGGCAGTGCTACCGATTGCGATAGATGGGTTCACGTGCCTGGGGTGGGACTAGACCAATATGTGTGCCATCAATGGCACCCACTACGTGTGGAATCTGTCCCAGGGCATAGAAGTCCTCTTTCACTGTTGCCAAATCTGCCGGACGTGGGAAATGGATGTAATCATCCTTGTAATGCATCATGGCTTCAAGCACATCACCCCGGCATGACCAACTGTGTACTGGAATGTGCCCGTAGCGAAGAAGTGAAGTGCTGCCATCACCTTTGCTGTGGGTGTAATTGCTCCAGGATATGCCCTGAGTGGCTGCAGGTTTGGTGCCAATTGTGCTACAAGGTCCTGCAATGTCAGTCGGTCAAGCCAGAATTTGCGGATCACCTTCACTCCAACCATGTCCTCCAGCACAGTACATGGTCGATGCACATTTGGAGCCCTCCTGTGTGGGAGTAGATGGGAGCAGATGTCAATTGTACAACACGGCACAGCTGAACCACACTATCACATTTTGACCAACACACCACAAATAATCCATGTTGCAGACACTGATTTTATGTGTGACGTGACAGAAATATAAGGCACTATAGACAACTACACACACAATGTTCACCCACAAACAACATCCTGTGAGCAAATGTGTACAATGGTACATGCACACATGTTGCAAGCACAGCCAACATCACATGACGGAGTGCCCATGTGTGGACAAGCATCCCCACAGACACATGGATGTGCACTCATAACACGAACCTGGAGCACACCCTCCTTGTCTTCATGCACCCATGAAACCACCAACAATGCTGTGCATGCTCACATGACAGGCATTGACATACAACATACGACACACAGACACATACACTGAATGCATGTATCCCCCATCATTACTCCTTGCACACACAAAACACACACTCATGACTGGATCAAACTGTCGGTGCACTGCCTTAATGGACTGTGTAGATGTGTACACTTTGAAAGGTGTGATCTCAAAACCAAGATGTCACCACATTGCCGTTGCACATCTGACGCAATTTGAGCTCACATCACTGTCCTTTGACAACCACTGGCAATGTCAATAGTATGATCACACATGCAACAAATGGACATTAATGAGACATGTGGACACGGGCCATTGACATAACATGATGAGTGTTGAGGCATTCCGGACATGCCCTGACACACATGAACACCTATTATCATTAGATGAGTGCGGAGACATGCAGTATGTCTACACACTGCGTCACGACACGCCGTCCACCATCACAGAAAATTATCCTTACTACTGCAATTGTGCGAATCTTTGTCTGCATGGGAAAGGTCCATCACGGTCACACACCGCCAACCGCAGGTGCGCGCTACCGCGATGGTGCATCATTTGAAAAACAAAACTCACTTACATCGAAATGGCGGAGCACTCATTCCGCGGGGGCCGGCAGGCTAACAGATACATTTGACTGTGCAAGTGGAAATGGCAGTTGGTATCCCCCCATTCAGTCACATAGCGGCATCTACCGCCGGGTCCTGGCGGTTACCTACAGCCGGGTCCGTGTGGTTACCTACCACCGGGTCCGGGCAGTTACCTACCGCTGGGTCTGGGCAGTTACCTACCGCTGGGTCCGGGTGGTTTCCTACCACCACGTCCGTGCGGTGGGTGCCAATATGTGTATTGATGTTAACGTGGCATTGATGGCTATGGCCAGTTACCTACTGCCTGGTCCAGGCAGTTACCTACCGCCGGGTCCGTGCGGTTCCCTACCGCCGGGTCCGTGCTGTTACCTACCGCCGGGTCCGTGCGGTGGGTGCCAATATGTGTATTGATGTTACCGTGGCATTGATGGCCATGGACGGTTACCTACCGCAGGGTCCGGGCGGTGGATAACCGCATGGACCCGGCGGTAGGTACCCACCTGGACCAGGCAGTAGGTAACCGGCCATGGCCATCCATGCCACGATGACATCAATACACATATTGGCACCCACCGCACGGACCCAGCGGTAGGTAAACGCCCAGACCAGGCAGTAGGTAACTGGCATGGCCATCCATGCCATGGTAATATCAATACACAAATTGGCACCCACCGCATGAACCTGGCGGTAGGTAACCACACAGACCCGGTGGTAGGTAACCGTCCGGACCCGGCGGTGGGTGCCACTATGTGACTGAATGGGGGGATACCAACTGCCATTTCCACTTGCACACTCAAATGTATCTGTTAGCCTGCCCCGCCCCCGCGGAATGCGTGCTCCGCCATTTCGATGCCAGTGAGTGATGATTTTCAAATGATGCACCATCGCGGTAGAGCACACATGCGCTTGGGGGTGTGTGACCGTGATGGTCCTTGCACATGCAGCCAATGGAAAGAGGTATCGCGGGACGCGTAAGCGATTTCTAAAAAAGCGGAAGCCGTGCACCACCACAGCGTGGCCAGTCATTTGCTCATTTTGAATGAGGCAGCCCGGGAACACCAATTGCTGCAGACGTGTGCCACAGATATCAGCTCAGGGCCCTATAAATATCTGAATTTCAGCACCACACATTGAAGGACTGGGTTCTTTGGACCCAGCGGTGCCAGGGCACAACACCTGAAACCTTCGTGGGTAACCTGCTCCGGCGTACAAATCACAGAGACACGGGACACTTCCTTCGGCGTCAAAGAGTCAAGGTTTATTTACTGCAGGGAACACAGAAGTCACAAGAAGTACATCGAGTGTAGTTCGGGGAGACTGCTTCAAATTGTATTTGTGGATCGCTCCTTTTATACAGTTTCTACCCATAAGATAACATGATACACAATAGTTTACAACCTGGTTCCCACAAGTCGCTCTCAGAGGGGTCGCTTAGATCACTTTGAAACACACAAGATCCGGAACATAAGTGCGGAAACATTTGGCGGTTCCCAACTGTAAAAACCCATCTTCCCACCATTAGCAAATTCCAATCAGCAGTAAAGTAGATCGAAACAGGAACGAAGACAGGTGCAGAGGAAGACGGAAACAGTGGGGAGATCGGAAAGGGTGTAAAAGGGGGGTGTCGAGAAGCACGAAATACAGGCATCAAAGGGACGTGCCTAATGAGATGCACGGCTGAGACAATAAGCCCGTGCGGCAAGATGGGCCTCGAGCGGCGCCATCTGCCTTACAGTAGCATCCCCCTCGTCATAAAGACACTTTCAAAGAACATGTGTCTTCCGCAAATATCTTGGGAGTCCCAGGGTCGCGAAGCGGACAGCGTCCGTTCGCTGACTACTTGAGGGCAAGAGACAAAATGGATGCCGTATCTAAGATGGAACCCGTGGGTACAGATGACAAACCCACATAACAAACGAACGGTTTAAGTTAGCACAGCGAAACTGCGCACACTTGCTAAACTCGTCATTTGCGGTTCATAGATACTAGACTCGACCATATTCGTGTGAGTTAAAAAACACCACTTACAATTGTCACGGAACCTCAGACGCTCCTTTTGCCCTCATGTAGGCAAGCACTAGTCGGAATCATACTCGATATTCATCAGACCATCAAGATGTCGTTGTAGCATAGCTCTGTCCAACCGAGTCCCCTTGGTAACAGATGGTTGTCTCATACACGTTGTAGCACAGAGGCCACATAAGGCAGGACCACACTGCACACAAAGGCAACACGTGAACAGGAACACTACCACAACCCCGATGATCGTCAGAATCTTCCAACCCCAAGTCGACACCAGGCCCCAAAACCAACCAAGTAGCGTCCAATCCCCTACATCCACGTGTATGGATTCGGAGATCTTGTGCAACTTCGAGATGGCTTGATAGACAGTAGGAGCATTATCTGGAATGAAAATGCAACAGCTCGAATGGATCACTTTACATACCCCACCGCGATCTGCTAAGACAACATCTAAAACCATACGGTTTTGTAATGTCATAAGTCTCTCCGCCTGAAGTTCTGTGGTGATATTACCAAGGGCACTGGCAGTAATGTTAGCTGTCGATTCTACCACTCGAGTCAAATGTCTCAGGTTCCTACTATTAACCATAGGTCCCCAAAACGGGAGGAAACCCTTGAAAAAGTCTCCTGCCTCTTGACCGGCAGTATCCTCTTCACTAATTACGCCTCGTACAACTCTAGTCTTGTGGTAATCGGCATCTACAGTAAACGTCGGAGGCAACAGATTTGCAACAAAACATGAGCCCATGAAGTCTGCGGGCAACCATGTGTATGCACGATCATGACAGATGAAGTACGTACCCTTGGCAGCCAGAAGCACAGGGATCGGGGACATTGACAGAACGTAACTTTCAGTGCAAGCACTTACTCCAAGTGAGGCTTGCGAGCCACGACCCACAAGACAAAGATTACCAGTGTGGGGTACGACCCATATTGGAGACGAGCTTTTAAGCTGCTTTTCATTAGTGAACGTACTATATTCCCCTCTATTCGGTGCCCTATAGGCTTGTACCTCTGCCTTAGGGATGAGATAAGCATCATGGATCTCATCTTCCAAATCCTGTATTATCATCGATACCACCCACTGCCATGAGGTAGGACCCGGTTTGGGGGAACGTTCTGGAGAGGGGTGGAAGCCTAGTGCGCTTCGAAGCATTGTTTGGTATGCTCGAGCTGACCCTTGGGAACTATACGGTAACACCAGATATGGAATTCCCTTACCCGTAGTATGTGGCATCAACCCACACACCCAACAATTAGTAGTGTTAACCACTAACTGATGCTGATGGAGGAGCTGGATAAAGGAATTGTTGCGGAATTCTACACGTCTAGCCTGTTCGTGTTCCGGTAAAATATGAAAGGAATGAGGGGAAGCAGTAGAAGTAATGTTAGGGTAAGGAGTAGGAGTAGGGGTAGGAAGTAAGAAGTAAGACATAGTGTAATACACCCCACCCGCCAAAAATGCGGAAGCAGTTAAAAACAGTACAAACAATTGGGATACAAAACATTTCGTACGACTAAGTTTCTGCAGTTTCACTCTATACGCCTGCGTTCCTTCCAAATCGTTCAGCTTCAAAAATGCCATTTCCCTACGACCGTCCGCAACGTTTCTTGACGCACTTCGTTCTGTGCAGCAATAGTCAATTCCCAGGAGTTCCTAGGAACCGACGGCCTTTAACCTAGCGTCAAGACCTACTGTCCAGAAGGAAGTACGCGCGCGGCCCTACGGCCCTCAATACACAATATGTATTTATTTAGCACAATAATTCAGCTGTGGAAGGAAAAAGATACAAGAAAAAAATCTTGATATATGTACAAAACAATTTTCAGTGATACGAATTGTTCACAGTTGATCAGGGGAAACGAAGATATTGCAGTTATCAGTTTCAGCAAAGCAAGAAAAAAATTTATTTGTCCTTAGTATGAGAACGCAAAGAATATCGATGTTTCCCGGGACGTGTCTGCTCGTCAAACAAAGGATCTGTTGAGGAGACAGCGTCCTGCTGATCAGTTTGTTGATTTGGTCTTGAGTCTTTTGCTGACAATGTTCCAACAATGGCTTTCTGCTGCACTGAGTGTTCACCAACAAGTTGTGCGTCGCTAAAAGGTACAAACGCCGGCAATGTCTCTGCTTCTGTTGACGCAATGCCTTTCCTCACCCACGGGTCTGCCGGCAAAGGAATAGGGACTCGCTTACAATGGGTAGCATGTACCCAATTCTTCCGTCCCTCAAGACGAACGGCAGTCCTCGTGGCCAAAAGCACCTGGTGAGGTCCAACAAAGCGGGGGTCCAGATTCTTCTTGCGTGAAAAATTACGGGTGACAACCCAATCACCAGGCTGGAGCTGGTGGCCTGGACCCTCCGTCTGCGTCGGCAAGGCGTCGTAAACCTGTTGATGAATTAACCTCAGTTTAGCAGTCAAGTCATGTAAGTAGTCAATCAACATCGGGTACTCAAGATCAACAAATATACCTGGCCTAGGAACCCCCCACACATTCGCAGGACGGCCGAACACTATTTCATAGGGACTAAGCCCTATTCGGGAGTGTACAGTCGCCCTAGTTGACAGTAGTGCTAGAGGCAAAGCGTCAGGCCACGAAAGTCCAGTCGTAGCCTGAATCTTCGCTAATTTTAGTTTAAGGGTGCCATTGTACCCTTCAACCAATCCAGCTGACTGGGGATGATTGGCGCTATGGAATTTTTGACTAATTCCAAGGCCCTTACACACACTCTTCATCACACTTCCAACAAACTCACTTCCGTTATCTGACCACACGACTCTAGGCATTCCATACCGAGGAAAGTATTCCTTCAGTAGGATTTTCGCAGTAGACAAAGCAGTATTATCTTTGAGGGGATAGGCCTCGATCCATCGGGAGAATGCGCAAACCACAACCAAAACGTATTTCAGGTTATTGCATCGCTCCATATGGATGAAGTCCAATTGAATCACCTCAAAGGGATACGAAGGAGGAGCAAAACTGCCAGGGGGAGTTGGGGTTCCTTTGCCAGGATTGTACATTATACACACCATACAAGTCTTCACCAAACGTTCAGCACACTTAGTAATTCCATCATTCTTCCACACATCAGCCAACAACTTGCAAATACCTTTCGCGCTAATATGTGCTAACCCATGTGCCATTTGCACAACGGCCAGTACATACGCATCAGGCAACATCCATCTTTTCTGATCTGACAAATCAATCCAGCAACCATTCACATCCAACCTTCCCGTACTTTCTTTCCACTTCATCTTTTCAATGTCGGTGGCCTCATTCTGAATTGCTTTCACACTCTCTATAGTATTCTCACACATACTTGATTCTGTAGGCCACCTAACCGAATTCGTCACATACATTCGAGTGCTAAGGTTCCGGGCAGTCTCCTTAGCAATCTCATCTGCAAACGCATTACCACGACCAACATCATCCGTCACTTTACGATGCGCACTACATTTAACAATTGCAACTTGAGCAGGCAAAGTCAATGCATCCAAAAGATCGTTCACAAGCTGGCCATGCTGTATTTTCGTGCCATGTGACGTCAAGAAACCACGTTCTCGCCACAATCGTCCGAAACTATGCGCTACACCGAAAGCATACTGACTATCGGTGTACACATTCACACGTTTGCCTTTTGCTAATACACATGCTCTAGTAAGAGCGATCAGCTCTGCAGCTTGGGCAGAATTCTGATTCAATCTCGCAGTCTCAACAACAGTATTCAATGTCACCACAGCATAAGCAGTAGTCACATCACCATTCGGCAATTTAAAACATGACCCATCCACATACAGGATGCCATCCGGGTCTTCCAATGGGGTGTTTTTAAGGTCCACACGACCTTTTGTTTCCTCCTCTGTACGCAAGTAACAGTCATGTTCTGTTACTGCATCTGACTTTGCACTAATTGGTAACAAAGTTGCCGGATTTAGGACATTACAACGTTTTATCTGAATGTGGCTTGCCAAGAGCGTCAATTCGTACCCAGATAACCTCGCACTCGTCAAGTGCTGAGTTTTCGTTCGATTCAAAAGAGTATCGACTGCATGCGGAACCATCACCGTAAGCATATTATCCATGACCAATCCTGCTGATTGTCGGATGGAGACCGCAGCTGCCGCAGTTGCTCTCAAACAACTCGGCAATGCTCTAGCTACTGGGTCTAAGGTCGAGGAAAAATATGCACATGGACGTTGCTTACCACCAAAAGGTTGCGTTAAGACACTCAACGCACAACCTTCCCTCTCGTGAACATATAACGTGAACGGTTTACTGTAATCAGGGGTACCTAACACAGGGGCCGAACACAATGAATCACGTAATTCAGAAAAACTTTTCTGACATTCTTCCGTCCATGGTAAAGGAGTCGAAACATCCTTGCACGTAAGAGCCACCAATGGTTTCGCTAGCAATGAAAAATTAGGAATCCACTGCCTGCAGTACGATGTGATACCTAGAAAGGCACGCACATCTCTTTGGGTTTGTGGCACAGCCATGCGCGCAATCGCTGCAATTCTCTCTGGGGTCAATCTCCTTCCCTCCTTTGACAATAAGTGACCTAGATAGGTTACTTCTTGACAACAATATTGGAGTTTAGAAGGTGACACCTTGTGATTTAACTCACAGAGATGTTGCAGCAACGACACTGTAGCAATTTTGCGAATGTCCTGAGTATCAGCAGCCACCAATAAGTCGTCGACGTATTGGATTAAAGCCGCACCAACCGGCAACCTAAACGCATCTAGTTGACCCTTCAAAGCTTGACTGTAAATCGATGGACTTTCACAGTAGCCCTGAGGAGCGCGTTTGAACCGGAAGCTACGTCCACCAAGAGAGAAACCGAAAAGGTCCCTGCTCTCTTCGGCAATCGGGATGCTGAAAAACGCATTTTTCAAATCAATCACCGAAAACCATGAAGCCGTAGCTGGAATCAGAGTCAGTAGCGCCGTAATGTCAGGCACAACAGGGAATTGAGGAACCACAATTTTATTCACCTCCCGTAAATCGATAACAAAACGATAAACAGGCGGTTTGGTAGGATCAGTACGTTTAAGAATGGGCAGTACAGGACTATTGCACACGTTTCCCCGAGTTTCTTCAATGACATCTTTCTCGATCAAATCATAAATGATCGCTAACAAAGCTCGATCACCATCCAGGGAGATACGATATTGGGGAATACGTGGCAATCGCACATTCAATTTCAACTGAACAACATAAGGGGAGATATCAAGTAGGCCCACGTCGTTTGGACCCGTCGCCCACAAAGATGCAGGAAGAGAATTCAATTCCGGTGGAAGCTTATCGAGGGACAAGTACATGGGAGAGACTACCCTCTCTCCTAACGTAAGCTTTACACCCGCAGGAGAACAATACAAAGTTGCATACAAACGTTTAAGCAAATCCAGACCCAAAAGATTTTCACCACAACCAGTGGTTAAAATCAACGGAGCTTCGAGCTTACGAGGCCCAATTTTAAGGGGCAAAGGGCGCGAAACTGGATTGCTAACGGGGGCGCCAGAGAATCCAACGGATACATTTGTTAAGCCAGACAAAGGTGCGCCAGGGAGTTTCGAATGCATGATAGAACTTTTCGCTGCACCAGTGTCCAACAGAAAAGGCTCAACGACGCCCGATGTAGCAACTGCGACGTAAGGCCCTCTCTGATCAACCGGAACTGATACCACTCCCTCTCCTTGTCTTTGGCTGTCCTAGTAATTACTATCGTCAGTTCCCTGATCGACGTAATAATCGTCTACATTGTACTGCGCAGATCGTCCTTGCGATGATCCACGTTGGTCAAAACAATTATTAGAATTTGACGAGTTATCAGAACGGTCGTTCTGAGCACCACGACCTCTACCACGTGATGCGTTCTGTGAACCACCACGACCTCCTCTAGACGAATTACCACCACTACGGTCATTTAAAGCAGGACAATTGAATTTAATGTGTCCCTCCTGTCTACAATAAGCACATTGATTGTACCCCAACGAAGATCTCTGAAAAGATGAATCATTATGCGGCTGCGATCGATTCGATTGCGACTGCGATCTATTCTGCTGAGGCGCATTCTGATTAGAACGCGGCGGATATGCTTGTTGTAACAACACTTTAGTTTTCAGCTCTTTCGTCTTTTTATCGGCACGGTCATTTTCCTCTTTTTCTCTATTTTCGTAATATTGTGCCGTAGCCAATATCTGAGCTGAGGTAGAAACGGCCCACGCACTTTCTGAATTCTTCAATTTATTGCTCAAGTCGGGCAATAAGTTCGATACGAATTTATCCACAAACAGCCTTTGTCCACCCTCAGTACCCATATCCTGCCCACTATGATCGACGAATGTTTCCTCGAACCTCGTAAAGAAGTCTGAAACACTCTCATCTTTCTTCTGCTTACAAGCTGACAACTTGTCCCAATTTACCCTCATAGCTGGCATAAGCGTTTTCATTAACGTAATGATTCGCTGGGGAAGAAGTTCAATCAACTGATCGGGTTTAGTAGCAGCCACTTGTCCAGCGTCTGCCGCTGTAATGGCAGCCCAATCACCACCTAATTCATTCGCGTGATCTTGGTGACGAATCTTGGCCCATACCGGTTGCGGTACGACATTGCCAAACAACATGTCGATATCGGCCAGATTCATTATCGTAGCGTCTACGAGCTGCGATAATTCTTTGTAATACCCCGCAGGATTTTTGCGAGGATCAGGCAAAGTTTGTTTCACCTGAAGCACTTCCGATCGTTTCCAAGGGAGGTGTATCCACACTCTCTGGAAATGTGCTGGTATTGGAGCATTAGCATTAGTATTATCAGCGGGTACCCAAACTGGCGGAACTTCTCGCATAGGATATTGGCCAGACCCATCTCGCTGTTCAATGTCCTCAACGAACAATGCATGAGGAATAGGAGCGGGACGAAGAGATAGCAACCGTTCAATAGCACGTCGGACATTAGTATCGACTATCAGTCCAGTTGCGAACTGAAGCCGGAGTTCAGACAGGGCGGTCAGCACCTCGTCAGGCGCATTGGCCGCTATCTGATCATGTAAGAACTTGCACATTTCATCAAACACATATCTCTGAGTAGGTATGTTGAATTGATCAAACGTTTCGAGGACAACACGAGGTGGATTTCTAACAGGGTTTATCATCCAACCCATCGCCATATTGTATAGCGCAACACGTTCTCTATTACCAGGAAGCTGGCTACGTCTCTGTGGACCATCAGAACCTGCAGACCCAAAAACAGGTCCGAGCGACTGAAAGAAGTTTGTCGCAAGGGGAGAATCACGATTACGAGTAGAGGGACAAGAATAAGACACAGGACTAACAAGAGAAGGAGTAGAAACATTAGCAACAACAGGGGCTAACAACACAGGAGCAGTAGCGTGAGCAGTAGCGGGAACAGGAGTATGTGGAAGCGGAGGAGCAGTAGGAATAGAAAGAGGCAAAGGAGCAGGAACAGTCGGAAGAGCGGGTGCAGGTTGAGGAACTGGTGGAGGAGGTACGGCAGGGACCACAGGAGCTGCGGTACCCTGTACGTACGGAGGTGGCGACTTCATAAGATAGGACATTAAAGAATCCTCAACTGCCTCTTCCTTCTTATCCGACTCCGTAGGCAAAGCAGGATAGCATTTGTCTATGGACATACGCTGTAATCTCTCAAACACTTCCTTATCCTTATCCTCCTTATCACGCTGAAACTGCTCAGCTTTCTTTACTATAGTAGCAACAGTATCTCGCTGACTACGTTTATTTTGTCTGATCTCTTTCTGTCGGGCTTCTTTGCGCCAGAACCGAAAGGCATCAAACATGGCCGGCCTTGATTTACGTTCGAACAACTTTATTTCCAAATTATCTAAGATCGACGCTTCGAAGCTACCATGAGGTGGCCAACGAAGATCGCCGTCTTTCTTTGTATATTTGATCCAGTAATCGTTAAAAGCAATCGGGCCTAGCCCATGTTTGCTATATAAGTCATATGTAGGAGTTCCAACCGGAGGTATCGGACACGAGTCCTCCAGCAGGGAATCCGCACCACAAGGTCTAAAGCAACTGAACAAAGTACTGCGACCAGGCATCTTGCACACTAGCCGAGTTTCACAAACTTCAAGGGTTACGGGATTTACCAAGTCCCAGCAAGAACTAAACCCTCGGTCTTTGGCGGCTGCAGTCGTCAAACAAATACAACAACAACAAAGTACGCTAGCAAAGTGTCACCGACAAAAACACTCACACAGCGTGTACAACAAAGACACCCGCTAAAGTGTCTACAACAAAAACACTCGCTAAAGTGTTTACAACAAAGACACTCGCTAAAGTGTCTACAACCAAGAACTCTGGGAGCGACCCACAAATACTTAACTCAAAGATCAATGGCGTCCTCAGGAAGGCCCGTCTATCGTCTCGCTATACCAAGGTCTACGCCAGGCGCCAAAACAGGTCTACAGTCAGGGCAGCAGTCCGTCGCAGCCGTTAGGAGGCGGGAATCTTCGCGGGAAAAGTCTTCGGGCCACTTATTTCGACAACAAGATCGATGAAGCGGGGTGCACCTTCCCTCGGAGATTTCACACGAAGTTCCTCACGATCGTCAGGCTTGGACCGGTACCACTGATGCAGCCCCACGTTGGGCGCCAACTGAAGGACTGGGTTCTTTGGACCCAGCGGTGCCAGGGCACAACACCTGAAACCTTCGTGGGTAACCTGCTCCGGCGTACAAATCACAGAGACACGGGACACTTCCTTCGGCGTCAAAGAGTCAAGGTTTATTTACTGCAGGGAACACAGAAGTCACAAGAAGTACATCGAGTGTAGTTCGGGGAGACTGCTTCAAATTGTATTTGTGGATCGCTCCTTTTATACAGTTTCTACCCATAAGATAACATGATACACAATAGTTTACAACCTGGTTCCCACAAGTCGCTCTCAGAGGGGTCGCTTAGATCACTTTGAAACACACAAGATCCGGAACATAAGTGCGGAAACATTTGGCGGTTCCCAACTGTAAAAACCCATCTTCCCACCATTAGCAAATTCCAATCAGCAGTAAAGTAGATCGAAACAGGAACGAAGACAGGTGCAGAGGAAGACGGAAACAGTGGGGAGATCGGAAAGGGTGTAAAAGGGGGGTGTCGAGAAGCACGAAATACAGGCATCAAAGGGACGTGCCTAATGAGATGCACGGCTGAGACAATAAGCCCGTGCGGCAAGATGGGCCTCGAGCGGCGCCATCTGCCTTACAGTAGCATCCCCCTCGTCATAAAGACACTTTCAAAGAACATGTGTCTTCCGCAAATATCTTGGGAGTCCCAGGGTCGCGAAGCGGACAGCGTCCGTTCGCTGACTACTTGAGGGCAAGAGACAAAATGGATGCCGTATCTAAGATGGAACCCGTGGGTACAGATGACAAACCCACATAACAAACGAACGGTTTAAGTTAGCACAGCGAAACTGCGCACACTTGCTAAACTCGTCATTTGCGGTTCATAGATACTAGACTCGACCATATTCGTGTGAGTTAAAAAACACCACTTACAATTGTCACGGAACCTCAACATCCACTGCTTCCAGCCACTGCTGCCTGCACCCATCACCTCTACCTGCTGCTGCTGCCCACTCCACCAACTGCTGCCTGCATCCTTCACCTCTACCTGATGCTGCTGCCCACTCCACCAACTGCTGCCTGCACCCATCACCTCTACCTGCTGTTGCTGCCCACTCCACCAACTGCTGCCGTTGTGCCAGTGTCCTGGACCTTGCCATGGCGAGAGTTGGACAGGTCCTGTCCCGTCCATTCAGTGCAGAGGAGCTGGAGGTCCTTGTGGAAGGTGTGCTCCGCCACTATGAACGGCTCTACGGTGCTCCCGGACAGGTGGTAAGTGCAGTGGGGAACATGTTGGTGTGCATGAGGTGGTCCCTGACTCCTGGCCTCTGCAATCTGGGAGGTGTTCTGTGGGAGGCAGTGTGGGTATGCCCCAGCAAGCCAGGCACGCTGTGATGTGTTCCTGGTTCTGTCACTGACTGATTGACCTCTATGCTGCAAAGTTTTATCTTTGAGGGGTCACAAACATGACATGTGTAGTCTTGCGGCTGTGCTGGGTCACAACCAATCACATCTATCTTGTGGGTGTGTATCTCACCTGCATTCCATGATGGACTAATGCCCTATTGACCTGTCCGTCCCATATGTTGTACTGTGCATGGCTGCTGATAGATACCTGTACCTTCTATCTTTGTGATCAGCCAACTGTTCACTGACTTGCCCCCTCTTGTCTCCCATTATGGTAGGTCAAGCTGCACCATCGCAAGGCCGTGGGGAGGGCCATAGCACGAGATGTACGGGTAGTGGGGGTGTGCAACAGGTGACACACACACTGCCACAAGCGGTGGGACGATATCTCTAGGCTCAGCAAGAATGTGGCGGAGATGACACTGGGGCTGATTCCAGGATCAAGCCATCTTGCACGACGTACCATGACCCCTCTAATGCTACATATCATGGCTGTGACACATCATGACCTGTCTGCACGGTTGAGAGGGGAGCAGCAGTAAACTAGCGGTAAGCACACTGAATGGGTCCGTGACTTGGGACTGCATGCATGTATTGCTGGTCAGACACAGTAGTGACATCCGTGGTGTATATGGTGTGCTGCTATTGCATGTTGGTGGCATTTGTGAGTGAGAGTTACCATCCACGTCAGCCAGCTGGACATACCAGTTGCATTGTAGTGCAGGGGCCCAGGACTTGCCATTATAATAATAATAATAATAATAATAATAATAATCCACATTTGTGTTGCGCACAATCACCCGTAAGGGTCTCTAGGCGCTGGGGGCCGTCAGGAAGATTAAGCAAGCTATTGCCTAGAGTCACATGGTGCTGGGCTAATCTACTGCCGGCACCGGGGATCGAACCATGATCCCCAGATTCCGGAGTCAGTCGCCCTAGCCGCAGCGCCACACCTCTTCCTCATTCAGGTCTGTGGTCCCATGCCATCACATGTGTTGTGGGCTGCATGCTCTTGCCCTGTTTGTTTCTTGTACATGTGTCACAGGGCCCACTAATTCTCTGACATGAGGATGTCTGGTAGGGGTGGTTCATGTGCAGGATGGGTGCTACATGTTGGTCAACAATCAAGGAAGTTTGGATTTTGTAATTTCAGTACATGAGTGTGACACTTAGGTATACCTCTTTTCTCTCTCTTTCAGCTTTGGACGAGGGCACTGACCCACAAATGACGGAGCTTAGAGGTGGAAATGCATCCGGATCAGAGATTACACACACGCAGACTGAGACTGAAGAGAGCAGCCCCGGAGAGGGGGACAGAACTATCTCTGAGGACTCACATGTGGAGACCCCATTGTCCTCATCTTCAGACAGCGGTGGTGAGTCAGCACTGTTGGTAGACACAGGGAGTGGACAATCTACACCTTCAATCGGTACACAGCACACTGGGCGAACACTGCCACTAACTGCAACAAGTATTGCTCGTGCTCGCCAGAGTAGGGGGAGCAGAGTGGCCTTTGGTGCAGGCACCGCTGCTCCTGCCCCTCTGACACAAACTGCCCTTAGTGCTGAGGCAGTTGATCTTCTGTGACAGCTGTGTGTAGGCCAGACAAACATGATTAATGCATTCCTGGACCACGATAGGAAGTTGGGGCAGGTGGTAGCAGGCCACAGACACCATCCCCTAGGAAAGGGAAATCTTTCATCACAACATCAGCTACCCTGGAGATGACACACAGGATCCTCAAGGAGTGTTGGGGGACACAGATTCACAGGGCATACAGGCATCCCCCTCAAAAAGTACTCCCAAGGCAAAGGCACATCTCATGGACAAGGCACACACCAAGGACAGGACACCACCCATGGACACGGCTACTCCCAAGGACAGGGCACCTCCCAAGTACAGGGACAATCCTAAGGATCGTTTCACTAAAAAGGACTGGGCACCTCCCAAGTACAGGGCACCTCCCAAGGACAGGGACACTCCCAAGGACAGGGACACTACAAAGGCCAGGACACCTCCCAAGGACAGGGCACCTCCCAAGGACAGGGCACCTCCAAAGGACGTCTATTCACTCCTGAGCACCTCGGCGGAATCGCGCTGGCCGTGCCGTAATAACCTGACCTTCCTGAGTCACTAGCGGATCGTTATATTTAAAGACCGCCTGTAATCCTACACCGCAGCTGTTAATCCAAATTGCCGTGGACCGAGTACTTTCTCGCACAAGTTGGAACCCACCAAACTTGCAACGTAATATCCGCACAGGGGCTCGAATGTGCGGTTGCTACCACTAGCAATACGTTTCCTCCCACCCGAGGCGTACTATTCAAACCAGGCAAAATAATCTTATTTACAGTCCTGGTGATGATCCTTTTTAATTTGAGCAATGGATGGAAACGTCATCGACTTCTTTAAGTGGACATACATGTAACCATTGTTTATTATTGTGTATGATCTGCTCCGGAGAACACTACCTACACTGATCTAAAAAGTGTCCAGGTTGCTCAGTCTCTTTGCTTGTGAAACTCTCTCTTTCAAATTCTCTCTACTACTCTGTCCTTCTCACAAGTACGGTACAGTCTTGTGCCCGACTTTCAGTAATTGTTGCTTTTGTATTCAATTTTATTCTGCTATTCTACTTAAATAAATCCCTGGTCCGGCTGGACAGGAGAACTATATAGTAACTATTGTGTTCTATATTATACTTGTGTATATTCCTTAAATTGCCTAGGACCTTTGTTTCTTGAAAATGCCTCATGTAGTAGCACTGTGTCAGTTGTGCCCTCTCCTGTTTCAGGTACTGCCACTGTGTGTGTCCGCCACTCTCATGTCTCAGATGCTGGCATGGTATTTGTTGGTCACTGTCCAGGGACATGTCCTGCCAGTGTGTCTGGGTCTATGGCTCATGTGTCAGTCACTAGAGCTGTGGCTGTGTCTCACACTCCTGTATCCGGTCCTGCCAGTATGTCTGGGTCTATGGCTCATGTGTCAGTCACTAGAGCTGTGGCTGTGTCTCACACTCCTGTATCTGGTTCTGCCAGTGTGTCTGGGTCTATGGCTCATGTGTCAGTCACTAGAGCTGTGGCTGTGTCTCACACTCTTGTATCCGGTCCTGTCAGTGTGTCTGGGTCTATGGCTCATGTGTCAGTCACTAGAGCTGTGTCTGTGTCTCACACTCCTGTACCTGATCCTGCCAGTTTGTCTGGGTCTATGGCTCATGTGTCAGTCACTAGAGCTGTGGCTGTGTCTCACACTCCTGTATCCGGTCCTGCAAGTGTGTCTGGGTCTATGGCTCATGTGTCAGTCACTAAAGCTGTGGCTGTGTCTCACACTCCTGTATCAAATCCTGCCACTGTGTCCGAAGCTACGAGGTCCAACAGTCCACCTGATTCTGTGCTGTGAGGTGCAGTTCCCATCACTCAAATCTCATTGTACTTGATGTCTGGATTGTCCATTGTAACCATCCTTGAATTATTATTGTCCATGGGACTGTCCGCATGACACACGTCCTTGTGCTGCTTCAGATGTACCTGCTCTGTTCTGTACCATGGACTGTTGATGCACTTTGCCCCTCTCATGTGCTGCCTCAGATGTACCTGCTCTGTTGTGAACACTGCCCTGTTGCTGTTAGGATGCTGCATTGTGCCCTCTCATGTGGTGCCTCAGATGTACCTGCTCTGTTCTGTACCATGGACTGTTGATGCCCTTTACCCCTCTCATGTGCTGCCTCAGATGTACCTGTTCTGTTCTGTACCATGGACTGTTGCTGTTAGGATGCTGTATTGTGCCCTCTCATGTGCTGCCTCAGATGTACCTGCTCTGTTCTGTACCATGGACTGTTGATGCTCTTTGACCCTCTCATGTGCTGCCTCAGATGTAAGTGCTCTGTTGTGAACACTGCCCTGTTGCTGTTAGGATGCTGCATTGTGCCCTCTCATGTGCTGCCTCAGATGTACCTGCTCTGTTCTGTACCATGGACTGTTGATGCTCTTCGACCCTCTCATGTGCTGCCTCAGATGTACCTGCTCTGTTGTGAACACTGCCCTGTTGCTGTTAGGATGCTGCATTGTGCCCTCTCATGTGGTGCCTCAGATGTACCTGCTCTGTTCTGTACCATGGACTGTTGATGCCCTTTACCCCTCTCATGTGCTGCCTCAGATGTACCTGTTCTGTTCTGTACCATGGACTGTTGCTGTTAGGATGCTGTATTGTGCCCTCTCATGTGCTGCCTCAGATGTACCTGCTCTGTTCTGTACCATGGACTGTTGATGCTCTTTGACCCTCTCATGTGCTGCCTCAGATGTAAGTGCTCTGTTGTGAACACTGCCCTGTTGCTGTTAGGATGCTGCATTGTGCCCTCTCATGTGCTGCCTCAGATGTACCTGCTCTGTTCTGTACCATGGACTGTTGATGCTCTTCGACCCTCTCATGTGCTGCCTCAGATGTACCTGCTCTGTTGTGAACACTGCCCTGTTGCTGTTAGGATGCTGCATTGTGCTCTCTCATGTGCTACCTCAGACGTACCTGCTCTGTTCTGTACCATGGACTGTTGATGCTCTTTGCCCCTCTCATGTGCTGCCTCAGATGTACCTGTTCTGTTCTGTACCATGGACTGTTGCTGTTAGGATGCTGTATTGTGCCCTCGCATGTGCTGCCTCATATGTACCTGCTCTGTTCTGTACCATGGATTGTTGATGCTCTTTGCCCCTCTCATGTGCTGCCTCAGTTGTACCTGCTCTGTTCTGTTCCATGGACTGATGATGCTCTTTGCCCCTCTCATGTGCTGCCTCAGTTGTACCTGCTCTGTTCTATTCAGTGTGCATGCTCCTGCCTGCTCACGAAGTCAACCTCTGTGCTGTGCAATAAAGCAAGTTAATCCAGTGTGGTGGTTTATCTGTGTCATTCCTGGTTGTCTCCTTGCATTGTTGATATATTGCTGCTGTAGTACATGCTGTGTCTGCCACTTTCACATGACCATTGCCCAGCACTGTTTCCTTTCATTTGGCAGGGATGACAGTCATTACAATATGGCTGTGGACTGTGTATAGGGTTGGGGAGGCACCCTGAGGCTTATTTTGGGACAACAGTGGCTTCCAATACACTGCAGGTTATGTGGATGTTTTTCATATGGTGCAGGTGTCACTTTCATGATTTGTGGCTACCTAGTAGGTTGTTCAGTCTCGACTTTGTCAGTCAACATGTCAGGGCTCATTGTGTGTGTGTTGGTTGTTGATGTGTGTGCAGCAGGGTTGTTTTTTGTAGTGTGTGGTGTTTGGGCCCCTGTCTGTTAGTGGGGTAGGTATGGGGTTGGCCTGAGGGTGAGCCAGCATGTCTCCTTATGTGTGCTATGCCTTTGTGTGTTGGTGTGTGTATGTGGGCCTGGGAGCTGTTTGGCCTAGCCATTCCTGCCTGCCTGCCTAGTTGATTGTGGGTATGATTTCCGTTGTCTGCTCCGCTACGATGCGTTGTCCGTGGTGTGGCTGTTTGTTCGCGGTGCGTGTTCAAGGGTGCATGGGGTCAGGTGTGCCCAGAAGGTTTTGCTGGGGGTGCATGTATGTGTGTTCCTGTCCAGACTTGGGGTTCTGTTGTGGGCAGGGGCTTCGACACGTGCGTGGTGTGTGTGTTGTGTGTTTGCGTACCTATGTCGTCGTCGGCGACGTTCCATGACTTGCTGGTGGTGGAGCACGAAGAGTACCGGAAATGCGTGTAGAGCTGGGTCCATGACGGTGGTCTGCCTGTGGTGGGTCTCTCTGCAATGTTTTGCCTCTCAGCTGTGGTGGTTCCGCAGTGTTCGGGCTGGTGGTTTTTCCGCAGAGATTTGCTGTGTGGTTTCCGCCATGGTGATTGTGAGGATGGTAGAAACGTCATTCTGTACGGCGGTGTCTCTGGATTGGTTACGTCTGCCGCGGGGTCGGGTGTGTATCCGTGGCGGAACACGTACTTCCGTGGCGCTCGGAAATTTGGCAGTGCTTCCCATTCTATTATGGCGGACTGACTATCCGTGGCTTGCGGACTGTAAAAAGCATTTTCCCCATACTCCAGGCCGGCGGTCGTCCTTCTGTCCGCCATCGTAATCGACCTCTAAGTTGTGTTGTCCCTCAGGGCTGTGCCCTGAGCCCACTGTTTTTTAATGTCTACTTATCACCGCTGGCCACGGTGGCAGAATCCAGTGTGGTCAGAGTGATTTCATATGCTGATGACACACAACTAGTGTTTTCATTTAGCGATCACTCTGACACTAATTCTTCGAACTTCAGACGCTGCCTTAGCAGCATCTCTTCCTGGATGTCACTAAACACTCTCAGGCTGAACTCGGATAAAACTGAGGTGTTGTTTTTTAATCAAAAAAATCCCCCTCTACCCCATCTCTGGTGGCCACCGAGTTGAACCCCTCCCCCAGTGCTGGTGGTATCTGCTAGGAATTTTGGATTCCTATTTGATAATGAATTGTCTTGCAAGGCTCAAATAAATAAGGTCTCATCTGCATGTTTTGGTAAAGTTAGCATGATCCGTAAAATTCTCCTTTTTCTTCCTTTGGATGCTCGTCGGACCATTATTCACGCCCTTATAACATAACACCTGGATTATGCATACAGCCTGTATGTCGGAGTCCCGGCCTATTCGGTCAAACGTCTGCAGATTGTGCAGAATGCAGTGGCAAGAATGATCTGTAACATCCCATATCGTCACTCAATCTCTCCTCACTTAAAAAAGTTACACTGGCTGCCCGTGACTAATCGCATTCAGTTAAAATCAATCTCTGGTCCTGGCATTTAAAGCAATGCAGGGTCAGGGGCCTGCCTATCTCAGAGCTAGACTCAAGCATGCCCAGTCCAACGATCTCTTAAATCAAAACATCTTTGCCTCTTATGTACTCCCCAATTTTGTCGTTCTAGAATGGGGCAGAGCGTTCATAGTAATCACTGCTCGATCCTGGAACAGCTTGCCACTGTCCCTCACTATGACAGAATCGGAATGCTTATTTCGATGCAATTTAAAAACCTGGCTGTTTTTCAACCCTTAGTCGCTCAGAGACACTTACAACTGCTTACCATTCGCTGTGCCGGGACACCCCAGTTGGGGGTAGCTGCACGCTATATAAGTTTCTAAATAATAATAATAATAAGAGGGAGGACTGAGTGGACAGGTCAGTCCCTCTCTGCACTGTAGTACGCACACCCGTCATCTGAGAGAGAGGTCTTAGCAAACAGGCCAGTCTCTCTCTACACCCTACAATGCACACCTGTCATCTGATAGAGAGGTCTAAAAGCAGAGGGCTATTCCTCTGCACACCCTACTACGTACAGCTGTCATCTAAGAGAGAGGGCTGAAAGGAGAGCCCGGTCCCTCCCCACACCCATTTACGCTCACTTATCATTACAGAGAGAGGTCCCAGCTGAGATGCCAGTCCCTCCACACACCCCTATTATGCACACCTGTCATCTGAGACAGGGGTCTGAAAGAAGAGGGCAGTCCCTCCCCACACCCCACTGTGCACAGCTATCATCTGAGAGAGGGGCGTCAAAGGACAGCGTAGTCCCTCCCCACACACTACTGCGCACACCTGTCATCTGAGAGAGAGGTCTGAAAGGGGAGGCAATCCCCCAACACACCCTACTATGCATATGTATTGTCTGAGAGAGAAGTCTCACCAGGGAGGCCAGTCCCTCCACACACCCTACTATGCAGACCAGTAATCAGAGAGAGAAGTCTGCCAGGAGAAACATGTCACTCCTCACACCCTACTATGCACACCTGTCATCTGAGAGAGAGGTCTTGAAGGAGAGGCCAGTCCATCCACATATCCTACTATGCATTTCCGTCATCTGAGAGAGAAGTTTTGAAAGAAGAGCCCAGTTCATCTATATACCCTACTACAAACACATGTCATCTGAGAAAAAGAGGTCTGAAAGGAGAGGCCAGACCCTCCACACACACTATGATGCACATCGGTCATCTGAGAGAGAGGTTTCAAAGAAGAGGGCAGTCCATGAACACATCCTACTACTCAAACCCATCATCCAAAATAGAGGTCTGACAGGAGAGGGTAGTACCTCACCACAAGGTACTATGCATACCTGTCACCCAAGAGATGGGTTTCAGAGGAAAGACTATCCCTCACCACTCACTACTATATACAGCCATCATCTGAGAGAGAGGTATGAAAGCAGAGGCCAGTCTATGAACACACCCTACTACACATACCTGCCATCCGAGAGAGAGGTCTGAAAGGAGAGGCCAGTCCATCCCCACACCCTACTACGCAAAACCGTTATGTTACAATATAAAACCATTGCCTTTCAAAATAATGTTCACACACAGAGTTCCTTCTTCAGTAATTCTACCATACGTACACTCAAAAAATAATTAATTTACTTTAAAGAAATACCTATAAATTCACTGATAAAACCAGTCTAAAGTAATTTTACAGTTTGGTGTGATTAAAAACATATGTTTTTGTATTTTAAAAAACCTTAGAAATTCACTGAAAAAACAAAGGTTAAAGTAACTTTGTACTTAGGTGAATTTCTCAGTGACAACATTAACGTTTTTAACTAAAAAAAGAAGGACATTTAGCAGTTATGGTTAACTTCATGACCTGTAAGTAGCAATACCACTCACATTCTTGTTTTCCCCTTCCAGTGGCATATTCTTAAGATTTAATAAATCTTTTCTCTCAACTTTGCTAACACCTGTAGAAGCAGCCTCCAGTGTCTTTCTTGGATATCCTCGATCCCTGAACCTGCCCATCCTGTTCTCAAATTCCAATTTAAAGCCTCATCTGAACTGCTGTTATGGCGGCTCCAAGTTACGTTATTTTACGTGGTTTTATAAAGCACATAGCTGCCTCAGCAAAGGGGTGTCCCAGCACCGACTGACAGAGAAATTGGGAGACTGCAGAAAGAGGGCAGATCCTAAGTCAGAGGGAAAAAGATGAGTTTTAATGGCCTTACGAAAAGCCAGGTAGTTGTCCATGCTGCGGGTGTGGGCCGGGAGAGAGTTCCAAAGTTTAGCCATCCAACGTGCAGAAGGAACGTCCTCCTGCAATCACCTTCCTCCCCCGAGGGACAACTGCGAGATGCTAGCCCAAACGGCATGCTGTGATTTAAGGATTTTGGATGGCTGCTATTTGCATGCAAAAGTGAATTTTCTGCTGTTGCTTCCAATTTAAATTAGTAATCAGTCTGTTTTTTTCACCACAACCTTCATAGCCAAAAACTAAATATAATCTTTACAAAGGGGATTAGAAAATTTTAGATTCACAGTGTTATCATTAAGAAGAGCTAAAAAATCCTTTGCATCCTTGATACTGCCTGTCCAAAATTGTCTGTCAATCTCAACCATAAGATCACCTGTTTGTTGAACTGATCCAGAGTACTGCCGACCTGCAAATCCCGCCAGCCAACCAAGAAATTGTCAAACTTGGGGGCAAAACATGTCCCCATTGCCGTGCCCTAGATCTGGTGAACATACATATAACCAAGAATGAAAAAGTTATGTGTCAAACAGAAGCAAATTGTGTTTAAGATCATGTCTAAATGTAACAAGAATGAGAAAAACCACAAATACAATTAAATTGAGGGTAGAGGCTATAGAGGTCCGCACCTGACAATGAAAAGTGTCTCAATGTATTGTGGTAGTGCAAAGAACCATGGTACACTCCCCCTCTTTGCTCCTTAACTGGGAACAAAATCCTATGACAACATTACACACAAAAAGGGTCAGCACTATTCAACAAATTGTAACAACCAATATCAGTATTAAAGAGGTAGTGAGCACACAAGAAGATGTTGAGATCCTAGATATTGATTTCTTAAAAGGTTTCATACCTGAAACTGACAAGCACACGCGTTGCGGGCCACCGAGTCATTAGTGATAATGCCTACTACATTAAATTCTTCGAAACTTGGATTCTCTGACATTTGGTTGAAATCTACAACGTCTTGATGAATACATTTTTGCTGTCACTCTACAAAGCCCTGAAGAAGTCTTTTCGTGAGACGAAATGTGTCGGCTATGTTCTTCGGTTTTTAGGAAAAATGCAATAAAGAGAAATCATTTTAAGAAATCAACATCTGGGATCTGGACATCTTGTATGCTCACTGCCTCTTTAATACTGATATTGGTTGTTATAATTTGTTGACTAGTACTGAACCTTTTTGTGTGTAACGAGAAAGACCCTGCTTGCATAAAATGTTTCACACATTTATCCCATCTTCATGTCTTACGCTGGTGTACAGACTGACCATGTCAAAAGTCATCAATACATAATCATCTTCCCAGTGGATATTTTCAATACATGCCAAAAAGTCTTGAATTTCCTGAATGTGAGATGGCAGAGTAGTGACACAAGGGCCCTTCCAGAGCATATTCTTGGCCCTGGGCTCCCCATCCTTCTGCACCATAAAACATTTTTTAGAGATGTGGCATGCTGCCCTCCGCTCAAGCCTCAGAATTGCTGTGGGTGGAACAAACTTTAAGAATGTTTGCTCTTGCTGCAGGAGCAGAGTACATATCTTCTCCTGCAGTGGGAGCATACATGTTGCTGGCTCCAACACATACCTACAATGGGTGCTGGGTGGGGAGCTGTCAGGGGCCATGGAGGCCCTGGGGGTTCCCATCATGGATCGCAACTATTTAAAACCATGTGGGTGACCCGGGTTGTCACAGGGGAATGCCCTATAAAAAAAGCAATTCAGAAAAGGGGGTTGTGATGAACAGAGTGTCTGAATTAAGCAGACCACTCTTACCCAGTCCAAAGATCAGGGCTTGATCCATCACCGTTATTTATCTCACTGCACCATCCCAGCTCAGAACCTGGCTATATGCAAATCAGTCTGTCCCTGGCCCAGTGCATCATGGGAACAGGGCAGACTAAACTACCAAGCCAATTCTTCACCAGAAAGGAGACAAGCTACCGGGGACCGGTTTCTGGCATTTCAGCCGTCTTCGGCCCGGCTTGCTTGAATCCTGATGGTGCAGTGAGAAAGGGACTCATGTCTGAGTATACCCTGCCACACCTATAGTGGCCAAAAACGATTCAGAAAAGGGGGTGGTGATGAACAGAGTGTCTGAATTAAGCAGACCACTCTTACCCAGTCCAAAGATCAGGGCTTGATCCATCACCGTTATTTATCTCACTGCACCATCCCAGCTCAGAACCTGGCTATATGCAAATCAGTCTGTCCCTGGCCCAGTGCATCATGGGAACAGGGCAGACTAAACTACCAAGCCAATTCTTCACCAGAAAGGAGACAAGCTACCGGGGACCGGTTTCTGGCATTTCAGCCGTCTTCGGCCCAGCTTGCTTGAATCCTGATGGTGCACCATAAGCGTGGAAGGGTATACTCAGATGTGAGTCCCTAACTCATTGCACCATCAGGATTCAAGCAGGCCGGGCCGAAGACGGCTGAAATGCCAGAAACCGGTCCCCGGTGGCTTGTTTCCTTCCCAGTATAAGAATTGGCTTGGTAGTTTGGTCTGCCCTGTTCCCATGATGCACTGGGCCAGGGTCAGACTCATTTGCATATAGCCAAGTTCTGAGCTGGGATGGTGCAGTGAGCTAAAAAACGGTGATGGATCAAGCCCTGATCTTTGGACTGGGTAAGAGTGGTCTGCTTAATTCAGAAACTCTGCTCATCACCACCCCCTTTTCTGAATCATTTTTGTCCACCATAAGCGTGGAAGGGTATACTCAGATGTGAGTCCCTAACTCATTGCACCATCAGGATTCAAGCAAGCCGGGCCGAAGACGGCTGAAATGCCAGAAACCGGTCCCCGGTATCTTGTTTCCTTCCCAGTATAAGAATTGGCTTGGTAGTTTGGTCTGCCCTGTTCCCATGATGTACTGGGCTAGGGTCAGACTAATTTGCATATAGCCAAGTTCTGAGCTGGGATGGTGCGGTGAGCTAAAAAACGGTGATGGATCAAGCCCTGATCTTTGGACTGGGTAAGAGTGGTCTGCTTAATTCAGACACTCTGTTCATCACCACCCCCTTTTCTGAATCATTTTTGTCCACCATAAGCGTGGAAGGGTATACTCAGATGTGAGTCCCTAACTCATTGCACCATCAGGATTCAAGCAAGCCGGGCCGAAGACGGCTGAAATGCCAGAAACCGGTCCCCGGTAGCTTGTTTCCTTCCCAGTATAAGAATTGGCTTGGTAGTTTGGTCTGCCCTCTTCCCATGATGCACTGGGCCAGGGTCAGACTAATTTGCATATAGCCAAGTTCTGAGCTGGGATGGTGCAGTGAGCTAAAAAACGATGATGGATCAAGCCCTGATCTTTGGACTGATTAAGAGTGGTCTGCTTAATTCAGACACTCTGTTCATCACCACCCCCTTTTCTGAATCATTTTTGTCCACCATAAGCGTGGAAGGGTATACTCAGATGTGAGTCCCTAACTCATTGCACCATCAGGATTCAAGCAAGCCGGGCCGAAGACGGCTGAAATGCCAGAAACCGGTCCCCGGTAGCTTGTTTCCTTCCCAGTATACGAATTGGCTTGGTAGTTTGGTCTGCCCTGTTCCCATGATGCACTGGGCCAGGGTCAGACTAATTTGCATATAGCCAAGTTCTGAGCTGGGATGGTGCAGTGAGCTAAAAAACGGTGATGGATCAAGCCCTGATCTTTGGACTGATTAAGAGTGGTCTGCTTAATTCAGACACTCTGTTCATCACCACCCCCTTTTCTGAATCTCTATAAAAAAAAGCAGTCAGGTTCTGGCAGGAGAGCTGACAGGGCCCAGTGGGCCTGGGGCTTGCTTCACAATCTCAAAATAATTAAAACAATGCGGGTGCCATTGGTGGGCACTGAAGCATCCACTACAAAATTCAAAATGGCCGGCTCCTACAAATGGAGCTGCCATGGGCTGTGGGGTCCTTGAGGCTCTCGGTACAGCCCCAATGAAATCTGCATGGCAGATGGCCCAGGTGGGCAATGGGACACATGGTGCTAACTCCTGCCAGCACCACAATGTCTGCTGGCTGGGGATGCCGTTTGGATCAGCTGGAATCACGGGGCTCCCCCCATAGACCCCAACATTAGTATGTGTTGTCCATGTCCCAAGTGAATACCAGGTCACCCAATAAACAATACATAGAAAGAATAATAAATTAGCGGCAGGAGCCAGTCATTTATTATTCACTGCTGCAAGCAAGTAGCGCCCTGTAATGCCCTGCTGGGGCTTTTGAATATTATTTTTAGATCTTGGTGGTGCCCCGTGGCACCACCAAGCATTTATTTAATATTCTGGAGTGATGCTGGTAGTGCAACTACATTAAAAAACACAGTAAGTGTCCTGGGCCACGGAATCCATGACACCAGGAGAGCTTACTATATATTTTTTTTAAACATTTGGAGTTCGAGCTGTATGCTCTTCAGCTTGAGTGTAGGGATCTTTAGTGGTTAGTTCTATGACTGCTTTTGTGGCCAGAAAAATATTTTTAAAAGACTCAATGCCATGTTTATATTTCCTTTAAAACCTCTTTATTTAAAATATTGTATGATAATCACTATTAGTAAACTTTGTAAAATATACATTTGATTATGGTTATTGGTGACTTTTTGAAAAAGCCAATAGGTCGGCTTTATATACGTTGGTGTGTTTACAACTTTATAAAGCCATAAGTTCCAGCCACTATTATTTTGGTATTTTGAGCCTTTGACAACAGACCAATAGGCCCAGCCACTATTATTCTGGATTTGAGCGCCTGCTACTGCCATGCTCATAGTCTGCATTACTTAAAATGACACCTATAATATTGTTACAAATGATAGCCAGGTATGGCTCTGCGCTGCCCACAGCCTTTGGTGGGGTTTGGGTGCCTGCAGGGGTTGGGCACAGGGACTGGCACCAAGAGAGGACAGCACCCAACCCCTCCTCGCGCATGGCGATTGGACATATTACATTATGTTATTAAAACCATAGAAAGTTGATGAAAAAACACAAAGGTTAAAGTGACTTTAAAGTTAGGAATTGTAATAATCTGCAAATTAACATTTAAAAAAGCAATAACAATACAATGACAAAAACAAACTATTAACCGGACTTTCTAAGTGAATATACTATTTTCCACAAAGAAAACCACTGAAATTGTTTGATTATAGTTATCTCAAGTTAGTATAACTCGTGTTCTAAAGTAACTATATCTTGCTCTCTCGGCATGCACTGCTAATTACCTCACATATTCCATCACTATTCTAAGACATGTGCTAAGACATCATTGATAACATCACTGCAACATCTGAAATGACATCATTGATGACAACATTGTGCATGTCGGGGGCACAAGTTATAGTTACTTTGGAGCATGAGTTAATGTTACTTGTTCATTTTCATTACATTTCTTTTATGTATTTAGCATAATATATGATGAATGCTGTTAGCTATTTGCTAAATTCATTCAGCTAAATCAGGCTACATGCATAATGGTAACAGGAATCTTCATTTTGTTTTTGCTTTTCTGTCTGCTAGTACACATGGATGTACTCCCTGTCGGCTTAAAATGTCATAACAATCCTCCACAGAGCAGGCTGCGCATATGGACCTTCCGTAGAACAGCTGTGGTGCTCGCTGTAAACCTACACGAATGAAAGATGCTGCATAATGGAGAACCCGTTCTTTAATCTGCTGCTGTCCCAGTGGTCCACAAGGTATCCAGCCCTACATGAATCAAAGTGAAGGTGACTCAGAAAAGCCAGGACTGTGGAAGGTCTCAAAATATAATTGGGGCAAAGAAACAATGCGGAAAATACTTGATTTTCTTAATGCAGTTTGGATGTTTCGTTTAGGCCTAGTGGCGGGGATGCTCCTATTTTTTACCACCAGTACTTAAAACCACGGGTTGTTTTCTAAGCTAAAATCTATAACTGAATTTGAATCAGACCTTATGACAATAGATAGGCCTTTTTTTATTCAAGCCAAGGGGGTTTAGAGTGTTTGCTCTGCGTTTAATATTTGTCTAAGCATATGATTATGAGAGAGCATTTCTCCCTTATTCTTTGGATCTGAAATGAACTGCGCTGCAAATCGTGTTGGGGCATGGCAACTGGTGACATTTCAAAAAGCATAATATTCACAATAATACATCTGCCTTTGACCCCGTCTCTCAGTTCAGTTACATAACCCCGATAAAAACACTGGGCTTGGTAAATTCTGAACACAGTATATTATCTGTGTAGCACACTGGTTGACTCACTTAACTTCATTATCGCTCACTACCCGTTGCCGTCTCATTCCTAGCAGATGTAAGGATGTAAGGATGGTAAGGAGAGCAGAAGAGAAAAGCCAAAAGGAACAGCACTGGATTAACCCATTGGACACAGTGGGAATCTCGACTCAACTATGGGCTTTTACATATCATGTCCAGGCTGGTCGAGCTGTATAGTCCTCAAGGAGCTCCCTTGGTCATTTGGGTTTAAAGTCATCTCCTGTGCCGATGACATCCAGCTGCTTCTTTCTTGCCATTACCCTTTTGTCAATGGTTGAAGCACTTTTCAAAACATGTCTTCGAGTGATGCACAAGAGTCAGCTAAAGTGAAACTCTGATAAGGACGAAATAGTTTTTTTTGGGTCACAGGCAGTGAATTGGTGGGAGTCAGATTGGTCTGCTTCCTTTACCACCTCCCCCGCCACAGTCGCTAAAAATCTTGGAGTTAAGTTTGACCCCCTACTTTCCTTTCAACCTCAGGTGACTGCTGTGGTAGGTTCCTGTTTTGTGTTGCTCCGGGCTCCTAAGACGTTTCTTTTCCTTCTTCCACTGCATTGTAAGAAGATAGTGGTTCATGCACTGAAAACTTCTGGGTTGGATCATTCCAATACTCTTTATCATGGGCTCCTGGAAGGCCTAGTCAAGGCTGAAAGTGGTCCAAAATTCTGCAGATCCTCTAATTTTGAAATTACCTTGGCGTGCCTCGGTTTCTAGTCATCTTAGATCCCTCACCTTGCTGCCATCAGGAAGAGGATTCTCTTTAAGTCTTTGGTTCTGGCTCGTCATCTCCCTCTCTTTTCTGGTCTGCGCTATCTCTCTGCAAAATTTCAGTTTCATAGTCCTGTCAGTATACTTCAGTCATCCATGGCCACTTTGGCGGTAGGGCTAAGGGTTAGGTGGTTGAGGAAGAGGGGCAGTTAAGGCTTGGATTCAGCTACCTCTGGAACTTTCGTCTCAGGTAAGAACTGTCATTCCGGAAGAAGCTCAAGACATGGCTCTTCTCACTGTGTTAAACTTGTGGCAGAGTTTTGTTTGAACTTCGCAGCCTCCGGTGCCAGAACACTCCTGGGAGTCGCCGGGCGCTCTACAAATCATGATTATTCCTTCAGATTGCAAAAGAGGGAATACTCCCTTTCACCACCACCCAGGACCCAAACACTGGCAGCCATGTAACCTATTAAGCACATATGTAGAAAAGGACATGCATTTTCATAGCGGCACCTATGTGCATGGAAGGTATTGAGAGACTGCCACCTTTGCAGCACCACAGCAGCTGCTGGAATCGGTAGTGGCAATGAACATGGCAACTTGCTCTGGGTCTGATGACCTCACACCCCTAAACCCTTTGACTCACCCACAGTACCCTCTACTGTGCCAAATCCCCTTGCACTGTGGAATAGCATTCCATCCTAGGTTGCTTGTGAATGTATGGCATAGCAGTTGGGGCTTGCAATGAGGCATTATTCATATATTTTATCTTGCATCTGTGTGTCAGTAGTGTTTACCAAGCATAGAAATGTGGTTGGCTAATATGCTTTACTTGGGCTAGGGATGTGTACACTAGCCAGAGTATAATTATAGTGATTTATATAGTAGATTGTGACCAAAGTGGCCATAGCATGCTGCTCTATACAGTGGGACAATTTGGATGCTGGCCTGGATGTTATGCAAAACAAAAGTCAGAAATTATCCTCAATGCTCCAATATGTAAATCAACATAGCCAGCTGGGCCAGCTTCTACAACAGAGGCCTGGGTAATGTGTTTTACATACTGGGGTTTTCTGAAAACTGGTCTGGCTTTAGCACTTTCCTTGTGTGGCATTCCAGAATTAAACACACAAAAGGAGATGGAAGGAATGCTTGCAAATAGTCTAATCACTGGCAATCGCTCTGTGTAGCATTCCAACCGATAATTTTTTGCCCCGTGTGCCACTCTAGACAGGAGCCCCCGTTATGCATATCTCTACTGACCAGGTTACAAGGAACTGTCCATTTCGAACTGACAGGCAATGCCAATTCCAAAGGAACCACAAGCAACCACAGACTGGTATTGGCCTAAGTACCAGTGAGGTCCCTGGCTCGCTGCGGTAAAGGACTCAAGCTATTCATACCTCACTGAGTCAGCACTGATTTCCTTCCATAAGGCTTGGCAGGGCTCTCTCATGGCTGTGTGATCCCGCCAAGGGAGTTCTTTCACAGGTGTGAAGTGTGCAGAGCAGCTTTATGCACACGGGGGCCACTGATCAGTTCCCTGCCGTGTTTCTCTTGTATTATGCTCTAAATCAGTGATACTCAAAGTGCGGCAAAGGGGCCGCATGCGGCCCAACAGACCTTTACATGTGGCCCCTTGATCAACAGCAGCACTCGACTCAGCACTATGATTAAAACGCTGTTAAATGTACATGCAAGCCTTTTTAAAGGTTAATTGAAGTTAAGGAAAGAAACTAACTAGGTTGTCCTGCACCACTTAACTATGGAAACATCTTCATTTTCAAAGCCATCTTGCACCAAAAGTGCCCTCCGCCCTCTAGATCGCCATCTTGTTAGCATCGATGCAGCCCTCAGTCACATCACATCACATCACAGATAAAAGTTTGTGGCCCTTGAGAAAATGTTTGTGAGTACCCATACTCTAAATAGTGTCAGGCGACTGTCACTGTGGCCGAACTGTCCTGTGGTGGCAGTAGCCTAACTAGGCCTTAGGCCGCCTGTAACGGCCCCTGAGTTTGCCATCTGCAGCGGCCTGATCTGATCGAAGAGCGAGGAGGGGGGGCGGGAAATTCATGCGGCTGCGACGGCTGCAGGTAAGAGGTGGAGGGGGGTGGGGGGTTGTAATGTTGTGGGGTCCCTGGCAAGGATGACAGGACGCTATATGCAGTGAAGGTGCTGTATTTATTTACCATTTGGCTTATCAGCATGAGAGCGCCTGGTGTGCTGCTTCTCCGGAGGCTCCGGCTCGAATCGCGCGTTTCCAGGTGACGTAGCACTCAGACACTAGAGCGCAACTCTACATATCTCCCCTTTTTAATACAAACAATGAATACTGCAGTCTACTTTTCTTCTCCCAGCTCAAAATCTCGATATCTGGTGGGCCTCACAATCACTCTGCCCCCCCTTGTTCGTCTTACCAGGGTGGACCCGCTTCTCTGTGAATGTTCGTAGTTGGACTCATTACTCTACCTTCTTGTGTACTTGGTCTTTTTCTGTCTCTCTCCTCTGGGGCATACCTCTGTTCTGGGAACTTCGCTGCCTCCTTGCTCTTCTTCCTGTCCTTCCGTTACCATGCTCCCTTCTCCTTCTGGACTCACAATGTCATTCTCCTGTGACCCCCGGTCCATTGTTGTTTGCTCCCTGTCTTCCGGGTACCATTGCAGGATCTTATTGCACCGGGACATGCGATCTTGAGACCATACGTTCCCATCGCTAAGTAATGCAGCCCGGTCATACCCCTCCTTTACTTGTAAAAGAATCTGTTTACCACATTCCCACAAGTAGAAGTGACTTTTGTTCTTTGATGATGATTTTGGGGTGGATGATTGGGGAGCTGGGGTGGCAGGAGAGGGAGTATGTGAGAGGTATTCAGGGGGATAGGTGGGTTGGGAGAGGGGTAGGGGACCGGTTGGGGACAGTTGGGGGCACATTGGAGGACAAGGGGAGGGACAGAACGGGTGGGGATGTGGGTCGCGGCCAGGTTGAGGTTAGGCATGCGTGGGTTGGGGGTGGGGCACAGCTACTGGGTACATTTTCAAAGTTGTTAGATTGGACATCTGTGTTTGATGAGTGGAAGAGTTTGATTGGCAGAGACACTGACGGGTACGCACAAAGTTTTCCCAAAGAGGACGAAGAGCTTATTTACCTATCACTACATTACCCCGGAGATGGCTCGACACAGGAGCAGCAGTGAGGCTATCCCTCCACGCCCCTCAACCCCTACTTTGACACAACAACCACAAGACGCTGACACCATTACTTTATTGACCTGGAATGTCAGAGGCCTGAACGACCACAGAAAAGTACGGCGGGTACTCCAATACCTCACAAGACACAAGATCGACATTGCACTACTTCAAGAGACCCATTTACGCACTGACAGTCCTACATTATGCTATTGGGGGCTACACAATAACATCCACGCTGCTGGATTCACATCAAGTTTACGGGGAGTGATTACTTGGATTAACCCGAGGTCCTCTCTGACATTTACACCTGTAGACGCTGATTCCGAAGGGCGCTATGTAATCACGAAGTGCACAGGTAAGGGTATGACATACCACGTTGTGAACACGTATGGCCCCAACTTTGATTGCCCCACATTTAATATGTCACATCCACGTAAAATTAGAACCCTTGGGGAGGGCCAGATCATTTGGGGAAGTGACCTAAACTTAACGAGACACCCGGCGCTGGACCGCTCAGACGGGCCTAGCAGGCGCCCTTCTGCCTCCTCCCGCACTCTGGACACAGAAATGACCAGGATGGGATTGCGGGACGTATGGAGGACTAAGCACCCATCACAAGGGGGATACACACATTATTCATCACAATATGATATCCACACTCGTATTGATTATTGGTTGCTCTCCGAGCATCTACTTTCCAGGGTAAAGGTGTGTATGACGTTGCCACGCACCTACTCAGATCACTCCCCAGTTCTGATTGCCCTCAGCAATGCGGGGCGCCGACCCACTCCCTACAATTGGCGATTACCTCCATACTCGCTGTTGGATGATGCTTTCCGTGAGGAACTTGCTAATACCATTGAAGATTTCTTTAACAGGAATGAGGGCACGGTAGACTCCTTCCTTACGGTATGGGAGTCCTTTAACCCCTCCCATGCTCGTGACGGAACCGTTCCGTCACGAGCCTCGAGTGGGCTGTGCTGGTGACGGAACGGTTTCGTCACGGCCCGCTCGCCGCGCCTGCGTGGCGCGAATTCCGCGCCTGCGCTGACGTTCTAATCGCGGGCGGGTCCGTGACGGAACCGTTCCGTCACAAGCACAGCTCACCCGCGGGCCGTGACGGAGCGGTTCCGTCACGAGCACGGGAGCGCCGCGCGGCCCCGCCTCCCCCTTAGCGCTGCGGCGGAACAGCCCCGCATCGAATAGGTTAAAGCATACATACGTGGAGTCATTATCTCTAAGCATGCTGGTATCCTCAAGTCCATTCGGAACCGCATAACGCTCTTAGAAAACCGACTTAAAGACATTGAGGCGCGTTGTTTGCGTGATCCAAACGTAGATCTAATGCAGGAACTAGCACAGACGATTAGAGAGTATCATGAAGAGGCAGGCGCTGAAGTGAAACATCTTGGGAAGTATGCCATCGCAAGGTCATACGGTGAGGGTGAGTGTCCGGGTGTGGTACTGGCCAAGATAGCCAAACAATGTAGGCATAAGGTTACACTGCCTGCTCTTAGATCTCCAACCTCGGGGGAAGAACTGAACGAAGTTCAGATAGCGGCCCGTTTTAGGGACTAATATGCCAACCTTTATGCCTCTCGAGGGCCGATATCGGAAGAACGTATTATGGAATACCTAACTCATAGTGAAAACAGAAAATTCCCTTGCCGAAATTACTGAGAAATTCAGCCCAAATGTTAGTAATGGACACTACTGTTGATTGATCATAAACAAGACATTTTTATATATAAAACATTTTTAGAATTTATTTGTATGTTTAAAAACAAGGCCAATAACACATTAAAAAACAAGATCACATAGACATCTGTGCTGACCTGGTTTTTGGCTCTATTTCTGAGTGATGGTGACTTTAAGCTTGCTACCATCCTAGATCCCTATTCTTAGCTTGTTTTGGTCCTTTTCAGGCCTTTTCCCAGACCTAGAAGCATAAACTAGAAGATAGCCGCTTTATATGATGATAGATCCCTTATTTCTGACTCTAATCCATCTATTGCCTATTGGCTTTGACATAATTATGTGTCCTTTCGTCATTCTATATATAGTAGAGCGTGGATCCTGTAGTTCTGACTTTATATTATCTATTGGTAGGGTTTGGGTATAGAGTTAAGTGTTTATTTCATCCTTTTCGGGCCTACAAGGCCCAGAACCAGAGAGACTCCATTTTGCTTTCTGCCTCTGCAGACTGAGATGCATGTAGGTCAAGTGTGATGTTTTAGTTATGAGGTGTTGTTCACTTGGAGAGAACCGGCCTGGGCCGGCCTTTATCAGTAGACTGTATTTTTCTTTGTGTCGAAGACACCACAAAAGGCCGGCCGGCTGGGTGTGTGTCCTTGGCGCGGAGTGGTGCAGGGATCTGATGGGCGGCAGGCTGATGACTGGAACTTTCCACTAGGGGAGAGCATTCCATATTAGCGAAGTGCAGAAGAGGCGGAGCAGTCAGTCGGTTCTTGGAATGGTAGAGGTCAGTTGGTTGCTGGAGTAGTCAGAAGCAGATGGTGTTTGGAGCTGGAGAGAGAAGTCAGATGGTGTTTGGAGCTGGAGAGAGAAGTAAGATGATTTTTGGAGCTGAAGAAAGCAGTCAGAAGCTGTTACTTATCAGAAGGAGTTGTGATCAGTTGGAGCAGGCAGTTAACAGCTGGAGTCTGGAGTGATGCCTTTTGGAAGAGACTGAAGTTATATCGTGCATTAGTCTGTGGGAGCAGCTGGAGTGAGTTGGACATTGGAGCTGGAGCAATCAGACAGAGTGAAGAAGCTAGTGGAGCGAACGGTTATCAGAGCGGCAGAAACTATATCATGAGACTGAAGTTGGAAGGTGAAGACAGTTCGTGGGGGAGAGGAATCCAGTGCAGAGTGATCGGTGCAGATGTGTGTCCAAGAGTGCAGGGGAGAATCTGAGATGAGCCAAGGCACAGACGAGAGAGGAACCCAGATGACAGCTAGAACAAGACTTCATACTAATCAGGTGATATCTGTCCTGTTATATTAGTGCCCATATACATTAATCTTGGGGCATATTATCAAGGGGGTTTATCTTCGCTTTTTTGGCTTTAAAAGCCAAGAAAGCAGAGATAAAATGATCTCCCTATTACCTAGCTGTCGCTAACACCAGTTAGCGACAGCTAGTAGGAGATAGCGACTATCTTGGGCCCCACTTTGCATGTCAGTGATATTTATCACTAATGACATGCAAAGTGGGCGTGCCAAGATGTTAGCGACTGAAAACAGTCGCTAACATCGCTATCTCCTATTACCAACTTTTGGAGATATTCGCGCTAAGCGCGAATATCTCCAAAAGCTAACACCTGCCCTGAGCAGTTCTTAGCCATGTTATCCAATGGGAGGTGGATAACATGGCTAAGAGCATGAGCTCGGTAATGCATGAATATCGCTGACTTTTCAGCGATATTCATGCATTGGAGCGATTTTTATCGCATTTCCGATAAACCTTGGTAATACCAAGGTTTATTTGCGGTAAAAATCGCCGCAGCTCAGCTGTAAATTTTTGTCTCTAACCAAGCAATAGCGATAATTATCGCTATTGCTTGGTAATATGCCCCTTAGTCTTTTATTTCCTAGGCTAGATTCCCTACTGTATTGTTATACTGATTAATCCTTTTTCTTTCAGCGGTGTTACAAGTGGATGTGTTAGTAATAAAGCTTTCCATTATAATAAAGAGACCCCGCAGATCTGTGTATGTGTCTATTCCCCTTTACCTTTCAGGCTATGTCTAGATTGCTAGTTATTGTGATGTTATATTAATAAAGGAACCCCAGTTCTTAGTGAACAGCTGTGCAATTGTTATTATTCATAATAAGGTTAACCTTTCTTCTAGTCAGATGCTGTTATGTGAACGGATGCATCTCCCGTCCAGGTAAATGGTAACTGAGCAAGGGAGTAGAGGAGCACTTACATTAGTAAATAACCTTTGCATATTGTAATTTGGCCATTCTTGTGTACCACATAAAATATAACAATTGTATATGAGACATCCCCAGTAGATATTAGATGTATGAGAGAAACTTCCCAACAGAGAGAGAAAGAGCTGAAGGTATTCATAGGACAGTGATCGTCGTTGTGTAGCAGCGTTAATGAGAGCATTGATTGTGATCAATGTGTATACCCACAAGATTGTGGCTTGAGAGAGCACTGATTGTGGTCAGTGAGTAATGAGATCGCCGCTAGGGAAAGTTGCGTTAATGAGAGCATTGACTGTGGTCAATGTGTATACCCACAAGATTGTGGCTTGCGTGAGCACTGATTGTGATCAGTGTGTAATGAGATCGCCGCTAGGGAAAGTGGCGTTAATGAGAGCATTGACTGTGGTCAATGTGTATACCCACAAGATTGCGGCTTGCGTGAGCACTGATTGTGATCAGTGTGTAATGGTAAGTTATCGGAACTGCCCCCTTCACTATGAGTAGGAGGGTAGCATAGTCTGGGTCTGAGTTGCCGCGAGACTATAAGGTATGAGTGTGGTGTAGAGCATAGAAGTCCTTAGTAATCAGAGAGTATTTCTAGTAATCCCTATAGATTTAGTGGTGTTTTTGATGATACGAGCTTGTATATTGCTAATTCCCCATCCTCAGGTAGGTACCCAGGTGCCTTTTGTAAGTAGGTCCTGAGGAGGGAGGTGGTTACGTTTCGGCTGGGTTTGGTGGTGTTTTGTGAGCTGATTCTACCTTGTCCGAAAATCCGGTCGTTACATTTGGCATAGTCGGGCCGTTCGCACAAGTCGCGGGGGAGTGGCTCTTGACATGTATTTGGATTGAACCCTTTAAAATTTGACATCTGGGAACAGTCTGTGAATTGCATGGTGAGGTGTGGTCCCTGACCTATGGGCTTGAACAGTTGGAGTGTAAGGAGATTGCAGTACATCATGGCATTTGACTTATGCAGTGTAGAAGAAATGCTTTTCATCTTGGTGTTTGAACTGACAGGCTTGAAGGGTAACATTACGTGATGGAGCCAATTACATCTTGGTGATGATGCAGTTTTAAATATGGGTATGAAAAAGGCTTGTAAATTGCCTATTAAATGTCTTGCTGCTTTTGCTTATGCTGTGAAATGTGAAATGTATTCAGTGTAATATGACTTGTTGAGTTCCTTGTGAATAGCGCCTTGTAAATATGGCTTGTGAATAGCATGCTATCATTATGACTTGTTGAGTTCCTTGTGAATAGCTCCTTGTAAATATGGCTTGTGAATAGCATGTTATCATTATGACTTGTTGAGTTCCTTGCGAATAGTGCCTTGTAAATATGGCTTCTGAATAGCATATTATCATTATGACTTGTTGAGTTCCTTGTGAATAGCTCCTTGTAAATATGGCTTGTGAATAGCATGTTATCATTGAGTTCCTTGTAAAGAGCGCCTTGTGAATATGGCTTGTACATCACATGTTATCATTGAGTTCCTTGTGAATAGCGCCTTGTGAATATGGCTTGTAGCGCCTTGTGAATATGGCTTGTACATAGCATGTTATCATTACGTTAGGCAGGAGAGAGCTGGATCTCTTTCAAGTGATTAGAGAAAATGTTTAGAAATTGTGCACAAATGTTATGTGAAAACGTGGAGAGATAAGTTTTGAATTCCCCATGTGTCTGCAGCTATTGGGGAACGATTGTGTTTGAGCTGCCAAAGGGTTAATATCTTGTATTGAGAAGGCAGTGTTTATTTCAAAATGTTGTTTAACATGCATAGTTACATGAGCTGACACTAAAAGTCAGAGACTATTTGGATTAAGGATGGTTTGATTTGACTTTTTAATTAGTTGCAGGGTTCACCTATGTACTTTGACAGCTAGCTGACGGAAGGGTAACATCTTGCACAGAGGAAAAAAGCAGTGTTCATTAAACATACTGTTTGATATGCGTCCACGAGTCTGTGTGGGTTTGCCTTTGAACACATGATTAAATGTGTCTGATTCAGAGGTCAGAGTGTTATAAATCAACCAGTCAGACTGCGAGGGGGTGTTTTAGAATGAGCATTAGGAGAGGGTTTTCAGCTGAGAATGGACGGTGCAGAGAGATAAACAAACCAGTGTTTTAGAATTAGTGATCACCGGTTGTGGAAATAAAACAAATCCAATATAGAATGTGCTTTAAAAAGTGAAATGCAACCGTGTGCTTTTAAAAGAAAATGCTCTGTAGTGTATCTTGAAAATATAACTGATTATTTCCCTAAAGCAAGCTGCCCCTTTTGTTTAAAGTTCAAATGCAAATGATTCTGTATTTTGCGCTAATATGAAGCAGAACAGCGTGAGAGAAGAATGTGATAAAACGTTCCCACTCAGATAGGAAAAAAGGCTATCTGCAAAAATAGTTCTGACTCTTTTCATCATTAGAACAGAAAAGCTTGCTCACATTTATGAAGTCCTGGTTATGCTGTGCAAAATTACATGTATAACTTTTTTTTCCCCTTTGTTTGAATTGATGGTGTCCCAAATGTTATTTTAACAAGTGTCATGTAATTTTCTATGTTGCTGCATGTCGTTACATTATGGTATATAGTTTGTCTTAGATTAGTTTTTCATGAGGCTGCAGAAATATTTTGCTTTTTCTTTGAGAATGCTAGCATGTGTCTAGGTTGCAAAAATGTCTTTATTAATTTATGTTTTCAGGATGCTTTTCTCCATGTCTAATTTGCTTAAATTAGTTAGAAATAACTGTGCAGTCTTTCAAATTAAATGCAGGGTTTCTCTGAAGCCTGAGAACGGGTATGTTTGTAGTTAGAAGGAATTTGCTTTTTGACCTTGGCTGCTATGATAGCTCAGCCAGGCTCTCAGGAGCGTTTTGGAAGGAGGGGCCCTTTTTGGAGCGTCCGAGGCAGGTCTGCCCTTGCCTTGTTATTTTTTGGCAAATATTCAGGAGCTCTTCGCGTACAGAGTTTTGAAAGGGTGGAGGTGCCCCGCGGGTGACATCACGATGATGGGAAGGCAGTGCAGAGAGAAAACTTGGCAACAGCTTTGTTTTTTGAAAGTGACCTCATCGAAGGGAGGTGCAGTGTAGCCCGTCTCCTGCTTGTTATGGTTGGAGCTGATTCAAAACTCTGAGCCGCAGACATCTTTCTGGAGGGAGGGGCTGCTTCTCAAAGGAGTGAGAGAATGGTCAGGCTAGTTGCCCAGCCCTTCTGGCAGTGTATGAAAAAAATTAGATTTTGCCCAACAAACTTAGAGACTATGGTATAGGTAGAATGTTTAAATCACTCCTTGGATTTAGAAGAGTTCTTTTATGAAATATAGGATTTCTTACAGAAATGAAAAGCAAATGGGGTGGTTTTGAATGGAAAATTTGTTTTTGCAAGATTGATGATGCTTGTTTTCGTTTCAGATGGCTGATATGTGGGGGCCCTGTATGAGTGTTGTATTTTCTTATTTTGGAGTGGTGTGTTTTTCTTATTTTCGGGGTGAGTGCCCCTTCCCCAAAAACCCCCAAGCCTGGACCCAGACCGGAAGCTGACTTGCCAGGAGCTGATGACTTACAACCAGATTGGAGGGCCTGCTTCCTTGGCAAAGGATACAGATGAAGATGGAGGGTCGTGGCCTACACGAATGAACTGTTTTTCTGAGGAGAAACCAACGATGAATTCCTATAGAAGAGAACTTTTCACTTAAATGTATTGACTGAACTTTTAAAATTAGTATTACAATCTACAGTTGGCTGCCTCAGCAGTCAGGTTAAAACTCTATATAACATTTTTTTTTAAACCTTCATTGGAAGAGAAGACAGGTGATATCAGCGGTTTACAGTCAGATCTGGCTCATGAGTAAAAGAGTACATTGCAGCATTAAATTTGAACAATCATTTTTACGTGTCTAGGTCATGATACGGTTCAGACAATGACAGTAGTACATAGGATTGGCAGCAGACAGTGTACAATACAGCCACATTGTTCAGTGAAGAGTCATAGTACTGTGGACATTAATCTCGCAGATCTCAGTGCTAAAACACAATATCAATGTAGTTAGTGCTCCACCGTCGGCTGTTGCATGCATTTCCGAAGAATCCACATCACCATTGCTGTGACACCCAGCAATCAATCGCCACATCTGCGGCATCAAGACAACAGTGCCCATCCAGTCACCATTCCAGCAGGGCAGAAGACAGCATATCCCGCAATAAAGCACGTATCTCGAAGGGTATGGCATGATATCCGTTAAGCGGTGTACCTCTAACCCACCCCAACTCGACTTTCACTCTCCGAATCAGTATCCTGCACAGCCCTGGTCAGCAAATAAACCTGCAGTGGGCTCCAGAAATCCTTAGGCCTACAGCGTACAGGCATCATTTCAGCATATACATTGTACTGATCCTGACAATATGTTACATCATCAAGCCACTCCTTGAATTTCGGCGCCCTGCCTCGTCCCCAACGACAGGCCACTCGCCGTTTCGCCAACAGTAAAGCCACATCTGCAAACCTACGATACGTTGCTGGCACCTCCTTCGTGTACCCCAGTAGCATCACTATGGGATCAAATGGCACCGCCCTCTCAGTCATAACCTGCAGAGCGTCGTGAACCTGCATCCAGTACTCATATATGGTGTTACACCCCCATGCCAAGTGGAGGAAATCAGCTCCCTCCGCCCGACATCGAACACATCTATCGTCCTCTGCTAAGTGGAATCTGAGTTTCCTAGCCGGAGTATAGTAGAACCTCTGTATGATTTTACAATGTATAATTTTTAGGCGGCAGCTAGAAGAGATATTGGCAGTCACGCCACAACAGTAGGCCCATTGCTCATCAGAAAGTTCAGCCCCAAGTTCAAAGTTCCAATGTTCTCGCACTCGACTAGCCGGCGTTACCCGCTGTTTCCTGATGGTGCCGTACAATTTGGAGACCAGATGACTTCCGTCAGATACTAACATCGCGTGAAGCGGTAGAGCCACCCCCGGCTCCTTCGGGAACTCAGGTAACATTGTACGCAGGCCCTGTCGAAGTCTGACATAATAAAACACTCCTAATGGAGAAGGTGCCGACATACCAAAAAGTTGTTCACGGGTACGGAAACTGCCCTCCTGAAACAGATCTCCCCACGTGAGTATCCTAGTCCGTTTACACATGCGCTGAAACCCTATTTCCTGTAGCAAGGACAGCGCAGGGCAGCGCAGCGCAGGATAAGCCAGAGGCAGCGCCGGCGAGTAAAGGAATGCCACGCCCAATGTCTTCGCAATACGTGACCAGGCATCAACCGTGCAAGTCACCGTGGTAGGCTGTGTATCCACATCACCGACGTTCCCCAATACCATACCCTCCAACGGGAGGGGATGCGCAATCCATTGCTCCGCAGCTAGCTGAGGCATAAATGGCGTTGGACGCATCCAGTGATAGGCATATTGCGCTTGAGCGCTCATATAATAAATTTCAAAATCCGGAATGTCAAACCCCCCTTTATCGTAGGGCAGTATTAAAGTAGCCCATGCCAACCGCGGTTGTTTACCTCCCCAGATCAATCGAAGCAGCTCCGAGCGGAGGCGTTTAAAAAAATACGCGCCCGGGTGATAGGGGATATTCTGAAACAAGTATAAAAAATGGGGCAGTACCACCATTTTCACTAATGACGCTCTACCCGCCATAGACAGGGGCAAGGACGTCCATCTGGTGACATTGTCCGCCAATTTGGTAATAGCGACACCATAATTGAGCCTAATCGTTTCCTCCCTGTCAAGGGACATCACAATGCCCAAATACCGAAGATCCGAGTCGCACCACTCCAGAGGGTAGTCCAGCGGAAATCGGCGAACCGCTGCAGTAAGCGGAAACAATTGAGATTTTCGCCAATTAATATGTATGCCCGATAACCCTCCGAAGGCAACGAGCTCTCGCAGTAGCGCGTTGAGATTCGCCTGCGGGTCCCTCACATACAGCGTGACATCATCCGCATACAGTGAAATTCCTATTTGGCGCTGAAAACAATTAAACGCACTGTATTTATGCAATTGCCGAATTGCGATAGCAAACAATAGGGGAGAAAAAGGGCAGCCCTGTCTGGTCCCTCTCGTTATTGAAAGTTGGGGGGATAGCACCCCATTCACAATCACCCTCGCCACAGGCTGAGTATACAACAGTTTCACCCACGAGATAAATATCCTGGGAAAGCCCATTCTACATAAGACGTCTATAAGGTAATTCCACTCCACGGAATCAAACGCTTTAGTAGCGTCCAGAAAAATTGCGGCCACAGGGAGGTCCGGAGCGATCGTCGGGATCAGGGAGAATAAAGTTCGAAGGTTATGCGAGGTCGCGCGACCCGGTACAAAACCGGACTGATCCGGCAGTACAATGGTGGGCATAAGCAATGAGAGCCGCGCTGCCAGAACTTTCGCCAATATTTTGACATCGCAGTTAAGGAGTGAAAGGGGCCGGTAGGAATCCACGTCTAGGGGATCCGTTCCAGGTTTAAGTAAAGATGTGATTGCCACCTCCCTCATGGACCCCGGCAGTATCCCCACCTCCAGGGACTCCTCAAATACCTCCCGGAGTACTGGAGCCATAATATCCACATAGCATTTATAAAACTCGGCAGGTAGTCCATCCAGCCCTGTCGCCTTACCATTATTCAGGGACATAATGGCCTCTCTGATTTCCTCCACCTCAAGGGGCCTCCGGAGAAACGCCCTATGGTCATCCGACAGCCAGCATAAAGCAAGATCATCAAGGAATCCTCCGTATCTAACCTCTCCCACCTGCTGCGTAGTGTATAACTGTGTGTAATGCTGCACAAATGCCTCCTGAATCTCCTTCGCGTTCTGACAACGCGTACCGTCCTGCAGGACCAATTCCAAGACATCCGTACTAAATCGTTGGTGTCTTGTGAGTGCAGCTAGTACCTTCCCCGGTCTCTCACCCTCACAGTACTTCCTCGCAGTCCAGTGTTTCCCTCTGTGCTTCACCTCCCTGGCTGCCTCCTCCTCAAATTCTGACAGTTTGTCCCTAAACTGATGTCTAAGTTCCGGGTCAGAGCTGGTCCGCATTCTATCTTCTAGATGCTTTAAATCAGCCTCCAACCTTGTGATGGTCTGAACAATAGTCTTAAGCACCCCACAACTTTTGGATATTGTAACACCCCGGATCGTTACCTTAAACGCCTCCCATATCATTTCCACACTGTCTACTGATCCCTTATTCCTGGGGAAAAACGCCTCAATTTCCTCTCCAAGCGCTGCCTTGAATGTGGGGTCTAACAGGGAGGAAGGCAACAGCCGCCATGGGAGTCGCGGTCTATGGAGTCCTGGTATCGATAACGTGACCTTCACCGGACTGTGATCCGAGTATGTCCTGGGGAGATGTTCCACCTCATGTAACCCCACGACAAGCCCCCTTGATAGAAAAATGTAGTCCAATCGTGCCCAAGTACGAGCATGTGCTGTGAAGTGTGTACCCTCCCTACCGCCCGGGTGAACATACCTCCAACTATCCACCAGCCCTGCCTCCTCCACAATACCCCGCAACACATCTCTAGCCTGAACATTGTATTGATGACTGCCATCAGATCTATCCTCCACCACCGCATCGCTAAATTAAAATCACTCCCCCACACAATATGCGAGGCATCAACAGCCATAACATGACCCCAGAGTGTAAGAAAAAATGCAGGTGTATCAACATTCGGCGCGTAACAGTTCACAAAGAGCACAGTATCCAACCCAAGCCTCCCCCACAGTAGCAAATATCTCCCATCCGGATCCACTCGCACTCCCAACTCCTGGAAAGAAAGTGTTTTCTTAATCAGTACAACAGCTCCACGTGCATATGATGAGTATGATGAAAATTTTCTAACTGTGGCCCACTGCCTACCAAATGAGTGATCAGCTGTCTGACGCAAATGTGTTTCTTGCAAGAAAGCAATCTGTGTTGAGTGTCTATCTAAATACTGTAGCACATTCCTACATTTCCTAGCATTATTAAGTCCACGTACATTCCAGGACAATATCGATATCCTATCTAATGTGTTATCTGGCATCACCCATGTACAATGAGCACTGTAATATATGCATCCATTTGACAACATTGCTTCCTCGGTGAGGAGCAACCGAACACAATACCAGTACAGACTCCCACTCGCACTAAATCCACACCACATCCATCCCCGCCTTCTTCCATCCCCTGAACCCAACAACCCCCCCCCAGCCCCAACCAACAACTCATGCGGAACAGACTCATGGTCAGTACCAGGAACAATGCAAACTCAATATATAGCATCCAAAACACAGTGGCACTGTACTCATCAGCAGAACACCTACAACGCCCCCCTCCTCCCTCATGACAACACCAGCAGTGAGCAAAAGGCACAGGACCGCCCAGAGGCACGTCCATACAGGCAAGACCCAATACGGTCCCTAGATAATCAAACCTTTGGACCAACCTGTCATGCATATCAAAAGCATAGCCGCAAACGTCAGTACACCAACCCACAGTCCCAGGTAACCATCTCACTGCAGGAGCAGTGCATCCACCCCCCTCCCACCTGAACAACCCCAACCTGCCAGGACAGCAACCCCCCCCACCCATCCCACCACCCATCCAACAAACCATTTGCATAGTAAACATCCACAACAGTGGGGTATTCCCTCCGGGGAGTAATCCAGTGGTGCACTTAGCCACCCCCTCACACCACGCCATAAGCCCTCTCGTAGTTCGTGTGTACGGCCCAGGCGCCGGGGGGGTTGGGTGCCTGGAGCATTTTATCATCATCGCCCATCGTTCCCCCAATGACCTTCAACAGCATCAAGTTGCCTCAATCCGTTAGTTTTCACAGTAAGTTCCAACAGGACCCATATCGAGAAACGCATAAACAATGGAGGCGGCCGCCCCAGCACCAGTCCAAGGAGTGCAAAGCACAGACATCGCCTATGTAGTGGGTAGGATCAAGCATCTTCATCCGCCGAATGTGATCCTTCCTGTCCGTCCTCATTTCGTCGCCGGTCCGCAGCTTGTTCCTGTTTGAGGCGCTTCACAAAATCTTCCGCCTGTTGCGGATTTGTAAAAAAATGCTGTTTCGCCTGGTGCGTCACTCTCAGCTTCGCTGGATATAGCAGAGCATAATCCACCTGCAACTCCCTAAGTTTCTTCTTAACAGCAAGAAATTTGCGCCGCTGCTCCTGCACCACCGGGGTGAAGTCCGGGTATATGGTGAAGTCGACTCCGTCATAGGAGAGGGTACGGGCAGCACTGGCCGCTCTAAGAGCTGCGTCACGGTCCCGATAGTTCAGGAGGCGCGCAATGATTGGGCGCGGTGGTGTACCCGTAGCTGGTCTCGGCCCAAGGGAACGGTGCGCTCGCTCCACAATTAAATGCGTAGAAAACGCCTCCACGCTAATCGCACCAATTAGGATTTTCTCCACATACGTTTCCATCTTCCCCACATTTGTTGTCTCCGGCACACCTACCACGCGTTTATTATTGCGCCTACTTCTGGCCTCCAACTCCTCATTCTTTGCAGCTATCACCCTTAGGATATTGTCCATTCTCGCCAGCTGTGTCGTGTGTGTAGCTGCAGTATCATCATGGTCCGAAATGCGTTGTTCCGCCGTAGTGATGCGTTCCTCATGCACGTCCAGTTTTTGCACCACCGCGTCCATCCGCGAAGATAGTTTATCCACCTTGTCCACAATGGTGGCAAACCCCTGCCTCATTTCTTGCATCATCTGTTGAAAATCCGGGGTAACAGGTTGCGGAGCAGGATCAGTGGTAGGTGGGGGGGACCTAGAGCTCCCGGGATCCTGAGCGAGACGCGCAACCCTCCTGGCCGCCATTGAATCAAAGGACAATTTAGGTTGTTTATTGTCCTGCTTCCCCAGGGCTCTACACCTGTGGTCCTTCGCAGCACCCACCGGAGGCAAGAAGGATGGTCAATGTAGGCACCGATCGCACCGCGACGCGACCCAACAGGTGAGACCTCCGTCCCTCAGCCGGTAAGCACAGTGCACAGGCACCTCAGAGCAAGCCGCTACCCCCAGGCTCCAGAACCGCTTAGACGCGATCCACAGGACACAGCGCACTCCGGTACCACCAAGAGTAGACACAGCCCAAACAACAGCGGGTGATACTCACGACCGCACCTCCCCAGCTGCAGTTTAACAGTCACAGCAAAACAGCTCCGCAGGCAAAGAAGTAGCACGTCAATCCCTCTCCCCAGTCAGCGCCATAGACAGCGTGCAATACATATCAGTGCTAGTAGCAGCGGCGCCCAGCCTCCAGTAACACACACAGCAGGGTGAGTAGTCCGCAAAAGGGTGCACCAGGGGAGGTGACACGGACAGTTCACAGCATAGGGCTCAGCACATATGGATCCCCGCCGCACAAACCCAGTATAGCTCCAGCGTGGGGTAATGCAGCGCAGTCAGCGCCCCGCCGATGGCAGACTTCCCTCGCCCACAGTCCCAGTGTCTCTAATGGCACCAAAAAACAGCAATGAGGCCCCCATCAGCAAAATACTCGGTGGACACTCACAGCACAGAGGGCCGGCCTGCAGTATAAATCACCTCCAGGACGTCACTCGGAGGAATCTTCACCCGCTCACATCTCCAGTCAGGATCGTCCGTTTCCCATGAAACTTGGACCAAGTGCGTGTCATGGCATCCCCTACAAGGATCTGGGGTCAAAAGGGGAACAGACGCCGATATAAAAGGATAAATGAGCGGATTAGCTCTCCAGGCTGCAGGAGCCTCACGGCAGTGCGGCCATGCTGCAAGTGCGCCCTCTAGCGCCCCCTAAAACTCTATATAACATATCTGGATTTCGTAAAAAAAAAAAATTTTGACAAAGCCAATAGTTCTATTTTTGAAAAAAAAAATTATTAATTGACTTTTGCAAGTGATGATCTAAAAGAACCCATTTTTATTCGGTTATACTTATATTTCTCACAAAAGGAGTCTGCAATGTAACTCCTTTGCCTGCATTCTTGCATTTTTTCACATGTTTCTATTTCAGATGGACATTATGCCACTTTTGCAGTCACCACAAACAGGCCCCAATGCCAGTCCAGCTCATGGTTTTGATTTTCCAGTTTAAAAGATGCAGTGCCACGTTAATGATTTGGCCTTTGGTTCCATGATTCCTTTTGATATATGTAAATGATACTGTTTGAAAGTCATAGGGTGCAGTGTATAATTAGTGAGCTGCTTTAATAATCTGATGCCCTGTGATACATGATATTTTGATTTTAGTATGCTACGCTATTTCATTATTGATACAGATTGACTTTGCACTTGTTTATCTTTCACCTATTTTATAGTTTTACTGTTTTCTGTAAAACAGTTTTGCCAATGAAGGGAAAGCAGTGTTCTGAATGATGGTGCACACATGTGTTCCACAGATTGATACGGAGGGATTAGGTGCAATCTGTTTCCTAAGTTAGATGACTTATGACATTTGACTATTGCCTTTGGCATGGTCTCCTATCATTCAGTTTTCCATGTTTAAGTCTATGATTTAGCTATTTTAGCTATAGGGATTTCTGGACAGACTATTTATGTCTGAATTATCTTTTAGAAGAATATATGCACCACATTTAGATAACTTTCTATGATTTTCTTGCTTGATATGCATAGTGCTACACCAGCTATTTTGTAGAAATGGGGTTATCCTTGTTTCCCTACTATTACACTATTACTTTCATCCATGAACTCTTAATTAGAACAGAGGGATTAGTTCCAAGGGTGGTCACCTTAGACTTTAAGTTATTCTGGGAGGTGTGTCTTTTAGTCAGGATATGTCCTAGATCTATTAGTAATAGTTGCCCAGACTTTGAGGACCCTTTGTTATGTTTATTTGTCAGATTTTATCAAATCCTTTCTTAAGTTGACCGAAGTAGGTAGGCCTCATTTAGGCCCTTTTTTTTGTTTTTATTTCACAGACATTTCCCCACATCAATAGATTTCATGAGTTATCACTAGAAGTTGGGGCACATTTAGTTCAAGGTTGCTTTGGTTAGTTTCTGTTGTTATCAGATCAATCTTAGTAATATTTCAACGTCAAGGGTGCTTTGATTTGTTTTCAATTGGTTGTCAGATTTATATTCCCTACATCAGGTTTTAGGTGGTATTTTCCTTAGTTGTCATTCATTTTAGGGATTCTTTTTGTTTTTGATTTTGTTGATAGATTATGTTGATGTTTGTTTATTTTGTTTGTTGTTGTTTACAGATGTTAGCAATTTAAAATCAAGGGTGCAATGTGCTGACCTGGATTTTGGCTCTATTTCTGAGTGATGGTGACTTTAAGCTTGCTACAATCCTAGATCCCTATTCTTAGCTTGTTTTGGTCCTTTTCAGGCCTTTTTCCAGACCTAGAAGCATAAACTAGAGGATAGACGCTTTATATGATGATAGATCCCTTATTTCTGAATCTAATCCATCTATTGCCTATTGGCTTTGACATAGTTAATGATTTGGCCTTGACATTGCAGACTCCTTTTGTGAGAAATATAAGTATAACCGAATAAAAATGGGTTCTTTTAGATCATCACTTGCAAAAGTCAATTAATAATTTTTTTTTTCAAAAATAGAACTATTGGCTTTGTCAAAATTTTTTTTTTTTACGAAATCCAGATATGTTATATAGAGTTTTAGGGGGCGCTAGAGGGCGCACTTGCAGCATGGCCGCACTGCCGTGAGGCTCCTGCAGCCTGGAGAGCTAATCCGCTCATTTATCCTTTTATATCGGCGTCTGTTCCCCTTTTGACCCCAGATCCTTGTAGGGGATGCCATGACACGCACTCGGTCCAAGTTTCATGGGAAACGGACGATCCTGACTGGAGATGTGAGCGGGTGAAGATTCCTCCGAGTGACGTCCTGGAGGTGATTTATACTGCAGGCCGGCCCTCTGTCCTAATTGAGCCCGTGGCATGACGCACATCTCACCGTAACAGCACCGCCCGCCGTATGTTCTCAGCGCCCAGTCCAGGCGAGGAACGTTTCCAAGCAGACGGGGGCACGAGCAGGCAGCGGGACCCCGCCACACCCGCCCGTGTTATGGCCGCCTCCAGAAGCGGCCGCCGGCCCAATGTATGCGGTGCTCCTCCCTCAGTCCGCACTCAGCTCAGCCCCCACAGCAGTGCCCCGAACACACCTGGGCAGGATCAAAGTGCCGGGTCTACTCCCTTGCTCAGTTACCATTTACCTGGACGGGAGATGCATCCGTTCACATAACAGCATCTGACTAGAAGAAAGGTTAACCTTGACTTTTGCAAGTGATGATCTAAAAGAACCCATTTTTATTCGGTTATACTTATATTTCTCACAAAAGGAGTCTGCAATGTAACTCCTTTGCCTGCATTCTTGCATTTTTTCACATGTTTCTATTTCAGATGGACATTATGCCACTTTTGCAGTCACCACAAACAGGCCCCAATGCCAGTCCAGCTCATGGTTTTGATTTTCCAGTTTAAAAGATGCAGTGCCACGTTAATGATTTGGCCTTTGGTTCCATGATTCCTTTTGATATATGTAAATGATACTGTTTGAAAGTCATAGGGTGCAGTGTATAATTAGTGAGCTGCTTTAATAATCTGATGCCCTGTGATACATGATATTTTGATTTTAGTATGCTACGCTATTTCATTATTGATACAGATTGACTTTGCACTTGTTTATCTTTCACCTATTTTATAGTTTTACTGTTTTCTGTAAAACAGTTTTGCCAATGAAGGGAAAGCAGTGTTCTGAATGATGGTGCACACATGTGTTCCACAGATTGATACGGAGGGATTAGGTGCAATCTGTTTCCTAAGTTAGATGACTTATGACATTTGACTATTGCCTTTGGCATGGTCTCCTATCATTCAGTTTTCCATGTTTAAGTCTATGATTTAGCTATTTTAGCTATAGGGATTTCTGGACAGACTATTTATGTCTGAATTATCTTTTAGAAGAATATATGCACCACATTTAGATAACTTTCTATGATTTTCTTGCTTGATATGCATAGTGCTACACCAGCTATTTTGTAGAAATGGGGTTATCCTTGTTTCCCTACTATTACACTATTACTTTCATCCATGAACTCTTAATTAGAACAGAGGGATTAGTTCCAAGGGTGGTCACCTTAGACTTTAAGTTATTCTGGGAGGTGTGTCTTTTCGTCAGGATATGTCCTAGATCTATTAGTAATAGTTGCCCAGACTTTGAGGACCCTTTGTTATGTTTATTTGTCAGATTTTATCAAATCCTTTCTTAAGTTGACCGAAGTAGGTAGGCCTCATTTAGGCCCTTTTTTTTGTTTTTATTTCACAGACATTTCCCCACATCAATAGATTTCATGAGTTATCACTAGAAGTTGGGGCACATTTAGTTCAAGGTTGCTTTGGTTAGTTTCTGTTGTTATCAGATCAATCTTAGTAATATTTCAACGTCAAGGGTGCTTTGATTTGTTTTCAATTGGTTGTCAGATTTATATTCCCTACATCAGGTTTTAGGTGGTATTTTCCTTAGTTGTCATTCATTTTAGGGATTCTTTTTGTTTTTGATTTTGTTGATAGATTATGTTGATGTTTGTTTATTTTGTTTGTTGTTGTTTACAGATGTTAGCAATTTAAAATCAAGGGTGCAATGTGCTGACCTGGATTTTGGCTCTATTTCTGAGTGATGGTGACTTTAAGCTTGCTACAATCCTAGATCCCTATTCTTAGCTTGTTTTGGTCCTTTTCAGGCCTTTTTCCAGACCTAGAAGCATAAACTAGAGGATAGACGCTTTATATGATGATAGATCCCTTATTTCTGAATCTAATCCATCTATTGCCTATTGGCTTTGACATAGTTAATGATTTGGCCTTGACATTGCAGACTCCTTTTGTGAGAAATATAAGTATAACCGAATAAAAATGGGTTCTTTTAGATCATCACTTGCAAAAGTCAATTAATAATTTTTTTTTTCAAAAATAGAACTATTGGCTTTGTCAAAATTTTTTTTTTTTACGAAATCCAGATATGTTATATAGAGTTTTAGGGGGCGCTAGAGGGCGCACTTGCAGCATGGCCGCACTGCCGTGAGGCACCTGCAGCCTGGAGAGCTAATCCGCTCATTTATCCTTTTATATCGGCGTCTGTTCCCCTTTTGACCCCAGATCCTTGTAGGGGATGCCATGACACGCACTCGGTCCAAGTTTCATGGGAAACGGACGATCCTGACTGGAGATGTGAGCGGGTGAAGATTCCTCCGAGTGACGTCCTGGAGGTGATTTATACTGCAGGCCGGCCCTCTGTCCTAATTGAGCCCGTGGCATGACGCACATCTCACCGTAACAGCACCGCCCGCCGTATGTTCTCAGCGCCCAGTCCAGGCGAGGAACGTTTCCAAGCAGACGGGGGCACGAGCAGGCAGCGGGACCCCGCCACACCCGCCCGTGTTATGGCCGCCTCCAGAAGCGGCCGCCGGCCCAATGTATGCGGTGCTCCTCCCTCAGTCCGCACTCAGCTCAGCCCCCACAGCAGTGCCCCGAACACACCTGGGCAGGATCAAAGTGCCGGGTCTACTCCCTTGCTCAGTTACCATTTACCTGGACGGGAGATGCATCCGTTCACATAACAGCATCTGACTAGAAGAAAGGTTAACCTTGACTTTTGCAAGTGATGATCTAAAAGAACCCATTTTTATTCGGTTATACTTATATTTCTCACAAAAGGAGTCTGCAATGTAACTCCTTTGCCTGCATTCTTGCATTTTTTCACATGTTTCTATTTCAGATGGACATTATGCCACTTTTGCAGTCACCACAAACAGGCCCCAATGCCAGTCCAGCTCATGGTTTTGATTTTCCAGTTTAAAAGATGCAGTGCCACGTTAATGATTTGGCCTTTGGTTCCATGATTCCTTTTGATATATGTAAATGATACTGTTTGAAAGTCATAGGGTGCAGTGTATAATTAGTGAGCTGCTTTAATAATCTGATGCCCTGTGATACATGATATTTTGATTTTAGTATGCTACGCTATTTCATTATTGATACAGATTGACTTTGCACTTGTTTATCTTTCACCTATTTTATAGTTTTACTGTTTTCTGTAAAACAGTTTTGCCAATGAAGGGAAAGCAGTGTTCTGAATGATGGTGCACACATGTGTTCCACAGATTGATACGGAGGGATTAGGTGCAATCTGTTTCCTAAGTTAGATGACTTATGACATTTGACTATTGCCTTTGGCATGGTCTCCTATCATTCAGTTTTCCATGTTTAAGTCTATGATTTAGCTATTTTAGCTATAGGGATTTCTGGACAGACTATTTATGTCTGAATTATCTTTTAGAAGAATATATGCACCACATTTAGATAACTTTCTATGATTTTCTTGCTTGATATGCATAGTGCTACACCAGCTATTTTGTAGAAATGGGGTTATCCTTGTTTCCCTACTATTACACTATTACTTTCATCCATGAACTCTTAATTAGAACAGAGGGATTAGTTCCAAGGGTGGTCACCTTAGACTTTAAGTTATTCTGGGAGGTGTGTCTTTTAGTCAGGATATGTCCTAGATCTATTAGTAATAGTTGCCCAGACTTTGAGGACCCTTTGTTATGTTTATTTGTCAGATTTTATCAAATCCTTTCTTAAGTTGACCGAAGTAGGTAGGCCTCATTTAGGCCCTTTTTTTTGTTTTTATTTCACAGACATTTCCCCACATCAATAGATTTCATGAGTTATCACTAGAAGTTGGGGCACATTTAGTTCAAGGTTGCTTTGGTTAGTTTCTGTTGTTATCAGATCAATCTTAGTAATATTTCAACGTCAAGGGTGCTTTGATTTGTTTTCAATTGGTTGTCAGATTTATATTCCCTACATCAGGTTTTAGGTGGTATTTTCCTTAGTTGTCATTCATTTTAGGGATTCTTTTTGTTTTTGATTTTGTTGATAGATTATGTTGATGTTTGTTTATTTTGTTTGTTGTTGTTTACAGATGTTAGCAATTTAAAATCAAGGGTGCAATGTGCTGACCTGGATTTTGGCTCTATTTCTGAGTGATGGTGACTTTAAGCTTGCTACAATCCCAGATCCCTATTCTTAGCTTGTTTTGGTCCTTTTCAGGCCTTTTTCCAGACCTAGAAGCATAAACTAGAGGATAGACGCTTTATATGATGATAGATCCCTTATTTCTGAATCTAATCCATCTATTGCCTATTGGCTTTGACATAGTTATGTGCCCTTTCATCATTCTACCTATAGTAGAGGGTGGATCCTGTAGTTCTGACTTTATATTATCTATTGGTAGGGTTTGTGTATAGAGTTAAGTGTTTATTTCATCCTTTTCGGGCCTACAAGGCCCAGAACCAGAGAGACTCCATTTTGCTTTTTGCCTCTGCAGACTGAGCTGCATGTAGGTCAAGTGTGATGTTTTAGTTATGAGGTGTTGTTCACTTGGAGAGAACCGGCCTGGGCCGGCCCTTATCAGTAGACTGTATTTTTCTTTGTGTCGAAGACACCACAAAAGGCCGGCCGGCTGGGTGTGTGTCCTTGGCGCGGAGTGGTGCAGGGATCTGATGGGCGGCAGGCTGATGACTGGAACTTTCCACTAGGGGAGAGCATTCCATATTAGCGAAGTGCAGAAGAGGCGGAGCAGTCATTCAGTTCTTGGAATGGTAGAGGTCAGTTGGTTGCTGGAGTAGTCAGAAGCAGATGGTGTTTGGAGCTGGAGAGAGAAGTCAGATGGTGTTTGGAGCTGAAGAGAGGTTAGATGATTTTTGGAGCTGAAGAAAGCAGTCAGAAGCAGTTACTTATCAGAAGGAGTTGTGATCAGTTGGAGCAGGCAGTTAACAGCTGGAGTCTGGAGTGATGCTTTTTGGAAGAGACTGAAGTTATATTGTGGATTAGTCTGTGGGAGCAGCTGGAGTGAGTTGGACATTGGAGCTGGAGCAATCAGACAGAGTGAAGAAGCTAGTGGAGCGAACGGTTATCAGAGCGGCAGAAACTATATCATTAGACTGAAGTTGGAAGGTGAAGACAGTTCGTGGGGGAGAGGAATCCAGTGCAGAGTGATCGGCACAGATGTGTGTCCAAGAGTGCAGGGGAGAATCTGAGATGAGCCAAGGCACAGACGAGAGAGGCAGCTAGAACAAGACTTCATACTACTCAGGTGATATCTGTCCTGTTATATTAGTGCCCATATGCATTAATCTTGTCTTTTATTTCCTAGGCTAGATTCCCTACTGTATTGTTATACTGATTAATCCTTTTTCTTTCAGCGGTGTTACAAGTGGACGTGTTAGTAATAAAGCTTTCCATTATAATAAAGAGACCCCGCAGATCTGTGTATGTGTCTACTTACTTTTCAGGCTATGTCTAGATTGCTAGTTATTGTGATGTTATAATAATAAAGGAACCCCAGTTCTTAGTGAACAGCTGTGCAATTGTTATTATTCATAATAAGGTTAACCTTTCTTCTAGTCAGATGCTGTTATGTGAACAGATGCATCTCCCGTCCGGGTAAATGGTAACTGAGCAAGGGAGTAGAGGAGCACTTATATTAGTAAATAACCTTTGCATATTGTAATTTGGCCATTCTTGTGTACCACATAAAATATAACAATGGTATAGGAGACATCCCCAGTAGATATTAGATGTATGAGAGAAACTTCCCAACAGAGAGAGAAAGAGCTGAAGGTATTCATAGGACAGTGATCGTCGTTGTGTAGCGGCGTTAATGAGAGCATTAATTGTGATCAATGTGTATACCCACAAGATTGTGGCTTGAGAGAGCACTGATTGTGGTCAGTGTGTAATGAGATCGCCGCTAGGGGAAAGTGGCGTTAATGAGAGCATTGACTGTGGTCAATGTGTATACCCACAAGATTGTGGCTTGCGTGAGCACTGATTGTGATCAGTGTGTAATGAGATCGCCGCTAGGGAAAATGGCGTTAATGAGAGCATTAACTGTGGTCAATGTGTATACCCACAAGATTGTGGCTTGCGTGAGCACTGATTGTGATCAGTGTGTAATGGTAAGTTATCGGAACTGCCCCCTTCACTATGAGTAGGAGGGTAGCATAGTCTGGGTCTGAGTTGCCGCGAGACTATAAGGTATGAGTGTGGTGTAGAGCATAGAAGTCTTTAGTAATCAGTGAGTATTTCTAGTAATCCCTATAGATTTAGTGGTGTTTTTGATGATATGAGCTTGTATATTGCTAATTCCCCATCCTCAGGTAGGTACCCAGGTGCCTTTTTTAAGTAGGTCCTGAGGAGGGAGGTGGTTACGTTTCGGCTGGGTTTGGTGGTGTTTTGTGAGCTGATTCTACCTGGTCCGAAAATCCGGTCGTTACAACATCTTATACAATATCATCACTGTCGCAATACATCTAAAATTCATGATAAAATTCACAGATTTTCATGCTGCACCTCTTATTGCAGGCACAGAGTATCAACTGAATTAAAACAATAACATGAGAAAGTTATTGATTGAAAAGAAGGGTCACAGGATAACACGTATTAAGCAAGTTTAGGATTGAGTTTTGAATTATGGTCTTGATGTGCAAATTTTTATGACAAATTGCACCGTCTATGTTTGTCTCTCCTGTTCCCTTCTTTTTATAATGAATTTTAGATGTATTGCGACTGTGATGATATTGTATAAAATGTCTATGTGATCTTGTTTTTTAATGTATTATTGGCCTTGTTTTTAAACATGCAAAGAAATTCTAAAAAAAATTTATATATATAAAAATGTCTTGTTTATGATCAATCAACAGTAGTGTCCATTACTAACATTTGGGCTGAATTTCTCAGTAATTTCGCCAAGGGAATTTTCGGTTTTCACTGTCTATAAGTACCCTATTCCCCTGGTGTTCCAAGGGGTCTCTCTCAAAAAATTTTCACATACCTAACTCATATCCAATTACCTTGGCTCACTAACACCCACCGCGAGTTTTTAGCGCGTCCGTTTGAGCGGGAAGAAATTGTCTGGGTGCTGTCATCTTTGAGGGCGGGCAGCACGCCGGGTAGCGATGGATTCCCGGCCTCTTTCTACAAGACGTTTCCCGACCTCCTCATTCCTAAATTATTGAAACTAGTGGAGCAGATTGTGGAAGATGGACAGATGCCCCCAACAATGCTAGAGGCTATCATAATAACGCTCCTTAAGCCTGGCAAGCCTCCAGAGGACTGTGCCTCCTATCGACCGTTGTCGCTTATCAATGTAGACGCAAAGATCTTTGTAAAAATCATCGCTAACCGTATCAGCCCCCTGATACCGACACTAGTGGTCCCTGAGCAAGCGGGATTCGTCCCCAACCGCACTTTGACCTATAATCTACGTACAGTGTTTGCGGCATTCCAGCACACAAGACGGGAAGTATCGGTGGTAGCGGTCTTCCTCAATATGGAAAAGGCGTTTGACTCGGTCGAATGGCCTTTTCTGCGTGCGGTGTTGCTGCACATGGGTGTCGGAGAACTCTGTCTACAATTGCTAAACACGCTCAATACTGCGCCGAAGGCAAGGGTCCGCATTGGTGCGTTCACGATGGAACCCTTTAGCGTAGGACGTGGAACTAGACAAGGGTGCCCCCTTTCTCCCCTACTTTACGCCTTGGTTGTGGAGCCCCTTGCATGTGCCCTACGCGAGTATCATGGTCACTGCGGTGTTTGCTTCCCGGGATACAACCTGATTCTGTCCACTTATGCCAACGACACGTTACTCTACCTGAGAGACCCAGAAGCTAACCTCTCGAGGGTACTGAGAGAGGTGGTCTTGTTTGGTTCGCTCTCTGGAATTGGAGTGAACTGGAACAAAACAGTGATATTTCCACTCACCCCAGCCACGAGCAGGGTGGACTCAGAATACCCTATACAATGGACCAATGACTCGGTCAGATACCTGGGAATACGACTCCACACGGACGCGGAGGTGGTCCTACGAGAAAACTATGGTGTGGCCATCTCCAAACTAGAAGATGACATAGAAAAATAGATTACCCTTCCACTATCAGTGATGGGTTGCATATCTTTGCTAAAAATGATAGTACTACCCCGTTTTCGGTTTTTATTTAGTAACATCTCCATGGTGTTGTCTAGTGCATTTTTCAGACAGTTACACAAATTGGTGTTGAGACTGGTCTGGGCCGGTAAGCAACCAAGAGTGGCGTGGAATATCCTTTACCGCGCCGCTCAGGGCGCTCACGCGTATGGATGGATGCATGGTCCTGCCAACGCCCCTCATATACTTATTGAAGGAATAGTTGCAGACCCTACACCGCTTCCGGCACTCTTGGCACAGCCACGTGACCGTCGTACGGGTTTATTAGATTCACTGAATGCTGTGACACACGCCTGGCACTATCTTAAAGATGCACAGGCCTGTCCATTGCTGTGTGCGCTGGGGGCCAGACTGGATTGGTGCTCGTGGCTGGGACCTTGCAAAGATAAAGGTGTCCTGTCGTCACTTGCGAAGTTAAACATTACCACCATGGGCGATCTATTTCTTAATGGCGCGGCTTGTAAGTGGGAGGAAGTAGTTATGAGAGACGTACCGAGCGTCCCGCCGCTGGCTAGATTCCAATTTCACCGGGTGAGAATAGTTCTAAGGGCCTTGCTAGGGGAGGACATGGAGGAACCACCTACGATACTGACATACGACTATGTAGCCACGGCTAAGACTTCAGCTAATCTAGTATCGCAACTCTATCGTATCACTCTGGGGGAGAAAACAATGCATTATGCTAAACCCAGGTTGGCGTGGCAGGCGGATATAGGGACGGATCTCCCAGAGCACAAATGGAAATATTGCTGCGTTAACGTCAAGAGAGTCTCCCTTAACGGCAGACAACGGCTGTTGCACTTTAAATTTCTCAACAGGGTGTATCATACACTTGAGCGCCTGTTCCGCTATGGACTGCGGGATGCCTCCAACTGTGAAAGATGCTCAGAGCAAACTGCACATTTCTTACACCTTGCCTGGCTGTGCCCGAAGATCTCGGATTTTTGGCGCGCGGTCTACGCGGAGGTGAATAGGGTCACTGGTTTATCATTGTCCTCCTCGCCGCTGCTTGCACTAATAGGTTACACTAAAAATGTCACCCCAGAGTTTCGCAGACTGGTTGATATGGCTTTCCTAGTAGCTAGGCGCTGCATAGCACTTACCTGGATGAAAGGGCCTACCCCGACTCTGACCAGATGGTCCAGGGACATGCTATATTGTTGTACACAAACGGGATTGTACAGCGAGTTATTACCCCCACGTAATCGTCCAAAGAACTATTGGGCATTATACCTGGAGAAGAGGTCTATGGCGGACGACGGCAGTTCTGTTGACACGAGTCCAGACCTGGGGATGGGAGACGCGAGGGAACACATAACGCAACATGATGAAGCTATGACAGAATAAACATAATAGATGGACTGACAGCAGCAGTGATGATGAGGGTTTGAATATCGATAAAAATTGCAGTCTAATGTAAGGTCAATGAATAGTCGTGTGGGGTAAGGGAAGTAATGAAGGAGGGAAGTACACTGATGAAGACTAAGGTGCCTTACTGAGGGGTCTAGACGTGTGAGTTATTGCGATGTGTGCCGGATGGACACTGATGACATTGAGATAAACAACGTGTACAAGTCAAAATGTAATATTACTGTTCTATTGATAAAATGTCCGCGTTTCTGCCAAACTGTATGTAAATGTTTTTGAAATGCCAATAAACAAATAAAAAAATAAAAAAACCTCTGCCAAGGCACACTGCCTCTACTCTCAGCACCCCCCTCTCAGATTTTAGTTATGTTTTGTATTATTATATGTGAAAGTTTTAACACTTTCATTAGAACTTTCACGTACAATAATATAAACATAACTAAAAACTTATAAAATCCCGAAAGCGAGACCTATTAACTGTGCCGATGCTTGTTTACTATTAGCATGTCAGTATTAGGGCACCTGTTTCAGTGTCCCCTGTTCCAGTGACAGTTTGATTTGCCTCTGTCATTACCCCAGTGAGATCATCTATTTGCCATTGTTCCTGTGTTAGTGCCTACTCGTTAGTATCCTAGTGCCAGTCTACTTTTGTCTCTGTACCATGCCAATGTCCCTATATCAATGTTAATGCTCTTGTGGCAGTGAAACAGTGAAAGTGTTGGTACCTCGCTTATCAGGGAACCTGTGTCATTGTCAGAGCTGACTGCGAGCATATAGGCTTAATAAGCAGGGCTGCCTTTAAAATGACAGCAGGCAACACAGCAGTGCACACTTAAGGGCATTACATCGGTAAACAGGATTAATCACGTAGCGTGAACTATGCGGGGCTGAACCACACAGGCGGTAACATGCACGTCTAAACAACGAATATGTCTTAACCCCGCATATGTGTGGTTAAGTCATATGTGTGGTCTAGTTGCTGTTGTTGCCAGGTGGAAGAGCAGGAAGCTGGAAGAGGAAGGATCGGGATGAGGCAGAGAAGTAAGTCTGGTTTTGAGGGGGTAGTTTTAGGGGTATGGGGTACTTTTCAGGACAGGAAGGGGGGCAGGGTTGTGTACAGGGACCACGGGGGTCAGGAGTTTTAGGGCTCAGGGCAGGGGAAGGAGTTGGGGGGTAGATTATTTGGGTTGGGGGTGGTTTGGCTGATGAGGTTGGGGTAGTTTTCAGGGCTGGGGGGTCAGTAGTTCTAGGGCTCAGGGCAGAGGAAAGGGGCAGTATTAAGGCTGAGGGGTAGTTGGGCTGGGGCAGGTGTACTTGAAGTTAGGTTTTAGGGGGTGGGAACTTGTTTTAGGACTCAGTGAGGGGGGTGGGGTTGGAGTCATTTTTAGGGGGCTGAGTTGTAGGGCTCAGGGCAGGAGACAGGATAGGGGCAGTGTTAGACCCGGGATCCTTGAATGGCTGAGGTAGGTACCTTAGGCCAAGGAGGGACCCGCGTATCTTCAAAGCAATTGTGTAAAGTATTTGCAACCATGCTCACAATAATCCAATGATGACACCACAAATAGGCTCCACACGAGTTTTATAAAATGAGTATAAACTTTATGTAGAAAGATATACGATAAGACCAAACAATATAAAACCAACATATGAGGTTGGGGAATATTTCTCCTGTTCGGTTGTTAGGCCAGCCAGCCCTTGTAAGTTCTGGCAATGTCAATGAGCTCTCCTGTACTCCTAATATCATGTCATACAGTTTGTAATGCTTGAATCAGGCACTTTTGAAAGGTAAAATAATGCGATGCGTAATACAACCACCAGATATGTCGTTCTGCGAAAATAAGGCAATGCGTGTACACTAATCAGGTAATTCGTTATGCAGGAATAATGCAATGTGCAATACGCTAATCAGGTAGTTCATAATGCGGAAACAAGGCAATGCATCAATCTACAATCAGGTAGTTCCTTATACAGAAATAATGCAATGTGTAATACGTCAGTCTGGTGCTACGTTCTGCAGAAATGCAATACTATGTACTACACTCAGGCCCTGATCAGCGGGCCTTAGGCGGCCTCTCCGCCTCTTCTTCCGACCTGCAGTCAGCCTCTCACAGTTGCCCCAACACACCACAATGTAATTCCAAAGTGCAGCTCCGCACTCCGGCCCCTGTACCGCCACTCCCTTGGCAATACGGGCTGCGATACGGGCCGAAGCAGAGGCTCACGCTGCCAACACAAGAGAGAGGCAAAGAGCGTTTCCTTCTGAGCCCCGAACCAGGAATCAACACACGTTACATCGGGGGCGCAAACCCACTCTCCTCTCCTCGTCCAGCAGATAGGCCTCCAATGCAGCTTTTTGAAATGGCAACGGTGGCTCGGGCCGGAAATTTAGCTCCTCCTTGACTGCTGGTCCAGGCCGATTTACTTATGAAGATCTCAGGCTGCAAAAAAGCACATGCACACAGTGTCTCTGAGTCTTACTTCACTCCGGGGACACGATCACTGGGCACTCCACACACAGGTCTCAGGCTCCATGAAGATCACGCACACAGCGTCGCTGTGCCTTACTTTACTCTGGTGCACACGATACCACAGCAAATCCTCACGAAAGTCTCCTGGTGCACAACGCACCCGCACACAGCGGTGATGAGACTCACTTGGATTCCCGTGCACACGATATCAAGGCAAATCCTCACAAAGGTCTCCCAGTGCACAACGCACACACTCACAGTGTCAATGAGACTCACTTGGATTCTGGTGCACACAATAACAAGGCAAATCCTCACGAAGGTCGGAGACTCACTTGGATTTCGGTGCACATGATCACTGGACAATCCACACAAAGGGGTTCAGGCTGCACAAAGCACACTCACACAGTGTCGCTGATCCTTGCTTGGATTACAGGTGACCACGATCACAGGCCGATCCTCCTGAAGGTCTCAGGCTGCAGAAAGCACACAAACACAGTGTCACTGAGACTCACTTGAACTCCAGGCACCCATGATCACAGGGGAGTTCTTACGAGGGTCTCAGACTGAAACAGGCACTCTCCCACAGTGCCGCTGAGACTCTCCCAGAAGCTTTTGTGTTCCTGTGTTTCTGAACAGGGAGCCAGCTCACCTCAGCCCCTTGGGGAGAAGTTACTTCAGGACACAACACACAGCATAGTCCTTCAAGCAAGGTGACAAAGCACACACCAAAGTCTCTTTAGTCTTTCCTTGGTTAAAACAGCAAACTGCAGGCCAGCCCCAGAACACACAGCAAGGGTCAGTCCTACATGTCAGTCTATTCCATTGTTTCTTCCTTGGCAAAGGTCCTCTTCACCACAAAGTAGCTCCAGTCTTGTTCACACTTCATCAAGCCATACTCCTAAGTTCAGGGGCTTCAGCTATCATAGTTATACCCCTCAATGGCTTTGAAGTCTTTGTATTTCAGGGACCACTGACCCCTGTTCAAACCAGTTCTGGATACCTTCCTGCTAGTGATACCTTTCTTCTTTTGATTGGTGGGGGTCTGGATTCTCAATCATTCAGCAGGAGATGAGCCTATTGTTTTATAGCAGCAACCCAACCTCTTCACCTCTAGGGGCTTCTCCTCCCCTTACACCCCAGAATCAGGTCAGCCTGTTGCTGTCTCACCTACTCCCCTGGGTCAGGACATTCCCCAGATCCTATTGCTTTAAAATCCATACAGTCAATCCACAGCCAGGCAGAGACACACAGAAATGTTAGAGCACAAAAACTCAGCCACTTTTAAATGAGTGGCTTCTGAACACACAATGCATAAAACCACCTTCATAAAAAGATGTTTTATTACATTGTGAGTTCAATCATACTAAACTTCACCTTTCCATCTTAAGCCTTTGGGAAGATAGGCTGGAAAACATATTGCTCAGCCTTCCCATTATATCCTATGGGCAAGATGGCCTTTCAACAGTGAAAAACAAAAATGGAGATTATTTCACTGTTAGGACATGGCACACACCTTAGTACATGTCCTACCTTTCACATGCACTGCACCCTGCCCAGGGAGTACCGTGGACTTACCATAGGGGTGTCTGATGTGCCTAGAAAGGGAAGGGTAAGGTCTGGAAAGTGAGTGCACTTGACACAACAACATGGCAGTTTAACAAACTGTGTGCAGGCCCAGCAATGGCAGGCCTGAGTTCCCTTTTTAAGGCTACTTGTGTGGGTGGCACAATCAGTGCTGCAGGCCCACTAGTAGCAGTTGCATTAACAGCCCTGGCACACAGAGTGCACTTTACTAGGGACTTTACTTAGTAAGGCAAACATACCAATCATGGACAACCAATTACAATTACACTTTATACAGGGAACACTTGCACTTTGACACTGTTTAGCAGTGGCAAAGTGTCCAAAGCATCTAAGTTGGCAACACCATGTCAGAAAAAAGGTCTAGGGGGCAAGTAAAAAGTTTAGGGACTTTAGCCAAAAAGGGCCAAGTCCTACACAACCCCCTCCCAGCCAAAAGCCAGGGTAGACCAATCAACTAGGATGGACTTCCCTGCTTAGGGTGATAGAACACGGATGCAGGCCCGCTACCACAGGGAGAACCTACGGTTCTGAGCCTTTCTGACCCCAGGGGGTTCTCTTGGTCACTACCCCCTGGGCCAACTATGCCGCTCCATGGGTACTTCCAGACAGTTGGGGCCTCTCTAGGGGTACTGGCCCGTTGCCAACCCCCACCTAGAGCGGCATCCCTGGAAGACCCATCAGTCAGGACACAGTTCCCAGTTATCCTGTCCTCGAGGTTAGATGTGGGTGTACCCTGGTCACTCCTTTGGGACCCTGCCCAACTGGCTGCACACAGTCCCACAGGTTTTCCCACTGAGGGACACCTCCCTCTCTTAACCTTCCATTTAGATTTCTGTGCCTGCCATTTAGAAGTGGCACCCACAAACTTCAGGACTGGGGGAGCTCTGATGACAGACATCCTACGCCCTCCTGACACTAGGTGTTCTTCCTCACACAGCTGGCAAGTAGGCTTTAGGCCTCTCACTGGGTGCTCTTGCAAAGAACCCTCCAGTCTCTGGGGACGCTGCTCACACTCCCGCCCTCTCCTATGAGACAAGGGGGCTAGCTCACATGTCCCCCCACTACTCTGGGACCTAATGGTCCGACTTTGCCTCTCTTCCATCTCTAGGGCCCTTTCAGACCTTTGGATCCATGACCAGGGGTCTGGCTCTTGTGCCAGCTCCCGGGAATCAAAGATCTCGCACCCTAACACGGGTTGGCACAATCCAAAAAACAATTACTGAGCCTAGGCTCCTTAGGGGTAAGGTCGAACACCCCCTTTTAATCATTTGCCTTGCTTACCAACACCCAGACATCCAGTGCACACTTGTATTTATCCACACTTGGCACTGGCTGTACGCAGCCACCATTCAAACTGGATTCTGCCTTTTTAACCTTAATGTCCAATTCGCTAATTCCCTGGGTCATCCTCATCCACCTCAACATCACCCGCCTCCTGAGTCCTATTGGCTTCCCACCAGGCCCTCAAGGCCACCTGCAGCTCCTCCTTCTTGGTGCTACTTTTCATGGGACATCCCAAAGCTCTGCAGAATTGCCTAAACTGATCAACTTTGTAGGAAAGCAATGCCTCAATGTTGAACTCTAATTTTGCAGCCTCACTGGCTCCTTGACTCCTCTGAAACATGATGTGTGGCTTAAAGGGTGCTCAAAAACAAACCCAACTAAAACCAGCAAATCAAGAGCACAATATGTGGTTGCATCATGGTCTGCGCTATTATGATGTACACCGATCACTGTGAGTGAATTTGCAAAACACATTCAAATTCCACATCGCTGACCACCAAATGTTAGACCCGGGAACCCTGGTTAGCAGAGGTAGGTACCTTAGGCCAAGTAGGGACCCTCGTTCCAATGTCAAGGAAAGCCAGGTCACCTTCTTAGATAGCACTGTTGACCCTCTCGGTAGCTTGGCACGAGCAGTCAGGCTTATTTTCAAGGCAAATGTGTAAAGTATTCGCAACCATGCTCGCAATAATCCAATGATGACACCACAAATAGACTCCACACGAGTTTTATAAAACGAGTATAAACTTTCTGTAAAAAGATATACGATAAGACCACACAATATAAAACCAACATATGAGGTTGTGTAATATTTCTTCTGGCCGGTTGTTAGGCCAGCCAACCCTTGTAAATTCTAGCAATGTCAATGAGCACTTCTAAACATTCTCCTGTACTCCTAATATCATGTCATACAGTTCATAATGCTGGAATCAGGCACTTTTGCAATGTAAAACTACTGTAATGCGTAACATAGCAAACAGACACTCTCCAATGAAAAGAATGCAATACGTAACGCAACATTCAAGGTAAAATAATGCAATGCGTAATATAACCACCAGATATGTCGTTCTGCGAAAATATGGCAATGAGTATACACTAATCAGGTAATTTTTTATGCAGGAATATTGCAATGCGCAATACGCTAATCAGGTAATTCGTTATGCAAAAACAAGGCAATGCGTCATACGACAATCAGGTAGTTTGTTATACAGAAATAATGCAATGTGTAATACGTCAGTCAGGTACTCTGTTCTGCAGAAATGGAATACTACGTTGTACACTCAGGCCCAAATCACGGACCTTAGGCGGTCTCTCCGCCTCTTCTTCTGACCTGCAGTCAACCTCTCACAGGTGCCCCCTACACAGTACAATGTAATCCCAAAATGCAGCTCCGCCCTCCGGCCCCTGTACCGCCACTCCCTTGGCAATACGGGCTGCGATACGAGCCGAAGCAGAGGCTTGCGCTGCCAACACGAGAGAGGGGCCGAGAACGTCTCCCTCCGAGCCTGCATCCCGCTACAGGAGTCGACACAGGTTACCTGCGGGGCGTGAAAGCACTCTCCTCTCCCAGTGGCTGGGCCTCCAATGCAGCTTTGTGAAATCACAACTGCGGCTCGGGCCAGCAACTCAGGTCTTCCGGGACTGCCGGTTCGAGCCGCTTCACTTACAAAGATCTAAGACTGCCAAAAAGCACAGGCACACAGCGCTGCTGAGTCTTCCTTCACTCCGGGTGCACGATCACTGGGCACTCCACACATAGGTCTCAGGCTGCATGAAGATCACACGCACAGTTCCGCTGAGACACACTTCACTCCGGTGCACACAATAACACGGCAAATCCTCACAAAAGTCTAACCCTGCACAACGCACCCGCACACAGCGGCGATGAGACTCACTTAGATTCCGGTGCACAGGATAACAAGACAAATCCTCATGAAGGACTCCCGGTGCACAACGCACCCACCCTCAGCGGCGCGGAGACTCACTTGGATTTCGGTGCACACGATCACTGGACAATCCTCACAAAGGGGTTCAGGCTGCCCAAAGCACATGCACACAGCGTCGCTGATCCTTGCTTGGGTTCCAGGTGTCCACGATCACAGGCCGATCCTCCTGAACGTCTCAGGCTGCACAAAGCACACGCACACAGTGTCAATGACTCCAGGTGCCCACAATCACAGGGCAGTTCTTATGAGGGTCTCAGACTTCAACAGGCATGCACCCACAGCACCGCTGAGACTTTCCTGGAAACTTTTGTGTTCCAGTGTTTCAAAACAGGGAGCCAGCTCACCTCAGGCCCTTGGGGATAAGTTACTTCAGGATACAGCACACAGCAAAGTCCTTCAAGCAGGGGCACACAACACACAGCAAAGTCCCTTTAGCCTTTCCTTGGTTAAAACTGCAAACTGCAGGCCAGCCCCTGAACACACAGCAAAGGTCAGTCCTATCCTTCAGTCTACTTAGTTGTGTCTTCCTTGGCATAGGTCCTCTTGACCACGAAGTAGCTCCAGTCTTGTTCAACCTTGATCAAGCCATTCTCCAAAGTTCAGGGGCTTCAGCTCTCACAGTTATACCCCTCAATGGCTATGACCTCTTTGTGTTTCAGGGGGCACTGACCCCTGTTCAAACTAGTTCTGTGTGCCTCCCTGCCAGTGACACCTTTCTTCCTTTGATTAGTGGGGTCTGGATTCCTAATCACTCAGCAGGAGATGTGCCAATTGTTTTATAGCAGCAACCCAGGCCTCTTCACCTCTAGGGGCTTCTCCTCCCCTTACACTCCAGATGCAGGTCGCCCTGTTGCTGTCTCACCTCCTCCCCAGGGTCACGACATTCCCCAAATCCTATTGATTTCAAATCCAGACAGTCAATCCACAGCCAGGCAGAGACATACAGAAATGTTAGAGCACAAAAACTCAGACACTTCTAAAAGAGTGGTTTTTGAACACACAATGCAAAAACCACCTTCATAAAAAGATGTGTTATTACATTGGGAGTTCAGTCAAACTAAACTTCACCTTTCCATCTTAAGCCTTTGGAAAGATAGGCTGGAAAACATATTACACAGTCTTCCCATTCTATCCTATGGGCAAGATGGCCTTTCAACAGTGAAAAAACGAAAACGGAGATTATTTCACTGTCAGGACATGGCACACACCTTAGTACATGTCCTACCTTTCACATGCACTGCACCCTGCCTAGGGGGTACGGTGGACCTACCATAGGGGTGTCTGATGTGCCTAGTAAGGGAAGGGTAAGGTCTGGCAAGTGAGTGCACTTGACAGAACAACATGGCAGTTTAACAAACTGTGCGCAGGCCTGAGTTCCCTTTTGAAGGCTACTTGTGTGGGTGGCACAATCAGTGCTGCAGGCCCAGTAGTAGCAGTTGCATTACCAGCCCTGGCACACAGAATGCACTTTACTAGGGACTTTACTCAGTAAGGCAAAAATACCAATCTTGGACAACCAATTACCATTACACTTTAAATAGGGAACACTTGCACTTTGACACAGTTTGGCAGTGGCAATGTGCCCAAAGCATCTAAGTTGGCAACACCGTGTCTGAAAAAAGGTCTTGGGGGAAATCAAAAAGTTTAGGGACTTTAGCCAAAAAGGGCCAAGTCCTACAGGCAGTTTTCAGCTGAAGGGTCGGTTGGGAGTTTTAGGGCTGAGGGCAGGGGACTGAGGTGGGGTAGATTATTTAGGTTTAGGGTAGTTTTGGGGGTGGGGGTAGTTTTCAGGGCTGGGGGGTCAGGAGTTTAGGGCTTAGGGCAGGGGCAGGAAAGAGTTAATTTTAAGGCTGAGGGGGAAGTTGGCTGGGGCGGAGTTAGGTGGGGTTAGGTTTTAGGGGGTAGGGCTTGTTTTAGAGCTCAGGGAAGGGGCTGGGGTCAGAGTAGTTTTAAGGGGGCTGAGTTGTATGGCTCAGAGTAGGGGACAGGATAGGGGCAGTTTTCAGGTCAAGGGGGCAGTTGGGTGGGGGGAGGTAGGGATTTTAGGTTTAGGGTGTTTTTAGGATTTAGGTCAGAGGGGCAGGGGTGTTATCTTTTACCACATATGTCCATTTATCAAACAGGTCTTTACCACGAAATTGCACGGTAAAGGCATGCGTGATAAAGGCATCCATGGTAAAGATGCGGTCAGTGTTTAAACTGCGTGGTTAAGGCATATGTTGTTGAGGCAGCGTTTTTCTATCAGACAACTCATTACATCTTCTGGGCCTCTAAACATACATGCCCTACCATATACTAGGGACAACAGGTAGGTTGTATGTACCAAATTTTTGATCTTCTTTATTGTGTGCCCTGTGTCTAACCTTGCCTAACTTCTTTTTTACCCCTGTGATTTCTGTGCTTCACTGCCACCTGTACTGCTCCTCTGTGGTGCGCCCCAGTACTTAATTTGTGTCCTTTTCATTTTTTCCCTTCGTTCCCTTCCTTATTGTGTGCCCTGTGTCTAACCTTGCCTTACTTTGTTTTTTTCCCCTGGGATTTCTGTGCTCCTTGCCCTCTGTTTTCCCGCTGCCCCCACCCGTTTTTCCCTACACCATACCCTGCGGCCACACACCCCGCTTGCCCATTCGCTGCTCCTCCCTCCCACCTCCCCATATATGCCGGCCGCTGCGTGGCCGCGCCACTGGCGTGCCTCTGGCACACCTAAGGAAAGCCCGTCTGCGCCTCTCCGCGCCTGGACCGTGCCCCCCTATCCCCCATGAACGCCACAACGCCTGTCTCCGCTACGATTCCAGCACCCTCCACGCACTCAATGCCGGACGATCACGCACCTGCTGCCTGGCCGCCCCGAAGCGCACCCAAGGACCCTTCTCCTGCCGGAACTGCAGCTTCACCAGCATCCAGCCCGCCAGCTCACCTACCAAAGAACCCTACCACCTCAGATGCATCCTTCTCAACACCCGCTCTGCCCGCAAACACGCCATTGAACTCTGGGACCTACTCAACTCCAACACCCCGATGTCGCCTTCCTGACAGAGACCTGGCTGAACCCCTCCTCGGCACCCGACATTTCCATAGCCATCCCGGAAGGATATAAGATCACCCACAAGGGCCGCACCAACGGAGTAGGAGGAGGAATCGCCATCGTCCACAGGAACACTCTGAGTCTCAACCTACACCGACGACACCCTCAGCACCACCGAACACCTGCACTTCCAGATCCACACTGACCCCAACACCACCCTCAGAGGAACCCTTGTCTACAGACCCCCCGGACCCTCACCACAGTTCAGCGACCCCATTGTCAGGAAGACATAAGAGTCATCCGTGACCAAGGAGGTACTGCCGTATTAGTCCTCCTTGATTTGTCTGCTGCTTTCGACACGGTCGACCACAAGATCTTGGTCGACCGTGTCGAGAGGATGGGCATTCAGCTTACTGCTAGAGATCTTCTGGCCTCCTTCCTGGCCAATAGAACCCAGGCGGTCACCCTGGGCCCCTTCCAATCGGCCGACCTGTCGTTACCGTGTGGGGTCCCACAAGGCTCATCCCTGAGTCCGACACTATTTAATATATACGTGTCGGACCTTGCTAGTGTCATCAAAGCCTATGGGATGGGCCTGACCTCATACGCCGACGACACCCAGTTGGTTCTGGCCATAAAGGGTGATGGACAGAAGATGGCGGAGAGTTTCCAAGATGGGATGACTGCTATTAGTGAGTGGATGGCAAGAAATTGCCTGAAGCTCAACTCTGATAAAACAGAGGTGGTTATCTTCGGTAAGCTCTCCCCAGCCTGGTCGGCAACCTGGTGGCCAGCGGCCATGGGCACACCTCCCTGCCCCACGGTCAAAGTTAGAAACTTAGGTGTCACCTTTGACAACCAGCTCAACTTCATGGCCCATGCGAATAAAGTGGCTGCTAATGCTCACTTTAAGTTACGTATTGTAAGGAAAATCATACCTTACCTACCTGAATCAGCAGCAAAAACACTAGTCTCTTCGCTAGTGTTGTCTTCATTAGACTACTGTAACGGTCTGTTGCTTAATGCCCAGAACAGAGTCATCAAAAAATTACAGACCGTTCAGAATGCCGCTGCTCGCGTACTTTCAAAAAAACCCAGATTTGCACCCATCTCGGACACGCTTAAAAAATACCACTGGCTGTCCATTCACAATAGGGTCAAATTTAAATCTCTGTGCACTGTTTTTAAATCACTTCAGGATTTAGGACCTCGATTCCTTAAAAAACAACTGATTCCTTACAATCCTTCGAGAATGCTCAGATCCACTTCTTTTAACCATCTAGTGGTTCAACGTAGCCGTACAGTTTCCTGGGGTGATCGCCGCTTTTCAATCACGGCCCCTAGACTTTGGAACACCCTACCCATCCACATAAGAACTAGTTCTACTCTTCTTCAGTTTAGAAAAAAACTGAAGACATGGCTTTTTAATCAGTAATCCACTTTTCCGCTTTTTTCTGTCTAGGGTGAGACTTCAATGCAATTTCAGCGCCGAGACGCCTAAGGGTAATTGTACGCGCTCTATAAATGTCATTAAATAAATTAAATCGCCGACTTCAGCAGCACACACGCCCTCCCCTCCACAGACTTCATCCTCCTCGGGGACCTGAGCTTCCACCTTGATAACAACAACAACTCCAACTCCTCCACCTTGATCACCAACCTTGCCAACTTCAGACTCAGACAACTCGTCACAACACCCACCCATTCTGCCGGCCACATGCTTGACCCCATCTTCTCCACAAGCTCCCACGTCTCCTTCAACCACACCACCGAGCTCCACTGGACAAACCACCGGTGCATCCACTTCACCTTCTGGAAACCAACCACGCACCACCGCACGCAATAGAGGCCACGCCACTGCTGGAGCAAAGTCACCGAAGACCAGCTATCCACCACCCTCCCCCGGACCCGACCGACCCCGACGCCACCGCCCGCAACCTCAGATAGTGGATTGACGACTGCGCCAATGCCTTTGTCCCGCTCAAGAAATCCTCCAAAAGCCACACCAGCAAGAAAGCCAGCTGGTTCACCGAAGGCCTTCAAGCAAACCTGCCGGAAGCTGGAGAAGAACTCGATCCGTGAACGAACACCGGAAAGCTACACTGCCCTCAAGAACCCCACCCGCAGACACCACCACCTCATCAGATCTGCCAAAAGGGCCTCCTTCAAAGACCGCCTAGACAACAGCAAAGAGCTCTTCAACATTGTGAAGGAACTCTCCCCCCAGCTCCAACACCAACGACATCCCACCTTCGCAAGACCTGTGCAACTCTCTGGCCACCTGCTTCCACTGCAAGATTGCAGACATCCACGACAGCTTCAACGCCGCGACCGCCTCGGCAACCACTGAGACCCGCGACCACCATCCGCACCAACCACCTGCTCTCTTGGACCAACATTAACGACGACGACACCATCAAGATCATGAAAACCGCCCACTCCGGATCCCCGTCAGACCCCTACCCACACCACATCTTCAACAAAGCCAGCACCACCATCGCACCCCATCTTCGGAAAGCCATCAACATCTCCTTCGAGACAGCAACCTTCCCGGAGAGCTGGAAGCATGCCGAGATCAACGCCTTACTCAAGAAACCCAAGGCGGACCCCAAGGACCTCTAGAACTTCCGACCCATCTCCCTGCTCCCGTTCCCAGCGAAGGTCATCAAGTAGGCCGTCAACAAACAACTGACCAGCTTCCTCGAGGAAAACACCATCCTAGACCCGTCCCAGTCTGGGTTCCACAGCACCGAAATTGCCCTCATTGCCGCCACCGATGACATCAGGACCCTCCTAGACAATGCAGAAACTGCGGCCCTCATCCTCCTGGACCTGTCAGCCGCCTTCGACACGGTCTGCCATTGCACACTACGAACACGCCTCTACGACGCCGGAATCCAAGAGAAGGCCCTGGACTAGACCACCTCATTCCTCTCCAGCAGGACACAGATGGTCTGCCTCCCCCCCTTCTGCTCCCGAGCCACCAAGATCATCTGAGGCGTACCCCAGGGCTCTTCCCTCAGCCCAACACTGTTTAACATCTACAGGGCTCTGCTCGCCCACGTCACCCGACTGCATGACCTCAACATCATCTCCTACGCCGATGACACCCAGCTCATCGTCTCCCTTAGCAAGGACCCTCACACCGCCAAAACCAACCTCCACGAAGGAATGAAGGCTGTCGCCGAATGGATGAGGAACAGCCGGCTGAAGCTGAACTTGGACAAGATGGAGGTCCTCATCCTCGGATCCACCCCCTCAGCCTGGGACAACACCTGGTGGTCGACTGCACTAGAAACAGCTCCAAAACCCACCAACCACGCACGCAACCCAGGGGTCATCCTCGACTCGACCCTCTCCATGACCAAGCAGGTCAATGCCGTCTCTTCCTCCTGCTTCAACACCCTCTGCATGCTCTGCAGGATCTACAAGAGGATCCCCACCAAAACGAGAAGGACGGTCACCCAGGTACTCGTCATCAGGAGACTGTGCTACGGAAACGCCCTTTACGCAGGAGCCCCAGCCAAATACTTGAAACGGCTCTAACGCATACAGATTGCCCCCGCATGCCTGATCCTTGACATCCCTCACCCCAGCCACATCACACCCCACCTGAGAGACCTGCACTGACTCCCTGTCAACAAAAGTATAACCTTCAAGCTCCTCACCCACGCACACAAGGCACTCCACAACACCGGACCAGCGTACCTCAACAGCCATCTCAGCTTCTACCCCCCCACCCACCAGCTCCGCTCCACAGACCGTGCCCTCGCCACTGTCCCCCGCATCAGAAGAGTGACCGCCGCCGGCAGATCATTCTCCCATCTCGCCACCAAGATATGGAACACCCTCTCCATCCGCCTACAGCAGGCCCAAGACCACAAGACCAACTAAACTTCAGAACACTCCTCAAGACCGGGCTGTTCGAACAGTAGCAGCATTCCCCTCCTGCCCCCTAGCGCCTTGAGACCCTCAGAGGTGTGTAGTGCGCTTTACAAATGCTATGATTGATTCATTGTAATTATACCTAATTACCAAGTACTTTTAATCATAGCACAGGCCCTGGGTCTGGTTAGCAGGGTACAATCAGAGTCAGAAAAGCAGCATCTAGTCATCAAAATGAGGGTAGAAATGTGGGGGGATGCTGCAAAAAGCCCTGGCTTCTCATACCCCACTTGTCAGTTTACCAGCAATGATATCACAAATTAAAACATTGTTTGCTTCTAAACTCCTAATTCTATGCTATGTCCATTTTGAAGCACTATGGTGATCGGTGAGCAGTAGGGGCAGCGAATAAAGGAGAATTCTGGGTTCAGGAGATCTAAAAACGGACCAGGATTGATGAGTATTTCAGGAAGGATAGCTTGAAAAAAGTCATGAAATAATGGGATAGATTTTCTAAATGTCTGTGCATTGCACTGCAGCAACTAACATTGCTTTTCTGTATTGTGCAAGAGGGATAAAGGAGTGAGTTAAGAGCTATACTTACTAAAAGTGGCCTGCTGTTTCTCTCTTCCCCTGTACTGGCACACACACAGGCTGCCGAGCAGTGTGCAAACATCTTAGCACCATGGTGAAAAAGTATGTGCGTGATGTCTAGCATACTTTTGGCCCTGGAAGTGTTCCCCTCCTGTACAAATTCCTATTCCTCTGCAATTTTTTATAACATTGCACACCTTGGTTCTGTGTTGTACAGTATTGTGTGAAATGCTAATAGAAATAAAAGCATTTCTCCAACTATGCTTCAAGGAGTTGTTATTTTCTGATGTAAAGCTCGGTCTGCCTATCTTCATATCTCAGGCTTGGCATTAAAATACATCAGTGCTTGTGCTGTAACACTCAAGTACCACCCAGGTATCGCCCCCTTGATGCATATTGGAGTAAAGCAATGCAAAGTGAAATGTGTACCAAGAAAATGAGACCTCTCTTGGGCAAAATACATTTTATGGTGATGAGTAAAACAGCTTTCCAGACGCTGTGCCACGCTGTGCCATTTTGCATGACTTTGTGGTGGGACAAACACTTAGTAAATCTGCTCCAATGTTTTTTCTATTGAGAGAGAGAGAAAAAGACCTACTTCAGATAAGGGAGAGTTGACATGTAAAACATGCATTTTACTAATACATATGCTTGTGTTTTGGAAAAAGGGGACCCCTATATATTACTATTACACTTGCTATACATAGGGAAGAAATGAGTTTAGAGAAAGTCTATAGCCAAGTGACGCAACAAACAGGTAATTTTCTGATTATATAAAGTTCATAGTTAAAGTAACCCAGATATAAAGTCCATCTGTATACAAAACCATCAAGCATTAGATCTTTAGGATTTTATTTTATTGGTATATGATATATATATTCATTATTTCTTTGAAGGTGCAAATATTTATATTTTTTTCTTTTTTTCCTTTTTTCTTTTCTTATGATTATTCTTTGATATGACAACATACAATTAAAATCACATTAGAAAAAGTACATAATCAATAGACATGAAACTATACAAATTGTTGAAGGCAAAGCGGTAGATAACACTACGCGCGTTTCGGCTCTTGAGCCTTCTTCAGGTAACCGTCTATTGTTAAAAATTCATTGATTGAATGACCCAGACCTGAAATAAATCAGTCGGTGTTAAGGGCTTCTTGATATCTTTCAAAGGTAGGTAGATGAAAACGATGCTGAGGACATTAATTGTAGCTAAAGATCAATAGTTGTGATCCTGTGGAATATTTTGTCGCGATATTGACACTGAAGGTAACATAATTTGTTCTGACTTAAAATTGAGTTTTTAATGATATCTCCACTTTTGGATTTCACTTCAAGGAGTGGAAGATGATAACAGATGGTAAATTCGAAGGGATAGTTAACAGTCTAAGGATAGACTGTGAATAGCTTCCTAGGAGCATGGATCTATGTAGTACACGGTTTTCCCACTTCCATATCTGCTGGAAATGGTGGATAGCTTCTGGCTCCCGGTATGTCGAAATAACAAAAAAGGCTGACCGCCTACAAGCAGGAACGCTGGATACTAGCATGCATATGCTGCAATGAATTGTGCAGCATGATTATCTTCTATTCTATACTAATATAATAAAGAAAGAGCCCAAACCTTTGAGGCGGGTAATCTCAGGAACCACAGCACCAATCACCCAATACAGAGTTGGAAAGGGCTGTTGCAGCAGAAGGACATAGGCTATGCAGACGCCCACCATATACATTTAAAAGGTAAAAGAACCGTCCAGCAAAGCAGTCCCTTGTGGGCGTGTCTGCGTTGTGCTGTGGACGTGTGCTGGGGGCGTGTGGTACGTTCCGCCCTTCATGCCATGTCTCATATCGTGTGCTAATCCCACCCTGATCCCTTTAAATACCCCTTCACCCCATAATCATAACCCACCCGTACTCCTTAAAATACCCCAACACCCTTAAACACTAACCCATCTTAACCCTATAAATATACCCTGTCCCCCAAAACCCAAACCTACCCCTAAACCCTAAAAATACCCCTGTACCCCAAAACCCAAACCTAGCCCTGAACCCTATAAATACCCCTGTACCTCAAAACCCAAACCTACCCCTGAACCCTAAAAATACCCCTGTATCCCAAAACCCATACCTAGCCCTGAACCCTAAAAATACCACTGTACCCCAAAACCCAAACCTACCCCTGAACCCTAAAATACCCCTGTACCCCAAAACCCAAACCTAGCCCTGAACCCTTAAAATACCCCTGTACCCCAAAACCAAAACCTATCCCTGAACCCTAAAAATAACCCTGTACCCCAAAACCCAAACCTGCCCCTGAACCCTAAAATACCCCTGTACCCCAAATTCCAAACCTAGCCCTGAACCCTAAAAATACCCCTGTACCCCAAAACTCAAACCTAGCCCTGAACCTTTAAAATACCCCTGTACCCCAAAACCCAAACCTACCCCTGAACCCTAAAAATACCCCTATACCCCAAAACCCAAACCTAGCCCTCAACCCTAAAAATACCCCTGTACACCAAAACCCATACCTATCCCTAAACCCTAAAACTACCCCTGTACCCCATAACCCAAAACTATATCTGAACCCTTAAAATACCCATATACATTTAAAAGGTAAAAGAACCGTCCAGCAAAGCAGTCCCTTGTGGGCGTGTCTGCGTTGTGCTGTGGACGTGTGCTGGGGGCGTGTGGTACGTTCCGCCCTTCATGCCATGTCTCATATCGTGTGCTAATCCCACCCTGATCCCTTTAAATACCCCTTCACCCCATAATCATAACCCACCCGTACTCCTTAAAATACCCCAACACCCTTAAACACTAACCCATCTTAACCCTATAAATATACCCTGTCCCCCAAAACCCAAACCTACCCCTAAACCCTAAAAATACCCCTGTACCCCAAAACCCAAACCTAGCCCTGAACCCTATAAATACCCCTGTACCTCAAAACCCAAACCTACCCCTGAACCCTAAAAATACCCCTGTATCCCAAAACCCATACCTAGCCCTGAACCCTAAAAATACCACTGTACCCCAAAACCCAAACCTACCCCTGAACCCTAAAATACCCCTGTACCCCAAAACCCAAACCTAGCCCTGAACCCTTAAAATACCCCTGTACCCCAAAACCCAAACCTATCCCTGAACCCTAAAAATAACCCTGTACCCCAAAACCCAAACCTGCCCCTGAACCCTAAAATACCCCTGTACCCCAAATTCCAAACCTAGCCCTGAACCCTAAAAATACCCCTGTACCCCAAAACTCAAACCTAGCCCTGAACCTTTAAAATACCCCTGTACCCCAAAACCCAAACCTACCCCTGAACCCTAAAAATACCCCTATACCCCAAAACCCAAACCTAGCCCTCAACCCTAAAAATACCCCTGTACACCAAAACCCATACCTATCCCTAAACCCTAAAACTACCCCTGTACCCCATAACCCAAAACTATATCTGAACCCTTAAAATACCCAAACACCCCAAAACATATACCTCAGTACCCCAAAACATATACCCCTATACCCACACTTACCTTATCCAAAGATTAAAAAAAACATGCTTTTACCATTCATGCAGTTACAACGAATTTCTTTGTAAATGTATGCGTGGTAAAAGCATATAAAATGTAATGCCATGCGTTATAATGGCATTGCGGACTCATGGTACTTTTGTAATGAAAGTATGCGGAGTGATGGTATGCGGAAAGAAAGTTGCGGAATAATGGGTGTTTACCCTTTCCCGGTAAGTGCATTGTTGGCACGGCGGCCTACATCTCCAGCAACATACTCATATTTTTTCCCCACCCATTTGAAAAATGCACAGGTCTCTCTCATTGATGGCCAGCACCGACATACACTTTTAGACACACCTCCCGCCACAAGTTCTAGAATTGCAAACTTTAGAGCTGGGGAGCTACGTTCGAATCTCAGCATCAGCTCAACATCCTGTGATTCCAGGCAAATCGCTTTGTCTCCCCTTGCCTACCACAAATGAATTATTTCTTCTGTAATGTACAAAGAGAAAACATGCCTGGACAATAATAAATGGTTATAAAAAAAAAGAAATTCAACAATATCTGGAAACACCCTGGACGGAAAAAAATAAACAGGTGCTCTTTAAAGCAAGATTTGGAATATTGCCAGGCTTGTGTCACCTTCCACCGTGGGAGAGAGTGGAAACCCAAACATTATGTAGACTGTGTAATAATGGTGAGGAGAACATTCTCCATCTATTATGTATTTGCCCGGAGTTCATACAGGAGAGAAGAATATTGCTTAAGCTCCAATTTAAGGTACGCAGCATAAGGACATGCAGGCAGGCCCTGATTAGGTGCCTACATTCGAACAACATAATCTTGAACGCTACCTTTGTAAAGTTTTTATTGATAGTTAAAAGGAAATGAGGAGAATGATTACTTAGAATATGTATTTTACTAGGAAACCAAATGAGTTTTTATGAAGTAATGGTATTTTAAGCGTTTTTTATATTTGAACATAGCTTTTACTGTTTTCTCGTTTTAGATGTGTAATATTGTAAGATTTTAAATAATCAACACAATAAAATACTTAACTGTAATGTAAATTGTGCTCATGCCATGTTGTCAAGTTCGCACTACATAATATTGCAAGGAAAAATAAAGTAGGGAAACTCGAACTCACACACTACAGAACACGCACACTTAAGTGCATCAGCAGTGCACTGTGAATCGGAGCGTTTCACAGGCCTGTCACAGATAAAAAATTATATCAAAACGAAATCCTACAAAACAATATACTACAGGGCCGGCCGCAATTCATACCCGGACAACGTCGGGACGGGCTGCTAGTCCCCTATAAAGCACTAATTTTATAGATGACCAGTCAGGAATTTTTTTTACGCATCATCTGAAAATTAAGGAAAGGGTATATATAACATTTGCTCGACAATGCAGTGCATGTCTTTAATTTCAACTTGGACGCTGAACATATTCGGAGGCTGTTACTATGATCCAGGCTTTTGTGTTGCAAATTATCTCTTGACCTTGACCTGTGAGCCCTGCCTGCTGCCAGTTGCATATAGTAGGGCGGGGGGAGTGGGTGTGGGGTGGAGTGAAGCACTATTATGGGGGTGCGTGTCCTCTCTGGGCCGCCCTCTGGCTAAGGTCCTGCTTCAGGTATTGACTGGCGCTGTTTTCGGGGCGTCCTGAATGTTCTTTCAGGTAGTAGGAAAAGCTTTAACTCTAGTTCTCCTATAGTTGAGACCCTCAAATGCGTCTTCGTGTTTGTTTTGCATAATTGTTTTTGCATAATTGTTGTTCAAAGCATTGTGTCATGTTTTTGCCAATGAACTTGTGAGGGGTGAGAGGTTAACGGTCTCTTTGGTGCAGAGATGGGCTGATAAGCAGAGGAATGCAACCCTTTTGCAGTGGCACAGATAAGCTAAAACATGCAACTCCTCAGTCCAGTTATTCCCAGATGTTTAGAAGCATTTATTTCAGAAATCCACTTCTTACCTTGACAAACCAGGGCCTCATACACATCACTGTGCAATGTTCCCTAGACGAACATTGCTGGGATAAGGCCAGGGTCAGGGAGCACAACATTCCCGGCACTGACACAAGGTTTAATATCTGAATCACAGACAGTAGCCGCCACGGGCAGTCCCAAGGCAGGCAGCCGCAGTTTCTGGGATGGTGCTCGCATTAATGATAGCCTGACAAGGATGCTCACAATGTATCAGACAGAGCTGGAAGATCATCTGCCCGGGATCTTCTGAGGGAAAAAAACCTGCCTTTGACATCAGAGGCCTGCCAGAAGAATGCATTCTTTGGCCAAGTCATCTGATCTATAATCATAAGGGAAACGGCTTCTACTAGTTCACATGTTCCTGAGAACAAACAAAGTAATAAACACATATCATCAGGCCCACATTGTTTGCAGATCTGCCCCCCTTCTCGTGCATTTTCGTGTAACCTTCCTGTTGAATGCCAAGGCCAGAAACCCTCGCTGCGCACCGGCCCAGCTGCAGAGAAAGAAGCGAGACCTGCCAAGACTTCGTTCCCTTCAGGCCTGGCAGGAGTGCATGAAAGCTGCGCCTCTGCTGAAAACAATAGCAGCAGGACATCCTGCCGCCCTCTCACCCCGCCTCTCTCTTCCCGGTTCATAATGAGCGCGCAGCAGCAGAGTCCTTGGACTCACGATTTTCTCGGAAAGTCAGGGCCAGCTTCATTGTCGCACCTACCACACACGGCTTAAGGCCTGTTTAAGGAGGACAATTACATCCGCGGGATGTCCTTCCAGTGCAAATTCGGGTATTTTTGCTTTTAAATCGAAAACTAGAATATGAAGACATATGCAATAAGGTCAAGCCTTCCGCGCCATTATTTTCTGTTTTACGAATCTGATTCAGAAGGATGACAAGGACATAAGGACATTTTGCAGCTCCCAATAAACGTTATTTACTAACATTTAATAGTGTTACCTCATGTGGTAGTACAGCAATTAGTTTTTAACAACACCTATGTTAATACCTCACAGAACAAATTAGTTTGTGTGGACGATTCAAGGTAGCTCTAATAAGAAAGCACGCCTGTGTGTGCACACTTCCTTGTATACAATGAGTGCTTCCTTTATTTTAAACATTCCTACTATGATTTAAAACTTGTATTCAGCTTTCAATTTGCTCGGAGCTCAGAATATGATACATTCCCAAGTACAATTTTCCCACGAGCAACACTTATGAACAGTGTTATATGTTCCAGGGCCACTGTAAGTTTCAATAAAATAAACCCCAAAGAGAGATGCAAACTATTGGCACAGTTGTTTTGAGAAGATTGTGACGCAAACAACAATTTGGTATGAACAGTGAAGGGAAATGACAAAGAAGTAATCGGTCTTTCTATCCTTTTTGAATTACTTTGAAATATATAGTTTTTTTGCTTATTTTCTATCAGAGGCAACATCCTTTCACCACGCTATTTGGGAAGTTAGCTGACACCCTCTGGGCACATTCCTCCCATCTTCTGTACCTGAATACAACCATCAGTATGTGAAAGTGACATTTAACATTTGCATATTGCTGTTAGCTGATTGGCTCTCCATTTGTAGTGTTTTTACTAACGTTTGATCATGAAACAATGCATTCATGATGTCTTAAACAGCAAAGCAACAGCTGCAGAATTGTGTAGCCCCAGTTGTTTTTTAAAGAACTGGCCTGAAGAGAATGCTATTGAAGAAAAAAACTGTAGTTAAAATATGTTTATGCACCAAAATGTAGTTCTTTTGAAACGGCAGCCATCATGCAGTAGTACAACTAAAGGTAATCACTGTAAAAGGTTCACACAACTAGTTGTAATGCCAACCCAAGACCCAGATCCTGATCCTGGGCTAGAAGTCCATTGCTGCCTTACCTCTCAATAATCCAGCCCCTGTGGAAACAACACTGTGTCCGGCAACAAAGGTGTGAAGCCTTGAGGTGACCATCAAGAAGGACAGATTAAACACGTCAACAGAATACAGATCAATGGAAAATATGCCTCTTGAATGGGGTGACTAGTTAACAATGTCATCAGAATATTGTTCCAAGTTATACTGACGCCCTGAAAATGGTGACAGATTATAAATACTCCTGAAAACACAGGTGCAATTTGTATACTGTTAGACCTGGCACTTTTGGCAGGTTTATTCCACAACTTTTTGTCTCCTATTTTTCTGTCCTGGTTTTCGTTGGTGATAGGACTCTGGGCACTTTACTACTGCTACTCAGTCCTAAAGTGCCTATGCTGTCTGTGTAAATTGTGATTGCAATTGGTTATCCATGATTGGCATATTTGATTTACTGGTACATCCCTAGTAAAGTGTACTGTGTGTTCCAAGGGCCTGTAAATCAAATACTACTAGTGGGCTTGCCATTATAACAATTGGGATGACCCAGTATAAAGTCAAAGGACCTGGGTATCGATTGGTAAAGAAAACAGTTGGTCCTTGACAAAAAGTATTTTACTTACAGTACATGAGAAAAATGTGCACGGCTGTGGTAAGTGATTAGATCTTCAAATTGGAAGAGTATGTATTATAAAAGCACTTTCCTCAATGGTAACTCTTTTATGGAAGGCACCCAAGAGACAACTTAGTCATTGAACATTGGTTTTTTAATCATATTCATTAAATCAAAAACATATATAAACAAAGGGACATAGTGTTTAACATGTAATTTTCAAAACGTTACTTCCAAGGAAGGAGAATTAAGTGAAAGTTGGTACTCATGTGAGAAGGAAAGGAAAGGTGAAAGTCATCAAAAAACTTTGAAAACAAGCAATTCAAAACCACTGATATATGAGGGATCTGACTATGATTCCTAATATGGCCAGTAACCCTACTGTAGTGGGCCTGCCCCAAAATTAAATTGCAATACACGTTTCAATAGTTATTCTTCAGTAAGATGCACAGTGCAATTTCATCTGTGATTGGGGTTTGAAGGGGTATATACATTGAGTACAGGCCCAAATGGTAAGCGTCGACATTTCAACTCTAGTGCAAAAGGGTGAGTGGACTCCTCTGCTGCGGGTCTTCCTCAGGACAGGGGGATGGGAACCTAAGGAGTAACCATATAATCAATAGGGGCTCCTTTTCAGACACAATATTAAAATTAGCATGGCGACCAGCCGCCAGGTTACTGGTCTATGTTAATCGTGTCATGTACGATGCCCCCGAGCATTAGGTAATCTGAAAATTGAATGTGCAGCCATCAGTCTCTCATATGTTCAGAAAAAAGAAACAAGAAGTATATACAATTGAAAAGCACTATCGCACTCACCCAAGAATGGTTGTAGTGCGATGGAATCAAAGATTCTGATCCCAGTCAGGCTGTACTGGAGCAAAGGAGAATAAATCCCAGAGGCCCTAAAAACAGACATAACGTTGTAAGAACTGGTGTGACGCCAAAACACCTAACAACACTAAAGACATTGTGGGCTGACACTAACACAACTAAATAAAGAAGCTAACTCACCCGCTGTGAAGCAACACGGTATGAGACCTCCAATTTAATGTGCAAACCGGTTTGGACAGTTTCTGAAAAACAGACCAGTGGCATAGGATAAGTCATTGCACACGGCTCAATATATCCCCCAAAGATGGACAATGAAGGAAATTACCTTGGTACAGTCCTAGGCGGGATCCATCCACACTCATCAGTGTCTCCGACAGACAAGGACGACATACAGCCTGATTTGGCTATTTAAAGCCTAGCGCCGGAGCTCAAAGTTCACGCTGCAGGCAGGCACGCGCTAGGTCAACTAACGTATGTCGATCTGTATAGGAGAAAGACTCAAAACACCAAGGGCCTCATTTATGAGGCCGTGCAGCACTTTTACGCCGCCGGTGCGTCACTTTTTGTGACGCACCAGTGCGTAAAAAATGCGCCTTGTTGCGCCATATTTACAAAGTGACGCATCTAGGTAGATGCGTCACTTTGTAAACCCCTGCGCCACATTATACCTGCGTCAGGTATAATGTATGCAAGGGGGGCGTATTGATGCAAGGAAGGGTCGTAGAAGTGACGCAGTGAAATCTATAGGATTTCACTGCGTCACTTTTAGGACGTTGTTGCGTCAAAATCTTGCACCTGCCTCACAGCAGGCGTAAGATTGACGCAGGCCCTTTCACATGGGGCTTGCCCCATGTGAAAGGATGCATTGCTGGAGTTGCGTCACTTTTGTGACACACTCCTGCAATGCGTCACTTTTGCGCTTACAGATACGTCAGAAATACTGACGTATCTGTAACTCCTTGCATCATACATTAAATATGATGCATCAGGAATGTCGCAAGGAGTGCGCACTGAGAAGTGACGCATCGCTGCTTTCAAGCAGAGATGCGTCATTTCTCATAAATGAGGCCCCAAGAGGCCCGGCCGAGCTCGTTGGTAATTGAAGACAGACTCGGGTACTGCGGGGGCATGTAAAGGGATATGCAATTTCCAGAGTGGTGCAGTTAAAACTTGCAAGATATATACATGAATAAATGTAAACACCAATAACAAACTGATCTGTTTGTAGTGTGAGCATGCGCTTGTGATCCCCATATACCGTGAGTGTTCAATGTATACAATTGTAGAACAATTGAAAGATAATATATACATTGTACGGTGGTAACACAGTACAGTTAATTAGATTCACAAAATATATATTTACATGAATGGATATAAAAATAACAGACCCATCTGCTATAGTGTAACCCATCTGACCCATGTAAACTGTTTGATCTATTGTAAGCGCTCGTGATCACAATACATTGTGTGAGTTATATGCATACAGTTTGTAGAGCGATTGGAATATGCAGCAGGCCCACTACAGTAGGGTTACTGACCATATTTGTAATCATAGCCGGATCCCTCATATATCAGGGGTTTTGAATTGCTCACTTTCAAATTTTTTTAATGACTTTCACCTTTCCTTTCCTTCTCACATGAGCACCAACTTTCACTTACTTCTCCTTCCTTGGAAGTAACCTTTTGAACATTACATGTTGAACACTATGCCCCTTTGTTCATATATGTTTTTCATTTAATGAATATGATTAAAAAAATAATGTTCATTGACTAAGTTGGGACTTGGGTGCTTTCCCATAAAAGAGTTACCATTGTGGAATGTGCTTGTGTAATACATACGCTTCCAATATGACGATCTGATTTACCACAGCTGTGCAAATTTGTCTCATTTACTGCAAGTAAAATAGTTTTTGTCTAGGACCAACTAGTGGGCTTGCAGCACTGATTGTGCCATGCACATAGGACTGTAAATGTGTCTCAGACCGGCCAGTGCATTGTCTGCGCATTCAGTTTTAAACTGCCATGTCGTCTGGCAGGTGCACCCACTTGCCAGGCCCTTACTGCCCCTTTTCTTGCATGTAAGGCACCCCTCAGGTAGTCCCAAGGTACCCTCATGGGCAGGGTGCAGTGTATGCGAAAGGTAGGACATGTGCTGGTGTGTTTCGCCTGTCCTGGAAGTGAAATACTGTGCATTGTGTTTTTCACTATTGAAAGTCTGTCTGTCGAATAGGTCAACATAGGAGCTCCCTTGTAGCATTTTACAAGTGTAGCTTTCCATTCGACCAAGATAAAGAAATGGAGTTTAGGCTCTCTGAACTCAGAATTTAAAAACATACCTTTTAGTGAAGGTGGTTTTGATTGATAGATTGATTGATATTAATCTTTATTTGATTATAGATGATAATCAGAAAAGATAAAAACACATATAAAAAAGAACATAAAACATTAAGAACCGTTATTAAACATTAGCCAGAACAGTTCCACCAGTTAAAAAAGAATAAAATTCATAAACAATTAATATCCATTTAAGATCAGATCCCCGGGCTAACGTGTATGTCCCCGGAAGCTTGTTTCCTTCCCAGTATAAGAATTGGCTTGGTAGCTTGGTCTGCCCTGTTCCCATGATGCACTGGGCCAGGGTCAGACTAATTTGCATGTAGCCAGGTTCTGAGCTGGGATGGTGCAGTGAGCTAAAAAACGGTGATGGATCAAGCCCTGATCTTTGGACTGGGTAAGAGTGGTCTGGTTAATTCAGACACTCTGCTCATCACCACCCCCTTTTCTGAATCGTTTTTGTCCACCATAAGCGTGGAAGGGTATACTCAGATGTGAGTCCCTTGCTCATTGCACCATCAGGATTCAAGCAAGCCGGGCCGAAGACGGCTGAAATGCCAGAAACCGGTCCCCGGAAGCTTGTTTCCTTCCCAGTATAAGAATCGGATTGGTAGTTTGGTCTGCCCTGTTCCCATGATGCACTGGGCCAGGGTCAGACTAATTTGCATGTAGCCAGGTTCTGAGCTGGGATGGTGCAGTGAGCTAAAAAACGGTGATGGATCAAGCCCTGATCTTTGGACTGGGTAAGAGTGGTCTGCTTAATTCAGACACTCTGTTCATCACCACTCCCTTTTCTGAATCGCTTTTGTCCACCATAAGCGTGGAAGGGTATACTCAGATGTGAGTCCCTTGCTCATTGCACCATCAGGATTCAAGCAAGCCGGGCCGAAGACGGCTGAAATGCCAGAAACCGGTCCCCGGACGCTTGTTTCCTTCCCAGTATAAGAATTGGCTTGGTAGTTTGGTCTGCCCTGTTCCCATGATGCACTGGGCCAGGGTCAGACTAATTTGCATGTAGCCAGGTTCTGAGCTGGGATGGTGCAGTGAGCTAAAAAACGGTGATGGATCAAGCCCTGATCTTTGGACTGGGTAAGAGTGGTCTGCTTAATTCAGACACTCTGTTCATCACCACCCCCTTTTCTGAATCGTTTTTGTGCACCATAAGCGTGGAAGGGTATACTCAGATGTGAGTCCCTTGCTCATTGCACCATCAGGATTCAAGCAAGCCGGGCCGAAGACGGCTGAAATGCCAGAAACCGGTCCCCGGAAGCTTGTTTCCTTCCCAGTATAAGAATTGGCTTGGTAGTTTGGTCTGCCCTGTTCCCATGATGCACTGGGCCAGGGTCAGACTAATTTGCATGTAGCCAGGTTCTGAGCTGGGATGGTGCAGTGAGCTAAAAAACGGTGATGGATCAAGCCCTGATCTTTGGACTGGGTAAGAGTGGTCTGCTTAATTCAGACACTCTGTTCATCACCACCCCCCCTTTTCTGAATCGTTGCCGTTGCTACTAGGCACACATTATTTTGTTCCAGTGTAAGGCGCCTTTTAAATAGCCGATGACTGCCATCATCACCGCCTGATCCTGGTGTAACTGTAAGAATAAAAAAGCAAGAAGAAATTGAGTAAAACCCCTCTCTTTAAGAAGTGGTAAAAGGTATCTTCTGCAGAGAAATTCATAATATTTACAAAATAGGACCAGTTGTATTAAGGTCTGGGGAAAACGATCATCGCAAGGACAAATAAAAAGGGTGTGAGGATCAAACTGACCCGGAGGGAAACAAATAATCATATAAATAGTACCCAGACGAAATTTAGAACGTAAATATCTGTCCCTTGGGTGCTTGACTGCAATGAGATGATTTTCGGTGCCACACAAAATTGCGTGTTTGAAAATGCCACTTTTAGAAAGTCGGCATGTTCTTGCTTTACCATTCTGTGTGCTTCTGCCTGATTGTGCATTCAACGTCTGGCGTTGGAGTCGCAGGAGATGGGGATGTGCATTCACATCTCACAAGCAGGGTTGAGGTGTGTCCTGCCTTTTTGGGTGACTCATAGCCAGGCTGAATAGACCTTTCTACATTTAGAGTGGTGGGAGGAGTTTTCGCTAGCACCTGAATAGACTGTGTCTCCACTGCACAATGCTGTCTCCACACCCTGTGGTCAAGCTGGACCAGGGAGGACAGAACTGGTTTGTACTGAGCTCAGGGACTATGAAACAAAGACTACAATGAGAAAATGCTGTATACGTATTGGACCGAAAACCCCATTACTTTAGATCATTTCTGGAAACAAGAGGACCCTGACAAGAAGAATAGCTGTGTGAGGTGGGCTGGTGTTTTATGTCTTAGAAATGGGTTGGCCTGCAGTTGCTGCTTATATCTCTGAGCAGAGGAAAAGGACTGACTCTTTTTGCCCTGCTGTGATATCCTGCTTGAGAAAATCTCCAGGGGCTTGATGCAGAGCTTGCCTCCTGCTGGAAGTCTCAGCGAAATCAATGACTTCAAAAGGTTGCTTCTTGATCCAAAAGTAACCTGCCTAAAGGAGATCTGGGAGAGCTGTGTGAGGAACACTGCCCTGGATGTGTGATAGGGGTGAGTTGGCCTGCAGTTGCTGCTTCTGTCCTGTGCAGGGGAAGGACAGGACTTTTCTGCTCTTTGACGAGAAGGAAGCTACGTGGATCAGCGCATGTTGAGCGCTTTATTGCCCAGGTAGTGGTGTCCCAATAAGCTCATTGTGAGCGATATAGTTGGCAATATCACTTTTATCAAAAATAACTCAAGTGGAGTGCTTTGCTTTGGTTGCTTGAGCCTGAGGCAAGAGCTCATTCTGTGGTAAAGCATGCGGGAAGAACTGGCTTTTCATTATCAGCGCCTCACGCTCCAGGAAGGGAGAAGTGATGCACCAGCGAAGGCAACCCCAGGGAAGGACCAAGTAAGCCCGCATCCTAGCAAAGGGAAGTCTCACCTGCCTGCTAGTCAGAAGGTTCCAACAAAAGGCGAGCGGAGTGACGTCAACGCCACCTCCCCGCAACAACACGTCAGTAATTCCTCCATTCTAAGTTCTCTAGACAGTGCTGCAGCTGTGTCTCTATTCCCAGTGGTAATTCCCCATTCTTATTCCCATAGGCAGAGCTGCAGCTGCATCTCCTTTCCTGGTGGTAATTCCTCATTCTAAGTCCTTTAGGCAGTGCTGCTAGCTACTTCTCTAGTCCCATTGATAATTCCTCATTCTAAGTCCTCTAGACAGGGGAATTCATCCATTAATGCCAGCCATTTGCTATGGGTTCCGGAGTGGCGTGCTACATGCCAGAAAAGAGCTTCAACATCCATCAGGGGTAACAATTGCTATATGAATGCAAATCTTTCTGACTAATATCCACCACTGAAATACTTTCATATTTCACCATATTAATTCACCACTAATCCTTTATGGGCTTCCTGCATAGCGTGCTTCAACCCCGCATCAGGGGTAACTAGCGCTATATAAATACAAACCTTTTTTCCTCCTCTATCCTTCTGCTATCATTCCAAATACAAATAACGGACTAACTTATCCACCACTTAAAATGTACTTGCATGTTTCACTATACTAATTCAACACTAATCCTCTATGGGTACTGGAGTAGCATACTACTCGCCGAAAAAGCGCGTTGATGCCTCATCAGGGGTAGTAAGCGCTATATAAATGCAATTACAATACATTACAATACAATACTCTGATCCTGTTGTTAATTCCTCATTCTATGTCTTCTAGACTGTGCTGCTAGCTGCTTCTCTGGCCCGTCGCTCATTTCCACATTTTAAGTCCTATAGTCAGTGCTGTAGATGTGTCTCTGGTCACAGTGGTAATCCCTCATTCTAAGTCCTCTAGACAGTGTTGCTAGCTGTTTTTCTGTTCCCAGTGGCAATTCCTCATTCTAGTCCTCTAGGTAGTGCTGCTAGCTGCTACTCTGGTCCAATTGGCAATTCCACATTCCAAGTCCTCTAGGTAGTGCAGCTAGCTGCTTCTCTGGTCTCAGTGGTAAATCCTCATTCTAAGTCCTATAGAAAGTGCTGCTAGTTTCTACTCTGGTCCCATCTGTAATTTCTCATTCTAAGTCTTTCAGACAGTGCTGCTAGCTGCTACTCTGGCCCTATCGGTAATTCCTCCTTTTAAGTCTTCCAGACAGTGCTGCTAGCTGTTTTTCTGGTATCATTGGTAATTCCCCATTCTAAGCCCTCTTGACAGTGCTGCAGCTGCTTTTCTTGTCCCCGTGACAATTCCTCCTTTCTAAGTACTCTAGGCAGTGCCACAACGGTGTCTCTGTTCATACATACACTACAATACAAACCAAAACACAGATAAAAGACTTCGCCATTTACAACACCAATAGCTCTAACTCTGACAAATGAGAGACCTATTGCATTGCAAATGTTTGTTTTATGTACTGCGTCTGCAAAAATGTAGTTACAGATCCTTGGCGTGCATACAAGTAGAAAGTTATATTGACGAGGTGCTCACGTTTTTTGAGGATGGGCAGCTCGCTACTCTCTCAGAAGGAGTGGCATCTATACCCTGCTATTATCTTAAGTATCTCAGGAGATTTCCATATACATTTGCTTTTTTAAAACCGTGCAGATTACCCTAGAAGAGCTTTAACACATATGTGCTGTTCTCAACTAAATAAATACTGTTAGAACTGGGGGTCCCTAGTTGGCAGCGATAGGTACCACTGTCCAAATGGGGACCCTTGATTCTAGTCAGGGTAAGGAAGAAACCCTCTGGGATAACCCCTGCTCACCCTCTAGGTAGCTTGGCACGAGCAGTCAAGGCTAATCAGAAGGCAATATGTAAAGTATTTGTACCAACACTCACAGTAACACAGTGAAAACACCACAAACTGACTCCACAACAGTTTAGAAAAATAAAGGTACTTAATCTAAACTACACAAGACCAAAACGACTAAAATCCAACATACACAGTTCAAGAATATGATTTCAAAAGAGTTCTTTAGGTTGCGATAAAATAATCCACACGATGTTCGCAGCGACGTTATGCGGTCCGCAAGCAGGCGGCGATCTCAGCCAGCGACGACCGATCGGGTGCGTCCCGCAAACAAAGGATGCGACGGCTCTGACAGCGGCAGCAGGCGCTGCGACGATCTCGACCTTCGTAGCGGCGGGAATTTCCTCATACTGTCGGGGATGCGCTCCGCAGCGAGCGATGCGGTAACCTTTCTTCAGCAAAGTCTCTCAAGCTTAGTTTCCAGCTTCCCAACACAGGTACAACTTCCAGAGGCACCACACATGGGCCAAGCACTCCAGGAAGGACATAACTCTCTCAGTAGAGCTCAGGGGAAGCTGGGGGGGTGAAGTCCTTTTGTTCCTGGGACTTCAGAACAGGGAGCCAGCTCTTCTCAGGCCCTTGGAGATTCCTTCAAACAAGGGGACACAGAACAGGAAAGTCCTTCCCCTCTCCTTGGCAGCAAAGCAACAGCAGGGAAATCCAGCAGAGCAACAGCTGGACAATCTTCCTTCTTCAGTTTTCAGCTTTCTCCTTGGCAGAGGTTCCTTCTTGATCCAACATTATCTAATTTTCTGTTGCCAGGGGTCCTGTACTTATACCCCTAAAAGTATTTATTCTCTTTGTGCAAGTGGGCCCTGGGCCCAGTCTGAACCAGTTCTGGGTGTTGCTTGAGTACTTTGTTTTCCTGGCTTCTCCTTTCCTTTTAGAGTGAGGGGCAGGGTCGTCAGCCGCCCAGCAGGAGGTGGAGCCAGTATTGTGGAAAGCAGGCACAGCCCTATTCAGGCCCAGGTGCTATCTCCTCCCACCACTCAAGCTGCAAATGCAGTCATTCAGCCTAGGGCTGACTCAGCCAGCCTCCTGGGGAATCCCCAGCCCCTGTCACTCTCAAACCAGACAAGAGAACAGCAACTTTCTAAAAGTGCTGTTCTCAAACACAGGATTTAAAAACAACCTTTCCTAAAAGATGTGTTATTAAACTCTGAGTTCAGGGATACTAGACTCTTATGTCCTATCTTGTTCCTATGAGAAAAAATGCTGGTAGCCACTCTAGCCTGCATCCCCCATGTTAATCTATAGAGCAAGATATCCTTACAATAGTGAAAACGAAAATGGCTGCCATTCACTACCAGAGCATGTCACCTGCACCAGTACATGCTCTACCTTTCACATACACTGCACCCTGCCCAGGGGGTACCTTGGGCCTTCCATAGGGGTGACCAATGTGCAAAAAAAGGGAAGGTTTAGGCCTGGTCAGTGGGAACACTGACCAGGAGGATATGGCAGTTCACAGCTGCACACAGGCACTGCAGTGGCAGGCCTGAGACACCATTTTGGGGCTACTCATGTGGGTGGCACAACCAGTGCTGCAGGCCCACTAGTAGCATTTGTCATCAACAGCCCTGGCACACCCAGTGCACTTTACTAGGGACTTCTTGGTGATACAAATATGCCAATCATGTAAATCCAATCATCATCACAATTTACACAGGGAGCACTTACACTCTGGCACTTATCAGCAGTGGCAGAGTTGCCAAAGCATCTAAACCAGCCAAAACGAAACCCAGCACAGCATCAAAAATACAGGAGGTAGAGGCCAAAAAGACTGGGGAAACCACGCCAAAGATGCCAGGTCTAACACGTGTCCCCTCCAGCTGAAAGTAGGGGAACTGCCCATCCTCTTGGGGGTTCTCTTCACTGAGGCGGAAAAACCTGGACAGACCATCAGCATTGGCGTGTTCTGTACCGGGGCGATGTTCCACCATGAAGTCCATTCCCTGGAGGGAGATATACCATCTCAACAGTTTTGGGTTCTCCCCTCTCATCTGCATCAACCACCTCAGGGGCCTGTGGTCGGACTGAACACGGAAGTGAGTCCCAAACAGGTAGGGCCTCAGCTTCTTCAGGGCCCAGACCACAGCAAAATTTTCCCTTTCAATCGTACTCCACTTTTGTTCCCTGGGGAGTAGTCTCCTACTAATGAAAGCCACGGGCTGGTCCACATCCTCCTCAGTGATCTGTGAGAGTACTGCTCCCACACCATGCTCTGAAGTGTCTGTCTGCACTATGAACTCACTGGAGAAATCAGGTGCCTTGAGCACCGGTGCTGTGCACATGGCAGTCTTCAGGGCATCAAAAGCAGTCTGGCAGGCTTCGGTCCAGTTCACTCTTTTGGGCAACTTCTTAGAAGTCAGTTCTGTCAAGGGGGCAACTATGGTGCCATATCCCTTGACAAGCCGTCTGTAATACCCGGTGAGATCTAAAAAGACTCTCACCTCTGTCTGGGTCTTGGGGGGCTCCCAAGCCAGAATGGTATCAATCTTCGCCTGTAGGGGCGCCACCTCGCTGCTCCCCACCTGATGTCCCAAGTACACCACAGATCACTGCCCTATCTGGCACTTGCTGGCCTTGATAGTGAGGCCTGCCCTTTGAAGAGCCTTCAACACTTCGCAGAGGTGTTGCAAGTGTTCCTCCCACATGGAGCTGAACACAGCAATGTTATCCAGGTATGCGGCGCAGAATTCCTCCAGCCTGGTCAGTACCTGGTTAACCAGTCTCTGGAAGGTGGCTGGGGCATTCTTCAACCCAAAGGGCATGACCCGGAACTGGAAGTGCCCCTCTGGCATTGAGAACGCGGACATACCTTTGGCCCCATCAGTTAAGGCAATCTGCTAGTACCCAGAAGTCAAATCAAAGGTACTGAGGTACTAGGCAGCTCCCAACGATCCATGAGCTCATCAGATCTGGGGATGGGGTGTGCGTCAGTCTTCGTGACCGCATTGAGCCCACGGTAGTCCACGCAAAACCTGAGTTCTGGAGTGGCACCTGGCGCCGCAGCTTTTGGCACTAAGACCACTGGGCTAACCTAGGGGCTGCTGGAGAGCTCAATCACCCCGAGCGCCAACATCTTGGAAACCTCTTCCTTGATGCTGGCCCTGACCTTGTCAGCTACCCTGTAAAATGTTTGTTTCACAGGTAAACTATCTCCAGTGTCCACATCATGGACACACCAATTGGTGATACCTGGAGTCAGGTAGAACAGGGGGGCAAACTGACCCAGCACTTGGCGACTGTCCCTCTGCTGTTCTTGGGTCAGGGTGGGCGAGAGGACCACACCATCCACTGACCCGTCTTGCTCCTTAGCTGCCAGGAGGTCAGTGAGAGGATCACTATCCTCTTCCCCTCCAGCATCTGTAGCCATGAGCATTGTCACTTCAGACCTCTCAAAGTGTGGCTTGAGGCGGTTCACATGCAAGACTCTCAGGGGTTGCCTGGGGGTCCTTAAATTAACCAGGTAGGTTACTTCACTTTCCCTTTCCACCACCTCATATGGCCCAGTCCACTTGTCTTGGAGCGCGCAAGGCTCCACTGGCGCCATCACCCACACTTTCTGCCCAGGTTGAAATTCGACCAGAGTGGTATTCTGGTCGTACCATCTTTTCATTTCTTCCTGGCTAGCTTCCAGGTTCTCCTGTGCGAGCTTCCTGAAGCGCTGTGTCTGGTTGCGAATGGCCAGCACATAGTTGAACACATCCTGGGGGGTCTTCCCACGGGATTTCTCCCACCCCTCCTTCACCAGTGTCAGAGGTCCTCTAACAGGGTGGCCATACAGAAGTTCAAAGGGACTGAACCCTAAGGACTTCTGAGGCACCTCCCTGTAGGCAAACAACAGGCATGGTAAGAGGAAGTCCCACTTCCGTCTCATGGGCTCTTCTAGGCCCATAATCATACCCTTCAGGGTGCGGTTGAACCTTTCAACCCACCCATTTCCTTGAGGGTGGTAAGGAGTGGTGAACTTATAAGTTACCCCACACTCTTCCCACAGAGACTTCATGTACCTAGAGATGAAGTTGGTACACCGGTCGGAGACTACCTCTCTTGGGAACCCCACACGGGAAAAGACCCCCATCAATGCACGGCCCACCATGGGTGCTTTGATTGTCCTGAGAGGTACTGCTTCCGGGTACCCGGTGACATGGTCCACCAAAACCAGGATGAACCTGTTGCCTAAGGCTGTCTTGGGGTCCAGGGGCCCCACGATGTCGATGCCCACCCGCTCGAAAGGGGTGCTCACCACAAGGAAGGGTTGGAGGGGTACCTTGCACTTCACTCCAGTCTTGCCACTGGCCTGACATGTTTTGCAAGACCTACAAAAGGAACCAACATGCTTCCTCATCTGAGGCCAGTGGAAGTGGGTGACAAGCCTGTTTAGGGTCTTGTCTTGCCCCAGATGTCCTGCGAGGGGCACGTCATGAGCCAGACCCAGTAGGAAGCCCCTGAAGCTCGCGGGTACCACCAGCACACGGGCTGCACCGGGCTCAGCAAACTTAGGCTCGCTATTTAGTAAATCATCTTCCCAGTAGATGAAGTGATCTCTGGCTGCTCCATCTGCTGCCTGGTCTGCAGCCTGCTGCCGCAGACCCACGAGGGACGGGCACTCTTTCTGCTCCAGACAGAATTCCTCCCTGGAGGGCCCACCTTCTTGCTGCCAATGGGTCAGCTCAGGTAAGTCGCCCAGTTCGGCTACCTGTTCCCCTGTAGGTTCCAGGGCATCCCCCTCAGGGTCTGCTTCCTCCTGGACCGTGGGAATAGCTGGGGCTGGTTTCCCGCGCCCTCTGCCCTGTCCTCTCCTGGCAGGTCACTGGGCCACTGTTTCAGGCTCCAGTTCTGCTGAATCACCCCTACTGGCTGCCATAGCACGGGTGGTCACACAGATCCACGTAGGCACCCCAACATCTCCAAATGAGTTCGGTGTTCTACATTCTTCCATGGAGAACTCTCCAGGTGGTTACCTAGCAGACAGTCTACATGCAAGGCATCACTGACAACAACTTCCAAAAGACCAGAGACTCCCCCCCACTCAAAGGGAACACGTGCCACTTTGCAGAGGCGCACTGAACTGTCAGCTGCTACTATAGGGCGGAGTACATTAGGGATACACTGCTCTTCAGACACCCACTGACACCTCACGGATGTCACACTGGCCCCGGTGTCTTTCAGAGTCTCTATCTCCCTCCCATTGACTGCCACCTTGTGCCCATATTTCTTAGTGTTCATGGGCAGAAAGGTTTCCTGGACCATCTCTTGGTCTCCTAAAGAGACAAGGGACACAACTGCTAGCCCCACCTCCCCACTAGAAACCAAACCCCCCCCAAAGCTACACTTGTTAACCCAGGGGCTGGAGCACCAGTGGGTGCTGGGGGTCACTTGGGGCACCGGCTGATAACATTTCCCACCTCATTGCAGTGAAAGCAGGTAGGGGGACCTCTGTTGTCCCGCCTGCCCCTAGGGGGCCATGGCTGTCTATTTTTGGGGGGTTGGGATTCCTTCTCCTGGGAACTATTGTGGGGCCCTGGTGTGGACTCCTTTTGATTGCCCTTGTCCCCCTACTCTTCTGCTGGGGAACCTGCTCACCTTTGGCTGTGGTACCCACAATTCCTTTGTGGACCTTGGTACTGGTCCAGCGGTCCGCCTCCTTAGCAAGCTCTATGGGGTCTGTCAGCTTGAGGTCTAAAAACGTTGCTCCTGAGACCCTGGGGAGGCGATGCGACAGCCCGGCTGCAGCAGCAGGCGTGTTGCGATGAATCCAGTCTGTATGGGGAGGAAGGCCACTTGTATGAATTACGGTGCAGTGGTTCTGTAGGAAGTTTGTTCTCGCAAAGGCACGATATGTCGATCTCGTAGGGGCTGCGACGATCTCCGGGGCGACGATGCGCGATCCAGTGGCGATCCCTCTCTCGCAGCTCCTCGATGCGATGGCTCTGCGGGGTACCTTGGGCCTTCCATAGGGGTGACCAATGTGCATAAAAAGGGAAGGGTTAGGCCTGGTCCGTGGGGACACTGACCAGGAGGACATGGCAGTTCACAGACTGCACACAGGCACTGCAGTGGCAGGCCTGAGACACCATTTTGGGGTTACTCATGTGGGTGCACAACCAGTGCTGCAGGCCCACTAGTAGCATTTGTCATCACCAGCCCTGGCACACCCAGTGCACTTTACTATGGACTTCTTGGTGATACAAATATGCCAATCATGTATATCCAATCATCATCACAATTTACACAGGGAGCACTTACACTCTGGCACTGATCAGCTGTGGCAGAGTGTCCAAAGCACCTAAACCAGCAAAAACGAAATCCAGCACAGCATCAAAAATACAGGAGATAGTGGCCAAAAAGACTGGGGAAACCACGCAGAGATGCCAGGTCTAACAAATACGATCTTATGCTACTATAGGAAGTCACTCAAAATAATACTGAGAGCGCTCCAACATCAAAAAATTCACTGCAACATTCTATTATTGATTACAAGATTATTTCAAAGGATCTTGTATCTTCCCTCAAGTGACTCCTAGAGTGGAAAGTGACCATAACCCACAAACAATGTCATTGTTATTAACGGTTGATCATCTGCCAGAGTCAAGGACCCTTCTATCTGGATTAACCGCTTACAATCTGAAAAGGCTAGTGTGGCACGCAACAAAACAAACAGAGATATTGGCATACAAAGAACCCGCAATAGAATTAGCACTTACTGAGAGCTCACATGGGAAATCAATGGTTAAAATTTGGCCCTGAATCTCTGCTTCCTTGATAGATCACTTTCGAGTAAAATCAACAACTAGGGGATACACTACAAGGCCAGTAAGAACTGGGTGGAATTCAAACAGGTTATACCAACAAAAAAGGCACTTTTTTAAACAACTGAACAGTGCCTTTATATTCTCAAAATTGTGCTCACTAAAACGCCTGAGAACAAAAATTATAAATGGAAGGCAAAAAGAACATATCATGAAGAAATATGGACAAAATTGCACTTTGCTAGTAAAACAAACAATTTGAAAGCATTTTGGGGATTCATTAACAATCTTGAATATGGTAGCAGAACAGCTAATTGTGCCAACATCTCTGAATTATGCTGGGTATCCTTCATTAATAATGTAAACGGGGCCCCTTCAATTACTGTCTCAGACATCAACATCGAACAGTACATGCCAATGACAACGACCAACATTAATAGGGGGAAGAAGGGAAATCAATATAATCATAATGAAGTTAAACCATTAGCAACCTAGTCATTACAAGACAAATTAGTTAGAATTGCCATAAGCAGGATTAGATCGAAAGGGGTGCCTGGCCAAAATGGGATCCCAAACTCAGTTTTTAATGCAAAAATTTATCTTTGGCCAGAAATTTTGACCTCATTGTTCAATGGCGATGTACAATCTAAAATGGTTTCGGATTCATGGCGAGGAAGTATAATTCAGCCAAATAATAAAAGTGGACAACCAGAAAACATGGGCAACTATCGATGAATTGCCCTAACAGCTGTTGAGGCGAAAACGTTTGCTACATGTCGGCTTAAGGAATTGAAAGAATGGGCTGAGAAAGAAGAAATCATAACGATATTCCAAACTGGTTTTCGCAGGGGCCAGTCTAGGATCTCCAACTTGATGTCTCTGACCTTATTGGCAGAAAGAGCAAAGTATAAAAAGCAAAAGTTATACATCTGTTTTGTAGACCTTAAGTCAGCTTTTGATTCTGTTCCCCGTAACCTACTTTGGACAAAGCTATCGGCATGGGGTATTCCTAAACCATTGTTAGACATGATTATATTATTATATACTAATACGTGGAAACCCATGGTGGTCTTAGCAAGGATGTGTTTTAGCCCCATATCTTATTTGAAAAATGTTAATCCTCATTCACCAAACTTTGCAGGACAAAATATAAAATATTTACAGTATGCAGAAGGTACCATACTGCTTAGTCATACTGCCATAGTCCCACAAAGATTAATAGAATCATTTAATAATTATATTCTAGCTAATGGTCTTCAAATGAACACCAAAAAAACACAAAAATCATAACAATAGGTTCGACTGATCAGATATGGAAATATGGAATATTAATGGGTTAAAGATTGAAACAGTAAAACTTTATAAGTATTTAGGTCTTTTAAACAACATTTTATCAATATAAGCTACTGCAATGTCTTTTGCTTTTAGAAAGTTGCGAGATACGTTGTTATTCCGAACCATGGGCATTTACTTAATGTAATGAAGTCATAGCTGATTCCCCCCTTGGCCTATGGGTCAATAATTTTTCCAGGAAAAGACACTAACATTCTAGATAATCTACAAATAAAAGTTTTAAAATCAATTTTCAGGGTCGTAAGAAATGTCGGGCATGCTAACATCAGATTGGAATTTGGCTTGAAAAGCCGAAGCTTAGATAGACAATCTGCATTTTTAAAATGCCTACATTCGCTTTTTCTGTCTGTCCCTGGCACCCTTGCAAATCATTGCTGACAGGAAATAATGAAGAATGTGTGTGCAAGTAGTTGGAGATCTTATCTAATGGAGAGCCTAAACACTTTCAAGTCCCAGCCCTTCGAACATATGGTTAGAAATAAAGCTCTGTTTAGAAAGATATTAAATCAGTCTGCAAACTTCTTTTTCGATCATGCTGGATAAGGAGAAGTTTGCAAAAAAAAGGCATGCCTGGTCGGTCATTAATTCATTTAATAAATTGGAGCCACAACCATATCTCATTTTCTATTTAAAACCGTTCTTAAGAGATACATTTCTTTGGTTACGATTCAGTTGATATCCTGCAAAGGATGGAATTTCAATATGGGTACAAAATTGGACAAGAAATAGTTGTAGGCTATGCAGCTTTTTTTTTATAAAGAATCATTATTGCATATTGTATGCATTTGTCCTTGATTGCTACATGAGAGAAAAGTACTTTTAAAGTCAATCCTCAAAGAAAATGAAGTGAGAACATGTCATCAAGCAATAATAACTTGCCTTTCTGGGGATTCCGCCTGGTTAACAACTCAATTTGTAAAGTTCATCCTCATAGTAGAAAGAAAGATACATTATGAGTGCTACCCAGACATAAAGGGTAGTCTGTAATGACTAGACTTTTGTTTTCACTGTTACTCCATCTTTTCAACGGTGCTGAAAGACCTGAACATGGTGAGATAGTTAACTGTAATTTCTCAAAAAATCGATTCTGAAATGTTTATTACGGCTCAGGAATGGAAACTTTATATGGTTTTATTACATTGTAGTAACCTGTAATAACCTTAACTATTAACTATTTGGTGTATGTTGACCTGTGATAAATAATTTTAATTTCATTCTAATTTTAAGATGATTCAAGTAAAAACTGCACTTTTTGAAGGAAATGCACGATGGCACTTTAACACAGGAATTTATCAAATAATGTAGCAACGGTAGTTTTTTAGAAGTCTTTTACTAGTACAGAAAGGAGTGTTGTTTTAATAAAGAAGAATATATGATATGAAATATAAATTGTGAATGAAATGCCATTCTAGTGGTGGACTGTTGTGACATCAATGATTTGGGATGTTATATTTACCGAAAGTATCACAACATTAGTAATATCCCGTCTGGCATTTGTTGTTTGAAGAAAATACAATTGCTTGATTATGTATTTATAATTCTAGTCCTTGAAGCAATTTAACCCCTACCATGCTCGTGACGGAACCGTTCCGTCACGAGCCTCGGGTGGGCTGTGCTGGTGACGGAACGGTTCCGTCACGGCCCGCTCGCCGTGCCTGCACGGCGCGAATTCCGTGCCTGCGCTGATGTTCTGAAGAGCGGGCAGGGCCGTGACAGAAGCGTTCCGTCACAAGCACAGCTTACCCACGGGCCGTGACGCGCGGTTCCGTCACGAGCACGGGACCGCCGCGCGGCCCCCTCTCCCCCTTAGCGCTGCGGCAGAATAGCCGCCGCAGCGAAGGGGTTAATCTATTCTATATATTCTATGATTGTAATGATTTTTATTAATCAACAATAAAGATGTATTATTATTATTATTATTATTATTATTATCAGTGGCATGGAAGGAAGAATGTGTCCTCTATGGGAAGTGTCTATATCGTGCATGAGAAACAGATAAGTGCTTTTTTTCATTTTTGTTCCTTCATTCTATAAATCAGCTTGACGTGAGACAGGGTGAGGGCTGGAATGGTTCAAAATAAAAGACAAAGTCACACAAGGACTTCGGTAGACTGTCATGACTAATACCTACTTTTTAATATTGCAATCTAGCAATAGTGATGCAGCTCTGTTCAGCAGAGAATGTGGGCGGTCCTGAACTGGGCAGTTTAATGTTATTATGAATGTAGTGGGTTTAGATATAATAATAGACAAAGTCATTTGTGAACCTAGGTTGAACTGTACTCAAATAGCTTGCTTTTATCCTCTCATTTTACAAAATGTGACTTTCGACATCCAAGTAGATTTTATCACACAAAAATTATACCAGTTTGGCCACATGTAAAATGACACAATCAATCAATCAATCAGTCATTTGTTAAGCGCACTACATACCCGTGAGGGTCTCAGGGTGCTTGGGAGGGGAGGTGGGGGCCGCTACGCTACGGATCAAACAGGCAGGTCTTTAGTATCCTCCTGAAGGTCAGCAGGTCTTGGGTCTGTTGTAGGCTCAGTGGGAGGGTGTTCCATGTCTTGGCTGCGAGGTGGGAGAAGGATCTCCCGCCGGTGGTTGTTCTTCGGATGCGCGGGGTGATGGCGAGTGAGAGGTCGGCGTAGCGTAGCTGGCAGTTGGGGGTGTAGAAGGAGAGCCGTCTGTTGATGTAGGCTGAGCCGGTCTTGTGGAGTGCCTTGTGTGCATGGATGAGGAGCTGGAAGGATATCCTCTTGTTGACGGGGAGCCAGTGTAGGTTTCTCAGGTGGGGGGTGATGTGGCCGTGTCGTGGTACATCGAGGATCAGTCGTGCCGAGGCGTTTTTGATGCGTTGTAGTCGATTGATGAGCTTGGTCGGGGCTCCCACGTAGAGGGCGTTTCGGTAGTCGAGTCTGCTGCTGACGAGGGCCTGGGTGACTGTCTTTCTTGTATCTGTCGGGATCGATCTGTAGATCTTGCGGAGCATGCGAGGTGTTGAAGCAGGAGGAGGAGACAGCGTTGACTTGCTTGGTCATTGAGAACGTTGAGTCGAGGATGATTCCCAGGTTGCGTGCGTGGTAGGTGGGGTTTGGGGCTGCCCCCAGTGCCGTTAACCACCAGGAGTCGTCCCAGGCTGACGGATTGGAGCCGAGGAAGAGGACCTCCGTCTTGTCCGAGTTCAGCTTCAGATGGCTGATCTTCAACCAGTCGGCAACAGCCTTCATTCCTTCATGGAGGTTGGCTTTAGCGGTGATGGGGTCCTTGGTGAGGGAGAGGATATGTTGAGTGTCGTCGGCATAGGAGATTATGTTGAGGTCGTGCTGTCGGGCGACGTGTGCGAGCGGGGCCATGTAAATGTTGAGCAGTGTGGGGCTGAAGGAGGATCCTTGAGGTACGCCGCAGTTGATCTCGGAGGCTTCGGAAAGGAACGGGGGGAGGCGGATGCTCTGGGTTCTGCCAGAGAGGAAGGAGATGGTCCATTCCAGAGCCTTGTCTCAGATCCCTGCGGCATGGAGGCGTGCGCGTAGTGTGCGGTGGCAGATGGTGTCGAAGGCGGCGGACAGGTCTAGGAGGATGAGTGCTGCAGTCTCCCTGTTGTCTAGCAGGGTCCTGATGTCATCGGGGGTGGCGATGAGGGTGGTCTCGGTGCTGTGGTTGCTGCGGAACCCTGACTGGGAAGGGTCCAGAATTCTGTTCTCTACGAGGTATCGGGTTAGCTGTCTGTTAACGATTTTCTCGATGACCTTGGCCAGGAAGGGGAGCGGAGAGATGGGTCAGAAGTTCTTGAGGTCTCTTGGGTCTGCCTTGGGTTTTTTGAGTAGGGCGTTGATCTCGGCGGATCACTGACATAATATCGAGGGACAGAATATCGACTTGCAAAAATATCGTTGACAAAATGTCGATAGACAGAATATCGAGTTTGTATCTACAAACAGGTAAGTACACAAATATCGAGTACAAAATATCGTTTACAAAAATATAGTTTATAAAAATAACGACTTTATTAAAAACAGTGTTAAATTAAATTAATATTAAAATGTAATTACTAAAATATACTTAAAAATACTTAAATTTATTTATCATAATTAAATAATTAATGAAATTAATTAAAAAAAACTTTACAATCATATTTGTTAAAACATATATATATAGTAACATATTATAATTAAATAATATCCAATATTATTACCGTACAATAGCAGAAGTGTAAAAAATACTATTCCCACTCCAAATAGTGCTAACGTAGGGAAAGCGTTGGATAGCGTAGGGGTTAAAATTACTATTCCCACTCCAGTGAGTGCAACAGTAGGGAAAGCGTTGGATAGCGTAAGGGTAAAAATTACTATTCCCACTCCAAAGAGTGCAACTGTAGGGAAAGCGTTGGACAGCGTAGGGGTTAAAATTACTATTCCCACTCCAGTGAGTGCAACAGTAGGGAAAGAGTTGGATAGCGTAGGGGTTTAAATTACTATTCCCACTCCAGTGGGTGCAACAATAGGGAAAACGTTGCATAGCGTAGATGTTAAATTTACCATTCCCACTCCAGTGGGTACAACAGTAGGGAAAGCGTTGGATAGCGTAGGGGTTAAAATTACTATTCCCACTCCAGTGGGTGCAACAATAGGGAAAACATTGGATAGCTTAGGGGTTAAAATTACTATTCCCACTCCAGTGGGTACAACAGTAGAAAAAACGTTGGATAGCGTAGAGGTAAAATTTACTATTCCCACTCCAGTGGGTGCAACAGTAGGGAAAGCGTTGGATAGCATAGGGGTAAAAATTACTATTCCCACTCCAGTGGGTGCTACAGTAGGGAAAGCGTTGGATAGCGTAAGGGTAAAAATTACTATTCCCACTCCAAAAAGTGCAACAGTAGGGAAAGCATTGGATAGCGTAGGGGTAAAAATTACTATTCCCACTCCAGTGGTTGCAACAGTAGGGAAAGCGTTGGATAACGTAGGGGTTAAAATTACTATTCCCTCTCCAAAGAGTGCAACAGTAGGGAAAGTGTTGGATAGCGCAGGGGTTAAAATTACTATTCCCACTCCAGTGGGTGCAACAGTAGGGAAAGGGTTGGATAACGTAGGGGTTAAAATTACTATTCCCACTCCAGTGGGTGCTACAGTAGGGAAAGCGTTGGATAGCGTATGGGTTAAAATTACTATTCCCACTCCAAAGAGTGCAACAGTAGGGAAAGCGTTGGATAGCGTAGGGGTAAAAATTACTATTCCCACTCCAGTGGGTGCAACAGTAGGGAAAGCGTTTGATAGCGTAGGGGTAAAAGTTTCTATTCCCACTCCAGTGGGTGCAACAGTAGGGAAAACTTTGGATAGCGTAGGGGTTAAAATTACTATTCCCACTCCAAAGAGTGCAACAGTAGGGAAAGCTTTGGATAGCGTAAGGGTTAAAATTACTATTCCCACTCCAGAGAATACAACATTAGGGAAAGTAAATACTTTATATATTATTTAAAAATTTAAAAATGAATATCTATTAATAATTAATTAAAAATAATTAAAAAATGTATATAATATAATAATTAATATATTAAAATTACAAATTAACAATAATTATTTCTATTGATCACCTTTTAATACTAATCAATGTAAAAATAACAATTAATTATTTAATAATCAAAAATTATTTAACAATTATTTCCAATCAAATAAATTTAAATAAATGTAATTATTTAATGAATTATTAATAAATTACTTCCCACCCTATTGCCCTATAAACCCACAACCCGCTACAGAAAATGAATTATTAAAATTAACATAATTAACAATTAATCAATTGCATTTAATTAATTGGCAAATAATTTTTTTATAATTACCCATTAATACTTAATTAATAATTAATTCTAAATAAATACCCATAAATAATTTAACATATTTAATTAATTATAATTTAATTACTTCCCACCCAATTCCCCTATAAACCCACAACCCGCTACAGAAAATAAATTAGTAAAATTTACATAATTACCAATTAATCAATTAATTAAAATTAATTACCAATTAAAATGTAATTAATTAACAAATATAAATTAATTAACAATTAATTAAAATGTACAATCAATAAATACATTTACATATTTAATTATTATAATTAAATTACTTCCCACCCTATTCCCCTATAAACCCACAACCCGCTACAGAATTAAATTACGCAATAATTATAAAAACTAAATTCAGTAATTAAAATTAATTATAACATAAATACACACTTTTCACACATATAATAACATAAAAATACACTATAAAAAATTAGATATTATTAAAAAATCGATATTTTTAACTATCTATATTATATACTTCGATATTTTAACATTCTATATTTTTAACAGTCGATATTACATCACTTACCTTAAAAACGATATTTTGGTTATCTATATTCTGTCCTGTCAATATTTTGTCCAGTCGATATTTAAAACTCGATATTATGTCCAGTCGATATTTTGGAGTCGATATTATGTCTGTGCACCGATCTCGGCGTGTTTCCAGCTCTCTGAGAAGGTCGCGGTCTCAAGGGAGAGATTGATGACGTTGCATAGGTGGGGTGCGATGGAGCTGCTTGCTTTGTTGAAGACGTGGTGTGGGAATGGGTCTGATGGTGAGCTGGAGTGTATTGTGCTCATGGTGTTGATGGTGTCATTGACGCTCCGGCTGGTCCAGGCTAGCAAGGGGATGTGGTCGATGGTGTGCGCAGGGTCTGTTGTGTTGCTGTCTGTTGGGGCTGTCTGAGTGTTGAAGCTGTCGTGGATGTCTGCTATCTTGCGGTGGAAGAAGGTGGCGAGGGAGTCACACAGGGCTTGCGACGGCGGGATGTCGTTTATGTTGGAGCTGGGGTTGGAGAGTTCCTTCACGATTTTGAAGAGATCCTTGCTGTCGTGTGCCATGTTGTCAAGGCGGTGTTTGAAGGAGGTCTTCTTGGCAGCCCTGTTGAGGTGGTGGTTGTTGCGGACGGCGTCCTTGTGTGCTGCGTGTCTGTCCGGAGTTTGTTCACAGTGCCATTTCTTCTCTAGTTTCCGGCAGGCTTGCTTGGAATCTAGGAGTTCTGGGGTAAACCAGCTGGCCCTCTTGCTGTTGTCTCTGTGGGCGGATTTCTTCAGCGGGGTGAGGGTGTTGGTGCAGTCCTCGATCCAGCGTCTGAGGTTGTGGGCAGCGACGTCGGTGTTGGGGGGTTCGGTGGGTGGGCTGAGAGCAAGGTTTGCATGTAGTTGGTCTTCGGTGATTTTGCTCTAGCAGTGGCGGGGGATCTGTTGGGTGCGGTGGTGTGTGGTGGGTTTCTGGAAGGTGAAGTGGATGCAGCGGTGGCCGGTCCAGAGGAGTCGGTGGTATGGATGACGGAGACGTGCGGGCTTGAGGAGAAGACGGGGTCGAGTGTATGGCTGGGGGAGTGGGTGGGCGTTGTCATGAGTTGTCTCAGTCCGAGGTTGGCGAGGTTATCGATCAGGGTTGTGGAGTTGTTGTCGTTGTTGTTCTCAAGGTGAAAGTTCAGGTCTCCGAGGAGGATGTAGTCGGTGTAGGTCAGGGCGTGCGTGCTGATGAAGTCGGCGATAGGGTCGCTGAACTGGGGGCAGGGTCCGGGGGATCGGTACAAGAGGGTGCCTCTGGGGGTGGAGTTGGGGTCTGTGTGGATCTGAAAATGCATGTGTTCGGCACTGCTGAGCGCGTCGTCGGTGCTATTCTTGTTAGACGATGGCGATTCCTCCTCCGACTCCGTTGGTGCGGTCTCTGCGGGTGATCTTGTAGCCGTCTGGGATGGCTATGGCGATGTCGGGTGCGGAGGAGTTGTTCAACCAGGTCTCTGTCAGGAAGGCGACGTCTGGGGAGGTTGTGTTGAGCAGGTCCCAGAGCTCGACGGCATGTTTGCATGCCGAGCGGGTGTTCAGTAGTATGCATCGGAGGTGGTTAAGGTCTTTCTTGGCTAGTGGTTTGTCTGTTTTGTGGCTGGTGCAACTGCAGTTCCGGCAGGTGAAGGGACCGTGTGTGTGTTTCGTGGCGGCCTTGAAGCAGTTGTGGGTCTGTCTGCTGTTGAGAGCGTGCAGAGTGCTGGCGTCGTAGTGGTGGCGGGTGTGGGGGCCAGGGGTTCTGGCGCTGGGCGCAGTCCAGACGCGGGCGGGTGCAAACAGGCTTGCCGCGCGCCAGTGGCGCGACCGCGCAGCAGCCGGCATGTGTGGGGAGGTGGGAGTAAGGAGCAGCTGGGAGGCGGGAGGCGGGGCAGCGAATGGGCAGTCAGGGGGCGGAGCCGCAGGGGACACAGTTGCGGGGGCGGTGAGGGGCAACGAAGGAAACAGAAGGCAAAAGGGCACAACAATTGAGGGGGAAACGAGTGGCACAGAGGGCAGAAAGGTCACAAAAAGGGCAAAAAAAGGTCACAAGAATACAGGGGGAAACGAGTGGCACAGAAGGCAAAAAGGTCACAGAAAGGGCAAAAAGGTCACAGAAAACTGGGGGAAACTAGTGGCACAGAGGGCAAAAGGTCACAAGAAAGGGCAGAAATGTCACAAAAAACGGGGGGAAACGAGTGGCACAGAAGGCAGAAAGGTCACAGAAATGCAGGGGCAACTAAGCAACAGAAGGCAAAAACAGGCAAAGAGACACGGGGGCAGCGAGGGGAGCAGAAGGGAAACCGGGCAGAGAGACACGGGAGCAGCGAGGGAGAGAACGGGCACAGGCGGTGCTGTGTGGAGGGGGAGCGACCTACCTGGAAGGGTCAATGGTCGCTCCCTCAAACGGATGTTGAATAGGAGTTCCAGAAAGAGGAAACTTGACAAATAGGCAAATATCCACAAACCTTCGAGTTTGTGCTTATTCACTAACCTTTTTTAGAATTTGGGATCTATTCCTTTCTAGAGCAGGAGTAAACATGCATCCAAAGTTGGTGTTAGGAAGGAACACCCCCAAATTTGGAGGACGGGGGGAGGTTGTGAAATTAGTTTCTATATAGGAAAATATATATTTGTTAAGGAGCAGAAAAGAATAAATAAATGGGAAGTCCAAATGCAATTTTTTATGCTTGGTGCACGTCTTCTTTATCTGCTCATCCATTAATGCTTACTTACACTGCTGATGATTCCTGGACACCTTGGACTATTGCAGAATCTGCAGAAAACTCCTGTAATTTTTTGAGAAATAAATATCAGACATTTAATCCAAACGTGCAAGTAAATCTACTAGAGAAAATGTACATTTCTTTTCACGAATAATCTCTATCACACTAATTATATGATGTTTTGGTTTAGACCATGCATTATGAAGAACTGTGCGCTGCCAGTGTAGTGCAGTGCCATCTCTGCTAACCTTTATTGTTAGTTTCAAACCCAAGGCCTTACTTGCCATTCCGCACTTCCCCTTTTTAGGTCGAGCCTAGGCAGCGTGCCCAGCTCCCTATAGGCTGGGGCTTCCGATACATCACTTCGTGTGCTGCCTGGCAGCTACAGTGTAGTCACGCTGAACGGTTGAATCTGTTTTGGGACTACTTTACTTACCGTTATGGCACGTGGTTCACAGACCACCATGCTTATAAATGTAGTCCGCTTTTATATTTCTCCTTGCCGCAGCTACAGTTTTTTGTTCACGCCAGACACAGTGCAGCCTTGTTCCAGTGCTGCATCATCCTTAGCTACTTGTGCCAGCCCTGTGCAACAGTGCTGCTTCCTTCCAGGGCAGTTTCACCCAAGAGAAGCCTCATTCCGGTGCTCTCTCACCCAGCCTGCAGCCACTGTCTCGTCATGTATTGCAATCTTGTTCATGGGCTTCATTAGCATAGACCACTCCATCTGCGTGATAGAATGTTTAGTTTAGTTTAGAATTGTAGAGCGCCTGGTTATACCAGCTGGTGTGTCCCCGCGCTATATGATTAACCACTGATAATTCTCTGAAAACAATTGTTGATCTGCAGTTCAATAGGTAGTTGTGTATCCATTGTGGGAAAAGCCATGTTTTAAGCTTCTTACAGAAGATCTTCTCTGAGGGTTCTTTCCGGAGGGACATAGGTGGCGTATTCCAGCTCTTAGCTGCCATTTTTTTTTTTTTATTAAATTTGTTTTTATTGTTGCAATAAAGTATATCAGTACAGCGTTACCAATCCGCTGGCGTGGCCTCAACATTCAGCCACGCGCAGCCATGCGTGCAACGTTTTCTTGTTTTATATGACTGGTACATATATACATGTCTTCAGTTACTCAGCACATTATAATCGTGCAAAGGCGCCTGCCGGCTGGGAGACGGTGGGACAGCGTCGCCCTAGGGGCGATGAAGAATGACGGGCAGGCAAGGTCTCGTCATAATAGCGCAGGATCTGTACTTATTCATATATACCAGTGAACAGGGAGGGAAACCAAACTGTGGGAGGGGAGCATGTAGGCGCTAGCAGGGTCTTAACAGGGGGATATGGACGGCGGGTGTCGGGAGGGGGGGGGCCCATGCAGTCTGCGTCCCAGAGTGGGGAGGGGGAATTGGCAGGAGGGGTCGTTGCATTCCGCTCAGGCTAGGCATCAGATGGGTGGCAGGATATACAAGGGTTTGTTCAGGATACCGGGGTAATCGGGACTCGACCCAGAGGTGGCTCACACCCGGTAGAGGTTACCGCCCTTCTCGGGTGGGGGGGGGGGGAAGGGACAGTTGGGTCTCCTGCTTGCGTGAGCTGCCGGTAGCTGTGGAGGAGCATGGCCCATTCCATGGAGATGGGAATTTTACGCGCGCCCCTGGCTTCCTCTTCCCTCAGAGCATCTTCCTCCGCTGCCGCCCATTTACCAACCGCCCCTTTCCATTGTGCAATGGGGGGGCCCTCCGGGGACCGCCAGCGCATGGTGATGCATCTGTTCGCCAGCAGGAGCGCTAGGGACACGAAGCGCCTATGCACCGGTTCCTGTTTAGAGATGTGGAGGATACCTAGTGCGCTGGACTCCCAGGTGGCCAGTGTAGTGAGACCTGTGAGTTCCGACAGTGTGTCGTGTACCACCCCCCAAAAGGGTTGAAGGTCGGGACAGTCCCAAAACATATGACGGAAATCCGCGGCAGGGGAACAGCATCTGGGGCATAGGAATGGTGTGGAGGGGTAGAACTTCTGCAATCGCGCTGGGGTAAGGTATGCTCTGTGTAGTATATAGTATTGGATGTTTTTGAAGCGGGCGTTCCTAGAGACGCGTTTTGGGGCCTCAAGTGCTTTAGTCCATTCTGAGTCGTGTAGAGCGCGGCCTATGTCCTCCTCCCATGTAGCACGCAGGGTCGTCAGGGGAGCATGTGAGAGTTCCCGGATGGATTTATAGAGCCAGGTGACCAGATGGCGACCCACCCCCATATGAAGGATAGCATGTATTACTGGATGCGTGTCTGGCTCGCCTGTGTGGAAATTGAAATGGGGCCGGTATCCATCGAGCAGTTGCCTATGTCTGAGGAATTGGCCCGGGGGGAGCCCGTATTCTGCGACCAAGCGGTCGAACGGTTTCAGCTGGCCCTCCTCGAAGAGTGATTCCAGATCCGTGATTCCACATTGGGACCATTCGGCGAACAGTGGAGCCGTGAAGTAGGAATCTTGCCTGGGGCTGCCTATCAATGGTAGCAGCGGGGAGTACGGGGGCCTGCTGGGGGATAACCGGTGGATCCGCATCATGCACCGGCGCGCTATCGCCACTTGGAGGGGGTATGTGCGCCGAGGCTTTGTGCCCGGGAGGAGAAGACGGGTGAGTTCCGGGGTCGCGATTCTGCCGGTAGAGGTAACAGTCTCCTGAGGGTAACGGTCCGCCGTCCAGTAGGACAGCCATTGGAGCTGTGCCGCGAGGAAATATGCCTCGAAGGACGGAGCCCCGAGCCCCCCCTGCGTCGTGGGGAGTTGAAGGGTTTTCAGGGCGACCCTGTGTCTGCCTGCACCCCAGATGAGGGTCCCCAAGAGGGAGTCAACGTCGCGGAAGAAGGACCTGGGCGGTATCACCGGTAGATTCGTGAAGTGGTAAAGGAGTCGGGGAAGCATCACCATTTTAGCTAGGGCTATCCGCCCTATCGGGGCCAGCGGCAGCTTATTCCAAAAGGCGACTGTCGGGCGCAGACTAGCCAGTATTCTGCGGTGATTGCCCTCAAACATGTCCACCGGGGAGTGATACAAGCGGACACCGAGGTACCGGGGAGCCTCCGCGGACCAAGGGAGTTTATGTGGCCCGAGCTCGATTTCCCGAGGGGGCAGGTCTGGGTGTAGGGGGTAGACCGTGGACTTGTCCCAGTTCACCTGTAGTCCCGAGGCGTCTGCAAATTCCGCCAGCGCCGTCCCAACAGGGGTTAGGTCCATTTCAATATCTCGGACATATATGAGGAGATCATCCGCGTACATGGACACGCAATGGGTGCCGTCTGCAAGCGGTATGCCCCAGTCTACTCCTTCCTGACGTAGCCGAACCGCCAGCGGCTCGACCGCCAGCGCGAATAAAAGAGGCGACAGGGGGCACCCTTGTCTTGTGCCTCGTCGAACTTCAAACGCCGGTGAGATGCGTCTCCCGATGCGAACTCGGGCGGTGAGATCGGTGTACAGGAGACGTGTGTATGCCATGAGCGTCGGGCCGACATTGAGGCGCCGCAGGACCGAGAACAGGTAGGGCCAGGTGAGGGTGTCGAACGCCTTTTCGAGATCCATGATGAGGCAGGCAGCACGGGGAAATCTTTCACGCACTTGGTCTTGAATATGGAAGACTCGGCGGAGATTCTGGGAGGTATTCCTCCCGGGGACGAAGCCGCATTGGTCGGGGTGGACCAGCGGGCGTATAACCCGTGCATATCGGTCAGCTAGGATCTTCCCTAGAATTTTACAGTCCGCCGACAGGAGCGTGATGGGCCGATATGACCCCATGTGGAGCGGATCTCTGTGGGGCTTGGGGAAGGTGACAATCACGGACTCCCGTAGCGACTGAGGTAACCTCCCTAAGTGGAGAGACGCCCCAAGCATCCGTGACAGACGAGGGACTACCAGGGGAGAGAACGTCGAGTAGTATTCCAGTGGGAAGCCGTCTAGACCCGGCGCTTTATTCCGAGACAAGGCACGTATCGCCTGGGTGATGTCAGAGGGAATGATCTTGGTGTCAAGTGTGCGCTTGTCGTCATTTGATATCGTGGGTAACGTCAGAGGGTCTAAAAAGTGTTCCACAGGAGACGAGGAACAGTGGGCCGGGGCTCCGTACACTTGCGCATAATGGCGCTGGAATGCCAGGAGGATCTCGGCCTGCGCTTGCACTAATACACCTTCCGGGTTGATAATGTCTGTGATTGGTTTGAGTTCAGTATCCTGCCTCGCCATCCAGGCTAGAAGTGCCCCGGTTTTGTCTCTGTCCTTATGCACCCTAGAGGCGTATGCCCTGAAATTGTACTTTCGGAGGTCAGCGCAGGCAGTCTGGTATTCCGACTTAGCCTCGGCCGTGAGCACGGCGTGTTCCTCCGAGTCGTCAGGTCGTTTAGTGAGTGCGGCCAGAGCTTGCTCTGTGGTTAAAAGTGTCCGCTCTAAGGTGCGTCGGACTCCCACTACCTGTTTGATGCATTCTCCCCTCGCCACCACTTTAAACGCGTCCCACTCCACCAGTACCGATGATGCTGTGTTCTCGTTGTATGTGAAGTAATCTTGTATGCTGGATTCGTGTGCGTCTCTGAAGACTGGGTCCGATAGGCACTCCCTAGGGAGGCGCCAGGTGGGGACCGGTGGGTGTGGGGGGCGCCAGGTAAGGCGTATGATGTGGGCGTCGTGATCAGAGAGGATCCGACCCAGGTAGTCTGCAGATGTTATCTTGGGGAGGATTGGTGCAGAGCAGAGGAAACGGTCTAGGCGAACTCGGAGGTTGTGTGGAATAGAGTGGAAGGAGTAAATGCGAGCCAGTGGGTGTAGGTGTCGCCATGCGTCAGTAAGGGCCCAGTGCGTGGTCCATGTCCTAAAGAGGTCTGCTTGTCGGGGGGCCAGGGAGTGTGTGGGGGGAGGGTGCGAGCGGTCCAGGGAGGGGTTCAGTGTGCAGTTAAAGTCGCCTCCCAGTACCCACGGAACTGTAGTGAACTGGGCCAAAACGCCCGTAAGGTGATCCCAAAACTGACCCTGATCTGTGTTTGGGGCGTAAATGCTGCCAAGGAGTACCCCTTGCCCATCAAGTATTCCCTCCAGAAGTGCGTACCTGCCCTCTCTATCTACCACTTGCCGGAGCACTCGGAAGGGAGTACCTGGCCTTACCCAGATTAATGCGCCGCGCGCAAACGCTGAATATTGTGTGGCACAGATGATCCCTCGCCATTTGGCCTGCAAACGAGTGAGTTCAGTAGCGTTAATGTGTGTCTCCTGCAGAAACGCTATGCCGGCTGACATGCGCCTAATGTAGGAGTATACCGAGTAGCGCTTACTGGGCGTGTGTAGGCCCCGTACGTTTAGTGTAAGGATGTTAAGGTCTGAGCGGGGGACTGCCATCTCTGGGGTGATGTGGTCGGGAGGGGGGCCCCTCTACAGCTCCCGTGGGCCGCTCGTGTATATGCACCATATGTGTTCCTGCGCGCCAAGCTTCCTTTAACGTGGGGGGGGGACTAGGGGAAGTAACAACAACTAGAACTCCGGGTGGGCAACAGTCCCAATGCTGAGGATACGTCACCGGGGGCGGCATATCCAAACTAGTGTCCCACTAGGGGAAAAGTTCAACAGAAATCCGTGGGGGTGGCAGCATGTGTCGCTGCTGGGCCTGTGCGCGGATCGGGCTCTAGTATGAGAAATGTCTATCGCTCGCTAGCGCTTACAAACATCAGGCAAATTGGTCTAGGCTTCTAGACAGCGCGCAACATAACAGGCAACCATGAGAAGGATATAGCAGTTGACAGTGCAATCTTCACGAGGAGGTGGTGTGTTGGCTGGCCCCGGCAGCATCCAATGTGAGTGCCACAACCAGGGGGGAGGAGATTGGGCCAAATCCTGACATAGTTCCGTCACTGTCCCGGTCTTTCTCAGGGGTGAATAGGTGTGGTGGACCTTCCAGGTCCGAAGCCGGGGGTGACGCGTGCAGTTCGGTCACCGCCCGTAGGGCGTCTCGTCGCTCCTGCATGATTTGTGTGAGGTCGGGTGAGCCCGCCTGGCTCTTGGGGTGGCCTGATCGAGCACGGCTCGCGCCCCGTTTCCTGGAACGTCTAGAGTCGTTGTTGCGTGTCCTCTGGGGTCCGGGTTTAGGTATCAGCGGGCAATTAAATTCAGTCCAATCCTGCGCGTCCGCTGCCGTATCGAAGAAGAGGGCTTTCCCTTTGTGGATCACTTTAAGGCGGGCAGGGAATAGCAAGGAGTATTGCAGATCATTTGCGCGGAGGCGTCTCTTGACTTCCAGAAACGTGGATCGCCGTTGTTGGACCTCTCGAGCATAGTCCGGGAACACCATGACGTGCTGGTCTTCCACTTGTAGGGGGCCAGCCATCCGGGCCGCACGGAGCACCGCGTCCCGGTCTCGGAAGTGCAGGAACTTGGCCAACATGGGTCGCGGAGGAAGACCGGGTTTGGGTGCCCGGGCCGGGACCCTGTGGGCCCTCTCGATGGAGAAGTACGGAGACCGGTCACAATCTGGAGTGAACGATTTAGTCCAGGATTCCATGTAGGTCACAGGGTCCGAGTTCTCAATCCCCTCCGGCAGGCCCAGGACGCGGATGTTACAACGTCTTGAGCGCCCCTCTAAATCCACTGTGCGCTCCTCCAGGGTCTCCACGCGGCGCAGGATCTCCTGCATGTCCGCCTCCTGCGACTTCACCGCGGGTTGTAATTCAGTCACGATCCGCTCGCCCTCTTTCACTCTGTCCGCCAACTTACGGTGTTCATCGCGGATTAGGCTAATGTCCGTCGTCAGGGTACCCAATCTCTCCTCCATCGAGAGGCGAGACATTTCGATAGCCGCCAACACCTGGTCCAGTTTCGCTGATAGCGTAGGGTCGGTTTGCGACGCGTTGGCCTGCGTCCATGTCCTTGTTTGTGGCATCTTCTCGACGGCCGTTTCAGGGACCGCCGTCGCCTGAGAGGCCCTCGGCTTCCCCATGGGTGCTGCCAAGGGGAAGAGGGGGGGGGGTCTCCGGGTCGTCGTGCGCCTCGAGGGCAGCAGGCCGGCGCCTCACAGTGTCACCGGGTAGGTGGCAGCTCCCTCAGTCTCCGCTCCGGGGTGCCCCAGCAGGGGTGTCAGAGGTGGCTTTGGTCCGACCGTGGGGGGAGGTGCGTGGGTATCCTCTCTTCTCCGGGGGGAGTGCGGCTCAGTGTGCGGCTCCGTGTCAGCTCCGATCGGCAATGGGGACGGCCGCTGGCAGCGCCTCCAGCGCAAGTGGGGCACTCCTAACCCCGGGGCGAGGTCTGCGTTTGTCCTCGGTGCTAGGTCTGCACGGGCGCCATTTTAGGGTCAGGCTCCCGGGTCCTCCGGGCTGCTTATGGAGGCGAATATGAGCTGGGTCCCTCGCCGGGTGGCGACGTGTCCAATGACCTCCCACGGGGCCCGGAGGGAGGAGGAGGGCCCCGGGGTGCCGGCGTCAAGGTCCTCGGGGGAGGAGGGGAGAAATTAGTGCCACTGCCCTCAATGATGGCGCCCGGAGTGTCCCGTCCTGCGCCGTCGGTGTGCTCGCCTGCTCCCCTCCGTCCGCGGTGGCAGGGGCCACCGGGGTGCCGGCGTCGGGATCCTCGGAGGAGGGGGGGAGGGGGAGAGGGATCAGTGCTCACCGTCGTCCGTGACGATCACGGACTCCTGGATTGTCCAGCCCTGTGCGCTCGCCGGCTCCCCGCAGTCCGCGGTGGCAGGTCAGTCAAATCTGTGGGCCGACCAGGTTCCCGGCGGGGAAATAGCTCCGGTACATCGGAGCCCCGGGGCGGCGGCCGCCATCTTGTGCGTCAGGGCTCCGGGGTGGAGGAGGGCGCCGTCCGGTGTGCACTCCCGCAGGCTGGTGTCGCCCTCTCCGCGGGTTTTTCCGTTGCTGTCGGCTGGCCGCGTCTTCCGGGGCCGCCGTTCAGAGAGCTGACTCCCGGGGGCTTTCTCGTCTGCAGGTCTGAGGTGCGCCCGCCATTGTCGGGGTCGGCGTCCCTCGGTGTCGGCGGAGGACAATCCGGATCGCGTCGTCCGCTTGCAGTAGATTTAGGTTATTTGAAGGATGCCCCAGTGCATGGGGGCATCACAGGCGCTGTGGTTGGCGAGTTGAGGCTCCCGGCGATCTCGGAACTGGGCAAGATGCTAGCCCGATCGCGGAGCCTCAGCAGGACACAGCCGCCATCGTGGCTTGCTAAGCCACGCCCCCCTCCAGCTCTTAGCTGCCATATAGCTAAACGATCCAGCCCCCGTTTGACAAGTGCTTAACACTGGTCCCCGCAGCCCCCGCAGTGTGGGGTGCCCGGGCTCCAGGGGTCCCCTCAGCAGAGCCAGCAAGCAAGCCTCCTCATGCGCACCCTCGGGCCCCAGCTGGGCCTCTTCATAAATTAATAGTGAGCTGTGGCGCGCAGTTGTCTCTGCAGGCACGTCTGTACGTTCTTCAGGGTGGGGCATTAGGATGGGGGCCTGGTGACCAATGCCTGCGCATTGAGCAGCTCAATTAAAAGTGCGAGTGCACCGTGACTTGTGAGGCATCCCAGGACCCGGTCAGCTAGAGACTATGGGGCCCATTAGGATGACGGGCGGACTTTGTCCATCCGTCATCCTGTTGTGTCTAGGGACAGCCCGCCATAAGGACGGGGGTCCCGTTGGGGGCATTAGGTTGCGCCTGCCACAGTGGTGGGCGCATCCTGTATCTTCAGCATTGCGGCAGGCGGTGCTGATTGCACGGCCCGCCGCAATGCTGAAGATACATACAATGCATTACAAAGCACAACGTGACAGGCACTGCGCGGTGCCTGCCACATTGTACTTTGTAATGCTGGGGGGTACCATAGGTACCCCCATATGCACCCCCACCCCCCTGGAGTCCCTGGGAGCCCACAACGGGCCCCGCAGGGTGTCTCCGCATGCCTTTGTACATGCCCATGCTAATATGGCTGGCAGTGTCTCATAGACACCGCCACCATATTAAACCTCTTCTGCCGCGGCCGCAAGGCGACCGGGGCGGAAAAGCGTTGGACGATCTTTCCGTCTGCCGCGGTCCCCCCCCCACCATCCTAATATGGCGGGGGAATTTAGGTGCGGATGGCGGGCGGATTGCCCACGCCAGGCTGGCGGGGGCAATCCGCCCGCCATCCTAATGGGCCCCTAAGTACTGAGAAGGACCGTCACTGTGCGGCCGGCAGACATAATGTAGCCTTGCCCAGGTGCCTACTCCGAAGAAATTTGCCAACTTTCAGACTGATGTTACACGTAAGTTGGATTTCGAAATTCAATTAATGGACTGCGTTTGGAAACAAGTAGCTGAGCAACAAAGACAGTCTGAATTGTCAGGTAATCCTTCTGGGCTTTTTGTGCCTATATATTGCCTAGTACATCAGGTTACACACTTCCTCTTTCCCTTGTGCATTACACCGAATACCAGGAAAGGGTGAGAAGTTTTCTACTAAAACGTTTGCACTAAAATTGAATCAAGCGAACCTGGTAAATTATGGCGGTTTAAAAAAAAAAAGATTTGTGTTTTGTTTTCGAGTTTGATCAATGCTTAAACAGATAATTGCAGTCTCAGCATCACCTCACTAACTCTGACCTCTGGTGGTTGATTTGCTCTGTTAAATTCAGTTTTTTGATACATTTAATTTAAGTATTTTACTTGTACCATAATATTGGGTGCGAACAACACGAATACAGCTTGCGACTCATTCCTAATGTGGATCATTCTTGACATTATATGAACCTTGACATTGTATGAACCCTGAGCATACATCTTGAAAGCATTTTGTGCTTTTTGAAGCAATGTCTGTTAGGTCTGTGCAAAAAACAAGTGATTCTGGAGGTCTTGTGGTTTCAACCTAATAGCAAAGTACTTCAGCTCTGGACCAGTCAAGGGATTACTATGCTTTCTAGAATTCTCCATGGTTGCCAGGTTGAAATTCTTGGAAAACTATTTTAAATCCTTAAAATGGAACTGTCGGGACCATGTCAGAGCAGGCTTTCAGGTGGCTGGCACTCAATGAGCTCCAGTGGACCATCGAGTGCTTTGTGTCCCAGGCTGGTGGGTTGAGGAGGATATATGGCTGAGAAGCGAGTGGCTTTGCTGCGACTTGACGGAATTGCAAGCTGTGGAAATGGCGCTCTCTCCTGCACCAGAGGATGAATAGCTAAACATCAGCCCTACTCATACCCAGCTCTGAAAGGCGGAGGATCTGGTTCAGCAGATAGTTTAGGTGGTGCTGTAAATGCAGACCATAGAACAATAAAAAATAGGCTCTTCCATATTAGGCAGGACTTTTACTGACAGACCACAGGATGTATCTTTTGACTATTGTCCGGCTGGAGACCTGTACTGCTTGTAAAGCCACGCCCTCTGCTTCTTTCACTTAATATGCGCTGCATCCTGGACACGCTTTTTACTTCTGAGATGCTGACAATGAATTGAGCCTTAGTCTGCAGTAACAATGATGATTGTGAACATAGACACCGGGCCTTCCTTTATTGAAAGGTGCCTTTCTGCTCTTGCTTTCAATAATTTGTTCAAGCGATCTCCGGGTGCAAGTCTGTTGAGCCTAGCCCACCTCACAGCACAGGCAAATACCCATCTCCTTCCTCCAGCTGCTTGAGCACATCTGCTGATTATTCTGCGCAGTTGATGTATTTACACAGTTTATGCCTTTCTTTCCTGCTTGTTGTCTCCAAAACGCAGAACTTCTCTATTATGCCTTCCTGCCATCCACAATGTCTTGCTTGTGAACAGAGCCCCCTTTCCCATCTGTGAGTGAACACAGGTGGCTTTGATTGCTACTGCCAGATGGGACTTTTATATGTCTCTTTGCCACAAGAGCAGACCATAGGCACCCTCAAGCGGGTGCATCTGGCCCTCGGGTGCAATTTAGGAGCATTGCTCTAAATGGCTCCCTTTGACTGCATGAACCCAAATGACAAACGAGTAGGTGAAACTGCAATCAGTAGAAGCAGATAGAGGCAGATACCACAATGGCTAAGTTTGTTCTGTCCATCAGTCACACTGTTCCTTTCATGTAGCTACTTAAAAGCGGTATGCTGCCTACTAACAATTTACTCCACACTTTCAACAGTCTGATTCTTCTTTGAAATCTACAATCTGCATAAATGAGATAGAAACAATGTCCAGACGCTCTTGAAGACCCACCACAAGTTTATTTGAAATAGAGACTTCAGAATGGTTGCACTTCTTGATGATTTTTATGGACCCTGGGATTTCAAGATCCATTCTCACATACTGATTAAACCAAATGTATTGGAAATTTTTGATTTTTCATCATACACATGATATTCAGTCAATAAGTAAGACTTGGCTCAACCCTTAGGAGGATCTAAAAATATGTGGTGACTTTTTGCTGCTTATTTACTGTGATTGACTAATATTGGCACGTTCAGAAATTATAGTGCTTTAGGGGTTCAGTAATGTCTTTGTTTCTTTGCTTAGGTTTGGGGTGAATGTAAAAGTGGCAATTCACTACCTTTCCAAACCATGGTTTCCAAGATGCAAAAGTAAACTCGGATACTCAGTATGGAGAAAAGAGTAGAAATTGTAATGACGTAACCCTATTCCTTCTTCCGTAAATATGTTTTCTCCATCAGCAGTACTGAGCCTTCCTTTGCTCAATGTCCTACTACACTCCACTCATCAAATTATGCAAGAGGGTACTTTAAGAAATTGTGTTACTGGTTGAGGGGGTGAAACCCTACTCAGCAGCAACCACAATCCTTGCCAGGGGAAGTCACAAGCAAACCCCAAATTAACCTGTGCTCAACCTTCTGGTAGCTTGCACAGACCAGTCAGGCTTAACTTATAGGGACATTTTTGTAAAGTATTTGTGCATCTTTTCAAACATTAATAAAATAAAAGAACACTACACCAAAATTATCCCACACCAACATAGAAAAATAGAATAGATTTTCATAAATAAGCCGATATGAACATTACAAAAATCCAATCAGTAGGTCCGAGATAGGCAATTTTAAAGATTTAAGTGAAAATAGCACCATAAAGCCAAGGTGACACTCGTGGCTATCTCGCATTAAATTGACTAACTGTGCAAGTGACAAGGTTTTGGCACAAACAGGCCTGTCGGCAGCAAAGAGCCCAACAATATCAATTCAGCTTCTCTGTGGCTACCCCAAGGGTCCAAGACCAGAGGGGCACCACCTGGGAGAGCAGGGGCTTGCTTTTCTAGATCTAGGCACTGGTTCAGGTGATTGGGAGCCTGGTATCCCTGGCTTTGAACAGGAGGCTAGCTGACTAGTCCTTGGGGTCACTCTGGGAGTTGTGAGCTCAGGTGCAAGTCCAAATCCCTCGGACTCTGGCAGGAGGGCAGCAGCCAGCAGGGCAGCAATCCAGCAAAGCAGCAGTCCAGAAAGGCAGTAATCCAGCAAGGCAGTAGTCCAGCAGAGTGGCTGTCCTATCAGCAGCAAAACAGTCCTTCTTCCTGGCAGGTTCTCCACAAGTCCAGAAGTGTACTGAAGGATTAGTGTCTGAGGACCAATATTTATGCCTTGTTCTTCCTTTGAAGTGGGAAAAGCTTCTAGAGGTTTCCCTATGAAGTTCACAGGCTTCCTGCCATACCCGCCCTAGCTCTGCACTGACTACAGGGGTATGCAGCCCTTTTTTGTAGAGGCAGGATATAGCCTATTCAAGTGTAAGTAGGGCTGTGCCCATCCACACCCTCCCATCCTGCCAGGTGTGGCCCATCCAGGCACACCTAAGCTCTCTATTGTGTGTGGCTTTCTAAAAGGAATACACAAAGCCCAACTGTCAGCTGCACCCAGTATTGGAACCCAAGGATAGGCTGCAGGCACTAAGTTGTTAAGGCAGGAAAATGCCAACTTTTATAGAGTGGCATTATTTAAAATTGTAGCAAATAATCTGACTTTGCCATGGAGAAGATTTGTCATTACAATTCCAAATAAGCAAAATATGAACTGGGTACCTGTCTTCATTTGTAAATTACAGCTTGTTAAATGTAGTTAGGCAACACCAATGTTATGCTATTGGAGAGATAGTGTAAATGAATGTAAGAGTTTTTTACTACCAGGACATGTACAACTTAAAAGTATATGTCCAACCTTTTAGAAACATTGCACCTTGCTCTCTGGGCTATCCAGGGTATACCCTTCGGGTTGAATATTGTATTAAAATGGAAGGTTTGGGCCTGGCAAAAGTTTATTTTGCCAGGTAGAAATGGGAGTTTAAAACTGCACACACATGCTGCAATCGCAGGCCTGAGCCATGTTTTAAAAGGGGCTACTTAACTGGGTGGCACAATCAGTGCTTCAGGCCTACTGGTAGCATTTAATTTACAGGTCCTGGGCAAATGTAGTGCCACTTTACTAGGGACTTACAAGTAAACTAAATATGCCAATTAGTTACAAGCCAAAGTTGACAAGTTTGATGGAGAGAGCACCATCACTTTATCACTGGTTAGCTGTGGTAGAGTGCACCCAACAGGAATCTTCATCAGTAAAGTCTAGATGGAAGATTAGACAATAAGAGAGCAGGCTACACGCCTCTTTTATGCCTGAAATCCTGCTGTCACTCAGCTATGATATTTGAGATGTGTTTGACTCGTCAGCACCCAACAGATGCTCAGCCACCACTCTTAGGCACTGGGATGCCTGAGAGCTTCCGACTGGGTCCAGAGTGTGGGGGGCCCCCTCCATGTACATTGCAGGGGGGGCCCTCAAGTATTGTTACGCCACTGATGATAAAAAAAAACAATACATACAAATCTCTAGTGTGAGGGTGACATTGAAATCAGTGTGGGATGACTGTGTGTGTGATAGGGATTTTTTTAGACATGGAGCCTGGCTGTCACTGTGCCACAGTAAAAACTCTTACTTCTTCAGATGTTACTACAGAGGCACTTGATATAGGGACAGTATAAAATAAAGATAGATTGCAATAAGGATATCATGATAAATGTAGAAGAATAATTGGGGGTGGCTACAGCTGAATGTAAGTAAGATGTGAAAGACGTGTGTGGGCCAATCTTTTGGGAGGAGGAGAGTTTAACATAAGTAGGGAGTAGAACCTTACCTGGCTTGGTGATGGAGTTCCCAGAACAGGCAGGCCAGTCAGTGTGCATGGTCGAATGGATACTTTCATTAAGGGTGGTGATGTGAAGATACGATCCAGGTCTGCTTTCAGGAAATGTCTCAGGCATGTGAGTTCTGGAGAATTTCATCATCATTGAAAAACCTTCAGGTCCCACGCGGTTCCTACTTCTATCCCGGTGTGTTGACACTCTGTCACATAGCTCCTTCTCTGCTCCATTGAGGGTATATGGAGGCAGACCTTGCAGTTCCCTATAAAAATGAGCAGCAAATATTTCTTCAAGATCTTTCTTCTCCTCATTGAAGTTCCTCATCCTCATGAGTGAAGTTGCCTGCATTCTTTAGGCTATAGTAGATGTATTCGTCTCTGGTAGTCAGCAAAGTCACATACAGCCACACAGTCCAAGAAAAGAGTGTAACGTCTAGCATGTGAGCTGCATATATTTGCTTGCAGGATTATTGTTTGTCGTGTGTGTGATTTAGGCCAGGTGATATCTGTTTACCTATACTTTTCCATTTTGAGTTTAGCAGAGGCTGAGATCTCGGCCCAAAATCGTAATTCTAAAATACATCTGTAAGGTTACTTGTAGTAATTTTATGTTTCTATATTCAGCTGTCATACTCCACCCTTCTTGTAAAGCGATGGAGACTTATACATTCTTCTACTATATGGATATTTCCAAATGAAACTTATGAATATCATCCAGGTGAAAATCTCTGCCCATGCAGAAAATTATGCTGAGAGATTTGTTACTCTGGCAAAAGGGCCACAGAAAGAGAAGGCAACAGAGTATCACTGGGAGTAAGGTGCCAAACAGTAAACACAAAAAGGAAAAGCAAAAGTGACAATGCTGCGTGATGGAAAATGAGTGGCAAGCTGCAGGTGGCCTAAGGGACGAGCCGCAAACTGATTACAGTGCAGACAGTAAAAGGTGCAGGAGCTAGAGAAAACAGAGTGGCTTGGTCAGCAGGAGTGAGCAAAATGGAAGGATAAGGGGCTTGATAGTCAAGTTAAGTCAAGTCAAGTCAAAAGATTTATATAGCGCGCTACATACCCAGAGGGTCTCATGGCGCTTGAAGAAGGGTGGGGAATTACTTGTCGAATATCCAAGTTTTAAGTTGCTTTCTGAATGCTAGGTGGTTCTGAGTGAGGCGAAGGTGAGTGGGAAGTAAGTTCCAGGTTTTAGCTGCCAGGTAGGAGAAGGATCTACCTCCCATGGTGGTTTTGTTGATGCGAGGTACTTGGTTGGAGGATCGTAGCTGGCGGGAGGGGGTGTAGAAGGAAAGTCGTGTGTTGAGGCATTCGGGTCCAAGTTCGTAAAGTGCTTTGTGTGCATGGGTTAGGAGGCGAAAAGTAATCCTCTTATTGACGGGGAGCCAGTAGAGGTTTTTCAGGTGACCAGAGATGTGGTCTTTACGCGGGATGTCTAGTATGAGTCTGGCTAAAGCGTTCTGGATGCGTTGGAGTTTTGCGGTGGTCCCGGCGTATAGGGTGTTTCCGTAGTCCAGGCGGCTCGTGACCAGTGCGTGGGTGACCGTTTTTCTAGTTTTGGTGGGGATCCAGCGAAATGTTTTTTTGAGCATGTGAAGAATGTTGAAGCAAGATGATGAAACGGCGTTGACTTGTCTGTTCATCGAGAGTGAGGAGTCCAGGATGACGCCCAGGTTCCGTGCGTGGTCCGTCGGGATGGGTGCTTTTCCAAGGGCCTCTGGCCACCAAGAGTCATCCCAGGCGGAGGGGGAGGTACCTAAGATAAGGACTTCTGTTTTGTCTGAGTTCAAATATTAAGCATTTTATTTTAAAAATGGGATTTTGAATGTGTCTCTTAACAGCCACAGCATGTGCAGGTAAGAGCAGTGGGGCCGTGTGGGGGGTATCTTGATGGGACGATGACAAGGGAAAATGAAATAAATAATTACATTTCCCTCGTCATTGTCCATTGAAACACCCCCCTACATGGCCCCAGCAACCCACCACTATTACCTTCATGGGCCACGGATGTTTCTCATGAAAGAAAAAACACTAATTTGTGAGAAGAGACTAGCAGCCCGATTCATCAAGCTAAATTGCGCTCGCAAAGGGCCAGGTTCTGAGAATCTGGCCCTTTGCGAGTGCAATTTTTGCATTTAGGATTCATCATCCCAAATGCAAAAATCGCTATTTGCGAAATCGCATATTTGCGAGGAATTGGATTTAAGGAATCTCTATTAGAGATTCCTTAAATGCAATTCATTAACCAATTGGAAATTGTGAATTCGCAATATTTGGTCGCTATTTACCACGAAGTCTGACTTCGTGGTAAATAGCGAAAAAATAGTAAAAAGTACTTTAGTGCATTTTTTTCTGTTGCATGTTACACACACACATGTCCTTTGGACATGTGTGTGCGCAACACCTGCTTAAATTTGCATTTCAGGGGTGCTACAGGGTGTCCTTTGACACCCCTGGCACCCTTGAAATCGCTATCTTATTTGCGATTAGCTAATTGCTAATCGCCTAAAGGCCCATAGGAATGAATGGGGAGCATTCCTTAAGGCCCATAGGAATGAATGGGGAGTATTCCTTATTTGCGATTAGCAATTTGCTAATCGCAAATAAGGAATGTGTAGGAATCGCAATTTATTTTGCGATTCCTACATGAATCCCGTTTTGCGGGTCTGTAATAGCGATTCCTTATGAATCGCTATTAAAGACTCGCAAAACGGGTCTTTGATTAATCTAGCAGCAGTACACACGGGACATTAGAGTATATCCTGTCAATAACAAAGGGGGAAATTGAGGGAAAAATAGATGAGACATGTTGTGAACAAAGGAATGTGGATTTACAGCATTGAAATAATCAGCATTGTGACTACCACAGGAAATTAATTCACATTTATATTACCCCAGGACAATACGTTGCTGTTTTTCCCACTTAGTTCTCTGTTCAAGCTTCCAGGGCAAAAAGATGCATGACCTGGTGTAAGGTTGTGACAGTTCCTTTTAGTATTTAGAACTCTGATACATAGGTTAAGGCTAACAGCAAAAAGCTGTTGTGAGTTGTTTGTTATAATTGCAAAATCTAGAACCATTGACTTGAGGTATAACTTCATCATATTAATGGTATTCTCTGACTGAGATAGGCAGATATAGACTAGGACAATCTGTGTGAGGACTAAGCATGCCTCAGAAACCAATCCTTAGAATGCTTAATTGTCTTTTCAAGAATTGAAAAACATGTGTTTTATATGTATTCATAGACTTGGACTAGAGTTTGCCAGAGAACTGCTATAACTTGGCACTGCTGCTGCCCTCTAAACTTGAAATATTCTCACTTTATTTAGAGTAGGGTTGCACGGTTTGAACCAACAGCCTCAACTATCTCTGCTGGTGTAACCCACTGACTAGGCAGGTGGTGCCACAAAGGGCTGCTAGCCTACAGTAACATTTTCCCCGCCCTATTTTCCAGTGTATTTTGTGCCACAGCAAATGCACAATACCGAGATAATGCAGAATGGGTTCCATGCACAAGGAGAATGTGTGTTTTGTTTACAGCGAATGAACTCTTTTTCGAAGTTTGATTTATCTAAACAAAAATGTTTACCCACCTAGTACTTTGGACATGGCGCCATTTTGGAAAAACAGAGATGGTGGGAGGGAGCTGCCATGGCAGTGTCTCCCTTTAAAGCAGAGAAGTCCCTGTTCACTAAATAGGGCAAATGCTTCACTACCAGGGTGACACAAATCCGGCCTTCCTCCCTGGCAAACCTGCTGGGTACCCCTTTGGTGTCTTCAACAGCAAATAGGTCAAAAGTGTGTGTGTATGAGTGGTTTGTGTGTGCATGCTTGCATGCGTGCATGTCTGCGTATGTGTAGGTGTGTGTGTTACGATTCCTGTGAGGACAAGAGTGAAACTGCTGGCACGGAAAACTTTTTAATTTAATATAATCAGTTTAACCCGTAGCTTATAATAGAGGTTTCCAGCTCTGCACTGAAATCTCCTCTGCAATAGGTCTTTGCCACCATTTTAGAATAGTGCATCTATCAAAATTATTTCATTAGCTATCTTCAATCAATTCATTTAGTTCAGTCCATGATGAGAGTTTATAAATCAGTTAGAAAACCATGATTTATCAATAAGAGCTTAGAAGATGGTTTTGGTCTTTATTCAAATTAGGGAATCAGATAAATCAGTTTGCAGAACAATCAAGAAAATGATGGTTAGAGTCAATCAAGAAAATTGCAGCATGTTCCATAAAGAAAATTAAGTCTCTATTCTACTCTAAGTGGGTCCTTATCTATCAGAACCCATAAAAAGTCCTTTTGGAAAAGAGCAAGATTAAAAGGAGCACTGAAATAGAATCAGATTAAAGTCAAACTCCTCCTGAAGAGTAGTTCTAGAAACTCATATGAGTCTCTTCTCTCAAACAGCATCAGCAAACAGTTGCAGTAACACCTGTTCCAAAGTTAAGCTAAGAAATAGTCACAGTAGTATCCATAACCAGCGGGAGACACCCACAAAGTAGTAGGTGACAGAATTAATTGTAACAGTAGCTCACAGCGAGTAGGGCAAAAAAATGCAATGGGTAACTAGGGATGGTCCCAGAAGAATAGCCTGTACCAGTCTGGGCAGCACTCTCCTCTTCTAACTAAAAACACATATATTATCAACAGAAAACACACATAACAATCCATGCTGGTGTTAGGTCATCTTAAGCCAATGAGGAAGGATTGCTAAATGATCTGCTGCTTTTTCCTTCGTTCCCACTGTAAACGTACAAAGTCGGCAAGGTGCTATCGAAAAAGTGTCAACTTAGTTGCTAAACATTCATGTGATTAGCTTCACTTTGAATTCCCACGAGAACCCTACAGTCTAAACAATTAACTATTCAGTATTCTACAGTGTAACAATGAACTATTTTAAAGCAGAAACATTCTAGTTGTAACCTACGAGATTAAGTCATAAGATTTACTTTCTCATGTAAGTATTATTGTTTAATACACTAGTCAGTATTCAGCATTGTGAATATGTGGCAGCTAGAGACGAACTAAAAATGATGAGAACATGTAGCTTAGGGAAAAAAGAAATACATTTTAATGTCAGCACATTCTACAGATATGACATGTTTAAGCAAGCCAAGTGTGAATCATTTATTAAATAATACTGCATAGTTCAGCATTTCCTGAAGGCATTTATTTATTAAAGGAGAAATTTAACTGAACTATAGAAAGAGGAAGAATGAAAGAGGCCTAGGCTGACATAGTAGTGTAATCATGATACATATGAGTGCTTATAATAATCATGCTGTATGTTAATTTGTAAGTTTAAGTAAAGGTACATTTTCCAACTTCTAAATTTTTTTGTATTGTTTAGTGCAAATTATGGCACTTATTTCAAGATAAATTCTCCTGCTCTATCAGTATGCTAACACATTTAAGCTGTGAGAGCTGTGGGGCCTTCTAACACATATGTGTGCATGCATGAATGTGTGTGTGTCTATATAAGAGAGGGGATCTGATGAGAAACAAGCTGATACAATATGTTGATGACATGAGGAAAGCCTGCCATTTCCAATTTGCTGAAAGTGGAAAGAGTGTGCCTGGTTACTTTTGAATCATCCTTCTATGCTGTGGCACCCTTTGCCTGTTTAAAAGGCAGAACCAAGCATATTTTCAGGTCTTCGTTCCCTAAATTAGAAGTGGTTTTATAATCAACAGTGGGTTGATGGTAGAGCACAGCGCCTGATGTCTTTTTGGTTCATCCTTTATGCTTGTTTTGTATAGCTTAGTCTGTCAGTGCAGCTCAATATGCCACTATTTGGATGGGATGCACAAAATACATCTCTTTCAAAAATCTCATATTACTTCAGGATTTAGTGATTTCTGCAACTCAACTAGGAATAACTTTTGATATTGACTTTTGTCTTAAGCCTAATGCTGGCATATGAGGTGTGATAAGAAGCAGATATACCAAATTATTGATAAGGATCCAGTATCTAGATTATCACTCATTTCTCCCATTATCACGCAGGTCCGCATATCTGTATCAGTGCCTCTAGAAGGCCTTCTGCATGATGCATGTTTTTGAAATGGGATTCTTTGCTCTACTGTTGGCGAGCACAGGGAATTCCAACAGTGTAGGTTGTTCGTTGACTAGGGTGTGAGCCCTGGACAAGCAACCGCCACAATCCCCTGCAGGGTGAACCATAAAAAGTCACTAAATTAACCTGTGCTTAACCTTGGGTAGCTTGCAACAAAAAACAGCCAGGCTTAACTTGGAGGCAATGTGCAAAGTATGTTTGCGGCACACAAACAGTAACAAAGTGAAAGCACAGCACAAGAAAAATCTCAAACTAATTTAGAAACATAGAGTAAATTAGAATAAATTATTTGAAACTTAAATGACAAAAATCCAGTCAGTAGAGCCGAAGTTATGAATTTTTAAGATTTTATTGGAAATAGCACCAAAAAGCACAGAGCGACTTGTTCTTACATATATATCCTGACAAACACATTTGTGATATGTTTGCATCATTTGAAATACCAATAAAATTCTGTTTAAAAAAAAAGTACAAAGCGCCAGCTATGTGTATAAGGTCGTTCTGGACCGGGTCAAAGTCACAAGTTCAGGCCTGCCACGCTCAGTCTGTCAGCAGGTTAGGCCTGCTGAAGTTTTATCTTCTCAGATCCATGCCAAGAGCCCTGTTTGCAGTAGAGAGAGTAGCGAGGAGCAGGGAGAGTCTTGTAGGAGGCTGCCAGAGGCTGTCGGAGTTTGACGAAGAGCAGGCCAGGTGTTGCGGGTAGGTGTTGCTGGAACTTTGTGTTGGTGGTCGATGCTGTATCACAAAGGGTTGGGCTGAAGGAGCTTCACATTGAATGACAGTGCGAGCGATGAGGTCTCAGTGCGAATGGGCTCCTTTGCGATTGCACAGAGCCCAAATGCTTGAATGCAGCTCTCTGAGAGACACCAAGTGTCCAGGTTATGAGGAGCACTATTGGGGGTCAGGAACTCACTTCAGCTGGGCCCAGGTGCTGGTGCAGGATTTTGAGGAGCCTTTTATGTCTCTGAAGCTCAGGTCAGAAGGCCAGTAGACTAGCCCTTGGCGTTAGTCTGGTAGCCCTGGTTTCAAGATGAAGTTGCAGGTCCAGTTCTTCTTCCCCAGGCAGGCGTGCAGCAGGGCAGAAAGGCAGCAATTTAGCAAGGATGCAGCAGTCCAGACCACCAGCAGAGTGACAGTCCTCACAGCAGTCCTTCTTCATCACAGAGTATCCACAGGTCCATAGAAGTGTATTGAAGAGTTGGTGTCTGAAGTCCTCTTTTAATACCCTGGTGCCCTTCTTCTGATAAGGAGAGAAGTTTCTGGACAGTTGCTTTGAAGTGCATGGAATTTCCTGACTTCCCTGTCATGGCTCCATGCTGGCTGCAGTGACAATGTGTGGGCGATAGGTCTTTTGTGTGAGAGCACAGCACTCCCTATTCACATGTTAGTGGGGCTGTGCTCAGCTCTGCTCCCTCATCCTGCCAATAGATGGCCAATTAAGGCACACCTAATCCCTCTATTGTGTGACTGTCTAGGAGGAATTCAGAAAGCCTAACTGCCAGTTACACCCGGTCATGTTACCCAAAACAGGCCACAGGCAAAAAAGGTCTAAGGGCCATAAAATGCCATATTTCTAATATGGTTATTTTCAAAATTGTTATAAAAAAACGGATTCCACCATTAAATACGGGTTTTCAATACAATTTCAAAGACACCAAACATGACTTAGCCACCTGCTCCTAATTGGAAATTACAGCTTATTAAATGTAATAAGGAATTCCCAATGTAATCCTATTGAAGGGGTATGCCGCACAGTAGTTAAAAACGAATTAATGACTTTTTCATTATCAGGACATGTAAAGCTCAAAAGTACATGTCCAACAGTATTATTATTATACAGCACCCTGCCCTATAGGTTACCTAGGGCCTACCTTAGGGGGGACATATGTGATAAAAGGGGAGTTTAAGGGTTGACAAGAGGGTTTAAAACTACATTCAGGCTGCAGTGGCAACGTCGGAATCCAGGACAAGGCGCTGGAATGGGTCATCTCCTTCCTCGACGGAAGAACACAGAGAGTCCGCCTACCACCGTACAAGTCAGAAGCCACCGAAGTCATCTGCGGCGTCCCTCAAGGATCCTCGCTGAGCCCCACCCTCTTCAACGTCTACATGAGCCCCCTCGCGGCCATCGCACGCCAGCACAACCTCAACATAATCTCCTACGCCGACGACACCCAGCTGATCCTCTCCCTGACCAACGACCCCGCCACCGCCAGAGCCAACCTGCACGAAGGGATGAAAGAGGTAGCCGAGTGGATGACGACCAGCCGCCTGAAACTGAACTCGGACAAGACGGAGGTCCTCATCCTGGGCCCCTCACCCTCCGCCTGGGACGACTCCTGGTGGCCTCCCGCCCTGGGCACCGCACCCAAACCGACAGACCATGCACGCAACCTGGGCTTCATCCTGGACTCCTCCCTCTCCATGACCAGGAAAGTCAACAACGTTTCCTCGGCGTGCTTCAACATCTTACGCATGCTACGGAAGATCTTCTGGTGGATCCCCACCGAGACCAGGAAGACCGTCACCCAGGCCCTCGTCACTAGCCGACTGGACTACGGCAACGCCCTCTACGCCGGTACCACCGCCAAGCTCCAGAAGAGACTCCAGCGGATCCAGAACGCCTCAGCCAGACTCATCCTCGACATCCCACGAACCAGCCACATCTCCGAACACCTGAAAGACCTTCACTGGCTCCCCGTCAACAAAAGAATCACCTTCCGCCTCCTCACCCACGCACACAAAGCCCTACACGACCAAGGCCCGAGCTACCTCAACAGCCGAATCAACTTCTACGCTCCCAAACGCCACCTCCGATCAGCCAACCACGCCCTCGCCGCCGTCCCCCGCATCCGAAGAGCGACTACAGGAGGAAGGTCCTTCTCCTACCTGGCCGCCAAGACCTGGAACTCCCTCCCGACCGACCTGCGCCTGACCCAAGACCACCTCTCCTTCAGGAAGAAGCTGAAGACCTGGCTGTTCGAGCAGTAGCGGCACCCCCCCCCCCCCCCCCCCAGCGCCTTGAGACCCTACGGGTATGTAGTGCGCTTTATAAATGTCAGTGATTGATTGATTGGAACATGTTTTAAGGTGCGACTTAAGTGAGTGGCATAATCAGTGTTGCAGGTCCACTAGTAATATTACATTCACAGGTACTGATACAGGCAGTACCACTTTACTAGGGAAATTAAGTATGCCAATGGGGTGTGAGCCACTTTTACTCTGTTTAGAGGAGAGAACATAAGCACTTTAGCACTGGTTAACAGTTCAGGGGAGGCTTCTGCCCTTCTGTCTAACCCAGCCCACGATACGGCTACGCACCTCAGATAGCCACACCCCTCCTGGTTTGCGGCTGGACGAAGCGTGGTGATGTTGGCCTCCAGGCTTTCTCCTATCCGTCCGTCCTCTACTTCGGCTCTTCCTCGCGGCTCCTCCGACTCCGATGACTCTCGCGTTGTTTTCGCCTCCGTAGCTTCACCAGTCTCCAGCTTCTCCTCCTCCTCTGCTCTCGTTTCTCCTCTCTCGTTCTCTTCACTGCTCCACGCCGCTCCTCTCTCCAACTCTCTGTCCGCTCCTCCGGTGTAGTAACACACCTGTGTTCTCTCACTGCTGACATTTAAGGTAGGTCTTGGCTCCTCCTCCTCCACACTCCGCTAGTCCAGTTAAAGGGCCTGATCCCGTCTTCCTCATCGCAACTGTATTGCTCTTCCATCCGGTTCCAGGCCGGGGGCCTCAGGGGCTGTGGAGACAAGAGGGGGGGTTTATAGGTTCAAAGGCTCGCCCCGGGTTTCGGGAGGCGGCGGCCCTCCTTCGCCCTCCTGGTTACAGCATTCCTGTCGTCCCCAGATCCGTTGTCCTGCAGCTCGTATCCGTAACCGACTTGCAATGATGTAGAGGGCCGCCATTGTGTTCAGGCTGATGAATTCTGGGGTTGTTTATAAGCTGTGCACCTGGTTACCACCTGCTTTGAGTTTGTGGTAATTTGCGACTCTTAATTAGCGATTTTTTGAGGATTCAGTAATGGGGAGTTTATGTACATTGCATAGCGATTTTTTGGCTTTAACTCAGTCGTCAGCTATAACACAGCTGTGTACAGAGATTAAATAATGAATTAATAAATATTTGCAGTTCTAGTTTCTAGGTAGGAGGTGTGGTATTGGCAGCAAGTACAATGTTATGAAGAAGTACAGGAGTGTTGGAAGATGATAATCCACTTCTAGGTATGATAGTTTGATGATGACCATATTATAGTTCAGTGGTATAGGTGTTACTGTAGTGATATGTGGGTTGCACATTACTAGCCACTTGTGCTGTTCAGCCAGTCAACCAGTCAATCATGTGCTCATGGTGGTGTGAGGTGGTAGGGTAGTGCAGGGTCATTGGGGAGGTAACAGTATACTGCTGTGGATAGGCAGATAAATACTGGAGAGAGGTACTGCCGTCTTGGGTGATCACTGCTGAAGACCAGTAATGTATCCAGTGGCAGTGTGTTGATTGGAGATGGAAGTGTGATGCAGTTATCAATGGCATTCTGTTGCAAAGGCATCCTGTGCCATGGGCACCCCCTAATGTTTTGCTGACTGGTACTGGCGGTAACTGACTCTGACTGACTCTGGGCTCTGCCTAAGCAGGCCCAGGGCCAGTGCTATGCTGAAAACACTTAGAATACAGTGAAAGCACCTACATACATTAGGGTTCACTAAGGGTTGGTGTACTCCTGTGATTGGCATAACCTACCCCATAAGGTCCTAGTATATAATAGGGCAGGAGAGTTAAAACTACTTATCAGTCCCTTGTATATAATATGGCATTGCCGTTTAGAGGCCAGCAGCCCTTTCTGCACTTGCATGTGTGCACTGCTGAAGCCTGAGGTCAGATTAAAAGTGGCTCTGTGTTACAGGACTGCTTTTTAAAAAGTACATTTTGCCCAAACTCGACTTTTGAGTTTGGGGCATTTAAAAATGGTTTACCTACAATGTCTAGGCATATTAGGTACCTCCAGGGCCTCCCCTAGGTGTCCCAGGGGTGTGGGGCAGGTATCTATAAGGTGGACCCTTATAAAATGAATTTTATATACCCTGGGTAAAGTGAAATTGCACAGTTCACTCCCCACATTGTGATAAAGTGCTGGCCAAAGTCGATTTTTGTGGTAGGAGCACTGTGGAGAGAGCATCTACAATATTTCTGCATATTCAGAGCCCCTAAATCTCCCCTATGTATACCAGGGGTGGGAGTCCAGTAGATATAGGCAGAGTACTTCAAAAATATGTTATTTTTCCCATTGCAAATCCCCTGCCACATAGGTTAACATGGCAGAAAGTTATTAACTAACAGCTCTTGATAGGAGGAGGATAATTGTACCATTCAAAGACTTCCCAGAATGGTATTAATAAATCCAACAATATGATATTGTTGAATTTCTTCTAAGATGTACATAGAAGAAGTTATAACATGTTCTTGTTTGTAAGTCGGCATTCAGCCTTCCAGTGGTCTGGCCTGATTGGTCCGAGTTAAGGGGATTAGCCAGTCTTCTTTAAAGAGGTTATAAAGGATTCGTAAACCATGGACTATAAGAGAAAGGGAGGACCACAGTGTCATTTGCAACCTTACCCTGTTCCACTCAGCCAGGGGCTAGGATTAAGGAAGGAATGAGCAGATGCAAGGGGGAGAGACTTTGGAGATTAGCCATCCTAGGGGTGTGTTTAACCAGCTTTTCTCTCCATGCTGAAAATTCTGACATATTGAATTTTGAAAGAATAGTGTTTCTGGGTTAGCCTTTTACCACACTCTGCAGGAAGTGGTCAGAACTATGGATGGAACCCTGCAGCCCATTGGACAGGAGTAACCTCCTGCTTGACCCAGAGAAGTTGGAATAAGTATTTGAGAAGGGCATAGCCACTCAGATCTGCTGCTTTTGAAACTGAAGAGATACAGAAGTGTCCATGCTGGAAATTTGATGAGCATTCCCAAAGACTGCACCTTCTTGCACCATTAGAAACTACAGCCCTGTGGATCAAAGCTGCTTCAAAAGGACCAGAGAGTGGACTTCCTGCAATCTACAGGTTAACAGAGCTCACCTTGACCATCACCACAAAAAATCCCTAGTCTGGAGTACTACCAGTGGATTTGTAAGGGTTTTGTCCAAGTGGATTGTAGGAATTGAAGTCTCACACTTTCAAGAACCCTCTTGGAGATTCCAGAACCTTGGATTGTGTGTTGGATACTTTGGGACCCGCAAGAAGAACTTCAGGAAGGAGTTCGAACAGGACCCAGCATGCTTGAGAGGGCTGCACAAGACTGGCGAGAGATCCTCCAAAACAATTTCTAAAGGTGAATGTCAGAGGCAGCAAAATGACCAAAAGGGGCACTTTTGCTTTCTAAGCACTAGAAAGTGTCTAATCTTTAAGAATTCATATCTCTGGTTCCCTACAGTGGATTGTTTTTGTTTTGGTGTCATTTAAAAGATACAAATATTCCAATCCAATACAATCCAAGAGTTCTTTATTTCGGCCCTCAAGGCCATAAAAGATACAGTAAAACACATTAAAAACTTCCATTCATGCATAGCTAAAAACAATGAAAAACATTTGCAAGGAAAAAATAGTTAACATATTCCTAACTAGGATTCATCTTACAGCTAAAATTGTTAAATTTACATTAATCTTTTTCTTGCAATCCACATAGCTAGTAGGAACTTGGAAAGTGCAAATACAATGCAATTTGTAGTGCTCGTTTTTAAGATTCTAAAAGAATGTAGACAATTTCTGAAACCTAAGTTCCTACCAGCCAACACCTTCTCGCCCTGCTTTATGCCGGGCAAAAGAAGAGGACGTTGATTTCATCCTCAACACTAGCATTACATCCGGGGGGCGTGGCCGCGAGCCGAGCATGGCGGACGCGTTTTGAGATAGCTCCGTCCTCTGCCCGGAACACTAGCTGATTATCCTACCTTCCCCGTATTCCACGGGACGCCCACTCAAGCCCTGGGAACACGTGTGTGAGGTGAGTGAAAAGACACAAGCTGCGTGTCCCGAAACTCGCCCGGGAGTGAGTGCGACGGACGACGAAGGGGAGGCCTAGATCCGGGAAGCGAGGTGTCCTGCTGCGGCGGTGCAGCCGACTGAAGCTGCGCTCAATACTACAACTTACTGCACGGTCTGTGAGTGTACAGAGCAGCGTAGACGTGATACATTGGGCCGGCAACGGAGACATCCTGGAGGCGCGTGCCGCGATACTAGGCACACCGGCACCTGGGGTGATGGCGGCCTCGCGGACCTAGAAAAACTAATTGGGTAGCTGAACCGTTCCTGAGTGAAGAAATTATGTGTATTTGGCGTGACCGGGGGTATAGATATAGCACCCTTGGGCATCCATTTTGTTGGATGTATTTGCCTCACACACCCGAATGGGTGTCATGCTTCATCATTGGCGTTGCTCCTCGTCGGGGAGGCGGTGCAATCCCCGACGGGCTCACCTCAAAGAGGGGCTCTTTGGCAGAGATCTTTTATATCCAACTGCCTTATGGTGAAGTGCGGGTATGTGGGTAATGGAGCAGATAGCTTCGTGGGTGAGTTAAAATGTAGTAGGGAGTACCAAGAACTCCTTTATTCTGGGGGTCTCCTGCTACGGTTAAAAGCGTGAAACTAACTCTCTGGGTGCCAACCAATTAGGTATGTTGGCCCTAGAAGAGATTAGAAAGGGAAAATGGTCAACATGTTTCTCGCATCAGGATATTGTCCGCGATTCATCAGGACCACACAGATGTGAAAATTATAGAAAAAATGATAAATTCATTCATTCGTCCACAAGCTAGTTTTAAGTGAAAAAAACAATATTATGGGTGTGGGTTACCTCTGTAATATTGTCCTATGCCTAAAGGTCAGGACTCAGGAGTTATGTGCCACATGAGCGTTTGGCAGTTGTTAACATCAGGGAAGAACCTATAGGTATGGCTCTAGCTTCCTGTGTTACGGCGTAATCACCTACCCTTAACCGCCGAGGCCGGAACACTAGCTGATTATCCTACCTTCCCCGTATTCAACGGGACGCCACTCAAGCCCTGGGAACATGTGTGTGAGGCGAGTGAAAAGACACAAGCTGCGTGTCCCGAAACTTGCCCGGGAGTGAGTGCGACGGACGACGAAGGGGAGGCCTAGATCCGGGAAGCGAGGTGTCCTGCTGCGGCGGTGCAGCCGACTGAAGCTGCGCTCAATACTACAACTTACTGCACGGTCTGTGAGTGTACATAGCAGTGTAGACGTGATACATTGGGCCGGCAACGGAGACATCCTGGAGGCGCATGCCGCGATACTAGGCACGCCGGCACCTGGGGTGATGGCGGCCTCGCGGACCTAGCAGGAGAGCTGCGGAGGCACTGAGAGCTAGCCCGGGAGCCCCACAGGACGCTGCATGGTATGTGCGGGTCCCGAGAGGGAGCTATATAATAGTGCCGGAAGGGGGACGCACCGCTGCAGCCGGGCCTGTGCCGAGGGGCGCCATCTTGGGCTTACCGCAGCGGCCGCCATTGCTCTGCTGTGATCAGAGCGGCCTTCCTGCGGCCAGTGTGGGGAAAGATGCTGGGACATTAGTGAGCACACCGGAACACCGACGTCGCGAAGAACACTGCCATAGTGCCATACAGAGCGCAGCAGGAGCAGGTGGGATCCGCTTTGAGCCTATGAGAGCTCTCACTGAGGCGCCCTGACTGAGAGATAGCGCCAGAGGTAGAGGGCAGGTCATTGGCCTACTTTTTGCATATCAAACCGGTCCCTGGAGTACTGGGAGGAGCGGCCACGCGATTTCCTGGCTATCGTGGCACGTCGGACCTCGGTGGGGAGAGCCGCGGAACACCTAGCAGGCACTGGACAGTGGCGCTAACAGGGCCCGGCGATTGGACCGGACACGATCCTAGAGCTGTGGTGCACCAGCCCCCTCGCACGTACAGGTACCGGTGGGAGTGACTGCGGTTGGTGGGTGTGTGACACCTGAAGACACGCACTGAGTGCATTGGCATCGGGAGCACAAGTGGGACCTCACCACCACCATCCTGATGACGAGAGCCATGGGGAGGAACAGGGCCAAGGTGCAAGACCAGGGCACAAATGCGGACATCCAGTCCACTGGCTCAGACGACCCACTGACCTCCTCAAACATGGAGATGATACCGCCGACGGGCAAGTGCACACAGGACGCTAAGCTGGACCTCATACTGGCCAAAATAAAGGCATCCATGGAGGCGCTTGAGACGCATATGGACAACATGGCGACTGGCTTGTCGCTCCTGAGGGCGGACCACAACAAGCTAGCCGAAAAGGTCTCGGAGCATAAGATCGCGCTTGACGACCTGATACCGCAACAGACGGATCACTCCACGAAAATTGAGCATATGGAGAAACAGCTTAAACTGATCTGGGACAAGATGGACGATGCGGAAGAGCGGGCCCGCCACAACAATGTGCGCATTTTAGGAATTCCGGAGCGCAGTGAAAGGAGGATCCCCACGCAGTTTGTTGAGGATTGGCTGAAGAAGGTCATGGGACCGCAAGATCTTACCCCGTTGTACAGCATGGAGAGGGCGCACAGAATGCCAGTGAAGCCACCTAGCCCGGGTGTGCCGCCGTGACCGTTGATAGCGCGCCTTCTGCAGTACAAAGACAGAGACTCAGTGCTGAGAGTGGCAAGAGAAAAGGCACCACTGGGATATGAGGATAAGACCATCTCAGTATAACCAGACTTCACCCCGGCGGTACAGAAGGCCAGGACGACATTTCTGGGGGTAAAGCGCAAACTGCTGGACAGAAACCTGAAATATGCACTGCTATTCCCGGCCCGCCTCAAAATAATACATGGAAACAAATCATATTTCTTTGACACACCTGAGGAGGCGGCGGAGTGGATGGAGGTGGCTCTGACACAGTTGAATACGCAGGACCCGTTTGAGGAGGACAAGGGTGGGGGACCTTCGCGCCAGGAGGAGCAGCGGACTTACACGAGTGAAGACCACACGAAGGGGCCAACGGCGAGCGGAGGGACAATGTCGGCTCGACCTGGGAAGACAACGGAGATAGTCCAGCTGACTGAGGCTGTGCTGGCTGCTCATGATGCAAGGGACAAATCGGACATGGGCAGCAACTCAGACACACACATGGAGGTGTCGGGCTCAGCTAACAGCCTGCAGCTCTTTGCCAAAATTACTGCCCAAGTGGCGAATGACTTTTGATTGTAACCATAGAAGACTCCGGTTGGTAATGTATGAGATATGCATAGGGATGAGAGTGGGCTGACAGGGAATGGGGACACACTAGCTTAGGGCACGCTGTAGTTACACCAACAGGTCCTGAGCAGGTGTAAGTGGGTACCACCCCCCCAAAGCATAGACATGTTCTGGTTTAACTGTTGCCCACGTTGGACGATAATGTTTGGACCTCAGGTTTTTTCACTTGTGGACCTCGAAGTTAGGGGGTTACACGTTTTGATGGCACTTGGGACACTACATATGCTGCATACAACCTTTCTGGTATGGGGCCTGTTGAAAACACCTGACACGGACAGAAATGAGGACTCTTAACACCTACAAAATATGCACCTGGAACGTACAAGGCATGGGGTCCATCCATAAGAGACATAGACTTGGCACAACTTAATTGGAGGCAAGTCATGGTAGCATGCCTTCAGGAAACTCACCTGAACAGTGCAGAGAGCGTAAAGCTGCTTAAAAAGTGGAAGGGACAGCTGTTTGCGACCTCTTATTCTGTGCTCTCGAGAGGGGCGGCTATATGGCTCGGAAACTCTGTTCCTTTTAAGCTGGTGGAAAAGAGGCTGGACACAGAGGGTAGATACGTGTTCATCCGTGGGATGTTGAATGGTTCCCCTGTTGTGATTGGCAGTGTCTATGCGCCGAACTCGGGCCAGTCGGATTTTTTAACTACCCATAATAGAGTGTTGGCAGACTGGTCAGACTATCATTGGCTCATAGGGGAGGATTTCAATGCGGTGTTGGATGTATCACTAGACAGGTCTCACCCACCACTACAGGCCACTGAGAGTAGGAGACAGTCTGACGCGCTTGCGCAGTGGGCGGAGGGATGGGATTTGGCTGATGCATGGAGATGCAAACACTTGCTGAATAAAGAATATACCTTCTACTCCCCGCCCCATAGACTACACAACAGGATAGATTGTGTCTTCTGTGCTAAACCATTATTGCGGTAACCACAGCGGAGCATATGGGTAAGACCTTCTCTGACCATATCCCAGTGGAAGTCACATTACAGTGGGGTAGGGTCCCAACGCCTATACCAACGTGGCGCCTCACCATGGAATTGCTGGAGGACACTGTTTTTCGAGAGTCACTTGCAGACACGATAACAAGTTTCTTTAGCATAAACACTGGTACGGCTGGTTCCCGGCAGGTGGAATGGGACGCATTTAAGGTGTCCATAAGGGGGGAGGCGATGAGCACACGGGTGGGCATGAGACATAACGTTCTGGAGAGACTCCGAGAGGTGGAGGGACGCCTGGCTATGCTGGAAAGTGAAGCTGCAGGTACGAACTTGCCCTTCAGGCCACTGCAGGAGGCGCACATACAGCACGCTGAGCTGCTAGAGGAACTGCATGTGCTAGATTATAGGGAGTATACATGCAGGCAACATGCGCAGGCAGAGAGGTCGGGCCTTTGCTGGCCCGGATAGTGCGGGATGATCCAGTACACTTGTCCATAATAGAGGTCACTGACCAGGGAGGGACGCCAGCCACGATACAAATAGACATCAATACTGCCTTCAGGGACTACTATGGGACGCTGTACGGCCCACACCGACAGCTGTCAGAAGCGGCGTTTGAGGAGTTTATGGCGGAGCTCGACTTGCCACGACTGGAGGACCAGCAGGGGGAGGAGCTGGCACGCCCTATCACGGTCGCAGAGATACGACAGGCCATACGTGCGCTTCCGCTGAATAAAACCCCTGGGACGGACGGCCTCCTGGCCGAGTTCTATGGGGCCTACATCGACCTACTTGCCCCGCGCCTACATGTAGTGTACCAGGAAGCGCTGAAGTCACAAGGACTGCCACGGTCGTCCCTGCAGGCGTTGATAGTATCACTCCTGAAGCCGTGCAGGCACGGCTTACAACTGGCTAACTAAAGGCCTCTGTCCTTACTAAATACAGATTATAAAATACTGAGTAAGGTCCATGCGACGAGGCTGGCCCAGTACATCCCGCAACTAATACACCCCGACCAATGCAGTTTCATACCTGGCAGGAGTACGGCCATGAACCTGCGGAGGCTCAGCCAACTCATGCTACACGAGCAAGCACCTGAGGGGACAGAGGGCTGTATTTCTTTGGACCTGAAACAGGCATTTGATTCCCTTAGATGGGATTTTATGTTTGCAACGTTCGCGAAGTTTGGGATACCGCCCGAGTATGCTGCCTGGGTCCAGCTGTTGTACACCCGCCCAACAGCCCGGGTTCGCACGAATAGGTGCATCTCGGCACAACTGGACATAGCGAAGGGATCCAGGCAGGGATGCCCGTTATCCCCGCTATTGTTTATATTAGCACTTGAGCCATTGCTATGTAAGCTTCGAATTTCGGCACGCCACAGGGGCATAAGGAGAGCTGAGACAGTTCACGTGGTGTCGGCATATGCGGACAATATTATCCTATACTTACGAGACTTGAGGGGCGGGCTTGACCCTAGCCCCGGAATCTTTGAGGACTTCCGGGCATTGTCGGGCCTCACCATTAGTGAGCCTAATTCCTACAGGTTCTGCATCAATGCTTCCGGAGCGACTACCAGGTTGCCCTTCCCACCACACACTTTTCAGGTGATGGAGACGACCTTCCGGTACTTGGGGATACATGTATACAGAGGGGCGAAGGATATGATCGATGGCAACCTGGGAAGGGCGATCACAACGCTGAAATCACAGGTACAATTCTGGACCGCGTTGCCATTATCGGTGGCGGGTCGGGTGGCCATCTCTAAGATGGTAGTACTACCCCGTCTTATTTATTACTTCACTAGCCTGCCTTTCATGGCCCACGCTTCTATGTTTAGGATGTTGCATACCATGCTTACGGAACTAGTGTGGGGCTCGGGACGGCGACGCATTAGTCTGACTAAACTGCAGCTTCCCACTGCGGCGGGCGGTATGGGGGTCCCAGACTTGCAGACATATAGCTATGCCTGCCAACTGCAGTGGCTGGCCTACTGGTTGGAGGGTCGCAACTTGCATGAAATTGGCATGTCAGAGGCGGATTGAGCGAGGGGGGTCATCCATACCCCGTTACTGCCAAGGGCGGAGATCCCTAGGTGGACGCCCTTCCCTGCTTAGGCTCGCGATTACCTGCAGGAGGAGGGCGGTGAAATACACGACCCTTACGTCCTCTTATGCCCCCACGATACCACTCTTGGGACTCCCGATAGGGACGGGCCCGCTGTTGAATCAGATACTCACTGCGTGGCACGACGCGGGAGTAATGCAGGTGGGAGATCTGTTTGCGGATGGCCGAGTTATGTCTTTCGAGGACTTTCGCGGCACGCATCATACCCCGGGAGGACTGTTTCTCTTGTACGCCGGAGTGCGACGTTATATCGCGATGACATGGGCGCCAAACGGAGACGAACCACCCACGAACCCGCTGCTCACAATGCAGTACCTCATGGGATTGGGCAGTCACCTGACGAAATGGATAACGAGTGGTATACGAACGGGGAGGGCAACCTCGCTACAACCTTTGCGAGACAAGTGGGAAGGTGATATAGGGAGAACAGTCAGGGACAAGGAGTGGGAACGAATCCTCAAATTCCCAAAGAAACTGTCGAGGAACCCAAAATTTAAATTCATTCAACTTATGGTCCTGCACAGGGCGTACCTAACACCCCATCGCTTACACGCAATGTTCCCTAACACAACTGCCACATGCCCCCGATGCGGCGTGGACGATGCACGACTATTGCATATGTTATGGAATTGCCCGAAACTGGGGTACTATTGGAAGATGGTCACATACACATACGCTTCTCTGGAGTACAACTTACTGGGGCTGAGACCTGCTGAACGGAAAAAAGCGTAGCTACACATTTTACTGATCTGGCCCTGCTGCTTGCCAAGCGTACCATGACAATGAAATGGAAGTCGGCTAGACCGTCAGACCCAGAGGTGTGGAGGGCAGAAGTAGTGCGCTGGGGGAATGCAGAGGGTATGACACTGCAGCGCGAAGAGCGTAGGGGCCTCAGGAAGACCCTAACGTCCTTAGATTGGAATGCTATGATGGGGCCTTTGATGCGGGTGGTGACATTGCATCTAATTGATCAACTACAGATAGTTAGGGTGAAAGACGGTGTGCTCGGAGTACGTGGAGCTTCCTCTATAATTAGTGCCAACCCATGCTCCGGTGGGTGAGAGCAGTTCTAGGTGCAAAGTATGATGAACATATATGTATCATATTGTATATAGTCCTCTATAGGTTTGTAGCAGGACAATGATTGTGAACTAGCTATGCTCAGTTGGATTGAGTACTATGAATGATTAATGTGTCTAAATGTAAGTGCCGGGGGAGGGAATGAATGGGTGGGGGGAGTTTACGAGAGAATAGTTGGGAATATGCAAAAATGAAAATGTTTGATGAATGACTCACTATTGCTGATGAATAAGAACTACAAAATACGGAACTTATACTTATAACGTAATTATTGTATTTGTTCTTGCTTATTTTGCTAATAAAAAAGATTTAAAAAAAAAACCCACTAGCATTACATCCAGGGCAAGATTTGTCGTCCGTGGCGGACCATTTGCTAGTGAAGACTTTAAGAGGCAAGGTACCATGCCTCCATTGGATAAAAAGTTTTTTTGCAGTGATGGGGTAAATGATGTCCATGAATTCCTCGAACTTGTAAGAACTTTTGGAGACCAGGAATTGATCAGTTAAGGACCCAATTTTAGGGGCACACACAAGCGTGCTTAGACTTTTGTCCTTATAGATCCTGGTCAAGGATTTACAGGAGACCTCACGGCAGCCCCGTTCGGGATCCTCATACAGGAGATACAGACCCAATCTTGAGAACTCTCATTTGACGTAGACCAGCCAGGGTATCTTATCTGTACAACTTAAGCTCAGTACATGCTGCAGCTCTTGTCTGTAATATGTCAATTCTGTTGTGGACCATAGCCTGTGCCAAAATCTCAAAGGTTTGATTGCAAGCTCATCAGCTATAGAGGGCAATCCCAGATCTAATCTTAGGGGTAGGAGTGGAGTGCCTTGTGGCAGCGACAACAACCGTCTAAGAAAATCTGTCTCTACCATGGTTAAATCTGTGCTGCCATTGTACCCCCATAATTCTCCACCGTATAGTGCAGCAGCTCTGGCTTGAGTTTTGTATATCTCCAGCGGTGGACTTACTGGCTTGAAGGTTGAGGAGTTTGAGACCTTCATGATGCCCCCAAGGAGTTGCGCTAGCTTTAAGCGAGATCAGGATATCTGAGGTCCCCAGGATAGATTTTTGTGCAGTGTAACCCACAGGTATTGAAACGTAACCCCTTCCAGTCTATCCGATCCTAAAGTCGGATTGGGCCTGGTGGTTGCCGAGGGATTAAATACCATGAACTTAGTTTTCTCTGCATTTATCTCAAGGCTATGGTCACTGCAAAAATTCACAAACCCATCCAGTATCCTTTGGATCCCCATTGGGGATCGGGAGAGTAGGAGAGTATCATCGGCAAACATAATTGCCGGGACCCTCCTGCCTGCCAGCCTTGGGGCATCATTGTTAGGGACACTGTCAAGGTAAGATATAACACCATTGACATAGAGGCAGAACAGGGTCGGTACTAGGACACAACCCTGTCTCACCCCCCTGCCAACTGGAAACCTAGATGACAGTGTTCCGTCCCTTCCACATCTGACCTGGGCGAAGTTCCCTTCATGGAGCCTAATCAATGCATGTAAAAGTTGTGGTGGGACGCCACGTTCCGCGAGAACCGCCCACAGTTTAGCTCGTGGTACCAAGTCGAATGCGGACCTGAGGTCCACAAACACCATGTACAGGTGCCTCCCTCGAACTTTGCTGTTTTCCAAAAAAGGAGAACATCCCCCCAAGATTGAGTTAAAAATAATATGGAGATAGGGGCCCCAGATCTCTGGCTGATGCCCAAATAGGTCTCTTGGCAGTTTATTGAGACCCGGGGCCTTCCCTCTTGAGAGTCTACCTATTGCACTGAGCACTTCTTCCAGTGTAAACTCCAATGGTTCACACTGTACTGTTCGAATTGAAAAGGGAGCCTCACTGGCCGCAATAGGACCATCTGAGTATAGGGCACTGAAGTGTGATTCCCATACAGAGGGTGCAATGTTTGGCTCTACAGCCATCATAGGTTGCCCGGAACCCGTGTTAACTAGCGACCAGAATTTTCGTGAGTCTCTTGATTCTAGGGCTGATGTTAAATTATGCCATCTGTCCCAGTCCCATTCGCTCTTGGCATGGGCCATGATCTCTTAGTACTGCCATCTGAGCTCGTGGATTATATGTTTGTTGGCGCTAGACTTGACCGCTGAGATCAACTCAGCCTTGACTTCTACATGAAGAGTTATACCATGTTGATGTTAGTGTCCTTTTCTTTCTTGAGTTGGACACTGGGTAGAAAACTTCACCCAGCCCATCAACAAGCTCAGCATGAATAAGTCCTAGCTTCTCATTGAAATTCGCCACTCTTGGTTGAATAATCAAGTTATCCAACTCGATAAATCGAGGTAGGGCAAGGTTGTAGATTTTTGCTACATTCTCTGTGGAGTGCACCAGCTTCCCCCATTTAATCCTTCATCTATTATTAGTTAATAATAGCGCCCCTGTGTCCAGATCATTTGTTTCAGTTGTAGAGCTATCCCTTGGCCTTGGAAAGACCATTTCCAAACAGAGGGCGTTATGGTCACTATCAGCCCTCTCCTTAACACTAAAATCCAGAACCTTAGACCACATACTAATATCCACCAGAATATAGTCTAACCGGGATTCGTGGCCCTTCCTATTGAAATATTCCCTTTGTTATAAATTGGTGTTTGATTTATATTTGGTGTTGTGTCTTAATTATTTACTGAATTGGTGTTTTTAAATGCTTTACATTCCCGTCTTTCGCAGCCAAGCTACCAAGGGTTGAGCATTGGAATAATTTTCTGAAACCTATTCTGAGCCCTATACTGTGTTAGTGGCCTTATTGCCTGTGGCAGCTATATATTTGCCCCTATTAATTAATAATCCACTTTCCAACACATTCCAACTTATTCATAGTGTAGAGATCATCATCAATACAAGGGCAGTTAGAGTGAAAACATGGATGAGTGGCCCAGGTGATCAAAAGATACCAGGGTGGTGATATTTGCACATCTCAAACAGAAACAGGAGGACACCGAATGTTGGCGTGCCTATCCTGGAACTTGTCTCAACGTATTCTATGGTCTGATTATTTCTTTGGCCGGCCAATTCCCGCTCCACTGGTAAATGTTTTAGAATCTGCAGGCAGTGACTGTCCAGTTTATTGTTACCCCTGTTTATTAAGACCTTCCACCACTAATTCATGAGCTTAGTTGATGACTTCAATGATTGAGACCACAAAAGAGTTTCTTATCTGACACTTGATAGAGGATATTTCCTGTTTGCATATGTATGTGGCATTTGTGAGCCAAGCCAAAAAGGCTACAGAGCACCATGTCGGTCAAAGGCAAGCATGCAGTCAATAGGAGAGGTAGCTGGTTATTGAATTTTACCAAATTGTGTTATAGTGTTTTAAAAAATTTGAGTCTTCAACACTACAATTTTTGTGATATACAAAATCTAACTTTGGTTACTGATATACACTGTGATTACATTTTTACCTTTACATACACACATTGTGCGATTTCCACCTACACTGAGCACCTTGTGAAATACTGTTGATTTGTACATATTTCCCAAATATTAGATTCTTGTGATTACCTACAGTATGAGGAACATTTTGGGGTTGATTCCGATTCGGGAAAGAAAACCGTCCTACGATTCATATTTGTAGCTGTTTCCGTACGAATCGCACAAAGCTGTCCGAATTGCGTAGTACGATCCGTTTCCAAAGAATACGTCCGAATGTTTACGAACGTACGCCAAACAAGCGAAGCTTCGTACGATACGGACTCGGATAGTGAACCGTACGATTTGTAAACATACCGTACGACCCGCCAGGTATGATCCGGACTAGGGATCGAGAACGCGATTCGTACGGAAAGCAGCGAATGAGCTATTCGCACAGAGAACCATACATACACATACGCACCGTACCCCTGCGATCATTTGTGTACGCACCGTACCCCTATGCTCTGCACCCCTACGCACCATACTCCTACACACCGTACACCCATGCGACGTACATCCATGCACCGTACCCCGATGTACCGTACCCCTACGCTCTGTACCCGGACGCACCGTACCAGTTCACACTGTACCCCTGTGATCATGGGGTGCACTTGCGTACCCGGGGGGAGCCCGTTTTGCACACGTTTAGAGTTGAAATGTGCTTTTACGGATGTTTTAAAGTCCCGTAGAGAAAGAGCCATACGGAGTGTCGTACTGACGAATCGTACTTGCTGGTTCGTATAAAGCTGCCTCGATCCGTACGAACATCGCGTACTGTGTGCTCCGAGTGCTATCTGTACGGCTTCTTGAATCGTACGGTCTTTTGTATGATTCGTATGGAGAACTGCATCGGAGAACTGCATTGTACGTAAGGGTACGGTTCTGCATACGAATCATATGGGAAAAACGCTCCGTATGGCGATTCGGACTGGATTTTACCGAATCGGAATCGGCCCCTTTTTGTCTCATTATTCTGCATTTATTGTTTATACTAAAACCTAAAGATATACTATTATCATAAACAATTATTAACCTTATTGAACTAGTGTTCATTTATTTATAAAGTTTTATACAGAGCAAACCTGACTCTGGAAGGGTATCCGAGCACTCTACAAATGTTACGGTAAGTAGAAAACAAGATAACCAAGAAACATAAATGCTGACAAAATGTGTTGCAAATAAGGAGAAGGCTAGTGAATTAGAAACCAGTACGTAGACAGTGAGTGTAGACCCTGATTGGAGAACTGAGTCCAATAAGTATCCCGATAAATGAGTCAATCGGTTCCGGGTAGAGTTTTGTTAATTAAAAGCAGTTTGACTTCCTCTTTCAAGGGTATGCTTGAAGGGTTCAGCCTGACTTCAGGGGACAAGGAGTTCCAGTTTCTAGTTGCCAATCCAGAGAAAGTTTGGTTATATAGGTTTTCTTTTTATGAAATTTTCGAGATTTCAGCAGTAAGGGGCTGGTGCTTCTAGACGATCCGCCACCACCAGACAGTCCCAGCTTATCAGACAGTTCCAGCTTATCAGCTAGGTACTTCGGTGTGTTGAAGTATAGGACTTTATGGGTCATGCAAGCAATTGTCAGCTGTATCCTTGCCTCATGAGGGAGCCAGTTTAGTGCGTACAGATCTGGTGTTATGTGATGGTTCCTTTTGGATCCAGTGATGGGCCTTGCAGCAGTAAACTGATAAAATATTGACACTCAAAATATCCCATACAAAAACATCTTGACCAAAATATAGAAGTCAAAAATATTGACATCCTATACTCATAATGGTAAGTACAAAAATATCGAAAAACATATTGGTCATTAATATAGTTGTATAAAATATCGATTTTTAAATATATATGTATATTTATATATATATATATATATATATTACCTACTGGCGGTCGGCAGTAGGTTTATATAGTTAGGATTTTTTCTCTATGGGATTTTTGAAAATTTTATGTCTAATAACTTTGGCGTTTGTGGGCGGAATTGGCTGAAATTTTCAGGAAAATTGAACATTTTGTTTCTGAGCAGCCCCTGACAATTTGGGGGGGTTTCATCAAGGGGGGGCCGAGAAAAAAGGGGGGGTCCCAAAACACGTTTTTCCCATGTTAATTTCCATAGGGCGGTTGGCCTCACTTTTAGCTCGAACGACTGAATGGATTTGCACGAAACTTGGCAAAATTGTAGGGACTGTAGCCCGATGTGCCTTTGCTAGGTCTCAATATATGTGCTCCAGTGGATTTTGAGTAATTTAGGTTCAAAAAAAGATATATATCTGGGCGGAGCCTAACCACACATCTGATCTGATTGGCTGTCAGCACTTCATCCAAGAAGTGTTGGCAGCCATCTTGGGACCAATATACATGATAGCACCTCATTAAAAAGCATTGTAGTTAATAGAGGGTTTTAGGACTTTAGTTACATTATAAATCATTTGTTGATGGTACCATACTCGTTTTAGGAATTGTGGTGGGTTCTACGGTGATTTTACCATGTGAAAAAACCTTCTGCTGTAATATCATGAATATTGTTTGAAAGAAAACTAATATCTCATGATTTTCCCACAGTGGTTTGGAAGGGGATCTATAAGCTAAACTGAAAGCATATTTTCTGTAAATTCACATTATCTTTCTCAGTCATGTGAAAATGAAGTCTGACATTCTCAGTAAAACATGTACATCCAACAAGGACAGAGACTGTCAGTTGATTCCTTTGTGTTCTACTGCAGCCTCCTAGAGTGTTCTAAAGAACAACTAGAGCGCTAACAGTCCTACTTATTACAAAGGTATGGCACACCTGAAGCCATCTTGATTGGAATAAAGTGGTAACTCTTAAAACATTTAATTTAAAAAGAAACAACATGAGGGGCTATATTTTGCCATAGAAAGTATGATTAGTGCTGCAGAATGAAAAATTAGGGCACATTTTGAGTGACTTCTCAAATCCTTTTCTATTTCATTAAAACCTTCTGACATGCAGTCTCCCAAAATGGCCACCAGAGACAAAAGAGCCCAAATGTAGCCCAAATATCACCCAGATGTAGCCCAAGTATAGCCCAATGACAGAATGTCCCCAGAGTGTCCTAAAGAACAACTAGAGCGCTAACAGTCCTACTTATTACAAAGGTATGGCACACCTGAAGCCATCTTGATTGGAATAAAGTGGTAACTCTTAAAACATTTAATTTAAAAAGGAACAACATGAGGGGGTATATTTTGCCATAGAAAGTATGATTAGTGCTACAGAATGAAAAATTAGGGCACATTTTGAGTGACTTCTCAAATCCTTTTCTATTTCATTAAAACATTCTGACATGCAGTCTCCCAAAATGGCCACCAGAGACAAAAGAGCCCAAATGAAGCCCAAATATCACCCAGATGTAGCCCAAGTATAGCCCAATGACAGAATGTCCCAGAGTGTTCTAAAGAACAACTAGAGCGCTAACAGTCCTACTTATTACAAAGGTATAGCACACCTGGAGCCATCGTGATGGGAATAAAGTGGTAACTCTTAAAACATTTAATTTAAAAAGGAACAAAATGAGGGGGTATATTATGCAATAGAAGGTATTATTAGTGCTGCAGAAAGAAAAAATAGGGCACATTTTGAGTGACTTTTCAAATCCTCTTCTATTTCATTAAAAAATTCTGACATGCATTCTCCCAAAATGGCCACCAGAGACAAAAGAGCCCAAATGTAGCCCAAATATCACCTAGATGTAGCCCAAGTATAGCCCAATGACAGAATGTCCCAGAGTGTTCTAAAGAACAACTAGATCGCTAACAGTCCTACTTATTACAAAGGTATGGCACACCTGAAGCCATCTTGATTGGAATAAAGTGGTAACTCTTAAAACATTTAATTTAAAAAGGAACAAAATGAGGGGGTATATTTTGCCATATGAATTATGATTAGTGCTGCAGAAAGAAAAATTAGGGCACATTTTGAGTGACTTCTCAAACCCTCTTCAATTTCATTAAAAAATTCTGACATACAGTCTCCCAAGATGGCCACCAGAGACAAAAGAGCCTAAATGTAGCCCAAATATCACCCAGATGTACCCCAAGTATAGCCCAATGACAGAATGTCCCAGAGTGTTCTAAAGAACAACTAGAGCGCTAACAGTCTTACTTATGACAAAAGTATGGCACACCAGAAGCCATCTTGATTGGAATGAAGTGGTAAGTCTGAAAACACTCAATTTAAAAAGGAACAACATGAGGGGGTTAATTTTGCCATAGAAAGTATGATTAGTGCTTCAGAAAGAAAAATTAGGGATCATTTTGAGTGACTTCTCAAATCCTCTTCTATTTCATTAAAAAAATTCTGACATGCAGACTGAAACATGCACTTTGAATACCAGCAGCAGACGTCCCTGGTGAGCAGTAGCTTTACTACAGTGATCTAATGTGCAACTAGAGTGCTAACATTCAGAATTCATGGCAAATGTGTGACACATCTGAATGCCTTCTTGATGGAACCAAAGTAAACAAGCATTGAAAATGCAATAGATCTCGCCCTCGTTTAAGTTAAAGCCATTCTGTTTGTAATGAGGTGGCTTTTTAGCTTTTCTTTTATTAGTGTTTTTTCAACTTTCATGTAAAAAACATGCATCTGTATGCATATAAGTATATGTATGCATGCATTTATGTTTGTATTTATATAGATATACAGATGATATATGTTTATATATGTATGTATATATATATATTCACTGAAAAAACCATAGGCTATAGACCATATATAGTTAGGAATTAGCATTTACAAAACCTTGAAAATTCACTGAAAAAAACATAGGTTATAGACCATATATAGTTAGGAATTAGCATTTACAAAACCTTGAAAATTCACTGAAAAAACCATAGGTTATAGACCATATATAGTTAGGAATTCGCATTTACAAAACCTTATTTTACTCACACAAAACCATTGAAATTCCATATATAGTTAGTTGCACTAACTATATATCGCGCACCCGCAATCCACTGCTGATGATGTCACATATTACATCATTCATGACATGGTCAGTGACATCACTGATGACATCACTGATGACATCTCAAATGACATTACTGATAGTAATCATCCAGATAATCTGAAGTGGAGTATCCCCTACGGGGAACTCCTTAGAGCAAAAAGAAATTGCAGCAACCACAATGACTATTTGGCAGAAGAAAAAACTATGACAGAGAGATTCCTCCAACGAGGTTATCCCCTGTGGGTGATTAAAAAGGCTAGCAAAAAGGTGTCGGAGATTGAGAGAAAAGACCTACTTATAACTAAAAAAGATGAAAGGGAAGAAAGCGAGAACATCACTAGAGTTATTCTCACATTTAATGGGAATTCCAAACAAATACAAAAAAGTCTGGTAAAAAATTGGAATCTCCTAACTTCCGATCCAATAATAGGTGACAGTTTACCTAAACGCCCCAGCATAACGTACAAGAGAGGACCAACTCTGAGAGATCTGTTGGTTCGCAATGATGTGAGTAACACCAGTGTTCCCAGGGGCATCGATCTGCAGGGTTTCTATCCATGTGGCCATTGCAAAGCTTGTGCAAATAGCCACATGAAGAAAGAATTCTGGAACCCCAGCAGGAACAAGATGCAACAAATCCAACAATTCCTTACATGCACTACTCCTTTTGTCATTTATGCATTAACCTGTCCGTGTAATCTCATGTATATAGGGAGCACGACACACATGGCGAAAAAAAGAGTGTTAGAACACACCAGAGCTATCAGCAATTTAGACCAGCAATACCCGATAGCACGCCACTTTGAAAGTCATCATTTCTCTGATCCCAAAAAATTGACTTACTTTGTGTTGGAACAGGTTAACATAGGCCCCAGAGGAGGGAATCGTCTACTGAAATTAAGGCAAAAAGAATCGAAATATATAATTAGTCTCTGTACACGTTACCCGAAAGGGCATAATATTGATGAGGAGTACAATATCCATTTGCATGAATGAATTGGGTAATGCTTTGATGATCAAGTTACATTTCTCTATGTCTCTGTATAAAGGTGTATTATGTTCATCTGTTGTACTCTAGCACTATTCGCTTTTCCCCCCTTGAGGTCCAACTTACATCCTTGTTCTCTCTCCATTTTTCTACAGATAACCCTCATGAGGGAGAAGTCAGACTATGACAAGTCACGTTTCATCATTTATCTGTGCAGCACCAATCCCCTCTTCTCCTCAATTCCATTCAAAAGTTATCCTTTTATTAATTGAATCCATCCATACTTGCAATCGAGTCAGCAACAATTTAGTGTATGCTAGAATACACGTTAAGCAACCGTAACTCCTGGTATCACCACATTGCAATGGGACCTTAACAGGCTCCTTCCTGCCACTTGGTGGACATCCCCTATCCATGAATAGAGATGTTAATTGTCAACGACCCTATCTCACTAACCAGAGAGTCAAATTCCCCCGTCCTGAATGGAGGTTTCTCCAAACACCAATAGTACGATTGCACCATAGCCTGGTGCACAACTCATTTATGATCCCTTATTTTCTCACTAACCAGAGTAAAAGCTTTACGTGTCAACAATTTTTCACGTAGCCATGACTACGAAGTAATCATGACGCGCAAAGGGGAGGAGTCCCGCTATTTTCAACCCATTCCTATGCAGCTACAAACTTGGGGCGAGTGAAAACACACTATTGGGTGGGTCCCGTCAAACATACCCATGCAAGCAACAAACAAGTATTTGTGTATAACGAGGCCGGTCTAAGATAGTTTCCTTTGTTTCCTCGCATGTATTGTTTAATTTGTTTTGTTCAAAAATTAGTGAACGGACTTGATGGTAACACGTTATTTAAATGCATAATAACACCATGAATTATAATATTAATAGTATAGCGGGAGAGCTGTGTTATCAACTGCTAGCCGCCCACTGCAACACGTTAGCATGCGAGACATACACCACAACAATATGGCCTCTAAAGTCAAATCAAACTTGCAGGACTGTCTTATTGTTAGTCCTTTGTTGATGTTTATACGGTGAAATTGTCATAAAAAATGTTACTGACTTGGTGCAAACTGTGTGATCAAGCACTCCGTGGAGTGCGAAACGCGTCACGAAAGAGATTTATGATGGAATAAATCTTATGGCTTGGTAATCCTGTGGTGTGCTGAGTGTTCCTTTTCCGAGTGCTCGCTAGGAACGCCGTTAAACTTTGGATATATATATATATATATAAAAAAAAAATTAAATAGTAAAATTAATTTAAATAAATAAAAAAATATTTAAATATATATACATCTAAACAAATAAACCTAATGAAAAATGTTATATATAATTAAAATATATTCACATATATCTACTTACAAAAAAGTTATTTAACTAATAATTTTAATTTATATTATAATTTAAACATAATATAAATCAAATAAATATGGGGTCTATTAGGAGGGTTGATGGATGGCCGCCGCCGAGCCGGTATTAGCAACTGCCAGACCGGTGGCAGACATCCGCTGCGATCGCAACCCAGAAAACCACCGGTCCCATTAGCATGGCGGTGACGACCGCGGCGGTGAGATTTTCCACCCGCCACTTTTACGGCGGTAGCACTCCGCACGCCTACCTAGCGGCGAAACTGGACGGCCACAATGGTGCCGGTGCGGGGCCAGGCTCCGCCGGCATGATTATGATGCTGGTGGCAGCCATCCTTTCCGCGGCGGTGGGATCGCAATGGCAAGGCATGCAGAGAATGTTTTTGGTTGATCATTGCGGGCCCCTAATGTGTTGGGGGTGTGTGTGGGTGGACTGGGGGAGTGCCCATGGTACCCCCTCTACATGTCCCATAGGCATGACATGCTTATTTGGACATAATGGCAGTGCTGCTGGCAGCAGCAACCGCCGCAATGTTAATTTCCGCGATCCGACCGCCTCAGTCGTATCTCGACTGTGGAGCATACTAATTGGATGAGCGGTTTTCCCGTGGTCCTATCGGCGTTTTTTTCCCCACTACCATGGAGGTCGGAGTGATTTTCCGACCGGCATCCTATTAGACCCCTACATACATATACATACACCATTAACATAGAATCTTTAAAAAACAAACTGTTATAATTGAATAAAAAAATAAACAACTTAAAATTCTTTATGAGTAACAAAAATTATTTTACACATAAAAAATATTAATTAAAAATATTTATAATTTTAAATAAACAAAAGCATAATAATATACATTATAATAATATAAAATAAATTATAAATTATAGAATATAATACATAAACTGTTTCCACTATAATTTATACCAAACTACACAAGCTATTAAAATAATTCATAAAATAATTTACCAGTCCCATGTCACACAACACAAAAAAAACAGGTTATAATTTAAGCAAATCTCCCTCCAATAAATGCAATAGTAGTGAAAACGTTGTATTGAAAATAAGTAATATTTACTGTGCCCATTCCAACCAGTACAAGGGTAGGAAAACTGTTGGAGTGCAAAGGGACACATTTACTATTCCCACTCCAATCAATACAACAGTAGGGAAAGTGTTCGATTGCGGAGGGGTAATATATACTATTTATTTTATTTATTAAGACTTGTAGAGCGCACAGCAACCCTACTCTCCTATTACCCATTGATACTTCCCCAGCACCCCAACTCATTTCTGTTGTATACCTTAACACCCGATCGCTTACCAAGCATCAGCTCGAGGTTTTCCAATTATTGGACAGCAGCGATGTTGATATTCTTCTCCTCTCCGAAACTTGGCTCACAGATGACTCCACCCTCGATCTCCTGGCGGCCATTCACTCTGGCTATTACATCGTACAATCTAACAGGGGAACGGGTAGAACGGGTGGCGGGGTTGCTGCTATCATTCGCTCCCAATTTCACTTCACTAAATTAGTTACTACTTTAATCCCAAACACTGATATCCTTACGTTAAAATTCACTTCCCGGGGGGGCGTGGCCAAGATGGCGATGGAGTAAGACGCTCTCTCGAGTCCCTCCGGCGCCAAGCCCATTTTTAGCATTGTTATAGCACTGTAGGCGGCCTGCTTTTCGCCTGAACCGGACCCGCTGTGCCCCTGGAGCTGCGGGGTCCGGTCCGGAGTCTCAGATGTGGCCGCGGAGACCCGAGAGTGGAATTAGCTGCGGCGGTGATCTGCGGCCTTGATGCGGCCTTGCAATCCCCAGCCTGCCATGAGGGGAGACGCCGGACTTCCGGTCCGCGGCTGAACGGGGCAGGCTTTGCCGGAGACGGGACGAGGAGCAGGCGATCGGCCCTCGCGGAGCAACGCAGCGCCTCTGCACCACGTTGGAGGCGGCGGCCGGCGGAGGGTGCTGAGGATCGGATCGGCGGGACCTGGTGAGTGCGGCAGTCTTGCTGCTTCCCCTCCCCCCCGGCCCGGCTTCGGCGACCTGGCGGAGCAGCCCGACCGCGATCTCCCCGCCTGCTTCTGTCCCTGAGGCGCACCCAGGCATGGAGCGGTGAACGCCGGAGGGTCTCACTGAACTGGAGGAGCCCTGAAGGAGGTCCCCGGACCCCTGGCGGCCCGGGACTCATGATCTGGGGCCTGGGAAGCCCGGCGGACTCGGGATCGGAACACAGCACATTGCAGGAGGGGACGAGGAGGGGGACTAAGGCGAGGAAGATCCCGGTCCCTGGAGCTCGAGTTGGCTGCCCCCGCAGCTCTGGGGAGCTGCCCCGGGAGGAGAGCGATTGGGCGCTGTAGCCAAGCGGTGGAGATTGCTTGAGATCCAGCAGCTTATAGGGGTCCAGCTACATCGCTATCACCCTCCCGGCTTGGCCCCGACGTACCCCGAGGCAACCTGGAGAGTGGAGGAGCCCTGCTGGAGCGCAGCCCCCTAGAGTTAGGCACCGAGTTGGGGACTTCTGGCTGGCCCTGCCTATTGTGGCTGTGTATCTGGTTTGACAGAGTTGGTCTGCCACACAAGAGGGGCGCATTATGAGTGCTTGACGCCTACGACCTGCCGCAGCCGCACAGAGGGGTGCACCAGAGTTTGGCCTCGATTGGGAGTGGTGGCATTTGCGGCCCGCAGGCCTGTGATCCCCGGCCTCACGTTGCAACTGGGCCTAGTCTTGCTGCGCTGCAGAGGGGGAAACCGAAGACGCCTGAAAAAGGTACTGGGCCCACCATGAGAGGGCCGCTGCAGGGGATTCGATAGCGCACCCTGGGTGGCGCACCAGCACTGGGCGTCGGGGAGAGGAAGCGGACAGTTGAAGTACCGGAGTCACCCACTGAATCGAGGGGCACGCTGCGCCCCGGGAGAAGTGCCGCAATGTCGAACGCATCCCGCAACAATGGGAAGGCGGGGAAGGAGGGTGCGGCGAAGTCTACCTTGCACCCGGCGTCCCCCGGGACCAGCGCGTCGCCTAAGAAGTCGGATGATGAGGCCCCAGCGACTAAGGCCTTCATGACGGAGCTCTTCGCCTCCATCAAGGAAGACATTTCGGAACTGCGCGCCCAACTGGCATCGGACCTCCGAGAGGTGCAAAGGGATGTGGACAGTATCGGGGAGCGGGTGGCTACCCTGGAGGACCACGATCTAAGTGTGGCAAATGATGTGCACCAGTTACAGCAAGACATCATCCGACTGACGGAGCAAAACCTGGACCTCCAATCCCATACGGAAGACCTGGAGAACCGTTCCCGCAGGAACAACATCCGCATTCGAGCAGTACCATGGGACGGAGAGGCGGGGGACCTCCGGGGCTATGACCAGGCCCTCTTCTTGCAAGTGCTGGGCGACGAGGACGTCCAGGAAATCAGAATGGACAGGGTGCATAGAGTTGGACTGCCGAGGAGAGGGGGGCCACCGCCGGACATATTAGTTTGTGTTCATGACTTTCAACTGAAAGAACGCATTCTGCGGAAGGCTCGAACCATCACTTCACTGCAATTTAGGGAGCATAGGCCGCAGCTCTATCAAGATCTAGCGGCTACGACCCTCCAGAAGAGGCGGGAGTTCCGCCCAGTGACTGCCTTCCTCCGGGAGCGTGGCATTTCCTACTCCTGGGGCCACCCATTCCGCATCATCTTTCTGTGGGAGAACAGATTGGCGCAGATCCGATCCCTCCAGGTGGCAAAGGATCTCCTAGGCTTGGACGATGTGTCTCCATCGCAGGACGCAGGCGGCTCACCGTCCCGGAGGCGCAGGCGCTCCTCCTCATGGCAAAGGGTGGGCCCGGATTTGGATACCAGACGGCCTGACCGCTCGACTAGCCTGCAGGAGAGGGAGGCTGCTGTAGCCTCAGTGGCTTCGGCGACATTGACGTCCTCCCAGCAAAGCTCAGGAGCTGCTTGATCTTTCAGCCGCCAGCTGGCAGGTGCCGGAGGGGCGCATGACTTCGGGTACCGTGGGTTTGAATGTACTTTTGGAGAAGACACCCCGGTCCGTGGTCCTTGGGGTCACCCGCTGTTGTCCCCCGGCCCCATCCCAGGAGGATTCTTCCGTTCTACCTTCTACTGGGAGTGTTAAGTACATTTGGTTGTTTTTTGAACTTAGTTCTGGTCTTGAGGGGAGATGGCGGGGGGAAGCTCTGGGGCTTTGGTGGGTGGGGGGTGTTGGGGGGTTGGGTCGCTAGGTGGTGGCGTCTGGAATGTTTGTGAGGTATGCTTTGGTTCTTTTTCACTTGTGCTGCTTGTGCGCTTGTCGATCGGGCTCATGGGAGGGCTAGCTGCCAGGGTGGGAGATGTCATTGAACCTGGTGATCGGCTATGGGAAATCTGCTTGGCTGCCTTGGGGGGGAGGGGAACGTGGGCAGATTTTGGGGATGTGTATGCAGAGGGGGAGTGTGACTCATCTCCATGCCGCTTAGTGTAGGGACTTGGAATGTGAAGGGCCTCAACTCGCCCCAGAAGCGCCAAAAAATTTGGAAATATATTTCTGATCACCAATTGGACATTGTGGGACTCCAGGAGACTCACTTGGCGCGTAAAGATGAGCTTTGATTGCGGCATAAGCATTTCTCACTCATTTATAGGTCATCAGCGGCTACTAAACACAGAGGGGTGGCACTTATGTTCCGAGCATCCCTGCACTTCCAACCTACGGGGGTCAGCTGTGACAGGGAGGGGCGTTGGTTGATGGTCAAAGGGGTGCTTCATGGCACGAGCTGTACATTTGTTGTGGTGTATGCTCCCAACTCGGGGCAGAATGTGTTTCTCCGTGATCTGCTGGACAGAGCAGGGGATTTTGTTGAGGGGCATGTGATTCTTTTGGGGGACTTTAACATGGTATGGGATGAGGGTTTGGACTGTTCCAGAGCTCGGAGGGCGGGCACTGGCGTTTTTTCTGAGGATACCCAGAGTATGGTTGGTGGCCTTGGCTTGATTGATGGCTGGCGCTTCCTGCATCCACACACTCGAGACTATACATTTTATTCCCATGTCCACCATACCTATTCTCGACCCGATTATATCTTTGTAAGCCAGGCCCTCAGGGGTGACGTCCGTGACTCTAGCATTTTCCCTCTATCGGTATCTGATCATAGCCTACTGGTACTGGGGCTCCACTGGCCGACCGGAGGAGACGGGACGTATTTTCCACCGGCCCTTGTTCGGGATGACACCTCCTGTAGGGAATTGCGCAAAGCGATTGGGGACTTTCTGGCCCTCAACCCGGCCTCAGACACTTCCCTTTTTAACACTTGGGATGCATGCAAGGCCTCCTTGCGGGGCACCTGCCTCAGTCTCAATGCTAACATTAATCGGTTGCGAAGGAAGGAGCGGGAAGACCTGGAGGCGGAACTTGCGGCTCTGAAACAAGCCCACAAGGCCAATCCGTCTAGATAGACCCTTAGACCAATGACCGCTGTCAGGGGTAAATTGAAGGCCCATTATAAGAACCGCGCAGAACTCGCCCTCCTTCGGCTTCGGCGTAGTTCCTACTCGCAGGGGAATAGAATAGGCAAGCACTTGGCCCGTCAACTTCGGGACAAAAGGGAGCAAGACTATATTGGTGGCATTCTGGATCCCGCAGGGTTGTTACACCATAGAGATGGGGACAAGGCCGCTATCTTTGGCCGTTTCTATGAGACATTGTATAGGGGTGACTCCTTAGATCCCGTGGCTCAGGACCGCTTCTTGGCGGATCTCCCCATCCCGCAGGTGTCGAAAGAGGGGAATGACCATCTTGCTGCCCCCATTTCCAGGTCGGAGGTACTGGAAGCTATCAGAGACCTGAAGCTCCACAACGCTCCGGGACCCGATGGTTACACAGCGCTGTTTTATAAATCGTTCGCATCGGAGCTCTGTGACATTTTGGTGCCCCTCTTTAACGAAATGGCGACCACGGGTCGAACGTCGGGCTCCATGGTGGAAGCAGTGATCACAGGGCTCCCAAAGCCGGGTAAAGACCTATCTCAGTGCTCATCATATCGCCCGATAGCTCTTCTCAATGTTGATGCTAAGCTATACTCCACCATCATAGCGCGTAGACTGCAGGATCTAATGCCGGCAATCATCCACCCAGATAAATCGGGATTTATTAAGGGCCGCCAGACGCATGACAACTTGAGAAGAGTTATACATCTGGTGGAGAAGGCCTCTCGGTTCCGTATCCCAGCAGTACTGGTGGGGCTGAATGCGGAAAAGGCCTTTGATCGGGTGGATTGGGGATTCCTGTTTCTCACCCTGGAGGCCTTTGGCTTTACCCGCCAAGTTATCACTATGATTCGTGCAAACTATAGCACTCCTACCTCCAGGGTGGTCGTAAATGGTCACCGCTCCGCTAGTTTCGCTCACTCCAGGGTAACCAGGCAGGGCTGCCCCCTATCGCCTCTCCTCTTTGCCTTGAGCATTGAGCCCCTGGCCATGGCGGTGCGTGAGAAGGAATAAATAAAGGGCATTCCCTTTACGGGGGAGCAGCACAAAATCTCCCTCTTCGCGGATGATGTGTTGCTGTCGCTAGGGGAACCGGCTCAATCCCTACCGCAAATTCAATTATTGCTTTCTGACTTTGAGGATGTGGCCGGATTCAAGTGAAGTAGTGTGGCTCACTGGTTAGAGGCGGCAGACCCGAGAGCAGAGGACGGCCCGGGACCAGGGTTCGATTCCCGGCGCGGCAGGTTTCTGGACCAGGGTCAGCGGACTCGATAATTCTCTCGCCTCGGTGCCCACTCTGATCAGTGATCACACTCGGCAACTCTGGGCATTAGCTTGCCTCATCTTCACTAACGGCCCCACCAGACCGCCGGGGATGCCTGGTCTCACCCTGGAGATACCCATTAAGGGACCATCTCTCAGGGAAGCCAGGAAGGGTTTCGCAGCGGTCGAAGCGCCTTGGGACCCTACGGGTAAGTAGTGCGCTATATAAATGCCTATACATTTACATACATTTACATTCAAAGTCAATTTCGGCAAATCGTATATACTGAACCTAACGCTTCCGCAGGCCGAGATGTAGCGACTTCGCCCCATTACGCCACTGGCGTGGGCATCTGCCTCCCTGCTTTATTTGGGTGTGCGGTTGACACCCTCCATTGGGTCCCTATTCACAGCAAATTTCCCTCCTATGCTTTCGGCGGTACGGGGGAACTGGACCGATGGAAGCCGAAATACATCTCCTGGCTAGGTAGGATCCATGCCATTAAGATGGTTCTCCTCCCCAGATTCCTATACCTCTTCCAGGCGCTCCCCATCCCTATTGAGATGGACTTCTTCCGGCGTCTTAAGACCCTCTTGCTGAAATACATCTGGCAGGGAGGCCGGGCACGCCTTTCCTTTGCGACTCTGCGGCGCCCACGGGAGGAAGGCGGGGTGGGTCTCCCCGATATGCACCTGTATTATAAAGTGGCACAGTTGCGGGTGCTGGTGGAATGGTCGCAACAAGAGTCAGAAAAACACTGGCTGCATATGGATAGGAGTGTGGCGGGAAGGTCGATTTGGGATCTGGCCTGAAAGCCCAAAGTGGACAGGTCTAGGAACGCGTACATTAGCACACCCACGAGCACTGTCCTGAAAGTGTGGGACACAGTGACGGGGGATGAACGCTGGACGACATTCCCCTCCCCATTTACTCCCCTGCATTTTAACCCGGCCTTTCCACCGGCACTGCAGGAGGGGCCGTTTCGACTCTGGAGAGAGGGTGGTTGTAGAGCCCTCACGCACCTCTTTCACGGCCTGGAGCCCCTCTCCTTTCCTAATTGCATGCGCAATTATGGCCTTCCTCCTACGGAGCAATTTAGATATGCTCAATTGATCCACTGGGCCATCTCGACCGGCCTGCGGGAAGCGGTGACTAGACCGCCCTCACTCTTTGAGGCATTTCTCTTGCGGACAGCCACAATGAAAGGGACGATTTCTTTTTTATATAAACTCTTACTACGTACGGCGATCTCTCCTCGTCCACATTACATGGCCCACTAGGAGGGCCTTCTAGGTAGGGACATCGCGGAGGACGAATGGAAAGGTCTCTGGCATGACATTAGGACTCATAATCACTCAGTGGACCTACGGGACGCCCACTTCAAAACCATGTTTGACTGGTACCTGTACCCCTCGAAATTGCATCGCATCTTCCCGACATCTTCTGACCGCTGTTGGAGGGGTTGCGGGTTGCTGGGAGATTTTAGCCACATTTGGTGGGACTGTCCGGTTATAAGGCCCTTCTGGACAAAGATCTTGTCACATATCAAAGAAATGTTAGGATATCCGATTCCGGATTCCATGGCCTTTGTCATCTTGGGCCTTCGGGACCCGCTATTGGAGCATCAAACGAAGGCGAACAAACAAATACTGTGGCTCTGTCTGGGGGCAGCTAAACTTACTTTGGTGGCGGCCTGGAAGAAGCCTACCGCCCCGGCGCTGTCTTTGTGGCACGCGAAGCTATGGAGGTTGATGGGCATGGAGAGAATGGCGGACATTTTTCTGGGCAACTTTAAGAACTTTATGTTTAGGTGGGGACCCTTGGTCCGGTTCTTATCGCGAGGTCTGCCGTCCTCGGTCTGCCGTTCGGCCCTGCGAGCCCTCCATCTCTTCCATATCTAAGTAGCTTGAGTGACCGTGTGATTGTGAATGGGTATGTGTGTTGGCGCCACCACCTTGGAGGGGAGGGAGTGTTCGGGGGGGAGGGATGGAGGGGAGTTTGGGGAGGGTTCTCTATCTTTGTTGCGGCACTGCATAACTACGGGGAGACTCTGCTTACCCGGGGGCAACCGAGCCCCAGGAACTTGCTGGTTACCTTTCTCCCTTGAGGAGGCAGCCGAGACTTCTAGTAATGTATGACTTTCGGCTCTTGATTTGTTGTTGGCTTTCCTTGCCCCCGGAGCAGCCTATCTGTTGGACACTATCGGAACAGATGCGACTGTTGTGGACTCTGCGTAGTCCTGCATATGTAATATTGCGCTATTGCTGCTTGCTTCCTCGCTTTTTTCTTCTCTCTATATTTCTTTCTTTTCGTTTACTATGCAATAAATAAAGATTTTACAAAAAAATTCACTTCCCCTCAATTGTCTTTCATATGTGTTCTTGTTTATCGTCCCCCTTACAATATGCCTTTATTCCCCTCACAATTCGGCAATTTCATTTCCCAATTAGTTATCAACTCGGCCAAAATCCTCATCATAGGTGACTTCAACTATTGGCCTCAGGACCCCGGGGAAAGCAGTCTGTCCGCTGATTTTACAGATCTGCTTTATGGCTTGAACTGTAGACAGCACATTTCAGCTGCGACCCACATTAAGGGACATACTCTCGACCAAGTATGGTCGGCTAATCTTGCCATCTCCCCACCCGCTGTCTACCCTTGTACTTGGCCGGACCACTTTTTCATTTCCTTCTCTCTAAATCTTACTTTACCCATCCGCTCCCCTCCCATTGTTAATCTTATGGCACGCAACTGGAAGTGAGCAGATATTTCTCAGTTTCATTCTATCTTGCTTAACACATCCCCCAGCGATATTCCTCCAACTGCCCCCCAAACTGCCACCCTTGATAAATGGCTGAGACAGGCCAGTGACGAGGTTGCCCCGATAAGAGTTGTCAAAACTAAACTTCCTCATGACGCTCAGCGCTGGTACACTGACCAACTTAAACAGAATAAATTAGCTCTTAGACAAGCCGAGCGCAGCTGGAGACGCAACTACGAACCTTACTAAAAATCACCTATATGGAACTATTAAAATTGTATAAAAATTCCATCCTCCTGGCCAAAACTACCTATTTTTCACAGAAAATTCTTAGCTTTGCCTCCAAAACTAAGGACATTTTCTCAATCGTTAGAGAACTTTCTTTGCCCGACCGTATCACTGCGCAACCCCAACCCTCACAAGTCTTTTGTGATTCACTCAATTCATTTTTTATTGAGAAAATCTCCATCATCAAAAACAATATCCCTTCCCCTTCTCCTTTTAGTGTTTACCCTCTACCTCCCATGAATCCCTGCTGTCTGTCCGAATTCCCCCCTATTTCCCAGACTGAATTCACTTCCCTGCTACACGCAGTCAGTTCAGGCTCCCCTAACGATTGCTGTCCACCTCAAATTCTAAAAGCTGCTTTTCTGGCTTGCCCAGGTCCCCCCCCTGGCTCTCCTTAATGATTCACTTGCTACAGGCTCTGTCCCTAATGCTTTCAAACAAGCTGTCATTGTACCTATTCTTAAAAAACCTGGCACTGATCCATCTGTCTTGAGCAATTACCGGCCTATTTCCCTACTCCCCTATTTAGGGAAGGTTTTGGAAACTTATGTCACCCGATGCCTCAGCGCATTCATTGAGAAGTCCTCCTTTCTCGATGACCAGCAGGCTGGGTTTAGACCAGCCCACTCAACCGAAGCGGTCATCGCGGCTGTGATGGATGCGTTGAGACTAGGTGCTGACAGAAACCTCACCCAGGCCCTGGTCCTACTAGATCTGTCTGCGGTTTTTGACACGGTCGATCATGATATTTTGATCGATCGTGTCAGAAATGCGGGCATCCAGGGCCTGGCTTTAACTTGGATTAGTTCCTTTTTATACCAATGTTCTCAATCGGTTCATTTATCCACCTTCTCTGCTCCCTCCTCTTCACTTTCCTGTGGTGTCCCTCAAGGTTCTGCCCTCTCGCCCCATCTATTTAATCTCTATATGCATCCTCTTTTAGCTTCTCTTCGTCACACCCCAGTAACAATTTTCAACTATGCTGATGACTTACAGCTAATTTTCCCCATCGACACCTCTCCTGCCTCTTGTACCAACTTTCAGTCCACTATGCTTACCATCTCTGAGTGGATGCACTTCAGCCAGCTGAAGCTCAATCCCAGTAAGACAGAGCTTGTCCTGACAGGAGGGTCCTCCAACCCTTGGGACTCCAGTTTCTGGCCCCAATCTCTTGGCCCCCCACCCTGCCCCGTCGATACCGTGAGGAGCCTCGGCGTGATCATCTCTAGCGATCTATCATTGAGACCTCAAATCAACGCCGTCACTTCTGCATGCTTTTACCACCTGCGCAGAATTGGCAAAATCCGAAGGTTCCTCACCACAGAGGCTCTTGTACTTGTGATCATGGCCCTTGTCATCTCCCGTATCGACTATGCCAACTCCCTTTATGTCGAGATCCCCTCTACCACCTTCTAACTACTCCCAGGTTCAAACGGAAAAAACATGGCGGCTCCTATTTTTCTTTCCTTGCTCCCTCTACCTGGAATTCCCTCCCGGTCACTATCCGACTTTGTTCTGACTATATATGCTTCCGTAAGCTCCTTGAAACCCATCTCTTCCAGCTGGCCTACAACTAAACCCCTTGCACTCTTCTCTGCTTTGTACCTGAGCGCCAGGAAACCAATTGGTGACTGTGCGCGGTATAAAATCTTTTAACATAACATAACATAACAGCTACCCGGATAGGGTCTACCGGCTCCAAAGCAGTAAATAAAACAGAGATGCCAAAGAAAGCAAGGATAACATAGCAACAAGCCAAATGACAAGAACTCAGTTAGGGCAATTGAAGAGCAGAGTCTTCAGGTTCTTGCGGAAAGTAAGTAATAAGGGGAAGTCCCTGAGAGCTACAGGAAGAGAGTTCCAAAGTTTCAGGCCTAAATAGGAGAAGGAACGCCCCTTAATACTAATCCTACCCCAATGAGTACAACAGTATGGAAAGTGTTGGATTGCGGAGGGGTAATGTTTACTATTTCCACTACAATCGATACAACAGCAGGGAAAGTGTCGAATTGCAGAGTGGTAAACTTTACCTTTCCCACCCCAATACGTGCAACAGTAGGGAAAGTGTTGGCTAGCATAGGGGTAAAATGTACTATTCCCACTCCAGTCAGCACAAGAGTAGGTTAAGCGTTGGATTGCGGAGGGGTAAAATTGACTAGTTCCACTCCAAGAAGTGCAACAGTAGGGAAAGTGTTGGAAAGCGGAGGCGTAGAAATTTACTATTCCCACTCCAGTCAGTTCAACAGTAGGAAAAGTTTTGGATTGCGGGCGGTAAAATGTACTATTCTCACTCCAATAAGTGCAGCAATAAGGATAGTGGAGGTGATTAATGAACTATTCCCACTCCTATCTGTTCAACATTTAAAACAAACAAAATAAAAATATTTTGAAAACAAAGTTAATAAAAATATATAAATATGTTGAAAAAACCCATATATATTTATTATTAAACATGAAAAAATAAATGACATATTTAAGTACATATCACAAATACCTGTGGATATTAATATAAATAAAATACAAAAATAATGTTTATAATAATAATGAATATACTTCCCACAATAAATCCCCAAAAAGCATACAACACACTCATAACATGTGACAAAAAATATTTACACAATGAACATAATTAATTATTAAATTAGCAATCAATATTATTCAAAAAATAATTATTAATTGCTTAAAATGTATTTACTTTCCACCCCATTCCCCCACAAAACCTACAACATAAATCTAAAATCTAAAAAAAAGATTCATTTGCACAATTAGCATAACTGATTATCAATTCAACATATATTAATTAGTAACCTAATTACATTATTTAAACTTAATTATCTTCCTACCCTTTATGCCTATAATCCCCACAACCCACATGTAATATTAAACTTTAAAAATCAATTACACAATTAAAATTAATTTCCAAATAAATAGCTAATAGCGTTTAACAACTAATAATAAAGTCATTAAAAATAATTTACTCACCATGCTTTTACCCTATCACCACAAAACCTGCAACTAAAAAAGTAAATAAACAATTAACATAATAAATTATCAATTAATTAATTAATTCATATTTTTATCAACCAATTATTAATTAATTACAAATAAATTAATTCCCATCTATTTCCCCTACAGTCCCACAACCACTTCTACATTTTATACACAATTAACATAATTACTTATCAATCAATTATTTATTATTAATTAATAGTTATTAATTAATTAAAACTTCCCTCCCTTTACTTCTATAATCCCACAACCCTCACCTAACAGAATTACACAATTAATATAATTAATTATTGATTAAAAATAAATTACTTCTCACCCTTTACCCCACAAACTTCACCTAAAAAGACTACACAATTAACATAATTAATTATCAATTAATCAAATAATATTAATGAAAATCTAATTTTTAAGTAATTAAAACTATTGCTTCTTACCCTTTACCCCTATAAACCCCACATATCACACATCATACCTACCGCAAAAAAATTACAAGCACAATTAATACAATTAAATATCAATTACAAAAATATTATTAAATATAATATAATTATTAACTTATTATAAATAAATTACTTCCCACCCTATTCCCCTATAAACCCACAACCCGCTACTGACCTAATAAACACAAATGTTATTGAAATTAAGTTTAATAACCATAAACATGTAACACATATATTAAAAAACATAAACAACACATACAAAAAATTACATCACATACATTTAAATTAAATACCAAAATAGATAACGCTAATTAAAAAACGATATTTTAAACAGCTATAGTTTTGCAAAAGATATTAATGAGTTCTATATTTTACAAATCAGTATTACTTACCTTCCCATCGATATTCTTGGCATCATTATTTCCATGTCACGATATTTTAAACCCGATATTCTTGACTGTCGATATTTGCAACTCAATATTCTGTCTAAACACCCCTAGTGGAGCCAACTTGGATCTCGGCAAACCACATCAGGTTGCACTCCCCTCGTCTAATATGTGGATCACTGGAGCTTGCACAACTGATTTAAAGTCGTTGAAGGGGAGGAAGGATTTATTTTTCTTAGAATTTCTTAGAATGTTCATTTGAAAGTTTGCTTCTCTGGTGGCTGGGTTGATGCATTCCTGCATGCCTAGATTCCCAGTGATCTTGTGGAATTTATGTATAGAAGATACTTGAAGGCTGTTAAATGTTTTGTCCAATCTTTAATGTTGATGGATCATTTTGGTGGGGGCAATTAAGAGGTCTTCGGCTTTGAGCAAGTTGAGTTTGAGGTGGTTTCTCATCAGCCAGTTTGGGGTTTTTAGCAAAGTTGTGTTGAATAAATGGATATCTTCGGGGAGGATATTTATAGGTATAGTTGTGTGTCATCTGCATACATGTAGTATTGTAAGTTGGAAAGTTTTAGAATCTTAGTTAAAGGCTCCATAAAAAGTTAAAGAGAGTAAATGATATAGGGGACCCCTGAGGGACCCCTACAGAGACCGGAGTAATATTGGACAGGGATTGGTTAACCTTGATTCTTTGAGTTCTGTTGTGTAGAAAGAGGTGAACCAATTTAGGACAACCCATTTTAATCCCAAACTTGGTTCAAGTCACAGAGGATGTCGTGTTTGACCATATCAAATGCTGAGTATTCATCTAGGAGGATTAAGTGGAAAGAATTGTTTGGATCTAGTATTTTAAGCTCATCAGGTTGGACTAATTTACATGCCTCTAGAGCTTGGTCTAGGTTCTCTGTGTGGGTATGAGGCAATTTTTAGGATGGGAATCACATTGTTTAGGTTGCCCTGGTTTGCAGGTGTATATGTGAGGAGAAGGGAGTGAATGTCACTGTCTGATAGCTTTTCCTCAAGTCTGACAGGCCTTTTAAAGGCTTTGGGGTAGGGCATAGATCGCCATCTCGTGAGAGGGGGTGGTGAGATGGTTGTGAACCTGTTGTAAGGAGTGCTTAGTGGTAAACATGAGTGGTATATGGTGTTTTGTGAGGGGATGTGATTATTACTTTCTGGTGTTCTTTTGGGTCATCTGTTATAGGCCAACGTTGATGTGATATTTATTAGGCTCTGTAGGTCAGACTTGAGTTGATATAGGTGTTGTGTAATCTCGACAAGTCTGGATTCTATCAAGGATTGGGAGCATGTGGTCGTGGTTTTGGGCAGAGTGCCGGGAGGTGGAGAGGGCTCTGAGATGTGTAGGTGGGCTGGTGTTGGTCTGAGAGAGTTGTCGGGGGGAGGTCTTGATGGAGATGGTTCTAGGCTTGTATTCTGAGATCAAGGGTAGGGTCAGGGTGGGGGAGATAGTTTTGTTGCTTTGTGTAGCTCAGTGGCCCTTGTTGTAGCAGTGATTTGTGGGCGCGTATTGTTATGATGATTTGGTGGGCATGACTCTGCTCCATCAGGTATGGAAGAGTTGCTATTGGGTGGACCGTATAATGTAGCAAGGCTGTGTGAGGACATTATTGGGGAACCTGCGGGCCCTTTGTAGATCTAGGAGGATCCTGAGAGGGGTCTGAGTCCTTATTAGATACTGCATGTTTAATGATAGAGAAGAATTTGTTGAATACATCTAGGTTTCAGTCTGATGACTGGACAAGGATAATCCTATTGTTATAAATGGAGAAGGCTTTTTTTGCATTGAAAGCGGGGGAGGGAACTATGGATAGGCTTAGGCTATGCAAGGTTCTCCTGGATGTGGAGATCAAGAGCATCGGGTAGAGAGCTTTCCTCCATTGAGCTCTTTTTTTTTGTGTACGAGATGAGATCATTCATTAAGGTTCTTTAGATGTGCAGAAGTAGGGGTCATAGATTAGGATTTCTGGAAGCAAATTGAGAACTCTGTTTGAAGGTCTTGGAGCCCTTTTTTATTAGATTAAGCGGTTATTTAATTTTATAGGCATTGCAGCCATCGTATTCGAGGGTGGTGTCGAGTGAGTAGACTGAAACATGATCCATGTCTGATTGTGAGCTGGACCCAACTAGATGAAAGAGCAGGTATAGTGACAGTGGTAACTTAAAGGTTCTCCTTATCATAGCAGTAATATGAATGGAGGGAGTCTCATGATCTTTGGGTCTGTGAACTGTTTTTATCCAAGCTTAATGATTATAGGAATATAGGCAGGACCTAATGTAAGAGTAGGTAGTTATTAGAGTAATGACTGCTGGCTCTGGTAACACCTCATCATTAAGATATAGTTATGGTTGGAGTCATCAGTCATACTGGAGGGAAGAGATATAAGTTTTAACTTCCGCTGTGATGGATGGCGAGTATATTACAGGGTATATATATAGGGATAATAAGAGGAAGTGTCAACATAACCTCTAAAAGATGGCTACTCTTTGAGCATCAAGAGTTCTACCTGTTTGGGGGCCGGAAGTCCTTCCTTACTTATGATTTGGGTGCATATATAAAGTCCTATCTTGCAGTTAATGAGTTCAATAGAGGATCACACAGTACTGTTCAAATATGGCCACTCTTTTAGACGTGAATGTTCCTGCCTTGTTGGAGAGCCAAGAGTCCTTCATTTCATTTGTGTAACTGCTTAAGGCAGAGTCCTGCTATCCTTTCAGTGTGTCTGAGAATGGCAAGTCCTCAGTTACTTTCTCTTAGGAGGAGGACTGCCATCTTAGGAAGAGGCCAGCAACGAGTGGAGAGATGAGGGGCCCTAAAATGCTTGATTTTAATATCATTGAAAAATAGAAGCATACACTCTAGTGAACACACTAACTGCATAAGCACATTCTGTCTTGGGAGTGAATCCAGAGCAACCCTCCCAACCTCCCTCCCCGGACAAGGCAGTTGATGTCCGTGGACCGATAATGAAAGCACACAAATGGCTAAAAAGAGTTGGGGAGAAGAAAAGACATGAACCTTAATATGATGTATTTAGCTGACTCATTTCAGAATTGAGTGCCTGCTTTTGTGTGCCTGTGGAATGTAAAAGGAATTATTTTAATCCAATATTTATCAGAGTTGGTGATTGTTGTTTTCGAATAGCGCAGATCAGAGGTTTACTGTCCGAAAATAAAACACTAACTCAGAAAAATATTGAGTTAAAGGAACTGACATTACACACTACAAGAGCATAAAAACAGGTGAGTAGAAGGGAGGGATACCTCATGCCATCATACAAAAAGTGACAGTTGTCCCGCCCTAGTAGTGATGTTACTTCCATTACTGGGACTTCCAGGCCCCTGAGGTCCCTCGCCGGCTATGACATCACTCCCGGTGGTGACATGACCGTGTTTGGTCAAGTGTGTTATGACATCACCCTGGTCATGTGCTAGTCACATGCACAAGGCCATAAAACGTGGTTAGGATGCTGTCATACCAGGTATGAGCCCCATTGCCCTATGTCTAGAGCTTTGTCACAGGTAAAATTGCAACACTCATGGGGGTTCACAGTATGTGAGTCAAAAGAAACAAAACATGTTAGTCTCTAACAAAGCAAGCCCGGGCATGTTCAAGCAGCCACAATCATAAAATCTTGATGACAAATGGAGGGCTCCCCAACTGGAGGCTCTCTTGGGAAGTACACAGACAGAACCCCCAGGCCCCTGTCCTTCTAAGCATTATGTTTCATATTGGACGCTTCATATTTGACCTAAAAAGGTCTTTTGTTAGAAACGTTTAGACAAATTCATATTTTAATCAAAACTGCTATGAAATTGAACTCTACGCATATGGTTGGTACTCCTCAGCTCCCCAAAGTGCTCCCATCATATAAGTAGTGAACTCTACTAAGTATAGATTGCTGTCTCAAAGGACACACACATACACTCCGAAACAGACATCTGCCATGAAATGGAACCCTAACGCAGATGGTTGCTCCACCTGAGCAAAGTGCTCCATTCGCATAAGTAGCAAACTCAACTAATCATAGAATGCCGTCTCAAAGGACACACACACATACACTCAGAAACACACATCTGCTATGAAATGGAACCCAAACAAAGATCGTTGCTCCACTTAAGCAAAATGGGCCCGTGCAAAATTAACAAGCTCTACTAAGTATAAAATGCCGTCCCAAAGGCCCCGAATTCACAAAGAGAAGCAGTAGGGATAAACTTATTTTAAGTATGTGGCCTGAGTGGAGCACGCACCATGGAGTAAAGCTTTGAGATCAAGAGCGGGAAGCAGATGGACGATACAGGACAACTTCTGTTGCAGGTAAAACAATGCTAACTTATAGCATTTACATGTTTATTTACCTTTAAAATGTATTGCATTTCACAGTTTCTGCTTTTTAAACCATCTGTTAGCTGAAGCATGTCGTTGTTTTTATTGTGCTGCAGCTGCCGGGGAGGCTGCTGGCTGCATCAAAATCTACGTTTTTACAAAAATGTACAAATACAATTGTTGTAATCTCTTCTAGTTTAAGTGCGTTAAGATATGTTGTTATCATTCCTGTTTGACATATACAAATGGTATGTTCCTTCCCCCCTCCCTCCTACAACCGGCATTGTTTGTCCCATGGAATGTTGGTAGGGCGTTTGACATAGAACGTTCACTGAGGTGAGCGGAGTGCGAGAGACCGGACGTGAAATAAACCAGCTCTTCTTCATCAACGTGTAGCTGTGTTTCATTCTAACAAATTGGCGACGGGGCGGCGCGGGGGGCAGGTCCGGGTCTTCCCCCGTTTATCCAGCACTGCCGTGAACCACGACGCTTCAAGGAAAGTAACCGTGAGTCTTCAAAGGATGTGCAACTGTTTTTCGCTAGCGAGTAGTGTCAGAGCCTAAGCGCGTTGTTATCTTTTCCGCTGTGCTCCACACTCGGCTCCTGAACTGGTTTACTTGCCCTTGGTTCGTGAGGCGTTTGTGACGGAGGCCGACATTTTTGACAGCTGTGCTTCGGCCGCTCTGTGAACTGTCTAAGGGAATCTGAAGGCGTGTATGACTTGTGGCTTGCGCTTTTGATATTTGCGCATCGGCCGCTTCATGATCTGTCTGAGGGAATTGCCTGTGGAGGATTTGTCCGTGTTCGTGGTTTTCCACCAGTTCACGATGTCGGCATAAGCCTCTCCTGTGTTCCTTTCACTTTATCCCGTTTTGACAGCATCGTGAATATTCCTTCAAGTTTTCAGTCAGCTGGAATTGCCACTCTGACGCCACCCTGTGTCAACAATCGTTACTGCAAAGCGAGCGCTTATGATATAGTGCTTTTAAGGCAGTCTGTGTTGCCATCATTTGGGTGAGGTGCTGAGGGATCTACGTTCCCAGAGGGTGCTAGCACACTGGCTATGTGCGTTAGGAACGTTATTGAACCTGGCAAGTAGACAGATCCTTCGTGGGAGGCCAAGGGTAACGTAACCCTGCATCATTGCATGAGTGAAAGCCAAGTGGATGTTGCACGGCATTGAATAGGAGCTGCTTGTTTTTGTCACGCTGACAGGCACAGCTTACGTCCAAGAGCTTGTCAGAGTTGTTATGGCGCACCACGCTGATAAGCACAGCTGAAGAGGAGCCTGTTGTTTTGATCACGCTGACAGGCACAGCTTTCATCCTAGAAGCGGGTTTAGTGCGCATCACGCTGATAAGCACAGCTATAAAGGGGAAATCTTCCATTTCTTCATGGTGCTTTGCTACATAGACTCACTGTGTGTTCCTTTTTGACATTTTTGGTGTTATTCCCAAGCATTTATGCTTGTATGTCAGCCTTGAAAGAGTTAATATATTGAGGTGTTAGGACTTGTGTGTTCAGTCTTACCAATTTTATTCATCCCAGCTGGTACTGTTGGGGGAGAGTAGGGCATTGTAAATTCGAAGTATGGCTACTGCAATGTCGATGTCACAACCCCCTCCCTTTCTCAATGATGATGGGGAACCACTCACTCCATGGAAGAATTGGGAGAGGATTTTTGAATCTTATTTGATAGCTATTGGAGGCAACAGATTTTCATCAGAAAGGAAATTGCACATATTGTTACACAATTTGGGTAAGCATGCTAGAGAAATGTATGATAATTTACCTGAAATTGAAATTGAAGGTAGTGGCGGAGGGGTAGAAGGTGATGCTCCGCCAGATGTGTATCGTATTGCCTTGAAAAAACTAGAAGTTCAGTTTGGAAAAAAAATTAATGTTGTATTGGAGCGACACAAATTTTTTTCAAGGTCTCAAGGAAAACAAGAAAGGGTGGTGAATTACATAGCAGTCCTTAGGGGGTTGTCTTCCACCTGTGATTTTGGAAACCTCACAGATTCACTTATCAGAGACCAGTTGGTCAGGTGCACTTCTGATAGGAAAATACAAGAAAAATTGCTTGCTGATGCCCCTGATTTGAAGCAAGCAATAGATATAGCTAAAAGCATTGAACACACGGCATTCTGTATGAATGAAATGAAAGAGGCCGTTGAGGTGAAGCAAGTGTGTGAGGATGAAGTCTTGAAAGTGTCCAATAAGCAAGACAAGGGTAAATTTATGCAAAAAGGTAGTACAATCCTGAAGGATGAGTCCCAAAAGATGAAATGTTTCCGTTGTGGTAATCCTAATCATCTTGCTAATAGTGTAAAATGTCCAGCAAGGGGTGCCATGTGCAGGAAATGCAACAAAAGGGGACATTTCACCAAGGTGTGTCATGATATAAAGAAAGAAGTGACCCATATGATTTGGGATGATGAGGAGCCAAGGGGGGACATTGTATTCATGGTTAATGAATTGCTTGAAAATGCAGGATGTAGCTACCCAGAATGTGTGATTATGCTTGATGATGTGGCTTATAATGTATATGCGGATTCGTGTTCACCATACACTCTTATAAATGAAACCACATTTAAGACCAGGTCAGTTGACAAGGTTTATGAAGTGTTGCCTCCAGACATCAACCCAGGTGGCTACAATCATGACACTATACCTGTAGTGGGAATGATCATTATGCACATCAGATTTAAAGAAAGAGCAACTGTGGGCAAAGTGTAACTAACTAAGAAAGGATCGTGCTTACTGGGATGGAGGCATCAAAAGGACCTAGGTATAAGATTAGACCCCAATGCCTCGGAACCTGTCTATTTGATTGATCAACCCAATATTGGTAACGAGGTGTGTGAGGAGTTCCCTGAGGTATTCTCTAGTGAGTTAGGATTGTTAAAGGGATTCCTTCATAAAATAAAACTTAAAAAACATTGCAAGCCCACAGTACACCGAGCTAGATCAGTGCCATTGGTGGTGAGAGATTCCCTGCAAAAAGAGTTGGAAAAATTGGAGTCCATGGGGGTGATCGAAAAAATTGAGAGTTCAGAATGGTTAGCCCCCATTGTGGTCGCTTCTAAAGGTGGTGGCAAAGGGATTCGTTTGTGTGTGGATCTTAGGGATCTTAATGCCAATATCTGGGTAGAGAGGCATCCTCTCCCTAGAATAAATGAGATGCTCAGTGTGATAAAGGGGGCAAAATTTTTCAGTGTATTGGATCTCTCGGCGGCATACCACCAGGTTGCCCTTCATCCGGAGTCCAAAAACCTTACTTCTTTCATTACGCCATTCGGAGCATACCAGTATAATCGTATGCCTTTCGGGTTGGCGTCCGCGGCGGCGGTTTTCCAACGCATAATGCAACACATCCTGGAAGACCTCAGTAAGGTTCTGTGCTTCCAGGACGATATATTGATTTATGGAGACTCAGAGTGTGAGCATAACTCTATCCTAAGAGTAGTTTTATGTAAATTGAGTAAAGCTGGTTTTACTACACAAAAGGACAAATGTAAGATAGGAGTCAAATCTGTGACCTACCTCGGGCATACCATATCCGGCGAAGGGATAAAACCTAAAACCAGTTTGGTAGATGCTGTATCCCTTGCACCCCCTCCGTCTACTAAAGAGGAGGTCAGGTCCTTCCTGGGATTGGTTGAGTACATGAGCAAGTTTGTGGAGAATTTTTCTAGTCACACAAGCAACATGAGGGAACTTTTAAAAAAGAATAGCACTTTTAAGTGGAGTGAGGAGTGCGATAAGGAATTCAAGTATATTAAGTCAGCTATCGCAAGAGCACCCACATTGGGGATGTTTGATCCAAATGAAAAAACTACTCTTACTACAGATGCTAGCAGCAAGGGCCTAGGGGCATCCCTCACCCAAACTAATGGTGGATGCGAGAGGGTCATTGCATTCGCTTCCAGGACACTGAAGGACCCTGAATCTAATTACTCCACCATTGAAAGGGAAGCCTTAGCGTGTTATTGGGCTATAATCCACTTTAAATTCTTCCTGTGGGGTATCCCTTTCACCCTAAGGTCCGACCATAAACCGTTGATTCCTCTATTTTCAACTAAGAACTTGGAGAGGGCCACTCCACGGATCGCCAAATGGGTACTGGCATTACAAGGGTACAATTTCACAATGTGTTATGTGGCTGGAGAGAAAAATACCATTGCAGATTGTATGTCTAGGTTGCCCATAAAAGGTGAAGACAGTGTGAGTGAACCACCAGATGAAACTATACTTGTGGTGGAACTTCCAGCCATCGGTAAAGAGGAATGGGAGATTGATTCTCAAAGTGACCCAGAATTAAAGGAACTGATGGAGTTGGTTGAGAAAGGGTGGCCTGAGCACAATAGAGAGTTAGCTGAGAACCTCAAGCCCTATTGGTCTGTGAAGGATGAAATCTCCAGCATGAATGGTCAGCTTTGGAGAGGAAACAAGGTCATTCCCCCGGCTGGCATGAGAAACAGGATCATTGTGCTAGCACACGAGGGTCACCCAGGAAGGAGTATGACAAAGAGTAAAGTGAGACAACACTATTGGTTCCCAGGCATGGATGGGTTGGTGGAAAGCATGGTAAAAGATTGTGAAGCGTGTGGCACAAGTGACAAATCAAAAGTTGTACACAAAGCCCCCCTCATTCCTATAGATGTTCCCAGTAAACCATGGGACAAGTTGGGAATTGACATAATAGGGCCCATGAATTTCCTTAGTGCCAACCAGAGATTCATGTTTGTAATGATAGATTACCATTCACATTGGATCAGCACCAAGTTTGTCCACTCTATAACCACTCAGGATATGATAGAATTCCTGAAGGAGGTATTCGCTACAGAAGGTATCCCCAGTTCCTTAGTGACAGACAATGGGGTCCAATTTACGTCAGAAGTCATGAAAAGGTTCTTGTCAGATTTAGCCATCTCACACATAAGAACACCTCTTTACTGTCCCAAGGCTAACGGTATGGTGGAGAGGGCAAACAGGATGGTGAAGAGTTCTATTCAAATGGCTGTTACTATGTGTGAACCAGTAGAGGAGGCAGTTAGAAAAACACTGTGGTCATATCATTCTGCCCCTAATGCAGTGACAGGGGTGTCTCCATTTGTTTCCCTCAAAGGGAGAAACCCAGGGTCTAAGCTTAACCCTAATTGGTTGAATGGGAGCAGTCCTGTGTGGGTGGACAGGCGGTCTGTGAAAGACAAGGTGGAGCTACATCAAAAAGAGTATAAAACCAAGTACGACCAGAAATGGGGAACATCCTCCAGGAAGTTCTATGTGGGTCAATGGGTGGTGGTCAAAAGACCTGCTGTGGGTCGAGCTAAAGTGTCCTCTTTCTCAAAACCTGCAAGGATACAGAGTGTGAACAATAACTCCCTGGTGTTGGAGGATGGAAGTAAATGGAGTATAGACAATGTGAGTGCTTGCCCAGATGTGTGCGTACCAACGGCCGTTGGTGAGCAAACCCCAGACGATAATTCATCGGACACGCAGGAAACCAGAGTGACCAGGATGCGTCAGCCACCTAGTTGGCAAAAAGACTATGTAACCTAAACGTTGTAATCTTTCCTCTCTGAGGACCTTTCACTTGAGTTGTCCATGTACAAGGGGAGATGTGTTGTAATCTCTTCTAGTTTAAGTGCGTTAAGATATGTTGTTATCATTCCTGTTTGACATATACAAATGGTATGTTCCTTCCCCCCTCCCTCCTACAACCGGCATTGTTTGTCCCATGGAATGTTGGTAGGGCGTTTGACATAGAACGTTCACTGAGGTGAGCGGAGTGCGAGAGACCGGACGTGAAATAAACCAGCTCTTCTTCATCAACGTGTAGCTGTGTTTCATTCTAACAACAATCTGTGGTTTAAACCAAGGGTTTGCCAGTGGTTAAAGGTCGACAGCATGCTCTGAATATGCTTTCAAAAGCCCCTGAGCAACAGGACCTGGGATCGGTGGTGTGGAAGTGGAGAAAGAAATCTGTATGTGTTTAGTCTAATCTTTTGAATAGGAGTTATTTCTAATATGCTTTTAACAATTATATAAAGGGGCTTATGTAAAAGTGTAAATGTTGAAAAGGCAGACCCTGGTAATACCTTGTAATTATTAAAATGCATGTGTAAAACACGATAGTCAGTTTTTCCCGTTTTTTTTTTTTAAGCAAGAGGTCTCAAGGCTCCCGGTGTGATTTGTTGTACATTAGCTTAGCATTGCAGCTGCTTAGGAGTCTGTAGGCTGCTTGGAAATCTGTGTTTTCTCCAAATGTACAAATAAAATCTATGGTGTAAATCAAGGAGATTGCCGGGTGATTAAAGGTTGGCACCATGTTTTAGATGTGCTTTCAAAAGACTTTGAGCTACAGGACCTGGGGTTGGAGGGGTGGAAGTAGAGAAAGAAAACTGTATGCGTTTAGTCCAAGGTTTTGAGTAGGAGTTATCTCTAACAGGCTTTGAACAATTATGTAAAGGAGTGTAGTGATGAGGTCTGTAGCCAAGATGAAGGGACATATTATCAAGAGGGTTTATCTCCGCTTTTTTGGCTTTAAAAGCCAAGAAAGCGGAGATAAAATGATCACCCTATTACCTAGCTGTCGCTAACACCAGTTAGCAACAGCTAGTAGGAGATAGCGACCATCTTGGGCCCCACTTTGCATGTCAGTGATATTTATCACTAATGACATGCAAAGCGGGCGTGCCAAGATGTTAGCGACTGGAAACAGTCGCTAACATTGCTATCTCCTATTACCAACTTTTGGAGATATTCGCGCTAAGCGCGAATATCTCCAAAAGCTAACACCTGCCCTGAGCAGTTTTTAGCTATGTTATCCAATGGGAGGTGGATAACATGGCTAAGAGCATTAGCTCGGTAATGCATGAATATCGCGGACTTTTCAGCGATATTCATGCATTGCGGCCGATTTTTATCGCATTTGCGATAAACCTTGGTAATACCAAGGCTTATTTGCGATGAAAATCACCGCAGCTCAGCGGTAAATTTTTGTCTCTAACCAAGCAATAGCGATAATTATCGCTATTGCTTGGTAATATGCCCCGTAGTTTTATGTAGATTTATTGAGTTCAGTTACAGGTAGTCAAGTTGTAGAGATGCAGCCCCACCAGGAGGAGTCTGTCTGATGCTCAGCCCATACTCCAACTGTCACACTCGAGCAACCAGGCACTCAAACATTCCTTTCATGACCAACATTCCAAGCATCACATTCACACTGGCTGAGCAACTAGGGAAAAACAACCAGATAATATAATACAGGTTACTACATATCATCTCTTCTGCCACAACACAAAATAGAGACCTCAAAAAAGGAAGAGTTCAAACAAGGGGAACCGAAGAAATAAAAATGAGCAACAGTAGAGAAAAGGCAACAGGAAAGTGAACCCAAACGTGAAAGGAAAATAGCATAGAACCCCAGAAAAACCACTGTGAGTTTGAAAGAAAATACAATTGAGATATATAAAAGTATGAACAAGAGAAAATAGAATGGAAGGTATAAATGGTATTACAAGAGAAAAGGACGGGAAATTCAGAGACAATATACTAGAGATGTACATGAAGTGCATGTGCAGGAAGAATAAAGAATGTAGAGGAGATGCATAGACATAATATATCACACACCCATCATCCTCCGATAAATTTATTAAAGAAACAGTAGAAATGGGTGAAGGACACCAAAACTGACTTTCCCGAAAATACAGGTGAATAAATGGACCAGAAAAAACTTGGAACATCTACACCCAACATTATCCGAAGAAAATAGTTAGGGGAAAGAAAGAAAGAAATGTTGACTGCTAACCATACAGCCAAAAATTACCTAGGGGCAGACAACCACGAATGTGGCACACAGTGAAAACAATATACCATACAATAAATGTGCAACACAGAACAAATCAAACACAGTTAGAAAACAAATGTAAGCATGTACAACAGGGTGAAATACACCATAAACATCCCTAAAAGAAGGGTATGCAAAAAAAACTATTTGCATTAATGGGAAAAGAACCCATTGGAAACCCAATGTAAAGGTCAGTAGAGAACAAAACAATTGAAAACATGGGACTAGTGCCCATTGGAACCCCTATGACATGGTTAGAGCGTGAACTAAACAATAGAATACATGGGACTCATACCCATTAGATCCCCATGTGGTGGTTAAAGCATGAACAAAACAATAGAATACATGGGACACGTACCCATTATAACCACCATGTGGTGGTTAAACCGTGAACAAATCAATAGAATACATGGAACTCGTACCCATTAGAACCCCTATGTGGTGGTTAGAGCGTAACCAAAACAGTTGAATACATTGGACTCGAACCCATTAGAACCCCTATGTGGAGGTTAAAACTCAGTGGGACTAAAACCCACAAAACTGTGTTGAATGGGACAAAAATACAAAATCCATCAACTGTGAAAACAGTTTTGAATGGGACAGAAACCCAACAACAATCACACGTAGGATGAACAAGAACATGTAAATCCTGTCAGTAAAACAGACATAAAGAATAATAGGCAAGAATACAACGTAAAATGTCAAAATAGCATTGTAGCACAATCAGCATAATATTTGGACAAATAGGAACAGTAGAACTGGATGCACCAGTAAGAGATGGGTAACATGAAAAGGCCCAATAAACAAGTACAGCTAAACCTAGCACAGACTATACATGTTGATCCAAGAAAAACATTTGTGACAAACAGAATTAAACATTTTAGAGACGTGCATTCTCTCACGACTTCAAGGCATTGAACTTCAAGACCACGTAAGGATGGACCCTATAGAATGCATCAGAGCGATCACAACCTTTAATACCATTGAGCTAGGATGAACATGTTCGAGGTCCCAACATGAATTACAGGGGAATACAATAAAATTGCCTCACATGCGTGTAACTACTTTGTTAGTTACAGAAAGCAAATATACTGTCAACATTTTGAAACAGGAGGCCTTCAGACACTGGTGCTCTACCACATAATTTCTTTACTGAAAAATTAAGTACAGAGTAGCAGTGCGACATCTCCGGCCTCCTTCAAATGTTCGTACAACTTTATAAGTACTACACGTGGTTGGCAGAGGAAGATGCAAAGCAGGTTGAACCTTGCGAGACACTCTGTGCCCCCGTGCTCGCTTGACGTCTCAAACCCAAGATGGCGGCACACAAATGACAAGCATACAGAGTGGCTCTCGGTGTATACATGCACCAAACAGTGCTGGGCAGAGTGAGAAGGTGAGCTGGAACTAGGATTGTTAGAAATGGGGTAGCGTGGTGCAGAGCGGGCTGGCCAAACTCCAGAGGAAATGTGTAAAGCATCCACGCAGTACGCACAGGCGACACACAAGGCAATCTCCAAAATGAGACGCTACACAAGGTTGTGCAAGAATAACTTTTGTATTGTGTCAAACATACGATAGTCATCGCAGTAATCTCTATACTGCGGCAACTGGCGCCAAGGCAATATTTACAGGGGGATTATATACATGTCAGGGCCAATCAGGCCGCTGCCAGAACCATTGCGAAGGACAGATGAAAAAAAAGTACGTCCATCAGTCTCAATTTTGCAACAAAAACGTCAGGGCGTGACATTAGGCATTAGGCCGGAATACCTGCAATGGAAACATCATGGCATCATCATAAGCGTAACAGCAGTAACCTCTGAGAGAAGGCATAGTTGAAAGTATCCTATTAGGCCTCTCAATATGCATAAACAACATGAATAACCCCTGAGGCAGGCAAGCTTTAAGGGAAGAACATTAGGCCTCCATCTGTGGACAGGAAGACGTCGTCTGGCCTTGGTTGGGAGGGTGGAAACATTAACACTCAATGTAAAACCATCAGCAGCCAGCCCTAGGGGGAAACATTATCAGCATACATGAAACATGAGGCAGGCATAATCATATCAGCATCGGCATAAGGTAGCATGAATTTTATCCTGCATTAGGCCCCAATCACATTCGCATAGGGCCTACCCGTAGTAGCAGTTGGCATGTCCATAGGCAGGAAAACATTAGACCTGAACCTGAGTCATAGGGCAATATCATTAGGCGTAAAGAACATCAACAATAAGACAGCACACCTGACATCAGGGAGGCACACATGGTAATACCTAGACTCAGTGCCCAAAGTTGCTGCAGATTAGTCTCGGGCCCCACTTCTCCTATGGAGCCCCTCTCCTGAGACCCTCAAATTAACAATGTCCCAACCGTGGCAACTGCCCACTGTCCAGCAGGGCAGTTGGATCCAAACAAGTACCGGGCACCTACAGTGTCTCTGGAGCCCCACCCCGGGCCTTCCAAAATGTTGCAGCGGCCACCGTCCAGCGGACCGCTATGGGAAAAACCCAGTCCTGGCCACCGGTTGGAGCAGCCCTTTAAGGAATGCCGACGCCGGGGGGGGGCACCGGCTGTGCCCCGACACAACCCAACCACCACGCAACTGAGTCCCAATGCCCTACTCACTGGGCTCTCGGGGAAGGCTTTGGCCGTCTCCTCAGGCCAGGACTCCTGGAAAGTGAACAGGCTGCCGGCGTACGCCCTTGACCAACTTCTGGGCACAGACTCTCTGGTGCGGCCGCAGGGCTCCCCCCCCCACCTGGGGGCCGCGAGTCACTCACCAGATCTTCCTCTTCCGTGGAGGCGTGGTAGGCTCCCGTCCTTCGGTCTCTGGGCAATCCTCTTGCTCTGGCCATGCGGGGCTCTCCCCACCAGCACGAGAGACCGCCGACACCAGCACCACTCCCGTCTTTACCCGGGTCAATCCTCCGGTGCTGCGACACTTGCGGGGGCTCCCTCGTCCCCACTGGAGCGCCAACACACCTCCGCCTCTTCCTGACTTCCTGGGGCAAGGTCCCGACTTCTTCCTGCTTCCGCCCCAACAGGGCGGGACTTCCTCTGGGCGCTCTCGCCAGCGCCAATCCCAGCGCGTCTCCCCTGACGTCACGGGGATTCCCGTGCAACGCTTTTGCACCGCCGGGGTCAGCAGCGGTGATTCCCGGGGATTTTGGAATGGCGGGGTAAACACCCGCCGTGAGATGTAGAATGTAGCTGCGGGGTAGGCACCCGCCCCCGGTGCGCTCGCGGGGTGGGCTCCCGCTGGGTTTTCAAATCGGCAAAAGGGTGGCAATACGGGGGTGGGCACCCGCTGCGTTCGAAGGCATGCAACGCGCCGCCACTACACGGGGTGGACACCCGCTCATAAATTATGCATGACGCGGCAATACGCTACACTGCCCACAATGCTGGGATTAGAAATATAGCGCTTTCACAGCCCAGCGCTGCAGCCACCAGCTCCCCTCTTTTCCTGGGCAATACCCCTTAAGCTATAGGTAAAACAAGTTGATAGGGCTTGACCAGCACACCTAGTATAAATTGTTAAGTTTTATACACTCGTATTACGACCATCAATTTGTACAAACGCATTAGTTGAGCCATAGGGACATTCTCCACAATACTCCTTCAAAAATGAAAATCCATAACAAGTGGTAATCTTGGTGTTCAACCTTGTGACATGCAGCTAGCTTTATGCCTTGAAAAATTATTTTGTAAGACTAAACACGTGTCGGCAAGTAGTTTGCTGGGAAATTATTTATGAAGAATTTGATTTTGGAATAAAGACAAGTGAACAGCACGATTACTACTTGTTCAGGGTTTCCTGTTTTGGAGGAGTATTGTTGAGAATGTCCCTATGGCTCAACTAATGCGTTTGTACAAATTGATGGTCGTAATATGAGTGTATAAAACTTAACAATTGATACTAGGTGTGCTGGTAAAGCCCTATCAACTTGTTTTGTCTTGATGCACATCCAGGTGTGCTAATAGCACCTCTAGGTAGTAGGTGTTCAGGGCGAACATAGCACCAATACCCAATACTAGGAATCAGATATATATATATTGCATGCTTGTACTGAATGATTTGGTACTATGTGCTAACAAATGTGCAGACGCTTCCCTGTTAGGGAACGCCACTATCTATTTCTTTTTTTGTATATTTAAGCTATAGGTCTTCAAACTGTGGGGCGCGCCCCTCTGGGGGGGTACATCATCTCCTCATGGGGGGCGTGCACTCCACACCACCACTTCATCTTCCATTGTTGTCTGCAGGTGCCAGTTGTGTGTCTCAGCCATAGTCAGATTGGAGATGCAGGGGCGCTAAGAGGTGAAAAAAACAACAAAGCCTTGTTAACACGTGAATGGTCTTTTAAAGACCTGTGAAGTACTCGGTGCGACTGGCAGCTCAAAAACTGTCTGTGTGTGTGCCCTGGAATCTGTCTCTGCCCGGGCTGACACACACAACGACGACAAGGAGGGGGCGATGAATGCTTTATCTAACTGCAGACTACCCACTGACCTACCACCTCCCTGTTCTGTGGAACAGACTCAATCATTTTAATAGGTTTCCAAATTTGATTTCGACACACTGCTGGCTGGAATCTGTGCTAAATGCTCCACACCTCAAAGCAGGGTAGAAACAATATTAAGTAACTGACATCAGCGCATGTGATTGCATTTATGTGAGGCTCTAATAGGCCCTTCTGGTGCGGCATAGAGTTGTCACAAAGCCAAGCAGTGCCATCTAAAGGTGAGGAATCAGCAGTTAAATTTGAATCCAGCAGAAAGACTAAGTAACTTGTTCTTTAGTAATCGAGAAAACGCATTCAATTTCCCATCTCTATCAATGGCTTCTCTTCTCTATGTGTAGTACATCTGCATTCCATGGACAATGTCCTGCCTACTGTTAAAAAAAAGTCTGCAAGAAATGAAAACTGCAATGCCGTGTTTTTGTGGCATACCAACAACAAAAACACGGTGATGATGATTTAATTTGTTGCACTATGTCACTGTGCTTACATCTCTGCAAGAAATTCAAACTACATTGCCGTGTTTTTGTGGCATACTAGCAACAAAAACACAGCAATGTAGATTTATTTCTTACACTACGTCACTGCCCTTACATCTCTGCCGACTTTGGAGTTGGGGTGTGAGACTTGGCTTCGGCTCATATGCAAATCACAATTTTCTGGTGCCTACCATAATGCGTGCATCTCTAATGTTACTGATGCTCATGTAAAACGCCAATACCTTTGGGTAGAGTCCAACAGTAAATAATAAAAGCAGATCATGCTATTTATGCTCTCCTAACTGTTCTGTACAGCATGTAGTGAAGTAGTCGTACTCACTGTGCAGGTGTCCCTCGAATTGGAAGCAGGCACAGCACTGTGACCCAGGCTCTTCAGAGGGGTGGAGCAGGCAGTGTGCTCCTGCAGTGGTGGTGAGCTGAGACTGTGACTGCAGGCTTCGTTAGCCGGCCTGTGCAAAATTGACTTCAACAGAACTAACATAGATAAAGGCTTAATGATATTTTATTACCTTGTGGAAGGCTGGAACAAACAGGAGGGTGCAGCAATTGGCAAACATGCATCTGCACACATGGAGCAGTGGACTGACCCCATATTAGTAACGGTGGCCTGTCTCAAACAAAAATGGAAATACAAGTGGGAGTATTTGGAGGGTGTTTTCGCCACTGTAACTTGTCAAGAGTATGCTTTTGTTTCGATTATCTCTGATCCACACTTTGGGGACCCTCCTGCACCACCCAGAGATTGTGCCCTTGCTGAGACACTCTGCAAGTCCAAACCGGTCAGACAGGAGGTCCTGTATTTTTTTAAGGCATTTGACATGGCTGCCACCACCGATTCAGATACTGTCAGTTCTAACATGATGATAAAATCCATGTCCGTATCACATTTCACAAGTCATAGAAACTAAAGGAAAGGCTATCTGATGGCAGTGGGGGGGGGGGTGGTGGCTGAAACCCTCTGAGCCCTATGGGTGTTGCACGCCTCTTAAAGACCATGTGTATATTTGCATACCTTTGCAGTCACACGAGTTCACCTTGTACCGCACCCTGCAGTCACACAAGAACACTACTCACCCAGCTCTTGTGACACTTCACTCACCTGTCCCCCTCAGGTGTGCAATCAGTGGTAGGGCCAACCCTGGCTGGGAGTCTTAGTCCCCCCCAAAGGTTCGGGTCTAGTTGCACCCCATATTGCTTCTCAGGTCGGAAGTATGTTTCACTGCAACGAATTTACAATCACTGTGCCCCTCCTGAAGATTCCATTCTCTGGCAGGTAAGAGTGAAAAGCTTTTTGTAAAAATGTTTAAAGCCTCTCTCCTTTCCACTTCATCCCACTACTAGTGGGAACGTTGGATGTTTCAAGGAGGAGTGGATTTGGCATTAATGCCATAGGTGCTGACTTTGGTTCTGGGCACCCCGGTTCGAGTCCTGGTATCAGCTCAACACCATGTGATCCTGGGCAAAATCACTTAATTTACCAGTGACTTACAAAAAATGAATTTGACCTTGATTAAAGTCGCTGTTGCTTGTATGACATGTTCCAATCCCTAGAGCTGAGTCCTAAGCCTGATATAATAAATATTGCGAAGTATGCCTACCATCTGTCCTCACTTCTTTCGTAGACCAAATAAAAAAAAAATATTGTGCAGCTATTTCTGAATCTTTTTTAGGCAATCTTCTTTATACGCCAACTATGCCAACAAATTGACTCTTGATTCTGCTAGAGAATAAAGATGTATATATCCTCTTGAATCACTTATATCACATGTGCATGATATAAGTATTCCCTTGGCCTTCCTTTGAAAACTGTGGCTGGCCTCCTACTGACATGGCAACCCTGGTCTACTCCACATAATCATGGATTTTCCAATCATGTCAGAAAGCATGGTTTGCCGCACCCCTTTTTCTGATATCTTGTTTAGGGGTAAGGATGTGGCGCATCAGCCAATGCTGATGACTGTAGAGCTGGGGAACCAGGTTCAATTCTTGGTGTCTGCTCAAAATCCAGTGATTCTGGGCAAATCAATGAATCTCCCTTTGCTTACAAACAATGAATGTGTGCTTGTGTAATGTAAAAGATGCTCCTGTAAGCACTCTAATACCTTTGAGAGATGTTCGCACTATATAAAACCTAAAAAAATATATTACAAAACTTTGTGAGCACTCCCAATTCCAGATACTGCTCAAGACTGGAAGTGGAGCACAACCAAAGGATGGCAGAAGCAAGAACCCATCCACACATTGACTGTCTCTGTGGAGAAAAACAGGCACACCCCACACCTGTGTTTTGGTAGTGTTTTTTTCTAATATATTCTAAATTTTGTGTTTTATGTGAAAAATAAAGCACCAGTGTACATTTTTGTGCTAATTATTTTCTTGGAGACTTTTCATTTAAACTTTAGAATAAGCACAAGAACAAAAAAAACTTCATTTTACTAGGGCAAATATTATTTGTCCTATACAACCTGGGCTCTGCAGGAGGGAAGGGCCATCAATGATGCAGAGTACCAGCTTTCAGAACTTTTTTGTCAGGTGGAGGTGATGGTGGGGGGGGCTCGAGGTGTATAAAGTTTTAGATGGGGGGCAAAGCTGAGGAAAGTTTGAAGACCTCTGGCTTAAGCGCTCTCCTTGTTCAGGGGTGCATGAGGGGAGCACAGTCACTTCAAGTATAGCGCCCACCAAATACAGCGCTCACGCTCCTCACCTCCTTCTTCTTTTTGGGGGGAGTAGGATACAGTGCTCATGAGGCGCAAGGTCCCACCAATGGATTCAGGGACAACAGGTACAGCTCCTCACTTCCTTCTAGGCTCCGTCAAAAGTGCTCCTCTACTTCTGTGAAATCAGTATAGAACAACACCTTCACCAAGTGCTAGATAGCAGACAGGGAAGCGCAGACCGGTCTAGTTTAGTGCTCTTCTTCTTCAGGGGCTAGTCAGTAGGCAGAGCACAGTTGTAGCGCTCACGGGGCGCTAGAGCAGGAGAGCAGGCAGGCAGTGCTACGCCAGGTCCGCGGTCAGTGGGTACTCATCAGTACAGGACAGCAGCTCCTCAGAACCATCATCCCCTGTAACGTGGCACTCCTCCTGGTACAGCAGCCTGTACTCCAGCAGCAGGCTCTTACTGGCCCTGTGGTCAGGGGAGGGGTACAGATGGGCTCAAGGGACAGCAAACAGGTCCATGTGGCGGTACCTAATGGCAGTAGGTCCCCACACGTTCATGTCCACGCTCTGACTGAGCACATGGTGGCACAGCCCCCTATTTATATACCCCTCACCCCAACTACCAGACAGTGCCAGAAGCTTCTAGGAGCATCTGGGGAAACTGGTTGTAATTGGCTCAGGGGGAGGAGTCGAGCACCCTGGGTGCCAGGTTTTCCCTCCAAAAGCTGGAATGGCTGGGAAACAAACAACTAGACTGCTAACCCACCTCAGTCAGTGGCACAACCACACAGCCATGGCATCCATTTTGAAAGCGACATTTTACCAAGGTGCCTTCTTACAATGGCGGAATTACAGGTGCGCACACCATTGCGTTACATTTAACATTTGTATTTCACTCTCATTAACATAAAGTGTGAATTCCCACCAACAATAGCAAAAATAATCAGGGGACAAAGGGCCAAGTCCAACAAGGATCATCCCTGTTCGAAGTCTGGCTATCCTCGTGGAGTCAATCATACGGGGATTGAACAGGTGAGCCTTGTGCCCACTTCACACAATGTAACGGTCCTTGTTTTGTTTTTAAAACAAGTAATCATGACAAATGAAAATAATGTACTCACAGTAGGCCAAATTCCCCAAAATTGCTGGTCCACACATCAGGATGTGGCATATGGAGTCATAGCTGATTATAATAGTGCTCCAACGTGATTACCACTGAGTGAGTAAGACACTGCTGCAAATAGAGTGCAAGTACATAGTTTTCCCACCACGATCAAGTAAAGTTGTTGCACAGAAAGACCAGGCGTAATAAAATGTCAATTGAAGTAGATGCTTTAAAATGTAGAGTTTGTTACCGCTTACTCCAGGCAATGACTCCACAAATGATCCTGTGTTGAGCAGTTGAGCCATTGATCTCGAGTTGAGTTGTTGAGCATTGTCCAGTGTTGAGGGAAGATGACTGTGAGCACTTCACGCTTGTGCTGTGGTCGGCCAGGGCGAGGAAAACTGGCAAAGAGCAAAGATAGTGCTCAGGATCACACAAGCTGTCACAGAAATGGGAATTCTTAATAGTTTAAGCCAAAGAAGTGCGCGGAGGCTGTGTCTGCCGGTGTTGAGGACACTGGTGGGGCTGGCACACCTAGTACTTCAAGATAGGCTTTATCGTGGTTGTGTCGGTTTCCTTAAAGATTTCTTCTTTCAGAGTCCTTTTTAAAGCACTCAGAGTTTTGTTTCATGAATCATTGCCAAAAATGCGTTCCGTGGTCATGAAAGGGAAGTTTGAGGGCCTGGAGGCTTGAGTGTGACAGTTGAAGTATGGGCTGAGCAGCTAGGGAGCAATTAACAATATAAGTATAATACAGGTTACTACAAGGGGCTTATGTGAAAGTGTACATTTTAACAAGGCTGATCCTGGTAATACCAGGTAATTATCAAAATGCGTGTGTAAAACATGGTTGTCAGTTTTTCCCAGTCTGTCTTTTTTTTAACCAAGAGGTCTCAAGGCCCCCGGTGTGATTTGTTGTACATTAGTTTAGCAAAGGGCGCTGAAGCATGTTGTTTGCTTCACTGTGTTGTAGCTTCTTATGAGACTGCATGCTGTGTGGAAATAGGCGTTTTCTCAAACATGTACAAATAAAATCTGTGGTTTAAACCAAAGGTTTGCCAGGGGTTAAAGGTCAACAACATGCTTTGACTGTGCTTTCAAAAGCTACTAAACAACAGGACCTGGGGTTGAAGAGGTGGAAGTGGAGAAAGAAAATGTGTTTAGTCTAAGCTTTTGATGAGTTGTATTTCTCATATACTTGAGCAATTATGCAATGTTGGGGTTAAGAATCTAGTCCAGCTGCTGTGTTTAGACGCCAGCAGTGTTTTGCACAATTTCAAATCCCCATGCCTTAATTAGCCCTTTGTGCTACAAAGTTTGATGAAAATTCTGGTTCCAGTAACTTTTCAAGATTCTTTATATTATGAAACAACACGTGTCTAGAATATTTTATTAAATGACTCAATCAACTATATCGAGTGCTATTTGCTAAAGTTGTTTTTAAAGCAAATCTGTCTGCTCTGCACACAGGATCTCCCAGAATTAATATAGAGTAATGAAAAAACTGTTGAATTCCAGCAAGGTACAGATATATAGGGGCAGATTTATGTTAACTGGCGCATCCCCAGGGATGCGCCAGTTAACATGCGCCACAGTGCGCCACAGCTCCGCCAGCCATGGTGAGCCGCATTTATAATGCGGCGCATCATGGTGCAAAAACGGCACAGATGCGTGACGCATCTGTGCCGGAAATGTGGCGCATTGCTGGAGTTGCGTCGCAAGCGCGACGCAGCTCCAGCAAGGCTCGGGGGTGCTCCATTTTAACAATGCTGCGTCAAGACCTACGCCTGCTTCAAGCAGGCGCAGGCTTTTGACGCAGCATTGGCTTAAAAGTGACTGAGTGAAATCTCATAGATTTCACTCAGTCACTTTTGCGAGGCGCACCTGCCCCGGAACGCCCACCCTGCGCCGGAACGCCCACAAGCGGCACAGGGCTTTACAACGTGACGCATCTGCCTAGATGCGTCACGTTGAAAATCGTTCGTAAGGATGCGCCACGTTTACGCCACCTTGCGTGATGCAACAGCGGCTTAAACGTGGCGCAAGGGCCTCATAAATCTGCCCCATAGAGCGCAATAGCTCTGAGACTGTTGTTAACCTTATTGTCTCTACATCAAAGGCTTTTAAAAAATGTGTATGTGTTTTTATAGGTTATGAAGCAGTTAGCTATTGAAACGCTAAAACAAAGCTTAGAGTCTAAAGGCACATTTTACAGCAACCAGCATAATCCTGCGATGACAGGTGAATATGGCTTAGGTTTGTATAAATGATCAGTCAAGATTACCCCAGGAGCCCTAGTAGTGGGGTCAATTTTGTACATTCCAAATCCCCCAAGACTCCAGCATGCACTCAGAGAGTGTGCTAAATCGGTGTATTATATTGGAAATGTAACAGTGATTTGTTTTCTTCATAGTTTCCCCGGAAGCTCATAATTATGCCAAACCTCAGCAAAAGGTAGACTCTCGAGCAAAAGTGCAAAGGTAAGAAATGCCCCAGTATGAGGCATCTTTCCTCCGGAAACAGAGCACATGTGTTACATGACTATATGCCAACACCACACCAAAACAGAAGACTACATAGTCTTCGACATAGAGTGTCCCCAAGAGACCGGAGTGTACCAGCCTAATTATATTTTCTTTCACCATCTAACTTCCTATAAAAACTGGAAGTTTGATGGCCCTTCTTGCATGAACGAATTCCTTAGCACATTCATTCAGGCAACATTTAAAAGGTATACACTGATGGCACATAACTCTAAAGCATTTGACTTGTTCTTTATTTTGCAAAATATGATTCGTGAAAAGATGCCTGTAGAACTCATCACTCAGGGCTACAAACTGACGCTGCTAACGGCTGTACCTTTACATATAACGCTCATAGATAACTTTGAATTTTATGCTCATGAAAATTAGCAAGTTGGCAAAAGCCTTGGTTTTCCAGGTTGTGAAGGTTATTTCCACCACTTTTTTAACAACTGGCGAATCAGAATTATGAGGGTCCCATGCCTCTGCCCGACAGCTATGGTGTCGCGTATATGATGCCGGAGGAGAAAGAGTTTTTCTACAGTGGTATGGTGAAAACCACAAAAAGAAATATAATTTTCAAACTCTTGAAAGCTTATTGTCAGGCAGATGTAATGATATTGGGAAAAGCTTGCAATCTCTTCAGAGACGTAGTTATAGAGATGACAAAACAAGAAACGGTTCTGAAACCCAATATCGGCAAGAAGACAAAATTGATAGAGTACATTGACCCTTTTCAAAACATCACGCTGGCTTCCATGTGAATATCTATCTACAAGTACAGATTTTTACAACCAGAAAACTTAGCTCTAGTGCTGCAGACCTTTATGATGGTAAACTTAAGTGTTAATTTACCCCGTGGGTAGACGCCTGTGATATCCATAAAAATGAGATGCAGCGCCTGGATGCTGAGATTAAAGACATTTTGAACCATTCTGATTTAAAACCTTACTACAAAGCAGGTCGTTACTCAAGAGCTCTTCAAAACTTTTAAAATATTACAGGCAGTTGAATGCTGAAAAAAACAGGCTGACTCTATATGCCCTTGGCCCTAAACAGCCTCAGACAGGGTTGTTGAAGAACTGAAAATAAATATAAGTTAAAGGTACAGAGGGGACGTTCAAATGTTGCAAAGTAAAATGTCATTTTCTAAAGACCTGTCCTCACAGAACAAGAGAGGTGAATTACAATACGAAGGTCATCCGGTTGTTGGATCCCACTGTCTTACGCACCCCAAAACACTATCGCTCCAGAAAGCGCCAAAAAGTTAAGAACAGTTTCTGCGAGCCTCTGGGAACTCAACACTCCTTTGACGATCATAAGTAATGCTGAACACAGGTGGCTGCTTGAAAGTTTGAAAGATCCTACTTAAAGACACCCAAGTACTCCAACACCTGATGTTTTAAACCACCTCCCTAAGATGCCAGCATCCCCTTTCTTTCTCTGGATACCCCCCTCTTGGAGCACTGAGTCTCTGCCTCCATAACCCAAATTATAGACATTGCCCAAATTGAACATGTGGGTTTAATGTCTGATGTATATGTGGGCCTGTGCTTGTGTGGCTAGTTTTGCCATAGTTAACATTTTGATGTTTTTCTTCTTTTTTTTTAATTCCTTCAGCAAGTTTATCAATGTGATGCCTATACCACAAAAATAAATAAATCTATTAACTTTCAAAGTGTTCCTGTGATCTTTTAGAAACATTTTAAATGTGTGTCCTTGCGTTAGAATAAAGATACTTAGTCTGCATTCAAGTTTTTATTCTTTTATGTTAGGCAGTCACCATTACACATAAGAGGTGCTATATGACCTTACACTTTTGACAAGCTGTGTATTCTGTTTTAACAGCGATTGATGTAGACCTAGAGTTTTCTATCACATATGTCATGAAAATACTTTCATTGTTAGCGAAATAGTTCAAATATAGATTTCAATTGTTTTTAAAGGTCATACCTATAGACATTTTTCTAATACAATATATACAATGCTCTCCGCATGTGAAGGTGGGAGAATCCTGTACCTGTATTTTGTTAAACTCCACACTCGCAATTCCCAAGAATAAAAGTATTAAAGATCATTTGGTGAGGGTTAGCTTTTCTTCGACCAAACCATCACTAACTTTACCAGAGCTTTGGGGGTTGCCCCCCAGAGTGGGGCATTTAAAATGTGGCAATAGCAGTGTTTGTCCATTTACTACTGATACTCATAACTTTACGTATAATCGTGTCAACATTGTATTAGATCAATTTTTTTAAAAACTGTAACAGTATGAATGTTATGTATGCCATTACATGCCCTTGTGAGTTGATTTTTTTGCATAGACAACCCAAAAAGTAAGAATACGAATCTGTCAACACAGAAGCCGCATTGGATGCAAAGTGAGCAGTGCACCATTGGTGAATCCTTTTCATCTCAAAGGCCACACTGAGGACGATTTGCGCTCGCAGGTGATCACAGTGGTCAAGCCCCCACCCAGAGGCGCCAACATTAATTCTCTTCTGCACAAAGAAGAATTGAAATGGATATTATGGGCCAACAGCCTACACATATGGGTTAAACAGAGCAGAGGATTGGATGACTCTGTTATCACCACCTTGTTTCCTTCGATAATGCAATTTGCTTTCTGAACTTTACTAGCAATAATTCAGTCCTCATAGCTGTACTCTTAGCCATTATGATTACTTAGCATCTCTTCAGCATGCCATTCTCTCTTACCAGTATTCAGTACTGTATGTAACCAACTGACTCAATATTTTGATACTATCTAGGCAAATGTTACATCACCTCCTCGTGGATACTACAATCCTCCACAGTGATAGAAACAATTTCTAACTGCTTACATAATAATTGCTTTTGAATTATCTCCAATGTCAATATAGGGCTTTTCTCCCTCCTTTTTTAGCTTTCCCGCCTTTTTTAACTATCCCTCTTCCTTAACACCGGTAACATTATACTTGATACTATTTCTTTCACTAAGATGGCCGCCACCTTGCCGACATTAGCGCTTGGCTTCCCATGGGGCAGTGCACGCATGCGCAACCACTCTCACTTCAGGGTTGAAGTCTTAGCGATTACGCATGCCCCTTGACTGAAGGTGTCAGCTTTGCAGCAGGGAGCCACATTTTGCTGCCACTGCCATCCCGCGACATGACAGTGCACACAGGGATCATAAACTGATGCTGTACATTTGTTTCATCTGGTGAGTAGCCGGCACACATGGCCATTACTACATAGGAGTTCCAATCAAATTCCCTGACCTTTACCCTTCCTAATCCCGTCAGTTGCATTGGACTGGACAATCTGTTTACGCCTTTAGCCTGCACTAACATGACAGCACGCGTTCTGGTAAGGACGCTACCTCTATCTAGCTGGATTAGAGCAAACGTTGTTGCCCATTGACAGCTTCCCTCTAATCTCCTCTTCCCTTCCATCCTAGTATGATTAACCTTGTATGCTTGATTTCTGTATCCGCACAGCCAGTGCATCCAGCGACTGTAGATACACCGATCACTGTCACATTGCCTACCTATGTACCATCCTTTTTCATCTCCACAACCAGGACTCATTCCCTTTGGACTCACCACAGGTCAGCCAGTAACTCCATGCAATTTTAAGGAATAACTCCTCACCCATTCCACGCACATGGTAGGATGTATTATGTCTCAGGTATGTGCATGCCCCACAGTTGCAAGAACAGTTGCTTCACCTTTTCACTTTAGTCATTTCTGGATGTACGTCATCCAACCACGTACGTGCATGGCATGTAAGGCCATTGATCATCATTCTAGTTGGAAGTAGTATTAATCTTCAGCTTTTTTCCTCTTTTCTACTACTTTTCGTTTCTTTTTCTTTTTTCTGAGCAATTCTCTCCTTGTAAAGGCATTTCTCTACTCAGGCATACACATTGAAATCCTGATAATGGTCCCCATATTGTAAGGAGGGATCGAAACTTCATCCACGTAGAGTACCTTGACTATTGCAATTGCTCTTTATTTTAATAAGGAAAGCATTCGTACCTTAAAATATATCTGCCACTAATTGTTTATTATTTGTGCAGTCACCTTGTAAATGTCTGAACTTTGGTAATCAAATTGTTTGTTGCGCTGTTATGTCCCACTTATTAAGTTTCCAGTTTTTTCAACATTTAATAAATCCTTGTATTATTTCATTTGACTTTCATTGCCATAGAAATGATTTGACTTCTATGTGGATTGTTGTAAAATATTCTATTGGTAGTGACCTCTTGTTTCTTTATAAATATACTCCACCCTTGCAGCAGCTTTTTTTACATACTTGAATGTAGGTTTTGTATAGATGCTATGCTCACGGGACACCACTGTGCTGCCAAACAATGTAACCTTGTATTTATCTAAAAACAGGGACACCCAGCGAGTTCCTTCCATGTAGTGTAGATCTGTGTTAGAGGTGAGCGGCCTGGGTTTTTCAGACCCTATTTCACTAGGTTGAGTATCTCTTGGAAAAACACCTTCAAAGTATTTCTTATCATATTTATGATGGCTTATGAAATCATTAATCTGAACAGTGTCCATTTTAAAATATTTTAAAGACAGTCAAACAAAATCTGCTGTGCGTGGCTGATCTGAATGATGCTGTTGAATACAGAGAATATATCAATGTTTACATTTGTAGCCAAGGGCTGACTAAAACATATTTCTGCTTTTAGGTTTCCATTTTTGATCAAACTGTAGTGGTCACCATCTTCCATGTCAGGGGTCAGATCGAAAGCGAAACACGTTTAGCATGTGCCATATTCTTCTCCTGACAAGATGACTCCAGAGTCATGCAAGTGCTTACCGGTTATGAAACCAAGTCCAGCAATTCCCTAATAAATTTTGCATCTCCAAAGCTTGGTGTGTACAGTTTTGCAAGAATCACAGCCCACTTGCAGAACAACGCAGCACAATTGATGTCATACTGTTTGAAATTGAAAGGGTTTGAGGTATAGAGACCACTAAAAGCTGTATTGTCGACAAAACCTATGATAAGTTTTAGTAGTTGCACCAAAAATAAATGTTGCTGCTAGGTTAATGTGGTACAGGCTGGGATGCTGAATATCTTTGGAGCTATTCTTTTAATGGCATACTTGACCTTCAATAGCTCTAAGGTTTGAACGTGAGCCAGTCTGACATTTAGGGACACTTGCACTCGCTTCACAAACAAACAAGCGGAGAGTATGACCAATTTATACTGTTCTGCATTACTGCTGATGGGACAGAACAAGTCCTTGTTGCTGTTAAGTTTTATCTTAAGATCGATATCTTTAGGAGCAGTTTATCTTGGAAGAATGGGTCTGAATGTATATGCCCGAAGAGGTCAAACTGTCTTGTCTTGTAGAAGATCCCTGCTGAAAGCTGGGTGACAAGGGAGTCACAGCTCTAATTTAGAATGTTCTCAATGTAGTCTTTGTAGGCATACATGTTAACACTTTGCATGATGAGTCAATCGCCGAGGGTGATGTACACCTGATTAAACATGATCGCAAAGGGATAAGCGATTGTAGCCATTTTAACAGCTGTCAGTATTTTGACGCAGTCTGCCTTTACGATTCTACAAACAAGATGTAGCCAAGTATTGCTGAGATCCGGACACATATCCGTGGACCCGGACACAAAAACTTTATCGGTGCCAACGGCGTCAAAGATGCTAGAGGCGATACTTCCATGAGAAAACAAGTCTAAATCTGATTTTGTGCATTCTCCCGATGCACTATGTATGAAGACCATGTTTCGGTTTGTTGCGTTTTAAAGAGTATTTATGCTAGTAGGTGTTCACTTGTTCTTTGAGGATCACTTCTCTAGTAATTAGGTGGCAGGCAATCCCACATGCACTGCAGCTTAGAGACTATCCCACCCTCCCCAGTACCACAATTCACCGCTTGGCTGTGGATTCCGCCTACCAGGTCACAGGAGGCCGGTTGGATGAGGTGTGGCTAGAGCAGCAAAGCAAAACAGAGCACAAAACACTGCTGAAGGAGCCGTAAGCGTGCAGCAGATAATGCCCTGGCCAGCGGTGGTGTAGCCAGCAGCTTTCTCGACACTACAAGGTTCCTGGTTTGGAGCCGGTTGGCGGAGTAGAGTTTTCCTCGCCCTCTCTAATCTTCTCCCCTCAGCAGAGTGGAGCAGCCTCCTATGAAGGAGCATTGGGGAGTCATTTGCTAGATTCAAACATCTGAGTTTACAGCAGGAGTGAAATGCAGGAGCACTTTTATCTCCCTTCTTCTGGCTTTTTTCAGCAAAAAGAAGATATCAGAGGCTGCACCATGGGGAGCCACCCGGTTTCACACCATAGTGTAAGTTCCTAAGCTAATGTTGTTGCATTTGTAAGTTACTCTGGTTGTGAATCACTGGGTGTTCTCTTTTCCCTAATTAAGGATGGAACAAGAGCGACCCAATAAAACAGGGAAGCATCTAAATATGGATAACATGATGGGTAATCCGGATACTGCAGAGGCTTTCAAAGCTAAAACGTGAACTGCCCAAATGAAGAATGCAGTGTCAGCAAGAGCAGAGTGCAGTCTAAAAATACGTCAAGGCTCTGAGAAAGTATCTTTGAACTCAGAAGAGGACATTTTACATATTGGTAAAGAGGCCAGCTCAACAGAGGCTGCTAAGGTACTGCCTCACAAGTGCTGCTGGCATCCGAAGGTTTTGGGGTGGAAACCCCTATAGCAAATCTCACTGAGGAGAATAACCAGGCAGCAATGACTGCAGAAAAGGTAGAAAGGGGGGGCGTGGCCAGATACCAGCGAAGATGGCCGCCTGACTCAGGAGCTCCGCCGGAGCTGAGCCCTTACCCCTTTGAATCCGGCCATAATCCGCTCCAATTTGCACTCCTCCTGTAGCCATAGCCTGGCGCAACAGGGCGGTGCCGGTGGTGCTAACTCCAGAGGCTCTGCTCACCTCCTAGGCCGTGCGGAGATCCCGAGCGGCTGGGCCCTGACGACTGTAGGGAGAGCTGGAGCCGCGCGCACGGAATTGAGGATCACGCGAGGCCCCGGCTTGCGCATGGGGCTTGCGCATTCCAACTACACTTGGACTGGGGGCTGGTGGTGGAGCACGGACATGAGGGGCCCCCCTGGTGATAACGGAGATGAAACAATGGTGCCAAACAACGTTGGAAGGAGCCAGTGAGTAGGCCGACCTGCTACGCATTGGGGACCTGTGGCGATTGTGCGCTGCCCAGATGTGGGCCTGAGTGATTGGTGGCTCCATCGGGCACGAGGGACGGCTGAGTGTTGAGTGCGGTGGCACAACTTGAAGGCGGCGCCCATTATAGCGTAGTCTCCCCCGAAGAGGAAGTGGTGTATGCTTGGATGCGGACACGGTGACGATCACGCAGCACCCTACACAGAGACAATGCACTGACAGGTGGGCCATTCTGCGGCCTGGCCCCGGGGGCCGTCTTACTAGAGAGAGACGGAGATTGAAACACTGGGCGAGCCCTACACGGGTCTGCAATCGGGCAGAGAGCATTGCGGCCTATGGAATGAAAATACAGCAGTTGCAGGGGAGTGCCACATTCAAGGGCTGCACGGACGGTCCTTTGGGACACCTTGGAGAACGCACTGTGTGGGAGGCAGCCGTGTAGGCCCGGAACTGGTGGTGAAGGACTGCACCTAGTGCCAAAGTTGAGCATATGAAAGGCAGGGGTGCTGCGAGTCATAGCTACTGGTGGGACAGAAGGATCCCTGGAGCGCGCCTTGTGCCCGGCGGTTGTCGTCGGGGTGACTCTTCGGCGAGCCTGTGTTCGCCACAGTAACGTTGCGGACTGAGTGGGTGAGCCGACACCATGAGGCCCAAGAACAATGTAGCCACGCAGTCTAACAGGCTAGTCAAGTACGCAGTTCAGATGGGGACTCCCCAGGTTGATGGTGCATCGGGAGACCAAGCAGCCCGAAAGAACCGTCTTTGGCCTCATGCATGACTGCAATACAGACACTGGGCACCAATCTGGAGACAAAAATTGACAAAATCTCCACCAAAGTCAATCTTCTCTGCACCGACCTCAGTAAAACCTCGGAAAAGGCCAAAGCAAACAAATCTGATATACAGGAGCTCCAAAGCTCCTCGATGGCACTTGAACAGCGCATAAACGAATTGGTGCACCAGCATCGCCAGGTGGCCCTAAAGCTGAAGGAACAAGAAGGAAGAGCCTGCAGGAACAACATCCGCGTGGTAGGCGTTCCGGAGGAGTCCGAGGGACCTAGTGTGGAAGTTTTTCTGGAAGACCTGATCCTCACCCACCTGAAACCCAAGCGCCTGTCCAACTTCTTCACCATTGAACGCGCCCACCGGGCACCTATCCCTAAGCACAAGCCGGGGGCGCCGCCCAGGACAATTATAGTGAAAATCCTGAACTACAGGGATAGAGACGCCATCCTACAGGCAGCTAGGCAGACAGGGAACCTGCAATACGAAAACGCCACAGTCCGCTTTTTCCTGGACTTCACGCTTCATGTACAACGTGAAAGGCCCTCATTTGCAGGCGTGAAGACGGCGCTGCGGGATAAGGGAATCAAATATATGGTGTTCTTTCCCACCAAGCTCAAGGTCATTGCGGGGCAAATCTTTGTTCTTTACAACGCCGTCGGACGTGCAGGACTGGCTTGACAGAGAGTCGTCACGAGCTTCGGCCCAGACGGAGGGAGAAAGCTGGAGAGACAATCAGATCGCCTCACCTGGATCAACGGCCGAGAGGTCGGATGTGGACGGCCAAAGTCACCGCTCTTGGCGATCGAGATGGGTCACTCTTTGGGAAGCGGCTGGCAATTAGTGGAGATTGACCTGACGACATGGACCCCTACGAACTGTAATGTATTGTGTGCCCTGGGGCAAGAGTGTAGGTCCTACCCTCTCTGGTGGGTCCTTGGTATGGGGGGAAGTTACATAATCCTATGGGGATCAGGAGCCTCTGTAGATACAGGCAGCAAATGTTGAAGGCCCTCCTTTTTTCTTTGACTCTGTGGCCCATAATGACTCTTGAAGTGTTGAAACAACAATTAGTCAGGGACGGGCTACAACCTGTAGTGACTGAGATCAATTCCTTGAGGAGTGTAAGCTTCTGTAGCAAACTGTTCGGCTATGAGGGGTGGGCGGCGGTTGGAGCTGGGGCCGGTGCACTTTCCCCTTTAGAAGGTTTTTGGGAGGGGGAGGTTCCCCACTTCTGGTTTGGGGTTGGGCGAAAGGCGCTCTGCTAATTGGGGATGTGGGTTGTTCAAAGCCTACGGAGTTGGGAAGCAGGGAGGGAGGTTTTGGGGTACACAAGTTCTGGGGGGTATGGAGGGGTGGGGGAACAGTTGTGGGATGGGGGGGTGGTGGGGTAGTTTGGTACGGTCACACCGAGTTCAGGCACAGGTTCTGGAACAAGGTTTTGGGAGGCACAGGAATAGCTTGGCAAGAAAAAGGACTAATAGCTATGAAGTGGGATAAAAGTGGGATAAAGGTCTAAAGATTATTAGCTGGAATGTCAATGGGTTGGGGGACAAACTCAAAGAAGTATCGTGCTACAGTTTGTTAAGAGACACCTCCCTGATGGGAAACACGTGCTATGCACTAAATAGATGGGGGTACACCTTGATGGCACACGCCGGTTACACATCCGGGTCCCGGGGCGTTGGGATCCTTCTGCGCAGCAACTTTCCAATGGCCATTGATCGTACAGATGTGGATCCTTTGGGGCGCTTTGCGGCTATCTCAGGGATACAAAGACTATGCTGAACCTCATCCTGGAGGAAATTAGAGATTTAAAAGCAACACAAGCAACTCAAGCAAGCAAAAGAGCATCCCTGCATTAGCAATAGTCTAAAATTTAAGAAGCAGTAGGAAGTTTTCTAGCAACAATGCAAGAGGCTGAGTCAAGTACCTTGCAGTTGGTGGATCAGATGAATGTCATGCAGCAACAAGTCATACTAGCAAAGAAGGAAAAATCCTCACTAGAAATTAAAGTCAACAAGTTGGAAAAACAATATTTGCTTGGTAGGGGTCCGGGATGGTTGTGAAGGGAGGCAAGTCCTTCAGTAGGTTGAGACATTGATAAAGAAAAATATGCTGCCAGAGCATTTAGGAGATCTTACAATTACAAGATCACATAGGGTCCCAACTCAGCCATACCCAAATTCTAAACTTCAAGGACAATCTTGGTAAATTTCGTGGAATTTCCCATAAAGGAATTGAGTTTAGCCAGAGCTAATCAGAAGAAGCAGTTTACTGCTGACGAAGCACCTGGTTGCTGTATCCTTTTGGATATGTCAGCAGTTCAGAGTGTCGTAGGAAGGAATTCCTAAAGTTATCATATCTGTTTAAAGCACAGGGTGCACAGGCAGCAATTGCCGAACAGTCTAAATTAAGCGTGTTGGTAATTATTATTATTAAAACTTGTATAGCGCAACAAATCATCTCCAGGGGGATCTCTCGGTGCCTTTTTAGCACAGTCCCGGACACTCAAGCCACTAAAGCCATTAAAACATCCATGTTTTTCTAAAGAATTGTTTACTTTTTTGATTGCGCTTTTTAATTTTACAAATTGATGGAGGAGATTCCATTAACCTAGATGGAATCAACAATTGTTTGCTTTGTCAAGAAGGGGGAGAACCCAAGAGACGTAAATTCATGTAGGTCAATTAGCTTATTAAATGCTGATTATAACATTTTGATGAAAATCTGGGCTTAAAATATCACTCAAATAGCTCAGAAGATAATCCATATAGATCAGACTGGGTTTGTGGCTGGCGGGCATGTTTTTTAGTTCAAGCACTTTCTTTTTTTATGTGAATCAGACGCCTGCTGTGATAATGATGGTAGATGCTGAGATAGCAGCCAACCTAGTTAATTTGGATACTCTTTTTTGGCTTTGTGTGGTTTGGCTTTACGCTACAGTTTATGGATACGCTCTGCAGTATATAGCAAGGCGCTCAGGTAAAGGTTTTTATACTTTCAAATTTAGCAGGAGTGGTTGAAATAAATAAGAGCACTCGCCAGGGCTGCCTCCTGTCTCCTGTATTATTTACCTTTTTTATCAAACCCCTGACAGCTATCATCATAGCGGGAATGTCTAAGCTTAAACTATTTTCGGATGACATAGACTTTATCTCATGCAAGAGGAGCAAAACATGAAAACAATATTGTCAGAATGCGAGCAGTTCCAAGCAATTGGGGGATATAAAATCAACCATAATAAAACTGAATTGCTTTTACTTAATACCCCTCTTAGTACTCTTCCTTTTAATCTCCAGCAACAGGCTTCCAATCACAACCCAATTCAGCATTTGGGGATTAAAGTAACCAATCAATAGACAGAAGTTTTTAAATGAAACTATGAATTGATGATGAAAAAGATCAAAGACCTGATGGATAGATGGTCACTTCTTCCTCTTATGTTAATAGGGTGTGTTGCACTGATAAAAATGTCTATTTTACCCTTGTTGATTATTCTTTTTACTAATGTCCCAATCAAAATAATATAGCTTATTTTAAGAAATTAGAGGCTTTTTAGATGATTTATTTGGAACAAAACCATTTCGAGAGTTAAAATCCAGTATTTCAATTAGATACCAACCAGGGGGTATTGGAATTACCTCAGATGCCCATATGTTTTGAAGGCTCTCTTGTAGACATACTGGTTCGGTTCACAGATGCAAAGGGATCTCAGGATAGCTTTTTTATTGAGAGGATGGTGCAGGAAGCCTGATCCTAGCATCCGGTATTTATAAAGACTGCCAAACATTAAAAAAAGACAAGGTATAAAACGCTTCAGGAGTATAGTTGGAGACTTCAAGCATTCTGCTCTTCAAATGCTCAATTTGCAGGGTATGGTTATTTGCAGCTTAAGGAATGTAAAGTGCTGGGCATTCAAATAAAAAATAGCCATGTCAGGTATTGGATTAAAAATAGATTTAAAGAACTGGGACATTTTTTGGTTAGGGGAAATTACAGAACTTGGCAGGAGTTACAAGCTAGGTGTGGAGAAAATAATGTATCCAACCAAATCTAGTCTCCTCTCCAATAATGATTGCTCTGTTTATGACAAAGATGAGGGGGTCGGATACAGGTATAGACTATTATGGAGTCAACAGGACTGCCACTTGGTGAAAAGGTTCTTAGAAAAGATCATGCTGACAACGCAGTGCACTTTGCGGAGTCAAATGGCAGACAATCTCGAAATTAGGAAACAAGGCCTTCGGAGCTGCTAACTTTAAGAAAATGTATTTTTTAGCGCGTTGGAGGGCATATTATACTCCTGAAGCCAACCCTAGAATGTATCCAGAGTCTGAGGAGCGTTCGTTGTCAGCAGCTGTGGAGTGGGGGTTATTAGTTACATACTTTGTTTTACCTGTCCATTGTTCTTCGGTGGTTTTGGGAAAAAGTATTGGATGCTTTAAGTTGAGGAATGCACAAGCGGATCAAACCAGATGCAGGGTTGGCACTTTTTCAGTTTTTTAGATATAGGCAAAACCAGGCACTATTGCTTCTTTGGTTGAATTATCTTTGAACTTGCAGAATTGGAAGACAACTAGAGGGCCAACGTATCAGGTGCGGTATGACAAAATGAATCAAACTAAGAAGTTTGAGGAGGCATAGCCAAAAAGTATTGGTGGTTCTAAAAGATTAAATGCTTTTGGCAATTTATGGAGGCGATTGGAAATGAAGCAGAGTAAGATCTTGTAAAATAGCACTGGATATCCTTCTTAGAAACATAGAAAAATAAAAATGTTCATATTTTAGGTACACTGGCACTTTGACGAAAAATATATCAACGTATGGAGGTCTATTTTTAAATAAGATGGTTTCATGAAGAGATCGAGATGGAAACTCGATGAGATGCACATTTGAATAGTAATCGTTTGCTGCTAAATCTAGCATAGCTGCACTTTATTGAAAGTATACCAAAGCATTTGATAAATACTATGATGGTATGATTATGTTTGTGTGTTTTTTAGCCACATCAGCACTTTGTTGGAAAAATTAACAACATATTGTGATGATGAAATGGCGATGATTAGTGTTGTCTTTTATGGATTGCCCTACGTATTGGTGAAAAACATATCAACATAAGGAAGGTTTACTTTTCGAAAGATGGCTTATGAAGCGATCCACTTTGAAATAGTAATGGCTCTCTGCTAAATCTAGCCCAGTTGCACTTTATTGAAAGTATAACAAAGTATTTGTTAAACACTAAGGCCTAGATGTAGGTAATAGCAAATTACCGAATGGTAAATACCGAATTTTACCGATTCAGTATTCACTATTCGGTAATTCCTATGTAGGTAAAAAAATCAGTAAACATACCGAATCGGTAAGATTCGGTAATTACCGATTCGGTAATTACCAAATCGGTATTTGCCATTGATTCCTATGGGCCTTGAAGCCCATAGGATTCAATAGCAAATACCGATTCGGTAATTACCGAATCGGTAAAATTACCGATTTTACAAGGGGGACAGTGTGTCACTTTGACACCCTATTGCACCCCTGTTACTGGCTTGTGTGCCATGTGACATCAGCGCTTTTTGGGAGAAATTAATGACCTGTCGTGATGATGAAATGACAAATATTATTGTTGTCTATAATGGATTGCCCTATGCAGTGGTGAAAAACATATCAACGTATGGAACGTTTACTTTTAAATAACGTTTCATGAAGAGATCGAGATGTACACTTGACGAGTTGCGCTTAGTAATGGTTTAGCACAGTTACACTTTAATGAAAGCATACTGGAGTATTTGTTGAATACTATGGCGGCATGATTATATCTGTATATTTTGTGTGTTTTTTCCGCTTTTATGGCACATTAGCTCTTAGCTGGAAATATAAGGATCTATTGTGATGATGAAATGATGATTATTAATACTGTGTATAATGGTATGCCCTATGTATCTGCTGAATAAATATAAATATAAAAAAAGAATATCTCCTCTGCCTTACAGATCTTCATGTGAGAGCTTTTTGAAGAGAATCTTTTTTTTTATAGGGAGCCAGTGGCCCCCTATGCCGCAAAGACACTTAATTCCTTTTAAGACTTGAGCTTGGCCTGTATGCAAGTCCTACTCATCTTGGTGTTGTTTGTTCCTGCATTCGGCGACACCTGAAGTCACAGATCCCACCATATCATGAGCAATATTTGAGGCCACTACTTTAACGTGGGGTTTTGCAATTTCATAGCCTCTTCTCAAGAAAAGCATAGCTTGTCTAAACAAACGGAGGAAACAAACTCTAAGTCCTGCCCTGTTCATAACAGGGGCTCTTTGAAAAAATGGTGGTCTGCCATATCCGGCCTGGTGTCTGTAAAATTCCCTGTACAGAGCGGGTTTGCCTTAGGTTTTCGTGATCAGCATGATGATGTCTTAATATTCGCTGTTGCATCGCAGCCTTAAATGAAGCTTAAAAATAATTTGCCCTTGTTTATAGGACACCGGCTCAGACTTATTGTCGAAGGTCATTACTGTCATAGTATCAAAATGTTTTTTTTAGAAATTACTAAGTAGTCAGGTTTGATATATTGAATATTAATCACTGCGTTATTTTCCCCCTTCACCTAGACCCATCTTAACAATGGTGAATAACTATCCCCGATCCACTGAGGCTCTACAATGTCAATATACACAGATTGTATACAACCCTCCATTAATATCGGGGCACGTAGGGTCGGGCTCTCTCTAGCTTTTTATATGCTGTACTATTCCTAAAACACTTTTAATTTACCCGTACAGCTAAACTCTGTATCACGATTTGGAGCTTTAGGAAACACCTCCCTTCTAACGTTTTCTAATTCTAGTTTAATATCCAAATAGGTTTTGATGCTGGCTATAAATTTATTAATGTCCTTGACAATGGTCGCAACGCTGGAGTAATAGCCATGAGGAAAGTCAGCGTGGATGATCAAGTGGTCCTGATCACGCTTTATTGTAAATTTGGCCTTGAGCATTGTAATTGTATTCCATTTTCTTGGGTATTCCAGACCTCTTTTTAGGTCCACAGGTTTAGCCCGTAACACAGTATAATTAGAAATGTGATTGTCGGGGAACATGTCTTTCGAGGTGTCGGGTGGTAAGGTGATATAAAATGATTTTGTCTGCATACTGTCGCCTTCAGAGAGCCCCTCATATTCACACACCCTGCAAAGAGCTGGCAAGCACCCAACTGGTACATTTCTTAAGCCACCCCCTCCATTTGACAAAGGCCTGTCTGTTCGCTCTGCTACCTTTCCGTTTCAAGAATCTTTTTAACCCTGTACAGTCTATGTGGATCATCCGGTACCTTTTGTAAGTCTTTGTTGTTAAAGGCACCCAACATAGTTTCGCCATCGTAGTCCTTGAACCTGTAAATATAAATACCTTCTTTAAGCTCCACACTCTCAACTGTAAGTATTTTATTGCTAAAAGCCTGCTGGTAAACTGTCAGAAAGACTCCTTTCAAGTTTGAAAACCTATCTTTCGAAAGAGAATTCTTAACCGTGGCAGCCATACAGCCCCCGTAAGGAATTATCAGTTGTTACCTCTACAGGAGACATTTTGATGTTTCTGGGCTAACTAGCAACGAAAGCATCTATAAATGCCTGTAGAACATCCCCATATCAATAGCTTTTGTAGGCTGTCAAAACACTCCACATCTTGGATTTTAAAGTTCTGTTAAAACATTCTATAACAGCAGCTTTTACCTCCGTGTGCTTTGCAAAATGATGAACAGAGTTCTGTTTTAATCATTTCTGAAATGAATTGTTTAAAAATTATTTTTGGGCATCTTTTTGCAGTTTTTGAGGGGTTCCCCTTTTCTGAGGATGGCTTTAAGGCCTTTGTGACACTATCACCACTTTTATCGCTTAGTGCTTCTGCAAAGGTGTATTTGGACAATACATCTATTACCGTTAATATATATCGAGCTCCCTTTTATGCTTGGCAAATAATTTGCCTCAGTGTCACAATTTATGATTTATTTATAGCTATAAACTCAACGGCTCTAGACAGGACTTCCCACTCACCCCACCTATAACTTTGTACACTCATGATACTGAAGTAATTGAAAAGATTGTACAATTCTCTGCCAGATGATACAAAACCTTTATTTCTGAAATAATGTTCGGTCAAAAGCTCCAAGGCAATATGTAAGCTGGTTTTCGGTGATAATATTAACTCCCTCATGCAGCTTTTGTACGTGTTCAGCTATTCATCCTTTGAAGGTAGCCATGCATTGATGCACCAATTGGCTTAGCACGTAGGGCCGACACTGCATTGCAGTGGGCAGCTCACTAAACCTCAGATAGCGCAGAGTTACAGGTGCTATCTGAGGTTCAGACAAATCATACATCAGCCTTAACAGTTTCTATACTTGGTTTGAGTCTAGCAAGCTACATATATTATGGATTGTTCTTGAAGTGTATGAGTTGTATAGACACTCATGAGTTTCCTGCGGCAGATCATGAATTTGATGGCCATAACAGAAGTTATAAAAGGCACGTTTGACAAACACACACACAACAATCACAGCTAAACCTTTGTTAGAAATGGGGCTTATGGTTGGCTAGGGTATGCACCTAAGCCAGGCTACCCACCCCTCTAGTCAGGGTAAGGGAGCTACACACACAGGATAACCCCTGCTCACCCCCTTGGTAGCTTGGCAGAGCAGTCTCTCTTATCCTAGAGGCAATGTGTAAAGCATTTGCACAACACACCCACACACCAGTGACACACTAGGTACACCACAAAAAGAGACTCCACACCAGGTAATTTAAAAATATCTTTTGTATCTATACTACTATTGTAAAGTAAGAACCACAGCGCCAATTCAAACACCCGAAACATCATTGTAATTGTCAGGGTGTGCAGATGGACCTAGGCTATATTAAAATAAAATATATACGTTGTTTAAAAAATTAAACATAAAAAAAAGTAGCCCTTGAAAGTAGCGCCGGCCTCGACCTGCGTGCTGACATCAGGAGCGCGGGGAGGAGCAGCATACAGGAGCGCGAGGAGGAGCAGCGGAGATCAGCGCAGGGAGGAGCGGAGAACTTTGCCAGACTGGAGCGGGCTGAGGTACGTCAAGCGCGGGGAGGAGCGGTGAACTAAGGCAGACTGACCGGTAAACTTTGGTGGAGCGCTGGGAGGAGCGGAGAACTTTGCTAGACTGGAGCAGGCTGAGGTACGTCAGGAGCAGGCTGAGGTACGTCAAGCGCAGGGAGGAGCAGTGAACTAAGGCGGACTGGAGCGGGCTGACGGGTAAACTTTGGCGGACTGCAGCCCCGTGTGAAATGGGTACGTACTGGCTTTGTGTAGTGGGGGTTGAGTCGCCATGGCAGGTTATGAACGGGGTTTGATTTTGCAGTGCACAGAGAAAGGTCGTTTGCAGCGTCGGATGCGTGGCAAAAGTGTTAGGGAGCATGGCATGTGTGGCTGATTGGGGGCACTGAAGGTGGCGGTGAACTTGGGCTGAGGAGGTGGTTGGGGCCTGGGTTTGGGCGACTGCGGTGAACGAAGGCAGACTGGAGCGGGCTGAAAGGTCAACTTTGGCAGACTGCAGCGGGCGTGTGGAATGGGTACATACTGCCTTTGTGTACTGGGGGTTGAGTCGCCATGGCAGGTTAAGAACGGGGTTTGGTTTTGCAGCGCACAGTGAAAGGTCGTTTGCGTTGCCACAGTGTTAGGGAGCAAGCCTGATTGCCCCCGGACAACGTCGGGACGGGCTGCTAGTTATATATAAAACACATTGGACCACAATCACATAAATCAATAATCGCCTTACCAACTAGGCAATAGTCAAAACATTATAATGAGTGCAATAAAAGAACGGTTTTTATATACACGTCATCAACACACCATTATTGCTCTTATTAATGCAACTCCTGAAATAATGCCCACAAACATGTAAATCACTAGCATTATGGCATAAACGGACAAAAATCCTGACATCAGGGTTTAAAAATAATGTAGTAAAAATAGGCAGAGTTGAAACACAAATGTGGTCATCTGAACAAAATGCCCCCAACAGTGAGATATACAGTAAAAAGAAAGTGGGAACCCAATCTACTCTTGGAGGCTTGGGCAATATAACTATTGGAAGGTAACTGCGCCTACAAAGGATTTAATTAAAAAAGCTTAATTAAGCCATTTAAACAAATAACGTTGTTGTTGAGCCCCAGTTGGTGGCTAACACATGAACAATCTTACATCAATTCGCTAAATTCCGTCACGAAAAATCTACAGTAAACAATTTCAAACACTGGTGTAAATTTCTCAAATTGTAAACTCATTTAATGTGTATAAACAAGGAAAGAAAGGCATAAAAAATATAGCAGTGACAAATATGCTTACCAATTTAGTATCCTGAAAAGGGAAATTGTGCAAGCTCGCCCTTCAAAATTATTCAACATCAATAACAAATGCATTGTTTCCTCTGATGCCAGCAACATTGGTTTGGGTGCTGTTTTAATGCAAAAAAGGAGTGACGGTCGTGAGGATATAATTGCATTTGCTTCCAGGACACTTTGTGGTGCTGAGAGTTCTTATCCAACCATTGAGAAAGAGGCTTTGACTCTATGGTGGGGTGTTCAGTACTTTCCGAACTTCCTGTGGGGAAATGAATTCATTCTCAGGACCGACCACAAACTGTTGGTTGACCTTTTCACCACTAAAGGTGGTGGTCGTGCCACCCCACGAATTGCCAAGTGGCAATAAGATTACAGGAATTCAATTATTGTTTAGAATATGTACCAGGCATCAAAAATAACATTGCTGATTGTCTTTCTCGTTTACCTCTTGCAAATGATGTCTGCCCATCTACTGAAGATGATCTTGATGTTGTATGTGCTGTTGTTGATGTTGTGAAAGGTGCGCTTTCTGAGCATGAATGGTTGCAAGCCCTATCTGAAGACAGGGAGATCAAGATGGTTGTAGAATTTTTGGTTCAGGGATGGCCTGTGAACAAGGATTTATCTCCTGAGTTAGTTTCCTTTAAAAGGATTTGCGATGAGTTATCCTTGGTGGATGGTATTTTACGCACAGGTGGTGTTTTAGTTGTTCCCACGTGTATGCAGAATAATGTTTTAAATCTTGCTCATGAAGGTCACCGGGGTATTCGTGCGATGAGTGAAGACGTTTGGTGGCCAGGGGTGGACAGGTCCATTGAGCATTTCGTTAGGGACTGTTGTGTATGTGTTCTCAGTGATAAAAATAAGTTTACTCATCCATTCCCGATTGATCCTGTGACTGTTAGGAATGTACCTTGGTCCAAGCTCACTTTTGTTGTTGCTGGCCCATTTGTGATTTCTGGTGGTCCTCCTTTGTATGCCCTAATTTTGGTGGACTATATGTCTAAGTGGCAGGAAGTCAAATTTGTTGAGTGCGTTAATTCTTCGTCTGTCATTAGTTTCCTCAGGGAAGTGTTCCTCCAGGAGGGATTTCCTGAGGAACTGGTGACAGATAAGGGAACCCAACTTGTACCTCTGGAAATGCAGGACTTTCTTAGGGAACATGGCATTAAGCACATTCTAACATCACTTTACCATCCCTGCAGCAATTGATTAGTTGAGCGCTTTAATCGCGTTATTAAGGACAACTTACAGTTAGCTTTGGTGAATCGTTTATCATGGCATGTGGCTGTGGCAGACATGTTGTGGGCATTCAGGACAACTCCTCATATAAGTACTGGGATATCTCCTTTTACATTGCTCAGAGGAAGAGTTGCAGTTTCCAAACTTAAGAAGGATTGGATGTCTAAAAAAGGGATTGGTGTCAGTACAACGCAAATATTACATCGCATTCCGTTACAACGGAATTTTTACAATGCAGGATCCATTACATCGGATGCCATTACAACGCATGGCATTACATAGCAGATGGTATTACAACGCATGGCATTACATCGTAAGTATAGGTAAGTATACCTTTTTTAAAAAATGTTATTAAGTTAATTTAATTAATTTAATTTAATTAATTTAAATAAAATACATATTAAAATAGCCATTAATTTAATTTAATAAAATAATATCTATTTAATAAATGTAATTTTAATAAAAAATGGGAATAATTTAATTTAATTTAAATAATAAAATTAACTTAATGTACATATTTTTAAAATTGATATGAAATTTAATTAATTGAAATAATGTATTTAATTTAATTAATTTAATTTAAAAATGTAATTAATGAAATAAAATTAATTTAATTTATTAAACATATTTTAATTAATTTAAAAATGGTAAATATAATTTAAGTAACCCAAAACACAAACCCCTGTACCCCAAAATCCAAACCCTGCCCTAAAACCTAAAAACACCCCTGTACCCCAAAACCCAAACCCTGCCCTAAAACCTAAAAACACCCCTGTACCCCAAAACCCAAACCTTGCCCTAAAACCTAAAAACACCCCTGTACCCCAAAACCCAAACCTTGCCCTAAAACCTAAAAACACCCCTGTACCCCAAAACCCAAACCTTGCCCTAAAACCTAAAAACACCCCTGTACCCCAAAACTCAAACCCTGCCCTAAAACCTAAAAACACCCCTGTACCCCAAAACCCAAACCCTGCCCTAAAACCTAAAAACACCCCTGTACCCCAAAACCCAAACCCTGCCCTAAAACCTAAAAACACCCCTGTACCCCAAAACCCAAACCCTGCCCTAAAACCTAAAAACACCCCTGTACCCCAAAACCCAAACCTTGCCCTAAAACCTAAAAACACCCCTGTACCCCAAAACCCAAACCTTGCCCTAAAACCTAAAAACACCCCTGTACCCCAAAACCCAAACCTTGCCCTAAAACCTAAAAACACCCCTGTACCCCAAAACCCAAACCCTGCCCTAAAACCTAAAAACACCCCTGTACCCCAAAACCCAAACCCTGCCCTAAAACCTAAAAACACCCCTGTACCCCAAAACCTAAACCCTGCCCTAAAACCTAAAAACACCCCTGTACCCCAAAACCCAAACCTTGCCCTAAAACCTAAAAACACCCCTGTACCCCAAAACCCGAACCCTGCCCTAAAACCTAAAAACACCCCTGTACCCCAAAACCCAAACCCTGCCCTAAAACCTAAAAACACCCCTGTACCCCAAAACCCAAACCCTGCCCTAAAACCTAAAAACACCCCTGTACCCCAAAACCCAAACCCTGCCCTAAAACCTAAAAATACCCAAACACCCCAAAACATATACATCAGTACCCCAAAACATATACTCCTATACTCATACTTATTTAAAAAATTACTTAAATTAATATATTTAATTTATAATATTTAAAAACGAAATAAATATTTTTATTTATAATTAATAATAATTAAATCAATTATAAAATATTAAATAAAATAAAAAAAATTAAATACTTACCAATACTTACGATGTAATGGTATGCGTTGTAATAGCATCTGCTATGTAATGCCATGCGTTGTAATGGCATCCGATGTAATGGATCCTGCGTTGTAATAGCTGCGTTGTAACAGCATTACGTTGTAATAGTTGCGTTGTAAGAGTAACACACCCTAGAAAAGTGATTGATCAGACAAAACTTGGTAGCATAGTAGATGTGAGGACCGCTGTCCAGTCCAAATATGCAGCTGTTTCAGAGAGAGTTTCTCCTGTGTGCATTGGGGATTGGGTATGAATCAAAAAACCTGGATTCATTCGCAAGGGTTGATCTTGTTTTTCAGCTCCTACTAGGGTAAAGGAAGTAAGAGACCAGCTGGTGGTGTTAGATAATGTCAAGGTGTGGAATAAATGTGCCATCTCCATTGTTCCTCAATCCAAAATTGTGTATGTGGGTGGTAAGATGTGTGTTTGTGTTGACTCATCTTCTCATGCCACTCCTGTTCTTCCCAGTTGCTCTTCTTCTAACGCTATTCCTTCCAACAGGAGTGATCAGCCGTGCTATCCTTATAACAAAAGATTTTCTTCCAGGATGAGATCTATGCCCGCTAAGTTTCAAGATTATGCTTGGTATTGATATTTCATTTTTTTTTTTTGGTTTTGATTTCTCCCTGTTGCTGTTGGTTCAATATTGAAATGTTGGTATTTGATTTTCTCATTGCTTGTTTCTATCTTTATTCTTCTCATCCCTTTGTTGCTCCTCCTCTTTCTTCTTCTATTCTTTTCCTTTTGTTTGTTCTCTTGTAGAAACTTTCCCTGACCATGTTCCCTGTGTGGAACAAAGTTAGTGGGGAGTCTGGCAGTTGCTGCCTCGGAGCTGTCAGGACTGGTCATGAATAAACAAAGTAGTTACCTACACCTGGTACTTCCTTCTTTTCAAAAGAAAGCAATAATAAGGTGGTACTTCACTCACAGATGCCCCCGTTGGTGGGGAGACCTCACCGGGTTCCATGCAGCTGGAATCCCCTTACAGCCGCTGCCCGTAACCATACCCTCCCTTGGTGATACTCCCACTGCACATTTCAGGGGGAGACTTCTCTTGGTCCTCTGCGCACAGTGTCTAGCAATGCAGCTGCCCTCCTACATGGGGAGAAGCTGCAGTGGATCCCATCTGGTTCTCCTGGGATATTGCGTCCTCTCCTCAGACTATGCAGCTTCTTCCTGCAAGGGTCTCCAATCAATCAATCAATCAATCAAAGACATTTATAGAGCGCACTACTTACCCGTAGGGTCTCAAGGCGCTGGGGGGAGGGGGTGCCGTTTACTGCTCGAACAGCCAGGTCTTCAACTTCTTCCTGAAGGAGAGGTGGTCTTGGGTCAGGCGCAGGTCGGTCGGGAGGGAGTTCCAGGTCTTGGCGGCCAGGTAGGAGAAGGACCTTCCTCCTGTTGTCGCTCTTCGGATGCGGGGGACGGCGGCGAGGGCGTGGTTGGCTGATCGGAGGTGGCGTTTGGGAGCGTAGAAGTTGATTCAGTTGTTGAGGTAGCTCGGGCCTTGGTCGTGTAGGGCTTTGTGTGCGTGGGTGAGGAGGCGGAAGGTGATTCTTTTGTTGACGGGGAGCCAATGCAGGTCTCTCAGATGTCCGGTGATATGGGGTTTCCTACGGCCAACAGGGGATTCCTTCCCACTCCGTACCGCATCCCTTGTGGTGTTAGGGCTCTGCTAAGGGGGTTACTGTAGCGTGGCTGCCCATTCTCCAACAGCGAGAGACTGGCATGCTGTGGCGAGGAGAATACTCAGAAATGGAAGCTCTCACCATGCACCAGTTTTAAAAACATAAAGGGAGTCTACACAATGCGGCATTCACCACGCTCTCTTATTTATATTCAGAGGACAGGGGCAGTGGCAGGCATTCCACACATACTGAGCTGTAGACGTAACCCGCAGGTGCCAGTTTCCTTTTGGCAACACCCCAGCATTTGTGCGGCATCTCCTGGCTCCGTGATAGAAGGAGCAATCAGCCACATGCAGGGAAATGGACAAAATCAAGCGCTCACTATGTGTTTTGGTATACTAAAAAGTGAAGAACAGTCCAGTCCTATGCCTGCCCCAGCCAGGAGCAGCAGCTACAGGCCTTACCACCCCACACACCAGGGACAATGCTCCTCATATAGTTCTCATCCCTCCGTCCAGGCAGTTACTTTCAGATCCAGCCAGGATCTTTCTTGAAGTCGTTTGTATCCCTTAGACTTCCAACAGGAGGCCAGCTCACATTAGCCCTTGGAGGTTCTTCACAAGAAGGATATCACAGCAGGACAAAAAGAGTCAATTCTTCTACCCCACCACAGACAGAAGCAGCTACTGCAGGCCAATCCACCCCTCACACAGAAAAGGCAGCACTCCTCACACAGTCCTTCTGCTCTTCTTCTTGGCAGAGTCCTCTTGTTCCTTGAAGTAAACTAAAGTTCTGAGGTTTAAGGTCCAATACTTATTCCCCATTTTGTCATTGTTCTCTTTGTGGAAAGGATCTCTGAGCCCAGTTTAACACATAAATATTGAGTGTACAGGAAATAGGTTTAAACATTCATAACTCACCAGCCACCATTGGAAGTTACAGAAGAACGGACATCTCTGAAACTATTAACACACACCCATTTTGTGGTTCTTAAATTAAGATCAATGCACTTACATATTTTATAATATGTTTTTCACCTTACTGATAGTCAACATTGGCTTATGAAAGAGCTGTAAGGAGTTTCTACAGATGCAAGCAGAGAGCAGAAATAGAGAGAGTGTTAACGAGTGAAACTTGCACTAATCAGGCAGGATTACACAACAATCAATGACCAACTTGGTGTGAAAAAGGCCAATTTATTAGAACAGTTTTGCAGTTAAAACCTCATTTACATACTATACATGATAAAGCCACCAAAAAGACTCACTAATACATATTGATCAACCTGGCAAACCTCCCTTCTTAAAAAGTCCCTTTCAAAATACCCCATCTGCCCTAAAAAATCTCACAGGACCCCTTTGCATTTACCCTCTTCCATCTCATGACCACTCCTACCACAGCCATCTCACCCAAGCATGTCTCCAAACACTTCCATCAATCAATAAACCAATTAAACAGCATTTGTAGAGCGCAACACTATAACCCCTATGGGTATCTGGGTGCTCTGTCTCTGTCAAAGAGCCGGGTCTTGAGTCTCTTTCTGAAGTCTATCAGCAAGTGGGTTGTGCAGAGCTGGAGGGGAAGGTCGTTCTAGGTCTTGACAGCGATGTAGGAGAAGGAGCGGCCACAGCTACGGCTGCGACAGATACGGGGGGTGCGAGTACGAATGAAGAGGAGCATAGGTGTCCAGAGGGTTGATGGAAGTTGAGTCAATGGTTGATATGGGATGGTCATGGAGGGCTTTGTAGGCATGTGTGAGGATCTTGAACTGGCATCTCTTCTGAATGGAGAACCAGTGGAGGTCGCTCAGGTAGGGGGAGATGTGAGTTTGTTTGGGGAGGTCCAGGATGAGTCTGGCTGCAGCGTTGTGTATGCTCTGGAGTCTTTTGAGGAGCTGGATGGCGATACCAGCGTAGAAGGCTATGCCATTGTCAAGCGGCTGGTGACAAGGGCCTGAGTGATGGTCTTTCAGGCGTTAGGTGGGATCCATCTGAAGATTCTGCAGAGCTTGCAAAGTGTGTTGAAGCTGGAGGAGGCGACTGCGTTGACTTGTTGTTTCATGGTCAGTTGGCTGTTGAGGATGATGCCGAGGTTGCGTGCATAATCGATCAGTGTAGGTTCGAGTTCAGAAGGCCACCAGCTGTGGTCCCATGCAGAAGTGTTCGTCCCGAAGATCAGTACTTCAGTTTTGTCTGAGTTGATTTGGAGGCAGGTGTCTCTCATCCATTTGGCTATGTTGGTCATGATATCACAGAAGTGGATTTTGGCATTGGAGGGGTCCTCAGTGAGTGAGAGGATCAGTAGAGTGTCAACTGCGTAGGAGATTATGGTGAGTCTGTGGGGTCTGACCACGTCTGTGATGGTGGTCAGGTAGATGTTGAACAGGGTGGGGCTGAGGGATGATCCTTCTGGTACGCCGCATATGATGTCTTTGGGTGCAGAGTTGAAGGGTGGTAGTCGGATGTAGGTCTCAGTGGGGCAATTCTGTTGGCACTGTCAGTGATCTAGGCTCCAAAGTTCCGGACAGCCTAGTCAAGGTCTGTTTAGGGCTCTGGTTGGGAGGTGGCTAGGGCCTGAGACCACTGAGTTTAGGTGACCTTGCTCCAGTTGCTGTGGGAGGAGATCTGACACCTGGTAATGGTGTGCTGGGAATTGGTGATAATGAAGTATACAATTGTGTGATCAGTAGAGAGGAGTTCTGTGATGTGGCTGAATTTGATTCTGTTGCTGGAGCTGGAAATGGGGTCAAGTGTGCACCCAGCTTTGTGGGTGGGTTGGGAGACCAGTTGGGTGAGGCCAATGTTGTTCAGAATCTCCAGGAGAGCAATGGAGTTGGCGTCATTAGGGTATTCAATGTGGAAGTTGAGGAGGCCGAGTAGCACATAGTGGTGAAAGTCGATTGCTAGAGGGGGGGATGAGGTTGCAGATAGTGTTCCAGAATGTTGCTTGGGGTCCTGAGGGTCTGTAGGAGAGGGTGCCTCTAATTGTGGTCTTTGCGTCCGTTTGTAGTAGGAAGTTGAGGTGTTCCATGAGCGGCATGGAGTCGTTGTTGGTTATGGTGCATCTGTTGGTTTCCTTGAAGATAATGGCGATTCCTCCACCTTCTTTGTTGGCGTGGTGGGAGTGTATCATCTTGTAGCTTTTGGAAGTGGTGGTGGTGATTGGAGTTCGAGGAGGGGTTGAGCCACATTTCGGTGATGAATGTGACATCCATGGAGAGGATGGTGATGGTGTCCCACAGTCCCGCGGTGAGTTTGCAGAGGGAGCGGGCATTCAGCAGGATACAGTGGAACAGTCACAGGGTGTTCTTCGTCTTGTGGGCAGGAGTGGTGCGTGATCTTTCACGGATAGTGTTGGTCGCAGGAGAAATGGCAGTGTTGGCAGGTGAAGGCGTAGTGTAGTTCCTATATTCCCAATAGGCTCTGCGCATTGGAATAACATATACTATAAATTTGACGTAGGACTTAGGTCGACTAGGTCTCTATCGAATATATTAAACTTAATTGTGAGTGCCCGGTAGCTCAGAGGTCACTAGAAACGTTCTTGAATTCACAAGAAGGGATTAGTTTCTGACAACCGCATAAACATGACAACTTTGTTTCCCAAGAATAAGAAATCAATCTCTAGAGTCGCTGAAACAATAGTTAGCTATTTTACTCATTTAATAGTGCATGCTTCGTTTCACCAGAGGTGCTGAGAAAATAGAGTGACAGGCGTTTTCAATAAAAAGTATTTATTGAGCAGTCTTACTCAATTATAAGAATTGTACTGCTACAATCGTAATACTGGTTATAAAGTACAGTCCATATAGTACGAAGAGTATTATGAAATAATACTGCAAAAGCATGGTATGGTTTCTAAGCCATATAAAATATTATATAATACATACATTAATAATAATGACTAAAAGTACTCAACTGGTGTTTCTAAAATACGCCTACCCCGGTGTACCTAACCTAGGTCTAGTACGAGGGGAGAAGTAGTGAGGTGTAGCTTAAGTTTAGTATTCTTTTTGCCAAGAATCTATTCCAAGAATTCTCTAAGGGTCTAATCAACTCCGTACCTTGGTTTAGAATAAAAGAGGTCTTGTATCTCTCTCTCAGGCTTCGATTTCCCAGCAACCCGCAAGGGTAGCCTGGAAACACTGGAGTTGGATTTCTCGGCAGGAGAATAGACAGCGTCTCTCAGTGCGTCAGCTGGAGGGTCGGCTTCCTTTGGCACTTGCTGCTGCAGGGCGCGTCGGGCAAGTAGATAGTCAAACTGCTCCAAAGTACTGTGTGTTTGCGTGGGAAAATGTGGGCATATTTATACCTTGAAGGTGCCGAGTTTGAGGTACGGTTGGACATAATAACGTCATCGAAGACTCAGTTCTTTGAAAACTCCTTGAGTTCTTGGATTAATCAATATACAAGCAAGGGGAAGTCCCTGACTGCTGAAGGGTTTTTTTCCAAGAAATCGCTGTGGATTCTCGGAACTAGTGGAAGTAGCAATGCCGTATTAGGGCTGCATAGGCTTAATCTAAATATGGTTATGATTTCTATGGCTATATAAGGATAGGGTGATTTATACCTATATGGGCATGAATCGGGAAAATTACACTAGGGTCCTAGACTCATATACAACACCCACTCCACTTTATTATGTTCAACATTATTAAATTATAAGCATCTAAACATGTGTTTACAATCCCAACCAAAATACATGAAATGCATTTGAAATGGCTGTACACGAAAAATGAGTATGTCAATAGTACGCATTTAAAGGAGTTGATGTCATTCTTAAGCATAAAGCAAGATATCGGTAATGCAAACTGAATGAATCATGAAATTACATTTATGAAAATGGCTCTTGAATACAGAAGAAAAAGTCGAGACCATTCCATAGCAGATATTTTAAAACTGTTTTGGTGTTGAGGACAAGGCCAAATATTGTCTAGGAAGTGTTTCAAAAAGAATTTCTTGTTCTCTAAGAATAGTTCTACTTTAAGCAGACTACTCTGTGCCATAAAAATGTTCTATTTTTGGAAAAAGGGTCAAATTTTAATCGTAGAAAAATAGAGTTCCCAAGTTAGAATGATTGTTTTTGAAAAGTGAAGGTCGAATTCAGTGCTCATGGAACGCTGTGTGCAGATTTCAAAAGTTATTCTCGGTGTCAGGAGAAAACATCAAATCGTCTAGGATGGCAAAAAAATCGTCTACCACAGTAGGGGAAAGTGGAACTACTTCATCAAGTAGATTAAAGGTGCACAAATGAGGATCATCGCCGTCAGTGGTTGTCGCATTAGCAATGTTCGCAGTAGCTGGTACCTATGTGCCTGTAGTTATATTTATCTCACCCTCAGTTAGACTCGTCGGTGAGACTTCAATGAATGCCGTCATCAGGATTGGTAGCCGTTGGGGGCAACACGATGCATGAGTCATTACTGGACCTAGCAAGGTGTCAACATCCAATGGCAGGACTGATGGAAGTGTAAGACAGATGTCCAACACACATTCTTCTCCGCAAAGCAGGCATCATAGAACAGGGAAGATGCAATCTTGCCATATTGGTCTGAATGGAAGGAACCAAGTGGTATTCAAATCTCTTAAATGAGCCAAGCCGAGAATCTGTGTAATCCTCTCACGGTAACGGATGGCTAGGAGGGCTTGTTCCATGGTAGTCTGGGTATCGCTGGTGACTGAACTTGCCATATTGGAGCAGAAGGAATAAAAACCATTCCATAGCAGATATTTTAAAACTGTTTTGGTGTTGAGGACAAGGCCTAATATTGTCTAGGAACTGTTTCAAAAAGGATTTCTTGTTCTCTAAGAATAGTTCTACTTTAAGCAGATTACTCTGTGCCATAAAAAGGTTCTATTTTTGGAAAAAGTGTCAAATTTTAATCGTAGAAAAATAGAGTTCCCAAGTTAGAATGATTGTTTTTGAAAAGTGAAGGTCGAATTCAGTGCTCATGGAACGCTGTGTGCAGATTTCAAAAGTTATTCTCGGTGTCAGGAGAAAACATCAAATCGTCTAGGCTGGCAAAGAAATTGTCTACCACAGGAGGTGAAAGTGGAACTACTTCATCAAGTAGATCAAAGGTGCACAAATGAGGATCATCGCCGTCAGCGGTTGTCGCATTAGCAATGTTCGCAGTAGCTGGTACCTGTGTGACTGTAGTTATATTTATCTCACCCTCAGTTAGACTCGTCGGTGAGACTTCAATGAATGCCGCCATCAGGACTGGTAGCCGTTGGGGGCAACACGATGCATGAGTCGTTACTGGACCTAGCAAGGTGTCAACATCCAATGGCAGGACTGATGGAAGTGTAAGACAGATGTCCAACACGTATTCTTCTCCGCAAAGCAGGCATCGTAGAACAGGGAAGATGCAATCTTGCCAGATTGGTCTGAATGAAAGGAACCAAGTGGTATTCAGATCTCTTAAATGAGCCAAGCCGAGAATCTGTGTAATCCTCTCACGATAACACATGGCTAGGAGGGCTTGTTCCATGGTAGTCTGGGTATCGCTGGTGACTGGACTTGCCATATTGGAGCAGAAGGAATAAAAACAGAATTTCTGCTGCGAGTCCCAAAATGAGAGGCAGGCCGCCGAACACAGAGTGCACGAAATTTGGAAAAATGCAGAGGACTGCTTCAAATTGTGCTAACAGTCCAGACAAAATCATCTTAAATACATGTGCGATGCCTCTGGTATCAGACAAGTTTAAGATTTGACCTAACATTTCTGCGAAATGTACTGGGCAGTTTGTTGATAATAATGCATGGATCCCTGCAGAAGTCCTTGCAACTTGGAGATCATACATTTCTCTAGACGAGGTCAGTAGCACAGTTTTTTGCTAAAGAATGGCCTTCATTCTGCTTAAAGTATCAATTCGTATAGAAGAGATATTCAGTGAAGGCCATAACGCCGTCTCCCTGTCTGTCTTGCTTTTTGGATACAATACTTACATACAACAAGTGACCCTGGTCGACACACTAACTAGATACGCTCTTCCTGACAACATACCACAACAGCTGTGATCATTGAGCATAACGTAGCTGCCATTGGAAAGCTGCCTGAAAACTGGTTCTATCGAGGCTGCTGGTGACCCATGCAGGTGGCAAGAAATGTTATTTGAAGAACCTTCGCAGGCTCCGTGTAAATGAACACCTTGACTTAAAAGTGTACTGCTCAGTGAGTTCTTACAATTTTTACCACTAAGAAATACTTCCTTTCCCCCACTCCAACATTTGTGTGTATAAGGTAAATTCCAGGTTGACTTAATGTATTCTCTACCCAACCTTTCATACAGGCCTGCTGGTATGTGTCTTAAGCAATACTGAAACTGGAAAATGGTTACTGGTATCGTGATGGTGCCATGTATTATCCATTCCACTGCTGGCTTCCCAGAAACAGTTCATGGTAATCTTTCCAGTTTTTCTATGCTCAGCACCGTATAGTCTGCTCCTCTTTGTGCCAATGAGATTTGTTTATCTGTAAAATTAAATACAGAAAACAATGACGTGGCGTTGATTAGACGCCATGGCACGTAGCCTGAACGTAGATTTTGTAACGTCCAGCCTAGCTGCATTATAGAACATAATTGGGACTGGCCATGTTGTAACATTAGCAAGTCCTGCTCTATTATGTCAATGGCAGATGCTACGATGCTGTCCAAAGAATACATTCTGGAGGACAGAATCGTTAACCCATTGTCCACTACAGAGAGAGCTTTCTCTAAATGAATGCGATCAATTTCTCGTATTTTGTCTGCAGTTTCCATTTGCATGATTTTCCTTGCTTCATTGTAAGCAGCGTATATACCAGAGTATATGAAACGTTTTTGACGTTGTTTGCGAGGTCCAAGTAAAGGGCCTCGCAAATCAACGCCTTCTTCAAGTAAAGTTAAGTGTTGTTTAATTTCTGGAAGTGTGGATTTCTGTAGCCACTCAAGGCATAGCTTTCCTACACTATAAGTTGTTACTATCCCTGGATGTTGTCTCTGGGAATATCTTGGATCTGGCCTATTCACTGTGAACCCTTGTGTTTTGTTCAGGAATCTATCTTGACAGTTATTAGCGTCTGTGGGCCAGAACAACCATTTTTTCCAATCAGGATTAGTTATGTTCTGTTGTAAAATCTGGTTTACGTCTACCTCCTCATCTGGAGTGTTATTACTGTCAGGTGGGGGCTTAGGTATGGACGGTTTGTTTAAATCTTTTATCTTAGCCAAGCCCAGACAAGATGTTTGTTGAACAGTGTCATTTAAAATATTATTTGTTCTGGGATATTGCAGGCTCTAATTAAGGCTTCTAAACCTTGCAACTGCCAGTCTTTTGTGCCCCAGACAGTTTTTGTCTCAATATTGTCTTTCCAAAAGTTAAAACCTAATGTAGACAACTGAGCATAAAAGTTTGCAGAATAAATTTGTTTAGTATTGGTCAACATGTTTTTCATTCCTGTCTTATTCACATTTTTGAAAATAAACGTTTCTGGATTTGTGACATTAAACCCTGAGAAGTATGGAAACTTTTCATAAAATGTTTTTGAGCTGCCTTTTAGCGGTGTTGGACAATGTTCCCATTGATTATAAGTAAAAACATTTCTAGGGTTTGCAGATTTGCGCAAATAATGGTGACCATAATTATTAAAACAATACATTTGTTCAAAATCATATGAACCTTCTAAGGGTTGTATGATGTTACCACGCGATCTTTTAGATCGCTGTACATCACAATGCAGGTTTTACAACGCAAGTCGTTACCACGACTTGTGCTGTAGGGTGCTGGACTTAGGAATAGTTAGATTTACTATTCCAACACCAGCCTACGTACAGTAGGGAAGGTGTTGGAATAGTAAATCTACTATTCCTTAGTCTAGAGCGCCCTCCAGCACATGTCGTGGTAACGACTTGAGTTGTAAAAGACGCATCGTAATGGCAGCGCGGTGTTTTGACCGCGTTGTCATGGATGTTTCCCCCTTCTAAGTATTCATGTTTTGTAAAATCTGTCATCATATTATTAACAGTTTCAAAGTCCCAATCATCAGAAAATGTGCTGGGTGAGACAAAGTCACTTAAAGAAACCTTAAACTGGTGTGGAAATTTCAACAGCTCAACCGGGCCATTAATGGTATAATCCGTTTTATCCCATGCTATAACACCAGGTATAGGAACGGCTGTGATGTTTACTGATGACAGGTCTCTTCTTTCACGATGAGATGATTTGTGAGGTTTCAGGAGCAAGTTCATGTTCTTACTTGCTGTGTCCATTGTACTGTATTTTCCTTCTATCATTCTTCCTAAACTTATCACAAGTATGAGCCAAAGCAGGAGGAAAAGTACACCTTACATAAACCAAAATTCAACCCATGGTGAAACCAGATATGTCTTTTCCAGTTGATGAAGAAGTTCTGTTATTTTTTCTTTGAAATTTAATTTGCTGGCATATTTTCAGGTTCACTGGGATCCTCGGAAAATGTATCAAATTTTATGAAGTAGCCAGAGGCAGTTCTGTCAATTGTTGGAATTGCATCAGGATTGTTATGAATCTTTGGAGCTGCTTCTTCCTTTGTCATATTTGTACAGTCAGATGTTACATAATTGTAGACAGGTGTTTCTTGACAAACTGTTATTTGGGTATCCAGAGGCACAAGTTCCATGGCTTTGTTGCATAGTCCTTCTTTTCTTACTGTAGGTTTATCAAACGGGCTAATTCTTTCAGTTTGAACCTCTTGGATTGTAGCAAGATTTGGTTGTCTGCTACATCTTGGGAGTCCACTGGGCCTACTACTTATTATCGGCCACATGATGTGGTTTGACCAGGTCGATGGACACCACTCTGTTCTCCCTTTTACTTGCAAGGGGCATTAGTAACACTGATCTTGTTCCGTGGATTGCTAAGACAGGTGCTGCTTTTCTGTAAGAAGGCCCAAATTCCTTCTTCACCGCGATCTTTTCCCTGACTAGATCCTCAATCTTTGGAATCCATACAGGTCTTGACGGGACAGGTTGTTTCTCTTCAGTGGTTGTTGGCTTTTGTATCGTGTTACTCAGACTTCTTCTTGTTTCATTTAAGTCCTGCAAAACAGCCAAACGATCTTTGACATCAAAGGGTTTTTGTTCCACCACTGAAGTTTGACAATCAAGGTATTTGATTATCATTCTAGTACCAAACAGTAATTCATATGAAGTGATTCCACCCAGAGAATTTCTTGGCAGATTGTTAAGACTACGTTGGACACTTATTAAATGTTTGGCCCACCCATCACCCGAACCAAATACCCTAGCTGTTATAGATTGCTTTATGTCACATTTTTTTCTTTCCACTACCGCATTACCCTCAGGATGAAAGGGACTAGAATACTGCAATGCAACACCCAAGCTAGCCATGGCCTCCTTGTAAGCTCGAGAGCTAAACGCAGGACCCTGGTCAGAATGTAGCGCGCGTATGTGCTGATAAAGACTCGCAAATCTTTTATAACAGTTCTGGCGTCAGCCGAGCGCTGGGGCCACATCCAAATGAATCTTGTGCCCTAATAGTTCTGGGACCGCATCCGTCCATGGTGACGTCTGCGTGTAGGTAGTCTAATGCTGTCTAACAATGGTGTCTGAACTGGGCTGGCTACACTGTAGTCAGGTATCTGGTGGTCTTCAAAGCTATGATCCCTGTAACAGACATCGCAATTAATTCCAAATTCGTAAACTTGGATGCTCATTTCTGGCCACCAGTACATCTCTTCTAATTCTATTAGAGATTTTAAGATCCCTTGATGTGTCAGACTCTCTCCCATATGTGCTTCATAAACCAAAGCACCTCTCTGGTTCCTGTTTGGAATTACTCTGTACCCCACTCCATGGATTCGAGCAAAAGGACCGGAGTTTGCATCAATTATGTATGTATACGTGAGTGGATAGTTCAGAGGTAATGCTGCATAGCTACCTTTCATTGAGGCTTTTACTGATAGCAATGTTTCACCGTCTATTTCTGTTTTTGAATCAGTGTTTGTAGCTACGGAAGCCGTTTGTACAGCTGCCTTCGCTGCTTCATCAGCCAATGAATTCCCTGCAACGTGAACGCCATCACGCTGATGACTCAGTGTATGAATCATGTGAGTCTTTTGTAGTTCTTTCTGTATTAGAACTACTTGTTTTCAAAGCTTTTTATGCTTGATTGTGCGACCTTTTGTATTTTTGAAACCATTTTGAACCCAGTTCTGCAGATATTCGTTATAATTCCTGACGCGGTTATACAAATCGCACACTATGAGTGTGGGGAATTCGCGATTGGTATTTTCAAGCTCCATCTTGAAAGCCTGTAGTTCTGCTCGCTGAGCTGTACAGACATCGAGTGATTGAGTTTCAGTGACCATTGGTCTGAATTTACCTTCGTGCTAGCGACCTTTAACAATCGCGCACGCAGCACTATAGGCTTGTTTACCGCCAATTGCGGGCTGTGCTAATCCGTCTGTATAGATTATACATCCGTAATGTTCTAGAGGCAGAATCTCGGTCGGCAGAGAACATTCGTGTTCGTATTGTAGGAATTCTTGTGTCTTTAAGTAGCGGTGAAAGACGTATTCAACATCTGTAGCAGCAAGAGAGTTAACCCACTGTATCCATCTCGGATGTAAAGCCTTAGCATTGGGAATGCTTGCTTTCGTTACTGCTTCTAAGGCAGGTACAGGTGTAACAATCATTATGCGTTTTCCCTGTGCGAGAGCTCTCTCCTTTGCCACTGCAGTTTGAACCGCGGTCAGAATTTTTTCTGTAGAAGTATATTTTATTTCAGCTTGTGCGTACAAGTGTGATTTGTATGCAATTGGTACCTTTTCACCTTCTTTAAAGGGTAGGTATGTGAATCCGCATCTCCTTGGGATGATTCGGATCACAAGGTTGCGCGCATTGTCACGTGTTTCTAACTGTGTTTTTGCTAACATGTCTGTTTGTACTGAACGCAAACTTTCTGTGTTATTTTGAGTCAAATTGGTTTGTTTGAAATCACATTTGATTAGTTCGTAGAGAGGTTTAACCCTTTCTGCGTAGTTCAGAACATAAGTTCTTCCAAAGTTCAGGAAACCTAGAATTGACGTCTTTGGAGGTTGGAGCAGCGCACATTTCTCTAGAAAGTTGGCTGCCAGGCTTTTGCCTTCACTTGATAACTCATATCCTAAGAATAGGACGTTGAGTTGGGCAATTCATGATTTCTTAAAATTGAATTTGTACCCTTTCGTAGCGAACCCAAGTATTATGGTGTTCACTCTTTTCAAGTGCACGTCCAAATCATCGTCTGTAAGATAGATGTCATCGACATAAGATCATGCCTCATCATCATACATTTATAGTAACTCTGTTACCCTGGCTGAAAATAGCCCTGGACTATTCTTGAATCCCTGGGGTAGACGGCAAAATTGTTGCTGCGTCCCCATTATTGAGAAAGCCGTCAAATGCCTGCTTTCAGGTGCAATGTTTTGACAGAAAAACCCATTTGAAATATCTAATGTGGTTTTATATTTTTTCGGCACAATGTTATTCATCAATGCTGCACTGTGTGCATTTTAGACTGCAAATTTTTTGCAACGAGAGTTTAAGTGTCTGTAGTCCAAAACTAGACGTTATGAATTGTCTGGTTTGGAGACAGGAAACAAAGGATTGTTCATAGACGAGGTGCATGTTTCAATCACCCTTTGGTATTCAAGTTGATCTAAGATCTCCCTGACCTGTTTTTTTGCTTCTTGCTTGACTGGATACTGCCTTTGTGCAGTAGGTTGATTTTTTAACTGGATTTTATGATGAGGAGAGCCCTCATCCCATCCTACATGATTTGTTTATATAATGCTGGAGCCTGAACTACTGCCCATTTCCTGGCGTATGTGTATTTTTTGTGAATTGGAATGTGATTTGAGAAGGCTGGCATAATTATCTCTTCGTCATGTGGGCACTCCCTGACAAATTCAGGTGGCCAGTCTTGCTCAGCTAGAAGAATACCATAACCCTTAGATAGCTTCTCCCAAAAGAGTGCTTTTATTTTCCTAGGTATGTCCCCCTCCATCCTGAGTGTTACTTCATATAACTTGTGGGGTACACTAACCCTGGTATCGGCAGTTTCAACCTGAATGCATTTATTCAAGTCCACTGTCTCCAGATGATCCTTCAGGATCTTGCGAGCTATGGTGACGTCTGCTGCACTGTCTAGCATTGTTTGGGCCCACTCCCCGTTCTCGAGTTGTGTCCTCAAGATCCTCTGCATGTCTGATCTTTACGCTTGCTACCTTCTTCTTGGTGAATTGAGTTTTCTTATTTTTTGGAACGTGCTGTTCGTCTTTGGACTTCACGCGTTCTTCTTTTTGATCGTACTCTTCTTTCGGATTTCTGCGAGGAAGTCTGAAAGGTACAAGAGGAATTTGTATCAGTGTCTTGATATCTATCAGGTTTTCTCAAATTATCCCTATTTCTGAGGTTATACCTCGTTTCAGAGGGCTCCCGTTGGGGGGATCTACCTCACCGTTTGGGAGATCTTCCTCTGGACTGAGAACGCTTCTCTTTAGGAAGTGTCTGTTTGCTGGTTTCCTACTTCTTTTTAGGAGTAGTGAGATTATTTTTAATGAAACTTTTTCAGGATTTTCAGTTAGTTGGGGTTTTAATGGTTTCCCACCCAAACTATCTCTTCCTAGTTCTTCATATGATTTTTCAATAATTCTTGCAAGCTCATATGGTTGTACTGCTATATCTGTTACTTTTGGCTTTTAGCGGATTGCCACTGATGCTGCCTCACCTTTAATGTTGGTTAATAATATGGCAGAGACCTGTTTGAAATATTTTAGTAAATTCATACCAAGATTTAAGGCAGGTTCCGGTCCGTATTCATTTTGAATTTGTCTTAGGACGTCTTCATTACCGCCATAGATGGAACACTATGTGTTTTTGTGTAGACTGAGGCAAATACTGTACCCCAAGTGTCACAGTCCTCCACGTGTGGTGCTATCCCCATTGGTAAACAGATTCTCAGAATTCTGTGTTTCTCATGAGGTTACTATCAGGAAATACTGCCTCTATTTGAGTAATTTTTTGGGCTAAGCAAAACGGAATTTGTTCCCTTTTTGCGGGCAATTTACAATGACTGATTTTATAGTCGGTGTGTTATTTTGTTTGTGTTCCCCTGGTGCGGGGTGTGCTGTGGAATCCTTAAAGTAGGTTGGACTGTTAAGGTCCGCATGACATATTGAACCAATTGTCTATGTATTTTAAATAACTGTTTTAGCTGTGCCAACAGTTCTGGACCTGTCATGTTTTCTATGTCAGGATGTGGTGTATAGCTGGCTAGTACCGGCCATGTTGCTCCTAGTCTACCTAGTGGACCGAGCCCCGGTAATGTGATTTTGATGTTGTAGGGCGCCTTTAAACCAGAGCTGATGCTCTTGGTAAGTTAATGGAATTTCAACGTCCTCCTAAGGAGCGTATTCAGTTGGAGGTTCCTCTACTTTGTAGTAGTGGAACTTGTGTGTTCCTTCATTTGCTGGAGGAAACTGAATCCATGAATAGAATACCTCTGTCTGCCGATATTCATGTGCCTCTATGACAAAGATTACTTTACCTCCTCTCGATGATACCACATTATTTACGAGTTTGTAAGTTATAGTTTTTCTTACATTTACAAAGATTAGGTGCACAATATTTTTGGAACACTGTATCCTTCAACGTTGAGCAAACCAAAAACTAATACATAGGATTTTTCGTCCTACTCAGTTTTGGCGGATATTATCCTTTCACCCACTCCAGACGTCTATTGGAGTTTTTTTACGGGAAAAAGGGGTCTGTGTGAAAAGCACGACTGAGTTACTCTAGTATCTAGCGTTAAATTATCGCCTTACCAAACGTTGGCGCCATGTAGTGTAGTTCCTATATTCCCAATAGGCTCTGCGCATTGGAATAACATATACTATAGATTTGACGTAGGACTTAGGTCGACTAGGTCTCTATCGAATATATTAAACTTAATTGTGAGTGCCAGCTAGCTCAGAGGTCACTAGAAACTTTCTCGATTTCACAAGAAGGGATTAGTTTCTGACAACCGCATAAACATGACAACTTTGTTTCCCAAGAATAAGAAATCAATCTCTAGAGTTGCGGAAACAATAGATAACTATTTTACTCAGTTAATCGTGCATGCTTCGTTTCAACAGAGGTGCTGAGAAAATAGAGAGACGGGCGTTTTCAATAAAAAGTATTTATTGAACAGTCTTCTTTCTCATGCATAGGAAATGTACTGCTACAATCGTAATCTATACTACTATAATAAAGGAAGAACTTTCAGCCTTTGAGGCGGGTAAACTCGGGAACCACAGCGCCAATCCACACACCCGATACACAGTTGGAACCGTCAGGGTGTGTAGATGGTTATAGGCTATATAAATAAAAAAATAAGACGTTATTTAAAAAATTTACAGTAAAAAAAAAAGTAGTCCCTCAGAAGTAGCGCCGGCCGTGACGTGCGTGCTCACGTCAGGAGCGCGGGGAGGAGCGGCGTCCAGGAGCACGACGAGGAGCGGCGGACATTGCGCGGGGGAGGAGCGGTGACGTGAGGAGCAGCGGACAGGCCAGCAGCGGACAGGCGGGAGGAGCGGCGGCTGAGGTAAGGGGATCCATGTAGGGGCAGGTGGGGGTCGGGGCAGGCTGGGGTCGGGGCAGGCGGGGGACGGGCCGGGCGGGGGCCCGGGCTGCTGCACAATGTCGTGGCGGGCGGGGGTCAGGGAAGCCTGTTGCACCCGGACAAGGTCGGGACGGGTTGCTAGTACTGGTTATAAAGTACAGTCCATATGGTACAAAGAATATTATTAAATAATACTGTAAAAGCATGGTATGGTTTCTAAGCCATATTAAATAATATATAATACATACATTAATAAATAATGACTAAAAGTACTCAACTGGTGTTTCTAAAATACGCCTACCCCGGTGTACCTAGCCTAGGTCTAGTACGAGGGAAGAAGTAAGTGAGGTTTACCTTAAGTTTAGTATTCTTTTTGCCAAGAATCTATTCCAAGAATTCTCTAAGGGTCTAATCAACTCCGTACCTTGGTTTAGAATGAGGGAGGTCTTGTATCTCTCTCTCAGGACTCGCTTTCCCAGCAACCCGCAAGGGTAGCCTGAAAACACTGGAGCTGGATTTCTCGGCAGGAGAAAAGACAGCATCTCTCAGTGCGTCAGCTGGAGGGTCGGCTTCCTTCGGCACTTGCTGCTGCAGGGCGCTTTGGCTAGTAGATAGTATCTAACAGCTAGTAGATAGTATCGAACTGCTCCAAACCACCGTGTGTTTGCCTGGGCAAATGTGGGCATATTTATACCTTGAAAGTGCCGCGTTTGACGTTGGTTTGGACATAATAATGTCATCAAAGACTCAGTTTCTTTGAAAACTCCTTGAGTTCTTGGATAAATCAATATACAAGCAAGGGGAAGTCCCTGACTGCTGAAAGCGGGTTTTTCCAAGAAATTGTTGTGGATTCTCAGAACTAGTGGAAGTAGCTATGCCGTATTAGGGCTGCATAGGCTAAGTCTAAATATGGTCATGATTTCTATGCCTGTATAAGGATAGGGTGATTTATACCTATATATGGGCATGCATCGGGAAAATTACACTAGGGTCCTAGATTCATATACAACAAAGGGTCCTTTGGTGGTTTGTGGAGAGGAGGAGACGCAACGGTTGTTTCAATGTCTGGGATCCAGGTCCAGGAGTTCCTTGGCAGTGTACCCTTGAGTGGCGGAAGGCGTTGGCAGCACGCACGCTGTGCACATCCATAGGTGTGCGGTGGTCTCCATCTGTGATCCTGGTCAGCTGTCCTTGTGGACCAGGGATCTGAAGCAGGTAACGCAGGGACCAGGACTGCAGGCAGCGCAGGGACAGGGATAGCAAGCAGCATATGGCAGGGACAGCAGGCAGAGCAGGAACAGCAGGCCGAGCAGGAACAGCAGGCAGCACAGTGGCATATGCAGCAGGCAGCACAGGGACAGCAGGCAGCACAGAGACAGCAGGCAGGGCAGGGACAGCAGGCAGAGCAGGGCAGGGACAGCAGGCAGCGCAGGGACAGCAGGCTTCTCTCACAAGCTTCACCTGTTGCAAAGCAGCAGTCCCTTCATTATACCCCTAGGTGCTGCTCTGCATTCTTGCTACCCTACGGGTGGATTCCCACTCGTGACTCACTATCCCCCCCAACTACCACCCATAAGTGACTACATGCCTTGACCTATCACTAAAACTGGTTATGTGGCCCGTTCCACATTCCAGGACTGTCGTAGGGGGAGCCGGACTAACCAGCCCACTCTCCCACCGGCCTCCTATTCTATCACCCACAGCTGAACATAAACCAAGGAGAAATAACAAATTTGTGGCCCTCCAGAGATTACACATTGGTGTCCCAGGTGCTGGAATATCATTAACGTATTTAATGACAGCCTCGAAACATGCTTTGGTAGGCAGGTATGTGTGCACATAAAAAATGTTTTTCTGAAAATCTAAAGTTTATAATTCTGGTCTTTCAAATGGAACCCGTATCTATAGCCGGTTTGAGAGACGCTGATGCATTAAAGGCATGGTGGTGGTGAGGGGTGGTGGAGAGGCTTGCAAGGCCACATCCCCACGTTTCCTCGGCCAACGCCACAGATAGAAATTCACAGTTTTGCATTACAATTGGGGCTTTTATGAGGTACCAAAATACAATCTCTCAAGCAGTACAACAGACATTTCTCTGTTCCAAGCTGTAGATACCTGTTCGAACTCTGCGTTGCCTTCATAGGCCACATGTACGCCATACTGGGAGCAATAACGCTAAAATGCTAAACACCAGGCAGACAGTCTTCTCAGCAGTGTCCTGTGCAGGTAATGGGTTCTTCCACCAGAGTTTACATCAGGATGAATTAGTTCCTTCATATCCCCCTGCCTTATTGCCCTGCTCCAGGATAGCAGGCAGATTCTTAGGCCCTAGTCGTCACAACCCTGTTACCAGAATTGCTTTAACCACATGGCCTGTGCTTTGCTAGAAGCGCTGTGCGGGCGAGCTGATTGGCTGTATGGCTTCTTTTAGTGCCAGCCAGCCTTCTTGCGAATTTTTTGATTGTAGTTCACATTTATGTTATCACTGATGTTGCTTACTGAGCCCCCACCTATCAGAATGTGTTTGGTCATTAAAAGCAGTAGGTACGGGGGACAGGCTGCAGGACTACTGTAAAAGTGGTAGCCTACCACCTAAATCTTTAGGGTTGGCAAGTATGAACATGTAACAGAAGTGCCTAGCTTCACAGTTGTACTGTCTAGCTACCTTGTCATGCTTATTATCTTCCTTCACCCTAGCACGACACACGTTTACATATCTGCAGAGCTTGCTGCACTGTTTTAACTACTTTCACTCAGGGTTGAAGATCATGAAACAGAAAAAACACTGCCTCTCTTATATTAATTCCTTGACAGTGACCTGCAATGCAGTTTTCTGAAACAAAAGATGCAGGAAACACGCCCACTCATGAATATTACAATGTGTTTTTCAGGGCAGGCGCTGCTGGGGTGCTAAATATTAAGGGCCATATTTATGACCCGGTTTGCGAAGCTCTGGCACCCCGCAATGTGGTGCAAGAGTGACACAAACCTTAAGTCAGATTTTTAAAGACATGCAAAGCCACTTTGGCTATGTGTGGTTCCAGAATTCTGGAGTAACACAATGCAAAACACATCAACGCATTGCCTTACTCTGCCCTGGGTAGGCATTCCATGGTCATTGCATGGGTGTTTCCCCACAACTTCCATGGTTTTTGGCATATTCCCAAATTTACTAGACCTTGTAAACCTGGGAATGAAAGGTGACTTGCTATGCTGCCCTGTGCCACTAATCTCGTAAATGTGTCCCTAGATGACTGGAACAGCATTGAGTCCTGATCAACTCGCATTCACAAGTCAATTCTCTTTCCTAAACATGGGTGAAACTTGCGTAACTTCCTTTGCTGCAATTACACGATGTGGCGGAATAGTATAATTCTGGGCTCTTCATGTAATCAGTGCTTAATTTGAACCTGTAGCTGCTGGTGGAGGCCACCAGCATTACTTTTTCTCACCTGGACGTTTACTGAGATTAAAAGAAGGAAAGGCACAAAAGAGAAAGGAGAAAGACAGAAAAAGCATCACAAAGGGAGAAAGTAGAGGTTGCCAAGAGTGGGGAAAAGGGGCAGAGGGTGCCTGGAAGTGGTTTAAAGTTGCATGAAGTGGATTCCAGATTATGCAGCCTTGATATTTTGCACAACGACATGAAATGGTGTCTGCAGGGGCTTTCAGTAGAGTTTTTTGTCACCAGCATGTGTTTCATTACAAATTAAGCACTGCATGCAATAATCATAATGTCATAAATTGTGCAAGATTAGGCCAGAATAAACCAAGGCTAGAATGGCTGCATCGGCATCAGGGGTTTTACAGGGAGGTTGGGAGGCTGGTTTTGTTAGTGGGAGCTGGTTTTGTAGCAGTGCAGCAGTTTTAAAAATACTGCAAGGGTCCTTGTACATTCCGCAGATTTCGGGCTACAATAAAAGTGTCAATTTATCTCTGGTGATTAATGTACCTGCTGGATAGAGATGGGAGTTTTGTCTAGTGGCAGTTTTTACTCATCGAAGGTAGCACAGAGGGTTAATATGCATATCACAGAACAATATTTATGTGCATAACTAAGTGTGTTACTTCTTTTGTCACAGTTTACTTTCTTACTGTGCAATTCATAAGTTATAGTCTTAATCTAGCACAGTGAGCTATGAAGTGTCATCAAAGAGCTGCATGCAAGCTGCTTGCTGCAGGTTAGAAAGTTGTTTTTCCCTTTGTTTTTCATTACACTGCTGTTGCTAAAAAAAAGGTTTGTTTGGGTAGAAATAAATTCTTAATATTAAAGTCAACCCTAATCATTGTGTTGATAAGCGTGGCTCAAATCCACTGGAGTGACTTACAGCACTCACCTATAATTACCTTATAGGAAGTCAGCCGGACAGTGGAGAAGTATAACAAAAGTCTTTATTAGGCCAAACAACACTCATATGAGAGGGCCCTGTCCGACCTCACTCCTAGGAGTGCGAACGAGAGGACTGACTCTCTGCATCACAGCAATACATTATAATGCAATACAGTAAATGGGGTACGCCCCTTGTGGAAAGTTACCGAGCCTCAAGTTAGTGGACAATGCTCTCATACAGCAGGCATCTGCACCTGCAAGGGATACATTATTATCTCTGCTCAAGGCCAGGGAGCCAGGCTTCGGCGTCTCTGGGCATGAGAACATTACTGATAACGAAACTTGCTAGTTTCGACCACAGTAAGCCGAGAAACGAAAACTGCTGTCTTAGTATATTTCTGTATTCCTGCGGGAGGGGCATGAGCGAGCAGAGCCCGCAGGCACAGAGAGTTACACAAAATGGTGGCACACAGGCTAAGCTAAGAAGCTAATATGGTCACGCATACATTTGAATATAAGCAATAAGTAAGAATATGTATTCAGCATAGGCGTATATACGAAATGCATTAGTTAGTCATATGATGCTAACTCATACGTCATCATAGGGTAATTAGAGCATCGAAAAGTGAATTCTATCAGACCCTCCTTTTAGCATCATTGGCTAACTATAGCCTCATTTATTTGCCAAAGGTAGTGCCGACATCCATTCTAGGGGCAGGACTTTACTACTTCAGTCTAGAACATCTTCTGCAATAAACATTAACCAACTTGCATCAGCAGGAATTTCAGTAATCATAGAAGTCGTATATTGACCTGGTAACTTCTTTTTCGGACGAATATTTGCAGCACACATTGAACAACATGGAGGAAGGCAATATATGCAAAGGCAGCATGACAGTATTACACTAACCACTCCAACCAAACCCATCAGTATTTTCCAGCCCCAGGAAGAAAAGGCACCCCAGAGCCACCCTTGGAGAGACCAAGTTCCATTATCTTGGTGCAGTTCAGTCGCTAATCTATGCAATTTTTGCACTGCCAAGTTAACAGTCGGGGCGGAGTCAGGGATATAAACGCAGCAAGAGGTCCCGATGACGCGGCAGGCCCCGCCCCTATCAGCTAGTATGACGTCAAGGACCATCCTATTCTGGATCGTAAATAATCTCATAGCCTGAACCTCAACAGAGATGTTAGTCGTAATGTCAGCCTCAACCAGAACCACCTTTTCCATTACCCTAGAGAGTCGTCTGATAGCTCTACTATTGAATATAGGACCCCAGAAAGGAAGCAGACCCTTAGAAAAATCAGTCCATTGCTGATACGAGGTATCTGTCTGATCAACGTCCTCTACCTGAAGGTCCCTCCTTTTACGCTGCCCCTGCGGCTGCTCTGGAGTATTGGGGAATCGTCGATGAGTTCTGTGGTAATCAGAGGGAGCCACATACACGGGAGGAATCAGATAAGCCAGGTAGCACACCCCACCCCAACCCTTGGGCAACCATAAGTATCCATTTTCACCGCATACAAAATAGACACTGGGTGGGGCAATCAATGAGGGGCTAACGGGCAGGCGTATTGAAGCAGTCACGTTACAAGAGCTATTTCCAACCTTGATGGGACCCCTTCCCTCTATACAGAAAAATGGAGGAGGACCCACCACAGCCAAGGGTATCAAACTTTTGGAGCTGTCGTTACTCCTAGGGGGATGCCTATAAGACAAGGTGGCGTTCAGTTTCATAAAACTATCCCTTAGCCTATCAGTATCATTTGGTGTCAAGAAGCGACCCAACTTTTTCTCACATGTCTGTATAAAAGTCTGGTCAAAACGTCCGTCAGTGTATATCCGTCCAAGGGAAGCTGAAGGCAAAGGTCGCACTCGCATTGTCATTGTCCACCCCCTATTCTGTAGTCGGGGTGTGAGGGAATCTGGCTGTTGGAAATATTTAACTAGACCTATAAGGGTTTACCATCCCACACAACTATTTACCGGAGTCAAAGGAAGAGCAAGGAATCTATCTTTCTTATAGGCTGCAGAGGGCAAAAGCCCACAAACCCAGCAATCTGTCATGTTGGTAGTGGCATGTGCATGATGCAGTGTTTTAATAAAAACATTATCTTTATAATTTGCACGTATCATTCTTTCACCATATTCAACAGTTAACATTGCATGTTCCGGAACAGCAGTAGGTGTGGGTGCAAATGTGTGCACAGGATAGTATTTATCAACGAAAAACAGTATGCCAAGAGTCACCAAAAAGGCAATTAAAAATATAATTAGCACTCCAATTTTCCCTTTTCGGGAAAGGGCCAACCAGGGGGAATCAGGCTCACGTCTCGGGGGGGCTGCAAAAGGCAGCTCCTCATCAGTAATTGGCCGCCCAAAGGGATACATTCTGTATACTTATCAACACCAAAATCAAAAATAAAAATAAAAATCACACTACTACTAAAAAAATAGTCCCAGACAATCCTCAACCGGCCAGAGGGGTTCTTCAACCCTTAAAAAGGGATTTTCTCCCTGTGTCCTTCAAAGCCTCACAGGCAGGCTTTTACCGTTCATACCTACTCCCACGTCGCTCATCAATACTTTGAAATAAGGGAAGCACTTAATTCGGGCCCCGCACCACGCTTTCAGTCTCAGAGAACACAATCTTCGGCTAAACACCAGGGCTCTTACAAGTCCATCCCTACCACTAAATCTTCTTTTTCAAAATGTCCACTAAGCCCTTCTTCCAGTATTTAGTCCATCATATTCCAGCACTGTACTTATTTTCTTCGGGGCCGGAAATTATAACGAGTGCTCCCTGGCACTTCGGGGTCGGAGAACAAAGCAGGTGTCTCCGTGGCAGATGCTGAACTTTCCGGTATCTCTTTGCTAGCAACAAGAGGAGTTGTAGAGCTCACAGAATTTTCAATGCCGCTTCGCTCTTCTCCAATCAGTGAAGCATCCGAGAAAGGAACATACCTCGGGATATGTTCACACTCTTGGTCAGCGATGCCGTCTTGCACCCATTGATCATAGGGCAACGGGAGCGGGACCCTCTTCACATGAGAGGCATGGGTCCACGCCTTTCTGCCGTCGATCCGCAGCGCCGTGCGCGTGGTGAGGAGCACCTGACGAGGCTCTGACCACCTTGGCTCCAAGCAAGACTTCCGCTGGTATCGTCGCACCACGACCCAATCCCCTGGGTGGATGGTGTGTCCGGGCCCCTCCGGCAACGGCTTCAGAGTGTCTGCTACCTGCTGATGAATAGAACGAAGATCTTTAGTCAAAGCATACAGATAATCTGTCAACAGAGGATAAGGAACTTCTGAGAAACATTTAGGTCGGGGCACTCCCCAGATATTGGCCGGGCGGCCAAATACCACCTCGTGCGGGGAGACGCCCATTTTCGCATTTACAGTGACTCTTGTGGAAAGCAAAGCTAAGGGAAGTGCATCTGGCCAACGGAGACCTGTACTCTCACATATTTTGGCCATTTTTAACTTCAGCGTGCCGTTAAACCGTTCCACCAGTCCTGCTGCCTGAGGATGCAAGGCTGAGTGGAACTTCTGGGTGATGTGTAGACCTTTGCATATGTTCTTCACTAATTCAGCATTAAAGGACGTGCCATTATCACTCCAGATCACCCTAGGTAATCCGAAGCGGGAGAAATACTCCTTTATCAACATTTTTGCAGTAGACATAGCCGTGCAGTCCTTAGTTGGGAACGCCTCCACCCACCTACTAAAGGCGCATACAACTACAAGGACGTACTTCAAGTTGTTGACTCTTTCCATTTCGATGTAATCCATCTGAATCACCTCAAAAGGGAAAGAGGGGGGTGCAAAATTTCCCACTGGGACAGGGGTACCCTTTCCAGGATTGTGTCTCAAACACACCATACATTGACGAACCAAATTGGTGGCCATCTTAGAGATGTTTTTATTGCTCCACACCGGGTCCAATAGTTTGCAGATACCCTTCGCACTCACATGGGCAGGCCCGTGTGCCATTGTCACTACTGGGAGTACATACGCATTCGGTAACATCCATCGTCTCTTGTCTGTCACATCTGTCCAACATTCATCCGCATCCAGTCGTCCCTGCCCATCCTTCCATGTTCTCAATTCCTCATCCGTCGCCTTGCCCTGTATGTTCTTGACACTCTGTACCGTGTCTGCGAACATATAATTATCTGGGACCCATCGTGCTGGCCCTGCCACAAACATTCGTGGTAATTTTTCTCTAGCAGTCTCTTTTGCTGTCTCGTCGGCAAAAGCGTTGCCTCGCCCGACATCGTCCACTATCGTCTTGTGTGCACTACATTTTATCACAGCCAATCTTTTGGGTAAAGTCAGTGCCGTTAGCAGTCGTAATATCAGTGGACCATGTTGGATGCGCTGTCCATGGGAGGTCAAGAATCCCCGTTCTGCCCAAAGTCGCCCATAATTATGAACCACGCCAAAGGCGTATTGGCTATCGGTGTAAATGTTCACATCCAACCCCTCACTCAACTCACATGCTCTCAGTAAAGCGATAATCTCAGCAGCCTGAGCAGAATTGTAAGGTATTCTAGAAGTCTCTACCACCGTCTGTAATGTCGTTATTGCATATGCTGCTGTCGATGTCCCGTCTGGTAATTTAAAACAGGATCCATCAACATACAGTTCCCCGTCTGGTTCTTCCATGGGCCTGTCTGTCAGATCCACCCTCCCCTTTGTCTCCTCCTCAGTCCTATACAAACAGTCATGTATGTCGTCATCATTTGTGTCAGTATCTGTGGGGATAGGTAACAGGGTGGCAGGGTTCAATGTGGCACACCTTTTAATTGTTACATGGGGCGCAAAAAGAGTCATCTCATAACCCGTCAGACGAGCGCTTGTTAAATGCTGCGTCTGTGTCCTGTTTAGTAAGATATCCACAGCATGCGGTACCATTACTGTGAGATCTGTTCCCAGCACGAGCCCTGCCGATTGTCTTATAGAGACCGCAGCAGCCGCCGTGGCTCTCAAACAGCTCGGCAGCGCTCTTGCCACATTATCGAGCATTGCAGAGAAATACGCACACGGTCTCTGCTTCCCCCCAAAACACTGAGTTAGGACAGACAACGCGCAACCTTCTGCCTCGTGCACATAAAGAACAAAAGGCTTCTGGTAGTCAGGTGTTCCAAGAACTGGCGCAGAACACAGAGACTCTTTTAGTAACTCAAACGCTTCCTGACATGCGGGGGTCCAGGGTAAGGGTTCGCGCACTTCTTTGGTAGTCAGATACAATAGGGGTTTTGTTAGTAACGCATAGTTAGGTATCCACTGACGACAATACGATGTTATGCCTAGGAACGCGCGCACCTCTCGCTGCGTGTTAGGTACCTGCATGTTATTGATCGCTTTTATGCGCTCCGGCGTCAATCTCCTCCCCACTTTCGAAAGGAGGTGACCGAGGTAGGTGACCTCCGTTCGACAGTATTGGAATTTCGGAAGGGACACTTTATGCCCCCTTTTAGCCAAATGGTGTAACAATTTCACAGTAGCATCTCGACAACCCTGTTCGTCGTCCGATGCTATGAGGATATCATCCACGTACTGCAACATCACGTTGCCAGGTGGAAGTTCCAAATCATCCAATTGTGCCTTTAGAGCCTGACTGTCTATACTAGGACTCTCAGTGTACCCCTGAGGAATTCTCTTGAAGCGGAAGCTACGGCCAGCCAATGAGAATCCGAAAAGGTACCTGCTATCTTCATGTACTGGAATACTGAAGAAAGCGTTTTTCAAATCAAGGACAGAGAAATATTTGGCCGAAGGTGGAATCATTGTCAATATCGTAGTGATGTCCGAGACCACCGGATACTGTGGCTCAACTACTCTATTCACCTGACGCAAATCAATCACAAATCTATAGACATCAGGAGTATTATCAGTGGCATCAGGTGACCGTCTTTTAAGTACAGGCAAAATAGGACTGTTACATATATTCGAATCAGTCTCTTCTACAACTCCAGACTGTATCAATTCTTGAATTATCTGTAACAAGGCCTTCTCACCCTCTCTAGGTATTCTGTATTGTGGTATTCTGGGCAATTTGGCTCCCACCTTCACTCTAATTGACACCGGGGCAATGTCCATTCTCCCCACATCATTATCACTGACGGCCCACAAGCCGTCTGGTATGCCTCGAAACTCAGGTGGCAGCGGGTCGTCTTTTGAAAAACACTGTAGTGGGCGGGCAACATTGGGGCCTAGAGTAATGTACACGCCATCCGGGGAACAATAGATGGTAGCATGCAATCTCTTCAATAGGTCTAAACCCAACAAATTTTCACCACAATTTGATGTCAACAAAAACGGTGAATCAACAGTAAAAGGACCAATCGTTAGCGTGAGAGGTTTAGAAATGGGGCTAATCACCGGAGTTCCTGCGAAACCCACGGATATGTTATTCTTGCCAGACAGAGCCGCCCCTGGGACCCGAGAACGAGCCACTGAACTTTTCATTGCACCCGTATCCACTAGAAATTTCTGCTGAGACCCTAGTAAGTCGGCTTCGACATAAGGCCCCCTCTGATCAACTTCCATAAGTACTGGTCCCATGCTCTGTCCTACGCTGTCCTAGTTGTAGGAAAACCCTGTCAAATCATCAACTGAGTAATCATCATTGTAATACTGGCCCCCGCTCCTCTGCGACTGTTGTCTATCTGTCCCGTTGTCAAAGTAATTGCCTCCCGGTCTCCCGCCTCCTTCTGATCGCGCAGCCTGTCTCCCAAAATCACCGCCACCTCTTCCTCGTCCGCGCCCTACACCAGCGCTTGCCTGAAGCAGCGGACAATCCCTCCACCAGTGCCCCTCCTGCTTGCACTTCGCGCACTGATTCGGTCCCAGCCTGTCCCTGCTCTCACCTCTTCCAAATCCACCTCCGCGGCTCGTCCCTGCACCCCTTCCTCTGCCTCTTGCCACCTGCTGCAATAAAACCCTCGTCTTCAAATCTTTAGCCTTCTTTTCCTGCTTGTCCTTATTTTCATTTTCCCTGTGCTCGTAATATTGCGCCATACTTAGTATTCCCGAAGGAGAGGACGTTGTCCACGTGCTCTCCGATGCTTGCAGTCTGGCCGACATCTCAGGCAATAAGTTTGTGACAAACCTGTTGACGAAGAGCCGTAACCCTCCATCCTGTGACACATCCTGTCCACTAAAATCCATATACGTTTCCTCAAACCTCGTAAAGAAATCAGAGACCGCTTCATCCTTTTTCTGCTTGCAAGCCGTCAATTTGTCCCAATCTACCTTTTTCGGGGGGATGAGGGAATGCATATATTTTATAATACGCCCTGGCAAAGCCAATATCTCAGCCTTCGGCTTCTCCCCTGGCTTACGCTCCTTGTCCCAATCCTGCAACTCCTGCCATGTACCACCCAGTTCCTCCGTATGATCCGTACCTTTCACTTGTCGCCACACATCAACCGGGACCAAAAGCCCGAAAAACAATTCGACGTCAGCCAACGTCATCACAGTAGAAGACGCCGCTTCCGTAAGCTCTTTGTAATAGGCTGTTGGATTCTTTCTAGAATCCGGCAGTTGAGCCTTCAATGACAACACCTCACTTCTCTTCCATGGCGTATACACCCATTGCTCCTGAAAATGCGCATCAATTCTGTTCCTTGTAACAGCCTTCGTGACTGGATCTAACAACTCGGGGATCTCAGGATGAAAAATAGGGTGTACCTCTCGCATTGGGTGGAGACCTGGGAAATGGGGTGTACCTGCAGAGGGCAACTCATTCCTGTATTGCAAAAGCGCGCGCAAACTACTCATCACTTCCTTCACCCCTGTGTTCGTTCTGTACGCTCCAGCCTGTATAACCCGCAAAACCGCCGGAGCCACACCTCCATAGCCCTGCTCCCATAACGGTATCAATACACTAGCCATGTGCCACAAAGCGTGCTGCTGCATTAATGGCTCAAAATCTTTCATGGTGGACCAGATATCATCAAACGAATAAATATTATTCCTGGCCCATTGACATGCCTGGTTAGCCACCAAACTTTTTTCATCCAAACCAACAGTAGAACGCGTAAGCAGCTTCCGTACCTGTGAGAACAATCCGCTACCTGCGCCGCGACTCGGTGTTAGCATCTCCTGACTTGGGGTGGTGCTAGCTGAGACAGTAGGGAGTGCTAGAGAAAATGGCGAGGGGGCGGGTGAAGTGGGCTGAAGTAGAGAAACGAGGGGTGTCGAGGGCAGGGATTGTTGGGGGGCACTCGCTGAAGGACCTGGAATGGCACTACTAGGGGCCGAAAGTGGCAATGAGGGGTACAATGGCTGCGGGGCATAAGGGGGAGGGGGTCGGGCATTCAAAATGTCCTCCATCTCATCTGGGTCGTCCTCTCTCACTACGTAACTTTTATTTTCCTTCAACCTACAAAGTCTATCTGCGCGCTCCATGCGTAATGCATTCTCATTCCCCACCTGTTCTCTCGCTTTCTGCGCCATAGTCTGGGTGGACTTTTTATACTCCTCTTTCTCCTCTCGCATCTTACGTTTCCTGACCTCTTTCTGCCATATTCGCAAAGAGTCGAACATACTCTGGCGGCTACGCCTAGCAAACAGTTTATCTTGCAAATAATCCAATTTAGCTTCATCAAAAGAACCCGTCAGAGGCCATTGTAAATCCACATTATCAGCAGTGTATCGATGCCACAAAGTGCCAAACATGATCGGGACCAGTCCATGTTTAACATACATATCAAAACTCGGTGTCCCTTCAGGGGGTGCGGGTTGGCTCTCGGCCAGTCTGGTATCTGAGGGTCGACAACAGCATCCAAAACATCGCAACTTGCTAAAACACGGCATCTTTGCTTTATCTCGAATCACAGCTCAAGTTCATTCACACATAAACATATAGACGAACCACGTACACATATACAATATCTCCAGAACACGTGTTACCAAATGGGACAAGGCCCGTCGACCAAGTCCTGGGGAACCTGGACTCTACCGCAGACCGAACAGTACACTAACTGTTCAGAGGAAGGGGAACGAATCCGCCACCCGTGCGGCACTGCGGATCACTGCGCACTTTACCGCGGGAAACCCGGATCACACCTCCACTGAATCACCACACTAGGAGTTCAGGGTAAGCGCACCAGAGTCTACCCACAATGAGCCACGCCTTCACCACAGTACCATCCGGTCGGATCACTACAAACAATTACCTCGAAATACGTCCCCAACCCCATCAAGTCTGTCAGAGCACCGACTCGTACTCTGAGTTCCCCGGAGCACACTAGCCCCAGGAGCACACCGGCTCCTCAAACCATCGGAGACACTCTAGTCTCCCGGAACGCTCCTGTTCCTGCAGCAATCACAGGTGGACCACTCACCTTCCGTTGGCGGCACCGACCTCTACCGTTCTCCACCTCCGGCTGCCAGGACCAACACGGTCAGCTTCAAGTTCCGCCTTCTGGACCCCGGCGTAAGATCCGAACCGGGACCTCTCCCGATCAGCAGGGTGGGGCAGCGCTGCGAGAACCAAGCTCGGCATCAAATGGGATCCCGGGCCCACCGTGCCGACCAGCGGGTCCCCGGTCTTCTGCTACCCACTTACGGGTGAGAAAGATCCTTATCGCGGGGTCCCTATTCGGGCGCCATCTGATAAGCGTGGCTCAAATCCACTGGAGTGACTTACAGCACTCACCTATAATTACCTTATAGGAAGTCAGCCGGACAGTGGAGAAGTATAACAAAAGTCTTTATTAGGCCAAACAACACTCATATGAGAGGGCCCTGTCCGACCTCACTCCTAGGAGTGCGAACGAGAGGACTGACTCTCTGCATCACAGCAATACATTATAATGCAATACAGTAAATGGGGTACGCCCCTTGTGGAAAGTTACCGAGCCTCAAGTTAGTGGACAATGCTCTCATACAGCAGGCATCTGCACCTGCAAGGGATACATTATTATCTCTGCTCAAGGCCAGGGAGCCAGGCTTCGGCGTCTCTGGGCATGAGAACATTACTGATAACGAAACTTGCTAGTTTCGACCACAGTAAGCCGAGAAACGAAAACTGCTGTCTTAGTATATTTCTGTATTCCTGCGGGAGGGGCATGAGCGAGCAGAGCCCGCAGGCACAGAGAGTTACACAAAATGGTGGCACACAGGCTAAGCTAAGAAGCTAATATGGTCACGCATACATTTGAATATAAGCAATAAGTAAGAATATGTATTCAGCATAGGCGTATATACGAAATGCATTAGTTAGTCATATGATGCTAACTCATACGTCATCATAGGGTAATTAGAGCATCGAAAAGTGAATTCTATCAGAGTTATGTTCCAAATCCTAAGTTTGTGCTTCTCTAGACCAAGCACTCTTAAAAAGTGCCTATCAGTATGGATGACATGTGAATCCTACACCTTGTAGTCCCCTTTGCCTTATGTAACATTTTCGATATATACGATTCATTGTCTCTGTATGTGTGTGTGTGTGTGATCTAAAGTGCCCTGGCACTACACTTGTATGAGAGGTGCTAAAAAACAAATAAAATACATGTGAGAGAGGGGCTTTGGAGAGATGAGAGGCGCTATTGGAGGGTGATAGTAAGGGAAACATTGAAGAGCCCCAACAAAGATCGTTGTATACTGGTGCCTAGTGAGGTAATCATTTACTATGCTATAAAAGCTAATACAATTGAACATATAATGACAACTGTATGTAGAACTACCATTGTTTCCCGAATTTTCTTGGGGAGATAACCCCCCCCCCCCAAGTGCCTCATTTGTAGAGGTCAGGCTCGCTCCCTCGCTGCACTTGCTATGGGGCAGAGCTCTGACAAAATTTGCCTCGGGCTGCTTTGGGTTCCCAGTCGGGCCTTATGTAAACCAAATTTTGCCTGGACTCACTCATTTGTCCAATCCAATTCATTTCAGAATGAGCATACTGAAACGGTGCACTTGTTTGGGGAAGGCAGATGGCCACAATGTGGAGTTTAAGCTCCCATGGTTTCCTGTTGCTGCCCATTGGCGTGCAAAGTTCAGCGGCTTGGGTGTATCTTGTCACAGTCAGTGCTAAATTTGAGCAGGTGCTTTCCGGTGCTCAGCACCAGTACTTATAGCACCATATAAGGATACACTCATTTAGAAGGTACGTGATTTTTCAAAAAATCACAGTATGTTGAGCCACATCGAGACTCAAACCCGGTTCCCCAGCTTCGAAATCGGCAGCTTTAGCCATTCGGCCAAGTCCTCCCCTGAATAATAAGTGCCTAAGCTTTCGTCAGGAGGCAGTTTGCACCAGCACATTTCTCCTGTTAGCGCTGCCTTCTGAGGAGAGCCCCGGTACTTTTTATTTTACAAATTAATCACTGGTCACAGTTAAAGTAATTAATACCAGTGATAGTGAATGACAGCAGTAGCTGTGCATGGCGACAAAGAACAACTTTGTTTAGTCCTCACCTATGGAAATGCTGAATGTAAATTATAAACATAGTAAACTACGCAGGGCTACTGAGGCCAAATCGTGTTTAAAAAGCCAGGGAACCAGTGACTGACGCAGGAGAAGACAAGTCAATAGCGGAAGACCTTCAACACAAACCTCCGTTGTGTATTGTGCTAAGGTGCTGTCAACCAGAAAGCAGCCTTGAGCGGGACATACAAATGCTTGTCACTCGAGATACTTATACCCAGCGAATGTTAAACGTTTGCGCTGCAGTGCTTGGGGCAATTCTTCCCAGGCTGCTCGAGGCATCTCTGCTCCTTGTATGATATTAAAACAACCAGAAAGGAAATGACTTCCAAAATGTAAAACCTTCTTCAAGATATCACAAAAGAACACGGACCATGTGGCCTGGGTGCGGAAAAGATGTTCAGAGAGGCTCTAATGCTGAAAACAGTCCATTGCAAACACAAGGAGATGATGGACAGAGCACGGAAACTTTTCCGTCACACACCCCCAGTCACAGATCTGGGTTGATTCCATCATCCTTCTTTAGCTCACTTAGCCACCTCAGATCAGACCCAGCCATATGCAAATCAGTCTTGACCCTGTGCCTCATGGGAACAGTCCAACCCGAACAATAGGAGTCCATTGACATTAACCTGTTCATCAGTTCCACAGTGACGAGCCGGCCTCTGTCACCCCTGTGTGTCCCCCAATCCTGAATTCTGTCTGAAGGCGCGAACCAGGCCTAGCTGCAGTCTGTGCCGTTCCAAGCACCGCAGCACCTGAACACAACCAAATATCATACCGCTCAATATCAATAAAAGGTGCTGATGAAACTGATTACTCTTTGAAGCCAGCTCCTGTTAGTGTGCATAATTAATTGTACTATTAGTTGGAGGAAATGAAACCCGTTAAGCTTGGATCAAAACAGAAATTGTCAGACTGCTGCGTTTCCAAGATAATTAACTGAGCGCGCCGCTGTCTGGCAGCACCGTCTCGAGTTCATTAAATATATCTCACGCAGAGACAACAGGGGAGGAACCTTGACTTGATAACTATTTCAAACTCTCCCAAAGACTGCCTAATGAGAGATGTGCAGGATGCCTCCAAGCGGGAGAAAAGGCTAATTACAAACTTACTCGTCGCTTCCTCAGCCCTCAGGCTTTCTGATAATTGTTTATTGTAAAATTTGTCAGAGGCCCTCGGTCGCACCTCGTATTCAGGCGTTTTAAAGGATACCGTCCTAAAAAGCAACAATAAATACTTCTTGCAAAATGGAGGAGATAGGAAATTAATCTTTATACTGAGACTTTGCTTCTCTGTCAAAATATTTACTTAATAAATGAGTCATCGCCTAGGAGAAAGATAATTCATTTCTCCGATTTCTTTTTTTAAATGAGCATTGGCAAGGACAACAGTTCTCGGCTCCTAAAGGCCAAGCTATTGGCTTTGCCAAGGCTTGTTTGCACTGGCATTCACTAATCGGCCACTGCAAAAGGACCACCAATGCCCCATAATGTATGTGACACATGCACACACATGCAGAGTCTTGGCGTGCAATCTTAATTTGGGTGTCGAGTGCACTAACTTTGCGCTCGAAATCCAACGCAAGCGATTACCACACACACATAAATATGACGAACAGTAGTAAGTACGGCATGAACGGGGAAGAGGAATGGGATAAGACAGGAAGCAGGGATACTGGACTGCGACACTTTGACTTTCCACTTCTATTGGACCATGATGTCTGTAGGATGTAGTGGTTATCTAAAGGCAAGAGTTTTTTACAGAAACATGCCATGAGGGTAATACTGATTGACCACCAATATCTCTGTGTGGCTAACTCTATACTTTGATGCAGAACTAATAATTAATGTGCATCCCCAGTTATCCCTATTAATTAAATAACGACCTCAAGCTTCTTCACTTTGCACTCTGTGGAAGATGAGGTCGTTTCTTCATGACTCATGTTGCACTGCAAGGTAATTAACAAACATTAATTATTCTGCTCTTCCTTATCTTAACAATTTGAGTAAATATACTAGAACTCTAATACCTAATGCATTGGCATTCATAGATAGTGTGATGTGAACAACATAGCCCTGCTCTAGAATCTTTCTGTTTTGTGACAGGCAACACACCCAGAGTCTTAGAAATGTTCATGTAATTGTTAAAATACATCAATCAATCAATCGATCAATACATTTGTAGAGCGCACTACTCACCGAGAGGGTCATGGTGCTGAAGGGGGGGCGGGGAGGTGCCGCTATTGCTCGAATAGCCAGGTCTTGAGTGTTTCCTGAAGGTGAGATGGTCCTGGGTCAGTCGTAGGTGTGCGGGGAGGGAGTTCCATGTCTTGGCTGTCAGGTAGGAGAACGATCTTCCTCCGGTGGTGGTTCTGCGAATCCGTGGGAGGGTGGCAAGGGCGAGGCTGGTGGAGCGGAGCTGGCGAGTGGGCGTGTAGAACGAGAGGCGGTTGTTGAGGTATTCAGGGCCCATGTTGTGGAGCGCTTTGTGTGCGTGGGTGAGCAGCCTGAACGTGATCCTCTTGCTGACGGGGAGCCAGTGCAGGTTTCTCAGGTGGGCCGATATGTGGCTGTGGTGAGGGATGTCGAGGATGAGTCGCGCGGAGGCGTTCTGTATGCGCTGAAGGCGTTTCTGAAGTTTGGCTGTGGTTCCTGCATATAGGGCGTTCCCGTAGTCCAGTCGGCTGGTGACAAGGGCCTGCGTGACCGTCTTTCTGGTTTCGGTGGGGATCCACCGGAAGATCTTTCGGAGCATGCGCAGGGTGTTGAAGCATGAGGACGAGACTGCGTTGACTTTCTTGGTCATCGTGAGGGAGGAGTCCAGGATGAATCCCAGGTTGCGTGCGTGGTCCGTGGGTTTCGGTGCAGTGCCCAGTGTCGTGGGCCACCAGGAGTCGTCCCAGGCGGATGGGGATTGTCCGAGGATGAGGACCTCCGTCTTGTCTGAGTTGAGTTTCAACAAAGTTTGTTTCCTCCAAACAACAGGTGTTTTAGAATTCATTCTTTCGTTCAATCCAATCTGAATGAAGCACTAGGGAGCAGATTTACTAGTATGTCACACTAACAGCGCTGCACGAGAAGGAATGGGCAGGACAGTGCCATGTCTTCTAAAATGTGGCAATACCTCTCTCTTCTAAAGCCCTGGCACAGTTCCAGGCTGTCTTGTGCCATATGTACCTCTTTGCACTGTAATGCAAAGGTTTTTGCATGATGTCTAGCATAGGTTTTATACTGGGAGGGTACATTTTCAGTACAAAATACTCTGCTTAGACAAAATACTCAGTCTATACATATGTGTGCTGTGTGTGCAATACACATGTAAAGTTTGGAGAAAAAAACATTTTATCCTATTTAGTTCCTGCTTCAAAGAGGTGTATTTTTGGGTAAAAAGGCCTGCCTACTGATGTTAGTAGATAGGGCTTTGTATCAAAACCCATAGGTGGAAGTGTGAAAATGCCCATGTACCGCCTATGAGAAGCCCCTTGACACAAAGTGAGGCAAAGCAGTTCATAGTGCTACTTTGCATTACGTTGAAGCAACCTTCCAGCACAATTTGTTTTTTGGAGCTGAACATTTTATAAAAAATTTACATTTTGAGCCGATCTGCGTAGCTTTTGGTGACTTTGCATGGGTGTAAAGTATTAAGAAATGGGTCCCTAGCTCTTTTAGCAAAGGACATCCTATAATGGTTTAGCAGGGTTGCGGCTGAAGCAAAATTGTATTATAATAGCCTAGCAAAGAAGTTGTGGGCCACAAGGGAATTTATACCCAGATATCTAGTATGGCCACTGTATCTGCAGACTAGTTGAGCATTTATGGCCTGATGGGAAATGTAGTCCATTGGCAGGAAGCTGACTAAGCCTGTGCATAATTTTAATTACTCAGCACAATTGGCATACTTTTGCTGATGAAAGTTATGATGAAAGTTATACAATCATGCCACAGCACATAATTTCAGGAAGAAATTTGAACCTGAGATGTACCATTTCTGTAATTTATGACCGCAGGTGGCATTTTAAGTAGATTTATTTCCCAAGCAGCTCTTTCGGATAATTTTTGACCTTAAAACTACAAAGCCAAACACAAGCTGACGTGTTTTGATCGTGAGTGGAAGTTCCCTTAACGTGGGTGTTCAACAAACATCTTGGGTAATTTTTGGGTGCAAAACTACAAATCCGGACATGAGCATCAGTGTTTCGAATGCAAGGCAACGAAAATCAGCTTGAAATTACATTTTTGAATTTAATGTTTACCCAAATGGACCATTTGGGTGCGAGATGCATTTAGGATTGGACAAGTCCATAAAGTTCCACTTTGCAGAACTCATCGAAGTAGCCCAAAAACTCAGCTGCACTACATGGAGTTCCGCAAGCGGTGGAGTGCATTATGTTGTGCTGTTTATGCTGATTTTTAGCACTGTGTATTTGTACCACACTGGAAAATCAGCACAAATGGCACCATACACAGCACAAGAACGCACTGCTTCTTTCTGCCACTTGAGTAGATGTTCTACTCGAGCGACAGCTTCGTCAAAGCGAACGGAAGGTTTTTCAATGCGAGTGGCAGCAGCCATCCGTGACCGACCCATGTGGAGAAATCTCGTTTAGAGGTGCTTTGGAGTAAAGTTTTCCTCGCTCACCGACGTAATTTTGGCGAGCACGAGTGAGGAAAAAACTCTACCACGCTATGTTACGTGGAGTTTTTTGGAACTATGTGTGCTATGCTGAGTGCAAAGTTGGAAAATCCTCACAAACTCCACAAGTGGAGTGGAATTTCACTCTCAGGCCTAGATGCATTACGTGTTATTCTGAGTAAATTTGCAGTAATTTTGCACGATTCCACTACAGCAAATTACGCAAGTCTGGAGTCGGCCTAGACCTCTGGTCTAACCGGCTCTCTCTCCAGTAGCTCCGCTGTGCTGTGCTAGACCTCTGACCTCCACCTGGGAGGCTCAAGGCTACTGTCTGCCACTGGCGCTCTTCCCTGCTGCTGCCCGCCTCCTCCGGGTTCCAGCCTGCTTTTCAGCCAACTCCTCTGTCATTCCCCTGCTTCTCCATAGCTATAGTAGGAATTCATTTTCTTTTCTTTTTTTTCTTCAATTACTGTGCTTAGTTAACTTTCCCCAGTTCCTCAGCTGCAGTTTCCTGCCGCTGCTGCCCCTGTGGCCCCTTCCCCCAGACGGTCCCCGCTCCCGCCTCTCAGCTGCACGTCCCTATTTAATGGTGGCCGCTGCACGGTTGCACATCGGATGCGAGCAGCGGGTGCTCCGCTGGTGCACCAAAGGCAAGCCCACAGCACCCATCCGTGAGCCGACTGCAACCCGCGCCAGAGACCCTGGATCTCATACCATCCACCACTACGACTCAGCCGCCCTCCTCGCTCGCAACCCAGGAAGAAAGAACAACTGCCAACAGGCCACGCCAAATACAACCCACGGCCAGTTCTCCTGCTGCCAGACCTTTACCATCGCCCCGGCCGCCAGCACCGCCAACATCCTAAGATGCATCCTCCTCAACGTGCGCTCCAAGCACAGACACGCCATGGAGATCTGGAACCTCCTAGACTCACTCTCACCCGACGTTGCCTTCTTCATGGAAACCTGGACCAATGCCTTCTCTGCCCCGATGTCGCCATCGCCATCCCGGACGGTTACAAGATCCAGAGGAAGACCCACCCCAATCATCCAGGAGGAAGCCTCACCATCGCGGACAAAATCCCCAAATCCAGCGAAACCTTCCCCACCGCAGAACACCTGAACTTCCAGGTACAGACCAGCCCAACTCCACCCTCCAATCCTTGGACTTCCGCTTTTTGGACCCCTGCTTTGGGTTTACCACCCACCCCCTCTGTCTCCGTGAAAACTCTGGGTATCAAAATCAGCCAAGACCTCTCCATGCGCACCCAGATTAGCTTGGTTGTCTCATCCTGTTTCGTATCCCTCAGAACTATCCGCAAAATCTATTCTGGCGATGATTCTATCCCGCCTAGACTATGGCAACGCCCTTTACGTTGGCATTCCCGCGTACGAGCGCCGCCGCCTACAGCTCATTCAAAACCAAGCAGCTCGCCTCATCTATAGGCTTCCGAAGTCACATCACATTAGCCCTCTGTTAAAGTCTCTCCATTGGCTCCCTATCTTTGAACAGTCTCTATTTAAGATGGGCTGCCTGATCTTCATGTCGCTTGCTGGCACGGCCCCTGCCTATATCACATCTAAGATCAGTGCCTACGTGCCTGGTAGAAGCCTTCGTTCTTCTACCCAGCACCTTCTCAACATTCCTCGATATCGCAGGGAAAAACTGGGTGGATCCAGATTCTCGATTCTTGCCCCCCTCTTTTGGAACGCTCTCCCTCTTGCCATCAGATCCATTTCGCGATACACTGAGTTCCGAACAGCCCTTAAAACCCACCTCTTCTCCCTGGCTTATATTTCTTAACTTTCTTCCCCGCTCCCCTCAGGATAGTCTTTCTGCAGCGCCAAGAAACCGCCTGGTAGTAGAGCGCTTAACAAAACCCTTTCAACTTCAACATCAACACTGTGGGGAGCTCGTCTGTCAGGACTCCATCGGTCCCAGTGGGTGCATTGGAGAAAACTGAGCAACTAACAGGTAAGCAACTGATACGTGCCCCGCTATTTATCATTACAGACAGTGTTGTGAGTGTCAGCCATAGTGCTAATTAAAAAAAAATGCTGGAAACAAAGTAACTTCTAGCGAAAACATTGTTGCAGCACCCTCTGACTCAGCAGTAGTTCTTAAAATTGTTGATACTGGGGCACAGGCATGCCTTAATGGAACTGGCGATTTACCAACTAAGCTGACTAGCAAAAACAATAAAATGGACAAAATGGACCAAATAAACATGGACAGAGTGGTCTCTGATCTTGATATTACTCTGAGGAGGGGGGCAGACATAGACAGCCCTGAGTAGGAGGCTGTCCCCAGCTTGGGAGCCACTGAGACTAATGGGTTGCCGGGCGGTGCTACTGAACCACCTACTGAGCCCGCTCAGGGGCCTGACCCAGGCAATGATTTAGGCAATCTAGACACCAAGTGGATTTTGGGGGCAAGGGCTGGAACAATTGGTGAGCAGCCATTTGATGATTTGGACATGGTGGACGTGGCAAACCCAGTGGGGGACCCAGTGGCTATGAGTACTGAAGGGGCAGAGGAGTGTTCGAATGGTGACTATGAGGAGCTTGATGAGGATGAACTATATAGCTCCATCTCAAGAGCTACTAAACCTCTGGAGCGTAAAAAAGGAAGGAATAAAGCTAAAAATAAACTCAAGAAAGGGAATATTAATCCACCTAACCTTTCTATCTCAACTTCCAACTCGCGTGGAAAGCTCATCATAGATTAAAGCCCTCTTCGAAAATGGATCCAGGCCAAGGGGGGGTCAAAAATATGGCCCTCCGTCTCGAAGGCGCCAGTCCAACGGAAGGCATAAATTTAATAGAAGTAGTGGATTCTTCCTCTGTGGCCGGTCATACCACTTTTTCACCCCTCGCTGCAGCAGGCTGGAACCAACTCTTATAGACCAGGATAAACCTCGGTCAGAATCAGACACTGACAGTATTATAACAGCTACTGTATCAAGTCCCTCCTCATTAGCTATCCAGTCCTCCACTCTAATGACAGCTACATTTACAGACACAGCAAAAGTAACAGTAAACACTAATGAAGGATCGGCTCAAACAGGGCTAGAGGACTCGGATCCCACTCTCTCCTCTCTTAATCTAATCCTAAAAACTCTAACGGCCCATCGACAGGAAGCATCGCAGCATTTTCTGCAGCTGAGAGAAGACAATAATAAACTGCAGAATTCTTTACAAGAAATGTCCAGTGAACTGGGGGGGGGGAGGTGGTTCAAGAGATCGAAGAACTGCAGCAAAGAGTTGTAGATGCGGAAGAGGTGTCTGCTCGCATAGAGACTTTAACTAATCAGCACAACGCTCAAATAACGATTCTCCAGAACAAGATGGAGGACATGGAGAATCGCCAAAGGAGGCAACATCTTAGACTCTTTGGTATCCCAGAAGGGTCAGAAGGCTCGGACCCAAGGGCATATGTGGTTAAACTTTTTTAGAAGGCCTTTTTAGATCTTTCTGATTGGGATTGGGACTCACAGCTTCAAAGAGTCCACAGGCTACCCTTAATCCAAAAAAATAAGGAGAGCAAATTTACACATCCTCCCTTGATTTATTTTGTAATTTTTTTACTTTTTTTTTATTAAAAAGATCTTTATTGATAGCAAAGCCATTGACAACACCAAATGTAACACTTGAGCACAGTGCATCTCCACATAAAGTATGACCATCACATGAGCAGTAAAGGATTATTTCGAACACAGCCTTATTGCCGGCATCCCGGGGGCCCGGCGGCGAGGTAATGCATCGATTGTATAACTGTGCTATTAGAAGCGTTTTGTCGTAAGCCACGTGTTGATTCGGTGTGGCAACTGGCAATCTACTACTGCAATCGCGGTCAACAGATCTAATACTGAGACAAGGTCAAAAAAAAAAAACCCCAACTAAACTCCCGCCCCACCCTCTAGAGTGTGTCTGTGTGTCCGCCAACCCAGCTCTAACTAACATGTCCCCCTGTGTACCTACGTGTACCTACTCTGTGTCCAGTGACTATCCTCCCTCAGTGAACGATCCCCCCCCCAGCAGCCCCCAGCCTCAACAACCCCCACCTAACTCGGAGCACTCCCAACCCTTCCCCCTCCAGTATAACGAAGAACACAGTCAGAGCTTACTCCTCCACCCTATCCTGGAGTTCAACCGCCTCGGATGTGTCAGAGCCGTCCTCCTCCCCCTTCTGCAGGTGTTCCTTATAAAGATCCCAGAAATTCTTGGGCCTACTCCTGGGCGGTAACAGGTCGCTGTATAGTTCTGTCTGTGTGCAGCAATACTGTAGGTCTCGCATCCATCTTGTTTTGGTAGGCAGGGGCCCTCGCATCCAGCAAGCCGCTACCACTCTCCTCGCCAATAGCAGTGCCATGTCCACCAGACGACGCAGCGAAGGGGCCAGTGGCTTAGAATAACCAATAAGCGCCGGTGTGCGGGGCAGGGTATCCCCCAGAATCTGGTCCAGTTCGGCAAAGACCTCCCCCCAGAATGCCTGCACCCCAGGGCATAACCATGCCAAATGGAAAAAGTCGGCCACCATTGTCCGGCAGCGCTCGCATTCAGCTGTGGGGCGAAGGCCATAACGGTGCAAACGCTCAGGTGTATAGTACACCCGCTGTAGATATTTAAAATGCACCAACCGGTGCCTGCCATTCAACGAAATTTTTCGCGTGCTAGAGCAGCAGTATCGCCACATAAGATCGTCTATGGGGGATTGAAAATCAGCCTGCCAGGCCTCCCTGGCCTTAGAGGGTTGCAATCGCTGATGCGCTACACCCAACTTGTTAACCTGCGAAACGAGCTTCGCCGGCGAGGTAGATTTAATAATATAGGTCAGTTCTGGGACCTCCTCCTGTTCCTCCAAGTCTGGGCCCAGTGTTTCACGGAACGCAGAGCGGAGTCTATGATATTGGAATTTCTGTAGCAGGGTGTGGCCTGACTCCGTGGCAGTCAGCTGGTCCCAGGTTTTAAGCGTGCCATCCGCGAAAAGGTCTTCCATTCTCTCTACGCCAAGGGTCCGCAGGGCTTTAATCACTCCTTTTTCACCCAACGGGTCAAGCCAAAGGGCCCACTCAACGGGCATCAGTGGGGAGTATAGCAATGTGCTGCCACGAGAACTCACCAAGTGGTTCCAGGCATGGTTGGTCGCCTTAAGCGAGTCCATTTGTCCAACCGTGCGGTCCGTGGGCAGGCAGACAGTGGCAGGCAGAGGGAGCGGGTCCGCAAACAGCCGCTCCAGTATAAGGTGCGGGGTCCGAGCATCACCATGAATCCATGAGTGTAAATGCGATGCCTGTGCTACCCTATAATAGCGTTCTAGGTCCGGTGCTCCCAGTCCTCCCATCTCGCAAGGGAGTATCAGGGTCGTCCAACGAACTCTGGGCTGTTTGCCACCCCAGGCCAGTCTTATCATGACTTTGGTAAGCTGTTTAAAGAAGACCTTCGACAATACCACAGGCAAATTCAGGAAGAGGAACAAGAATCAGGGGAGCACCAACATTTTCATTAAAGCGATTCTACCCGAAAGGGAGAGCGGAAGCCTGATCCAGGCATCGACGTCATCGAACAATTTGCTATATGCCACCCCGTAATTGTCCCGAATTAGAATCTCGGGATCTGTATGAAGGCGAATGCCCAGATAAGGAACAGAGTCGGAGGACCACTGAAGCGGATACTCCATAGCGAACGGCCGTGTCACCGGGGTGAGCGGAAAAGCAATTGACTTATCCCAGTTCACCTTCAGGCCCGAAAGCGAGCAGAAGCGGACCACCTCACGAAGAACCGCGGCCAAGTTAGCCTCCGGGTCCCTAACATACAGCAGTGTATCATCTGCATAGGTTGATATCCCTATTTTATAGGTGGGGAAACTAATGCCCTCCAGGCTGTGGTATTCCCGAATGGCACATGCCAGGGGTTCCGCCACCAGTGCGTAGAGCAACGGCGACAGGGGGAAACCCTGTCGCGTGCCCCTTCCAATGTAAATCGGCTCCGTCACTCTGTCACCCAGATGAAGCCTGGCAGAGGGACGGTGATACAGCTCCCCAATCAGCTGCATGAATGGCTCGCCCAAACCCAACTTCCGCAGTACACGTACCATGAAAGGCCACTCAACCGAGTCGAATGCCTTTTCCATGTCAAGGAAGATTGCCAGCGCGCTGTTCTCCTGTTTGACATGCTGCATAGTGCCCAGTACCGTGCGTATATTGTAGGTCAAATTCCTGCATGGGACAAACCCGGACTGCTCCGGGGTGACCAGTCCAGGGACCAATAAGGCCAAACGAGTGGCTATAACCTTAGCATAAATCTTAGCATCGACATTCAGCAAGCTGAGCGGTCTGTACGAGCCGCAAAGGTCAGGCGGTTTCCCCGGTTTAGGGATAGTGATGAGCAGTGCTTCACGCATAGTAGGCGGCATTTCACCGTTTTCACAAACTGCATCAAAGAGGGTAACCAAGTGTGACAGCAGTAGGTCCTTAAAGGCTTTATAAAAACTGACCGTGAGGCCATCCGAGCCCGGGGCACTGCCCGATCTCATACTCGCTAGAGCTTCCAGTATTTCGTCCTGGTGGAAGGGGGCCATTAAGAATTCCCTATCCGAGTTCTTGAGCAATATGATCTAAATAGTCCTCCATTTCGTCATCCACTCCCTGCGTCTTGGATTGATATAACCCTGCGTAATATCTTCTGAAGGTCTCTAGTATCTGCTCCTCGTCTGTGTCTCCCTCCGGAGTTCTCAGCTCCTCGACTACCAGTGGGCGTCTAGAGCTCCGGACCATGCGTGCCAGTAACGCGCCAGGTCTTTCCCCTTCCCCGTACACTCTGGCGGTGGCATATTTACCCATATATAGGATCTCCCTGTCTGCCAGAGCCTGAAATTCGGACAGGAGTTGGGTGATCTCCGGCCCCTCAGAATCGCCGTCGGATTACAGTCGCCTAGCCTCCAACCCCGCTATCCTATTCTCCAAAGTGGTGAGGTCCCGTCTAATGGAGCGCAACACACTTGAGTGCTTTGACATAGCCATCCCTCTGATGTACACCTTAAAAGCTTCCCAGACCGTAAAGAAGTCGTCGACTGTACCTATGTTTGTCACAAAGAATTGGTCTATGTCCTCCGCGACCTCCCCCCTGAAGGCTTCATCTAGCAACGCAAAAGGGGGGAACCTCCAGGTGAAGGCCGGGATCCCCTTCCTGGCTGTTAAGAGGTGTAGAAGGATAGGGGAGTGGTCCGAAAGTGTGCGTGGAAGGACCTCACATGCGCTAGTACTGCCAAGTACCTGGGGGGATGCCAACCAGTAATCTATCCTAGTGTGGACATCATGGAAGGCCAAGTAATGTGTAAAACCGCCCTTCGTGGGGTGCCTCTCCCTCCAAACATCCACCAAGTCTGACTTAGTCATTTCGGCTCTCATATACGAGGCCGAAGCCACCGGGCGCCGAGCAACGCCCGCGGAACGGTCCATAGTTGGGTCAAATACAAAGTTAAAGTCCCCGCCCCATAGCGTCCAAGGCTGTGTGTGTGACCTGACGAGAGCTGACAGAGTCGCATAGAATTCAGGGTGGTCATAATTGGGGCCATAAACATTCACCACCAATAGATTTAAGCCCTTACCCACACATCTAGCCATGACGTACCTGCCCTCCGGATCAGAGTGCACTGGGATGAGCTTCAGCTGTGAGGTAGGATTGGCCCAAATCAACACCCCACGGGCATGTGTCGTGAAGCCCGCGGCGACTATGTTCCCAGCCAATCCCCTAGCCTGTAGCATTCTACTGGAGTGTGGTAAGTGCGTTTTCTGTAACAGGGCTAGGTCCACGTGCTGTCTACTGAGATAGCTAAGGACCTTCCTCAATTTACGGAAGTCGTTCAAACCCCTCACATTCCAAGTCATGAGTTTCAGCGTATCTGGGGCGTGTGTAGTCAAATTCGGTGCAGCATTAGACATTACAAGGATTCACTCGTGCATATGTATCAAGGATAGGCGAATAAGGACACAGCAGTTCACGCAGTCTCAAAAACGCCAGCCAGCGTCTCCGAACAGGGACAGCACCACACCGCAGTACACACTCCGTACAGGTAAACCCCACAAACAACCCCAGGCAACATCTCACCCCAACAAACCAAATCCTAGCCCCCACCCCTCGAGCACCAACCCACCCACAGCCAACCTCCCCCAACCTGGTCAGACAGATCCCAAAAACCCCCCCCATCAACCCTCCACAAGTGTAGTGTTCAACAGTTCAACACTAACCCCTCAGAGAGTATCTCAACCAAAGGCACCAGGGCAGAGCGCGCCAAAATAGTTCACCACCAACTGTTCCGAAGGAATGTGTGATCAGCGCCCCAGACCGGCCCCTCTTATGTAAAAGTGCCCCTCTAATAGCAAGTATAACCGCCCTCCCCCACCCATACTGATCTACAGTTCTGCAGCATTTGTCCATGAAACCTTCCCCCGTTGCATCCGCTACCTTACCAGCAGTGCGTGGGACCTATGTCCGATCAGCATCTCCACACCCTAACAAAACAACGCCTGTGTAGCGAATGTAGACCTCTCGGGCCTCTGCAAACATGGAGTCCTTGTGGTGCCAGGGTCAGGTGACCGCCTCCATGGAAGAGAACCGAACCTCTCTACAGTGACCTCTAGTCCTGTTCTTCCAGGTTCGATGCCGAGCCGGCTTCGTCGTCCTGGCTTCGCCGGGCCTCCTTCCGCTCCCGCGCCCAAGTTTTCAGGGACTTGTGAAGTTCCTTAGGGTCCGTGAAGTAATACGACCTCCCACCGGTGTTTATGCGGAGCTTGGCGGGATACAACATCGCATAGTCCAGGCCCAAAGTTCTGAGTTGTTTCTTGTATGGCGCAAACTGTCGCCTCTCTTCCTGCACCTTGGCTGTGAAGTCCGGGTATATGGAGATATCCATACCCTCATGTTGTAGTTTGCCCTTCTCCCTCGCCATTCGAAGGGCCGGGTCTCTGTCGCGGTAGTTACGTAACTTCACGATAATGGGGCGAGGAGGCGCGCCAGGCTGAGGTTGTGGGCCCAACGTGCGGTGCGCTCGTTCCACAATGAACATGGGGGAAAACACTTCCTCACCTAGTAGAAGCTTCAGCAGTTTCTCTACGTACAGCTCCATCTTCCCCGTTTGTGTAGTTTCCGCTACGCCTGTGATGCGGAGGTTGGATCTACGGGAGCGCGCCTCCAAGTCCTCTTTCTTGTTCCGGATAACATGAAGAAGCCTATCGAACTGCTTTCTTTCTTTGTCCCACTCCGTTTGAGCCTCCTCCGCTTCGGTGAGACGGCGCTCCGCCATGTCGAGGCGCTCCGCATATTTATCCACACGCTCCGCCATGCGATCCATGCGGTAGGACAGAGCATCTATCTTGGTGCCCACGGATGCAATGCTATCTTGGATGCCTTTCTCCATTGCAGCCAACATGTCTCTGAGTTCCGTGGGTGCCGGGGCTGTCGCCGTGGCTCCCTTCGGCGATGTCTCCGGCGCCGCCACCTCCGACCCTTTTGGGCGGCGCCGTTCAAAGGAGAGTTTCCCCTGGGCCGCGTCGTTCTTCCCCATCGCAGTCCCTAATGTGTTGAGGTGTAGAGCGGGGGAGCCCCTCCACGGCAGCAGGCCTCGTATGCAACCCTGGGATCTTCGTAAGCAAGCGAAGTACTGCCACCAGTCTCCGGGTTTCCGACGCGACCAAGATGGCGTCTGCAATGGCGGACGAAGCCCTTCCCCGCGCTATAGCAAGTCTCTCACCCACACGGCTTAAAAGGCAGTCAGGACCACAGTTCCTGCCCCGGTCTACCTCTCCCCCGGGGGCGGCGGGATAGCGGTTCACCGCAGCGGGGAACCAGATCGGCTATGGCACCAAGTTAATGGGCGCTACACCTCGTGGCGCAGAAGTTCAGAGTTGTGTGCTTCCCCCTGTCGCAGAGCCTCCGGGCCCTTCACTGATGAGCAGTCACTGAGTAGGAGGGAGAGAACTCCTCAAGCAGTGATAATTCCAATTTTCGGTCCGGTCCGCTCCCAGCCCGATCACTCTCAGCGTTGAGGCCGCACGTCCGATGACGTCGCCCGGCCACCTCTCCAGGATAGTGCGCGGCTGCCGGCCTAGTCCGCCACTGCCGCGTCGCCGGGAGCAGCACCCTCAAATGGTCGGGAAGGCTCACACGCAGCCGGTCCAAAAGTTCTCCAAAGGCAGCCGGGGGTGCCAGCAGGTGTTCGAGAGCCCGCTATGATATGTTCGGCACAGTTAAGGATATTTTAACAGGATTATTCCGGGGCTATGCGAGGAGCCGAAGGCTCACGCGTCCGCCATCGACGCCGGCTAGCTCCGCCCCCTTGGAATTTTTTTACTAAGACAGGCTGTTTCACTTAAAGCTAGACCTAACACCCCTGTCACATTAGAAAATGTAACTTTTTTTGTACGCTCTGACCTAAGTAAAGTTACAATGGATAAAAGAAGGAAGCTACAACAGCTGATAGATCCTTTTAAATCTCTGGCGTACCTTCAGGAACCTGCCCATCTCAAAGTTATTAAGGGGGGACGTACTTACTTTTTTATGGATGAAAAAGAGGCAGAACTAGCACTTTCTAAATTTAGAGTATAAAAACTAACATTCTGCGAGCCTGTTTTCTGTACTAAATAAAAGTATACGGTTCCTGCTTTATCTGTAAACAATGAAACTGAAATTATGTCTTTGAATGTTTTTGCCCCAATTAAAAAAAATTGTATAGGAGTTGTGAAGTTACAAAAGGGATACAATGCTCTCTCTTGCACCTGTTTGAACCTCTGTTAGAGTAAACCTTAAATGATAATAAGCATCAGATAGACCTGCCTTTTTTTTCTCTCTTTCCTCTTTCTTTCTTGTTTTTTCTCTTTTTTTTCTCTTCTTCTTTGTTCTTCATCTCTTCTTCCCTTTCATATAGCACTTTGGAATGTCGGGAACAGACTCCGTGCTGCTGCTTTGGTCGGCTGCCCTTACAGCGGCAGCAGAATATAGAGGGGTGTTCTCCCCTAAAGGACAACTGGGTGGAGAGTGGGAGGGGGGTGGGCTTAGGGGTGGCAAGGTGAAAAATGATAAAAAATGACAGCACAAGACTTAGAATCTTTAAACATGATCATGATGAAATATTTATATTTTGGTACTTAATTAAACAGAGGAAGTTAACTTGTTTAAGGAATGTATCCGTTAGGTTTTACCCACCTCTAATGCCAGGAACACTGCAGGAGCGAAGTATGGCCCAAACCTCTACCACTGCCCCGCTGCAGCCCACAGGAATGAACACTATGAGCAAACAAAGGGAGCACAGGGAGGGGGTGGGAGAAACAAAACAAGGATAGCCGGGGAAGACAACACCGTGTAATCCATAGCACCACCAAGGAGTCTAGACAGCACTCTAGTAGCAGCACCTATAGGAAAGGACACAGGGTCACAAAAGGGGCACAGTGCAACTTAAGACAGAACCCCTCCCATCATACTGAAGCCACGCTGTATCATACACGAGACAAAAGATCTGCCCTCAGGATACAAAGTCCCCTTACCATGAATTGTGGCGAGTGATTCCCCAAGGAGTGCTGGCTGACGTGAACATGTGATGCTGTCTCCAACGCAGAAACAAAAATAGGCTGGAAACGCTCTCCCACCCGTTTCTTATTTATCAATACTGGGGGAAAAAGTCATAGACACAAAAAACCCCCACTGTGTTCGGTTAGTCGCCAGTGAAACTGAATGTCCAACAAGTTTTCACAGAACAATGTCCTTAATGTACGGCACCGCAGCCGCGTATGCCGGGCAATCACAGGCTTCGTGAAACGGCCCGAAACCGCCTCTAACGATATGGAGCGGTTACAGTAGACGCGGAAGTTCGCACTGCTGATGTACACGCATCCGCGTGTAGTTAGTTGTCACAGATAGCAGAGCCGTGGAACACGTCTCAAAACGTAGCAAAATGCTCAATAAAGGTGGCGGCAGAGCCAAGCAGAGGTCACTGAGCCCAGTGACCCCCCAAACTAAAATGCAATCGAACACAAGAAAGCCCCAGGGAACAGCAACCGAAACACAAGGGGATTCACGAATCAATGCTCACGAGCCCGTGAACAAAGGAATAAAGCCTCAGGAGACTTCCCAGTTCTGTGAGCCGGAAACAAGACCAGGAGCACAAAAACCCAACATGGAAAAGAAACCAAGCAGGGAGTCATGGGAAAACACCACTTTTACTCAAATTCAGTAAGTCATGTGATGATGCAGCATGGTAATAGAGAGGGGTCAGACCCAATTCCTAACAGTATCGATTTAGGTGTATAGCCTGGAATGTCGCTGGCCTTAGCAGTAAGAACAAAAGACGTCTAGTACAAGAGGAGCTTAGGATGTACAAACCCCACTTAATTCTGCTATCAGAAATGCATATCTATTACAAAGACAGGAAGTTATTATGACAGTTAGGATATGAGTTAGTAGTATGCTCTACGTTAAATGCTTCCATTAGGGGGGTTGCAATGATGAAACAAGAACAGCTAAGAATTGATATTACTCAGACTGCCGCTGACAAAGGGGGGAGATGGGCAATTGCTCAAATATAACTTGAATGCTGTAAATATTTTTTCTGTGTGGTATATGGACCTAATATTGATGGCTCTTCTGAGTTTGATAGGTTAAATGTTGAATTATTGGACTGGGAAGGGGAACTGATAATAATGGGAGATTTTAATTGTGTAATGAATTACAATATAGATACTACTAGGGGGGGGCTTTTCAAAGAATGCGTAAAACTTGCGCCGCCATATTAGAATTAAGTCGCTTTCATAATCTGAAAGACGTATGGCGGATAATACATTCTATATTCGCAGGATATACTTATTATTCAGCACCCCATAAACTATGTTCACGAATTGACAGGGTATGGGCAACGGATACGATTTTAGATTCAAGTATTATTGAAATATTCCCAAGAGTTACATCAGATCACAATCCCATTCTCTTTGAATTTAATATTATTACCATGGAGCAAGGTTCAAGGCAGTTTACATTTCCCACATATCTTTTTTCTGATTTAGCATTTACTTCCCAACTTAAAGAACATATTACTGATTTCATTAAATTTAATTTAAACTCTACTTCACCCATATTTGTATGGGATTCCTGTAAGGCTAGCATCAGGGGTTTCGCACAGCAATATATCTTTAGAAAGAATATAGAATGTAGGAATGAGGTTAAAATTATGACATCCAACATCTTGTTACTGGAAAATGAATTGGCAGAAGCACTTCATCAAGGAACACCAAACAGTACTGAATTAAGACTGAAATCAGTTAGCCTTCAGTCTGCTACTAAAAAGACACTTAGGGAGAGATGTAGTGCGAAACTACATAGATATCATATATCCCAGTACGAAAGCGGCAATAAAATTGGAAATTTTTTAGCATATAAAGTCGCTGATAAGAAGGCTTGCACATCAATTAAGTCCATCAAAGGAATGAATAATATAATTTATAACCAACCAGAACAGATACTAAAACAATTTGTTAACTACTATAGTAATTTATATACCCCGGAAAATGTCCCTATAATGAATGATATATCATCATATATTAATAACAACTTAATTGAAAAAGCAGACAGAGAAGGAATAGTACAATTGGCTGAAAATATTACATCAACTGAGATAAAGCTTGGGATTGCCTCTCTTCCTTCTGGTAAGGCCGCTGGGGAGGATATGCTTCCTATAGAACTTTACAAAATGTGCATTCAGGAATTACTCCCTCTTTTTAACTTAGTTATTAACTCATTTGGGGAAACGGGAAAAGCCCCTGGCTCTTGGAACACAGCTAAGATTGTATTTTTACTGAAAAAACATAAACCTGCTGACGAGTGTGGGTCATATACACCTATCTCATTAATCAACGCGGATGCAAAAGCATTCGCGAAAATCTTAGCTATGCGACTTGCTCCCCTCATGCCGAAGCTAGTTAATACGCAACAGCACGGATCTGTTATGGGGAGGGATACCACCGTCCATGTGAATATGGCAATAACTGCTTTTGATGTAGCAACGATTAGCTCCACCCCACTCGGAATGGTTCTATTAGATGCTGAGAAAGCTTTTGACCGAGTGGGGTGGGACTATATATGGGCGGTCATGACTGCATATGGCTTTCAGGGCCAATATTTAAGATTCTATGGGCTCTTTCTAAAACTCCCTGGAGACGCCTAAGGTTTAGAGCAGTGTTGCGTCCAGGCATCAATCCGGATGAACCAGGACCGGGAGCAGAGGGAGAAGTCGCTGAGCCAGCAGTTTTCAAGAATTTTTGCTTCCGCGTCCAGTAACATGCTTGGCAAGTATGACGTGCATTTGCCCCTTGGCTTACCCTCTTTATGTATTACAACTATGGTTCCTAGCCGCTGATCTGGTGGGAGTGTACCCCTGGTGTTGCAATCCTCAAACATTGCCAATAAGTGGGGCGCAGATGTCCTTGCTGTGAGTTTAAATAACTCTATTGCGATACCGTTTGGCCCCAGTGCCTTACCTGCGAGTTTTCAAATAGGTTCGGGGGAGCCACCCGGGCTGTTTGCAAAATAACAACTCAATCTTTGCAATTGAAGAGTTGTGCAGTGATAGGTCGCGGCGGGCCCCAGGCTTGGGGCGACCTCCGGTACCCGGTGAGCTCTCTCCAACAAGAAAAACTTTGAGAGACCTTTCCGCTGGAGCTGCCCCAAAATCAATTCCTCCACAAAGAGGTCAACTGTAAAACCTTCCAGCTTTTCAAGGACCCCCTAGGATTCGGACGTTATTCCGTTGTGATCTCCCCTCTTGGTCTTCAAGCCTGGCCTCCAGCTGGACAGTTCGCATGTGCATTTCTTTCAATTGGGCTTTAAGACTAGATGTGTCCTGTAATAGAGTTTTTGTGGAGTCTTCTACCGTTTGCACTCTTACCCCCATATTGCGCCAGTCTGCCCGGATTGAGGACACCTCCGTAGTAACAGAGTCTATTTGGGTTTCCAGCCCTGTTTGCACACCCTGTATTGCTGCCGTTATGTCGTGCAGGGATAGCGTGCCTTTATCTTGTGTTGCATGGTCCTCTGGTGTAGGGCGTTCTTGCAGGGAGTCCTAGGCCTCAGTGCCTTTGGGTACACTTATCCAGTTTGGTTTGGTGGGAGCTTTTGGCGTTACTCCCCCGGAAATATTCCCAGCTAAGGCTGGACCACCCTTGTCCGTCTTCCCTTGGGGTCCTAGGGTGTGCTTCTGCCACCTGCCAGGGTTAGGCAAGACAACCCCTGCTGCCTGTCAGGGTTACACACTGTTGTGTAAATGCCTCCCCTTCGCCCGGGGCATAGGATATGATGATGAGCCAAGATCTCGCCAACAGTGTCGTTCCTGTGCAACCCCCCATCCTCCACTACTGACTTTCTTAACATGCTGTTGCGCTGAGTGCTTTACTGTATGTTCTCCGGCTTGTCTTCAGGTTATCACGTCTTCCTGCCGTTTGGTCACTACCCAGTGTCCTCCTCGATTTGGCTTGTCCAATGGGAGTTAGTCGGGCTCCTTTTCACACACGATCGCCTCCGTCTACCACCAACCGGCCTCTTGCTGTTTTCCCTGCCATAACTTCTATGCCCAGAGGGGGGCCGCTGCCACAGTTCTCTCTTCCTCACCCCATCTCCGGGGCATCGCTGCAATCCGTCGGGCTCACTGCGAGCTCGGGTAGCCAGGGGTGACTGCCGGGGGGGCTTCACAGTTTCGCAGGCCTCGGCAAATTTCAGGGCTGATCTCCACAATGTCTGCGCTCGGCCCCCTATGCCTGCGGGATGGGGTGCCCGGATATCAGCCTCGGGTTTCTCCCGCTGCTCCCGTGCACCACCCTCAGGTGCACACGCTGACTCGCAGTTGTAATCGTACTGCCACAGGTGCCAGCTGTGATCACTCTGCTAGGCTGGTGCTTCGGAGTTCCAGCCCGGCCTCGGAGCAGGACTGGAGATGCTCTGTCACAAAAGTGGCACACCGCCGGCAACGCCACGCTTACAGCTGTTTTTTCCATGACTCAGCGCAGCTTCAATGTCGGATTTGTTCTGGATTTATGAGTGGGATTAAAAGAAGGGCTTGTAGAGCCGCTCTAAGAAGCGGCTATCTTTCTTCGCGGAAAGCCACGTCCCCCCTGAATTGCATAACTGATATAAATTGATTGTGCCATGAGACAAGGTAGCTTCCTTCCGTAAAATATCAATTATGGATAATACAATATTATCTAAAGCATAAATACGTGATGATAATGTATTAATACTTTTGTCGATAACAAAAAGCACTTTATCTAAATTATTCTGATCAATTTGGCATAGGCGTACTGCAGCCTCCATGTAAGACAATTTCCAAAATTCATTATGTGCAGCATGAATGTACAAATTGATGATCATACTGAGTGAGTGTATGCTCTGCTTCTACCCTAAAACATCCACATTCCCATTGTGCCTTATACCTATCAGCAAAGAGATAAATATTTATCCACAGGAGCCCTTGTTCTTTTCCTTAAACTTTACACTCAGGCTCCAAGTGAGTAGGGTTCCCTTGTTTTTTTTCCCCCCATAGTACAATATCATCTAAAGCATGAATACATGATGATAATGTATTAATACTTTTGTCGACAACAAGAAGCACTTTATCTAAATTGTCCTGATCAATTTGGCATAGGCATACTGCAGCCTCCATGTACGACAATTTCCAAAATTCAGTATATGCAGCATAAACAAATAATTTCAAACGAGGGGCTTTTGGACCCAAAAGAAAATCCGATAAGTTTATATCATCCTATAGGAGAGAAAGATGTTGTTTCATGGCAGTCAATGTGGAATGTTCTAGCCATTGTTGACATAGTTTGACTACAGAATAAGTAGTGAGAGTGTTGGAATGCGGCGTTTGTGGATAACGTGGAACAGGTCTATTTAGTTTGAACTGAAAGGTAGTTTTCAAAAATGAGAATGACACACATTGGTGTCTGATGGCCATAGTCGAGCGCCAGACTACCTATTCGTGCATACCTATAGGACAAATGAACATGTTCCCAGATAACAACGGTGTTTGTGTGTTTTGTATAGGTGCTAGGGCCTGACCTCAACAGAATAACAAGGGGCATTGTTGTTTGACCTTGTCTATAGTGTTCAGACTAAATCCCAGGAAAAAACTGAAAACAAAACAACAGCAGGTTCTGTGTAAAAATACAGTGTGGCACAAAGCAAAATATATTTGTATAGTAATGTGCACAAAGTAGGACAGTCTACAGCATGCTCCTGCTAACATAGGGAAAATGACAATAGGTGCGCACATTACATTCGGCAATCATGTTTTTCAGAATCAGACCCAAGGTGCAAACTACTTTGAGACCAAGACATGAGGTACGGAAGCACCTGCAGAAATGTTGCAATACACTACAATATAATATAATACAATACAACACAATACAATACAATACAATTAGAATTCTTCATATATGCTGGTATTCTTGCACTTGTTCATGCAATACGCCCAGTATTCAGTACTACTAAATCCACCTCCACTATCAGCCAATGAAAGATGTGGATGTGGAACAAGCAGACAGGCTTCCCATGTATTATGAGAGGTATACGGGCAATAGTAACATCTGTTTCACCATGCTACTTGTAGCTTTGTCTAATGTTGTTAGAAGCATATTGGAACATAAAAGGTAGTTACTGATAAAGATGCTATTAGATTATCTGCTAAGCCACCTGAGAGCACATACTATCAGGATAGATTACAAACAAACAGTCAGTCTCCAGTACCAGTTGCACAATCTTTGATGCCAGATCCCTGTATCCATTGGATCTGACCCAGGTCAACATTGATGTATGGATCAGGAAAACCATAAAAGGGGCTTCTGAAACCGACATAATTGTCAAGATTCATTCAGTAATTTTCATTCAATGGGACTGCAGCATCAAGAATGAAATAGAGCCAGTGGAAAAAAGCAGCCCTGGCATTGCAGAGGAAGAGAGGGAATAGATGGAGAGGTCTCCCATGCGGTTATTTGTTGGAACTGTGACTTCCCCAACCACAACTTTCCTAACAAGGAGGTCGCAACCACAACCTTGTCTAAACCACGATTTTTTTTATCATGCATTCATTTACCATGATTTTCCATGGTAAAGGAATGCTTGTTAAAAAAAATGCTTTCCAATGAGTACCCTGAACCCACACCCCTTAAACACGATTTCCCCCACCCTATAAATAAACACGGTCACCCACACACACTAAACTAATTCCCCCACCATAACAATAATCATGATTACCAACACACCCTAAAAACAAACACGATCACCCACACCCCCTAAAAACTAACCCCTCCAACCGCTGTATACAAACTCCAAACCCCCTCCCCTCCATAAACAAATTCTCCCACTCTAAAAATAAATACACTCACCCACAAACCCTAATAACTAATTCCCCCACCCTAATAATAAACACGATCACCCACACACCCTAAAAACAAATATGATCACCCACACCCCTTAATAAACAAATTCAACCCCCATAAAACGAATTTCCCCCTCCCTAAAAGTAATCATGATCATCCCCACCTCCTAAAAACGATCTCAACACCTTATAAACTAATTTCTACACCTTAAAAATAAATACGAACACCCATACCCCCTAAAATCTAAACCCCAACCCCTAAAACTAAAACTTAACCCCCCTACCCCCTGAAAATTAACCCCTCTTACCTGTTCCTCTGTGATGCTCCTCCGAACTCCGTCCTGCCCGAACACTAGACCGACTCAGCCTTAACCACGCACATGCATAGTTAAGGCTGAGTCGTTGTTTGGGCAAGTTGTTGTTCGGAACAACAACAACGAGTTCCGAAGTCTTTGTTCAGGATGTTTTCCTTCCCATGCCCGACAGTGGGTGTTGTGGATACACATATCTATAAGACTATATAGTGCTGGACAAATGGATACACACTCATGTAAGTAAAAGATGGTGCTTCCAACGTATTACTCCATAGATGCCCATCAACAGCCACAGGGGAACATGGTGAAATGCGAGTTTAATTATAGACAGAAAAGTTTGTGGTAGCCATCTCTGTTATACTTGTGGAAGATGCGGGAAAATGCTATGCTATGCTATGCTATGGGCACTTATAATGCGCACAGATGCTCCAGCAAAGGAGCGTCCCGGCGCACGACAAGGTAGAATACAGCACCACTAATGTAGAGAATTGAAAAAGGGGCACAGCTACAGGACAACATTAAAATAGGAAAGTTTTAATGGCCTTACGGAACAGCAAGAGATCCTCCAACAGACGAATCTCTACAGAGAGAGAGTTCCAAATAGCCGCCGCTCTCACTCGAAAAGATCTGCCCCCAGCTCAGGTAAGCTTAAACCGGGGGACCACAGCGAGAGCTTGGCCAAAGGATCTAAGAGAGCGGGTCGGAGTATAGAGGGACAAGAGGTTGGTAAGGATCTGGGGAGCAGAACCTTTCAAGATTTTAAAGGCTAGACATAAGACCTTAAAATGAATTCTCATCTTGACCGGCAGCCAGTGCAAGGATCGAAGAGTGTTAGAAACGGAGCAAAACCTGGGCAGGCCAACTACCGCTCTGGCTGCAGCGTTTTGAACACTCTGCAGGCGAGTGATTTCTGCGTGGTTGGCCCCCATCAGAAGAGAGCTGGCGTAATCAAGCCGGGAGATCACCGTCACCTGAATCACCAACTGCCTGGTCGAGGCATCAAAGAATTTGAGGACCAGTCTAAAGCCCCGAAGAACACCAAAACAGCAGGCCGCAGTTCTCTTTGTATGGCCAACAAAGCTGAGGGTGGGGTCCAGTCAAACTCCCAAGTTTCTTAATTCCGTTACCGGAGTCGGGGACGGCCCAAGTTCCGGAGGCCACCACCTGTCCCCCCAGAGTTCCGCTTTCTTACCGGCAATCATGATTTCAGTCTTTTTAGCGTTAAGTTGGAGACAATTGGCATTCATCCAACCAGCCACCGCCCTCAGTCCACTCTGAAACCTAGGGGCATCCCGCTTCGCATCCCCGCTGATAGTAACCGCTAGCTGAGTGTCGTCAGCATATGAGACCATAGTCATGCCCCACTGCTTGACGACATCAGCCAGCGGTCTCAGGTATAGATTGAATAATGTGGGACTCAGAGAGGATCCCTGCCGAACCCCCATGGCCAGAGGATGGAATTTGGACTGGTGAGGAGGAATGGCCACGCAAAAAGAGCGATTGTCGAGAAAGGAGCGGAACCACTGCAGAGCGAGCCCACTGGTGCCAATCTCCTCCAGGCGATGCAGAAGAATACGGTGAGAGACGGTGTCAAAGGCGGCGCTAAGATCTAATAATACAAGCGCCGCCGTCTGACCTGCATCCAACACCGCACGCAAATGCTCCACCATGGCGAGAAGGGCTCTCTCCGTGCTGTGACCAGCACGGAAACCGTTCTGCGTGGGGTCCAGGACATTGGCCCGAGTAAGATGGTCTGAAAGGGCCAGATTGACGTGTGCCTCCGCAACTTTCGCCGGCCAGGGGAGAAATGAAATAGGACGGTAGTTCTCTGGTTTTAATGGGTCCAACGAAGGCTTCTTCAGGATTGGAGAAACCACCGCCTGCTTCCATTTGGCTGGAACCGTGCCCGAGGCCAGGGAGAGGTTGATCAAGGAGCACATCGTGGAGCGTCCCAGAAAAGACTGGTCTCTAAAAAGGGCAAGTCTTAACGGATCCGAAGGAGAGCCGGACTTGATTTGCTGGGCCAGTTTGTTGAACCCCTCAGGAAGTAACGGGTGAAGAGAGTGCAGAATGGTATGGCCTTGAGTGCAATCTGAGGCTCCTGGAGATGGTCCAATACTAGGGAAAGCCTGATAGATAGTCTGGACTTTCTCTAGAAAAAAGGATGCCAAGGCCTCGCAGTGGGAGGTGGAACAGGCTTCCGGGGAGGAGATCCTTTTCGCCAAAAGGTCTTTAAGGACTTTAAAGATGGTTTTAGATGGGTTCGGACTGTTGCGAAATTCAGAGGAATAGAACGCTGCGCGAGCTCTACAAATGGCTCGATGATAAAGCTTAACAGAGGCAAGATACGCGGCTTTCTTGTCAGCCTCGTAGGACTTGCGCCATTGTCTTTCCGCCCGTCTACAGGTACCTTTCAAAGCACGTAAGGTACTATTCGTACCATGGGCTCGACTCTCTAGAGCTAAATTTGCTCAAGGTAATGGGGATCAGAGAGTCGAGCGCCTTGGTAATCCACCGGCAGAAATGGTCGTAGCCCGTTTCCACGTTATCTAATAGGCCTAACGGCTCTTCAGCCAGGATACGGTGCAGATTCTCCAGTCTGAGTTTATTCCAATGCCGTCTAGGAATCAGTCTGGCAGGCGGAATAGAAGGAGTCTCAGGCAGAGGGTACCTAAAGGACACTAGAAAATGATCCGTCCACCCTAATGGGGAAATGGTCAAGGTGTAGGCTTCAACTAAATTTGTAAAAAAAGGGTCCAGGACATGTCCCCATACATGGGTGGGCTGGGATACAAGTTGGACTAGCTGGAGGGCCTCCAGATCAGCTAGGATACTGCTAACAGCCGGGATGTTCTGGTTGTCAAAGTGAAGATTTAGATCTCCCAAGATGGAAAAATTGGCACAGCCAATAGGTAACGAGCTGACGGCGTCAGGGAAAGCTTCCCTAAACGCTACATCGCTGCCCGGAGGTCGATAAACAACCATCCTAGAAAGCGAGAACTGAGGGCTGATTGAGATCTTAAAGGTAGCACTTTCGCACCCAGCAATGTTAAGTCCATTCAAGCTACAAGTGTAACTGGACCTGACTGCGAGGGCAATCCGCCTCCTGAAGCTCCACTGCTGCTAACTCCTGAGGCGAAAAGCCGGGAGGTGTTTTAACGCTTTTAAACTTGTTATTGTGTATTTTGATTTTAAGAAATACCTGCTGATTTGCACACTTTCCTGACTCCCATAACAGCTGAACATTAGCTGCTGGGATACAGATTCCACTCGTTTCTTGGCGCCATTGACCGCCGAGGGAGACGATAGCCACGCCCATCTCTTGCTGGCCACGCCCCCTCCGCAGAGATAAATAGGGCGCGCTGCACTCGAGCGCTGCTCCACTGCTGCTAACTCCTGAGTCGAAAAGCCGGGAGGTGTTTTAACGCTTTTAAACTTGTTATTGTGTATTTTGATTTTAAGAAATACCTGCTGATTTGCACACTTCCCTGACTCCCATAACAGCTGAACATTTGCTGCTGGGATACAGATTCCACTCGTTTCTTGGCGCCATTGACCGCCGAGGGAGACGATAGCCACGCCCATCTCTTGCTGGCCACGCCCCCTCCGCAAAGATAAATAGGGCGCGCTGCACTCGAGCGCTGCTCCACTGCTGCTAACTCCTGAGGCGAAAAGCCGGGAGGTGTTTTAACGCTTTTAAACTTGTTATTGTGTATTTTGATTTTAAGAAATACCTGCTGATTTGCACACTTTCCTGAATTCCATAACAGCTGAACATTAGCTGCTGGGATACAGATTCCACTCGTTTCTTGGCTCCATTGACCGCCGAGGGAGACGATAGCCACGCCCATCTCTTGCTGGCCACGCCCCCTCCGCAGAGATAAATAGGGCGCGCTGCACTCGAGCGCTGCTCCACTGCTTCTAACTCCTGAGGCGAAAAGCCGGGAGGTGTTTTAACGCTTTTAAACTTGTTATTGTGTATTTTGATTTTAAGAAATACCTGCTGATTTGCACACTTTCCTAACTCCCATAACAGCTGAACATTAGCTGCTGGGATACAGATTCCACTCGTTTCTTGGCGCCATTGACCGCCGAGGGAGACGATAGCCACGCCCATCTCTTGCTGACCACGCCCCCTCCGCAGAGATAAATAGGGCGCGCTGCACTCGAGCGCTGCTCCACTGCTGCTAACTCCTGAGGCGAAAAGCCGGGAGGTGTTTTAACGCTTTTAAACTTGTTATTGTGTATTTTGATTTTAAGAAATACCTGCTGATTTGCACACTTCCCTGACTCCCATAACAGCTGAACATTTGCTGCTGGGATACAGATTCCACTCGTTTCTTGGCGCCATTGACCGCCGAGGGAGACGATAGCCACGCCCATCTCTTGCTGGCCACGCCCCCTCCGCAGAGATAAATAGGGCGCGCTGCACTCGAGCGCTGCTCCACTGCTGCTAACTCCTGAGGCGAAAAGCCGGGAGGTGTTTTAACGCTTTTAAACTTGTTATTGTGTATTTTGATTTTAAGAAATACCTGCTGATTTGCACACTTTCCTGATTTCCATAACAGCTGAACATTAGCTGCTGGGATACAGATTCCACTCGTTTCTTGGCGCCATTGACCGCCGAGGGAGACGATAGCCACGCCCATCTCTTGCGGGCCACGCCCCCTCCGCAGAGATAAATAGGGCGCGCTGCACTCGAGCGCTGCTCCACTGCTTCTAACTCCTGAGGCGAAAAGCCGGGAGGTGTTTTAACGCTTTTAAACTTGTTATTGTGTATTTTGATTTTAAGAAATACCTGCTGATTTGCACACTTCCCTGACTCCCATAACAGCTGAACATTAGCTGCTGGGATACAGATTCCACTCGTTTCTTGGCGCCATTGACCGCCGAGGGAGACGATAGCCACGCCCATCTCTTGCTGGCCACGCCCCCTCCGCAGAGATAAATAGGGCGCGCTGCACTCGAGCGCTGCTACACTGCTGCTAACTCCTGAGGCGAAAAGCCGGGAGGTGTTTTAACGCTGTTAAACTTGTTATTGTGTATTTTGATTTTAAGAAATACCTGCTGATTTGCACACTTTCCTAACTCCGATAACAGCTGAACATTAGCTGCTGGGATACAGATTCCACTCGTTTCTTGGCGCCATTGACCGCCGAGGGAGACGATAGCCACGCCCATCTCTTGCTGACCACGCCCCCTCCGCAGAGATAAATAGGGCGCGCTGCACTCGAGCGCTGCTCCACTGCTGCTAACTCCTGAGGCGAAAAGCCGGGAGGTGTTTTAACGCTTTTAAACTTGTTATTGTGTATTTTGATTTTAAGAAATACCTGCTGATTTGCACACTTTCCTGACTCCCATAACAGCTGAACATTAGCTGCTGGGATACAGATTCCACTCGTTTCTTGGCGCCATTGACCGCCGAGGGAGACGATAGCCACGCCCATCTCTTGCTGGCCACGCCCCCTCCGCAGAGATAAATAGGGCGCGCTGCACTCGAGCGCTGCTCCACTGCTGCTAACTCCTGAGGCGAAAAGCCGGGAGGTGTTTTAACGCTTTTAAACTTGTTATTGTGTATTTTGATTTTAAGAAATACCTGCTGATTTGCACACTTCCCTGACTCCCATAACAGCTGAACATTTGCTGCTGGGATACAGATTCCACTCGTTTCTTGGCGCCATTGACCGCCGAGGGAGACGATAGCCACGCCCATCTCTTGCTGGCCACGCCCCCTCCGCAAAGATAAATAGGGCGCGCTGCACTCGAGCGCTGCTCCACTGCTGCTAACTCCTGAGGCGAAAAGCCGGGAGGTGTTTTAACGCTTTTAAACTTGTTATTGTGTATTTTGATTTTAAGAAATACCTGCTGATTTGCACACTTTCCTGAATTCCATAACAGCTGAACATTAGCTGCTGGGATACAGATTCCACTCGTTTCTTGGCTCCATTGACCGCCGAGGGAGACGATAGCCACGCCCATCTCTTGCTGGCCACGCCCCCTCCGCAGAGATAAATAGGGCGCGCTGCACTCGAGCGCTGCTCCACTGCTTCTAACTCCTGAGGCGAAAAGCCGGGAGGTGTTTTAACGCTTTTAAACTTGTTATTGTGTATTTTGATTTTAAGAAATACCTGCTGATTTGCACACTTTCCTAACTCCCATAACAGCTGAACATTAGCTGCTGGGATACAGATTCCACTCGTTTCTTGGCGCCATTGACCGCCGAGGGAGACGATAGCCACGCCCATCTCTTGCTGACCACGCCCCCTCCGCAGAGATAAATAGGGCGCGCTGCACTCGAGCGCTGCTCCACTGCTGCTAACTCCTGAGACGAAAAGCCGGGAGGTGTTTTAACGCTTTTAAACTTGTTATTGTGTATTTTGATTTTAAGAAATACCTGCTGATTTGCACACTTCCCTGACTCCCATAACAGCTGAACATTTGCTGCTGGGATACAGATTCCACTCGTTTCTTGGCGCCATTGACCGCCGAGGGAGACGATAGCCACGCCCATCTCTTGTTGGCCACGCCCCCTCCGCAGAGATAAATAGGGCGCGCTGCACTCGAGCGCTGCTCCACTGCTGCTAACTCCTGAGGCGAAAAGCCGGGAGGTGTTTTAACGCTTTTAAACTTGTTATTGTGTATTTTGATTTTAAGAAATACCTGCTGATTTGCACACTTTCCTGATTTCCATAACAGCTGAACATTAGCTGCTGGGATACAGATTCCACTCGTTTCTTGGCGCCATTGACCGCCGAGGGAGACGATAGCCACGCCCATCTCTTGCTGGCCACGCCCCCTCCGCAGAGATAAATAGGGCGCGCTGCACTCGAGCGCTGCTCCACTGCTTCTAACTCCTGAGGCGAAAAGCCGGGAGGTGTTTTAACGCTGTTAAACTTGTTATTGTGTATTTTGATTTTAAGAAATACCTGCTGATTTGCACACTTTCCTAACTCCCATAACAGCTGAACATTAGCTGCTGGGATACAGATTCCACTCGTTTCTTGGCGCCATTGACCGCCGAGGGAGACGATAGCCACGCCCATCTCTTGCTGACCACGCCCCCTCCGCAGAGATAAATAGGGCGCGCTGCACTCGAGCGCTGCTCCACTGCTGCTAACTCCTGAGGCGAAAAGCCGGGAGGTGTTTTAACGCTTTTAAACTTGTTATTGTGTATTTTGATTTTAAGAAATACCTGCTGATTTGCACACTTTCCTGACTCCCATAACAGCTGAACATTAGCTGCTGGGATACAGATTCCACTCGTTTCTTGGCGCCATTGACCGCCGAGGGAGACGATAGCCACGCCCATCTCTTGCTGGCCACGCCCCCTCCGCAGAGATAAATAGGGCGCGCTGCACTCGAGCGCTGCTCCACTGCTGCTAACTCCTGAGGCGAAAAGCCGGGAGGTGTTTTAACGCTTTTAAACTTGTTATTGTGTATTTTGATTTTAAGAAATACCTGCTGATTTGCACACTTCCCTGACTCCCATAACAGCTGAACATTTGCTGCTGGGATACAGATTCCACTCGTTTCTTGGCGCCATTGACCGCCGAGGGAGACGATAGCCACGCCCATCTCTTGCTGGCCACGCCCCCTCCGCAAAGATAAATAGGGCGCGCTGCACTCGAGCGCTGCTCCACTGCTGCTAACTCCTGAGGCGAAAAGCCGGGAGGTGTTTTAACGCTTTTAAACTTGTTATTGTGTATTTTGATTTTAAGAAATACCTGCTGATTTGCACACTTTCCTGAATTCCATAACAGCTGAACATTAGCTGCTGGGATACAGATTCCACTCGTTTCTTGGCTCCATTGACCGCCGAGGGAGACGATAGCCACGCCCATCTCTTGCTGGCCACGCCCCCTCCGCAGAGATAAATAGGGCGCGCTGCACTCGAGCGCTGCTCCACTGCTTCTAACTCCTGAGGCGAAAAGCCGGGAGGTGTTTTAACGCTTTTAAACTTGTTATTGTGTATTTTGATTTTAAGAAATACCTGCTGATTTGCACACTTTCCTAACTCCCATAACAGCTGAACATTAGCTGCTGGGATACAGATTCCACTCGTTTCTTGGCGCCATTGACCGCCGAGGGAGACGATAGCCACGCCCATCTCTTGCTGACCACGCCCCCTCCGCAGAGATAAATAGGGCGCGCTGCACTCGAGCGCTGCTCCACTGCTGCTAACTCCTGAGACGAAAAGCCGGGAGGTGTTTTAACGCTTTTAAACTTGTTATTGTGTATTTTGATTTTAAGAAATACCTGCTGATTTGCACACTTCCCTGACTCCCATAACAGCTGAACATTTGCTGCTGGGATACAGATTCCACTCGTTTCTTGGCGCCATTGACCGCCGAGGGAGACGATAGCCACGCCCATCTCTTGCTGGCCACGCCCCCTCCGCAGAGATAAATAGGGCGCGCTGCACTCGAGCGCTGCTCCACTGCTGCTAACTCCTGAGGCGAAAAGCCGGGAGGTGTTTTAACGCTTTTAAACTTGTTATTGTGTATTTTGATTTTAAGAAATACCTGCTGATTTGCACACTTTCCTGATTTCCATAACAGCTGAACATTAGCTGCTGGGATACAGATTCCACTCGTTTCTTGGCGCCATTGACCGCCGAGGGAGACGATAGCCACGCCCATCTCTTGCTGGCCACGCCCCCTCCGCAGAGATAAATAGGGCGCGCTGCACTCGAGCGCTGCTCCACTGCTTCTAACTCCTGAGGCGAAAAGCCGGGAGGTGTTTTAACGCTTTTAAACTTGTTATTGTGTATTTTGATTTTAAGAAATACCTGCTGATTTGCACACTTCCCTGACTCCCATAACAGCTGAACATTAGCTGCTGGGATACAGATTCCACTCGTTTCTTGGCGCCATTGACCGCCGAGGGAGACGATAGCCACGCCCATCTCTTGCTGGCCACGCCCCCTCCGCAGAGATAAATAGGGCGCGCTGCACTCGAGCGCTGCTACACTGCTGCTAACTCCTGAGGCGAAAAGCCGGGAGGTGTTTTAACGCTGTTAAACTTGTTATTGTGTATTTTGATTTTAAGAAATACCTGCTGATTTGCACACTTTCCTAACTCCCATAACAGCTGAACATTAGCTGCTGGGATACAGATTCCACTCGTTTCTTGGCGCCATTGACCGCCGAGGGAGACGATAGCCACGCCCATCTCTTGCTGACCACGCCCCCTCCGCAGAGATAAATAGGGCGCGCTGCACTCGAGCGCTGCTCCACTGCTGCTAACTCCTGAGGCGAAAAGCCGGGAGGTGTTTTAACGCTTTTAAACTTGTTATTGTGTATTTTGATTTTAAGAAATACCTGCTGATTTGCACACTTTCCTGACTCCCATAACAGCTGAACATTAGCTGCTGGGATACAGATTCCACTCGTTTCTTGGCGCCATTGACCGCCGAGGGAGACGATAGCCATGCCCATCTCTTGCTGGCCACGACCCCTCCTACGCTACTCGCCATTACTATAAACTATGTGTCAATACCGGAAGCGCAGCGGACGAGCGCAGCGGGCACGCCGATTGCGCGCCGAAGGCGCGCTTAAGGCAAGCTCATCTGCGCTCGTCCGCGACGAGGACGCGCCTAGTGCCACAAACCCTGCCCAACACAGCCCACGTTCCCCCTGCTACACTCGGGATGCACAGCTTAATCTTCGAGGGTATGCGCACAAAGGTAAGCTCACTTTTGAAGAGGCTGCTTCTCCTTTAACCGACTTCACCCACAAGGGCCTAATTGTAGGAGGCCTCTTGAAAGTAAGATCTTTACCGAAGCATGCCACTGAAATCAACCTTCTTATAGACTCACACCATCTGGATGTACTTTTTCTAACCGAGACTTGGACACATGCAAACTGTGAGACCGACTTAGCAGCTGCTTGCCCCCTAAACTTTAATATTCTTCATCTTCCCAGACCCAAAGGCCGCGGTGGCGGAGTGGGCGTCATCTTCCGAGCCTCGTGGCAAATGAACACCTTAGACATAGATCCTGCACCCGGAATCAAGCTCTTCGGTCTGACTATAAACTGCCACCAAGGAGTCACCTTTACGGTGATCATCTGCTACCGACCACCCGGGACCTTTTCCCTTTCGCAACAGCAAACACTCCTCACGACTATCACAAATATGGCAACCTCGCATAACAAACTCATTCTTCTAGGAGACTTCAATCTCTGGCCAAACGGCAGCCTAGACACAGGCCTAGACAACCTTCTGCTGTCCTGTGACAGTGTGGGGCTCCACCAACTAATAAAGGACCCCACTCACTCTGCAGGCAACCGTCTTGACCTTATTTTTTCGAGCCCGGGTCTAACTCAAGTAGGCGACATTCTACCTATGAGCTGGACAGACCACTCGCTCATTAAACTTTACATCAACAACGCCACAACAAGAAAGCCCAAGAATCACTCGCCACCACAATTCTCTTATCGAAACTGGAAAGCCCTAGAAAAACTTAGCATTTCCACCAAAGTCTTCGAGGTGGAGGATAGCTTCTCCTCCACCAGCTCGGTGGAAGACAATTACAGATCCCTTAGCTCGAGAATCACCTCCATCGCGGACTCTGTTGCCCCTCTTAAACTCAGTAAACCCAAAGGTAGAGCACCTGCTCCCTGGTACAATGACTCCCTGAAAACCCTCAAATCAGCCTGCAAACAGGCTGAGAGAAAGTGGAGACACGGATACTGCAACAACAATAAAGTCCTCTGGAAAAAGTCACTCCGTGACTACAAATCCGCCATTGCAGAGAGCAAAGCGAATTACTATTGCTCCACCATAGCCAATGCGGCAAACAGTCCAAAAAGTATATTTCAGATCCTGGACAATATCTTACATCCTGACTGCGTCAAAAACCCCATTCCCCCATCTCAGTCCCTTTGTGATAGTCTTGCTCAGTTTTTTACCGACAAAATTGAGACTATCATCAACAATCTGGCAACGCCCCCGTTACATACTCATCCCACCCTTCCCGAAGTCAGCCCCACCAACCCTGACTCCTTGAGGTCAGCCTGCCCTCCTACGAACAGGCTCCTGGCTTTCCCCCTTATCTCTCAAACTGAATTTGAAAAAGTTGCACAGGGCATCACCTCGGGATCCCCCCTTGACCCTCTGCCTCCGAAAATCTGGAAAGCATGTGAGCACGAACTGTTTCACACTCTCCGGATGATTTGTAATCAATCCCTCAGTTGCGGCTTCGTTCCCATCCCCTGGAAGCAAGCGCTTATCACCCCGCTACTAAAGAAACCTACGCTGAACCCAGAATGTCTGTCCAACTTCCGCCCCATATCACTCCTGCCTTTTCCGGTGAAGGTGCTTGAACGTTGCGTCAGTAAATGCCTCTCAACCCACCTGGAGCAGCACCACATTCTGGACGAATTCCAATTTGGTTTTCGCCCAGCCCATGGCACTGAAACTGCTGTGCTCACTGCCATGGAGGAGCTTCGAATGCGCGCAGACAGGGGCCAAGCCGTGGCCTTGATTTTATTGGACCTGTCTGCCGCATTCGATACTGTCAATCATGGGATCCTGCTCGAGCGGTTGAGAGAGGCAGGGATCGACGGCACGGCCCTGATCTGGTTTCACTCTTACCTCAGCGACAGAAAACAGGCCGTATCCCTTCCCCCTTTCCAATCGGTCTTTTCCCCTGTCCCTCACGGTGTTCCCCAGGGTTCCTCTATCAGTCCGATTCTTTTTAATGTTTACTTGAAACCACTGGTCACGTTAATCAAATCACACAATATGACCACAGTAAACTATGCGGACGATACCCAGCTCCTTTTCTCTTGGGAAGGCGAAGACTCCATCTCCTTGCAAGCCTTCCATGACTGTCTAAGAGACACTGCGAGCTGGCTGCACCGGAACTCCCTTCAGTTCAACTCCTCGAAAACCGAGGTGCTGTTCTGTCCTGCGAGCCGCATACCCCGCCCTCTGCCTGCTGAGTTTTGGCCCCCGGAAAACTCCAACAACCCGCCACCTGTCACCAGTGTTCGCAACTTGGGCGTCATGCTAAATCACCAACTGAGCATGGAAACGCAGGTCTCTAGAACAGTCGCTACCTGCTCTGCCCTTATGCGCTCACTGCGCAAAGTCCTGCCTCTACTACCACCTTCCGCCAGAGCATTAGTAGTCAGGTGTACTATTCTTAGTCGCCTTGACTACTGTAATGCCCTGCTGTTTGAATCTCCTGCGACACTACTGGACAGACTCCAACGAGTTCAGTCGGCAGCAGCCAAACTGGCTCTTGGCTGGACCAGGAGATCCTCGGCCACCGCTGCACTGGCCGAGCTGCACTGGCTGCCTTTGAAGCAACGCATTGCCTTCAAGGCCCTCTGCCTGGTCTTCAAGGCACTACACGGTGCAGGACCCAGACCTCTTCAACGTCTGTTCTCATGGTACACCCCCACCAGAACACTCAGGTCCACAACTGCCTGCCTTGTGAATGTGCCCAGATGTAAGAAGGCCAGGACGGGGGGAAGATTGTTCAGAGTGGCTGCAGCCAAGCTGTGGAACAGTCTGCCTCTCGATATCCGCCAAATCCCTCATCTCCTTCCCTTCAGGAAACGAATCAAAACATGGCTCTTTCCCCCACCCCTTTAAACCAGTCAGCCATAGTCCATCCCCCCCCGTCAATAAACCCCAGGAGTAGCTACCAGCGCCAGGATACCTGCCAGGTGACAGATGCGCTCTATAAATATTTTAAATAAATAAATAAATAAATAAGCCAGGTTTCCGTGATGGCGAGTATATCGGGAGACTCGTCCGTAATTAGGTCGTGAATGGCTTGGTGATGTTTCACCAGGGACCTGGCATTCAGATTCAACACCCGAAGCATACGCGCAGAGCGGTTGCTCCGAGGGGCAGATGTCATAGCCCTTTGGCGGATGGTAGCAGGTGAATCAAGCGACCATCTCTTGCAGGCACAATGGTAAGGGCCGCATAGAGGATGGAATGGTGCCAGGTCACACCTCGGGACTGTCTGCCCAATGGACCAAAGGGTCTCTCTAGAATAGGAAATCATCACTACACCAAGAAGAGAGCTTACCAAGAAAAGAGAAGAACCGCCGCGCCCCGCGCGTCCTTAGCGCGGATGGGCGCAGACGGGCAGGACTCTGGCACGACTCCGGCAACGCGACGGCGCCCTTAATGCGCGTCCCCGCTGCACGGGGGGAGCGACTTTAAGTAGGCGTCCCGCGATGCTGCCAGAGCGCGAGAACGCTCGCAATGGCGCTCGCCGAGGGTCCGAGTCCTCACCCAAGATGGCGCCCACAGAACACCAGCCCTGGGAACCGGATCCGCCCAAGTGGCGGTGGGTAAACAGAATTATGTGCGGTAAGAGGGCTCCCCGATAAAAGCAGGGTGAAAGCACAAAATTAAAATAACACAAATAGCAAAACTAGGAAATTTAAAATAAGTGCGAGAGCAGCGGCGATCAGCGCAGCCGCGTCGTACCTTGTCCAGGCTACCTGATGACCAGGGACCGCCTTAAGTAGGCGTCCCGCGATGCTGCCAGAGTGCTAGAACGCTCGCAATGGCGCTCGCCGATGGTCCGAGTCCTCACCCAAGATGGCGCCCACAGAACACCAGCCCCGGGAACCGGATCCACCCAAGTGGCGGTGGGTAAACAGAATTATGTGCGGTAAGAGGGCTCCCCGATAAAAGCAGGGTGAAAGCACGAAATTAAAATAACACAAATAGCAAAACTAGGAAATTTAAAATAAGCACGAGCGCAGCGGCGATCAGCGCAGCCGCGTGGAACCTTGTCCAGGCTACCTGATGACCAGGGACCGCCTTAAGTAGGCGTCCCGCGATGCTGCCAGAGCGCTAGAACGCTCGCAATGCGCTCGCCGGTGGTCCAAGTCCTCACCCAAGATGGCGCCCACAGAACACCAGCCCCGGGAACCGGATCCGCCCAAGTGGCGGTGGGTAAACAGAATTATGTGCGGTAAGAGGGCTCCCCGATAAAAGCAGGGTGAAAGCACAAAATTAAAATAACACAAATAGCAAAACTAGGAAATTTAAAATAAGTGCGAGCGCAGCGGCGATCAGCGCAGCCGCGTGGTACCTTGTCCAGGCTACCTGATGACCAGGGACCGCCTTAAGTAGGCGTCCCGCGATGCTGCCAGAGCCCTAGAACGCTCGCAATGGCGCTCGCCGATGGTCCGAGTCCTCACCCAAGATGGCGCCCACAGAACACCAGCCCCGGGAACCGGATCCGCCCAAGTGGCGGTGGGTAAACAGAATTATGTGCGGTAAGAGGGCTCCCCGATAAAAGCAGGGTGAAAGCACAAAATTAAAATAACACAAATAGCAAAACTAGGAAATTTAAAATAAGCACGAGCGCAGCGGCGATCAGCGCAGCCGCGTGGAACCTTGTCCAGGCTACCTGATGACCAGGGACCGCCTTAAGTAGGCGTCCCGCGATGCTGCCAGAGCGCTAGAACGCTCGCAATGCGCTCGCCGGTGGTCCAAGTCCTCACCCAAGATGGCGCCCACAGAACACCAGCCCCGGGAACCGGATCCGCCCAAGTGGCGGTGGGTAAACAGAATTATGTGCGGTAAGAGGGCTCCCCGATAAAAGCAGGGTGAAAGCACAAAATTAAAATAACACAAATAGCAAAACTAGGAAATTTAAAATAAGTGCGAGCGCAGCGGCGATCAGCGCAGCCGCGTGGTACCTTGTCCAGGCTACCTGATGACCAGGGACCGCCTTAAGTAGGCGTCCCGCGATGCTGCCAGAGCCCTAGAACGCTCGCAATGGCGCTCGCCGATGGTCCGAGTCCTCACCCAAGATGGCGCCCACAGAACACCAGCCCCGGGAACCGGATCCGCCCAAGTGGCGGTGGGTAAACAGAATTATGTGCGGTAAGAGGGCTCCCCGATAAAAGCAGGGTGAAAGCACAAAATTAAAATAACACAAATAGCAAAACTAGGAAATTTAAAATAAGCACGAGCGCAGCGGTGATCAGCGCAGCCGCGTGGTACCTTGTCCAGGCTACCTGATGACCAGGGACCGCCTTAAGTAGGCGTCCCGCGATGCTGCCAGAGCGCTAGAACGCTCGCAATGGCGCTCGCCGATGGTCCAAGTCCTCACCCAAGATGGCGCCCACAGAACACCAGCCCCGGGAACCGGATCCGCCCAAGTGGCGGTGGGTAAACAGAATTATGTGTGGTAAGAGGGCTCCCCGATAAAAGCAGGGTGAAAGCACAAAATTAAAATAACACAAATAGCAAAACTAGGAAATTTAAAATAAGCGCGAGCGCAGCGGCGATCAGCGCAGCCGCGTGGTACCTTGTCCAGCAAATGCAAACAAATCCACAGATAAGCATTTGTCATTTTAGATCATTCCAGGGGAATATGTGTACTTTACTTTTTCTGAAATGTTAGTGCATAAACTTTTTCCTTTTGCATTACTCTAACACTTGTGGGGATTATGATCAAACTCTATTTTATTTATGCAACCACAAACGCCAAAGCATCACCACATGTTGTAGAAAAGCAAGTATAAGCAGCTCCACCTGGGGACCAGGTTATTCTGGTCAGCATCCTGTATATTGATCTCTTGGCAGTCTTCAATACCGTCGACCATACCATTCTCATGAGTTTTCTAGATGGAGTATGATTGGCCAGCTTGGCTGTGGAACAGTTTATTTTCTTCCCAAGTGGATCCACTGAAGCCACAGCCCCTTTCTTCAGTCTTTTCAGCTGACATTCCTAGCAGTTGCATGGTACCATAAGGATCAGGACTGTACCTCATTTTGTTTAATATTTATGACCAGTTGCTGTGAGAGTTGGTTTGGACTTTTGTCTTCACCCACTCTACTATGGGAACAATACGCAACTATTCCTGGTTTAACCAAAACCTTAACTATGATCTTCATAAGGTTTGGTTATCGGGGGGATCATGACGGGATGTGGCTGACGTGAACCCACGCACGTCGCCAGAGCGCTTCCTGTTTCACTGCGCCCCGCCCCTGGATGCCGTTTGATGCTGCTGCTCGCTGTTCTCCGCTCCATTCGAATGCGGCGAAAAACTGCTGAAAATTGCTGAAGCCTGAATGCCTGAAAGCCTGGGAGACCTGGGAGACTTGAAACTGCCAAAAAGAAATACCCGAGGTGAGCTGACCGTCTTGATGTCTTCATGCGCTGATACCGGAGATAAAATGCTCTTGGTCTTGGGCGCTCCCTGTTATCTAGATGATGCCGTTTGAACGTTTGTAATGCTGTGGGGGCTGAAGGTGAGGCAACTCCCTCGAGCGAACGCAGCTGCTGAGATTTGATCTCTCTTTGACTGTCGGTGGGCTCGCAAGTCCTTAAAAGATCCTAAGAATCACACAGAAGAATTCAGCCTACGCAGCATTGGGGGCAACTTTGTCTTTATAATACCGGGGCCGTCTAAGAGGCACCAGCTAGGCACCAGCTAGTTAACACTAACATTATAAAAGGGACTACCTGTTCCAGCATGCCTTGCGGTCCTGGGACGGCTGGGGCGGCTGCCTGAGCGACGGCGAGAGCTAAAAGGGAAAAAACGCAGTTGCGGTTTCTTGGTTGGGCTCTAAAAAACTGACTAGCAACCAACTCCCAGATGCCTCCAACTGCTCCCAACTGCTCCCAACTGCTCATCCGCTCTTTTTGGGGGTGTGGCCTCAGCCAGCCAATGTCTTCCCTGCACACCGAGGGCCTCTATCAAACAAGCCAAACAACAAAGTGGAGCTAGCCATAAGCGGTTGATTCTCTGAGCTGCACTGGGAGGGCACATTCGCCTTTGTGCATTCACGTTTCTTCTGCCTTTCTCCTGTCGTTTACAGTACAACCGAACGGAGCCATAGAGCTTGCTCTCATCCCCCTGCCATACGGCCTACTATTAATCAAACTACGAGGATGGCAGCGAGAGCTAGGAGCCAACACAGGGCCCCCCCCCCTGGTCAAAATGTTCCTACTACTCCATATACAAGAGAGGAGCTACTCTCATTAAACATTACTAATGAGAAATGTCTAAATACCATAAATGTTGCTAATTGTCAGGGTCCAATTCTCTGTAGTTACTGCGGCCCGCTTACAATCCCTGAAAACTGTAAAACTACACCCCGACTTTCCAAAACTATGAAGGGAGGCTTAATCAATGTTAGATCCATGTGCAAACATGCCGCACACATCCACGATATGATCGAAGAGAATGACCTTGATTGGCTCTTCATCACAGAAACGTGGCTGAAGGACTGGTGCACCCCCGATGTGGTTAACGCCTTACCACAGGGTTATCATATCCAACGCTCCGACAGGCAAATTAAACAAGGAGGAGGAATTGCTATTGTGCACCGAGATTCCATAAAGTGTACCACCTTCGACCTCCCTGACGTAAAAGGAGCAGAGTGTCTAGGCTTCTGCCTTCATACACATGAATCTAATATCTTCTCCGGAGCTCTGTTATATCGCCCTCCCGGTTCTCATAAGGAGTTTCTTGAGAGCGTCACCGAAACATTCAGTAATATCATCCCTAAATATGCAAATTTCACTATTCTGGGTGATATAAACTTTCACTTGGACACAATCACTGACCCTAACACTAGGGAGTTTCTAGAACTTCTCAATATGTGGGGGCTATCGTTATTAAACAGAGACCCTACTCATGAAGCTGGTCATATGTTAGACTGTATTTGTACAAATCTAATGACCCTTAAGGCAAATAAACCATGCCCCCAGACATGGACTGACCACTCGCTGATTCCTTTGGAACTAACTATAGCAAAGGAACCAGCGAACAAAAGGCAGCTAACTGTACCTCCCCAAAATAAATACGACTGGAGCAAAATTAGTCAGGACCCAGACTTTCAGGATCTTATGAAACAGGGCAAATCCACCCTGACGGGAGAGACTGAGGTAGACAATGAGACCTTTAATCACTGGATTACGACTAGCCTAGAACAAATTAGCACTAAAGGATCTAAGAACATGTCTAAGAAAAAGAAAAAAATAGCACCCTGGTTCTCACAATCTCTTAGAGAGAAGCGTGTTTAGGTCAGACTATTGGAAAGGAAATGGAGACACTCATACACAATAGAAGAACGACAAATTTACAAAGAAGCAAGAAATCAGTATCATGTACTGATTAAAAACGCCAAAAAAGCATTCTTCTCTGAAGCAATTTTGTCGGCAGAAAATAAGCAGAAGGAGATCTTTAAAATAGTGGATGACTTCCTAAATCCAAAGATTACCAGACAAGACATCCCCCCCTCTCAGACCCTCTGTGACTCCATTGCGAACTATTTTGAGGCAAAGGTCCAGGATCTCACAAAAGCCTTCCCCACACCATTGTTGGGATATAAAATAGGAACATCAGACCCAGATACCAGAAAGGCGGAGCTGAATGAATTTCTGCCAATTAGTCTGGAAGACAGCCGCCAGGCAATCTTGACTGGTAGATCCGGTTCACCTTTTGATCCATGCCCCCCCAAGATACTACACTCTTTGATTGATCTAGTGAACCCGATTATCAATAACATAATAAATTCCTCTCTCACATCAGCCAAAATCCCTCAGGAATGGAAGTTAGCAGCGGTCAAACCCCTACAGAAGAAAGCGATGGCCGATCCCACCACTCTATCAAACTTACGGCCAATCTCATTACTACCGTTTCTCTTCAAACTCACCGAGGCAGTTGTAAACAAACAACTGACCAAATTTCTGGAGGATGAGGATCTGTTACACCACAACCAATCGGGTTTCAGAGCCGCCCACTCAAGGGAATGAGCTCTCCTCTACACAACGGAGACACTGAGGGCCGCCATGGACCAGGGGGACAGGGCAGTCCTTGTTCCCCTGGATCTGTCGGCGGCCTTCGACACGATCTCGCATGAGATACTGATCAACCGTTTAGCTACGATGGGCATAGGGGGCACGGCCTTGGCATGGATGGAAAATCTCCTTGCGGACAGGAAACAGACTACTGTCCTGGGACAATATCTATCTGCAAAAAAAATCTAATCCAACAGGTGTACCCCAAGGATCAAGGCTAAGCCCGGTGCTGTTTAATCTATATATGACACCTCTAATTGAGCTAATAACATCATTTAACATCAATAAAGTATCATACGCAGATGATACTTAGCTCATCTTAGTATTAGACAGCAAATCTACAAGAGCGGAGGAGAATCTTGGAAAATGCCTCACCGCAACCTTTAACTGGATGAAGACAAACCATCTGAAATGCAACACGGGCAAGACTGAAACTCTCCCTGTGGGTCCCCAAAATCTGTTTTCCCCCTAGCTATGGTGGCCCCCTAATGAGGAAATTCTGCCAAAAACAGTACTATCCGCACGTAACCTGGGAGTCAGATTTGATGAAAAACTCTGCTTTAAACAACAAGTGAATGCAGTGGCAGGATCCTGTTTCAACATCATACGTGGTCTTCGAAAGTTTTTCAACTTTATCCCTTTGGAAGCAAAGAAGACAGTTGCAGTGGCACTAATTGCATCACGTTTAGACTACTGCAACAGCATATACGCAGGAGTGAATAGATCTACCCTGCACAGGTTGCAGGTTGTCCAAAATGCTGCTGCACGCCTGGTGCTTAATCTTCCAAGGAGATCTTCTGCTTCTGCTGCCTTAAGACAGCTACACTGGCTCCCCATACATAAGCGAGTGCTCTTTAAGATACTGGTAATTACCTTTAGAGCATACCACAAAAAAGGGCCTAAATATCTGCTCCCACGGTTCAAGCCGTACATACCAAGTCGGAACTTGAGGTCATCAGACATGTGTCTTCTAACAGTCCCCAGATTTAGACTAGCCACAAAAGGAGAAAGATCTCTTGCCGTCCTTGGTACTAAAGCCTGGAATAAACTCCCACAAAGCCTACGGCAAACCCCTACTGAAATCGAATTCAGGAAAGCCCTGAAAACCTGGATTTTTAATCTACCAGACACGGTTAGTAAACAGTTAGTCTAGGCTCAAATAAACCTCCAGGTATTTTGAAACTGATGTGAGTAGTATTTCCGGCCCACCATTCTAGGCTACGGAATTACAGCGCCAAGATGCTCCTTGGAGCGATAGTATGCGCTTTACAAAAACTACCTTACAATTACAATTACAATTACAACAGGCTAAAGCGGACACGGTAAGAGAGCTCCTAAAATCGGGCGCATCACCGAAGGTGGCCATACCTGCACTTGTGTCTAAAGGAGGGGAAAAAAAGCATAAGAGAGGCACAACAAAGAAACGCCTTAAAAATTAAAGCTATGGAAGCAGCGGAAAAGAATAGACAAAACAAATACAACATTTCAAGTAAATCTGTGGAGGAGGATGAAGACTTGGGACAAGAAGATGAGGATGCAGGGACATTATCTGAACTATCGGCAGAACTGACTCTGTTGGCTGTTGAAGACAAGAGTGAGGGGAATGGGGAGGACAAGGCGGACAAAACGGACAAAATTGGTAAGAGTATGAACAGAGGGACTGAGAGTCAATCGAGTCCTTAGCAATATCCTCTTTTCTCCAAACCGCTGGTCCAGCAGAGGCGAATTACGAGCACACCGAATCGGGAGGAGTCGAAGGGAGCAAGGGAGCGGGAAGAGCACAGAGAAGAAGGGGATATGATAAAAGCAACACTGCCAGTAGAGACAGTGGCAGTGCTAAATGCCAGTTTGGTTCCCCCGACTACCTTAACACAGGCTCCCTTGACTCAGGCTACACCCCAACCCCAACCCACCCTCACCCCCAACCACAACCTTATCTTCAGCATAGTCCTGATAAGATTACAAAGGTAGTTCATCATGCAGAAGACGCACCGCTCGGGGATACTCTTTCCTCGCTAACCATTCCATCTCCAATAGACCTGGCAGGTTCAGGTTCAAGCCTACAAAGATCCAAGAAGAATTTTTATGTATCCTCCATAAAGCACCAAAAGCGAAATCGGTAGAGGAGATGTTGCTAACTATCCTTCGGGAAATAAGGGATCTTAAAATCTCCCAAGCGCATGAGATATCACAACTTCATAGTAGGCTTACAAAGATGGAGGAGCACTTCGGAAATCTCCCCAGAAGGGTCTTGGAGGCAGAAGTTCGGGTTTCAACCCTGGAAGATACCTTAACCGCTATGCAGAAAGACCTTCATGCAGCAAATAAAGATAAATCTCAAATGGAGGCAAAGCTACAGGACTTAGAAAATTACAACAGGCGGTCCAACCTACGACTAGTGGGCATTTCCGAAGGCTTGGAAGGTACTGATATGGTAAAACGGTCAGTCACTTTTAAAAAAGGCTATACCAGAGCTGCAAGGTGACCTAACAATCACAAGAGCGCACAGAGTTCCGGCACATAAGCTCAATAACCTTAAATATCCGCATACTATACTACTGAATTTCTCGGATTATAGGGTGAAAGAGAAAATTCTGAATACGGCCTTCTCAAGAAGAACTTTCAATGCCCACGAAGCAAAAAACTTTCAGATCTTCTCAGACATGTCAGCGGCATCTGCTCACAGAGGTAGGGATTTTGTTAAGATGATTCACTCCTTTAAGGCTAAGGGCGCTCAAGCCATGATTGTCCAGCAGTCCAAGTTAAAGGTATAGCCAAAGGAAATTTTTTTATATTTACAGATATACAAGAAGCTCAGTCATTCATGGAGGGTCTCTCCGAATAGCCAGGCTTGAGATAAAGAAAATTCAGTAGAGAATTTCTGGAAAATTGAAGATCCCATGTATAGACTTTGCGATTGAAAGGGGCGGCCGCAAGATGTCTCAGGAAGCGCACAAGGATGCAATAAAATGGCATTCACAAAGAAGAAAAGAAAAGAGATGGGGACAGAAGTGGGACACTGGGGGTCGCCGTCCCCTGTAGGGGGTTTAGGGAGGGGGGTTGGTGAAGGGGGTGTAGCAGGGGAAAAAAAGAGAGTTCATATTCTAGGAAGTTATCTGGTCAGTTGGCTGTACAGTTATATTATGGGAGAAGTTAATAGCGTTAGCTTGCTACACGTTAAGGCATCTTTTCTGCACTTGAAGGCACTTTGTAATTTATGTCGGAGGTCTTATTACAGGTCTTATTACAGGTCCTAATCCGAACAATTTTGCACTTTAAGGCAGTTTGCTTTCGTCAGATATTGGAAGCCGTTGTAATTCGCACATGGTTGCTGAGTTTGCACATTTATTAATCTCTGGGTAAAGGAAGTTATATTCCCCAAAATAATTTTATACCAATGATGTTTTTGCCCATACTGTTGATTCCTTTTTAGAGCTCAGGTTCGCATATTTTGCACTTTGCGAAAGGTTCAAGTTCCATGCTACTTGCACTTTAAATGCTGACTTTGCACAATGTCTGGGTAAAGGAAGTTATATTCCTCAAAATAATTTTATACTAACGATGTTTTTACATATTCTGCTGCCTCCACTTTTAGACCTCAGGTTTGCATATGTTGCACTCTATTTGCACTTTAAATGCTCACTTTGCACAACTTTTCTGCTTTTTGGAGTGGTGGTTTCCGTATTTTCCACAAAGGAGGTTGTCTGAACCCTATTGTAGCGGGGTGGCGGGGACCGATTCTGAAAAGGACTGGTGGTCAGCTGACAATCCTGATTCCCCCTCTCTTTCACTGCTTCAGGACCCCTGGGAAACGGAGTCCGAAGCGTGGTGGAGCCAAATACCATCCAACAAAGAGAACTGTACCTTTAAGGCGCCATGGATTCAGAGGAAGACACTCCCTCCTATGACACGCTGCTATGCCGAGCGAGCCTATTGGAGGAACCATATACGCCCCCGAATGACGAGTCGGCAGGAGGAGTGGACAAAAAGCAGGAAGTGGAGAGGTCCGTGTGTCTCGACACCTGGGAAAGGAGAGGAGAACGACGAGAGACTGTGGAGGATGGAGTGGGACCGAGTAAAGACCTTGCGGAGGAGCGGAGAGCCGGAATAGCAGTGCCTGGAGGCCAACGTTCCCAGGCACTGCCCAGCCACACCCACGAAGGAGTGTGGCTCACTCAGGTGTGTGACCGGGTATCGGGGTGGCTGGGGCGGCGTGGCAACGCCGTGTAAATAGTGTATAAATCGTACTTACCTTCCGGCCCCTTCTCTCCTTGAACCCCCCTCCTCTATCCTCACTACATTTTCCCTCACCTGTCCGGCACTTAGCCACTGTATATACAGCACCACGCACCGGTGTTCGCACTACCCTGGGATCCTGAGGGGAGCCATAAGGGCATAATTCAGTACTCTAAAGCCCTCTCTTTCTTCTCTCGCATGTGGCGCTGGGATCCGGCCAGAGAGAGAGAACGGACATCACCAGAGGAGGAAAGAAGGCGAACCAGCCCCTGAAGATTCCGTGCACACCTTGGACCCTGCAACCTTAGCTCGCGAAAGACACTCACAGAGGAAGAAAAAGACATTCATTAAAATAAAACCTCATTTACCGACCTCTGTGGTCCGAGTCCCTCCTTCTGAACCGCCACAACTGGTGTCAGAAGTGGGATCTGAGCCCTCCATCCCGTCTGCAGAAATCGATCAGTTAATACAACACATTGTCAAGGGACAAGAGTAGCTTGAATGGGCGGTCGAACATCAGATGACGTCGGCACGAGCTGACAGGGAAACGTTCAAGGCAGCCATGGCTGCCCAGATGGAGGCACTACAGAGAGCGTTGAAGGAACCCGGTAGTGCCCCCCTGATAGAAAGAAGAGCTCCAGTGCCACATCCCTCAGGGGTATCACTACAGAAATACAGTCCTGGTGAGGACCCGGACGCCTTCCTGACCAACTTTGAGAGGGCAGCCAGAGCCTGTGGATGGCCGGAAGACAAGTGGCCATTCTTCTTGGCTCCTCCATTATCAGGAGAAGCACAGGCGGCATACCAAGTAGCGAACTTTACCGGAATAACGCCATATGCCCAGATAAAGAACATAATCTTGGATCACCTGGGTCTGGACTCGGAGGCCTACCGAGTCCGCTTCCGCAAGGAAAAAGGATTGACGGGTGAAAACCCTAAGACATTGTTTTTTCGCTTGAAACATGCGGCTGATAAGTGGATTCAGCCTGAGAGCAAAACCAAGGAAGAGATTATGTTCTGCATATATCTAGAACAGTTTATGGAGGCATTACCATACGCTACCCAGAGGTGGTTAAGACAGCATGCAGGGTTAACCCCGGCTCAGGCGATTGAAATGGCATCTACATATAATAGAGCACAACCAAAGTCTTACCCCTGGGAAGTTGAAAAACTGAAAACACTGATAACAAACAAAACAGAGAAAAGAGGGAAGTCTGTTCAGGATCCCTTAAAGCAAAAACCACCTCGAGTTGAATATCCTGTGATGAGTGGGCCCCAGTGTTTCAACTGTGGAGAGTAGGGCCACATAGCACGGATGTGCCCGAGAAAAAAACCAAATGAAGAACCTATGGAAGTGTGCTATGCTCCTAGAGCCGTCATGTATACAGCCGAAATGGGCCCTTCCTTTTACGTAAGAGTCATGGTTAACCAGAGGTGGGTTAGGGCATTACTAGACTCGGGTTGCAGACAGTCGGTCATACAAAAGTTCTTGGTACTACCCCAACAATATGTGCCCGGTTCCCAGGTGTTTAGCCGATGTGTCCACGGGGACATGAAACCCTATACCATGGCCGAGATTATGATACATCTAGTGGGTAGGAACTCCTGTAAGGTTAAGGTAGGAGTTATAGAGACACTTCCTGAAGACCTGATCCTCGGGGTTAAAAACCCAGACTTTGTAGCTATGTTTACAAAACAGGCCCAGAAACCGACCTCAAACACGCTCTTAACGGCAGAACAGTGGGCGATGGACCGTAGCTATAGGTTCGCACAAGCAAATGACGCCACACTGTTCAATGCCTGGGAGGCAGCCTACTCAGGTCAGGGTAACCCACATATACCATACCCCAGGTTCATCATAGCCAAGGACTAACTGTACCGGGAGGGAAAAAAAGGGGATCCCAAACAATTGTTAGTACCTAAAGAGATCCGAGAACAGGTCCTATATTATGCACACACACACTTGACTGCTGGCCACATTGGGGCTGAGAAAACACTACAGAATATACTAAAGTGGTTCTTTTGGCCTGGCCTGTACAAAGAAGCAAAGTCCTTTTGCAGGACCTGTGAGGTTTGTCAGAAGAAAAACCTACAGAGACCCCCATCAGTTCCCTTACAGCCAATGCCAATAATACGCCAACCGTTCGAGAGGGTGGGTATGGACATCATTGGGCCCCTGCCGCGTTCTTCCAAAGGGAATACCTACCCGCTAGTGATCGTAGATTACGCCACACGCTTCCCAGAAGCCTTTGCCCTAAAATCTCCTACCACAAAGAACTTGGCCGAAAAGTTTCTGGAATTGTTCGCTAGAGTAGGGTTCTCCAAAGAGGTCATAACGTACCAAGTGACCCCCTTCGTTTCCAGACTGATGAAGGAGGTCACCAAGTCGTTGAATATCCAGCAAATTTGTATGCCTGCCTATCACCCGCAGATAGACGGCTTGGTTGAGCGTTATAACCGATCACTCAAAACCACCTTGAGGAAAATGCTGTCCCTAGAAAACCAAGATTGGGACCGCCTACTCCCCTTGGCCTTGTATGTCTTGCGAGCACAAGTGCAGAGTTCCACGGGATATTCTACGTTTGAACTGCTCTACGGGAGACAACCTAGATCCCTGCTTGAAATTACATGAGACGCCTGGGAAAGAGAGGAACAGGAGGAATCACGGTCACTCCTAGAATATACGCAGCTATTCCGTAGCAAGATAGGGAAATTGAGGTACCTGGCCTACTCTAACATCGAACGCAGCCAGCTACGACAGAAAAAAACATATGACCGGGGAAAAAATGGAGAAAAATGGATTTGGGGGATTGGGCTTTGGTCCTAATGCCAACCACAGCCCACAAATTCATGAGGGAATGGAAGGGACCTTATCAGGTTGTTGAAGTAATCGGAACAACAACCTATAGACTCCAAATATCCCCAGCCAGAAAACAATGCTTTCACATCAACATGTTAAAAAAGTGGCTAGGACCTATACCCAGGAACACTCAGTTCAGTTTACCGTCCCCTATGGATGCCACCTCCCTGGCAGCCCTCCCTATTAATGAGGAGATCAGTGCCACCATGAAGCAGGAACTAAATGACACCCTACAACCCTTTGCTGATTATTTTCGGATCAACCAGGTTGTACTTCGTTGATCGAACATAGAATAGAGACAGAGCCGGGGAAGACGGTGAAACTACGGCCCTATAGGAGTCCAGCCGCTAGAAGGGAGTCCGTAAGGAAAGAGGTGCAGGACATGTTGCACCTAGGAGTAATCAGGCCGTCATGCAGCAGCTGGTCATCCCCGATTGTAATGGTGCCTAAGCAGACGGATCCACGAGGTTCTGTATGGACTTTAGGGCACTCAATGCTATTTCCTCCTTTGACGCATATCCCATCCCGAGGGTAGATGAGTTAATTGACCGCATCGGTGAAGCCCGTTTCATAACAACATTAGACTTAACGAAGGGCTATTGGCAAGTGCCTCTACGGGAGGAGGACAGACACAAAACGGCCTTCTCTACTGACGAAGGACTGTTTGAATTTAACGTGCTGCCATTCAGTTTACATGGCACGCCAGCTACATTTCAGAGGTTAATGCACAAAATCCTCCTTCCTTTTACAGGATTATGCTCAGTGTATCTAGACGACATAGTCATTTTCAGTGCTTCCTGGCAGAACCACCTGAAACACCTGCGAATCATACTACTAGCCTTAAGGGACGCCGGGTTGCACATAAACGCCAAGAAGTTTCGAACAGCGTACTCAAAGGTCAAATATTTGGGGTACATGTTAGGTGAGGGGGCTATAGCGCCCCAGGAGGAGAAGTTGAAAGCCATAAGAGACACACCCTTTCCCAGCACAAAGAAAGAACTGAGGGCTTTCCTAGGCCTCATTGGCTACTATAGAAGGTTCCTGGCCAACTTTGCGGACCTAGCAGCTCCTTTGACTAATCTCCTCCAGAAGGGGGTAAGCCCAAAGCAAATACAGTTTCACCCTGAGGAGGCTAAGGTGGCATTCCAGAAGTTGAAAGAAGCCCTTACCACCAGCCCCATATTAATAGCCCCAGATTTTGACAAACCCTTTTTGGTAGCTACGGATGCCTCCGACACTGGGATCGGGGCGGTCCTCTCCCAAATAGGAAACGATGGTCTTGAGCACCCACTTCTGTACATAAGCAGGAAACTACACCCCCGAGAAACAAAATACCCAACAATAGAAAGGGAATGTTTAGCCATTCGCTGGGCTGTAGAAAAACTCAAATACTACCTCGAGGGTAAACACTTCACCCTTTTCACAGACCATGCCCCACTACAGTGGATGTACAGACAGAAGTCCCAAAATCAGAGGGTCCTGAGGTGGTTCCTCTTTTTGCAGCCCTACTCTTTCACCATACAACATAAGAGGGGCAGAGACCATGGCAATGCCGACTTTCTTTCTAGACTGTGTACTCTCCCCGAACGGGAGAATCTAAGGGGGGAGGAGTGTAACGGGGTGGCGGGGACCGATTCTGAAAAGGACTGGTGGTCAGCTGACAATCCTGATTCCCCCTCTCTTTCACCGCTTCAGGACCCCTGGGAAACGGAGTCCGAAGCGTGGTGGAGCCAAATACCATCCAACAAAGAGAACTGTACCTTTAAGGGCGCCGTCGATTCAGAGGAAGACACTCCCTCCTATGACACGCTGCTATGCCGAGCAAGCCTATTGGAGGAACCATATACGCCCCGAATGACGAGTCGGCAGGAGGAGTGGACAAAAAGCAGGAAGTGGAGAGGTCCGTGTGTCTCGACACCCGGGAAAGGAGAGGAGAACGACGAGAGACTGTGGAGGATGGAGTAGGACCGAGTAAAGACCTTGCGGAGGAGCGGAGAGCCGGAGTAGCAGTGCCTGGAGGCCAACGTTCCCAAGCACCGCCCAGCCACACCCACGGAGGAGTGTGGCTCACTCAGGTGCGTGACCGGGTATCGGGGTGGCTGGGGCGGTGTGGCAACGCTGTGTAAATAGTGTATAAATTGTACTTACCTTCCGGCCCCTTCTCTCCTTGAAACCCCCCCCTCTATCCTCACTACGTTTTCCGTCACCTTTCCGGCACTTAGCCACTGTATATACAGCACCACGCACCGGTGTCCGCACTACCCTGGAATCCCGAGGGGAGCCATAAGGGCATAATTCAGTACTCTAAAGCCCTCTCTTTCTTCTCCCGCATGTGGCGCTGGGATCCGGCTAGAGAGAGAGAACGGACGTCACCAGAGGAGGAAAGAAGGTGAACCAGCCCTAGAAGATTCCGTGCACTCGCAGACACCTTGGACCATGCAACCTTAGCTCGCGAAAGACACTCACAGAGGAAGAAAAAGACATTCATTAAAATAAAACCTCATTTACCGACCTCTGTGGTCCGAGTCCCTCCTTCTGAACCGCCACACCTATGATCTCTGCACTTTTTGTATTAATTTTGCACATACTGTTCATGCTCGTTTTTCTGCCTCAGTGTCAGCGTATTTTGCACATCGTTAGCTGTCTACCCTATATATCCACTCTAGATTGGTTTAATCAATTTTATTTATTTTTTTACAATGTCTGCTCTGCAGGAGTATTCAGATTATATGAAAGTTTGAACATTAATGAGAAATAAGCTGAACTTTTTGTCTTTTAATACAAATGGTTTGAACAACGTTCGCAAAAAAAACGCTATAGAATGTTGGTTAAAAAATCTCTGTCCAGATGTTATTTTTTTTACAAGAAACTCATCACAGAGCCCTGGCCGACTCCGATAAAATTTTGAAGGGCTGGGCAGGTTATAGAATTTCGTCAGTAGCTGGTCTGGCACAGAGGGGGGTAAGCATCCTAGTAGGTGAACATGTTGGATTCTTAGTGGAAGGGTCACATACAGACCATAGCGGTAGATGGGCATTTGTGTATGGTAAACTAAATCAGGTAAACACAATATTAGTTACAATATATGCACCGGTCATATATGACCCACTCCCAATTCTGCAACTTGACAGGCATACCTGGGCAAATAATATGGGGGGGGTGATTTTAATTGTCTACAAAATCCTATAATTGATTCATCCAAAAAAGACCGACTCCAGAATAAACCCCAAGCAGCCATTGCTTTACAAAGTTGCAAAACAGACCTGGATATCTTTGAGTATTGGCGTTCCCATAATCCATCTAAACGTGAATACTCTTGCCACTCTGCAAAATATAACTCAGCATCTAGGCTGGACTTCTTTTAACATCCCATGGTCTAGAAGTTCGCAACTACGAACATCTACCTAACGCATTTTCAGACCATGCATTACTTAAAATGGAATTAATTATAGGAAACCAGGAAAAAGAGGGACCTAGAAGATGGTATTTTAATAAATTGAACCTTGCAGAACCCCAATGGTGTACAGACATTGAGGAGGAGATAGAGGATTTTTTTTATCTGAATAGGGGGTCTGGTCCAATCAATGTGATTTGGGATGCGTTTAAGGCCACATTGAGGGGAATAATTACCTCAAAAGAAATACCTAAACAGAGGGAAAAAAGCACCAAGAGCACTACAGCGTCAGATCTCAAGTTTCTGGGCAAAAGGTAGCAGAAGCAAAAAAAAAATGAGGGAATTTTTTTTACGATTTAGGTGACGCAAATAGTAGTCTTTAGGCATAGAAGCTCTATGAAGAGAGTGAATACATAGGCAGACTCTTAGCGTGGCAAGCTAAAGAAAATCAAGTCCGCAACAGGATAGATCACCTCTTTGATCCTGTTACCAAAGTGTATGCTAAGACCACTGCATCTATAGGAGAGATGTTTTTAAAACACTATGAGGGAGTTTATCAGCCTAGTGAAGGGGCTGCAAGTGAAACCATTTGAGAATTTTTAGGGGCACTTCAAATTCCCAAATTAGGAAACGAGTATAGAAATGTTTTAGTTGAGGAGTTAACAAAGGCAGAACTAGATGTGGTAATCAGCTTCCTCCCTAGTGGCAAAGCCACTTGTGAGGAGGCTGTTCCCGAGGAATTTTTTAAAAAATTCGATGGTACCCTTCGTAAAGAGTTCCTGCTACTAGCTAATTATTTACTACAAGGAGGGCCTCCGCCGGATTATTTTCGTACTGCAGTTGTAGTCAGTATTCTGAAAAAAGGAAAAGATAAGGCAAATACGAACTCATACAGGCCTATAAGTCTTTTAAATACAGACTACAAAATATTTATGAAACTTCTGGCGAACCGGCTGAATAAAATAGTACGATTACTTGTCGGTCCAGATCAGTGCGGTTTTATAGCAGGAAGACACCTCCATACCAACACAAAATTTTTACTGGAGGCATTTGATTTTTTTAACGTTAATAAAGTGGAAGCACAGATTTGGCTTTTAGATGCCGAAAAGGCTTTCAACCTTGTGTCATGGGACTGCCTTTTTGCGATTTTGCACAGCTTTGATTTCCCGATTGATTTTATCTCCCTCTTGAAACAACTATATGAGAACTCTAGGGCACAGATTATTGTTAATAATATAAACGTTGGGACATGTCAAAAATAACAGAGGCACTTAGGGGGAAAACGGCCGCACAGTACCAGTAGTCGGAATGACGAATATAAAACTGTATGCCGATGACATTGTTCTTTTTCTAAACTCAAAGCCTACCAGTCAAGCGGAAATTTTAAAAATCTTCTCTGATTTCCAAAAACTGGGAGGCTATAAGATAAATACAAATAAAACGGAAATCATCTTATGTAATTGCATGGTTGACACTTTATTAATAGAATTTAGGCAGATATATAATACTCCCCCTAAAAGATATTTGGGAATTTTTATTTCAGAAAACCTAGAAGATCTTTATTCGCTAAATTATATACCTCTAAAAAAAAGGGTTGGCTCGCAATTAGATCGCTGGAACCAATTGCCGTTATCAATAATGGGTCGTGCCGCCCTAAATCGCATGTCTATCCTACCACTTTTTAACTTCCTTTTTAGTGCAGCTCCTTGCGCAATTCAGGTTTCATTTTTTAAGAAAGTGGATGCCATGTTTTCTTCCTTTTTATGGGCAAATAAGACTCCGAGATTAGCACTCAGCACTTTGAACCTCTCGACCATACAGGGAGGGTTGTCGCCTCCAAATATTAGAGATTATTATTATGCTACCTTTTCACAACATAGTTTTAGTTTTTTTTTACAGGAGATCACGAAGCAGATAATTTTTTATGAGGAAGATGTTGATTGAACTTAAAATCAATGACCCAGTAAGAATCATAAAATACCCAAAGAAGGTACGCTATAAGTCATTAGCATAAAACCCAGCTCCTGAAATACTATGATATTTTTAGAACAAATAGTTCAACTAGCTTAATGAATTTAAATATAGGAGAGATGGGTACCCTGGATAAAAACATTGTGAGACTCTGGAAGGATAACGGCTTTGAAAAAATTGAAGATTTTATACTAGGGTATAGATGAAAATCTTGGGAGGAAATTGAAAGGGAGATCCAGCGTTCGAATACAATCCTGAAATGGTCCTTTATCAGCCTCCATGCCGAACTAAGAGAGTTAGATATAGGTAACTTATTTCATAAAATACATATAACTGAAGCGCTAAATAGTGCGGAGCAGAGGAAGATTAGCACTTGGATAAAAAATCTCAATGAAGACAACTCAGTCGCATTACATAATAAGGCTAGAGACAGGTGGAGAAAGAGGGAAGATATTGAGATTAATAAATTAACACGGGATAAAGTTAATAAATTTAACAAGTCCATTTTCCGAGGTGCTAATTTTAAACGAATGCAATTCTTCAGTAAATGGTTAATCTATAGAACACCCTCGTTCCTCCACAATATATATCCTCAAGTGGAGGATAAGTGCTTCCGTTGTGAAGAAAAGGGTACCTGGAAACACATAATTTGGGAGTGTAACAACATACAGGAATTCTGGAAAGACATAGGAAAATACCTCAGTAATATAATCGATGCCACAATCATATTTAATGAATTAATTTCAGTCTTTGGTTGTTCCCCTAGTACCACTCCCTATGACGAGTCCTTGTTCATAGCATCACTGGTAGCAAAATCTCTTATTCTGCAATTTTGGAAAACGGATAAAGTACCAACTCTAAATGCATGGAAGGCAACAATATCTAGGATTCAGGGAAGGGAAAAAAATATGCACTGAGGTCAGGGGCCCTTAGAAAATACGAGAAATACTGGAGTGTGTTTGAATGTTAGTTATTGATTTTCAACTTCTTCTTCCTTTGTTTTCTTTTTTTTTTCTAATTTTGGAAGGTACTGTTAGTCTCTTCTACTATTAATATATTGCACTATGCACTTTGCACTTTATAAGTAATATATCCTCCTAGAATCTGAATTTGTATTTGTATTTTTAGGATATACTGTCAGCCTGCCTATGTTTGTATAATGTATTTCGTACTTTATTAATTCTGTTGCGAAAATTGGCATGTGATGTTAACCTATTGCCTATGAACTCTTATTAAAAAATATATATATAAAAAAAAAGAAGGTTTGGTCATCCTCCTTTATGCTTCTGGGCATACTGGAAATGACCTTGCCTTCATTCCCAAGAAAAATTGTAGTCCAGTTGTTAAATCAATATTTGTATTCTGTCTGGAACTATGGTAACGCCATATATATATCTCCAACTCTCTGAGACACGACCAGTAAACATCTAGCGAGTTCAGAACATGGTAGTTTGGTGCATTTATGAGCTCTCAAAATATGACCTTGTTTTCGATGCTTGCAACTCCCTGTTTGGTTTCCCCTTAAGAAGCAGATCAAATGCAAGTTAACATGTCTAACTCAGAGGGCCTTCTATCACATCGCTGCAAGGCCTCTGTCTGATTTCATAATCCCTCATATTCCAACTTGTTCTCTACATCTGCTAAAAATCCCATGCTTTAAAAGGTCCCCTGTGGGGGAAAAGGGTTCAGGGTCCTCAGTCCTCACCGATGAAATGCTCTCCCTTGTCAGTGTCAGGAGATTATTATTTTGGTTACATATTCATCTAATGCCTTCTGGTGAGAACTTAAATAAATAAATAAAGTGTTTTAAGAATTTTCCCTTTGTAGTTTCTTCAAGAATGGATCCATCGAACCAAGTCCATTTCAGTCTAGCCTCCACGGGTTAAGCAACAGGACTCACGTCCTCTGCCATAATCAGCGCTTTTTGGGGGGGGGGCTTCAGGTTTTCTGTATCCAAGGCGCTTATGGCTTTGCAAGGCACTTGGGGCATTTTAAGACGCCTCTTTGCGTAGCTCTCGCACCACGCAGCAGAGTGCAAGAGAGACGCAACTAAAAAAAGAAGATGTATAAAGCCATCCAAGGCAACTGTGCTTGGCCCTGAGTGGCTTCATAAATCTCAAGTAATGCAACGCAGCACAAATTGCTGTGTTGCATTACTCTGTGCCAGGAAGGCATTTCCATGGGCCTTATGTGGGTGTCCCCAAACAGCATCCATTGACGCATTCCCAGATTTACCGGAGGTGGTGGTCCTGGGAATGTGCCAAAAACCTACACCTATCCAGGTGAGGCATAGAGAGGAGAAATATCTTTATTTCTCCTTGTTGCTTCCTCTTTCTATCTATGAGGTATTCTGCAGCACTCATAGAAAGAGGAAAAAACCTCAGTGGATTTTTTTTTGCATGAAGGTGCCCCTTCCTGAACAAAAAAAATCCTCCTTACAATGCAGACACCCTTGCACTCTAGGCAGCCAAAAGGGCGTCAGCACAGGGGAAAGGGCGGGAATGTGCAGTATTGACTTAAATATGGTGCATTCCTGCCCTTTCCCTGTCAAGCAGGGCAGTGCAGCAATGTGACTTGCTGTGCTGCACTGTCTGATTTGGTCATGCATATGACCCTTTGTTTCTTACTCCCACTGCAGCAGAGTAATTAGGAGCTAAGAGATCTTGCTGAATAATTTCTAGCTAGCAAGATCCCAGAAGGATGGCTTATGCCTACCCTGACTCACAGACAATGACTTTGTGCTATCAATCTAGGTTAGACCATTCTGTACCATAAAACTGTGCATAGCGAGTCCAGAAAAGCTGCCATGTATGGCGCCAGGGCCGGCCTTAGGCATGTGCAAGCTGTGCACCTGCACAGGGCCACCAAACCCCAGGGGCCACCACACCAATATATATCCTTAATATATTTATTCTCTGAGGATGGATACATATTTGTGTGGCGGCTCCTGGCAGGGATTTGGCGGCCTCCGGCTCAGTTCCACTTCTAAACACCCTGACCCCCCCCCCCCCCCCTCTTTACTGGCCTTTGCACTCTACCCCCTCTTCCGGGGCCCCCTACCTACGCTCCCTGCCCAGGGCCACCATGACCCTAGAGCCGCCCCTGATGGCGCAGGCGCAGAAAGAAATCAAGTCCGGGTACCCTGTGGCATTTTAAATGTTTAATATCATAATAGTCCCTGACACTGAACAGGAGAACAAACACTGACACGCTTCACTTGCCACACTTAACCACCTTCACCTCTGAATCTAAACTTTTGATGGCACCTCTTTTAAAAAAAGTCATGAAATACTTTCTCCAGGGTGCTATTATCTCTAAAATCAGTGTCTAGTTTTGATCAGTGGCGACTGCCTCGGAACGGAGAGGGTGATTTGGGGGAGCGGGTTGATATACAAAAATGATAATAAATAAACTTATATTTCCCTTGCTAACATGGCGATGCGGCGAGCGCAAAGCAAGTGGTTGGATTTATTTATTTATTTTATTTCCCCTATCCCGTCCTCTGTCGACTTGCCCCTGCCCCACCCCTGCCCCACCAAAACCCACCCCCGCCCACCGCCCACCGCCCACTGCCCCACCCCACCCCACCACTCTTACCTGTACCGACCGTGCCGGACTTCAACCGTAGTGTTTTTCAGTGAACTTCAAAGGTTTTTTCAACATAAATTACGATCTTGCTACCTTACATCCTGGGGGAGACAACTGAAAAACACACACACACCTGTAGAGTGCTTAAACAAACTAGGAAAATATCACAATAAAAATGAGCAATGGGAGGACACAAGTAATGTGTCCACGCGGAATACAAAACTACACTGACCATAGTCCTTAGGGGCGATCCCGCTGGTGAGTGAGTGGTGTGCGACCCCACCCCCTTTTTTGAAATATTTAAGCGGGCTGACGAGCCTGGGACCCCGCACCCGCGCGCCTGTGTGGTACTAGACCTGGCAATATTTGGCAGCCACCGGCAACCCCAGAAGATAAGAAGATGGCCTATTCCCTGCTGATGAGGGGTAAATACCCCGAAACACGTGTCCAGGGATGGCGAAGAAAGATACATCGCGGAATACAAAACTACACTGACCATAGTCCTTAGGGGCGATCCCGCTGGTGAGTGAGTGGTGTGCGACCCCACCCCCTTTTTTGAAATATTTAAGCGGGCTGACGAGCCTGGGACCCCGCACCCGCACGCCTGTGTGGTACTAGACCTGGCAATATTTGGCAGCCACCGGCAACCCCAGAAGATAAGAAGATGGCCTATTCCCTGCTGATGAGGGGTAAATACCCCGAAACACGTGTCCAGGGATGGCGAAGAAAGATACATCGCGGAATACAAAACTACACTGACCATAGTCCTTAGGGGCGATCCCGCTGGTGAGTGAGTGGTGTGCGACCCCACCCCCTTTTTTGAAATATTTAAGTGGGCTGACGAGCCTGGGACCCCGCACCCGCTCGCCTGTGTGGTACTAGACCTGGCAATATTTGGCAGCCACCGGCAACCCCAGAAGATAAGAAGATGGCCTATTCCCTGCTGATGAGGGGTAAATACCCCGAAACACGTGTCCAGGGATGGCGAAGAAAGATACATCGCGGAATACAAAACTACACTGACCATAGTCCTTAGGGGCGATCCTGCTGGTGAGTGAGTGGTGTGCGACCCCACCCCCTTTTTTGAAATATTTAAGCGGGCTGACGAGCCTGGGACCCCGCACCCGCGCGCCTGTGTGGTACTAGACCTGGCAATATTTGGCAGCCACCGGCAACCCCAGAAGATAAGAAGATGGCCTATTCCCTGCTGATGAGGGGTAAATACCCCGAAACACATGTCCAGGGATGGCGAAGAAAGATACATCGCGGAATACAAAACTACACTGACCATAGTCCTTAGGGGCGATCCCGCTGGTGAGTGAGTGGTGTGCGACCCCACCCCCTTTTTTGAAATGTGCAAGCTGTGCACCTGCACAGGGCCACCAAACCCCAGGGGCCACCACACCAATATATATCCTTAATATATTTATTCTCTGAGGATGGATACATATTTGTGTGGCGGCTCCTGGCAGGGATTTGGCGGCCTCCGGCTCAGTTCCACTTCTAAACACCCTGACCCCCCCCCCCTCTTTACTGGCCTTTGCACTCTGCCCCACCCGGACCCCCTCTTCCGGGGCCCCCTACCTACGCTCCCTGCCCAGGGCCACCATGACCCTAGAGCCGCCCCTGATGGCGCAGGCGCAGAAAGAAATCAAGTCCGGGTACCCTGTGGCATTTTAAATGTTTAATATCATAATAGTCCCTGACACTGAACAGGAGAACAAACACTGACACGCTTCACTTGCCACACTTAACCACCTTCACCTCTGAATCTAAACTTTTGATGGCACCTCTCTTAAAGAAAGTCATGAAATACTTTCTCCAGGGTGCTATTATCTCTAAAATGAGTGTCTAGTTTTGATCAGTGGCGACTGCCTCGGAGCGGGGAGGGTGATTTGGGAGAGGGGGTTGATATACAAAAATTATAATAAATAAACTTACATTTCCCTTGCTAACATGGCGATGCGGCGAGCGCAAAGCAAGTGGTTGGATTTATTTATTTATTTTATTTCCCCTATCCCGTCCTCTGTCGACTTGCCCCTGCCCCACCCCTGCCCCACCAAAACCCACCCCCGCCCACCGCCCACCGCCCACTGCCCCACCCCACCCCACCACTCTTACCTGTACCGACCGTGCCGGACTTCAACCGTAGTGTTTTTCAGTGAACTTCAAAGGTTTTTTCAACATAAATTACGATCTTGCTACCTTACATCCTGGGGGAGACAACTGAAAAACACACACACACCTGTAGAGTGCTTAAACAAACTAGGAAAATATCACAATAAAAATGAGCAATGGGAGGGCACATGTAATGTGTCCATGCTTTAGGTAAGGGACAAAAAAAAGAAGAGGAAGGAAAGCATAGGAAGCTGAAAAATAAGAAGCAGGCAAATGGGTTCTTAGCCCGCTGTGAGTTAACAGCAACCTAAAAAGCACATCCACTGTCTGCCCACGAGTTTCTATATTTTTTTACAGTGTTGTTTGTGGCACGAACTTGACTGGTTGGCGTTGCGTTACATGAGGACACATACATTTTTGTTAGGCACGGGGAGATTAAGTGCTTTGCCCAGAATCCTTGCAGAGAATCGAACCCGGTTTCCCAGATATCTGGTTGACTGCCGTAGCACTTAGGCCAACTCCTCTCGCCAAACTAGTAACAATATGTTGGCAACCAAAGGATTTAGAAAAAAGCCTGGGCTTCGTTTGGCATTCGTAAAAAGCAGAAAAGCAGCATCAAGATAGATATATACAGAGTCAGTGGTTAGGTTGCTTACTATGAAATCAGGTGATGTGGAACTGTAAAAAGACGGGGATGTAGAGTATCTACTGTCTGTATAGATACACAGCAACGAATGATGGCCTCCCAGATGGCCCAAACCTGACATCCTATGAACCTGCAACAAGCACTCATGGGGTCCCATGTACATGAGATATTTACTTTTCAGAATGGCTCCTGGACTCTCAGTGGACCATCTCTGCTGCCTGTGAAAGAACACAGTTAATTGCTGCCAAATTTAGGATTAGCAATTGTCTGCTCTCACATCTGAAAGTGATGTTGACAGACACTCAAAGGTAGACTGCACATGCAGGACTCCAATCGTGGATATATGTTCCAGTAATACATCTGTACAATGTTGACAATACAGAATAGCTACATTTTATCTCGAGGACCGGTGGGTTGGGATTACATTGTATTAGCTTCTTCTGCAGACTTGAATTCCAAAAGAAAAGATAACGGATTTGCTGTAGTGGAGTAATAATTGATGGAAGGATTGTCATGGGTCCAAATCCTTCCCACCCAACAGTGTTATTCTGGGCAAAAAAACATATCACCATATAGCCTCGTTTCTCTCTTCTTAAACGCAAAAATAAGTGTACTTAAAATAGCAGTATTATGAGGTATGTAATAAAAAAAAACTGAGCATTTTTGTTTGACGCATTTACTTTTGAATAGTTGAATCACTTGTTCAGGCTACAGAGTCAGGTCTCCCCTAGGGTTTTCAGGCAAGTGGAGTGGTCCGTAGTTCAGTGGTGTTGGGAGTTTGGCGGATTAGAGTAGGGTGAGGTTTAGTTATGATAAGAGCAATGTTTGGGTGCTGGACAGCCTATTCTCGATGAGATGCCTCGACACTCGGAGCTAGTGGAACTTGTTGTGAAGAGAGGCCAGGTTTCTAAGGTGTGGTGAGTTATCTGCAGGATCGATAGTGTGTGTGAGGATGGTAAGAAGGAACAGGAAGGCAGGGCAGATTTAGTTAAGCCTGAGGTCTTGAGTCAGAATTGACGAGGTCGAAGTGTGCAAAAAGTGTTGGGCAGTAATGTGTGTACGTGGAGGGTGCAGTGAGGAGGTGGAGAGCATGAGCAGTGTGGCAACAGAAAGCAAGTAAGGGGCGTCACTGAGTTCCGGTTTCGCTTAGCGGTAGGGGCCTTATAGAGGCCTGCGGAGCTTGCGAGCAGCAGCCTCGTGTAGAAGAGTCTCCCGGCTGTGATGTGAGAAAAGAGGAAGCCACGGGCTAGGTGGGTGGAGGCACTGGGCAGAGGAGATAGGGTTAATGTGGCAGCCTCAATGGTGAGTGCACTACTGCACAGGCTGTAGACGACATGTGGCAGCTGCCTGATAGCGAATCAGTGGTTGGCTGTGTTATCACAGCACATTTTACTTTGGGGCAGTCTCCCAGGCCCTCCTCCTTCCACAAATTCATTCCAAGAATGCCATGGGGGCACCATATGGCAGCAGTGTCGATTGGCAGGGGCATGATGAGGCGGGGAGGGCGCTCACCAATAGAATAAGGAGGGCAGGGACAAAGCCATCTTGAGCATGCACGGATAGCAAGGCCATAATATGGAATGAATGAAGGTGGTATGAAAGAGAAATTATGAAGATCCTGTGGGATGAGGCGAGGAGAAGAATGAAGGGGAATGAGTGGGCAATGAGGATTTGCAAGAATGTTTGCATAGAATGGTTAGGGGATAGAGCAAGCTTGATGATCTGGTGGTTGAGGTTCCAACAAAGAACAGACAGAAGAAAGGGGAGAGGAAGGTTACAAGGTTAATGGGGTAAAGGGGTGGGCAGAAGCAGCTGGGTGGAGCAGGGAAGGGGGAGATAGCTGAAGTAGAGAGACAATTTGGCGGAGTTGCATGTAGTAGGGTGAATGGAATGAGGAAGGGGGCTAATACAGGAAGGTTAGGTGCCTTTTAGAACTTGGAACAAAAAAGAGATGGTAGGAATTCAATGGTTTCAACAAACAAGAGAGCACAGTAGCTGTATCATGGTGTGGAGCCTACAGTACATACATTTGCAGCTAGGTACAAAGGATTGATGGAAGGTTGGGAAGATGAGGGGGTAGCACAAGGGTAAGAAAGTGATGAGCAAGAATCGTTGACCATGGAGGATGAGCTTGCATAGAACAAGAAGGTGGATGGTGACAGTCTGTCGATAAAGGAATAGGAACTGGCGAGAGAGAGGAAAAAGTGAATCATGACAAAAAAGGAGAAGAAAAGGAAAGTGTGGTGAATGAGTGGAACACACAAATGAGTAAAGACAGAAAGACAAAAAGTAATAAAAAGAAGGGGGTAAATAGTGGTCAATGTAAAAATCTTCCATCCCTCACCACCTCCATCAATTACAACATAAACAAGAATAGAGGGCCAGTGGAAGAAACAGGGAAAGGAGAATGGGGATAAGACAAGAAACAGAGGCGCTGGACTACATCGCTTTAACTCGTCACTTCTTCTGGGACCTGGAGTCTCCAAGACATAGTAGGTTGTCTAAGGGCAAAAGAGATATCTTTAGCAGCCATAACAATCCTGCACTTAATTGTAACAGTGAATGGATATCCATTAGTAATATCTCTTTGCAATCAGCTCCATGTACTAGCTCTATGTATTACAATGCAGCATTTATTAGTTCTAAAACTAAACATGCAAATGATGAGGATCTTACATATATGTTCAACAATCTTTCTCTCAATGAGCAAGATAACTACCTCAAAGCTCGTCACTTTGCACTCTTAGTTACAGTTTCCTGCTTGACTTGAGTGCCACTGCAAAGGAATGACCAAACATTGATATTCATATTCTGTGATTCCTATCTTGGCAACTCTTATAAGCATTCTTAGAAATCGAATATCTTGCACATAATAATACATCTGAAATATAGTTCTGATTTAAGAATCTTTCTTGTTCCATCACATGATAACTTCAAGTGTAAAGCAACAATCCCAGTCTTTAGAAATGAAAGTTCAAGATAAATGTTCAAAATAATTTATATATATATATATATATATATATATATATATATATATATATATATATATATATATATATATATATATATATATATATATCAGAATATGTCTTTGTATTCCCAACATGCTTCAAATAACTCTTAAGGGAAGCAACAGTTCTTTGCGAAGAAATCTGGGATCTATGTAGTAAGGCCAGGCAGACTCAGCAAAAAATCATATAAAGTCAACTTTTGAATGCTCACAGCTCATCTAAGAAATGCCCACGTGTTAGGCCTCAAACCCACAAGAGTAACAATGCTTGCCTGAACCTCGTATCTGCCTTAACCACACTTATGCGTGGTTAAGGCAGATAGCGGTCTAGTGTCCAGATGGGTGGGGAGAGGAATAGGAAGCGTCGGAACAAGAAGCTCCAGATGCAGGCAGAGAAGTGGGGCTGGGCCTGGGTTTTGGGTGGTAGTTTTTAGGGGCTGGGTTGGTTTTGGGGCAATGGGTGGGGGGTGGGAGGGGTCAGGGTAGTTTTTGGAAGAGGCGCAGGGTTTTAGGGCTCAGGGCAGGCTGTAAGGTCGGGGTACTTTTATCAATCAATCAATCATAACATTTGTAAAGCGCACTACATACCCGTGAGGGTCTCAAGGCGCTGGGAGCGTGCTGCTGCTAGTGATCAAAGAGCCAGGTCTTGACGAGTCTTCTGAAGGCCGGTAAGTCTTGGGTCTGTCGTAGGTTGGTGGGGAGGGTGTTCCAGGTCTTGGCGGCGAGGTGGTAGAAGGATCTGCCGCCGGCTGTCATTCTTCGGATGTGAGGGACAGTGGCGAGGGCGAGGCTGGCGGAGCTGAGCTGGCGGGTGGAGGAGTAGAAGTTGAGTCGTCCGTTGAGGTATGCTGGGCCGGTCTTGTGGAGAGCTTTGTGTGCGTGGTTGAGGAGTTTGAAGGTTATCCTCTTGTTGACGGGGAGCCAGTGCAGGTCTCTCAGGTGGGGTAAGATGTGGCTGTGGCGGGGGATGTTGAGGATCAGACGTGCCGAGGCGTTCTGGATGCGTTGCAATCGTCTCAGGAGCTTGGGCGACGTTCCTGCGTAGAGGGCGTTTCCGTAGTTCAGCCTGCTGGTGACGAGGGCCTGGGTGACTGTTCTTCTCGTCTCGGTGGGGATCCACTTTAAGATCCTGTCGAGAATTTGTAGGGTGTTGAAGCAGGATGAGGAGACGGCATTGTTTAGTCATGGAGAGGGTGGAGTCGAGGATGACCACCAAGTTGCGTGCGTGGTCGGTGGGTGTCGGGCTGTCCCTAGAGTTGTCGGCCACCAGGAGTCATCCCAGGCTGAAGGGGTGGAGCCGAGGATGAGAACCTCTGTCTTGTCCGAATTCAGCTTCAGCAGGCTGTTCCTCATCCATTCGGCGACAGCCTTCATTCCTTCATGGAGGTTGGTTTAGGCGGTGTGAGGGTCTTTGGTGAGGGAGATGATCAGCTCGGTGTCGTCCGCGAAGGAGATGATGTTGAGGTCGTGCTGTCGGGAGACGTGGGCGAGGGGTGCCATGTAGATGTTGAACAGCGTTAGGCAGAGGGAGGAGCCCTAGGGTACTCCGCAGATGATTTTGGTGGCAATGGAGCGGAAGGGGGAAGGCAGACGCTCTGTGTTCTGCCAGAGAGGAAGGATGTGGTCCAGTCCAGGTCCTTCTCTTGAATCCCGGCGTTGTGTAGGCGTGTTCGTAGGGTGCTGTGGCAGACCATGCCGAAGGCGCTGACAGGTCCAGGAGGATGAGGGCTGCTGTTTTTCAGTTGTCAAGCAGGGTCCTGATGTCATTGGCGGCGGCGAAGAGGGCAGTTACGGTGCTGTGGTTACTGCAGAACCTGGATTGGGACGGGTCCAGGATGCTGTTCTCCTCGAGGAAGTGGGTGGCTGTTTGTTGATGATTTTCTCAGTGACCTTCGCTGGGAACAGGAGCAGGGAGATGGGTCGGAAGTTCTTGAGGTCCTTGGGGTCCACCTTGGGTTTCTTGAGTAAGGCATTGATCTCGGCGTGCTTCCAGCTTTCCGGGAAGGTTGCTTTCTCGAAAGAGATGTTCATTACTTTCCGGAGATGGGGAGCGATGGCTGTGCTGGCTTTTTTGAAGATGTGGTGGGGGCATGGGCTGGGGCCAGGCTTGGCGGGGTTATTTTTTAGTGGTGGCAGTCAGTTTTAGGCTTCTGGGAAGGTGGGTCGGGCAGTCTCTTTAAAAGGGGGTGGGTTTCAGGGCTCGGGGTTGAAGTAATTTTAACGGCTGCCATTTGGGGGAGTTTTTGAGGTGGGGTCAGTTTTAGGGCTCAGGGCGGGAGGATCACAGTAGTTGTTTTAAAGTAGGGCAGGGTTTTAGGCCTCAGGGTTGGGGCATGGTTAGAGGTAGTTTTAAGGGCAGCTTTGGGGTAAGTTTTAGGGCTCAGAGGAGGGGCTAAGGTTGGGGTAGTTTTTGGTAGGGGGCAGGGTTTTAGGCCTCAGGGCGAGGAGGGGAAGGGGTAGTTTTAAGGGCAGGGTGGGGTAGGTTTTAGGCCTCAGTGCGGGGGCAAGGCAGGGTGATAGGATTTAAGGACTTAGGGCAGGGCCCGGGAGTCAAGGTGAGGGTGATCTTTACCATGCATATCTCTACCAATATTTGTGCGGTAAAGGCATGCGTAGTAAAGGAATGCAGTGTTGAGATGCAATCGTGGTTGGGACCTCGTTGTAGAGGCATGCTTGCTCTAAGACTGGATTTGTGTCAAAATACATTAGTAGATGGAAGGTAACATTCATTCGCCACCCATGTAATGCCTACCTGTAAAGTAATGCAAGGTAGAGCTATTTGCTGTGTTGCGTTACTTTGTATATACTAAACCACACACAGTCATGTAAATCGACTTTGCATGGCTTCGTAAATGCCAAAATGAATTTTGCATCAATGTTGCGCCACAAAAGTGGCGCAACCCTTATGTATCAAATTTAGTAAATCTGAGTTATGTGTGCACATAAGTTAGGACTACTCCAAGTGTAGGTTTCACGCTACTGACTAAAAATTCACTGTGAATCAGGCTTCGAGTTTCGTAAACTCTGGGTCTGCTACTTTCTGCTCATACTGTTGACTTTGAGAAGAAAACACCAAGCAGTCACGTCCTTGAAATCATGGGTTGTTTGTTGATTAAGAAATGTCACGCTCTAAACCAGTAGCTAGTTTACTTTGGCATGGGCAGAACTGAATTTTGGAAGAAAGTCTAGTTCATTCTTTGAGCAAAGCATATTTTCCACTCATGCTGTTGTAAACATGCGTTTAGAAAATGGCAGTCCTGACCATTCGGTTGGTTCCATTTGAATCTTATAAATTATTAAATGCTTCCATAACATCCCCATATAAAAATCAGCATAGCAACCACACTGAAAATATGACAAAACTAGGAAGACCAACTTGCAGGCTTTTTTGTAATCAAGGTTGTGACAATTTAGATTGCCAAAAAGATTTTCTGTTGTGCTTATTCAATCTGTGAAAAATCATGTGCAGAGGCTGACAGTTTTGGAACGGGGCTTCCTACTGTCGATTCCACTTCATGCCTCTTTTTTCAACACCCTTCTCAGAGACAGTGGCGGCTGGTGACATTTGAAAGTGGTGAGGCATAAACCTTGGGCATGATTTTTATATAGCATGCAATGTGAACAAGTTCAAGGACAAACCTGGGGTCCAGGGGGGAATCCCTCTCCTGAGAAAGAAATGAAAAAAAGATTGGCAAATGGTGCATTTTAAAGCAAATGAATGTAGCGATAAAGCAAGGCTTATTAGAGGTGTGAACATATAGTCTTGAAATATTAAACCCATCAAAAACATCCCAAATCTTCTTGCATTAATTTGTTCAACTGTTACTGTAATATGTAAAATGTTCTGCATGGTAACTTTAGTCTTTTAAAATGTATGCTTACCCAGTGTCTTGCACTGCATGCAGCATTAATTTTGGAAACATATGCTCTAACCAGACTTTGAGAATGTCACAATCCCACACAGGAACGGTAGGTAAGGGGACAACACCTACCAGCATGCACCTGGGCAGTTCTTCCCTGGAGGCTGGGCTGCTATATCTGGCCTTCCTCTAGGGTGATCCGGTTCTTGTCACTGAAGTGAGTCAGAGCCCGCCGGGATCCGTTGGAGCAGCACTTCAGGCTGTGTTTGTCAATCGGAGGAGAGAACGCGGTTAAGACCGGTATTTGCTCTCTGCCGACCGCATTTTCAACCGCTTCTACAGGGGAACTGCCATCACTCCCTGCCTGTCTTTCCGCACTCCTTGCGGAAGAAACTTCTTGGAACCACCTGGGGTTTCAGGCGTTTGCAGTAGGAACCGGGTGAGGTCATGCTCTTTGAGTCACCCGTAGTCCCGCTGATACGCCTTGCGAGCCGCCCTACACCTAGACTTTTGACACAGGCGTGTGTGCACAAGGAGAGCTTCCTCGCTACGCTCACACTCCATCTATGCCTCTTTGACCCCGTTTTCTTTTGCATCCTAGGAGAGGAACAGAGCTGCAACCCAGACAGGAGTGAATTAACCCTGTCCTGGAAACCTGCAATTCTGATACTCCTTCATCGCAGTACCTACAGATGTGAGACGTAGCACGCCCACCTATCCTTGCTTTGACTTTGGATATTGAGCAAGCTCTCAGGAAGAGAACTTTTCCACGCAATTTTGTTTCTTGCTTTACTTTGGACCTTCCAGCTACTCTTAGACTACCAGCGACCCTAAGGATTTTGCACAGAAGTACATCACCCTGTGAAGAGCTGGTGGGATTACCCTAGAGAACTTGCATGCCTAGTGCTCCTGAAACTGGTGATTCACTAGGAAGAAGGCAAAGGGTTTTCTTTCCATTACTCTTTGTTATTTATCCTCTATCCCCTGCGCACTGCAGTGCAGGGTGGAGTGTTTGACATCCCCTTGTGGAGTAGTGCATGGGGCTTTGGGAGCTACGCATCGCCCCTGTTGGATCTGTCTGAGGAGGTTAGTGTACCCCTAGCATAACCTGACAGAGAAGCACCCACAGATGCTAGCTGTAACCAGTCATATAGAAATATGTACAGACAGGTCTTTGACTGAGATTTTAAAAAGTGGGTGCTCTCCATGAAGGAACATACTAAATACATTTCTGTGATTTCCATAGTGTGCCATCAGACTGGTATTTTGGTTTCTCTCTGAGATGTAATTTTATCCAGATAAATGGCACTGCAACTGACATCCGCCATAAGCCAGTCATATGATAGGCTTTGTCACAGGGTGTTAGCTGTTTAAGGCAAATAAGTAACAACAATGATTTCTTATAAATAGTTCTGAAATAGTGAGTCTGTGAATTAAAAAGCATTGAGGCATGTGGAAGGAGTTTTGGCCTTCAATTATGTGTGCTTTATGTTAGATATGTATCATCTTTTTCTCTGCATATCTTGTCCATCTGCACATCTTCAACCCTCTATCTTTCCTCTTCAGCATCCTCTTTTCACTCTTCCTTGAATGCCCTTCCTTGCATCTCTGTCACTTCACTGCCCCCAACATGCACTGCACTCCCTCAAATGTAAGCATTTTAATTTCTCTTACTTTTGCCTCAACATCAGTGTACCCCTTCACACACATATCCACAGAATTTCAGTTGCAAATTAAATACACAAACATTGTTCTGTGTGCTCTGCGGAGAGGTCAACCCACTGACAGGCACATTGTTTGGCTTTAGCCTTAGTGCTCAATCAAAGACCCTCATAAACACGTGGTATGGCTCAAGCTTCAGAGTTTGCACTGAAAAAAATACAGATAAACAACAATATTATAACATAGCTAACTCGTGGGGAAGGCAAGATTAAGTAAAGCATGTAAAATAAGAGTGTAACTAAATCGCTGAAATGAATTCCCTCGACATTTTGAACATTCATTGCTTGCAAGTCAATCCATGTTTTTAGCATCAGTGTTAACTTAGGGGTATGTACACAGTTCCAGTTGTAATGCCATACATCAGAGAACTGGCCACTGTAAGCACATGTGACACAAGGATATCTCTCACTTTGGGCCTGACTCAGAAATTTGGATCCATTTCCAAAGGGAACAAGAGCGGACCCTGCTCCATATTTGGATCCATTTCACAAGGGAGCAAATGCCGCAGCCCCACATCTAAAGGAGCGAGCAATGGGCAGCGAGGGCCTGGGGTGTCACACTGGGGGAGGTTAAAGTGATGAAGGTTCTCGCCACAATATACAGAACACAGCACTAGCTTGCAATCACTTACCATTACCAAGAACAAGGCACTGGTTCAGACATGCTTGCATCCACACTCACTAATGTGGAAAGGGTGGGATCTACGCCTTTGAATGATGGAAGTCTGAAATCACGCAGGGATGAAGTCTCCCACGCCCGAAACCATGACGCTTATTGCGTCACTGACCTACAGTGTGCATTCAACCAGACACCCCATTGGCAATGAAAGGTTTTAAAACAGAAAGCCCTGTGTCATGTGTCACGTTAAGAATGTTGATTTACTACCTGTCTTCCGTCTCTTGTTTCAGAGCAAGGTGAGACAGGCAGCCTGAAACAGACAATCCAGACTTAAATACATCAATTTATATATAATTGTGTAGGACTTTTCAGAGGGGCATAGCCCCACAGCCCTAAAAGAGAAACCTTTAGGTTTACAGGTGTACAGACACCTTGCTGTAAAGGTGTCTGTACAGTCCTGCACAAGTAGTTCACCTTTCAGGAGGTCTCAATGATGTGTTGTGTGTCATAGTACCTCACATTAAAGTAAATGAATGATGGTCCTGGACTGCATGTTAGTGGACTGGCTCAGTCAGCGTAGGTCATGACCAGGGTTGAGGATAGTTAGTAGATGACAACAAAAGTGTGTATTCATGCTTTTTTAGTGCTTAGCAGGTGATATTTACACATCTATTGTGTTGACTATTGATGAAAACTTGTGTTAGGTGTATACAAAATGTGTATCAAAGAACCAGATATCCATAAACGTCCAGTTACAATCTGTTTCTTCATCTTTTGCATCCATACAGGTTAACTCTCATCAGATGAAAGCTCTTAGAAGAGCCATCTCCAGGAAGGTCAGAACCCTTGGGCGGCTTTAATGGTATAGCATCAATTGCAGGAAGAGGGGGAGCTCCTGAGGTGCTGGACAAGGAAGTTAGTGTAGGTCCAGCTGAGGAAGCCCTCCCAACGTGGAAAGGGTGCTCGCTGGACTCTGATCCCCCAATGGCCCGCATACTGTTGATCACCTACCCAGAGTTTGATGGGCAGTTGAGGGCCCAACAGCAGCAAAAGGGGGTGAGTCCTGGCTAGAGTCATGCATGTTACATTGCCAACTTTGTGTGTTACAATCAGGCATTTCCCAATCAATATTGGGGGTGGCCCAGGTGCGACACATAAGATGAGTCATTTTTTTTGTAGGCCTGGTAGTATGTGCTTGCTGCTGTGCTGTGTCTATTGTCTTTATGACCACAAACACCAATTTTCATTTTTAAGCAGAAAACCGGCTGAGTGAACTGATAAATCATGCCATGTTCTTAGTTGTTCTGGGTCACAAGTGTACCACACAGGACACTTGTCTTCCTTGTGTAAGGAGTGATGTTGCCTCACTACTGTCTCTCATGTGAAGGTGGCCCTATTAGATGTGACATGGCATACAGTATACAGTTTTTGCAGTGACTGGTGAATACTTTGCATTGGCAAGATGTGCTTCAACTGGGATTTGAGTGTACAAACATCACTGGTGCCAGTAGCATTAGTGCCTACATGGTGCCTGTTATTAGTTCATCATCAATAGTGTTTCAGAAATCATTCACTGACTGGTGACATGCATCAATGAGTGAGATGTAGAACTGTAGATATCATATGTGAGTGTCTACACTCATCCTTACAAGCCAATCTCAGTTTGCAATACCAAAGAGTGCTGTGATGTGCCATCTCATTGGGATTCTAGTGAGCCCACATCTTCATGTCATAGATATTTACAAACACCCAACAGCCTTCAAAGGTGTATAGGCTTGTAGGAATACAATCTATGAATGAAGGTATCCCGCTACCAAAACTTTGGACCTCAGTGTTTCAAGGCAATGTTCTAAGATACATGTAATACATAGCTAAACTAATTCAGTACAACTTTCATTACACTTTTCAGCCAGTGGACATATGATGTGCATAGACAAGTCCATCAATGCATTTGGAGCCGTCTGAAGATTTGACATAAGTGGAACCCGCTTTTTGCAGGTTAGGTAGCTTGCATGCATGTGCTCATGCTAAATTTTAGGCATATAGAGTAAACCAAGAAGTTGGTGTGATATGTGCACTTAATAAATGTTTTCTGCTAATTTGTGATGGTCAGGTTTTGAAAAGCAGTAGCAATTTACATGTCATTTCAGATTCATCCAGGGCAGATGAAGGAGAAGGGGCTAAGGCTGTTGGATACACAGCTAGTCACAGTGGTTCAGGGCAAGATACCTCAGACATGGAGGGACCCAGTGATCAGGAGGGTGTGGCTTGTGCCACGGAAGATAGCCGCTCATCATCATCTTCATCAGAGTCATCCTCAGGTGGACACTACCGAGTGGTGGCGGACCCACAGGATTAACACCACCTTCATGCTTGTCTGCCACCCCATTTTCCAGGGCCACCCTCCCTGTTGTCCCCCAACCAGTTGTACAGGCCTGCTTTCCTAAGATGGGAGCCATCTCCTTCAACCTAGGTACCTCAGCCCCTGCCCCTGTTACTCCTGCAACCATGAGTACAGTGGCTCTTGACCACGTGACAACCATTTATGTGGGTCAGACTGCACTCCTGAGTGCCACCCAGCGGCAGGCAACCAGCTGCCACACATTGTAGACATCCAAGAAGACATTTACAGTGCAATATCTGGCCTATAGACCCCTCCACAACCTCACCCATACCTGCAGACACCAAACCAACACCCACACACCCCTCCACAACCCCACCCATACCACCAGAAACCACAACAACACCCACAGACAACTCCACAAGACCCAGCACATCCACATCATACACAGCAAAGAAATGGAAATGCTCACAGTCACCCACAGACACCTACGCAACACACAATTGACACAGCACACACACCTCTCACTTCCACTTCTTCTACCTTCCAAATACAACTCCATCCTGAACATACTACCCTTTTTTCCCATTGAGATGTCTTGTTTGCCCATGCCCTTACCCCTGTGAAAAAAAGAGCCCACTCCGAAAGTCCTAAAAATCACTACCAAAGTCCATTCTATCCCTTCCACTTCCCAACTCACCCCTGAAAGACCTGATCCCCACCCCAATAAACCCACGCCTACCACCAAATTGCCCAAGGAAAACCCCTCCCAAGACCAAACCCACCCCTCCCTAAACTGCAGCCCAACCCCATCTTTGAGGTGCCTGCTATGCCCAATAGATGCTCCTTTTTGAAGAGGTTCCCTAGCAGTGTCAGTAAGGACAAGTTTGGTGGCACAGCATTGTACTGTGACACATGATTCCACAATAGACTGGCCATTGGCCTTTGTTGGACATTATCGGCATGCAACATTCCTTAAAACCTTTCACAGTTTTGAATATATTGGTCCTGCCATTACTTTTCTAATTATTTGATGTTATTGTAAAGTTAGTGATGTGTAACTACAGTTGTGCTTATTTCATCCCTGACTGCTGATCCACTTGAAGTGGTTAGTATGATCTGACCTTGGAGACAGTGCTAGGGCTACACAGGACAAGGTAAAATGTTCAATGGGTGTCTATGTGGGATGAAATCCGATTGGAGCTGACATTGCATTAGGTGTTATATTGTATGGTAAATATTTCAGCTTGGCCTAGCCACTGCCAACATCATTTCAGTTGCACTTTGTCTCTATGAAGTAGGTTGGATATGTGTTTGATGTTTTCGAGTTAGATATTTCTTTATCTACACATGGAGTGTATTAAATTGTCATACCTTTGTTCACAATTGTATGGATATGTGTCCATTTTACTATTTGTACCTTACACGTACTTTACCTAGATGCGTGACAAATGCTGTTAGTGCTGCGTTTGCTTTCGTGACGTGCACTTACACATTACCTACACATGCATGGCCCATTGTTATGCTATTGGTTGTCCCTGATATACTTCAATCCACAGGTATGTACCAAATGGACTGGGCCCCAGAGAGTGTTTACATTGTTTACATTTTGCCCCTTTGAATGCTTCTCACACTGATTATTTCTAATCTCATTTACTTACATTACCTTTTAACCCCTTGCGTGCTCATGACGGAACCATGGCGTCATGAGCCAGGGGCGGCGTGTGCTCATGACGGCATGATTACCTCATGCTGCGGCCGCTACACCCATGCAGCACTTATTCCCAGCCCGTGGGGGCAAATTAATGAGCGGGCGTGGTCATGACGGAACCACGCCGTCATGAGCACACGCCACCCATGACTCATGACGGCATGGTTCCGTCATGAGCACGAAAGTGCCGTGCTCACCCCCAGCCCCCCCCTCACCACAGCGGAATTTGCGGCACAGGGAAGGGGTTAATGTGGGTGATGGGTGAAAGTCCAATACAGAGTTGTAGTGAAGAAGGTGTGTTTCAGTTTAATTACAATTCCATACAGACCTATATTTGATATCACAAATCATGTGTAAAATGTGAGGGAGTCATGGAGAATATTAAGGTGTGATATTGATGAGGAAGTGCAGTTGTTTGATACAATTTAATGCAGAAATCACTATCACGGATTGTGAGATATAGACATATGTCCAATTGTGTACAGAGCTCCTGTACATACAGACGTATTTGGATTATACATTTCAAACAATCCCAAACAGGGTCCCACAACATGTTTGACCAGGGGACTCCAACCTTCTTGCCATGTCCATTGTGGAGCATCAATTCTATGGAATCCAGTAAGAGTATGACTTGCCGTCAGTTGCGTCTGCAACAGTGTTGGTTTTGTATGTGATAAAGCAGGTTCAATAGCAGCAGGACATTTACGATCAGTTCCATGGTGGCACAGGAGTGGTAGAGGTGAGTAAAGGGAAGTCTCGGCCTTATAACCCTCCCTTTCTGCCGGCTCAGACGTGGTGGTTGTATCGCCAAGTTCACGCCGGCTAGAAGTCAACTCGTCAACTGGTTATTATACTGACGGTCCACCCTCCAACAGACTCATTGGCTCAATCCGCCACCGCCATGGTTGGGATTTGATGGCAATGGCAGGGGGACTTTGGCGGTCTTACATCTATGTAACCGCATGTCTTGTAATACGGTGATTGGACTGCCAGCAATGTGGTGGTCAATCCGATGCCAAGGCCACAGCGGTTGCAAGACCGCCAAACTCATAATCAGGCCTTTAGTACAGATTTTTGTAGGTGTCTCCATATACCTTGATTGAAATGAAAGAAACAGCCTTGTATGGCTGTGTAGGGGGTGTATTTTTAGGATGGGTTGAATCATGGCTTGCTGAAAGTCTATGATTATTTTTTGGGGGTAATTGTTATTTGTTGCATGTTTCATATGGGTTAAGAGCTCATAGTAAGTGCTGCTTTCTTTATTTGGTAGTGGGACATATATGAAAGGGATATTTGTGTTTTGAAATTTACCATGTATGTGTGAATGGTTTGGGACCCATTTTGAAGGTCCCATCCGTCATCCAGGTATTACATTTGCTCAGTTTTATTATGTTGTTTGCATACAGAATATTATATTTATTTCTCATTATTTAGGTTGTCATATAAATTGAAAGGTTCCTTATTATGTGTAATTTTTAAATGTTCAGGTATATCTATGTCTGGGTATCTTCTAGGGCAGATGGGCTATTTCTGGTGGCTTTTTCACTTCGTGCAATTACGTTTTAAAGTGGGGATATGTGGTAGTTGCCCTGTTAAGTGTTGGGGACTCTAGGTAGTATATCTTTCAGGATTTTGCTTGTGGGTTCCTGGGAGCTAGTGTTCGCCTTTCTTATATGCTGCAATATTCATCTTACTTCGATTTCTGTCTCGTTTGGGGGGGTGGTTGTGCTCTCTTGTATGAATGACAAACTCATTGTTTGTAGTTGCCCTCCCATAGCATGCACTAGAATAATATTTAGTACATTTCCAGTTTACAATTTCTGATAATGCATTTCTTGGCTGTAGGTGTAGCTCATGTGGGATCATTGACATAATATCGAGGGACAGAATATCGACCATCAAGAATATCGTTGAAAAAATATCGACAGACAAAATATCGAGTTTCTATCTACAAACAGGTAAGTACAAAAATATCGAGTTAAAAATATCGTTTACTAAAATATAGTTTAAAAAAATATAGACTTTACTCAAAACAATGTTAAATTAAATTAATATTAAAAATTAATTACTAAAATATACATAAAAATACTTAAATTAACTTATAATAATTAAATAATTAATGAAAGTAAAAAAAAAATGTTTAATTCATATTTGTTAAAACATATATATATAGTAACAAAATATAATTAAATAATAGCCAATATTATTAAAGTACAATAACAAAAGTGTAAAAATTACTATTCCCACTCCAAAGAGTGCAAGCGTAGGGAAAGCGTTGGATAGCGTAGGGGTTAAAATTACTATTCCCACTCCAGTGGGTGCAACAGTAGGGAAAGCGTTTGGTAGCGTAGGGGTGAAAATTAATATTCCCACTCCAGTGGGTGTATCAGTAGGGAAAGCATTGGATAGCGTAAGGGTAAAAATTACTATTCCCACTCCAAAGAGTGCAACAGTAGGGAAAGCGTTGGATAGCGTAGGGTTAAAATTACTATTCCCACTCCAGTGGGTGCATCAGTAGGGAAAGCATTGGATAGCGTAAGGGTAAAAATGACTATTCCCACATCAAAGAGTGCAACAGTAGGGAAAGCGTTGGATAGCGTAAGGGTAAAAATTACTATTCCCACTCCAAAGAGTGCAACAGTAGGGAAAGCGTTGGATAGCGTAGGGGTTAAAATTACTATTCCCACTCCAGTGAGTGCAACAGTAGGGAAAGCGTTGGATAGCGTAGGGGTTAAAATTACTATTCCCACTCCAGTCGGTGCAATAGTAGGGAAAACGTTGGATAGCGTAGAGGTAAAATTTACTATTCCCACTCCAGTGGGTGCAACAGTAGGGAAAGCATTGGATAGCGTAGGGGTAAAAATTACTATACCCACTCCAGTGGGTGTAACAGTAGGGAAAGCGTTGGATAGCGTAATGGTAAAAATTACTATTCCCACTCCAAAGAGTGCAACAGTAGGGAAAGCGTTGGATAGCATAAGGGTAAATATTACTATTCCCACTCCAAAGAGTGCAACAGTAGGGAAAGCATTGGATAGCGTGCGGGTAAAAATTACTATTCCCACTCCAGTGGGTGCAACAGTAGGGAAAGCGTTGGATAGCGTAGGGGTTAAAATTACTATTCCCACTCCAAAGAGTACAACAGTAGGGAAAGCGTCGGATAGCGTAGGGGTTAAAATTACTATTCCCACTCCAGTGGGTGCAACAGTAGGGAAAGCGTTGGATAGCGTAGGGGTTAAAATTACTATTCTCACTCCAGTGGGTGCAACAGTAGGGAAAGCGTTGGATAGCATAGGGGTTAAAATTACTATTCCCACTCCAAAGAGTGCAACAGTAGGGAAAGCGTTGGATAGCGTAGGGGTTAAAATTACTATTGCCACTCCAAAGAGTGCAACAGTAGGGAAAGCGTTGGATAGCGTAGGGGTTAAAATTACTATTCCCACTCCAGAGAATACAACATTAGGGAAAGTAAATACTTCATATATTATTTAAAAATTTAAAATGAATATCTATTAATAATTAATAAAAAATAAATAAAACATTTATATAATATAATAATTAATATATTAAAATTACTAATTAACAATAATTATTTCAATTGATCACCTATTAATACCAATTATTTAAAAATTAACAATTAATTATTTAATAATTAAAAATTATTTAACAATTATTTCCAACTAAATACATTTAAATACATTTAATTATTTAATTAATTATTAATAAATTACTTCCCACCCTATTCCCCTATAAACCCACAAACCGCTACAGAAAATAAATTATTAAAATTAACATAATTAATAATTAATCAATTAAATTAAATTAATTGGCAAATAACATTTTTATAATTACCCATAAATACTTAATTAATAATTAATTCTAAATAAATACCAATAAATAATTTTACATATTTTATTAATTATAATTTTATTACTTCCCACCCAATTCCCCTATAAACCCACAACCCACTACAGAAAATAAATTTGTAAAATTTATATAATTACCAATTAATCAATTAATTAAAATTAATTACCAATTAAAATTTAATTAATTAACAAATATAAATGAATTAACAATTAATTAAAAATTACCATCAATAAATACATTTACATATTTAATTATTATAATTAAATTACTTCCCACCCTATTCCCCTATAAACCCACAACCCGCTACAGAATTAAATTACGCAATAATTATAAAAACTAAATTCATTAATTAAAATTAATTATAACATAAATACACACTTTTCACACATATTATAACATCAAAATACACTATAAAAAATTAGATATTATTAAAAAATCGATATTTTTAACTATCTATATTATATACTTCGATATTTTAACTGTCTATATTTTTAACTGTCGATATTACATCACTTACCTTAAAAACGATATTTTGGTTATCTATATTCTGTCCTGTCGATATTTTGTCCAGTCTATATTTACAACTCGATAATATGTCCAATCGATATTTTGGACTCAATATTATGTCTGTGCACCGCTCATGTGATTTAGTAACTTATTTTTCCTTTCTGTGAAGTGATAGATTTGGCAGCCTCTGTCATTGTATCTGTAAGGAATGTAACAGTATAAATATAATATATTATGTGCTTTAACTTTTGCATGGGAGCCGGTGTTTTCTTTTCTATTAAATGAAAAAAAAATGTTAGTTACCTTTTAAATGGTACTTTGTTCATAGTTAGCAGTGCTTGACGTCAATAGGTTTAATTTGGGCTGCTATTTGGGGGAGTATATAATTTATGTGCTAAGTAATACCCCCACCAAACCATATAGACACTCATACTGATACTAAGAAAAACATCTAATAACCCATATACATACACATGTAGCTACTCACCAACCCATGCAGCCACTTATACACAAAGTGAAACACTAATACATATATTTAAATATTTAAACATTACTCACTAATATGTATTTTTCAGAAAGACACACATTCACTGGATGGTGTCATCAGTGATGTCGTGAGTGATGTCACTGACCATGTCATGAGTGATGTAATATGTGACGTCATTAGCAGTGCATTGCACGTGCAAGTTATAGTGAGTCCAACTAACTATAACGTGGGAATTTCAATGGTTTTATGTCACTAAAATTTCCAGCTAACTATAACTGGTGTGAAACCTATGGTTTTTTCAGTGAATTTAATAGGTCTTTTAAATGCTAATTCCTAACTATAACTGGTGTGAAACCTATGGTTTTTTCAGTGAATTTCATAGGTTTTTTAATAGCAAATCTCTTTCGGTATGAAATGTAATATTTTTTATAATGAATTTTATATTGTATATTTATGTAATACTATTTTTAAATGTTTTTTTTTTTCTTAATTTTTTATTTTTTGGCCCCGGAGCGCTCCCAGGGCGCGTACAGATGCGCTTACCGGTAAGTGCAGTTTTGCAGCGCCCCGTTTCGCGTACCGGTGAGCGCCCCGTTTGCGCTATTGCCGCGAACGAAAACATCATCGTGACGTATCGCGTAGCCGCGTGATACATGTTATGACGCACGGCGTAAGCGCACCCGGAAGCGCCGGAGCACATACGATCACGCTACATAAGCGCCCCAGGGCGCGCCCTGATGCACTTACGCTACACGCCCCCGGGCGCACCCCGGGGCGTGTAGCGTAAGCGCGTCAGGTCATGTGACCTGAAAATAACACTTTTCATTGGTTCAGAACACTTTTGGTTTCCAAATGATGAAAGCCTGGGTCATGTAACCTGAAAATAACACTTTTCATTGGTTCAGAACAGTTTTGTTTTCCAAATGATGAAAGCCCCCACCTTTTTTCCTCATTCTCACTTTGTTGTTTGAGTGAGGAAGACCTGCTTCTATTGTTAGAGAAATGGTTACAGTAGCAGCAGCAGCTGGAGCATCTGCACCACCACCACCACCACCACAAGAACCACCACAACATCACATTGGTGTCAAGAAGAAGAGGAGGAGGAGGAGGAGGAGGAGGAGAGAAGGCAGAGAAGGCATTTCCTGCCTGAAGACAATGCCCCATATAAACCTAAGGAGCACTTTATATGGGAGTTTTTTGAAATCCCAAGGGGTGCAAAGAAGGTAAACGCTGCAAAGGTGACTTGTCTCATCTGTGGCGCTGTACTATCCAGGGGGAACCCTGCAAAAAAATATTCATTTGGGAATCACACAATGATTCAGCACATGCAACGATTGCACTCCAATAACTATTCTGCACCAGAGGTGAGAGAACTGTGCAGAAACCTTCCACAATCGTCTGCCAGCACCTCAACATCCAAAGAACCCACTCCATCGGGTCCAGAGGCAAGTCAGACGGTTCCAAACATACAAACTAAGTTTGGTGATTACAAAATCGTTTGCATATATTGTGGCAAAACAATTACTTATGGTGAGAAGAGTATTACCCTCATCAACATTGCTGGTGATAACCACAAGTGCCCGAAGAAACCCTAATTTTTTTCCTATTTTTTTTTGCTCCAATTGAGCCGTTTATAATTCCCTGTTTTTTGTTTCGCCCCATAAAAAATATAAAAAAAATATAAAACTTCAGAAAAGCCAAAAAAAGTAAAAAAAATTCAAAAAAACAATAAAAAAATATAAAACAACAAAAAGAATAAAAAAACAGTTCATTTTAGAACTACCTCCAATTTATAAAAAAAACTACATTTTAAAAAAACACTGTCATTCTTTTTTCTCCAGGGTCCGCTCCCCGGTACGCTCCGCGGTGTGTGTACCGGGCGCTTCCCCCGGGCAAATCGAATTTTTTTTTATTTTTTTTTGCCCCGCGGGGCCCTTTTATGGCCTCCACATCAAACCTAGGAGGTCAGGGGGGTCTACCCTGCCCCCTTTTGGTCATTTCCCCCTTTATTTTTGCCACCTCTTGTGTCTCGATCCTACCGAGACACAAGATGGCGGCCGCACCGGACTGTTTGGAATGTTTACAGACACCCTAGACCCAATCAGCTTTCCGCTCGCGAACTCGTGTAGCGCGCTGGTTCGAGCCCCGGTGCGCGTACCTGGGCGCGCTTACAGATATATATATATTTTTGAACCTAAATTACTCAAAATCCACTGGAGCACATATCTTGAGACATAGCAAAGGCACATCGGGCTACCAGTCCCTTCAATTTTGCCCGTTCGGGCTAAAAGTGAGGTTGACCGCCCTATGGAAATTAACATGGGGAAAACACGTTTGGGGACCCCCTTTTTTCACGGCCCCCGCTTGACGAATCCCCCCCAAACTTTCAGGGAAAAACTGGAGCGCTGCGAGGCAAATTTGAGGAAAATTTCAGGCAGATTCCTCAACCGGCGCCAAAGTTATTCCCAATAGAATGCTGCGATTTCCCTATTGAAAATAATCCTAACTATAACTACCTACTGGCGACCGCCAGTAGGTAATATATATATACATATATATATATGATTGCTCCAATTTGCCCACAAATTGAGTGGCACTCAAACATGTGTTTTATTAAAGGGGTGCAAGCGGACATTTCTCCGTAGCTTCAATCAGGCAGTCCCAATGCGATAAGCCTGACACGTTTCAAGAGTTCATCTCCCTTCCTCAGAGGCAATCGCAATGCCGAATGCGTGCTCCGGTTTCCTTTCACAATGATAGGCCGGTCAGATGACCCCACAGCATTGTGGATAGTGAAGTCCCGGTACTTAAATCAATTGAGATGTCATCAGTGATTTCATGAGTGATGTCACTGACCATGTCATGAGTGATGTAATATGTGACGTCATCAGCAGTGGATTACGGGCGCGCAAGTTTTAGTTCGCTGAACTAACTATAATGGGGGAATTTCAATGGTTTTGTATGAGTGAAATGTCCAGCTAACTATAACATGTGTGAAACCTATGGTTTTTTCAGTGAATTTCTAAGGTTTTTTAAATCCTAATTCCTAACTATAACGTGGCTGAAACCTACTTTTTTTTCAGTGAATTTGAAAGATTTTATAAATGCTAATTCCTAACTATAACGTGCCTAAAACCTATGGTTTTTTCGGTGAATTTCATAGGTTTTGTAAATGCCAATTTTTAAATGTATTAATTGTTATATTTATTTTTTATACTAATTTCCTACATTATTTATAATAATTGTTTTTAGTTTTATTTTTTAAATGACATTACATATTTTTACTGTAAAATAATAAAAAACTACATTAAAAAATATATATTCATATATATTTTTTTTCTTTCAATATATTAAAATTATTTTTTATATATATTTTTTTCATTTTTTGCGGTAAACGTACAGTACGCGTACCGTACTCGCACCATCCTTTGTATCTGTAATCGTACTGTACGCGTACCCGTGCATACCATACGAATACGTTTTCACCTTCCCCGTCGCATCGGAGATTCCGCACTCCGCGAAAGTTTCTTAATATTTAAAAAGATATATCTATGTATTTAATGTAAATATTAAGGCAAGACATTATCTGAGATAATTATGAAAATAGTATTTATTTACTTTTCATAAGCGTATATTACTTTAAAAAGTAATTACGCAAACCGCAGGATACGTCGTACGTACTCGCATCGTAAGCGCACCCTACGTGACTTCATAACAAGAGATTGGATTGGTTCATAACACTTCCTATTCTAACTGTTGAAGGACCCCACCCATTTTAATAATTATTCTTTGACTTTCACTGAAGAACCATGTATTTTATGAAGCTACTGTGTTTTTGAAGACATCTTTAATATGGATGCACGCCAGGAGGAAGATACATCCGAACACTCTTCAGAAGAAGAATTTCTTGCTGAGGATGCACAGCCAAAAAGGAAGAAAGCTCTGATCTGGAAATTGTTTACAATTCCAGACTGAGAAAAGAAAGTGATTGCAGCCAAGGTCACCTGCAAGGTGTGTGGGACCATGCTTTCTAGAGGTGATCCGAATAAAAAATATTCATTTGGAACCGCCAGCATGGTACGGCATGTGAAGAATCTTCATCTCCGCAATTATGTGAGAGCTGCATGTGACAGGCTGCTGGAAGCCCCTCCACCAGCTGTAGCCAGCACTTCCACATTACCATCTAGTCCGCATCCAGACATCCGTCCCGATTTTGGAGACCTTATCATTCTTTGCAAATTTTGTAAACAGACATTATGTTATGGCAAACAGTCTATTGATTTGATTTGCAGGCGCAAACAGGAGCACCGGTGCTCCAGCCGTTAATTCTTTTTTGTTTATTTGTTCCCGTAGCAGACTGTTTTGTTTGCACAGTTCCTTTTTTTCCTTTGGAAAAAACCCCCAAAAACTAAAAACTGTTCAAAAAATCCCCCAAAAACACAAAACTACAAAAAAGATAAAAAAAAGTTCTTTTAAGATCTAACTTCACTGCTCAAAAAAAGAGCTATATTAGTATGATAGTGTGTGAAAGTTTTTTTAATGAATGTGTAGTGTATAAATGAATGAAAGAATACATTAGTAGTGTATGGTGAATGTGAAAGTGCAGAACTATAAGGAAGTGCTACAGCATAACTCTATAAGGTGTTTACTTACAGTATACTGTAGTACTTCCGAAGCACATGAATGTAACATATGTACTTAAATATGTTACAAGTCTACAAGTCTATGCTTCCCTCTGCGCTGCTGGTGAAACTGCCTGGGTGGATTTGTGTCAGTGTTTTAATGCAGTGAATGGATTAGTACATACCGCTGAATGGGTCCCTACAACAGTGCAACAGCAGTGACAGAGTGCTTGGTGAAAGTGTAACGATACAGACTGGGGAATTGAAGGTGTGAAAGACAAGTGAGCAGGTAGATACAAGACTGCAAGCACAGTGCATAGTGGTTTGAAGCAGTCCATGTCCTAAGGCCTACTTTGCTGCATGAGTACTTGGGTACTGACTGAATGATTACAGTTCTGCAAGGAGAGTGCCTGACTGAATGTATAAGTGCTTCAGTTTGAGCACAGTGAATGGATTAGTACATACTGCTGAATGTGTCACTACAACAGTGGAACAGCAGTGACAGAGTGATTGGTAGAAGTTTAAGGATACAAACTGCGGAATTGAAGGTATAAAGGACAAGTGTGCAAGTAGATACAAGACTGCATGCATACTGTATAAGGGTTTGAAGCAGTCTATGTCCTAAGGCGTACTTCGCTGCATAAGTACTGGCTACTGACTGAATCAATAGAATACTGTAAAGAGAGTGTCTGAGTGAATCTATAAGTGCTTGAATTTTAGTACAGTGAATAGATTAGTACATAGTGCTCAATGCTTTATTATTATTAAACAATAAAATTATTCTTCAGACATCTCATATTTTAACACAGATTCTAAAAGGAGTTCATCTGGTACTTCTTCCTGATCATACTGCTGGTTTGCCATTTCAGAGTTTACAGCTTCCAGTAACTCTAAGTCATTCAGTGCTTGCAAAAAATCAGCATCATTGCTTTCATTTTCAAAATCCCAGGTGATATCTGCAGTACTGATGTCCTCTGATTCAGTCTTGCTGCCTGTCATAGGTAGATTTTGTACTTCAAATAAACTGTTTTCAATGTGTCTTCGGTAATATTCTCCTCTTCATCCATAACAAATGCTTTATGTTCTAGGACCTTGCACAAAAACATAAACCCTTCACTTTCACAGTTTTATTAGTACATAATACAAAAGTAGGTTTATCAACTATTTTGGCCCCAAAAGAAATATTATGTAAAAATACCATTGTCTAATAACATTCCAACTGCAGAGTTTTAGTACTTCATAAGGTTATATAAATATAATTGCTTATAAAGATATCCTGTTCTTAAGTTTTCGTAAAATTCGAAACCAGTCACTGCTTATGACTATGAAAAATGACTCAGGCTCTTATACTAAAATGCACAACTAAAAAATTTAGAATATGTGTATTCACCTTACCCCTTACAAACTAGTGAATGTGTTTTAGTAAAATGCAAGGGATACTGATGCTTGTCTAGAATAACACTGTGAATCTGTGTGTATTTAGGTAGCATTCTCACACTAGTGGCTTTCACAGACATCAATCCTTAAAGACATATCCAATAGTCACCTTTTAATATAATTTTGTCTCTGTTAATCCTGAAAGTCCCTGGTCTCTACTAGCCAACCATATCTTTCTATTCAATACCATACAGGTGTGTTGCAGAGAGCTGTTCTGAAGCCATGTCTCATTTTATACATCTCTGTAACAAAGCTCTCCGGCACTTTTTGAATATATCTACTAAGATAGTGGGTCCCCAGGGACACTCAGTATGCATATTAACTTTATCATATATCTTTAAAAGATGCAAACCATCTTTGCACAGATATGTACTCCGTCCACCTCTTGTTTCTTCAGCTGTGTAGAAGAACAGCACATTGACCATTTTTTATAGTTACTTATACTTACCTTAAAAATAATACATTGGAAAGTAAGCGCCTCTCTAAAGCTTGTTTGCCATGTCCAGTCACTTTTCCAATTCTTATATCTTGAAGAATAGTTCCATAATCAGCATAATTTGCCTGTCGCATATTTGTAATGAGTTCCTTATATTCAAAATATGACCAAATGTTAACATTTCCAATGGTACCCAAAGACTTTCTGGAATCTTCATGTGCAAAAGTTTTAAATACTGGTTGTCCTTTTACAGGAGTAAGTTGTAGTAGATCTCCAAAACCTATTATGTGTTTTCCTCCAAATAACACATGTTTTAAGAATTTTCTGCATTCTTAAATGCACAAAGGCAATAATTAATTTTGATACCATGCTTACCTCATCAATAATAAAGAAGTTTCATTTTCTTTAAGACTTTTGAAACTTCACAACAAGCTTCTCCAGATAGCTTGTGGTATTCCAATTTGTTTTCATGCTCTACTGGTAGCATTAGTAAACTATGTAGAGTAATTCCTTTAATTCGGATAGGTTGAAATGACGTGCATGAGCACTCTTTCTTTTCATGAAGTAATCCATGGTCAATCTGTTCCCTCACTTGCTCATATATTTGTTTTTGCTCAACATTTAGTTGTTCTTCCAAGTTTCCTAAGTTTATTACATCTTCCTGAGCTTGATACATTGCTGTTTCCACCTCATCCATGGCAATTGCTGCTTCATTTTGAACAATTGGTTCTCCTAGTGTATCCTGACTCAACGGAGCAGAAGTTTAACTGCCTTGAGAAGTGTCTCTAGCAATCCCAGCTGCAATTGTAGCTTCTTGTTCAATTTCGTCGTTCAACATTTTCACATAATTAGCAAAAACAGGACATTCTATTGTATCTTTAGTAGCGTTGAATAAATCTTCTTAGCTTTGAAAATCTCCAAGTAATTCCAATTCTGAACGCCATGGCTTGAACAGTTGCAAAAGAGCGAAATAGTAAAATTCCCTTTTGTCAGGAGTATCACAACTCAGTTTTCGGTGATTAATCAAATGTCCTTTTCTTTGTTTCACCAAGCATCCATCAGAACCAATCACTGCATATGTTCCATTTTTGATGTTTTCTGTAATATTCAGTTTAAAAGTATAGTTTTGCAGCACTTCATAGAGACAAATGTTCCCAAGATGATGACTTCTATTTGGATAGTTTGTATCCAACATATTTGTTTTCACAATATCTGTACTTTCTGGCTCTTTTTCAGCTAAATATTCAATTTCTTGTACAGATTTAAGTACTCGATTCCATGTTGCAGCAAGACCTAGACTCACCCAAATGATTCCTCTAGATTTGGAGTATAGACTTGCAGATGATAAGCGATCTGAGCATTCATATGCTCCGATTTCTCGATGAGATAACATCTTCAAACTGTAACTGTATAATTTCTTATTTAGACTCTTCTCGTGGGAAATCTCTTCTCACATTTCCTTCAATTCCGTCTTTTCTGATTTTGTTATGTAGGATGTTACATATTGAGCAACAGCAACGTATTGAATAGCCATGTTAGCATTCCACATGGACAGAATAACTGGATTATATTCATTTATATATTTTGACTCTTCACTTCTTCTCAAATTATAGGTATTCTTTGGAGACTTTCTTGTCAAGTTATGTCGCATAGCTGAAATAAAACTATTTACTCTTCCTTTGGATATTACAGGACGTGGAAAATCAAAACGACATTTGGTATAAAACTTTTCCTTTGACTTGTACTTTCGACGACACTATTTCCCACAACGATGGCGTTGGAATTGTAAGACTTGTTGTCTTAAGTTCTTTTCTTCTGTGCTTTTGGGTATAGCACATGTAGCATATTCTTCAATAAAAGACAACACAGTATCATCCAAATCTGTTCCGAATTTGGGAGCATCTTTAATCCATATTAGCATATGAATGTGAGGAGCACCTCTTGCTTGATACTCCTTTCTCCAAAAGAAATCCACAACCTCTCCAAGAGGAGGATTTTTTTTATTGGTGATAAAATACATCATAGCTTAAAATCTATGATTGAAATAGCTGCATACATTAACTGCATCCAAAGAGCACAATTCTCCAGGTGTCTTGTATTAAATATTTACTATATTTGGATTTGACTCTCGAAGAAATTCTAGTAAATCATCCCGAGCGTACTCAGCACAGCTTACAGTAAGGAACCATGTAGGAGTTCCTAAGTTCCTTAGCATACATTTAAGTTCTCCATGACAACAGTACCAGTACTCATTAGTACCACGCTGACATGCCATGAGATTAATCAGCTGAGATTCCAAAACATTATCTTTCTGGTGTACTTTATCCATAAATTCCTTTGCCGAAACATTTTGCATATGTGCACCTGTTCAATATATATCGTTGACTGCGTGAGAAAGTCCAGACAAGTCACTCTCAAACAAAAGATGAAACAAATACGGAATACATTGTCAAAATCTTTGATCTTCTGCATACAATCTTGATGTCCGGTATTCATATGCAGGAATCTGTAAAGGTCGTTCATCATATCGTCCTCCTTTTCCTGTTGGAAGCAACTGAGGGAAACAATGAGCTTCCAAACTTTCTTCCCATACACTTATGGGACTTTCCTTTGCTTCTTCATTTGGACTAACTCAATAGTATTCCCCATCACTTCTTTGGAATGAAGTGGATGAACACTGTAATATTCATAGATTTCTTCAGTTCTGCACATATCCACTTTTTCAATTTGTCCAGTTGATGAGTCAGTATCTTCTTCTAAAGTTACATCTTCTTCTCCCACATACACATTTTTATAGTACTGATTATTTTTTACCACTTTATTTTTCACTTTCCTAACATCCACTAATTCTTGCCAGATTTTCTTACTCTTAGTAGGAACGCCATTAACTAAAATAACTAGAGGTTCATCTTCTACATTTTCTACACCAGGGGCTCCATTACGATGTCGGGCGGATCGCCACCGCCATTGTGGCGGTGGCGATCCGCCCGACAGAAATGCCCACCCGCCACCCTTTTCCCCCTGCCACATTACAATGGCGGGGGGGACCATAAGGGAGAGAAACACCGCCCGCCACTTTTCCACCCCGGTCGCCTTGCGGTCGGGGCAGAAAAGGAATAATATGGTGGCGGTGTCTAATAGACACCGCCAGACATATTAAGATGAGTGGTGTTCAGTGCCTTTCCGCGGCGGCGATGCCGCCACAGAAAGGCGTGCGGTCTTCCCTCTGGGGGCCCCCTGCAGGCCCCCGGAGTGAAGTACAGGTGGGGGGTGCATGTGGGGGGTACCTGTGGTACCCCCCTTCATTGTCATTTGCAAAGCGGCAGGCACCGCGCGATGCCTGCCGCTTTGCATATGACAATGTTAAAGTGCATTTTCAGCATTGTGGTCTCTGCACCGCCCACCACAATGCTGAAAATACAGGATGTGCCCGCCACTGTGGCGGGCACATCCTAATGGCACCCCCGGGACCCCCGCCCTTATGGCGGGCGGTCCCGATTTACGATGGGATGACGGGCGGGCAAAGTCCACCCGTCATCCTAATGGAGCCCCAAGTGTTTCAATATTTTTTTTTAAGTCTATTGGCAAATATACAACTCTTCCCTTTAATCCACTCTGTAAATCTGAAGGAGGCAATTTCCCTGTTTTAGGCTCCATATGAACAATAGCCTGAAATGGATGCACACATTGAATAAGAATAGACTCATAGGTATTTAAATCCATCGGTTCAGAAGGAATTTTTACCAACTCAAAATTATTATGTACAGCTCTAGCAGGCATTTTGTTTTCGTCTAATTTGTTATAACAATATTTACAAATACGTTGATCAGAACCCAAATAAAAAAATTCTCCACCAACAAATAGGTTGTAAATTCCTTCCACTCATTATTATTTTCTTTTTCACTTTTTAAATACAGACCAGCAGTCCTAGTCTGATTTTTATAATTAGTTCGTCGACAACAGATACAATAATAATTTGGCCTTTCACCTGAAATCACCTTAGACTTTTTAATTTCTTGCTCAAATTTTTTGTACTACAATGTTGTACATTCTTTTCCACATTTCCTTCTATTAATGTATCAGTTTCTGCACTGTCTTGCTCACCACCAAAGTAACTAAACTCAATTTCTTCACAAACGTTCATCACATCTGATACTGATCCACGCAAAAGAGCACTGTTCAACTCTTTTAACATTACTGCTGGACTTTTTGCATAATACACTGTCCTGACTAATTTCTTTATTTGAGTATGATGTACTGCTAACATCCTGAAATGGTGAAAAACACTTCGACATACTTTTTTAGAACGACAAGCTAGAGAATGACCTTGCAAACCAGTATTTTCTCTCACTCTGCAAGGGTCTAGTCCTTGCAACATCTTAATCTTTTGTTTAACACTTTTCTTAGTATAGTTACGTAAGAAATTGTGTAAAACATCCAATAGATTCCTGTTGTACACTACAAATACTACTGCAATTCCAAGTGTACACTGGAGCTTTAGGACGTCTCCCTACAACTTCATCAGCTAACACCTCTGCTGCATTTCTGGGAACAATTTTCTCTTTCTCAACAGGACAACCATTTCTAACCTCATAAGCTCGACCACTGGTGTCAACTGCATGCAACAAATCATTACTCTGAAGATAACTCTCTTCATTAAAAAAAGGCTCAGAACTTGAACTGTGTTTCCATTCACCCCAAAAAAATCTGAAAAATTAGTTCTGTTAATTAGTCCTCTCTACTTACTTTTGGCCTTCATTAAATGGATTGGTTTATCTAGTAATCGAATTCTATTGATTATTAAAATAAATAATTTCTTTTTTAATTCAAAAGCTTTATCAATAATACTTTCAATATGTTTCTTCTTGTAAAATGCAGATTTTCTTTTAAATTTCTTCATATCCTTTAATAAGTTTAAGACAACTCTATTGTAAAACATTCTTTTTCTAATTTCCTGAAATTGATTCTTCCTCCTTTTACTATACATTGTTTCTTTAGAACATGATTTCCCATCATTTATGTTTTCTTCTCTTGTTTTTCTTTTTTGTTGCAGACACATTCTTTTTATTTTTCACATTCTCCACACTATTCCTAGTGTTTGATAGCTTTTTTAACAATCCTTAGTTCTCTCACCAGGAGATTCTTTCTTTTTCACCACAGACTGTTGTTTAGGTAAATCTTGTGGATGACTTCTCTTGAAATAATACGCTTTATTACGTTGTTTCCTCTTTTCACTTTTTCTAGGCATAATGAATTTCTTTTAGTGTTGATAAATAGAATATGTTATGAAAAAATATATGATGTTATAAAAATAAATCTATAAAATATACTATTCTATTACTAAACAATTACAATCTACAATGACTAAGTATAAAAAAACAAATGTGTAACTGATAACAGAAGTGCATACATATTGCATATGAGTTTCAAGAACTACATCTGCAAGAAGAGTACCTGAATGAATTTATAAATGGTTGGATTTTGGAACAGTGAATTGATTAGTACATGGTGCTCAATGCATCACTAGAGCAGTACAAGGGGAGACACAGAGTATTTGCTGCAACATCATGGTAACTAACTGGGGAATTCAAGGTATGAAAGACAAATGTGCACAGGGATAGAAGAGTGCATGCATAAAGCATACAGGTTTGAAGTAGTCCTTGTCCTGAGGCCTACTTCGCTACATGAGTACTTGGGTACTGAATGAATAATTACAGTACTGTAAGGAGAGTGTCTGAGTGAATGTATAAGTGTTTGGGTTCTAGTGCACTGAACAATCAGTACATACCGCTAAATGGGTCACTACAAAAGTGCAAGAGCAATGACAGAGGGTTTACTGGAAGTGTAAGGATACAGACTGGGGAATTGAAGGTGTGAAAGACAAGTGTACAGATAGATACAAGTCTCCATGCATAGTGCATAGCGATTTGAAGTAGTCCATGCCCTAAGGCCTACTTTGTTGCATGAGTACTTGGGTACTGACTGAATGATTCCAGCTCTGCAAGGAGAGTGCATAACTGACTTTATAAGTGCTTCAGTTTTAGCACAGTAAATGGATAAGCACATACAGCTGAATGAGCCACTACAATAGTACAACAGCAGTGACATAGTATTTGGTGGAAGTGTAACGATACATACTGGTGAATTGAAGGTATAAAAGACAAGTGTGCAAGTAGATACAACACTGCATGCATAGTGCATAGGGATTTGAAACAGTCCATGCCCTAAGGCCTACTTTGCTGCATGGGTACTTAGGTACTGACTGAATCATTACAGTTCTGCAAAGAGAGTACTTGACTGAATCTAAAAGTGCTTCAGTTTTAGAGCAGTGAATGGATAAGCACATACAGCAGAATGCATCACTAAAATAGTGCAACAGCAGTGACAGAGTGTTTGGTGGTAGTGGAAGGATACAGACTGGGGGATTGAAGGTATAAAAGACAAGTGTGCAGGTAGGTACGAGGCTGCATGCATAGTGCATAGGGATTTGAAGCAGTCCATGCCCTAAGGCCTACTTTGCTGCAAGAGTACTTGGGTACTCACTGAATTATTACAGTTCTGCAAGGAGAGTGCCTGATTGAATTTATAAGTGCTTTACTTTTAGCGCAGTAAATGGAAAACACATACTACTGAATGGGTCACTACAATAGTGCAACAGCAGTGACAGAGTGTTTGTTGGAAGTGTAAGGATACAGATTGGGGAATTGAAGGTGTGAAAGACAAGTGTGCAGGCAGATACAAGACTGCATGCATAGTGCATAGGGCTTTGAAGCAGTCTATGTCCTAAGGCTACTTTGCTGCATGAGTACTTGGATACTGACTGAATGATTACAGTTCTGCAAGGACAGTGCCTGACTGAATGTATAGGTCCTTGAGTTTTAGTGCAGTGAATGAATTAGAACAAATTGCTGAATGGGTCACTACAATAGTGCAACAGCAGTGACAGACTGCTTGGTGGAAGTGGAAGGATAGAGACTGGGGAATGGAAGATATGAAAGACAAGTGTGCACGTGGAAAGAAGACTACATGCATAGTGTATACGGGTTTGAAGCAGTCCATGCCCTAAGGCCTACTTTGCTGCTAGAGTACTTGGGTACTCACTGAATGATTACAGTTCTGCAAGGAGAGTGCCTGACTGAATTTATAGGTGCTTTACTTTTAGCGCAGTAAATGGAAAACACATACTACTGAATGGGTCACTACAATAGTGCAACAGCAGTGACAGACTGCTTGGCGGAAGTGTAAGGATACAGACTGGGGAATTAAAAGTATAAAAGACAAGTGGGCAGGTAGATAGAAGACTACAAGCATAGTGCATAGCGCTTTGAATCAGTTGATGCCCTAAGGCCTACTTCGCTGCATGAGTACTTGGGTACTGACTGAATGATTACAGTTCTACAAGGACAGTGTCTGACTGAATTTATAAGTGCTTGAGTTTTAGTGCAGTGAATGGATTAGAACAAACTGCTGAATGGGTCACTACAACAGTGCAACAGTAGTGACAGACTGCTTGGTGGAAGTGTAAGGATATAGACTAGGGAATTAAAGGTATAAGAGACAAGTGTGCAGGTAGATAGAAGACTACAAGCATAGTGCATAGCGCTTTGAAGCAGTTCTTGCCCTAAGGCCTACTTCGCTGCATGAGTACTTGGGTACTGACTGAATGATTACAGTTCTGCAAGGACAGTGCCTGACTGAATTTATAAGTGCTTGAGTTTTATTGCAGTGAATGAATTAAAGCAAACTGCTGAATGGGTCACTACAAGAGTGCAACAGCAGTGACAGACTGCTTGGTGGAAGTGGAAGGATACAGAATAGGGAATTGAAGGTATAAAAGACAATTGTGCAGGTAGATAGAAGACTACAAGCATGGTGCGTAGCGGTTGGAAGCAGTTCAGGCCCTAAGACCTTCTTTGCTACATCAGTACTTGGGTACTAACTGAATGATTAGAGTTCTGCAAGGTTAGTGCCTGACTAAATTTATAAGTGCTTGAGTTTTAGCGCAGTAAATGGATTAGCAAATACTGCTGAATGGGTCACTACAACAGTGCAACAGCAGTGACAGAATGTTTGGTGGAAGTGCAAGGATACAGACTGTGGAATTGAACATGTGAAAGACAAGTGTGCAGGTAGTGCATAGGGGTTTGAAGCAGTCCATGCCCTATGGCCTACTACATATCTATCTACTGCATTTTAGTGTACAACCCTAACTCATTTTGAAAATACATAAGCAATTTGCTGCACTATTTGCACCAACATTACATCAAAAAAGTGACACAATACAACCACAAAGAGGCACAAGGGGCTTGTAAATCTACCCCAGAGTGTCTGCAGCAGTGTAAATGCACACAGACGCAGAGTGAGATTCTAGACAACAAATATTAGACCTTGTATTTTAACAAAACACATTTACTAGTCTAGAAACAGTAAAGTGGGTAAACACATTCTATATATATGACTGCTGCATTTTACTATACAATCCTGATTCATTTTGCAAATACATAACCAATTTACTGCATTATTGGCGCGAACATTACATCAAAAAAGTGACACAATAGAACAACAAAGAGGCACAAGGGGCTTGTAAATCTGCCCCAGAGTGTATGCAGCAGTGTATGTATACTGACTGAGAAATTGTAGATTTAAAATAGAAGTCTGATTCTAGACAAGCAACACTATTAATTACTCTTGAAGGGCAAATATGACTGCTCACATTCCAGAAATATAAATACTGCATTTTACTGCACAACCATGAGTCATTTTCCAAATACAAAAGCAATAACTGGTTTCTAATTCTATCATAACTTGAAAAAGGATAGATTTTTAAGCAGTTACGTGTCTGCAAACAGAAAACATACAAAAATCCTTCTCTCAGAATAATTCGTAAATGCACACAGATGCACGGTGTGATTCTTGACAAAAAATATTAGACCTTGCATTTTACCAAAACCCATTTACTAGTCTAGAAACGGTGGTTGTATAATGCTACACCGCACACGTTTTCATTGCAAACATTCTCATCACCGTCTACATCGCACACGCATTCACAAAGCACACTGACACAACGCAACCCATTACTTCGCTCCACGATTGAAATGCATACAAAACACAACCACTACGCACAAAACACCCCGCATGCTTTAACATCGCATTCTTTCCCCCAAAATATAAGACACTACCCCCAGCACGAGCACCCCCCCTACGCCCGTCCCCCTAAACCCGTACTCCCAAATCCTTAATTAGTACCTTACACTACGGCCACCTGACCCGAAAAGACATGTTCTGCAGTGATAGGTGTTCGCCGCTTGATCAGTCGGAATGAAAAGCAGCACATTTTCCTGTGCTATGAAACATCTGCTGCACGCACCTGTCATACTAGCATCAATGTAAGTTTGATCTTGTGCAGGTTAGGTTGGGACACTGGTATAGGCTACAGCAGCATAAACATAAATTAATTTAATGTCCATAATTTCCATTTGACAGTTTATGGATATTTTCAGCCTCTTTCAGCAAAGTGTCCTAGACTAAACTCTTCCTCAGCGCAATCGCTAGAGATGAAATGGTTGCGGCAAACTGTCACTGTCACGCAGCATCTCTATGTAAAATCAGTTGCAGTTCATGCAGTCAACGATTTGATTCCAACAAATAATGTTTCCCAACTCAGAAACAGCGTCTTGAGGATATGCACGGAAAAGCTAAAAGATCGCAGTGTATATGATTATATGAATACTTGATTTTTCTTATAGATTGATAAAGAGGGATCCTTTCATCCTTCCATCCATACATACATTCTTCATCTATCCACCCTTTCATCCATCCATCCATCTATCATTCATCCACCCACCCTTTCACACATCCATCCATCCTTCATCCATCCACCCTTTCATCTATATATCCTTCATCCATCCTCCCTTTCATCCTTCCATCCATACATCTTTCATCCATCCACCCTTTTATCCATCTATCCATCTTTCATTTATCCACCCACCCTTTCACACATCCATCCATCCATCCTTCATCCAACCACCCTTTCATCCTTCCATCCATACATCGATACTTGATCCATACACCCTTTCATCCTTCCATCCATGCATACATCCTTCATCCATCCACCCTTTCATCCATCATTGATCCACCCACCCTTTCACACATCCATCATCCTTCATCCATACACCCTTGCATCCTTGCATTCTTCCATCCATCCTTCATTCATCCACACTTTCATCCTTACATACATCCTTCATCCATCCCCCCTTTCATCCTTCCATTCATACATCCATCCTTCACCCATCCATCATTCATCCACCTTTCACACATCCATCCATCCATCATTCATCCACGCTGCATCTGTCATCTGTAAACTTCCGTATCCAGCATCATCTGTCACTCTCAAGCACTTGCTGTGACGCATTGTAATGGGGCTCCAAGAAAGATATTTAGACACTCCTGAGAAGAGTAAAAGAAGTAGATAGGTTCTGCTTCAACTGCCGCCAACTGGGCCACTACACCACAGATCTGTAACAAAATCAATTAAACACTATGCCCAGCAAAGCACATGGGTGCATAGCCCAAAATACTTACGAAATTTAACCCTATACGCCTAAAAAAACCTTAGGCCAAACAAAACAAACCAGATCATTTAAACCAGATTCAGTCACAAGATGCAGGGTGCTGAACGACCCATGCAAGTTAGAAACCCTTTGCCAAGGAAAGCACATGAGTGCGTAGCCCAGCCAGAAGATGCAGGGTGCTGAACAACCCTTCAGCTGGAAAAGTAACTGCACACATTCTACATTTTTTAGTACTGCACTTTACTGTATAAAGGTGACTTACCAAACACATTAACTTACCAAATGCTTTTATCACAATGTTTATCGAAATGCAGACAAACTCAGAATGTGATTTTACACAACTAAACTACTCCTTGCAATGTACAATGATAAACACATTACTCTTATTAAAAACAAAATGCACCACATACATCCCCTTACAAGTTAACAACTCACCTTTCAAATTGATTTGTAGATTAAGAAGAATGTCAGTCACACAGCAGATATTCTTATACAGAATCTCTGTACTTCACTGTTCTTAAGAAAAACAGAAAATGGCAAGGTTTCCCTCTCATACTACTCACATATACATGTAAATAGCAAATCACATTTCTTCCCACACTAATTCAAAAGCAAACACACATTTCTATTGGTTGAACTTTGAACCCTATCCAACTGACATAACTTTGAATCCTGCCCCCATTCTGCCTTCAGCCTGTTACCATAGAAACACTTAACTGAGCACACAGGTCAAAAGTTCATCACACAATGTTACTAATCAAAACAGCAAGTATGCTTGACTTTTCAACATAGCTTATCTTATTTAATGTACCTTTCAATCAGTTTTTGTTAACCAATAAGAAACATGCTTTTAAAAAACAGAAACATGCACCCTAATTATTAGTGTGGAATGTTCTCAAACAACCAATCATTTCTTATCTTTTTTCAAAACTGTGTCTTATCCACCATTTTAGAAAAATCTTAGTTTTCAAACTGCCATTTCATTTTCAGAGACCATCTGAGTGCATCTAGACCTCTCTTCAACATGCTTAAAGTGTGGATTGTGGGACACAGCTATATTTTCTGGAGCCAAAGGTACGCAGAACAGAAAGGAATTCTTTCGGTTTACCAAATATAGACATTAAATGGATTGGACAGAGAGGGTTAAAATAGCAGCAATTGATACCATTGGTTAAATCCTTTTTACATCTCCAACACCCTGACCTCATAATTTTGCACTGTGGTGGCAATGACCTAGGCACTTTGACTGGGGTAGGTCTGGAGATGCTTTTGAAGGACACCTTTGGAAAATTGATGGCACTTTTCCCCCAAACTGCCTTTGTCTATACTAATATATGCCAAAGGCAGAAATGGAACTGGTCCAACCAATATTGTCCACAGATTTATAAAGCTAGGAAACATGTGAATAAATCTGTTTCTGCTTTTCTCCGAGACTATAGAATGGGATCCATTTACCACAACAATCTGCGTTTAAATATGCATGGCATCCATAGGAGAGATGGTGTGCATTTTACAGATGAAGGGAACAGAGTCTTCTTCTTAAACTTTAGACTCTGCATCAGTGCTTACTTGTAGGTACTAACATTTCCCAATAAACACAAGGGCTCTTTTTAGAGCCACTCAACATCGAAACACATAAGCTTCATAAATATCTGAAAAACATTTTTCTATTTCTTGCTTACATATGCGTACGGGACCCCTTATAAACCAGGTAGCATACGGGGTACGGTACGTGTACCCAACGTGTACACAACGGAAGTCCCCATAGCCACCACAAACCTCCAGGAGGGGGGCCATGTGGGCCCCTCCCAACATTTTAAAGCCCCAGGGGGTGGTGGTCCCCAAAGCTAGGGGGTCTGTCACGGACTCCCCAATTAAAAAAATGTTGTGCCCCGGGGAGTTGGCGGACCCCAGAGCGTGTGTGGGGGGGGCTTGAGCCCTCCACACAGGTATTTTTTATTTTTTTTTAAAAAGAAGCCCCGGGGGGTGGTGGTTCCTGTGGCTGCTGGGGGGCCATGAGCCCCCCGCATACATAATGTGAAAGCCCCGGGGGTGGCGGTCCCAGGGGCTGTGGGGGGCCATGAGCCCCAGCATGCATAATGTCAAAACCCTGGCCCCCATTATAAATAAGTACATTACCCCAGGGATTTGGCCCCCCCGGGGGCTAATTAACAATAAAGCGGGCTTCGTTTTTTTTCTTTTTCACGGGGTACGCATACATTATGTGATTACTCTACAATACCAGGATGTGCATGCAACTCCGACACTTGAACATTGATTTCCAGCATCAAGTTGTACAGTGTACCTGAATGAGAACATACGTATATAAATTAGCTGCCCTTCATGTGCCAAAAACTACAACTTAAACCTTTCACAGCCCTATATTACTACAACTACAACACTCCACTGAATGTACAATTAACATTCATAATCGCAGAAATACGTCATGTCTAACATATTTTATGTGTGCAACTATTAACGAATATACCGTCAGTGATACCCCGTAACTTCCATGTTGGCCAAGTTGTAGAATTTTACAGATATAATGACACATTTACTTATAAGACCCGGGTGACGTCAGCACTACAGAACGGACACCCGAATCACATGATTTTTCATATAGCTCGCGACGGTATCATGCCCATAGCTCCGGAATCATGCAGCACTAGTGTACGTCAGGCCAGCCCACTCCACTTACGCTACCAGGAAAACACAACAACACTACATGGCCCAGATTTCCATTGTAGTGATTTCTTAGTTCCAGGTCTAGTTGGCAGAAAGGCACACACAGTCCCTCATGGCTGATATACACCCACACCACACCAATCCAGCACATGCGTCACAACACACGGGACCCTACCTATAAAAAAGACGGGGCGCACGTGCTCTGCGCTGTTTTAGAGTTGCTCCCATCTGCACCGCTGTGGTGGTCCGTCCTAGTCGTTCGGACGCCTCACGTAGGCCCGAACTACCGAACAAAGGGGCCCACTACCACGTGCCTGGCCTATTTGGTCACTGAGTTAGTAGTACCCGAAGCACTGAGCGGGTGAAGAACCTGCGATGATGATGATGGGAGCACGAGTATGTCTTTAGCCATACCGATATCAAGACTCGCCACCTTATGTCAGATTTCATAGTGGCAGATGGGGACTACATGATGTAGAAGGTGTCCTGTCCACGAAAAGGTGAGCAGTGAGGCCTGGGTGCGCATCGAAGTGAGTCGAAGGGCTGTAGTAGACTGGATACAAAAAAGCGATGCAGCGATTTAGACGAACGCAGTCCTATATAGTGTATCAAATTACATGTATATATATTTTTTTCCAATAGCAGGAACGTTTTTATAATCGCTCAAACGTCTGGAATATAAACTATACAAACAGTTATTTTAAATATGAGAAGGAACGTGTGCGAAAGGGCGATGTTATTCAGCTCCACATTAAGATAGTAACAATTACCAATCATAACATCTTTCTTTTAATATCTTTTAGATGTAGAGCTTTAGGGTGCATTATGTTCCGGCACGTAGTGAAAAACACACTGGTGACAAAAAGTTGAGCTGTGAATATTCTTTGGAGTCACTCTCTCACTTCCTCTCTCCTTTGATAAAAAAATTACACAAATTGTTAACTTCCTTTTTATTTTACAGGTTGTGTTTCACAAATTGGCGTCACCTCCCCCCAAAAAACCCTACAAAGCTCCACGTTCGTGTATTCTGCGATGATGCGTGGCAATTGTAACAATGACTGAAAAGCCTGCTTCGACACGTAGTGCACCCTCTTTGAATCACGCCAATGGCAGAAGGTGAGCAAAGAAGCTTGTTTCCAAAATAAAGACAAGTTATCTGTGATAGGAGAGAGTGGGTAGTGTGTAGCAGGCGCGCAACACCCATTGGGCTCATTGGGCTTCAGCCCCTCTGTCGTGTGTGTCAGCCCGGGCGGACACAGCTTCGCGGACTGGTGAGCATCTAATTGCAGCCGCACCCGAGTATTTAACAGGTCTTTAAAAGACTATTTACTTATAAATTAGGCTTTTGTTGTGTGTTCACCCCTTCTTACAGCCACTCTGTCTATGGTTGGAAGAATTAGCCCCCCCTCAATATTTTTCAGCCCCCCCCCCAAGTTTGGCTCTAGTTGCCCGCCTGGTGTACAGCAGCTTTACTGCATAGAAATATACAATTACCTCCGGGCAGTGAGAATAGATAGGTTACAACAGTCTGAGGAACAGATCTACAAGCTTCATGCGCCACTTTTGTGTCACTTTTAACATGGGAAAAGTGGCGCAATGAGCTTGTAAATCTGCCTCTGACTTCCCAAGAAAAACTCTCACCTGCGAGTCAATGGGGTGTAACAGTCTAGGTATGCAATATTGAGTAAGAAAAACAGCGCACAGACACCTCCTTACAGTGGAACTTGATAAAATATATTTACCTGAGTGTAAAAAAAAATGAAGCAAAAATATACATGTGCAGTTGTATGTACTATGTACTAAGTCTATATACTATCTTTCAGATCACTAAACTGGAGGGTGGACTATAAACCAGCACGTGTTTGGACACACAACGGAGGCAAAAGGTGAGCTCTTTCTCTTTCTCACTCTCTCTCACATCTTTTCTCTTTCTCTTTTAAAGTTATGGACACTGCTGTCCACTCTGCCGTGTACAACCTTAGCTGAGTTCAAGTAGTGAACTCTGTTGGCCACAGTGAAGCCTGCTTTGACACGTAGTGCACCCTCTTTGAATCACACCGATGGCACTAGGTGAGCAAAGAAAGTAGTTTCCCAAACAACAACAAGTTATCTGTGAAAGGAGAGAGTGGGTAGTGTGCAGCAGCTTGACTGCATAGAAATATACAATTACCTCTGAGTAGTGAGAATAGATAGGTTACAACAGTCTGAAGAACAGATCTAGAAGCTTCTTGCGCCACTTTTGTGTCACTTTTAACATGGAAAAAGTGAAGCAAAGAGCTTGTAAATCTGCCTCTGACTTCTCAAGAAAAACACTCACCTCCAGACTCTGCGAGTCAATGGAGTGCAACAGTCTAGGTCCGCAATATTGAGAACTCACCGCTATGCAGTGGGAGTGCATGGGATATACTACTTTGGAAGAAAAACAGCGCACAAACACCTCCTTACAGTGGAACTTGTTGTAATATAGTATCCTGAGTGTACAGAAAAACAAGAAAAAAAACGTGTGCAGTTGTATGGACTATGCTATTACTAACTCTTTATATTATCTTTCAGATCACTAAACTGGAGGGTGCACTCTGAAGCAGCACGTGCTTGCACACACAACGGAGACAAAAGGTGAGCTATGAATATTTTCTCCAGTATTAACTGCTTCATCTATAACTTTCTCTCAAAGTTTTAATGTCTTTGAATCACGCCAATGGCACTAGGTGAGCAATGAAACTTGTTTCCGAAAGAACAAGTTATCTGTGAAGGGAGAGATTGGGTTTTGTTCAGCAGCTTGACTGCGTAGAAATATACAATTACCTCCTAGCAGTGAAAATAGATAGGTTACAACAATCTGAGGAAATATTAAAATATTAGATTATTTTCTCTAATATTAACTGCTGCATCTACAACTTTCTCTCCCATTTTTAAAGTAGTTTTCTCTCTTTATCTCTCTCACATCATTTCTATTCCTCTTTTAAAGTTATGGACACTGCTGTCTACTCTGACGTGTAGAACCAAAGCTAAGTTGAATTTGTGAACTCTGCTGGTCGCAGTGTTTACACAAGGTAAGCAGAGCGGGCTAGATATACAATGCCTCCGATTAAATGCATTAGAAATAAAAGAACTTATTTACAATCCCGTTGCGCCACTTTTGCGTCACTAGCGCAGTAGGCACTTCCATACAGACACCGCTTCAATGCGGGCCTATAACAGAAGTGAAATGTACCAGGCACACTGCACATGTAAAATCCTAGTGTTACCTTTACTTGTAATGTTTGACCTCATCTAGGGCCAGATGTAGGTGGCCCAATACCGGTCGGTAATGGCCGAAATTCTGTATTTTCGGCCGTTACCGACCGGTATAGAGGAAATGGGATGTAAGAGTCCAAAAATGGTCCGATTCGGTAAATTTACTGAATCGGTAAAGTTTCCGAATCGGTAAATTACCGAATCGGAAAATATACCCAATCGGTAAAATTACCGAATCGGTAATTTACAGAATCGGAAAATATTCCGATTCAGTAAAATACCGATTCGGTAAATAAGAAGTGGTAAAAATGAAGAATGAGATCTAGGTAAGCACTTCGAGAGTCGGTATTTACCATGGATTGGAATCAGGTGGTAACCAGGTGCAACCCATAAAAATGGACTCAAACTGCAATTCTTCTTGCACAATGACGGTATTTTATGTCATTGCATGACGGCTACGGCTACAGGAGGAAGGAGAGAGGGAATGACAGAGAGAGGAGCAGGTGTACAGACAGAGGATCACCCTGTTCATGCTCACAGAGGCAGAGATACTCCAGAGGTACAGGTTGGACCCAGACACCATCTTGGACCTCATCAGGGACCTCCAACCACTGTTGGAGCCCACTACCCCAAGGGCACACGCTATTCCTCCCCACGTCCAGGGGCTGTGCAGCCTACACCTGCTTGCGTCTGGTAGCTACCAGAGTGTGGTTGCTGTGGTAGGTGGTGTAACTCAGAGCAGCCTGTCAAGGTTTTTCCACAAATTCCTTGACGCCATGTTACAGAGGATATCATTTCCTGCAACCCATGCTGAACTGGTCCAAACAAAATCTGACTTTTACCAGATGGCACGATTCCCCAATGTCATTGGCTGCATTGATGGCACGCACATTCCCATTTGTCCCCCTGCTGCCACCGCATATATATACAGGAATAGGAAGTCTACACACACCATCAATGTGCAGGTGATCTGCAATGCAAAGTACCACATCACTGATCTTATGGCAAAATTCCCTGGGAGTACGACTCCTACATATTCAAAACAGCGGCATCTATGCACGGCTAACTGCAGGGGAATTTGGTGAAGGATACCTGCTAGGTAAGACACAGTGTGCGACACCCATAACGCCTATAGCTGCAAGAAGTACATGTATGCATGTGAGTGATGTATTCCCATTTCATTTCAGGAGACAGTGCATATGCCCTCCGCTCCTTCATACTCACCCCCTACCTCAACCCCTCAACACCCAGCCAAAGGAGATATAACCGGGCCCACAAGAGCACCAGAAATATGGTTGAGCGTACGTTTGGGATCTGGAAATGCAGGTGCAGGTGCTTGCACAAGAGTGGAGGTGCAAGGCAGTATACCCCCATCACCTGCTGGAAGATCATTGCTGCCTGTGCTATGTTGCACAACCTTGCTGTGAAGAAGGGTACTGAGGTGGAGTTGTCAGGCTATGAGGATCATGACGACGACATTGCTGTGCCTGAAACACAACCTGCTGGAGTGTCAACACTAAGTGATGGAAGATACAGACGTGAGGAGATTACACGCAACTATTTCTGAGTAAGTAATGAGACTGAGACCTATGTTGAAAGCACAAAAGTTAGTTTAATCTAGTAAATATCTTGTTACGTTAAAGAACAAAAGTGCACCAGTGAGCATTTCACTGCAATGCTCACAGTGATTAAACACACACAGACAGGTGTAGAATGCACCCACCGTATTTGTATATTGTCACTACGCAGGTTTAAATGGCACAAATGTGCAACACTAACTTTCAAAATAACACTTTCTGTCCAATGGCAGTGGCCCATGCTAATAACTGTTCATTTGCGGCCACGCTTTGCACTGGCAGGTGTATGTGGCTCACTCTGTTCACTGGGCATTTGGCCAGTAACCTCCAGTCGCCTGCTGCTCCTCCTAGTCTCTACAACAGGGTGGCTTGCCGTGCTGCTCCTACTGGTGCTAGCTTCACTCTCCGGCACGTCAATAGCAGCAGTTTGTGCAGTTTGAGCATTGAGCAGAGCCTCTAGCGCACCGGTCATTCCGGCTATGCCCCTCGTCAGCTGATTACTGTTTTGAGTCAGGACTTCCTGACTGGTCATGCTACGCCTACATAGCAGGGATGTGGCTTTTGCCAGGCGGTGAATGGCTTTCTCGGTTCTCTCTGCACGCTGCTTTCCCCTGCGCCTTGATGTCATTTCAGAGTCCAGTTTTGTGCACAGTTGCTGTATGGTTTGGGTCATGTCGTGTATCCCCGTGGCCATGCTCTTGTTTACTTCCACCAGTTCCCTGATGCCCTTACCAATGTCCTGCATGTTTATATTGAGGTTACGCATTTGTCTTTGACAGGACATGATGCCCTTCCCCTGCATCCTCTGAATCCTGACCATGGATCCCTCCAGGCCTTGGAAGACACTGGACCCCTCCCCACATGCACCTACACTCCTTCCTTGTACTGTGCGGCGTCTAGTGGCAGTAGGTACAGGCTCTGCGCTGGGCTGCAGTGTGGCAGAGATGTCAGCTCCAGGCAAGTTCTGTGAATCTTGACCCACCATTTCACCAGTAGCTGTCTCCATTTCCATCAGTGGGGAAACTACATGCCTCCTGCTACGTTGTGCTGCAGGTGTTTGGCTATCCAGTGATGCTGGCATTTCTGGTGAGGAGACCAATAGTGGGGACTGTGATGGTCTTGGGGATGTCTGCAGTTCTTCTGTGTTGTCAGGTGCTGGGGAAGGTGGCTGCCCACTCGGTACACATGTGTCCTGTGATGCACTGGGACCTGGCTCATGACTTTCATCCCTCTCGGGTGCCGTGTCCTCTGCCTCCTGTGACTGCCTTCTTGAAGTGTGACCTGTGGACATATGAGCACATATCAGCTAGGTGCAAATGTGTTACTGCCACTGCAATAAAACTTTCGAAATTGCACTTATTACATGCTGCCTGCCCTTGTCTGCAATCATTTGCCTAACTTGGTGGTGACTGTGCTGTATGACATGGTCTTTCATTAACTGACTTCATGTACCATGATGCATTGCTACTGCTTTGCACAAACACACTGAGACTGGGGCAATCAAGGGGTGAGGGATGGATGAGGGTGTGAGGGGGATTGCTGTGCATGCATCTTACCTTTTCTACTTGCAGCTTTCGCCGAGCTGTCCACTTCTCCCAGTCCATGGACGCTTTCTGGCTCCAAGGTTGTGGCCACCATCTCCTCCAGGTCAGTGAGGGGGGGTGCTGTGTTCTTTCCTCCACCTGTTTGCAAGGCCTGTTTGTGGTGGTCAGCTAATTATTTTTTGGTGAGGCTCCTTAGATCATAAAACCTCTTTTTTAAATCTTCAATGACTCTGGGGGTCACTCCCACTGCATTTACTTTTTCAAGGATTTCAAGCCAAATCTTCCTCTTAGCAGATTCAGGCACAGACAGGGACTGCCTTCCAAAAAGTCTGTGGTGCACCTTTACCACCTCCTCCACAAGAACCTGTAGCTCCATGCTACTGAATTTGAGTTTTATTTTTCTTTCTGTCTGCTCTGTGTCCTTGCTGCTTGCCATGTGTAAGTTTTAAAAGTGCACAAACTCTGTCTGCTGCTGCTCCCACTCTTTCTGCTCCAACTGCCTCTCCAGAACCTTCTAAATAATTGCAGCTGCCTGTGTAGTCACTTCCTGGTAGGAAGGGGGAGGGTGGTTGCACCTGATTGGCTGTTGTCTTAAGTTTCACTTTTGCTTGCTTTCCGATTCGGTATTTACCGAATCGGTATTTACCGAATCGGTATTTCCAATGCATTCCTGGAAGATACCGATTCGGTAAATACCGATTCGGTAAATACCGATTCGGTAATTTCCGAAAGTCTGATACCGAATTTTACCGATTCGGTAAAAAATAACGATTTTTTCCCTACATCTCATTTACCGATTTTTGAATACCGAATCGGTAAAATTCGGTATTTAAGAATCGGTAAATGACATTTACCTACATCTGGCCCTTAGTCACATCAATCTAATTTTAAACACTAATTTTCTTTTGCAGATTACCTACTGTACATCTATTGGGGTCCACATCACATTTTGTTTATTATATTGTTTTATTAAAGTTATGCTTCTAGTTATTTATTGTATTGTTATCTTTAAGTTACTTTTCCAGTTATTTATTGTTGTTTTAATAAAAGTTGATAAAAAAAAAGTATATACGTCTTTTCTTTGGGGGCGTAGCGGTCCCCTATAGAAATAATATTTATAATTTGAAGTACTATGGTAACAGGCAGAAAGCCGTTTGAAAGTAGGGTTAAAAGGTACTGCCTGTACAAAAAACGTTATATTTACCCTGGATCCTCTACAAAATTAAAAGGGTGTGGGCCTCAACGACGCCCCTCAAACCCCGGGAACAGCCACCCCCGGAGATTTCTGTATTGTGTGAGGGGGCTGCGTGGCCCTCCGCCTGGTGCCCTCGAGTACCCTGAAGACTGCCACGCCCAGAGCTGGTTCCTGCAGTGTCCTTGGGTGCCTACCCTTGGGACACTGCTGTTTGCTATGAGAAGGCAGAAGTCTTGCGGCACCCGCCCTCCCATAGCAAACTTAGAGGTCCATTAGGATGGCGGACGGACAAAGTCCGTCCGCCATCCTGTCTGAGGACAGGACCGACCGCCACAGGTACGGAGGTTCCGTCCGTGGAATTAGGATGCACCCGCCACAGTGGCGGGCTGCATTCGGCATTTTTAAAATTGTGGCGGGCGGTGCTGAAAGCACCTCCCGCTACAGTGTTAAAAATGCATGTTGTGCGTTTCAAAGCACAACATGACAGGGACCGCGCAGTACCATGTGCACCCCACACCACCCCCTTCACCCTGGGGGCCCGCAACGGGCCCCCAAAGCAAGGAACATATGCCTTTTCGTGGGGGCATTGCCGCCACGGAAATGCATAGCACCCAGCACATCCTAATATCACCGCCACCATATTAGAGCTTTTCCGCCGCGGTCGCCTTGCGACCGCGGCGGAAAAACGGCGGACGGTCTTCCTGTCCACCACGGTCCCCCCGCCATTGTAATATGGCAGGGGGAAATAGGTGGAGGACGGACAAGGATGGGAGACGAATCGCCACCGCCTGCATGGCGGTGGCGATCCGTCCGCCATCCTAATTGACCCCTATGTTTGCATTTTGAAAGACAGAAATTTTTTCATTTAAAAAAATTTTTTTTTACATTTTTTTTCCATCTTAAAGGTCTCTATGGAAAATTGCATGGGGAAAACACGTTTTGGGACCCCCCTTTTTTCTCGGTCCCCAATTTTTTTTTTTCAGGAATATTAGAAAGTTCTGATAGGAGCTATTTTTTTATGGAAAAAGTAAAAGTTGCACATCCAGCTCAGTGCGGACCCCTGTTGTGCACGTCCTGGATGCACGACTCATAATCCCGCGATTAAAAAAAAATAAAAAAATAATAATTGTTTGGCCTTGAGGCTCCTTTTGGGACCCCTTGAGCAGGCCTAGGGTGTCAGAGTGTTTCTACCCTGCCCCCTTTGCGTCTTTTGCACACTTCTTTTTCAGTTTTCTTGTGCCTCAATTCTACAGAGACACAAGATGGCTGCCAACACTTCCTGGTTTGGAGTGTTGACAGACAGTTGACAGCCAATTAGCATGCAGCTCGTGCTCGTAAGGGTACGCGTATAATCCTCGGATGGTACTTCGTCCATAGATATATCTATGATTTTACTTTTGATTTTCCCAGGAAGCAAACTTAGGGGTCGATTAGGATGGCGGATGGACATTGTCCGTCCGCCATCCTGTCTGGGCAGGGACCGTCCGCCACAAGGGCGGAGGTTCTGTGCCCCCAATTAGGATGCATTCGCCACATTGGCGGGTGCATCCCGCAATTTTAACATTGCGGTGGACTGTGCTTGAACACCGGCCGCCGCAATGCTAAAAAGGCATGTTGTGTGTTTCCAAGCACAACATGACAGGCACTGCACGGTGCCTGCCATGTTGTACTTGGAAACGCAGGGGGGTACCATAGGTACCCCCCATGTGCACCCCCCAAACCCCCTTTACCCAAAGACTGTATGCCTTTCCGTGGCGGCATTGCCGTCACGGAAAGGCATCCCCATAGCCCATCCTAATATGTCTGCGGTGTCTGATAGACACCGCCACCATATTAGAGCTTTTCCGCCACGGTCGCAAGCTGACGGTGGCCGAAAAGCGGAGGACGGTGTTTCTGGCTGCCGCGGTCCCCCGCCATTGTAATATAAGGGGGGACATTGGTTGGGGACGGGCATGGATGTCGAACGGATCCCCACCGCCTTCATGGCGGTGGCAATCCGTCCGCCATCCTAACTGACCCCTTCGTTTACATTATGAAAGACAGAGCAGTGAAATCTGTTCTCACTTTCAAAATCCAAACAAGATTGCATTTCCACATGCAAGTTAGCATCTCTCCATGTGTAAAAGCAATGCCGGCTCTCGAAGAACGCGGGAAGGAAGCCGTACTGTGGGGCCATAGTGTCTCCCCTCATGGGCCCCAACATTTTTTTTAAGACCCGGGGGATACGATCCCCAGGAATATTAGAAAGTTCTGATAGGGCCTATTTTTTAATGGAAAAAGTAACAGTTGCGCACCCAGCTCAGTGTGGACCCCTGTTGTGCATGCTCTGGATGCACGACTCGTACGCATATAATCCTCGGACGGTACTTCGTCTGTCAGCGTCAAGGCCACTCCTCCGATTTCGTATGATGCCAAAAGGGGTCCACCTCCAAACTTCCCCTACTCTGGATAATAACATCTCAGAGTAGTAAGGTAGTTAGGCGAGGGAAAAAAGGGATTAGGGAAGGAATAGAGGGGAGCGGGAGACCCGTAACAAAAGAATACAAAATTAATACAAATCCTGTCAATGTTACTACTCTCATATATTCTCACTAGGGCTAACTAGTACCTTTCTACTGACCAAGGAAGTCCGCACAACTGTACAACCAATTCTCTGAGACCTCAACATCTAACCTGGAGGCAAAACCTACAACAATAGACACAACCAGTTATTATTCATTTCTCACTGCATACTCAAGAACTGAAGACATACTCAAAATAGTGCTTCCTTCCTTTCCAGAGCTGAGATTCAAAAATATGTCAAATGTAAATGTGAATGGTTCTCTTGCTCCAAAGAACTCCATCCATAGGGCAACAAAATAATAAACTCAAGGTCCATTCAAAGTAGGTTTTTTCCTTGCATGAAAAGGTGGAACCAAAACAACAAAGCTCTACCCTTAGCGCAATATAAAGTTCTTCTCCCCATTCCAAGTTTCATTAATATAGTCTTTACTCCCCAACTGTGATAATAGAAACAGCTTACATACGATGAAATTCTCGAGAAGCCAAACGCTTACGTCAGCGCAGAATCCTCCCGAGCAGCTTTCAAAGTTAATAGAAAAAACAGCGCTTCCTTCAACGCTGAACTCAGCCTCAAAAGAAAACAAGTGCCCACAAGCGCTTCCTTCAGCGCTAAGGTAATTTTCAGCAGCTTTACTGTTCTCCTAACGGGGGCACTTCCAGAAGCGTCTGTTAAACAGCACAGACCGCAGGATAACCACGCTTAACCAGCACAGTACCGAGTCCTGACGAAAGTGAGCTCCGACGAGAAAGGGTCTCCACGCAACCCGCGTGAGACTCGAAGCTGGAAAGAAATTCAGGAAACATCGGCAGATTACACGCACCTCACCCCACGCATAGCTGGGTAATATAGATGAAGCTCCTCCCATTAAATAGCCTTCTGGGAGATGTAGTTCCTTCCGTTGAAGATACTTCTTTGTAGGCGCTCTGTACCGATATAATCAGGTCAGCGCCTGACATCGTCCATAGATATAGCCATGATTTTACTTTTGATTTTCTTAGAAACTACTGCACGGATTTACAATATTCAACAAAAAGCGTCATCTGCGAACCAAACTCAACCTTTTTGCCAAATTTTGTGTAATTCCGTTCAGCAGTTTGGGCTGTAGCCCGTCTTAAATGTCCCTATAGACAATTGCATGGGGAAAACACATTTTGGGATCCCCCTTTTTTCTTGACCCCCGCTTGACGAATCACCCCGAAACTTTCAGGGAAGGAGCGGAGCAGAGCAGGCTATCTTCTTGGGGAAGTTCGTGAAAATTCATCGACCGGCACCAACGTTATTCCAAATAGAATGTTGCAGATTTCCTATGGAAACTAGGTCCTAACTATAACTATCTACTGGCGACCACCAGTAGGTATGATTTATATATATATATATATATATATATATATATATATATATATATATATATATATATATATATATATATATATATATATATATATATATATATATATATATATATATATATATATATATATAAAGTAATTTGAATTTGTAGGTTGGCTTTGAAAGTTTGTAGTCAATGTAAATGTTTTGGGGCGTTTATTGAATATTGTTTCGGGTTGAATGGTAAGTATTTTGTTGATGTAGTATATTTTTATTTATTTAAATGTGTGTATGACAGATTTAGGGTTTGTGTAAAATAAAAAAGTTAAATCTTTGTATTAATGATTATCTAATTATTTTGGAAATAATTTTGAAAGTCGATATTTGGTGAATCGATTGGTTTGATATATTTAATATTTATTTAAAGCAGCAATATTTTTGTTTCTGATATATGTAAAATCAATATTTCTAACAACTTTATTTGTGTTCTTGATAATTGCTGTTTTTATAGTTAAGTATGCAGAGTCAATATTTTTATTATCAATATTACATTTTTGATATTTTTGTGGTTTGATATTTTATGGATAGGTATTATGTCAGTGAGTCCCTGCTCACATATATGGATTATGCCATGGAATTCTTTTCATGTGTGTTTGTTTTAACAAAATGTATTTACTCAAATCCAGGATGCAAAAGGTTACATTTGTGCAGCAACATACAATCACGTTGACAAGACTGCAGGAATACTAGGGGAGTTGTTTCTATTATTAAGGAATTGTTACATGCAATTCTTGAAGCAGTAAAAAGTGTTTCTCATGTCACATTTACTGTACTATGGTAATAAACTTGAATTTGGCCCTTATACTGTAGTATACATGTGTGAATGTGTTTTTATTAGTTTAGTTGCTCTAAATATTTGGCCCCAAAAAAAATTCACTTTCATGGAATACATGTATATGTTATGATGTACTTTCATAGTCTTATATGATTGTAAGTATTTTTATAAATGCTATACTTCTTGCTCCTTTGAATGGGCTCTCTCCTTACTTTCTTATCCTTCTTAATCTTAAGAGATTCTTAATCAAAACATCTGATTTTTCATAAAGTTCTCTTCCCTTCCTCACACCATGTAGGATGACTAATAAGTCTCCAACTTAAACATTTTGGCTACCCCCCTCACCTTTTCCTCCCATCTCGATTTTCATTCCCTACAAAAGAATGTCTTCGTAAAGGAAAATGCCATCTTATTATTTAAGGAAGAATCTGAATGAGTAGAGTAGAATCAGTATTTTTGTTAATTAGATATGAGACTCAATAACTATATGTGCAATGGAGGAATCCTAAAATAGGTCTTAAACCATTGAGGTAGGGCTCCAGGATTTACAACTGTATAATCCAGGTTTCGGTCTGTTACCGAGTGCATTTTTTGATGGCAAGCAGTCTGATTGTCTGTAGTGGGTGTTAGTGAATGGAAAAATCTAGGTTGAAAGCCCAGTTGAGTTGGCGTTTGCCATCTGAAAATGTATTTGGTATCACTTCCCACTTGGATCAATGTTATGCAACAGTCTTGCTTGGTATTACAAGAATGCAGGGACTTCCACTCTCTGGTTTTTGAAAATAACAGAGCCTTTTCCTGATATGTGTGGATTGATAACATTTTTCAGTACTGAAGATGTAGAAAATCCTTTAGTCTTGCATATTCAGTACTAGGCCAGAAATTCCAGTGTTGTAACTCTGGAATACCTGAAGTGCAAAGGGCTCTTATCTAATCTGTAACCTAAGAATGAAAGTAAAGGACATCCTCAGCTAAACTACCTAATTTTCATTAAGTATTGATAGCTGAGTTACCTGAGTTTTTTACATTCCTGGAAGATAGGAATAGAAGGCTGAGAAAAACAACCCTTCTGAGTTTTAGAAGATTATGCCAGGAAATGAAATATTGTACAGACATGGAGGTAAAATAGATATAGGAGCTGCAGTAGAAGGGACACCTGTAACAAAAGAAGGCACACATTAATACTTGCAATCTTCTTCCTACCCTCCTGTACTGTCTTGCTAATATAAAGCAGTACCTGGTAATTGATCAGGAGATGAACCCTTCCCTTCTCTCATGAAACACGGTTGACCTACGATTTAAAAACAACAACTGGTTAGTTTTGAGGAATTATACGTTTGTCACAGTTATTCAATACTTCACCCAAGTACAATACATATCAATCACTCTATCCCAAAGAGCCTTTAGAATATCAGGTCTTTGTGGCATCTCTTTTCCTGGGGGGAATAATTGTCTTTCACCACGTGGCTCCAAAACAAAAGAAATCATAAACCGTGGCCCAGGCCTCACTACCCTAATGTCTCGCGGTGGAGAAATTCCACGCAAAGCATTGAATCATACAAGTCAAATAAGAAAACAAAATCAGCCTTAAAGGCAGGCGTAGGAGTTCAGAAAATGACTCACTGTGTGTTCCGGCATGAGAATGCGTATCTGGGTGTTGGACTGACGAGGTCAAACTAGGGAGGGGGCAATCCAGCGTCTCCCAGTTTGTAGTTCCCCAATGTTATCACAACCAGGCTCCAATGCCTGATATGGCTGGGAGGGGGCAATCCAGCAGATCCCAGCCCTTCTCTCAGGCATGCATCAAATTCAGGAATCAGACTCTATGGCACTTTCACTCCGCCGAGTGAAACAACAAGCTTTTTTCTGTTTGGCCGCGGAGGGGGCAAATCCAGCGTCTCCTGGCACCAAACACAGGAAACCAAGACAAGGCTTAATTTTACGCTGCCAGGGGCATTCTTGCTCAGCCGAGCATGAACGCGTTCTCCAATCCGCAGCCGCGGAATCAAACCAGGCAAACGTGGGGATAAACAGAGAATCCAAAACGGCTCCGCGGGACAGGGTGTCCACTGAACCGCAACCAAACTCCAAGGACAAAATCACGTGCGAGGACCTCTGTCTCTCGCGTTGCTAAATGCCTTCCTGGTCCTCCCCTTAACGCTAAGCATTATGGGAGATGTAGTCTACCCCATTTTAGATATTCGGCAGGCACGTCCGTCAGACCCTGACATATGAAGCCTTTTAGGGACTCAAATGGCCTGATTCCCTCCAAATGGCATTTCCGAATGTACAAACCCCAAAATTGTAATTTGTACATACTAATGTGAAACAGCATTTTGAAGTGACACCCTAAACACGCCCGTCCAAATACCCATTTGCAAACCCAACTTATGATTCGATAACAGGTTACTGAATCGCAATTTGGGTTTTGCGCTTTTGGAGATGCCTTTATGAGCTCATAAACATTCCTATTATGCAAATTGGCCATTTGCAACCCCAAAAAAGGCTTTCTACAGCTAATCCATAGCCCACAGGAAGAAAAAGGCAAATACCTAATTACACTCACTTTTGTTAGCGTGGTGTAAACATATGTCCCAAGCACATCAGGTAAATTATGGTTTATCTTCCAGCTCCTGCATGAATATCTATTTATCACTCTACACTTGATATGTCTACATAAAGGATCTTATATTCTGTACTTCGTGTTGAGAATGTACCAATCTGATTCACCTAATGAGACATCAACTATTATTGGTGCAATCATGAATTTAAAATATAATGTAATTGTATAAATGGGTGTATCGGGATGTAAAAGAACTCTGCATGGTTAAAAAGTGCACCTCTACCTTGAGTACCCAACTATACTGTTGTCTGGATCCCTAATGCTTATTTTTATTGTCATAGACCATGGGTTCTCACAAACTTTCTCTCGGGGCCAAATTTACAGTGTGGTTTGTGTCCGAGGGCCGCACCGGTGGGGGCAGGGTCAGTGGGGGAGGGGGCGGGGCTAGAGCAACAAAAAAAACAGTGACCATGAGGTTGAACACAGGTCCCTGCAGCGGACGCCTTCGTCCACTGAGCCACCAGACCCAGCATACACCCATCTCTCGCTATCCCTCTCTCTCCCTCTTTCTCCCTCTCTCTCCCTCTCTCTCTCTCTCTCTCTCTCTCTCTCTCCCTCTCTCTCCCTCTCTCAACCTCTCTCTCTCCCTCTCTCTCCCAATCTCAACCTCTCTCAACCTCTCTCTCCCTCCATCTCTCCCTATTTCTCCCTCTGTCTCACTCAGACTGTCTCATTCCCTCTCACTCCCTCTCTCTCCCTCTCTCTCTCCCTGACTCCTTCTGTCTCACTCACTGTGACTGTCTCACTCCCTCTCTCTCTGTCTCCCTGCCTCTCTGTCTCCCTCTCTCTCTCTGTCTCCCTTTCTCTCTCACTGTCTCCCTCTCTCTCTCTCTGCCTCCCTTTCTCTCTCTCTCTGTCTCCCTCGCTCTCTCCCTCTCCCTCCTTCCCTCTCTGTCTCCCTCTCTCTCCGTCCCTCTCCCTCTCTGTCTCCCTCTCTCTCCTTCCCTCTCCCTCACTCTGCTGCCCTCCTCACTCTGTCGCCCTACTCACTCTATCTCCCTCCTCCCTCTGTCGCCCTCCTCCCTCTGCCGCCCTCCCCCTCCAACCTCCCTCCCTCTGTCTGTCACCCTCCTCCTTCCTTCCTCCCTCTGTCTGTCACTCTCCTCCCTCCCCCCTCCCTCTGTCTGTCACCCTCCTCCCTCTGTCTGTCTCCCTCTTCCCTCCTGCCACACTCCCTCCTCCCTCCCTCTGTCTGTCACCCTCCTCCCTCCCTCTATCTGTCACCCTCCTCCCTCCTCCCTCTGTCTGTCACTCTCTGTCTCCCTCCCTCCTCCCTCCCTCTATCTTTCACCCTTTGTCTCCCTCCCTCTCCCTTTCTCTGTCTCCCTCCCTCTCCTTGTCTCCCTACCTCTCCCGTTCTCTGTCTCCCTCCCTCTCCCTCTCCTTGTCTCCCTCCCTCTCCCTTTCTCTATCGACCTCCCTCTCCCTCTCTTTGTCTCCCTCTGTCTGTCTCCCTCTGTTTCCCTCCCTCTCTCTCTCTTTGTCTCCCTCTGTCTGTCTCCCTCTGTCTCCCTCCCTCTCCCTCTATTTGTCTCCCTCTGTCTGTCTCCCTCTCTTTGTGTCTCTCTGTCTCCCTCTCTTTGTCTCCCTTCCTCTATCTCCCTCCTCCCGCTGTCTCCCTCCTTCCTCTGTCTCCCTCCTTCCTCTGTCTCCCTCCTCCCTCTGCCTCCCTCCTCCCTCTGTCTTCCTCCTCCCTCTGCCTAACTCTTCCCTCTGTCTGTCGCCCTCTCTCTGTCTGCCTACTCCCTCTGTTTGTCCCTCTCTGTCTGTCTCCCTCCCTCTGTCTGTCTCCCTCCTTCTGTCTGTCTCCCTCCCTCCCTCTGTCTGTCTCCCTCACTGTCTCCCTCTGTCACCGTCTCCCTCCAACTGTCTGTCTGTCTCCCTCTGTCTGTCTCTCTCCCTCTGTCTCCCTCCCTCTGTCTGTCTCCCTCCCTCTGTCGGTCCCCGTCTGTCTCCCTCCCTTTGTCTGTCTCCCTCCCTCTGTCTGTCCTGGTCTGTCTCCCTCCCTCTTTCTGTCTCCCTCCCTCTGTCTCCCTCCCTCTCCCTTTCTCTCTTTCCCTTTCCCTCCCTCCCTTGCTCTCCCTCTGTCTGCCTCCCTTTCCCTCCCTCCCTCGCTCTCCCTCTGTCTGCCTCCCTTTCCAGTGCTCCTTTCCTTCCCTCCCTCGCTCTCCTTCTGTCTGCCTCCCTTTCCCTCCCTCCCTCACTCTCCCTCCCTCGCTCTCCCTCTGTCTGCCTCCCTTTCCCTCCCTCCTTATTTTCTTTCCCTCCCTCGCTCTCCCTCTGTCTGCCTCCCTTATCCTCCCTCCCTCTCTCTCCCTCCCTTTCCCTCCCTCGCTCTCCCTCCCCCTCCCTTTCCCTCCCTCCCTCGTTCTTCCTCTGTCTGCTTCCCTTCCCCTCCCTCCCTCTCTCTCCCTCTCCCTCCCTTTCCCTCCCTCGCTCTCCCTCCCTGCCTTTTCCCTCCCTCCCTCGCTCTCCCTCTGTCTGCCTCCCTTTTCCTCCCTCCCTTGCTCTCCATTCCTCTCCCTCCCTCGCTCTCCCTCCCCCTCCTTTTCCCACCCTCCACTTCCCTCCCTCGCTCTCCCTCTGCCTGCCTCCCTTTCCCTCCCTCCTGCGCTCTCCCTCTGTCTGCCTCCCTTTCACTCCCTCGCTCTCCCTCCCTTTCCCTCCCTCCCTCGCTCTCCCTCTGTCTCCCTCCCTTTCCCTCCCTCGCACTCCCTTGCTCTCCCTCACTCTTCCTCGCTTTCCCTACCTCACTCGCTCTCCCTCCCTTTCATTCACTCCCTCCCTCACTCTCCCTCTTTCTACCTCCTTTTCCCTCCCTCCCTCGCTCTCCCTCTGTCTGCCTCCCTTTCCCTACCTCCATTCCTTCCCTCCCTCGATCTCCCTCTGTCTGCCACCCTTTCCCTCCCTCCCTCGCTCTCCCTTACCCTCCCTCCCTCCCTCTCCCTCCCTTTCCCTCCCTCGCTCTCCCTCCCCCTCCCTTTCCCTCCTTCCCTATCTCTACCTCTGTATGCCTCCCTTCCTCTCCCTCCCTCGCTCTCCCTCCCTCTCCCTCCCTTGCTCTCCCTCCCCTCCCTTTCCCTGCCTCACTCGCTCTCCCTCTGTCTGCCTTCCTTTTCCTCCCTCCCTTGCCCCCTCACTCTCCCTCCCCCTCCCTTTCCCTCCCTCTCTCGCTCTCCCTTCCTTTCCCTCCCTCCCTTGCTCTCCCTCTGTCTGCCTCCCTTTTCCTCCCTCATTTCCTTCCCTCCCTCGCTCTCCCTCTGTCTACCTCCCTTTCCTTCCCTCCCTCGCTCTCCTTCTGTCTGCCTCCCTTTCCCTCCCTCCCTCACTCTCCCTCCCTCGCTCTCCCTCTGTCTGCCTCCCTTTCCCTCCCTCCTTTCTTTCTTTCCCTCCCTCGCTCTCCCTCTGTCTGCCTCCCTTATCCTCCCTCCCTCTCTCTCCCTCCCTTTCCCTCCCTCGCTCTCCCTCCCCCTCCCTTTCCCTCCCTCCCTCGTTCTTCCTCTGTCTGCTTCCCTTCCCCTCCCTCCCTCTCTCTCCCTCTCCCTCCCTTTCCCTCCCTCGCTCTCCCTCCCTGCCTTTTCCCTCCCTCCCTCGCTCTCCCTCTGTCTGCCTCCCTTTTCCTCCCTCCCTTGCTCTCCATTCCTCTCCCTCCCTCGCTCTCCCTCCCCCTCCTTTTCCCACCCTCCACTTCCCTCCCTCGCTCTCCCTCTGCCTGCCTCCCTTTCCCTCCCTCCTGCGCTCTCCCTCTGTCTGCCTCCCTTTCACTCCCTCGCTCTCCCTCCCTTTCCCTCCCTCCCTCGCTCTCCCTCTGTCTGCCTCCCTTTCCCTCCCTCGCACTCCCTTGCTCTCCCTCACTCTTCCTCGCTTTCCCTACCTCACTCGCTCTCCCTCCCTTTCATTCACTCCCTCCCTCACTCTCCCTCTTTCTACCTCCTTTTCCCTCCCTCCCTCGCTCTCCCTCTGTCTGCCTCCCTTTCCCTACCTCCATTCCTTCCCTCCCTCGATCTCCCTCTGTCTGCCACCCTTTCCCTCCCTCGCTCTCCCTTACCCTCCCTCCCTCCCTCTCCCTCCCTTTCCCTCCCTCGCTCTCCCTCCCCCTCCCTTTCCCTCCTTCCCTATCTCTACCTCTGTATGCCTCCCTTCCTCTCCCTCCCTCGCTCTCCCTCCCTCTCCCTCCCTTGCTCTCCCTCCCCTCCCTTTCCCTGCCTCACTCGCTCTCCCTCTGTCTGCCTTCCTTTTCCTCCCTCTCTTGCCCCCTCACTCTCCCTCCCCCTCCCTTTCCCTCCCTCTCTCGCTCTCCCTTCCTTTACCTCCCTCCCTTGCTCTCCCTCTGTCTGCCTCCCTTTTCCTCCCTCATTTCCTTCCCTCCCTCGCTCTCCCTCTGTCTACCTCCCTTTCCCTCCCTCCCTCGCTCTCCCTCTGTCTGCCTCCCTTACCCTCCCTCCTTCTCCCTCCCTCTCCCTCCCTCCCTCACTCGCTCTCCCTCTGTCTGCCTCCCTTTTCCTCACTCCTTCGCTCTTCTTCCCTTTCCCTCCCACGCTCTCCCTCCCCCTCCCTTTCCCTCCCTCCCTGTCACCCTCCCTCCACCTCCCTCCCTCACTCTCCCTCTGTCTGCCTCCCTTTACCTCCCTCCCTCGCTCTCCCTCTGTCTGCCTCCCTTTCCCTCCCTCCCTCACTCTCCCTCCCTCTCCCTCTAGGTCTGCTTCCCTTTCCCTCCCTCCCTTGCTCTCCCTCTGTCTGCCTCCCTTTCTTTCCCTCCCTCGCTCTCCCTCGCTCTCCACCCTTTCCCTCTCTCCCTCGGTCTACCTCCCTCTGTCACCCTCTTCATCTCACCCTGACAGCTTCTGGGCACACACACACAGCCACACCTGAGCACTTCACAGGTCTTTTAAAAGACCATTTGTATGTTAATGAGGCTTTTGTATTTCACCTCTTAGCACCCCTGCAGCTCCACTCTGACTTTCATTGAAATGCCCGGGCCCCCACAGAGCAGCAGAGTCTCTCAGAATCTAGGCGCGCAGTAGACACTCTTTATTTCTTTTTTTTTAAACACAGGTAAATTGTCTGCAAGGTCTGCGGGCCGCTTAGGAAGGCTTGCCGGGCCGCTGGTGCCCGTGGGCCGTACTATGAGTACCCCTGTCATAGACAAACATAGACCATGGCTGTGCGCCATGATATAGGTCTGTGTTGCAGATTGCAATCTTGTTGTACTGGGTGGCATGCCCAAAGCACAGCCCACATAGTGGTGAAGGGCTACTGCCTTCACCAAGAAGTTAAGCACCACGAGTGCAGTGATGGCAGCATACCTTGGGGCAATCAAAAGTAGTGAACAAGTCCTTTTACCCTGTGTCACTGGAGTGAGGCCTACAGGTTCACTCACCTTTTAAAAAATATTTATTTTGTGTTTTTTATAGCGCAAATGTGACCCATTAGAGTGTCAGAGCTCTTAACTGACACATAGCGGTCCCGAATGTGACCAATAGCAAGCATCATAAACTTATGCATGAATAATAATATAAAACAGTATAAAAACAGTGGACAGTAAATGTTCTCTTTCCTTACAATAATATCTGAGACTGACCAAATACGTCAAATTACAAATATATCTTTTACCCAAAAAGACTCAAAGTTCAAAGTTTAGCTGAGCGCTTGCCTCAGTATCTTGATGAGATAGAGGACCCATGAAAAGACTGTGCAGATCCTAATACGCATCGATTCAGGAAGTAATTATAAATCCATTGCGAACAGAATGATGAATCAATAGACAGATAAATTTGTTGATTCTTTGTAGAGTTATGGTCGGAATTTCCCTATTAGGAAGATCTTAGCCTACTTCTTGAATTTTTAATGTAATGGTATTAATCTAATGTTTGGCGGTAGCGAGTTCCAGAGTGTGGGTGCGGCGCCTGTAAAAGCTCTGTTGTATGTTTTCTTCTTCTGGAAGAGCGGGGGTTTCAGCACAAGCTTTTGCGCCCGGGAGTACGGACCTCCTCCAGATATCATCCCTTTCTGAGCAAGGTATGCCAGTGTTTTTGAGTGTAGCGTCTTATGTGTGATACAGGCTAGTTTGAGTTGTACTTTGGCGACGATTGATAGCCAGTTCGGAGCTTTTAAGTGATGAGAGATGCGATCACATTTTCTAGATTCCGTTATGAGTCTTGCGGCTGTGTTGAGATAGGCTTTTAGCGGAGCTGTTGAGATCTTGGGCAGGCCAGATAGAGTTGAACATCTGTATTAGATCCTGGTGATGACCAACGCCCAAACCGCCATTTTGAGGTCCGACGTTTCTAGGAACGGTTTCAGTTTTAAGCCAACAAGCTAATGTGGTTTCACATGTTCAGGTTCCTGTCCAACGTAATCCCTATTGATTTGGCTGCGTCCACCAAGATCGGGGTGCAGGTAAGCGCAGTGATCAGTATGGTCCATTCCTTTATTTCAGAAGAAATTCTGGGGGGGAATTAATAAGAATTCTGTTTTTTGCTCGTTTAGCTTAAGCTGATTACTTGTTTGTCATTGAAGGGTCATCTTTAGAGCTTCATTCATTGACTTGATCTCCGCCAGTGACGAGATTTAAATGTAAATCTGTGTGTCGTCAGCATACATATGAAACAAGATGTTGGCGTGTCACAGTCTCTCAGCCCGAGGTTCCATGTGGAGGTTAAAGAGAGTTGGGGAAAGAGTTGTTACTTGCGGTACACCAATCATAATAGGGGACAGGGATGATAGCTTTTGATTTACTAAACATATTTGTGAACTATTCTCCATGAAAGATTTAAACCATTCGAAGACAGTTCCCGATCGGTCCAATCCTGCTTCAGAGTCGATCTGGCAGTTTATCATGCTTTATGGTGTCGAACGAAGATGAAAGGTTCCGAAGAATTAAAAGACAAGCTTTGTCTAGGTCTACTACTTGCAAGGCATCCTCCACTATATGTGTTAATGGTTCATCATAATTGTCATTCTGCTTGTAAATATTGCTGACAAAGTTAGTTGTAAAATGCTCATTTCTATGTGTATTCCAGCTTAAAGGTAGCAATGCTTATTGCTTTTCCATTTTCAAGGTACCAATGCTTGTTGTTTTTCCATCAAACAGTACCTAATATGGCCATAAGCTAAGCTATCAATGTCTGTTAGACATTTGAGCCTCTTGATTAAACCGGCAGTTACTTTCACGTGCAGAGCGCAGTACTAATGAACGCTCATGCACAGCCTGCTATAAAAATGCCACCCCCCTCCCAAACGTGCTTCGCTTCGTTGCGTCACCATTGGGATCTCCACACCTGATTCAAGACCCCCGCTGGAACATACCTGATAGAAGACGCCGTCTTTAGCTTGTTCCTGTCCTTCCCTGCGAGCGCTGCATTCCTGGCTTCCTCGATTCCCGGAGGCCTCCTCAACTTCTTCCTGGAGAGGGTGCTCTGCTGAGGGCTTTCCTTTAATCCTACAGGAAGAAGAGAAAAGCATAGAAGTAAAGCAAGGCTTCAATCAGCAAATAGCGTAAGCCCTGAATTCGAGCAAGAAAAAAGCACTGGTAAGCTTATTTAATTCATTTTACATTTTGGGGCATTTTCAAATCGCGTCTGGGAAGAAAAGACTGCAATTATCAGCAAAAGGATACTGGCATGTGAAAAGACATTTATAAAGCATTGTGTGAGGAAACTCAAAGCAAATTGTTTCTGGAAACTCTGATTAATGTTTGACATTTTAAAGCATTGTGTGAGGAAACACAAAGCAGATTGTTTCTGGAAACTCTGATTAATGTTTGACATTACAGCACTCTGTTTAAGTTAACCTTTGAAAGCACTATCTGGTGTTAAATATACAACGAAGAGTTGCGCTTGCCTGACCATTGGTTCACTGAAAAGAAATTACATTAGCAAGTTTAGTGAATTCCTGAAGGTTTTGGAATTAATGATTGATGAGAAGCATACATATTGTATTGTGTCTGTTCTTCTTGTTATAATTTCAGAACCCCATTGGTCAACTCATCGTTGGGAATATAAGGTATGATCTAAAGTTCAATAATCATTGATAACACAACTAATCAATTAACGCAACAAGGCCAGTAATGTTCTGATCAATGCTGATAATGATAATTATTCTTTTATACATTGAAATTTAGAGTTCCTCAGAGGATGTTAAAAGATATTACCTTTGAAGTGTGCGCATGAGCTCTGCTAGAAATTGGTAGACAATCGCCCATGCCATTTTGATATTTATAGAATTTATTGTTTTCAAGACATTTATGTTTGACTGTTCCCATTTCCTACTCTATAGAAAAGAGTTCAGAGTCACTTCCAGCTGAGAAACCACTACACGACTTCCTCTGAAGACGGAGTCCTGTGTTTTGTCTTGTTTTCTCTTTCCACTTCCCCTTTCCCCCTGGGATCATTCAGACCGGCAAGGGTTATAACAATCTTGTCGCTTTGGTTGATTCAGGGAGGATTTTGGAACACGCAGCACCAAGAAGGAAACAACTGGAACTAAGAGGTCTTGGTGAGTGACATTGTGAAAGAAAGCGAAGCCACACCTATCCCTTGTTTCATTTTTGGTTCTGAGTTCTGAAGTCTGGTATTCTAAACAGTTAGCGCAACTAGTTCATAAGTTAAATGAGGAGATGCAGGAATTGCGGGTGGAGAATCAGAGTCTACGACAGGAATTAGATAGGACTAGATCGGGTTTTACTAGTTGGAGAGATCCGGTTGGAAAAATGGAAAAATCTATTCTAGCCCCTCAATGTTTGGTACATCAGCCTTCTCTTCATGTAATGTTTCAAAGTTCAGAACAACAGCAACTACAGGTAAATGTAATTACCCCGAGCCCGGTCCCCCTTGCCAACCCAGAAAGATTCACTGGAGATAGCAGTCGTTATTTGACTTTTATGAGTCAGTGCCACCTACATTTTATGCGTAAACCCCAGGTGTTCACTACTGATACGTCTAAGGTAGCCTTTATAATATCATACCTGGGGGGTGTTGCAGCCAATTAGGCTATGCCTCTGGTAGACTCTGATGATCCCCTTCTGCATAATTTGGTCAACTTTAAGACAGCCATGTCTAATCTTTTCGCGATGCATGTTTTCATTCAGGCCTCTGACAATGAGCTCCTGAATCTCCGTCAAGGAACCAAAGATCTGTTAACCTACGTGACCACTTTTAATAGATTGTTAGCTGAGACTCGTTGGCACGAAGATAAAAGAATATCATTATTTTTCAGGGGTCTTAGAGAAGACCTAAAAGATTCCTTAGCACATATTGTTAATTTGCCCGAGGACTATACTGTGTTTTTGGATTTGGTAGTCTAACTTGATCACAGACTGGGAGAAAAAAAGACAGAAAGACCCACAGGGGACATTAGACATCTACATTTTAAGATTGGCAAGAAAGAGACAGAGGAAAAAGATAAGAATTTGCATGTAGAACCTATGCAGATTGGTGGCTTGAAAGGTCCACTCTCTGTGGAAAAAAAAGAACGAAGAGGGAAAGGAAATCTTTGTCTGCATTGGGGGAAATCTGGGCATTTTGCTACAGAGTGTCCTGTAAAACCTACAAAAAAGAGAACAGTAGCAGTAGTCAGTGATGTACTCAAAAAAGAGGAAAACTAAATTTCTCGAGGAAAGTAGAGACCGTTTCCCCGGGAGATAACGATAAGCAGATCTCTCATAATGTTATCAACCATAAACCTAAACACTTCACTATGCAGCTGACATTTATCCTAACCAATCAGCAAAGACATAGCATACCTGTTCTTCTAGATTCAGGAGCAACTGGAAACGTTTTTGATTTAGAGTTTGTCAGACTTTTACATATAACTCAAGTTTCCAAAAAAAGAACCTGAGCTAGTTTGGGTTGTTGACGGGTCAGCCTTAATTCAGGCCCAATCCGATTTCACACAGTTCCGCTCACTATTGTAGCGGATAATGGACATACCAAAAATATTGTTTTTGACCTCATTGACACTCCAACTTTTGGGGTAATTCTTGGGGTTCCATGTTTGGAGCTTCATAACCTAAAAATGAATTGGGTTAAGCAGACAGTAACATTAGATTCATCTTACTGTCAGGTTCATTGTTATCAGGAAACCAAAGATCATGTGATGCTTCTTTTTGGCGCCACCTTGAAGCAAGAACCTTCTATCCTTGAAGAATACTGAGAATTTTCTGATGTATTTGATCCTGTTAAGGCAACCACATTACCACCGCATAGAGTCTAAGATTGTAGAATAGATTTGATTCCCAGAGCCACTTTACAGTGTAGCAGGATTTACGCTCTGACAGAGCCAGATAATCAATATTGAAGATCCTACCTGGACGAATTATTGGAATTAGGCTTCATTCGCCACTCTACTTCACCAGTTTCTTCACCACTCTTCTTTGTGGCTAAGAAGTCTGGCGATTTGGGAGCATGCATCAATTATCGTGCAGTGAATAAAGCTACCATAAAAACAGGTATCCTTTACCTCTTATTCTTATACTCTTTTATTGAACCAAGTGAAAGGGTCAAGTGTCTATACCAAATTGGACTTGCGCGGGGCTTATCATCTTGTTCGCGTTAAGGAAGGAGATGAGTGGAAAACTGCCGTCCGTACTAAATATGGCTTATTTGAGTATACTGTGATGCCTTTTGGTCTTTGCAATGCCCCAGCTGCATTCCAGTATTTTATCAATGAAGTATTGCACGATCTATTGGATGTCTGTGTCGTGGTATACATTGATGATATACTGATATACTCCTAAAACCCGGGAGAACACACACAACATGTTTGTTCCGTGTTACAAAGATTACGAGACAATTCTTCATTTGTAAAGTTAGAGAAATGTGTTTTTATTACTGCGAAAGTGACATTTTGGGGCATTTTCAAATCGCGTCTGGGAAGAAAAGACTGCAATTATCAGCAAAAGGACCCTGAGATATGAAAAGACATTTATAAAGCATTGTGTGATGAAACACAAAGCAGATTGTTTCTGGAAACTCTGATTAATTTTTTACATTTTAGCGCTCTGTTTAAGTTAACCATTGAAAGAACTATCTAGTGTTAAATATCCAACGAAGAGTCACGCTTTCCTAACTGTGGTATATGGGGCATGGATACCTAGGCCGCGGAGTGGGGCCTTATCCACTAGTGAGCAATTATACACATGCACACGCTAGCTGCTGCTACGGGCCGAAAACCACGAGCGGTCTCGCGCCCATTTATTTATACACTTGGGCTAGCCCGCCCTCAGGGTGTAGGGATGCGTGCGTGCGTGTGTACGTGTGTGTGTGACTGCGGGTATGGACGGGCCGGGTGGCTCCGTCAGTACATCCCTCCAAACTCACAGATGTATGTTTAATCTCATGGGGGCACTTGTAGTGGGCCCACTGTCCAGGCATAGTCCTTCAGTCTTTGGCTTGGAGTGGGATTCTGTCTGAGATTGTATCTCAGACTCCGATGACTCTCTCTGCTCTCTCCAGCCTCTGCTGTTGGATCCTGGGGTGGGTTTGTGACGTCTTCGCCGTTCTCGGCAGCTCCTTGCTCCGGTCTTGCACGAGGGCTCTCCTCACTCTGCTGGCTCGATGGTGTCTCGCAAGGGACCTGCCCTCCTGCCGTGTTATCTCCTTCCACCGATGCCGATTCCTCTCGTTCTCGAGATCCTGTAGCACGTTTGAACCAGGACACGTTCCGCGTTACAGCTCTGTTGCCTCTGGCTGCGGATACCATGGTGCCTCGCACGTTTACGACTTCCCACACTTCCGGATCGTATGCGGTGAGATACTTCCAATTGTAATGTTGGTGCTTCAGGATCACTCAGTCTCCGACCATCAGGGTCCTGGGCTTCGCTCTCCTTGCCTGGCTTGCTCTGTTATTTGTCCGTTGTCTTCGCAGCTGTGTTGCATTTTGGACTAAGTTCGGCGGGCGCCAGGAGGGGACTGTCGGTACGCAGTCCCTTGAGACCTTCCTGAACATCAGGTGAGCTGGTGCACACTTTGTGGTGCAGTGCGGCGTTTGTCGGTATGCACTCAGAAATTGTGACAGACATTCTTCTGCCGATTCATCTCTTTCCACTACAATCAAAGGGGCTCGGAACCTCTCCGTTCGCCTGTGGCCACTGAGGCGTGATCTTCCTATGGCGAATGCCTCTTGTTTCGAGGTAGGTTTGGAATTCCTTGCCTTGAAACAGTGGGCCGTTGTCCGACCGTATCTCGGAAGGTAGGCCCATCATGGCAAATGTGCAGTCCAGGGCTGCTTTGACGTGTGAGAATGCAGTGGACGGCACTATCTCGACCACTGGGAAGCGGGAATGGGAGTCTATTATCACTAAGGTGTGTCTTCCATCTGAATCGACCCAAAGTCAATGCTCAGCTTTGTCCACGGCTCTGTGCAGGGTTCCTCAGTGATGACTGGGTGAGGGACGGGGTCTTGCCCTGTAATGTTGCATGAATGGCAGTTGCGCACCTCCACTTCAACAGCCAGGTCCATGCCGGGGAACCACACCTTGTTGTGCAGGCGCGCTTTCGTCTTGGACACTCCTTGGTGTCCCTGATGTGCAAGTCGCGCCACCTCCTTCTGCAGGCTCGAGGGGATCACGATGGCGGTTCCTCTCAAGATTATGCCATGGAGGCCCTCGCTGAGTTCGCTTTGTGCTTTCCAGACCTGCTGGCGAATTTTTTTTTCTGCGGCTGTGAGAGCGCTAGAAAGTGCTTCCAGCTGCGATCCGCTAGTGTCGCCTTCACTCGGCGCAGGCACTCGTCCTCCTCCGTGGCTTTCCCAATGTCATCAAGCGTGAGGGCTTCCGGACAGGCATCCTGCGTCAACATGCATACAAATTCCTCCACCTCTTCTGTGTCATCCTGATCCACCATGGGGGTGGTGCCCTTCGGGTGTCGGGACAGGAAATCCGCAGGGTTGTCTGCCCCTGGCCGGAAGATGACTTCAAACCGATATGTTTGTAGCTGGACAGCCCACCTTTCTATTCTCGGGGGCGCAAGCCGGTTTGTTCCTGCGAACAGAGGCACCAATGGCTTGTGGTCCGTGACAACCTTGAATTCGTGACCGTACAGGTACAAATGAAAGTGGCGGCAGGGCCATTTAATCGCTATGGCCTCACGTTCAATTTGCGCGTAGCACGGCTTGCGCGAGGGCACGGCTGGCGTACGTGGTGGGGACCCACTCGTGAGCTTCTGTCTCTTGCATGAGTACCGCCCCTAACCCAACAGGGCTGGCATCAACCATGACCTCCGTGCATCGATGCGGGCGGAAGTATGCCATAACTTTGTCATCGATGAGGGCATCCTTGACTGCAGAGAACGCGTTGTCTTCCTTCGCTGACCATGTCCAGGGTTGGCCGGCTTTGGTCAGTGATCTTAGGGGCTCAGCGAGGGAGGCAAGGTTGGGGATGAAGCGTCCGCAATACGTCGCCATCCCCAGGAAAATCCTGACTTCAGTGGCCGATGTGGGTTTTGGTGCTGAGCGAATGGCTTCTGCTTTCTTCGGGTCAACGCGCAGTCCGTCGCGCGAGAATATGTATCCAAAGAATTCTACTGATTCCTGGTAAAAGGAGCACTTTTCTCGGTGTAGAGTGAGGCCGTGGTCTGTTAGACGTTGCAGGGTAGCCCTGAGGTGGGCATGATGCTCCTCAAGTGTCTTTGAAAATACCAGGAAATCATCGCTGAGGTTAATGACTCCCGTTAGGCTGGAGAGTGTCTCTTTGATCGCATTCTGGAAAACCTCAGTGGCTGAGTAGACACAGAAACTGAGCCGCTTGTAACGCCATAGTCCAACGTGGTGTTGAGAAGGTCGTTATGTTGCTGCTGTCAGGGTGGAGCTCCAGCTGATGGTACCCCGCGTTGAGATCCAACTTTGAAAACCACCTTGCCCCGTTTAGGTCCGCAACAATGTCATCCATCGTGGGGTTGAGATGCCTTTCCCGTTCGACGGCCTTGTTTGGAAGGCACATGTCCACACATAGGCGAATGGCGCCAGGTTGTTTGGGTTTAGGTGCGACCACCAGAGGAGACACCCAGGGCGTTGAACCAGATACTTTCTCAATCACGCCCAGCTCCTCGAGCTTCCGCAGTTCTTCTTCCACCTGCGGCCGCAGGTGGAATGGCACTCGCCGGTGCCTCAGCACCGTTGGTCTAATGGTCTTGTCTATGTGTAACTTGAAAGTCTTGCCTTTGAGGCAACCCAGGCCTCGGGAAAGAGCGGGAAAGTCTTTGAGCGTCAAGTCGGCGTGCAGCTCGTGCACCTGATTGGCGAAGAATACTAATTGAAGGTCTTCAGCTGTTTGGCAGCTGAGCAACGTGCCACGTTTTCCTCCGGTGACGTGGAACTTTGTCTTCACTTGGTGGCCATTGCTGGTGACAACTACGTCAATGACTCAACGCAGGGGTAGCGGATCGTCGCTGTCATATGTGTATATCTTGGCATTGGACGGGGAGAGAGATGGGCGAGGGGACAGGCGGTCATATTGAATGCTGTCCATGACATTTACCGATGCTCTGGTGTCGATTAGAGCATGCACTGGGGATCCTGCGATCTGTACATCGCACATCGGTGGCGGCCGTCGTCTGGCACCGTGCCTGCCAATGAAGGAGACGAAATACACTTCATCATCGTCTTCTAGGCTAAATGCTGCCCGGGAAGGGTCGCTGCACGGTCCAGGGTCTTCGAGTGTAAGTTGGTGAACTCCACGTGCCACTCCTTGGGCGCCGTTTTTGCTCGATCGATGGTTGGCACCACTTTGACACACTTTCGCGAAGTGGTTCTGTTTCCCACCGTTTGAGCATGTCTTGCATTTGGCGAAGCATTTCCCACTTACGTGGTGCTCCATCCCGCAGTTTCCGCAGGATGACTGGGGCGCGGCCCTTACACTCCCCTTTCCTGATGGTGGGCGTCTGTGTATCACGTCGAAGTGTTCTTCCTTGATCACCGGCATCCGGGATGCCACCCCAGGTCGGTGTAGCGCTGCTTCCATCTCATCGGCTCAGGCGTTGGATAATTTGTGGGAGCGAGCTAACACCAGTATCTCATCCAGTGAGATTTGCGGTTGTCGGAGGATGAGGCGTCGAAGTTGGACGGACCTGCAACCTTGGATCGATTGCGCCTGAAGTTCTGCTCTCTGGTCCGGTAGTTCACAGGCCGTAGCAAGTTTGCGAAGACGTGTGTAGTAGGAATCAATCGACTCTGTCTCGCCCTGGCACGCTTGGCGCAGTTTGAACCATTCGTAATCCGAGTTGACGCGTGGGTCAAAGTATCTGTTCAGAGCTGTGACGGCGTCGTCGTAATCATGAGCTTCGCCCCTGTCTGGTAAAGTCTCAAACAGCTCGTATAGTTCATCATCACCATAGCACATGAGCAGGGACCGCTTGACTCTGCCGTCTGTCTACCTCACCCCGACAAAATAGTGGTCTAGTCGTCCGATCCATAGCCGCCATCGCGCTGCAGCAGTAAAAGGGTCAGCAAGTTCGCTGAAAGGTGGTAGGGGGCAGCTACTCCATGGCTGATGTGGGCAGGCGGCCCAGCTGCGGCAGGTCCTTGTCCGCCAATGTTGACCGGAGGCGCTGGTAGATTCTGGGGCGCTGCGGCCTGTAGGGCCTGTGCGGCGGGGGCCCCGGCGCCATCCACGGGGGCAGCATGATTCATGGCCGAGGCATGTGTGGGGTCCTCTGCATGTGTCACGCGTGTCTGCTGCCCTCTATGGCTCCAGGGTGAGAGATGGTGCAATAAGTGTAGGCCCTTAGCTGTGGGCCCACATCCGCCAGCCCCAGTGCCACGTGGTGGGCCTTGCTGATGCCCTGTTCGTCCTCCCTAGGGCGTCTGCTTCTTTAAGCTGAGCGGGGGGCAGAGGGAGAGTAGCGGCCCCCCCTTACTCTCGCAGGACCAGACGTCCTGCACTGTAGGGCTCCAGCGGGGGCTGGCAGGCAACGTCGGCTGGAGCGCTGCGAGCGATCAAGAGCAGCGCCGTCAGGGGTGCCGGTGTGCGGCAGGCGCGCTCACGGCAACACGGGCTTCTGTGCCTCCCGGCAGGTAGGGCTTACCTTGGCACCGCTCGGGGCGAGGTGACAGGCACAGAGCGGCTCGTTCCTCACCGGGCCTGCGGGTGCAACGGCTGCTCAGCAGGGTCAGTGCGGCGGCACTTCCCGGGGCACCGTGATCACCAGGCTCAAGCGCCGAGGCACGAGCACCGCAAGATGCGGGTGGTGACGGCGACCGCGGTGAGGCATGGGCGGACCCGCCTCGTCGCCAATGTGGTATATGGGGCATGGATACCTAGGCCGCAGAGTGGGGCCTCATCTACTAGTGAGCAATTATACACATGCACACGCTAGCTGCTGCTACGGGCCGAAGACCACGAGCGGTCTTGCGCCCATTTATTTATACACTTGGGCCAGCCCGCCCTCAGGGTGTAGGGATGCGTGCGTGCGTGTGTACGTGTGTGCGTGACTGCGGGTATGGACGGGCCGGGTGGCTCCGTCAGTACACTAACCATTGGTTCACTGAAAAGAAATTACATTAGCAAGTTTAGTAAATCCCTGAAGGTTTAGGATTTAATGATTGATGAGAAGCATACATATTGTATTGTGTCTGTTCTTCTTATTATGATTTCAGAACCCCATTGGTCAACTCATCCCTGGGAATATAAGGTATGATCTAAAGTTCAATAATCATTGATAACACAACTAACCAATTAACGCAACAAGGCCAGTAATGTTCTGATCAATGCTGATAATAATAATTATTCTTTTTTTTTTTATTTAAAAAAACTTTTTATTTGGCAAACAAGTCAGAAAAAAAGAAGAGATATACAATACATATTCTTAAACGTACATTTTTGAGTGATAACAGGGATATGTCATGTATACAAAATGTACAACAGATACTAAACATAGCCCATTTTAAGTTAGATAAAAATAAAGGAAGAAGAAACCAGGAAAGAAAAACATTCTGTCTTTGATCCTTAAAAATTGTACTTATGAAAAAAAAAAAACCTGAGGTACAGGTTGTGTCCTTAAGAGTTATACAAAATTAATCCATATCTTTTCTGTTTTCGCTACAGACTTTCGACCTCTGCCCTTAGCAAGGGCCTTTTCCATAGTATAAATTTCATGTAATAGATTTAACCACTCTGTCCTGCAGGGTGGGTTTGGTGATATCCAAGCTCTAGCTACCACCAGTCTAGCACAAGACAGAGCTATATTTAGCCAGCTAGTATTGTTGTTCCCCTTTGTATGTAAAGAGAGTAAAACCATTGGTGCAGTGAGTGATGTATGAATCAGTTGTTTTTGACTTAAAGTATTTTCTATTTCTTTCCAGTACTTTGCTAGCATAGGGCAAGAATAAAGCATATGAATAAGATCTGCTGCCACCAGATCGCATTTAGGGTATTTAGTGCGATCATTATTTAAATTATTCTGTGACCATTTGGATATTTTTAGTGGAGTATGATATAGTTGACTGACCGTCCAGTATAGTTGTAATTTTAGGCTGGAAGAGTGAACTAATTTATTGATGTTGACGAAAGCATTTGAAATATTCTGTGCTGTCACATTGATTCCTAATTTTAGCGTCCACTTTTGTAACAATCTTGTGCAGTCATCCGCATTATACTGACTAAGAAGTTTATATCCCATACTAATTAGCGACTTTTTTTTAGTACTATATAAACAACCCCAAATGTCCGAGCTGGCAACTTTTTTCAACTTCATTCTCCGTATTAAGTAATCTTTAATATGCATATGTTTGTATGTCATTGCACCAGGTAAATTATAGAGCAGTTTTAAAGTTGAAAACTGGAGGAAACCATCTGAGCCGTATAAGTCACCTAATGTCTTAATTCCGTATGTAGCCCATTCCCTCCCCATTTTATCATTAAAGATAGCAGGTAGCCCAGGATTACCCCAGAGTGGTAAGTCTGTATGAAAAAAAGAAGTATCACAGTATTGCAAAATCAGATTAAAAATCCCTACTGCATCTTTTGCTGTCTTAAATTTCACTCGTTTAAAAAAATTTGGATCATGTACTCTTGCTAAGAATTGATTTGAGTTTGTGCCTAGCATAAACTGGTAGAAAAAGAAAGTTTGGTTTTTATCTAGTAAGCTCTTAAGCCGACCTAAAAATGATGCAAAGAAATAAGACTTGAAGTCAGGAAAGTCCAGTCCCCCTTTATGTAATGGTAATTTTAGTATGGCCATTGACTTTCTTGGTTTTTTGTAGCTCCAAATAAAACTACCGCAGATCTAATTTCCTAAATATGGCATATAGGGAGCCAATCGCATTGATAGTAACTTGGAATATGCCTTGGCATCGGTGTTTATTAAAGAGATTGGTCGATATGACCCGCATTCAGTCGGTGGTTTCTTTTTTTTCAGGAAGAACATGATTTTAGCGGATTTCCAAGATTCTGGAGCCTTTCCTGTTGTACCAATAGAGTTCACGACTGAGCAGAAGAGGGGTAATATTTCTTCCGCACAGATTTTATACAATTCAACTGGAAGTGTATCCTCCCCTGCAGCTTTGTTAGATGGGAGGGAAAACACTGCTAAGCGTAGTTCTTCTATTGTATAATTCTCCTCCATATTATGAAGGATATCCTGATCTAAATAATCTTTTACAGGGAGTTTGTCATCTAGATAAGATTGAATCTGATTTCCTATATTCCCGGTTTCTGGAGTATATAATTTTTCATAGTATGAAGCAAATTGTTCCATTATTTGTGTAGGGTGTGAGTACAGGATATCATTAGGGCCTTTTATGGATTTTATTAGTGTTGATGCTCGGTTTTCAGCCACCTTGTATGCCAAGAGCTTTCCTACTCGATCTCCACATTCGTATTGAGAGAGTGTATATTTAAGAATCTTACAACTATTTTTTTCTCTGAGAGAGCTTTTGATGTTTGATCTTAAAGTCAGAAGTTTATTTTCCAATAGCATGATATCTGATCTGCTCATCAGCCCAACACTAAGACTATCCGCTAGCTGTTTCTCCATATGTAAGATATTGTCCGTCAGTATCTTTGTCTCCTTCTTTCTTATTACATTTTGTTTAAAAATATATTGTTGTGTTACTCCTCTAATGGAAGCCTTGCAAGCAGCCCACACAGAAAGAACACTAGCAATGTCAAAATTATATGTGATACACTCCTTTATATGTTTTTTGAGAGATGTTACATACACCTCGTCTGATAATAAATATCTTGGGAAAGTGAAAGGACGTCCATCTTTTGTCCTAGGAGCTACTCCAAATGTGAATATAATCGGATTATGGTCGGAGGAGATTTTTGGCATAATCTGCATATGTCCTGAGCTCATTAGTTCCACCGAAGCCCACACCAGATCTATCCTAGAACAAAGTTTATGGGGGAACGAGTAATATGGACGCTGTTTGCCTGTTGCCTGCTGGACCTGGCTGGACCTGCTTCTTGTTAAGGGCTGCCTAAACGCCACGACTTGCGGAACCCGCTTCGCGGGTCCCGCTGCGGACTCACCGGATTGCTCACCGCCAGTTCGCGGTCTCCTGCTTGGCTGCTCTGTGGGGGCGTGCGAGGCTTCAGGGCTGCGAGCGTGAGGCCGAGTCACCTGGCCCCGCTCTCCCTGAACGCCCCGCCCCCACCTTCCTACAGCCCAAAAGGCACCTGGACCCTCCCCTCTTGGGACGCTGTTTGCCTGTTGCCTGCTGGACCTGGCTGGACCTGCTTCTTGTTAAGGGCTGCCTAAACGCCACGACTTGCGGAACCCGCTTCGCGGGTCCCGCTGCGGACTCACCGGATTGCTCACCGCCAGTTCGCGGTCTCCTGCTTGGCTGCTCTGTGGGGGCGTGCGAGGCTTCAGGGCTGCGAGCGTGAGGCCGAGTCACCTGGCCCCGCTCTCCCTGAACGCCCCGCCCCCACCTTCCTACAGCCCAAAAGGCACCTGGACCCTCCCCTCTTGGGACGCTGTTTGCCTGTTGCCTGCTGGACCTGGCTGGACCTGCTTCTTGTTAAGGGCTGCCTAAACGCCACGACTTGCGGAACCCGCTTCGCGGGTCCCGCTGCGGACTCACCGGATTGCTCACCGCCAGTTCGCGGTCTCCTGCTTGGCTGCTCTGTGGGGGCGTGCGAGGCTTCAGGGCTGCGAGCGTGAGGCCGAGTCACCTGGCCCCGCTCTCCCTGAACGCCCCGCCCCCACCTTCCTACAGCCCAAAAGGCACCTGGACCCTCCCCTCTTGGGACGCTGTTTGCCTGTTGCCTGCTGGACCTGGCTGGACCTGCTTCTTGTTAAGGGCTGCCTAAACGCCACGACTTGCGGAACCCGCTTCGCGGGTCCCGCTGCGGACTCACCGGATTGCTCACCGCCAGTTCGCGGTCTCCTGCTTGGCTGCTCTGTGGGGGCGTGCGAGGCTTCAGGGCTGCGAGCGTGAGGCCGAGTCACCTGGCCCCGCTCTCCCTGAACGCCCCGCCCCCACCTTCCTACAGCCCAAAAGGCGCCTGGACCCTCCCCTCTTGGGACGCTGTTTGCCTGTTGCCTGCTGGACCTGGCTGGACCTGCTTCTTGTTAAGGGCTGCCTAAACGCCACGACTTGCGGAACCCGCTTCGCGGGTCCCGCTGCGGACTCACCGGATTGCTCACCGCCAGTTCGCGGTCTCCTGCTTGGCTGCTCTGTGGGGGCGTGCGAGGCTTCAGGGCTGCGAGCGTGAGGCCGAGTCACCTGGCCCCGCTCTCCCTGAACGCCCCGCCCCCACCTTCTTACCACACGCCCCATTGGCCTTGGCCCATAAATATCGGAGGAAGACGCTGCGCGGGAGCGCGCGGGAGCGTCCGGGGCTAAGACCGGGCAAAGAGCGGGCCGTTTGAGGCCGTTCGAGGACTGAGAGGACTGGACTGGCCCACCCCCCTTGGTTCAATATTTTGGTAACTAAATCATTACCTGAGGGGGAATATATCTACTCCCGTCACAGTGCCCCAGTACTATGGATCCAAGGGTAACCCGTAGCAAGTCTTCCAAACGTGGGTCACTAGTCAGTGGCCCCATGGATGACTTTATAACCCGCACTAACATAGCTATAGACAAGGAAATATCTAAGCTCCAAACCCGGGTGTCGCTAGAACTAGATGCCGCAAGAAGAGTGTCCCAAGTAATTGCACTTTCCAAGAAATCCTCCCTAGGCCACATAGCAACCTCTGTTACCCCTGAGCGCCCAGCACGCCCACACTGCATAGTCGCTCAGGCAGATATCCATCATTCACCGACCCCGGCTAATCCCATATCTGTATCAGGAAGTAAGGTCGAGGATACTCCACTGACACCTCTTAGTGTGCAAATCCCTACTCCCATTGTATCCTTCCCGAACCTGTCCCATAATATCTCCAGTGGCAAACAACCAAAGAGGAAACGCAATTCTCGCTCAGCTTATTTTCGTAAGAAAGCGAAAATTGCTGTTCCCAAAGATCTGCCTATGAATAACATCACAGCATCCAATGCTGGAGCTGAGTATACCCCTAATACCCAGTCTTGTAGTGAGGGACAGGGAAACAATGCATCTATTCCCCTCCCTAATACCACAACAGGCGAGGACCCTGAAGTAGACGGGCTAACTAATAACAATAAAGAATTTATAGAGGTGGTTTGGGACACACTTAAAAAACTTTTGTCACCTCTGGACTTAAGACTATCAAGGATAGAAAACAATCTGTTAGAAATGGAGAAGAGCATTATTGCGTTGGCCACTCTTGGGTTGAAAAGTCTGGAAAACCAGGGCATTATTGCAGCTGACCCAATGCCACAACCTACCGCACCCCAAATCAATCTAGCTTCCCCTTCAGCACCACCTACAATAAAACCTGTTCCTAAACCAAGGACAGTCACGGTGGAGCAAGCTCGTGTTAAACCAAAGGCCCCTCCACGAGGCTCCACACGTAACTTGCAAAACCCCAAACACGAAACATTAGCTAGACCGGTCCCTAGTGAAATCCAGGTCCCCCCAGTCAAAGACAACTTTAGAGGTGGCTATATTGACCTCCCCCCAGAGGCAAACGACTATGTCGTTGTACTGACGGGTGTTCCAACGTTAGGCAATGGCCAATTTGAAAACCACTGGTCACTTAAAAATAAAATAATGCACTGGTTAGATGTCAACAGACCTATCCCCAATGGCAGAAAAAGTAGGGTATTGATGGTTCGCAGAACCCCCTGGGTAGGGCCAACGTTGAAATCCAGTCCGGGGGACTGCATAGTAGTGACCTTTGAAGATCCACACACGGCGCACTACATTTGCAGTTGGCCCGGTAATGATGACTCCTTAGTCAAACCCAAGCCATTATCCTTTTTCTATCCTCCTCGACCTAGCTGTAATCAGGGGGACAATTGGACATTGGTTCAGCACCATCAACGGCCGAATAAGTCCCAGGGCCACAGGGAGACCTTGCTACACTGGAATGGCCTCTCTACCTATAACAGATTTGGTGGTCTAGAGGAGGTGGATTGACTCCTTGTCCAAGCAACCAAGCAACCCCGAAAGGTATTCTTGACTTCGCAAAGGCATCATTCCATTGATTGTGCTGCCCCTGAATCTGCAACAAGCCGAGTAGGACGATCTAGCAACGCAAGGGTTGATGGTGTGACAATGTCACTGGACATAATAGTAAATTGTAACAGGGAAGATTGGCCAAACCCGCTTTGCGTGACCCTCCCTGCACCCACTCCGCTTGAACAGCTGGATCCTTCCTGCCCTGCCCCCTATGTGTCCTCCAATCTCCCGCAAACCGAGCCGCTTATGAGGTCTTCAAAATCAGTGGGTGTGACTGTTTCTCCTATGCCGATGACTATTGACCACACCAGGGCTCTTCCACCAGCTGACTCTGTCCTAAAAATTCTATCTTGGAATGTGGCTGGTCTTGGCCGCAACTTTGACATTCCCGAATGGAGTGACTTCCTGGAACCCTTCCACATCTGCCTCTTACAGGAAACCTGGTGTTTGGAGCCAAGACACCGAGTGGGATTCTGCACTTTTTTTATCCCCGCAGTCCAGGAACAAGGATCCAAAGGTCGTCCGTCAGGCGGCCTTATAATATGGATTAGTATTGCTTTAGGCTTTAGGGTAAAAGAAAGAAACACCCAATCTTCGGACCTCCAGTGGCTAACGGTAACACACAAAGGGGGTAAAAGAATGGAAGTCTTTAACATCTACCTGAGGGGTGCCAAAGGCGGTGCATCCCATTTACCATCCACAGGCCTAAACCGCAACCTGGCCGCCTGTGATGCGGATTCCCATATATTGCTTGTTGGGGATTTCAACTGCTGCTTTGAGCCCTTGGCCAATGAAGATATCCTGGACACTTTTGAGGAGGACACTAGGAGAGGCATTCCCATTTTGAATCTTGCCCCGATCCCCAAATGGTCGCAAAATGCAATAGAGATCAACGCCTTGTGCATGGAGCATAACTTGCGACCGACAAATGGCCGATCCAAATCCGACCATATGGGCGCCCACACCTATAACAGACAAGATCACACGTCTAGGATTGACTATATCATGCTTAATTACAACCTTTGGCAACACCATCTAGATATGGAGGTTATAGCGTCGGGTGATAGCGACCACAACCCCTTGTCGCTATCTATTTCATCCCCTTGGCAGGCTGAAAGGCAAGGCCTAACCGGTCATAAGTGGAAATCCTCCCATGAAATAGTCCCTACAAATTGCAGAAGGCGGTTAAAGTGGGCCAAAGTCTTAGCAGATGATACAAGAATGGACCAAGCCGGAACAATTTTGGAAGAGGTGGAGTCCCGGATGACCACTTCTAACCAAAACGATAACAAGATCCTACCTCTATTCACTAAGACTGTGCTGGCGCTAAGTGACTTATTTATTGTTCCCCAAACCACACGAAGGGGTATCTCAAAATCATTGCCTAAACAGTCAGACAAGTGGTATACCCCAAATTGTCGTGAGGCCAAGAAGGAACTTGTTGTGACATTAAGGTCTAAAGATGCGGTTGCTATTAGGGCTGCTAGAAAATCTTATAAAAAAATCATAACTGAAGCCAAACAGATTTATGATTCTAATTTCTGGGGAGATCTAGTTGAGGCCAGTTCTAGTAAGGATGCCAAGAGGTTTTGGGACCTATTAAGATCCAGGGAAAAGCCCATAGACCAGCAGCTAACTTGCAACATTACAGGGGGTGTATGGTTTGAACACTTTTCACAACTGTACTCTGCTCCCTCAGCTCCGGCCCAGGTAGCTTGCCCAACTACGGGTCTTACAACTAACCTCCCGTGCTATGATGGCCTATTTACCACCTTAGAAGTAGAGAGAGCAATCCAATGCATTGTCCCGAACAAGGCAGCGGGTCCGGATGGAATCCCAGGAGACCTAATTAAGAACTACCCATCTCCTTGGAGTAGACTAATTGCCTCGCTTCTGAATGAAGTGATGTTGGGTGGAGTCTTTCCTGACTCTTGGAGGGGCGCTGAGGTCGTACCTATTTTTAAAAAAGGCTCTAGGGACGACCCAGCGAACTACCGCCCAATTAGCTTATTGGACTCTTCTCAAAAGGTAGCAGGGAAGGTGGTACTGGGCAGGATCATTGAGTGGGCAGATGAAAATCACATCCTGTCAGATCTCCAAGCAGGCTTCAGGACAGGAACAGGCACAATCGAGCAGACGTTCCGCCTTCTAATGATCTATTGGAAAGTGGTGGTGCTGGGAGGGGGCAGTCTGTATCTAGTCTTCATTGACCTACGGACTGCCTTCGACCTGGTACCACGCACGCTCCTATGGAACGTCCTCGACGGGTTAGGCCTCCCCCCCTATTTGCTGTCGCTGCTTGTTAAATTCCACGATAGGAATTTTGCCCAAATTAGATGGGGTAGACAGGGAGAGAAAACATCTCGTATCCCCGTGGACAGAGGCGTCCGCCAGGGGTGTGTGCTTGCCCCCACTCTGTTTTCTCTTTATATTAACGGAGTGGTGGAGCATCTCCTACAACAACCATCAGATGCATCCCACCCTGGCTGGAAGGAAGATCCCAACGCTTCTGTTCGCCGACGATACCCTCCTAATTTCAAAATCACCGATGGGCATCCAATCGTTGCTCTCTAGGTTCCAAACCTTCTGCAACGAAAGGGGTTTGGCAATAAATATAGGCAAAACGAAGTTTTTAGTCCTTAACCCGCCAAAAAAATCTGTTTATCCCCCGGTCCTGGATTCCGTTCCACTTGATCGCGTGAAAGAATTTGATTACCTGGGTATACGCATCAGTGATACTATGAGCTGGAAGGCACACCACCAAAAAGTCTTCCTTACCCACAAAAGGGTGGCAGGTGCGCTGCTCAAGGAGCAGCGAGCATCATCATCAAAACCTATTGGGGCTCCCCTAGATATCTATAGGGCAAGGGTTGTAAGTGCGGCACTTTACGGTGCTGAGCTGTGGGGCACTCAAAAAGTTGACACTCTGGCCCACCTTGAGAACAACTTTCATAAAGATCTAATGGGTGTGCCCCACAGCACACCAACAATCCCATTGCTGATAGATGCAGGTACCCGGGCAATCTGCGACCAAGCGAAACTACGTCCACTCCTGTTATGGCCCAGAATCTGGAATGTGCAGGAATTAAGTAGTTACGCAGATGCCTTATCCGACATTTTGTCACTACCGGGCTCTCACAAGATCATCTGGCTCAGGGAGGTTAAAAAGCTGCTCTACAAATTAGGCCTAGGAGAGGCTTGGTCCAATAAATCTGCACCCACGAAACAACAGCTAAAGAAGGTCTATTGGGCATGGGTAGACAGTGAGAGGGCACGATGCACAACCCATTGTAAATCTGTAGTTTTGTTTTTGTCAGCCAAGGAGTTACCGCTAAGGGAATCTTATCTAGACACCATCCAGAACCCGAGGGACAGAGCATTGTACATCAAGTTCAGGTTGGAGGTGCTTCCATTATGTGAGTTTACTTCCACATGGAAACCGCCCGCTCAAACTGTACCCTATTGCCCCTTTTGCGATCTAAGGGTAGAGTCTGTGTCCCACATGTTGTTCGAATGCAGTGTCTATGTAGCCCCGAGACGTAGGTGGTTGAAGCCCCTCTGCAGAAGTTTGGGAACTCGCTCTCACTTGGAAGCCCTGCGTATTTTACGTACAGATGCTAGACCCTTCTTTTCCATTTGCATGGCAAAATTTTTGGGGTGGGCTTGGCGTCTAAGAACTGCAAGAAAACTGTTAATCCAGTAAATGGGCCTATCCACCTAATATGCTGTTCTGGATATGAAATGTTTTTATATTGATGATTGTTGTAAAAATGTTTTTTTTTTTTAAAAGATGTGTAAATGCTTTTATGATATGTTTTTATCGAATAAAGCTACTACTGCTGCTAAATATGTATATCGTGGTACACCTGGATATAAACAGCGGCATATGTCTTTTATATTATGTATTTTAGCTAGTTCTAGTATTGCTGCTCTTGTTTTACGCATACGTGAGGTTAGCCCTTTCTTCGTTACATCTGTTGATAGTTTAAAACACAATTAAAGTCCCCCATCAGGATAAGCTCGCCCTCCCATGATAGTAATTCAATGTTCAACCAGTCAAATAAGCGTGGCTCATCTTTGTTTGGCCCGTATATAGCACAAAAAACATACATACTGTCTTCTATCCGCATTTGCATTATTACCCAATGCCCCCCCTTGTCTGCCGCAGTCCTAATGACTTCTCCCCGCAATTGTCTTTTCTTTAATATTGCAACCCCTCTTATTGGTGCATTTAATGTTGTGCAAACCACTAATTCATATCCCAATTGATTCAAAAGTTTTTTTATCTTTAAAACAGATATGTGTTTCCATTAGCATAACCAACTGTGCATCATACATTTGCAATTCTTGATACACTAAATTTCTTTTAGTCCTATTATTCAGGCCTGATACATTCCATGCAAGACAGCTACAGTAAGTCATTTTAGGTAAAAATTAAAAATCGCTGCCCCTTTCTTATCACCCTTTTTAATTTTATTTCTTGCTAACATCATTTTGTCTTCCTTTTGACTAGTCATGCCTCCCGTCCTCCCCTCCGTCATTCCCTCCCTCCCCAGTGCAAAGCTACACCCCCCCGTTCCATAGGAAAACACCCCCCCTTTATACCTGCTGCCGTTGGTTGGGCAGCCTCTTGAGGGTGCAGCCATCCGCATCACCCTCTCCTACTTCAATAAGTGTAACATTCCCGACCCCCCTTTCACAAATAATCAATTTGTCGTTTTAGTCAGACCTTTTAAGGCAGTGATCACATAGAATCTGCATTCGTAATTAGTGTGTTTTATACATTAGTGATTTTTTTCTAACTCAATTTCTGCCTCCATAACCTGGTTAAACATTAGTAATTTTTTCTAACACAATTTCTGCCTCCTTAACTTGGTTAAGAAAGTATGTATGACCGGCTTTAATAACTTTTAAACACGCAGGTTCTTGCAGGAAAACCTGAGCCCCTGCGGCTTTTAAAGAGTCAATTAATTGTCGTAAGTTCCATCGTCTCTCCATGGTAGACTTACAAAGGTCTGACCTGACAAAAAAGGTCACATCTTCTGTGACAATGGGGGAGTTGGGTTTTGCTTTTAAAGAGACAGCCTGTCTCAGTAAGAAATTTCCAAAATAAATCAAAAACGGGCTAGGTAATTTACTTCCTTTGTTTCTGTTAACTAGTGGTAATCTATGAACTCTTTGTAGCTGAGAGTCCCAGTCCCAGTCAGCGAGATCCGGAAATGCACATTGGAAAAGCTTGACTATGTAAGCCCTGGGGTCTGCCCCTTCAGCCCCCTCAGGAACCCCGAAAAGTCTAAGATTTTGTCTTCTTTGGCGATTTTCCATATCCTCGACTTTAAATTGTAGTGCCCGAATCTCTTCATCATGTCGGGAATTTTTCTGCTCATTTTTGATCGAAGTTTCCTCTATCTGCACGACCCTATGTTGTAGTTCTTCCACATCTTGTGTTACCGTGTTCATTTTGCTATTGACTTCCAATAGGTAATTTTGGGTTTTTGTATTGTCCTCTTTGAGTTGCAAGAAATATTGTTGTGCTTCTTGCCGTTGTTCGGTCAACATGTTTAAGATTAAGGCCAAAGAGGGAGTCTCTCCCAATGGTTCAACAGGGGGTAGTAGCTCCTGCGGCCTGTCTTTCCCCAAATGACCGTTTTCCTTGGCCGTAGCAGACATGACAGCGAGATCACTTGAATTGAGATCCTTTTGGTTAGAACCTTCTCTGACATTACTATCTTCTTGGGTGTTCTTTGCCCCCATGGAGTTATCTAAAATCGGTTGGCTTAAAGGTTCAGACAAGTTTGCGTTGTCCAAATCTGGGTCAGCTTGTATTGGAGTTGGTAGCCTCATGGAGCTGTTTCCTGACAGTCGTAAAGCCATTGATTTTACCCTTCCTTTAGCTTGGATCCACTTACGTAGAGGGCTGTCGTCAATAATAGGTTTGCCCCTAGTGTTAGCAAAAGTTATAGCTGAGGAAAGAGTAGAAGGATTGGTATTTTTCTTGTTCCCCACATTCGTCTGCCGGTGCTGCAGCCTGCAGCATAAAGACGTATGTTCCCTGGCTGGTTCACACACAGCTTAAGGGCTGCGGGGAAAATGAAGATGGTGGATTGAGGACGCCGCTCGGTGCAGCCTGATAACGCTGCCCTAACTACTTCACAGATAACGGAGAGAGAGATGGCTTTAATCGAATATTTGAACTGAAAAGATACTTTATTTTAAAAGCGGAAAAACGGGAAAGCGCTCCTGCACTGCTACAAACTTGCTACAAACTTACTCGGAACCATTTTCGGAAGCGAAGGGTTGACTGCCGAAGGTGGAGAAACGGATGCGGCTTAGATTGCAAAAGGCTGCGGCAGCCTCGAGCTGTGAGCGGAGGCAGGCTGTGCTGGCTGGACGCTGCTGTCTTGGCTAGGCTCTGCAGGTCCGGGCATCGGCTCAATATTTCGAGGGGGGTGTGCGACAAGTGCTCTAATACCGACGCCCGGGGGAGGGGGCATTCGACGCCTGAGTGCTTAGTTGGCAAATCGATTCCTTTCTGGAATATGGCCCCGAAGAACCAACCGCGTAGCACTAGGACCACAAAGGGTGCAGCAACCGCCGAGGAAAGCGGTGTTCTGGGAGCCACAGCTGTCAGTAATGCCGCGGGAGAGAAGAGACCGACGGCAGAAAAACAAAAGACACCAGCCAAGCCCCTCGGGAAGGAAGGAGTGGGAGCTGGAATCGAAACTGGAATTGGCCCGCAGAAACTGCTCGCTACAGGAAAACTGGATAAGGCTGTATTAATGACTGGTAAGCCACAGCCACCGCAGCCTATTATGCTAACTGTTGCTGAAAAAAATAATTTAACTAAAGCAAAGGGAGCTAATGTAATTATAAATCCTGCTGTTTCAGTTAATCACGCAAATAATGATGCTATAGCGCGAACAAACAAGGAAACTAATAACAAAATGATGAACAATACTGAGAATATTGAGAATATTGAATATGATGATACTATTATTGGCGGTGATACGGTCGCAGAGGCGGCAGAATTATTAGATGAACAATCTGAAACAGACAAAGAGTTTAACCATAAAGGAAAGGATAGAAGTCAGCCACCGATATATGTCCCAGTTTCAGAGGGTACGGAAACAATACTGATTACGGGCATGGAGCCAGACGTAACCGTTGCCGAAATTAATAATCTATCTATTCAGATTAACCATGAAACTCTCACCAGCCAGGAAGCAGAAGTGCTCATTATAACTCAAGTACACGAAGCTAAGGGACTTTCTGAAGACTGCACAAAGAGATCTAATGATAAACTAGTGGAATCTAATGACGAATATGAGGAACTGGTCGATGAAGAAGAAAATACTGGAGTGGGCCTGTCACAGGATGACTGGAAAACCGTGTCTCGGAAAAAAGGAAGAGGGAAGGCTAAAAATAAAATAATAATTATCCTTTTATACATTGAAATTTAGAGTTCCTCAGAGGATGGTAAAAGATATTACCTTCGAAGTGTGCACATGAGCTCTGCTAGAAATTGGTAGGCAATCGCCCACGCTATTTTGGTATTTATAGAATTAGTTGTTTTCAAGACATTTATGTTTGACTGTTCTCATTTCCTACTCTATAGAAAAGAGTTCAGAGTCCCTTTCAGCTGAGAAACCACTACACAACTTCTGCTGAAGATGGAGTCCTGTGTTTTGTCATGTTTTCTCATTCCACTTCCCCTTTCTCCAGGGGATCATTCAGATCGGCAAGGGTTATACTTATAACAATCTTGTCGCTTTGGTTGATTCAGGGAGGATTTTGGAACACGCTGCACCAAGAAGGAAACAACCCGGAATTAGGAGGTCTTGGTGAGTGACATCTGGTAATATGAAGTACTGTAGTTTCCGTACTATGGTCTGGCCTGAAACCTGATTGGCAGCTGTCCAGAAGCTTACATTTAGAAATGTGCTGACACAGTTGTTGTTGCACACATTTTTCTAGCACTTTTGCTAATAAGGGAATATTGGATACTGGCCTGAAATTATTTGGGTCAACAGCGCTCGAAGTTGTTTTTTTTATGATGGGGATGACTTGCCCCATTTTTAGGCAGTCTGGTATGGTGCCTTGACAGGCATTAATTATCTCAGTCCAGTTGGGGATGACAAATTGGTTGGTTGTGGTCGAGAATTTCGAAGGGAGAGTATTATTGAAGTGGTTATTTGGCTTTGTAGCCGAGAGGATTTTGAACCATTGACCTTCATTTTTTAGCACTGCTTGGAGGGAGTGTGAAGGTTTATCAATTTGTGAAGCCAACGGGGAGGGTAGGTTAATAGCTGCTGCTCTAAGCTCACTTCCCAATTAATTTATTTTGTCTGTAAAGAAGGACGAGAATTCCTCACAGTTTACCATGGTTTTTGTCACTTCTTTTGAGGATTTTGCCAAATTTTTAGACTGCAGCTTTACCATGTCAAAGAGTTTACAAGGACTATTTTGAGCACTCTCCAGTTCTAATCTTTTCTTGAGAATGCTTATGTTGTATGCGTTTCTGGTCTTTCCATCCCCCAACTAAGTAGTGTTAGTTGGGGGATGATGGGTGTTGTCACCAATTTCCGTTTGGTTGGTGTCAGCTTTCTCCTTTCCTTGTTCAGAGAACTACTAAACCAAGGATTTTTGTCTCTATCCGTGATTCTTCTCAGTTTTAGAGGAGCAACTGAATCGATTATGTCTGATATCATTGTGTTGTAGTGGTCTGTAAGTTTGCAGACATTTGTAATGTTAGAGGGTGGGGGAAGATCCTTCTTGCAATGCACATGCCAGTTTGTCATAGTCTAATAATAATAATAATAATAATAATAATAAAACCATTTGTAGAACGCATGGTTACACTATAACAGTGTGTCCCAGCGCTATGGAGGCAGACCATCTCGCGAGCAAGACCTACTGTACGTAGTACCACAAGGGGAGAAGAGGCATAATGTGGGACTTAAGTTTGAGGGAATAGGTAAGTTTTCAGTTTAAGTCGGAATCTCGCTTCCGACGGTTCCATACGGAGTTCGATGGGGAGCTCATTCCATCTCTTACAGGCTAGGTATCTGAATGAGCGACCTCCCATTCGTGATTTGAAAATGCGGGGAACCTGAAACAGCATGCTCTCTAATGATCTCAAATTGCGCCTTGGGCAATGGATCGGTAGAAGCTTTTAAAGATAGCTTGGCCCTTTCCCCTGGGCTACACGAGGTGTAATACACAGTGATTTGAACAGGATACGTTCCTGTATGGGCAGTCAATGGAGGGTCTTAAGAGCCTGTTTCCCTGAGGCTCTTCTGGACAAATTCAGGACCAATCTGCCAGCCGGATTTTGTACGTGTTGCAGATGCTGTAATCCTTTCTTACTCAGACCAATAAGCAAGGAGTTTCCATAAATCAGGTGGGGGGTGACCAGTGCATATATTAAAGATTTCCTGGTGTCGATGGGTAAATAGTCAAGTATGTTGCGTATGGTTTTGTGAACTCCGTAACATTTTCCCACCAGTCTTCCAATGTGCTGTCTATAGGATAGGCTGGAGTCCAGAAAGTCACCTAGGTTCTTCACTGTTTCTGAGGGGGAAGGTGTAGGCCCAAACTCCGATGGCCACCATGCTGATGACCAAATTGTGGAAGCTTTCCCAATCACCAATAGCTCAGTTTTATCGCCATTAAGGCTTAAACAGTTGTCATTCATCCACTCGGATACATCCTTGAGGCAGGATAAGAAGTTTGCTGCTGCCTCATTCTGGCCTTGAGCTAGGGTGATCATCAATTGCGTGTCATCTGCGTGTTACAATGTCCACTCCATAGGGTGCCACAATTCTAGCCAGGGTTTCTATATATATGTTAAACAGCGTCGGGCTCAGACTTGATCTAGGTCTAGGTCTTTTGTATCTCTAATCCATCTCTTTGGTTTGACAAATTGTGTAGTTCTTTCTGGAATTTGGAAGGCAATAGAGTGGTGGTCTGACCAATCGCATGGAGGAATCGAGATTACATTGACTGCCTTTTCCTTTGAGATGATAGTCTAGTATGGATTCTTTTCAGTGAGTTGGGAAAGTGAAGAGTTGGGTGAGATTTTGGTCATCTAGGAATTCTTTAAAGACATTAACCTGGTTATCGTTAAGATGCTCCCAATGCAGATTGAAGTCCCTCATGAATAAATCATTGTATGGAGGAAGCGTTTGCAGTGATGATTTCCATTAGGCTGTCTATGAAAGTGTGGTTCTTACCTGGAGGATGGTAAAAGGTTTGTAAATTGCATGAAAGATTTGCTTTGTTTCTAATGGAAAGAGCGAGATATTCTCTGGAGTCACATATATCGGAGTTTAATTGCGTAATGGTGAGATCGGAGCGGTGAATGCAGGCGATACCTCCCCCTTTTTTTATTTGTCTGTCTAGTCTCACGATGCAGTAGCTTGGGCGAACTAGTAGATCCATGCAAGTTGATGAAGTTTTGGTGAACTACGTCAATTTCTTGGTTTAAAATGAGATCGACAATGTCAGAGGCATGCTTCACTGCTGATCGGCAGTCAAGCAGAAGACCTAGGAGCAGTTTCAAGGAGTTCTCAGGATTTTAGTCATGATTAGAGGAGGTTAGCGGAACTCTCTTCAGGTTATCGATGTTTCACTTTCTACTTTTTTTAATGTAAGTTCTATTCAAGTTGATTTTGACTGTTCCAATTTTGTTTTTGCCCCTCCCCCCAACCCCCCAAGCCCGGGAGACTAGAGGCCTCGGCTGTTGATTCATAGGATAGTAGTACAGCTAAAGTTTCTTATTCTAATAGATACTTAAGTTGTTGACGCGGGCGATACTACCTCTTTGACAGCGGCATAGCTGTATGGTTGGGGTAGCTTTGTGGATTGCATATGGAATTCTGAATGAGCTTGATTTTTGATAGAGGTGCAACAATGAGTTATGTATCTACTGGTCATCACGATTGGAGGTATATGGACAAACCTATCTTTAAGCAAAGGAGTTAAGCAGCTAAAGTTATGCTGTTGAGTGCTTAACCCATCCATGACCTGCATTAGGTAGATGTTAAGTGCTGCGCAGCACTCGAGCTGTAAATCTGCGCTGGATGTATGTGTACCTGGGAAGGCTACAATATATGTCTAGAGCAGTAATGTGTAGTACATGAATGGTTAGTGTAAGTATGCCTGCTAGGAATGCATTACATGGGAGATGTAGTGCTTTGCAGTGCCTGCACTATAGAAGCATGTGCTGAATGTATGTGTGTTTGCGTAAAGTACAATACATGAAGGGTGACGTGTTGTGCAGCGCTCACATGGTGAGGGTGTGTGTGCTGGGTGTGTGTGTTTTTGTAAATAGCAAACCCTGGTACAATACCAGAAAGATTACAGTACTGAACAATGAGTACAGACTGTATGTGTCTACTGAATGTATGTGTGTATGTAGTGGCACAATGCATGAAGTTAAGAGTACTGGAGAATATGATTGCTGTGAAAATATACTGAGAGTAAAGTGCGCCTGCAATGGTACACTATCTGTAGGGCCATGGGTCTGATTTTGGGAAGCCCAGGCCTGCCTGGTGAAGACATGAGGATTAGAATAATCCCCCCCAAACAGATTTATGTATTGCTGCATTCCTGTGAGCTGGGTGGGACACACACTGGAGGAAAGAAGGAAGAGACTCCACCTTTACACTTCAAAAGATTGTTCTTTAATTCAGTGATAGATCACAAGCAAAGGGCCTAAACACATCTCAGAAAGGAGATGAGGCTGATAAGAGCGTCATAAAGAGTAGAGCTGGGAGCCCGGGCTTAACCTTTGGATGCGCATATTACTGAGGCTGACATCCAATTGGGAAATCTGGTCAGTTTCATGGATTCCGTTTTGTGTCAATCAGCTTCGGTGTTTGCCTGCTGAGACAGACATCCTTTCAAGCAGAAAGAAGAAAAAGAAAGTGAACACTTCAGAAGAAGAAGTACCCCAACATAAAACTTCAAAGACTCAGACCGTTAATCACATTTTGGTGTCTGGAAACAGACTATACGAAGGGGAGGTTGAGTCACCAAACTTTTCATCAACGAAGCATCCAGACAAGCTGTGTGAGATAAATAAGCTCCGCAAGATTTCTGTATGTGACCAGGACTGGGGATAAAGACCTGCTAGTCGCCCAGCTGGGTGAGGGACATCACCAAGGGAACCATGATCACCAGCCATGGAGCTTGGAAGACCAGCATCTGCCTGCTTGCCAAGACCAGCGTGTCCTGTGTGGAAAAGGAGGGTGTTGGAGGCAGAGAGGTCCAGTGGAGAGCCCTACCAAGAGGACTCCCTGATAGAGGTGTGAGGAGAATGGCTGTGCATCGCTTGGGCCGTTGCCCATTTTCAACGACCCCGTATGCAAAGGGAGGGCTTCAATGATCCAAGCTGTGTAAGGAGCACCCTAAGGAAAGCGCCATGTCCATGCTGCTTCATTGCAGTGACCCTGTTGTCGAAGGGGGCCGCCTTGTTGAGGGTGATTATACGGGAAGAGTCTGCGCCAAGACGGAGAATATCACAATACTGTATGCCAGGAGGGTTTGCTGCTACCACTATGGCCAAGAGTTTGGGTTATTGTCTGGACGGAAGGATTGCAGCTGTGACTGGTGGGTCAAGCCCACACTCTGAGACATACCCCTGACTGATTCTCCAATGACCGCAAGAATTCCACCAGAGACGTTGCACCCTAGCTGGGCTCCAGTTGAGAGCTGGAGGATTGAATCCCCTTCCTCTCAGTCCCAGTGAGAGGAAGTGTGACTTACCTTGTGTTTCCTAAGCGAAAGCAGCTCCAATCACTGCAATGAACTGGCATAACTTTCAGAGGAGAGAGCCTGCGCCTGTTGGGTGATACCAGGTGAACTCCAAGCAACCTAATTTCACCGAATAGCATCAGGACTTGGAAGTGCCCAAAGAGAAAGCATTTGCTGCCCCGCTGAACATTTCCATACCGCCGGAGTACGCAAGACTGGAACGGGGCCTATGACGCCCGAGAGGACTTGCTGCTAACGGCTCCATGGACACCTTTGTCTAATTACTAAGTTAAAGGGGAGCTCTTGAGTACAGCCTACTGGTAAGCATTCCTTGGATGAGGCCACCAGCGAATGAGGAATAACCCCAAATGTCATAAGAAAGAGGGTTGGACTGGGATTTGCCTCATAACTACTAAACCCTTGACCTCAGTTGGATTGTGTTATTGCTCATGAATGTGTATGTGTAGAGTTAGAAATAAAATACTTCTTCTTCTTATAAAAGAATGTATTGAACTGGACACTGATTTATTTTTCCTACTGGGTGCACTTTGAGTTATGAGTCGTGTTTACCTACAAATATCCATGCCCTCCACCCCCAAAGGGAGACTTTGACTGCTCAGCCACAGCTACCACTGAGAGTCAAGTGGGAACAGGTACTTAGCCATGTTGCTCAGGGTCCATAGTAGTTCAGGCTCTGGGTACATCAGGAGTAAGATGCCCCAAACACCCCCATGGGCCCAGTAGCTCCTGCATGGCCCATGGCCCTCTGAAAGGGGTTCTGACAGGGTAGAGTGATTCATTCCTGTTAACAACATCTTGCATTAAAAGACTACAAAGTTAAAGAACATATTAGAGGCAAAGAAAGTCAGTTCCATTCATCTACTCCTTGTCTACACAGGGATAGGAGCAAAGGATTCCCTGTCTTTTCATTTGTCAATAAAAATAGTTCCTATAATTCCAGTATAACCAAAAAGCATAATGAATCCTCTTTCATTGTGATACTTGTGTATAGTTATGTTTCATATCCTCCATATGAAGAATATGAGTATCCACGTCCTTATATTTTATTTTGCGAAATGATCTACCTTTTCAGCAACATTTCTGAATCAGAGCATAGGAGCAGTACTCCCTTGGACGACAACAATAATTTAGAAAAAAATATTATTTGTTTGATTGGCTTCACGGACAAGGCGAAAAGTATCTGATCATTGTTTGTGGGATCAGAAGATAGGAAGTGATGGACTTTGAGTGACCTTTACTGATTGGTTAGAAAAATACCACTTGTTTGGCTGTCTGCACAAATGCTTAATCGAAAGAAAATAGTGGGCATACTTAATGCATCATCTACCTCTGGCCTCCCTGGTAACCTGTGTAGGATTGAGATGAATCAATTGCAATTCAGTAAATAAAGATCTTTCCGTTTACTAAAACATATATCTCCAGTTTGCTTGCACGATAGAGCAACAGAGATGGAATTATTAGATGTATATACATTAATTAGATTGCAGGAATCTAATATTCTACAAACGAAATCACTACTGTATCTATAAAACAGCTAGGCCCCAGTATCCCTTTCCATAGTGCACAGACTATCAGTTGACCTATAGGTCTATGGGAAGGCAATAAATCCATACATATGTATGCCCCGGTCCCTGCAAATCACTTATATAGAGGGAACTAAAGAAAGCATACTCCTGCCTTGTTCTGTGACCAAACTTGGCACAGTGTTAGTTATTGGAGTTTCAAACTGTGGAAAATCCGCCTGCTTCGCATTATGAACATATTTGTCTTATGAATGTTTGTAGGTCATGGCTTTATTTGTTGTGTCATGGATTCCAAATTGTGTAAAAGCATGCAAAACACAACACAGCACCCTCTGACCACCATGCTTCCTCTCTAGTAATAAGATTACCAGATCCAAGAAAGGGTAGCAAATTAGCGTCTATGAGTACAGTGTGGTAGCTGATACAAAGAACTGTCTTGAAAATAAACTATTTCTTGTTTAGCTTCCTTAAAGAAATGTTTTCATTGGCTACACCAATATAACATTCGCCGCAAGAGTATATTTAGAATTCTGCATTACGTTCTGCCAGGGCAGTGGATGCATTTATTCTACTGTGCTGCCAGACTACAGCAGAATATCTAACCTAAATTGTGCAGACGGTCTGAAATACTTAGGGACCTTCGGACAAAAGCTTCACCTGGCAGAGCCAGAGGAGGCTTCCCTCGCAGAAAAATTAAGGTTTGTCTGACTTTAAATGGAGCAGGACGACTGAGAGTTTGGCAGACAGGCCACTTTTGTGTGTGAGGTAGTCTTGATAGAGCGCGTCCAAAAATCCACGAGGAGGAGCGGCGGAGAACGGAGACCTCACCATAGGTACCGTCGCGTACCAGCGCACTACATCCACTTTCCAAGCCGGTTACTCTACCGAGCACCCCGACCCCCCCCTCCGCCTTGGAGTTTCCCCTAAGGGATCCGGAACCAATATACTTCTTGAGTTGCAAAAGTGATACCTTCCAGCTAACTGGGGGTCTTGAATTACCATTCTATTTGGAACTGAGCGTGAAGCTTTTTCAGGAATACATCTTGGTCTACTGTGATCATTCTTATACATCAGTTTCCTAGGAGTGACCTCACCTAGGATTATCGCATGGACCTGACTTTTTAGTACATGCCCTGATGAAATTCCCTAGGCACGAATGGGAATGAAACGCGTTGGCTGTGCCGTTGCATATGAAAATAAAGAACACATTTAGAATAAGAACAGAAGATCTACGTTTTTTTTTGGACTCTCTTAGAACACTGACTTCATTGAGTGCGCCTCTCTACTTCTCTATACTATTGCTCAGATATACATCCACGGCAGCAGATGGTGAGAGTAGCTGCACCGCCAAATATTTCTGAAACAAACAAAGTTGATGTGCGAAACCTTGGTCAGCTGCTGTGTGCTTTTGTTTATTGTCAACATTTGCACTCATATAATAACCACAGACTCGGCAAGTTTTGAAATCTTTATCTAAGTTTCTTAAATGATCATGATCCAAAGGTTAAACACCAACAGACTTTCAATTATGAAGATCAGAATTAATATGTAACTATGCAAAAATTGTATTAAACTGAACATTTAGCAGTAAAGGGGGGTAAAGAGAAGGAACATGATATGCGATCAAACGATTTTGGCATTTAACAAAAGGGAGGGTAAGGAAAAAGGAAATACGTAATCAAAACTGTCTCAAGATTTCAACAATAGGGAGGGTAATAAAGGGAACATATGTCAAACTTTTAACGGTAGGAAGGGTAAAGAGAAGGAAACAAAACAATGACGAACCCACACAAATTTATAATTACCTAAAAATGGTGTGAAGACCAAACCCTGGCCACGGGCTGGACAAAGGACAGAACCCCGAAAATGCAGGCGCCAGCAAGGCAAGCAGGTGCAGACCAGAATTCGGGACAGGTAATGCCAAATTGGATCAGGACAGGACCACCAAAGGTTAAGACCAGCACCCGCAGTTAAGTTGCAACGCCTGCGCTACTCCCTCTCTGCAGCTAACAGCCAGAACCCCAATTGGGTTATCGATTTCCCTGACAAAGTGCTTCGCCAGAACTTCAGTTCCCGGAACCCCGATTGGGTCAGCGAATCTTCTGACAGAGTGCTCCGCAGCCCTCTGTTCTTGGTCACCTATTGAGTGTGTTGGGTCAGTGACAGGTCAGCTATTCGGACAATTCAGACAATCTAACTAGCTATGCCTACCCAAGTTATACTATTTTTCAGGTCAGTGTACCACCCTCAAATGTTGCAAGTGTAAGGATCCCCAATTTTTATTGGACAAGGAATGAGGAGAGGTCATCACACCATACCAAAATGAAACTTTCTACATGTCATATTTAAATTAACGTTCCTGCCCATCAATTTATTTTCTCATGACATCTTTATTCCACCCAACAATGAATGTTCTATTAGGAAATACATTGTATTAACATTGTACAGTTGAGCTTCCTCTGACAGAGGTAAAGGGTCAGCTTCCCAGGCGCATCTTGGATGAGACTGTTCCTGAATGCCATTTCTGAAGCGTCCCTTGGTTTCTTGTGCGCATGTTCAAAATGGATGCAGTGGGATCTCGTCAGACCCAAATGAGCTACATGTAAAAATAGAAAAGAAACAGTTTGAGAACACGGAATAAATGAATGGACTGTATACCACTTACCTCTACTCTATTCCCATTACTTTGTTTTTAACTATAGCGTTGATGTTCAGCAGAACGAACAGCTTAGCAAAAGCAGCAGTGCAAGCTTCATGCATGCTGTAACATAGAGCGGCCATCTTAGTACTAGTGCGCAGAAGCAAAAGTTTCCCTCCGAGCGAAATATATGTCAGGTCACGTGAGTGTGACTGACGCATGCGCAGTAAGAAATTCCACGTAGCAGCAGCCATTTTATTTGCAAGCGGATTAACATTAGTAAAACACATAAGCAAGTTTCACGTGGACACCCATTTGTATCGTGTAATACAATATTAATAAGACAAACATGTTGATTAATGTATTAACGTGATGTCGAGAGGACTGATTATAAGCAAGTCGCATTACGTAGGAATCTTTGCTCCATCAATCCCCTCTTTGATGATATTTTCTATCATCACCAATTAATGAAACAGATGCCAACTTTTCACATTTCACCCAACTCAATCTCTTCAATCTTTCTATTCTGTTTCTTTTCATTGTTTGTGTGAAGTTTTTCACTTTCTTGTATATATTTCCATTCAACTCTTCTAATTCAAGTTCATCAACATTTCTCTTTTTCCCTCTCTTATTTACTGTATGTGTCTTTTTGTGCTTCCGACATTTGCAACAAATTATTATCCCTAAAAGCAGTCGGCCTATTCCCACCATTGGCATCAGTATTCTACTTACAAAACTTTTTCCTACATTAGAAATACAACTACCTATAGAGGAGAGACTATCAGTAAGTCTCTTCCATGCGCTATCAACCTCCAGTGGTTTGAGCTCTTTTACTAGATGCGTAATATTTCTTACATTCCCTTTGATTTCAGCACTTTTGTCAGGTATGTAAGTGCAACAATGTTGCGCTTTGAACATTCTACAGACTACGCCCTCTTTTGCTAATAATGTATCAAGAGCAAGTCGGTTTTGTAAAACCATTGATCTGATCGCAACCAATTCGGTATTGACCATTAGCAATCCTCCAGCAGTATCAGTTGATAACCGATCCACTACTGTTGACAATTTGCAAATTATTTGCGTATTCAGAGCCACTCCCACTGTGGGTATCAATGCACTAAATATATCACCTACTATTTCTCTAAGACTAGCTCTTTTACTATGTATTAATCCATTAGTCTCTTCATTGTTTCCAGTGATTTTATTTACATTGTATATCTTTGGGAATACTATTCCAAAATAACAACTACCATACCAATGATCTGGCAATTTGTAATAAGCTTTGTTTCCGGTTATAAAATAAATTCCAGGAAACACAGGTTTAGTTCCCTCTTTGAAACACCAACCCCCAATTACCTTATAATTATGTTCACATTCACTGGAACCAATGAATATATCGTTATAATAACTTGTTCTTTCTCTATGTAGACAGAGTTTTCCCTTCTTTTCGAAATCCAGCAACATAGCAGCATGAGTCTTGCCATTTGAGGTGAACCCTATATTTTCAGCCCATTTAGGAATTTTATGATTCTTATCATTTTCTTTGGAAGTTCTCTCTCCTTTTCTCAACCATATTTAAAAATATTTTCTCTTTTTCACGTAATAAGCATGTTAAATTATTCTTGTGTGCTTCAGCTATATCTATTGTACCTATTGTTAGAAAATATTCACCCATATAACTTGTTACATCACTCTTAGTATGTACAGGATTCACGTTACTATGTATAGGGAGTTCAGAAAGTATCACATCTGCATTAGAATAGTAATATTGCAAAGGTCCTTTCTTATAGAATAAACTAGCTAAACTACTACATGAAATACCATATGTTAGTGGTAAATGGTGGTAGGTAACACCTTTGGCTACCCAAGTAGGTAACTTCATACAAACATAGCAATCTTCTATTTCCATAGCTTCTACATAGTGTACTAATAAGTTTGCAAATACATTTAAGTGAGTTCTATTTTTAATTCCAGTATAATGTAGTCCTTCCTCATCTGATGCTTCTAAATCTACCTTCTGTTGTTTAATGCTAGGTGTTTTTCTTCTTTTGTATCCCTTCTTCTAGGTGTATCTATTGTTTGTAGCTCCTTAGGATCATTCTTCATGTCTCTACTCATTATGTAAGGAATAGCAATTATCAGTACTAACCATAGTATGAGTACTATCGCTATACTACATGTGCTTATTCTACAGCATGTTTATAGACAGTTACTTTGCGGTCTTCCATTAACAGTACAATCAGCCATTTCTGACCAAGGAGACTTAACCCCTCTTTGTAACTTTTACACAGTCTTTTAACCTGTGAAATTTTTCAAGTGGGTCTCACTTCTCCGTCAGTCTGATCAGAAATCAATTTGTCATCACTTTCGTCGCTTATTTCTAAGTTCAGGGCCTCTGAATTTATTATTCTACCTTTTCAGTCGTGGACTTTTTCTTCTTGGTTGTATTACAGACTGTTCAGCTTGACTTGTTATTTCATTTACTTGTTCTGGTTCGTCATTTATTATCTTTAGACAAAGTCTCAATCTTTTGACAAACCTAGGCCGTTTGTCTCCTTTTCTGAGTCTCTTAGCTGGCACTGTACTCTGGCCTTCTTCCAATGCTCTTTTATTTTCATTTAGTTGTGGCACATCTATTTCATTGTTGTCTTCTGTATCCCTCTCTATCTGACTAGATCCAGGTCTTATTTCCGTTTCTTCTGCCTGATTACTAATCTGGCCATGTTCAGGTATCTGCAGAAATTGACTTTGATTTGATTCACCTTCTTCTTCCTGAACACATTTTCCTACTCCTATCTGGTCCTGCTCAAGCTCTTCGAACCCTTGATTTTCTTCTGCCTGAGCTTTCGCCCTATTACCTATCTGTGCCTCCTCAGACTCTGGAGCTGTGACAGGTATTTGAAATGTCTGAGTATATTGATTTTCCCTTATCTGATCCTCCTCAAGATTACCATTGGCATGGATTTCTGTAATCGGAGTATGTTCTTCTAGACCTATCTTGTCCTCACTATCACTCTGACTGTCTAATCACCACCCCCTTTTGTACCGCTTTGTTCTCCATAAGTTGGCAGGGTATGCTCAGACGTGAGTCCCTTGCTCACTTTGCCACTGGATTCAAGCAAGCCGGGCTGAAGACGGCTGAAATGCCAGAAACTGGTCCTCGGAGCTTGTTTCCGGTCCAGGGAAGGCATGGCTTGGCAGTTCGGGCTGGACTGTTCCCATGAGGCACAAGGTCAGACTGATTTGCATATGGCCATGTCTGAACTGGGATGGCAGAGTGGGTTAAAGAACTGTGATGGATTAAACCCAGATCTGTTGACTGGGTGTGAGTGTTTGATTGGTTCAGATGCTCCGTCCATCACCAACCCCTTTTGTACCATCTAAATAAGTCTGGCTTCTGGTTTTCATGTATTCTGCAGGTATCTCAACTACTGGAATCCAATCACCTTGACTGGTGCTTGGTTGTTCCTCTTCAGCTACTTCAGGATCGATATCTTGAGACCCCTCAGCTGCAAAACCTTCAGCTTCAGTTTCATCAGGTTCAGTCACTCTTTTTGTATGACTGGCATGGATCCAGTGTGGAACTCCTTCGCACTTTACAGCTGTGGTGGCAACCAAAATCACTTGACGTGGTTTTCCCCACCTCAGTGCAAGGCAAGATTTTTGAGTATGTTTCTTTAGCACTACCCAGTCACCTGGGTCCAGGTCATGTGCTGGAGTTGCTTGTCTGGCAACAGCGTCTTCCCCAACCTGGTGAGAGATAGAACACACTTGGTCAGCCAGTTCTTTGCAGTACTCCAGTATTAAATCATCAGATATATTTATCAGCTTGTGTCCTGGCACCCATGCTTGCCTAATTGCTCTTCCCATTAGTATTTCATGAGGACTCAAGCCTGTGTTCCGATCTGGAATACAAATTTCAAATTTCAAAAAGTCTTTATTTCGATTATTGAATCATAAAAGTCAGCATTAAGATATTTAACAATTTTTATAAGAAAAACCATTAAGGAACATATATTATAATCGATAACACAGATTGGAGAATCAGATGAGGTCATTATTGGAAATTATCAACCGTCACAGAAGATAAAAAAATAATTTAAATTCATCAATTGCAGTGTATCATACACATTAGCTTCACTTTTTGTACACATACCACTAAAGATAAAATGTTATTTTTAAAAAACTATGGATGTTATTTTTAAAAACCTTTGATCTGGAAGACTTCTAAGTCCCATCAAAACAAGAGGCAAAGCATCTGGCCACTCTAATCGGGTAGACTCATACCTTTTTCCCAATCTTGACTTAATTGTGCCATTCAGTTGTTCTACCACTCCAGAAGCCTTCGGGCGGTGTGCACAGTACAGCTTTTGTTTAACATTGAATGCTTCACAGATGAGGTCAATTATTTCATTATTAAAATTGGAGCCTCGGTCTGATTCAATTGTTACTGGAAAACCGAACCTTGGAATGAGTTCTCTGAGTAGGAGTTTGGCTACAGTGATGCTATCATTCCTACGTATGGGAGAAGCTTCCACCCATTTTGAAAATAGGCAAACAATGAAAAGAATATATTTTAGTCCTTGACAAGGGGGTAACTGAATGCAATCAATCTGCAATCGTATGAAGGGACCCTCTGCCTTCCCAATCTTTCCTGGTAACACTACAGTTTTTTTTCCAGGATTCATTTGCTGACAAGTTAAACATCTTTGGCAAAGTGCTTCTGCTTTGTTCCTGAATTTCGCATTGAACCATGACTGTCTAAACAGACGTATCATCAATCAATCAATCAATCAGTGACATTTATAAAGCGCGCTACATACCCGTAGGGTCTCAAGGCGCTGGGGGGGGGGAGGGGGGGTGCCGCTACTGCTCGAACAGCCAGGTCTTCAGCTTCTTCCTGAAGGAGAGGTGGTCTTGGGTCAGGCGCAGGTCGGTCGGGAGGGAGTTCCAGGTCTTGGCGGCTAGGTAGGAGAAGGACCTTCCTCCTGTAGTTGCTCTTCGGATGCGGGGGACGGTGGCGAGGGCGTGGTTGGCTGATCGGAGGTGGCGTTTGGGAGCGTAGAAGTTGACTCGGCTGTTGAGGTAGCTCGGGCCTTGGTCGTGTAGGGCTTTGTGTGCGTGGGTGAGGAGGCGGAAGGTGACTCTCTTGCTGACGGGGAGCCAGTGGAGGTCTCTCAGATGTCCGGAGATGTGGCTGGTTCGTGGGATGTCGAGGATGAGTCTGGCTGAGGCGTTTTGGATCCGCTGGAGTCTCTTCTGGAGCTTGGCGGTGGTGCCGGCGTAGAGGGCGTTGCCGTAGTCCAGTCGGCTGGTGACGAGGGCCTGGGTGACGGTCTTCCTGGTCTCTGTGGGGATCCACCAGAAGATCTTCCGTAGCATGCGTAGGATGTTGAAGCACGCCGAGGAGACGTTGTTGACTTGCCTGGTCATGGAGAGGGAGGAGTCCAGGATGAAGCCCAGGTTTCGTGCATGGTCTGTCGGTTTGGGTGCGGTGCCCAGGGCGGGAGGCCACCAGGAGTCGTCCCAGGCGGAGGGTGAGGAGCCCAGGATGAGGACCTCCGTCTTGTCCGAGTTCAGTTTCAGGCGGCTGGTCGTCATCCACTCGGCTACCTCTTTCATCCCTTCGTGCAGGTTGGCTCTGGCGGCGGCGGGGTTGTTGGTCAGGGAGAGGATCAGCTGGGTGTCGTCGGCGTAGGAGATTATGCTGAGGTTGTGTTTGCGTACGATGGCCGCGAGGGGGCTCATGTAGACGTTGAAGAGGGTGGGGCTCAGAGATGATCCTTGGGGGACGCCGCAGATGACTTCGGAGGCCTCTGACTTGTATGGTGGTAGGCGGACTCTCTGTGTTCTTCCGTCGAGGAAGGAGATGATCCATTCCAGCGCCTTGTCCTGGATTCCGACGTTGCTGAGGCGCCGTACTAGGGTGCGGTGGCAGACCGTGTCGAAAGCCGCGGAGAGGTCTAGGAGGATGAGGGCCGCTGTTTCTCCATTGTCCATCAGGGCACGGATGTCATCGGTGGCGGCGATGAGGGCGGTCTCGGTGCTGTGATTGGCTCGGAAGCCGGACTGTGAGGGGTCGAGGGATCCGTTCGTCTCGAGGAAGGCGGCCATCTGCTTGTTGACGGTCTTCTCGATGACTTTGGCTGGAAACGGGAGAAGCGAGATGGGGCGGTAATTCTTGAGGTCGGTGGGGTCCGCTGTTGGTTTCATGGCATCTCTTACCAAATGAGAATCACTGTGGAACATCCTAGCCATAGGAGCAAGCAAACAGTCTGGTAACACAGGCCTACCATCAAGGTAAACAATGACACTATCCTCAACCCTTCTTTGACAACCTATCTTTCCCCACTCTTCCTTTTCTTGTGGTTCTGCTTCATTTTGCAAGTCTCTCACTTCTTCCCACGTTCTCACAGCCTCAAGCAACATAAGTTGGCAGCTGTTTTTGCCTACTTCATTTTTCTTGTTTACAGCCATTCTAAACTTGGCATAATGTTGGGCCAACTGGTCAGCATATCTACTACCAGCTGTCACTTTGTCATTTCCAAATTTGTGAGCAGCACACTTGACCACAGCCACTTCTTTTGGCAATTGGATTGCTTCAAGTAAATCTTTTACATAATGATAATTTTTAATAGGAGTGCCTGAAGAAGTCAGAAAATCCCTTTGCATCCATAATTGGCCATAGTCATGCACAACCCCGTAACCATACTGGCTATCAGTGTATATGGTTACTTTCCAATATTTCCCAAATTTGCAGGCTTTTCTCAATGCAATCAATTCGGCTACTTGTGCAGACTTGACTCCAGGTAAATAGGATGCTTCAATTGGCCCCCCCAACGTGCACACTGCATAGGCAGCACTCAAACCTCCTTCCTCATGTCTCATACATGAACCATCTAGAAATAGCTCATATTTGGAATCAATTAATGGCTCTTCTCTTAAGTCTGGACGTGGTTTTGTACTGTATTCTGTTAAGTCGATGCAATCATGTTCGACTTCTCCCTTCACTTCTGCAAAGTGTGAATTAGTTAGCAGTGTTGCTGGGTTCAAAATATTACACCTAGCAATGGTTACATTCCCTGCACCTACAATGATTCGCTCATACTTAGTCAGTCGACTAGGAGTTAGATACTGGGTCTTGGTCCGGGTTAACAAAATCCCAACAGCATGTGGAACATACACTGTCACCGGATGTCCCATAATAATGGATTCACTTTGCTCAAGGCTCATGCAGGTTGCAGCTACTGCTTTCAGACATCCGGGCAATGCAGATGCCACTGGATCTAGTGTGGAAGAAAAATATGCCACAGGATGTCTCATCAGACCCTGAGTCTGGGTCAAAACTGAAAGTGCACAGTTATCTCGTGTGTCACAGACTAGTGCAAAATCTTTTAAATAGTCAGGCATCCCTAATGCTGGAGCTGTGCACAGACATTCTCGTAATTTTAAGAAAGCAGTCATGCTTTCATCATCCTATTCTACTGGGTCTTTCGCTCTTTTCTGTCATTTGTGTCAATGACTTTGCTAGAACTGCAAATCCCACATTCCATTGCCTGCAGTAGCCTACAACTCCAAGAAACATTCTGATCTCTTTCTGAGTTTGTGGTAAATTCATGTTTTTGATTATTCTAATTCTTTTTGAGGTTACCCTTCTGACACCTCTTTCTATCTGGTGCCCCAGATATTTCACTGACGTGGTACAAAATTGTAATTTTTCAGGTGATACTTTATGCCCTCCTTCACCCAAATGATTCAGTAAAGCAATGGTATCAACAGCACAGTCATTTCGAGTTTTAGACGCCACTAATAGGTCATCTATATACTGGACCAGGACTGACTGTCCAGGCAGCACCAGAGACTCAATGCACTTTTTCAAAATCTGATTAAAAATTGATGGACTTTCTGTTTACCCCTGAGGAACGCGGTTCCAGACGTACACATGGCTGTCGAATTCAAAAGAAAAAATAAATTTGCTGTCTGGGTGCAATGGAATAGAAAAAAATGCATAACACAAATCTATCACGGTAAACCATCCAGCTTCCCACGGTATCTGGTACACTGGTATCACTGCAGGATTTGGCGCAACTGGACAGCATGGGACAACAATCTTATTAATTTTGCGAAGGTCTTGTACGACCCTATACTTGCCACTCGGTTTCTTTATTCCAATTATGGGTGAATTATATGGACTGCTTATTATTTCTTGTAAAATGCCTGCTTCAACCAAACACTTTATTTCTGCTGCAACACCTGCTTTTATTTCTGGGCTCATTTTGTACTGTCCAGTATTTGGGTAAACTGCACCTTCTTTTACTGTCACTTTTATTGGATCGACATTTGCCATTAATCCTACATCTTTTCTGGTTTCAGGATTTGCAGTCTGTTGCAATTCTTCTGGTAAGTCTACTATAGTTAACTTTTTATTCTCTGTTTCTTGTTTTGCTAACATTAATTTATAAACTCCGTTTTCGTCTGGGGTTTGAATTCCAACACCACTCGGGGTGCAAAAGATGGTGCAATTCATTTTGCACTACAAGTCTCTACCTAACAGGTTCACTGAACTTGAATAACACACAACAAATCTATGCATTTCTTTAAAATTGCCTATTCTAACTTCCATTGGTTCTGTGACTGTGGTACTAATTTGGTTATTAGAAACGCCCAATACTTGGATCGCTTCTCCCGAGAGGGGTAGGTTTGGAACGTCTGCTGTTCTCACAGTAGAACGGGTAGCACCAGTGTCTAATAGAAAGGTGACAACATTTCCTTCAACCTTACCTTCAATGTATGGACCTGACTGATCTACCGGCAGGGAGGCGCCAAGTACGCACTCCTCGTCCTCCCCTCTCAGGCACCGTCAGTAAGTGTCCTCATTGAAAATTGTATCACTCAAAAGAAATTGTGAGTTTGCTGTATCTCTCCTTTCACTTCCCTCCCAATTTGTAGTATCCACACTCTGTTGTGCTTTGCTCCTAAAATTTGGCATAGGTGCAAGGGGTAACTGGTTTTGTATTACCTGCTGCTGTTGCTTCTGTGGCACCTCATTCTGCATCTGTGAATTCAAATCATTATTCAGCATGTTTCTATTTTGCACAGCCTTACACTCATTCTTCCAGTGCCCCAACTTGCCGCACCCGTGACAAGGGAACTTCTTTTTTGCTTCCCCTCTATTGAATTTTCCCCTTGGATTACCCCCATTACCATCTCCTTGATTCTGGTTATTGTTTTCTTGACTCAATTGAAGCTCTTGTTGCTCTGCTAATTTGACGTGTGCCCAAATTACTTTTTCTTTTAACTCTTTTCGTTTATTGTCGAGTTCATCTTCACAATATTTTGCATATTTAAAGATTTCATCAATCAGCTTAGCCTGCCAGCAAATGTTATGGTCCTTAATCCATTGCCAAATTTCTGGCCTTAATCTAGACACAAACCGATAGATGAAATGCGTCATGTCTTTCTTATGTATATTATCTAGACCACTATACAGTTTGAATACTTGTAATAGGTGTTCATAATATGCATTTACGGATTCATCTTTATTCTGAGTGGTTCTATCTATTCTAGTCCAATCAGTTTCTTTTGCAGGCACCTTCCCTTTGAGGTAGAGTATTACCTGGTTGTACTTCTTCATAACTTCATCAGAAGATGCCGATGTCTGTGGGTCTCTAGGGTACTCATCGCTAGGCAAATCAATAGCAATTGTACATTCTGTCCACAAATCTACAGGAACAACAATGTCAAATATTCCATCTAAATCTTTCAAAAGACATATTGAAACCTTCACAAATCTTTCGACTTGTCTGTACCATTCTACTGGTTTTTCTCGAAGTCTTGGGAAATCATTTGTAAATGACAAAATATCCTGTTGGGACCATGGGACATGTACATAACCTCCACCTGGTACCTCTCTCATGGGACATAACCTTTCCACCTTTTCTGTTTCTTTTAATACATATTCAGAAACAGTTTGTTTTGATCGAGCCTCTTCCTTTTTCTTTGCCCATCTAGTTTTCCATTTTTCTAGTTCACCCCATTCCTGTAATAATGACATCAGCTCCTTGATTTGTACTTTTCTACCTGACACATTCATATTTTCCAAATCTTTATCAGAAAATTCAGCTCGATATGGTTTCTGTAATACTTTAGATTTGCCAATTTTAATTCCCATGTTAGCTGCCATGTCCATTAACTTTTCATGAAACACTCTTGTATTTCTAGTAATGCTTTTACATATGAACACTAGCTCATCTTCACTGAATGTATCTAATCTGTCCAATCCCACATTTCTAGCCATAATTTCTTCTAATTCAACTCTTAATTTAAATATATCCAATACCTTTGGCTGTGTCTTTGGCTTCTCCATTTCTCATGTCCATCTCTCTATTTCTTCTGGGGTTACTACTGTGGTATTTCTTGTACCTGAGGATGTCTCCATTTGTACTTCTCTCAAATTTACAGGAGTGGTTTTTCTGACCGAGCCACTTACTGGTTCTCTTATTGGCAAATCCATCAGGGAAATCACTGACTCACATTCACTCACCTGATCATCAACTATTAAGGGTTATTTTCTTGGCTGAACTATAGGTGTAGTCAGAATGGGAGTTTTAGGACTAGCCTGCTTATCTCCATACGAAGGTACAACTGGACTAATAGTTACTGGAATTGTTAGAGCTTCAGGACTTGTATTTAATTGGGAAATTTTCTGAATCAATTCACTTCTCTGTTTATTTAATGCTTCTCTTTCCCTGCTCTGTAGTACTTTTTCTAATGAAGTCTCATGTACCACTTACGGAATCAAAGGTGGTTTCAAAAACGGAGCATTTGGATTAACTGTACTTGGTTCCTCATTATAAGGTGGTGGATTTTCCATTTATAAATCCTCCAAATAATCATCATCTGACTCCCCACTAGTCATTAAATGTTTTGTTTTCTTATTCTTTTTACTTCCAGTGGGCTCTTCTAAAGTCAATACAGGATACAATCCTTCCACTAACATAGACTGTCTCCATTGTTTCATCAATTTATCTCTTGTACCTTTTGGAAATCGAGGATGAAACCTACTCCAATTACCATTACTTCTGGGTCTATCTTGTTCAAAAGCCTCAGTTTTCCATTCCTCCAATGCCTCATACTGCGTTAATCTAGGTCTAGGATCTAATTCATTCATACGAGTTCTCAAATTGTGCAAAACTCTGCCTTTAAATGTACAGTTTTCTGGAAATGCTAAAACACCATCAGCTTTTGTGTACTGCATCCAATTTTCTAACCACACACAAGTGTGATAGCCCCTTTCTACCATCATGTATGATGCAGGTGTATTTGGTGGTGGAATAATAATCCCTTCTCTTGTTTTATTTGCTTTATCTTTCTTGAAATAATTCTTAATTCTTTTAATGAATGACATTTTTCTTTTTCTTCCGTACATGGAAAAAAGGTCTTCCTCCTATATGCTGTTCTTGGACAAGCCCTAAATATATCCTATCAGGTCTATTTTCTACAAGCGGACCTATATGCCACATATATTTCAAACGGAAATCTTCTGGATATTCTCAATTTGTTTACAAAATTATTTCCAATACCAGCGCGTCTTGTATTTTACAGTGACCAATCAAAATTTAGAATTCAAATAAATTCAACCAATAGTTGCACGACTTCTCTCGTGAGACTAGTTCTCATGCTCCTGTGCTCACCCCTCCTTTACAATAATTACCTCAGCTACACACCTGCTGTCTTGAACAATACGCAGCTCCGTGACTTAATTTCTTTCACTTTTAATGGAGATTTTATTATTTAACAGCATAAAAACATTCGCCACTTTACCCGAGTGACTAATTCAAAGGATAATTAAATTTCACTCACTACGAGTAAATCCCATCTGCTTACTCTTCATATACTGTGAGTAGATCCCTTCCGCCTACCCTTCACACAAGCATTAGAGAACCTGCTACTCCTTCAGACTTATCCACTCCGGGATATACTAAGGCCAAAGTTTCACCAGCGGACCCTTTGCTATCAATCAAGCTCAGAAGAACTTGCTACTCTTCCATGTGACCCTTTCTAGGTGATATCACACAAAAAGTTTTGCCAGCAAACTCATTGCTATCATTTATTCACACATTTGTACAAAAGAATCCCTAAATAGTGCTTCCGGTTTTACCTAACCATGCACTTATTTCTGACCGGTAAGTGACCTCACTGCAGTGTAGCTTCCATTTACCACCCGCTATTCTGTCCCCAGGGATTCCAGACAAAACATATAACAGGTACGAACAATTCTGGTTAATACATAAATTCAATTCAACATTCAATATAATCAATGTATAATCCAATTTGATCGATCAATAATCAATACATAACTAACTAACTACCTATCTTAACTAAAACCTAACCATCCTCTGCTACCAAAAGAATATACTTATAGAGCACGCAGGTCACCCGACTCAGTTTACCATACTCACCTGGGCCCATAAACAATATAGGATGAGATTTTAATCAGGTAACCTGTGCTCTTACTCTAATCAGTGATTTCTGAATTTCATTTAGGACCTATACCATTAACTTACCAATCCTTGTAATCGGTACCTAAAGTCCTAAGGGATCAAAGGTGTTAGAATAATAGGTAAATAACATTTGCGCTCATATAATAATCACAGACTTGGGAAGTTTTGAAATCTTTATCTAAGTTTCTTAAATGGTCATGATCCAAAGATTAAACACCAACAGACTTTCAATTATGAAGATCAAAATTAATATGCAACTATGCAAAAATTGTGTTAAACTGAACATTTAGCAGTTAAGGGGGGTAAAGAGAAGGAACATGATATGCGATCAAACGATTTTGGCATTTAACAAAAGGGAGGGTAAGGAAAAAGGAAATATGTAATCAAAACTTTCTCAAGATTTCAACAATAGGGAGGGTAAGAAAGGGAACATATGTCAAACTTTTAATGGTGGGAAGGGTAAAGAGAAGGAAACAAAACAATGACGAACCCACACAAATTTAAAATTACCTAAAAATGGTGTGAAGACTAAACCCTGGCCACGGGCTGGACAAAGGACAGAACACCGAAAATGCAGGCGCCAGCAAGGCAAGCAGGTGCAGACCAGAATTCGGGACAGGTAAAGCCAAATTGGATCAGGACAGGACCATCAAAGGTTAAGGTCGGCACCCGCAGTTAAGTTGCAACGCCTGCGCTACTCCCTCTCTGCAGCTAACAGCCAGAACCCTGATTGGGTTATCGATTTCCCCGACAAAGTGCTTCGCCAGCACTTCAGTTCCCGGAACCCCGATTGGGTCAGCAAATCTTCTGACAGAGTGCTCCGCAGCCCTCTGTTCTTGGTCACCCATTGAGTGCGTTGGGTCAGTGACAGGTCAGCTATTCGGAAAAAGTCGGACAATCTAACTAGCTATGCCTACCCTAGTTATACTATTTTTCAGGTCAGTGTACCACCCTCAAATGTTGCAAGTGTAAGGATCCCCAATTTTGATTGGACAAGGATTGAGGAGAGGTCATCACACCATACCAAAATGAAACTTTCTACATATCACATTTAAATTAACGTTCCCGCCCATCAATTGATTTTCTCATGACATCTTTATTCCATCCAACAATGAATGTTCTATTAGCAAATACATTGTATTAACATTGTACAGTTGAGCTTCCTCTGACAGAGGTAAAGGGTCAGTTTCCCAGGCACATCTTGGATGAGACTGTTCCTGGCAACCATTCAATGCCATTTCTGAAGCGTCCCTTGGTTTCTTGTGCGCATGTTCAAAATGGATGCAATGGGATCTCGTCAGGCCCAAATGAGTTACATGTAAAAATAGAAAAGAAACAGTTTGAGAACACAGAATAAATGAATGGACTGTATACCACTTATCTCTACTCTATTCCCATTACTTTATTTTTAACTATAGCGTTAATGTTCAGCAGAACAAATAGCTTAGCAAAAGCAGCAGTGCAAGCTTCATGCATGCTGTAACACAGAGCGGCCATCTTAGTACTAGTGCACAGAAGCAAAGGTTTCCCTCCAAGCGAAAGATACGTCAGGTTACGTGAGTATGACTGACGCATGCGCAGTAAGAAATCTGCGTAGCAGCAGCCATTTTATTTGCAAGAGGATTAACAGTAGTAAAACACATAAGCAAGCTTCACTCGGACACCCATTTGTGTCGTGTAATGCAATATTAATAAGATAAACATGTTGATTAATGTATTAACGTTATGTTGAGAGAACTGATTATAAGGAAGTCGCATTACGTACGAATCCTTGCTCCATCAGTCTGTCCAAAAACCTCTAAGTAAAACCCCAAATATCATAATAGCAATAAATCAATAAATATTAGAGTACACAACTGATCCTGTTAAACGTTTTACATTTTAATGCACAATACATTTATGCATAGAGGAAACGAAACGCTGAAAATATACACTGCACATGATAGAGACAGTGATACAGGAAACAGAGACAAGTGTAGTAGGAGCACTGTAAAAGTGTGGTTTTAAATGTGAGATTAGGAAAACATACGTAGAGTAATATTACTACATATAAACAACATTGTACTAATATTACTTATGCTTATTATTGGAGTTTACAATTGAAGTGGCCTACTGTTTTGGGGCTTTTTGTTAATATGCACAAGTTGGAGAAATAATTATGCAAAAATGTGTAAGCAATGAATTATAAACTTGATATTTAACAGAATGATAAAAGAGATATTTTGTAGTTCATGAAAACCTAATTTAAATGTGTTATATTTGAGGAAGAGTTGAAAAGCTTATTTCATTTATCTCTCCAATGCTTATTAAAATGCCTTCTTTTTGAGATGCCTTTTTCTCTGGTGTTGACCTTTCCCCACATTTAATACAATGATTCCTTCTTTGCAAGTGTAATGTAACTTGTTTTGTCCTGCACACTTCTATCCCCTGACATATTTTCATTTCTTTTTTTGAATTTTCACAGTGAAATATTCCTGGGGGAATACATTTTTAGCTATGACAATAAACTGCAATGTTGTATTTCCTTTGCAGCAATGTTAGGCCTGTGTGGACTGGTAAAAGTGTTATTTCTCATGAAAAGCATGGGAAATCAGCTTGATGCTTCAATCATTTTAGGTGACATGACGTGACCATAGCCATGTGATGGTCTTTTGATGGTGGTGTGATGTTATGCCACTAGGACTTTATTATTATTATTAGGGAGATTTATAGAGCGCCTGGTTACGCGCACCGGCATGTCCCCGCGCTATGATAAGTGGAGTAAACAGTCCGAGCCGCCCTCAAAGTCGCCTACCTCCCGTATAAGTGAGTTTTAAGTTTGGAATGGACTCTGAAGGCTCCAAACGTAACTCCATAGGCAGGGCATTCCATTGCTTGGCGGCCAGATATCTGAAAGACCTGCCCCCCTTTCGTGCCTTCTTTATTTTTGGAACTTTCAGTAGCCCTGTACGAGAAGAGCGTAGATCACGCAAAGGCTCATAGCGAGTCACCAGATTCTGTAGCGGAGCAGGGGCTTTACCGCTGAGGATGCCTTGACACATGGATAGGGCCTTAAACTCCACCCTTCTCCTGACAGGGAGCCAATGTAATGCCTGGAGCGCTGCTTTAGAGGGAGATCTCTTGGGGAGCCTCAGGACTAAGCAAGCGGCTGCATTTTGCAGCACCTGGAGGCGGCCCATGGTCTTTCCCGTGGCCCCCAGATACAGCAAGTTGCCATAATCTAGTGTCCGGCGCGCTGTGATAGGTAGGAGGTCTAAGACCTTCCTTAAGGTTTTCAGGACACCGAAGCATACCCCTGCCACCCGGCCAATCTGGGGGTCAAAGGCCAGGTCAACATCAAGCCATACTCCGAGATTCCTTGCTTCCTGGCAGGGGACTGGGGTATCTCCCAGGCAGGGACGCCACCATGCCGACGACCAGACAGATGGCCCTCCCCCCACCACGAGTACCTTGGTCTTCCTACCGTTTAGCTTCAAACAGTTGGCGGACATCCAGGTTGCCAGTTCTTGCATGCAAACTCTGAAAATGTCCCCCGCAAGACCAGGCATACGTGAGAGGGAGATGACCAAGTGCGTGTCGTCGGCATAGGACACTAGGCGCAGACCATGTCTTTCTACAATCGCCGCCAGTGGGGAGACATAAAGATTGAATAAGGTTGGGCTCAGGGACGAGCCCTGAGGCACGCCCTGGCCCAAACTAATCTCCCTAGAGTAGCAGTCTCCCAGACGGACTTGACAGCATCTGTTTGCCAGGAAGTACTGGATCCATCCAAGCGCATCTCCTGATACCCCTCCTTCATTCAGACACTGTAGCAAGATGGAGTGTGCTACAATGTCGAATGCTGTGCTTAGGTCCAAAAAGGATCAGGGCCATAGTCTGGCCCTCATCCACACCCTGTTGTAAAGCCTCTACTGCCATAAGAAGTGCTGACTCAGTCGAGTGTCGAGGACGGAAGCCAAACTGAGAATCGTGGAGCAGGGAGGCCTCTTCCACAAAATTCATCAGTTGATGGTTCACAGTTTTCTCCGCAACCTTCGCCATATATGGCAGGAGAGAGATGGGACGTAGATTTTCTAATTTTTCAAAGCTGATATTGGGCTTTTTCTGCAGCGGGAGTACCACCGCCCGTTTCCAGGCAATAGGTACAGTATGGGTCTCAAAAGAGATGTCAAGTAGATGTCGGATGTATGGTTCTAATACGTGCAGACTGCCCATCAATCGTTTGGGCGTAGTGGGGTCCCTAGGAGAGCCTGACCTGATAGATCCACAGATTTGCATGAGTGTCTCAGTCGGCGGGGTAATGAAAGTGGTCAGCCGTTGATCCCCCCTCACCTTGGCTGCCTCCTTGAGCTCAGGATTGTTACTAGCTTGGTTAGGGAAGGTAGAGTAGATCTTTGCTACCTTGTTGGCGAAAAACTCTGCTATTCGATTGCAGCTATCCACCGAGCAGAGTTCTTCAGGGACTGCCATAGGCTTCCCTGCCGAGAGTGATTTATAAATTAGGAACAGTTCCTTCGTGGAATTTTCTGCTTCTTTAATCCTGGTGTCAAAATAGGTGGTCTTAGCCTTCCTAATCAATCTGTGGTAGATGCGTCTGCTAGCTGCGTAATCTGTTTTGGCTTGAAAAGTGAAGGCTATCCTCCACTGTCTCTCTGCGCGTTTGCATGCGACCTTAGCCGCTCGCACCTCCTCATTGTACCATGGTGCCGTTCTCTGAACACGGCCCCCCGTTCTGGCCAAGCCGAGCGGAGCAACATGGTCTAAAGCCTCAGTGATACGCTGGTCAAAATTAGTGTTGACTTCCTCCACACCCCCCCCCTGGGTTGCCCCCTATAACGAGTGCCTCATTAAACTTATTTTGGGAGAAGTCGGCCCATCTCCGCCTAGGATGTTTCGGTACAGACTGCTCCAATGGCCTGACTCCCTGAATATGAATCAAAAAGGGAACAAGATGATGGTCCGACCAAGGGATGGATACGGGGGTCAGAGCCTCCACCTGTTCCCAATTGGCGAATATAGGGTCCAATAAGTGGCCCAGTTGATGAGTGGGATCAGTAACTTTATGCTCAAGCTGAAGTGCTTTCATCGCTTGACAGAGGTCCCTGGCCGCCTTGTCTGCAGGGTCATCTAGATGGAGGTTGAGATCACCCAACACCAAAGATTTGTCTGCGCGCAATGCGGCCTCTGTGATGCCTTCTACCAAGCTCTCGCCAAATCTCGCCGCTGTGCCAGGTGGCCTATATATCAAGAGGCCCTTCACTGTGCAGCCTCCATTGACCAGAATGGAGAAAGCGCCTGCTTCACTATCCTCAATCATGGTCTGCTCCATCTGGCACTGTAGTCCCTGTTTAGCTACAATGGCTATCCCTCCACCTCTCCCTAGTAATCTATCTTGCCTCAGTAGGGAGTAGCCCTCTGGCATGGCTTCAATGATCTCTGGCGTGGAATCCGAGTCCAGCCATGTTTCTGTGAGGAAGACTAGATCCCATTGCTTCTCAGTAAGGAGATCATGCATGTCTAGTTTGTGCTTACGTAGGGATCTAACATTCAGTAAGCCGCAAACCAGATCGAGATGATCACTAATTGCCGCATTACCCCGATTAAAGGTAAAATTACAGTGACTGCAGCCCGTATTGTCCTCGGGATTCATGCCATGCAGACATAGGCAGCGGCACTGGCTACAGAGGGACAATAGGTCATCTCTGCTCCAGCGTAGATGTGTCATCGGAAAGGCAGGGGGCATGGCCCTGGCCCAGGCCGTGGACGGGCGCAGACGGGCTTAACTTAGGCGCAACTTCGGCGCGCCTTCGTCGCGCCTGCTGCGCTCGTCCGCTGCGCTGCCGATAGCATATCCGCCTTATATCCCCCCCAGCATCCCAACAACTAGAGCGCTGCAGGTAGCTGCCGGAAGTAGCTGGCTCGGACCTTCCACGCCCTCTGCTCGAACGGTGCTAGTCACCGGCGTCAGAACGAGGCGGGAAGGAGGGACGAGTCCAGCGCTTCTTCGAACCGTTGCTGCAACTGACTGCCTGCCTTCAGGTAAAACCTCAGCAGAACAGAGTGCAGATTGCCCCCAGAACAATGAGCAACAGCGCGAGTACAATTTGAGCAGCACAGAGGGTAGCGTACACGCTCTCGCTCACACAAATGCCCAAAATTACTTTATAATGAGCTCACACGCTCTCGCGGCATAAAAGGTTGTAAAATCACCAATGCGCCGGTGAGCGCGCCGTAAAAGCGGCAGGGACACTGCCACTGTCCACTTACCACACGGGGGTCCAGGATCCAGTGCCTTATATCCCCCCCAGCGTCCCAACAACTGGAGCGCTGCAGGTAGCTGCCGGAAGTAGCTGGCTCGGACCTTCCACGCCCTCTGCTCGAACGGTGCTAGTCACCGGCGTCAGAACGAGGCAGGAAGGAGGGACTAGTCCAGCGCTTCTTCGAACCGTTGCTGCAACTGCCTGCCTGCCTTCAGGTAAAACCTCAGCAGAACAGAGTGCAGATTGCCCCCAGAACAATGAGCAACAGCGCGAGTACAATTTGAGCAGCACACAGGGTAGCGTACACGCTCTAGCTCACACAAATGCCCAAAATTACTTTAAAATGAGCTCACACGCTCTCGCGGCATAAAAGGTTGTAAAATCACCAATGCGCCGGTGAGCGTGCCGTAAAAGCGGCAGGGACACTGCCACTGTCCACTTACCACTTACTTTACCAAAGAACTTATAAAAGAAGAAACCCCAAAGGAGGGGCAATGCCAACCCAATGCAAATACCCACCTTTTTCTTATCTCTCTCTCAGTGCACATGACACGCAGACTTTTCCTTAGAGATGCTTTTGGAAGCATACTACATTGCCTTAGGGAAAAGGATGCTATTTTATTTTTGAAGTCTTGCTAACTTTGAATTGCCGGGTCTATGCTACAGTGACATAAAAACTGAGCCTTGATGCTGAACTGTTCTAATTTTTTATTCTGGTCATGTTAATGGACTAACGCTTAATGGACTCTAATTGAGTCTTTCCATCCTCTTAGAATGGGAGCTGTTAGTCTACAACTATCCTTTTGCCTATTTGGTGGTTGGACTCTGTAACTTTGTGGCTAATGCTGATTTAAATGCCTGCTTAAATTCTTGCCATTATTAATAAAAAAGTTATATTTCTAACAAAGTTTCTAAAGAAATTGCTAACCATGATGAATTTTGCATCTTTTATACAATAACAATTTTTTTCAAGCTTGTCTGAACCTAGTATTGAGTCTTGTTGATTTGACATTTGATTGTGATTAATAATTTAAATGTACTGTAGGAAAAAACAGCAAGCTCTGACAGAACATCAGGTGTTGCTCTCTTGTTCTGTGTAGTGACCTCAGAGTTATTGGTTTGTATAATCCTTACTCGTCTTAACTTTTTTAGGAGGTTGGGATTTCCTGTTGCTATGCTTTATATCCACAGAATGCACTTGAGAGTGGTGTATTTAAATCTGATTTCTAACCTGTTAGTTGGCTGTCAATTAATGGTCCTCTTTGGATAGCTAACAGAGAGCTTTTAGACATCCTAATTTCCACGCCTCCTATTAGCAGAGAAAGATTCATCAGAGGATCATTGCCTCTGTGGAAAATGTCTTTGATTTGGTTGTCTAGTCATAAAGGGCCCATTACGGCTGGAGGAGTAATATGAGAGTACATTAAAAAAGGAGAAAAATGTAAAAATAAGATTTCGGAAGTATGATTCCACTGGATCACCACACAAACACATAGAGTAATGGCAATAAAATCATAACATCTACAATATTTTGTTCATGTACAGCTCAAATTATAATGCAAATTCAGTCTTTGTTTCCATCACAGTTTCCCAGGTAATAACATGTGAGGTAAGTAGTAGTATGAAATTTTATGTGCATTGGGGGAGATATCAAATCTAGGTAAACATTGCCTAAAAATAATTTTTATGACTAAAAAAACAATGTTGCCTATACTACCCAAGGCCAGAACTATCCACTGAGTTTCAACCCAGTTCCAGTGATCTGTTTTCTGTTAAATTACGTTGCCATTGACTATACTCATGGAACTATGTTAGTACCAATCTGCACAGAACCCAGCCTTCTCTAGTGCTCCCTGAACATGCACAAAACATTAAGTTAATAGATTTCAGCACAAATTAGGACATCAGTCAACATTATTAGGAAAATCTGTGACAACATGCTGTTCTCTCTACTTGAAATGGAAAACCATATCATCTGTTATGAGGGCAAGCATTTATTCTTTACTACACAGGAGCCATTCATTAAGGATACTGCCACTTGCCTGCCATAAGAAATGTATTTGACACCCTATTCCAACTCTCCTGACTGTCAGTATTCTATTATCAAGAGTAACTAGAAATCCAACCTGAAGCTTTGTAAAATCATTTGCCTCAAAATCGGAAAATTTGTTTGGGAAATAAAGCTGAAAAGTGGTTTCAAAATAGTACCACAATACAGTAAATGTCTGTAGAACAGAGGTAGTATTAGAACATTGGAATGTTGAGAGCTCCATTGAAGACAATTGAGCTGCAACGGCCTATAAAAAACTGGTATAGGCCCGCTGCTTTCCACATTTTAATGTACTAATAAACAGCCTTTTTCTTCCACCTGCCTTTCCAAAATACGTGGAGTGGGCAGGGGAAAGCGAAAGGCAGAGGCTGCGCTGCAGGGCACACCGCAGGCTTCTCCCTCCCCCTAGCTCAGTTTAGCCAAGCTGGTGGGAAGAACCAGCTGACTCAGCCCCCTTTAACAGCTCTTGCTGTGAATGTTCAACAGCTAACAGCTGTGGCCCTGTGCATGGCTGTTAGATGTTAAACAATCACAGCAACAACTGTGAATCAAAGGTTTCAGAGCTTTGGGGATTTGAACTCCCTCGAAGCCTGATGCATTAATAGGCTTATTGGCTGCCATAGCTAAGCTATACTGTCCATAAAAGGCCTGCTCCCCTATTAAAGACCCTTGCTTTTGGCTTGCCCCTTAAAGACTGGAGTGGGCTTTTAATGGCATGTATAGCCTTCTAAGGGGTGTTGCAATAACTTATTCTGATCTAGACTGATCAACACCAGGACTGCAATGAGCCTGTGTAAGTTGAAGAAAAATCCCAAAAGAAAAAGAAAAGCGCAACAAACATTGGTAAATGCATTCGGTTTTCCCTCTATGAATAATAGTAAACCGTTTTTTGAAAGTTTTAACTTTCTGAGTAGTTGTACCATATAAGTTACAGAAATTTTGTTAAAGTGCTATGAATTGTTAATGTACAAAAAGGTGTTATATTGTGCTGTTACTAGTGGTATAGTGCTGGTGAGTAATAGCACAATGTTGAAAAATGAAATGAAATAGGGAAATAATAGAACTAATTGATGTTATAGCAATAATATGTATTTAGATGAGCTCTAGCAACTTTTAGGCCTGGTGCTACTACCTGCTGCACCATTGAAGTCATGCACCTCCTGTAAGGTAACAGAATTCAAATTATACCCCTAGTGCCTGCAAGATAACTGCACTTGGGACTGCCTGTTTCGTAATAAAATATTGCAATATTTGGTGTTTAGAGGGATTCCTAAGGATTTGGGCCCCAGTGTCACGGCACCTGCTGCGCCAATAAAATCATAACTCTAGTGCCTTCTAGGTAACTGCAGTTATGACTGCTTATTCAGTAGTTAAAAATAGCAATATTTGGTGTTTAGAGGAGTTCTGACAACTTTTGGCCCTGGTGCTACTGCACCAATGCACCATTCAAATCAAGCCACTATTAACTGAACGATAACTTCAACTGTGTCTGTCTGTATAGTAATAAAATATAGCAATTTTAGGTGTTTGGAGGAGTTCTGACAACTTTTGAGACTGGTGCCACTGCACCTGCTGCACCATTCAAATCATGACTCTGTTCTCTGCAAGGTAACTACATTTATGACTATGTGTTTAGTAGTAGTGAAATATAGAAATATTAGGTGTTTAGTGGGGTCCTTAGAGCTTCTGACCCCAGTGCCACTGCACCTGCTGCACCATTCAAATCAAGTTTATGTTAACTGCAAGTTAATTGCAATTGTGACTGCCTGTTTAGAAGTCAAATATAGCAACATCATGAGAATGAATGAGAACGAATGTATTTATAATTGTTTAAATTAATAGAAATTGTTACAAAAAGCCATACACAATAAATAATTTCATAAAACCTTTTTTGTTATCAATACCACTTAAAACACAAGATTATCATTTTGTTTGGTTAATTTCAAATTATTGGAATTATTGGAATAAAAAAGATAAAACAATTAAGACTGTGGGTAGACGTTCCTCATTACAAAATAATTTGTCAATATTGCATTAGCCCAAGGCTTGACTTTCACTTAAAAGCCTTTGGAGTTGTGCGAATTTTGGTTTCCTAGCCAGTACCATTGAGTTTTCCATAAAAAAAAGAAGTTCCTTTGCTTCTATGCAAGTGCGAGTCCCATACTTTAAAAAACGGATTTATAAAGTGCGACATGCATGCATCAAATTTAGACCAAATTTGGACTGAAGATTTTGGTGGCACAGGCTGCAGAAGGTGACCGTCGCCAGGGATTTCCAAAGGACATTTCGGTCTTTTATTAGAAACGCCATAAGTCTAACTGACAGGATTTGTTTTACAATTGATTTGTTCAGAGCACAGTTTAATAAAGGCTGTCTTAATGTATCCCTGTAGAAGCTGATAATGACCAGTATGCTACTGAGCCAATATCTTCTTGCTGATAAAAGTCTTACTTGTTTCCTAAGCACTGTTTATAATATTGCTAGTTGATGGGTGAAGTGTTCTCAATTTGCCATGTCAAGATTTAATTTAGTGCAGGCAGTCAACAGTAAGTCCCACCAAGGATTTTTTTCCCTTTGTAAAGAGTTCCTTCAGAATTTCTTTCATAGTGTTGGGTTGTGCAGCACACATTCCATGGTAGTATCGGACTATGGCTGCCCAATTTTCAAAAGATTGTTTATTGTACCCAGGCGTTCCAGGCATGGGCAGGAATTTGGAAGATCCGTTTGAAGGTGTGGCAGTGGACAGTCTCTATAGTGTTAACCAGTACTCCGGGTAAGACGAGCTGTACATTGAAGATCAAAGGCAGTAGCTTAGCTTTTATTATCTTTCGTATTGTCTCAGCAGTCGGGCTGTACTATTTAGCATTGAGTTTACACATGGCGTAGGTCACCGCCTTGGCCTTTGCTTCCATGAAAGACATGTGTTGATTGTGCTTATCAATGCTCATACACCAAACCCCCAAATATTTATACTTGCGGGCAGTGGTAATCTTCAAATTACCCAATCTCCAATGATGTTTAAGTTTATTGCCATAAATCCTGAAAATAACAACCTTTGTTTTGTTGGTGTTGGCCACTAATTTGTTCAGGCTATTATAAATACTTAAAACATCCAATGCTTTTTGTAGTCCCATCCTTGTACGGTCCTGCTGCAAAGACATCCTTGTGCCCTTGGAACCCCCATTTTTTTTGCTGACTAGGACTGGTGGTAACTGACTCTCACTGTCCCTGGGCTCTTCTTAACCAGGCCCAGGGTCAGTGCTATGCTGACAACACACTTAGAATACACAAACACACCAACATTTACTAGGGTACGCTTTTGATTAGGGAACCCCTTTGATTGGTTTGACCTCGCCTATAGGGCCCTAGTACATAAAAGGACAGGTGGATAACAACTACTATAAGACCCCATTATATAATAGGGCATGGCAGCTTTAGAGCCCGGCAGCCCTTCTGCACTTGCTTATGTGCACTGCTGAGGCCTGCAGTCAGTTTAAAACAAGCATTTGCAATGCAATAGGGCTCGCATTAGTAAAGTTAGAGGTATTAGTATTGTAAATGACAATTTTTTATTTATGTTTTTGTTTTGAAAATAGCGAAGTTAATAACTTTGTCATTTACAATGCCAATAGTGTTAACTTTTGCAAACGTGACACCTATAGCATTTGTAATGCAATGTGTGTTGTATTTACATGACTTAGATGTATTAATATTAAAAATAACAATGGGTTGTATTTTTTTCAATATTTAACACTTAAATAAAAGTTATTGTAATTTATAATGGCAATAGCTTAAACTTTTGCAAATAACTTTTTGGAAGATTATGTTTAGTGTATTTTATTGTGATGAAAATACAAGAACAGAAGTGAAATATTAACATTTTTTGTGACATTTGTAATAAAAGTTTGAAACATTGAGAGAACATATTTGAATCAGTTGTTGTTGAATGGTTGCACAGATTGATGCTGTGGTGGCTCTGAATGATGTTGTGGTGGCGACGAGTGATGCTGTGTCGTTCAGTGAGGCTGTGGTAGCGCATAGTGATGTTGTGGTGCCCCTGAGTGATGCTGTGGTGATGCAATGGATAGTGAGGGTGATAAATAGAGGGAGGGCGAAAGATAGATAAAGGCAGGGTGAGAGATAGAGGCAGGGCAAGAGGGCGAGGGATGGAGTGTGGATGAGGGATGGAGTTTGGGCAAGGGATGGAGTGTGGGCGAGGGATGGAGTGTGAGCCGGGGGAGGGATGGAGTGTGGGGAGAGGGAGGGATGGAGTGTGGGGCGGGGGAGGGATGGAGTGAGGGGCGGGGAGGGATGGATGGAGTCGGGGGAATGGATGGATGGATGGATGGAGTGCGGGGGAATGGATGGATGGATGGAGTGGGGGGAATGGATGGATGGAGTGGGGGGATGGATGGATGGAGTGGGGGGGATGGATGGATGGAGTGGGGGGATGGATGGATGGAGTGGGGGATGGATGGATGGATGGAGTGGGATGGAGGGATGGAGTGGGATGGATGGATGGATGGATGGAGTGGGATGGATGGATGGATGGATGGATGGATGGATGGATGGAGTGGGGGATGGAGTGCGGGGATGGATGGATGGAGTGGGGGGATGGATGGAGTGGGAAGGATGGAGATGGATGGATGGTTGGAGTGGGATGGATGGATGGAGTGGGGTGGATGGATGGATGGATGGAGTGGGGTGGATGGATGGATGAATGGATGGATGGATGGAGTGGGGGGATGGATGGATGGGGTGGGGGGATGGATGGATGGGGTGGGGGGATAGATGGGGTGGGGGGATGGATGGATGGAGTGGGATGGATGGATGGATGGATGGATGGAGTGGGGGGATGGATGGATGGAGTGGGGGGGATGGATGGAGTGGAGGGATGGATGGATGGAGTGGGGGGATGGATGGATGGATGGTGGGGGGATGGATGGATGGAGTGGGCGGTGGATGGATGGATGGAATGGGATGGATGGATGGATGGATGGATGGATGGATGGATGGAGTGGGGGGTGGATGGATGGAGTGGGGGGATGGATGGATGGATGGAGTGGGATGGATGGATGGATGGAGTGGGATGGATGGATGGATGGAGTGGGATGGATGGATGGAGTGGGGGGATGGATGGATGGAGTGGGGGGATGGATGAATGGATGGATGGAGTGGGGGGATGGATGGATGGATGGAGTGGGGGATGGATGGATGGAGTGGGATGGATGGATGGATGGATGGAGTGGGATGGATGGATGGATTGATGGATGGAGTGGGGGGATGGATGGAGTGGGGGGGATGGATGGATGGATGGAGTGGGGGAGCCGATGGCAAGAAAAAATCAGGGAAGCAGAAGGCAAGAAAACAAGGGCAATTAGGGGAGCAGAAGGCAAGAAAATATTGTCCATATAAATTATGCATTACAGGAAAAAGTAATGAGGGGTGCCAGCTACACATACTATTTGTGGTCAACCAATGAGTGCATGGGCATTCTATCAGCGGGGGTGCACCACAAAATCTAGCTTTGATAACATTCGTTAAATTTAAAAATTCCCTACGTATGAAGAAGTAGCCAACAGAAAGATTGTCATGTCAGCCAAACAAGGCCGAGCGAATTATGGCCATTACTGGGCATTCGAGACTTTGAAAGGTAAAGCACTGTTTTGGTTTTGCACTACACAGGAGGAAAGTCCATTTTTTTTATTAGGAAAGAGGTCTGATTTTTAGAGTTCTATTAAAGGGATGTTTAAAGGCCTGCAATCCCAAATTTGCTAGCAAAGAAACAGGGGAAAAATATCACAATTGCGATGCTCTTACTGCTTAATTTTATTGTTAAAATGTAGCACATTTTACAGACGGTACTGGGAGAAGAACCGTGTGACTACAAACATTTTTTAAAGAAGAACTCCGTTATTAGTAAAAGTCACGTAAAGACACTAAAATAAAGCTTCTGAAATTCTCTAGAACCAGCATGGCCCTGCTCCCATAACAAGATTGAAATCATAACAAAGATCACAGGAAAAAACACACAATTCCCAATTCACAAAGTTTAAGGTAACAGATCATTTACACAAAGGCTGATCATTGGCCTCATATTTAAGTATATGTTTCAATAATGTGCTTTAATTTAAATAACTACACAAATGTTAACCTTTTGCAATCCGAAAATCCCGGGACCAGGGTTCAATTCCCTGCCTCGGCGGGTCTTGGGCTCAAAAATTCCACGGACCTGATAATTCTCGCCTCGGTGCCTATTCCAATCATGGAGTCCCACTCTGCAACTCTGGGCAATAGCTTTCTTAATCTCCACAACGGCCCCCACAATGCTAAGGATGCCTGGCCTCCACCTCGGGGGTGCCCAGGAGTGGACGCCTCACAGGGAAAGCCAGGATGGGTTCCACAGCGGTATTCGTACAAGCGCCTTGAGACCCTTGCGGGTGAGTAGTGCGCTATACAAGTATCAATTTACATTTACATTTACAGCTGCAACCCGTGGGCAGTGCGAGGCCGTGGGCAGTGAATAATTAGGGGAGGAGAAATGCCTGAGGCCGAGCGCACCCTGGGGGAAGCTTCAGATGCCTGTGATGTGGACGCGCTTTCCGCTTGACTGCTCCACAGGGGGCAGAAAGGCACAAACCAGTTAGGCAGACCTTTTTCTAAAGAAAGTGAGAGTTGCCCACATTACAAAGCAAAGTAAAAGGTGATGTAGCAAAGGAATAAGAAGCTTATTGGTCTGCGTGTGCTACACATAATTTCTCGTTAACTTCGTATGCAATGCTTATTGGTGTTTTTCTTGTGCTTCACGTGGGAATGCATGTCGACTTGCAGTAACAAAGCCTCTTTGACATGCACGTAGTGTTGTAAAAACTTGTGAAGTGCTTAGGTGAGGCTGCGTGTGTGCTCTGGAGCTGTTTGAACCCAGGCTGCTACACACGACAGGGGGGCCCTTTGTTATGCAGTGTAAATATCTGCCGTTACACACTGTTTCTTGTTCGCTATGTTTGACGCTACTAGAAGCCTAGCCTTACACCCACCATTGTTTTAAAGTAACATCTAAGAGTGAATAAACCACAATTACTTCTTTTAGCAGTTCTGCCACACACGAAGGTGGGGGCCGAAGCACTTTGATTCTACTGGGTGTTGCGCACTTGCTTTGATTATTTGCTATGGAGGCTGCCTGCTTATTAAGAATTCGCCTGGTGATTTTAAAAATGGAAGCAACTGCAGTATGGCAAAGAGACTCAAAGTAAAAAAAAATCACGTGGTAGACCTAAGAAGCCTCTTCATTATTTGGCTTGTTTTAGGTATATGTGAAAGCCAGCTGGCGCTAGCGAACTAAGGGGCATATTACCAAGCAATAGCGATAATTATCGCTATTGCTTGGTTAGAGACAAAAATTTACCGCAGAGCTGCAGCGATTTTTATCGCAAATAAACCTTGGTATTACCAAGGTTTATCGCAAATGCGAAAAAAATCGGCCGCAATGCATGAATATCGCTGAAAAGTCAGCAATATTCATGCATTACCGAGCTAATGCTCTTAGCCATGTTATCCACCTCCCATTGGATAACATGGCTAAGAACTGCTCAGGGTAGGTGTTAGCTTTTGGAGATATTCGCGCTTAGCGCGAATATCTCCAAAAGTTGGTAATAGGAGATAGAGATGTTAGCGACTGTTTCCAGTCGCTAACATCTTGGCACGCCCACTTTGCATGTCATTAGTGATAAATATCACTGACATGCAAAGTGGGGCCCAAGATGGTCGCTATCTCCTACTAGCTGTCGCTAACTGGTGTTAGCGACAGCTAGGTAATAGGGAGATAATTTTATCTCCGCTTTCTTGGCTTTTAAAGCCAAAAAAGCGAAGATAAACCCCCTTGATAATATGCCCCTAAGTACACGCCGTAAATCTTGCAAAGCTAACTAGCCAAAATTAAGAAAGAAACTGAAACGTAAAGACTCATACAAAGGTAACATAAACATTTCATTGTGAAAGCGCGCGTTCTAATCTGATTGTGGCATGCTGTCCGCGGTGGCCGGAGCCCTTTCATTCCACTGACACATATGTAGGTCACAGCGACGGCTCGTGAAGGGAGTTACGGTGGGGCAGGAGGGTGGGGAGGGGGAGGGGCAGGGTGGAGGTTGCTAAAAACCGGCATATGGATAATTGCAGGTAAGTAAACAATTTAATTAATAAAACGAATTTCGTAGTGCGCCTTGCATCGCAAAATGCAATGCAGTGCGAGCTACGAAATTCGTTTTATTAATTACATTGTTTACTTACCTGCAATTATCCATATGCCGGTTTTTAGCAACCTCCACCCTGCCCCTCCCCCTCCCCACCCTCCTGCCCCACCGTAACTCCCTCCACGAGCCGTCGCTGGTAGGTCAACGTTTCACCCTTTATCCCTTTATATCGACCCTATGTGTCTGAAGCCCCCTTCTTCTGCAGTCCAAATATGTGCAGTTACATTCTCCCTTGTCTATCGTGAACTCCTTATGTAATGGTACTGAAGAACATATGGCGTCAGTTAGGCAGACTTTTTTTTAATAAAAACTGATAGTTGCCACATTACAAAGCAAGGTAATAGGTAATGTAACAAAAGAAGAAGCTTATTAGTTTGCTCGTGCAACACATCATTTCTCGTTAACTCCGTATGCAATTCTTATTGCATGGTGACTTGCAGTAACAAAGCCTCTTTAAAATGCACATAGTGTTTTAAAAGCTCTTGAAGTGCTCAGGTGCTCATGCTGCCACACACGACAGGGGGGGCTAAAGCACTTTTATTCTAACGACTGTTGCGCGCATCTCCTGATACTTTGCAATGGAACTGCTCTTTTAAAGACTTGTAAAGTGCTCGGGTGAGGCTGTGTGTGTGCCCAGGAGCTGTCTGAGCTTCGGCTGACACACACGAAGGGAGTGAGCCGAAGCCGTTTTATTCCAATAGGTGTTGCACGCTTGGCCGTGCTACTTTGCAATGGAGCCAGTGTATGAAAGAACTGTAATATGCTCGAGTGACACTGTGTGCACACTCAGGAGCTGTCTAACTTGGGCTTCCACACACACATGTGGTAGCCAAAGCCCTTTGATTCTACTGGGTGTCTCGCGCCTGACTGTGATCCTGCTTATTGGTGGTTTGCTTGTGCTTCACGTGGGAATAATTGCCGACTTGCAGTATTGTTATTAACTACAACAGAGGTTGTTTATTAAATCTGCGGCACACGTGTCGAGCAACTTTTTACCTTTTATGCTTAGATAAAGAAAACATGTAACTGAAGCCCCTTTGTTATGCACTGTAAGTATCTGGCGTTACACATTGTTTCTCGTTCGCTATGTTTCACACTAATAGAAGCTCAGCCTTACCCCCATCATGGTTTTTAAGTAACACCTCATAGTGAATGAGCCCTAATTAAGGCAACAACCCGAGTGAGGCGCTACTTGCAAACGTGTATATTTTTCACTGGGTTGTAGGGCTGCTTTTAAAATGAAAATTGTGCCCAAACTCGACTTTGGTGTTTGGGGCACTTAAAAATTAATAAACTTCTAAATAATATTTTGGCATATTCAGCCCATGGTCTACCCTAGGTGTCCCAGTGGTGGCGGGGGCACTTAATTTTAATGAGGGCCCTCATAAAATAGGTTTTATATGCCCTGGGTTTACAGAAATTGCACATATCACTTCCCACATTGTGGTAAAGTGTCTCCCAATTCAACGTTTGTGCTAGGAGCACTATGGAGTGAGGATCTGCAATATTTTGACATATTCAGAACCCCTAAAATCTCCCCTAGGTGTTCCAGGAGTGGGGGTCCTGTAGATATATGCAGCATGCTTATAAAATATGTTTTACAGGCCCTGGTGTTGGAGAAATTGCCCAGTTCATTTTCCCCATTGCAGAGCCCCAGCCACATATGTTAACATGGCAAGGAGTTATTAACTAATAATTCCCGCCAGGAGAATCATAAAAATATTATTTAAGGACTTACTAGAATGGCAATGATAAATCAACAATATGCTATTGTTGAATTTATACTAAAATATACATAGACGAAGTTATAAGACTTTCTTGTCCGTAAACCAAAATTCAGCATTCCAGTGCTCTGTCCTGATTGGCCAGAGTTAAGTGGATTAGCCATGCTGCTTCGATGAGGTGATAAGTAGGCAGATCACCCTTTCTTTACGCGCAGACTGGAAGTTGGATTGCCTGCCGTGTAGCAAATAGTACAAGTCTACCGTCATAGATGGCCATTTTAAAACTATGTTCTCCCCTGTACAGTTATTATTAGCTTACAGCCAATTACTTTTCCAGACAGCCAAACATGATGTGTCAATTTTATTTAATTTTATTCTTCGTAATAACGTGTGGATTTCTTCCCCAGTAGGTGAGCCCAGGGTATTTCCAATCGGAGGACTGCATGCCTTGAGGGAGATTGAAGTAATACGAGGGAGATAGTCGCAGATCTGCTGCTTGAAAATGTGGACTCAGGTATTTGTTTGTAGAGAAAATTGCTCATGAAGACATAGTCTATAGTTGACGTATTACTGAACAATATGTGTCTGTCTCGGGCAGTCATGGGCAGACTTCAGATGATCAGTATTTAAAAATGAGTTTAGCATATTGCCAGCTGGTTCTCTTGATGATTTAGATGCTTTATCAGTTGCCAGGTTATTTTATTTTTATCTCCTCCTAATATTATCCTGTAGTTTGGATAATTAACAAGTACAAAGCAAACACAAGGAGATGATGGAGGGAGCACTGAAACTTTTCAGACACTTACCCCCAGTCACAGATCAGGGTTAAATCAATCATTGTTCTTTAGTTCATTTTGCACCCCAGTTCAGACCCAGCCATATGCAAATTAGTCTTGACCCTGTGCCTCATGGGTACAGTCTAGACCGAAGTGCCAATCCAGATCTTCCCTGGAACAGAAGCAAGCATTCTGGGAATGGTTTCGGGGTAACACCCCTAATCAGCCAGGCTAGCTTGAATCCAGTGGCAAAGTGAGCAAAGGGCCCACGTCTTGGCATGCCCTGCCAACCTAGGACAAACAAAGCAAATGCAAGGAGATGATAGACTGAGCGCTGAAACTTTTCAGACACTCACCCCTAGTCACAGATCTGGGTAGAATCCATTGTCGTTCTTTAGCACACTTCGCCTTCCCAAGTCAAGCCCAGGAATATGCAAATCAGTCTTGACCCTGTGCCTCATGGGAACAGTCCAGACCAAACTACCAAGTCAGGTCTTCCCTGGACAGGAAACAGCATCCTGGGAGTAATTAGCGAGTACACGTTCTAGTGTCCCAAACAGTTACCTCATCTTGTACTGTTGGGGGCTATCCTTACAGTTAAAAAAGACATTTAACAGAAAAAGTGTTTAGAGAACTTCTGAAAGCTTTTGGGCCCGGTGGTACTGCATCTACTGCACCATTCAAATCATGATCCTGTTGTCTGCAAGGTAATTGCAATTGTGGTTGTCTGTTTAGGATTAAAATATAGCAATATTATGTGCTTAGTGGGGGTGCCTGGTGCTTTTGGTCCCGGTGCCACTGTTCCTGCTGCACCATTGAAGTCATGACCCTGGTCCTTGCTAGATAACTTTACTCATGACTGCCTGTTTAGTTGTAAATTATAACAAAATTAGGTGTTTAGAGGAGTTCTGACAACTTTTAGGCCCATGCAAATACACCTGTTGCACTATTCAAATAATTATCCTGTTGCCTGCAAGATAACTGCCCCTGTGACTGCCTGTTTAGTAGTAAAATATAGCAATATTTTATGTTTAGTGGAGTTATGTATGCACCTACCTACGGCAAAAAAAGGACAAGAAAATATACCATAGGGCAGTATATAAAAGAAATAAGGGTATTAGTATCAAATGGGAAAAGGTTGATAAGGCAGCCTTTCTTAAAGACCTTATGACAAATAATAAGGCAGATGTAGAGACAGTACTCCCAGATTCCGCCCCTCAAGAGAACGCCATAGTGTCCTTCACAAACCACAATGGCATTAAGGCGAATAAATTAACTAAACGTAGTAGAAAAGCCCCTGAACATCCAAGGTGGGTCAATAAGATCGTCCCGAAGCACATAAGATGCTATGGGTGGCATTAAAATAGACCCTGGGGAATAAGAATGAAATAATAAAAGCAAGGAAGGATTGTAGAAAGGCAATTGGGTAAAGGAAACAGTTCCTGAAGGATAAAGCCTGGGAAGATCTAAAAATCGCATCCACCATAAAAGATTCTCATGCTTTCTGGGAGGTGGTTAACTCAGTTCCTACGTCTGGTGATGAAACGCCTGGACAGTTAATCTATTGCCGGCTATAGAAATTCCCTGTGATATAGGATCTGTACGGGACCTAAGCAACTCAATACAGGGGAATGAGGTACTTTTAGCTACAGAAAATAGTCGCCCAGAGAACGCCCTGGGACCGGATCGAATCCCTGTTGACCCATATAAGTATTTACCAGATTGCTAGGCCCCATTGATCACAAATGTTTTAAAAGCTGCAGTAGTGGGCCCTCTAGTCAAGACCTGGCAGAAAGCCATTAAAGCGCTAATTTTTTAAAAGGGGGATAAAACTAATCCCTATTGTTATCGCCCAATTTCCCTGCTCGATAGTTCAGTTAGAATACTGGGCAGGGTAATTTTGGCTAAATTAGAACTTTGGGCAGTGGAACATCAGTGACTTTCAATCTATCAATTTGGATTCTGTCCTGGACTTAGAACTGTGGAACAAACGCTATAGCTGGCTTTAATTGTCCAAAAGGACACCAAAGTACAAAAACGCTGCGCTCATCTATCTTTTATCGACCTATCCTGTACCTTTGACACAGTGAACCGCAGCCACCTATGGTCCATAATGTTAAAAATGGGGAATGATGGAGCAATTATCATCTTGCTCAGTAGGCTTCATGCACACACCTTAGTCTCAGTACGCTATAGTAGTCAGGGAGATTTGACTGAAGGATTCCCCCTCTGATATAAGGGTAAGACAGGCTGCGTCCTGGCCCCATTCCACTTTTTACTATATATTAACGGGCTGAGAGACAAACTATGTAAGGTGGGAATAGACATTCCAAAATGTCATACGTGTCAAATCCCAGTGCTCCTATATGCTGATGACGCTGTCCTGATAGCCAGGACAGCAAATGGCCTACAAGTTCTGTTAGATTCATTTAATGTTTTATGAATGATTTATTGCTAAAAGTAAACAGTACGAAATCATTCATTATGAAATGTGGTCCAAAAAAAGCCAAATCGAGAAAATGTTTATTGGGGGGTGAAGAAATCGAGAAAGTTCCATATTTTACTTATTTGGAAGTACCATTTGATGCTGATTTTTATTGGAAACATGTTTTAAATATTAGAATTATGCAATTTCAGAAATCTATCAATGCTATTTTTAGATTTGCTAAAAGACTGGGACATAAACCAGCTAAGGAGATTTTATGCATTTATAAGACTAAAAGCCTTTCTGTAGTAATCTTTGGCACTGGGTTGTGGGGATAAGTAAACAGTAAATCACTCCAAATATGTAAATGTGTTTCGATTTATATAGCGCACTTTAACCCAGGGGCCTCAAGGCGCTTGCTTAGGGAGCCCGTCCTGGTATTCCCCTGTGAGATACCCCGCCTGGGTATCCACAAGGTGAAAGCCAGGCATCCCGCCACGAGGGGCTGTAGTGGAGATTAAGCAAGCTATTGCCCAGAGTCGCAGAGTGTGACCCCGTGAGTCGAGTAGGCACCAGAGTGAGAATTGTCGACTCTGTGAAATTTTTGAGCCCGAGACCCGCCGAGGCAGGGAATCGAACCCTGGTCCACGGCCGATCTCAGTTTCTGGGTCTGCCGCCTCTAACCACTGAGCCACGCTTCTCCACGAGAATAGTAGAGAACACGTTTCTAAGAAGACTTCTCTCAGTGCCCAAGAGTTCTGCTATATCTTTTTCTCATGAGGAAGTGGGTGTGAGTTATTTAAAAGATTATATAGCGAACTGTTGCTCTGGTTAAAAACTTGGAAGAAACCAGAGGCTGCCTGTTGCAGAATAATACTTACAGACGGCATGAAGTTGGATAATAACTCAGACATAACTAGGCTTATGTATGTCAATACGAGTTTTGCCAAAATGGGTGTTCCAGAATATTACACAAACCCCAACACATTAGAAAATGTATCATCTGTTACTATAAAGTCACTTTTTTCTCAAAGTTATGTCCGGACTGGCCCTTTATGTAGTGTAACTGGTTAGCCAGAGCGCATTTCACAACCACAAAGAGAGCCTGCCCTGTACTTGCATATTGACTTAAACGAGAGAAGGAAATTTCTGTTGACAAGGCTGCGTTTAAAAACTGTGCATTTCTTAGCTGCTTTCCCTCTTTAAGGTTTGTGGTTTGCTTCACTCCCTGTTTGTCCGCGTGACAGTTGTTCACCTCAAATCACTACGCACTTTATTCTTTTCTGTAGATTTTACACCCCCCAGAGTAAACAGTTTATTCGCCCTTTATTTCTTTCTGCAGGGATTATGAATTACAATCTGGCAATGGAGTGTATACTCTCTTTAAGAACAGTTGAGATCATATAGTGTATTTTAAATGACCTCTTTACTGTTTTTAAGATTTGTAGCAGATATTGATAATTTTTAAAATCTGTAAATTTTGTTTATGTGGACTTGCTGTCTTTTAAATGAATATATGTGTGTACAATCTTTTATGGCTCTTTAAAAGTTGAAATAAAGTATTCTTGACTTGACTTGAATAGTGGAGTTTTGACAACTTTACACCCTAGTGCCACTGCACCTGCTGCATTATTTAAACCAAGCCCCTTTAAAATGCAAGGAAACTGAAATTGTGACTGCCTGGTTAGTGGTAAAATACAGCAATATTAGGTGTTTAGAGGAGTTTTGAAAACGTTTTGGCCCAGTGCCACTACTCCTGCTGCACCATTTAAATCATGACCCTAGTGCCTGAATTATAAATGCACTTGTGACTGCCTGTTTAGTAGTAAAATATAGCAATTTTATGTGTTTAGTGGGGTGCATAGAGCTTTTGGTCCTGGTGTCACTGTTCCTGCTGCATCATTGAAATCATGACCCTGTTGTTTGTAAGCTAGCTGCATTTGTGACTGCCTGTTTATTTTTAAAGTTTAACAATAATCCGGGTTTAGTGGGGCCCCTAGAGCTTTTTATCCCTGCGCCACTGCATCTGCTGCACCATTCAAATCAATTCACTTTTAAGTGCAAGGCAAATGCATATAGGAGTATTATGTGTTTAAAGGAGTTGTGACAACTTTTGGCCAGTGCCACTGCACCTTCTGCACCATTCAAATAATGACCCTGTTATCTGCAAAGTAACTGCACATGTAGCTGCCTGTTTAGTAATAAAATTTAGCATAGCTCTTGGATATTACCTTTTTTTAATGTGCAATGTTTATTAACAACGTTTAGAATTAGATCATAATGACCAAACGGATTAAGCTGAAAAAATCATCCCGATAATGCCTAAAAAGTGCAAAGAAAGGTACTGAGGCATGAATACGAAATTCCACAAACGTTCTAAGGCTAAAGCATCTGCTTCACTCAACTGAGTAATGAAAAGCAAGCATACTGTTAGAAGCTGTCTGCCTTTTCCATGGGAAGAGATCTTCTCTTGACAGTGAATAGGGCTTAAACAGTATGAACAACTTCAGTTTTGTATTGTACATATGTGCATTTGAGGGAAGTTAACCAAAAGCAAAGTTCCATGCAAAAGCGAATAAACACAGTAATTTGACGATGGGAACTGATAAGAGCCCCCTTTTGCGATATGTTAAATACAAGAGATTTCCTTTCGGAACGATCCTTTCAGGTGGTAGTGCCACCGTTTAGATCTAAGCCTCACGCCATCACCCAAGGAGTCCCGCAGGGCTCGGCGTTGAGCCCCACTCTCTTCAACCTCTACGTTCAACCTCTGGCGGAGGTTGCGAAGAGTTGGAGTCTCACAATGGTATCATACGCCGATGATACCCAGTTGGCGGTGGCCCTTAACGGGGACTCTGACCAACTGGCATCGAACTTTGCGGATGGTTTGAGGGCTGTTGCTAGTTGGCTTACGGCCAACTGTTTACAGCTCAACGCCCTCAAAACCGAGGTGATGGTACTGGGGAAACATCCTGATCTGTGGGGTGCTAGCTGGTGGCCTAAAGAGCTGGGACCTCCCCCAAAACCTGTTTCTGAACTTAAACATCTTGGCGTCTGGTTGGATTCCAAACTAACCTTCTCGTTCCGTACTAAGAAGGTGGCATCCATGTGGTTCGGCATTTTGCGTGGTTTGAGGCCCATCCTCAAATTTTTTGATGCCCCCACTCGCCAGATGGTGATTCAAGCTAGCGTATTATCGAGGCTCGATTACGCGAGCTCACTGTTTTTGGGCGCCAACCAGGCGGAAGTCCTGCGACTCCAACGGGTGCAGAATGCGGCAGCCAGGGCCCTGGTGGGCTTGCCGCGTTTCTGCTCAGCCCGCAGTACAATCTTTAAATTGCATTGGCTACCAGTAATTAGACGCATAGAGTTTAAGACCCTTTGTTTTGCGTTTAAAATTCTGAAATCCTCCAGCACCTCTTGACTTCGTACACCCCTTCGCGCAGCCTTCGTTCTGCCGGCCAAAATCTGGCACTTGTTCCTCGTTTCCAAAAATGCAGACTTGGCGGCCGATCGTTTACGGTGCTGGCCTCCAAATTGTGGAACACACTTCCTGTCCACATTCGTTCTTTAGAAGACCTCTTTGCCTTCAGGAAAGCTGTTAAAACTTATTTTTTCCCTCTGTCTTATTAACTACCCCCTATTTTGTCTGTGTTGTTAGTTATGTTACCTTTTCAGATATAGCGCCGGGACGCCCCTTTGCTGGGGCAGCTGTGCGCTCAAAAATTCAATTAACATAACATAACATAACAACATAACACAGTGCAAGTTCTGTGCAGGCAAAACTTTAAAAGGAAAGGGAAGGAAAGGTAGCATAATAGAGAAATAGGAACAGAGAGGACAATAGGAATAATAAAGAATAATAAAGGTGGACAGTGCAAGAAGGCCAGGTGCAAACTGAGAAGAGAGCAAAAGAATCCACCAACTTCCAGTGTTGTCAGCCAGTGGGTGTCCTGGTCTGAAATACCCATGCCACTTGAAAGCCTGAGAAGTAAGGAGGATGAAACAGGAGGTGATATATCAGAAAACGCCAAGAATGCAATAGAATGACATATAATAATGCCAAACCAAGATGGATACTGTGAGAAGTTGGCCTGGCATATGCTGTCCACTATTCTAGTGGGCACCTTGCACCAGTCCAAACAACCCTTATTGATGGTAGCTCAAAAGACAACCTATATAGAAAGCTATCCTAGTGGTAGCTGTGAAGAGCAGCCTTCAGGCTAAGTCTTGAAGGAATGTAAAGCAGCTTGTTTTACCAGTCTATAATCTCGTGAATGACCAAATGAAAGGAGAACCACACCAGGTATATATATAAAATATATGTATTTTTTCTAAACACATCCCTCTAGTCTCTTTATGAGGCTAGAGGCAAAAGTACATTCAGTAAACTTATTTAGCACATAGTAAATTAGCAAAATATACGTTGAGCCCTAGGGGCGTACCATACCATATATTAAGAAAGTGGTATAAGAACCACGACTGATATAGATACAAGGCCTAGAGCCTTTAGAACTGCTGGGGCCACCAAGAACCACCCAAGGTAGTGACACAGAGGACCCACGGGGGACACGTGCAGTGTCTAAACACAGCCGCGAATCACCATGAACTCCCATGGGGAAAGTCGCGGTTGGAATTTTAAAGATAAAAGACACTTAGAAGAGGACTTGGAGAAAACCCCCTTAGAACTAGGCAGTTCTAAAGTAAATACCCACGGGAGCACAGGAGTACTTGAGTTACCTCACCCAGAGAAGCCGGGGGCAGAGGTGTCTTTTGGTGTTGGGTTTCGTCGTCGATTTCAATAGCGATCTGCTGCAAAGTGCTGCTGGCAACCAAGTCGAAAGTGTCCGAAGGGAGCCAAGCCTGGATCAAGAATGAGAAGAACCTGAAAGCAGAGGGGACAGAGTTTGGGACACTAGCCAGTGACCAGGAAGGCGATGAGCAGATGCCCACCAATGTTGGGTAATTTCAGGTGAAGAAGGTGAAGCTTGACTCTTCAGCCACGAGGACCAGGAGGTGTCGAGGACAACCAGGAGCTGGATTTGAGCTGTTCCATAAAGGATGTTTAGTGCTGCAGTGTTGGTTTGCGGATTGGACCCAACAAGCCTTGGCAACAGCAACCCATGCAGAAAACAAAGATTGGCTTCAGTGCAGACCAGCAAGGTCTGAGGGACTCACCCCTTAGTGGGGAGTCAGGGCACATGTGGAGCAACCAGGAAAGCCCAGGAAACAGAAGAGAAACCTTTGTGGGAACCCACCAGTTGATGTACCAGGGATTACAAAGGAGCCTCAAGCAGAAATGCTAGTAGCGGGCCCATGGAACACTCTTGGGATGTAGGCCCACAATCTTTGATGCAGATGGTGCTCAGGGCTTGGACTACAAGTAGCCCAAAGCACAACTTCAGGAACGCTCAGGAAGTTGATGCACTTGCAAATGTGAATGATGTCCAGGAGTTCCAGTTCCACGTCACTCATGAGGGCTGTGGGTCTCAGCTTTGCTGGGATCTTGTTTCGGCCTCTGAGAAGTCTGGAAGTCTGTGTCTTGAGTCACAAATACTTCGGAATCCGGCAGGAGCTTCGGAAATGCAGATCGGCAAGATGCTTCTTTGGTGCCTGTTTGAACAGGGAGGCCACTCCTTGACCTCAATGGAGATTCTTCCGTCTTCTAGTCGTGTAGAATGTCGAAGTTCCAGGATATATATTTCAGAGGTTTGTCCCGGTGTAATCTGAAGTCCTAAGGACTGGGGTCCCATACTTATACTAAGATAGGGGGTTGGACATACACTGGGGACCCACCTATGGGAGGGTCTGGGAAGAGGGGTGGTTACATCCATTGCCTTTGTCTAGTTTTGCACCAGAGCAGGGGCTGCGTGCCCCTGCAACCAGTTTGAACTGGGGTATGCACAGGGACACCAAGTGTGCCCCCAGAACTGTCTGAAAAGCATTCTCTGAATGCAACCACCCAGCCCCAATACACTAAAGCCTGTCTGGGAGGTGACAGGAAACCTATTGTCCTGGAGTTTTATCCAGCAGCAGGAGGTCAGACCCGTGGATGTGGCATCCATTTTGTGATGCCAGGGCTCTTTTAAACTATTACCGGTTAGACCAGTGTGCACATGTCTCTCCCTCTAGAAGGGTGGAATTGTACCCCCGCCGCCAGGAATGGCGAGGGCGAGGTAGGATTCCAAAGTGTTTGACACCAAACACGACATGTTTTCATGCAGCCATTGCAAAGTTAGCATTTACCGCAAGGTTATAATGCACTGAAGAGTATATGGTCTGGCTGCATCACAGAACAACCTCCGAGAATAGATTCCGAAAGCTGCAGGAGGGTCCTGCTCCTGCATGGGCACCCTCTCAAGCAAAACTAAGCACTCTGCCTTCAGGATTGATAAGGCCTGCCATATGAGTGACTGATAGGTTTATATGTGTCAGTGATTAAAGGTAGATATAGGTAACCTATATCTTAGTAAGGGGTGCATGCACCACCTAACCAGGCTGCGGTAGCAGACCTGTTGTGCCATTTTGAAAGGTTTCCCAGGGATGGCATAATACATGCTTCAGCCCCTGTTAGGCCTCTGGGGTGCCTATGCCCTGGTACCTCAGGTACCATATAGTAGGGACTCACAATGGTAACCCAGTAACCAATCTGGAGTGTACCTAAAGTACATGCAATCATTTTAGAAAGGAAGCAGCTAGGCTTGTGTTTTGAATAGCAGGGCCCAGCCAGACTAAAGTCGAAAAACAGTGAAACACCAGCAAAAAGTGGGGGTAACCATAGTAAGCAGATCCTATTCTCCTACAGATACTGCCAAGGAAGAACAGAAATGGAAGAAAGAAAAGTCCTCTATTGAAAAAATCCCCTTATGCAGTTTATGCCTAGTTTTTAAAGAAGAATGCAAAATCTTGGCTCAAAAATGACTGGTTCCCCAGAACGTACACACACGATAGGGAGGGAGTATGCAGCAGGCAATCTCATTTTATGTGCCAGCCATTTTGAGGCCAAGCCTACAACACCCTAGCTATGTATCTCTTTCCCAGATAACACGACTTTACCAGTTGAACCACCAGCTATTCCTGCTGAATGAACAGCGCTCTATCCATTTGGACCTGTTTATGAACATCTTACTCTGCAAACCAATATGCTGCATGCCACAGCTGTGCAACTAGATACAATACCTGAAGATCTAGGGCTGCTAGGCCTCTCGTAGCACAGTGTTTCACTAGGGTAAATGAGCCCACCTTGGGCTGAGCCCCAGCCCGGATTAATTTTGTACATGTGTCCTGTGGGCAACAAATAGATTTAGTTGACAATATTAGAGAAAAGTTCATTGTCTGGCCCCTCTCAGGGCACAAGGCAAACAGGGGTTACTGGGCTACAGTAATGGTGGTTGAGATCATTTACCACTGGTGTCCTGTGGTCCATCCTACTATGTCTCTGCAAAGTGAGACAAGTACACCCTTTCTGCACTTGACTCCCAGGATAGCAAGGACGAGCAGTCAAAAGCCTCTTAGGCGAGAAGTATGAGGGACAAGACCTAAGAACTCAACAATCATCCAACAGACACACTAATGACATCCTGTTTGCTTGAGGTTATGTTATGTTATGTTATGAATATTTATTATGCGCACAGCTGCTCCAGCAAAGGAGCGTCCTGGCACAAGACAAGGTAGCAACATAACACAGCTAAAAGAGGCAACTACACTATTCTGTACCCACACCCCTGGTTTTGGAGTTCCTCTTCATCTGTAGTCTATGCCTTCGAATTGGGGACTCAACATTGGATAGGCACAGGTGGAGTTCACACAGTCAGCTCATAGGCGTTCATATGCGCCCAACCTTTTTGTGCACTTTTCACTTCGTGAGATATGTGTAACAAAAAAAAAGTCTTACTTTGTGCATTAGTTCTTAGTCTAATATTCAGTCTCTCATTTCTATTTATTTCTCAAGTGCCAAAGTTACCTGCATGGTTCCCGACATTTGAGATTTGCAGTTCAGGCAGGTATGGAACAGATGTTTGCAATGGACCTGCTTCAGCAACTTCTGAGCTGTGGTCTCATTTAGAACTTCAAGACTTTGAGTATTTCAGTGAAGTGGATGCCTCTGGCAGCTCTTGCCCTGAGCAGTTACGGCCTCTCTAGGCTAGGTGTAGATGGGAAACTGGTATTGCAGGTGTGGCTTCCATGCCAATCTTGGCCTTATGGGTGACTTTAGCAGATTGAGCCTCCTGACCTATCAGGGTGCACACCTCCGCTTTAATGGACTGCTTGGGCTCCAATGTCATCTACAACAGGACCAGTCTCTCAGTGTCAAAGGGCTGTAATCTCACTATATACTTGAAGGCTTGATCAGGTGTATAACTAAAGCCATTTAGGGAGCCTGGAAGCCACCTTCTACAGACAGGTCGCTCTCTTGCTTTGCTCCCTTGGTGTCTATAAGATTGGCTAATCCAAATGCCTGGAATACGCTGGCCTTAGGGCTTATCCCCTGGACAGTCTCTTCCCCTTCAGGGCTAAGCACATTCCTCCTCTCTTTCAGCAGGCAGACCGGCTTCTAGGCTTTAGGCAGAACCTCAGCTCCTCAGGCAGAAAGGTCAGGCTTCAGGTGATATCCCCTCACCTCTGAGAGACTAGTTGTCATATAGACACTAACCCTTGCCACACAATAATTTCTCTTGAGTACTCTGCAGAGCACTCCCTTCCTTGATCAGGAGGAGCTTGGAGCCGAAAAACTTTGGGGTGATTCGGGTCTCACTTCTGTACACATTTTACAGGCAGGAGATGTGGATCCAGAATCTTAGGTTTCAGAACACATTTGCTTTGTCACTCTCCCAAATGTCAGTTTTTGGCTGCTCCTCAGACACAGCTTTTGTGCAGGGTGATGGCTGTCACAACAGGTTGCAGTAATGCTGGCTACACGCAGGGGTATACAAAACAAGGGCACAATGAAATGTGGGACTCTGTTTTGGCTTTCATCAGCTTGCTGAAGCACTAACCAGGGACAGACAAAAGGACAAGCCCTGTCTAGAAACTTCCTCTCCTTGAACAAAAGAAACACAAGTACCATCCCTCAGCTCTTTCATCTACCAATTGGCATTCCTTAGGTAGAATTAATCAGAAACCCTCTGTTAACAAGGTCCTCAATGAAATTTTAAGGATAGCCCTGTCTCCATCCTCCTTCACTTAAGTATTTTTTGTCTCCACCCTCAAACTACAGGAATGTAGTCAGTACACACCCACTGGGTGCGGAAGCTGTCTCCACCCTCCATCTTGTGCTATGCTAAACTGCATTCATCCAAAATGGATCCCACTGCTCTAAGTACTCCCACCACAAATAGGGTTCTACTACCATGCATGTCACACAGTCACTATGCACTTTGAATGCCAGAACAAGAATCTGATGTTCCAGTAAAAGCAAAACTATTTCTGAGAGGGGTCACAAAAGCACATTCTGTATGACAGGGAGAAAAAAGCATGATCACCCTAATAGTACTCGACATGCCACCATCACTGCTTTGTAGGATTCTCCTTGGGTATGGAAACTAGTCTTAAGCCTATACAAGGGCTGACTTGCTGCATGCACCTCACCACGTCACAGAACAAGTTCTAGACATCACACCACCAAGAGGCCAAGGCCTCTGGGCACGCACTAGAATAATAAGACGCGAGGGTCAGAGAGAAGGTCTGGATAATAGCAGTACATGCAGTCAGGTACTCAGGGCAACAGTTTACCATGTTCAGAACTCATGGGAAATTGGGTCCTGACATACATAAATATGGGAATTTGGGTAACATTACCATATTTATCAGTGATATTTTACCAGTCACCAAAGGTTGCCGTTTGATCAGGTTAATCTGTGTTGCATTTATGTCCTCCAGGTATCTCAATACTATTTCATAGTAATTTCTAATGAGGCAATCAATTAATGGTGTCTGCTTTCTATAGGCCCTATATCTCAATCCAGCAGGGCAAAGGTTCTGATTTATCCCAGTTGATTTTCAGATCAGTCATATACACACAGATCCCTTCCTCTACTGCAGTCTGGATTTTCACCTTTGCTGCTCTGTTCCACAGTAAAATGTCATCCACATACATACAGACTGAACGTCATCAGCAGGCTCTGAAAGTGCTAACCCATAGTTGTATGTTTCTCAAGCAGCATCTAGTCCAACGTGTGGATAGGCGTCAAGCATTCTTAACACACTTTCGTGACACAAAACTTCATGTTTGTGTTTGGGATGGGCCGCTTAGCCTTCATGAACACAATTTCTACGTGCTGTATCTTTTCTGGCGAATTTACATTTACCATTTTGTAAGGCCCTTATCTTGCTTAAATTAACTCCACAGAAGTCAAGCTTTAGAAGTAATAGTTTGCAATCTGATGTTGCTATTGCAATGTACCCATCTCCTAGGAAATAGGTTGTTTCTGTGTCTTGCGAGGGGACTTCGAAATAAGAGCTTATTGGGAATTATTCTCCTAATGTAGAACACATGAAATCAGCAATAAGTATGGCCATTGCTACTTGCGGAGTGGCATAATATCACTTTGACTAGGGCGTCAATAATATACTTGCCTGTGTGGCCTTGGCTTCGGAACATAAAGTTAACTTTATCACATTTCTGATAACCTGGGGCACCTGGAGTATTCAGTAACTCACGAATGTATGACCGTACAACGCGTGCTTTTACAACCCGTACCGTTATGACGCAAGTTTTACTACGCAAGTCGTTACAACGACTTGCGTTGGGGGGCGCTGGACAGTGAATAGTTTAATTTACTATTCCAACTACAGTCCCCGTGGATAGTAGGGAAGAGGTTGGATAGTAAATTAAACTATTACCTATCCTAGAGCGCCCTACAGCGAAAGTCGTAATGACTTTCGTTGTTAAACCTGCATCGTAACGGTACTTCGTTGTAAAAGTTCTGTTGTAAAGGACGTTCCCCGTAACTCACTGCCCCCCAGCCTGCGTGGATGTTTGAGGGTTTGGCAAGTATGGAACAGCATGTTACTCTCTGTGACCAATTCAAACAGAAGATAGTGCTGATAAGGTATATTTTTATTGCATGGTGTAAAAAACGTTTTAATTAGTGGTCTCAACCCACCCACCAACAGTCAGTTGAAAACATCACTTTATTCACCACTGCAAACATCACGCAGGATCAAGGTCCCTTGAAGAACAGAGGATGGCAGGTGGCGGTTCCTCCACTAAGACGGAGGAGCGTCACACCACTATCTTGAAGCAGCAAAAGAAAGGGAAAAAATAAAATGATAATAACATAATGTTATTATCATTTTATGTTGTCCTCCTGCTGTGGTAGCTTGCGTGAGGGGGCGGGCGGGGCTGTAAAGCAGGGGAGGAGTGGTAGAACACACCTAAGTGCCCAATGACTGTTTGGCCGGCCCTCTCGGGTCTCCCAAAACAGTCATGCGCGCTTTCTCTGTTCTCCATGCATACTGCATTACAGCCTGCGTGGAGAACATGCCCACCCTTGTCACAGCACTCAGACCAATCACAATAGTTCCCTGTGGGGAGCCTAGGAGCCCTGATGCTTCATGCTTCCTGTTCCACCCAAGAAGCCAGGAAGAGGACGCAGGAGATCCTGCGGCCGGCCAGCCAGCCAGCTGGCTGGGAGGTAAGTTCTTTTTTTTTTTAAACCCGGGCACTGCTGCTACCATGTAGCAGCCTGGACTTGTGTGGAACATAGAATGATCTTAGACTGCTTAAAGTAATTTGTGCTGTATTGCGAAACTCAAAATAAATGCAAAAATACATTGATGCTCTCTTAAAAACCACACACGCACAAACAGTCAAACCGTTTTGAAGAGCTGTGAAAAGCCATAGTAACCTTCAGACCAATTAGTTCATTTTGACCTAAGCGTTGGGTGCAAGTTCCATCATGTAACTACCTGAAATGTTGACTCAGCGACACATGCTGCAGATAGGATGTTTTCCTACTTCTGATTGATGGTTGTTTACAAGCAGTAAATCGATAAAGGCCACTCATCGAAAGGCGCTTTGGGATTGTTTCTATCAGTGTTTAACTTCTGTCCCAGCTGGCGCAGCAAGGCAGGGAGAAGAAGAAAGCTATTGGCATTCTAACAACTGCCTCTCATTTCGAATTTGAGCATGGCAACAGAGCTGCACTGTGTCAACATCCGTGGACCATTTCCAATTATATGGGGATGCGTGCTCTGCCATCTTGGGAAAAACTCACTTGTTCAACGTGCTCCTCTTGCTAGATAGTAAGACAAGGAAGTGGATACTGAATAACTGAAATTCCATTCCAAATACATCTGATGTGCTTAAATAAAAAAATAAAAAACATGGAACCAAGAGCCACAGCAAGGTCAAAACCGCTCAGTAAATCAAAATAGTATGCAGACACATTTGAAAGCTTGCTTGAGGGCAAGGACTCGTGCGTTGGGTGTGACCTGCAGTAAACTTTTTAATGAAAGCTGCAGACAAAAACGTATTCTGTTCTCGAGTACATCACTGACGCAATGTCTGTGCAACACAACACTGGTTCTTAATACCCAAATTGTGTTCTGAAAAAATACACAGTGAGCTAAAGGCTTATTGCTCTGACTTGGTTTTTGCTGTTGCTATGGCTTAACCTCTAAAAATACAAAAGGTGATGGGAGGAATTTTTGCGCTAAGTCTAACCACTGACAATCGCTCATGGCAGCATTCTAACCCATCGTTCTTTTGCCCACCATACCACCTCAGTTTGGACCCAGCCTATTGCACATCAGTCTTCACCCTGTTCCAAAAGAAATAGTCTAGCTTGAACTCCCAGACCTTGCCCTTTCACATGAACACAAGAAATCGCAGCCCGATGTGTGACGTGTATGCAAAACATTGGGCTCGTGCTCACTGTGGCATGAGACTCAAGCTATACCTCTCCGATGAGACCTAAATAGGTTGAAACCAGTCTGAGGTTGATCGTGGTAGCCTTCCGGAGGGGCCCTTGCCTGGCAGTTCAGGACTGACTTTTCCTATGAGGAGCAGGGTCATCACTGATGACTATAAGGTGGGCCTTTGTCTAGGGTGGCATACTGGGTGAACAATTATGGATTAACAGCACAGAATGATTGCCAGTGGCTGAGGCTAATTGAAGCATTCTATCTATCACCTTGTTGTTATTGCAGTATGTGCGTTAAGTGCGATGGTTATGCAGAGACGTGGGCCCCATGCTCACTGTGTTGTTGGACTCAAACTATACATCACTAATGAGACTTAAGTAGATTGCAATCGATCTAGGATTGCTTTTGGTCCCTTCTGCAGAGCTCTTGACTGGCAGTTCGAGGTGGACTATTCACATGAGGAGCATGGTGAGCGAAAAACAATGCACTGGAACGCGGTCCGAGCAATTGCCAGTGGCTAAGATTAATTTAAGCATTCCATCTATCACCTGATTGTAGTTGCAGTTATAACATCTAAACAGTACAATTTTCGTTGGGCGGGAGGTGTGATGAAAACATTAATAAACTTAGCAAAGTTAATGAGATGATGGACGGAGTGCTGAAACTTTTCAGTCATTCACGTCCGGTCACAGGTCTGCGTTGAATCAAGCATTGTTCTTCAGATCCAGCTATATGCAAATCAGTCTTGACCCTGTGCCTCTTGGGAACAGTCCAGCCCGAACTGCCAAGCCAGGTCTTCCCCGGACAGGAAACAAGCATTCTAAGACCAGTTTTAGGGTAACACCTCTCATCAGCCAGGCTAGCTTGAATCCAGTGGCAAAGTGAGCAAGGGACCCATGTCTGGGCATACCCTGCTAACTAGGGCAAACAAAGCAAACACAAGGAGATGATGGATGGAGCTAAGAAACGTTTAGGCACTCACCCTCAGTGAAATGTATTGCCATAGAGTACTCCTATGTTGTGACATGATTTTAAATACAATTTTAAAAGTACATTTTCTTACTATCTCAGACTACCACCACTAGTGCCAGGACACCCCAGGGTAACCGTGTGCTTTATAAGTACAATTAAAATAACAACTTTGGTAATAAGAACTTCTGGCTGGTCTATATTAACAGATTCAGATGTGATCGCTCACTTGAAGGAAGCCTTCCTTGAGTTTTTTCAGATTAATACTCAATCAGCCCCAATAGGAGGTATTTGGGACACTTTTAAGGCCTATCTTAGGGGGACATTACAAAACTTTGTCTCCTTTAAGAATAAGGCAGAAAAGGCTGACTTTAGAAAAATGGAAGAGGAGATTGGGATATTAGGAAATAGAGTGCAGCAGGGAATATATAATACACTTCAGAGGGAGGAGATTATGAAAAACCTCGAGGAACATGGAACGAATTATAAAATCAAATTATACCTAAAATGTAGGGAAAGGTGGGCCAATGGGCGCATGCAGCACTTTGAGTACATAGAAAAAGCTGGAGCACTTCTAGCGTGGAAATCTAAGGCTGAGAGAACGAGAAATTACATCCAGGAGTTGATAATTAATCAGGAGGGAACCATCACAAACAAAGAAGAGGAAATACAGGAGAACTTGGGGGCATATTACTAAGGGCCTTATCGCCGCTTTAGCGGGAATTTTTCCCGCTAAAGTGGCGATAATTTTATCGCTCTATTACCTAGCTGTTGCTAACGCCAGTTAGCGACAGCTAGTAGGAGATAGTGATCATCTTGTGGGCCCACTTTGCATGTCAGCGATAATTATCGCTAATGACATGCAAAGTGGGCGTGCCAAGATGTTAGCAACTGGAAACAGTCGCTAACATCGCTATCTCCTATTTCCTAATTTTGGAAATATTCGCGCTACGCGCGAATATCTCCAAAAGCTAACGCCTGCCCAGAGCAGTTCTTAGCCATGTTATCCAATGTAAGGTGGATAACATGGCTAAGAGCATTAGCTCGGTAATGCATGAATATTGCTGACTTTTCAGCGATATTCATGCATTTCGGCCGATTTTTATCACTTTTGAGATAAACCTTGATAATAGCAAGGTTTATCTGCGATAAAAATCGGCGGAGCTCGGCAATAATAATATTGCCGCTAGGCCAACATAGCGATAATTATCGCTAGTTGTTGGTAATATGCTCCTCGGTTTCCCTCTTGTCTGAGTTATACACGGACTCAGTGCGGCCAGATAAAGAGGTATTGAAACACTGGTGAAATAATGTAGTTCTTCCAGCCTTAACCAATGAGGGTAGAAATAAACTCTATGCTCCCATTTCAGAAAGGGAAATTAGAGAGCAGCTCAAACGTACTAAAAATGGCAAAGCAACGGGACATGACTCTATACCCATTGAAGTATAAAAACTGTTAGAAGATGAGATAGTGCCAGAAATGAATAATATTTTTAATTCAGTTTATAGAGAGGAAGGTTCATCCCCGAGGTCATGGAGTGAGGCTATAATCACATTGATTTTACAACCAGCCAATATCGCCCGATCTCCTTACTGAACACAGACCACAAAATCTACACAGGTATTCTGGCGGGCCGTTTGGCCGAGGTGGCCCCTCAACTAATCCACGTGGACCAAAAAAGGCTTTATTCCAAAGCAACAAATACAAGATCTTACACTGGCTCTGATTGAAACAATAGATTTAGCAGTTGCTCGATCGATTCCATTGGCGGTAATCACCATAGATGCTGCCAAGGCATTCGATCGAGTCAGCTGGGGGTTTCTATGGGGCGTTTTGGAGACTATGGGTTTTAGTCGAGATTTAATAAGGGCAAGACAAAAGTTATATGATCACCCCACAGCTAAGATCCTTATCAATGGCTCCACGACAAGAAGCTTTGAAACCCGTAGAGGTACTAGGCAGGGTTGCGCCTTGTCCCCACTTTTTTTTGATTTATACATAGAACCTTCGGCACATCTGTTGAGAGCCGACGATCAAATTATACCTATACATCACCTTCCGTCACACAGTAAAATCGCATTACACGCAGATGACTTAATAATATATACCTCTGACCCAGCCCAAATACTAACTAGAATGAAAGAACTGACAAATGAATATGGGGCATTCTCAGGTTATTCTATAAATTCATCAAAGACGGAAGTGATGTGTTGGTATATGGAGGACTGGGGCGGCATAAGATGCAAAGAGATGAGATATCTGGGGATAGTTATTACTGATAAATTTGAAGAGATTCCCTATTGTAATCTGAAGCGAGTCATGAAGGAAGTGGAGAAGAAATTAACTAGGTGGAAGAAACTACCTCTGTCCATCTACGGGAGAGTGAATTTAATTAAAATGTCGGTTTTACCGAAGTTAACATATCTTTTTAATGGTATACCGCTGAGCCTCCCCAAAGAAGAAATAAGTAAAATCCAGGGTAAAATATTGAGTTTTATTGGGGCATCCCGGGGCATGCGCCTGTCATGGAAAAAACTACGGAACAGCCTTAAAAAGAGAGGGTTAGCCCTACCTGACATCCAACTTTACTACATGGCTTTCCAATTTAAAAACTTCCGTATGCTGGCTTGGGAGCCATTGAATAGTACATGGGAGCTCATATTGAGAGAAATGGTTCAGGATCGAAGCCCTAAAGCAGTTCTATACAAATTTGGAGTCCACACATTTTTTTTAAAAGTGAGGCTAAAAGTCTTAAAATCTGCTTTGAAACTATGGCTCACAGTGAGATGACTATTAAAGAGAGGTTATTTCTCGGATTCCTCTCTAATATGGGAATCCCCTGGAATACCAGGGTGTATGAAAGACGCTCTCAGTAACCATTAAAACAAGCTGGAATAACAAACTGGGGGGACCTCTTATCAGCAGACGGATTGATTCTGTGGAAGGCATTAAACAATAGGACAGGTAATAAGTTATCTAGGTTTTAGTACCTGAAACTTACCCAATGGGTCTCCACCATCGCTGAGGAGGCGGGAGACAGTTGGGATTTCGAAACCTCACTTCGGGACATAAATCCATGCATTAAAGAAGGTGCAAATTGGTACAGACAGTTTGCAAAGGCAGAAGAAGGCAGAATGAAGGCTCCATCCCACATCTGGATAGGTACACTACAGGAGGATGATATTCAATCTTTGTGGATGGAATCATTAAAAACTCTATATGCTTATGTGTCACTGGCTAATCTTAAACGCCATCAATTCTTTGTCATTCACAGGATATATTGGACACCACAGAGACTAGCCAAGTTTGTATTGCAACCGGTCCCCAGTTGTAAAAGGTGCAAACTCTTAAGGGCCAGCGATGTCCATGTGTTCTTTATTTGTCCAAGCATCCGAGAATTCTAAAAGAATGATGAAATTACTCTAAGGGCTATTCTAATCAAGAACATCGTCTTAACTGAAACATTGGTGTTCCTTTGAGTAGATAGTGTATCCTGACAGGTTTTGAACAGCAAACAAAGGGGACTTTTATTCTACCTTGTATGCTGCTTTTGGCTAGAAGAGAGATTTGTATAAGACGGCTAGACTCCCTGTCTCCCCACCCAGCAGCGTGCTTAATTTCAGTGAACCGGACATGTAAACTTGATATCCAATGCAATTCACACCGGCCAAAAGAGTTTTAGAAGGACTATCTGACGTGGTTAGCATAGGGTGTGCAACTGACAATCATTCATTTATTAAATGTGTATATTAATGTGCCATTTTTCATGTAGGTAATAATATTAATTGAACGTGTCCTAATTTCTTACGCAAATCTATAAAGTTCATATGTCATTTTCTAATTGCAATTTTCCTGGAATCCCTTGCTTTAGAAATAAAGTTTGAATTTCATGTGTGCTGTGGATTTCGTTCTTTTTCACATTCGTTTTGTATGGCAGGTGGAAGAATCACCCTTGCATTCTATTTTTAAGCTAATTGTTTTGTGCATGTTGCACCGCCTCAACTTTATTTCCAGATTTGCCCTAATGCTATTTCCCTTGTATTTTTACACTCGTGTTGCGGTGTCTTTATATTCAGTTATTTTTGGCTTTTTAATAAACTAACTAACCTTACCTAGTTGTTTGTGGCTACTATGGGGCCTATTACCTATGATATAGTCGGTTTCAATTCCGACTAGCAGATTTTGATTCAGCCGGTCGGAATTGATACCGGGCATTCATTCCGGCTGGCTTCTGATGAGCTCAAGGAGCCCGTTGGCCAGTTAGAATAGGCCCGTTATCTAAATGGACGGCGGTTTATGCAGGCCGGAACACGATGCACGATTTCTGGCAGGGTTTCCCAATAAGAAAGCGTGTTTGAGGGCCTTTAGCAGGGCCCCCTTTTCTTTGCGGCCACCGGATGGCGGCCATGTGATGCCTGTCACACGGTACAGGGATTTACACAAACTCGAATTTATCTATGGGAGTCTGTGTAGCACAAGGTCACATAGAGAAATGTGAGTTTCGACAGCACCATGTACAGTAGGATCATAATATGGTGTCCGGAACCACCAACTTACGGTCGGTCTGTTCCCACACCGAAACAGTGTCGGGCATACTTAAGTCCGTCCCACATCACAATTAGGGCCTATGTCTTACAAGCTTTATTTCTAGCTGTTGTCAAGCATTATCCCTTCCTCCATTACAGACTTCTTATTAACTACCTATGTATGGAATTCCACAGGGATCCTATTTTTGTTTAACCATATTTAGGGCCTCATTTACAAGTAATTGAGGGGCATATTATCAAGGGGGTTTATCTCTGCTTTTTTGGCTTTAAAAGCCAAGAAAGCGGAGATAAAATTATCTCCCTATTACCTAGCTGCCGCTAACACCAGTTAGCGACAGCTAGTAGGAGATAGCGACCATCTTGGGCCCCACTTTGCATGTCAGTGATATTTATCACTAATGACATGCAAAGTGGGCGTGCCAACGATGTTAGCGACTGAAAACAGTCGCTAACATCGCTATCTCCTATTACCAACTTTTGGAGATAATCGCGCTAAGCGCGAATATCTCCAAAAGCTAACACCTGCCCTGAGCAGTTCTTAGCCATGTTATCCAATGGGAGGTGGATAACATGGCTAAGAGCATTAGCTCGGGAATGCATGAATATCGCGGACTTTTCAGCGATATTCATTCATTGCGGCGATTTTTATCGCATTTGCGATAAACCTTGGTAATACCAAGGTTTATTTGCGGTAAAAATCGCCGCAGCTCAGCGGTAAATTTTTGTCTCTAACCAAGCAATAGCGATAATTATCGCTATTGCTTGGTAATATGCCCCTGAGTTCCTTGCGTCTGTGCCAAATGTCCTTGTCATGAATGCGCTATATTTACAAAACAGGGCTCCATGGTTCAAGGATTGACAGTTGAGTCCGAAATTCTGACACATCTGCGATAAAGTTATGTATTGATGGAGTTGGTCATAAAATTAGCGCAACTCCAGCAATGCATCAGAACACATAGGTGAGTCCCATTGTAAAAGCCATGTGCCATTCCTTACGCCTGGTCTGAGCAGGCATCAGGATTTTGACGCAGTGAAGTTGTAAAGGGACGCGTTGAAATGTTTTAAGTTGCACTGCACCGGTTCTACATGGCTTTTTGCTTGGAAACACCTACCCTGTATACATTATGACTGGTGCAGGTAAAATGTGATGAAGGGCTCTACAAACTGACGCATTGGACCCAGTGTGTCAGTTTACAGATATGGGGAAGTGTGGCTCACTGATTGCGCCACCGCTGCGTAAAAAAATGTGTCACAATGGCGTCTCAAGCCGATTGTAAATGAGGCCCTGAATATTAATTAATGATAATGTTCTCACACTCAGCTAGGACAAGACAGAGCTTCTGACTGTGGAAGGAGCTTCATCAGTATGGTCTGAGATTTGGTGGACAGCTGGACTAGGCCTCACCCTCTCACTGTCAGTAGCCTTGGTGTTATTCTTAATCATTCACTTTCTATGGACCCACAGGGCATGATTTAGGAAAAGTCCATTATTAATTTTTTTCTTTCTATAATGATTAATTTTTAAGAGATTTACACAACAAACACAGTCAAATCTGAGGTGGAAGCGATCTACCTCATTACCCACCATAAGAATCATATATTCTCTCTGTATCTTCCGCTACATTTGTGTCTTTCACTCCCTCTCAACTTCACTCTTGTCCTGACTCCTTCCAAACAAATGACAGCATCAGTTGCAATATAATTTACTCAAAAATGGCGATACATTACCCAGTGAATCGAGCTTTCAAAATCTGAAAATTTAAAAGGCTCACTCAAGATTTTTCAACTCTGAAGGTCAGCTCAGACATTTCGCCAAAAGTTACAAGTTGAGAAAAAAGTGATCATTAACAAGAAAAAAAGAAAGAATGTAGAAGAAATGTCCTTATGAAACATATATATCCACGGAAATGATGATTGGTGAAGGGGCATATAGTTTTGATGAATTAATGTATATTTAACAGTTTAGAAACGGGCTAGGGTGAAATCAGTTGTACTACACACTCAGCTGTTTACAGACAGATTGCAGGTAAATTGAGTAAAGGGTGTTTATATGGAGTTGAGAAAATGACTGTCATCCCAAAACAGAATTAACATTTCACAGAGCTATCACAAGGAATTTAGGAACAGAAGAAAGTAATGGATCCCTTTTGAAGTGGACTGAAATAATCAATTTTTAGTTTTTCTTGAAGCGGTTCCTTGATTTGCTATCAAGAATTTTTTTACAAAAAACTCTCTCAACACCATTTGGCTTATTACATTAACGTTAAAATACCTTTATCTTGTGTTTTGTTACCCTTGGTATTGTACTTGATACCTGTTTTCTCAGAGGTCATGATGTTAGCAACAGGAAACAGGCGCCTTATTTGCTTTTTGTAGTTTCTGCTCCTTTTCCTCCTTCTTGTTTATCAGCCGCAATAGAGGTCTGATGAGTGACTTATGCAAATGCAAGGGCTCAAACCACAAAATGTCTTCGGTACCAAAGGACTTGTTATACCACTTCCACAACCACGGTAACTTTGGTGGCTCTAAGCCCATGGTATGGCCTATTAGGGAGCAAGTGAAAAAGATGATCTAAAAGTAAATACATGGTAACAGTATATAATATTAAGTTGTAAGCATGGTCTCTAAGTAACTGAATTCCAAATATTTTGCTTTCTAGGGTGTAGTCCTGTACTCCTCTCAAACAGTTTACTCACACATGTCTGACTGTAGACATATGTGAATAACACCTCTCCATGGAATGATGCATCATAGCCTGCTGAACTCAGCCCATCCCACGCCCTGACAGTACGCAGCTGCAACCTCGGCATCACCGTGTACAACAAGCTTTTCATGAGAAATGGTTAAATGCAGTCTCATCTGCCTCCTTCCACATCCAACCCATGGTCTGCAAGATCTTCAGATGGCTCCCCGTCAACAGCAGAAGGACTGCCTTACAGGCCAGCAGCCTGGACTATGGGAACACACTTTACTTATGAACCACCACACACCTCCTGAAGAGATTAGAGATAGCACAATGCTCACCTGTCAGACGCATCCTCGACCACCCAGACAAACCTATTACATGCCCCACTCTAAGAAACTACACTGACTCCCAATCTAGAAGAGATACCAGTTCAAAATCTTGACCCACGCATACAAAGCCCTGCACAACAAAGGACCAGTTTACATCAACAAACGCTTGACCATCCACCAACCAGCCAGACACCTATGTTTCACTTTCCTCTTCCTCACAGACAACCCCAGGATACGCCAAAGCAACAGCAGAGGACACTCCTGCTCACACCTGGCAACTAAAACTTGAAACAATCTTCCCCTGCTACTCAGGTCCACTGCATCACTCTAGCAATTCAGGAGAGTACCCAAGACCTGGCTGTTCAAATTAACAGAGCAACATGAAGCTAGCAGCAACCCCAGTGCCTTGAGACCCTCACGGGTGCTTTTCTGAGCTTTAGAAATCTTTGATTGCTTGTTTGTTTGAGGTGACTAATGTATCCTGTCTGTTCTACACGAATCATAACTCCCTTCTGTAGGTCTCTAGAAAACTCTTTGTAAAACCCTGTGAGGGTAACAAATATTATGCTTGCAAGGTGGTAACTACTACAGCAATACTGGTACAGTGTGTGTCAGTGTTATTTAACGTCTACAATCTTTTATGAAGTATTGGATGGTTTGGCAAATCTGAGTAATATATCTTAGGTTTTTCACATATTTCTTTAGGTATGTATGTTTGACTGCTTGACAGGTGTTCTGTTTCAGTGCAGTTATACAGAATATTCTGGAGTCAGACACTTTTGAGGTCCATTGAGAACCGGCAGTGAAGCTGCAGATGAGCTCGAGGCCCTGACAAATTTCATGTGGTTTGCCAAGGGTCTATCCTTTAAACAGCATCTAGGTACTGGAGAAATTCCCACAAGTGCCTGTAATTGTATTTGAACATATGTCAGGTATGACTGCAAGGAGAGTTCAAGAAAACAATAGTAGGGATCCCACAAGAGACACCCAGAGATTCACCACAGTCAGAAGCAGAAAGAAAATACATTTGTAAAATCAAGTCTATGTTCTAAAGGCGTTATGTTACTGGTCTGAGTCAAATATAAAGTACTAGTGCAGAGGTCTTTAAATGTTTTGATGCAGAGACCCCCCTGTCAACAGTTTTTAGGTGTAAGTTCCCCTCCTGACAACATTTCTAGAACCTGGTACTCCTCATCACTGACAACCATAAACACTCCTAATCCCATGACAAATCATTTTTACTGTGGGGAAATGATATTAAACAGTGTATTCTGCATGTTTTTTAGGTCTTTCACAATCAGGTTGCTACATATAAAATATCAGGCAGCTTAAATGAAAAAAAAACATTTTAAAAGTTGTTACTCAGAGGGAAATGCACAATAGTACACTATGAAACCTCTAATAGTTAAAGCAATGCAGAGGTCTGTGTGTAACCAGCGACCCACAGAATTAAATCTTGGTTGGTGCAGTGGAGAATAGTGAATTGTGTATTTTTAGTGCTACAAGGTCACAGCCTGTAACAGAAAGCACTTTGAATATGTGAGTCAATATTTTATATTTGCATGACACACAGCATAACATAGACTGCTAATAAATGTGCAAAAAGGTTTACGATAAAATGGTGTTTCCAAAATATAGATTTTAGTGATACCCACCTGTATATAATGCTTTTTTTTACATAACTCCCTTCAACACCTCCTCAGGGGTAGTAAGTGCTATGTAAATACGACTATAATTAAAAGCATGCACTTCACAGCTCAGTTGTTAACTCTTTGCACTACCACTCAAAAAGAATACATCTTTGTCATCACAAAACTTTGAGTGATTCAATCAATTCAAGCCAGTATCGGCTCCCAAGCATCCTCTAAATTTGGAGATTACCATTACCATTTTCAGATTAACATGTAGCATATGTTTGCATTTCTTTCAGGCAAGCAGGCACCCTGGCAGGAAGCAGAGTCAGCTCGCTGTGGGAATGCTGCGGGGTGGGGTGGTGGGGCGGGGGAGGGGCAGGGTGGGAGGGGTAGTGGAGTGGCGATGCAGCGAGCGCAAGGTAAATAATTATATTCATTTATTTACCTACTTTACTCGTGGACATCGTACGCCCGACTCCATTACCCCGCCACCCTGCCCCTCCCCCACTGCCCACAGCATTCCCAATGCGAGCCGCCACTGGCAGGAAGACTTGTTTAGCTGTCTGCCCAGCTTTGATTTCACAGCACAGGACAATCTCTGAATGAAACTCCAGCTGAAGCACTTTAACTAGTGGAATTAACGGTCCAGGGATGGTTGTCTTTTCCAAAAAGAAAGGGGAACGTTTTTTCATGAAACCATTTGTATGCCTTCAATACTGCTGGGGAATGCATGCCCCATTTCTATGACTCCACAGCCCCACTGAGGGTTGCGTCCCACAGACTGGAGACATCCATACTGGTGTACCTTCATGTGGATTCACCTACTCAAAAGGGTGTGAGTAATATAGGTAATAGTTTAAGCCCAGGAAAGTCTGTGGCCTTTTAAGTTTCACATGCCTAGTTAATTTTCAATAAACAAAAGATTATTTTACACCGTAGGAAATGGTGTGGACAAAGATTTATCTGCCAACATCGTGCACTTTATGTTGCAGCCAAAATGTCTTTGCCCATCATGTTATAAGCAAACAAAACATTATAGACCAGTATCAGACATTGTCAGACCCCATTCTGGGCCTCGACTGCAGAAGTGAAGGTTGATTGCTTTTGATGTCCCAGGGTACGTCCTACTATGGCTCTGCAAAATGGGCCAAGTACAGCCCCTTCATCACTTGACTCTAAATGGCATTGATGGTAAGCAGTCATAGACATCTCTGGGAGGTAGTTTGGTGGTGCACAATCACAGAGCTTAACAATTACGCAGAAGATCAAATAACTGAATGTACAACCCAATGCTGTTCGGCAGGACTGGACCTCTATTTGCTTTCTCTTCCCAACTTCCCAGCCCCTCCTGGCAATAGCACCATTACAGTTCAGAAGTAGATATTCCACATTAAGGTATATGATCTGAGTCTTTCACAGCTCAGTAGTTTTAGTTTCCATATAGATCAAATTCTCAGTTCTTACTACCTCCGGTGGAACAGTCTTTTTGGCAACCACCTGCCTTCATCCATGCATGTCTCCTCCATTCTGCTTTTGGGAGAAGGCACCCTCACTGGCAGCTCCCACTGGGGACTCGCTTCTGGCTGTTGGTGACCATCCTCAGAGGTAGCTTCAGTAGTCCTGCTTCTACTTGTCTCTTTTGGCCACTTGTGGCATTTGAGCCCACAGGGACGGTGATCACCCCATTAAAGCCTTGATCTCACCATGGAACATGTGGGCACTGTGTGGGCATGTTTTCTGGGATCAGTGCTGTCATACATGGGACTAACTCCTTTCTGTGATGCGGCCACACACTGGTTGATCTCCTTCTGGCTGTGTGGGCATGCACAGACTGATTCCTCACAGAACAACACATACACACACATGCTGATCTTCTTCTGGGCAATACAGCCACAAGCATGCCCAATGATTTGAGCAATACAGCCACACACAGGCAGATATTTTTCTGGACAATATTCCCAAACAAAGACATTTCTTCTAGACCATAGGGCCACGCACAAGTTAATTTGGGCTCAGATCATAACCGAAACAGGTTTTGGTGATCTCAGAAAGAGTTGTCGCGGTTCCCGTCAGGAACCGCTTCTAGAGAGACTGTAGGCACACAGGCATTACGGTATACAGATTGCTCTCTGAGATCCTCACCTTCTGGAAGTGCCACCACCAACGGCAACCCACTGCATTTTTTCCTCCTCGACAGTCACTCCCTGTTCATGGTTAGCAGGATCCTTCTCTCCCTCAGCAGTCATGCTGGCTTCTAGGCACTTCAGAAGAGGTGTATAGACTTTCCAGTGACGGCTCAGACTTATCTTATGTCCCCTCATAACTGAGAATCCGGCTGCAAGGTAGACACCTGCTCAATGTGCAAAGCACCCCTCTATTTAAAAAAAATGTATTTCATGACTTTCCAAAATTATAATGCACTTGTAAATAGCACATAAATGGTTTCATCTTATGTGAGCATCTTTTACATCAGAGATACTAGGGGCATTATTACAAGGATGGCAGTCTAAAGGATCACCTGACTCACAGTTGGAGTCCAACCACTGCCACATTGAGGGCATGACCTCAGTATTACGAGTGTGGCTGTCCAACTGCCACTGGACCGATGCCTCTGCCGGGGGGATTCAGGATCCATGCATGCCACACCGTGCAGTAACACACTACTGGCACTGTCAAAGCGTGGTCTCCCTGTTAGGCTCTCCTGGGAGCCTAACAGCCCACCACCGTGAGATCGACGCAGCACCACCCGCCCACCATAGATTGCAATCGTAATCCAGCAGGCGGGTGCACCACAGGTTTGGCGGCTCTCCTGCAGACAGCACGACACCACAGGAGGAATGCCAAACTTGTAATAAGGCCCTAGGTCTTTTCCCCTTTTTATACATCATTACAATCTTGTTGTGAGATGGGAGTTTTCCTGTTGACCCACACCACTCCAACCGCTGGCCTCAATTTACCAGTCAGTTCAAGAAGGTGATCCATCCTGTGTTTAAAAATCCAATTACAAGTTGCCACAAATGTTCTTAGGTCTCTGGGCCTGTGGGATAGTACCATAGTATAATTTCAGCTGCTTGTTAACAAAAATTCTAAGTCTATCCATGTATTTACTGGCAAAGTTCTATCCCTTCTCTATGTACCAGCCACCCATCACTTTGCCATTAGCAAAGCCACAAAGTGAAACTTCATAAACTCATAGAAATATCAATTGGGCATGCCAATAAAGCCATCTTTGGGGTGTGGGGTGCCATAACCACCTCAGTAATATCAGTGGCAGAGCATAACCCTTTAATCAAGTCTGTACCTTTCTTGGGAAAAGTCCAGCGAGACAGATAAAGTCAGTGTCTGATGCAAGACATCTTGTGCACTTCAACTCCACACACAATTTAGTCTTATACAGCATACTGTCAAAATTGGTGTAAGAATTTGAAGTGCAGCAATCTTAGGCAGCCACTGGGGGGATTGGCTAAAAATCGGGAAACAACATTTACCAAGTAGTCTTACTCTCGCATTACCATTACACTTATGACACAGTCATTACAAGTAAAACAAACAGTATCCAAACAGGTATTGTTTTAAAGACAATTATGCATGTATGTTGAAAGCATTACCGCAAAAGAAATAAGGAGACTTGATTCCAATTTGAGATATTATGATTGTTATTCATCAAATATTTAGACAAACAATAGTAGGGAGGGAAGAAAACAGTTAAAGCAGCGCTGTGATAGGATGAATAAAAAACTACCCAAAATTGCACTTGGTGCTAAAATGTGTGCAAGTGACATAGGTGGCGACGCAAGTGACAAGGTGGACAGCGTGAGCGGCGCAATGTGAGCAATGGTGTAGATTATATACAGTAAGTGGAAACGTATGACTCAAGGATGATCTAAATTGCATGAGTGACTAGTTTTTAATTTTACAATGAGTCATAAGAGAGTTGTGCCATGTTTTGCGCTGTGTAGTCGACAGCGTTTCGATCCTCTTGAGTTGGGATCGTCTTCAGGACGGGGCTGTTCAATTTAGCGGGTGCTGTATTAGTCGGTAGTATGCACATAGGGATGGTGCTTGGGTTTCAGGTTGGAGACAAAGGTTTTCCAAACGTGCTTTTATCGAGAGTGTAAGTCAAGGTGCCGGCGGTGAATCAACTGAAAGACAGATACATACATTCACACAACCAGTCACTCACCTATACAGTCACTGAGACACCTAATCACTCACTTATACAGTCAGTCACGCACCACTCAGCCATCCATAAAGTCACTCATACACCTACTGATTCACTAATACACCTAGATATAAATATATTAAACACTCAGAGATGTCATTTGAGATGTCATGAGGGATGTCACTGATCATTTCATGAGTGATGTAATATGTGAGGTCATAAGCAGTGCATTGCGGGGTGCGAGTTATAGTTAACTCAGGTAACTATAATGGCTGAATTTCTCTGGTTTGGAATGAACAAAATCTGACACCAACTATAACAACTCTATAACCTTTGTTCTTTTTAGTTAATTTATAATTTCTAAGGTTTTTTTAAAATTATATTTGCTAACTATAACTTTCTTGTAACCTTTGGTTGTCTTGAGTGAACTTGTAAGGTTTTTTTACATTCTAATTCCTAACAATAACGTCCTTGTAACCTTTGTTTTTTAATAAATTTCTAAAGCTTTTTACCTAGCAGTCATTTTTGCAGGATGGTGGAGAAAGGGGGCTGGACCTATGACGAGCTCTCAGGAATTCCGTTGCGTAGGACTTACAGGAGGTACTAGGAGGACTTCTTGGCCCCCAAGTCCCTCTGGAGCCAAGGGGACTTTATCCCCAAACTAGTAGTGCCCTGGGAGGCACCTTTGCAGAGTGGTGGAGAAAGGAGGTATGGCCTTACTGGAGGTAACAGGAGTGGTAGTTGGCCCTCCTTGGGGGCCAGCTACCCCTCCAGTTACCTCCAGTAAGTCCCATACAGCCGGATTACTGAGATCTGATAGCAGGCAATGCCCCCTTTCTCCACCACTCTTCAAAAGCACCTCCTGATGCACTACTAGTAGGGGGGTGAAGTACCCTTGGCTAATGACGGTCCTTGGGGCCAACTACCCCTACTGTTACCTCCAGCAAGTAACAGTGTGTTTGCGCAGAGGTTTTCAATGGCCACGCCCTCTTTCTCCCGCGGTTCTGGCTGGCTCCCACCTCCTGCGGGAGCCGGCATTGCTTTTTACACCCAGGGAGCTGCTGACATGCAGCTCCCTGGGTGTAAAAATCAGAGTGTGCTCCGCTTTCTAAAAGTTTTTTAAACCTATTTGTAATAAATATCAATTGTTTTTGCTATGTGGTTTTTCATGGTTTTACCATTTAAGAAGATAAAGCATACGGCTTTGCAGGTAAAACTGGAAATTACTGGATAGATTGCAGCTGGATTTATCGGGGGGGGGGAATTGTTTCAAGAATTGGATCTTATTTACAATTCTTTAACAACAGAATTTTTGGCCTATTCAATGTTTGGTTTATTTTTGTGATTTCTCTGGAGTGCCTAAAATGGATTGTAGGAGAAGGTATATAAAAAAAAATGAATGTAGGCCTTTTTGTATATTTGTTTTGAACTCTATGAATTATTGGATTTCTCTTTGTGAAAGATTTTATGAAAAATCACCAAGATTCGAGATAAGAAGATAACAACAGTTAGAAAAACAAACTATTTTTTTAATTTTGTTTAAAAAAAATCCAATTGAATTTAAAAATGTTGTTTAAACAGGCAAATGATTTTCGGGGGCATTAGTTAATTAGTTATTGTTAGTAGTGTAAGATGTATGCAATATTGTCTAGGCAGTCTGAAGCTCCCATCAAAAGAAATTGATGGATTTTTACCAATAGTCTCTCAGACATTTCTTTGCTTTTTTGGATACACGAGGGTTCAGACTACCTGACAATGATTGTGGCATTCTCATTTCCTGGAGATTCTGGGGCAGATTATGAGTTTGGAGGTTTTACCACCAGCCCGCCCAGTGGAGGTTTAGAAAACGCCACCAAGCCGGTGGCATCCCACCTGCTGTATTATGACTTTCCCGCAGGGCTTTGTGTAGGCAGCAGAGTAATGGCAGTGGTATGTTTTAACTCTGGTAATGAACCTGAAGCCAGCGCCTGCCATGCTATACTGCCTCCAGCCAGTCGGGTGAATTGCTTCCTTGCATTACGTATACAAGAAAAACAGTGCGACCTGAAGAGATTGGAGGTAAAAACATGAACAGCATTTATATTTCAGAAGGGAACATTCACCCTGGAGGCTGTTTTTCCCCTCAATAACTGCCTTTTAGCCATCACTCTAACATGGCTGTGTTCCTGCCAGAAAAAGGTAAGCTGAAAGGCAGGTCATGATTCGCACAGCTGGACAACCTCCATGGGCGGCCTCTCCCAATCCTGCCGTGGTAGTATATGAAGAGGGGTCCCAGTTGGTACTATATCAAAAGTACAAACTCATAAATCATAGAGTGAACAATAAGAAACTTCATAAGAATAGACTTGGAGGGATGCTATTTAATATACATCCTCATTTGAAAATTAATTACCATGTCTTCACAACAAAACACTTTAAGACATTCAATAACATGCCCAGGACAGGGGGGCGTAGGAAGGAAAGAGGGGTGAGAAGAGGGAAAAAGTGCAGGATAGTGCAACAAATCAAATTAGTCATAGAAAAAGTACATAGTCTGTGGTCTCATCCACATTTAACATTGAGTGCCACATTGGACATGTATAATTGTCATATACTGATTCTTATACTAGAGAAATCCTATCCCATTATCAGCTTGCACAGTCACAAATGATCCTGTAACACGAACTGTGTGATTTATTGTATTACATGCCCTTGTGGGTTGGCCTATATTGGCCAAACACAGCAGAAAATAAAAACCCGCATCCTTCAACATCAAAGCAGGATTAGATGTGAGGTGATTGGGGCACCCCCAGTAGACCACTATAGAAGGTTGGGGCACACAGTTGATGAACTTGAATGGGTGGTACTTGAAAAGGTCTCTTTGGGACCACGAGGAGGCAGTATTGTATCCATCCTCAATATGAGAGAGAGCAAGTGGATGAGTCGTTTGGACACTGTAGTTCATGGATTGACATTGATCCTCATTCGGTCCATCACCTGTTGTTTTTGCAAACTCGCTATAAGTGTACTGGGGATGCCCAGACGTGGGTCCCAGGCACTCCACACCACTGGAGTCAAGCTAGCCGGGCTGATGAGAGGTGTTACCTCGAAACCGGTCCGGTCCTCGGATGCTTGATTCCGTTCTGGGAAGGACATGGCTTTTGTAGTTCGGACTGGACTGTTCCCATGGGGCACAGGGTCAGAGCTGATTTGCATATCGCCATTGTCTAACCCAGGGTGGTGTGGAGTGCAAAAAAACGATGGATTAGGACCCAGATCTTTTGACTGGGTTGAATGTGTGACAATGATCCTCATTCGGTCCATCACCTGTTGTTTTTGCAAACTCGCTATAAGTGTACTGGGGATGCCCAGACGTGGGTCCCAGGCACTCCACACCACTGGAGTCAAGCTAGCCGGGCTGATGAGAGGTGTTACCTCGAAACCGGTCCGGTCCTCGGATGCTTGATTCCGTTCTGGGAAGGACATGGCTTTTGTAGTTCGGACTGGACTGTTCCCATGGGGCACAGGGTCAGAGCTGATTTGCATATCGCCATTGTCTAACCCAGGGTGGTGTGGAGTGCAAAAAAACGATGGATTAGGACCCAGATCTTTTGACTGGGTTGAATGTGTGACATTGATCCTCATTCGGTCCATCACCTGTTGTTTTTGCAAACTCGCTATAAGTGTACTGGGGATGCCCAGACGTGGGTCCCAGGCACTCCACACCACTGGAGTCAAGCTAGCCGGGCTGATGAGAGGTGTTACCTCGAAACCGGTCCGGTCCTCGGATGCTTGATTCCGTTCTGGGAAGGACATGGCTTTTGTAGTTCGGACTGGACTGTTCCCATGGGGCACAGGGTCAGAGCTGATTTGCATATCGCCATTGTCTAACCCAGGGTGGTGTGGAGTGCAAAAAAATGATGGATTAGGACCCAGATCTTTTGACTGGGTTGAATGTGTGACATTGATCCTCATTCGGTCCATCACCTGTTGTTTTTGCAAACTCGCTATAAGTGTACTGGGGATGCCCAGACGTGGGTCCCAGGCACTCCACACCACTGGAGTCAAGCTAGCCGGGCTGATGAGAGGTGTTACCTCGAAACCGGTCCGGTCCTCGGATGCTTGATTCCGTTCTGGGAAGGACATGGCTTTTGTAGTTCGGACTGGACTGTTCCCATGGGGCACAGGGTCAGAGCTGATTTGCATATCGCCATTGTCTAACCCAGGGTGGTGTGGAGTGCAAAAAAACGATGGATTAGGACCCAGATCTTTTGACTGGGTTGAATGTGTGACATTGATCCTCATTCGGTCCATCACCTGTTGTTTTTGCAAACTCGCTATAAGTGTACTGGGGATGCCCAGACGTGGGTCCCAGGCACTCCACACCACTGGAGTCAAGCTAGCCGGGCTGATGAGAGGTGTTACCTCGAAACCGGTCCAGTCCTCGGATGCTTGATTCCGTTCTGGGAAGGACATGGCTTTTGTAGTTCGGACTGGACTGTTCCCATGGGGCACAGGGTCAGAGCTGATTTGCATATCGCCATTGTCTAACCCAGGGTGGTGTGGAGTGCAAAAAAACGATGGATTAGGACCCAGATCTTTTGACTGGGTTGAATGTGTGACATTGATCCTCATTCGGTCCATCACCTGTTGTTTTTGCAAACTCACTATAGAAGGTTGGGGCACACAGTTGATGAACTTGAATGGGTGGTACTTGAAAAGGTCTCTTTGGGACCACGAGGAGGCAGTATTGTATCCATCCTCAATATGAGAGAGAGCAAGTGGATGAGTCGTTTGGACACTGTAGTTCATGGATTAAATGAGCAAGATAACAGTTATGCCCAACGAGCATGCCTGTAGCATTGCGGTTATGTGCAACATTTAACAACAGTTCTAACCTTGACACGACTCGCATCCTTTTGTCATATATTCAATTTATGTATTGAAATGAAATGTTTGATGTTTCTTGCAAACGTAGTTTTTTGCCCTAAATCCACATGTATGTTTAGCTAGGAACTAGGATGTAAGGCTCCACTAATGTATTTCTAGATGTCTTCCACCAAGGGACACCTGCTCACTCAACCTAACTATCTGAAAACATAACAATCCGAATATGAGGCCCACTTGATTGAAGGCATGTTCACTATTTTTGGTTTCAATTTATTGTATGTATGTCAGAATTACATCTAATGTATGACTATTACAACAATTATGTTTATCAACTAATTTCTTTGCGTTTTTACCTTGATGATATTAATGCCGTTCACACAATGGGGCCCGTTTCCAAAATGATCCTTAGCTTAACTTCAGCCGGAGCGAAGTCTATCTCCCATTTCCATTACATTCTGATTGGCTGCTACAATAGCGCTGGCATTTAGCTGCTGCTTGCCCGCATCCAATTTCTTCGGCGTCCCGCACTTCGCGCTCAGACGCCCGCGCGGTTGCACAGACTCGCCGTGTAGTTTCACCAGTACGGATTCATTCCGTCGTCCGAAGCTTTTTTCGGTGAGTAAACAAATAAACCCGCTGGCCCATTACCGTATATCCCTTGACAACAGGAGAAAGATAGATTAAAAACGATTACAATTTCTTGTTTACCGCAGGGACAGAATGTGGAACAGAACCCTGTTTAGTAATGGAAGCATTTATCGCTTTTGTAAAGAAGACAGTATATTTGGAAAAGAAATCCAGCGAAGCCCTAGTGTGAATAGGTGAGCCCTCGGCTAACTTGTTTGTTGTTATCCGTGTTTACCGCCATACCATGTAGGTTGGTTTCTAGTTGTGTGATGATGAGGAGGTTTTTCCCACCATGATATCTTCTGAGTAACATATTGATCAGGACTAGTCCTGATGTTTGTTGGTGTGGTTCATCCTCCACCGTGTGATAGTGTTTTAATGTTTTAACCCGGCTGGGTTGTGTTTGATGCTTACTAATTCAAGCACTTGTGTACATTTGTATATAGTAGCAAATAATGTTTTTGTTGTGGAACTTAGCCAATTGCTGCCCACAACCTTACAGTAGCCTCATTTCTCTTTAGGTTCACGCTCTCTTTGCATTAGGAGCCCTTGGCCCACCATCTGCATCAGACGGAGTCACGGAAACCACTGTGCTTCTTGTAGGTATTTTGGTGTGGCGTGTATAGCCCCCATCCCCTTTCTTAATACAGTAAGGAAATACTAAATAGTCTCTACCTTATAGGTGCCCTTCTACACTACCCCCACACCCCACCACTGTTTGTCCTGAGGAAGACCCCGCCGTAGGGCAATAGCGTCGCCTACACATCTGGGGTCGAAACGTCGACACACCCTTGTCTGTTCCTACCTGTTAGCAACGGATCATTTGTGACTGTGCAAGCTGATAATGGGATAGGATTTCTCTAGTTTAAGAATCAGTATATGACAATGTATACATGTCCAATGTGGCACTCAATGTTAAATGTGGATGAGACCACAGACTATGTACTTTTTCTATGACTAATTTGATTTGTTGCACTATCCTGCACTTTTTCCCTCTTCTCACCCCTCTTTCCTTCCCACGCCCCCCTGTCCTGGGCATGTTATTGAATGTCTTAAAGTGTTTTGTTGTGAAGACATGGTAATTAATTTTCAAATGAGGATGTATATTAAATAGCATCCCTCCAAGTCTATTCTTATGAAGTTTCTTATTGTTCACTCTATGATTTATGAGTTTGTACTTTTGATATTGTACCAACTGGGACCCCTCTTCATATACTACTGACTACCCAGGTCCCAGTACTGTTGGGTCAACCCGTATATTATAACATATCCTGCCGTGGTAGCTGAAAATGTTGACAACAGCGGCGGTCTTGTGGCGGTCTCACAGCACATATCATAATCTGGTAGTTGGACCACAGAAGAAGCGGCTGTTGGATCGCTGAAAACGCAACAGCGATCCCAAGACCTCAGTCATCATAATCAGGCCCTATGTTCTTTATTCAAAAACACCAGGTAATGATATAGATTACGGGTGTTTTTTCAAATAGACCCCGTGAATAAATTATGCCATCTTGCTATGGAATTTTTGCTTTTGCACTTGCCTCCAAGAAGGTAGACTTACAGTTCTCCCAGTCAATGGGAAACCTGGGCTTCCTCGGGTGACCTGACCAACTTAGATGGCAAATCCAAATTCAATACTGATTATCCAGTTTGCATCACTCGTGCTCTATGCAAAGTGGTGCAAGAGTGATGCAAACCTTAAGTCATATTTTTAAGCCATGCAAAGCGCTAATGCAATGCAGCGCAAATCACTGTGTTATATTACTTTGCATAAGAGAGACATTCCATTAGCATAGCATGGGTGTTCTCACGCAACTCCAATGGATTTTGACACATTTCCAGATCTACCAAAACTGGTTAACCTGGGAATGCACCAAAAGATATGCCTCCCCAGGAGAGGCGTAACGAGGAGAAATATCTTTATTTCTCCTTGTTTTTTTCTCTTTCTATGTGTGCTGCAGAAGCGATGCAATCTTCCGATGAATAGCTCAGTACACATTGAAGACAGCTTGTCAGGGAGCAAGCTGTACACTTATGGAACAGAAGTATTGTTAATGTTAGCATGAATAATCTACATTTGGGTGAATGGATGGGGAGTTGACTCGAAAGTTCCATTCATCATCCAAATTTCAGTATTCTCCTGGGTTACCAAGTAGTTGCATTGTACTAAAGATTAGTAATTCTGCAGCACACATAGAAAGAGGAAAAAACCTCAGGATTGTTTTTGTGCAAGAGAGTATCCCTTCCCACACAAAAACAATCCTACCTACAACACAGCCACCATTGCACATGGAGCATGAGTGTGCAATGGCGCTAGGCTGACTAAATTAAGTAAGCGCAAGGGGAAAAGTACAGAAATTTGCCACTTGGATAAATATGGCATATTCCTGCCCTTTCCCTCTGATGCAGGGAAGTACAGTAAGGTGACATGCTGTGCTCCTCTGCAACACAAAACTCATAAAGATGCACCCAACTTTCCTTGAAATAATTTAGGAATGGAGACAATATTTCCTCTTTTTGTAAAAAGTATTCCGATATATGCATATGTGTATAAGTCACCCACATACTGTAGAGGTAGAAAACACAATGCTGGTGTTTTTTTCAAATCATATTGTAGTTTATTGTTTGATATGTAATTCTCAGCTAAGGATACTTTTTACATTTTTCACCAATACACCTGCTAAAACTAAAGAAAACGTCCTTGAATTTATGAGTCAGGGTTAACTTTTATTATTAGTATGAATCATCTTCAATTCCAATCATTTATAATTTTCCTAGGACTTTTATTCACTGTTTTATCATTACCTCCTCGTCCCTCCCTAACTTTCCTTCATTACACATACAAGTCATGCCTGCCTCACCAGACACCCATACCACGTGATTTAACAGTCCTAGGATGCTTGATTCCAGTCCAGGGAAGACATAGCTTGGCAGTTCGGGCTGGACAGTTCCCATGAGGCACAGGGTCAAGACTGATTTGTATATGGCCATGTCTGAACTGAGGTGGCTTGGTGAGCAAAATAACGATGGACTAAACATAGATCTGCGACTGAGGGTGAATGTTTTGCCATTGTGCAACATTCAGTCCATCATCTTGTTTGTTTTGCTGTTCACCCTATGTGGCAAGGGTATGCCCAGAAGTGGGTCCCTTGCTCACTATACCACTGGAGTCAAGTTATCCTGGCTGAAGACGGCTGATAGCCAGAATTCGGTCCTAGGATGCCTGATTCATGTCCAGGGAAGACATGGCTTGGCAGTTCGGGCTGGACTGTTCCCATGAGGCACAGGGTCACGACTGATTTGCATATGGCCATGTCTGAACTGGGGTGGGTTTGTGAGCAAAATAACGATGGAGTAACCTCAGATCTGTGACTGGGGGTGAATGTTTTGCCATTGTGCAACATTCCGTCCATCATCTTGTTTGTTTTGCTCCGGATATTCTTCAACGTATCTGGGAGAACTTGGGGTTCTCCTTCTGAGGGGACAGATGGCATTTTCCCCCAGTATGTTAAACTCTCAAAGACTTGATAGCTGGTGAATGGCGTGACCTGGAACGCTCTTCAGTGCCACGCTTTTTGCAGAAGCTGTGCTTTCTGGAGGAGGGAGAAGACTCTCTTCCCCACTCTGTTAAGGTGGATGCCATGTTGGCCACTCTGATTGGTCGTACGGCGATCAATCTGGAGGATTTTTCTCCTGCAGATGCTACAGACAAGAAAGTTGATGGGGTGCTGAAGAAGGTTTTCTCTGCTGGGAATATTACTTTGAAGGCTGGTATCTACTCTGCTTATGCTGCTCATTCCTTGGTATTTGATTTTGAGAAACTGGCCACGGCTACTCAGGAGGAATCTGATTGCTCTGGCTTACTGGTGCACATGGAACAACAGACAACATTATTGGCTGACATTGCTTCGAATGTCCTGAAATCTTCTGCCATGACTGCTGGTTCCATGATTCTGTCTCAAAGGGATCTGTGGATGTGAGACTGGAAAGGCATATTTTTCTGAAAAGTCTTCTCTACTTAAAATTCCATCACTGAATATGACAATCCCGACCTGCAAGGGGATGGGGAGCACATGCGTTAAAATCACTACGGTGTCGGCGGCAGCCCAGTGTTCTAGGGTGTTCCTTCTTTTATCCCAGCATCTAACAGGGTTTGTTGCTTTGGGGGCAGAGTGCCGCCGGTATCCAGTGCATTCAACAGATAAGAATGGAATGGTTGCCAAATATCATGGGGCCTAGCAGCAGGCGGCTGTAACAATGATTATGTGTCGCTGTTTGCATTGCAATACGCCATGCTATGTAGTGATGTTTTCAATGTGGGTGTATATTTACTGCAGTGAACAAAAAGAGTTGGAGGGTCTGTAAGCTAGGTCGCTGAGTCTAATAGGTCCTTATTCAAGCACCCCTTTTGGATTGCACTAAATCAGACCTAGTGGTCACATGACACGGGTATATAGTAGATATCCTATCAGCCCACCCATTTGGCGGAGCATCGTCATGTAGGACGTCTGACCAGGGTGGTAGATCTAGGCCCAGGTGAATCGGCCAGATAATACACACTACTGGTTATGTTTGTACAGTGTCCATGCCACAGAGTGGTGCTGAAAAATTGCAGTGCAAAACAGGGAGTGAGGAAGAGTGAAGCTAAAATGACGGTCAAGGCAAAGAAAAATAATTTTATTGGAGATATTCACCAGGACGTCAGGTTAAAAAGAAGTGTAGAACAGTGTTGAAAAAATCACTGTGATACTTTGCTGTACTGTGGATTTGGCCAACATGTTTCTGCCTAAGGTGAACTACACCGGCATTCTTCAGGGCCAGCTACAAAGAGATCTTGCTACTGCAAAGATACACTCAAACTTGATGTGCAATGTGAAAACGTGAGACGGACAAACCAAAAGAAGTAAAGAGTTGTCCAGATTAATGGAGAGGTCACGTAGACCATCCTACCATATCCTCCTGATCAGTGGTTGTTGGAGGAAGTAATCCTGTGAATAAAAAAACAACAAATACTGTATGTTCTTACAACGTAATAAACTCATTACATAAAAAAGGACCATTGTATAGACTCAGCTAGGCTGGTCCCTATTAGGACAGCCACAATGCTATATGGTAAAGGTTTCATTAAGGAGTAAACCATCAGTCATTGCTGAACATTATTTTCAAACACTTTGTAAAAGACTTACCCAGCCATGTGTGGGGGTCAAGCCTCACCTCACCCGGCAACGGCTCGGAGATTGAGGCCCCGCTCTATGCACAGAACATAAAAGGAGTATTTAGAGTTCAATCCTGAGTTGACTCAGAGATCTGTAGTCAAAGTCAGGTAGTACAATCTGTGCAAAATAAAACTGGTTGTCTGACTGCCCCATCTGGTCGCTAACCCATGGAGATCAATGGGAAGGTGTAGCTCAAGGCATAGAAAATAATCAATCACGAGCTCTTTGGGTCAAACTGTAGAGAGTGCCCCTTTTACTTAAGTGATGACTGTGTAATTGACAGGTCAAAGCAAAATCCTAGTGATGACTGTCTAGCTGCCAGGTAATATGACAGTCCCAACATTAAATTGGTCGAGGGAAGGTGGACTATTGTTAGAAGTGGTTACTCGGTCCCCATGAGTTTGAGGGGGGAACCTAAAGCCTGTGCTCTTCTGAGAGGACAAGTAGGCACAGCTAGGAATTGTACCCCAACCCCTGGTCTATTAACAAAGAGGGGTTGCCCAAGTTGAGTTAAAATAGGTCTGCTGGGCAATTCTAACTCTGTGGTGCAGGTGTCTCTATAGGAAACCACCGTTTACCCCTGGAAAGTGAAGGATCGAAAAAAACGGTCCCTCTACTCACCTCTCCGTCGGTACCTCTCGGCTGAAACCTAAGCCGAAGGGGAGGCGACGAGGAGAGGTGAGCCTCGTGTACTTATACCCTGTCTAATTGGACAACCGTCAACAGCTGGCATCCTATCGCTGCTGGCGGTGTCGCGAGGGCCTCTGTACTGCGCATGCGTGGTGGCTGAACACATCAAAACGCGCTATATACTCAGTACTGAGTGTGCGCGATGATGTGTAGCCAGCCCACGCATGCGAGGAATGCTACTCAAATGTGAGCGCCCACGGCGCATGCGCAACGCACTGGGACATGAATGAAGCAGTGTCCCTGGTGCGCGCATGCTTATTTGAACAGACAGTGAACAGCCCTCGGGGACGATGTAGTTGGCGCTGCTAAAGCCTCTATTACTCACTAGGAAACCCCATATAAAGGTGATAACGCCGTTGATAGCTGGCCAAAACGGATATTACGCCTAAACAATGTGCAGACAGTGCCCATGTCATCAGGCTAGTTTTATGTTCCGTATATTATACAAATGTGTTAGAGAGAGAGAAGAAGAGAGGAACCCATTAGTCAGTGTAACAAAGGCTCACACATAATAAACTAGCCCTCCCTATCTCTCGGATAGGTCTTAGTCCTGGTAAACAATGGTTGGCCACGAGTGAGGGAGATGCTAACCTGTTGCATTAAACTCCCATGGACCCCAAGTCTTGTACTGCCAGGGACTACAAAGCGAGGTGACACGAGTCTAGACTAGTACTGTTAATACCTTGAAATTGAACTGGCAGGATCATGACCCATGCTACACTGTATATCATCACTAAAGTGAATGTGTTTCATATGAAGTGTAACCAGGTGGTGGTGAGCTAGGTCATCCAATGACCAGAGAGGGTGTCCTTATTGGCTTCAAGATGTTCAAATGGACACCCAAGGTATGTTGTCATTCAGCCCCGTTGTGTCAGTTTTCAATTTAAAGATCCAGCGTTGTTCCTTAATGAAAAGAAACCTGGAGACATCTGATATGTGAGGTGGGATAAAAGGTTGCTCCAGAACAACCCACCTGAGGTCATCAGCTTTATGTTTTTTGATCAGAAAATGGTTCGTTAGACATGTGGATACAATTACGTCGTGTCCACAGACCTGCAAAACTCTCTCCATTGACATTGGAACTGACAGACCATGGAAGTTGCTGAACCACACCAACTGCAACTCGGAGAGAGTGATCTACAAGATCACATGCCCATGTGGTCTGGCATACATTGGTCACACGACCCGGAAAGTTAAGCTTCGCATCAGCGAACATAAGAGCACAATACGGTGCAACAAACAGTCCACATGTCTAACGAACCATTTTCTGATCAAAAAACATAAAGCTGATGACCTCAGGTGGGTTGTTCTGGAGCAACCTTTTATCCCACCTCACATATCAGATGTCTCCAGGTTTCTTTTCATTAAGGAACAACGCTGGATCTTTAAATTGAAAACTGACACAACGGGGCTGAATGACAACATACCTTGGGTGTCCATTTGAACATCTTGAAGCCAATAAGGACACCCTCTCTGGTCATTGGATGACCTAGCTCACCACCACCTGGTTACACTTCATATGAAACACATTCACTTTAGTGATGATATACAGTGTAGCATGGGTCATGATCCTGCCAGTTCAATTTCAAGGTATTAACAGTACTAGTCTAGACTCGTGTCACCTCGCTTTGTAGTCCCTGGCAGTACAAGACTTGGGGTCCATGGGAGTTTAATGCAACAGGTTAGCATCTCCCTCACTCGTGGCCAACCATTGTTTACCAGGACTAAGACCTATCCGAGAGATAGGGAGGGCTAGTTTATTATGTGTGAGCCTTCGTTACACTGACTAATGGGTTCCTCTCTTCTTCTCTCTCTCTAACACATTTGTATAATATACGGAACATAAAACTAGCCTGATGACATGGGCACTGTCTGCACATTGTTTAGGCGTAATATCCGTTTTGGCCAGCTATCAACGGCGTTATCACCTTTATATGGGGTTTCCTAGTGAGTAATAGAGGCTTTAGCAGCGCCAACTACATCGTCCCCGAGGGCTGTTCACTGTCTGTTCAAATAAGCATGCGCGCACCAGGGACACTGCTTCATTCATGTCCCAGTGCGTTGCGCATGCGCCGTGGGCGCTCACATTTGAGTAGCATTCCTCGCATGCGTGGGCTGGCTACACATCATCGCGCACACTCAGTACTGAGTATGTAGCGCGTTTTGATGTGTTCAGCCACCACGCATGCGCAGTACAGAGGCCCTCGCGACACCGCCAGCAGCGATAGGATGCCAGCTGTTGACGGTTGTCCAATTAGACAGGGTATAAGTACACGAGGCTCACCTCTCCTCGTCGCCTCCCCTTCGGCTTAGGTTTCAGCCGAGAGGTACCGACGGAGAGGTGAGTAGAGGGACCGTTTTTTTCGATCCTTCACTTTCCAGGGGTAAACGGTGGTTTCCTATAGAGACACCTGCACCACAGAGTTAGAATTGCCCAGCAGACCTATTTTAACTCAACTTGGGCAACCCCTCTTTGTTAATAGACCAGGGGTTGGGGTACAATTCCTAGCTGTGCCTACTTGTCCTCTCAGAAGAGCACAGGCTTTAGGTTCCCCCCTCAAACTCATGGGGACCGAGTAACCACTTCTAACAATAGTCCACCTTCCCTCGACCAATTTAATGTTGGGACTGTCATATTACCTGGCAGCTAGACAGTCATCACTAGGATTTTGCTTTGACCTGTCAATTACACAGTCATCACTTAAGTAAAAGGGGCACTCTCTACAGTTTGACCCAAAGAGCTCGTGATTGATTATTTTCTATGCCTTGAGCTACACCTTCCCATTGATCTCCATGGGTTAGCGACCAGATGGGGCAGTCAGACAACCAGTTTTATTTTGCACAGATTGTACTACCTGACTTTGACTACAGATCTCTGAGTCAACTCAGGATTGAACTCTAAATACTCCTTTTATGTTCTGTGCATAGAGCGGGGCCTCAATCTCCGAGCCGTTGCCGGGTGAGGTGAGGCTTGACCCCCACACATGGCTGGGTAAGTCTTTTACAAAGTGTTTGAAAATAATGTTCAGCAATGACTGATGGTTTACTCCTTAATGAAACCTTTACCATATAGCATTGTGGCTGTCCTAATAGGGACCAGCCTAGCTGAGTCTATACAATGGTCCTTTTTTATGTAATGAGTTTATTACGTTGTAAGAACATACAGTATTTGTTGTTTTTTTATTCACAGGATTACTTCCTCCAACAACCACTGATCAGGAGGATATGGTAGGATGGTCTACGTGACCTCTCCATTAATCTGGACAACTCTTTACTTCTTTTGGTTTGTCCGTCTCACGTTTTCACATTGCACATCAAGTTTGAGTGTATCTTTGCAGTAGCAAGATCTCTTTGTAGCTGGCCCTGAAGAATGCCGGTGTAGTTCACCTTAGGCAGAAACATGTTGGCCAAATCCACAGTACAGCAAAGTATCACAGTGATTTTTTCAACACTGTTCTACACTTCTTTTTAACCTGACGTCCTGGTGAATATCTCCAATAAAATTATTTTTCTTTGCCTTGACCGTCATTTTAGCTTCACTCTTCCTCACTCCCTGTTTTGCACTGCAATTTTTCAGCACCACTCTGTGGCATGGACACTGTACAAACATAACCAGTAGTGTGTATTATCTGGCCGATTCACCTGGGCCTAGATCTACCACCCTGGTCAGACGTCCTACATGACGATGCTCCGCCAAATGGGTGGGCTGATAGGATATCTACTATATACCCGTGTCATGTGACCACTAGGTCTGATTTAGTGCAATCCAAAAGGGGTGCTTGAATAAGGACCTATTAGACTCAGCGACCTAGCTTACAGACCCTCCAACTCTTTTTGTTCACTGCAGTTTGAATAGGGGTATTGAGTTTGGATAGTCTATAAATATAGTCCCCTTGACCCTCCCCAATTTTGTGTTTTCCTGTATATTTACTGCACCAGTTTAGGGCTAGTTCCCTTTTGGAAATGAGGAGCGCAATGGCGACAAACCATCGCCTGGGTTTGGGAGGCCATGCGTGTACCCCATAAGTGCCAGCATTGGTGAAGGTGCCAGCTCCATCTCTATCATGCGGGACATTTCCCCCAAGGCTACCTTCCAATAACCTGCCATCTTATCGCATGCCCAAGTGATGTGTGCGAAGTCTGCCTCAGGGAAGCAGCATCTGGGACAGGTGTGTGGACGGGATGGGTCAACACGATGTAGTGTGCTGGGCGTTATGTATGCCCTCTAAAGTAATTTAAAATACAGCAGCTTATGCCGGTGGTTGGGGGAAACTCGGCATATTTGTGTGCAGCAATGACTCCACTGTGAGTCAGAGATGGGATGGGCAAGGTCTCGCTCCCAGTCTGCCCGTAACCCAGAACCCCAGCTAGGGAGCAATGCCCCAGCTCTCTTATATAGTCTGGACATAAGATGACTCCCACTTACATCTTTGATGATACCTGTCAGAAGGGGGAATTCAGGGGGCACAAGGGGATAGCTAAAAATGTTAGACCTCAAAGCCCTCTGCAACCTCTGCAATATGAAATGATCCATAACTGTGGCCTCTAGGAAATGGGGGTCCTCTGTGCACGAGAAGACATGACCACTGGGGAACAGGTCTCCAAACGTTTGCAAGTGAAATTTTGCCAGCATCTGCTTTACCATCGTCTCCTGCAGGATGGGGATCCAGCCATTTTCTGCTAGTGGTAATGCAGAGGAGTATAATATGCGGTATCAAGTTACATTGAGTAATCGGTGCCTGGCCCAGCTGGTTGTGGAGAGCGTCGCAATATCTTGTGGGTCCCGAGGAAACCCAACCAGCAGCAGAGAGTTAAGGGGTGCCGGGAGTGCCAGATCAACCTCCAGCCTAAAGTATGGAATCCTGACATCTGTGTGGTACCAGTGTCGGGCAAAGCTTACCTGTGCTACCAGGTAATAAATGCGGATGTTTGGCACCCCAAACCCTCCCCTCTCATATGGCAACATTACAGGGTATCCCAACTAATCTGGGGCTGCTTGCCACTCCACACCAGTCAAATCAAGTGTGTCCGAAGGGCGGAGAAGAAACTATTATACAACAGAATAGGAATATTTTGAAATAAATATAAAAATTGTAGAAGAAAGTCCAATTGGTCGCACACTGCTTGTCCTACCAGCGTGTTAACCCAAAGCATTGTGGTCCATGAAGTAAGCATCAGCGAGTACGCCTCTGCCAGAGTCTTGAGAAAAAATATCACTGTCGCGTTGGCAGTTCCTGGACATGTGTATCAAAGTTGTTACCTCTCGTCAGCAGGGAATAGGCATGTATGTAGGGTCGCTGCATAGGCTGCCAAAAAATATTCTCAGGTCCGGTACCGCTCGTGGCACGCAGGTGCGTAACCATGGGCTCGTCAGCCCCACCAGCTCAAGGGAGCCTGAATATCAATGAAAGTCCAATTGGTCGCACACTGCTTGTCCTACCAGCGTGTTAACCCAAAGCATTGTGGTCCATGAAGTAAGCATCAGCGAGTACGCCTCTGCCAGAGTCTTGAGAAAAAATATCAATGTCGCGTTGGCCATTCCTGGACATGTGTTTCAAAGTTGTTACCTCTCGTCAGCAGGGAATAGGCATGTATGCAGGGTCACTGCGTAGGCTGCTGAAAAATATTATCAGGTCCGGTACCGCTCGTGGCACGCAGGTGCGTAACCATGGGCTCGTCAGCCCCACCAGCTCAAGGGAGCCTGAATATAAATGAAAGTCCAATTTGTCGCACACTGCTTGTCCTACCAGAGTGTTACCCCAAAGCATTGTGGTCCATGAAGTAAGCATCAGCGAGTACGCCTCTGCCAGAGTCTTGAGAAAAAATATCACTGTCGCGTTTGCCATCCCTGGACACGTGTTTCGAAGTTGTTACCACTCGTGAGCAGGGAATAGGCATGTATGTAGGGTCGCTGCGTAGGCTGCCGAAAAATATTCTCAGGTCCGGTACCGCTCATGGCACGCAGGTGCGTAACCATGGGCTCGTCAGCCCCACCAGCTCAAGGGAGCCTGAATATAAATGAAAGTCCAATTGGTCGCACACTGCTTGTCCTACCAGCGTGTTACCCCAAAGCATTGTGGTCCATGAAGTAAGCATCAGCGAGTACGCCTCTGCCAGAGTCTTGAGAATAAATATCACTGTCGCGTTTGCCATCCTTGGACACGTGTTTCGAAGTTGTTACCTCTCGTCAGCAGGGAATAGGCATGTATGTAGGGTCGCTGCGTAGGCTGCCGAAAAATATTCTCAGGTCCGGTACCGCTCATGGCACGCAGGTGCGTAACCATGGGCTTGTCAGCCCTACCAGCTCAAAGGGAGCCTGAATATAATTGAAAGTCCATTTGGTCACACACTGCTTGTCCTACCAGCGTGTTACCGCAAAGCATTGTGGTCCATGAAGTAAGCATCAGCGAGTACGCCTCTGCCAGAGTGTTGAGAAAAAATATCACTGTCGCGTTGGCCATCCCTGGACACGTGTTTCAAAGCTGTTACCTCTCATCAGCAGGGAATAGGCATGTATGTAGGGTCGCTGCGTAGGCTGCCGAAAAATAATCTCAGGTCCGGTACCGCTCGTGGCACGCAGGTGCGTAACCATGGGCTCGTCAGCCCCACCAGCTCAAGGGAGCCTGAATATAAATGAAAGTCCAATTGGTCGCACACTGCATGGGCTGCCGAATATTATCAGGGAGAAAATTACAAAAAACAATTTGATGGACAGAATGTAGATCAATGTCTTACATTCACCCCAGTACAAGGATCTGGGCCTAAATCCATCGTTTTTTGCACTCCACACCACCCTGGGTTAGATAATGGCTTTATGCAAATCAGCTCTGACCCTGTGCCCCATGGGAACAGTCCAGTCCGAACTACACAGCCATATCTTTCCCAGACCGGAATCAAGCATCCGAGGACCGGACCGGTTTCGAGGTAACACCTCTCATCAGCCCGGCTAGCTTGACTCCAGTGGTGTGGAGGCTCTGGGACCCACGTCTGAGCTACCCCAGTACACTCAGGGAGAAAATTACAAAAAACAATTTGATGGACAGAATGTAGATCAATGTCTTACATTCACCCCAGTACAAGGATCTGGGCCTAAATCCATCGTTTTTTGCACTCCACACCACCCTGGGTTAGATAATGGCTTTATGCAAATCAGCTCTGACCCTGTGCCCCAGGGTCAGAGCAGGGTATTATCGGCAGCCCACGCAGCAACCCCGTGCACACGCCTAATCCCTGCTGATGAGTGTTAATGAATGCGAAACACGTGTCCAGGGATGGCAAGCACACCAAGTGAATACCTTGAAGACTCAAGACCCGGGTAGAAGTGCACCCGCTGATACCGACTACATCGACCATCATGCTCCGGGGTCACACGCTGATGGGACAAGCAGTGTGCGACCTCATTTGGACATACTATTTATACAGGCTCCCTTGAGCCGGTAGAGGTGATGATCTCGAGATAACACACCTGCGCGCCTTAAGAGGTATCTGGACCTACGAATATTTTCGGCAGCCCACGCAGCAACCCCGTGCACACGCTTAATCTCTACTGATGAGCGTTAATGAACGCGAAACACGTGTCCAGGGATGGCAAGCACATCAAGTGAATACCTTGAAGACTCAAGACCCGGGTAGAAGCGCACCCGCTGATACCGACTACATCGACCATCATGCTCCGGGGGCACACGCTGATGGGACGGGCAATGTGCGACCTCATTCGGACATACTATTTATACAGGCTCCCTTGAGCCGGTGGAGGTGATGACCTTGAGATAACGCAACTGCGTGCCTTAAGAGGTATCTGGACCTACGAATATTTTCGGCAGCCCACGCAGCAACCCCGTGCACACGCCTAATCCCTGCTGATGAGCGTTAATGAACGTGAAACACGTGTCCAGGGATGGCAAGCACACCAAGTGAATACCTTGAAGACTCAAGACCCGGGTAGAAGCGCACCCGCTGATACGACTACATCGACCATCATGCTCCGGGGTCACACGCTGATGGGACGAGCAGTGTGCGACCTCATTCGGACATACTATTTATACAGGCTCCCTTGAGCCGGTGGAGGTGACGACCTCGAGATAACGCACCTGCGCGCCTTAAGAGGTATCTGGACCTACGAATATTTTCAGCAGCCCACGCAGCAACCCCGTGCACACGCCTAATCCCTGCTGATGAGCTTTAATGAACGCGAAACACATGTCCAGGGATGGCAGCACACCAAGTGAATACCTTGAAGACTCAAGACCCGGGTAGAAGCGCACCCGCTGATACCGTCTACATCGACCATCATGCTCCGGGGTCACACGCTGATGGGACGAGCAGTGTGCGACCCCATTCAGACATACTATTTATACAGGCTCCCTTGAGCCGGTGGAGGTGACGACCTCGAGATAACACACCTGCGCGCCTTAAGAGGTATCTGGACCTACGAATATTTTCAGCAGCCCACGCAGCAACCCCGTGCACACGCCTAATTCCTGCTGATGAGCGTTAATGAACGCGAAACACATGTCCAGGGATGGCAAGCACACCAAGTGAATACCTTGAAGACTCAAGACCCGGGTAGAAGCGCACCCGCTGATACCGTCTACATCGACCATCATGCTCCGGGGTAACACGCTGATGGGACGAGCAGTGTGCGACCCCATTCGGACATACTATTTATACAGGCTCCCTTGAGACGGTGGAGGTGACGACCTCGAGATAACGCACCTGCGCGCCCTAAGAGGTATCTGGACCTACGAATATTTTCGGCAGCCCACGCAGCAACCCTGTGCACACGCCTAATCCCTGCTGATGAGCGTTAATGAACGCGAAACACGTGTCCAGGGATGGCAAGCACACCAAGTGAATACCTTGAAGACTCAAGACCCGGGTAGAAGCGCACCCGCTGATACCGACTACATCGACCATCATGCTCCAGGGTCACACGCTGTTGGGACGAGCAGTGTGCGACCTCATTGGGACATACTATTTATACAGGCTCCCTTGAGCCAGTGGAGGTGACGACCTCGAGATAACGCACCTGCGCGCCTTAAGAGGTATCTGGACCTACGAATATTTTCGGCAGCCCACGCAGCAACCCCATGCACACGCCTAATCCCTGCTGATGAGCGTTAATGAACGCGAAACACGTGTCCAGGGATGGCAAGCACACCAAGTGAATACCTTAAAGACTCAAGACCCGGGTAGAAGCGCACCCGCTGATACCGACTACATCGACCATCATGCTCCGGGGTCACACGCTGATGGGACGAGCAGTGTGCGACCTCATTTGGACATACTATTTATACAGGCTCCCTTGAGCCGGTGGAGGTGACGACCTCGAGATAACGCACCTGCGCGCCTTAAGAGGTATCTGGACCTATGAATATTTTCGACAGCCCACGCAGCAACCCCGTGCACACGCCTAATCCCTGCTGATGAGCGTTAATGAACGTGAAACACGTGTCCAGGGATGGCAAGCACACCAAGTGAATACCTTGAAGACTCAAGACCCGGGTAGAAGCGCACCCGCTGATACCGACTACATCGACCATCATGCTCCGGGGTCACACGCTGATGGGACAAGCAGTGTGCGACCTCATTTGGACATACTATTTATACAGGCTCCCTTGAGCCGGTAGAGGTGATGATCTCGAGATAACATACCTGCGCGCCTTAAGAGGTATCTGGACCTACGAATATTTTCGGCAGCCCACGCAGCAACCCAGTGCACACGCTTAATCTCTACTGATGAGCGTTAATGAACATGAAACACGTGTCCAGGGATGGCAAGCACATCAAGTGAATACCTTGAAGACTCAAGACCCGGGTAGAAGCGCACCCGCTGATACCGACTACATCGACCATCATGCTCCGGGGGCACACGCTGATGGGACGGGCAATGTGCGACCTCATTCGGACATACTATTTATACAGGCTCCCTTGAGCCGGTGGAGGTGATGACCTTGAGATAATGCAACTGCGTGCCTTAAGAGGTATCTGGACCTACGAATATTTTCGGCAGCCCAAGCAGCAACCCCGTGCACACGCCTAATCCCTGCTGATGAGCGTTAATGAACGTGAAACACGTGTCCAGGGATGGCAAGCACACCAAGTGAATACCTTGAAGACTCAAGACCCGGGTAGAAGCGCACCCGCTGATACCGACTACATTGACCATCATGCTCCGGGGTCACACGCTGATGGGACGAGCAGTGTGCGACCTCATTCGGACATACTATTTATACAGGCTCCCTTGAGCCGGTGGAGGTGACGACCTCGAGATAACGCACCTGCGCGCCTTAAGAGGTATCTGGACCTACGAATATTTTCAGCAGCCCACGCAGCAACCCCGTGCACACGCCTAATCCCTGCTGATGAGCTTTAATGAACGCAAAACACATGTCCAGGGATGGCAGCACACCAAGTGAATACCTTGAAGACTCAAGACACGGGTAGAAGCGCACCCGCTGATACCGACTACATCGACCATCATGCTCCGGGGTCACACGCTGATGGGACGAGCAGTGTGCGACCTCATTCGGAAATACTATTTATACAGACTCCCCTCAGCCGGTGGATGTGACGACCTCGAGATAACGCACCTGCGCGCCTTAAGAGGTATCTGGACCTACGAATATTTTCGGCAGCCCACACAGCAACCCCGTGCACACTCCTAATCCTTGCTGATGAGCGTTAATGAACGCGAAACATGTGTCCAGGGATGGCAAGCACACCAAGTGAATACCTTGAAGACTCAAGACCCGGGTAGAAGCGCACCCGCTGATACCGACTACATCGACCATCATGCTCCGGGGTCACACACTGATGGGACGAGCAGTGTGCGACCTCATTCGGACATACTATTTATACAGGCTCCCTTGAGCCAGTGGAGGTGAAGACCTCGAGATAACACACCTGCGCGCCTTAAGAGGTATCTGGACCTACGAATATTTTTGACAGCCCACACAGCAACCCCGTGCACATGCCTAATCCCTGCTGATGAGCGTTAATGAACGCGAAACACGTGTCCAGGGATGGCAAGCACACCAAGTGAATACCTTGAAGACTCAAGACCCGGGTAGAAGCGCACCCGCTGATACCGACTACATCGACCATCATGCTCGGGGTCACATGCTGATGGGACGAGCAGTATGCGACCTCATTCGGACATACTATTTATACAGGCTCCCTTGAGCCGGTGGAGGTGACGACGTCGAGCTAACGCACCTGCGCGCCTTAAGAGGTATCTGGACCTACAAATATTTTTGACAGCCCACACAGCAACCCCGTGCACACGCCTAATCCCTGCTGATGAGTGTTAATGAACCCGAAACACGTGTCCAGGGATGGCAAGCACACCAAGTGAATACCTTGAAGACTCAAGACCCGGGTAGAAGCGCACCCGCTGATACCGACTACATCGACCATCATGCTCCGGGGTCACACGCTGATGGGGCGAGCAGTGTGCGACTTCATTCGGACATACTATTTATACAGGCTCCCTTGAGCCGGTGGAGGTGACGACCTCGAGATAACGCACCTGCGCACCTTAAGAGGTATCTGGACCTACGAATATTTTCAGCAACCCACGCAGCAACCCCGTGCACATGCCTAATCCCTGCTGATGAGCGTTAATGAACGCGAAACACGTGTCCTGGGATGGCAAGCACACCAAGTGAATACCTTGAAGACTCAAGACCCGGGTAGAAGAGCACCCGCTGATACCGACTACATCGACCATCATGCTCCGGGGTCACACGCTGATGGGACGAGCAGTGTGCGACCTCATTTGGACATACTATTTATACAGGCTCCCTTGAGCGGGTGGAGGTGACGACCTCGAGATAACGCATCTGCGCTCCTTAAGAGGTATCAGGACCTACGAATATTTTCAGCAACCCACGCAGCAACCCGTTGCACACGCCTAATCCCTGCTGATGAGCGTTAATGAACGCGAAACACGTGTCCAGGGATGGCAAGCACACCAAGTGAATACCTTGAAGACTCAAGACCCGGGTAGAAGAGCACCCGCTGATACCGACTACATCGACCATCATGCTCCGGGGTCACACGCTGATGGGACGAGCAGTGTGCGACCTCATTTGGACATACTATTTATACAGGCTCCCTTGAGCGGGTGGAGGTGACGACCTCGAGATAACGCACCTGCGCTCCTTAAGAGGTATCAGGACCTACGAATATTTTCGGCAGCCCACGCAGCAACCCGGTGCACACGCCTAATCCCTGCTGATGAGCGTTAATGAACGCGAAACACGTGTCCAGGGATGGCAAGCACACCAAGTGAATACCTTGAAGACTCAAGACCCGGTTAGAAGCGCACCCGCTGATACCGACTACATCGACCATCATGCTCCGGGGTCACACGCTGATGGGACTACCAGTGTGCGACCTCATTCGGACATACTATTTATACAGGCTCCCTTCAGCGGGTGGATGTGACGACCTCGAGATAACGCACCTGCGCGCCTTAAGAGGTATCTGGACCTACGAATATTTTCGGCAGCCCACGCAGCAAACCCGTGCACACGCCTAATCCTTGCTGATGAGCGTTAATGAACGCGAAACACGTGTCCAGGGATGGCAAGCACACCAAGTGAATACCTTGAAGACTCAAGACCCGGGTAGAAGCGCACCCGCTGATACCGACTACATCGACCATCATGCTCCGGGGTCACACGCTGATGGGACGAGTAGTGTGCGACCTCATTCGGACATACTATTTATACAGGCTCCCTTGAGCCGGTGGAGGTGACGACCTCGAGATAACACACCTGCGCGCCTTAGGAGGTATCTGGACCTACGAATATTTTTGACAGCCCACACAGCAACCCCGTGCACATGCCTAATCCCTGCTGATGAGCGTTGATGAACGCGAAACACGTGTCCAGGGATGGCAAGCACACCAAGTGAATACCTTGAAGACTCAAGACCCGGGTAGAAGCGCAACCGCTGATACTGACTACATCGACCATCATGCTCCGGGGTCACACGCTGATGGGACGAGCAGTGTGCGACCTCATTCGGACATACTATTTATACAGGCTCCCTTGAGCCGGTGGAGGTGACGACCTCGAGATAACGCACCTGCGCACTTTAAGAGGTATCTGGACATGCGAATATTTTCGGCAGCCCACGCAGCAACCCCGTGCACACGCCTAATCCCTGCTGATGAGCGTCAATGAACGCGACACACGTGTCCAGGGATGGCAAGCACACCAAGTGAATACCATGAAGACACAAGACCCGGGTAGAAGCGCACCCGCTGATACCGACTACATCGACCATCATGCTCCGGGGTCACACGCTGATGGGACGAGCAGTGTGCGACCTCATTCGGACATACTATTTATACAGGCTCCCTTGAGCCGGTGGAGGTGACGACCTCGAGATAACGCACCTGCGCGCCTTAAGAGGTATCTGGACCTACGAATATTTTCAGCAGCCCACGCAGCAACCCCGTGCACACGCCTAATCCCTGCTGATGAGCTTTAATGAACGCGAAACACATGTCCAGGGATGGCAGCACACCAAGTGAATACCTTGAAGACTCAAGACCCGGGTAGAAGCGCACCCGCTGATACCGTCTACATCGACCATCATGCTCCGGGGTCACACGCTGATGGGACGAGCAGTGTGCGACCCCATTCAGACATACTATTTATACAGGCTCCCTTGAGCCGGTGGAGGTGACGACCTCGAGATAACACACCTGCGCGCCTTAAGAGGTATCTGGACCTACGAATATTTTCAGCAGCCCACGCAGCAACCCCGTGCACACGCCTAATTCCTGCTGATGAGCGTTAATGAACGCGAAACACATGTCCAGGGATGGCAAGCACACCAAGTGAATACCTTGAAGACTCAAGACCCGGGTAGAAGCGCACCCGCTGATACCGTCTACATCGACCATCATGCTCCGGGGTAACACGCTGATGGGACGAGCAGTGTGCGACCCCATTCGGACATACTATTTATACAGGCTCCCTTGAGACGGTGGAGGTGACGACCTCGAGATAACGCACCTGCGCGCCCTAAGAGGTATCTGGACCTACGAATATTTTCGGCAGCCCACGCAGCAACCCTGTGCACACGCCTAATCCCTGCTGATGAGCGTTAATGAACGCGAAACACGTGTCCAGGGATGGCAAGCACACCAAGTGAATACCTTGAAGACTCAAGACCCGGGTAGAAGCGCACCCGCTGATACCGACTACATCGACCATCATGCTCCAGGGTCACACGCTGTTGGGACGAGCAGTGTGCGACCTCATTGGGACATACTATTTATACAGGCTCCCTTGAGCCAGTGGAGGTGACGACCTCGAGATAACGCACCTGCGCGCCTTAAGAGGTATCTGGACCTACGAATATTTTCGGCATCCCACGCAGCAACCCCATGCACACGCCTAATCCCTGCTGATGAGCGTTAATGAACGCGAAACACGTGTCCAGGGATGGCAAGCACACCAAGTGAATACCTTAAAGACTCAAGACCCGGGTAGAAGCGCACCCGCTGATACCGACTACATCGACCATCATGCTCCGGGGTCACACGCTGATGGGACGAGCAGTGTGCGACCTCATTTGGACATACTATTTATACAGGCTCCCTTGAGCCGGTGGAGGTGACGACCTCGAGATAACGCACCTGCGCGCCTTAAGAGGTATCTGGACCTATGAATATTTTCGACAGCCCACGCAGCAACCCCGTGCACACGCCTAATCCCTGCTGATGAGCGTTAATGAACGTGAAACACGTGTCCAGGGATGGCAAGCACACCAAGTGAATACCTTGAAGACTCAAGACCCGGGTAGAAGCGCACCCGCTGATACCGACTACATCGACCATCATGCTCCGGGGTCACACGCTGATGGGACAAGCAGTGTGCGACCTCATTTGGACATACTATTTATACAGGCTCCCTTGAGCCGGTAGAGGTGATGATCTCGAGATAACATACCTGCGCGCCTTAAGAGGTATCTGGACCTACGAATATTTTCGGCAGCCCACGCAGCAACCCAGTGCACACGCTTAATCTCTACTGATGAGCGTTAATGAACATGAAACACGTGTCCAGGGATGGCAAGCACATCAAGTGAATACCTTGAAGACTCAAGACCCGGGTAGAAGTGCACCCGCTGATACCGACTACATCGACCATCATGCTCCGGGGGCACACGCTGATGGGACGGGCAATGTGCGACCTCATTCGGACATACTATTTATACAGGCTCCCTTGAGCCGGTGGAGGTGATGACCTTGAGATAATGCAACTGCGTGCCTTAAGAGGTATCTGGACCTACGAATATTTTCGGCAGCCCAAGCAGCAACCCCGTGCACACGCCTAATCCCTGCTGATGAGCGTTAATGAACGTGAAACACGTGTCCAGGGATGGCAAGCACACCAAGTGAATACCTTGAAGACTCAAGACCCGGGTAGAAGCGCACCCGCTGATACCGACTACATTGACCATCATGCTCCGGGGTCACACGCTGATGGGACGAGCAGTGTGCGACCTCATTCGGACATACTATTTATACAGGCTCCCTTGAGCCGGTGGAGGTGACGACCTCGAGATAACGCACCTGCGCGCCTTAAGAGGTATCTGGACCTACGAATATTTTCAGCAGCCCACGCAGCAACCCCGTGCACACGCCTAATCCCTGCTGATGAGCTTTAATGAACGCGAAACACATGTCCAGGGATGGCAGCACACCAAGTGAATACCTTGAAGACTCAAGACACGGGTAGAAGCGCACCCGCTGATACCGACTACATCGACCATCATGCTCCGGGGTCACACGCTGATGGGACGAGCAGTGTGCGACCTCATTCGGAAATACTATTTATACAGACTCCCCTCAGCCGGTGGATGTGACGACCTCGAGATAACGCACCTGCGCGCCTTAAGAGGTATCTGGACCTACGAATATTTTCGGCAGCCCACACAGCAACCCCGTGCACACTCCTAATCCTTGCTGATGAGCGTTAATGAACGCGAAACATGTGTCCAGGGATGGCAAGCACACCAAGTGAATACCTTGAAGACTCAAGACCCGGGTAGAAGCGCACCCGCTGATACCGACTACATCGACCATCATGCTCCGGGGTCACACACTGATGGGACGAGCAGTGTGCGACCTCATTCGGACATACTATTTATACAGGCTCCCTTGAGCCAGTGGAGGTGAAGACCTCGAGATAACACACCTGCGCGCCTTAAGAGGTATCTGGACCTACGAATATTTTTGACAGCCCACACAGCAACCCCGTGCACATGCCTAATCCCTGCTGATGAGCGTTAATGAACGCGAAACACGTGTCCAGGGATGGCAAGCACACCAAGTGAATACCTTGAAGACTCAAGACCCGGGTAGAAGCGCACCCGCTGATACCGACTACATCGACCATCATGCTCCGGGGTCACATGCTGATGGGACGAGCAGTATGCGACCTCATTCGGACATACTATTTATACAGGCTCCCTTGAGCCGGTGGAGGTGACGACGTCGAGCTAACGCACCTGCGCGCCTTAAGAGGTATCTGGACCTACAAATATTTTTGACAGCCCACACACCAACCCCGTGCACACGCCTAATCCCTGCTGATGAGTGTTAATGAACCCGAAACACGTGTCCAGGGATGGCAAGCACACCAAGTGAATACCTTGAAGACTCAAGACCCGGGTAGAAGCGCACCCGCTGATACCGACTACATCGACCATCATGCTCCAGGGTCACACGCTGATGGGGCGAGCAGTGTGCGACCTCATTCGGACATACTATTTATACAGGCTCCCTTGAGCCAGTGGAGGTGACGACCTCGAGATAACGCACCTGCGCACCTTAAGAGGTATCTGGACCTACGAATATTTTCAGCAACCCACGCAGCAACCCCGTGCACATGCCTAATCCCTGCTGATGAGCGTTAATGAACGCGAAACACGTGTCCTGGGATGGCAAGCACACCAAGTGAATACCTTGAAGACTCAAGACCCGGGTAGAAGAGCACCCGCTGATACCGACTACATCGACCATCATGCTCCGGGGTCACACGCTGATGGGACGAGCAGTGTGCGACCTCATTTGGACATACTATTTATACAGGCTCCCTTGAGCGGGTGGAGGTGACGACCTCGAGATAACGCATCTGCGCTCCTTAAGAGGTATCAGGACCTACGAATATTTTCGGCAGCCCACGCAGCAACCCGGTGCACACGCCTAATCCCTGCTGATGAGCGTTAATGAACGCGAAACACGTGTCCAGGGATGGCAAGCACACCAAGTGAATACCTTGAAGACTCAAGACCCGGGTAGAAGCGCACCCGCTGATACCGACTACATCGACCATCATGCTCCGGGGTCACATGCTGATGGGACGAGCAATATGCGACCTCATTCGGACATACTATTTATACAGGCTCCCTTGAGCCGGTGGAGGTGACGACGTCGAGATAACGCACCTGCGCGCCTTAAGAGGTATCTGGACCTACAAATATTTTTGACAGCCCACACAGCAACCCCGTGCACACGCCTAATCCCTGCTGATGAGTGTTAATGAACCCGAAACACGTGTCCAGGGATGGCAAGCACACCAAGTGAATACCTTGAAGACTCAAGACCCGGGTAGAAGCGCACCCGCTGATACCGACTACATCGACCATCATGCTCCGGGGTCACACGCTGATGGGGCGAGCAGTGTGCGACCTCATTCGGACATACTATTTATACAGGCTCCCTTGAGCCGGTGGAGGTGACGACCTCGAGATAACGCACCTGCGCACCTTAAGAGGTATCTGGACCTACGAATATTTTCAGCAACCCACGCAGCAACCCCGTGCACATGCCTAATCCCTGCTGATGAGCGTTAATGAACGCGAAACACGTGTCCTGGGATGGCAAGCACACCAAGTGAATACCTTGAAGACTCAAGACCCGGGTAGAAGAGCACCCGCTGATACCGACTACATCGACCATCATGCTCCGGGGTCACACGCTGATGGGACGAGCAGTGTGCGACCTCATTTGGACATACTATTTATACAGGCTCCCTTGAGCGGGTGGAGGTGACGACCTCGAGATAACGCACCTGCGCTCCTTAAGAGGTATCAGGACCTACGAATATTTTCGGCAGCCCACGCAGCAACCCGGTGCACACGCCTAATCCCTGCTGATGAGCGTTAATGAACGCGAAACACGTGTCCAGGGATGGCAAGCACACCAAGTGAATACCTTGAAGACTCAAGACCCGGTTAGAAGCGCACCCGCTGATACCGACTACATCGACCATCATGCTCCGGGGTCACACGCTGATGGGACGACCAGTGTGCGACCTCATTCGGACATACTATTTATACAGGCTCCCTTCAGCGGGTGGATGTGACGACCTCGAGATAACGCACCTGCGCGCCTTAAGAGGTATCTGGACCTACGAATATTTTCGGCAGCCCACGCAGCAAACCCGTGCACACGCCTAATCCTTGCTGATGAGCGTTAATGAACGCGAAACATGTGTCCAGGGATGGCAAGCACACCAAGTGAATACCTTGAAGACTCAAGACCCGGGTAGAAGCGCACCCGCTGATACCGACTACATCGACCATCATGCTCCGGGGTCACACGCTGATGGGACGAGTAGTGTGCGACCTCATTCGGACATACTATTTATACAGGCTCCCTTGAGCCGGTGGAGGTGACGACCTCGAGATAACACACCTGCGCGCCTTAGGAGGTATCTGGACCTACGAATATTTTTGACAGCCCACACAGCAACCCCGTGCACATGCCTAATCCCTGCTGATGAGCGTTGATGAACGCGAAACACGTGTCCAGGGATGGCAAGCACACCAAGTGAATACCTTGAAGACTCAAGACCCGGGTAGAAGCGCAACCGCTGATACTGACTACATCGACCATCATGCTCCGGGGTCACACGCTGATGGGACGAGCAGTGTGCGACCTCATTCGGACATACTATTTATACAGGCTCCCTTGAGCCGGTGGAGGTGACGACCTCGAGATAACGCACCTGCGCACTTTAAGAGGTATCTGGACATGCGAATATTTTCGGCAGCCCACGCAGCAACCCCGTGCACACGCCTAATCCCTGCTGATGAGCGTCAATGAACGCGACACACGTGTCCAGGGATGGCAAGCACACCAAGTGAATACCATGAAGACTCAAGACCCGGGTAGAAGCGCACCCGCTGATACCGACTACATCGACCATCATGCTCCGGGGTCACACGCTGATGGGACGAGCAGTGTGCGACCTCATTCGGACATACTATTTATACAGGCTCCCTTGAGCCGGTGGAGGTGACGACCTCGAGATAACGCACCTGCGCGCCTTAAGAGGTATCTGGACCTACGAATATTTTCAGCAGCCCACGCAGCAACCCCGTGCACACGCCTAATCCCTGCTGATGAGCTTTAATGAACGCGAAACACATGTCCAGGGATGGCAGCACACCAAGTGAATACCTTGAAGACTCAAGACCCGGGTAGAAGCGCACCCGCTGATACCGTCTACATCGACCATCATGCTCCGGGGTCACACGCTGATGGGACGAGCAGTGTGCGACCCCATTCAGACATACTATTTATACAGGCTCCCTTGAGCCGGTGGAGGTGACGACCTCGAGATAACACACCTGCGCGCCTTAAGAGGTATCTGGACCTACGAATATTTTCAGCAGCCCACGCAGCAACCCCGTGCACACGCCTAATTCCTGCTGATGAGCGTTAATGAACGCGAAACACATGTCCAGGGATGGCAAGCACACCAAGTGAATACCTTGAAGACTCAAGACCCGGGTAGAAGCGCACCCGCTGATACCGTCTACATCGACCATCATGCTCCGGGGTAACACGCTGATGGGACGAGCAGTGTGCGACCCCATTCGGACATACTATTTATACAGGCTCCCTTGAGACGGTGGAGGTGACGACCTCGAGATAACGCACCTGCGCGCCCTAAGAGGTATCTGGACCTACGAATATTTTCGGCAGCCCACGCAGCAACCCTGTGCACACGCCTAATCCCTGCTGATGAGCGTTAATGAACGCGAAACACGTGTCCAGGGATGGCAAGCACACCAAGTGAATACCTTGAAGACTCAAGACCCGGGTAGAAGCGCACCCGCTGATACCGACTACATCGACCATCATGCTCCAGGGTCACACGCTGTTGGGACGAGCAGTGTGCGACCTCATTGGGACATACTATTTATACAGGCTCCCTTGAGCCAGTGGAGGTGACGACCTCGAGATAACGCACCTGCGCGCCTTAAGAGGTATCTGGACCTACGAATATTTTCGGCAGCCCACGCAGCAACCCCATGCACACGCCTAATCCCTGCTGATGAGCGTTAATGAACGCGAAACACGTGTCCAGGGATGGCAAGCACACCAAGTGAATACCTTAAAGACTCAAGACCCGGGTAGAAGCGCACCCGCTGATACCGACTACATCGACCATCATGCTCCGGGGTCACACGCTGATGGGACGAGCAGTGTGCGACCTCATTTGGACATACTATTTATACAGGCTCCCTTGAGCCGGTGGAGGTGACGACCTCGAGATAACGCACCTGCGCGCCTTAAGAGGTATCTGGACCTATGAATATTTTCGACAGCCCACGCAGCAACCCCGTGCACACGCCTAATCCCTGCTGATGAGCGTTAATGAACGTGAAACACGTGTCCAGGGATGGCAAGCACACCAAGTGAATACCTTGAAGACTCAAGACCCGGGTAGAAGCGCACCCGCTGATACCGACTACATCGACCATCATGCTCCAGGGTCACACGCTGATGGGACAAGCAGTGTGCGACCTCATTTGGACATACTATTTATACAGGCTCCCTTGAGCCGGTAGAGGTGATGATCTCGAGATAACATACCTGCGCGCCTTAAGAGGTATCTGGACCTACGAATATTTTCGGCAGCCCACGCAGCAACCCAGTGCACACGCTTAATCTCTACTGATGAGCGTTAATGAACATGAAACACGTGTCCAGGGATGGCAAGCACATCAAGTGAATACCTTGAAGACTCAAGACCCGGGTAGAAGCGCACCCGCTGATACCGACTACATCGACCATCATGCTCCGGGGGCACACGCTGATGGGACGGGCAATGTGCGACCTCATTCGGACATACTATTTATACAGGCTCCCTTGAGCCGGTGGAGGTGATGACCTTGAGATAATGCAACTGCGTGCCTTAAGAGGTATCTGGACCTACGAATATTTTCGGCAGCCCAAGCAGCAACCCCATGCACACGCCTAATCCCTGCTGATGAGCGTTAATGAACGTGAAACACGTGTCCAGGGATGGCAAGCACACCAAGTGAATACCTTGAAGACTCAAGACCCGGGTAGAAGCGCACCCGCTGATACCGACTACATTGACCATCATGCTCCGGGGTCACACGCTGATGGGACGAGCAGTGTGCGACCTCATTCGGACATACTATTTATACAGGCTCCCTTGAGCCGGTGGAGGTGACGACCTCGAGATAACGCACCTGCGCGCCTTAAGAGGTATCTGGACCTACGAATATTTTCAGCAGCCCACGCAGCAACCCCGTGCACACGCCTAATCCCTGCTGATGAGCTTTAATGAACGCGAAACACATGTCCAGGGATGGCAGCACACCAAGTGAATACCTTGAAGACTCAAGACACGGGTAGAAGCGCACCCGCTGATACCGACTACATCGACCATCATGCTCCGGGGTCACACGCTGATGGGACGAGCAGTGTGCGACCTCATTCGGAAATACTATTTATACAGACTCCCCTCAGCCGGTGGATGTGACGACCTCGAGATAACGCACCTGCGCGCCTTAAGAGGTATCTGGACCTACGAATATTTTCGGCAGCCCACACAGCAACCCCGTGCACACTCCTAATCCTTGCTGATGAGCGTTAATGAACGCGAAACATGTGTCCAGGGATGGCAAGCACACCAAGTGAATACCTTGAAGACTCAAGACCCGGGTAGAAGCGCACCCGCTGATACCGACTACATCGACCATCATGCTCCGGGGTCACACACTGATGGGACGAGCAGTGTGCGACCTCATTCGGACATACTATTTATACAGGCTCCCTTGAGCCAGTGGAGGTGAAGACCTCGAGATAACACACCTGCGCGCCTTAAGAGGTATCTGGACCTACGAATATTTTTGACAGCCCACAGAGCAACCCCGTGCACATGCCTAATCCCTGCTGATGAGCGTTAATGAACGCGAAACACGTGTCCAGGGATGGCAAGCACACCAAGTGAATACCTTGAAGACTCAAGACCCGGGTAGAAGCGCACCCGCTGATACCGACTACATCGACCATCATGCTCCGGGGTCACATGCTGATGGGACGAGCAGTATGCGACCTCATTCGGACATACTATTTATACAGGCTCCCTTGAGCCGGTGGAGGTGACGACGTCGAGCTAACGCACCTGCGCGCCTTAAGAGGTATCTGGACCTACAAATATTTTTGACAGCCCACACAGCAACCCCGTGCACACGCCTAATCCCTGCTGATGAGTGTTAATGAACCCGAAACACGTGTCCAGGGATGGCAAGCACACCAAGTGAATACCTTGAAGACTCAAGACCCGGGTAGAAGCGCACCCGCTGATACCGACTACATCGACCATCATGCTCCGGGGTCACACGCTGATGGGGCGAGCAGTGTGCGACCTCATTCGGACATACTATTTATACAGGCTCCCTTGAGCCGGTGGAGGTGACGACCTCGAGATAACGCACCTGCGCACCTTAAGAGGTATCTGGACCTACGAATATTTTCAGCAACCCACGCAGCAACCCCGTGCACATGCCTAATCCCTGCTGATGAGCGTTAATGAACGCGAAACACGTGTCCTGGGATGGCAAGCACACCAAGTGAATACCTTGAAGACTCAAGACCCGGGTAGAAGAGCACCCGCTGATACCGACTACATCGACCATCATGCTCCGGGGTCACACGCTGATGGGACGAGCAGTGTGCGACCTCATTTGGACATACTATTTATACAGGCTCCCTTGAGCGGGTGGAGGTGACGACCTCGAGATAACGCACCTGCGCTCCTTAAGAGGTATCAGGACCTACGAATATTTTCGGCAGCCCACGCAGCAACCCGGTGCACACGCCTAATCCCTGCTGATGAGCGTTAATGAACGCGAAACACGTGTCCAGGGATGGCAAGCACACCAAGTGAATACCTTGAAGACTCAAGACCCGGGTAGAAGCGCACCCGCTGATACCGACTACATCGACCATCATGCTCCGGGGTCACATGCTGATGGGACGAGCAGTATGCGACCTCATTCGGACATACTATTTATACAGGCTCCCTTGAGCCGGTGGAGGTGACGACGTCGAGATAACGCACCTGCGCGCCTTAAGAGGTATCTGGACCTACAAATATTTTTGACAGCCCACACAGCAACCCCGTGCACACGCCTAATCCCTGCTGATGAGTGTTAATGAACCCGAAACACGTGTCCAGGGATGGCAAGCACACCAAGTGAATACCTTGAAGACTCAAGACCCGGGTAGAAGCGCACCCGCTGATACCGACTACATCGACCATCATGCTCCGGGGTCACACGCTGATGGGGCGAGCAGTGTGCGACCTCATTCGGACATACTATTTATACAGGCTCCCTTGAGCCGGTGTAGGTGACGACCTCGAGATAACGCACCTGCGCACCTTAAGAGGTATCTGGACCTACGAATATTTTCAGCAACCCACGCAGCAACCCCGTGCACATGCCTAATCCCTGCTGATGAGCGTTAATGAACGCGAAACACGTGTCCTGGGATGGCAAGCACACCAAGTGAATACCTTGAAGACTCAAGACCCGGGTAGAAGAGCACCCGCTGATACCGACTACATCGACCATCATGCTCCGGGGTCACACGCTGATGGGACGAGCAGTGTGCGACCTCATTTGGACATACTATTTATACAGGCTCCCTTGAGCGGGTGGAGGTGACGACCTCGAGATAACGCACCTGCGCTCCTTAAGAGGTATCAGGACCTACGAATATTTTCGGCAGCCCACGCAGCAACCCGGTGCACACGCCTAATCCCTGCTGATGAGCGTTAATGAACGCGAAACACGTGTCCAGGGATGGCAAGCACACCAAGTGAATACCTTGAAGACTCAAGACCCGGTTAGAAGCGCACCCGCTGATACCGACTACATCGACCATCATGCTCCGGGGTCACACGCTGATGGGACGACCAGTGTGCGACCTCATTCGGACATACTATTTATACAGGCTCCCTTCAGCGGGTGGATGTGACGACCTCGAGATAACGCACCTGCGCGCCTTAAGAGGTATCTGGACCTACGAATATTTTCGGCAGCCCACGCAGCAAACCCGTGCACACGCCTAATCCTTGCTGATGAGCGTTAATGAACGCGAAACACGTGTCAATGGATGGCAAGCACACCAAGTGAATACCTTGAAGACTCAAGACCCGGGTAGAAGCGCACCCGCTGATACCGACTACATCGACCATCATGCTCCGGGGTCACACGCTGATGGGACGAGTAGTGTGCGACCTCATTCGGACATACTATTTATACAGGCTCCCTTGAGCCGGTGGAGGTGACGACCTCGAGATAACACACCTGCGCGCCTTAGGAGGTATCTGGACCTACGAATATTTTTGACAGCCCACACAGCAACCCCGTGCACATGCCTAATCCCTGCTGATGAGCGTTAATGAACGCGAAACACGTGTCCAGGGATGGCAAGCACACCAAGTGAATACCTTGAAGACTCAAGACCCGGGTAGAAGCGCAACCGCTGATACTGACTACATCGACCATCATGCTCCGGGGTCACACGCTGATGGGACGAGCAGTGTGCGACCTCATTCGGACATACTATTTATACAGGCTCCCTTGAGCCGGTGGAGGTGACGACCTCGAGATAACGCACCTGCGCACTTTAAGAGGTATCTGGACATGCGAATATTTTCGGCAGCCCACGCAGCAACCCCGTGCACACGCCTAATCCCTGCTGATGAGCGTCAATGAACGCGACACACGTGTCCAGGGATGGCAAGCACACCAAGTGAATACCATGAAGACTCAAGACCCGGGTAGAAGCGCACCCGCTGATACCGACTACATCGACCATCATGCTCCGGGGTCACACGCTGATGGGATGAGCAGTATGCGACCTCATTCGGACATACTATTTATACAGGCTCCCTTGAGCCGGTGGAGGTGACGACGTCGAGATAACACACCTGCGCGCCTTAAGAGGTATCTGCACCTACGAATATTTTTGGCAGCCCACGCAGCAACCCCGTGCACACGCCTAAACCCTGCTGATGAGCGTTAATGAACGCGAAACACGTGTCCAGGGATGGCAAGCACACCAAGTGAATACCTTGAAGACTCAAGACCCGGGTAGAAGCGCACCCGCTGATACCGACTACATCGACCATCATGCTCCGGGGTCACACGCTGATGGGACGAGCAGTGTGTGACCTCATTTGGACATACTTTTTATACAGGCTCCCTTAAGCCGTTGGAGGTGACGACCTCGAGATAACGCACCTGCGCTCCTTAAGAGGTATCAGGACCTACGAATATTTTCGGCAGCCCACGCAGCAACCCTGTGAACACGCCTAATCCCTGCTGATGAGCGTTAATGAACGCGAAACACGTGTCCAGGGATGGCAAGCACACCAAGTGAATACCTTGAAGACTCAAGACCCGATTAGAAGCGCACCCGCTGATACCGACTACATAGACCATCATGCTCCGGGGTCACACGCTGATGGGACGAGAAGTGTGCGACCTCATTCGGACATACTATTTATACAGGCTCCCTTCAGCCGGTGGAGGTGACGACCTCGGGATAACGCACCTGCGCGCCTTAAGAGGTATCTGGACCTACGAATATTTTCGGCAGCCCACGCAGCAACCCCGTGCACACGCCTAATCCTTGCTGATGAGCGTTAATGAACGCGAAACACGTGTCCAGGGATGGCAAGCACACCAAGTGAATACCTTGAAGACTCAAGACCCAGGTAGAAGCGCACCCGCTGATACCGACTACATCGACCATCATGCTCCGGGGTCACACGCTGATGGGACGAGCAGTGTGCGACCTCATTCGGACATATTATTTATACAGGCTCCCTTGAGCCGGTGGAGGTGACGACCTCGAGATAACGCACCCGCGCGCCTAAAGAGGTATCTGGACCTACGAATATTTTCGGCAGCCCACGCAGCAACCCCGTGCACACGCCTAATCCCTGCTGATGAGCGTTAATGAACGCGACACACGTGTCCAGGGATGGCAAGCACACCAAGTGAATACCTTGAAGACTCAAGACCCGGGTAGAAGCGCACCCGCTGATACCGACTACATCGGCCATCATGCTCCGGGGTCACACGCTGATGGGACGAGCAGTGTGTGACCTCATTTGGACATACTATTTATACAGGCTCCCTTAAGCCGGTGGAGGTGACGACCTCGAGATAACGCACCTGCGCGCCTTAAGAGGTATCTGGACCTACGAATATTTTCGGCAGCCCACGCAGCAGCCCTGTGCACACGCCTAATCCCAGCTGATGAGCGTTAATGAACGCGAAACACGTGTCCAGGGATGGCAAGCACACCAAGTGAATACCTTGAAGACTCAAGACCCGGGTAGAAGCGCACCCGCTGATACCGTCTACATCGACCATCATGCTCCGGGGTCACACGCTGATGGGACGAGCAGTGTGCGACCCCATTCAGACATACTATTTATACAGGCTCCCTTGAGCCGGTGGAGGTGACGACCTCGAGATAACACACCTGCGCGCCTTAAGAGGTATCTGGACCTACGAATATTTTCAGCAGCCCACGCAGCAACCCCGTGCACACGCCTAATTCCTGCTGATGAGCGTTAATGAACGCGAAACACATGTCCAGGGATGGCAAGCACACCAAGTGAATACCTTGAAGACTCAAGACCCGGGTAGAAGCGCACCCGCTGATACCGTCTACATCGACCATCATGCTCCGGGGTAACACGCTGATGGGACGAGCAGTGTGCGACCCCATTCGGACATACTATTTATACAGGCTCCCTTGAGACGGTGGAGGTGACGACCTCGAGATAACGCACCTGCGCGCCCTAAGAGGTATCTGGACCTACGAATATTTTCGGCAGCCCACGCAGCAACCCTGTGCACACGCCTAATCCCTGCTGATGAGCGTTAATGAACGCGAAACACATGTCCAGGGATGGCAAGCACACCAAGTGAATACCTTGAAGACTCAAGACCCGGGTAGAAGCGCACCCGCTGATACCGACTACATCGACCATCATGCTCCAGGGTCACACGCTGTTGGGACGAGCAGTGTGCGACCTCATTGGGACATACTATTTATACAGGCTCCCTTGAGCCAGTGGAGGTGACGACCTCGAGATAACGCACCTGCGCGCCTTAACAGGTATCTGGACCTACGAATATTTTCGGCAGCCCACGCAGCAACCCCATGCACACGCCTAATCCCTGCTGATGAGCGTTAATGAACGCGAAACACGTGTCCAGGGATGGCAAGCACACCAAGTGAATACCTTAAAGACTCAAGACCCGGGTAGAAGCGCACCCGCTGATACCGACTACATCGACCATCATGCTCCGGGGTCACACGCTGATGGGACGAGCAGTGTGCGACCTCATTTGGACATACTATTTATACAGGCTCCCTTGAGCCGGTGGAGGTGACGACCTCGAGATAACGCACCTGCGCGCCTTAAGAGGTATCTGGACCTATGAATATTTTCGACAGCCCACGCAGCAACCCCGTGCACACACCTAATCCCTGCTGATGAGCGTTAATGAACGTGAAACACGTGTCCAGGGATGGCAAGCACACCAAGTGAATACCTTGAAGACTCAAGACCCGGGTAGAAGCGCACCCGCTGATACCGACTACATCGACCATCATGCTCCGGGGTCACACGCTGATGGGACAAGCAGTGTGCGACCTCATTTGGACATACTATTTATACAGGCTCCCTTGAGCCGGTAGAGGTGATGATCTCGAGATAACATACCTGCGTGCCTTAAGAGGTATCTGGACCTACGAATATTTTCGGCAGCCCACGCAGCAGCCCAGTGCACACGCTTAATCTCTACTGATGAGCGTTAATGAACATGAAACACGTGTCCAGGGATGGCAAGCACATCAAGTGAATACCTTGAAGACTCAAGACCCGGGTAGAAGCGCACCCGCTGATACCGACTACATCGACCATCATGCTCCGGGGGCACACGCTGATGGGACGGGCAATGTGCGACCTCATTCGGACATACTATTTATACAGGCTCCCTTGAGCCGGTGGAGGTGACGACCTCGAGATAACGCACCTGCGCGCCTTAAGAGGTATCTGGACCTACGAATATTTTCAGCAGCCCACGCAGCAACCCCGTGCACACGCCTAATCCCTGCTGATGAGCTTTAATGAACGCGAAACACATGTCCAGGGATGGCAGCACACCAAGTGAATACCTTGAAGACTCAAGACACGGGTAGAAGCGCACCCGCTGATACCGACTACATCGACCATCATGCTCCGGGGTCACACGCTGATGGGACGAGCAGTGTGCGACCTCATTCGGAAATACTATTTATACAGACTCCCCTCAGCCGGTGGATGTGACGACCTCGAGATAACGCACCTGCGCGCCTTAAGAGGTATCTGGACCTACGAATATTTTCGGCAGCCCACACAGCAACCCCGTGCACACTCCTAATCCTTGCTGATGAGCGTTAATGAACGCGAAACATGTGTCCAGGGATGGCAAGCACACCAAGTGAATACCTTGAAGACTCAAGACCCGGGTAGAAGCGCACCCGCTGATACCGACTACATCGACCATCATGCTCCGGGGTCACACACTGATGGGACGAGCAGTGTGCGACCTCATTCGGACATACTATTTATACAGGCTCCCTTGAGCCAGTGGAGGTGAAGACCTCGAGATAACACACCTGCGCGCCTTAAGAGGTATCTGGACCTACGAATATTTTTGACAGCCCACACAGCAACCCCGTGCACATGCCTAATCCCTGCTGATGAGCGTTAATGAACGCGAAACACGTGTCCAGGGATGGCAAGCACACCAAGTGAATACCTTGAAGACTCAAGACCCGGGTAGAAGCGCACCCGCTGATACCGACTACATCGACCATCATGCTCCGGGGTCACATGCTGATGGGACGAGCAGTATGCGACCTCATTCGGACATACTATTTATACAGGCTCCCTTGAGCCGGTGGAGGTGACGACGTCGAGCTAACGCACCTGCGCGCCTTAAGAGGTATCTGGACCTACAAATATTTTTGACAGCCCACACAGCAACCCCGTGCACACGCCTAATCCCTGCTGATGAGTGTTAATGAACCCGAAACACGTGTCCAGGGATGGCAAGCACACCAAGTGAATACCTTGAAGACTCAAGACCCGGGTAGAAGCGCACCCGCTGATACCGACTACATCGACCATCATGCTCCGGGGTCACACGCTGATGGGGCGAGCAGTGTGCGACCTCATTCGGACATACTATTTATACAGGCTCCCGTGAGCCGGTGGAGGTGACGACCTCGAGATAACGCACCTGCGCACCTTAAGAGGTATCTGGACCTACGAATATTTTCAGCAACCCACGCAGCAACCCCGTGCACATGCCTAATCCCTGCTGATGAGCGTTAATGAACGCGAAACACGTGTCCTGGGATGGCAAGCACACCAAGTGAATACCTTGAAGACTCAAGACCCGGGTAGAAGAGCACCCGCTGATACCGACTACATCGACCATCATGCTCCGGGGTCACACGCTGATGGGACGAGCAGTGTGCGACCTCATTTGGACATACTATTTATACAGGCTCCCTTGAGCGGGTGGAGGTGACGACCTCGAGATAACGCACCTGCGCTCCTTAAGAGGTATCAGGACCTACGAATATTTTCGGCAGCCCACGCAGCAACCCGGTGCACACGCCTAATCCCTGCTGATGAGCGTTAATGAACGCGAAACACGTGTCCAGGGATGGCAAGCACACCAAGTGAATACCTTGAAGACTCAAGACCCGGGTAGAAGCGCACCCGCTGATACCGACTACATCGACCATCATGCTCCGGGGTCACATGCTGATGGGACGAGCAGTATGCGACCTCATTCGGACATACTATTTATACAGGCTCCCTTGAGCCGGTGGAGGTGATGACGTCGAGATAACGCACCTGCGCGCCTTAAGAGGTATCTGGACCTACAAATATTTTTGACAGCCCACACAGCAACCCCGTGCACACGCCTAATCCCTGCTGATGAGTGTTAATGAACCCGAAACACGTGTCCAGGGATGGCAAGCACACCAAGTGAATACCTTGAAGACTCAAGACCCGGGTAGAAGCGCACCCGCTGATACCGACTACATCGACCATCATGCTCCGGGGTCACACGCTGATGGGGCGAGCAGTGTGCGACCTCATTCGGACATACTATTTATACAGGCTCCCTTGAGCCGGTGGAGGTGACGACCTCGAGATAACGCACCTGCGCACCTTAAGAGGTATCTGGACCTACGAATATTTTCAGCAACCCACGCAGCAACCCCGTGCACATGCCTAATCCCTGCTGATGAGCGTTAATGAACGCGAAACACGTGTCCTGGGATGGCAAGCACACCAAGTGAATACCTTGAAGACTCAAGACCCGGGTAGAAGAGCACCCGCTGATACCGACTACATCGACCATCATGCTCCGGGGTCACACGCTGATGGGACGAGCAGTGTGCGACCTCATTTGGACATACTATTTATACAGGCTCCCTTGAGCGGGTGGAGGTGACGACCTCGAGATAACGCACCTGCGCTCCTTAAGAGGTATCAGGACCTACGAATATTTTCGGCAGCCCACGCAGCAACCCGGTGCACACGCCTAATCCTTGCTGATGAGCGTTAATGAACGCGAAACACGTGTCCAGGGATGGCAAGCACACCAAGTGAATACCTTGAAGACTCAAGACCCGGGTAGAAGCGCACCCGCTGATACCGACTACATCGACCATCATGCTCCGGGGTCACACGCTGATGGGACGAGTAGTGTGCGACCTCATTCGGACATACTATTTATACAGGCTCCCTTGAGCCGGTGGAGGTGACGACCTCGAGATAACACACCTGCGCGCCTTAGGAGGTATCTGGACCTACGAATATTTTTGACAGCCGCCACAGCAACCCCGTGCACATGCCTAATCCCTGCTGATGAGCGTTAATGAACGCGAAACACGTGTCCAGGGATGGCAAGCACACCAAGTGAATACCTTGAAGACTCAAGACCCGGGTAGAAGCGCAACCGCTGATATTGACTACATCGACCATCATGCTCCGGGGTCACACGCTGATGGGACGAGCAGTGTGCGACCTCATTCGGACATACTATTTATACAGGCTCCCTTGAGCCGGTGGAGGTGACGACCTCGAGATAACGCACCTGCGAACTTTAAGAGGTATCTGGACATGCGAATATTTTCGGCAGCCCACGCAGCAACCCCGTGCACACGCCTAATCCCTGCTGATGAGCGTCAATGAACGCGACACACGTGTCCAGGGATGGCAAGCACACCAAGTGAATACCATGAAGACTCAAGACCCGGGTAGAAGCGCACCCGCTGATACCGACTACATCGACCATCATGCTCCGGGGTCACACGCTGATGGGATGAGCAGTATGCGACCTCATTCGGACATACTATTTATACAGGCTCCCTTGAGCCGGTGGAGGTGACGACGTCGAGATAACACACCTGCGCGCCTTAAGAGGTATCTGCACCTACGAATATTTTTGGCAGCCCACGCAGCAACCCCGTGCACACGCCTAAACCCTGCTGATGAGCGTTAATGAACGCGAAACACGTGTCCAGGGATGGCAAGCACACCAAGTGAATACCTTGAAGACTCAAGACCCGGGTAGAAGCGCACCCGCTGATACCGACTACATCGACCATCATGCTCCGGGGTCACACGCTGATGGGACGAGCAGTGTGTGACCTCATTTGGACATACTTTTTATACAGGCTCCCTTAAGCCGTTGGAGGTGACGACCTCGAGATAACGCACCTGCGCTCCTTAAGAGGTATCAGGACCTACGAATATTTTCGGCAGCCCACGCAGCAACCCTGTGAACACGCCTAATCCCTGCTGATGAGCGTTAATGAACGCGAAACACGTGTCCAGGGATGGCAAGCACACCAAGTGAATACCTTGAAGACTCAAGACCCGATTAGAAGCGCACCCGCTGATACCGACTACATAGACCATCATGCTCCGGGGTCACACGCTGATGGGACGAGAAGTGTGCGACCTCATTCGGACATACTATTTATACAGGCTCCCTTCAGCCGGTGGAGGTGACGACCTCGGGATAACGCACCTGCGCGCCTTAAGAGGTATCTGGACCTACGAATATTTTCGGCAGCCCACGCAGCAACCCCGTGCACACGCCTAATCCTTGCTGATGAGCGTTAATGAACGCGAAACACGTGTCCAGGGATGGCAAGCACACCAAGTGAATACCTTGAAGACTCAAGACCCAGGTAGAAGCGCACCCGCTGATACCGACTACATCGACCATCATGCTCCGGGGTCACACGCTGATGGGACGAGCAGTGTGCGACCTCATTCGGACATATTATTTATACAGGCTCCCTTGAGCCGGTGGAGGTGACGACCTCGAGATAACGCACCCGCGCGCCTAAAGAGGTATCTGGACCTACGAATATTTTCGGCAGCCCACGCAGCAACCCCGTGCACACGCCTAATCCCTGCTGATGAGCGTTAATGAACGCGACACACGTGTCCAGGGATGGCAAGCACACCAAGTGAATACCTTGAAGACTCAAGACCCGGGTAGAAGCGCACCCGCTGATACCGACTACATCGGCCATCATGCTCCGGGGTCACACGCTGATGGGACGAGCAGTGTGTGACCTCATTTGGACATACTATTTATACAGGCTCCCTTAAGCCGGTGGAGGTGACGACCTCGAGATAACGCACCTGCGCGCCTTAAGAGGTATCTGGACCTACGAATATTTTCGGCAGCCCACGCAGCAGCCCTGTGCACACGCCTAATCCCTGCTGATGAGCGTTAATGAACGCGAAACACGTGTCCAGGGATGGCAAGCACACCAAGTGAATACCTTGAAGACTCAAGACCAGGGTAGAAGCACACCCGCTGATACCGACTACATCGACCATCACTCTCCGGGGTCACACGCTGATGGGACTAGCAGTGTGCGACCTCATTCGGACATACTATTTATACAGGCTCCCTTGAGCCGGTGGAGGTGACGACCTCGAGATAACGCACCTGCGCGCCTTAAGAGGTATCTGGACCTACGAATATTTTCGGCAGCCCACGCCGCAAACCCGTGCACACGCCTAATCCTTGCTGATGAGCGTTAATGAACGCGAAACACGTGTCCAGGGATGGCAAGCACACCAAGTGAATACCTTGAAGACTCAAGATCCGGGTAGAAGCGCACCCGCTGATACCGACTACATCGACCATCATGCTCCGGGGTCACACGCTGATGGGACGAGTAGTGTGCGACCTCATTCGGACATACTATTTATACAGGCTCCCTTGAGCCGGTGGAGGTGACGACCTCGAGATAACACACCTGCGCGCCTTAGGAGGTATCTGGACCTACGAATATTTTTGACAGCCCACACAGCAACCCCGTGCACATGCCTAATCCCTGCTGATGAGCGTTAATGAACGGGAAACACGTGTCCAGGGATGGCAAGCACACCAAGTGAATACCTTGAAGACTCAAGACCCGGGTAGAAGCGCAACCGCTGATACTGACTACATCGACCATCATGCTCCGGGGTCACACGCTGATGGGACGAGCAGTGTGCGACCTCATTCGGACATACTATTTATACAGGCTCCCTTGAGCCGGTGGAGGTGACGACCTCGAGATAACGCACCTGCGCACTTTAAGAGGTATCTGGACATGCGAATATTTTCGGCAGCCCACGCAGCAACCCCGTGCACACGCCTAATCCCTGCTGATGAGCGTCAATGAACGCGACACACGTGTCCAGGGATGGCAAGCACACCAAGTGAATACCATGAAGACTCAAGACCCGGGTAGAAGCGCACCCGCTGATACCGACTACATCGACCATCATGCTCCGGGGTCACACGCTGATGGGATGAGCAGTATGCGACCTCATTCGGACATACTATTTATACAGGCTCCCTTGAGCCGGTGGAGGTGACGACGTCGAGATAACACACCTGCGCGCCTTAAGAGGTATCTGCACCTACGAATATTTTTGGCAGCCCACGCAGCAACCCCGTGCACACGCCTAAACCCTGCTGATGAGCGTTAATGAACGCGAAACACGTGTCCAGGGATGGCAAGCACACCAAGTGAATACCTTGAAGACTCAAGACCCGGGTAGAAGCGCACCCGCTGATACCGACTACATCGACCATCATGCTCCGGGGTCACACGCTGATGGGACGAGCAGTGTGTGACCTCATTTGGACATACTTTTTATACAGGCTCCCTTAAGCCGTTGGAGGTGACGACCTCGAGATAACGCACCTGCGCTCCTTAAGAGGTATCAGGACCTACGAATATTTTCGGCAGCCCACGCAGCAACCCTGTGAACACGCCTAATCCCTGCTGATGAGCGTTAATGAACGCGAAACACGTGTCCAGGGATGGCAAGCACACCAAGTGAATACCTTGAAGACTCAAGACCCGATTAGAAGCGCACCCGCTGATACCGACTACATAGACCATCATGCTCCGGGGTCACACGCTGATGGGACGAGAAGTGTGCGACCTCATTCGGACATACTATTTATACAGGCTCCCTTCAGCCGGTGGAGGTGACGACCTCGGGATAACGCACCTGCGCGCCTTAAGAGGTATCTGGACCTACGAATATTTTCGGCAGCCCACGCAGCAACCCCGTGCACACGCCTAATCCTTGCTGATGAGCGTTAATGAACGCGAAACACGTGTCCAGGGATGGCAAGCACACCAAGTGAATACCTTGAAGACTCAAGACCCAGGTAGAAGCGCACCCGCTGATACCGACTACATCGACCATCATGCTCCGGGGTCACACGCTGATGGGACGAGCAGTGTGCGACCTCATTCGGACATATTATTTATACAGGCTCCCTTGAGCCGGTGGAGGTGACGACCTCGAGATAACGCACCCGCGCGCCTAAAGAGGTATCTGGACCTACGAATATTTTCGGCAGCCCACGCAGCAACCCCGTGCACACGCCTAATCCCTGCTGATGAGCGTTAATGAACGCGACACACGTGTCCAGGGATGGCAAGCACACCAAGTGAATACCTTGAAGACTCAGGACCCGGGTAGAAGCGCACCCGCTGATACCGACTACATCGGCCATCATGCTCCGGGGTCACACGCTGATGGGACGAGCAGTGTGTGACCTCATTTGGACATACTATTTATACAGGCTCCCTTAAGCCGGTGGAGGTGACGACCTCGAGATAACGCACCTGCGCGCCTTAAGAGGTATCTGGACCTACGAATATTTTCGGCAGCCCACGCAGCAGCCCTGTGCACACGCCTAATCCCTGCTGATGAGCGTTAATGAACGCGAAACACGTGTCCAGGGATGGCAAGCACACCAAGTGAATACCTTGAAGACTCAAGACCAGGGTAGAAGCACACCCGCTGATACCGACTACATCGACCATCACTCTCCGGGGTCACACGCTGATGGGACTAGCAGTGTGCGACCTCATTCGGACATACTATTTATACAGGCTCCCTTGAGCCGGTGGAGGTGATGACCTTGAGATAATGCAACTGCGTGCCTTAAGAGGTATCTGGACCTACGAATATTTTCGGCAGCCCAAGCAGCAACCCCGTGCACACGCCTAATCCCTGCTGATGAGCGTTAATGAACGTGAAACACGTGTCCAGGGATGGCAAGCACACCAAGTGAATACCTTGAAGACTCAAGACCCGGGTAGAAGCGCACCCGCTGATACCGACTACATTGACCATCATGCTCCGGGGTCACAAGCTGATGGGACGAGCAGTGTGCGACCTCATTCGGACATACTATTTATACAGGCTCCCTTGAGCCGGTGGAGGTGACGACCTCGAGATAACGCACCTGCGCGCCTTAAGAGGTATCTGGACCTACGAATATTTTCAGCAGCCCACGCAGCAACCCCGTGCACACGCCTAATCCCTGCTGATGAGCTTTAATGAACGCGAAACACATGTCCAGGGATGGCAGCACACCAAGTGAATACCTTGAAGACTCAAGACACGGGTAGAAGCGCACCCGCTGATACCGACTACATCGACCATCATGCTCCGGGGTCACACGCTGATGGGACGAGCAGTGTGCGACCTCATTCGGACATACTATTTATACAGGCTCCCTTCAGCGGGTGGATGTGACGACCTCGAGATAACGCACCTGCGCGCCTTAAGAGGTATCTGGACCTACGAATATTTTCGGCAGCCCACGCAGCAAACCCGTGCACACGCCTAATCCTTGCTGATGAGCGTTAATGAACGCGAAACACGTGTCCAGGGATGGCAAGCACACCAAGTGAATACCTTGAAGACTCAAGACCCGGGTAGAAGCGCACCCGCTGATACCGACTACATCGACCATCATGCTCCGGGGTCACACGCTGATGGGACGAGTAGTGTGCGACCTCATTTGGACATACTATTTATACAGGCTCCCTTGAGCCGGTGGAGGTGACGACCTGGAGATAACACACCTGCGCGCCTTAGGAGGTATCTGGACCTACGAATATTTTTGACAGCCCACACAGCAACCCCGTGCACATGCCTAATCCCTGCTGATGAGCGTTAATGAACGCGAAACACGTGTCCAGGGATGGCAAGCACACCAAGTGAATACCTTGAAGACTCAAGACCCGGGTAGAAGCGCAACCGCTGATACTGACTACATCGACCATCATGCTCCGGGGTCACACGCTGATGGGACGAGCAGTGTGCGACCTCATTCGGACATACTATTTATACAGGCTCCCTTGAGCCGGTGGAGGTGACGACCTCGAGATAACGCACCTGCGCACTTTAAGAGGTATCTGGACATGCGAATATTTTCGGCAGCCCACGCAGCAACCCCGTGCACACGCCTAATCCCTGCTGATGAGCGTCAATGAACGCGACACACGTGTCCAGGGATGGCAAGCACACCAAGTGAATACCATGAAGACTCAAGACCCGGGTAGAAGCGCACCCGCTGATACCGACTACATCGACCATCATGCTCCGGGGTCACACGCTGATGGGATGAGCAGTATGCGACCTCATTCGGACATACTATTTATACAGGCTCCCTTGAGCCGGTGGAGGTGACGACGTCGAGATAACACACCTGCGCGCCTTAAGAGGTATCTGCACCTACGAATATTTTTGGCAGCCCACGCAGCAACCCCGTGCACACGCCTAAACCCTGCTGATGAGCGTTAATGAACGCGAAACACGTGTCCAGGGATGGCAAGCACACCAAGTGAATACCTTGAAGACTCAAGACCCGGGTAGAAGCGCACCCGCTGATACCGACTACATCGACCATCATGCTCCGGGGTCACACGCTGATGGGACGAGCAGTGTGTGACCTCATTTGGACATACTTTTTATACAGGCTCCCTTAAGCCGTTGGAGGTGACGACCTCGAGATAACGCACCTGCGCTCCTTAAGAGGTATCAGGACCTACGAATATTTTCGGCAGCCCACGCAGCAACCCTGTGAACACGCCTAATCCCTGCTGATGAGCGTTAATGAACGCGAAACACGTGTCCAGGGATGGCAAGCACACCAAGTGAATACCTTGAAGACTCAAGACCCGATTAGAAGCGCACCCGCTGATACCGACTACATAGACCATCATGCTCCGGGGTCACACGCTGATGGGACGAGAAGTGTGCGACCTCATTCGGACATACTATTTATACAGGCTCCCTTCAGCCGGTGGAGGTGACGACCTCGGGATAACGCACCTGCGCGCCTTAAGAGGTATCTGGACCTACGAATATTTTCGGCAGCCAACGCAGCAACCCCGTGCACACGCCTAATCCTTGCTGATGAGCGTTAATGAACGCGAAACACGTGTCCAGGGATGGCAAGCACACCAAGTGAATACCTTGAAGACTCAAGACCCAGGTAGAAGCGCACCCGCTGATACCGACTACATCGACCATCATGCTCCGGGGTCACACGCTGATGGGACGAGCAGTGTGCGACCTCATTCGGACATATTATTTATACAGGCTCCCTTGAGCCGGTGGAGGTGACGACCTCGAGATAACGCACCCGCGCGCCTAAAGAGGTATCTGGACCTACGAATATTTTCGGCAGCCCACGCAGCAACCCCGTGCACACGCCTAATCCCTGCTGATGAGCGTTAATGAACGCGACACACGTGTCCAGGGATGGCAAGCACACCAAGTGAATACCTTGAAGACTCAAGACCCGGGTAGAAGCGCACCCGCTGATACCGACTACATCGGCCATCATGCTCCGGGGTCACACGCTGATGGGACGAGCAGTGTGTGACCTCATTTGGACATACTATTTATACAGGCTCCCTTAAGCCGGTGGAGGTGACGACCTCGAGATAACGCACCTGCGCGCCTTAAGAGGTATCTGGACCTACGAATATTTTCGGCAGCCCACGCAGCAGCCCTGTGCACACGCCTAATCCCTGCTGATGAGCGTTAATGAACGCGAAACACGTGTCCAGGGATGGCAAGCACACCAAGTGAATACCTTGAAGACTCAAGACCAGGGTAGAAGCACACCCGCTGATACCGACTACATCGACCATCACTCTCCGGGGTCACACGCTGATGGGACTAGCAGTGTGCGACCTCATTCGGACATACTATTTATACAGGCTCCCATGAGCCGGTGGAGGTGATGACCTTGAGATAATGCAACTGCGTGCCTTAAGAGGTATCTGGACCTACGAATATTTTCGGCAGCCCAAGCAGCAACCCCGTGCACACGCCTAATCCCTGCTGATGAGCGTTAATGAACGTGAAACACGTGTCCAGGGATGGCAAGCACACCAAGTGAATACCTTGAAGACTCAAGACCCGGGTAGAAGCGCACCCGCTGATACCGACTACATTGACCATCATGCTCCGGGGTCACAAGCTGATGGGACGAGCAGTGTGCGACCTCATTCGGACATACTATTTATACAGGCTCCCTTGAGCCGGTGGAGGTGACGACCTCGAGATAACGCACCTGCGCGCCTTAAGAGGTATCTGGACCTACGAATATTTTCAGCAGCCCACGCAGCAACCCCGTGCACACGCCTAATCCCTGCTGATGAGCTTTAATGAACGCGAAACACATGTCCAGGGATGGCAGCACACCAAGTGAATACCTTGAAGACTCAAGACACGGGTAGAAGCGCACCCGCTGATACCGACTACATCGACCATCATGCTCCGGGGTCACACGCTGATGGGACGAGCAGTGTGCGACCTCATTCGGAAATACTATTTATACAGACTCCCCTCAGCCGGTGGATGTGACGACCTCGAGATAACGCACCTGCGCGCCTTAAGAGGTATCTGGACCTACGAATATTTTCGGCAGCCCACACAGCAACCCCGTGCACACTCCTAATCCTTGCTGATGAGCGTTAATGAACGCGAAACATGTGTCCAGGGATGGCAAGCACACCAAGTGAATACCTTGAAGACTCAAGACCCGGGTAGAAGCGCACCCGCTGATACCGACTACATCGACCATCATGCTCCGGGGTCACACACTGATGGGACGAGCAGTGTGCGACCTCATTCGGACATACTATTTATACAGGCTCCCTTGAGCCAGTGGAGGTGAAGACCTCGAGATAACACACCTGCGCGCCTTAAGAGGTATCTGGACCTACGAATATTTTTGACAGCCCACACAGCAACCCCGTGCACATGCCTAATCCCTGCTGATGAGCGTTAATGAACGCGAAACACGTGTCCAGGGATGGCAAGCACACCAAGTGAATACCTTGAAGACTCAAGACCCGGGTAGAAGCGCACCCGCTGATACCGACTACATCGACCATCATGCTCCGGGGTCACATGCTGATGGGACGAGCAGTATGCGACCTCATTCGGACATACTATTTATACAGGCTCCCTTGAGCCGGTGGAGGTGACGACGTCGAGATAACGCACCTGCGCGCCTTAAGAGGTATCTGGACCTACAAATATTTTTGACAGCCCACACAGCAACCCCGTGCACACGCCTAATCCCTGCTGATGAGTGTTAATGAACCCGAAACACGTGTCCAGGGATGGCAAGCACACCAAGTGAATACCTTGAAGACTCAAGACCCGGGTAGAAGCGCACCCGCTGATACCGACTACATCGACCATCATGCTCCGGGGTCACACGCTGATGGGGCGAGCAGTGTGCGACCTCATTCGGACATACTATTTATACAGGCTCCCTTGAGCCGGTGGAGGTGACGACCTCGAGATAACGCACCTGCGCACCTTAAGAGGTATCTGGACCTACGAATATTTTCAGCAACCCACGCAGCAACCCCGTGCACATGCCTAATCCCTGCTGATGAGCGTTAATGAACGCGAAACACGTGTCCTGGGATGGCAAGCACACCAAGTGAATACCTTGAAGACTCAAGACCCGGGTAGAAGAGCACCCGCTGATACCGACTACATCGACCATCATGCTCCGGGGTCACACGCTGATGGGACGAGCAGTGTGCGACCTCATTTGGACATACTATTTATACAGGCTCCCTTGAGCGGGTGGAGGTGACGACCTCGAGATAACGCACCTGCGCTCCTTAAGAGGTATCAGGACCTACGAATATTTTCGGCAGCCCACGCAGCAACCCGGTGCACACGCCTAATCCCTGCTGATGAGCGTTAATGAACGCGAAACACGTGTCCAGGGATGGCAAGCACACCAAGTGAATACCTTGAAGACTCAAGACCCGGGTAGAAGCGCACCCGCTGATACCGACTACATCGACCATCATGCTCCGGGGTCACATGCTGATGGGACGAGCAGTATGCGACCTCATTCGGACATACTATTTATACAGGCTCCCTTGAGCCGGTGGAGGTGACGACGTCGAGATAACGCACCTGCGCGCCTTAAGAGGTATCTGGACCTACAAATATTTTTGACAGCCCACACAGCAACCCCGTGCACACGCCTAATCCCTGCTGATGAGTGTTAATGAACCCGAAACACGTGTCCAGGGATGGCAAGCACACCAAGTGAATACCTTGAAGACTCAAGACCCGGGTAGAAGCGCACCCGCTGATACCGACTACATCGACCATCATGCTCCGGGGTCACACGCTGATGGGGCGAGCAGTGTGCGACCTCATTCGGACATACTATTTATACAGGCTCCCTTGAGCCGGTGGAGGTGACGACCTCGAGATAACGCACCTGCGCACCTTAAGAGGTATCTGGACCTACGAATATTTTCAGCAACCCACGCAGCAACCCCGTGCACATGCCTAATCCCTGCTGATGAGCGTTAATGAACGCGAAACACGTGTCCTGGGATGGCAAGCACACCAAGTGAATACCTTGAAGACTCAAGACCCGGGTAGAAGAGCACCCGCTGATACCGACTACATCGACCATCATGCTCCGGGGTCACACGCTGATGGGACGAGCAGTGTGCGACCTCATTTGGACATACTATTTATACAGGCTCCCTTGAGCGGGTGGAGGTGACGACCTCGAGATAACGCACCTGCGCTCCTTAAGAGGTATCAGGACCTACGAATATTTTCGGCAGCCCACGCAGCAACCCGGTGCACACGCCTAATCCCTGCTGATGAGCGTTAATGAACGCGAAACACGTGTCCAGGGATGGCAAGCACACCAAGTGAATACCTTGAAGACTCAAGACCCGGTTAGAAGCGCACCCGCTGATACCGACTACATCGACCATCATGCTCCGGGGTCACACGCTGATGGGACGACCAGTGTGCGACCTCATTCGGACATACTATTTATACAGGCTCCCTTCAGCGGGTGGATGTGACGACCTCGAGATAACGCACCTGCGCGCCTTAAGAGGTATCTGGACCTACGAATATTTTCGGCAGCCCACGCAGCAAACCCGTGCACACGCCTAATCCTTGCTGATGAGCGTTAATGAACGCGAAACACGTGTCCAGGGATGGCAAGCACACCAAGTGAATACCTTGAAGACTCAAGACCCGGGTAGAAGCGCACCCGCTGATACCGACTACATCGACCATCATGCTCCGGGGTCACACGCTGATGGGACGAGTAGTGTGCGACCTCATTCGGACATACTATTTATACAGGCTCCCTTGAGCCGGTGGAGGTGACGACCTCGAGATAACACACCTGCACGCCTTAGGAGGTATCTGGACCTACGAATATTTTTGACAGCCCACACAGCAACCCCGTGCACATGCCTAATCCCTGCTGATGAGCATTAATGAACGCGAAACACGTGTCCAGGGATGGCAAGCACACCAAGTGAATACCTTGAAGACTCAAGACCCGGGTAGAAGCGCACCCGCTGATACCGACTACATCGACCATCATGCTCCGGGGTCACACGCTGATGGGATGAGCAGTATGCGACCTCATTCGGACATACTATTTATACAGGCTCCCTTGAGCCGGTGGAGGTGACGACGTCGAGATAACACACCTGCGCGCCTTAAGAGGTATCTGCACCTACGAATATTTTTGGCAGCCCACGCAGCAACCCCGTGCACACGCCTAAACCCTGCTGATGAGCGTTAATGAACGCGAAACACGTGTCCAGGTATGGCAAGCACACCAAGTGAATACCTTGAAGACTCAAGACCCGGGTAGAAGCGCACCTGCTGATACCGACTACATCGACCATCATGCTCCGGGGTCACACGCTGATGGGACGAGCAGTGTGTGACCTCATTTGGACATACTTTTTATACAGGCTCCCTTAAGCCGTTGGAGGTGACGACCTCGAGATAACGCACCTGCGCTCCTTAAGAGGTATCAGGACCTACGAATATTTTCGGCAGCCCACGCAGCAACCCTGTGAACACGCCTAATCCCTGCTGATGAGCGTTAATGAACGCGAAACACGTGTCCAGGGATGGCAAGCACACCAAGTGAATACCTTGAAGACTCAAGACCCGATTAGAAGCGCACCCGCTGATACCGACTACATCGACCATCATGCTCCGGGGTCACACGCTGATGGGACGAGAAGTGTGCGACCTCATTCGGACATACTATTTATACAGGCTCCCTTCAGCCGGTGGAGGTGACGACCTCGGGATAACGCACCTGCGCGCCTTAACAGGTATCTGGACCTACGAATATTTTCGGCAGCCCACGCAGCAACCCCGTGCACACGCCTAATCCTTGCTGATGAGCGTTAATGAACGCGAAACACGTGTCCAGGGATGGCAAGCACACCAAGTGAATACCTTGAAGACTCAAGACCCAGGTAGAAGCGCACCCGCTGATACCGACTACATCGACCATCATGCTCCGGGGTCACACGCTGATGGGACGAGCAGTGTGCGACCTCATTCGGACATATTATTTATACAGGCTCCCTTGAGCCGGTGGAGGTGACGACCTCGAGATAACGCACCCGCGCGCCTAAAGAGGTATCTGGACCTACGAATATTTTCGGCAGCCCACGCAGCAACCCCGTGCACACGCCTAATCCCTGCTGATGAGCGTTAATGAACGCGACACACGTGTCCAGGGATGGCAAGCACACCAAGTGAATACCTTGAAGACTCAAGACCCGGGTAGAAGCGCACCCGCTGATACTGACTACATCGACCATCATGCTCCGGGGTCACACGCTGATGGGACGAGCAGTGTGCGACCTCATTCGGACATACTATTTATACAGGCTCCCATTATCCGGTGGAGGTGACGACCTCGAGATAACGTACCTGCGCGCCTTAAGAGGTATCTGGAACAACGAATATTTTTGGAAGCCCACGCAGCAACCCCGTGCACACGCCTAAACCCTGCTGATGAGCGTTAATGAACGCGAAACACGTGTCCAGGGATGGCAAGCACACCAAGTGAATACCTTGAAGACTCAAGACCCGGGTAGAAGCGCACCCGCTGATACCGACTACATCGGCCATCATGCTCCGGGGTCACACGCTGATGGGACGAGCAGTGTGTGACCTCATTTGGACATACTATTTATACAGGCTCCCTTAAGCCGGTGGAGGTGACGACCTCGAGATAACGCACCTGCGCGCCTTAAGAGGTATCTGGACCTACGAATATTTTCGGCAGCCCACGCAGCAGCCCTGTGCACACGCCTAATCCCTGCTGATGAGCGTTAATGAACGCGAAACACGTGTCCAGGGATGGCAAGCACACCAAGTGAATACCTTGAAGACTCAAGACCAGGGTAGAAGCACACCCGCTGATACCGACTACATCGACCATCACTCTCCGGGGTCACACGCTGATGGGACTAGCAGTGTGCGACCTCATTCGGACATACTATTTATACAGGCTCCCTTGAGCCGGTGGAGGTGACGACCTCGAGATAACGCACCTGCGCGCCTTAAGAGGTATCTGGACCTATGAATATTTTCGGCAGCCCACGCAACAACCCCGTGCACACGCCTAATCCCTGCTGATGAGTGTTAATGAACGCGAAACACGTGTCCAGGGATGGCAAGCACACCAAGTGAATACCTTGAAGACTCAAGACCCGGGTAGAAGCGCACCCGCTGATACCGACTACATCGAACATCATGCTCCAGGGTCACACGCTGATGGGACGAGCAGTGTGCGACCTCATTCGGACATACTATTTATACAGGCTCCCTTGAGCCGGTGGAGGTGACGACCTCGAGATAACAAACCTGCACGCCTTAAGAGGTATCTGGACTTACGAATATTTTCGGCAGCCCACGCAGCAACCCCGTGCACACGCCTAATCCCTGCTGATGAGCGTTAATGAACGCAAATCACGTGTCCAGGGATGGCAAGCACACCAAGTGAATACCTTGAAGACTCAAGACCCGGGTAGAAGCGCACCCGCTGATACCGACTACATCGACCATCATGCTCCAGGGTCACACGCTGATGGGACGAGCAGTGTGCGACCTCATTCGGACATACTATTTATACAGGCTCCCTTGAGCCGGTGGAGGTGACGACCTCGAGATAACAAACCTGCACGCCTTAAGAGGTATCTGGACCTACGAATATTTTTGGCAGCCCACGCAGCAACCCCGTGCACACGCCTAATCCCTGCTGATGAGCGTTAATGAACGCGAATCACGTGTCCAGGGATGGCAAGCACACCAAGTGAATACCTTGAAGACTCAAGACCCGGGTAGAAGCGCACCCGCTGATACCGACTACATCGACCATCATGCTCCGAGGTCACACGCTGATGGGACGAGCAGTGTGCGACCTCATTCGGACATAAAAATTGTGGGAGGACTACCATTTAACAATGGCAATCCTTCCCATCATAGTCAGGGGCAGAATGTTGTTATCCAGCCTCTCCCCCACCGGGTCATAGTTAAGTTGAAGGATACGATCCGTGCCTCTGTGTATGTGGATTCCGAGGTATTTAATAGCGTCTTCATACCATGCCATGGGATACTCCACCGTCTTGCCACAGGGCGCCGCGGTCAATGGAAAGACCTCTGACTTTTTACAATTGATGCAAAGACCTGACAGGGTGCCGTACCTTGTAACTTCGCTGAGAAGCAGTGCAAGACTGTCATCTGGGTGCCGTACATAAAGTATGATATTGTCAGCATATAGGGTGAGGAGTAAAGGACCACTGTTAAACTGCAGGCATGATCACTGTGCCACTCCTGCAAATACCACACCAATCGATCCAGCGCAAAAACAGACAGCAGGGGAGAAAGTGGGCACCCCTACAGCATTCCTCGTGTAAATGGAAACGCAGAGGTTAACATGAAATTGAGGCGAATACGCGCCATGGGTAGTTTATACAGTAATTTGATCACTACCTGGAACCGCTCTGGCACCCCAATCTGGCACCCCAAGGTGACCCAGCGTGGCATACAGGAAGGGCCACTCAAGGGAGTCAAATGCCATCTCCGCATTGAACCTCATGGCTGCCTGGTCACCGCAGGGACCAACTGTGAAATTCTTTGCAATGTGGCAAATAATGTGCAGAGATCAAGGGGAGTTGATTTATGGGGAATGAATCCCGACTGGGCGGGTGAGATCAGCTGGTCAATAATCAGGGCATGTCACGTTGCTATTATCTTGGCTTGAATTGTCAGGGACTGTCAGGGACTATGTGGGGAACACAGTCAGGGACTTAAGCAAGCACTGGGAACTAGATAGAAAACGTACACAGAAAGAGGACTACAACGCTGCCCAGGATCATACAGGGAGTCAGAGGAGAAAGAGGGATCCAAAGGGGAAGCCTGTACATGTGAACAAGATGGGTAAGACTTAGAAAGGAAGGGCACTCACAAAGCAATTTAGCATTCATAATGACTACACCCAGGACGAATGTGCAAGATATATATATGAAACAACATTAACAATAAGGGGGGGGGTGGGTAAAGCACTCCACACGGAAGACTGAAGCTCAGTACGTTTCTTACCCACGATTGCTGTTACAGATACTGACTACAAATACCCACATGTAGGATATGGATGCAAAGGCAGGGTCTGTGGAGCTTATACCTATGGTGATGTTATAAATGTAACTCAAAGACAAAACTCACAGTGAACAAGAAACACCACTTAGGAAGTCAGCTGTGCCCACGGATCCTGGCGATCAAATAGAAACACGCAAGGCAGTAACAGCAAGGGGGTAAAACTAAACACAAGCACAATAGATAAGGAGCTAGCAAGGAGGAGTGCTTAACAGGAAAGGAAGGAAATGACAGGGCACACTTGGCAGAAAGCAGGTAACGCACATAAAAGGCAACAGAAGCAAGACATCAGAACAGAAAGACAGCAAACTACAACTGGAACCAAGGAAATGTGGAGAAGGGCAGATACTAGAACAGGATATACAGACGGGAGGCTACAAGGGTACACTAGAATAGTGCAAGTTAAGTAATCAAGAAATCAAAGTAGCATAGAAGGCAGTGCTGGGGCAGGAACAAGAAGTGAGCTAATGCTCAGGAGTCAAGGCAGCACTGCAGACAGTGCCGGTTCAGGAACAGGGAATTAACAAAGCTTAAGGATTCAAGGTAGCACTGCAGGCAGTGCTAGTTCATGAAACAGGGAAATTACTTTAGCTCAGGAGACAAGGTAGCACTACAGGAAGTGCTGGTCCAGGAACAGGGAATTACTAAAGCTTGAGGAGTCAAGGTAGCACTGCAGGCAGTGCTGATTCAACAGGACATAGCTACAGCTCTGGAAACAAAGAGTCAAGAGAGCACTGCAAGCAGTGCAATTCAGGAACAAGAACTAGCTGAAGTCCAGGAACAAAGAAGAACTATAGCTCATGAACTCAGGAAACAAGAGCACTGCAGGCAATGCTAATTCAGTTACAAGGAATAGCTATAGCTTAGGAACTCATGAAACAAGGTAGCACAGCAAGCAGTGCTAATACAGGAGAAGGGAAACTGCTGCAGTTCAGGAACAAGGAATACTAAGGCTCAGGGGTCAAGATAGCACTGCAGACAGTGCTAATTCAGGAACAAGGAAAACAACAGCAGTACAGGAACAAGGCATAGCTAAATATCAGGAAGCACTGGAAACAAGAATAGCAAAACCTCAGGGAGCACTGGAAACAAGGATAGGTCTCACCGGTAAACAGCTACAATGACCAACCATGGCCTGAAGGGAGCTGGGGCTTAAAAGAGCTCACAGTAATGATATGCATCAGGTGTGAGCAGGCTAGCAGCAGCCAGCCACAGGTGAGCTGAATTCATCCACCCATCCTTGGCCTGCAGGGGTGGAGACAAAGCAGTGAGCAGGGAATTATGGGTAATGGAGTTTCAGGCATGAGTAAGCTGGCTTCAAGTATAAGCAGGCTGGCTTTCACAAAACCTGGCATGGATTGGGAATGGATATCAGTTCCCAATAAGTGTCCAAATGGCTGGAAGTCAGGATATGCATGCAGGGGAGGGTCAGGAAGCTTATTACAAGACTGGAAAGTCCCATTATGTGGCCCCCCTGGTGGTGGGTATGAGAGCACAGGGAGGGAATCGTGACAAGAATCTTGTTGTCGAAGTTTAGAAGTGAATGCGGTCTTTATGAGCCGCATTTCAATGGGTCTTTCCTGGGTTTAGGGAGAAGGATTATAACCGCTTCTCTCAGTGTAAGGGGAAGCCCTCCCAACTCTAACACCTTCTGGTACATATCTGTGAGGTATGGGGCAAGGATCTCTTTTAACTTCTTATAAAAGCATCCAGTGAACTCATCGTGCCCTAGGGCTTTGGAGCCATCCATTGCATTGAAGGCTTTGATTATCTCATTTTCAGTAAAAGGTTTGGCCACGAATTCCTGATGTGCTTTTTCCATGCTGACCATAGAAATCTCATCCAGATAATCCCTGTATTCCATTGGGTCCCCCGAAGCTCTGAAGGTGTTTAAAGTAACATAAAAAGTGAGTACCTCCTCGAGTACACCTACGTTGCCAGTTATCCGCGAGCCCTCCTGCCCTATTAATTCGGCTACAAAGGCCGGTTTGACGGATTGTTGCATTAATCTAGCAAGGGTTCAACCTGGCCTTTCGCCCTCCCCATATTGCCTGGCAACTGCATACTTGCCCAGATAGTGTGTCTCCCACTCTGCCGACTCCTGGAACAAAGCTGTAAGGGATGCGTGGTGTTGTAGACTGGGGGAGCACAGGTGCATCTCATGTAGGAAGGCAATGTTCACTTGGTGGCATTGCAAATAGTTAAGATCTCTTACTTTCCATGACATCATCACAATGTTGGCTTCTGGTTGTACCATATTAACCATAACCTAGATTGTGTTATGAGAATTGCCTGTAACTGAATAACCATTGCTGCACTGCAAAAGAGATGTTCGAAGGAGCCATAATGCCAAAGCTTGCTTGAAAACCCCACAACCCCCTCCCTCCTCCCATCCCCCATACCAAACTTTAGGGGAAAATCCCCAGCCCCCAACAACAAGGTTCAAACATACCCAGAAAGTAAGCATTCTACAATACTGTAGCAAACATAGGAGGGGCATCTGCACTGGGGGGTGGCTACGCCACGCTGCTTCCCCGGTACTGTTTGCGCACTAGCACCTGTGTGGATCAAATGTAGTTCATCTCGGGTGGAGACTTACCGGAGCACTGAGCAAAACGTGAGAAAAAACTGAACTGGGCATTGCTATGTACGATGGGGCACAGGACTTCCATTGTCCGTCAGCGATGGCATGGTCTTTTTAACTGGCAAATAAGAGGTCCACACTTGCACCAGAGTCAGGGATGTTCTGTGAATGTTGCCGCCCCGATCTGGGATAGGCCTTGCAAAATTCCTGGGCATCATGGGGAGAGTCAAAGGCAAGCAAATGGCCATCCACATCCACTTTTAGTCGGGCAGGGTATAACATCCTGTAGAGCAGCCCTAGTTTACGGAAGTTCACCTTCAACCCTGCATCCTTTCGTCTGGCTTCCTGCACCATTGCAGTGAAGTCTGGGTAAGGGGATATGGAAGAACCCTGCCACCCTAGTGGGCTCCTCTCAATGCCGTGTCCCTGTTTTTAAAATTAAGATGCCGGGCTATAATTGGCCTTGGCGGGCAACCTGGGTTGGGGCGCGACCCAAGGGAATGATGCGTGCATTCCACCACGAAGGTAGCGGTGAAGGACTCCCATCCAAAGATGTCAGACAGCAGTGTCTCTTATGAATCCGTCCAGTCGTCCAGTGTTGGTGGACTCGAGTACATCCACTACCCATATGTTGTTGGGCCGCCCCAACGCCTCCAAATCTTCATTCTTGATGGCGACTGACTTGAGTAGTTTCTCCATACGCTCAAGCTTTTTAGTGGTTTGGGCGGCACCATCCTCCAGGTCAGAGATCCTGTCCTCTGCAGTGGTTAAGTTCTCCTCCTGCTGGTCAAGTCTGGCGCCCATGGTGTCCAGCCTCTTATCCAGGGCATCAAAGCTAGTGCCCAGGGCTTTAAAGCCCACCTGGAGTTCTAACAACATAGTGTCTGACCCGGCCTCCGCACCCTTTTGTGTTCCTCCTCCCTCTGCCATGCTGACCTGCTGTGCCTCCGCGCCTCGACCTTGCATCATACACAAGAGTGTTCTCTGCTTGGGGTGCCTCCAGACCATTCCCCAAGCCAGGGAGACAAACTGGACACCCGTCTGGTTTTGATCCCTGTGAGCTGCACTGTATTATTGACGGTGGGATGAGCCACCAGCGAGTCTCCGTCGGTGCCCCAGTGTTCACTGGCACTGCGCCATCTTGTTGGTGCACCACAGTGTGGAAGGTTATCAGTGTCGCAGTCCGTGCCTCCTATATGAGTATGGGAAATAAGAATAGGGGGTGGCTGCCGATGTCCCGCAGGTGCCATCATGTTTTGTGTGAGGTGTGGCAGTGGGTGGGGGGCCTTCTTATACCGCCCAACAGTTCCCGGCCCGGTGGCTGGTCCCAGGCTCACCCGTGGACCCTGTCACCATGGGGTCTCTGGGGGAACGTCTGCAGGACTCGCTGGGTCGAGGCTAAGGAGTCTGGATGCCCCCACTGCTACCACTTACCTCTCATTTGTCGTGCGACACGCCGGTCCCACGAAAGATGCCTCCTGGCCTGTCTGGAGCGCCCGCCGGCTCCCTCTCTCTAGAGCCTCCAGCTTCACATGCTGATGTAGGCCTCTCCTCTTACGGGCTCTCTGCATCGGTGCTGACCTGCACCACGGGTGTCCCCAGGATCCTGCTCAGTGCTGGCCGCCTCTACAACTGAGGTGTAGCGGCAGAGCTCCAAACCTACACTGCCATTACGGTCGGCGGCTTGGCCCCTCCCCCAGGATGCTTATCTGCATGTTCCCATGGCACTGGAGCATCAGAGATTTCTGAGTTTTGCGATAGGGGACTACCACTTCCAGTTTGCAGTGTTGCCATTCGGGCTGAAGTCCGCTCCCCGGGTCTTCACCAAGCTATTGGCTCCATTGGTGGCATTGCTTCACAGTCTGGGAATTCTTCTCCATCCCTACTTGGACGACTGGTTCGTTCACTCTCCCTTGTTTCTGTTGGCTCTCAGTTACACTGGGGTGGTTCTGGACATTTTGCAGGAGTGCGGTTTTCTTATCAATGGGGGAAAGTCCTGCCTTGTTCCATCCCATAATTGTCTCTTTATTGGGGCAAGATTTCATACAGATTTGGGGGTGGTCACATTGCCCGAGGTTCGGGTGTCCAAAATCCAGTCTTACATTCTGGCTCTTTTCTCCAAACAGGTCCAGGTGATGGCTTGTTGGCTCCAGGTCCAAGGGGATCTGGCGGCCACGTTTTTTTGGGGTTCCATGGGCCCTGTTTAATTTGCACAAAGTGATGGTCCACATTCTGGTGCATTGGTCTCCCCATTGGCTCCTCCTCTCTTCCGCGACCAGGGAGAATCTGGGTTGGTGGCTGGTTCGGGGTCATCTGCTACGGGGGTGTCTCTTTCCCCTTCTGCGCCTTTCGTGGTCACCACAGATGCCAGCCTCTCAGGGTGGTGGGCCTGGATGGGGTTTCATCAGACCAGGGGCTTCTGGTCCCACTTGCAGAGCAGGAGGTCTTCGAATTGAAGGGAGTTGGAGGCTGTTCGTTCTGCTCTGAGGGCCTTCTCGCAGTTGCTGAGGGGTTCGGTAGTCCTGATAAGAACAGACAACATCACAACCATGGTTTATGTGAACAGACAGAGGAGGAGCAGATCCTCTTCCCTGGCTCTGGTGGCTCTGGTGGCGGAGAAGTTGTTCTGTTGAGCGGAGTCTAATCTGCTGGCAATCTCAGCAATTCATATTCGGGGGGGGTTCCAATTCTCTGGCATATGCTCTCAGCAGGGCCACCCCATCCTCAGTGGATTTTTGCCTCCATACGGAGTTGTTTGTGGAGCTGACAGTCCCCTGGGGTGTCCCGGTGGTAGACCTTTTTGTGAGTAAGGGCAATGCCAAGTTCAGCTTGGGCTCCGGAGGCTCTCTCCTGCCCGAGGCCTTGGTGGCTTCTGTACGCCTTCCATCCCTTTCCCCTGCTCCTCCGGTTCCTTCTGTGGGTCCGGTCTTTTGGGGCATCAGTGGTGCTGATTGCCCCAGCTTGGCCTTGGGCCTTATTTTTTGCTCTCCTGGTGGGACTGAGGTTGGAGTTGTAGAGTTGCAGCCCCGACTCCGTCTCCTTTGATGTTCCAGGTGTTACAGCAGGATGTTCTGTCCCGTATGCGCTCGGCGGCCTGGATGTTGAACGCTTAGGACTGCTGCATAAAGGGGTTCCTTTAGAGTTGACCTTGACTCTGCAGGCGGCTAGGCGCTCATCTATCAACAAATCTTACTTGTGGCACTGGCGCTCTGTCAGTAGATGGTGTCATGGTAAGGGTGTGGACCTGGATTCCTTTAACTTGTTTGAGGTGTTGTTGTTTCTCTACAATGGGACTTCATTTGGGTTGAAGGTTTTCTCCCTTCGTCTTCAGTGGGCTGCGATTAGGGCTTTTGGAGTTCTTGTGATAATCTCTCAGATCCTGATGATCTGATTGGATGACTTTTCACAGGGTTGCATAATGTTCTCCCTGCCCCTCAGAAGCTCTTTCTGTCTTGGAATCTGTCTCTGGTTTTGGAGGCCTTGATTTCGCCTCCATTTGAGCCTCTGGTTTCTGTGGATTTGCATTTCTTGTCTTTGGTGGCGATTTCTTCTGCTTGCCGTTTTAATGAACTGGGTGCTTTGCCTTTCGAGCATCCTTTTTGTAAGGTTTTTGATGACAGGATCATTTTATGACCAGTCCTTTTCTTTCATCCTAGGGTGGATTCCCAGTTCCATCAGGACTGGAAATTGAATCTGTCTTCCTTTTTTGGTTCGCCTTCCTCTGAATCTGAGGTGCGGTTCAAGTTCAAGTTCAAGGATTTGTATAGCGCGCTACTCACCAGAAGGGTCTCAAGGGGCTTGGGGAGGTGGTTCATTATTTTTCGAAAAGCCAGGTTTTAAGTTCTTTTCTGAAGGAGATGTGGTTCTGTGTGAGGCGGAGGTGAGTGGGGAGTGAGTTCCAGGACTTGGCCGCTAGGTAGGAGAAGGATCTGCCTCCCATAGTGGACCTTTGGATACGCGGGACTGCGGCGAGGCCTTGATTGGAGGATCTTAGTTGGCGGTTGGGTGTATAGAAGGATAGACGAGTGTTGAGGCATTCGGGTCCTAGATTGTAGAGGGCCTTGTGTGCGGGGTGAGGAGACGGAATGTTATTCTTTTGTTGACGGGAAGCCAGTGGAGGTCTTTCAGGTGGCCGGTAATGTGATCATGGTGAGGGATGTCCAAAATGAGTCTCGCCGATGCGTTTTGGATGCGTTGGAGTTTTTTCTGTAGTTTGGTTGTAATTCCGGCGTAGAGGGTGTTTCCGTAGTCTAGTCGACTCGTAACCAGAGCGTGGGTGACGGTCTTTCTTGTCTCGGTGGGGATCCAATGGAAGATTTTTTTGAGCATGCGAAGTACATTGAAGCAGGAGGATGAGACGGCGTTGACTTGTCCGGTCATCGAGAGGGAGGAGTCTAGGATGAAGCCTAGGTTGCGAGCGTGGTCTGTGGGTATGGGTGCGGAGCCCAGGTCCGAAGGCCACCATGAGTCGTCCCAAGCAGAGGGGGATGATCCTAGGATAAGCACTTTCCTTTTGTCTGAGTTAAGTTTTAGGCGCCTGTTTTTCATCCATATGGCTACTTCTTTCATGCCTTTGTGAAGATTGGTTTTGGCGGTGTTGGGGTCTTTGGTGAGGGAAAGGGTCAGCTGGGTGTCATCAGTGTAGGAGATGGTGTTGAGGTTGTGTTGGTGCGCGATGGAGGCGAGTGGACTTATGTATACGTTGAAGAGGGTGGGACTAAGTGATGATCCTTGTGGTACACCGCAGATGACTTCGGTGGCCTCCGATTTGAATGGGGGGAGGCGCACTCTCAGTGTTCTTCCAGCGAGGAATGAGATGATCCAATCCAAGGCTTTACCTTTTATGCCAATGTTGCTGAGGCGTTGTATGAGGGTGCTGTGACAGACAGTGTCGAAGGCGGCGGAGAGGTCGAGTAGAATGAGGGCCACTGTTTCTCCGTTGTCCAGTAGTGTTCGGATGTCATCTGTTGCTGCAATGAGGGCGGTTTCGGTGCTGTGTTTGGCTCAAAAGCCGGACTGTGATGGATCGAGGGAGTTGTTGGATTCCAGGAAGGTGGCGATTTGGCTATTGACGGCTTTTTCAATGACTTTGGCCGGGAATGGGAGGAGGGATATAGGGCGGTAGTTTTTAAGTTCCGAGGGGTCTGCTGTGGGTTTCTTCAGGAGGGCGCTGACTTCGGCATGTTTCCAACTTTCTGGGAAGGTAGCAGAGTTGAAGGAGCAGTTGATGATGTCACGGAGATGGGGTGCGATGAAGGAGTCTGCTTTGTTGTAGATGTGGTGGGGACATGGGTCGGTTGGCGAGCCAGAGTGGATGGAATTCATTAGGCGGATGGTGTCTTCAGTGGTGATTGGGTTACAGGCGTTAAGGTGGTTGGGGGGCGGTTTAGGTTCTGAGAGCGGTGGAGAGGATTGTTCGTTGGAATGGTTTACAAAGCTGTTATGTATGTCGGCAATTTTGTTGTAGAAAAAGGAGGATAATGAGTTGCAGAGGTCTTGGGAGGGAGTGATGTCGTTTGAGGCTGCGGTGGGGTTGGTGAATTCCTTGACGATGTTGAATAGTTCCTTGCTGTTATGGGCGTTGTTGTCGAGTCGATTCTTGCATGCTGATTTCTTGGTGGATCGGATCAGTTGGTGGTGTTTGCGGGTGGCTGACTTGAAGGTGGTCATGTTTTCTCGAGAGTACGGCAAAGCTTCTTGGATTTCTTGAGGTCATCGTTGAACCAGGGGGCCTTTTTGTTGTTTTGTTTGGTGTGATTGTTTTTCAAGGGTGCTAGTTCGTCAGCGCTGTGAGTGATCCATTGTTTGAATTTGATGGCAGCTTGGTTTGGGTCCGATGAGAGGGCGGGTGGGTTCTGGTTGAGTGATGTGAGGAGTTGGTCGGTGGTGATTTTGTTCCATTTTCTCCGGGGGATAGGTAGTGGGGGATTATTGGTCGACGTTGTTTTGTAGCTGAAGTGAACACAACAGTGGTCCGTCCAGAGGAGAGCTGTGGTGTGATCGAAGGAGATGTGTTTGCTGGAGGTGAAGATTGGGTTGAGCGTATGTCCGGCTATATGGGTGGGGGTGTCACAAGTTGTTTGAGGCCGAGATTGGTCAGGTTGTCCAAAAGGGTGGTGGTGGTGTTGTGGTTTTTCTTTTCCAGGTGGAAGTTGAGGTCTCCTAGTAGAATGTAGTTCTCGGAGGCGAGGGCATGTGGACTGATGAAGTCAGTGATGTCTTCGCTGAATTGTTTACTGGTCCCTGGTGGTCTGTAGATGAGGGTGCCTCTAAGTGTGGTTCTGGGGTCAGTGTGGATCTGGAAGTGGAGGTGTTTGGCGGTTGTAAGGTTATCGTCGGAGCTGGTCGTGATTTTGATGGTGTTCTTATGGACGATAGCGATGCCTCCTCCTGTTTTGGCGGTGCGGTCTTTCTGGATGATCTTGTAATTGTCAGGGATGGCAATGGCTATGTCGGTTGTTGATGATGCGTTCATCCATGTTTCAGTGAGGAAGGCGACGTCTGGTGATGTAGTGTCGAGTAGATCCCAGAGTTCAGTGGCGTGTCTGTGGACCGAGCGGGTGTTCAGCAGGATGCACTTCAGGTGGTTGGAGTCGGAGTTGTGTTTGGGGATGGTGGATGTGGTATGGGTCTTAGCGCTGGTAAATTTGCAGGAGCCGCAGGCGAAGGGGCCGTGGGTACGTCCCGGGGCAGCTACGTAGCATTGTGGTGTGTGTCTGGGGTTAAGGGCCACGAGAGTTGCGGCGTCATATGTGAGGCGGGTGGGCAGGGTATGGCGGGGACCAGGGGGTCTGGCGCTGGCCGCGGTCCAGGTGCGGACGGGCGTAGACGGGCTTACCTTTGGCGCACCTTCGGCGCACATAGGGCGCGACCGCTAGGCGTGAACGCTGCGCGGAAAGGCATCTGTCATATGTAGATAGTGGAGGGGGAGGGGCGAGGGAGGGTCAGCTGGGAGGCGGGAGCGTGATTGGAGGGACTGGCTGGGACTGCACAAACAACAAAATGGCAGCAACAATAAACAAATGTGAGCAGGGCGAGGTTGGGGCGAGCAGTGGAGCGCTATAACTAACAATCAAGTTACCAGCAACAGTGATGAATATTAAGCGCAATGAAGGATCACAGAGTAGCGCTATGATCCGATCACGAATAAAGCCCAAATGCAGCGCTACGATTTTGAGCACAAAGACAAAGCACAGAGCAGCGCTGTGGCTAGAGCACGATAAAGCACAATGCGGCGCTATGAAATTAAGCAAGATGAAAAGCACAAAGCACAGGCAGCGTGGAAATAGCACTACGATACCCAGGAGGAGTGAGGGGAGCGACCGCTTCTGCACGGTATGGCGGGCTCTCCTGATCTATTTGGACTGAGCCGCTTCCTTTCGTCTTTCTGATTCCCTTTTTGTGAATTTTGTGTCTGTGAATTGGGGGTTGTGTCCTTCCACTTCTTCTTTGAGTCGGTGGGTTCGGTCTCTGATTTCTCTGGCTTACGAGTCTGCTGGGCACCTTTCTCCCTTGGGGGATCAGGGCAATTCTACTAGGTCCATGGTGGCTTCATGTGCTGAGATCCAGATGGCTTCCATTTCCGAGATGTGCCAGGCTTACACCTGGGCTTCCCTTTCACTGTTGCCTCTCATTACAGGATTGGCCAATAGGTTGACCGTTCTGAGGTTTTTGTTTCCAAGTTTCTTTCCCCTATGGTTCCTGAATAGCGGCGCTTCCCTGTTGCTGTATTTGGCAAATAAACCTGTTTTTGTGCATATGCTTTATAGTTGTCCTGTTTGGCTTTGTACATCTCGTATGTGTTATGAAGGGAAGCAATGGAGTACGAGGAGGTAATGCATCAATTACTTACCAGTAATTGCTTTACTCTGAGTCCTACTCCCTCGCTTATATTCATTAGATCCCTCCCTCCCACCCTGGTAGTCCAGGCCGAACGTTTGGTATGGTTTTGGATTATGTGGTATTACAGGAGGTTGGAGAGGGGTGGTGCCTATATATACAAAAGTGTTAGATCACGTGGTATAGGTGTCTGATGAGATAGGGATGCCTCGTATGTTTAATGAATAGAAGCGAGAAAGTAAGACTCACAGTAATGCAATTACCAGTAAGTGATCGATGCATCGAGTCACACAGCGCAGCAAGCCACCTTGCTGCACTGTGTGACATGGGAAGGTTAGGAATGTGTTGTATTTATGATAATACGGCACATTCCTGTCTTTTCCAAGCACTGGCGTATAGTGTGCTGCCATGAGTCTAGCATTTTAAGCATGATTGTTTTTGTGAAGAAAGTTACACCTTTCTGCACAAACGTAATCTCCTGAGGTAAGGAGAAATTAAGATATTTCTCCTCGTTAGGCTTCTCCTGGGGATGCATAGCATTTTGGCTCAATAACAAGTCTACCAGTAATTGTAAATCTTGGAATGCACCAAAATCCATGGGTGTTGCCTGGGAACACCCATGCATCACCCATCTAATGCCTCCCTGGGCCAGAGTAGCTCAACTCAGTGGTTTGGGCTGCCTTGCGTTACTCCAGATTTACCAAGTCACTCAGGGACATGCAAGGTTGTTTTGCGTGGCTTGATAAATCACATTCAAGGGTACAATCCCTTTTGCATCCTATTGCATGGGGCACAAGCAATACAACCCTATAATAAAAAACTTAATGTACATTGAGGATTGCTTGTCAGGGAGCAAACTGTACACTTATGGGACAGTAGTATTGTTAATGTTGGCATGAATAGTGTACATTTGGGTGAATGGATGGGGAGTTGACTCAAAAGTTCCATATATCATCCAAATATCAGTATTATCTTGGGTTACCAAGTTATGTATGATACTAAAGATTAGTAATTATTTGAGAGGGTTCTAATTGCAATACAGTAGGAAAGGTTAATTAGTAAAAGTAATGGTAAGTTCTTGGGGGATTTTAACATCAGAGTAAGATTGTGGGGGTTTTCATTGGGGAATATTCACCTGTTTCTGTCTCTGAGCCATTCTCCTTAAATTGGGTATTGTTATGTTATGTTATGTTATCGCTATTTCTAAAGCGCGGCAATTGCCCGAAGTTGTCCTGGCGCTGACCACTAACTCCTGAGAAATTAAGATAGGAGAACTGGATTAAAGTGTAAAGAGCCAGGTTTTAAATCCTCTCCAAAAAGTGAGGAGGTCCAGGGCCTTTCTCAGACCCTTTGCGCACACCGTAAGGCTTCTCCCTCCCCAGAAGGATTTTTTAACGGGTGGCACAATCAACAACTTGGCTCCTCCGGAATGCAGGGTCCTCCTGGGTATATACCACTGTATTTGCCGTTTTAAGAAGTCTGGGCCTATTCCATGAAGTGCCTTGTACACAGTGTGCAATACCTAAAGAGCACCCGTTTCCTGACTGGCAACCAGTGCAGTTTTTTCATTTCCTTAGAAATTGAGGCATATTTGGGAGTACCAGTAATCAGCCTTGCTGCTGAATTTTGCAGCAGTTGCAATTTATTCAAAAAGCGTTCCTGTATATTTAAATACAGGCTGTTGCAATACCAAAGTTTGGACATGATAAGTGCAATAACAACAGTCCGCTTGCTATTAGTTGGCAGAAAAGGAAGAACTTTTTTAATCATTCTAATTAAAAAAGTAGACTGAAGATGCCACAGCATTGGTTTGGTCCCCAAAGTTGAGTTTTTCGTCAATGAAGACTCCTAGGTTTTTCACCTTCCTGACGGGCATTGGAAGAATCACCATATCTTCTGGCCACCACCTTGGGGTCCAGAAATTAGGATCATTGCCAAATAAGATGACCTCGGTCTTTCCTGAACTCAGTTTCAGGCAATTTTGTGACATCCAGCTCACGATTGCTGCGATGCAATCATGAAACCTGTCTTCTATTCCTGTTGCCTGACCAGGGAGCAGAGCCACCACAATTTGTGTGTCGTCTGCATACAGACATCCTATTGTGTGCATTCTACTAACAATTTGCATGGGGATGTTTTGGACTATCTCCCTCAAAACTGAAGTGGATGCTATAAATGTTATTTGTTGGATGTTCTCCCTGTAGTATCCACCCCAGCCTGGGTACCCGTCAATAACCACACCCCACACTGAGCTTAATATTACGTAGTTATTCTTCTGCGAGCTCAACATTCTAAACCAAGCTTTCAGTGCATTCCAGTCTAACCCTAACTTCACAGCTCTAAGGAGTCCTGTCAGAGCCAAAACAGTTTTGTCAAAAAAACTCATAAGACACTAAATCTCACCCTCTGATAAATACAAATGTACACTTTTTTCTTTACAAATCAGCATATATGCACATACATTTATATATTTTCAATTAGTCGTTTTGGCTCTTAAATCACTTGACCTAATCTGGTTGCTGGGAGCTGTTAACTTCAGTGTCAGAGATCCTAAAAGAGAGTGACGAAACAACAACAGTCATTGGTTTCTCACTCAGACTCAGTCTTTCATTCACCACTTTGTTCAGAAGATCAATGAGTTAAATGCATACAGTGAGAAGAGTCTCTGGTTACAGACTTCTCAGGACTCTGGGAAGTCAACACATGGCCCTTGGTGAATTTCACACAGAAAGGTTCAACACCATAGGAAGCATCATACTTTCTTCTTTGCATCTTCCAGGCAATCACAAGATCTCCTTCTTTGAACAGGAGGTTGTTTGACCATAGTCCACAAAAAGAGAGTTTCCCAGGATATACCAAAAGGGACCAGGCATTGCAATCACTCAAAATAAAAGTAACCCTTTTGTGTTGTTTACTACTCCTACAATGAGATTGTACGCATACTACAGTGAACCCAAGAAAAAGTACATACATTTCAAATATAGCAACACGTGATCTAGATTTATATTCTTGTTATTTTATTATTTGCATCTTTATCAAAAATTAAGCAATACTGTATCCATTTAAAAACACTTTTCATTACATATCATTGTACACATTTTCGTAAAAACAAACATTAAAAGAACGATTACCATACTTTAGCAGCCTGTTTCCTCGTCTAGATTGTCTGTAGCTTGCTTGATTTCGATTTTACATTTTACAGTGTTCGGTTGGTAAAAAAGAGAAAAAATTATTCATGAGTGAAATGTACTAGAGGTGCGCTTTATTTTCATTGACCAAATTCTGTCTGCTAAGTAAACAAAATGATACTGTTAATTAATGCAGTCTGTTGAGGGGGAAAACAGTTAGTAAACCCTTTGCAATAGAAAGAAATTAAATGTTTTGGGGACTCCTTTCTGTGTAGAAAGGTTGTTAGGATTGGTAGTTTGTATTTTTTTTTTCTCCCAAAAATCTATTACCTGTTTATTTTTTTAGGTTCTATGTTGTTCCAGATATTCAGAGGTTGATTGAAGAGGCTTTCTTTTGTGTTCTACTTCTTGTTTCTTGTATATCTATTTCAGATTTGAAAGAAGAGAATACTATATTTGCTGAATTTGTTGAGTTGCTGCTTTGTTAGTAGTTCATTTGTTTTTGGGGGAATTAGTTAAGTATGCATTGTTTATTTTCTTCAAATGGGGTATTTGACTTTCCACAAATTTTGCTCCCCAGTCACAGGAAAATGTTGTATTTCAATGTCTGGAAGTCTAAGTGAAACAAAAAGAGGTACATAGTCAGCAGAGTTACAATAGCAACCCTGTCTCCCAGTCACTGCCCAGCACTTCCCTGAGGTAAGTACTTGACATAGTTATATTTGAAATCTTTCTCCCCACTCGCTGTCCACCACCTTCCCTGAGGTAAGAACAGAGTTAGAAAATTATTTTTGCCCCAAGTCACTATCCAGCATCTTCCGTGAGGTGAGTACATGGTGGAGTTACAATAGTAATTTTTCCCCAGGTCGCTGTCCAGCAGCTTCCCTTAAGTAAGTAGTTGGCGGAGTCAGAATAGGGATTTTGCCCCAGTCACTGTCCTGCACCCTTTATGAGGTAAGTACCTGTCAGGGTTAAAATACCAATTTTGCCCCCGTCTCTGTCCAATACCTTCCCTGAGGAAAGTGCTCGGAGGAGTTACATTGGTAATTGTTTCCCCACGCATTTTCCAACACCTTTCTTGAGATAAGTATTTGGCTGTAGTACAATTGGAAATGTTACTCCTCCAGATGCTGTTAAGCACCTTCTCTCAGTAGTTTTGACTTGCCTATATCTTTGGAGCCTGTGGAGAAATCTTCATGGAATTCGCCCCAAAAAAAGTGTCATAGTGAATCTTGTTGTGCATGGCAAGTTTCAAGGTGATCCGTCAAACGGGGACCTAGAAAAAGAGGGCTAAAAAAAGACAATTTTCCCATGTTAATTCCAATTGGACACATAATCAAACCTACAGCCCGAACCGCTGGACAGAATTACCCCAAATTTGGTAGACAAGCAGATGTTATTACGCAGATTGTGCTTTTTTGTTATTTGGTGCACATCAGTTCAGTATTTTTTTCAGATATTTAAGAAGAAAAAGTTTGAGATATTTGTTGGCGTAAAGCCTTTGCGAAAATAGAAGAGCTCATGCATTGCATTGGATTCTAACACTTCAACCAGGAAGTGTTGGCAGCCATTTTGGGAAAATAAAAAAGTGAAAATAAAGAAAAGGTGGAAGGTAAGAATACTCTTACCCCCAAGACATGGTCTTCGGGTCCCTCTGGGACACCGCAACAGCAAACTCCCTTGGTCATGGTGAATTCACAGTAAAAAAGTTTTTTTATAACACAAGTGTGGGCTCCTGTGCTTGTGTTTAAGAAGGCTCTCGGTGGGCTAAGTCCCAGGGGCTTAAGTAATAGTATGGGCACACGTGGCCCCCAGCAGCCCCAGGGATCGCCACCTCCCAGGGGCAATGAGTAAATGAAATATAGAGGAGCCTGCACGGTGTTCCTCGCAGCCCCGGTAATCCTCACAGGTCAATAATTTATAGACGTGGGGGAGCCTGTGTGCCCCCTGAAGTCCCAGGCACGTCACCTTCCTGAGGCAAATAACAGAGAAATGTGGGTGGACAGTGTGGCCTCCCTGCAGGCCTGAGGACCGCCACCCAGGACTCAAATAATATAATGAACCAGTCCGTTGCGGACCCCTGAACCTGGGGACAACCACCTCCCTGGTGCTAAAGTAAACATTGGAGGGGAGTCGCACAGCCCTCCTCCTGGAGCCAAAGATGGCGCGGAGCCGCTATCCCCTGGGCCAGGACATAGTTGCTTCTATGGCTTGACACAGCAAACAGTGTTCCTCTTTGAGCAAGTGAGAGCTTTTGCTCTCGCTTGCTCAAAGGGGAGCATAATTGCTTTGAAACAGAGGGAGCTGCATGTTAGCATGTCACAGCAAAGCCGGCTCACGCAAGAGGCATGGAACTGTCAGGGACAGCGGGTGCCTTTAGCCTCCCCTGCGGTTCCCAACACTAAAAAGTGGGTGTACTGGGTGGGACCAGGGCACCCACACTAAAGGCCGGGCCAGAGGGATTTGGTTGCCAGGGATGATATCGGCCTGGGAGGGGGGCCGAAGCCCCCCACTACATTATTTAAAAAAAGGAAAAGGTCAGATCCTTTAAGGTTATACATTTTTTTTTAAAAGGGTCAGGCCCAAGGAGATGGGGTCCTCAGGGCCCAAAGTGGCCCAGGGAAAGGCCTCTGTCCCATTGGTTATTTATTTTTATTTTAAAATTTAAAAAAGAGGCTCCCTTCCTCCCTTTTTTTCTAAGAAAATATTGCTAAAAAGGCCAGGCCCCAGGGAAGGGGGTCCCTGGGGCTGAAAGTGACCCAGGAAGGGGGGGGGGGGCGGCGTGGCAAAATTAGCCCCGGTAAGGTACCCGTCCCCTTTCTTCATCATTCTGCAAACACACCTCCCGGCACACTGTAGGTTGGGGGATAAAGTCCCCTTGGCTGCTGACGGTCCTTGGGGGCCAAGAAGACCTCCTGTTACCACCAGTAAGTCTCACACAGCGGGATTGCTGCGAGGTGGTCAGAGGCCACGTTCCCTTTTTCCACCACTCTGCAAACACTCATTTTGGTGCACTACTAGTTTGGGGATGAAGTCCCTTTGAATGCTAAGGGACCATGGAGGCCAACAAGCCCTCCTGTTACCTTCAGTAAGTCCCAAACAGTGGGATTGCTGAGAGGACTTCTGAGGCTACGCCCCCCCTCACCACCACTAAGCAAACGTACCTCCTTGTGCACTGCTGGTTGGGGATGAAGTCCCCTCGGCTGCTGTGGGTCCTTGGGGGCCAAGTACCCCTCCTGCACCCTCCAGTTAGTCCCAAATACAGGAATTGCTGAGAGGTTGTCGGAGACCACACACCCTTACTCCAACACTCTGCAAGCGCGCCTCCTGGTGCACTACTGGTTGGAGGATGAAGTACGCTTGGATACTGAGGGACCTTGGGGGCCAAGAAACCCTCATGGTACCTCCAGTAACTCCTACACAGGGGATGCCCGAGAGCTAGTCGGAGGCCTCGCCCTCTTTCCCCACCACTCTGTAAACGTGACTAATACTTAAAGAACCATAGAAATTCACCTAAAAATAAAGGTTTCAGAGACATTAAAGTTAGGAATTAGCATTTAAAAAACCTTAGAAATTCACTGAAACAAACAAAAATTAAAGGTACATTATAGTTAGGGAATAGAATAAAAATCACATAAAAAATTCACTGAAAAAAAACAAAGGTAACTGGGATGTTATAGTTAGGCTCACGTTTCAGTCATACTAAACCAGCGAATTTCAGCAGTAATAGATAGATGAGCTAACTTTAACTTGTGCCCCATCAATGCACTGCTTATGACCTCACTTATTACTTCACTCATGACATGTTCAGTGACATCACTCATGACATCTCAAATGACATCACTCATGACATCACTGATGAGTTGATCCACAGAGTCACTGACGCACTGACTCATACCCCCATAAAACCTTTCATTCACCCACTCCCACACAACCATTTAGAAACCCATTCATAGGCCCATACCAGTACTTACACACCCACTCACTGATTCATAGATCTACAAACACATCCACTCACTCACCCATACAGCTACTGAAATATCGACTCAATACCCTACACTAAAACAGCTACTGACATATTAAAAAGTGCTTCCAAACATGGAGTGTATAAAAGATGGAATGACTCCAAAAACTGCCTGGAAGGTGCTAACCAAACCAGAGCATAAACGTTTGCAAAATGTGCTATTCCCTTTGTACTAGACATGTTGAAAAATAATATATGAGGCACCAGCTCTCCAAGATATTGTGGGAAGTTAGTGCAGAGTAGCGCCTGTTTCTCTGAAGAGGACCTTGTAACCTAAAGATTAAATGTCTCCTTAGCAGAAGTTACAGCCACATCTTTTTGAAACAGTAAGGCTTTCAGTTTGCTCAGGGCATTAAAGCACCTGTTGGTAAGATTAATCGAAGACCAAAGCATATCCTCCCTAACTGTACTGGTAGGCGGAAACAGTACTTGTATACAACAAGTAACAATGGAAGAAACCTTCACCGGCGAGGTAACCCCTAGTTTTATTCCACAGCAACATTGACTGGGCAGCATCATGTAACTTCTGTTAGAGACCAATCTGAAAGCCGGACACAACACGGCTGCTGGGGAACCCTTCAATTAGCAAGATAAGTTTGCCATGGAAGCATTACAGGCCTCTTGCAGCAAAACACCCTTGCACATTAAGGATCCACTAAGAAAAACCTCAGTTTCCCTGCATCGATACCGATATTTAAATGGCAGTACCCAATGCTAGTGTACAAATCCTTCCCCCAACACACCAATCTGCCCACTGATGGTGTTGCAGACAGCACTGAAAATGAAATGATGAAATTAGCAGGGTGATGTACCCATGGATTATCCAATCCGCGGACGGTATTTCAGCAATGGTGAAAGGTAATTTCTCTATTTTTTCAATGTGTAACATTGTGTATTTTGCATCTTTGCGTGCCATGAGCATCTGCTGTTTTGTAAGTTGGTATGGGGCAAATAAGCTAGTGGTGTTTAAATGTCACCATGGCACGTGGCCAGAACGTAATGCTTGTAATGTCCAGGCCAATAGCATAATAGACCTAAGCTGTTATTGGCCATGTTGTAAGGCGGACATGTCTTGTTGAACAATGTCTATTGCTGATGAAACTATGTTTCCTAAAGACTATATCCTAGAAGACAGAGTGGTAAAACCATTGTCAACCACTGAAGGAGCTTTGTCTAAATCGGCTATGTCAATTTTGTTTAGTCTTTCAGCAGCTCCCGGCTGAGAAGCCTTCCATATTTCATTATATATTGCATATAGGAAGCAGTTTTGATGTGGTTTTGGAGGATCTAATAAAAAGTTCAGGCATTCCAGGTCATCAGACAAAAAGGACAAGTGCTGTTTCTCTTGGGGCAGTGTTGAGGTTTTTAGCCAATCAAGGCACAACTTCCAGACACTATAGAATACCGCCTAACCGAGTGTTCAGACTCCATGTACAGCATGTCAGGTCTGTTTGTTTTGAATCCCTCAATATTAGCTAGGAATCGTGCCTGACATCCCTTCATGTCTAATCACCACCTAACCCTTCTTTTCTCATTGGGGTATGAAGAATTGAATGTACCCTTACACAGCATGGTATCCAATGTATCCTCACTGTATCTTGTAAACTGCTGCTAGTTTTCAAAACATGCAAATGTGGGATTTTGTGGTGCGTTCAAGTCCTTCATCTTGGCTAATCCAAGACATGTTGCTTGTTGCACAGTTTTGTTTAGGAAAATAATTTGTTGTGGTACTAGGCATGCTCTAAACAAGGCCTCAGGTCCCCAAACCTGACAGCCTTTTATCCCCCAAATAGATTTAACATCTATTGTGTCCCTCCAAAAGTTGAAATCTTGTATAGACAGCTGAGAAAGAAACGAACCAGAATATATCAGCTTGGTGTCATCTAGCATATTTTTCTTTTCAGGTGATGGATGCCATCTTATAATAATACAAGGAAGGGTCAGATGTGCTATTCCCAAAACAAATAAGCAAACCTCTGTGCATATATTTTTTAACTACCCCATGGTGGTGTACGGCAATGCTCTCATTGAGTGTAATAGTAAAATGCACATGGAACACTTGCTTTATACAGAAAATTATGACTGTAATGTTGAAAACAAAACATTTCATCAAAATTTGATGTACCTTCATACAATTCATTATAAGAAAACACAGTAGAATACTCTAGATCTTTCAGAATTGTATGCACTGTATCAATGTCCCAATCATCAGAAGCAGTACTAGGGGTAATTACATCGTCCAAAGATATTTTAAACAGATATGGAATTTATAAAAGTTTAGTGGAGCTATACACATCATACAATACCCTATCCCAAACATATCCTTGGGAACTGAAACAGCTGAAGTGTTCATCAGGGAAATGTCTCTTCGTTCATGGTGTGAGACACGTATGATTTTAGAACCAAGTTCACCAGTTGTACTGCAGTGTTCTGGGAGATAGCATCCCGTTAGGAGCAGGAAATAGACTGCCAGCAAACCAATCCAGGGGACCAGGAAAAGTAATGCAATTGTAATCCAGAGACGTAACCAAGGAGAAACAAAGTATGTCCTTTTCAGCGTAAGATAGAAAGCACGCACTTTCAGCCTGAATGGTAGCGGCGGCAGTGGTGGTGAATCTGATGCATCGGATGAGAAGTCATCAAAGTCAATGAAGTATCCAGAGAGTGTTCAATCTATTTTTGGCAGATTAGTAGGTGTTGCAAAACTGGGAGAAGACTTAATCTGTGGAACATTAACGTAGAATATATTCTTTTCAGGTTTCCTAATTGAAATCTGTGTTTCTGCACTCGGTAACTTGTAGCAACAGGTAGAAGTCATACTACGTTGTTGTTGATTATTATCTCTCGTTGGAAAGAGGATGCTCTATTCCTTATTAGAACATTGGAATGTTGGGAGCTCAATTGAAAATAATGGAGTGCTCCAGGCTTGGCCGGTAGAAGCCTGAAGTGTCAGCATTCCTATGTTTGCTCATAGTTATTGCTGTGAACAAAATAAGACCTCATGGAGCCCACTGGGATTTCAGTCCTCTTGGGCTCTGTGAGGTCTTTGTTTTACAAATTTGAACAGTCTGCCTTCTAGTGGTGAAATATTCTAATAGCTTTAGAACCCTCTGTACCAGGGTCTTCTGGCCATTAAAAGCACACTGGAGCGGGTCTTTAATAAGCCTTGGAACCCGCTAGGGCGAGGTCTCAGGCTATTTGAAAGCTTCCAGCTGAATTTTCTGCACAGTAGTGAAAAGAGGCAGGTAGCTACCCAGGAGCCCCCATGGCTTACTGTTGAGAATCAGCCACATAGTGAGGTTTGATCAGATCAATGGAGACTAACTTTTGTCTCTGCAGACTGCAAGAGGTGGAAGAAATACAGTTCTAGTACCTTCAACAGCCTGGACAGGTACAGGCACCCTGTAATATAGCCCAAAGGTTTTTTTGTACACAATTTTCTCGGTGACCAGATCCTCAACCCTCGGGAGTCAGGTAGGTCTTCCTTTACTTCCCCAGTGCCAGTGCGTTATACTTGAACGTTGTTATGCTCATCCTGAAAGTAATTCAGTTCCTGTCAAATGTTCAGTGATGTCAAACAGGAAGTAATTCAGTTCCAGTCAAACGATTTCACTGCCACTGTGCTGGTGTTATCGCGGTCTGAGACTGACATCTTTATCTCAAACAGGATTCATAGGAAGTTCGACCATTTTTTAGGCAGGCTATTAAGTGCCATTTGGACCCCATAAAGATGATGGGCCCTAGTGAGGCCTGAGCCTAATGCCCTCGTTCTTAAAGACTGCTTTTAATCATGGTTTTTCCTTTGCACAACTGCATTTCCCTTAGGATGGTATGAAGATGAGAAATGCAGGGTCACAACCAAACCTCCCATGACCTCTTTGTAAGCCCTAGAGCTAAATGCCAGACCCTGACCAACTGCGTATGTCCCGATGAGAACTATCAGGTCCTTTGTAACAGTTTGGGCATCAGCAGACCACTGTGGCCATACCCACGGGAATAGAGAGCAGGAATCCACTGCTACCAAGATGGACTTGTAAGCCCCATCTGATTACAGAGGGCTGCATTGCTCCAGGTAAGCACAAGCCAGGGGCTTGTTTGAAAACAGTAATGGGGGCTTGTTTGACAACAGATGCACCACAGTAGACCCCTTCATCTACTGGCTGATGTTGCATTTAAGGATAGAGTCCTTGGCCTGTTCGTAAAGACTGAACCTCCAGTAAAATTGCTGCAATAATGAATTTGCAGCAGCCACTTGTGTGTGCAGATGCCACACCCTCGTGTTCAGCTAGGACTATACCCATATGCGCTCAGTGTTTGGTATCCCCCAGTCCAGAATTGGGATCATAAGGAATATTTTGTGCATCTATCTTGTAGGAGTACTTGAGTGGAAAGTCTTTCAGCAAATGGGTGTTGTCGCAAGCAGGGTTGACAGCCGCCATGATGTCCCTGTCTATCCACATACTGAAACGAGTGATTGAGGCAATCTCAGAAGTGCAAATTGTTGCTTTTGCTGCTTCATCAGCCATGGAATTCCCTGCAATGTGTACGCTAGCATGTTGGTGACTCAATGGGGCCGATTCACAGAACTAACTTAAGACAAAATCCTAAACTTACTACTTTTGGTATTCACAGAATTAAGGACTATGAAAATAACATAAAGGGCTACGCCTACCAATAGCCCAATCCCATTTACTAAATAATCAGTCAGTTGGCAGTGAAGAAAGTGCAATCATTTATTAAGCAAAATACTCTATAGAGGAGCCTCTCCAACCCTCACCCATCAGGTGCGCGGAGCAGACTGTTGGCTTGTAATAAAAAATGAGGTTATATACTTTTCGGTTCAACACATATAATCACTGTAAAAGGAAAAACACCAGTTGGCCCTCGAGCTCCAGCGAAGGACCATATATGGCACACATGATTAGTTCAAAGCTTAACTATTTATTACTGGGAAGGTCAGGAGGGGTGACTCCCTTTCGTCTTGGTGCATGGGAGTGTAGGCACGGCGCCTCCAGGAATGCGCTTATCGCACCCAAAGCCAGATATATATATATATATATATATATATATATATATATATATATATATATATATATATATATATATATATATATATATATATATATGCTTTTAAGCTCCAAAAGCGCCACTTCCAAATCCACCCAGGATCGGCGAAGCAAGCAAGGTAGGAGATGGACCACTGAAGTTCACAGGTACTTTATTGCAGTGTCAGCTGGTAAAACAGGAGGGCAATACGCGTAAAATATATTTTTTTTTATTTGCGCGGGGGGAGCGCCCGGTACGCGCACAGGGGAGCGTCCCATGGGGAGAAATGAATAATAGAGTTTTTTTAAATGTAACCTTTTTTTATAAATTGGAGGTAGTTCTAAAAAGATCTGTTTTTTTCTTCTTGTTGTTGTTTTATATTTTTTTATTGTTTTTTAGAACATTTTGTACTTTTTTGGGGTTTTCTGAACAGTTTTATATTTTTGGGGGATTTTTCATGGGGAGAAACGAAAAAACAGGGAATTGAAAATGGCTCAACTGGAGCAAAAAAAAAAAGAAAAGAAATAATTAGGGTTTATTGGGGCATTTATGGTTGTCCCCAGCAAGGACGATGAGCTTTACGCTTTGTTCTCCGTAGGAGATGGTCTTCCCACAATATTTACAGATAATTCGGAAATCTGCAAATCGTGGCTGAATGCACGGCATCGTCTCACTTTCCTCTGGTGCAGACGGAGTGGGTTGCTTCCTTTTTGAGGTGGTGCTTGTGGGTTGGGGAGGGTTACAGGCCAGTTCCCTCATCTCTGCAGCAGAATAATTTATTGGATGCTTGCGCTGCGCTGCGTGTTGTTTCCAAATGAATATTTCTTGTTCGGGTTTCCCCTGGAAAGTTCCACGCCACAGATTTTGCAAGTCACCTTGGCTGCATTTACTTTTTTCTTCCCCTGTGGGATGGCAAAAAACTCCCATATAATGTGTGGTCTTGGCTGGCATGGGGTATTTTGTTCATCAAGCCATCTTCTCCCTTCTTCCTCCTCCTCCTCCTCTTCCTCCTCTTGTAGACCACCAATGATATCTTGTGGTGGTCCTCTTGGTGGTTGTGGTGGTGGTGGTGGTGCAGATGCACCAACTGCTGCTGCTACTGAAGCCATTATAAGGTCAAAAAGGTACAGAGAGGTCCAAACAGGTCTTCCTAAGTCAAAGGACAAAGTCAGAATAAGGAAAAAAGGTGGGGTCTTTCATCCTTTTGAAAAAAAAAATGTATTGAACCAATGAAAAGTGTTATTTTCAGGTCACATGACCAGGGGCTTCATCATTATGAAACCAAAACTGTTATGAACCAGTAAAAAGGGTTATTTTCAGGTCACATGACCCGACGCGCTTTCGCTACGCGCCCCGGGGCGCGCCCAGGGGCGCGTCGCGTAAGCGCGTCGGACGCTTATGTTGCGCGATTGTATTCGCTCGAGTGCTTCCGGGTGCGTTTACGCCGTGCGTATCACGCAGTCACGGCTACGCAATACGTCACGATCATGTTTTCGTTCGCGATATTGGCACTTACGGGACGCTCCCCGGTGCGCGCCCCGGGGCGCTTCATAAAACTACGCTTTCCGGGGCGCTCACCGGGGCGCGCACCGGGAGCGCTCCAAGGCAAAAAAAATTTTTTTTTAATTTGCCAAAATTGTAGGGATTGGTAGCCCGATTTGCCTTTGCTATGTCTCAAGATATATGCTCAAGTGGTTTTTACGAAAATTAACTTTGAAAAAAATATATATTGTGCTACATTGGGCTATATATATGTTTGAGCCCAAATGTAGCCCAAATGTTGCCCAATGTAGCCCAATGTAGCCCAAAGATGGCCACCAGAGACAAAAAAAAACAAATGTAGCCCAAATGTCAGCCAGATGTAGCCCAAATATAGCCCAATGACAGAATGTCACAGAGTGTTCTAAAGAACAACTAGAGCGCTAACAGTCTTACTTATAAACTGAGACTTATAGTTAGGGATTAACATTTAAAAAACCTTTGAAATTCACTGAAAAAAACATAGGTTTCACACCAGTTATAGTTAGGAATTAGCATTTAAAAAACCTAATAAATTCACTGAAAAAAACCATAGGTTTCACACCAGTTATAGTTAGGAAATAGCATTTAAAAAACCTAATAAATTCACTGAAAAAAACATAGGTTTCACACCAGTTATAGTTAGCTGGAAATTTTACGGACATAAAACCATTGAAATTCCACGTTATAGTTAGTTGGACTCACTATAACTTGCGCGTGTAATGCACTGCTGATGACGTCACATATTACATCACTCATGACATGGTCAGTGACATCACTCATGACATCACTGATGACACTATCCTTGTGACAGAGTGACAGACCTCCTTTCAGTGTAATGTAACCCTTGAAGCACATATTCAAAAATAGAAACTAAAATTTTCAAAAAAAAGGAGATACCCATACCAGTTACAACAACCAATTCAGTAATTCCACCATTTATATACACATCCACTAATTCACCAACAGTTCTATATATTCACTCATACATATACTCACTCATCATATGTAGTGATACACGTATACATCCTGTTACACACCGACAGTCATCCAAAAGTTACTCACACACATACTCACACATGCAAATAAACTATTGAATATCCATTTATTTGCATATACAGCTATACACGCACACACTACCACCTTACTTCTAAGGAAACTTACACATACTTACGCTCTTAAACAATCACTTATAGAAACACATACTTATTTTAACATGAACTCTTACAATCTCTCACTCTCACATATACTCACTTATATACATCAATACTCACATATACTAGATTATAACATATGTAGTTACTGATAGAGACACTAGTGAGACAGTCATTCACTCATTAACTCACACATATACACACTCATCCACCCATACAGTCCTGCACATATGCTGTCTTCAAAACACATACAAACAGTGAGTCAGTCATTGATGCATCTATGTGCTAAGTAATACCCCCACCAAACCATACAGACACTCATACTGATACTAAAAAAAATCTAATAACCCATACACACACACATGTAGCTACTCACCAACCCATGCACCCACTTATACACAAAGTGAAACACTGATACATATATTTAAATATTTAAACAGTGCTCGCTAATATATGTATTCACTAAGATACACTTAATAAGCCAGTTAACCAATCATTTTTTTTTAAAAACTTCCATTTAGACACTCATTTAAAAATGTATTCTTCCATCGACCTTTACAAATAGATATATAAAACATATTTATTTTTCAGAAAGACACACATTCACTGGATGGTGTCATCAGTGATGTCACTGACCATGTCATGAGTGATGTACTATGTGACGCCATCAGCAGTGCATTACACGCGCAAGTTATAGTGAGTCCAACTCACTATACCGTGGATTTTTAATGGTTTTATGTCAGTAAAATTTCCAGCTAACTATAACTGGTGTGAAACCTATGGTTTTTTCAGTGAATTTAATAGGTTTTTTAAATGCTATTTCCTAACTATAACTGGTGTGAAACCTATGGTTTTTTCAGTGAATATATATATATATATATATATATATTAATCCAAAGTGACCCTTCAAAGCCTGAGAGCGCTCGACAGCGTGTGCACTACCCAAGAGCTGGATCCAAGCCCCAAAATTAATTTTTGAACAAAGGGGGCGGCACAACTGGATACTAAATTCAGCTTTTATTCACACAAACACTCCACCAACGCGTTTCAGCCTCACGGCTTTTCTCACAGTCAGTGAGTCCTTCCTTGCTTTTGGTTTAAATACTGCCCCATGTTAGCCATTAAGTGGCATTATGGGATATGTAGTTTTACAAGCAACATGTTGCACACATTTAAAAAAAAATAATTGAAATTAAACAAAGGACTAGTGTGCTGAAATTATCAGAGTGTAGTACTCTAAGCATCATAAGTTATTTACACTTAGGGCTTTATATTTTACAGTCCATAATTTTAAGGATTTTTTGGGGTATAGTACCCTGGTTACAGTTCATCAAAAGTTCAACTGGGCATTTCCTCACTCCAGATGTATATGGAGGTCTTCTCCAAAGTTCATGCCTCTGGGATGTCTTGTGCGGAATTGAATTATTAGACAGCCAAACACTTGAAATCGTGTCAAAATGGGGATTGGCAAGCCATGACTTTCTATGCATTAAGAATGCTGACAAAACTTGAAAGACGAGGAGACACAGTGCGTCTCTTAAGACAAATGGAATCCCGTCTAATAATTCAATTCCGCACAAGACATCCCAGAGGCATGAACTTTGGAGAAGACCTCCATATACATCTGGAGTGAGGAAATGCCCAGTTGAACTTTTGATGAACTGTAACCAGGGTACTATACCCCAAAAAATCCTTTAAATTATGGACTGTAAAATATAAAGCCCTAAGTGTAAATAACTTATGATGCTTAGAGTACTACACTCTGATAATTTCAGCACACTAGTCCTTTGTTTAATTGCAATTATTTTTTTTTAAATGTGTGCAACATGTTGCTTGTAAAACTACATATCCCATAATGCCACTTAATGGCTAACATGGGGCAGTATTTAAACCAAAAGCAAGGAAGGACTCACTGACCGTGAGAAAAGCCGTGAGGCTGAAACGCGTTGGTGGAGTGTTTGTGTGAATAAAAGCTGAATTTAGTATCCAGTTGTGCCGCCCCCTTTGTTCAAAAAAAATATATATATATATACACTTATTAAAATAACTGAACAAGACAGTCATAATTTCATAAATTGAAATTTATAAAAAACATATCTTGGTGCGAATTTGTAAACAGATAACAGGATAAATCCATTAGATACTATGTCACAAGGTATATAGTGAAGGTATTCAGATATTATGGAGGCAAGCAAGATATAAAGTGCGAATAACAGTGCTACTAGAACAGTGTCTAGCTGTGCGAAAAGCGAAATCACACGTTCTACAGGGAGAAAAAATGTAAAGTGTTAAAAGTGCATGATAAAGTGACCTGTGTATAAAAATGCATCAATGCTTAATCCAACAATTAGGATAAAATTTTGTCATTCTGAAAAGCAATAATAAAACATTTCATACAGGTATAAAAGTATTATCATGTTAAAAAGTGATAAGAACAACCCTTGATAAAAAGTGCTCAAAATGTAAAAAGTGGTGAATGTAAATATATATAAGGAAGTGAAGAATTAATAAATGTGTTACCGTGGCTAACAAGGAACTTGACTAGCCACGGAAACTGTCATACAGAGGAACAGAGATAGTCAGGATCATTAAATCGGACAGTCTGTGTGATTGAGATCTTCTCTAGGTAACAGGGAACCTGACTACCTAGAGGAATGTTGGAGTCTGCACTGTACAATTCGGTACCGGGGCTAGATGTTAGTTCAGAGAAAATTGCGTAAATCCTCAGTATTGTTCAGCCCGTTTGGCCACTTGCTGTCGTATTCGAGGATCATGCTGGATTCTAATTGCCTAAGTTTGAGCTCTCTGTTGCCTCCCCGCCTAAGTGTGGGGACTGAGGCTACAACATAATAAGTTAGGCAGTTGACACCTTTATTATGTGTCTGAAAGTGGCGAGCCACCGGGTACGTTTGATCGCAGTGCAGAATGGCCCTGATATGCTGCAAGATCCTGACGTGCACCTGTTGTTTAGTGCTGCCAATATAGTTGAGGCCACAGGTGCACGTCAGGACAAAAACACCATATTCAGTTTTACAGGTATGATTGCCTACAATAGGGGTATCCACCGGCTTAAATGGGGTGCTGTAGTGACTTTTATTGATGCCAAATTGGCATGCTCTACAATTGGAGCATTTACGGAACCCAGATGTCGGTTGTAGCCAGATAGCTTTTTGCTTTAGTTCTGGACTACTCTGATCCAGCACTGTTACCATACTCTGCGCTCTACGAAAAGTTACCAGTGGTTTTTTAGGCAACATACATCCCAAAACAGTATCCGTGAGAATAGTTGGCCAATTGCGGTTAATAATTTGTCTGATCTTTTTATCTTGACTACTGAATGCTGTAATGAATCTAGGACAGTCATTTGAACTTGCATCTACTGAAGTTACTACTGCCTGATCATTACCAGTATGTTCTGGGAATAAGCTAGGTCTCGGTCGTTTGTCGGCCTTTGCTAAAGTCCGATCATACACTTGATCTGAGTACCCTCGGGCTTTTAATCGTATCCTTAATTCCCTGACACATTTTAGAAAATCTTCTTGAGAGCTACATATTCTCTTGATTCGTAGGATTTATCCTAATGGTATACTTTCAATGGTGTGTATAGGATGGAGACTGGAGGCATGCAAGGTTGTGTTTCCTGCAGTAGCTTTTCTATGTAGGGTCATCTGTAACCTGTTATTGTCATCTACATAAACATTTACATCTAAAAATTCAATTTGTTTGGCACTAATGTGAGACGTGAATTTTAACTTAAGGGCATTATTGTTGATTTCATCAATGAATTGACAAGCTTCCTTTTTGCCTCCCTGCCATACTATAAAGATGTCGTCTATATAGCGCACAAATTTGACAATTTTTTCTCTGACCCATACCTGGTGTGTAACGTTGAGAACCCACTCCTCCCACCAGCCCACGTGTAGACACACGTAGCTAGGGGAGAAGCAGGCTCCCATCACCACACCTCTGAGTTGTCTCCATACCTCTTTTCCAAAAGAAAAGTAATTATTTTGTAAGCACCACTCCATTAAGCTTACAACCATTTTGTTGTGCTCATGAAATTCCAATGGCCTTTGTCCAAGAAAGTGAGTTGCTGCATTTAAACCACAGCTATGGGCTATACTAGTATACAATTGCTCAACATCCAAAGTTATAAGTAACATATCGTCTTGCCATTCCAGGTTTTTTTTTTTTTTTTTTTAAATCACTAGTATCGCGAACATAGCTAGGCAGTTCGCTTACCAGATTCTGCAAAAAGAAGTCCATAAAACGTCCCACATTTTCTCCACTGCTTTTGATAGCGGAGATGATTGGCCTGCCAGGTATTGGCATGATTCCTTTATGAACCTTTGGTATTAAATAGAAATATATATATATATGTATCTATCAAGCAAAAGGGTACGTATAGATGCATCATGCTAACATAATATAGGCCCGATACTCCTTATGTGTGGGAAATCTATTTTTTGTCCCTCACAGAAGGCATTTAGTAGTAGTAAAGTTAGGATTTTGTCTTAAGTTTGACTTAAGACAAACTTAAGACAGACTTAAGACAGACTTAAGACAGACTTAAGACAGACTTAAGACAAACTTAGGACAAACTTACGACAGACTTAAGACAGACTCAAGACAGACTTAAGACAAACTTAAGACAAAATTCTAACTTAAGTCTGTCTTAAGTCTGTCTTTAGTCTGTCTTAAGTCTACCTTAAGCTTGTCTTAAGTCAAACTTAAGACAAAATCCTAACTTTACTACTACTAAATGCCTTCTGTGAATACCAAAATTAGTAAGTTTAGGATTTTGTCTTAAGTTAGTTCTGTGAATCGGGCCCAGAGTGTGCATTACATGAGTATGTGGCAAGCAATCTTTCAGCTTTCCCACTTGTTCACAAAGCAGCTTGCGTTTGATTGTGTAACCCTTAGAATCTCTAAATCCATTCTGGCTCCAATAATGTAGATGTTCATTTTACAACTGGATACTGTAAAACTAATTGCTTACAATAATCTGGATCCCTATTTTCTAGTGCCAGAATTAGAGCCCTAACTTACGCCAGCTGTGCCGTTGGTTATCTCAGGGTGGAATTCTCCACTGTGCATGCGACCTTTTGCAATAGTGCACTCTGCTGAGTATTGATGCTTGCCCCTAAGGCAGGCTGGGCATAACCATCAGTATGAATGATGTATTCATAGCGTTCTACAGGCATATTTTCATAAGGCAGAGGATATTCTTGTTCGTACTGCAGAAAGGCATGTGCTTGTACTGTAGAATCAAACGTGTACTCTAAATCTGTTGCGATGAGCAAGTTAGCCCATTGTATCCATCATTGATGTGTTGCCTTAGTGTTTGAATGTTTGCACGGATGACGGCCTCTGCGTTCGGCCCTGGGATAATGACAATGATGCGTTTTCCCTGAGCTATTGTTCGCTCTCTCTCATTACAGCAGTCTGTACTGCTGTCAGTAGTTTTTCTGTAGGTGCGAAACCCATTTCAGCATTGGTGCGATTTATATACAATTGGTACTGTGTCACCTTCATTAAATGTGATGTACGTGTACATGACTGTTCCTCTGATGGCGCGGATCACCAGGTTTGTTGTGTTTACAGATGTTTGTAAGTGTTTTGAAGCTATCATGTCAGCTTGTATGAAACATTAGATATTTGTGTGTTCCTGAGTCCAATTTGAGCTAGAAAAATTTGGATAGATTTGGTCATAGAACAGTTTAACCCATTCTGCATAATCTGGAATGTAAATTCTGCCAACATTTAGAAATCCCAATATGGATTTTAATCTCTTCAATGTAGTTGGAGGTTGCAGTAGCACTCACTTCTTCAAGAAGTGTGTCGCCAGGCGCTTGCCTTCACTTGACAGCTTGTATCCTGAGAAAAAGAAAGTGAGACAGGATTTTTTTTTTATTACGTATTTTACCCAGGTGCCGCAAACCCAAAAACTATGTGGTCTACTCTTGTCAAGTGCTCCAAAAGGTCATCATCTGTCAAGTAAATGTCATCGACATAGGACAATGCCTGGTAATCAACATTTTGTAGTAGCTCTGTTACTCTGGCTGAAAACAGCAACGAGCTATTCTTATACTCTTGAGGCAAAGGGCAAAACTGCCTCTGATAGATGTGCGCACTGAATGCTTTCAGAGATCTGATTCCAATCTCTGCATTTTGGCAGAAAAATCGATTTGAGATATCTAGAGTGGTTTTGTATTTCTTCCACACTATATTGTTCATTAGTGCAGCACTGTGTGCATTTTGTACTGCACATGTACTATACATATGTAAGTAGCTGAGTTTAAGTGCTTGTAGTCTGATAGTAGATGCTATGAATTATCAAGTTTCATCACGGTAAACAAGGGATTATTCATTGATGAAGTGCAATTTTCTATCACACCTCAGTACTAAAATCGCTGAAATATTTACCCAGCTTGTTTTTTAGCTTCATGCTTTATTGGGTATTGTCTTTTAGGTTGTGGGGGTGTCCTCAGTGATGTTTCATGGTAAGGGGAACCGTCATCCCACCCCACAAGATTGTGGTATAAAGCAGGAGCTAGCGCCCACTCCTTGGCTTATGAGTGTTTTATTGATTCTGCAACCAGGTTGGAGAAAGCACTTAAATTTACAATTTTCCAGCCAAGAGAATTTCGTAACCTTAGGTAAAGTCCTCCCAAAAAAGAACATTGATGTTTCTGGCTATGTCCCCCTCCAATTGAAGTTGTAATTCATATAGACGATGTGGGACACTTACCCTGGTATCAGGTGTTTCAACCATGACATTCTCACTTAGCGATACTCCCACCAGACAATCCATCAGGTCCTTGCGAACATAGTATGAATTCTGCTGCACCATCCAGGATGGTCACTGCCCATTCCCAGCTCAAAAGCAGAGTCTTCCATATCTGGGATATGCCTGACATTAAGTCCGGCTACCTTCTTTTTTTAAATTGAGATTTGCAAGGCTTCGGTTTTTCTTTGTGTTTAATTATGTAGTAATAGGAGGGTTGTGAGTCTTTCTTCAATTTCACGTGCTCTTCATATCTGCACTCGGAATGTCCACCTCTCTCCGAACATTTATTGGATGAATTCCGTAAGGAACAAGGTGAACGTGTACCAGTATCTATCAGGCGGTCTAATAATATTACTGTTTCACAGGTTATAGCCTTTTTCTGTGGCTTACTTTTGAGGAGACCCACCTGGTGACTTAGTCTTGTCTTGCTTATTATTCTCCCACTTCTTTTTTGAAGAAGAGTCGGGTGCTTGCTTAGAGTTACATTTTTCAGAATTACTCTTTAATTGAAGTTTACCAGGGCCAGCTCCCAAATTATCTCTATCCAGCGTAGCATAGGTTTCTTTGATCATTTTAGCTAATTCACGATCCTGTATAGCCTGGCATTTAGTAACCCTGGGCGGAATTTGCGTAGTCGTGCTATGCCAAGTTCTGCTAAACGGCAATAAAACTCTGCAAGCACGCAGAATTCCGCAAGCTCGTGGAATACATTTTTGTGACAGGAGCATCGTGCCAGAATGAATTCTGGCCTGCATATTTATCCAAGAAGATGCCACCATTTTGTGCAATACCTCTACTCAACTGGAGTACTACTGGCTAATCAGTAAGTGCTACCTCATTGGGTAAATGTATAGTGCCTTTCCTACACTACAGCTGCGGGCCAGAAAAGTTGTCTCCAGTGACCATGTGTGTCTCTAACTTTGCCACTGCGCTGAAAGGCCCAGGTGTCCTTTGAGTGAACTGTCCATCATAGTGGGGAAAGGGCGGGAAGACGTTGCATACTGCTAGTGTGTGTGGGGCACTGATTCAATGCGATTTCACATGCCTCTTGTTTATAAAGGGTCAGAGACCGGTCAGAGCAGCAGATGAGGAGAAAGAACCTCCTGGTCACAGGAACCACACGGGGATTGTGCTCAAGAAAATCATGGATGCAAAGAATTCCATCAAGGATTACAGCTAATGTTTGATGGTGGATATGGGGAGAAAGCACACCTGCCTAGCCTCAACCATCCTCACAAACTTTTGGGCTGATTAATGCGTTACTGAATTTGAGCTTCAATTTGTGCACCTGCTTTATTTATATCTGTAAGTGATTCCTGTTGAGGTTTAATTTTTGTGACAGGAGCATCGTGCCAGAATTAATCCTGCCCTGCATATTTATCCAAGAATATTCCACAGTTTTGTACAATACCTCTACTCAACTGGAGTACTACTGGCTAATCAGTAAGTGCTATCTTGTTGGGTAAATGTATAATGCCTTTCATACACTACAGCTGCGGGCCAGAAGAGTTGTCTCCAGTGACCATGTGTGTCTGTAACTTTGCCACCGCGTCGAAAGGTGCCGGGGTCCCTTGAGTGTGCTGTCCATCATAGTGAGGAAAGGGCGGGAAGATATTGCATACCGCTAGTGTGTGTGCAGCAGGCCTTCTATACGAGTTCACATGCCTCTTGTTTATAAAGGGACAGAGACCAATCAGAGGAGCAGAGGAGGAGAAACAACTTCTAGGTCACAGGAACTACACGGGGATTGCGCTTGAGAAACTCATTGATGTAAAGACCTCCATCAAGGATTACAGCTAATGTTTGAAGGTGGATATGGGGAGAAAGCACACCTGCCTAGCCATGACCATGCTCACAAACTTTTGGGATGAATAATGCATTATTGTCTTTGAGCTTCAACTCGTGTACCTGCTTTATTTATATCTGTAAGAGCTTCCTGTTGAGGTTTAATTTTTGTTACAGGAGCATCGTGCCATAATTAATCCTGCCCTGCATATTCCTCCAAGAAGATGCCACTGTTTTGTTCAATACCTTTATTCAACTGGAGTACTACTGGCTAATCAGTAAGTGCATCTTTGTTGGGTAAATGTATAATGCCTTTCCTACACTACAGCAGTGGGCCAGAAGAGTTTACTCCAGTGACCATGTGTGTCTGTAGCTTTGCCACCACGCAGAAAGGCGACGGGGTCCCTTGAGTGAGCTGTCCATAACAGTGGGGAAAAGGTGGGAAGACGTTGCATACAGCTAGTGTGTGTGGGGCGTTGCTTTTATGCAAGTTCACATGCCTCTTGTTTATAAAGGGTCAGAGACCGACCAGAGCAGCAGATGAGGAGAAAGAAGCTCCTGGTCACAGGAACTACACGGGGAATTCGCTTGAGAAGCTCATGGATGCAAAGACCTCCATCAAAGATTATAGCTAATGTTTGACGGTGGATGTGGGGAGAAAGCACACCTGGCTAGCCTCGACAGTGCTCATGAACGTTTGGGCTGATTAATGCGTTACTGAATTTGAGCTTCAACTCGTGCACCTGCAAGCAAGATAGCCGCAGAGTAGGAGCCTCTGTTGGAGTTCCCGGTTTGAGGATTACCTTTTGGTAGATATCCTCGTTTAAACAGGCCTACGGCCTTCCCAACTGCTTGAACATGCTCTGCTTCTGATTATTACGAAACAAGTCAATATAGTATGCACCTATCGCAGGATGGAGCGATAGCAGCGGTGACTCGGTACTATGCTTTTCTTGCATAGTACACTACTTGTGTTCTCAGCACTGCGACGTGCCCACCTCTCTTGGAATAATTCTGCGGCTGTTGGGTTCTTGGATGCTGCACTCTTATGAGCCTAGAGGAAACGTCGCTGCTGGCCCGCACTCGTGTAGTTTGCATCTGCTTTGGCCCGATCGTCTGTTCTTGCCTGCGGAACCCCCTGATTGCCGCCTATTTCGCTGAGCGAGCTCCGTGCTCTTTGCCGACTGAACCATCCTGCTGTGGTTTGAATATTGGACTCTGCATTCAAGTGAGTCTTGCTGATCCATCTCTGCCGGCCCTGCATTTGTGTAGTTTGCCTCTGTCATTCGGTGATTGTCTGGTTTCACCCTTAACCCACCAGGCTGGCCTCAGCTCTATGGGTGAATCTCGGCTCCCGCCCGGTCCCCTGTTCTCTTGGAGGTTGCGAGTCAGTATCTTCTGTGCTACGATGCAACTTGCTCTCCGATCGTCCCGTCTGCTCTCACAGTTCGACCTTCTGTTCGTTGGGACGATGCGATCCGGCGTATGTGGGCTGTCTTGAGTGAATTGCTCAAGAGCCCTGACTCCTGCGCATGCGGTCGGTTACTGAGCGGTCTGTTTACGATTTGTCTGCAGTTACAGTCCTGCTGTTTTCTATCACCGAGTCACTGCTTGTTATGAAATCGATGTCAAATGGTGGTCCGGGAACCAAATGCTGGCTTCAAGTTACCGGAGCGCTTTCTCTAAGGGGGCACGTTTACATTTGCACCGAAAGATTTTAAGCAACTTCCTTTGAAGGTATTTCTCTCTCCCCTTTTGTCTCAATTTCAGCCAATCGGTGCTATATGTCTACTTATTAGTTGTGGTTTCAATGCTTTGCCTGACCATTAAATGGCGGCACAGTGAAGACAATGTAATTCGCCTACCTGCTTTAAAATGGCGGTATATATATATTTGCATTAGTCACTTTATATTTGTGATATTTGAAATGATAGCACTCTGTCTAATATTGTAACTGTATTTTGAAAGAATAATACTATTACGTTGATTTAAAAACTACATTGCACTCGTTTTAAGTTTACATGAAAGAATGACACTATTTTTTCCTTCCTTACCAAGCTCTTTTTTGGAAGTATTATAAGCTATGGACTATATACCAATATCTGTGATGGGTGATATTTATCTTATCCCCACTTTTTTTGTATTATGGAGATGATTTGCTATCAAATGAACTACCGTTGAACACAATTTGGAGCCAGGGCACTTGCCCAGTATATCTGACAAAATGATAAAATATATATTATATATGCATTTATATATATGTTCCAAGATAATGTCTTTTTAAAAGAATATTTTTGGCAAGCTCGCAAAAAGAAAAGTTAAACAACATTGTTAAAAGAACAGTTGGTCAAAACATAGTCTATCTTTCATGTCTATGACAGAGATGGGAGGAGTCTTGTGTAAAGGAAAATAGTATTTAATCACTGTGGGGGTCACGGCATGGTATGTGATCAAGTCCGGGCTTACCGGACGAAACGCGTCATGTCTGTTGGTGTGAGGAAAAAGTGAAAAATCGAAACTTGCCGTGTGGTCCATGTCCTGGTTTGGCGTCCATGAGGCGGTGAACACTAGGAAGTGTCTTTTTGCATATATACATATATATATATATATATATATATAAAAAAAAGTGCACGCCCTCTCTGCATTTCTAATAAACATATTAGACAGACTGACTCTTATGCAGATGCATAAAAATACAAACAGACTGGCATTTACAAAATAGGCTTGCAATTGATCAATAAATGTGACAATCAAATTAAGACATAGTTCTTCAAATACATTTTAGAATGATTAGAATGATTAGCATGTTAAAAAACGAAAGAAACTTTCAGAGAATAACGACATAGTGCCAGATAATAGAAAGATTCAAGAGTTTTCATGAAAATTAATTGAAAAACATGTTCCGAATGTTGCGACATAGTGCCTAGATAATCAGTAGATAGTATATAGATGGAAAACACATGTCAAAGGACAAAATGCCAGATATATGTTGAAATCAAATTCATGAAATGTGCATTGCATATTTAATAGACTACCACTGAAATAAAAACCACCGGATAAATTTGAAGAGTCCCCAAATGGATAAATGATTTCAAAGTTAGTATATGATTGCGTTAAATAAAGAAATGTGCTGTCTAAACGAACAGTAACCTGAAAAAAGTGCAGTGATAAATCATACGTAAAGAAGGCCAAAGTTGTTCAGGCTGTGGCCCAAAACAAAAAATATTTATGAAAATTTAAAAAAAGTGCACAGCAAAACACGATGACACGTTAATGACAGCCTTGCTCGATGTATCCAAATAAAATGTAGAAATGGCAAGACAAATCAATGTATTGTAATAATCTTTCTACATTAATCAAAAATTACAATAGTCACCAGCCGGTGACTAAATGTGAAAGATTGTACCCAAGCAGCAGGCTAAGATGTGAAAAATAAAGAGTATATCAGCAGGCCAAATGCCCTCAGGATAATTAAGGACTAAGTAAAATTTGAAAAACAAGTTTATAGAAATTTACTTAGATCTTCCGTCAAATTAAGGCCATTGGGAGCCTTAGTATCTAAAGACAGTATGAAATGTGATTCTTTCTGCCTGAGTAGCTTCATACGGTCCCCACCCCGGCCGGGCTGAGGTACCGAACACAAAACATTGTACTCGAAATCATTAAGTTTTTTATCGTGCACCGCCCGAAAATGCCTAGCTACAGGATAGTTGTTATCACTGTTAATGATTGCACGAATATGCTGGAGGATGCGTTAATGTACAGGGAGCTTGGTGCTCCCAATATATTCGAGATCATAATCGGCAGGAATCCTTTCGGTGTATATATATATATATTCACTGAAAAAACCATAGGTTATAGACCATATATAGTTAGGGATTAGCATTTACAAAACCTTATTTTACTCACACAAAACCATTGAAATTCGCATATATAGTTAGTTGCACTAACTATATATCGCGCACCCGCAATTCACTGCTGATGATGTCACATATTACATCATTCATGACATGGTCAGTGACATCACTGATGACATCACTGATGACATCTCAAATGACATCACTGATGACATCACTGATGACAACATCCAGTGACTGTATGTTTCTGTAAAGTTAAAATATGTCTTACATATTGAAGAATGAGTGGATGTATAAGTGTCTGGATGAAGGATTTAGTAGGTGCATGACTGACTGTATGAGTGAGTGATTAAATGTGTCTCACTGAGTGCATGGGTTAGTGACTAAACTGTCTTAATTTGTGCATCATTTTGTCTGTTGTTCTGTAAACTGCTGCATGTGTTGATCAGTAGCTATATGAGTAACTATATGGGTTATTGATTGGTTGCCCAAGTATTTGTATGGGAGACTGAGTGTGTGTGTGTGGGTGGCTGGGAGGTGTGTGACTCTGTGCATAGATGTGTGAACAGTTGATTCACTAGATGTATGGGTTCAAAAGTGCATGTGGAATCAGCTGTATGGGCAGTTGACTTTGTGCATGAGTGTATTGGTGAGTGAATGGATATCTCAGTGCTACATGTCAAAGTAAATACATATGTAAAATGTGAGAGTTGACATATACAAATAACTGTGCATAAGAGCCAGTGAATGTGTGAGTGGCTGTATGGATCATTGTAAACTTGTATCAGGGATTGTATAAGAGAGTAAATATGTGTTAGTATATGTTTGAATAAGTAAGGTGTGTAAAACTGTATAGTTGAGGAAATGGAGGTGTGATTGATTTTTTGCATGACTGACTAGGTGTGTGAGTAACTCCATGGATGAGTGACAGTCTGTGAGTGTCTGTTTACACTGATTGTATCTAAGGTTATATTAGAATCTGAAGAGGTTCATCGTATTATCACATGAATGATATCATCAGTGATGTGATGAGTAATGTGAAATGAGATGTCATCAGTGATGTCATTTGAGATGTCATCAGTGATGTCATCAGTGATGTCATTTGAGATGTCATCAGTGATGTCATCAGTGATGTCACTGACCATGTGATGAATGATGTAATATGTGACATCATCAGCAGTGGATTGCGGGTGCGCAATATATAGTTAGTGCAACTAACTATATATGCGAATTTCAATGGTTTTATGTGAGTAAAATAAGGTTTTGTAAATGCTAATCCCTAACTATATATGGTCTATAACCTATGGTTTTTCAGTGAATTTTCAAGGTTTTGTAAATGCTAATTCCTAACTATATATGGTCTATAACCTATGGTTTTTTCAGTGAATTTCAATGTTTTTTTATTGCAAATATCAAAAACTGTTAAATGTATTATTCTTTTAAATGAAAAATATATTTTATATGTTTGTAATATAATTTTTTTATGTATCTGCCAAACCCTAACCTCTTAATAGTGCACTGTGGTGGAATTGATTTTGGGACTATGACTGGGGTTGGTCTGGAAATGCTTTTAAACGACACCTTTCATCAATTGATGACACTTTTCCCCAAACTGCCTTGGTATATTCCAATATATGCCAATGACAGAAAAGGAAGTGGGCCAACCAATTTTTTCCACAATTTGAGAAAGCACGGAAACATGTGAATAAATCTGTTTCTGCTTACATGAGAGAATTTACAATGGGTTTAATATACAACAATAACTTACGTTACAACATGCAAGACATCTACAGAGGAGATGGTGTGCACTTCTCCGATGAGGGGAATAGAATATTCCTCCTGAATTTAAAACTGTGCATTGGAACCTACTTGTAAGTACCTTAATTAGCCACAGAACCCAATAGCTCTTTTCATTGCTTCCCTACCTCTGATCATTCAAAACGTTCATGTTTTTCTAACTTTTTTTTTTTCACCAAAGTACGCTCCCCGGTTCGCTTACCGGTGCGCGTACCGGGCGCTTCTCATGCGATTTTTTTTTTTGCCTATATCAGCGTCCTAAGCCCCCCTCAGAAAACCTAGAGGGTCACAAAGTGTCTACCGTGCCCCCTTCTACCAATTCCGAACATTGTTTGTCCTCCATCTTGTGTCTCAATTCCACCGATACACAAAATGGAGGACTCCCGTAACGCTGCCGGTTCGCGTACCGGGGCGCGCACCGGTGAGCGCTCGCTAAAAAAAGGTGGGAAAGTAATTTACAGAAAAACCACTAGAGACACTTTTATCAAATATAGAATAGGCCCTACTACATAGCAGTCCCCACCATTTACCCAAATTTGATGGAATTCCATTGAGAAAATTATGCTGTAGGCCTGACTAAATATCCTGATGTAAATTACCTAACAACAACACTTATGAAGTGTTAGAATTGACAACCAATTAAAATGCTACTTTCATTACCTTCTATTATTTCATGACATTTGATTGGTTATGTACCTGAATATATATAAAGAAAGAGAGAGAAACACAGCCATTGTGACTACTACTTCCTGAAGTACATTTCAAGTGCATTTCAACTGACAACTTAAACTTCTTTTTGAAAAGTAAGATGTTATTTTAAAAACTGAAGTATGTTGTGCACTTTAAGTTAATTAGGAAAACATTTTCTGATAGTTATATACTATCCCTCTGTAATAGTTATAGAATAAGATAGACTTCTCTGTTATAGTTATGGATGGAGTTAGGCTTGTCTTGTATAATTATGAATTTACTTAGGCTTTATCACATACACTTTTTTATATTTTTACTTCCACTCTGATACCATACACTGCCCAAAGATAAAATCACTGTTAAAAAAACCAAACTACCTGTCTGAACTTAAACCCAACAGTGCCCTATCCCTACTGATATATTTTTTTTAATTCAAATTACAGCACAAAAATGGAAGGAGAGCAAAAAAATACCATCGAAATTGTTCTGGAAAGCAACAAAGATACAGATATTGAACCCAATGACTCAGAATTCATGGATGAATCACTGGACTATGAACTTCTTCAATGTGTAGAATCAGTAGATTTCCTGATTGAAAATGAGGACATTTCTGACAATCAAATATTAGAAGTTCTTTTAAATTTTGAAAACGAATCTGAGAAATAAATTTATATTTAATAATTCAAAAATTGTTTGAGACATTTTTCATTTTTATATGTATTTTTTAAACTAGTACCAAATTGATTATAATGTAAAGTCAGACTTTAAATATACTGTGCAACTTTTTTATGTAACATAGTAAGTGTGCTCATAGTTACTTCCTTTCTCCCACTATTTTATCTCCAATGTGTATTTAACATCTCTTTTTTATCTCCTGCCTCCATATTCTTTCTGCTTTCCTCACAGACTATGCTATGAATTCCATATACCACAATAACTTCTGAAACAACATGCAAGATATCTACAAAGGAAACAGTGTATTTTTATTTTTAGACGCTGCATTGGTACCTACATGTTGGTACTTAAATAAAAAAAATAATAAAAAAAAAGAACAATCAATATACATACATTATTTAAACATTCTTTCATTCTATTTTCCCTATATTACGCTCCCCGGACCGCTTCCCGGTGCGCGTACCGAGCACTCCCCGCGCAAAAAAAACGATAATAATTATTTTTTTTTTGCCCCGCGGGGCCCTTTTAAAGCCCCCTCATCAAACCTAGGGGGTCAGGGAGGATGTACTCTGTCCCCTTATGCTCATTTCCCCCTTTGTTTTTGCCACCTCTTGTGTCTCGATCCTACCGAGACACAAGATGGCGGCCGCTCCGGACTGTTTAGAATGTTCACAGTCACCGGGGAGCCAATCCGCTTCTCCTCGCGAAGTTCAGTTACGCGTCAGGTACGCGAACCGGGGCGCTAACCGGGACGCTGTCACAGATATATCTGTTTTTTAAAATGTTAATTTCTCAAAATCCAGTGGAGCACATATATTGAGACATAGCAAAGGCACGTCGGGCAAACCATATCTACAATTTTGCCAAGTTTCGTGTAAATCCATTCAGCCGTTCGAGCTAAAAGTGATTCCAACCGCCCTATGGAAAAATGAATGGGGAAAATGTATTTTGAGATCCCCCTTTTTTCTCGGCCCCCCCTTGACGAAACCCTCCCAAATTTTCAGGGGCTGCTCAGAAACAAAATGTGCCATTTTCCTGTAAATTTCAGCCAATTCCGTCCACAAAAGCCAAAGTTATTCGACATAGAATTTCCAGAAATCCCATAGGAAAAAAATCCTAACTATATATACCTACTGGCGACCGCCAGTAGGTAATATATATATATATATATATATATATATCTGGAAAACTCGAACCACTTCCTGATTTTCTGCAGCAGCAGACAGGCGAGGAAAGAGACGCAGACCTCTGAGGTATTTCAGGTGGGCAAAATGATTTTATTGTAAGTGACCCAACACAACGCGTTTCAAGCCTGTAAGCCCTTGATCACGTGTCACAAGTGAAAACACCATCTACTATATTTAAAGTGATTAGTGCCCCTCCTGGATCTTGACATCACAGGTCACATGTGCATAGGCACTGAAAACATACTTATATGTCTCCTTCTATCTTTCTAGAATATTGCATGAAGGCATATTAACGTAGTTTGACACACACAGAATTTATATATATACATGTTCAATAAATAATTAAAACAGCATGTAAAGTGCTATGTGTCAAGATATTTGTAAAATAATAAATACAAATCGTATTAAAAAGTCTCATTGGGTAAATCCAAGACTGCCAACATGATGATAGCCACGTTATTTGCATATGACCGGTTAAATCCGATTATTTATACAACCGACAAAACTTCCTGTGAAATACGCGTGCAAGACAATATATGCATACTATTGTCTGTATTTTGACATCATTTCATCTTAGCACACGTATCAATCGCTAATGCTGAGGCAAAAGTGCAAAAAGTGCATATCTTAACAACTAAAGTGCAAGTGTAGACAGTATAAATTCCTCAAATCACCAAATGTATATTGTAGGTCCAATCATCTGTACACCGGAAAACTAATTAATTTCTGATTTCATACGGATAAAATAATCAAATTAGATCCTAAAATCATTTGAATACATGTAAAAGATATAAAAATACATTTTGAGAAATTGATACGAGGGAAAGACAGATACATACGAATTTTAACAATTATTGTATTTACAATATATAATACAAGGACGTATTTCATGATATTATTTACAGGTAACTCAGCTAGTAAACAGACGGACATCTAATATAGCAGCCCTATTTGAATTACAAAAAGCTGCGCATATCCTCCGTCTTGTTTAAACTGTTGGGCCATGTGCAATCTAGCTCTAAAATATATTTTGTTTCGAGCTGACGGAGTTGGCGCTCTCTGTTGCCACCTCTCCTTTTTCTAACTACAGCGTCGATGACATAATAAGACAGGCAGTTGATGTTGTTAGCATGTACTCTCCTAAAATGTCTAGCAACAGAATATGTTGCATCGCTGTGAAGAATGGCCCTGATATGCTGCAATATCCTGACGTGCACCTGCAGCTTCGTGCTACCCACGTAGCGAAGCCCACAGGTGCACGTCAGGACATATACGGCATATTCGGTTTTCCAATTGTAATTTCCCATTATTGAGCTTGGAGTAGTCCCGAATGGTGTCGAGTAAGTTGACATGTTACATCCAAATTTGCAAGCCCGACATGATGCACATTTAGTAAAACCCTTCTTCGGTGCTAACCAAGTAGTTACCTTTTTGATTTCAGGAGATACTCGATCTAATGTAGTGCCCATGGTACTACTTCTTCTGAATGTAATTACAGGTTTGGCTGCAATTCTACTCTGAAGAATGTTGTCAGTTAATACCACTGGCCAGTGCTTGTTAACTATAGCTCTTATCTGACGTTCCTCTCTGTTAAAGGTAGTAATTAACCTGGGAGTGATAGTCCTATTGGAGGTGACGACAGTACTAGATGTATCTGGGCTATCATCATCAGGAGCAAAAAGGCTTATTCTAGATCTGGTTTTGGCCTTTTCCATTGCTTCCTGTAAGATTTGTTGAGAGTACCCCCTGATTTTAAGTCTGGCAACCAACTCTCTCTGACATTTGTTAAATTCATCCTCATTGCTACAAATTCGTTTTATACGTAGGATTTCTCCATACGGAATACTTGCAATGAGGCATTTCGGATGAGAGCTCGTTGCATGTAAGGTAATGTTACCAGAAGTAGCTTTCCTATAAAGGGTGCTTTCAAATTTGTTGTTGTGGACAAAGACCTTGATTTGCGCGGGGGGAGCGCTCGGTACGCACACCGGGGAGCGCACCGGGGAGCGGCCCATGGGAAAAGAAGAATGACAGAGTTATTAAAAAATGTAGACTTTTTTTTATAAATTGGAGGTAGTTCTAAAAAGAACTGGTTTTTTTCTTCTTTTTGTTGTTTTATTTTTTTTGTGTTTTTGGAACATTTTGTGCTTTTTTTGGCTTTTATGAACTATTTTATATTTTTTGGGGTATTTTTATGGGGATAAACAAAAAAACAGGGAATTGAAAATGGCTCAACTGGAGCAGAAAAAAAAATAAGAAAAAATTAGGGTTTTTTGGGGCATTTGTGGTTGTCCCCAGCAAGGACGATGAGCTTTATGCTCAGTTCACCATAGGAGATGGTCTTACCACAATGTATACATGTTATACGGAAATCCCCAAACCGTGGCTGAATGCAAGGGATCGTCTCCCTTGCCTCTGGTCCCGTTGGAGTGGGTTGATTTCTTTGGGAGGTGGAGCTTGAAGATTGGGGAAGGTTACTGGCCAGTTCCCTCATCTCTGCAGCAGAATAGTTGATTGGATGCCTGCGCTGCATGTGGCGAATCATGGTGTTGTTTCCGAAAGAGTATTTCTTATTAGGGTTTCCCCTGGAAAGTTCCACACCACAGATTAGGCAAGTCACCTTGGCCGCATTTAATTTTTTCTTGCCCTCTGGGATCGAAAAAAACTCCCATACAATGTGTGGTTTTGGCTGGTATGAGGTATTGTGTTCTTGCAGCCATCTTCTCCTCCCCTCCTCCTCCTCCTCCTCCTCCTCCTCCTCCTCTTCTTGACCACCAATGTAATCTTGTGGTGGTCCTCTTGGTGGTTGTGGTGGTGGTGGTGGTGCAGATGCTCCAGCTGCTGCTGCAATTGAAGCCATTTCAAAGTACAAAATTTACTTGAAGATTGCAAATGAGGTCTTCCTAAGTCAAAGGACAAAGTCAGAATAAGGAAAAAAGTGGAGTCTTTCATCATTTGGAAAAAAAAAAGGCCTGAACCAATGAGAAGTGTTATTTTCAGGTCACAAGACCAGGGATTTCATCATTATGAAACCAAAACTGTTCTGCACCAATGACCGACGCGCTTACGCGGCGCGCCCCCGGGCGCGGCGCGTAAGTGCGTCACATGTTTACGTTGCGCGATCGTATTCGCTTGAGTGCTTCCGGGTGCGCTTACGCCGTGCGTATCACGTGGACGCGGCTACGCGATACGTCACGATGATGTTTTCATTCGTGGCAATAGCGCTAACGGGACGCTCACCGGCGCGCCCTGGGGTGCTTCAAAAGACCACGCTTTCTGGGGCGCTCACCGGGGAGCGCCCCGGGAGCGCTCCAGGGTAAAAAAAAAAATAAATAAATATACATTAAAACATTTTTTTAAATACAAATAAAATATAGGATTACTTCTTTTTCGAAAATATTACATTTTGTAGCTATAGACATTTGCTATTTACAAAATTTTGAAATTCAAAGAAACAGATATAGGTTTGGGGCCTTATATATAGTTAGGAATTAGCATTTAAAAAACCTATGAAATTCACTGAAAAAACCATAGGTTTTACATCCGTTATAGTTAGGAATTAGCATTTAAAAAACCTATGAAATTCACTGAAAAAACCATAGCTTTCACACCAGTTATAGTTAGGAATTAGCATTTAAAAACCTATTGAATTCACTGAAAAAAACAGAGGTTTCACACCAGTTATAGTTAGCTGGAAATTTTACTGACATAAAAATATAGTTAGTTGGACTCACTATAAATTGCGCGTGTAATGCACTGCTGATGACGTCACATATTACAAACCTATGGTTTTTTCAGTGAATTTAATAGGTTTTTTAAATGCTAATTCCTAACTATAACTGGTGTGAAACCTATGGTTTTTTCAGTGAATTTCAATGTTTTTTTAATAGCAATATATGTCGTAAGAAAAAAAAAATTAGATTTTTTCGCGTGGTTAGCTGCCGGTACGCGAACCGGGTAGCGAACCGGGAAGCGAACATAAGTGAAAATTAGTGAAAAAAGGTACATTTGAATTTTTAAAAGAGTAATTATAGTTAAGGTAGCTCTGAAAAGAGCTTTTGGGTTCTGTGTAAGTTCTAAGTAGGTATCAATACACTGTCTTAAATTTTTTATGAAAACTCTGTTTCCCTCATCTGAGAAGTGCACACCATCTCCTCTGTAGATATCTTGCATGTAGTAACGAAAGTTATTGTTGTAGATGGAGCCCATTCCATGGTTTGTTATGTAAGCTGAAACAGACTTATTTACATGCTTCCTCGCTTTCTCAATTTGTGGATAAAATTGATTGGACCACTTCCATTTCTGTCTTTGGCATATTTTGGAATATACCAAGGCAGTTTGAGGAAAAAGTGCCATCAATTGCTCAAAGGTGTCCTTTAAAAAGCATTTCCAGACCTACCCCAGAGAAGGAAAAAATGGTGTCTGCTTCTTTAAACAAATATTTCACTTGCCCCATGATTCAGGGAGAATAATTTGCTTACTTGATGTGCATAAAAACGTTTCATGAAGTCATTTAGGTTTCTTGATATGTACTGCTAGAGTTTTATAGCCAGCATGGGGCATATTTACAAGGCCTTTAAGCCACTTTCAAGTTATTTTCCCCATGTTAAAAGTGATGCAAAAGTGGTGCAAGGGCCTTGTAAATACGCCCTCATGTGTGTTAGGGCATTTTAAGTAAATTCCCCATGAATGGGGGAGAATAATTTGCTTACTTGATGTGTTTAAAAACGTTTATTGAAGTCATTTAGTTTTCTTGATATATACTGCTAGAGATTCATAGTCAGCATGGGGCATATTTACAAAGCCTTTGAGCCATTTTAAGTCAAAAAACACATTTTTAAAACACATCAAGTAAGTAAATTATTCTCCTAGATTCATGGGAAAGTAGAAACAGATCCTTTGAGCATTCCCTGAGCACATAGTGATATAAAAATGTTGTACTCTTTACCATTAGTCTGACTTTTTTTTATAATTACTCTACTATTATATCTTAAATTTTGAAAAAAAATGAATAATGTCTTAAACAATTTTTAATTTATAAATAAAATTTTATTGATATTAATTTTAAAAATCTGTGGAAATTTCAAATAGTACTTCATCTGAAATTTCATGATCTTTTTTTTCATAAATTGTCTCTTGTTTATCAAAATTGTCCATAAATTCCAACAGTTGTTCGTCTACTGTCACATGAAAAAAATCATCATTATTGTCCTGTATATCAGGTTGTACTTTGGGTTCCTGTGCTTCTTTATCCATAATTGCTGTTAAGGTAGAATAAAAAGACAGAGACAAATAGAGTTTAAGTAAGAAACTTCAACATTTTTATTTTTAACTTAATGTGTATAACATAGTTCTGAGTTTTTAAGAGTGAATTTATGTTTGGGCAGTGTATTCTACAAGGCAGGAAGTATAAATATAAAGTACTGCATGTGATCAAGTCTAACTCAATCCATGACTACAACAGAGAAGCCTTACTCAATCTATAACTATAACTGAGGGACAGTAAATATCTAACAGGAAACGTTTTTATAAAAATAACTTTAGGTGCACAACATATTTCTCCTTCAAAACTATTAACTTTCATTTGGAAAAGTGTCTTAGGTTTCTCAGGAAATGCTCTGTAAATGTGCCTCAGGGAGTTCTGGTCAAAATGGCTGTCTTTCCCTCTTATTTTTCATATATATTCATGTAACAAACCAATCAAATGTCAGCACATAAAAATACAACTTGAAAGTAATGTTATCATTGGTTGAAAATGTCAACTCTTTCTAATGTGTTTTTGCCATGTAATTTACCTCAGGTTATTTAGACAGGGCTACAACTTGAATGGCTCTATGGAATTTCATCAAATTTTGGAAAATGGTAGGGACTGGTATGTAGTAGGGACTATTCCAAATTTGGTGAAAGTGTCTGTAGTAGTTTTTCTGTAAATTACTTTCCCACCTTTTTTTATCGAGCGCTTACCGGTGCGCTCCCCGGTACACGAACCGGCAGCGTTACGGGAGTCCTCCATTTTGTGCATCGGTAGAATTGATACATAAAATGGAGGACAAACAATGTACGGAATGGGTAGAAGGGGGCACGGTAGACAGTTTATGACCATCTAGGTTTTCTGAGGGGGGATTAGGACGCTGATATATGGAAAAATACAAAAATTTAATTTTTGAAAATTTCGCGGGGGAAACGCCCGGTACACGCACCGGTAAGCGAACCGGGGAGCGTACTTTGGTGAAGAAAAAAAAAATTGAAAAAGATAAACGTTTTGAATGATCAGAGGTAGGGTAGCTCTGAAAAGAGCTATTGTGTTCCGTGGCTAGTTTAGGTACCTACAAGTAAGTTCCAATGCACACTTTTAAATAAAGGACGAATATTCTATTCCCTTCATTAGAGAAGTGCACACCATCTCTTCTGTAGATGTGTTGAATGTTGGAACGCAAGTTATTGTTGTATATTAAACCCATTCCATAGTCTCTCATGTAAGTAGAAACAGATTTATTCACATGTTTCTGTGCTTCCTCAAATTGTGGAAAAAATTGATTGGACCACTTACATTTTTGTCTTTGACATATATTGGAATATACCAAGGCAGTTTGGGGAAAAAGAGTCATTTTAAAGAAGAATACATTTTACAGCTTTTGATATTTGCTATTAAAAAACCATTGAAATTCACTGAAAAAACCATAGGTTACAGACCATATATAGTTAGGAATTAGCATTTACAAAACCTTGAAAATTCACTGAAAAAACCATAGGTTATAGACAATATATAGTTAGGGATTAGCATTTACAAAACCTTATTTTACTCGCACAAAACCATTGAAATTCCCATATATAGTTAGTTGCACTAACTATATATTGCACACCCGCAATCCACTGCTGATGATGTCACATATTACATCATTCATGACATGGTCAGTGACATCACTGATGACATCACTGATGACATTATCCAGTGACTGTATGTTTCTGTAAAGTTAAAATATGTCTTACATATTAAAGAATGAGTGGATGTATAAGTGTCTGGATGAAGCATTTAGTAGGTGCATGACTGACTGTATGAGAGAGTGATTAAATGAGTCTCACTGAGTGCATGGGTTAGTGACTAAACTGTCTTAACTTGTGCATCATTATATCTGCTGTTCTGTAAACTGCTGCATGTGTTGATCAATACTTATATGAGTAACTATATGGGTTATTGATTGGTTGCCCAAGTATTTGTATGGGAGAGTGTGTGTGTGTGTGGGTGGCTGGGAGGTGTGTGACTCTGTGCATAGATGTTTTAACAGTTGATTCACTAGATGTATGGATTCAAAACTGCATGTGGAAACAACTGTATGGGTTGTTGACTGTGTGCATGGGTGTATTGGTGAGTGAATGTATATCTCAGTGCTACATGTCAAAGTAAGTACATATGTAAAACACAGTACATGTGAGAGTTGTCATATATAAATTACTGTGCATATGAGCCAGTGAATGTGTGAGTGGCTGTATGGACCATTGTAAACTTGTATCAGGGATTGTATAAGAGAGTAAATATGTGTTAGTATATGTTTGAATAAGTAAGGTGTGTATAACTGTATAGTTGAGGAAATGGAGGTGTGATTGATTTTCTGCATGAGTGACTAGGTGTGTGAGTAACTCCATGGATGAGTGACAGTCTGTGAGTGTCTGTTTACACTGATTGTATCTAAGGTTATATTAGAATCTGAAGAGGTTCATCGTATTATCACATGAATGATATCATCAGTGATGTGATGAGTGATGTGAAATGAGATGACATCAGTGATGTCATTTGAGATGTCATTAGTGATGTCATCAGTGATGTCACTGACCATGTCATGAATGATGTAATATGTGACATCATCAGCAGTGGATTGCGGGTGCGCGATACATAGTTAGTGCAACTAACTATATATGGGAATTTCAATGGTTTTGTGCGAGTAAAATAAGGTTTTGTAAATGCTAATCCCTAACTATATATGATCTATAACCTATGGCTTTTTCAGTGAGTATATATATATATATATATATATATATATATATATATATATTACCTACTGGCGGTCGCCAGTAGGTATATATATGTTAGGATTTTTTTGAATAGGGATTTCTGAAAATTCTATGTTGCATAACTTTGGCGTTGATGGACGGAATTGGCTGAAATTTTCAGGAAAATGGCACTTTTTGTTTCTGAGCGTCCCCTGAAAGTTTGGGGGGGGGTTTCGTCAAGCGGGGGCCGAGAAAAAAGGGGGGTCCCAAAACGTGTTTTTAACATTGAGTTTTCCATAGGGTGGTTGGACTCACTTTTAGCTCGAACGGCTGAATGGATTTCTATGAAACTTGGCAAAATTGTAGAGACTGTTTGCCCGATGTGCCTTTGCTAGGTCTCAAGATATGTGCTCCAGTGGATTTTGAGAAATTAACATTCAAAAAAATATATATATCTGTGACAGCGTCCCGGTTAGCGCCCCGGTTCGCGTAACAGACGCGTAACGGAACTTCACGAGGAGAAGCGGATTGGCTCTCCGGTGACTGTCAACATTCTAAACAGTCCGGAGCGGCCGCCATCTTGTCTCTCGGTAGGATCGAGAGACAAGAGGTGGAAATAAACAAAGGGGGAAATGAATGAAAGGGGGCAAGGTAGACCCCTCCTGACCCCCTAGGATTGATGTGGGGACTATTAAAGGGCCCCGCGGGGCAAAAAAATAAAATGAGTGAATGAGTGACAGTCTGTGAGTGTCTGTTTACACTGAGTGTATCTAAGGTTATATTAGAGTCTGAAGAGGTTCATCGTATTATCACATGAATGATGTCATCAGTGATGTGATCAGTAATGTCAAATGAGATGTCATCAGTGATGTCATCAGTGATGTCATTTGAGATGTCATCAGTGATGTCATCAGTGATGTAATTTGAGATGTCATCAGTGATGTCATCAGTGATGTCATTTGAGATGTCATCAGTGATGTCATCAGTGATGTCACTGACCACGTCATGAATGATGTAATATGTGACATGATCAGCAGTGGATTGCGGGTGCGCGATATATAGTTAGTGCAACTAACTATGTATGCGAATTTCAATGGTTTTGTTTGAGTAAAATAAGGTTTTGTAAATGCTAATTCCTAACTATATATGGTCTATAACCTATGGTTTTTTCAGTGAATATATATATATATATATATATATATATATATATATATATATATATATATATATATATATATATATATATATATATATATATATCGCGTCACACTTCCTTGGAAAGGATATGGGCGCACTCCTTTTGATTTTCCACAATTTTCATTTATTTTCAAATTCTTAAGGCAAATGAAAGCATTCGATCTACGCGTAGCGATGCTCCTGGCATCTTGCTCACGATCGACTTCCTGACATTTTTTCACAATATTTAAGGCATTCACTTAGATGTTACATCATTTCCTGAGCCTAACCGCTAAGCATTGTGGTTAATGTAGTTTTTATATAAAATTCAACTTGCGTTGTACATCTTATCAAGTTATACATTGGAAAATAATGACACCTTATTTTCAATGTATTTACGGATTTCAATTGTCCATCCCATTAGTCTCTTTTTAATATTCAATCAGTTTGTCAATTGTTTAATCCTTGGATTTTATGTTTTGCACCTTCTTTTTCTCCTTTTTGGATCCCTCCAGTGGGATTCGTTAGTTAGTGCAAGTTCGATTTCAATCCCTCCAGTGGGAATCGTGATGTTTACATTGTTTTTGAACCACCTTCGATCTCACCAGGATTACCTAATTTGGGTATTCAGTGTCCATTTACCAATGTTTTTTTGATGTTACTGCAGCATTCATTAAAATACATTCATCATGTTCTTGGTCATAAGTGAATATATAACTCTTCAGATTGATTCAGGCCGTACGGATTTAAAGTTCTGAAGTTTATTATATGTCGTGATTCTTTTTGTCTTAGGGTCTTTTCTCGGTCCCCTCCTCGAATGTGTTTGGGTATTGTCTCAATTCCAAAGAATTTCAGTTTCAGCCAGTCCCCATTGTGTGCCTGTTCCATATGTTTTGCCACCGCGTTTGCTCGATCTTTATGAGTGGTGGCTCTGGCGTGGTCCATGATGCGCTTTTTTAACTCACCCTTTGTGCTACCCACATACATGAGAGGGCATGGGCATTCTATGCCATAGATGGTGAATTCGGTTTTGCAGGTGATTAATTGGCGTATCTGCCAGGTTTTATTGTTAGGCATCTTGACCTCTTTAGTTTGTTTTGCGATTTGGCACATTTTACATCCGTGACATTTGATAAAACCAGTGGTTTTTAGCCAATCCTTCTTATTGTCATTTTTGGTTTTAAAATGGCTGTGAATGAGATGGTCTTTCAAATTTGGCGCTCTTCTGTAGGTTACCGTTGGATGTTTTCCCATTATCTTGCCTACTGTTTCATCCAGATGTAATATTCGCCAATTTTTTCTCAGGATATTTTCAAAAGTTTTGCTGCCTTCAGAAAAATCTGTGATTAATCTAATTGGTTCTTGTTCATCTTTATTTTTAATTTGTTTGTTTAGGCATTCCCCTCTAGGTTTCGCATTTGCCCTCTTCCAGCATTGTTCAACATTCCCCTGATTGTATTTGCGGTTTTTGAATCTTCTTTTTGTTTCCTCGCTGTGCTTTTGCCATTCATTTTCCTCACTGCATATCCGTTTTATTCGGAGGATATATATATATATATATATATATATATATATATATATATATATATATATATATATATATACATATATATATCCAACACAAAGAGGGTAGCCCTCGATAGAAAAGTCCTCAGGCAAGTATTCTTACGGTCTTTATTTCATGAAAAGCTGCATTCTTAAAAGCAAGAAACATCGCATCAAGGCTCTTTCTTCCGCCAGACGCGTTTCGGGTGTTCGTCCCCTTTGTCAATGGCGATGCCTGCACCTCACAAGATGGTTTGTGCACTGATATTTAAGCATTGGGACCTACCCCAGTGGGAGGGGCTACTTGCATAGGCTTCTGGTCCTTGTACTGCTGCCATGTCTTGCTCAAGTGAGTCCATCTTGCTGAAGCGCACAAAATTAATTTAATAATAAAAACCCCAGTGGGTTGATGATCCAGATTCTGCTCATAAGTTTGCATATGTCGTGCTGATCATCCCGTTGGGAACTATATATATATATATTATATATATTATTTTTTTTCTTCCCTTTCTGCCTTGTTAACAGTGTGGTTTCTACTGTGACATCGTCATTTTATTTTAATTGATTCCTCTCATGCCCATCCCATTTGCTGACGCCCTGGAACCCATTCAGATTCTTGGACTTTCATTTTTAATATATTTGTATTCTCGTTTTTGGTCCCTTTGGTTGGCTTTCAGCAAGTTCTTTTTTCAACTAACGTGTGATCTTTTACGCTCCTTCACCTTCAACTTGTGTACCTGTTTTATTTATATCTGTAAGTGCTTCCAGTTGAGGTTTAATTTTTGTGACAGGAACATCGTGCCAGAATGATTCTTGCCCTGCATATTTATTCAAGAAGATGCCACAGTTTTGTGCAGTACCTCTACTCAACTGGAGTACTATTGGCTAATCAGTAAGTGCTAACTCGTTGGATAAATATATAGTGCCTTTCCTACACTACAACTGCTGGCCAGTAGAGTTGTCTCCAGTGACCATCTGTGTCTGTAACTTTGCCACCACACCGAAAGGTGGCGGGGTCCCTTGCGTGAGCTGTCCATCATTGTGGGGAAAGAGCGGGAAGATGTTGAATATTGCTAGTGTGTGTGGGGTGGGGCTGCTATGCGAGTTCACTTGCTTCTTGTTTGTAAAGGCTCAGAGACCAATCAGAGCAGCAGATGAGGAGAAAGAACCTCCTGGTCACAGGAACTTTATAGGGGTTGCGCTCGAGAAACTCATGGATGCAGAGAACTCCATCAATAATTACACCTAATATTTGACGGTGGATATGGGGAGAAAGCACACCTGCCTAGCCTCAACCATCCTCACAAACTTTTGGGCTGATTAATGTTACTGCCTTTGAGATTCAACTCGTGCACCTGCTTTATTTATATCTGTAAGTGCTGTTGAGGTTTAATTTTTGTGACAGGAGCATTGTGCCAGAATGAATCCTGCCCTGCATATTTTTTCAAGAATATGCCACCGTTTTGGTCCATACCTCTACTCACCGTGCTCACGAATTCCGCTACGCCGCAGATCGAAGAATTTTTGGCAGAATCGCCGAAATTTGGCAAATTCCGCAAGTAGAGAGAAATTTGCCGCCCACCCTTAGCATTTAGCCAACACTGCTGCCTCCCCCTTTATGCTACTTAGCAATAGCGGATAGTGCGCCAAAATTGCCCATCAGTTTCATCCCCAAGTCCAGGGTAAGTGATACCCAGTACTCATTCTGGATCTGTTTCAGCTAAGCATGAGCGAATTTTGCGGATCTCGCGTTCGCGAATTTTGCGGATTTGCGGATTCGCAATCCGCAAAATCCGCGAATTCCCGCGAATTTGCGGATTTTTTTTTTTTTTGTGTTCGCCCGTGTTTCTGCCAGTTCGCGAGGGTTTTGTACACTTTCGCAAATTGCGAACTTACCTGTCGGGTCGCAAGTTTCGCGAACTTGTTGTTTCTACGTGTCCAGCCTGTTTGGGACACTCTTCTTCATCACTGCCACTCTCTGTCACCACTGCCACTCTCTGACTACTCATGCCACCCTCTGGCCCACCCATGCCACCCTCTGTTTCATCACCACACCCTCTGGTTGTCCAGTGTACATTATTTTCGGCAAAGCAAAGCACACCTTCCCTGCCTCAAGTGACCTGAATTAATTTGGGGCTGATTCATGTGTCACAGAATATTTTTTTAGCTGGCACCTGCTTCCTTAGTGCGCCCTGATTAGTGATCTTTTGCACTTGCTAAGTGCTTTCATTGTTGCAAAATTAGTTACAACACCTGCCCTGCCCCAACTGACAATAATGAATTAGGGGCTGATTAATGGATTTTAACTTCCAGCCTGGCTCCTGCTTGTCTCCCTTAGCTGTAATTCAGGACCTTTGTGGCATATGTGTAACTATTCTGAGGTTCAGAGCAGGGTCACATACTAGTTTCAACTGGCAACTGAACTCTGGAGGGGCCCCTCAGGAAGCACTCCAGGAAATGGCTACTAATGATGAGCCTGAACTTTTGAACCTGGTAAGTAGTTACTTTCAGTTTTGCTAAAATCGTATTTCTGCAATTTTGCACTTATTCGCGGGGCGCGAACTCACGCGAACAGTGCGAGCAGTGCGAGCAAAATCCGCTGCTCGCGGATTTGCGGATTTTGCGGGAAATTCGCAAATCTCGCGGATTGCGGATTTCCCGAAAATCCGCAAAATCCGCGAGCGGAACGGATTTTCCGCCCACGCCTAGTTTCAGCACTTCAGATAAAACAGCCAATGAAGAGATACCATGTGTCCTGGTATCTATGGTAGCAAAGGCTATACACCAAGTTGTGCAGTCTTCCACAGGGGAGCCATCCCCATCAGCAAATAAATTGTCACAATTCTCTGTTTTTCCTGTGGGTCCATATTGGGAAATGGGGAAACACCACCTCAAGCTGACTTTTTCTTTGTGCAATCAAGAATTGAATCTCCTCTCTCTCTCTGGAACTTTACCTGTAACTGCATTTAGCATTTGTGGGCTCATACCTGGAGTATCCAACTGTGGCTGTACAGCTTGAGTGGTCCACGCAGGGTTAAGTGGTAATGTTCGCATAACGAACTGTGTCAAACATGTGTATTTTGTTACTGGATCTTTGTATAGTGTTTGCACCTCTGCTGCTGATAAGTTTTTAACATTAGGGGACCGTGTAGGAGAGTAGGGTCTGCTTCCTATGGTTACCCTCACTTTTTGCTGTGCTTCACTGGTTTTTCAACTGGTTTTTCAACTTTAGTATGTCTGTGGCCCTGCTAATGAGGCCGACCGCCTAGCTGTACTCCCTCTAAATTGTTACCATGTACTTTAGGTACATACCAGATTGGTTACTGAGGGACCCTTGTGAGCCCCTGTATATGGTACCTTAGGTACCCAGGGCATAGGGACCCCATTGGCCTACCAGGGGCTGCAGCATGTATTGTGCCACCCCTGGTTAGCCTTCCAAACTGAGACCACAGGTCTGCACTTGCAGCCTGGGTAAGGTGGTGTAAGTACCCCTTACTTAGATACAGTATACCTATATATATCTTATATATAGACACATAGTAACCTATAAGTCACTGAGTAAACTGTTGGAGAAACACATTAATATTATCATGGTCAATCATCTAGAATCCAACAACCTGCTGGATGCCACGCAAACCGGCTACCGTCCTAACCATGGGACGGAGACCGCTCTGCTGATGGTAACAGAAGAGGCAAGGATGCTGGTGGATGAGGGGGGAATGGCTGCCATTATTCACTTAGACCTCAGTGCAACGTTTGATACGGTCAATCATACCATCTTGACCGACCGACTCAAGAGTGTCGGAGTGACAGGCGCTGCACTGGCAGGGTTCTCTTCCTTCCTCAGCGACCGCTACTTCCAGGTTTTCGAGGGAGATGTGGTCTCCTCCAGACTACCTCTGAGATGTGGGGTTCCACGGGGTTGGCCCTAAGTCCGACGCTCTTTAATATTTATATGAGGCCGTTGGCGGAGATTATCCATCCATTTGGCATCAAGATCATCAGCTATGCAGACGACATCCAGTTAGTGGTATCACTTCACCACAACAAGGGTTCGCCCTGCACCCTGGCTCCTTGCCTTGAAGCGGTGGCCAGATGGATGGAGCGCACCTACCTTCGCCTCAACGGGGACAAGACAGAGATTATGCTGCTGGGGAATCCACCACCCGCTGCCTCCGTCCCCATGTGGCCACCATTGTCAGGATTCCCCGGCCGCTGGTAGATCACTGCCTGCAGTCCAAGTCCATAACGGGGCTTGAAACTACAATACCCATGATTCCTCGTGCGGCGCGGCGGGATGACGCTATGCGACCGGAAATGGGATAACACGGCACTCGCGGAGAGACGCGCTGCCGATTATTCCTCCCGGCGAGCAAGAGTGATTGCTTGATTTTCCAGTACTTGGCTGTGCTTGTTGTTGTGGGCTGAGGTAAGCTCACGCCGTCTGTCCGTGGGACCATTTGGATTACTTTGGAGGGGCTTAGGAAGCGCCCGTGGTGTTTGTAGCAGAGTGCTCGCTTCTTGGAGATTCATGTCGCCTCGATCGTGGTGACAATTACCCCTGCATTACTTTGGAGGGGCTTAGGAAGCGCCCGCAGCTCGTGTTGAAAGCTTCGAATCAGGTTTACTCCGTGGGGGTGCTTGTGTTGTGTACTTTCTTGCAAACTACCTTTTCCTCTGTCCTGGAACCATTTAGGGGTTGGTATCTGTTCCTGCCGGACACCTAGGTTTTGGGTGCCATTTGACTTGTGAGGAAGTTTTGTCTCTGCTTTATTATTGCAGAGAAGTATCTGCAGTGAAGCTGAGTGCTACCCCATTTGTTTTGTGCTGGGCAGCTTTTCTTTTGTTGGTTGTTAAAGGAACGTACATTACAGTCTCCATAATTAGTTGGTGTATGAAACGTGAAGGGTGTTTGACTCCTATGCGCATACTGTTCTGACCCCTGACTGTGCTGATCATTATTCCACCTCGGAGGGGAGTATATTTCCGAGAACTGTATTAAATACCTGGAGAAGACGCCTATTCTATTACTCTCTGTTTCGGTATTCCTGTATGATATTTCAGGTGAGGAAGAGCTTAATCTATAGTGTAAATAGGTTATCAGCCTAGGGATTACAGTTCCACTTATCCCATGCTTTCTATATTTTCAGGATTCCAGTTCCAGCCGCCCAGCTGTTCCCCTCCGGACCTATCTTTTTCCCCCGCTTGATCTCCTTAATAGTCTGTGAGCCTGATAGCCAGACTTGGGATGATCTAAAGGAGGGCCCCTTTATAGCATCAATCCAATCCCTAGGATCAACAACGAAAGGCCTGACAGAATAATCGGCCCAAGAGTTCTTATCCTCCTGGTTGTATTGATCAAAGGGATGGCCTCCATTGATGACGTAATGGCGGCGTTAGGTCTAGTGCAAGCGGAACTAGCCGCCTCTCGTCAAGAAACAGCCGCGCTTCAAGCCCGGGTTGACGCCTTACAGCGAAACCCTTTTGACTTGGGTGCCCCTCAGCCTGCCTCAGTAGTGGTAGAAATGCCTTCCCCTGTTCCGTTGGCTCCCCTGAACGTTTTTTGGGAGATAGAAAAAAGGTGCAAGTATTCATGACCCAGGTGCTGTTACATTTCACGGGTAAACCCAAATTTTTCTTAACTAATCAAGCCAGGGTTTCTTTTCTGATTTCATATTTGGGTGGAGGGGCAGCTCAGTGGGCAGTCCCTATAGTCAAGAGTAATGACGCTATCCTATATGATTGGGATCTGTTTCGAACATAATTTGAAAAGACCTTTGACAGGAGAGCCGAAACCTTTTCAGCCGATAAGGAATTGCTTGTCCTCAAACAGGGAACTTCCGATTTAGTCACCTACTTGAATCACTTTAGGAGGTTCATAGCGGAAACAGATTGGCCTGAAGCAAAACAAACAGTCTTGTTCTACCAGGGACTCACAGAGAATCTAAAAGATGTCATAGCCCAGGTCGATCCCCAACCCACGACGTGTGCTACTCTTATTGATTTGGCCTTGAGATTGGATCACAGATTACGTGAAAGAAAAGGAGAGCAAGGAAGAAAAGACAGGCCGCTACTCTTGGGTGACAAACCCGCCAGTGGGGAAAAACATGAGGGAAAGACAGAACCAATGGAAATCGGAGTGGTACGAGCATCCCTGACCCCAAGTGAAAGAGAACATCGCCGCAAATTTGGGCTCTGTCTTTACTGTGGGAAAAAAGGACACTTCTTACGTGAATGCCCAGTGAAGCCTAAGGGAGGTCGCTATCGTGCAGGACAAGTAGCAGTGTCCTCCGTTGAAAAGGGGTCGGAAAACTCCAAAGCTTGAGTTTATGTGAAGGGAGGAACTCGAGCAAGCACTTCATCCCTTCAGTAACAGAAGAGGATTTCGCGGGAAACCATCTATTCTTTCTGGACATGGAATTGTGGATAGACCAAACCCCCAAGAACATCAGAGCCATGGTAGACTCAGGAGCCACAGGATGTTTTATGAATTTAGCGGAAGCTCGTCGATTGGGGGATGACTCCTGTCACAAAACAAGTCCCCGAGGCTGTATTTGCTGTGGACGGACATGAATTGGAATCTGGCCCGATCAACCAACATACGCCTGAGTACGAGCTGTGGCATGGGGGTCACCATACAGAACGTCTTTCGTTCAACCTTATTCATGCTCCTCATTATGGGGTGATTCTGGGACTCCCATGGTTGAAGAAACATGAACCCACCATTAGGTGGACGGATCAGTCCTTAGAATTCCTCTCCACTTATTGTCAAGAACAATGCATCAGAGAGAATCCCCGACCTTCCTTGGTTCTGGCGACTACACATATCATTTCTACCGCAGCAGAAAAGGATGTATCATTACCATGTTGTTACCAGGAATATGGGGAGGTTTTCAGTAAAACAAAGGCCGAGGTGCTCCCACCACATCGAGAATACGATTGCCGTATCGAGTTAATACCGGGGTCTGTGATTCCATGTGGTAGGATATACGCTCTATCGCAACCCGAAACTGAACATCTCCGGGATTACTTGGATAACCTCCTTAAGTTGGGATTCATCCGACCTTCCAGGTCTCCAGCGGCTTCCCCGCTTTTTTATAATCCCTAAAGCTAATGGGGAATTACGCTGTTGCATCGACTACAGGGCATTAAATGCCATAACTATTAAGAACCAATACCCGCTCCCCTTGATACCGGTGTTATTGGAACAAGTGCGAGCCGCCAACATATACACGAAATTGGACCTCAGAGGGGCCTATCATTTAGTACGCATGCGAAGCGGCGACGAGTGGAAGACCGCCTTTAAGACGCGGTACGGGCTCTTCGAGTACCTTGTGATGCCCTTTGGGCTCTGTAATGCCCCAGCCTCTTTCCAGTTCTTCCTGAACGAGGTTTTAAGGGACTTTTTAGACATCTTTGTAGTAGTCTACATAGATGATATCCTGATTTATTCAAACGACGAACAAGAACACCAAAGACATGTATGCCGAGTTCTTCACGCATTACAACAAAATCATCTTTTCTGCAAATTAACAAAGTGCGAATTTCATGTTACCACTGTAGAATTCTTAGGAGTCATGCTCACTCCATCAGGTCAAGTGATGGCAGAACGGAAAGTACGAGCAATTGTGGATTGGCCTAGACCTAACAGCATCAAGGACATTCAAAGACTCCTTGGATTCGCAAACTTCTATAGGAGATTCATCTCACACTTCTCTGAAATGGTAACTCCGCTCACTAAGGTGACCAGAAAAAACACCCCATTTGTATTGGGCACTGCTGAACAAACCGCCTTTGACAGATTGAAAACCGCGTTCACTTCTGCACCGGTACTAACCCATGCCGATCCGAAACTCCCATTTGTGGTGGAAGCAGATGCTTCAGAGCTAGCAGTCGGGGCGGTCCTCTCTCAAAGAAACGAGAGTACCGGTCATCTTCATCCCATTGCCTTCATGTCTCGCAAATTGAACATCGCGGAACGCAATTACACCATTGCGGAAAAGGAGCTATTAGCAATCAAGGGCGCTTTCGCCGAATGGAGGCACTGGTTGATGGGCGCTTCTCAGCAAATCACGGTGTACACCGACCATCGAAACCTGCAGTTTATGCAAGCAGCCCGCCATCTGACCCCCAGACAACTTCGATGGATGTTGTTTTTTGCTGAATTTAATTTCATGGTTACATTTCGTCCTGGATGTGACAACAGGAAGGTGGATGCTCTCACACGTCAAGAAAATAACCCAGTGGTAACGTTAACACCAGAGAAAAGCATCATTGAACCCAAGAAGGTGGTGGGAGTGATACACACTGAGGAGTTTCTTCACAAGGTCAAAAGGGGTATACAAACTTTTGCTTGGAAAACATGGATCCGTCTACATCCAGAGTGGAGAATCCGACAAGGGTTGCCAAGAAAAGGCCCACAGTTGCTCCTTCCTACGCTAGCTTTGCGACAACAGGCTTTCAAATGGTGTCACGATCTGCCCTGTGCTGGACACACTGGAGGAAAGAAAACCCTAGAGAGAATGCTTCGCACTTACTGGTGGCCTACTATTCGCCCTGATGTGATTGCGTGGGTACAACGGTGTACCACTTGTTCTCAGGCCAAGAGCGACCATCGCCCTGCACAAGGGCTTCTGCAAAGCATGCCCACTCCTGTGAGTCCGTGGGAGAGCTTTTCTGTAGACTTCGTAGTGGGTGTCCCTAAGGATCAAGGCATGACAGCTATTGTAGTAGTAGTGGGCTACTTAACTAAAATGGGGCACTTCATAGCTTGTAAAGGGGTTCCAACCGCTAGCCAGCTCGCCCATTTTTTGCTCCTTCATGTAGTCAGGTTACATGGACTTCCAGGGGTCATAGTGTCAGACAGGGGAGCACAGTTCACAGCTAGGTTTTGGAAGGTCTGGTGTGACAGATTAGGCATTGCTTCTTCCTTGTCCACTAGCTTCCATCCCCAAACGGACGGTCAAACCGAAAGGTTAAATCAAACCCTCAAACAATACCTGAGATGTTTTGTAGATACCACTACTGAGGCATGGGTTGACTGGTTATGGACTGCTGAGGTAGCGTATAACGATGCTATACATTCCTCTACTTTGTACACCCCGTTTTTCTGTACCTACGGGTTTCACCCTAGGTTTGCCCCTTTGAGTGTCCTATCCACAGAGGTTCAGATCCCTAAGTTGCACTCTCGATTGGTGCAGTTATGGAAAACCATGAAGCTAGCACGAAAGAACCTTGAGAGAGCAAAACAGAAGTATAAGGCACAGGCTGATAAACATCGCAGGTCATGTCCAGAGTACGGTAAAGGGGATTGGGTATGGTTGTCCACTCTAAACATCCGTTTCCGCAAGTATAGTGTATTCAACCCTAGGTTTATTGGCCCATACCAAGTGATCCGCCACATTAACCCTGTGGCTGTGAAATTGCGTCTTTCGGCACATTTCAGGATACATCCGGTATTCCATGTATCACTGCTCAAACCGGCGAAGTGTCTCCGTACTAAAACCCCTGCGCCTGTGAGAGTGCAACAAGATGTGGAGTATGAAGTGAGGTGCATCTTGGATGCACGTAGAGTGCGTGGCAAGCTCCAGTATTTGGTGTCATGGAAATGTTATGGACCGGAGGAAGACTCCTGGGAGCCGGTTGGTGCTGTTCATGCCCCTAGACTGGTGCGGAAGTTCCACCTGTCTCATCCTGGCAAACCTGGTGGCAGTCAGTGAATTTTGCAAAGGGGGGGGTGTCCTGTCAGGATTCCCCGGCCGCTGGTAGATCACTGCCTGCAGTCCGAGTCCATAAAGGGGCTTGAAACTACAATACCCATGATTCCTCGTGCGGCGCGGCGGGATGACGCTATGCGACCGGAAATGGGATAACACGGCACTCGCGGAGAGACGCGCTGCCGATTATTCCTCCCGGCGAGCAAGAGTGATTGCTCGATTTTCCAGTACTTGGCTGTGCTTGTTGTTGTGGGCTGAGGTAAGCTCACGCCGTCTGTCCGTGGGACCATTTGGATTACTTTGGAGGGGCTTAGGAAGCGCCCGTGGTGTTTGTAGCAGAGTGCTCGCTTCTTGGAGATTCATGTCGCCTCGACCGTGGTGACAATTACCCCTGGATTACTTTGGAGGGGCTTAGGAAGCGCCCGCAGCTCGTGTTGGAAGTTTCGAATCAGGTTTACTCCGTGGGGGTGCTTGTGTTGTGTACTTTCTTGCAAACTACCTTTTCCTCTGTCCTGGAACCATATAGGGGTTGGTTTCTGTTCCTGCCGGACACCTAGTTTTTGGGTGCCATTTGACTTGTGAGAAAGTTTTGTCTCTGCTTTATTATTGCAGAGACGTATCTGCAGTGAAGCTGTGTGCTACCCCATTTGTTTTGTGCTGGGCAGCTTTTCTTTTGTTGGTTGTTAAAGGAACGTACATTACAGTCTCCATAATTAGGTGGTGTATGAAACGTGAAGGGTGTTTGACTCCTATGCGCATACTGTTCCGACCCCTGACTGTGCTGATCATTATTCCACCTCGGAGGGGAGTATATTTCCGAGAACTGTATTAAATACCTGGAGAAGACGCCTATTCTATTACTCTCTGTTTCGGTATTCCTGTATGATATTTCAGGTGAGGAAGAGCTTAGTCTATTGTGTAAATAGGTTATCAGCCTAGGGATTACAGTTCCACTTATCCCATGCTTTCTATATTTTCAGGATTCCAGTTCCAGCCGCCCAGCTGTTGCCCTCCGGACCTATCTTTTCCCCCCGCTTGATCTCCTTAATAGTCTGTGAGCCTGATAGCCAGACTTGGGATGATCTAGAGGAGGGCCCCTTTATAGCATCAATCCAATCCCGAGGATCAACAACGAAAGGCCTGACAGCCATGTCTAGGTCCTGCACCATCCACAAAGCCACAAATAAAGAACCTGGGCATATGGCTCGACAGCTCCCTCAACTTTGTGCATCAGGCCATCACGCTCTCATCAATCTGCTATGGATTGATGAGAATGCTCCGTAAAATTATTCCCCTCCTTCCAGTTGAGGCCAGAAGGATAATGGTCCAAGTTCTCATATTGTCCCGCTTGGACTATGGAAATATTCTGTACTTGGGAGCCCCTCAGGCCACAATAAATAGGCTGCAAGTAGTTCAGAATTGTGCAGCACGGATGCTTCTGCAGGTTCCACATCGACAATCAGCAAGGCCAGCACTGCGAAAGTTACACTGGCTACCAATTGCCACCAGGATACAATTCAAGGCTATGTGCTTGGCACATAAAGCCATTTGGAAGACGGGCCCACTCATCCTACACCCACTATTAACACCTTATCAGCCGCCTAGGACTCTACGCCCTAGTTCCTTATATTTGGCCACCATTAAGAAAATAAGGAAGGTGAGATGGGGAGGACGCTCCTTTTCTTTTGCTGATGCTAAGTTATGGAACTTCCTTCCCCAAGCTATGCGGGGGAACAACAATCTGCTGACCTTTCGCAAGCTCTTAAAACACACCTGTTTAGAATGCTTCCCTAGCTGTGCGGACTGATGTGATGCTCTCTCTTCACCAAAACCGCTACGAGGCCTCTGGATAGTTAGGCGCTATAGAAATACTCTTCTACTCTACTTCTATGGCAGGCCTTGACAATCCTGGAGGCAGAGTGCTTAGTTTTGTGTGAGAGGGTGCCCTAGCATGAGCTGAGCCCCTCTGCAGCTTTCTGAACCATCTACCTATAGCTGTTCTATGATATAGCCATACCATATACACTTAAGTGCATTATAATCCTCGCAGTTAATGCTAACTTTGATTTGTCTTTGTCAAAACATGCAGTGTAAGGTGTCAAACACTTTGGAATACTACCCCCCCGCCGCCAGTTACTGGTAAGCCCGGTTAAATTTAAACAGAGACCCAGCATCACAAAATGGATGCTGCTGCAACAGGCACGAGTCTGCCCTCCTGCTGCTGGACGAAACTCCGGCAGGGGAGGCCTGGGCAATAGGTTTCGTGTCCAGGATGGTGCTAGCATCTCCCTAGATAGGCTTTAGTGTATTGGGGCAGGGTGGGTTGCATTCAGTGAATGCTTTTCAGACACTGCATGGGGCACCCAAGGTGCTCATAGGAGGGACCTTAGAGTTAGTCCAACCCCTAAACTTACTATAAGTATAGAACCCCAGTCCCTAGGACTTTAGATTACCCTGGATGAAACTCTGTAACATATATCTTGGACCTTCGACATTCCATATCGACTGGAAGATGAAAGAAATCTCCCTTTTGGTCAAGGAGTGACCACCCTCTTCAAAAAGGCACCAACTGCATCTTTGCCGGTCTGCATTTTCTAGGCTCCCGCCGGACCCCAGAGAATCTGCGACACAGGACATGGACTTTCAGACATCTCTGAAGCTGACCCAAGCTACCAACAAAGTGAGACCCGTAGCTGACACAAGAGATGTGGGACCGGAACTCCTGGACATCCTGCATTTTTGCAACTGCACCTAGTTCCCGAGGTATCCCAAAGTTGGGCATTGGGGTGCTCGAAGCCCCAGCCCAAGCTACTTTTGCACCAAAGTACAGAGGCTAGCACTCCTCGAGTGACCCGTGAGTCCTCTTTCTTCACCGCAGCTCAAGGCGCCTTCGCGGTTCCTAGTCTGTTGGCTAGTGAGCCCCCACGAAGGCCAATCCTTTGTTTCTTGAGCTTTTCTGGTTGCTGCAGACACGCTCCCACTCCTCTCCATAGGAGGAGTCCCTCAAACCTTGCTGGTCTGCACCAAAGCCAATCTTGCCATCTTGAGTGGGTTGCTGTTGCCAAGCCTTGCTGGGTCCAATCCGGATTCGGACACCTCAGTTAGCTAGATCCTTTGTGGGACAGCTCGAATCCAGCTCCTGGTTGTCGTCGACGCCTCCTGATCCTCATGGCTGAAGAGTCAAGCTTCACCTCTTTCACCTGAAATCACCGACATTGGCTGGCATCTTCTCCTCGCCATCCTGGTCACTGGCTAGTGACCCAGACTCTGTACCCTCTGCTTTCAGGTTCTTCACATCTCCGATCCACCCTTGGATCCACCCGGACACTTTTCATCTGGTTGCCTGCAGCATTTCTTCGCAGCTCTCCATAGTTATCGACGACGAAACCCGATACCAAAAGACACCAAAAGACACCTATGCACCCAACTTGCCTGGGTGAGGTAACACGAGTACTATGGTGCTCCCGTGGGTCTTACCTCTTGAATTGTCCTAGTCTAAAAGGGTTCCATCGTAGTTCACCTCTAAGTGCCCTTAATCTTTAAAATTGTAACTTGTTCGTTCTCCATAGAAAGTCAATGGTGATCCGCGGCTGTGTTTAGACACTGCAACGCGTCCCCCATGGGCCTCCTGCATCCTAACCTTGGGTGGTTATAGGTAGCCCCAGCGGTTCTATAGGCCCTAGGCCTACTTTCTAACTCTCACGTGGTTCTTATACCACTATTTTAGTATATGGTTTGCGAGGCCACAAGGGCATAATGTATACTGTGCAACTTATCGTATGCTAATTAATTTCCTAGTATTGTACTTTTATTTCTGACATTATAAAGAGTCCAGAGGGGTTGTGTTTAGAATAAATACATATATAATTGATTTATACCTTGTGTGGTGTGCTTTCATTTGATCATTCAAGAGATTATAATTGGTAAAACAACTAGCTTACCTCACCTCTAAGTCTGCTCTCCACAGTTACCATTAGGATAGCTTTATTTAAAGGTTGACTTTAAACCTACCATCAATAAGGGTCGTTTGGACTGGTGCAAGGTGCCCACTAGAATAGTGGACATAATATAACAGGCCAACTTCTCACATTGGTGTGCAGCGTGTGGGATTAGAGCTTGCATTGTTTTACCAAATAATCTTGAGAATATCATTTGAAAAATCACATTAAGATACCAGTATGTAGAAATAATTCAAGCATATAATACATAAGTTCTACTGAACTTAGCAGTTGTAGGTGTTAAGGGCTTAGCACACCCTGACTACAACTACTAGATTGGTTCTAGTAGGAAACCAAGTACTGTAGGTAGGTGCACACACCACACTTTACTAGGCATGGCTTTAAGGGCAGGAGCTAGTGCATCTTTGCATGATGTCAACCAAGTGCAGACATCTAAATATGACACATTCTCCTTCCAGGAGTTAAGGGGTTTGTGTGCCATAAGGAAATTAAAGCAAGGACAAAGTACCACCACCCAACACTTGATAGATATCTTAGTGGCAGATGACTTAGAAAAAGCATCAGACCCAGAAAGACTATGTAATTGGTATGGGGTGCAACCATCAACTGAAGAGGATCCCAGTGGGGCAACCAGGATGCAGACCAGGATGGTGTCATTGGACCCAACCTGGAAGAAACAGGGCTACCCGGAGATGAAGTGGGCCAAAATGGGCCTCTCTCCACCCCCCACGTAAACCTGGTGGTGCACCTAGAAGGCCAAGATCACCTTCAGTGGAATCTAACCATTCTGGGTCATCAAGAGGGTCCTCTGCCTCGTCTCATAGGAGAAGAACCTCTCCTGAGAAGAGGGAACATGAAGCTAGAATGAGATAAGTCAAGCTCAGGATCAAGAGGCAAGAGATTGTCTTAGAAAAGGAGACCCTAGCTCTTGAAAGAGAGGAAAAGAACATGGGTATGGAATACCCTGGTGGCAGCAATATCCCAAATGGTAGGGATAGGTCTTATGACCATAGAAACCTAAACAAGATTGTCCCTCCCTATCAGACTGGGGATGACATCCACAAATGGATCACTGCACTGGAAAGGGCCTGTAAAGTACCGAAGGTATCCCAGGAGCAGTGGGCGGCAATGTTGTGGCTCTCTTTTGCAGACAAAGGTAGAGATAAGCTCCTCACTGTCAGAGAAGAGGATGCTTATGATTACAAAGTCCTAAAGAGTGCTCTAATAGATGAGTTTAGCCTAACCACTGAACAGTATAGGTTGCAGTTCAGAGATACCCAGAAGATAAAGACTCAGGAATGGACTGACTTTGTAGATTGTGCTTCTAAGGCTCTGGAGGGCTTGTTAATGGTCAGTAAAGTGTGTGACTGTAAAGGATTGTATAATCTAGTCCTGAGAGAATAGATTCTTAATACCTGTCAGAACCAGTTGTTGCATCAACACTTGGTTGACTCTGATCTAACCTCTCCCCAAGAATTGGGAATGAAGGCAGACAAATGGGTCAGAACAAGGGTAAAGCAGAAGGCACAGAACCAAGGTGGTGACCAGAAGAAGCATGACCAAAAGGGTGGGGAGAAAGCTAAAGACCAGAAGTATTCACAAGGTCCCCAAAAAGCTTCTAATGGTTGGGGTCCCCAATCCAATAAGAAAGAAGGTCCTAGAAAACCATGGTGCAAAGTTTGTAAAAATAATACTCGCTGGACTAGTGAGTGCACCAAGAAGGAGACAGCTCCAGCAACCATTGCCCCCAAGGCAACTGTTCCCCCTAGTTCAGCTCCAAGTGGTGGTTCGCAACAGAAGGGTGTAGTAGGGTTAACCCTGGGAACTGAGATGGACTCTGGTCTAATCGGAGTACTAACTCTAGCTGTTTTGATCTGTGATGGGGTCATGATTGTGACCCCCACTGAGAGTCCAAATAATCTGGGCAAGTACAGACAAACTCCTTTAATCAATGAGAAAAAGGCTCAGGCCTCTAGGGACACAGGTGCCAGTGTCACAATAGTGATGCCTAACTTTGTGGACCACCTGGACACATGATACTTGGTGAGATGTACCAAGTGACCAATGCTAGCAATGTTACTACCACACATAGTATGGCAGTTGTTAATTTATCCTGGGTAGGGGTAACTGGCCTTAAGAAAGTTGTTGTTAGTTCAGACCTCCCTGTAGAATGTTTGCTTGGCAATGACATAGAGACTTCTGCCTGGGCTGAAGTGGAATTTGGGACACATGTGGAAATGTTAGGAATCTCAGCACATGCTCTTGCAGTGACTAGGTCACAGGTCAAAAAGTGCAACACTGAATAGGCACTGGATTCTGGAATAATGGACCAGTTGCCTACCAGGAAAAGGAGCAGTAGGGTTAAGGCTGTGCCTTCCCCCTGACTAAGAGTGAGGATCAGACTTCTGAGGAAGCTGATTGTGAGCCTGAAGAAGGAACTGTCCCAGAGGAGCTTGAACTGGATCAGGTTGAGTTCTTAGGGACAGGGGGCCCTTCCAGGGCAGATCTGAGTCAGGCGCAGTTGGACTGCCCTTCTCTTGAACCCCTCAGACAGCAAGCTGCTGCTGAGGCTGCTGGAAATGTTAGTGGAACCCATAGAATCTATTGGGATGAAGGGCTCCTGTATTCAGATAGTAGAGACCTTAAGCCTGGTGCTTCAAGGAGGTTGGTCATACCTTTGGCATTCAGGGGCTTCCTTTTGTCACTAGCCCATGATATTCCCTTAGCAGGACACCTGGGCCAGAACAAGACTTGGGACAGAATTGTCCCTCACTTTCACTGGCCCCACAGGTCTGAAGACACAAAGGAGTGTTGTTGCTTCTGTGTCACCTGCCAAGCCAGTGGCAAATCAGGTGGCACTACAAAGGCCCCCCTTATACCACTACCTGTGGTGGGAGTTCCCTTTGAATGTGTAGGGAATTACATTTTTGGACCAATGGATCCCCAAACTGCATCTGGGCACAGGTTTATCCTGCTGATAGTGGATCCTGCCACCAGGTACCCAGAGGCAATCCCACTTAGGACCACTACAGCACCTGCTGTGGCAAGAGCCCTCTTGGGAGTTTTCTCAAGAGTAGGTTTCCCTAATGAGGTAGTTTCTGACAGAGGTGCAAACTTTATGTCTAGTTACTTAACTGCAATGTGGAAGGAGTGTGGAGTGAACTACAAGTTCGCCACACCCTATCATCCACAGTGCAATGGTCTAGTTGAAAGATTTAACAAGACCTTAAAGGGTATGATCAAGATTCTTCCAGAAAAGCTCAGGCGCTGCTACCCTGCCTTTTGTTTGCATACAAGGAGGTTCCACAGAAGAGGGTTGGCTACAGCCCATTTGAACTTGTGTTTGGACATCCTGTTAGAGGACCACTTTGTCTAGTGAAGGAGGTATGGGAGTTACCTCTCAAATCCCCAGGATATTGTGGACTATGTACTGGGTTTCCGCTCCCTGATGGCAGAGTACATGAAAAAGGCAACCAAAAACCTTGAGGCCAGCTAGGAATTACAGAAAGCCTGGCATGACCAAAATGCTGTGCTGACTGTTTACCAGCCAGGGCAGAAAGTGTGGGTGTTGGAGCCTGTGGTCCCAGCAGCTCTCCAAAACAAGTGGAGTGGACACCACACTATTGTTGAACAGAAGGGAGAGGTTACCTATTTGGTAGATCTTGGAACTCCCAGGAGCCACATAGGGTGCTCCATGTCAACAGACTGAAACCATATGTTGACAGGGCAGACATGGGCTTGCTCGTGGCTACTGATGAAGTACAGGAAGAAGAGAGTGGCCCTCTCCCAGACCTGCTCTATCAGAACCCTGATGATGGGTCAGTTGATGGTGTAGCCTTGGCAGGTAGCCTCACTGACCAGCAGCAAACTGACTGCAGACAAGTTCTGCAACAATACAGACATATGTTTTCACTGACTTCAAGTCAGACTACCTGGTGCACTCATGAAGTGGCCACTGGGGACAGTCTGCCTGTTAAAAATAAGATTTACAGGCAACTTGATCATGTCAGGGACTGTATCAGGACTGAAGTCCAGAAAATGTTGGAATTGGGAGTCATTGAACCTTCAGAGAACCCTTGGGCTAGTCCAGTAGTCCTAGTGTCAAAACCTCACACCCAGGGTGGTAAGAGAGAGATGAGGTTTTGTGTCGACTACAGAGGTCTCAATGCAGTCACTAATGCCCATCAATACCCAGAGCAGATGAGCTCATAGATAAGTTGGCATCTGCCAAATTTCTGATCACATTTGATCTAACAGCTGGCTACTGGCAGATCAGACAAGCTGATGATGCAAAGCCAAAGACAGCATTTTCAACCCCTAGTGGGCATTATCAATTTGTGGTGATGCCCTTTGGTCTGAAAAATGCAGCTGCCACATTTCAAAGGTTAGTGAATAAAGTCCTCACAGGCCTGGAAGACTACTGTGCAGCTTATCTTGATGATATTGCTGTCTTTAGCTCCACCTGGGAGGATCAGCTGATCCACCTGAAAAATGCTTTAGAGGCCCTGCAAAATGCAGGCCTAACTATCAAGGCTACTAAGTGCCAGATAGGGCAGTGTCAGGTTGTGTACCTGGACCACCTTGTAGGTGGAGGCCAGGTTCAACCATTGCAAAGCAAAGTCTGGACCATCATGGACTGGGTTGCTCCAACCACCCAGACTCAGGTCAGAGCTTTCTTGAGCCTGACTGGGTACTATAGGAGATTTGTCAAGGGGTATGGTTCCATAGTGACCCCCCTGAATAACTTAACTTCTAAGAGAATGCCTAAGAAGATTCAGTGGACAGTCAGCTGTCAAAAGGCATTTGATGACCGGAAGCAGGCTATGTGCACTGCACCAATTCTGCAAAGTCCTAACTACTCCAAAGAATTCATTGGTCAAACAGATGCTTTTGAGTTGGGGGTAGGGACTGTGCTATCACAATTGAATGAAGAAGGTCAGGACCAGTCAGTAGCTTTTAATAGCAGAAGGTTGACCCCTAGAGAGAAACGTTGGTCAGCTATTGAGAGGGAGGCCTTTGCTATGGTTTGGGCTCCAAAGAAGTTGAGACAATACTTGTTTGGTACTCACTTCACAGTTCAGACAGACCATAAGCCCCTCTTATGGCTAAAACAGATGAAGGGTGAAAATCTCAAACTACTCATGTGGTCCATTTCCCTACAGGGGATCGACTATACAGTGGAACATAGACCTGGGAGTAACCATGTCAATGCAGATGGACTCTCCAGATATTTCCACTTAGAACACGAAGACTCAACTGGTCAAGGTTAGTTTAATGTCCCTGGGTTTGGGGGGGAGCTATGTAGGAGAGTAGGGTCTGCTTCCTATGGTTACCCCCACTTTTTGCTGTGCTTCACTGGTTTTTCGACTTTAGTATGGCTGTGGCCCTACTAATCAGGCCCACAGCCTAGCTGTGCTCTCTCTAAATTGTTACCATGTACTTTTAGGTACATACCAGATTGGTTACTGAGGCACCCTTGTGAGCCCCTGTATAGGGACCCCAGGGGCCTACTAGGGGCTGCAGCAAGTACTGTGCCACCCCTTGTTAGCCTTCCAAACTGACACAACAGGTCTGCACTTGCTGCCTGGGTAAGGTGGTGTAAGCACGCCTTACTTAGATATAGTATACCTATATATACCTTATATATAAACACATAGTAACCTATAAGTCACTCCTATGGCAGGCCTTGACAACCCTGGAGGCAGAGTGCTTGGTTTTGTGTGAGAGGGTGCCCTAGCATGAGCTGTGCCCCTCTTCATCTTTCAGAACCATCTCCTTCTAGCTGTTCTATGATATAGCCATACCATATACTCTTACGTGCACTATAATCCTCGTGGTTAATGCTAACTTTGGTTTGGCTTTATCAAAACATGTTGTGTAAGGTGTCAAACACTTTGTAATACTACCTCCACCAGTTCTGGTGGCGGGGGTAGCATTCCACCCTTCTAGAGGGAGAAGACATGTAGTTACTGGTAAACCCGGTTAAAGTTAAACCGAGCCCCAGCATCACAAAATGGAAGCTGCTGCCACAGACACGAGTTTGCCCTCCTGCTGCTGGACCTCCCCAGACAGGCTTTAGTGTATTGGGGCAGGGTGGGTTGCATTTAGTGAATGCTTTTCAGACACTGCCTGGGGCACACAAGGTGCTCCATGCATTTCCCAGTTGTATTGTATTGTATTGTCATTTATATAGCGCGGTTGCTGCCCAAGGGCGTCCAAGCGCTGAAGCATAAGACAGAACTGAGTATGACGGATGGGTTTAAGGTTCGGTGGACCTCGCAAACAGGTAGGTTTTCAATTGTTTGCGGAAGGAGAGTAGGTTTGATTTAGTCCGGAGCTGTAAGGGGAGTGAGTTCCACATCTTAGAGGCGTTTAAGGAGAACATCCTGCCTCCGGACCTAGCTCTCCTGACTCTGGGTACCACAGCCAAGAAGGCCTCCGTAGATCTAAGGTTTCTGTTGGGGTGGTATTGCGTGACTAATTTGTCGGTGATAGCTGGGCCCGACTTCCAGAAAGCCCGGTGGGCAATACATAGTGCCTTGAATGCCACTCTTTGTCTCACTGGAAGCCAGTGTAGGCTGTTCAGTGCGGGTTTTGCTGACTGAGTCCGTGGGATCTGTAACAGGGTGCGGGCCGCACAGTTCTGCACCACCTGTAACTTTCGCAGGGTCATCTCTGGAGCTCCAACATACAGGGCGTTGTTCGAGTCTAGCCGGGACAGAATCAGGCCCTGTATTGCCACTTGTTTGGCTTCCATTGGTAGGAGGGGGAGAACTTTCCTTAGTGTTCTTAGTAGGCCGAAACATGTGGCGGATAGTTTGGGGGCCTGAGTGGAAAAGGAGAGGTTTTTGTCAAGCCAAACTCCTAGACTTTTTACGCTGTCCTTGGGAGTTGGGGGGGCACCCAGGCAGGGAGGCCAAAGGGGAGTGAGAGACACTGGGGATACTGAGCCCAGAAGCATGAGCTGAGTTTTGTCTCCGTTAAGTTTTAAGGAGGAGCGTGTCATCCACTCCTTAACGTCCTCAAGGCATTTCATCAGACCTGCTGACGTATGTCTGGTACCCTCTTGAGCCAATGAGACCACTAGCTGGGTATCGTCGGCATACGATACAATTTTTATACCGTATGGTTCGACGATCCCGGCCAGTGGTCTCATATATACATTAAACAGCGCAGGGCTCAGTGAGGAGCCCTGCGGTACTCCACAGTTCAGAGATTTACTGGCTGATACTGTATCCCCGTCAAAGATCTGGAAAGATCTGTTGTTAAGGAAAGATTCAAACCATCTCAGAGCATCGCCTGTGACGCCGATGTTGCATAGGCGGTTCAGCAAGGTGGCGTAGCTGACCGTGTCGAAGACCGCGCTTAGATCAAGGAGGATCACTGCCACTGATCCTCCCTGATCTAATATCTTTCGTGACTCTTCGGTGATCGCAAGCAGGGCAGTTTCAGTGCCGTGCTTGGGCCTAAAACCTGTCTGGGTTGGGTCCAGGAGCAAATTATTTTCCAGGAATTGTACTAGCTGGGTATTTATGTACTTCTCCAGCACCTTACTTACCCAGGGAAGTAATGAGATTGGGCGGTAGCTGGAGTGGTCTTCTGGGTTAAGAGTGTTTTTTTTTAGCAATGCTCGAACCATGGCTCTCTTTCATCCAGTGGGTACAGTACAGGAGGAGATGGAGGAGTTGAGTAGGTCTAGTACCACGGGGAGTGTGGCTTGGCTTGCCTGGAGTAGTATCTCCGGAGGAGCCGGGTCACAGGGGGAGCCAGATTTAACTTGCCGTGCCAGTTTGTGAAGGGTGTCCAGGTCTAGTAGAGGGAAGCGTTCCAGAGTAGGCTGGTCTGAAGGGGGGGAAGTGCTCAAAGGAGTATGATTGGATGTTCCTGAGTTGTTGGCTGCTATCGGGAAAGAGGAGTATATTTGAGAGACTTTGTTATGAAAAAAATCTGCTAACTCGTTACACTGTTCCGGCGTTTTTGTCAAGGGGGGGCAGTATTCACTTTGATGCAGTTTTTTACTATGTGAAAAATCTCCTTCGGTTTTGAGTTGGCTGCCATAATTTTATCTGCAAAGTAGGAGGCCTGTGCCATCCTGATCCCATTTCTATAGGTTTTGATTGCCTCTTTATATTCGGATTTTTTTGTCAGGGTTGAAATCAAGTCGCCAGGCTCTCTCTTTTTTCCTGCAGAGGCGTTTTTGGTCTCTCAAAGTGTCTGAGAACCAGGGTGCAGTTTTGTGTGTCCTCTTTGGAATGGATTTCCGTAGAGGAAGGATAGTGTCTAGTGAGTCCCTGACCCAACTCTCGTAATTTTTATTTGCTTGGTTGGGGTCTGTGCAGGATGGTGGAGAAGAGCGCTCTAGGTTGGTTACCCATGGCTCTATAGGGAGTTTTTTCCAGTTACGCTTGGTTACGGGTTGAGGGGTGGATAAGAAGGACTTATCGGTGAGCCAGGAAAAAGGGACCAGGAAGTGGTCCGACCAGGGAAGACGAGTAGGTTGCCCCACTATTAGCTCAGTGCAGTTGCTAAATATTGGGTCTAGGAGATTACCCTTTTCATGGGTGGGGGCTGTGACCAGCTGGATCAACTGTAGGGCTGCAAGATCGTCGATTAATTCCCTGGCGATAAGATCTGTGGGGGAGTTAAAATGGAAATTAAGATCTCCTAGAACCGTGTAGTTGGCGGAGGTTACAATTCGGTTGGCTAAGATATCTGGTAGGGATTTGTGAAACAGCTTAGCTGGTTCTGGGGGCCGGTAAATCAGAGTACCAGTGAAGGAGATGTTTGCAGTAAAGTCTATGCTGAATGCTAGGCTTTCGCACTCAGGAATAGCTTCGGTAGTGGTGCGACAACAGTACTTGTCTTTTAAGATGATAGCCAGGCCTCCACCTCTCCCCTTAATCCGGTCTAGTCTGTGAATTTGGAACCCGGGGGGTAAGGCAGAGACTATATCTGGCTCTGAATGAGACTTGAGCGATGTCTCCGTCAGGAAGATGGCATCTGGGTTGTACTCCTCTAGTAGTAAGGCAATTTGGGTGCTGTGCCGCGGTAGGGATCGGCAATTAAGCACGTACATATGATATTCCTGCGTCGTGGCTGGCAACACAGTATTATCGAAAGAGTGTTTACAGCCGGGGCATCGAGTGGGGAGATCAGCTGGGAGATAGGCGTGTGGGCATAGTGCAGCTGTGGTGTTCCTCATATTCTGGATGGCCGCCGAGCTGTAGGTCTTAGCCTGGGGGGCGTTAGGGGCAGGGGTTGTGGCCCCTGGTCCCGTCTGGCCGCGGACGGGCGCAGACGGGCTTGCCTTTGGCGCGCCTTCGGCGCACCACCGGCGCGCCCGCTGCGCCCGCCCGCTGCGCTTCCGGAAGCTGCACATTCTTTTGTATCAGTGGGATGGGGCGTGGCCTATTTCGGTGGGCGGAGCCCGGGAGGTCCCGGCGGTTGCCCTGCAGCCCGCTACAGCGCCTGACTCGGCTGTGCGGCGAGGCAATCCTCAAGTGAGCAAGGGGTAAAAACGTTTTAAAATACACAGTATTTGCACACAATAACAATCTTAAAATTCGATCTTTCAAGCTGTTGTTTTCCTGGCTCTCGGCTTTCCGCCTCAAGAGCTCTGTCTTTAAGCAGCGCTGGACGCTGAGCGCGCCTAAATATAAACAAGGGGGCGTGGCCTATTTCGGTGGGCGGAGCCCGGGAGGTCCCGGCGGTTGCCCTGCAGCCCGCTACAGCGCCTGACTCGGCTGTGCGGCGAGGCAATCCTCAAGTGAGCAAGGGATAAAAACGTTTTAAAATACACAGTATTTGCACACAATAACAATCTTAAAATTCGATCTTTCAAGCTGTTGTTTTCCTGGCTCTCGGCTTTCCGCCTCAAGAGCTCTGTCTTTAAGCAGCGCTGGACGCTGAGCGCGCCTAAATATAAACAAGGGGGCATGGCCTATTTCGGTGGGCGGAGCCCGGGAGGTCCCGGCGGTTGCCCTGCAGCCCGCTACAGCGCCTGACTCGGCTGTGCGGCGAGGCAATCCTCAAGTGAGCAAGGGGTAAAAACGTTTTAAAATACACAGTATTTGCACACAATAACAATCTTAAAATTCGATCTTTCAAGCTGTTGTTTTCCTGGCTCTCGGCTTTCCGCCTCAAGAGCTCTGTCTTTAAGCAGCGCTGGACGCTGAGCGCGCCTAAATATAAACAAGGGGGCGTGGCCTATTTCGGTGGGCGGAGCCCGGGAGGTCCCGGCGGTTGCCCTGCAGCCCGCTACAGCGCCTGACTCGGCTGTGCGGCGAGGCAATCCTCAAGTGAGCAAGGGGTAAAAACGTTTTAAAATACACAGTATTTGCACACAATAACAATCTTAAAATTCGATCTTTCAAGCTGTTGTTTTCCTGGCTCTCGGCTTTCCGCCTCAAGAGCTCTGTCTTTAAGCAGCGCTGGACGCTGAGCGCGCCTAAATATAAACAAGGGGGCGTGGCCTATTTCGGTGGGCGGAGCCCGGGAGGTCCCGGCGGTTGCCCTGCAGCCGCTACAGCGCCTGACTCGGCTGTGCGGCGAGGCAATCCTCAAGTGAGCAAGGGTTAAAAACGTTTTAAAAAAAACAGTATTTGCACACAATAACAATCTTAAAATTCGATCTTTCAAGCTGTTGTTTTCCTGGCTCTCGGCTTTCCGCCTCAAGAGCTCTGTCTTTAAGCAGCGCTGGACGCTGAGCGCACCTAAATACAAACAAGGGGGCGTGGCCTATTTCGGTGGGCGGAGCCCGGGAGGTCCCGGCGGTTGCCCTGCAGCCCGCTACAGCGCCTGACTCGGCTGTGCGGCGAGGCAATCCTCAAGTGAGCAGGGGGTAAAAACGTTTTAAAATAGACAGTATTTGCACACAATAACAATCTTAAAATTCGATCTTTCAAGCTGTTGTTTTCCTGGCTCTCGGCTTTCCGCCTCAGGAGCTCTGTCTTTAAGCAGCGCTGGACGCTGAGCGCGCCTAAATATAAACAAGGGGGCGTGGCCTATTTCGGTGGGCGGAGCCCGGGAGGTCCCGGCGGTTGCCCTGCAGCCCGCTACAGCGCCTGACTCGGCTGTGCGGCGAGGCAATCCTCAAATGAGCAGGGGGTAAAAACGTTTTAAATTACACAGTTTTTGCACACAATGACAATCTTAAAATTCGATCTTTCAAGCTGTTGTTTTCCTGGCTCTCGGCTTTCCGCCTCAAGAGCTCTGTCTTTAAGCAGCACTGGACGCTGAGCAAGCCTAAATATAAACAAGGGGGCGTGGCCTATTTCGGTGGGCGGAGCCCGGGAGGTCCCGGCGGTTGCCCTGCAGCCCGCTACAGCGCCTGACTCGGCTGTGCGGCGAGGCAATCCTCAAGTGAGCAAGGGGTAAAAACGTTTTAAAATACACCGTATTTGCACACAATAACAATCTTAAAATTCGATCTTTCAAGCTGTTGTTTTCCTGGCTCTCGGCTTTCCGCCTCAAGAGCTCTGTCTTTAAGCAGCGCTGGACGCTGAGCGGCCTAAATATAAACAAGGGGGAGTGGCCTATTTCGGTGGGCGGAGCCCGGGAGGTCCCGGCGGTTGCCCTGCAGCCCGCTACAGCGCCTGACTCGGCTGTGCGGCGAGGCAATCCTCAAGTGAGCAAGGGATAAAAACGTTTTAAAATACACAGTATTTGCACACAATAACAATCTTAAAATTCGATCTTTCAAGCTGTTGTTTTCCTGGCTCTCGGCTTTCCGCCTCAAGAGCTCTGTCTTTAAGCAGCGCTGGACGCTGAGCGCGCCTACATATAAACAAGGGGGCGTGGCCTATTTCGGTGGGCGGAGCCCGGGAGGTCCCGGCGGTTGCCCTGCAGCCCGCTACAGCGCCTGACTCGGCTGTGCGGCGAGGCAATCCTCAAGCGAGCAGGGGGTAAAAGCGTTTTAAAATACACAGTATTTGCACACAATAACAATCTTAAAATTCGATCTTTCAAGCTGTTGTTTTCCTGGCTCTCGGCTTTCCGCCTCAAGAGCTCTGTCTTTAAGCAGCACTGGACGCTGAGCAAGCCTAAATATAAACAAGGGGGCGTGGCCTATTTCGGTGGGCGGAGCCCGGGAGGTCCCGGCGGTTGCCCTGCAGCCCGCTACAGCGCCTGACTCGGCTGTGCGGCGAGGCAATCCTCAAGTGAGCAAGGGGTAAAAACGTTTTAAAATACACCGTATTTGCACACAATAACAATCTTAAAATTCGATCTTTCAAGCTGTTGTTTTCCTGGCTCTCGGCTTTCCGCCTCAAGAGCTCTGTCTTTAAGCAGCGCTGGACGCTGAGCGGCCTAAATATAAACAAGGGGGCGTGGCCTATTTCGGTGGGCGGAGCCCGGGAGGTCCCGGCGGTTGCCCTGCAGCCCGCTACAGCGCCTGACTCGGCTGTGCGGCGAGGCAATCCTCAAGTGAGCAAGGGATAAAAACGTTTTAAAATACACAGTATTTGCACACAATAACAATCTTAAAATTCGATCTTTCAAGCTGTTGTTTTCCTGGCTCTCGGCTTTCCGCCTCAAGAGCTCTGTCTTTAAGCAGCGCTGGACGCTGAGCGCGCCTACATATAAACAAGGGGGCGTGGCCTATTTCGGTGGGCGGAGCCCGGGAGGTCCCGGCGGTTGCCCTGCAGCCCGCTACAGCGCCTGACTCGGCTGTGCGGCGAGGCAATCCTCAAGCGAGCAGGGGGTAAAAGCGTTTTAAAATACACAGTATTTGCACACAATAACAATCTTAAAATTCGATCTTTCAAGCTGTTGTTTTCCTGGCTCTCGGCTTTCCGCCTCAAGAGCTCTGTCTTTAAGCAGCGCTGGACGCTGAGCGCGCCTAAATATAAACAAGGGGGCGTGGCCTATTTCGGTGGGCGGAGCCCGGGAGGTCCCGGCGGTTGCCCTGCAGCCCGCTACAGCGCCTGACTCGGCTGTGCGGCGAGGCAATCCTCAAGTGAGCAGGGGGTAAAAACGTTTTAAAATACACAGTATTTGCACACAATAACAATCTTAAAATTCGATCTTTCAAGCTGTTATTTTCCTGGCTCTCGGCTTTCCGCCTCAAGAGCTCTGTCTTTAAGCAGCGCTGGACGCTGAGCGCGCCTAAATATAAACAAGGAGGCGTGGCCTATTTCGGTGGGCGGACCCCGGGAGGTCCCGACGGTTGCCCTGCAGCCCGCTACAGCGCCTGACTCGGCTGTGCAGCGAGGCAATCCTCAAGTGAGCAAGGGGTAAAAACGTTTTAAAATACACAGTATTTGCACACAATAACAATCTTAAAATTCGATCTTTCAAGCTGTTGTTTTCCTGGCTCTCGGCTTTCCGCCTCAAGAGCTCTGTCTTTAAGCAGCGCTGGACGCTGAGCGCGCCTAAATATAAACAAGGGGGCATGGCCTATTTCGGTGGGCGGAGCCCGGGAGGTCCCGGCGGTTGCCCTGCAGCCCGCTACAGCGCCTGACTCGGCTGTGGGGCGAGGCAATCCTCAAGTGAGCAAGGGGTAAAAACGTTTTAAAATACACAGTATTTGCACACAATAACAATCTTAAAATTCGATCTTTCAAGCTGTTGTTTTCCTGGCTCTCGGCTTTCCGCCTCAAGAGCTCTGTCTTTAAGCAGCGCTGGACGCTGAGCGCGCCTAAATATAAACAAGGGGGCGTGGCCTATTTCGGTGGGCGGAGCCCGGGAGGTCCCGGCGGTTGCCCTGCAGCCCGCTACAGCGCCTGACTCGGCTGTGCGGCGAGGCAATCCTCAAGTGAGCAAGGGGTAAAAACGTTTTAAAATACACAGTATTTGCACACAATAACAATCTTAAAATTCGATCTTTCAAGCTGTTGTTTTCCTGGCTCTCGGCTTTCCGCCTCAAGAGCTCTGTCTTTAAGCAGCGCTGGACGCTGAGCGCGCCTAAATATAAACAAGGGGGCGTGGCCTATTTCGGTGGGCGGAGCCCGGGAGGTCCCGGCGGTTGCCCTGCAGCCCGCTACAGCGCCTGACTCGGCTGTGCGGCGAGGCAATCCTCAAATGAGCAGGGGGTAAAAACGTTTTAAAATACACAGTTTTTGCACACAATGACAATCTTAAAATTCGATCTTTCAAGCTGTTGTTTTCCTGGCTCTCGGCTTTCCGCCTCAAGAGCTCTGTCTTTAAGCAGCACTGGACGCTGAGCGAGCCTAAATATAAACAAGGGGCGTGGCCTATTTCGGTGGGCGGAGCCCGGGAGGTCCCGGCGGTTGCCCTGCAGCCCGCTACAGCGCCTGACTCGGCTGTGCGGCGAGGCAATCCTCAAGTGAGCAAGGGATAAAAACGTTTTAAAATACACAGTATTTGCACACAATAACAATCTTAAAATTCGATCTTTCAAGCTGTTGTTTTCCTGGCTCTCGGCTTTCCGCCTCAAGAGCTCTGTCTTTAAGCAGCGCTGGACGCTGAGCGCGCCTAAATATAAACAAGGGGGCGTGGCCTATTTCTGTGGGCGGAGCCCGGGAGGTCCCGGCGGTTGCCCTGCAGCCCGCTACAGCGCCTGACTCGGCTGTGCGGCGAGGCAATCCTCAAGTGAGCAAGGGGTAAAAACTTTTAAAATACACAGTATTTGCACACAATAACAATCTTAAAATTCGATCTTTCAAGCTGTTGTTTTCCTGGCTCTCGGCTTTCCACCTCAAGAGCTCTGTCTTTAAGCAGCGCTGGACGCTGAGCGCGCCTAAATATAAACAAGGGGGCGTGGCCTATTTCGGTGGGCGGAGCCCGGGAGGTCCCGGCGGTTGCCCTGCAGCCCGCTACAGCGCCTGACTCGGCTGTGCGGCGAGGCAATCCTCAAGCGAGCAGGGGGTAAAAGCGTTTTAAAATACACAGTATTTGCACACAATAACAATCTTAAAATTCGATCTTTCAAGCTGTTGTTTTCCTGGCTCTCGGCTTTCCGCCTCGAGCTCTGTCTTTAAGCAGCGCTGGACGCTGAGCGCGCCATAATATAAACAAGGGGGCGTGGCCTATTTCGGTGGGCGGAGCCCGGGAGGTCCCGGCGGTTGCCCTGCAGCCCGCTACAGCGCCTGACTCGGCTGTGCGGCGAGGCAATCCTCAAGTGAGCAGGGGGTAAAAACGTTTTAAAATACACAGTATTTGCACACAATGACAATCTTAAAATTCGATCTTTCAAGCTGTTGTTTTCCTGGCTCTCGGCTTTCCGCCTCAAGAGCTCTGTCTTTAAGCAGCACTGGACGCTGAGCGCGCCTAAATATAAACAAGGGAGCGTGGCCTATTTCGGTGGGCGGAGCCCGGGAGGTCCCGGCGGTTACCCTGCAGCCCGCTACAGCGCCTGACTCGGCAGTGCGGCGAGGCAATCCTCAAGTGAGCAAGGGGTAAAAACGTTTTAAAATACACAGTATTTGCACACAATAACAATCTTAAAATTCGATCTTTCAAGCTGTTATTTTCCTGGCTCTCGGCTTTCCGCCTCAAGAGCTCTGTCTTTAAGCAGCGCTGGACGCTGAGCGCGCCTAAATATAAACAAGGGGGCGTGGCCTATTTCAGTGGGCGGAGCCCGGGAGGTCCCGACGGTTGCCCTGCAGCCCGCTACAGCGCCTGACTCGGCTGTGCGGCGAGGCAATCCTCAAGTGAGCAAGGGGTAAAAACGTTTTAAAATACACAGTATTTGCACACAATAACAATCTTAAAATTCGATCTTTCAAGCTGTTGTTTTCCTGGCTCTCGGCTTTCCGCCTCAAGAGCTCTGTCTTTAAGCAGCGCTGGACGCTGAGCGCGCCTAAATATAAACAAGGGGGCGTGGCCTATTTCGGTGGGCGGAGCCCGGGAGGTCCCGGCGGTTGCCCTGCAGCCCGCTACAGCGCCTGACTCGGCTGTGCGGCGAGGCAATCCTCAAGTGAGCAAGGGGTAAAAACGTTTTAAAATACACAGTATTTGCACACAATAACAATCTTAAAATTCGATCTTTCAAGCTGTTGTTTTCCTGGCTCTCGGCTTTCCGCCTCAAGAGCTCTGTCTTTAAGCAGCGCTGGACGCTGAGCGCGCCTAAATATAAACAAGGGGGCGTGGCCTATTTCGGTGGGCGGAGCCCGGGAGGTCCTGGCGGTTGCCCTGCAGCCCGCTACAGCGCCTGACTCGGCTGTGCGGCGAGGCAATCCTCAAGTGAGCAAGGGGTAAAAACGTTTTAAAATACACAGTATTTGCACACAATAACAATCTTAAAATTCGATCTTTCAAGCTGTTGTTTTCCTGGCTCTCGGCTTTCCGCCTCAAGAGCTCTGTCTTTAAGTAGCGCTGGACGCTGAGCGCGCCTAAATATAAACAAGAGGGCGTGGCCTATTTTGGTGGGCGGAGCCCGGGAGGTCCCGGCGGTTGCCCTGCAGCCCGCTACAGCGCCTGACTCGGCTGTGCGGCGAGGCAATCCTCAAGTGAGCAGGGGGTAAAAACGTTTTAAAATACACAGTATTTGCACACAATGACAATCTTAAAATTCGATCTTTCAAGCTGTTGTTTTCCTGGCTCTCGGCTTTCCGCCTCAAGAGCTCTGTCTTTAAGCAGCACTGGACGCTGAGCGCGCCTAAATATAAACAAGGGGGCGTGGCCTATTTCGGTGGGCGGAGCCCGGGAGGTCCCGGCGGTTGCCCTGCAGCCCGCTACAGCGCTTGACTCGGCTGTGCGGCGAGGCAATCCTCAAGTGAGCAAGGGGTAAAAACGTTTTAAAATACACAGTATTTGCACACAGTAACAATCTTAAAATTCGATCTTTCAAGCTGTTATTTTCCTGGCTCTCGGCTTTCCGCCTCAAGAGCTCTGTCTTTAAGCAGCGCTGGACGCTGAGCGCGCCTAAATATAAACAAGGGGGCGTGGCCTATTTCGGTGGGCGGAGCCCGGGAGGTCCCGGCGGTTGCCCTGCAGCCCGCTACAGCGCCTGACTCGGCTGTGCGGCGAGGCAATCCTCAAGTGAGCAAGGGGTAAAAACGTTTTAAAATACACAGTATTTGCACACAATAACAATCTTAAAATTCGATCTTTCAAGCTGTTGTTTTCCTGGCTCTCGGCTTTCCGCCTCAAGAGCTCTGTCTTTAAGCAGCGCTGGACGCTGAGCGCGCCTAAATATAAACAAGGGGGCGTGGCCTATTTCGGTGGGCGGAGCCCGGGAGGTCCCGGCGGTTGCCCTGCAGCCGCTACAGCGCCTGACTCGGCTGTGCGGCGAGGCAATCCTCAAGTGAGCAAGGGTTAAAAACGTTTTAAAAAAAACAGTATTTGCACACAATAACAATCTTAAAATTCGATCTTTCAAGCTGTTGTTTTCCTGGCTCTCGGCTTTCCGCCTCAAGAGCTCTGTCTTTAAGCAGCGCTGGACGCTGAGCGCACCTAAATACAAACAAGGGGGCGTGGCCTATTTCGGTGGGCGGAGCCCGGGAGGTCCCGGCGGTTGCCCTGCAGCCCGCTACAGCGCCTGACTCGGCTGTGCGGCGAGGCAATCCTCAAGTGAGCAGGGGGTAAAAACGTTTTAAAATAGACAGTATTTGCACACAATAACAATCTTAAAATTCGATCTTTCAAGCTGTTGTTTTCCTGGCTCTCGGCTTTCCGCCTCAGGAGCTCTGTCTTTAAGCAGCGCTGGACGCTGAGCGCGCCTAAATATAAACAAGGGGGCGTGGCCTATTTCGGTGGGCGGAGCCCGGGAGGTCCCGGCGGTTGCCCTGCAGCCCGCTACAGCGCCTGACTCGGCTGTGCGGCGAGGCAATCCTCAAATGAGCAGGGGGTAAAAACGTTTTAAAATACACAGTTTTTGCACACAATGACAATCTTAAAATTCGATCTTTCAAGCTGTTGTTTTCCTGGCTCTCGGCTTTCCGCCTCAAGAGCTCTGTCTTTAAGCAGCACTGGACGCTGAGCAAGCCTAAATATAAACAAGGGGGCGTGGCCTATTTCGGTGGGCGGAGCCCGGGAGGTCCCGGCGGTTGCCCTGCAGCCCGCTACAGCGCCTGACTCGGCTGTGCGGCGAGGCAATCCTCAAGTGAGCAAGGGGTAAAAACGTTTTAAAATACACCGTATTTGCACACAATAACAATCTTAAAATTCGATCTTTCAAGCTGTTGTTTTCCTGGCTCTCGGCTTTCCGCCTCAAGAGCTCTGTCTTTAAGCAGCGCTGGACGCTGAGCGGCCTAAATATAAACAAGGGGGAGTGGCCTATTTCGGTGGGCGGAGCCCGGGAGGTCCCGGCGGTTGCCCTGCAGCCCGCTACAGCGCCTGACTCGGCTGTGCGGCGAGGCAATCCTCAAGTGAGCAAGGGATAAAAACGTTTTAAAATACACAGTATTTGCACACAATAACAATCTTAAAATTCGATCTTTCAAGCTGTTGTTTTCCTGGCTCTCGGCTTTCCGCCTCAAGAGCTCTGTCTTTAAGCAGCGCTGGACGCTGAGCGCGCCTACATATAAACAAGGGGGCGTGGCCTATTTCGGTGGGCGGAGCCCGGGAGGTCCCGGCGGTTGCCCTGCAGCCCGCTACAGCGCCTGACTCGGCTGTGCGGCGAGGCAATCCTCAAGCGAGCAGGGGGTAAAAGCGTTTTAAAATACACAGTATTTGCACACAATAACAATCTTAAAATTCGATCTTTCAAGCTGTTGTTTTCCTGGCTCTCGGCTTTCCGCCTCAAGAGCTCTGTCTTTAAGCAGCACTGGACGCTGAGCAAGCCTAAATATAAACAAGGGGGCGTGGCCTATTTCGGTGGGCGGAGCCCGGGAGGTCCCGGCGGTTGCCCTGCAGCCCGCTACAGCGCCTGACTCGGCTGTGCGGCGAGGCAATCCTCAAGTGAGCAAGGGGTAAAAACGTTTTAAAATACACCGTATTTGCACACAATAACAATCTTAAAATTCGATCTTTCAAGCTGTTGTTTTCCTGGCTCTCGGCTTTCCGCCTCAAGAGCTCTGTCTTTAAGCAGCGCTGGACGCTGAGCGGCCTAAATATAAACAAGGGGGCGTGGCCTATTTCGGTGGGCGGAGCCCGGGAGGTCCCGGCGGTTGCCCTGCAGCCCGCTACAGCGCCTGACTCGGCTGTGCGGCGAGGCAATCCTCAAGTGAGCAAGGGATAAAAACGTTTTAAAATACACAGTATTTGCACACAATAACAATCTTAAAATTCGATCTTTCAAGCTGTTGTTTTCCTGGCTCTCGGTCTTCCGCCTCAAGAGCTCTGTCTTTAAGCAGCGCTGGACGCTGAGCGCGCCTACATATAAACAAGGGGGCGTGGCCTATTTCGGTGGGCGGAGCCCGGGAGGTCCCGGCGGTTGCCCTGCAGCCCGCTACAGCGCCTGACTCGGCTGTGCGGCGAGGCAATCCTCAAGCGAGCAGGGGGTAAAAGCGTTTTAAAATACACAGTATTTGCACACAATAACAATCTTAAAATTCGATCTTTCAAGCTGTTGTTTTCCTGGCTCTCGGCTTTCCGCCTCAAGAGCTCTGTCTTTAAGCAGCGCTGGACGCTGAGCGCGCCTAAATATAAACAAGGGGGCGTGGCCTATTTCGGTGGGCGGAGCCCGGGAGGTCCCGGCGGTTGCCCTGCAGCCCGCTACAGCGCCTGACTCGGCTGTGCGGCGAGGCAATCCTCAAGTGAGCAGGGGGTAAAAACGTTTTAAAATACACAGTATTTGCACACAATGACAATCTTAAAATTCGATCTTTCAAGCTGTTGTTTTCCTGGCTCTCGGCTTTCCGCCTCAAGAGCTCTGTCTTTAAGCAGCACTGGACGCTGAGCGCGCCTAAATATAAACAAGGGGGCGTGGCCTATTTCGGTGGGCGGAGCCCGGGAGGTCCCGGCGGTTGCCCTGCAGCCCGCTACAGCGCCTGACTCGGCAGTGCGGCGAGGCAATCCTCAAGTGAGCAAGGGGTAAAAACGTTTTAAAATACACAGTATTTGCACACAATAACAATCTTAAAATTCGATCTTTCAAGCTGTTATTTTCCTGGCTCTCGGCTTTCCGCCTCAAGAGCTCTGTCTTTAAGCAGCGCTGGACGCTGAGCGCGCCTAAATATAAACAAGGGGGCGTGGCCTATTTCGGTGGGCGGAGCCCGGGAGGTCCCGGCGGTTGCCCTGCAGCCGCTACAGCGCCTGACTCGGCTGTGCGGCGAGGCAATCCTCAAGTGAGCAAGGGTTAAAAACGTTTTTAAAAAAACAGTATTTGCACACAATAACAATCTTAAAATTCGATCTTTCAAGCTGTTGTTTTCCTGGCTCTCGGCTTTCCGCCTCAAGAGCTCTGTCTTTAAGCAGCGCTGGACGCTGAGCGCACCTAAATACAAACAAGGGGGCGTGGCCTATTTCGGTGGGCGGAGCCCGGGAGGTCCCGGCGGTTGCCCTGCAGCCCGCTACAGCGCCTGACTCGGCTGTGCGGCGAGGCAATCCTCAAGTGAGCAGGGGGTAAAAACGTTTTAAAATAGACAGTATTTGCACACAATAACAATCTTAAAATTCGATCTTTCAAGCTGTTGTTTTCCTGGCTCTCGGCTTTCCGCCTCAGGAGCTCTGTCTTTAAGCAGCGCTGGACGCTGAGCGCGCCTAAATATAAACAAGGGGGCGTGGCCTATTTCGGTGGGCGGAGCCCGGGAGGTCCCGGCGGTTGCCCTGCAGCCCGCTACAGCGCCTGACTCGGCTGTGCGGCGAGGCAATCCTCAAATGAGCAGGGGGTAAAAACGTTTTAAAATACACAGTTTTTGCACACAATGACAATCTTAAAATTCGATCTTTCAAGCTGTTGTTTTCCTGGCTCTCGGCTTTCCGCCTCAAGAGCTCTGTCTTTAAGCAGCACTGGACGCTGAGCAAGCCTAAATATAAACAAGGGGGCGTGGCCTATTTCGGTGGGCGGAGCCCGGGAGGTCCCGGCGGTTGCCCTGCAGCCCGCTACAGCGCCTGACTCGGCTGTGCGGCGAGGCAATCCTCAAGTGAGCAAGGGGTAAAAACGTTTTAAAATACACCGTATTTGCACACAATAACAATCTTAAAATTCGATCTTTCAAGCTGTTGTTTTCCTGGCTCTCGGCTTTCCGCCTCAAGAGCTCTGTCTTTAAGCAGCGCTGGACGCTGAGCGGCCTAAATATAAACAAGGGGGAGTGGCCTATTTCGGTGGGCGGAGCCCGGGAGGTCCCGGCGGTTGCCCTGCAGCCCGCTACAGCGCCTGACTCGGCTGTGCGGCGAGGCAATCCTCAAGTGAGCAAGGGATAAAAACGTTTTAAAATACACAGTATTTGCACACAATAACAATCTTAAAATTCGATCTTTCAAGCTGTTGTTTTCCTGGCTCTCGGCTTTCCGCCTCAAGAGCTCTGTCTTTAAGCAGCGCTGGACGCTGAGCGCGCCTACATATAAACAAGGGGGCGTGGCCTATTTCGGTGGGCGGAGCCCGGGAGGTCCCGGCGGTTGCCCTGCAGCCCGCTACAGCGCCTGACTCGGCTGTGCGGCGAGGCAATCCTCAAGCGAGCAGGGGGTAAAAGCGTTTTAAAATACACAGTATTTGCACACAATAACAATCTTAAAATTCGATCTTTCAAGCTGTTGTTTTCCTGGCTCTCGGCTTTCCGCCTCAAGAGCTCTGTCTTTAAGCAGCACTGGACGCTGAGCAAGCCTAAATATAAACAAGGGGGCGTGGCCTATTTCGGTGGGCGGAGCCCGGGAGGTCCCGGCGGTTGCCCTGCAGCCCGCTACAGCGCCTGACTCGGCTGTGCGGCGAGGCAATCCTCAAGTGAGCAAGGGGTAAAAACGTTTTAAAATACACCGTATTTGCACACAATAACAATCTTAAAATTCGATCTTTCAAGCTGTTGTTTTCCTGGCTCTCGGCTTTCCGCCTCAAGAGCTCTGTCTTTAAGCAGCGCTGGACGCTGAGCGGCCTAAATATAAACAAGGGGGCGTGGCCTATTTCGGTGGGCGGAGCCCGGGAGGTCCCGGCGGTTGCCCTGCAGCCCGCTACAGCGCCTGACTCGGCTGTGCGGCGAGGCAATCCTCAAGTGAGCAAGGGATAAAAACGTTTTAAAATACACAGTATTTGCACACAATAACAATCTTAAAATTCGATCTTTCAAGCTGTTGTTTTCCTGGCTCTCGGTCTTCCGCCTCAAGAGCTCTGTCTTTAAGCAGCGCTGGACGCTGAGCGCGCCTACATATAAACAAGGGGGCGTGGCCTATTTCGGTGGGCGGAGCCCGGGAGGTCCCGGCGGTTGCCCTGCAGCCCGCTACAGCGCCTGACTCGGCTGTGCGGCGAGGCAATCCTCAAGCGAGCAGGGGGTAAAAGCGTTTTAAAATACACAGTATTTGCACACAATAACAATCTTAAAATTCGATCTTTCAAGCTGTTGTTTTCCTGGCTCTCGGCTTTCCGCCTCAAGAGCTCTGTCTTTAAGCAGCGCTGGACGCTGAGCGCGCCTAAATATAAACAAGGGGGCGTGGCCTATTTCGGTGGGCGGAGCCCGGGAGGTCCCGGCGGTTGCCCTGCAGCCCGCTACAGCGCCTGACTCGGCTGTGCGGCGAGGCAATCCTCAAGTGAGCAGGGGGTAAAAACGTTTTAAAATACACAGTATTTGCACACAATGACAATCTTAAAATTCGATCTTTCAAGCTGTTGTTTTCCTGGCTCTCGGCTTTCCGCCTCAAGAGCTCTGTCTTTAAGCAGCACTGGACGCTGAGCGCGCCTAAATATAAACAAGGGGGCGTGGCCTATTTCGGTGGGCGGAGCCCGGGAGGTCCCGGCGGTTGCCCTGCAGCCCGCTACAGCGCCTGACTCGGCAGTGCGGCGAGGCAATCCTCAAGTGAGCAAGGGGTAAAAACGTTTTAAAATACACAGTATTTGCACACAATAACAATCTTAAAATTCGATCTTTCAAGCTGTTATTTTCCTGGCTCTCGGCTTTCCGCCTCAAGAGCTCTGTCTTTAAGCAGCGCTGGACGCTGAGCGCGCCTAAATATAAACAAGGAGGCGTGGCCTATTTCGGTGGGCGGACCCCGGGAGGTCCCGACGGTTGCCCTGCAGCCCGCTACAGCGCCTGACTCGGCTGTGCAGCGAGGCAATCCTCAAGTGAGCAAGGGGTAAAAACGTTTTAAAATACACAGTATTTGCACACAATAACAATCTTAAAATTCGATCTTTCAAGCTGTTGTTTTCCTGGCTCTCGGCTTTCCGCCTCAAGAGCTCTGTCTTTAAGCAGCGCTGGACGCTGAGCGCGCCTAAATATAAACAAGGGGGCATGGCCTATTTCGGTGGGCGGAGCCCGGGAGGTCCCGGCGGTTGCCCTGCAGCCCGCTACAGCGCCTGACTCGGCTGTGGGGCGAGGCAATCCTCAAGTGAGCAAGGGGTAAAAACGTTTTAAAATACACAGTATTTGCACACAATAACAATCTTAAAATTCGATCTTTCAAGCTGTTGTTTTCCTGGCTCTCGGCTTTCCGCCTCAAGAGCTCTGTCTTTAAGCAGCGCTGGACGCTGAGCGCGCCTAAATATAAACAAGGGGGCGTGGCCTATTTCGGTGGGCGGAGCCCGGGAGGTCCCGGCGGTTGCCCTGCAGCCCGCTACAGCGCCTGACTCGGCTGTGCGGCGAGGCAATCCTCAAGTGAGCAAGGGGTAAAAACGTTTTAAAATACACAGTATTTGCACACAATAACAATCTTAAAATTCGATCTTTCAAGCTGTTGTTTTCCTGGCTCTCGGCTTTCCGCCTCAAGAGCTCTGTCTTTAAGCAGCGCTGGACGCTGAGCGCGCCTAAATATAAACAAGGGGGCGTGGCCTATTTCGGTGGGCGGAGCCCGGGAGGTCCCGGCGGTTGCCCTGCAGCCCGCTACAGCGCCTGACTCGGCTGTGCGGCGAGGCAATCCTCAAATGAGCAGGGGGTAAAAACGTTTTAAAATACACAGTTTTTGCACACAATGACAATCTTAAAATTCGATCTTTCAAGCTGTTGTTTTCCTGGCTCTCGGCTTTCCGCCTCAAGAGCTCTGTCTTTAAGCAGCACTGGACGCTGAGCGAGCCTAAATATAAACAAGGGGCGTGGCCTATTTCGGTGGGCGGAGCCCGGGAGGTCCCGGCGGTTGCCCTGCAGCCCGCTACAGCGCCTGACTCGGCTGTGCGGCGAGGCAATCCTCAAGTGAGCAAGGGATAAAAACGTTTTAAAATACACAGTATTTGCACACAATAACAATCTTAAAATTCGATCTTTCAAGCTGTTGTTTTCCTGGCTCTCGGCTTTCCGCCTCAAGAGCTCTGTCTTTAAGCAGCGCTGGACGCTGAGCGCGCCTAAATATAAACAAGGGGGCGTGGCCTATTTCTGTGGGCGGAGCCCGGGAGGTCCCGGCGGTTGCCCTGCAGCCCGCTACAGCGCCTGACTCGGCTGTGCGGCGAGGCAATCCTCAAGTGAGCAAGGGGTAAAAACTTTTAAAATACACAGTATTTGCACACAATAACAATCTTAAAATTCGATCTTTCAAGCTGTTGTTTTCCTGGCTCTCGGCTTTCCACCTCAAGAGCTCTGTCTTTAAGCAGCGCTGGACGCTGAGCGCGCCTAAATATAAACAAGGGGGCGTGGCCTATTTCGGTGGGCGGAGCCCGGGAGGTCCCGGCGGTTACCCTGCAGCCCGCTACAGCGCCTGACTCGGCTGTGCGGCGAGGCAATCCTCAAGCGAGCAGGGGGTAAAAGCGTTTTAAAATACACAGTATTTGCACACAATAACAATCTTAAAATTCGATCTTTCAAGCTGTTGTTTTCCTGGCTCTCGGCTTTCCGCCTCAAGAGCTCTGTCTTTAAGCAGCGCTGGACGCTGAGCGCGCCATAATATAAACAAGGGGGCGTGGCCTATTTCGGTGGGCGGAGCCCGGGAGGTCCCGGCGGTTGCCCTGCAGCCCGCTACAGCGCCTGACTCGGCTGTGCGGCGAGGCAATCCTCAAGTGAGCAGGGGGTAAAAACGTTTTAAAATACACAGTATTTGCACACAATGACAATCTTAAAATTCGATCTTTCAAGCTGTTGTTTTCCTGGCTCTCGGCTTTCCGCCTCAAGAGCTCTGTCTTTAAGCAGCACTGGACGCTGAGCGCGCCTAAATATAAACAAGGGAGCGTGGCCTATTTCGGTGGGCGGAGCCCGGGAGGTCCCGGCGGTTACCCTGCAGCCCGCTACAGCGCCTGACTCGGCAGTGCGGCGAGGCAATCCTCAAGTGAGCAAGGGGTAAAAACGTTTTAAAATACACAGTATTTGCACACAATAACAATCTTAAAATTCGATCTTTCAAGCTGTTATTTTCCTGGCTCTCGGCTTTCCGCCTCAAGAGCTCTGTCTTTAAGCAGCGCTGGACGCTGAGCGCGCCTAAATATAAACAAGGGGGCGTGGCCTATTTCAGTGGGCGGAGCCCGGGAGGTCCCGACGGTTGCCCTGCAGCCCGCTACAGCGCCTGACTCGGCTGTGCGGCGAGGCAATCCTCAAGTGAGCAAGGGGTAAAAACGTTTTAAAATACACAGTATTTGCACACAATAACAATCTTAAAATTCGATCTTTCAAGCTGTTGTTTTCCTGGCTCTCGGCTTTCCGCCTCAAGAGCTCTGTCTTTAAGCAGCGCTGGACGCTGAGCGCGCCTAAATATAAACAAGGGGGCGTGGCCTATTTCGGTGGGCGGAGCCCGGGAGGTCCCGGCGGTTGCCCTGCAGCCCGCTACAGCGCCTGACTCGGCTGTGCGGCGAGGCAATCCTCAAGTGAGCAAGGGGTAAAAACGTTTTAAAATACACAGTATTTGCACACAATAACAATCTTAAAATTCGATCTTTCAAGCTGTTGTTTTCCTGGCTCTCGGCTTTCCGCCTCAAGAGCTCTGTCTTTAAGCAGCGCTGGACGCTGAGCGCGCCTAAATATAAACAAGGGGGCGTGGCCTATTTCGGTGGGCGGAGCCCGGGAGGTCCTGGCGGTTGCCCTGCAGCCCGCTGCAGCGCCTGACTCGGCTGTGCGGCGAGGCAATCCTCAAGTGAGCAAGGGGTAAAAACGTTTTAAAATACACAGTATTTGCACACAATAACAATCTTAAAATTCGATCTTTCAAGCTGTTGTTTTCCTGGCTCTCGGCTTTCCGCCTCAAGAGCTCTGTCTTTAAGTAGCGCTGGACGCTGAGCGCGCCTAAATATAAACAAGAGGGCGTGGCCTATTTTGGTGGGCGGAGCCCGGGAGGTCCCGGCGGTTGCCCTGCAGCCCGCTACAGCGCCTGACTCGGCTGTGCGGCGAGGCAATCCTCAAGTGAGCAGGGGGTAAAAACGTTTTAAAATACACAGTATTTGCACACAATGACAATCTTAAAATTCGATCTTTCAAGCTGTTGTTTTCCTGGCTCTCGGCTTTCCGCCTCAAGAGCTCTGTCTTTAAGCAGCACTGGACGCTGAGCGCGCCTAAATATAAACAAGGGGGCGTGGCCTATTTCGGTGGGCGGAGCCCGGGAGGTCCCGGCGGTTGCCCTGCAGCCCGCTACAGCGCTTGACTCGGCTGTGCGGCGAGGCAATCCTCAAGTGAGCAAGGGGTAAAAACGTTTTAAAATACACAGTATTTGCACACAGTAACAATCTTAAAATTCGATCTTTCAAGCTGTTATTTTCCTGGCTCTCGGCTTTCCGCCTCAAGAGCTCTGTCTTTAAGCAGCGCTGGACGCTGAGCGCGCCTAAATATAAACAAGGGGGCGTGGCCTATTTCGGTGGGCAGAGCCCGGGAGGTCCCGGCGGTTGCCCTGTAGCCCGCTACAGCGCCTGACTCGGCTGTGCGGCGAGGCAATCCTCAAGTGAGCAAGGGGTAAAAACGTTTTAAAATACACAGTATTTGCACACAATAACAATCTTAAAATTCGATCTTTCAAGCTGTTGTTTTCCTGGCTCTCGGCTTTCCGCCTCAAGAGCTCTGTCTTTTTTCAAACCGGTTGCTGGGGCGCTCAGCCTCAGCTCTGGCACAAAACTGGACAAAGGGTAAGGGGTGTACCCACCCCCTCCCCAAGGCCACCCATAGGAGGGACCTTAGAGTTAGTCCAACCCCTAAACTTACTATCAGTATAGAACCCCAGTCCCTAGGACTTTAGATTACCCTAGACGAAACTCTGCAACATATATCTTGGACCTTCGACATTCCATATTGACTGGAAGACGGACGAAATCTCGCTTGTGGTCAAGGAGTGACCACCCTGTTCAAACAGGCACCAACTGCAGCTTTGCATGTCTGAATTCTCGAGGCTCCCGCCGGATCCCAAAGAATCTGCAACACAGGACATGGACTTCCAGACATCTCTGAAGCTGACCCGAGCTCCCAGCAAAGCTGAGACCTGTAGCTGACACGAGAGAGGTGGGACCGGAACTCCCGGACATCCTGCATTTTTGCAACTGCACCTACTTCCCGAAGTATCCTGAAGTAGTGCATTGGGGTGCTTTAAGCCCCAGCCAGAGCTCCTTTTGCACCGAAGTACAGAGGCCAGCAGTCCACAAGTGACCTGTGATTCCCCTTTCTTCACCGCAGCTCGAGGCGCCATCGCGGGTCCTAGTCCGTTGGCTAGTGACCCCCAACTAAGGTCAATCCTTTGTTTCTTGAGCTTTACTGGTTGTTTCAGACGTGTTCCCACTCCTCTCCTCTCCAAAGGAGGAGTCCCTCAGTCCTTGCTGGTCTGCACCAAAGCCAATCTTGCCATCTTTTGTGGGTTGCTGTTGCCAAGGCTTGTTGGGTCCAATCCAGATTCCGACATCTCAGTCAGCTAGATCCTTTGTGTGACAGCTTGAATCCAGCTCCCGGTCATCGTCAACACCTCCTGGTCCTCGTGGCTGAAGAGTCAAGCTTCACCACTTTCACCTGCAATCACTTGACATCGGCTGGCATCTTCTCCTCGCCATCCTGGTCACTGGCTAGTGACCCAGACTCTGTCCCCTCTGCTTTCAGGTTCTTCACATCTCCGATCCACCCTTGGATCCACCCAGACACTTTTCCTCTGGTCGCCTGCAGCATTTCTTCGCAGCTCTCCATAGGAATCGACGACGAACCCAGACACCAAAAGACACCTATGCACCCGGCTTCCCAGGGTGAGGTAACACAAGTACTCCGGTGCTCCTGTGGGTTTTGACTCTCAAAGTTTCCTATTCAAAAAGGATTCCATCGTAGTTCACCTCTAAGTGCCCTTAATCTTTAAAATTGTAATTCGTTCTCAGTAGAAAGTCTATGGTGATTCGCGGCTGTGTTTAGACACTGTTCCCCCATGGGCCTCTGGCATCCTAACCTTGGGTGGTTGTAGGTGTCCCCAGCAGTTCTACAGGCCCTAGGCCTGCTTCCTAACTCTCATGTGGGTCTTATACCACTATTTTAGTATATGGTTTGTGAGACCCCTAGGGCATAACATATACTGTGCAACTTCGTGTATGCTAATTAAGTACCTTGTATTGTACTTTTACATGGGACCTCATAAAGAGTCCAGAGGGATTGTGTTTAGAATAAATACATATATATTTGATATATACATTATGTGGTGTGCTTTCATTTGCTCATTCAAGAGATTATAATTGAAAAAACAACTAGCTTAACTCGCCTCTAAGTCTTAGCCTGAAGGCTGCTCTCGACAGCTACCACTAGGATAGCTTTCTATGAAGGTTGACTTTAAACCTACCATCAATAAGGGTTGTTTGGACTGGTGCAAGGTGCCCACTAGAATAGTGGACATCATATACCCGGCCAACTTTTCGCAGACGGTGTTTAGCTGCCTAAGAGTGGCCATGTTCCTCTTTCATTGCTGAGAGGACCAAGTCTAACGTTTGTTGTTGTGTGTGTTAGGGCACCACTAAACCAACTAAATGGGTAGTTGGTCCCAAAGGACGCCCTTGGTGGCCAACTATCCCTCCTGTTACCTCCATTAAGTACCACAGAACGGGATTGCTAATAGGTCTTCAGAGGTCACTTCCCATTAGTCCACCACTCTGCAAATGCACTACTGGTTGGGGGATGAAGACCACTTTACTCCTGAGGGACCTTGGGGGCCAAGAAGCCCTCCTGCTACCTCCTCTTAGTCCTACACTGCGGGATTCCTGAGAGCTGGTCGGAGGCCCAGCCCCTTTTCTCCACCACTTTGCAAGCGTGATTACTAGTTAAAAAAACTGGAAATTCACTTAAAAAAACAAAGGTTACAAGGATGTTGTAGTTAGGAATGAACTTTCAATAAACCTTAGAAATTCACTGAAAAACACAAAGGTTACAAGGACATTATAGTTAGCAAATAGATTTTAAAAACCTTAAAAATTCACTGAAAAAACAAAGGTTACAGAGACGTTATAGTTAGGGTCAGATTTCACACGAACAAAACCAGTGAAATCCGGCAGTTATAGTTACCTGAGCTAAATATAACTTACACCCCCGCAATGTACTGCTTACGACCTCACATATTACATTACACATGACATGGTCAGTGACATCACTGATGACATCTCAAATGACATCACTGATGACATCATCCACAGATACCATCCACTTACCTACTCATCCCCCATACAATCTCTTGTACACCCACTCACACACCCGTACAACCTCCGACATACCCATTCACAGACCTATAGCAGTACTCACACATCCACTCACTCCTCCATAGAGCAAATCACACACTTGCACACCCAAACAATTATTCACTCACCCATATAGTCACCCATACAACTAGTTACTCACCCATACAGCCAGTCACATAACTACACACTCATTCATACAGCTACTCGCAAACCCACTTATTTACCTACAAAGTCACACACCCACTTACTCACCCATACAGCCTCTAAACGCAGCCACTCACTCACGCATATAATCTATACACTCACTCACACAACCACTTACATACTCATTCACACATCCATACAAGCACTCACACATTCCTGTACTAACCCATATAGCCACTCACTGACCAATGCAGTTACTCACACACAAAGTCACTTAACAGAACACCCACTGAAATAGCCACTCACTCTTCCATCCATACAGTCACTGAACACCTACTTACCCACTAATGGTGCCACTTATACTGTCACTCACCCAGCCATATATCCACTGACACTCCCACTCACTCACTAATACATCTACTGACACAGCATTTCACTCACCCACCCAGCTACTTACATGACCTATTATACACCCATACAGCCACTCACACACCCATACGCACAAGGATACATACAATTCTACAGCCACTCACATTATATATATTGAAAGTAGTATCACTTATTAGTAGTACACCTAGTATACTACTTTAAGTTTTGAAGTACCTTAGTATATATGTTTAACAATCATAAACTATTACAAAATACCTAAACTCACTGGATGGTGTCATGAGTGATATAATTTGAGATGTCATGAGTGATGTTACTGACCATGTCATGAGTGATATAATATGTGAGGTCATATGCTGGGCATTGCGGAGGCATAAGTTATAGTTAGTTCTAATCATGTCCTTCAGGGTCTTGTTGAATCTCTCAACAAGCATATTTGTTGGTGGGTGGTAAGGAGTGGAAACCTTTTAGGTTGCCCCACACTCCTTCCAGATTGACTGCATTTAAGCAGACATGAAGTTGGTGCCCCTGTCAGATACCACCTCCTTGGGGAAACCCACTCGGGTAAAAATCCCCATGAAAGCCTTTGCCTTTGCAGGTGCAGTCATGGTCCTCTGAGGGATTGCCCCCGGGTACCTAGTGGCATTATCCACAAGAACCAGCATACACCTGTTAGCTGAAACAGTCTGGGGATCCATATGCCTAATAATGTCGATATTACCCGCTCAAAGATGGTGCCAACTACAACCAAGGCATTAAGGGGAGCTTTGAGCCACTGCCCTGTCTTCCCACTGGCCTGGCAGGTTACACAAGTCCTACAGAATGCATCTGTGGAAGTCTTGATCCTGGGCCAGTAAAAGTGGGGAACACTCCTTGCAGATGTCTTGTCTTGGCTCAGATGTCCCACCAGGGGAATTCCGTGAGCCAGTTCTAGTAGGAAGGCCCTGTAGCCTTGGGGAACTACCAGGGCCCTTGTTGTCCCTTGTGCAGGAGCCTTATGCTCACTGTAGAGGAGGTTGTCCTCCCAGTAGATGTGATTACTCCTAGAGGCAACACCTGCTGCTTGGGCTAACGCCTGTTTCCTCATTCCCTCATTGGTGGGTCCTCCTTCCACATTCTATCCATCAAACTGAGGCAGGTCACCAATGGGAGCAATGGCCTACTCAGTAGACTCCAGGGTGGAAGTACCCCATCCACCTTACTGGGAAGACATTCAGGGGTTGTTTTCCCATGCCCTCTGCCTTTACCCTTCTTAATAGCTGGCTGTGCTGTTAATCCAGGCCCCAGACCTTTCTGATTCCCACCATGTGCAGCCATGCACCTTGTCTCAGCATATCTCCAGTCAGATAACTCCAACATCTCCACATGAGCCTTAAGCTCCACTTAGTATGCTCAAGGTCATCACCAAGCAAACAGTACGCAGGCATGCAGGGCTCACAGCAACCTTCAGAAAGACCTCAAACACTCCACCCATTCAAATGGAATGAGGGCTACTGGATAATGACATTTTCTATTGTCAGTCAACACAGCTAAGTGGAATTTATTGGAAATCGCCAGCTTTGGGGACACCGGCTGGCTCCTTACAATAGTCATGCTGGCACATGTATCTCTGAGACCCTTAATACCATGGCCATTGATGGTGAAGCATTGACTTTACTTTGCAGTATATGAGGGCACATGGATCTTAGGAACCATCTCACTGTCACCCGGGACACTAGGTCAACTCAATAAAGTCCCCCGCCCCATATTGACTGGGACAAACTTATCCCCCAGCATAACACTAGCCACCCTAGGAACCTTTACTCCAGGTATAGGTGGGGCTCTTTGGGACACTTTGAAATCCCCTTATAGTGTCCATACTCATAGCACTCATAGCACTTGAAGGGCTTGGGCTGCTGACTTTTGTCGGGGCAGTTTTTCTTCAGGGACATTATGCACTCTTAGATCCACTTCATAGGCTGCAAACCATTTATTTATGTCAACCCCTCACCACATAACTGGGCACCGCATCCTTGGGTATCCAGTCTCTTACTTCTGTAGCAGACACTAAAGGCATGCTGCCACCATTACTACTGGACTCCACTTGTAGTGGTCCGATTACCAGCACTCTGAGGTTTGGTTGCTGGGTTAGTTTCCTATCCTCAAGATTCAACCTCTTCTCTGCTGGAGAATGTTCCTTCTCGATTCCAGTTGGGTAAGTTTCTCTCCCTTCTGTAACTTCAATTTGGTAAGTTCTAGCTTTAATTTCCTTCCTTCCCTCCTGTCTGTCGGCTCCTCTGGGGGAAAGGTTCTTGGAGGAGACACTTCTCCCTGCTGTGGGATTCACCACGGCTTCCAGCACATTGTTGGCCCCCTCCACAGGCAGTTCCAGAGCCACCTCAGACTCGAGAATCATGTCATCCTCCTCCTCTGGAATTTCCTGCTCCTTCTTCTCTGTAACCTCAGTCCCTGAATCCTGGACCTCTTCCAAGGCTCTCAGAGCATTCTGCATCTCCACCTTCTGGGTGAAGGCTCTCATAGACACATGAAATTCATTAAAAAAAACCTTTAAGCTGGACCACAGTATAGGATTCAAACATGGCCAGCTCAAAATCAAGGACTCCATGTGCAGATGCAAGTGTGGTTTCTACAGAGAGAGGCATGGTTAAGCAAAAAATTAAAAAGGGCAATCAGGGAGAATTGACAAAGGCTTGAATTGGCCTTAGTAAAGAGTTATAGTGAACAATGAGTTTCCATATGGTATTATACAGGCACAAGCCCTATCCTTACCGCTGATCACCAGTGTTAGAAATGGGTTCTCTAGTTACAGAGGTATACACCTGTCTACGTAGGAACCACCACTCTAGTCAGGGTAAGCTAGGTACACTCTAAAAGATAACCTGTGCTCACCCACTGGTAGCCTGGCACAGAGCAGTCAGGCTTATCTAAAGAAGCAATGTGTAAAGTATTAATGCAACACACACACACAGTAACACAATGGAAACATCACATGAATAGTCCATACAGGTTTAGAACAAGAGAATACAATTTTATAAATATTTCAAGACCAAAATGACACAAATCCATGAAGTAGAAATTGAGTAATGAATTTTTAAAGAAAAAACCCCATTGGCACTTAGAAGCAATAAGCGCCAATGGGGGTTATCTGGTCATGTTGAACCACAGCAAAAGAAAAAGTTTAATCTAACCGCAATGGAACTCAGGCTGGGGTCATAAGCCATGAAGGCCTGGTGAACTAAGTACCTTGATCCTGGTCACAAGCAGTCGAGGTGATGCGTTGATTTTCTTCACATAGTAGTGGCAATGTGTTGGCTCAGTTGAGCCAAGCACCGGTTCCGCAAGCTGCAGTTCTGAAGATGATGGGCTGGGTTAATCCATGCTGGAGGGGTGATGCGTTTATCTTATCCACGCAGTGGCAGTGATGCTTTGCTTCTGAATCAGTGATTCCAGATGTTCTGCAGTAGTTCAGAGAGTGATACGCTCGGTTATGCACCCACAACAGGGTCAATGCACCGGTCCTGCTGCACATAAACTGAAGATGTATCAATTTCTCTGTTGTAAGAGTCTAGGTCCATTTCCAGTGAAGCAGCAAAGGAGCAGGGATAGAGACTTTGATGTCCCTGAGTATCAAGCAACAGTAGGCATGCCAACAAATCCTTGGAGATCACTACAGTTGCATGGCAGAGTCCAGCTCTCCTCAGCAGTGTCGGAGAGCAGCAGACAGCAGGGCAGCATAGCAGAAAAGAAAGCCTTCCAGGTCAGCATTCCAGAAGAGTATAAGTGCTTGATGCAGCACAGCAGTTCTTCTGACAGAGTCCAGTTGTAGGTTCAGAAGTATCTGTGTCTGCTTTGTTGGAATAAAAGACCCAGTACGTATACCCAAATGTGGCTTTGAAGTAGGGGTGGCTTCAAAGGAGGGCCTTTTTAAGCTCATAGTGTCCTTTCGTTCTCAGCACTGGCTCCAGACTATCTGTGGGGGGTATTCAGCCCTTTGTGATTACCTTCTTGTGTTTTTGGTAATTTCATATGCGGGAAAGACATGTCTGGGAGTGGTATATGTGTGCTATTATTGATTTATTTATTTATTTATGAATCTTGTAGAGCGCACGGCTACCCCCGACGGGGGTGTCCCGGCGCTAAAACTGTAAGCAGGAAAGGAAGATCTACCTATACAGATGAGAATAGCCACGTCTTAAGACGGTTACGGAAGAGTGCTTCAGAGGGAGCAAATCTGAGGTCTAAAGGTAAGCTGTTCCAATGTTTGGCAGCGAGGACTGCAAAGGCTCTGCCGCCCATTCTAGAGCGGCGGAATCGCGGGACAATCATGAGGCGTAGATTATTGGACCGTAAGGATCTGACTGAGTGAGAAAGTACTAATCTCTTTCTTAAATATTCCGGTCCTGTTCCGTTCAGAGCCCGGAAAGCAAGAGTTAGCATTTTAAACTTGATACGACTGGCTATTGGGAGCCAGTGAAGCTCTTTGCGATACGCTGAAATCGGGTGCCGGAAGGGGATGTTGCCAATCAGTCTCGCCGCCGCATTTTGAACTATTTGTAGGCGTTCAATTTGGTACAGGGGGGCCCCGGCGTAGAGGCTGTTGGCATAATCCAAATGGGAGGTAATTAAAGCCTGTGTGACCGTTCTGCGAGCGTCTATAGGCAGAAATGGGAAGATCTTTCTCATCATCCTTAGTTTTCCAAAACAGGCTGCAGTTACCTTGTTAATTTGAGGGCCGCAGGAAAGTTTGTCGTCAAACTGGAACCCCAGGTTGCGAGCGGTGTGAACCGGGATGGGGGGGGGGGGATTGAGTACCGTCGGCCACCACAATGTGGAGGGTATGGTCATTTTTTGATTCAAGAACAAGACCTCCGTCTTGTCGGTGTTGAGTCGAAGATGGTTAGAAGCCATCCAAGAGCAGATTTCGCCCAGACAATGACGAAAGCTGGTGAGGCTGGAGTCAGAGTGATCTCTAAAGGAAAATATCATCTGTGTATCATCAGCATAAGAGATCACTCTGACCCCACATGATTCAACTACCTTGGCCAAAGGGGCCAGATAAACATTAAAAAATAATGGACTCAGAGCCGAGCCCTGCGGGACTCCACAGACAAGTGGTTTGCACTCAGATTTAAACGGTCTAAGAAGGACCCTCTGCGTTCGTCCTTGGAGAAAGGAGCTAATCCATGACAGGGCAGAGCCACCCAGTCCAATCTGCTCCAATCGATCTAAAAGTCTCTTGTGGGACACCGTATCGAAAGCGGCGGATAGGTCGAGGAGGACCAACATGGCCTCCTCGCCCCTATCCACACATTCTCGAATGGTCTCCGATACTTCTAGCAACGCGGTTTCCGTACTGAAACCAGTGCGGAAACCTGACTGGGAATCATGGAGTAAGGAATTGGTCTCCAAATATTCCGCGAGTTGTAGTTGAACGGCCTTTTCCAAGACCTTCGCTGGTTTCGGGAGGAGGGAGATGGGACGGTAATTGCAGAATTGCGTAGGGTCCGCATCTGTTTTCTTCAAGATAGGCACTAGCATGGCTTCTTTCCAAGCAGTGGGAAATTGGCCTAGATGTAGTGAGGCATTCCATATAGAAGTAAGTGGCTCTATCAATAGAGTAGCAAGATCACTCATAACCTTAGGGGGGCCGGATCTAGAGGGGAACCTGATTTGCACTGTGTAAGTAGTTTAAGTGCAAGATCTGGGGTGAGGTCCTTGAACGCTACTAGGGCAGGAACAATGTCATGGCTGCTAGAGACGGGGGAAAGGGATTGTTCAGATGTAGAGACTGAAGGAAAGGAAGATGAGATTTTCTCGATTTTTTCCTGAAAGAAATCTGATAGCCCATTGCAAAGAGACTGGCTGGATAGATTATTAGGTGTCATGGCGGGAGGTTTGACAAAGTCTTTAACAATATTAAACAGGGTTTTTGCCGAGTTGTCTGCGTTTTTAATTTGAGAGGCAAAAAACTCTCTCATTGCAGACTTTTTTAGTTTAGTAAATTTCTTTAAGGCCGTTCTATAAATGCTTTTTGCCTCTGGGTCATATGTTAGTCTCCAGCTGCGTTCTAGTTTTTTGCAGCGGTTTTTTTCTTCACGCAGGGATGTGGAGAACCAAGGAGCTGAGGGACGGGATCTCGCAGACGAGACTGGTAGGGATGGGGCAATACCGTCAATAGCAGACAGTAAGGTTGCGTTGAACTTAGTAACGCAAGCATCAATGTCCTCTATGTGAGGCTCAGGGAGCATCTGAAGACAGGCTCTAGGGCGGTGCATGTAACTTTGTGCCATTTTCTCCTATGGTCTGTTCCTAGTTCCACCGGAGTCGGTGCCGGAGGCAGCAGGATGTCGACCGAGAGAAGATAATGGTCGGACCAGGTAAGGGGAAGGGGAGGGTGGGTGATGGTACCCGGGAGATTAGAGAAAATTAGGTCCAATGTATGGCCTGCTAACGACTGAGTTGTAATGGCATGCATGGTAAAGGCATGCGTTGTTCCGTCATGCATCTCTACCAATTTGCTGCAACAGTATTTTAATTCCTTATCTGGAATCTCACCTTCAAAGTCTGCCTCCCATCTAGCCTTGGCCTCAGAGGCCACGCTGGCAGCCTGAGTTTAAATTGTGAATTATAACTTAGTAATAATATGGTTATTGGAAGGAGTAATGATGGGTAGGGCCAGTATTTTACAGGAGATCGGTTTTAGCTTTAAGATGAGATATCGTTTTCTACATCACTCCCGGAGGTGAAAGTAAGTGAAAGTATCTATGGCAGTAAATTCTTCACCATCTGTTGACCTTGGGTATTCTAGAAATTGGCCATTTGGAACCATGTAACCAATGTTGTGAATCCCTCATTTACGCAGGCTGTGAAGTGATGCTTTATCCCCAGTGAGGCACTTTGATGTATAAAAAAATCCATGGAGCTTGTTTTGATGGGTGATTTTGAGGCAAACTGAATATAGCATGGTGTATGGTATGTGTTTGACCTGACATTCTTGGCATGTGTTAGAACTGGGGGTTTCTAGTTGGCAATGTTAGACACATTTGTCCAAGTAGTGACCCTTGCTTCTAAGTCAGGATAAAGGGATTACACCACTGGATAACCCCTGCTCACCCCCTTGGTAGCTTGGCATGAGCAGACAGGCTTATCTCAGAGGCAGTGTGTTTAGCATTTGTGAATATACACAGTAATACAGTGAAAACACTACAGATGGACTCCACACAGGTTTAATAAAAATAAGTATTTATTTAGCCTTAACACAAGACCACAAACGACAAAACTCCACAATACTGTACTTAAAGTTGACGTAAAGATGGTAAAAGTTACTTTGTTCAAGTTGGTGATAAATGCGACATATTCTCACAAAAGTACCTGGATGCGTAACGCAAAACAAACAAAAGGCTCGCAGAGTGGGAGATGCGTCGGTTCCGTGCTTTGGGGGAGATGATGCTTTGCGCCTCAATGCTTGCGCAGAGTAGGGGATACGTCTTGATCCTTACTGGAGAGGAGGTGATGCGACGGTTCTCAACCTGCGGCCTGGTTGCGATGCGCAAGATGGTGCCTCGATGCGATGCGACACTCCGGGTGCGATGCGAGAAGATGGCGCCCCTGATGCGATGACGTGAAGACGATGCATGCACACCCGGTGGCCGTGCGGCAAACTCTTTAGCTTTGGAGCCCCGACACGCCCTGCGACGCGCTTCTCCGACGATGTGACAGCAACCTTGCGGTTGTGACATGCTTCACTGGTGATCGGTCGGGTAACAGCTTTGATGAAGTCCCACTTCTTTGGCGATGCGGCGGTGACAAGCTCCTCCGGCGATGCGATGGCAACAGCTGCGACTGCGACACGCTTCTCTAGATGCATTGTGCTTCCAGCTCCCAGCGAATCACAGGCATTTGTAGACAGAATTCCCAGCAAGGAAACTCTGAGGGGAGCTGGAGGTGAAGTCTTTTTCCCTGAGACTTCAGCAGGAGGCAAGCACAAGTTCGAGCCCTTGGAGTAATATTCTGCAAGATGATGAAAGTTCTGTAAAAATTCCTTCTCCTTTCCTTGGCAATAAGGAAACCACTGAAGGCCAACCCAGCAAACAGCACACTGGCAGAGAGGCAGTCCAAACTCCTGCAGCTTCCTTGGTTCTTCTTCTTGGCAAAAGGTTTGTCTTGTTCCCAGATGTGATCTAAACTTCTTGGATCTGGGTCCCAATATTTATACCCCAAATCCTTTGTCCTCTGGGGGCCGATGGGCCTTTGCCTAGTCCAAGCAGTTCTGGAGCACTCTGTTTACATGACTCCTTCTTTCTTTTCACAGTGCAGGGCAGAAACATCAGATGCCCCACAGGAGGTGGAGCCAGCATTGTGGAGGGAAGGCACAGCTCTGGAGCAGTCTGTTGACATGGCTCCTTCTCTCCTTTCATAGTGCAGGGCAGACACATCAGACACACCACAGGAGGCGCAGCCAGCATTGTGGAGGGAAGGCACAGCCCTATTCAGGTCCCAGGTGCAATTACTCCCTCCCATCTAGATGCAGATCTCTCTATTCACCACTGGGATGACTCATCCTGTCTCCTGGGATCCCTCAGCCCTGTCACTCAAACTCCAGACAAGGAATACACAACCTAGCAGAGGCAGGCTTGGATAGTCAGACAAGAAAATACCTACTTTCTAAAAGTGGTATTTTCAAACACAGAATGTTAAAACCAACTTTACTAAAAGATGTATTGTATCATTCTGAGTTCAGGCATACTAAATTCAAATTTCTACCATGTTCCATAAGTCAGTTAGGATTATAAGATGTAATAATCAAACTGCCCATTCTGGTCTATAGAGAACAGGTAGCCTTGCAATAGTGAAAAACGAAAATGGCTGTAATTCACTATTAGGACATGCCACACACACCAGGGCATGTCCTACCTTATCCTTACAATGTACCCGGCCCTTGGGCCTACCATAGGGGTGTCTGATATGAAGAAAAGGGAAGGTTTAGGGACTGGCAAGTGGGTGCACTTGCCAGGTCGACATGGCAGTCACAGAAAGCGCACAGGCCTTGCAATGGCAGGCCTAAGACACACTTTACAAGCTGCTTCTGTGGGTGGCACAACCAGCACTACAAGCCCACCAGCAGCATTTGATTTACAAGCAATGGGCACACATGGTGCACTGTACTAGGGGCTGACAAGTAAATCAAATAACCAAATCATGGAGTCACTAATCAGTACATCAATTTAACATAGGGAGCACTTGCACTGTGGCACTGAATAGCAGTGGCACAGTGCCCAAAGCATATAACCAGCAAAACATACCAAAAACAGAGGAGGCAATCAGTAAAAATGGAATGAGACTCAAGCCAATGATGCAAGTTCTAACAGCATGGTATTGCCTTCACCCCTCCTGTTTTACTGAATTCATTTAGCTGGCTTTGGGATACTATGCACTTTACCACCTATAACCAGTGATATGTTCTCTACTCCAAACATAGTAAAATTACCCTACATCTAATTGGCACATTAAATGTACTTATAAGTCTCTATTAAATGATACTACATGTTCCCTGGGCCTGTATTAAATTACATGCTACTTGTGGGCCTGCAGCACTCAGTATGCCACTCACTAAAGAAGCCTTTGAAAACATCTCAGGCCTGCCATTGCAGCATGTTGTGCAGTTGACAACTGCCATTTTGGTCTTTTGGAATGCCTGAACATTCCTTTTTAATACTTATAGGCTACCCCTACGATAGGCCAGTAAAGGCTCAAAGGGCAGGGTGAATTATACTGACAAAATAGATCGGTGTGCTTAAGTTTTACATATCCTGGTAGTGAAAAACTCTTTAAGTTAGTTTTCCTTGATGTAAAGCATTTCTCTCCACTGACTAAAACTGGGCCGCCTTATTATATTTTAGTGCTAATTTTTGATTGGTAGCAGACAGAAGTGCACTGCTTACACTTAAATGAATTGTAATAAAAAAATTCTCCTTCATGGTAAAGTCTGATTTTAAGTCACAACTCTCTAAATGCCCATTTAGAAACATTGGCATTTTCTTGTTTCAACCATGTGTGCCTTGTCCCAGTGTCCTGAGTCACATGACTGTGAATGGCTCTTCTCTTTGGGATTGTGTATTCTTTACATGCAATGACACAAAGGGGGGTTTAGATGTGGACAGCATGGCCATCCTGACAGGATGACTGGGGAGGGGCTGTACACTGCCCCACTTACACTTCAAAGGGCTTTGCTTCCTGCCCACACAAAGGAAACTGACACCAGCCCTGCCCAGTGTTTTGTCACCTCAGGCAGTTTGGAACCTAGACAGGAGAAGGGAAAGAAGTTTCCAGAATCAGATGTAGGCCTAGGACAGGGAGTCCCACACACACAGGCTGGCACCAGGTAAACATATAGGACCTCCAGAACCACTCATCAGAATACTTCTGGATCTGTGGAAGTTACAGAAAAAGGACTGCCCTGCTGCCAGAGGGCGGCCCTGGTGCTTGAAGGACCTTGCTGTCTGAGAAGGAAGACTGGATCTGTCTGCCTTCATCCCAGGCTGACCAGAGTGACCTCCTTTGTGAGCTACAGGGACACAACAAGCTTCAGAGGCCTCCCTACAAATGCCCTGCTCATCTGCAGCAACCTGACTTGCCTGACCTAGAACTGGACCTGCGTAAGTCCAGCTGGGCTCTGCTGGAGTGAGTCATTGATTCCCAAAAGGCGTCTCTCCAGGTCCTAGACCCTTGGCAGGCATTGTAGTCCTCTGTAAGAAAAGGTAAAAATCCTGAAGTTTTGGCTCTTTGCGACCGTGTACTGGCTCGATTGTGCCAAGACACGTCTTCCGCAACGACCACTGACATAATGCTCCAGTGAGACCTGCTCTTTGCGCTACAGTGACTGGCAATGCAAAAGCCACACTTCTCACTGCATTAACCACAGTCCATGCTGACTACCAACGTGAAGGTATAGCAATGACCATCCACGGCGCCCGTCAGGCTCTCCATTCTACAGAGATGACAGCCTGCAATGCCCCACCTGCTCTTGGCGCTATAGTTAAAACCATCCATGAAGCTTTAATAGCTCTTCACTGCTTCCTTCAACGTGAACAGAACTCTTTATGCTGTACTTTGAAGGTAACTCTTGAGTGGGACTAACCTAGTCCCTTTATCCAACCTGTGCTCCATTGTGCTCGGTCTGAACTTGTGACTTTCCCCAGGTCTACTATGACCAGATGACCAAGAATGGTGCTTGGTGCTTTTGGGTGATATTTTTACAAGAAACTTTGAAATTGTATATCTCCATTTCTACTGATTGGATTTTTGCCATTCTGGTATCACTTTATTTAATAAAATGTACTCTTTTTTCTACATTCGTTTGGGTTCTTTCTTTTGTTGTGCTATCACTTCAATACCGTTTTTATCCTGCATAAATATTTATACATTTTCTCTAAGCTAAGCCTGACTGCTTTTTGTACCAAGAAACCACTGGGTTAAGTGTAGGTTAATTTAGTGGCTTTTGTGGTCCCTCTGACAAGGATAGTGGTTTTTGCCTGAGTGGAACTATTACCCTCTTCAACTAATAACACAATTTCTTACAGTATGCCTGGCTAGCGCAGTTTGTGTTTTATAGGTGAGTAGTCTCAGCATGCTTTCTGAACTGCTCGTGTGAAGTCGGAAAAATAGAGAAAGTATTTTCTTTGGGGGATTGTGTCTGCTTTTGCATATACTTGTTTCAGCACACTGTCGTCATCCTTTAAGTTAAACAGTTTGGTGATAACTAGACAAGTTGCTGCCCCAGGAGGTGACCTGGTACCTAAGGAGCAGTATGCCCATTGTTCTGAAAACAGGGAAGAGAAGTTGTCAGATACAGAGGTTTTATGGATGTCTCACTATAATCTACCATGTTTCCAACGTTGGTTTATTCCCATGTATACTCACCAGATGCACATTTTTGCATCTTGATCTAGCTTCACGGTCCTCGTTCCTGGTATCTATTACATTGAAAACTTGCCCATGTCATTTAGCTTCTTATTATGGCCTGCAGTGACATAATTGAGGGAAGATCAACTTGCAGTGGTAAGACATTTTCGTGTTTATTTAGTGAGGCTACCAGTTTGTCCATTTTATTGGAAATGGAGTCTAGAGTACTATGAATAGATGCTAGGCTCTATTCTATATGAAATATAAGGGTTTTAACATTAAGGTCCTCAGGCTTGTTGGAAGCCACCTGAGACTATATACCTTTGTCTGAAGAATAGGCTGTGCTAGCATGCTATGACTCAAAGAGAAGTTTACCTTTTTGCGGTATCCTTTACCCATCCTACCAGAAGAATACCCTGCTCAGTAATCGCTGGGGTAGGTGTAAGCTACTGGGATTGTTTCTTGTGTCTTGCTGTTTGGCAATATGCAGACCGGCAACAGATAAAGTATTTCAGTTGGAATGTGTGTTTTTGGAGTGTCCTTAATAGCATATGATCCAGCATATTTCTCTGTAAACTTTCTAGGCCTATTATGCAATATTTTGCTAACCACCCTGCCACTATCGCGTTGTATTATACTACTGTCTGTTGTGTATCTATGCCGCAGTGCTGTTCAGCAGTCGTTCAGGGTGACTGTAAGACCTGTCAGCCTTAAGGAACTCTTCCCCAAAACGTTTTGCCTTCCTTCTCCATTTTTACTGATCTAGAAATTGTCCTCTCTAGTGGCTGCCGTCAAGTCAGGCTCCCCCTCTGATCCTGCATCTCCCGCAATTTTGTAGTGAGGCATGACAGCTATACTACCAGTGCTCTGTGATCTGATAAATAGCTCTTTCAAAGCTGTCAAGTGCCAGCGGTGGAAACATGCCATTGTGGTCCCACTCCTCAAAAAATCTCTTTTAAATCCCACTAAGTGTGAAAACTTTAGGCCTATTTCACTGTTTCCCTTTTTTGCTAAAGTGGCAGAGAAATACATTAATCAGCAGCATTTGGAATATATTGAGGCACAAGAGCTTCTTCATAGGACGCAGTCAGGTTTCCACCCTCTTTATAGCACAAAGTCTGCACTGTTGCTCACCTCTGTGTCCATCCGTCAGATGGTTGTTAGGGTTAGCATACCAGCACTGCTGATACTGGACCTCAATACGGCCTTAAACATTGTATCCCACAGCCTTTGACTCAAACGTTTGTGGAGATGCGGTGTCGGCTATAAGGCCTTGCAGGGGTTTGCCTCTGTTTTACTGAATCACACCTTTCAGGTGTCATTAACACCTTTTCAATCTGTGGTGTTCTCATTGCAACAGGGGGTGTCTCAGGACTCCGCCTTGAGCCCTAATTTCTTCAATATGTACATGCACCCCCTAGCTGATATCATTGAGTGTTTCGGTTTCATCATCATTTCATATGCCTTTGATACACAGCTGATTATCACCCTGTCACCGAAGGATGCCAACACCATGCGTTTGCTTAGGTGTTTCTATCAGAGGTGGCTCAGTGGATGGACTTCAATTGTCTCAAACTGAATGTTGGGTAAACAGAGGTCCTCACCGTGGGTAATCAGCCTTCGATTTAGTCCTCTGCCAGGTAGCCTGACTGGCTTGGACCTCTATCTCCCCCTAGGTTGAAGGTCAATCATTTTGGCATCTGCTTTGACGCCATGCTTTTGTTTGACAGCTAGATCATGGCTTTAGCGGGAAAGTGTTTTGGGATCTTAAAAACTCTTAAAAAGATCCTTGAACTTCTGCCAGAAGCTGCCAGGAAGACTATAGTCCAGGCCTTGGTAATATCCAGACGGTACTACTGCAATGTCCTGTATTTCGGTGTCTCACAGTTCTGGCTGAGACTTCAGCGTGTGCAGAATGCGGCAGCTCGCCTGCTGCTGAATCTTCTGAGACAGGCCTCTATGGGCTCTGCACTCACACAACTGAATTGGCTAACCCCTGAAGAAAAGGCTCTCAAAAGCCATGTGCTTCTGATATAGGGTCCTCAAGGATAAAGGCTGTTGTTACTTGCATCAGTTTTTAAGCCTTATTCTCCTACTAGAAGGTTGGGATCGGCTGGGGCTCATTTGCATGCATCACCACAGTAAAGAGAGCTCGCACTATGGGCTGCGCCTTTAATTTCTTAGCAGCTAAGTTATGGAATTCCCTTCCTCTTTAAATTCGATGGAAAAAACAGAGCTATCTTTCTGCAAAAATGTAAAAACCTGGCTGATCAGGTCAGTCAGAATAGAGATGTTTCACTAGCGTTTGTCTGGATATGACCTCTGGGGGTGAGACCGTAACACTGTTACACTTTGGTAAAAGTAACTATGCACTTTATAATACTTTATTATTATTAATATTTGTAAAGTGGTACTACATGTGTCCTGGGCCTTTATGTTAAAATGCTACTAATGGGCTTGCTGCTCTTTATTGTGCCACCCATTTAAGTAGTCTTTAAACGTGTCTTAGACCTGCCATTCCAGAGCCTGTATGTGCAATTTAAACTGCTATTTTAACCTGGCAAAATAAACCTTTTCCCAGGCCCAAACCTTCCTTTTTAATGTATATTTCACCCCTAGGGTAGACCCTGGACAGCCAAGAGGGTGAAATGTATTTAAAAAGTAAGACGTACTTTTAAGTTTTAAATGTCCTGGTAGTGCAAAACTCTTACATTTGTTTTTACACACCACAAGGCCCAACTCTGCAATAGGATACCATTGGAGTTGCCTTATTACATTTTATAAGTGTCATTTCCAAATAGGAAGAGCTATTCAAATCATGTTTAATGTCTCAGAAATCACAATTTAAAATCTTAACTCATAGTGAAGTTGGATTTCAAATTGTAATTCTGAAGATGCCATTTCAAGAAAGTTGGCATTTTCCTGCTTTATCCATTCAGTGCCTGTAGCCTGTCTCTGGTCACATGACTGGGTGTAGCTGACACTTAGGCTTTGTGCATTCCTCCAGGACAGCCGCACACAATAGAGAGTTTAGATCTGCCTGGATGGGCCATCGCTGGCAGGATGGGAGTGACTGGCACCCGAATAGGCTGTGTCTTGCCACCACACAAATGGCTGCATACCCCCTGTAGTTAGTTTGGAGCCAGGGCAGGGGAGGTAGGATGCCTGGGTACTTCAAAGGGAAACCTCTAGAAACTTCTCTCACATTTCAAAGGCACAACTGGGTAAAAATACTTGACCCCACCATTTATGTATCTTTCTGGACAAGTGAAAACTCTGCCAGGAAGAAGGACTGCTGTGCAGTTAAAAACTACCACTCTGCTAAACTGCACTCTATGGAATCCCCTTTGCTGTAAATATGCCACCTACAACTTGGGTGAGACGGGCTGAACCTGTACCTCTTGAACACAGAGTGACTTTAAGGGCTAGTTGGCTGGCCTCCTTATCTGATGCCTCAGGAACATAGCAGGCTTCCAGCAACCTTGCATCTGCACTTGGACTCTGCCATCTGTGATTCTACCCTACCAAGAGGCGCCACCCCAGTCTTGGACCAACGAAAATGGGCTTAAGGTGCTTACCAGGCTCTTTGGACTTGATGCATCTCCTTTGCTGTGCGGAACAAACCAGAGCAGAATTGATACATCACAGATGCGGCATAGATTGAACCCGCTGCACGTCTTTGCAGCCTTTCTGAACTGCCTCATCGCCCTGACTGCGTGACAGATCCTCAGCGCAGGCCTTACAGCCCTCATTATTGGCAGCCTCAGCAATGATGCCAGACTCCGCACTGCAGCCTCACAGCTCTTCAAAACTGACTGTGTGCAGCATCCTCAACAGCAGATTTTGCATCACAAGCCCCGTCAACGCGATCCTCAATGATGACGCAGGCCCTCGCATTACAGCCTCGCCACATCTCTGAACTGACGCATCGCTTTGTCTGTGCAATGCATGTTAGACATGGATCCACGCAATGCTTAGCAAACCAGGATTGGAGGTACTTTGTTAAGTAGGCCTAACTGGCTCCCTGTAGCTGCTCGCACTCCATCATGATTGGTCCGAACTCGTTACTTTGTCTCTGTCTGGCACTGCCAGATGTCCACCGTTAGCATTTCATGCTTGTTGAAGCTACTTTTACTATCTTTTGGTCCTACTATTTGGGTTTCTGTTGTTTTGGTCTGGTTTTAGTTATAAAAAATGGCTTTATTGTTTTAACTCTGTTTTCACAGTGTTACTGTTTAAGTATATCACAAAACAATTTACACATTGCCTCGGAGTTAAGCATGACTGTTCTGTGCCAAAATACCTGAGGGTTGAGCACTGGTTCATTTAGGGCTGCTTGAAACTTCACCCTGAAAAGAGTTGTGGTTGCTACTCAAGAAGAGTTTCTCCCCCCTCACCCAGTTATCCAATGTCTTCCAGTGAATTTAATTTGCTTGTCCTACATAAGAATCGTGCTCACTCATTGCAATCCTGGAGCAGAGTGGGTTTGGGTTGTGGGTATAGACTTCTGCTGCAGTTCCCACAAAGCGAGGGCTCGGCTACATCATTACCTGTATGTAAGGGCTTGCCAGAGGGGATTTTCACACTGCCTCCCAAGTCCATTCAGATGGGAAAGGCCTACCCAACCCCACAGTGCGTGAACCAGGGTGCTTGTGCAGACCTCCCAAAGTCCCCACCTGTCTCATACCATGGGCAGTGGCAAGCAGGTGCTCATGACCGGTTCACTACACTTGTATACCGTTGCTCCATTCTAGGAGCCAATTAGGGCTTTTCAGTTCTGTTTTTCCGGACTGCCGCTTTCACAATGTGCTGTCCTAGGAAAAGATCGTAGTATTACTAAGCGTTGGGGCGATCTTCGTTGGCCCACACCAGCAGACTGTTTGTTGGGTCTCCATTCACCATCACCAATGGGACGTGGACACTATCTTGGGCTACCAACGAATGCAAGACCCCTTTTCAGGTTTCTCTCTTTCTGTGCCTCAGCACACTAATCTTTTGGAACACCTAGCTTCTCAGCTTCAGCTATGGCAATCTTGGCATGGGGACTATTATTAGCATCCATGCCACCCCAAAGCTGTCAGATTGTGACCCGGCACAAGGAGCCTAATTGTAGTGGGCTATCTTGGAGCTAGGCACTCTAACGCCCCACAAATCATCCCACTGAGAGCTGCAGAACACTCCGTTCGTTGGCGATAACGGGGCCCTACTTTTATATAGGAAAAGCAGGCAAGAGATATGTATCCACTGTCTGCACTTTCAGAACTGGTTTGAGTGGTTATTTAAAGTTTCCTTCCCAAGTTGCTCTCTAGACATTCTAGCTTTTGTGTAGAGTGTTTCTTCCCACAGCAACGTTTTCTCCAATGTGGGACACCCATAGCAAAGAAGTGGCACAAAAGGTGTGAGGTTTCTGCACCGGGCTGGTCCAAAGCCTTAGTCATATCAAGCGCCAGTCCTAGGCCACAGCACACATGCCAGAATAGAAGGGGAAATGAAAGAAAAAAAAACAAGATACCAGAAACCCACAGTAGGGCACTCAGGGCAGGAGTACACCATGCAGGGGACATTCCTATCACTGGAGACATCAAGTTAGGCAAAATGAAGGTACTTTGTTTGAGGAGATTTACAGATTTTAATTGATCACCCTATTATCATAGTAAACAATTAATTTGAACACATAGCTTTCACCAAAGAGGTCAGGTCAACTTAGCCTCATGGTGCTGAAAGAGCAAGATCACCATCTCCCACTGCAGCCCTACAGCTGTAGTAGCCAAATAAATTAAATGGTTCATACTTCACTGGCACCATACAATCACTGCTAGTATACTGCCGGATAATTAAGTGTATACCAACAAAAGTAAAGCAAGCTTAGTGCACTGCATAATAAACAAATGTGTATCTTCTTCTAACAATATGAATAATTTCACTACATCTTTGTGATTTAACAATTCAATATGAGATTAAACAAATTGCCAAAATCACATGTAATACTTGGTTTAAAGAAATGTTAGTATGAATGGAATAAACACTGAATCCTTGTGTCTTGGAGGAGTAAACCTCTCATTTGAATGGTCAAGGAACTTAGAACTTCTCTATCTCCTTAAAAGGCAAACTTAACTCAAAGCTCTGTGTGGGACATAACCTTTCTGACAAACTGACAAAAGGAGTGTAGTGATTATAGAACAAGGCAGCTTGACTGTGTCTGCATCTTCGAAAATGACACAATGGAAAGCCAGCATGAAAATCATTACACATTCAAAATTCTCTGGTCTGCACTCAAAACCGGTTGGAAGAAAAATCCAAGTCTATGTGCAAACTCTTTCATCTAATTAAATTCCTGACAGGCACCTCGAACCAGATGACATGTCAAAATACGTGATTCAGGCAGAAGACTCCAGATTCTTAAACTAAAAATAGCTTTATTTTTGGTGAACCTCACTCAAAACTGCCCCCACTTCAATACAAGTCAATTGGTAAAATACAATCCCACCTGCTTTTTTCAAAATCTTTCTTTTCTATTTCTAAATGTTGGCATAATATAAAATACAGCTATATCACACTAGATTACTCCTCAACAAATCTTACAAAAACTAAAATACTAAAGTAGATCTCTAAGCGTTTAAGGCACAAAACTAAGAAATGTTCTGAATCTGGCTATAAGACCAGGACCCAGCAACTTGTGATCCATGAAACTCTGAAAGACTGAGCTAATATCACTGGTCTTCAAGTAAAGAACAGATCTGGTGGTGGTGAATGATGTATACTGGAAAGAACAGGTGAAGCAGTCATGAGGAGATGTGTTGTATTACATAATCCTTCTAGATAAACAAATGACTGCAGCATCTTCAAAACTACACTGATGATGATGATTACAATGAAGGAGATTTGTAGACCAGACCTTTAGCTCTATGGGAGTCCTGGCACTAGCCAAAACATGAGAATAACTGACCAATAGAAGAAACTTACAATAAAAATAGGTGGATTTTCAGAAAGCAGGGTTGTTAATAGCACTGTGCATCCTCTGCTCCTAGCACTCATCCACAAAAAAATCTACTTTTTCACTTCATGTAAGACATTTTCTATGCAGTTGGCTGCCCCATGGTGTGACCTTCATTAGTGTATGGGGCTATTAAATAAAACATTTTGTTCCACAAACTGTAAATCCTGGCTGTTAACCAAGTAAAGAAACCTACTGTGGTCTCTCCTATCAGTGGGTGGTGTCGGTAATAAACCTTTGGCAGTGGAGTGCTGTAAAAAACAAGGAGCCAGAGTTATACACTGGCAGTATACATACTGCATTGCAATGGTGACGAAGTATACATACAGCCAATATGAACGTCAGCCCACCCGATTTAATTGAGGGCGGACCTTCAATTTGGCCACAGTGGTGACTACTCTGTCACCGCTGTGGTCAAACTTCTCCAATAGCATTAAGGTGTAAGGGCCATCAGAGAGATGGCTATTTGTCCACCTTAACAATGTAGTTTGGGGACATGGGGTCCAATGTTTATGGTTCCTTACTGCCAGTGTTTAACCTGCCATCCTTTGCATGGTTTCACCAGACTTTTTGACTTCTGACCTCCTGTTTTGCTGACTTCATTTTTGTTGGCTTTAGGATTCTGGGCACTATACCACTGCTAGCTGGTGCTAACGTGCATATGCTCTGCACTCTTAACATGGTAACATTGGCTTATCCACAATTGGCATATTTAATTTACTTGTTCATCAGGCTGATGGGCTTTTCTAAGGTAGGAAGGAGCTGGCACTTGTGCATAAAAAGGGCTATGCCTTTCCCCACACAACGAGATGCAAACCGCCATGCTGTGAATATGGAGCTAGGGCAAGAAAGACAGAGACCTTGTGATCACCAAAGGCCTCTTTGCAGTCTCCCCCACTTCAAAGTCACATTTGGATATAAGTACTGGATCTCTGACACCACGAAATCAGAACTTTACTTGAGCCAAGGACATTCTGCCTGGAAGAAGAGCTGCTATGCTGTAGGAGGGACTGCCACTTTGCTACCTGCTCTGTGTGTTGGCCTGCTGCTTCTTCCCTGGGAGTAAGAAGGACTGGACCTGTTCTCTATATCTTTGAACCCAAGTTTCTCCAAGGACTAGTTGGCTTGCCTCCTGTTCTCTGTAGTCACAGGGTCACAAAGTACTTCTTACAACTTTGCTGGAGCTGCTGGACTCCTCTATCTGTGAGCGCTACCCTTGCATGAGGCGCCTCCCTCTAGTTTTGGGCCTGTGGTCTGTCGGAGCCTGGAAGTGATTCCCAAACAGATATGGCCTTAGCATCCACTGGCTCAGAAGTGCGCTTTGCAGCCATTTCCTGCAACAATCGACACTGTGACCGCCTTTGCGCTGATCGGAACCAATGCAGTGCTGATTCGGCAATTAAACGGGTCCTGACTGCATAAATAGGAACCCACGCATTGAGTCATTGACGTCAACACTAGCTCCATACAAAGATACTTTTTCAGCGGGCCCTGCGTTGGCCCTGTAGCCGGCCTGCCCTCCATTGTGGTTGTCCTGGAATTTTGGATTCATCCCGGTCAAGCGTGACCTCGTAATCTTTTAGCACTATTGACTTCCAAACACTGTGTTTGGATTTCATCTATAAAAATCTATATCTCGACTTCTACTTATTGAGCGTTTATCCTTTTGGTCCTGCTATACTCAGATAGATAGTCTCTTTTTTCCTAAACTGGTGTAGAGTCTTTTTGTGGTGCTTTCAATGTGTTACTGTAATTTAAGTGCTGCACAATAGCACAGGGTGAGCACAGGTTAATTTAGGTTGTGTATCAGGCTTACCCTGCCCAGGATTGTGGTCCCTACTTAGACAGGGTGCAAACCTCAGCCAACTAGAGACCCAATTTCTAAAATTGATGATCAATGGTGACTATAGGACTTGTGTTTGTGCAGTACCTTACAGTAATTTGGTCTACACTACTATCCACATCTAGACAATTTGAATTATTTGTTTCTGAACCCCATTGGTGTTTTTTCCTACTCCCTTTAATTGGCATTATTATTTTTTCAATTATTCCTTTTTGGAATTTTTGCTTTTTACTCTAAACCATGTCTCTGATTGGAGGTTCTGCATTTGCACCTGCAAGAATGTAGTTGGAGCTGGCCAAAATTGAGGGTTTGCTCCCAGACCGCACTAAAAGCGCCCCTTTCAATTGTGCTCCCAGACCACAGTAAAAGCGTCCATTTCAATTGTGCTCCACCTCTGTTCCCTGGGAAGTAGCCTCCTACTAATAAAGGCAAAATGGTGATCGAGGCCCTCTTCTTTTAGCAGTGAGAGCCGGCCCATATGTAATGCTCAGAAGCATCCATTTGCACAACAAACTCTTGGGAGAAATCGGGGGCCTTGGCACAGGTGCCAGGCACATGGCTTCCTTCAGGGTGTCAAAAGCTTTATGGCATGCCTCTATCCAGATAACCTGACGTGGCTGCTTTTTGGAAGTCAGCTCTGTCAAGGGGGCAACAATGGTGCCATATCACTTGCTGAATTACCTGTAAAATCCAGTGAGGCCTAAAAATGATCTCTCTTCTGTCTGGTTCTTGGGGGTTCCAAACTCAGAATGTGATAAACTGTGGGCTGCACCTTGCTGCCCTGTATTTGGTGTCCCACGTAGACCACAGAACCCTGCCCTGTCTGGCACTTACTGATCTTTATAGTCAGACCTGCACTTTGTAGACCCCGAAGCACTTCTTGGAGGTGGCTCAAGTGGACCTCCCGACTAGAGCTTAAGACCGCAATGCAATCTAGGTACATGGCACCGAAGTTTCCAACCCAGCCAGGTCCTGATTGATCAGCCTTTGGAAGATGGCAGGGGCATTCTTCAAAGCAATAGGAATGACCTGGAACTGGAAGTGCCCTTCTGGTGTTGAGAACGCTGACCTCTGTTTAGCCCCCTCAGTCAAGGCAATCTGCTAGTAACCAGATGTTAAGTCAAATGTGCTGAGGAACTTGGCAGCTCTAAGCTATCTATGAGCTCATCAGCTCTGAGGATGGGGTGCGTCAGTCCGGGTGACTTCATTGAGTCCGCGGTAGCCCATGCATAACCTAAGTTCAGGTGTGACACTTGGAGGGTCCCCCTTGGTAACCAATACCACTGGGCTGGCCCACGGGGTGTTTGAGGACTCAATAATCCCTACCACCAGCATCTTGGAGACTTACTCCTTGATGCTAGCCCTCAACTTATATGACAACCTTTACATTGTGTTCTTTACAGATGTGCTCTCCCCGGTATCAATATCATGGGTACACCATACAGCGAGTACTGGGGTAAGGGAGAACAAAGGGGCAAACTGCCCTAGCAACTGGTGGTAGTCTATCTGTTGATCTAGGGTCTGTGTAGGGGAGAGGTTGATTGATACTCTCCACTGACCCATACTGCTCCTTGGAAAATAGGAGGTAGGCGAGAGGCTCGCTCTTCTCTTCAACCCCATCATTATTAACAAGAAGCATGGTAATCTCGGACCTCTTAAAGTAGGGCTTGAGGCAGTTCACATGCAGGACCCTCAAAGGGTTCCTAGGAGTCTTGAGGTCCACCAAGTAGGTGACATCACACTTCTTTACCTTATGAGGCCCAGACCATAAGTCCTGCAGGACCTGTGGCTTCACTGGTTCCATTAGTCACACTTTTTGACCAGGCTGAAACTCAACCAGAGTGATATTCTGGTCGTACCATCATTTTATGTCCTCCTGGCTAGCTTTCAGGTACACCTGTGTGAGCTTCCTGAGGAAGGCTGTCTGGTTGTGGACCCCAGCATGTAGCTGACCATATCCTAGGGTGGCTTATTAGGAGCTTGCACCCAGCCATTTTTAATCATACTGAGAGGTCCTCTCACAGGGTGTCCATATAGAAATTCTAAAGAGCTGACGCCACTCTACTTATGTGGAACTTTCCTGTAGGCGAACAAAAGACATGGCAGCTGGTATCCAACTAATGGATCATGGATTCAGGTAGGCCCATATTCATACCCTTAAGGGTACGGTGGAACCTTTCAACCAACCCATTGCTCTGGGGGTGGTAAGGAGGGGTGAACCTTTAGACATGGGCATTCAGAAACAGGTGTGGAGAAAGAATACAATGAAAAGTGTGAGGGTCTTTCCTGCAATAGTTAATGATTCAGACAAAAACAGAAAGGATACATTTAAAAGTGAAAATAAAAAAAGAGTTGAAGAAATTGATTCAGACGAGGAAAGTTTTTTTAATGCTTTTCTGAATTCTAGACCCACTCCTTACACAGTTGGTACATAGACTTAGAAACCACCAGTACTTCATATGGGTGTGGGCAAATCAGGCATAAGTAGAGAAGAAATACAGCACTTGGGAGTTGGAGTAAAGTGAAAATAACAAATATGGCTATAATGAACCACCAGTACTTCATATGGGTGTGGGCAAATCAGGCATAAGTACAGAAGAAATAACAGCACTTGGGAGTTGGAGTAAAGTGAAAATAACAAATATGGCTATAATGACAAGTTCCTACTAAAGACTTAATTGAAACTATAAAGCACTGGAATGATTTGAGAAAATACAGGGACAAGTGGAAGAAGTAAACTAATTGTCATAGGAAGATTTTTGACACTGGAAAGAAAGCGAATGTGATGGTGAGTGAACCTGAATCAGAATCAGTGATAGGCTTTCCTTTATAAAAATTACATGGAGGGAATGATGTCATGTTCCATAGTCCAGGGGTAATCTTTATGCTTTTATGAAACATGTTACAAATTTGAGAAAGCAACCTGATAAGTGATAAAAGGAGGTTGAAAGATTAATGACAATTCGGAAGGTGCTCTGGATTGAATTGGATACGTTGAATGAAATTGTTGTTCCCAAACATTTGTGGGCAAAATGCAAAGTGGCTGACACTTGGTGGACACAAGAACCACAGAAAAATCCAACAATAATGCTCCTGCTCATTTGGTTATGGAAAAATACAAATCAGTGATAAAGGAGCCGTTTCACAGAACTAATTTACAACAAAATCCGAAACATACGTTTTAAGTTAGGATTTTTTCTTAAATTAAATTTAAGACAAACTGAAGTTAAACTTAAATTTAACTTAAGACAAAATCCTAACTAAAGACAAAACCCTAATTTAAGACAAAATCCTAATTTAGGACAAAATCCTAATTAAAGACAAAATCCTAATTTAAGACAAAATCCTAATTTAAGATAAAATCCTAACAAGACAAAATCCTAATTTAAGACTACTAAATGGCTTCTGTGAATACCATAAGTAATAAGTTTAGGATTTTGTCATAAGTTAGTTCTGTGAATCGGGCCCACAGTGTTTGAAAATGAAGTGGTTGGAGAAATAAGTAAATTGGGCAAATATAAGGAGAGTAATACAAGAGTAGAAGGAGTTAGTGCATGCTTGTTGTTAGAGACTTATGCAGATTTATTTTAATTACAGTGGAGCTGCAGAGGCAGAAAGAGAATACATTAGTGCATGTGTATCAGCTTTTGTTTTAGGGTTGCATCCTATGCTTGGTTCTTGTATTCAGCAGAATATAATGTGCTGGCAGGCTAAGATATTGATGAATAATTTTGGAATGAGTGTGAATATATATTTGCTAAAGTAAAGCACTGGTTATCACACTTATGGGAAAATTGGCCACTGGAAGTGCAAACATAGGCAGAAACCAGAAAAAATCCAAAATGATTTTGTTCTCAAACGCAGCAGAATGCAAAATAGATGTAGACTCAGTTTGCTTCCATAGTCCAACAGAGTCCTATGGAGAATGTGCAAAATCAAGGGCAGTTCTATGCAAAGATGCCTGTAGATCGTGTGGTTGCAGCAAAACATGAGAAATAAAATGCCATACACTACAGGGTTTTCTGCAAAGTACATTAATTGTGAGGAATGATTTCCCCCAGATTTAATCAGGTGTGACAAATTCGCAATGACGGTGCCTAAGGGGATAGGGGGATTGGATGCTTGGTGCAGTCTAGAGGTAGACCATAGTGGCCATTACATAGCCTGCTTCTAGACACTCTGCCTGCATTGAAAGACATTCACAAGGATCCCCTGAGAATCCAGAAAGACTGTCACCTGCGCACTCATCACCAGCAAACTCGACTACGGGAATGCACTCTGTGCTGGCATCACCCAGAAACAGCTCAAGAAACTACAGAACGTTCAAAATGCCGCTGCCAGATGGGTCCTCGACATCCTCAGCTGCAGCTACATCATGCAACACTCCCAACAACTCAACTGGCTCTGGGTTAACAAGAGAATCACCTTCAAGCTCCTCACACATGCATACAAAGCTCTCCACAATGTGAGACCAGCATGCATAACCCCCGCCTCGCATTCCACATACCCGCCAGACAACTCCGTTCCATCCAACACGCCCTGGCCTCCGAGACAAGAACCAGAGGAAGTTCATTCTCCTACCTTGCCACCAAGACAAAGAACACCCTGCCCCTCTACCTCAGGCAATCTGGGTCGCTGACCCAATTCAAGAAGGACCTCAAGACATGGCTCTTTGAATGATCCTCAACACCCAGAGGGACCTGCACCCCCGTCATCTTTGAGACCCTCACAGGTGAGTAGTCACGCTTTACAAACCCCTGATTGATTGATTGCTTGATTGATGGTGAGGTCAATGGCCTTCATGTATCTTTTTTAATCAATACTGGTGCTTCCCGCTCTGCGGTTTGTGTCATTGATGTGCCAAATCTACCTCTCTCAGGAAAATAAGTTTAAGTTAAACAAATTATCAACCAGGTTTCAGCCAATGTCTCAGTCAAAATAAAGTGCATGGGAAATAACTACCAATTCATATTGTGTGACTGAAGTCCTGTTAACCCATTTAGCACAGACTTGCAATGCAAGATGAATTGTGTGTGCTTTTGCACACTGGATGGTGTTTCGATTGAAACACAAGATGACGATTCAGTGTCTTAAATAAAATCACGAGATCCACAGAGTCAAGAGTTAATTTATCCTCACTTCTCACAAAAGATTTGAGACACACAGCTAAGAGGGATGGGATTTTAGAAGATACGAAAAATTATTATTTAAGAGTGCAAAAATAAGATGCTGTTTTCTCTGCAACTCAACAATACAAACTTTCACAAGAGGCAGAAGAGGGAATGAAGCTAGTCGAACAAATGTTAGAAAAGGGTATCCTACAAGAGGTGATGGGCATTAAATAAACTAGTGGAAAGTGGATCTTAGAAAATTCAACATAATAGTGGCTCCATGTTGTCCAGTGGCACCGAATCCTGCAGTGATTTTGTTTCAAATTCCTTCGGATGCAGAACAGAATATAGTTATTGACTTATGCAAAGCATTATTTCAAATGAGGATAGTGAACATTTTTTGTATTTCAATTCTTCAATAAAATTATGGTTTGTTGTCGAATCCCACAAGGGTATACAGTGAGTCCCTCAATCTTTAGTCAGATTTTAAGGAATGATTTGGAGAGTGTGCAGCTGTACTGTAGCTCAGTGCAATATGCAGATGACCGACTGGTGGCATCAAAGACGAAAGAGGATTGCAAGTTGGATACAATTGTGCTTTTGAACAATCTTGCTGACAATGGTCATAAAGTTTACCTACAAAGATGCAGTACTGTAAAAAAGAAGTGAATTAACTTGGTCTCCATATTAACCCCTTGCGTGCTGGTGACGGAACCGTTCCGTCACGAGCCTCGGGTGGGCTGTGCTGGTGACGGAACCGTTCCGTCACAAGCACAGCCCACCCGAGGCTCGTGACGGAGCGGTTCCATCACGAGCATGGGAGCGCCATGCGGCCCGCCCACCCCCTTATTACTGCGGCGGAATAGCCGCCGCAGCTAAGGGGTTAAGAAAGGGGCTAGGAAAGTGTCCAAAGAATGTGTTACTGCGATCCTGAAGATGAAACCTTCAACTACTCAGAAGGAAGTGAGGATGTTTTTAGCAACAGTTGGCTACTGTTATCAGTGGATTCCAAATGTGTCTGTGATTGTGATGCCTTTACTGAGGCTTACTCGAAGTGACATAAAGCAAACACTGCCATTTTATAGTCAATGCATCAAAGGCTTCTGAGAGCTCAGAGAAAGTCTTTGTTGCGTACCAGTTCTTGGACTGCCTGATTATAACAAGGAATTCCACATTTTTTGTCATGAAAAAGAAGGGTGTGCTCTTTCTGTGTTACTACAAAAGCATAGGGAGGTAAAACGGCCTGTTGCTCACTTCTCTGCTACATTAGATCTAGTAGCTATAGCTGTCCCTGGTCGCTTGAAATCCGTTGTAGCTGTTTGCTTTGCAATTTAACAGAGAGAGGAAACTGTCATGTGTCATACACTCATTATATCAGCCCCTCATTCAGTTGAGATTTTCCTCACTTCTACTCAAACTCAGAATTTGACCAACAAGTGCCTAAAAATGTGTGAGCAAACCATACTGACAGCTGAAAAGATTTCACTCAAGAGATGTAATACTTTAAATCCTTCAATGCTGCTGCATATACATACAATAATAAAGATGATGATGAAGATCCCAACCATGATTACATTAATGTGTCAGAGTTGTGTACCAGACCATGGCCATATACCAAAGATGTTCCCCTTGAAATGACTAATCAGACTTAGTTTGTGGATGTTTTTTGTCTGAGAGACCGTGACGGAATACTGAGAGCAGCATATGCACATTGTTCTATATCCGAAATTGTTTAAGCATCATACGTGTCTGACATGATTTCAGCACAAGAAGCAGAGTTAATTGCACTAACAAGAGCCCAAGGAATGTGCAGAGATTTTCACCTTCCGCGATGTAGGCGGAGAAACAAGGCAAATCTCTGCACACTCGGGCGGAACTGAGTTGGCCTCCTGCCCACAGTATTAAAACTTTACAAAACATTATAATAACAATTGAAATCACATTACCTTATTGTGGGCGTCCCCGGGCTTCCCTCCGTCTCCATCGCGTCTTCTTCTGGGAAACTGCGCATGCGCGGGCGCCCGTGCATTTTCCCAGAAGAAGACACGATGGAGACGGAGGGAAGCCCGGCGACGCCACCGATAAGGTAATGTGATTTCAATTGGTATTTATAATGTTTTGTAAAGTTTTAATAGTGCGGGCGGGAGGCGGGAGGCGGCCGGCGCATAACGGAGCTATGCAGAGAGTGCGGAGATTGGTTCCATCTCCGTGCCTCTCCGCGTAGACCACTTACGCAACTTACACCCACCCTTAATTAAAGGCTACTCTGACAAATTCTTTCTCCCTGGATGTCTTCTGCTGAGTTATTAGATACTATGAGTCACATTGGAAATCTGAAGGACCGTTTAATAGACTTCAGGCCGTCTTTAAGAGCTGTCTGTTCACAATGAATTCTGATATGTCCTATTGATAGCCAGCCTGTTCTGTAAATTGGTGGAAACCTATCCTACCAGGAGAAGTGACAGGATGATGGTAGCCAAACTCTTGCTGAAAGAGTTGATACCACGATTTAGCATTCCTACTTCTATAAAGACACATCAAGGAGCTCATTTTAAAAATAAGGCCCACAATTATTGTGCACTGCCTTAAAAAAGGAGCAATTATTTCAGAAGTTACCGACCAGAGACATCAGGTATGGTTGAGCAGATGAATGGTACTAGCAAATCCAAACCTTCCAAAGTGTGTGCAATGACAAATTTGAGGTGGCTTGAAGCTCTTCCTATTCTTCTCATAAGCATCCGAAGTACTTCAAATAAAAACATTGGTATTTGGCCTCATTAAGTCCTCATGGGCAGAGCTATGTGGATCCCATATGTCCCTTCAGCGGCACTTGTGTCAATTACTGAGGATAATATATTGGATTGCTGTAAATATTTGGCTGATGTGGGGAAATCTGTCTTTCATCAGGTGAATTTGGCCATACCACTGACAAAAGAAATCCATGCCATCTACAGAAACCACAAGACTGGATCCTGATCAAAAAGCATGGCCACAAAAGATGTTTGAAGCCACAGTGGAAGGACTGCATCAAGATGTGCTTGTGACTAACACTGCTGTGAAATGTGCAGTAATCCCACAGTGGATGCATGCAGCTCACACGAAGATATTGAAGACGTTAGATTAAGAAGTGGTGACAACAATTAATGATTCACAGACTCAAGATCAATGTTGCTGTGTAGATGCAGAGGAGGGTGAAGGAGATTGTGATAAAGGTCTGAGGACCTGTTGGAAAATCAACACGTTGAAAATGAAGAAGAAACATTGCATTAGCCAGAAGAAGAAAGAGAAGCTGTTGAAGTTCATGAAAATGTTAAGCTGAAAATTTGAATCTCAGGACCTCCATGGGAATGCGGTTCACACTGAGTCAAATTGCTGTTCAGAGCACCAACAGAGGCCCCTCCAATAGAGGGGAGGAGTGTCATAACCCTGCTGCCAGTGCTGTAGCGGAGAATAACAAAATTATTTTTTTACCATTATATTTTTCCCTTTGCCCAGCCAGCCGTGTTCGGGAACCTGGCAGCTGGGAAGTGGTGTTCACCCCACCAGCTTAGAGTGTGCATGGTTATTTGGTCGACTATCTTGCGACGGCTACCCTGACATGCACACTGTAAACGACTGCACCTGGTTGACTTAGACAGCCTGGTGGAGAGCAGTAACATGGTGCTGCTCTCATGTTGCTTAACATTATAAGCAGTGTAAGAAAAGCATCTGGATTGGAATGGAAACTTCAACTGCTGCAAAGACCACCAGCGCTGAGGTTCTGAAGCACAAGGAGGACTGGAGGAGGCAAATTTGGAAGTACATTTTAGTTTAACATTTTTCTTTTTTTAAATCATTTTCCCACTGACCGGCACAGCCTTCAGCCTCAACACCAGAGCTCTCAGTCGTGGTTTGTTATAAATTCTGTTTATAATGAGAAATGACTGATATCTTTGGCGTTGACTTCATGCTCATTAGTGGTTGGTTGCACCACCAAGTAGGGTACCAGCCCACACTGCAAAGCACACGTTTGGCAGGGAATTGAGAAGAATCAGCAGTACTCACAAGTGGAGACACAGAGGGCAAGAGTTTGCAACAAGGAGAAAAGAGACAAGAGTTAGTAAAAAGGAGTAGCAAAAAGGCTACATTAGAAGACTCAATGACCAGAATTAATCAGATAAGAACCTGAGACAATTTGCACCTGCCTGATTGGTGCATTTTCTAGTTACAACTTGAACTTTTGCTTAACCCTAATGAGGAGTATAAAAAATATAAATATTATAGACTTTTTGTATGTAAATGATTTCCCTTCACAGGTGAAGATGGATCTACTCATTTCCAGTTACCATTGCACAAACTAATTTGGGCATGTATGTAGTCATAATGAAGAGGAGCAAGATTTTGTTCAGAAACATATTTAGAGGAGAGTGAAAATCATGAAAGATTGGAAAGATGAAAGTGAGATTAGAGATCAAATTGAAGCTGAAGAGAAATTTAGAAAATCAAATGTGCATCAGAGATTGAGAATTGAGCATGAAAGACGAGGAGAGTTGTGTATAGAACAAGGATCTAAGGGGACCAGGTAAATAGAGTTTGTTGAAGAGAGTGAGAAAGGAGTTATGTTGTCAATTGTGAGTTTTTTGTTGATGAATAGCCCATATTTAGAGGAATGCATTATGTTTGTGGAAAGACTGCATTTTTTAACCTGCCTTATAATAGATGGGTAGTTGCTACCTTTTTTCCCCAGAGTTTTATATAGCTGAAACTTGACACGAATCGGGTATCAGAGCGCTTTACATAGCATCAGTTGCATTACATGAGGACACATTCATGTTTTGTTAGGCACTGGGAGATTAAGTGATTTGCCCAGAATCACGGGATGTTCAGCGTCATTGCCAAGACTCAAACCCAGTTCCCCAGATTCGAAGTCGACCACCCTAGCCGTTAGGCCAACTCCTATGCCCTTGGTATGGTATTTCCATACCTTGGTACGGTATTTCCAAGGGCTTATAATGTAAATGAGATGAGTAATGGTGTTGGTTTGAGAAGAGGAAAACATGGATTTAGGCAAATTGTGTTAGATGTTTTAGGTGCTATGATTGCATCTATTGGCGTGGCTATGGATGAGGTGAAGATTAAAGAGCAGCTACACTTGTAGATCGCATCGCTTGTAATACTGCAGAGCTTTAGTCCAGATAAATAATGACTTGATTGCTATGTGTGCTATGATTATGAAAAAGCGCATTGAGCTGGGCATCCTTCTTGAGAAGGAGAACAGAGTCTGTTGGTTTGTTAGGGTAAGACAGTTTTATATACCTTCATCCCAGATAACAGTAAGCTTATTGATGCATATGTAAGTAATATTACTATAAAGTATTATTACGGAAGCTAAAGCTTTTCGTAGAGGGCCGCCCCAGTAGGGGGCCTTGAGGTCTGGCGCCATAACAGACGCCAGAGCCCAGCAAGGAACCAGTTTTTGCCACGTGAAGTGCCCCAAAGCAGAGTGGACGCTTCCTGCCCCTTTACCACGCGCCAGAAAGGTGCCAGGTAATCAGGGGGGCCAGGTGACATTTTGATTCCCACGATCAGGGTGTACCTCCAAGCGGGGATATAGGGAGCTGCTTATTACTGCATCGCAGAGCAAGCGAGTGGTGCCGGAGGTTTTTCGAGTGGCATGATTGTTGCCGTACCAAATTCATATGCGCCGTCAAGACAACTCTCCTCAGACTTCACAGGGATCGAGCAGGAAGTGGTTCCCCAGGCCTGCGAAGTGGCTTTGCCGGTGGCGCTATTGGAATCTCAAGTGAGGAGTCCGGCATTGGAACAGAGCAAACTTTCTGGTCGCTATACCCTGGGGAGACCGAGGAGCAAGAATCCCCTCCTAAGAGGTACAACCGCACTGCCTTCCCGGTTGCTGTAGCTCTGTGAGCTGAGAGCGTATTCATCTACCGTGACATGGTCAGAAGTAAGTCCTGGTCCCACCTCGAACGACGCGGTCGGGCCAGGCGGCTCCAGCCAGGGTCACCTGCTGAGGCGGGAGGCATTTCCTTGTGATTGCAAGCAAGCAGCCTCGGATTGGTAACGCAGGCATTCGGGCAATGCCCGAGGGGCCGGTGTCTGGGTTACTGCTGTGGGCTGCTTTTGAGCACTCTGGAGCCGATTTGGGCGCTGTCTCTATTTTCGCAATACAGCCAGCGGCCCAGTGGGTGGCTGAGTGGCCTTTCTGCAGGCAGATGGGCGCTCATTACCACCCTCCCCCGCCACCAACACCGCCGATCCCCCACCCCCGGTTTAGCAACAGGCAGAGGTATTACTCCCTTTGTCTCGCTGGCGGGCCCATTAATGTGTGCACATACAGAGCGAGGCAGGGGGCCTCAGTAGAAGTGGCCTCACTTGTTTTCAGGTGTGTTTCCGTAGTGTAAACTAATGCGTGCATTTTTTTAAGCCCCCCCACCCCCTGCTTTTTAATGCAATTATGCTGAAGCAGTGATTTGAGGAAAGGAATTATGCAAATGAGGGCCGATTTTTTTTGTGTGCCCGGGCCGATTTTCAGTCCCAATCCGACCCTGCAAGCAAGGGAACATTTTTGTGGACTTTTTGGACATACAGGCTTTCACTTTGGCTCGAGTAAAGCAACCGGTTGGGCTCAAGAGTGCTGAGACTTCCAGTTTGGGCCAGATTTTTGTCAAGCAGCAATGCCTAGGCAGTAACGTCCCCAATACTCGTGAGGGAGGTGGCAGTGGCCCGTGCTTTGCACAATTAGCTGAGCGCCAGTTGCTGTGATTCTGGGCAGCAGCGGATGCGGTTTACCAGCAGTCTACCAAGCATTCGATAATTTGTTGCATAGCGTTCAAACTAACAGAGCATTGACATTCTCCTTCCCACTGTGTGTTAATTAAACTGTGATATCTGCAAGTGCTAGATTATTAATACAAGGATCCTGAGTTTGATCCTCTGGTGGGCCGTTTCTTTGCTCATTTGCGGGGCAGGCCAGACCGGCTAGCAGAGCTCGAGTCGGGGTACCACGCGGGTGGACGGCGTCCCCCCGCTTATTTTATCGGGGGGACGCCGTCCCCCCTGCAAAACAGCTGGACTTCACTCTTTGGCCTCTCTGGGACGAGATCGAATCTCGTCCCAGAGAGGCCAAGCGCTTTAAAAGTGATTTCAGAGTGAGCTAACGCAACAGAGAACAGGCAGTGTAATCTGACCCTGTGATCCTGGGGCTGAGAGGGAGCATGAGCCACATAGCGTGGAACAATGGCATCTAAGGGGTGGGCGAGGGGAGGCAATGAGCCCGCTGGTGCAAGCCACCTTTCGTGACGTCACTTCCTGTTGTGACGTCATGAAAGGTGACAGCGTCCCCCCACTACTTTTTTTAGGACTTGTGCCCAGCCGGCTAGCACAAGGGTAAAAAAAGAACAACAGCAAAAAACAGAATAATTGGGCTGGCCATGAGACTTGATATCTGAGTGGGCATCCCTGGCTGCCTGGTGGCAGCTGCAGAATGCATGGAAAAGGTTTTCATGGAGCATACACGTGCACTGTTGGCAAGGGTATGGCTGGGAACAGTTTCTTTGGGGCATATATAAGGTGGCAGCAGCCCGCCATGTTACAAAGGTTAACAGAGTCTTCAGCCCAAAGAAAGAAGACTGTGATGGCTAACCGCAACGTAGGGGGCCAGGCGAGCTGGGGGAATTATTGCGGCAAATCAGGGCAGCATCTTAAGCGCACAGGACCAGCTGGCTGCAGACACACATGGAGGAGGAGGCGCAGAAAGGAGGCAGTCAACCTTCGGAGTCCACGGGGCGTCCAGCGCCCCAGAAGAGGCAAAGGGCCCCGACAAAGGTGCCAAGGGACCCTGCATCCAAGAGGAGTTCCAAGGGAGATGACCGGTTGCCTGCAGCCTTCCCGGCGGCGGCAGGCCTAAACGGAAATGAGAACTCAACAACTGGTGAGCATAATGGCGCGTTAGTGCAGGAATGCTTGAAGTCATTTGTTCCATTGTTATTTAAGGGCCTGAGTGCACAGGGGCTGGGGCTGCAGGCACTCCACTACAAGGGGGGTCTCAGGACTGCCACAGCATCTTATTGACCCAGGCAGTGCACAACAGTAATGTTTACGGACAAACCGACCCGGCCAAATAATCCCAGCACCCCCGCGCAGGAAACAGAAGGTGGATTGGCATCCCCCATAGAGGCATGGGGTAGTGCTAACAGAGCGAGCAACCAAGACAGAGTAGGTCAACCCCATAGACATACACTAGGCCATCGCCAGGTCCCGAAACCTTGGCCATGAAGGCCACCGGGTTAGGTAGCCTCATCCCGTTATCGGTGAAGGAGAGAATATGGAGAAAAGAGTCACTAGTCATTTTCTCATTGTTAGATACAACTGGATGGACTAGACTTAACGGTGTGGGATAAGAGGGATGAGGACAGGAGAGAGAGGAGAAAGGAGAGGACCGTCGATAATTGATTAGATGCATTCAGAATTATGGCTTGCATTATCGTTGAGAAATTTCCGCACAAAGCAGCGGATCTTTGGCTGAATGAGACCAATATCCATCGGGAACACAGTAAGTTCCCAGGGGATGCATGGGTAGAATACGATAAAGGTTTTAGGTTAAAAACACAGACCCACCCTGAGATGGAGAGGAAGGAGGAAGACGTGTGCGGTTTCACACATGAAATGATATTGGCAAAATAGGTCAAAACATGGGCAGGTAAGGGCGAGCAGCCCTTTCAGGGTTCCTTTTACAAATGCAAAGGTAGGTCTTTTCATGGGGCCAAAACATATAATACTTGGAAACCCCCCCACCAGTGGCCCGCCCGCCATTAGCTGGAAATACTAGGCCAATGAGTGCACATGGGGGGCCACTTGTAAGTTTCAACACATATCTTCCAACTCTGGGGGGTAAGCAGCAGCCTGGTGCAACGCAAGAAGAAGCAGTGAGGGGACAAAAAGGAGAAAAAGAAGAAGCAATAATACTGACACTGGGGCAGTTGGGGATTAGAGTACCAGGCAGGTACCAGCTAGCCGCATCCCCCATTAACACACACCAAATCAGAAGGCTAGGTAACAAGTACCATAACAAAGAGTGCGCAAAGATGTTAGTGAGGCAGAAAATAGACAAAGAAATAGCCCTAGGTAGGATCGAAGGCACTCTGCCCCCGGTACCAAAGTGTCTAGTGATATCTCCATTGGGGGTAGTTCCCAAGAAGGAAGCAGGTCGATTCAGACTCATCCACCATCTGTACCTACCAGAGGGGGAGCCTGTCAACATTGGCATTATTCAGAGGTATGATCAGTGGGCTACGCAATGGTGGACAATGCCATTGACCTGGTAAGGGCAGCGGGCCATGGTGCCCTTATGGCCAAAGCTGACATTGAGTCTGCGTTCCGCCACCTCCCGGTTCACCCGGTCAGCTTTTACCTGCTAAGCTTCCTATGGGAGGGGCAAATTACTTTGATAAAGCAATGCCATTGAGATGTTCAGTGTGCTGCAAATATTTTGAGCAATTTTGCGCCTTTTTAGAATGGGCATTACATAACAGGTGTTACATAACTACACTACCTCGATGACCTCTTGTTAGTAGGCCCAGCTGGAATGTGGTGAGACCCTGGCAGCATTTCAAGAACTAGCAGGGGAGCAGGCAGTCCCTTTGGCAGCAGACAAAACAGTAGATCCCTCCACCCAGCTCAAATTTTTGGGGATTGAGCTTAACTCAGTTGCAGGTACGTTCAGACTCGCAGAGGTGAAAGTAAGGGAATTCAGGGATGACATTAGAAACTTCTGCGGTAGGGAGAAGGCAACCCTCTGCGAGTTACAACTACTGATTGGAAAGCTCAACTTTGCTGCTGGTCTTGTTTTTGCTAGATGCCTAACTAGTTAACTGCCAGGCTCATCTACAAACAACACCATGTTAGCTTGGGGGCAGGGGTCAAGCATGACATCATCATGTGGGACACACTTCTAGCGGAATTCAACAGTCGGTTAATTTGGAGAGAGGATTGGTTAATGGCCAAGCACATCGCCTTATCCACAGATGCATCAGGCAGCATAGGACTTAGGGAAATTCTAGGAGACAAGTGTTGCGCAGGGTGATGGCCGGACAGCTGGCATAAACAGGGCATCACCAGCAACATCACATTTCTAGAACTGTCCCCCATTATAGTAGCCCTGGTGGTCTGGAAGAAAAAATTGAGGGACATGAATCTGCGCTCTGGTCCGATAACAAAGGAGTAGTGCAGGCAATCAACGTAGGGACAGCCACGTACCTTGACACATTAAGGCTAATGCGTCGCTTGGTTCAGATACAGTTGGAAGGGAACATAGAGCAGAAAGTACTCCATGTACTGGGGGTGGAGTGCGAAGTGGGGGGATGCCCTCTCCCGCACACAGATGAGCAGATTCAGGGAACTGGCACCAGGGGCAGAGAGGGACATGACCAGTTTCCCAGACGACGTATGGTCTCTGCCGAAATGGACTTGTCAATGCTAGCTGACCAAGCCCTTTCCCAGGAGGTGGCCAAGCACTACAAGAGATACACAGGAACAGTAATGCGCTTAGGAAATATCCTGACACTGGGCGATGCAAGCAAAACAAGGAGGGCGGTGGAGCGATTCATTCAATGGACATTTATGAACAGAAGGACCAGATCCTGGCCCAGGCCCACCTATCAGCAGTAGCACGCTTCTCCAAGCTACTCACCGGACTGGACCCTACCGCATCAGATTACATCAAAGCAGCAATGAGGGGTTGGAAGCGCTCGGAAGGGGGGAAAGTAGACAATCTTAGGCCCATAGACTGCAATAGATTGGTTTTGCTCATGGATGCAGTAGGGGAAATAGCAAAACACACATATGAGCTGAACCTGTTAAAAGCAGCCTTTGCGACCGCATTCTTTGGGGCATTTAGGCTGAGCAAGCTAATGGCCTCAGCTAGAGCAGCCATCAACCCGGCCCAGTGTGGCACAGGTGGAACTGCGGCTGAGAAGGTCAAAAAGTGACCAGGCCGGTAAAGGTGCAGTAATAAGGCTGGAGTGCATTAATTACCCCAAAAACTGTGCTGTATGCTGCCTACTAACTTACATGGCAGCACAAGTGGAGAGAGAGGGCCCCCTGTTCAAGCAAAGGGATGGTAACCTCTTAAGTAAATTCCAGTTCTCAGCAGTGATGCGCCAGGCCCTGAGCAGAGCTGGCCTCCCGCCAGCGGCCTTTGGTTCACATTCATTTAGGATTGGGGCAGCGACCACAGCAGCCCAGCATGGGATGTATGAGGCAGGGATCAAGGTCATCGGCAGATGGCGGTCCAAGGCATACAGGACTTATGTGAGACCCCAGCTGCTGTGAACATACCCAGCATCGCATATGAGTATGTGGCTGCTTGCCATTCTCCTGACATTGTGAATATTGCGTCAGCAGGACGCCCTTGGCTAGTATGGGTGGTGGGTCACTCTTTTGTTTCCCGTAGGAATTTTTGGTGGCAGCCGGGAGGCCACAGGCAGAGCGGTGGGCCATTCAACACATGCGTCTGATGTTGGGGTCGCCTGGGGATGCGATGAGACCAACTACCAGCAGTGCTCGAGGACCTGCGTACGGACAGAGCCTGGCACTCGGATCTGTTGATAATTCACCTGGTCGGGAATGACTTAGCCCGACTGGGAAGAAAAGAGCAACTCGTCGCCATTCAAGCGGACCTAACGGAGGTAGCGCTGTACTCCGGTAGCACCGTCATCATTTGGACCGAGCTGATTAGCAGGCTGGCTTGGCATGGGGCAGAGCCGCACAAGGCAGTCGAAAACTCTAAAAGGTAACTGAATATCGCTGTAATCAAATTTTGCAGGACCAATGGCTTGGAGAGCGTTGGACACAGCTTCATCCACCCAGGTCCCCCAGAGCTCTACGGATGGGACAGGGTTCACCTATTGGAGGAATGGATGCATGTATTCTGGAGCAACCTGTGGGGGGCAATTTTTTTAGCAGGCTGCACCTAACTAAAAAATAAGAGGATAGCAGACTGCACAGGGGGAGCAGCAGGAAGATGTGAGCCTCCCTGGCTGCATGGCGAATACGAAGGCTGGTTATGGAAGCACACCGACAGGGCGGTGTGTAGAAGGAGGGCGCTCACTTTGGGATGCCTTACGGGAGGGTGAGTAGGCCTGACAAAAGGGGGTAGCAAATGGAGACGGCGTTCGTAGTCCAGACCCCACCAGATGGCAGGGCACAAAAGAGACTAGCAAGGTAGCGAGTTGGGGCCTAACTCCAGGGAGAAGCTATCCCCCACACACAAATGGCATGGAAACCAACAGAACAATGTACGAACTATCAGGGTGATTTACGACTCTATGATGTGCAAATGATTTATAACAAGCAATTGATGTATGACAAGCAAGTGATTTATGACCCACAAATGATTTACAGCTGATGATTTATGACGATAATGCAGAATGATTTATGACAACCAGTTGATGACTGCTTGTGACACAATGATTTATGATACACCAATGATTTATGACACATGTTTTATGATGAGCAACAAAATAACCTATCACACCCGATTTTATGATATTTCATGATAATGATTTATGACCCTCAATATAAAAATATGTCCAGGGGGAAGTACAAAATGTGTAGGTATGTAAAGATAATAAAACTGCGGTCAACAATGGCCACAAAACTACAGCCAATGTTGGCTGTCTTTGGTAATACATATGTGCATGCCGTCCTGGAATGGGCACAGTGCGGGTGTTATGAAGAATTTGGTTTGAGGGAATCAGTAGGTTCTTGGTTTGGTGAGATTGGAAAGGGCTTCAGAAGGTTTGTGGATGGTTCGATGGTGTGGGTGGAAGCATGCTGTGTGTGTTATATTACCCCATATAATCGTTGTCTTAATTTGTATGATAGTTCTGTTCCTTTTGTTTAAATGAATTGAATTTATCATTGTTTAAAATGGACCTAAACTGTGGGTGCAAGAAAAAGGAGTCAAAGATGTCTCATAGGAAAAGAGAATAAGTAGAGCTGGAAGATGTCAAAGCAAAAGTCTATAATTGACTTAAGATCTTTAAAGAATCATGATGCAAGAGACAGAAAGGGATTCATACTGTATTGTAAATTGTTTGGGGTTTAGTGATGATGTAGCTATCAGGGGGAAATTAGGAGAGCTTTTATGCATTAATATTAGTTGTTCTATTCTTGAATTCAGAAGTGTGTATTGATATTGAGCTACTGCAATTAAAAAAAAAACACTATGATGTGTTATGTGTGTTTTCCTGGCTTAGAGTTAGTCCTCCAAGCCATCTTGTTTAAAATAGATGCCGAATCATGATGCTCATTCTGTGTTCATATTTCTCGCTTGACACTACATGCAGTGAGAGATGGATTTCTGTATGACACTGTTCTCGAAGAACTTGCTAGAGGAAGCTTTTGTAACATATTCAAGGTTTGTCCTGTTAACACACTCTGTTGCATTTATTCACAATTGTTCTCTTTTGATTATGTAACTAGTTTGTTCTAACAGTTCCAGATGGCATAAGGTCAGAAGGGGCAATGAATATTCATGTAGTGCGTTAGTGCTAATATAGTAGGGTCATATGGCGTTTTAGAATATTGCAATATAATTTGCTGAAAAGATGATACTTTTACTCTCACCACCATGCTGACTTTTGCAATTTCGTAAATCCTTAAATGTGGAGGTGGGCCAGAGACCTTTCCTGTGCCTCTTGGGATACTGACCGATTTCCTACTGATTTTGCGCATTTTTGAGACTCAGGGCCTTATTACAAGTTTGGCGGTCCGTGAACCACAGTACCTGCGGTCGCAATCTGAACACAGCGAGTGTCGTGGTCTGACCACAGTATTATAAGATATGCGGAGTGCATTTGGAAAGACTGCTGCTGAACCAACGGCACAGCAAACCGCCGGGGTCACGGTCGAGGAAAAGCAGCTGCCATAGGACGGTACAAGTGAGTTTCACTGTTGTCCGTATTACAAGTTCGCTTTTCCAGAAGCTGACCGCAGCAGTGAGACCACCAGCTTCAAGTCGGCGGAAAGAAGGATTTGGGGGGTGTACTCACCCTTTTCTAGTTCTTACCATCAGAGTTCGATGTGGATCCCTTTCTTGAGGTGCCCCATTCCACAACAGCATCTTCACCTCGAGGATTACGACCCTGTTTGTGGCGATGTACAGGTGAGCCCTTTTTGTACCATATACCCATTGCCTGTACTTTCCACATATGGGCCAGACTCCGGCAATAAGTAGGTGGTGTATTTCCACATGTATCATGCATATGTGTGCATTCGACACAAGCGGTCGAAATGCTCCCACAGGATATCGATTCATATGGAAAAGTAGTCACCGCCACAGCAAATCTATGCAGCCTCACTGCAGGCACCACAGTAAACTTGTAATATGGTGGTCAGAAGACCGCTGGGGACTCCTAGCGGCTGCGGTGTTCTGGGGGCTTGACCCCCAGGCTCGTAATAAGGCCCTCTGTCTATTTTTAGTATTGCCTATTATTTGTGCTGTTTCTATTTCTGAGAGAATTTATGGCAAATTATTTCTATGTATGTTAATGAGATTGCTACTGCATTTGCATTTTTCGGGTTTCCGTATTGCAATTTAACTTTCAGCAACCTACATAGTTTTTCAAAATTCAAATCTCAAACTCCCTTTTTGAGCCAGTCCTTTCTTATTGACTATATTTTATTTTGAAATGCTGTTTTTCATCTTGTCTCTAGGGACAAATGAACTCATAGAAATTGAGGCTAACACTGTCCCCGATCCACCCAAAGATGGGCATGCCACTGTCATGCAGATTTTCTAGCGGTACAGTGCACCCCCATAGCAAATCTTTAAGACATCACCAGCATAAAGAAACATAAAGGATACCACCCTTTTCAAGTCAAGAACATTTGATAATGAAGCAGGGCATGATGTAAGCAGATGCGTGGTCACAGCCATGCATGAGCAGTAGGAATAAGTTTATATTCTGTGCAATGAAGATCCTACCACTTGTCCAGTAGGATGGCTGAGGGAAAGCAGGTAGGGCAAAATGGAGTTAATTGTATGTAATGATTGGTGTTGATGGAGGTATGTGATATAGAAGAAATTAGGTTATGATAAGAGAACAGCAGTGAAGGCAAGAAACTAATAAATCAAGGAGGGACATTGGAATCAGCATGGGTCTAGTAAAGGAATGCTGAACAAGAGGTCGATAGAGATTTTGCAATGGGATTTGGAAGCTACGGTTAGACTTGCTAATATTGTTGGTATTCATTGGAGTGGCAGAGTGCTTGAGAACCATACGGGGTGGGTAATGTTGGGGGGGGGGGGATGGGATTTTCAATGTTAAGATGTTGATAGGGAATTTTAGTATGTACGGCTAAGACAAAGGATAATATTTTGTGAGCAATGTTGCTTCCAAAGCAAAGTGGACTTTCACACAAACAGTCCCTGTGTTGTGAGTTCTCCTCTCCTAAGTAAAGGGGTAGATGTGACGAGATTGTGAGGCATTCTGGAGTGCATGACAATAAACAGTGTTACTTTAAATGAAGTATGCTTTCAAGATCGTGCAATCCTTGGGTGGTCAATGAAATCTCTCTATTCAGCCCATGACAAGACATGCATGACATATGGCCACATCTGCACAACGACTGCCGTTAATGCGATCATGAGATCTCAAAATATCTTTGCTATACGATTCTCGTGCCACTGCCGAGACTGAAAGGCATGTTTGTGTATGTGTAATAAATGCCTTGGGTGTTAGAAGGTGGGGACGGGGACGAAGGGCATTACGAATCTGTTTACAGCAATTGCCATCTAAAAAGGACATCAACTCTCGCAATTTAAAAGTGTCCTGGGGCTCCATAAACTGTAACAATCTATGTGGCATATCTACAAGGAAATGGCAGTGCGCAGCGCTGCGGCACATTTTGCAGTGCTCCATCATTTCACAAATGCAGGGATGCGCGTCTTTTTAACAATGCGTTTTGCTTTGCGCTGGCGCTAAAAATAGCTGTCTAGCGCCAACAAAGACACCCTTGCGCCATAGTCCAAGGTTACCTGCTTTTCAGGTAATAATTGTTATGTGCAGGAAGGGAAATTATCAATAATGGTGATTTGCTACTTCTATGTATGTTGCATTCTGCAGCATACATACAAGTAGCAAATCGCCATTATTGCACATAAAATTGAATTAAAGATGTTTTGCTCTTTCTATGTGTGCAGCTGAATGCAGCTCACATAGAAAAAGCAAAAAAAAGGAGAAATAAAAGTATTGCTCGAGTTAGTTTTTGGTGCTGCCTCCGATTTACAGATCCTTGTAAATGTGGGCCAGCGTTAAAAGGCAATGGATGTTGCGAAGAAACGCCCACAGCAACACCTATTGCATGCCCCTTTCACGCACAAATACCATATTTATAAAGGGGGGTTAAGCCACACAATGTGGCTTAACGCCACTTTGTAAAAATGGTGCAGGGTTTTGCGCCACCAGACCGTCTTAAAAAGTGACGTTTTAGTGGCGCAATCCCCTTGTAAATATGCCCCTACGTCTTCCCGGATCAAAAACGGCAATGTATGCTCTCCAAAAATGTTTATTTCAGACCTAGTCTATCTTTTGATCACACTGTGTTATGTTTTTGTAGAGTATTTGACAGGAATAAACTTTTTATACTAAACTGCGTTCTGTCTTTGAGCATGTTCAAGAGTGCCTACGAGACGTTCAGCCGTCCAGAATGCTAGGGCCTGATTTTAAGTGAATAGCACTGGAAGAAGACGGAAGGATAAAAACTATACTCAAACATTCGGATCGCAAAAAATACCTGCCCCACCCTTCAATGATACATTTTCTCTTTACTTAGACATACAATTATGCAGGTAGCTTCGAATACCTCATCAGCGTGCTTGTTTACGCACGGGAGATTTTTGTTATAATTGATCAAATACAAGCTACTGACGTCAACTTTGTCACAAACCAGAGCGTGTTCTCGCCATGGATACATTCATACTTACGAGTGGATGGAAACAGCTTATTTTCCCATAAAAGCTAAAAAAAGAGACTCACTGCAGTTTCCGACCACATCTCAGTTCCAAGCTTTTACAGTTCCTAACTCATAGGAAAAATTGAGGATTTTGAGTAACTCATTAACCAAGTGCATACAAACTGGGACTGGCATTCAAGGTCAATTCAAGAAAAGCAACAATTAATGTAGGAAAAATTCAAAATCACACCGCCCTGTTGGCACCCAAAAAACGTTTTGTTGAACGTGCTGGTGACTTTGGAGCGGAATTTTGAATAAAACCTTTAAAAATACTCATATTTTGACAGTGGTAAGTGGTTTCCCTTGCAAAGAGGGGGCAGCCTGTGGTACTTCTTTCCAGTCCATGCACTAGGAGGTGTGCTGAGAAGGTGCTGCGCTGGTAGCTGCGATGGGAGTTAAGTGGATGGTGAACCAGCCTGTCGCACCAGGGGAGACTGGTCAGGTGAGGCACTGGAAGAATAGTTTCTCTCTCTAGTAGGCCAGAAGTCAGCCAGAGCCCAGCCGGTGGTCGAATCAACTTTAGCAAGGGGGTTACCATCTTCAGTCAAATTATATATGGAGGGTTAGATGCTCCCTGAACGGAAAGGGACAGCAGAGATTTTTTTTCCTTCTTTCTCCAATTTGGCTACAAGAGGTCAACAGTCCGTGCGTTTCGGCATGGCAAATCCTTTGTTAAGAAACAACACGATAAACTTAAAAGACATACTGACCCTGCACACAGCAATACAGTATCAATATCAGGATTTCTGGTTATATACATTCTTATCACTGTGAAAACTTCATATGTTAAAATATATAAAGCAAATGCAAACATTTATTTTAGCAATCACCTCGCATGATTTTAATGCCCATAAGGCACGTACAGGATGCACTGCTTAGTTATAGCTAGGTCAGACTTTCCATAGAAAAAGTTACTTTATTCTGCTACTAACTTTGGTGCCATTTGAGGTATCTTCACAAACAGTGGCGGCTCCTCTACTATGGCAGAGGAGAGTCGTCCCACTGTTCTTGAGCAGTGCCAAATAGAAACATAAAATGATAATATCTTAGAGTTATTAACAGTCTATGCTTGGTGTCCTGCTGCTTTGCGGAGAGGCGGTGGGCGGGGCTGCTCAGCTCTCGGAGCAGGGGAGTAGTGGCTTGCCCACTCCTAAGTGCGCAATAGTGGTTTGGTCGGCCCCCTCGGGCCGCCCAAGCCAGTCATGCACATTTCCCCGTTCTCCATGCAGGCTGCATTACAGCCTGCATGGAGAACATGCCCACCCCTCCAACCCCTGGCTAAGCGCCGTGTCACGGCGCTCAGATGCAGCGTTGTGATTGGCTTAGGGGATGGAGCCTGGCTGCCTACTTCCTGTTCCTGTAGTGGGAGGCAGGAAAGCAAGAGCAGAGACGCGGGACCTGGCCTCAAGGTAAGTTTATTTATTTTGTATTCCCCCCTGACAACCCCTGAAGCAACCACCCCGCGACCCCCACGCCCGCTCTGCCACCTGCGAGCCATGCCAGCCGCCACTGTTCACAAAACTTTCTGAAAAAAAGGTTAATCCAACTCAGATTTTTCCTTCAAAGATTTAAGGTGATCTGTAACTCGGTATCCGAGAAAAAGGGGGGGGTCTCCAAAATACAATTTCCATAGGCATATTTAGACAGCACTACAGCAAAATAGATTAACAAAACTACAGCAAAATTGGCAGAACGTTACACAGAAAACGTGCCTTTTGGGATTTGGTGCAAAGCCGTTCAATAGTTTTACCACAATTAGGGTTCAATATTTATAGATATATTGACCGTTTGGCTGAAATTCAAAAATTCAATCTTTTGATTGGGTGAGGGAACTTTTTTGGAGTGAGCAGTCAATGACTGGCTGCATCATGGACATTGCTGGAGATTTCCCTAGAGGGTGGTGGTTTCCAGGGCCATGTAGGGCTCCAGGAGGGGGGAGCACGGCCCCTCTCCTATCTTGAATATAGATAGCCCCAGAGAGGTGGTGGTACCCGGGGCTCCACAACGGACACCCTTCATTAGTGTATTGGTTTCCTGGGGAGGTGGAGGTCCCCGGGGCTCCATGGGAGCAGAGCCCTCCCAAGCACCATTATTTATTTATTTTAGCTCAGGGGAGATGTCAGTCCCCTGGGGAGGGGGGTCCCCGAGACCCCGAGATATTATTTCAATTTTCCCCGGGAAGGTGGCTGTCCCCGGGGCTTTAATAAACCCTAGGAGGGAGGCCCCATGTGTCCCCCTCCTATATAGATTATATGCCCACAGAACCTGGCCCACCGGGGGTTATTTGAAAGCCAGCGCGAATGCCAGCACTATTTTCTGCTGCAAATTCATGAATATCACACATTTGTGGAAATTAAAAAAATAATAACTTTTATGCATTGGTGGGGTTCCAGGGGGACCCAAGACCTTTGCTTGGAGGTTGGGGTATTCTTACCTTGTCCCAAGATGGCTGCCAAGACTTCCTGGTTGAACTGTTGGCAGCCAACCAGAGCAGTGCATTTCCCTGCACTAGTGACATCACTATAATTTTAAACTTACATTTCTCAACAACAACTGAACAGATTTACACCAAATAAGCAATAGGCTCTTCATTGAACCAACCAACATCTACCTCCCTGCTAAATTTGGTGTAAGTCCATTCAGCTGTTCAGTTTGTAGCTGTGGCCAAAGATTCAGATAGGAATTAACATTACAAATTCACCCTTATTTTGTGCCACAATTTCTCAGTCCCCACTGCAGCGATCACCCCCAAACTTTCCATGACACACAGACCCCACTTTGACACTTTAATGGGACAATTTCATGAAGATTGGTCAACCGACGCCAAAGTTATAGCCAAGTCAAAACATGTTTTTCCTATGTAAACTAGGTCCTAACTATAACTAGCTTCTGGTGGCTACCAGTAGGTAATATATATATGTATACACACACACATACATATAGACTGTGAGTGGGTCTGAGAGGGGGTGCCTTAGTGTCTAAATGGATCTATAAGTGGGTGTTTGCATGTCTGTGCGGGTCTGTGAGTGAGAGTGTGAGTCTCTGTTTGTCTGGGAGTGGAAACATGAGTGTCTTAGAGGGTCTGTAACTGGTTACATGAGCGTCTTAGTGGGTTTAGGATTGGGTGCGTGAGTGTCTTAGTGGGACCGTGAGTGGGTGTGTGAGTGTCTGAGTGGGTCTGTGAGTGAGTGTGTGAGTAACTCATTCAGAGGTTGAGACATTCACTCAGAGACCCACTGAGAGACTTACACATCTACTCACAGTCCCACTCAAATATGTAAACATCCACTCAGACTGACGCAGACACTCAGTCACCCATTTACTGACCCTCTTAGACAATCATGCACCCACTCACAGACCAACACAGATACTCATGTACCCACTCATAGATCCAGTTAGACACTGATGCATCTACTTGGAGACTCATGCACCCACTGACAGACCCACTCAGCCCCTCATGCACCCACTAACAGAACTACTCATAGTCTCACACTCACTGTGATGCCCACTCAGAGAGTCATGCACCCACTCACAGTCCCACTGAGAGACTCACACAAATGAGTCACTGTCCCACTCAGACACTCACACATGTACTCACAGACTCACTTGAATAGTCATGCACTCTCTTCCAGACCTACTCAGACACTAATGTACCCACTCATAGACACACTCATGCAGTCACTCACAGACCAACTGAGACACTCACGCACCCACTCACAGACCCACTCAAAGACTCATACATACCCTCACAGACCCACTCAGACACTCATGCACCTACTAACAAACCAGTTCAGAGACTGAGACACCCACTCACAGACCTACTAATAGACCCACACACCCATATACAGACCCCCTTAGACACTGAAGCACCCACTCACATACCCAGTCAGAGACTCATGCATCTGCTCACAGGTACACTCAGACAGTCATACACCCACTCAAGGAACCACTCAGACACTCAAGCACTCACTCACAGGCGCACTTAGACACTCACAGACCAATTCAAAGACTGAAACTCCTACTGAGAGACTTACACACCCACTCACTGTCCCACTTAGACACTCATGCACCCAGATCCACGCCCTCTTAGACACTCATGTATCCACTGACAGATCAGGCTAGACACTGACACACCCACTCACATACCCACTCAGCCTCATGCATCCAACCACAGACCCATTCAGATACTCACACAGCCACTCAGAGACCTATTCAGAGACTGAGACACCCATTCATAGATCCACTTAGAGTCATGCATCACCTACTCAGAGGCACACTACCCAGTCACAGACCCACTCAGGCATTCAAATACCTATTGTGAAATACAAGTGGTACAAAGTTCCCCGAGAGCGTTAGAGAGGGAGTGTGTGAATGAATACTAAGAGAGTGGAGGCAGGGTGCAGCAGGCTCCCTTGTCAGAACTGAGAGGCCTCACACACCCAGCGAGCTAGATGTCAAGCTTCATCATTGGCCTCTTGCTCCTCGTCAGACTAGCGCTGCAAAGTCTGACGGGCGCCTTAAAGGCGCTCTTTGTCAGAGTTCTTTTGCTCCAGCCAATGGTTGTGTGCGTGTGAGGGGGAAATGGATGTGTAGTCGTGTGGGGATTGTGATGATTAAAAAGGGGAATCAATTCAAGGACTTTTATTCGCGTGACTGATTCCCTTGGTTAAAAGGTGGGAGGGGAGATAGAGGCTGTAAGGGGCACAGTGGAACTACCTCAACCCTCTGATCAGGTCGACATGTTTCTTGCTTAATTTTGCAATTCCTCAGGACCTCAAGTGAACAGTACTACACAGTGAAAAACCAAAAGTAAAGATAAAAGGAATCAGTACAACCTCTCTGGGTCTGTAAGGGTGCAGGCCTAGTGGTTCTGCGGTAGAGGGTTGACCTAGAAAAGATGTGAGACAACAAGCCAAATGACTTATAATGGTACCATCACCTCATCCAGCAGTAGGTAACCCTTGCTCTCTTAAAGAATTCACACACTCCAATGAATATTAAAAACCAAAAGACCTATCAGAAGGAAAGGCCTGTAGACATTTAGGTATATAGTAACGATAAAAACAACACCACACATGAATGAAGGCGTATAATAATATATATATAATATGTCTCCCCGCGTTGGCTCACAGTTCCCCGGCCATTGAGCGCTCGTTATGGGTGCGTGCACCTACGCCAGAACCATGCCGTTAAACATCACCACACTTCTTCCCTTGATAAGAAAAGATATCGGGCGCACTCCCTTTGGTTTCCACAAGTTGATTTATTTCAATCTAAGTAGCATAAAAAGCAATCGATCTACGCGTTTCGATGCTACAAGCATCTTGCTCACGATCAGTTGCCTGCATTTTTTCACAACATTTAAAGCATTGAATTGGATATTACATCATTTCCTGTGCTCAATTGCTAAGCATTGTGGTTGTTGTAGTTTTAATATAAAATAAGTCACTTGGTAAAATCGTTTACCAGTTTTTCATTGGAAAATAATAGCGCCTTCTTTTCAATTAATTGTCTTGTTTATTTCCCATCCTTTTGAACTTTTTTAAGTCATTTCTTTGTTTTTATATTTGTTTATATGTGTTTTGCACCATTTCAGTTTCAGTTCTCATTTGAATCCCTCCAGTGGGATTTGTTAGCGGTGCAGTTCTCATTTAAATCCCTCCAGTGGGATGTTTTGTTCGGTGGGATCATTCTCATCCTCTTTGTAAAGCTTCCTATTATTCTTATCTTTCCTTCTTATTTTGCAGTTTTCATTTTCCAATGTAACTTGGTATTCCTCCTTTTGTTCATTCCTCATTAAAATTTGTCCATCATGTCATTTTTCAGAGATGAATGTATAACTCCTCCGATTGATTAAGGCCGTACGGACTTAGAGTTCTGAAGTTTATTATGTGGCGTGATTCTTTTTGCCTTAGCGATTTCTCTCGATTGCCTCCTGATATGTGTTTTGGTATCGTTTCTATGTCAAAGAATCTCAATTTCTGCCAATCTCCATTGTGTGTTTGCTCCATATGTTTCGCAACCGCATTTGCTCTATCTTTGTGCGTGGTTGCTCTGGCATGTTCCATAATGCGTTTTTTTAATTCACCCTTTGTGCTGCCCACATACATTAGTGGGCATGGGCACTCTATTCCATAGATAGTGAATTCCGTCTTACAGGTGATTAATTGACGTATTTGCCATGTCTTGTTGTTTGGCATCTTGACTTCTTTGGTCTGTTTTGCAATTTGACACATTTTGCATCCATAGCACTTTATAAAACTGGTAACTATGGACTCCCTAAAAACCGCCCTAAAATCCATCTCATCAGGCTCCCCCTGTGACCCCCTCCCTGTGAGTATTTTAAAACAACTTGATCCTACCCCCTTGACTGCCATAATGAACGTGCTTAATGCTTCCCTCCAAGCATCCACCGTTCCATCATGCTGGAAGCATGCAGTGGTAACCCCACTACTGAAAAAACCGTCATCCGACCCCACAGTTCTCTCGAACTACCGACCTATATCTCTGCTGCCCGCCTTTTCCAAACTCATGGAAAGGCACATACACTCCGCTATCACTAATTTCTCAGAGGACAACAATCTCCTCCACCCCTCACAGTCGGGTTTCAGAGCAGGATACTCCACAGAAACTGCCCTACTGGGTGTGACGGAAAAAATTCGACAACTGCTGGACAAGGGTCAAACGGTCGCACTCATTCTTTTAGATTTGAGTGCGGCGTTTGACACCATATCACACAATATTCTTCTGGCCACCCTAGAGAAAAACGGCATTCGCAAGGACGCCTTACAGTGGATCAAGTCCTTTCTCTCCGAAAGAACCTTTCAGATTAAATCCAGTATCGCAAGCTCCGACATCTTCCCTGCTCCACATGGAGTACCACAAGGTTCTATCCTGAGCCCACTGTTTTTTAATCTGTACCTCAGACCACTGGCAGATCTGGCAGATGGCGCAGGCCTAACGCTAATGACCTACGCCGACGATGCCCAAATCATTTTCTCCCTCTCCGAAGCAAACCCGTTAGCTCCTTCCATACTCAAAACCGGACTTCAAAATATTTTTAACTGGATGACTACCAACCACTTAAAATTAAATGGGGACAAAACGGAGGTACTCCTACTAGGACGAAACAAAGAACTTTGGAACCCCTCCCATTGGCCACCGGAGCTGGGCAACATTCCCCCGCCTGCTACTCAGGTTAGAAACCTAGGGGTCATCATAGACGATACTCTGTGTATGAAACAGCAGGCAAATAAAGTCGCAGGACTATGCTTCACCATAATAAAATGGTTAAAGAAAATCGTTTGGATGCTGCCCCCGGACACGCAAAAAACCGTAGTAAACGCGCTAGTAACATCGCGTATTGACTACGGTAATATCCTCTATCTTAGCTCTAACTTAGCAGTAATCAAGAGACTCCAAATGATTCAAAACTCCGCTGCAAGACTCTTGAGAAGGATTCCAAAGGCTGAAAGAGTCTCAAAACACCTGAACGAACTACACTGGCTCAGGGTTGAACATCGGATCAGCTTCAAAACCCTGAGCTACATGTTCAAAATTAAACATAAAACGGCTCCCTTCTATCTTCAAGCCTTAGCCTCCCCCTACTTGCTAACAAGAAACCTCCGCTCCCAAACGGCCTCAAACTTCGCCGTGCCTAGATTTAGACTTCAAAGAACTGGCGGGAGATCCTTCACTGTTAGAGGTCCAATTTTGTGGAACTCGCTCCCCCTGCATATCCGGAAAGAAGATAGCTACACTAAATTCCGGAGATACGTAAAAACCTGGCTGTTTCAGAAACAACTGTGCTAATCAACAAACTCAGCATTTCCTTTATCCAACTCACTGTCACAGGCGCCGGGAAACCCTTGTTGGGTAGCTGAGCGCCATACAAATGCAAAAAATAATAAATAATAATAATATAAAACCAGTGGTTTTTAGCCAGTCCTTTTTATTGTGTTTTTTGGTTTTACAATGACTGTGGATAAGATTGTCCTTCAAGTTTGGGGCTCTTCGGTAGGTTACCGTTGGATGTTTTCCAACTATTTTACCAACTGTGTCATCCAAATGTAAGATTTTCCAATTTTTTCTCAGGATGTTTATAAATTCTTTGCTGCCTTCTGAAAAATCTGTAATGAGTCTGATTGGTTCTTGTTCCTCCTTGTTTTTGATTTGGCTTTTTAGGCACTCCGTTCTGGGTTTGGCATTTGCTCTCTTCCAGCATTGTTCTACATTTTCCTGGTTATAGTTCCGGTTTCTGAATCTCTTTTTTGTTTCAGCGCTATGTTTTTGCCACTCAGTTTCTTCGCTGCATATTCGTCTATTTCAGAGGAATTCCCCATAGGGGATGCTTGAGATTAATGAACTTTGATGGAAACTTGTTGCTCCCAAAGTGGCATTGGTTGCAGTAGATTTTCTGTGCAGGGTTGATTGTATTTGGTTGTCCTTGATGTAAATATGAGTATCCAGGAAAGTTATTTCTTGATTGCTGATCTCATATGTTAGATTTATCCCTGTCATGCTTCCATTAATAGTGGTGTGATATTCCTCAAATTCCTCCGGAGATCCATCCCAGATAATCAGTAAGTCATCGATAAATCTTAACCAGCAAATTATTTTGTTGGTCATGTTGTTATTTTCTGGTGCCCAAGCAACTTCTTTTTCCCAATAGCCCATTGCAAGGCATGCATAGTTTGGGCTAAAAGAAAAACCCATGGCGGTTCCATTACTTTGCCGATATAATTCTTCTCCGAACAGAAAGATATTTTGAGACAAACATAATGAGATCATTTCCTGCAGCATCTGGTTGTGATTTTTATATTTGATGTTTCTGTCCTGTAGAAAATAATTACATGCCTTTATCCCAATATCATTGTTGATATTCGTATAAAGGGATACGACATCCATTGTTATGAGTTGGTAATTTTCTTGCCAAGGAGTGTCTTCCAATCTTCTCAACATGTCATTGGTGTCCTGAATATAGGAGCTCAATTGTGTCACATACGGTTTCAAAAAGTGATCAATGTCATTAGAGACTGGTTCAAGTAAAGAGCTTTTTGCAGATAAGATAGGTCTGCCCGGAAGGTTCCTTTGCTCTTTATGAACCTTTGGCAGGAAATAAATCGTCGCCGTTGTTGGGTGATTCACTGTTAGATATTTTAGTTCATCATCATCAATGAGGTTTTTCAGTTTCCACTGTTTTAAATCATTATCAAGTTTGGTTTTCACTTCTAGCGTTGGGTTGTTTTTCAGTTTTTCATAGTATTTGATGTCCTTCAATTGGCGGTGGGCTTCAGTGATGTAGGCACTCTTTTCCCACACCACGATATTTCCCCCTTTATCCGCCATTTTTATTTCAATTTGGTCATCATTAGTTAGATTTTTTAACGCTTCTCGTTCCTCTGGTGTTAGGTTGTCTAAGTAGTTGAAACCTTTAATTTTTTGATGATCCTGTATAACAGCCTCCTGGAAAATGTCAACTTTGTTTCCCGGGGGTAATTGGGGAGAAAATTTCGATTTTGGTTTCTTTTTACTGAGGCCAGCTCCTGCTTGTGTGATCACCTGACTTAGAGTTGTTCTTCTTCATTCACAACATCTAAATTTATTAACAAGACGTGGCAAATACGTCAATTAATCACCTGTAAGACAGAATTCACTATCTATGGAATAGAGTGCCCATGCCCACTAATGTATGTGATTCAGAAAAGGGGGTGGTAATGGACAGAGTTTCTGAATTAAGCAGAATACTCCTACCCCGTCAACAGATCAGGGCTTAATCCATCACCGTTTTTAGCTCACTGCACCATCCCAGCTCAGAACCTGGCTGCATGCAAATTAGTCTGTCCCTGTCCCAGTGCATCATGGGAACAGGGCAAACCAAACTACCAAGCCAATTCTTTTACTGGGAAGGAAACAAGCTTCCGGGGACCAGTTTCTGGCATTACAGCCGTCATCGGCCTGGCTTGCTTGAATCCTGATGGTGCAATGAGCAAGGGACTCACATCTGAGTATACCCTTCCACGCTTATAGTGGACAAAACGATTCAGAAAAGGGGGTGGTAATGGACAGAGTTTCTGAATTAAGCAGAATACTCCTACCCCGTCAACAGATCAGGGCTTAATCCATCACCGTTTTTTAGCTTACTGCACCATCCCAGCTCAGAACCTGGCTACATGCAAATTAGTCTGTCCCTGTCCCAGTGCATCATGGGAACAGGGCAAACCAAACTACCAAGCCAATTCTTTTACTGGGAAGGAAACAAGCTTCCGGGTATCGGTTTCTGGCATTACAGCCGTCATCGGCCAGGCTTGCTTGAATCCTGATGGTGCAATGAGCAAGGGACTCACATCTGAGTATACCCTTCCACGCTTATGGTGGACAAAACGATTCAGAAAAGGGGGTGGTAATGGACAGAGTTTCTGAATTAAGCAGAATACTCCTACCCTGTCAACAGATCAGGGCTTAATCTATCACCGTTTTTTAGCTCACTGCACCATCCCAGCTCAGAACCTGGCTACATGCAAATTAGTCTGTCCCTGTCCCAGTGCATCATGGGAACAGGGCAAACCAAACTACCAAGCCAATTCTTTTACTGGGAAGGAAACAAGCTTCCGGGGACCGGTTTCTGGCATTACAGCCGTCATCGGCCCGGCTTGCTCGAATCCTGATGGTGCAATGAGCAAGGGACTCACATCTGAGTATACCCTTCCACGCTATGGTGGACAAAACGATTCAGAAAAGGGGGTGGTAATGGACAGAGTTTCTGAATTAAGCAGAATACTCCTACCCCGTCAACAGATCAGGGCTTAATCCATCACCGTTTTTTAGCTCACTGCACCATCCCAGCTCAGAACCTGGCTACATGCAAATTAGTCTGTCCCTGTCCCAGTGCATCATGGGAACAGGGCAAACCAAACTACCAAGCCAATTCTTTTACTGGGAAGGAAACAAGCTTCCAGGGACCGGTTTCTGGCATTACAGCCGTCATCGGCCCGGCTTGCTTGAATCCTGATGGTGCAATGAGCAAGGGACTCACATCTGAGGATACCCTTCCACGCTTATGGTGGACAAAACGATTCAGAAAAGGGGGTGGTAATGGACAGAGTTTCTGAATTAAGCAGAATACTCCTACCCCGTCAACAGATCAGGGCTTAATCCATCACCGTTTTTTAGCTCACTGCACCATCCCAGCTCAGAACCTGGCTACATGCAAATTAGTCTGTCCCTGTCCCAGTGCATCATGGGAACAGGGCAAACCAAACTACCAAGCCAATTCTTTTACTGGGAAGGAAACAAGCTTCCGGGGACCGGTTTCTGGCATTACAGCCGTCATCGGCCCGGCTTGCTTGAATCCTGATGGTGCAATGAGCATATAGCCAGGTTCTGAGCTGGGATGGTGCAGTGAGATAAATAACGGTGATGGATCAAGCCCTGATCTTTGTACTGGGTAAGAGTGATCTACTTAATTCAGACACTCTGTTCATCACCACCCCCTTTTCTGAATCGTTTTTGGCCACTATAGGTGTGGCAGGATATACTCAGACATGAGTCCCTTTCTCACTGCACCATTAGGATTCAAGCAAGCCGGGCCGAAGACGGATGAAATGCCAGAAACCGGTCCCCGGTAGCTTGTCTCCTTTCTGGTGAAGAATTGGCTTGGTAGTTTAGTCTGCCCTGTTCCCATGATGCACTGGGCCAGGGACAGACTGATTTGCATATAGCCTGGTTCTGAGCTGGGATGGTGCAGTGAGATAAATAACGGTGATGGATCAAGCCCTGATCTTTGGACTGGGTAAGAGTGGTCTGCTTAATTCAGACACTCTGTTCATCACCACCCCCTTTTCTGAATCACTAATGTATGTGGGCAGCACAAAGGGTGAATTAAAAAAACGCATTATGGAACATGCCAGAGCAACCACGCACAAAGATAGAGCAAATGCGGTTGCGAAACATATGGAGCAAACACACAAGGGAGATTGGCAGAAATTGAGATTCTTTGGCATAGAAACGATACCAAAACACATACGAGGAGGCGATCGAGAGAAATCGCTAAGGCAAAAAGAATCACGCCACATGATAAACTTTAAAACTCTAAGTCCGTACGGCCTTAATCAATCGGAGGAGTTATACATTCATCTCTGAAAAATGACAGGATGGACAAATTTTATTGAGGAATAAACAAAAGGAGGAATACCAAGTTACATTGGAAAATGAAAACTGCAAAATAAGAAGGAAAGATAAGAATAATAGGAAGCTTTACAAAGAGGATGAGAATGATCCCACCGAACAAAACATCCCACTGGAGGGATTTAAATGAGAACTGCACCGCTAACAAATCCCACTGGAGGGATTCAAATGAGAACTGAATCTGAAATGGTGCAAAACACATATAAACAAATATAAAAACCAAAAAAATGACTTAAAAAGTTCAAAAGGATGGGAAATAAACAAGACAAATAATTGAAAATAAGGCGCTATTATTTTCCAATGAATAAACTGGTAAACGATTTTACCAAGTGACTTATTTTATATTAAAACTACAACAACCACAATGCTTAGCAATTGAGCACAGGAAATGATGTAATATCCAATTCAATGCTTTAAATGTTGTGAAAAAATGCAGGAAACTGATCGTGAGCAAGATGCTTGTAGCATCGAAACGGGTAGATTGATGGCTTTTTATGCTACTTAGATTGAAATAAATCAACTTGTGGAAACCAAAGGGAGTGCGCCTGATATCTTTTCTTATCAAGGGAAGAAGTGTAGTGATATATATATATATATATGTATATATGTATATATGTATATATATATATATCAAAACACAGAATTCCGGTGATCAGCCAGTGCCCGCTCACAAGCAGGTCGTTGTTAGGGTCCCGGAAGCCCAATATTTCCAACCGAAGATTCTCCCATGTGAAGAAACGTACAACGACATGCCAAGAGTTGCTGTGCTTCAAGTATTTAATCGGCAGCAAAAAACAAACAACGCGTTTCACCTCACGGCTTGTTCACGTTTGTTTTGAACTCAAAACAATAGTCCTTTTACATTCTCAATGAATAGTCATAAAAGAAGGACTTCCTGTGCACACCCCCAAGTGAAATAAATAAATATACTGAGTTATAAGTGTGTGTTAAATGTAATACATTTTAAATATCAGTTAGATACCCTGTAACACACCTGTAAAGAAACTAAAATATTGTATTATATATGAAGTAAAGTACTCACTGAATAATTACCCATTTGAACAGTAACTGAGATATGCTTCTAAACAGTCTGCTATATAGTCATTTGGACAATGAAAAAGAAAATAACAAATGTAGTTACATATTGACTCATGTAGTAGGAATTAGGTGAGTGAAGTCTTTATAAATGGTAGATAGTGGTCAAGTGAATATTGTTGCATCCTAGATTTAGTTTCATTATCTTATCCACACTTAGTATATTTAATTTATTTGTAAGTAATTAGTTCACTGTTGTAGCTGTGCCAGAGGTGTAAATTAAATACTAGTAGATGCATTGCACATCTGATTTTCCAACACAGAGAAGTAGGAATTGAACTATATCTAAGGTGTGCTAATCTAAAACCTCTGTGTATAGTTTACAGTTTTAATGAATTGATACAGCTTCTAACATACACATTTAGAAATGTATACAGTTTGTAAGAGAGTCAGTCATATAGCGATTCACTGAAAAAGTAAAGGTTACAGGGACATTATAGTTAGGAAATAGAATTTAAAAAAACTTAGAATTTCAGTGAAAAAATCAAAGGTTACAGGGACGTTATTTTTAGGCTCAGATTTTACTCATACAAAACCAGTGAAATTCAGCAGTTATAGTTACCTGACCTATATATAACTTACACCCCTGCAATGCACTGCTTATCACCTCACATATTAAATCACTCATTACATGGTCAGTGACATCACCCAGTGATGTAAATATGTTCTAAGAGATTGTGATTGTTAAACATATATACTAAGGGCCTGATTTAGATCTCGGTGGAGGGGAATACTCCATCACAAATATGACGGATATCAAGTCCACTGTACTACTATCCCATTATATTCCATGGGGATCATAATTAGGGGGGCAGGATATACATCATGTTTGTGATGAAGTATTCCCTCTTGTAGATCTAAATCAACCACTAAGCTACTACAAAAGTTAAATTAGAATGGTAGATGTACTATTAATGAGTGATATAACTTCTAACACATATTATGTGAGTGGCTGTGTGACTGTGTGTATCAATGTGTGAGTGGGTGTCCGAATGGCTGTATGGGTGTGTGAGTGGGTGTTTGAGTATAAGTGGGGGTTTAAGTAGCTGTGTGGGTGATCGAGAGGCTGTGAGATTAGCTGTATTGGTGAGTGAGTGGGTGTGCCAGAAGCTGCATGGGTGAGTGAGTGGCATTTGAGTGACTTTATGGGTCGGTGAGTGTGTGGTAGTGACGGTATGGGTGACTGAGTGGGTATTGGAATGGCTGTAATAGTGAGTGACTGGGTGTGTAAGTAGTTGTATGTGTGAGATAGTAAATGTTTGCAGGGGTGTTTGGTTAAGTGAGTTAGTATGTGAGTGGCTGTATAAGACAGTGAGTGTTTGTGTGAATGACTGTATGGGTAAGTGGGTGAATGTGGGAGAGCTTATATGGCGATATGAATGGGTATGTAAGTGGTTGTGTGGGATTGTGTGTGAGGGCTTACATGGGTGAGTGAGTAGCTGGGTTGAAAGACTGTATGGTGAGTTAGTGGGTGTGTGAGTGGCTGTATGTGTAAATAGGCGTGAGTGTGAGTAGCTGTAAGAGTGAGTGTGTGGCTATTTGGGTGAGTAACTGGTTTTATGAGTAGCGGCATGGGTGAGTGAGTGGTTGTGTAAGTGACTGCATGAGTGCAGTAGTGGGTATGTGAGTGGCTCTATGGATACGTGAGTGGTTGATTGAGTACTTGTATGGGCCTGTGAATGGGTATGTGATTTGTTGTGTGGGTGCATAAGATGTTGTATAGGGGTGTGAGTCGGTATATAAATGGTTACTTGGATTATGTCATCAGGAATGTCATCAGTGGTGTCATTTGAGATGTCTTCAATGATGCCATCAGTGATGTCACTGATCATGTCATGAGTGATGTATGTAATATGTGAGGTCATAAACAGTGCATTGTGAGGGTGAAAGTTATAGTTAGCTTAGATAGCTATAGCTGCTGAATGTCACTGATTTGGTACGAGTAGAATCTGAGCCTAACTATAACGTCCCAGTAACCTTTGTTTTTTCAGTGACTATAGCTATATAGTCGCAGGAATCAGCTTTGACGTAGATGCAACAGGAACCCGCATGTGAACCTGGTAAGGCGAAGCATGGAGTATTGGAGGACTCCACGGGAGCCGCCTGCAAGAGCCAGGTAAGAAGAAGCATTTGAGCGGTACTTCAAAAGGGGAGAAGAGAAAAGCTGTTACAAGTAGTTAAAAACTTGTGTATGTACTGAAGCAATACTGGGGTTTCGGCCGTTCTCCTGCAGCGTAACAAGGAACGTAATTAGCATGACAATGTCGTCCACCGAAATGAGAGAAAGGGAGGAAGCTGCTTCCGCTATTTTTGATGACAGTGTGATTTGAAAAGGAGAGCAGCAGGAAATGCGTGGAATGTACCTGTATCAGATGTCACAGCTCGCCTAAAAAGATTGGAAAAACTTAAACGATCAGAACTATCCAAGTGGTAGGAGTCAAGATCATTACAAAAGTACCTGGAAGTGAAACGTGTCCCGAGGGGTTTGAGGATCTTGGTGGCACCAACATATGAAGATCCCAACATGCTTAAAGAATGGGCAGAAAATAATCACGAGTCATCAAGCAGAATGCTGCAAATTCTGATTAAATATGAGGAAATCGACCGTAAAAAAATCCTGGAGGAAATTGAACAAATTATGTCCATGCTAGAAAAAGAGGCAGACCAGGAAATTATTGTAAAATTCAAAGATGAAATAAAAGAGCGCCTCAGGAAACTTTAAGAATCCATAAAAGAGCAGAAAGCACAGAAATTCCTGGGAGACAAAGTCGATTACGATCAAGGACGGATTTTCACATTCGCTAAAAAGTTTGAAAATATGCGCCGCCAACGCATGAATGGGCAAGGGAAAATAACACATGAGCAATCAGAGGCCGGCAGCATTCAGAGCTCAGAAATGGACACAGAACCAGAAAAAGGAACAAGCGGGGGCCGAGGAACCCCTATACCATCAGTGATAGATGAATTTGATTATTTACATGAGGAGAGACACTTCAACCTCCGCCTGAGAGTACCAACAATGTACGCACAGCCTCCAAGAGGAAGAAGCAGAGGAAACGAGGCAGAAGGAGTCAAGGCAATCCTGGCGCAGAAAATGCTGTGAAGAACAAGCAAGCCAAGAAATAGAAGATGAGAACAAGCAAGCAGTAATCAATTTGACCAATGTGCAGTTATCGGAAGGAGAGGTGAAAACGTTGCAATTGGGTCTATCGTATTGCCCTATGACAGATCTTGACTATGTGGCAACTCGTATTGACATTTTTAAATTTGTCAGGACTTTGAAATTAAAGAAATATTTTGCTGTCAAACAAAAGAGTGAGAGTGTGGAGACGCAGAGAACTGGTGAGCCACTGTCCGGTGATCTTGATGTAGATGATTTGAATCTCATGATGGACATAAGAGATCTGGGAGAAGCAACAGGAGAAGAGGGAGGGCCAAATGACAGAGATATGATGACTGCAGCGAGATTCATTGCAGAAGAAGAAGGAATCAACATCTCTGGAGATGCACCAACTACCTTTAGAACAACATCTAAATTTACACCCACGACACCAAAAGATATCGATATTTTAAATGAAGTGATTGTGAATGAACTTAAGAAATTGCACAAAAATGTAAATGACAATAGAAGAAAAGGAGTGTCACAAGGAGATAAAGAATACTTTGCTTTGGTCAATAAAGTATCTGCAGATGAAAATTGTATTGTGCATAGTGCTGATAAGGGCAGTAATGTGGTGCTATGGGGGAGACAACAATACCTAACTGAAGCCCAGAAACAATTAAGCAATCATCAGAGTTATTCCAAGGTGAAGATTGAAGTCATGTTGGGGGGCGGAGCTAACCAGCGACGGAGATGGCCGCCTGAAGCGCGAGCTCCTCCGCCTGCAAGTCTATCCTGTTATTATCCTGGTGATATCGGTGCCCATGAGAGAAGGGAAATACACCCCATGCTGCCTGGATGGTGAGGTGACACCTTGAGCCTGGTTCCGAGTGGCTGAGATCTGGAGAAGTGATGCTGCATTCCAGCTTTGCAGTGCGGCGCCGGGGGCAGAGCTGCGGCCTAGCGGAGGGCTGCATTGTCGACGGAGAGTGTCCGGAGGCCCTGCGGAGTGCACCGGAGAGCAGTTAAGTGCCCACTTGTAGGTTGGCCCCGGGGCGCCACAAATTGACATGGGACTGCTGCTGCTGACGGGCGGTGGGGACGATCCCGCCGCTCGCTGCGGCAGCACTGAAGAGAGGCGCTGGGCCCCGGAGCTCGATTGTGGCGGAGGTCTGCCACAGGAGTCCCCGGCTTCTAGGCCGGACTAGGCCCGAATTTCCACCCAGGACTCTCGGCGCAGTTGTGGGGGCCCTGGTGTGTGTGGGGCCTTTCCTGTGATACCACTGGCAATCGGAGACATCTGCGGGTGGCTGGAGCTGCCGCAGGCTCAGGGAGGATTGAGCCTGATGCCGAATTAACCCGTGCCGGAACGCTGTTCTCACTTGGCTGGGCTTACGCGATAGACGGCCATTACATGAGGTGACCTGTGGAGATTTTGCCCGCTCCCTGCACGAACCATTTCTTTTCGCTACAGCACAACCTGGAGGCGCCACTACAAAAGAACTGGTCACCCATGATGTGGGGTGGTGCCCAGATTTCCTGAGTTTGGCCTTGAAGACGCCATCTTTGCCACGAGGCGCCGGCCCCCTCCGCCAGTACCCGCAGAGGGCCACACGACTCGGGTACCAGCTGTGCCCAGAGGAGGATCTGTCGGCAGCCTGAGGAGCCACTGTGAGTACACTCTGGAAGTTTGAGGTCTGACCGAAGTCGATGATAGTACCACCACGCACTTCGGTTTGAGATGAGAGAGCGTTGGGTCACGCGGGGCGCCAGTGAACTGCCTATTGTTGGCCTGGCTGGACTGTTGATGGATGGTTACCCCGTTACGCACTTTGAGGTTCACGTTGTTACAGGTGCTGCTGGTGAACACCCAGTAGATTGAGGGCTTTTGCATTGCCGGCGCTGACCACTGCTTGCATCACTATACGTCTGGGCCTGGCCACGGAAACGTTCTGTGAATAAATACTGAGACTTCCTGTTGCCACTAGAATACAGCACCTCCCTGGCGTAGTGAAGCTCCGTGGAGATTGGGCGGAGTGCGACTGGGCCTGTCATACGCCGCAATGGGCCGCCCGGATAGACCGCAACCAAAGATATCATTTGACACTAGCAAAAAGTCGAAGAACCTCGATAATCCGCCCCTGAAGATGACATCGGACCGGACCATGCGTCAGGCAGAGAGAGTGCAGAGCCAGACTTGTGTCAAATACTGCTCGCCATGGAAAAGAACCTACAGGGAGGCATTGCGTCTTTGGGTACCAAAATGGACGCGTTGACATTTCGAATGGACCACATGGCGGAGAGACTAGATAAGCATGCAGAACGAATAGATATGGCGGAGCGGGGTATCGGAGAGGTAGAGGAGGCCCATACGACCCTGGATACGGAGCAGAAACAGCTTGGTAGAGTGCTCAAGTGTTGCAGGATAAGGCTGAGGACCTTGAGGCGAGGTCTCGAAGATGTAACATGCGAATAGTAGGCCTTCCTGAGAGTACCTCTACCGGTAATATGGAGCTTTTCGTGGAAGCCCTCCTCAAGAAGCTGCTGGGTGACTCAGCGTTCTCTGAGATGTTAGTGGTGGAGAGGGCGCACCGCACGTTGGGCCCGCGACCGAAACCGGGGGGCCCCCCCTCGCCCGATAGTGGCAAAACTATTGAATTACAGGGACCGTGATGTGGCTCTTAAGTTAGATAGAGAGAAACAGCCTTTACAATATGAGGGGAGCACGCTGTCCCTGTTTCCAGACTTCACGGCTAGAGTCCAGGAGGCACGTCGGCAATTCGTACCCATGAAGCGCCAGCTGAGAGACCTAGGAGTCGATTATGCAATGCTCTACCTCGCCAAACTGCGGATTAACAGATAGGGGAGATCTACGATCTTCACGGACCTGAAAGTGCTCCAAAGGGCTATGAAGGACTGGAAAAAGGACCAACGGAGTCTTGTGGAGGCTGAGCCGCTGGAGGAAGCATCGGGAGGATCATTAGAATATCAAGACTGACTGCAGGTCATGTTTACACTGTTTCGAGACATTGGGGTTTACCCAGCGGATACAGCTATTTGAGGGCAGGTTTTCTTTTCCTTTTCCTGTAGCTTCTAGCACCTCCACACAGCAGACGGACAGCTATGGTGTAGAACTGTGAGCGTACGGTGGCACATCGATGACCTGCTTGGTAACAGTGAGTGGGGACTGGCATGGTGGGGGGGTCCACGCTCATTTACATTCTTCTGGTACTTACAATTGCAATGGACCGCACACTGCTAGCCCCTCCTCGGGATCACCCCTAGGGACTCTGGTACATGGAGTTCTTGAGTGGTTCACCCCAGTGGGTGCAAGTAGGTACTTGTTGAACTGATGATCTCTAAACCCGATACATGTCCCGGGTTTTTGGATATCGCCCGAGACATGGCTCAGTTTCGGGATAACTTCCCTCATCAGTAGAGAAAATAGTTTGGGGTGGAAGAGAAGGTCGCCAAGCAACCGTCAAAGGCCTCGATGCCCGAAACAGCACGCAGGTGCGTCGTCCAGGAGCTCGTCAGCTCAAAGCTCAAGGGAGCCAATTTGTAGAAACAATTGCAATGGACCGCACACCGCTAGCCCCTCCTCCGGATCACCCCTAAGGACTCTGGTACATGGAGTTCTTGAGTGGTTCACCCCAGTGGGTGCAAGTAGGTACTTGTTGAACTGATGATCTCTAGACCCGATACATGTCCCGGGTTTTTGGATATCGCCCGAGACATGGCTCGGGTTTCGGGATAACTTCCCTCATCAGTAGAGAAAATAGTTTGGGGTGGAAGAGAAGGCCCGACAAGCAACCATCAAATGCCTCGATGCCCGAACCGGCACGCAGGTGAGTCGTCCAGGAGTTCGTCAGCTCAAAGCTCAAGGGAGCCAATTTGTAGAAACAATTGCAATGGACCGCACACTGCTAGCCCCTCCTCCGGATCAATCCTAGGGACTCTGGTACATGGAGTTCTTGAGTGGTTCACCCCAGTGGGTGCAAGTAGGTACTTGTTGAACTGATGATCTCTAGACCCGATACATGTCCCGGGTTTTTGGATATCGCCCGAGACATGGCTCGGGTTTCGGGATAACTTCCCTCTGGTACTTGCTTGTATTTTATCAACATGTGCATCCCCTGCTGCCTGAGTTTACCCCAGCAGTGTGACGATGTCTGTAGAATCGATAGGGAATAGATGGCTAGCCGCCGGCAGGTATCCTGGTGCCTACATTACGTATGCTCCGTGGCTTAGTGTTATAACTGGGGCTCGCAGTGGGCACTGCCAGGTTACTGTGATTGCCAATGCTAATAGACACTTGCAGACTTTTATTTTAGCACCGTTTATCACCTACTTTCAGCTTTGTTAGGGCGGGGGGTGGGACGCGCGGGGAGACTTTTTTGTTCTTAATTTTCTAGTTTCTGAATTGCTGCGAGCTGGTTACCTACGCCCCTGTGTGTTGCACACTTGCCTTTGGTTGCTCTGTATGACCTGGGATTTTCGTTTTTGTTAAGATTGCTTAGTTGTTCTAGGATCATCTCAGAATGGGTGTGGTGAGGGAGGGGAGGTGGGAGAGTACGTGGGTGGGTTGCAAACTGGGGCGGGAGATGGGTTTAGTGGGAAATGGGGATGCGGCAAGGTTGGGGTTGGGCATGCGTGGGTGGGGGGACGGTATTGCTGCAGACTTTTTTCATGTTGAAGTTTGACCGACTGATTGAATGTATTTCTGTTAACATTACGAGGATGACCTTCTTTGGTGGGGATTTCGAACGACACCTGCACCATTCACACGCCACGGATATAGAGTATGTTGACACACACTATCATGAACTCCACTATGACCAGTCCCGTACATGTAGATGACGTGACCCCTCTTTACCCCCCTTCCCCTGATATGCCGCATATACCACATGATAGTGACAGCATTACACTACTAACATGGAATATTCGGGGTCTGAACGACCACCGGAAGGTCAGGAAGGTCCTTCAGTACCTCAACAGGCACGCGATAGACATAGCTCTGTTACAGGAAACGCACTTGAGGGCGGACAGCTCGACATTACGATATAGAGGGCTCCATACCTATGCGCATGCGGCAGGTTTCACCTCCAGTGCCAGGGGAGTACTGGCTTGGGTTAACCCCAGGTCCCGGTTTGTTCTCCAACAGGTTGTTATGGACCCGAACGGTAGATACCGCATGACACTATATCTGATTAATACGTATGGCCCCAACTTTGATTGTACCTCCTTTTATGTAACTCTTGCGCGTAAAATCAAAGACCTTGGTGACGGACACATTCTATGGTGAGGGGATTTCAATCTGACTAGGAACGCCACCTTGGATAGGTCGGACGGGCATGGCCTATTAGACGCCCGTCGGCCGCGGCCCGCGTTCTGGATGCGGAAATGACCAGATTGGGCATACAAGACGTTTGGAGGTCTAAATATCCAACTCAGGGAGGGTACGTACATTACTCGTCACAATATGACATACATACCCGCATCGACTACTGGCTCCTCTCTGCGCACCTCCTCTCTAGAGTGCGAGCATGCAAAGCGTTACCGTGCACTTATTCGGACCACTCACCCGTACTGATTACTCTTGATGCCCCGGCGGGTCGACCGCCACCTTTTTCCTGGAGACTGCCCCCTTACATGCTGCTGGACGATGTCTTTCGCGAGGAGGTGGCTACAGAGATCGAGGACTTTTTTGTTAGGAACAAAGGCACAAGAGAGGATAAAACAAGAGTGGAAAACGTGAAAAGGGGGCAGGTAGAGACCCCCCAACCCTCTAGCCCTTCTCAGGGGGTCTCAAAAGGACCCCCAAGGGCAAAAACCAATTTCGACAAAATCGCGGGGGTATGCGTACCGTGCGCGTACCCCCGCGATTAAAAAAAATATTTGCACTTGGTGGTCCTTCTGGGACCCCCTGAGAAGGGCTAGGGGGTCAGGGGGGTCTCTATCCTGCCCCCTTTTCGCGTTTTCCACTCTTGTTTTGTGCTCTCTTGTGCCTCACTTCTCCTGAGAAACAAGATGGCTGGTCAGGTGGTCCCAGAAGGATAATAACATATATAAACGTTATCCGCTAATAGGATTAGCATTTACAAAACCTTTGAAATTTATTGAAAAAAAATATAGGTTTCACCCCTGATATAGTTAGGAATTAGCATTTAAAAAACCTTGCAAATTCACTGAAAAAAACATAGGTTTCAGGCCTTATATAGTTAGGAATTAGCATTTAAAAAACCTTGCAAATTCACTTAAAAAAACATAGGTTTCAGGCCTTATATAGTTAGGAATTAGCATTTTAAAAACCTTGCAAATTCACTTCAAAAACCATAGGTTTCAGGCCTTATATAGTTAGTAATTAGCATTTTAAAAACCATTGAAAATGCTCCTATATAGTTAGTTGTACTAACTGTATTTCGCGCACCCGCAATCCACTGCTGATGATGTCACATATTACATCATTCATGACATGGTCAGTGACATCACTGATGACATCACTGATGACATCTCAAATGACATCACTGATGACATCACTGATGACATCTCATTTGACATCACTGATCACATCACTGATGATATCATTCATGTGATAATACGATGCATCTCCTCACACTCTAATATAACCTTTGATACACCCAGTGTTAAATACAGACTACCATTCTTGGAACCATTGACACACCAATACCAGTTACTACATATGCACTCACTGACTCCTAGGTCTACACACACATTCACTCATTCACCCATAGAATCACTCATACATACAGTTACTCATCAATACAACACTATCATATGCACTCATACACCTATACAGACACTCACACACTGCCACTCATCCATGGAGTTACTCACACACCTAGTCAGTCATGCAAAGAATAAATCACACTTCCATTTCCACAACTATACAGTTATACACACAACACCTTACTTATTCAAACATATACTAACACATACTTACTCTCTTATACAATCACTGATACAAGTACACAATGATCCAACCAGCCACTCGCACATTCACTGGCTCTCATGTATAGTCATTTATATATGCCAACTCTCACATGCACTGTATTTTACATATGTACTTACTTGGACATGTAGCACTGAGATATCCATTCTCTCACCAACACACCCATGCACACAGTCAACCGCCCATATAGCTGTTTCTACATGCACTCTTGAACTCATACACCCAGTGAATCAACTGCTCACACATCTATGCACAGAGTCACACACCTCCCAGCCACCCACACACACACTCAGTCTCCCATTCAAATACTTGGGCAACCAATCAATAACCCATATAGCCACTCATATAGCTACTGATCAATACATGCAGCAGCTTGCACAACAACATACTGATGCACACATTCAGACAGTTTAGTCACTAACCCATGCATTTAGTAAGATACATTTAATCACTCACTCATACAGTCAGTCACATACCTACTAAATCCTTCATCCAGACACTTATACATCCACTCATTCTTCAATATGTAAAACATATTTAAACTTTACAGAAACACACAGTCACTGGATGATGTCATCAGTGATGTCATCAGTGATGTCAAATGAGATGTCATCAGTGATGTCATCAGTGATGTCACTGACCATGTCATGAATTATGTAATATGTGACATCATCAGCAGTGGATTGCGGGTGCGCGAAATATAGTTAGTACAACTAACTATATAGGAGCAATTTCAATGGTTTTTTAAATGCTAATTCCTAACTATATAAGGCCTGAAACCTATGGTTTTTTAATTGAATTTGCAAGGTTTTTAAAATGCTAATTCCTAACTATATAAGGCCTGAAACCTATGGTTTTTTAAGTGAAAATATATATATATATTTACCACCAGCTCGGAGCAGGTGGTAAGTATAATGCATGCGGAAAAACATTGTGGAATTTCAAATTCCCTAATGTTTTGTGCCCAGAAAAATCAGCCTCACAGTAATTCCATGGGGTTTTACTCGTAATTGCATTGTATTGGGCGGTATTACCACACTGTAACAGTAAATTTGCATGCAATGGGTAAAATAACCTTAGAACTGTGTAAGAAGTAATTAGGGTTTAATTATTTGTTTGCTCCTAAGGTATGAACATGCCAGTATATCTTGAATTCTGTTCACGTTCTCAGTGAGGGAGTGTCAAAGTAGTACCTCTGGCTCAGTATGGAGGCGTAAGTGGGGCGTGGTGGTAATGGCCACCTGTCTAACTGATTTGCTTTTGAGTGATCATTATAAAAGAACCACACAAAAGGAATAATTACTGCTTTAGCAGCTTAGGAAGAACTGCTTATTCATAGGTGCCAAGTGGCTTCAAAGCATTGTGATCTACTTGTTTAATTAATGTGAACTAAGACTACTACTTTCAGTTTGCACTGGTGTGCTAAATGAAAGCTTTTGACTAGAAAATGGTGTCACATGTTGTTTAACATATATAAATATATATATATATATATATATATATATATATATATTCACAGAAAAAACCATAGGTTTTACACACGTTATAGTTAGGAAGTAGCATTTAAAAAACCTATGAAATTCACTGAAAAAACCATAGGTTTGACACATGTTATAGTTAGCTGGAAATTTTACTGACATAAAACCAATGAAATTCCACGTTATAGTTAGTTGGACTCACTATAACTTGCGCGTGCAATGCACTGCTGATGACGTCACATATTACATCACTCATGACATGGTCAGTGACATCACTGATGACACCATCCTTGTGACATAGTGACAGACCTCCTTTCACTGTAATGTAACCCTTGAGACACATATTCACAAATAGAAACTGAAATTTAAAAAAAAATGGAGATACCTATATCAGTTACAACAAGCAATTCAGTAATTCCACTATCTATATACACATCCACTCATTCACCAACAGTTCTATATAGTCACTCATACATATACTCACTCATCATATGAAGTGATACACCTATACATCCTGTTACACACCGACAGTCATCCAAAAGTTACTCACACACATATTCACACGTGCAAATAAACTATTGAACATCCATTTATTTGAATATAGAGTTATACACACACTTCCGCCTTACTTCTATTGAAAATTACACATATTTATTCTCTTAAACAATCACTTATAGAAACACATACTTATTTAAACAGGAACTCTTACAATCTCTCACTCTCACATATACTCACTTATATACATCAATATTCATATATACTAGATTAAAACATATGTAGTTACTGATAAAGACACTAGTGAGACAGTCATTCACTCACTAACAAACACATATAGACACTCATCCACCCATACAGTCCTGTACATATGCTGTCTTCAAAACACATACAAACAAAGAGTCAGTCACTCATGCATCTATGTGCTAAGTAATACCCCCACCAAACCATATAGACACTCATACTGATACTAATAAAAATATCTAATAACCCATATACATACGCATGTAGCTACTTACCAACACATGTAGCCACTTATACACAAAGTGAAACACTAATATATATATTTAAATATTTAAACATAACTCACTAATATTTTTTTTTCAGAAAGACACATATTCACTGGATGGTGTCATCAGTGATGTCATGAGTGATGTCACTGACCATGTCATGAGTGATGTAATATGTGACGTGCATTGCACGCGCAAGTTATAGTGAGTCCAACTAACTATAACGTGGAATTTCATTGGTTTTATGTCAGTAAAATTTCCAGCTAACTATAACATGTGTCAAACCTATGGTTTTTTCAGTGAATTTCATAGGTTTTTTAAATGCTACTTCCTAACTATAACGTGTGTAAAACCTATGGTTTTTTCTGTGAATTTCATTGGTTTTTAAAATGCTAATTCAGAAAAATGTCGTGTATGCAACCTATACTTTTGGCAATAAAGTTCTGGCAATATTTTTTTCGAAAACAAGCCGTTTTCTTCACTGTTCAAGTTGCATTGAGACTCCTTGTAAAGCGATACAGAATTCGAAAGTCTGTACCTTGCCTTTTTTTAAACACATTAAAATTTGTCTGTAAATAAAAATAGCCTTACTAAACTTTTGTGCGCGACCCGGTGTGCGCACTCTCGGCAACAGTTGTCAATAAAATGGATATCGCATTTCCAGGCTTTCGTGCGCGACCGAGTGCGCGCACCTGCCTATATATTTTGTGAAAACTTTGCAATTTGAACTTTCCAAAAACAGCTCCAGGAGCATATTATAAAGGGCGTTTATCGGCTTTCGATCGTGCGCGACCGTGTGCGCGCACCCGCCTATATATATTTCGGGAAAAGTTCGCGATTGCAACTTATTAAATTTCTTCATACACCCACCATAGAACTTATACTACTCAGAAGATATATTAAATCCGGATATGTTTCGATTTACTCCTTTTCACGTTTTGAAATTGGACCGCTACTTCCAACCAGATACTATCACCGCGTACACGTCCTGAGACGCGCATGTGAAGTCATGTGACTTGAAAACAAAACTTCCAATTGGTTCCTAGTAGTTTCTATGCTGCGTCAATACCTACGCCTGCTTCAAACACATGCACAGTTTTGAAACAGCATGGGCCTGAAAGTCACTGAGTGAAATATCATACCTTACAGTCAGCCACTTTCAAGACGCATTCCTTCAGAGGAACACTTACCGTTTATTAGAGGTAGATCGTCCGACTCCACCGGAAAACACCCCTAATAAAAAAGACATATATATAAAATGTGGACTAGCCGCTGTATCGTACTAGCAAACTTTAACTTAAAAATCGTTAGAGAAAACAAAAGGAATCGAACAAAATCAATAGGCCACTGATAGGATCTCTTTTTGACCTTGCTAAAATAGAAACATTAGGAACAACCCCTCATGAGAAATATGAAACTAGTGAAACTAGTGAGAGAAACCGAGCTCGACGCCATCTTGCCCCCTTTTAGGCCCCATCACGAACATAGATAGCCCTACATAGCAAAACGTGATCTTATCGCCTGCCCAACTTCAGATCTGACCCCCCCCCCTTTTGCTCTCATGTCCTGTCGGAATGTCCGGCTGTAGATTACAATCACATGTTCCATTTGGGAGGGGAAACGACATCAGAGCGACAAATATTAGAAATATACCACACGACAGCAAAATAACAGATTAAAACGTTTTTATTCTTGAACAAAAATATATTAAAACAACTATGGAGAACCATTACGCGAATAGTCCGGAGGCGACACCATGCGCCAAGGCCTGTCCTCAGGATGAACCAAGGAATCCGTTCCTGGGACCGTGGCAAAGAGCAGCCGGTCGCCATCGGCCAGAGAAGGCATGGGCCCGACCCGAGATGTAGTTGTCTTCCCATTCTCTTCCTCTTTCGGCGCCTTGCAGGCCACGAGGGGGGGATGTCTTGCATATGCCTCCGACCCCCCCCCTCTCTTCATCGCCTGGTCCGGCCATAACAAATGTCAGCAAAACGCCGTGGGGTACACTGGGAGGGAGAGACGTTTGGACGATAATCTTTCGGCGCCTTGCAGGCCACGAGGAGGGATGTCTTGCATATGCCTCCGACCCCCCCTCTCTTCATCGCCTGGTCCGGCCATAACAAATGTCAGCAAGACGCCGTGGGGTGCATTGGGAGGGACAGGCGGCGCGGACGAGCCTCTCCCGCCTCCCCACGTGCAGGCCCCTCACCTGCACCCCCAACGCTCCACGCACCCGTCAAAGGACTCGTCCACTCTTGCGGTGCAGCGACGCTCCATGCACCTGGCAAAGGACTCGTCCACTGTGGCGGTGCAACGATGCTTCGCCCGACAGGCTTGAGTCCATCAGCTCCTGCAACCCAGTGACTGCCGGTGGTTGCAGATCTTTCCTTTCAAAATGCTGCCAACAATATTTTCTGAATGGCGTAGCCACGAGACGTTGGCGCTCTCATGCTGACGCCAGCCTCAGTTTGAATGACCAACAATCCGGGGCGCGGCGCGGAGCGCGTAACGTAAGCATAACAGGTCATGTGACTTGTTAAGGCTTTTCATTGGTTTAGAAATATTTTTATGAGCATATTTGACTATTTTATTAAAGACACTACACATAACCTGTTTTTCAAGTTATGTTTACTTTTAAATGAAACGGTTTACATTTTCACTTTTTATTTCCAGTAAATTTGAAAAATAAATGTTTATAGTTCCATATGCTGAAGCACGTCAGCTTCCAACCCTATGTCATACAATTCTGACAAATCGGCATCCTCATCATGTTCTTCATCATCCTCAGGATTTAAATCATCTAAGGGTTCCACTTCCACTGACGTTTCAATGACATGTTCAACAATAAGATCGAGACCAACGGATTGCTCATTATCACTCATGGTTAATGTCCTTATCTTTAAAGAAAGAGAACAACAATGAGATGTTGCAGAGTAAGAGACAAATCTCAGACACTATAATAGTAAAATTGTTTAACAACAGTAACATTTTGCAGCTATTATTTAGCCATGTCCAGCGATGCTGAGGAGGTGAGTCCTATGTCCAAGTTTTCAGTGAACAGGACTCATCTCTTTTTAACCTTCGATAAGCTTCACCAACTCTGTGTCCCCTGCTCATACTTAAATGTAAAGGAGCAGATTTATGTTAACTGGCGCATCCCCAGAGATGCACCAGTTAATGTGCACCGCTGCTCTGCCACCCACGGTGTGCCGCATTTACAATGTGGAGCACCATTTACTCGCAGTGACAAAATGGCGGTCAACACTTCCTGATTTCCTTCGAATCGAACGTTAACAGACGTCACGCAGCAAAAAAAAATTCCGCTCGCGCGCAGCCCCTCCTTCCCCAAAGTAGCAATGTTGGGCTACTTTTGGGCTGCTTTCTAGTAGGGTTTTTGAGCGTCAGAAAGTCTACAAAAGCCGTCGGTAACGGCCTGGGGTGGAGAACCATTACGCGAATAGTCCGGAGGAGACACCACACGCCAAGGCCTGTCTCCAGGATGAACCAAGGGATCCGTTCCTGGGGCCGTGGCAAAGAGCGGCCGGCCGCCATCGGCCAGAGAAGGCATGGGCCCGACCCGAGATGTAGTTGTCTTCCCATTCTCTTCTTTTTTCGGTGCCTTGCAGGCCACAAGGGGGATGTGACATACCTAATAGTATAACTCATATATATCCGACCTCCCCCTCTCTTCATCGCCTGGTCCGGCCATAACAAATGTCAGCAAGACGCCGTGGGGTCCACTGGGAGGGAGAGGCGGCGCGGACGAGCCTCCCCAGATGGAGGCCCCTCAGCTGCACCCCCAACGATCCATGCACCCGGCAAAGGGTTCGTACTCTGTGGCGATATAGGGACACTCCACGAGCCCAGCAAAGCGTTCGCATACTGTGGCGGTATAGGGACGCTCCACGAGCCCAGCAAAGGACTCGCCCACTGTTGCGGTACAGCGACGCTCCACTCACCCAGCAGGGTCTCGTCCACTGTGGCGGTGCAACGATGCTTCGCCCGACAGGCTTGAGTCCATCTGCTCCTGCAACCCAGTGACTGCCGGTGGTTGCAGATCTCCTAAAAATGGCGGTCGACTTTGCAGGAATGGGCCTGGCGTGAAAAGTTGGCCTGGTCACCTGTTAACCAGAAAATGGGCCCCTGTCTTTCCTTTCAAAATGCTGCCAACAATATTATATCAAACTCTGCATCGGTACTTACTTATAAATGCAGAAACAACTCAATTAACACAAGGGCTCTTTTCAGAGCCACCTTATATCAAAGCACTCAAACTTCTGATTTATCTCCATTTTCACACTTTTGTAAATAGGTGTGCGCGCCCGAGTGCGCGCACTCCGCAACTTTTTCGAGAAAAAAATATATATATTTTCGCTTTTAAGGACCTTACTGCACACCCTGAGAAAACCTACGCAGCAAAACAATCTCTACCTTCTCCCCTTTCCATGTTCCAACGCTTTGAAATGACAATATATTTACTCGCAGTGACAAAATGGCGGTCAACACTTCCTGATTTCCTTCGAATCGAACGCTAACAGACGTCACGCAGCAAAAAAAAATTCCGCTCACGCGCAGCCACTTGGGTGCGCGCACGCATGCGCGCCTATAGATATATAATTGACTTTAACTTTAATTTTCTCAACAACTACTGAACGGATTTACACCATTCCAAAAAAAGCGTCATCTGCGAGCCGGACTGTACAGTTTTGCCAAATTTCTTATAAATCCATTCACCCGTTCGACCTGTAGCCGAGTCTAAAGGTCCTATGGAAAATAACATGGAGAAAACACGTTTTGGGACCCCCCTTTTATCTCAGCCCCCACTTGACCAATCCCCCCCAAACTTTTAGGGAAGGAGCGCAGCGGACTGAGCCATCTTCTTTGAGAAATCGCTAAGATTCTTCAACCAGGGCCAAGGTTATTCCAAATAGAATGTTGAGGATTTCCTATGGAAACTAGGTCCTAACTATAACTACCTACTGGCGACCGCCAGTAGGTAATATATATATATATATATATATATATGTATATATATATATATATATATTCACGAAGGTTTTCCCAGTTGGATGTTCCCAACGACAACAGATGACTCGCACTCCAGGGTCCGTGTTAACAATATATGTTTATTGGCGACGCGTTTCGACCAGGCGGTCTTTTTCACTAGCCTATAAGTATATATATATATATATATATATATATATATATATATTTTTTTTTTTTTTAACAATCCACAGGTTGCATGTAAGCAAACGCGCACTCAGCAACAGATCTGCTAAAGAGTTTTATTCCTCACAAAGCGTTACGCGTTTCGACACAAATGTGTCTTGGTCACACATTTGTGTCGAAATGCGTAACGTTTTGTGAGGAATAAAACTCTTTAGCAGATCTGTTGCTGAGTGCGCATTTGCTTACATGCAACCTGTGGATTGTTAAAATTAACTTTATCGGCATTTGGGTTCGCCGATCTACGCGCCACCTGATGACGGGAGCAGGACCCCAGCAGAACCCTTGTTGGCTTGATACATATATATATATATATATATATATATATATATATATATATATATATATATATATATATATATATATGTATATATATAAGAGCACAAAGTTCCTCTGTCTGCTCTGCGCTCGTGGTCCCAGCCTTCGCGCCAACAACAAAAAGGATACGGACCACAAAAGTCAGCAAATGTTGTTATTTATTTAGCTACACAGAACCAAAACCAGCGACGCGTTTCGAGCACAAGTGCCCTCCCAGTAGGTTATATATATATATATATTCACTGAAAACACCATAGGTTATAGACCATATATAGTTAGGAATTAGCATTTACAAAACCTTGAAAATTCACTGAAAAAACCATAGGTTATAGACCCGGGGTCTCCAACCGGTCGATCGCGAGCTACCGGTAGCTCGCGGAGACCCGGGAGTAGCTCGCCTAGCCCTTCGCTCAGATCGGAGCAAATCTGTGGATGAGGCGGGCGAAGAGGATGATGCACGCAATGACGCTCCTCTCCTGGAGCTGCAGACTCCTCTCGTGAGAGTCTGACGTCATCGTGTACTCAAACCGTACTGGCATCGAACTGTCTGCCATTGTGCGACGGGTGCCGGCGCGGAGCAGGAAGAGACGTGACTTCACCGCCTTAAGCAGCAAGGAGACGGCCAGGAGACGAGCCTTCCACTGCAGGTAATCCGCGTTTATTTACTTCTGGGTTGGGGTGGGATCACTTGTCTCGGTTGCTTGGTGCAAGTTATTTCAACTTGGGGGTATTCTAATTTTCTGGCTACACCCTCGCTCAATGGGGCCTTCGAGGCGCCCTCGTCTCTAGTTTCCATTTACCAGTCACCCCCTCTCTCAACTCCCGCCACTCCCAAACAAGTCAGTGCTCCCTCGTCTGTACCGGAGCCATCTCCCGCATGCTCTCGACACTTGCCTCCCTCCCCTGATCCCTCCGTCGCCCCATCCACCCTCTCTTTGCTTCCAGCAGCAGCATGCCATGACCCCAGCCGCCCCCGCAGATGCCACCAGGACACCGAAAACTGCTCTGACTCACTCGCGCGTTCCCGGTCCTGCAGAAAGAGGTGACTCTCCCTACCCTCCTCTCCTCACCCCCACCCCTCACCCCCACCCGAGCTTTCTTATCACTTTTTAACTATGAAAGATGTGTGACTGAAATACTGACTCAGAGGCTCAATATGATCAGTGCATTATTCCGCACATCCTGCTTTCTTCCTCACAGAGGTGTGTGGGAATTCACAACATCCACAAAATACGCTGGCCAATTGGAATTTGAGTTTAATGGTTCTTTAATCCTGTGATTGGGCATGTTTGAGACAATTTCAAATATTGTCAAATGAAGCAAAGGAGCTGCAGAGTAATGGATTGGTGAGGCCAGGGTGACACAATCTGAGCTAATCGTATCGCCGTGATTCTATCTCAAGCGACCCGGTTCGGAAATGACAATGTTACATCTGGGCCAGGATTTCCATTTGATGATCTGATGTTTTGTTGTTAAAGCTCCTCGACTGCTCCTCAGTACGTGCTACTCTTCCCACCGTCTAACCCGCCCAAAAACAAGGCGAGCACTTGGGGCCTTCAGATGAAAATCCAAGATTAAAGTGGGTCTCTACAGCAGATGCATTCGCCCACCGAGCTATCTCTTCAGAATTCTAACATGCCACATACAAGTTCCACAGAGATTTTTGCAGCAGGTGCATGAATTGACTGAGCTTTAGGGCAGATTTGGCTTTCATCTATATTGCTCCTGCTAATGAGAAGGGTGAAACGAAAATGTTTCAACAGCAACAGAATATACTTTATTTACATAATAAACGTTAGGTGATGGTGCACTGGGTTCTGAAAAACAGAATCTTTGTGGGTGTAGGGAAGCAGGTAATACAGTGTATTTACCCACCTAGATTACTCACGCGCACTCTGTACCCAGATACAGTGAGAACATTGCTTTGAACATATATGTACCCACCACAAAGTGAAGATTAAAAAACATTAGGGAAACAGGTTTAAAGACGATAATAAGACCTTTAAATAAGGTTCTTTTTCACCTGTATGAAAAGCCTCACTTATTTCCTTTTTCCTTCATTATCTAAGAAATGTTGTCTATTAACAGTATCACTTGAAAATAAAAATAGGCACAACCGTGGTGTACACAAAGAACATAATTGTGAACATGAATGGTCGTAAAATAGATGCATTTTTTATTTAAGTCTCATGAGGAACATAGCTATTCAACCTATTTTATGGAACGTTTCAAGTCAAGGGGACCATTGCATTGCTCTTAACAAGATAATGAGTATGGGGGCGTGTCTTGAAAGCCAATCATGGCTGTTTGTCATCTGAGGGGTCTCCGCGTCATGGGCACCACTGCACTTAGTCACCGTTGTGCGGGGTTCCTTCTACCTCAACGGCTGTATCTTTGTCAGAAGCAATAAGGGTAGTACAAGAACAATGCAATGTGTACTGCAGGCCTGTATTACAAACACAATAAAATGTAGCTGGAGAGAAGAATCTTGAGCACGTTTCCAAATGATTATTTGCAGCATTAGAACAAATCAGTTCCACATTGAAGGTAAGATCGCTTTCCATGTATGTTTGTTAATTGAGCCGCATTACAATGATTATTTCAATGACAACTATTACTGGAAGGTCTTAATTTTGGACCTATTAATTGAAATGTCACAAATCCAAAGTCATTCCTTTTGGTGTTCTAGGGAACTCTTAAGTCAGGCCTGTCTTCTGTATTTTGTTCAAACCACAGTATGGGCTCTGATGAAATTAGGCTTAAAGTCAATGAAACTGGGCGTGGGGGGTCTCTCGGAAAAATGCGCGAGTTGATTCGGGTTCAGTAGCTCACGACGATTTTCACTGGCCAGAAGTAGCTCTGACTACACAAAAGGTTGGAGACCCCTGTTATAGACCATATATAGTTAGGAATTCGCATTTACAAAACCTTATTTTACTCACACAAAACCATTGAAATTCCATATATAGTTAGTTGCACTAACTATATATCGCGCACCCGCAATCCACTGCTGATGATGTCACATATTACATCATTCATGACATGGTCAGTGACATCACTGATGACATCACTGATGACATCTCAAATGACATCACTGATGACATCACTGATGACAACATCCAGTGACTGTATGTTTCTGTAAAGTTAAAATATGTCTTACATATTGAAGGATGAGTGGATGTATAAGTGTCTGGATGAAGGATTTAGTAGGTGCATGACTGACTGTATGAGTGAGTGATTAAATGTGTCTCACTGAGTGCATGGGTTAGTGACTAAACTGTCTTAATTTGTGCATCATTATGTCTGTTGTTCTGTAAACTGTTGCATGTGTTGATAAGTAGCTATATGAGTAACTATATGGGTTATTGATTGGTCTTATGGTCTATATGGTCATATGGTCTATAACCTATGGTTTTTTCAGTGAATTTTCAAGGTTTTGTAAATGCTAATTCCTAACTATATATGGTCTATAACCTATGGTTTTTTCAGTGAATATATATATATACATACATATATAAACATATATCATCTGTATATCTATATAAATACAAACATAAATGCATGCATACATATACTTATATGCATACAGATGCATGTTATTTACATGAAAGTTGAAAAAATACTAATAAAAGCAAAGCTAAAAAGCCACCTCATTACAAACAGAATGGCTTTAACTTAAACGAGGGCGAGATCTATTGCATTTTCAATGCTTGTTTACTTTGGTTCCATCAAGAAGGCATTCAGATGTGTCACACATTTGCCATAAATTCTGAATGTTAGCACTCTAGTTGCACATTAGATCACTGTAGTAAAGCTACTGCTCACCAGGGACGTCTGCTGCTGGTATTCAAAGTGCATGTTTCAGTGTGCATGTCAGAATTTTTTTAATGAAATTGAAGAGGGTTTGAGAAGTCACTCAAAATGTGCCCTAATTTTTCTTTCTGCAGCACTAATCATAATTCATATGGCAAAATATACCCCCTCATTTTGTTCCTTTTTAAATTAAATGTTTTAAGAGTTACCACTTTATTCCAATCAAGATGGCTTCAGGTGTGCCATACCTTTGTAATAAGTAGGACTGTTAGCGCTCTAGTTGTTCTTTAGAACACTCTGGGACATTCTGTCATTGGGCTATACTTGGGCTACATCTGGGTGATATTTGGGCTACATTTGGGCTCTTTTGTCTCTGGTGGCCATTTTGGGAGACTGCATGTCAGAATTTCTTAATGAAATAGAAGAGGATTTGAAAAGTCACTCAAAATGTGCCCTAATTTTTCTTTCTGCAGCACTAATAATACCTTCTATTGCATAATATACCCCCTCATTTTGTTCCTTTTTAAATTAAATGTTCTAAGAGTTACCACTTTATTCCCATCACGATGGCTCCAGGTGTGCTATACCTTTGTAATAAGTAGGACTGTTAGCGCTCTAGTTGTTCTTTAGAACACTCTGGGACATGCTGTCATTGGGCTATACTTGGGCTACATCTGGGTGATATTTGGGCTAGATTTGGGCTCTTTTGTCTCTGGTGGCCATTTTGGGAGACTGCATGTCAGAATGTTTTAATGAAATAGAAAAGGATTTGAGAAGTCACTCGAAATGTGCCCTAATTTTTCATTCTGCAGCACTAATCATACTTTCTATGGCAAAATATACCCCCTCATGTTGTTTCTTTTTAAATTAAATGTTTTAAGAGTTACCACTTTATTTCAATCAAGATGGCTTCAGGTGTGCCATACCTTTGTAATAAGTAGGACTGTTAGCGCTCTAGTTGTTCTTTAGAAGACTCTGGGACATTCTGTCATTGGGCTATACTTGGGCTACATCTGGGTGATATTTAGGCTACATTTGGGCTCTTTTGTGTCTGGTGGCCATTTTGGGAGACTGCATGTCAAAATGTTTTAATGAAATAGAAAAGGATTTGAGAAGTCACTCAAAATGTGCCCTAATTTTTCATTCTGCAGCACTAATCATACTTTCTATGGCAAAATATACCCCCTCATGTTGTTTCTTTTTAAATTAAATGTTTTAAGAGTTACCACTTTATTCCAATCAAGATGGCTTCAGGTGTGCCATACCTTTGTAATAAGTAGGACTGTTAGCGCTCTAGTTGTTCTTTAGAACACTCCGGGACATTCTGTCATTGGGCTATACTTGGGCTACATCTGGGTGATATTTGGGCTACATTTGGGCTCTTTTGTCTCTGGTGGCCATTTTGGGAGACTGCATGTCAGAATGTTTTAATGAAATAGAAAAGGATTTGAGAAGTCACTCAAAATGTGCCCTAATTTTTCATTCTGCAGCACTAATCATACTTTCTATGGCAAAATATACCCCCTCATGTTGTTTCTTTTTAAATTAAATGTTTTAAGAGTTACCACTTTATTCCAATCAAGATGGCTTCAGGTGTGCCATACCTTTGTAATAAGTAGGACTGTTAGCGCTCTAGTTGTTCTTTAGAACACTCTAGGAGGCTGCAGTAGAACACAAAGGAATCAACTGACAGTCTCTGTCCTTGTTGGATGTACATGTTTTACTGAGAATGTCAGACTTCATTTTCACATGACTGAGAAAGATAATGTGAATTTACAGAAAATATGCTTTCAGTTTAACTTATAGATCCCCTTCCAAACCATTGTGGGAAAATCATGAGATATTAGTTTTCTTTCAAACAATATTCATGATATCACAGCAGAAGGTTTTTTCACATGGTAAAATCACCTTAGAACCCACCACAATTCCTAAAACGAGTATGGTACCATCAACAAATGATTTATAATGTAACTAAAGTCCTAAAACCCTCTATTAACTACAATGCTTTTTAATGAGGTGCTATCATGTATATTGGTCCCAAGATGGCTGCCAACACTTCTTGGATGAAGTGCTGACAGCCAATCAGATCAGATGTGTGGTTAGGCTCCACCCAGATATATATCTTTTTTTGAACCTAAATTACTCAAAATCCACTGGAGCACATATATTGAGACCTAGCAAAGGCACATCGGGCTAACAGTCCCTACAATTTTGCCAAGTTTCGTGCAAATCCATTCAGCCGTTCGAGCTAAAAGTGAGGCCAACCGCCCTATGGAAATTAACATGGGAAAAACGCGTTTTGGGACCCCCCTTTTCTCTCGGCCCCCCCTTGATGAAACCCCCCCAAATTGTCAGGGGCTGCTCAGAAACAAAATGTTCAATTTTCCTGAAAATTGCAGCCAATTCCGTCCACAAACGCCAAAGTTATTAGACATAGAATTTTCAAAAATCCCATAGAGAAAAAATCCTAACTATATATACCTACTGGCGACCGCCAGTAGGTACTATATATATATATATATATATATATATATATATATATATATATATATATATATATATATATGTATATATATGTGTATATATATATATATATATATATATATATATATATATATATATATATATATATGTATATATATATATATATATATTACCTACTGGCGGTCGCCAGTAGGTAGTTATAGTTAGGATTGTTTTCCATAGGGAATCCGCAACATTCTATTGGGAATAACTTTGGCGCCGGTTGAGGAATCTGCCTGAAAAATTCCTGAAATTTGCCTCGCTGCGCTCCGCTCCTTCCCTGAAAGTATGGGGGGGATTCGCCAAGCAGAGGTTGAGATAAAAGGGGGGTCCCAAAATGTGTTTTCCCCATGTTAATTTCCATAGGGCGGTTGGACTCAATTTTAGCCCGAACGGCTGAATGGGCTTCCACCAAACTTGGCAAAATTGTAGGGACCGGTAGCCCGATGTGCCTTTGCTATGTCTCAAGATGTGTGCTCCAGTGGATTTTGAGTAATTTAGATTAAAAAAAATATATATATCTATAAGCGCGCTCCGGTACGCGCACCGGGGCGCGTACCAGCGCGCTACGCGAGTTCACGCGCGGAAAGCTGATTGGCTCTCGGGTATCTGTCAACATTCCAAACAGTCCGGAGCGGCCGCCATCTTGTGTCTCGGTAGGATCGAGACACAAGAGGTGGCAAAAACAAAGGGGGAAATGACCCAAAGGGGGCAGGGTAGACCCCCCTGACCCCGTAGGTTTGATGTGGGAGCCATAAAAGGGCCCCGCAGGGCAAAAAAACATTTTTTTTGTTCGATTTGCGCGGGGGAAGCTCCCGGTACGCGCACCGGGGAGCGTACAGGGGAGCGTACCATGGGGAAAAAAGAATGACAGAGTTTTTTAAAAATGTAGGACTTTTTTATAAATTGGAGGTAGTTCTAAAAAGAACTGTTTTTTTATTCTTTTTGTTGTTTTATATTTTGTTATTGTTTTTTGGAACATTTTTTACTTTTTTTGCTTTATGAACAATTTAATATTTTTTTGGGAATTTTTATGAGGACAAACAAAAAACAGGGAATTGTAAACGGCTCAACTGGAGCAAAAAAAAACAGGAAAAAATTAAGGTTTCTTTGGGCACTTGTGGTTGTCACCAGCACGGTTGATGAGTTTAACACTTTGCTCACCATAGCAAATTGTACGCCCACAAAATACGCAAACAATTTTGAAATTTCCGAACTGGGTTTGGATGTTTGGGACCATCTCCCTTGTCTCTGGTCCCAATGAAGTGGGTTGGGTACTTTGGGAGGTGCTAGGAGAAGATTGGGGAGGGTTTCTGATCAGTTCTCTGTCCTCTGCCGCACTATAGTTGTTAGGGTGCCGGCGTTGCATGTGGCGAATCATGGTGTTGTTGCCAAAAGAATATTTTTTGGCAGGGTTCCCCCTGGAAAGTACAGTGCCACAGATCAGACAAGTCACCTTTGGCGCATTTACTTTCTTGAGGCCCCTTGGGATTTAAAAAAATTCCCACACAATGTGCTCCTTTGGCTTGTAGGGGGTAGTATCTTCTGGCAGGTAGCGCCGCCTCTCCTCCTCCTCCTCCTCTTCTTCATCTCCATCACTGTGGTGTTGTGGTGGTCCTTGTGGTGGTGGTGGTGGCTGAGATGCTCCTGCTGCTGCTGCTACTGTAGCCATTTCTCAGTACAAATAGGTACTAATAGCTCTGGAAACAGGTCTTCCTCACTCAAAGTACAAAGTGAGAATGAGGAAAAAAGGTGGGGGCTTTCATCATTAGGAAATCAAAACTGTCCTGAACCAATGAAAAGTGTTATTTTCAGGTCACATGACCCGGGCTTTCATCGTTTGGAAACCAAAACTGTCCTGAACCAATAAAAAATGTTATTTTTAGGTCACATGACCCGATGCTCTTACCCCCGGGGCGCTTACGTAGCACGATCGTATGCGCTCGGGTGTGCTTACGCCATGCGTATCACGCGGACGCGGCTACACGATACGTCACAATGATGTTTTCGTTCGCGCAATAGCGCTAACGGGACGCTCACCGGTACGCGCACCGGGACACGCCGCAAGACTGCGCTTACCGGTGCGCTCACCGGTACGCGCACCGGGAGCGCTCAAGGGCAAAAATATATATATATATATATACATATAAAAAAAGTATTACATAAATATACAATATAGGATTCATTATAAAAAATATTATATTTCATAGCAATAGAAATTTGCTATTATAAAAACTTTGAAATTCACTGAAAAAAACACATGTTTGAGGCCCTATATATATTTAGGAATTAGCATTTAAAAAACCTATGAAATTCACTGAAAAAACCATAGGTTTCACACCAGTTATAGTTAGGAATCTGCGTTTAAAAAACCTATTAAATTCACTGAAAAAAACATAGGTTTGACACCAGTTATAGTTAGCTGGAAATTTTACTGACATAAAACAATTGAAATTCCCACGTTATAGTTAGTTGGACTCACTATAACTTGCGCGCCTGCAATGCACTGCTGATGACGTCACATATTACATCACTCATGACATGGTCAGTGACATCACTCATGACATCACTGATGGCACCATCCAGTGAATGTGTGTCTTTCTGTAAAATAAATATGTTTTATATATGTATTTGTAAAGGTCGATGGAAGAATACATTTTTAAATAAGTGTCTAAATGGATGATTTTGAAAAAAAAAATTGATTGGTTAACTGGCTTATTAAGTGTATCGCAGTGAATACATATATTAGTGAGTAATGTTTAAATATTTAAATATATGTATCAGTGTTTCACTTTGTGTATAAGTGGCTGCATGGGTTGGTGAGTAGCTACATGTGTGTGTGTATGGGTTATTAGATGTTTTTTTAGTATCAGTATGAGTGTTCGTATGGTTTGGTGGGGGTATTACTTAGCACATAGATGCATCAATGACTGACTCACTGTTTGTATGTGTTTTGAAGACAGCATATGTGCAGAACTGTATGGGTGGATGAGTGTGTACATGTGTGTGTTAGTGAGTGAATGACTCTCTCACTAGTGTCTTTATCAGTAATGACACATGTTTTAATCGAGTATATGTGAGTATTGATATATATAAGTGAGTATATGTGAGAGTGAGAGATTGTAAGATTTCCTGTTTAAATAAGTATGTGTTCCTATAAGTGATTGTTTAAGAGAGTAAGTATGTGTAAGTTTCCTTAGAAGTAAGGTGGTAGTGTGTGTATAGCTGTATATGCAAATAAATGGATGTTCAATAGTTTATTTGCATGTGTGAGTATGTGTGTGAGTAACTTTTGGATGACTGTCGGTGTGTAACAGGATGTATAGGTGTATAACTATATATGATGAGTGAGTATATGTATGAGTGACTATATAGAACTGTTGCTGAATGAGTGGATGTGTATATAGATGGTGGAATTACTGAATTGGTTGTTGTAACTGGTATGGGTATCTCCATTTTTTTGAAAATGTTAGTTTCTATTTTTGAATATGTGTTTCAAGGGTTACATTACACTGAAAGGAGGTCTGTCACAAGGATGGTGTCATCAGTGATGTCATGAGTGATGTCACTGACCATGTCATGAGTGATGTAATATGTGACGTCATCAGCAGTGCATTGCAGGCACGCAAGTTATAGTGAGTCCAACTAACTATAACGTGGGAATTTCAATGGTTTTATGTCAGTAAAATTTCCAGCTAACTATAACTGGTGTGAAATCTATGGTTTTTTTCAGTGAATTTAATAGGTTTTTTAAATGCTAATTCCTAACTATAACTGGTGTGAAACCTATGTTTTTTTCTGTGAATTTCATAGTTTTTTTAAATGCTAATTCCTAACTAAATATAGGGCCTCAAACCTTTGTTTTTTTCAGTGAATTTCAAAGGTTTTTTAATAGCAAATTTCTATAGCTATCAAATATAATATTTTTCATAATGAATCCTATATTGTATATTTATGTAATAATATTTTTTTTATGTATATTGTTCATGGTTTATTTAAAAAAAAAAAATGTTGTCCTGGAGCGCTCCCGGTGTGCGTGCCGGTTAGCGCACCGGTAAGCGCAGTCCTCCGGCGCGCCCCGGTGCGCGTACCGGTGAGCGTCCCGTTTGCGCTATTGCCACGAACGAAATCATCATCGTGACGTATCGCGTAGCCGCGTCCGCGTGATACGCACGGCGTAAGCGCACCTGGAAGCACTCGAGCGCATACGATCACGCTACGTAAGCGCCCCGGGGCGCGCCCCGGGGCGCGTAGCGTAAGCGCGTCGAGTCATGTGACCTGAAAATAACACTTTTCATTGGTTCAAGACAGTTTTGGTTTCCAAATGATGAAAGACCGGGTCATGTGACCTGAAAATAACACTTTTCATTGGTTCAGGACAGTTTTGTTTTCCAAATGATGAAAGCTCCCACCTTTTTTCCTCATTCTCACTTTTTACTTTAACTGAGGAAGACCTGTTTGCAGACCTATTTGTACCTATTTGTACTGAGAAATGGCTACAGTAGCAGCAGCAGCAGGAGCATCTCAACCACCACCACCACCACCACAAGGACCACCACAACACCACAGTGGTGAAGAAGAAGAGGAGGAGGAGGAGGAGGAGGAGGAGGAGGAGGAGGAGAGGCAGTACCTGCCTGAAGATACTATCACCTATAAACCAAAGGAGCACATTGTCTGGGAGTTTTTTAAAATCCCAAGGGGCCTCAAGAAAGTTAATGCGCCAAAGGTTACTTGTTTGATCTGTGGCACTGCACTTTCCAGGGGGAACCCTGCCAAAAAGTATTCTTTTGGCAACAACACCATGATTCGCCACATGTAACGCCGGCACCCAAACAACTATGCTGCGGCAGAGGTCAGAGAACTGACCAGAAACCCTCCCCAATCTTCTCCAAGCACCTCCCAAAGTAAGCAACCCACTCCATCAGGTCCAGAGACAAGTGAGATGGACCCAAACATCCAAACCCAGTTTGGAGATTTCAAAATAGTTTGCAAATTTTGTGGAAGGACAATTTGCTATGGAGAGCAAAGTATTAAACTAATTAACTGTGCTGGAGACAACCACAAGTGCAAAAACAAACCTTAATTTTTTCCAGTTTTTTTTTTGCTCCAGTTGAGCCGTTTACAATTCCATGTTTTTTGTTTGTCCCCATAAAAATTACAAAAAAATATAAAATTGTTCATAAAACCCCAAAAAAGTAAAAAATGTTCCAAAAAACAATAAAAAAATATAAAACAACAAAAAGAATTAAAAAAACAATTCTTTTTAGAACTACCTCCAATTTATAAAAAAATGCTACATTTAAAAAAAAACTCTGTCATTCTTTTTTCCCCATGGTACGCTCCCCGGTACGCTCCCCGGTGCTCGTACAGGGCACTCCCCCCGCGCAAATCGAAAAAAAAATTATTTTTTAGCTCCGCTTGGCCCTTTTATGGCCCCCACATCAAACCTAGGGGGGTCAGGGGGGGTCTACCCTGCCCCCTTTTGGTCATTTCCCCCTTTGTTTTTGCCACCTCTTGGGTCTCGATCCTACCGAGACACAAGATGACGGATGCTCCGGATTGTTTCAAATGTTGACAGACACCCGAGAGCCAATCAGCTTTTTGCTCGTGTACCGGGGCGCGCTTATAGATATATATATTTTTTTGAACCTAAATTACTCAAAATCCACTGGAGCACTTATCTTGAGACATAGGAAAGGCACATCGGGCTACCAGTCCCTACAATTTTGCCAAGTTTAGTGGAAATCCATTCAGCTGTTCGGGCTAAAAGTGAGTCCAACCGCCCTATGGAAATTAACATGGGGAAAACACGTTTTGGGACCCCCCTTTTATCTCGACCCCCCTTGACGAATCCCCCCCAAACTTTCAGGGAAGGAGCGGAGCGCAGCAAGGCAAATTTAGGGAAAATTTCAGGCTGATTCCTTAACCGGCGCCAAAGTTATTCCCAATAGAATATTGCGGATTTCCTATGGAAAACAATCCTAACTATAACTACCTACTGGCGACCGCCAGTAGGTAATACATATATACATATATATATATATATATTCATAGAAAAAACCATAGGTTATAGTGGATATATAGTTAGGAATTTGCATTTACAAAACCTTGAAAATTCAATGAAAAAACCATTGGTTTTAGGCCATATATAGTTAGGAATTAGCATTTACAAAACCTTATTTTACTCGCATAAAACCATTGAAATTCCATATATAGTTAGAAGCGCTAACTATATATCGCGCACCCGCAATCCACTGCTGATGATGTCACATATTACATCATTCATGACATGGTCAGTGACATCACTGATGACATCACTGATGACATCTCAAATGACATCACTGATGACATCACTGATGACAACATCCAGTGATTGTATGTGTCTGTAAAGTTTAAATATGTTTTACATATTGAAGAATGAGTGGATGTATAAGTGTCTGGATGAAGAATTTAGTAGGTGCATGACTGACTGTATGAAAGAGTGATTAAATGTGTCTCACTGAGTGCATGGGTTAGTGACTAAACTGTCTTAATTTGTGCATCAGTATGTTTGTTGTTGTGTAAGCTGCTGCATGTGTTGATCAGTAGCTATAAGAGTGGCCATATGGGTTATTGATTGGTTGCCCAAGTATTTGAATGGGAGGCTGAGTGTGTGTGTGGGTGGCTGGGAGGTGCGTGACTCTGTGCATAGATGTGTAAGCAGTTGATTCACTAGGAGTATGAGTTCAAGAGTGCATGTGGAAACAGCTATATGGGCGGTTGACTGTGCATGGGTCTGTTGGTGAGTGAATGGATTTCTCATTGCTACATGTGCAAGTAAGTTCGTATGTAAAACACAATACATGTGAGAGTTGAGATATATAAATAACTGAACATAAGAGCCAGTGAATGTGTGAGTGGCTGTATCGATCACTGTGAGCTTGTATCAGGGATTATATAAGAGAGTAAATATGTGTTATTATATGTTTGAATAAGTAAGATGTGTATAACTGTATAGTTGAGGAAATGGAGGTGTGATTGATTCTTTGCATGACTGACTAGGTGTGTGAGTAACTCCATGGATGAGTGACAGTCTGTGAGTGTCTGTTTATACTGAGTGTATGTAAGGTTATATTAGAGTCTGAAGAGGTTCATTGTATTATCACATGAGTGATGTGATCAGTGATGACAAATGAGATGTCATCAGTGATGTCATTTGAGTTGTCATCAGTGATGTCATCAGTGATGTCATTTGAGATGTCATCAGTGATGTCATTTGAGTTGTCATCAGTGATGTCATCAGTGATGTCATTTGAGATGTCATCAGTGATGTCATCAGTGATGTCACTGACCATGTCATGAATGATGTAATATGTGACATCATCAGCAGTGGATTGCGGGTGCGCGATATATAGTTAGCGCTTCTAACTATATATGGAATTTCAATGGTTTTATGCGAGTAAAATAAGGTTTTGTAAATGCTAATTCCTAACTATATATGGCCTAAAACCAATGGTTTTTTCATTGAATTTTCAAGGTTTTGTAAATGCAAATTCCTAACTATATATCCACTATAACCTATGGTTTTTTCTATGAATTTCATTGGTTTTTTAATAGCAAATATGAAAAGCTTTAAAATGTCAAGTACTTGATAGATAAAAACATTTTCGTATTTATGCACGCTGATGTGCTTTGAACGCTGCACCCCCCCCCCTCCCCTCTTTTGTCTTAGTAGTACTCTCTCTTTGCAGATACTGAAGGGTAGTTAACGCAGGCCTTTACCCCCGTTGTAATCCGTCGTGCCTCCTTGTCTCTCCATTTGATTGATTGTTGTCCAAGCATTTACTGTTTTAGAATTGGTTCTCTTTGAATCATTCTCTATTTACAAACAAGCACAAAGTCGCAATACTCTGTTTAGTCTTTGCAGATAGTGAAAAATCGTGTAAAAAAATAAAAGTAATCGAGCAAAATCAGTAGGCCACTAATTGGATCTCTTTTTGACCTCGCTAAAATAGAAATATTAGGAACAACCCTTCATGAGAAATACGAAAATAGTGAGATGAACTGAGCTCCACACCATGAGGGCTGCAAGACAGCTCGGCTCCATCACCCATCCCGCACAAAATAACGACAAACCCTATGCAAATATTAAAAATATAGACAACACACCAGCAAAGAAACAGGGTAAAACATTTTATTAAAAAACTATTTACATAACGTTGGTTTATAAGATGATGTCAGTAGTGGACCGATGTGTGAATAGATTGAAAGCAGCACAAGGCTCCAAGATCCGGATGGCAAGCTCCTGGATGTTGGGTGCCATAGTTTAGAGTTCTGAATTTCAGCCTTTTTCAATGCCTGTGCTTTGTTGAATCAAAATGGCGGCTTGACACAAAGCTGACTCAAGCGTTGCTACTGATGCTATGCAGACCAAAACTGGTTTTCAGTTTGTACATTTTTCTAGATTTTTCAATCCAAGTTTGGTTGACTTTGTAGAACGATGGCTTCAGATTTTCAACATACGGTGTGGTGGGGCTGACTGGGAGGGGGCGCTTCGCTCCTGCCCCCTCCCCAAGTAAGATTTTCATATGTGAAAGTACGTTAATGGTTTTGGTCCCTGAGATGCTTCGATGTCACTGCCATTCTCAAATAGCATAAGTTCTGGATGTTGGGTGCCATAGTTAAGAGTTCTGAGCAGTGCTTGTAACACTGTCTAAAGCTTATTTCCACCTACTGCAGCTTCACTATTCTCAAAGTAAGTGAGTGTCGTTTGTAGACCTGACTGCATTAGAAAACAATGTGATATGTTACCTTCCTAAACAGCTTGACGGAGGCCCCTGAGGGGCGGTGTGATGGCCATGGACTCGGAGAAGACGCATGGCTCCGACACCCTCCCCAAGTCTTATAGCACTGGTGTAGCCTGAGATCGCCCCCGACATAGGCGGCCGGCTCCCGGGGTCCGGCGGAACTTTTTGCCTTTTGATGACTCTTCAATTCTGGACCTTGTCCCACAATCCGTTTGACCTGAAGACAAGCTGTAGTGGGGCGCCCCTTTATCGTTTTAGTTGCCATTCCGCCCGCTTTTGCTACACTGTGCCTCTTCCGCCATTCAGCTCTTTACCGCCCGCTCTTGCGACTACAGCGTCTCGCTCACCATGTAGTTGAGTTGCGCCCGCTCTTGCGGTGCAGCGATAGGTGGCTGCCACAGGACTCTCAAAATGGCGGCCGGCTGTTCGGTTTTGGGCCTGGTCCACTAAAATGGCCCTGGGACACCTTGGAACTCGGACGCTTCCCTGATAGGGCTTGGGTCCCATTCTCGAAAAGCGTCCCCTCAGCCGTGAAGATTCTACAAAAGTCTTGGGGGCCTCCGACTCCCGCAGGCTTCTGGTGGGGAGCGGCTGCCATGATTGCTCGTGGAATGGCCACGACGGAGCTACGAGATGGTAGTGGTCTCATGCTGACGCCTGCTTAAGTCTGAAACATCCAGAAACACTATAGACTACCAATTCGATCAGTTCCGGTAGCGCCCCAACATGACCCGGAAGAGAAGAACTTGCCCTCCCCTCTTTGACTGATGGTTCTTGTTGCCTGTCCCCTCTGTTCTCATTTAACAGAACTTTTTGGACTGCTGAAAGGGGTTGTGTTCTGAACGCTGGTTGGTGGAGACATTTAGACTATATTCTTGACCTACGTTGTCGCGTAATGCGTTTTATGACACGCCGCGTTAGCGCACCCAGAAGTGATCCGAGGCGCGGCGCGCAGCGCGTAACGTAAGCATAACAGGTCATGTGACTTGTTAATAAAACTTTTCATTGTTTCATTTTACTTTTGTTAATTTAATGATGAAAAGCTTGGTCATATGACCTAAGAATTACGCTTTTTATTATTTTCGAACAATATTTATTTTTCAAACATATGTTATAATATTCCAGGCTAATGTACTTTCCCGGAAAATTTACAACTGTCTTGCAAGTAAAATATATTCCTTTTTCGAGAAAAAGGGCGTTTCTTCCTTCCATGACGGAGCCGTTGAGTAAAAGAGATTCGGCCTGCTGTCTTAGTCGCCGATACGCCTGATTATCAGATTCTTATCGATCACTTTATGTTGCAGACATGAAAAACACAACTGCCCTTGACCATTTATCTTTACTGCGTTCCTACATATAAAACCTTTTATCCGTCATGTAATTGGACTGCTTTATTTCACTTGCCTTTTACTGATTCGAAAACAGTGACTAAAAGTAAAAACTTTACCAATGTAAATACTACTACCGTGTTTTGTTTTAAAAACCTTTATTGTGAAAATGTCAGTATACAAATACGGGCCTATAACCACGTGGGCCGGCCACGGAGCAAACTGAAATCGTATATGATGAGGAGACATTTACACTGTAGAGGAACGTAACGAGCGGGCCATTAGGTTGCAAGAACTAAGGTGTCTAACAGTTGCGGAATCGGTGGACATACATTTTGTAATTAAAATAGAACAGGGCCACTTACAATAACATTTTCTAGATATACATTTGCGGGCAAGGAGTTACGAGTCCCATTTATACCGGCGCCATTTTGGGCGAGGCCGGGCAGGTCCAAGATATAGTCAAAATGTCTCCACCAACCATCGGCCAGACCAGAACCCCTTTCGGCCCTTTATGCTACAAGATGGTGTCTTCCATTCAGAAAATATTGTTGGCAGCATTTTGAAAGGAAACAGAAACAGCCGTTCTCCTAGTGAGTTTCACATTGTTACATTTACGAAGAATGTTGAAGAGTAGTATGTGGAAAATCTGAAGCCATTTTTCTACAAACTCTCAATCAGACTTGGATGGAAAAAAAAAACCTGAAGAATGTACAAACTGAAAACCAATTTTTGTCTGTATAGCACCAACAGTAACGCTTGAGTCAGCTTTGTGTCAAGCCGCCATTTTCATTCAATCAATAGCGTCCCCCTGCACACATTCAGGGACCTGGTCGTGTCTTCAGATGAAACGGATTGTAGGAAAAGAAGCAGAAAGGAAAAGGAAAAAAGTTCCGCCGGACCTAGTGAAGCTGCAGCAGGTGCAAATATGCTTCAGACAGTCTTACAAGCACTGCTCAGAACTCTCAACTGAGGCACTCAACATCCAGGACTTGCCATTCGGATCTTGGCGCCTTGTGCTGGTTCCGACCTATTCACACATCGGTCCACTACTGACATCACCTCATAAGCCAACGGGGCACCCCACGCCGACTTTCGGCGCAGCATTGTAGGATGGCCACACCAGTGCGGCAACTTGCTGGACACAACATCGGGGCCATCCAGATCTTGGCGCGTTCGACTCACTGTACCGCAACAGTGACCGCAACTCAGCTGGACACGCCGTCTTTCGGCGCAGCATTGTAGGATGGCCACACCAGTGCGGCAATTTGCTGGACACCACCTCGGTGCCATCCGGATCTCAGCGCGTTCGAGTCACTGTACCGCAACAGTGACCGCAATTCAGCTGGACACGCCGTCTTTCGGCGCAGCATTGTAGGATGGCCACACCAGTGCGGCAATTTGCTGGACACCACCTCGGTGCCATCCGGATCTCGGCGCGTTCGAGTCACTGTACCGCAACAGTGACCGCAACTCAGCTGGACACGCCGTCTTTCGGCGCAGCATTGTAGGATGGCCACACCAGTGCGGCAATTTGCTGGACACCACCTCGGTGCCATCCGGATCTCGGCGCGTTCGAGTCACTGTACCGCAACAGTGACCGCAACTCAGCTGGACACGCTGTCTTTCGGCGCAGCATTGTAGGATGGCTACACCAGTGCGGCAATTTGCTGGACACCACCTCGGTACCATCCGGATCTCGGCCCGTTGTGCTGCCTTCGGCCTATTCGCACATCGGTCCGCTACTGACGCCGCCTCACGTGCCAACGGATTTTCTACGCTTTTTGTAGCCCTATGCCGCATAACAGGTCATGTGACTTGTTTATAAAACTTTTCATTGGTTCATTTTACTTTTGGTTTCCTAAAGATGGAAGGCTTGGCCATATGACCTAAAAATAACACTTTTCATTGGTTTAGAACATTTTTTTTTCCCAAACGATGAAAGCCCCACCTTGTTTCTGGATCATTCAGACTGAAGCTGGCGTCAGCATGAGAGCACCACCATCTCGTGGCTCCGTCGTGGTCATTCCGCGAGCAATCATGGCAGCCGCTCCCCACCGGAAGCCTGCGGGAGTCGGGGGCCCCCAAGACTTTTGTACAATCTTCACGGCTGAGGGGACGCTTTTCGAGAATGGAGCCCAAGCCCTAGCAGGCAAGCGTCCGAGTTCCAAAGTGTCCCAGGGCCATTTCAGTGGACCAGGCCCAAAACCGAGGAGCCGTCCGCCATTTTAAGAGCCATGTGGCAGCCGCCTATCGCTGCACTGCAAGAGTGGGAGCAACTCAACAACATGGTGAGCGAGACGCTGTAACCGCAAGAGCGGGCGCAACTCAGCTAGATGGCCGCCACCTGGGGAGGCCCGTTCACGCCGCCTCCCCCACGCCCCCCCCCCCGGGCCGCCGCACGCCAATTTTCGGAGCAGCATTGTAGGATACCAAAACCAGTGCGGCAGTTTACTGGACATCACCTGGGTGCCTGTCGTACATGTTGTGTCAGCCATGTGACACTGGACACAGACCGCTACTGACGAGGCCTCCCCCCGCACCACCCGGGACGCCCCACGCTGTTTTTCTGTGCTGCATTGTAGGATCCCTAAACCAGTGCGGCACCCAGGCGACATCACCTGGGTGCCGTCCAGAACTCTGCACGTTGTGCTGCCTTGGGACTATTCGCACAACAGACCGCTACTGACGAGGCCTCCCCCCGCCCCACCCGGGACGCCCCACGCCAATTTTCGGAGCAGCATTGTAGGATCCCTAAACCAGTGCGGCACCCAGGCGACATCACCTGGGTGCCGTCCAGAACTCTGCACGTTGTGCTGCCTTGGGACTATTCGCACAAAAGACAGCTTCTAACCATTGTTGCTTTTTGTGTTGAGAAATGTTTAAATGTTTTTAGTTTTTGTTCCGTTCGTTAAAGTTAATAGTTAATAAAGTTTTATAACCTTACTTTGTTGGAGTGTTATCTATTTTTTTTAAAACGGGTGAATGGGGCCTTGAATCGGGTTATTGTCATGTGTGGGCTTTGGAAGTGTGCTGCTGCAGGATCGGACATTTCAAACTCAAATGCACGTTCTTTTTCTTACCTTTCCGAAGCATGGAGCGCAATAGCAAGCAGAGAAAGGGTGATGCACGTGTTGAACACTACCTGACCTGGCAAGTTGCTGGCAGTGCCCCCCCGCCCGCTCCTGAAAGAGGAAACACACACACCGCCGCTCCGAGTACTTCACAAATCTTTAAAAGACCATGCGCTTGTTCATGAGGCTTAAATGGTTTATCACCTCTTCTAGAACCCCTGCATCGACCCTCTGACGTTTCCTGGAAAAATTACCATGTAACACAATACCAAGCCCTGTCAGCTGAAACCCCCAAGGAATCGTGGGGCATATTATCAAGGGGGTTTATCTCCGCTTTTTTGGCTTTAAAAGCCTTGAAAGCGGAGATAAAATTATCTCCCTATTACCAAGCTGTCGCTAACACCAGTTAGTGACAGCTAAAAGGAGATAGCAACCATCTTGGGCCCCGCTTTGCATGTCAGTGATACTTATCACTAATGACATGCAAAGTGGCGTGCCAAGATGTTAGCGACTGGAAACAGTCCCTAACATCGCTACCTTCTATTACCAACTTTTGGAGATATCTCCAAAATCTAACACCTGCCCTGAGCAGTTCTTAGCCATGTTATCCAATGGGAGGTGGATAACATGGCTAAGAGCATTTGCTCGATAATACATGAATATCGCTGACTTTTCTGCGATAATAGCAAGGTTTATCTGCGATAAAAATCGCCGATGTACGGCGATAATTTTTGTCTCTAAACAAGTTAGAGACAAAAATTATCGCTAGTTGTTCGTAATATGCCCCCGGGTTTTTGCTTGCAGAAATCGGGAGGCGGGAGACTAGCACTGAAATCAGTAGTCACACGCCTGAATCGGGAGGGTTGGCATGTCTGAATTCTCTACAGCTTGGGCCATAAACTACATCCGCAGGGTTAGGTGATAGCATGGGACCAGCCTGGCATCTAAAATGGCTGCCGTGCACGACAAAATTGTGGCATTGGAAAAAAGGCAAGATGGCGCAGCCGCTGGAAGAGATGTATCAACATATATCAGCCTCCTCAGCCACCCTCAGGAAACATAGGGGATTAGGATACGTCTCCCGCACCCCCTTATACCTAGTAATTTAATTAACGAAGCACAAAATGGCGAATTCCCGTTTCGCTACCAGTTTGCGGCCCAGTTCGCGGCCCGTGAAGCGCTTCTACCGTGAAAAATCATTTTTTTTTATTTTCCCCACGGGACCCTTTAATAACCCCAACAACATTCCTAGGGGGTCAAGAGGGGGATACCTTGCCCCCTTTCATTAAATTCCCCTTTCGTTTTTCACCTCTTCTTCTCTCTCGATCCTACCGAGAGACAAGATGGCGGCCGCTCCGGACTGTTTAGAATGTTGACAGACACCGGAGAGCCAATCAGCTTTCTGCGCGCAAAGTTCCGATAAGCGAAAAGTAAGCGGACCGGATCGCTGCCCGGAGCGCTGTTACAGATATATATCTTGATTTAAACGTTAATTTCTCAAAATCCACTGAAGCACATATATTGAGACCTAGCAAAGGCACATCGGGCTAACAGTCCCTACAATTTTGCCAAGTTTCGTGAAAATCCATTCAGCCGTTCGAGCTAAAAGTGAGGCCAACCGCCCTATGGAAATTAACATGGGAAAAACGCGTTTTGGGACCCCCCTTTTTTCTCAGCCCCCCCTTGACGAAACCCCACCACATTTTCAGGGGCTGCTCAGAAACAAAATGTGCCATTTTCCTGAAAATTTCAGCCGATTCCGTCCACAAACGCCAAAGTTATTAGACATAGAATTTTCAGAAATCCCATAGGGAATTAATCCTAACTATATATACCTACTGGCGATAGCCAGTAGGTAATATATATATATATATATATATATATATATATATATATATATATATATATATATATATTACCTGCTGGCGGTCGTCAGTAGGTATATATAGTTAGGATCTAGTTACCATAGGAAATTCCGAACATTCTATTGGGAATAACTTTGGCGCCGATTGAGGGATCTGCCTGTAATTTTCCTTAAATTTGCCCTTCCCTGAAAGTTTCGGGGGGGATTCGTCAAGCGGGGGGCGAGAAAAAAGGAGGGTCCGAAAACGTGTTTTCCCCATGTTAATTTCTATAGGGACATTCTGACAAGGCTACAGCTCGAACGGGTGAACGGAATTATACCAGATTTGGCAAAATGGTAGGGACTGGTATGCAGCAGTGCCTTTTGTATGTTTCGTGTAAATCCCTCCAGTAGTTCTTGAGAAAATTGAATTTGAAATTTTTCAAATGGCATTTTCTATGGGACCTTTAGACATGGCTACAGCCCGAATGGCCGAACGTAATTACACCAAACTTGGCAAAAGGGTAGTGCCTTTTCTATATTTGTGGAAAATCCCTCCAGTAGTTGTTGAGAAAATGAATTTGAGCAAATTATATATCTACTAGCAGCCCGCCCCGATGTTGTCTGGGGGCAATGAGGCTTCAGGGCCAACCGCCCGCCCAGGCCCCTCCCCTGCCCCAACATTGTCCGTGCATGCCCATGCACGGACACGTCCCAGATGGACTTGTACGCACATATGCTCATCTACGTCATTGCATTATTTCTTATTGCTTTTTTTCTGCTGCTGCACAGCATCGGGAAAAAGCATTTGTTTGCCAACGCTGCACAGAATACAAATTCATATGGCATCTCACACTAACGTAGCACGCAATACAGGTGGTAAGTCTCCTATTAACTGTACACCATTTATTAACACATATATATTTCATTTGTGTGTCTCAATAATTGTGCTCACATGCTGGTTTGTTGTTGTATTCAGGGACGGACACGGACCAGATGGAAGCAGGGCCAACCGCCCGCCCCCCTCCCGCACGCCTCCCGCCCCGACTCCCTCCCGCCCCGACATTTTCCGTGTCCATTTTCCTTACCTAAACCACCGCTCCTCCCCGCGCTCCTCACTTCACCACCGCTCCATGTCCGCAGATCCTCCTCGTCATCACGCACCTGAGCCGCCGCTCCTCCCCGCGCTCCTCACTTCACCGCCTTTCCATGTCCGCCGCTCCTCCTCGTCATCACGCACGTCGCGGCCAGCGCAACGTCGCGGCCGGCGCTACTTTCAGGGGACTACGTTTTTTTTAAGTTATATTTTTAAATTTACGTTTAATTTTTATTTTTTATAGCCTATGTCCATCTGCACACCATGACAATTTCTACGATGAATCAGGTGTGTGGATTGGCGCTGTGGTTCCCGAGTTTACCTGGCTCAAAGGTTTATGTTCTCTCTTTATAATAGCAGTATAGATATGCGCTCAACATTCTATTGGGAATAACTTTGGCGTCGATTGAGGAATCTGTGTGTAATTTTCCAGAATTTTGGCCAGCTCCGCTCCAATCCTTCCCTGAAAGTTTCGGGGGGATTCGTCAAGCGGGGGCCGAAAAGGGGGTCCCAAAACCTGTTTTCCCCATGTTAATTTCCATAGGGACCTTTAGACACGGCTACAGCCCGAACAGCTGAATGGAATTACACAAAACTTGGCAATATGGTAGGGCCTGGTATGCAGATGTGCCTTTGCTATGTTTGGTGAAAATCCATCCAGTAGGTCTTGAGAAAATTGAATTTGAAATTTTTCAAATGGCATTTTCTATGGGACCTTTAGACATGGTACAGCCCGAACGGCTGAACGGAATTCCACAAAACTTGGTAGGGACAGGTATGCAGTAGTGCCTTTTCTATATTTGGTGAAAATCCCTCCATAGTTGTTGAGAAAATTGAATTTGATCAGATTATATATCTATATGCGCTCACCGTACGCGCATCGTACGCGTACGGTACGCATACCGTACGCGTACGTGCTCGTACCCTTACATGCGTGAGCGAGTTTCTGATTGGCTGGCAGTCAACTGTCAACATTCCAAACTGTCCAAACCAGGAAGTGTTGGCCACCATCTTGTTTTTCAGGAGAACTGAGGTACAAGAGAGCCCAAAACAAGAGTGGAAAACACAAAAAGGGGGCAGGGTAGAGACCCCCAACCCTCTAGCCCTACTTAGGGGGTCCCAAAAGGACCCCCAAGGGCAAATAAATAAATAAATAAATAAATAAATAAATAAATTGCGGTGTACACGCACCATACGCGTAGAGTACGCGTACCGTGCGCGTACCCCACGGTTTAAAAAAAATTAAATAATTTTTTGCACTTGGTGGTCCTTCTGAAACCCCCTGAGAAGGGCTAGGGGGTTAAGGGGTCTCAACCCTGCCCCCTTTTCGCATTTTCCACTCTTGTTTTGTGCTCTCTTGTAGCTCACTTCTCCTGAGAAACAAGATGGCTGCTCAGGTGGTCCCAGAAGGATAATAACATATATAAACGTTATCCGCTAATAGAATAAGCATTTACAAAACCTTTGAAATTTATTGAAAAAAATATAGGTTTTACGCCTGATATAGCTAGGAATTAGCATTTAAAAAACCTTGCAAATTCCCTGAAAAAAACATAGGTTTCAAGCCTTATATAGTTAGGAATTAGCATTTAAAAAACCATTGAAATTGCTCCTATATAGTTAGTTGTACTTACTATATTTCATGCACCCGCAATCCACTGCTGATGATGTCACATATTACATCATTCATGACATGGTCAGTGACATCACTGATACCTTCACTGATGACATCTCAAATGACATTACTGATGGCATCACTGATGACATCTCATTTGACATCACTGATCACATCACTGATAAGCATGGGAGGAAAATCCGTTCCGCTCGCGGATTTTGCGGATTTTCGGTAATTTTGCAATCCGCGAACTCTCGCGAATTTACCGAAAATCCGCAAATTCGCACGCAGAAATCCACTAGCAAGCAGCGTAGACCTGAAATGATGATTTTTATCAGAATAACTCCTCAGGCTGACATTTGCCTGCACTTTTTTGGATTTGAGGCCTTTTGACTTTCTTTGGATCACTTTTGGATTAGAAATCAACTTTCACAAGTAAGTTTGTTTGGGGCATTACAGTTGCTGTTCTGCAGAAAAACGAGTTTTGCAAAACTGAAAGGACTCAGCAGGTGCAAAAGTTCACTCATCATTAGTAACCATTCCCTGCAGTACTTCCTGAGGGGCCCCTCCAGAGTTCAGTTGCCTATGTTTGTTTGGGGCATTACAGTTGCTGTTCTGCAGAAAAACGAGTTTTGCAAAACTGAAAGCACTCAGCAGGTGCAAAAGTTCAAACTCATCATTAGTAATAGTAACCATTCCCTGTAGTGCTTCCTGACTGGGGCCCCTCCAGAGTTCAGTTGCTAGTTGCAACAATTCTATGACCCTGCTCTGACCCTCACAGCAGGCTCATAGAATAGCTACAAGTAGGCCACAAAGGTCCTGGAAAAAAAATTGCACTGCAACAGAAAGCAAATTACAGATAAGGAAGCAGGTGCCAGACTGGAATTTTAAAACAGTGACACATTAATAAATCAACCCCAAATTAATTCATGTCAGTTGAAGCAGGGCAGGTGTGCTTGCTTTCCCCCCCCATAATCTACAGTGATGATGAACCAGAGGGTGGCATTGATGTACCAGAGGGTGGCATGGGTGAAACAGAGGGTGGCAGTGGTGAAACAGAGGGTGCTGGGAACCTGTGATGATGAACCAGACATAGAAACAACTTAGTCGCGACTGTTGCGAGCCGACAAGTAAGTTCGCAATTGCGAACTGGTACAAAACCCTCGCAAACTGGCAGAAACCCTTGCGAACACACAAAAAAAATCCCCAAATTTGCGAGAGTTCGCGGATTTTGCGGATTGCGAGTTCGCAAATACGCAAATTCACGAACGCCAGATTCGCAAAATTCGCCCATGCTTAATCACTGATGATATCATTCATGTGATAATACGATGCACCTCCTCACACTCTAATATAACCTTTTAATACACCCAGTGTTAAATACAGACTACCATTCTTGAAACCATTGATACACCAATACCAGTTATTACAGACGCACTCACTGATTCCTAGGTCTACACACACATTCACTCATTCACCCATTAATCACTCATACATACAGTCACTCATCAATACAACACTATCATATGCACTCATACACCTATACAGACACTCACACACTTCCACTCATCCATGGAGTTACTCACACACCTAGTCAGTCATGCAAAGAATCAATCACACTTCCATTTCCTCAACTATACAGTTATACACACAACACCTTACTTAGTCAAACATATACTAACACATACTTACTCTCTTATACACTCACTGATACAAGTACACAATGATCAATATAGCCACTCGCACATTCACTGGCTCTCATGTATAGTCATTTATATATGCCAACTCTCACATGCACTGTGTTTTACATATGTACTTACTTGCACATGTAGCACTGAGATATCCATTCACTCCCCAACACACCCATGCACACAGTCAACCGGCCATAAATCTGTTTCCACATGCACTCTTGAACTCATACACCTAGTGAATCAACTGCTCACACATCTATGCACAGAGTCACACACCTCCCAGCCACCCACACACACACTCAGTCTCCCATTCAAATACTTGGGCAACCAATCAATAACCCATATAGCCCCTCATATAGCTACTGATCAACACATGCAACAGACATACTGATGCACACATTCAGACAGTTTAGTCACTAACTCATGCATTTAGTAAGACACATTTAATCACTCACTCATAGTCAATCACGCACCTACTAAATCCTTCATCCAGACACTTATACATCCACTCATTCTTCAATATGTAAAACATATTTAAACTTTACAGAAACACACAGTCACTGGATGATGTCATCAGTGATGTCAAATGAGATGTCATCAGTGATGTCATTTGAGATTTCATCAGTGATGTCATCAGTGATGTCACTGACCATGTCATGAATGATGTAATATGTGACATCATCAGCAGTGGATTGCGGGTGCGCGAAATATAGTTAGTACAACTAACTATATAGGAGCAACTTCAATGGTTTTTTAAATGCTAATTCCTAACTATATAAGGCCTGAAACCTATGGTTTTTTCAGTGAATATATATATATATATATATTCACTGAAAAAACCATAGGTTATAGACCATATATAGTTAGGAATTCGCATTTACAAAACCTTATTTTACTCACACAAAACCATTGAAATTCCATATATAGTTAGTTGCACTAACTATATATCGCGCACCCGCAATCCACTGCTGATGATGTCACATATTACATCATTCATGACATAGTCAGTGACATCACTGATGACATCACTGATGACATCTCAAATGACATCACTGATGACATCTCAAATGACATCACTGATGACATCACTGATGACATCTCATTTGACATTACTGATCACATCACTGATGATATCATTCATGTGATAATACGATGAACCTCTTCAGACTCTAATATAACCTTCGATACAATCAGTGTAAACAGACACTCACAGACTGTCACTCATCCATGGAGTTACTCACACACCTAGTCAGTCATGCAAAGAATCAATCACACCTCCATTTCCTCAACTATACAGTTATACAAACTTTACTTATTCAAACATATACTAACACATATTTACTCTCTTATACAATCCCTGATACAAGTTCACAATGATCCATACAGCCACTCACACATTCACTGGCTCTTATGCACAGTTATTTATATATGTCAACTCTCACATGTACTGTGTTTTACATATGTACTTACTTTGACATGTAGCACTGAGATATCCATTCACTCACCAATACACTCATGCACACAGTCAACCGCCCATACAGCTGTTTCCACATGCACTTTTGAAACCATACATCTAGTGAATCAACTGCTCACACATCTATGCACAGAGTCATACACCTCCCAGCCACCCACACACACACTCACTCTCCCATACAAATACTTGGGCAACCAATCAATAACCCATATAGTTACTCATATAGCTACTTATCAACACATGCAACAGTTTACAGAACAACAGACATAATGATGCACAAATTAAGACAGTTTAGTCACTAACCCATGCACTCAGTGAGACACATTTAATCACTCACTCATACAGTCAGTCATGCACCTACTAAATCCTTCATCCAGACACTTATACATCCACTCATTCTTCAATATGTAAGACATATTTTAACTTTACAGAAACATACAGTCACTGGATGTTGTCATCAGTGATGTCATTTGAGATGTCATCAGTGATGTCATCAGTGATGTCACTGACCATGTCATGAATGATGTAATATGTGACATCATCAGCAGTGGATTGCGGGTGCGCAATATATAGTTAGTGCAACTAACTATATATGGAATTTCAATGGTTTTGTGTGAGTAAAATAAGGTTTTGTAAATGCGAATTCCTAACTATATATGGTCTATAACCTATGGTTTTTTCAGTGAATTTTCAAGGTTTTGTAAATGCTAATTCCTAACTATATATGGTCTATAACCTATGGTTTTTTCAGTGAATTTTCAAGGTTTTGTAAATGCTAATTCCTAACTATATATGGTCTATAACCTATGGTTTTTTCAGTGAATATATATATATATACATACATATATAAACATATATCATCTGTATATCTATATAAATACAAACATAAATGCATGCATACATATACTTATATGCATACAGATGCATGCTATTTACATGAAAGTTGAAAAAACACTAATAAAAGCAAAGCTAAAAAGCCACCTCATTACAAACAGAATGGCTTTAACTTAAACGAGGGCAAGATCTATTGCATTTTCAATGCTTGTTTACTTTGGTTCCATCAAGAAGGCATTCAGATGTGTCACACATTTGCCATAAATTCTGAATGTTAGCACTCTAGTTGCACATTAGATCACTGTAGTAAAGCTACTGCTCACCAGGGACGTCTGCTGCTGGTATTCAAAGTGCATGTTTCAGTCTGCATGTCAGAATTTTTTTAATGAAATTGAAGAGGGTTTGAGAAGTCACTCATAATATGCCCTAATTTTTCTTCCTGCAGCACTAATCATAATTCATATGTCAAAATATACCCCCTCATTTTGTTCCTTTTTAAATTAAATGTTTTAAGAGTTACCACTTTATTCCAATCAAGATGGCTTCAGGTGTGCCATACCTTTGTAATAAGTAGGACTGTTAGCGCTCTAGTTGTTCTTTAGAACACTCTGGGACATTCTGTCATTGGGCTATACTTGGGCTACATCTGGGTGATATTTGGGCTATATTTGGGCTCTTTTGTCTCTGGTGGCCATTTTGGGAGACTGCATGTCAGAATTTTTTAATGAAATAGAAGAGGATTTGAAAAGTCACTCAAAATGTGCCCTAATTTTTCTTTCTGCAGCACTAATAATACCTTCTATTGCATAATATACCCCCTCATTTTGTTCCTTTTTAAATGAAATGTTTTAAGAGTTACCACTTTATTCCCATCACGATGGCTCCAGGTGTGCTATACCTTTGTAATAAGTAGGACTGTTAGCGCTCTAGTTGTTCTTTAGAACACTCTGGGACATTCTGTCATTGGGCTATACTTGGGCTACATCTGGGTGATATTTGGGCTACATTTGGGCTCTTTTGTCTCTGGTGGCCATTTTGGGAGACTGCATGTCAGAATGTTTTAATGAAATAGAAAAGGATTTGAGAAGTCACTCAAAATGTGCCCTAATTTTTCATTCTGCAGCACTAATCATACTTTCTATGGCAAAATATACCCCCTCATGTTGTTTCTTTTTAAATTAAATGTTTTAAGAGTTACCACTTTATTCCAATCAAGATGGCTTCAGGTGTGCCATACCTTTGTAATAAGTAGGACTGTTAGCGCTCTAGTTGTTCTTTAGAACACTCTAGGAGGCTGCAGTAGAACACAAAGGAATCAACTGACAGTCTCTGTCCTTGTTGGATGTCCATGTTTTACTGAGAATGTCAGACTTCATTTTCACATGACTGAGAAAGATAATGTGAATTTACAGAAAATATGCTTTCAGTTTAGCTTATAGATCCCCTTCCAAACCACTGTGGGAAAATCATGAGATATTAGTTTTCTTTCAAACAATATTCATGATATCACAGCAGAAGGTTTTTTCACATGGTAAAATCACCTTAGAACCCACCACAATTCCTAAAACGAGTATGGTACCATCAACAAATGATTTATAATGTAACTAAAGTCCTAAAACCCTCTATTAACTACAATGCTTTTTAATGAGGTGCTATCATGTATATTGGTCCCAAGATGGCTGCCAACACTTCTTGGATGAAGTGCTGACAGCCAATCAGATCAGATGTGTGGTTAGGCTCCGCCCAGATATATATCTTTTTTTGAACCTAAATTACTCAAAATCCACTGGAGCACATATATTGAGACCTAGCAAAGGCACATCGGGCTAACAGTCCCTACAATTTTGCCAAGTTTCGTGCAAATCCATTCAGCCGTTCGAGCTAAAAGTGAGGCCAACCGCCCTATGGAAATTAACATGGGAAAAACACGTTTTGGGACCCCCCTTTTTTCTCGGCCCCCCCTTGATGAAACCCCCCCCAATTGTCAGGGGTTGCTCAGAAACAAAATGTTCAATTTTCCTGAAAATTTCAGCCAATTCCGTCCACAAACGCCAAAGTTATTAGACATAGAATTTTCAAAAATCCCATAGAGAAAAAATCCTAACTATATATACCTACTGGCGACCGCCAGTAGGTAATATATATATATATATAGATATATATATTGGCCATTTGGAGTATTTTCCTCTCACGTTTTTCTTGTTAATGTTTGCTTGGTGCCTGATGATATTGGTTGTTTGATTTGATGTATTATTGTCTCCTTATGGAATGCTTGCATTGCAAAAAATGAGGGACTGCTTTACATCTCAAAAGTACAATGAATTGTTAGTTTTTTCACAGCAGTGGGTAGTTATTTAATCAAGACTATTGTGTGCTTTCCCAGGCTGACTTCCCCATTGCTTATTTCCCTCTTTATCTTTCCTTGTATTGACTTTCCATTTACACTTTCGTCATATTCTTATTCCACTGTAACAATTTTTCAGTTTTCTCTCCTACGGTCTCTGTCCATTTCCCCTGCTGCCTTACATAATTAGATCTTAGCATGCACAGATGCTGTTTCGCTGTGTTTTCATGTCAAAGCCAGTCCCGATCACTTTGTGAAAGCTGGTGTCATTGTTCTTCCCTACCTATCTCTCTGTATATATATATATATATATATATATATATATATATATATATATATATATATATATATATATATATATATATATATATATATATAGATATAGATATAGATATATATATATATATATCTATCTATATATATATATATATATATATATATATATATATATATATATATATTTATATATTTATATATGTTAATTATGTATTTATATTTATATATACTGGCAGTCGCCAGTAAGCAGTTATAGTTAAGACCTTGTTTCTATTCCAAAAGCATTTTTAATTTTGCCAAGATCTTTGGTGCCGCTTGACGAATCTTCGCGAAAGTTTCAAAACTTATGGCCCGCTCAGGTCAGCTCCTGTCTTGAAAGTTTCAGGGTGGTTCGTCAAGCGGGAGCCGAGAAAAAAGGGCGGTCCCAAAACACGTTTTAACCATGTTAATTTCCATAGTAAATGTTTGTTGTGGCTACAGCCCGAACTGCTGACGGAATTACACCAACCTTGAACGAGAGCTAGCTCATGGTCCAGGGCGTACTCTTTGCTTTAAATGGTGTAAATCCGTTCAGTAGTTCCTGAGAAATTAATATTTAAAAAATATGAGTATCTAGTGACCACGTGGATCCGCGATGCAAACCTTCCAGAGCAGGAGCTTGACTCTTATTAGCTGCCAACTCTTAAAACCAGGAAGTGTTAGCAGCCATCCTGTGAATAAGTTCAACCGAGTCACAAGAAAAACGAAAAGTAAAAAGGTAAAAAAACATAAAAAAACACGAAAAAGGAGGCAGGGTAGAATCACCCTGACCCCCTAGGCCAGCTGAAGGGGTCTCACAGGGACCCCACGGGCCCAAAAAATAATTTTTTGAAAACAGTTTTGGCGGATAAACGTTGGGTCCGTGAATCCGGCAGAAATTGTGCTTCGTTTGGTTTAAGCCCCCAGTTGGCCCATGCCCTGGGGGCAATACATAATTATGCAGCGTGGCCCCGCAGGGGCCCCCACAGCCCAAGGGACCACCACCTATCTGACGCCTCCTTAATAATGTGCGGGGCACACAGCCCCCTGCAGCCCTGGGGACCGCAGCCACCTCCACCAAAGGGAGCTGCATGTTAGCAGCTCCCTTTGTCCAAAAGCAGTGCCGGCTCCCGCAGGAGGCAGGGTGCCGGCAGGGACCGCGGGCATTGTGGATCCTCTCGTGGTCCTCTATGTGAGGCCAGGCCCCAGGGGATGAGATCCCTTCAATAAAATGTGAAACAGTTTTTAAAAAGAGGCAAAGTCCCGGCTATGGGGTCCCCTGGCCTGAAAATGGCCTCAGGAGGGGGGCCTGCAGCCCCTCCTTTAAATAAAGTTATTTTTTTTCAAAATAGAAGTGGCCATGCCCCGGGGATGGCCTCAGGAAGGGATGGGTCCTAAGGCCCAAAGGGTAAGGGGCAACACAGCCTCCGTTCTCAAAAAAATACAGAAAAGAGAAGCCAGCATCTGGCCGGAGGCCCCGCTCCCTTCCTGCGCCACTCTGCAAACTCGCCTCCTGGCGTGTTCTGGTTTGGGCTATTAAGTCCCCTTGAATCCTAATGGTCCTTAGGGGCCAAGTAGCTCACCGGGTATGTTCAGTAAGCCCAACACAGTGGGATTGCTGAGAGGTGGTCTGAGGCCACACCCCTTTTGTACACCACTCTGCAAACGCACCTCTTAGAGCACTGCTGGTGGGACAAAAAGGTCCTCTTGTGTCCTGACCTCAGGACTAATATGGAATGTATCCCCCAAGCAGCAGTGCACTCTGCAAATGTGCCTCCTGGCACTCTACTGGTTGGGGAATGAAGTCCACTTTACTGCTGAGGGACTTTGGGGGCAAAGAAGCCCTTCTGGTACCTCCTGTAAGTGGTATGCAGCAGAATTACTGAGCGCTGGTTGGAAGCCCAGCCCCTACTCTCCACCACTCCGTAAACGCGACTACTAGTTAGAGAAGCATTTGCAATGTAATAGGTCTCGCGTTTGGCATTGTAACTGTAAAAAATTTGTTCCTAATGTTTTTGGGAGTGGAGTTGATGTACGTCGTGTGTAGTGAAATTATGTGGTATGTTGTGCAGTGAAATTATGTGGATAGAAAGTATGTGGTATTTAGTGTAAAGGAACTATGTAGAGTGGGATTATGTGTTATGGAAAGTAATTATGTGGTATGGTAGTCGGTGTTGTGGAGTGGTAACCTCAGGTTTAGTCTTCCTTGTTTCCAAAGAAGCTAAACTATAAACTCAATGAGACAAAAAAAGAAGGAAACACTGAGGAGCACTTCTGGACCTAGTCGAAGGCATGAGCAGGGCCACCTGAATTATGCGACTTTTTGGCTGCACAGATATTCGCATAATTAGACATTTTCCCCATTTGCCACATAATCCATCATCTTCTGCATAATCTGTAGATTTAAACAAAAAACCTTGTTTCTAGCTCAAATATTACCAAAAATGCAGCGACAAGTGTTGGAAGGCCCTTTGTAAACCTGTAGTGGTCATCTGTTACTTACTGCTAAATGTGGATGTGAACCCCTTCCATGCGGGGCTAATTCCCCCGCGGGGCGGGGGTAGTGGGGGTCGCGCGTGGTGCTGCGGTACTCAAGGCGAGCCCAGCTAGTCATGCTGCACAGGAGAGCTGTGCTCATGATGAGCTAAGCTCATCATGATTCCACCCACTCCTGTGGAACGCCCACACAGGAGGGGAATTAGCCCCGCGTGGGCGTTCCACGGCAGTTATGACGAGCACAGCTCCACTGTGCCTCATGAATAGCTGAGCTCATCATAAGCGCCGAAGGGACTAAATTAGTATTAATGATGCACAAACAGTTTTTGCTTCTTTTTGTGCCTCTCTTGCCTCTTTCTGCATTTCTCTTGCTTCTTTGTGCACCTTTCTTTCTTTTTCTGCACTATCTTGACTCTTTCTGCACATCTCTTCCGCTTATTGCACCTACCTTCTTTTTGCACCTCTCTTGGTTCTTTCTGCACCTCTCTTGTTTCTTTCTTCTGCACCTCTCTTACCTCTTTTTGCACCCTCTTTCCTCTTTCGGCACCTCTGTTGCCTTTTGCTGCTCCTCTCTTGCCTCTCTCTGCACTTATCTTGCCTCTTTCATTACCTCACTTGCTTCTTTCTATACTTCCCTTGATTATTACTGCACCTCTCTTTTTTCTTTCAGTACCCCTTTTGCCTCTTTCTGCACTTCCGTTTAAACTTTCTCTACCTCACTTGCTTCTTTCTGCACCGCTCTTTCTACTTTCTGCAGCCTTCTTCCCTCTTTCTGCACCCTTCTTTCATCTTTGTGCACCTCTTTTGCCTCTTTCTGCACCTCTCTTTCCTCCTTCTGCAGTTCTATTGCCTCTTTCTGGACCTCCATTGCTTCTTTATACACTTCTGTTACCTTTTTCATGTAATCTCACTTATTTCATAATCATTGAACCATTTTAAGGAGTTGTATTGTAAGACTTGTTGGCCCATTCCTCCCAAGCCACCCAGAATCAGTTTCCTTTTCTCGAGAGACAGCCATGTTCCAAATTATTAACTCTTTTAACTGAGGCAACCCATTCCAAAAATACTGGAGGCTGAGGGGATATCCATTTTGAACAAATTTCTCTCCTTGCCAGAAGAATTAAAATAAGTAATAGAGAGGCTTGAAGTTTAGCAAGCTTACAGCTGACACTCTCCTCTGGGAGAACTCCAAAGATAACCAAAACAGAGCGTACCTCAATTTCTTGCCCCAAAACCTCCGAGATGGTCTTACCAACATCTTGCCATTAACCCTGGATCTGGGGACACTGCCGAAACATTCTACTCCCCTGTTCCTTCTTTCTGCACCTCTCCTCCCTGTTTTTGCACCTCTGTTGCCTCATTCTCCAGCCCTCTCCCCTTTTTCTGTACCTCTGTTGCTTCTTTCTGAACTTCTGTTGCTTCTTTCTGCATCTCCATTGTTTCATTCTGCACCCCTCTTACCTCCTTCTGCACCCTTCCTTCCTCTTTCTGCACCTCGCTTACTTGTTTTTGCAACTCTCTTGCCACTTTCTGCATCTATGTTGCTTCTTTCTGCACTTCTCTTGCATCTTTCTGCACCCCTCTTGCCTGTTTCTGTACATCACTTGCCTCTTCCGCAGCTCTATTGCTTCTTTGTGCACTTCTCTTGCTTCTTTCTGAACCTCGCTTTCCTTTTTCTGCAATTCTCTTGCTTTTTTCTGCACCTCTCTTGTTTCTTACTGTAATTTTCTTGTCTTTTTCATCCCTTGTCTTGTTTCTTTCAACACCTCTATTGCTTCTTTCTGTACTTCTCTTGTCTGTTTCTGTACCTGTCTTGCCTCTTTCTGCATCAATGTTGTCTCTTTCTAACCCCGCACGGAGCAGGCGGAGTTGTTCTACGGTAAGCTCTACGGAGTTGGGAAAAAACTCTGTGGAGCTCTGCTCTGCGCCTCCCACCCGCAATAAATATTTTTTAAATACAATTATAATTAAAGTAAATAAAAGCATGCATACCTTTATCACAGCATCCCGGGTTGTCCTCCTCTTCCTCGCCTGCCAAATCCCCATATGTCAGATGTACTTCATGGTAGGACTACGCATGCACGCGCATGCCCAGTCCTACCAAGACATATGTCTGACGTAGGGGATTATGGCGAGGAGGAGGGAGGCCGCCCAGAGACGCCGCGATAAAGATAAGTGTGCTTTTATTTACTTTAAATATAATTGTATTTTAAAAATATTTATTGAGAGGGGGTGGGAGGTGGGAGGGTCTGGGTTGAATTCTAATCTGTTGTACTTTGTTGCCCAGGTTTACCTCTTACTGTACCTCACTTGCTTCTTTCTACACCCTCTTGCCTCTTTCTGCACCCCTCATGCTTCTTACTGTACCTCTTTTGCCTATTTCTGCACCCCTGTCCCTTCTTTCTGCTCATCTCCTACCTCTTTCTACATTTCTCTTTCCTTTTCCTGCACTTCTGGTGCTTCTTTCTGCACTTCTTATGCCTCTTTGTGCACCCCTCTTCCCTCTTTGAGCACCTCTATTGCTTCTTTCTGCACTTCTCTTAACTCGTTCTGCCCCCTTCATTCCTCTTTGTGCACCTCTCTTGCCTCTTTCTGTACCTTTCTTTCCTCTTTCTGCACCTCTCCTGCCTGTTTCTGCACCTCTGTTGCTTCTTTCTGTACTTCGTTTGCCTTTTTCTACACCCCTCTTCCCTCTTTCTGCACCTCAGTTGTTTCTTTGTGCACTTCTCTTGGTTCTACCTTTTTGTACACAAATTTAGAGCATGCTGTTTGGAACATGGGTATTCAAGTATTTGTATGTTTATTTGTATGTAACATGTCACTATGTAAAAGCAGAGACACACACATGCAAACCTTCACAAACTTGGTCAGACTTACAACAGTGATATGGTGAGGATTGCTATTTTACATTTGGTAGACCTAACATTCTGAGCTGTGGATGAATAGTAAACCTTCAAGAGAAAAGTGAGTTTAAGACATCTTGGGAGAAGGATTATTGATTAGGCTACTTTGTATGAGTCTGTGAAAAGGTGCAGTCAAAGTAGGGCTCTTTCTGCACCTCTGTTGCTTCTTTCTGTATTTCTCTTGCTTCTTTGTGCACCTTTCTTCCTCTTTCTGCATCTTCTACATACATTCACTCATATACCCCATCACTCACCTATACTGCGTTCACATACCCAGTTACTCGCCCACATACCACTGACCCATCCACTTAGTCACCCATACAACCATACACACACTCACCCATACAGCTCCTTACACATGCACTCACTAACGCATACATCCACTGACTCACCCAATCACTCATCCATACTGTCACAAACCCACTTACTCAGACAACGATACAGGTAGTCAGACAACCAATCAGTCGTCAATACAGCCATTCAAGTACCCACTCACACACCCATACAGCCACTTAACACCAACTGGATGACTGATACAGACATTCACACAACCAGCCACTTACCCGTACATTCATTGAGACACCTAATCACTCACCTATACAGTCAGTCATGAATTATCCATGCAGGCACTCACACACCCACTGATTCACCAATACACCTTGATGTATATATATATTTAACATTCATAAACTTTTTTAAAAGACTCACAGTCACCAAATGATGGCATCAGTGATGTCATTTGAGATGTCATGAGTGATGTCATCAGTGATGTCACTGACCATATCATGAGTGATGTAATATGTGATGTTACAAGCAGTGTATTGCAGAGCGTGCGAGTTATAGTTAGCTCAGCTAACTAAAACGGATGTATGACGTTGCAACGCATGCTTTTACCATGCATGCCTTTACAACGCGGTTTTTACAACGCATGCCTTTACAACGCATAGTGCTTTGGGGCGCTGGATAGTGAATAGTTTAATTTACTATTCCAACTCCAGTCCCCGTGGATAGTAGGGAAGGTGTTGGATAGTAAATTAAACCTATTCCCTATCCTAGAGCGCCCCCCAGCGCAATGCGTTGTAATGGTTTTCGTTGTAAAAGTTGCGTCGTAAATGCACTGCGTGGTAAAAGTTGCGTTGTAAAGGATGTTTCCCAACTAAAACTTCTGCATTTCACTGGTTTTGTACAAGTGAAATCTGTGCTTGATTATAACGTCCCTGTAACCTCTGTTTTTTTCTGTGACTTTCCAAGGTTTTTTAAATGCTGATTCCTAAATATAACGTTCTCGTAAGCTTCAGTTTTTTTCTGTGAATTTTTGTTGTTTGGTATAAATCTGTTCAGTAGTTGTTGAGAAATTTCAGGAGAAAATTATAGAGGTATCTCTGGTTGTGGATATTTCGTGAAAAAAGACAAGCTCAGGCAGGGAAATGATCAGCTCTGATTGCCGGCCATCGCTTCAATGATGAAATGTTGACAGCCATTTGGGACTCAGCTTCACTGAGTCCAAAGAAAAAAAGTGAAAATAAAGGAAAGGGGCTAGTGTAGGAATACGCTGACCCCCAAGCTGTGGTCTTGGGGTCCCCTTGGGATCCCGCCACAGCATAAAACCATTTTTATTCCCACACTAGGGGAATGCTGATGGGTCTTTGTGGGCTCGCCCCCTTTCTCTACCACTCTGCAAAAAAGCTTCCTGGCACACTACTAGTTGGAGGATTAAGTACCCTTGGCTGCTGAGGATGTTCTTGGGGACCAACATCCCCTCCTGTTACCTCCAGTAAGCCCCAGACAGAGGGGTTGGTAAGAGGTCTTTGGAGGCCAAGCCTTCTTTCTCCACCACTCTGCAAACGCTCCATCTGTGGCACTACTGGTTGGGTGATGAAGTCCACTTTACTCCTGAGGGACCCTGGGGCCAAGAAGCCCTCCTGGTACCTCCTGTTAGTCCTACACTGCGGGATTCCTGAGAGCTGGTCGTAGGCCCCGTCCCCTTTCTTCACCACTCTGCATGTGTGACTACTACTTAAATAAGCATTGTTAAATGCATTACGTTTCGCCTATGTGATTAATAATAAGTTGCTTTTTGTTGTAAGTTGAGGCTTGCTGAGTAGTTCAATATAAGTTACAGAAAGCCTGTTAAAGTATTATGACTTGTTTATGTACAAAAAAGGCAATACATTGTGCTGTTACAAGTGGAATAGTGAAGGGTTAAGTAGTAGCAAAATTTTGAATAATGAAATGAAAGAGGGAAATAATAAAATTAATTGATGTAGTAGCAGTATTATGTGTTTAGAGGAGTTCTGACAACTTTTGGGCCCGGTGCCACTCCACCTCCTGCATCGTTAAAATCATGCCCCTAGTGCCTGCAAGATAACTGCATTTGTGACTGTATGATTAGTATTAAAATATAGCAATATTTGGTGTTTAGAGAAGTTGTGACACGTTTTTGCCTGGTGCAACTGCACCTGCTGCATCATTCAAATCATGACCCTTTTGTCTTTAATGTAACTGCACATGTGACTCCTTGTTTGGTAGTAAAATATTGCAATATTTGATATTTTGAGTGGTCCCAAGGGCTTTGGCCGCTGGTGTCACTGCACCTACTGCACCATTGAAATCATGACCCTAGTGCATACAAGGTAACATCACTTGTGACTGCTTATTTCATAGTTAAATCTAGCAATTTTTGATGTTTAGAGGCGTTCTGACAACTTTTTAGCCCGGTGCCACTGCAACTGCTGCACCATTCAAATCATGCCCCTAGTGCCTGTAAGGCAACTGCACTTGTGACAACCTGTTTAATAGTAAAATATATCAATATTTGATGTTTATTGGAATTCTGACAACTTTTGACCCCAGTGCCCCTGCATATGCTGCATCATTTAAATCAAGCCCCTTTTAACTGCATGGTAGGTGCAATTGTGACTGTGTGTATTGTAGTAAAATATAGTAATCTTAGGTGTTTCTGACTATTGTTGGGCCTGGTGCCACTACACCTGCTGCACCATTCAAATCATGACCCTGTTGTATGCAAGGTACCTGCACCTGTGACTGCCTGTTTAGTAGTAAAATATAGCAATTTTAGGTGTTTAGTGTGGTGGCTAAAGCTTTTGATACCAGCGTCACAGCATCTGCTTACCACTGAAATTATGACCTTGTTGTCTGCAAGATAACTGCACTTGTGACTACCTGTTTAGTTTTAAATGTTAACAATATTCTGTATTTAGTGGGTTCCCTTGAGCGTTTGGCCCGGTGCCACTGGACCTACTGCACCATTCAAATCATGTCCCTTTTAACTGCAAGGTGACTCCAATTGTGACTGACTGTTTGGTAGTCAAATATATAAGTATTATGTGTTTAGAGGAGTTCTGATAAATGTTGGGGCCAGTGCTACTGCACCTGCTGCACCATTCAAATCATGACCCTATTGTGTGTAAGCTAACTACACTTGTGGCTTCATCTTCTGTAGTAAAATATAGCATAACTCTTCAATAATAACATTATTTTTAACGTGCAATGTTTATTACAACATTTAGCATCTGATTATAATGACCAAATAGATTAAGATGAAAAAATCAATGGGATAATGCATATAAAGTGGAAACAAACTGTAGGAAGCTGGCTCTGTATATACTATACCAAAGTAAGGTGTAGTGTGTACAGAGTCCAGTGGATCCCCAAAGGTAGGCAGAGGTAAAAGTAGTTAATATCTTACTCTCTATTTGTGGTAGTGTGGACGAGCAGTAAGGCTTTATCCGAGGGTGGTGTTAAGCATTTGTTGTACACACTCAGGCAAGAAATTGTCACACACTCAAAGACTGAACTCTGAACAATTAGTTTGTATCAAAAATATTATTCAGTTATTTTATTTATAAAACCAAGCCAAGCATGGTGCACGACAGTGAAATATTACTTTGCAAAATCTTATGCAGTGATTTACAGTTGAATACAGGTTCAAATGCAGTTGGTTGAGTTACAGGTAAGTTCAAAATTAGTTTTTAGTTACTTTACAGATTATAGGGCACATTACTTATTGGATTATTTTTAAGATACTTTTGCTAATCAGTGTGATATGCCTAGCTAGCACACTGGGACATCTCCTAGACAAAATGTAAGTAATACAGTTTTACACATATGGAGTTTTTCAATGTTTCATATAAACCAATTCCACACTTTTCAAGGAAAAGCAGTCAGTGCAATCCTATGGGAGGAAATGAAGTTAACTGTTGACAGGTAAATACTTGTTTGTGGTAGTTGGTATTCTGGGGTTAGAACACCCTCAGCGGCATTAGAACAGCCTGGTGTCGAGTGCTGAGCCCCAATGTTATCCAATGGGTGATAGGGGGCCTCCGGTTGGTGGCGGCTAATGAGCAAAGATCCTGGTTTTAAGCTCAGGTCAATGGGGAATTCGAGTTAGCACCAAAAGTGCATCCATAGCAGCACAGGGGCGGCTGGGTGCAGGGTGCTGTTTTGGCATTGGGTGCCCTGTTAATTTCAATGGGGATTCTCTGGTTGCAACAAACATTGCAGGCAAGGATAAAGATCTTCTGGTGGTGAGCACCAGTTGGAGAGGTAAGTTGGGATGCCTGAGGATGCTGGGACACCACTGTTTGGGCCCCCAAGGCTGTGGGGCATTGGGTGCAGGGGTGTCTTTAGGCATTAGGTTTTCTTACAGCTCCGGTCACAGTCGGGGGATACTACAGAAAGGGGGTTCAGGCGTCGATTGGGGATATTTGTCAGGTAGCGATCACCAGATTTCAGGTCATGATCGCTGAGGAGACCCCCTCGTGGTGTTGGGCCACTCGAACTCAGGCAGCGGGCGGTGGGTGCAGAGTGGTGTAGACTCGCGGATTTGGCCGGAGCCAGAGTCTGTGGTTGAGCAAATCCGGTGCTCACAGGAGGCAAAGTCTTGGTTTTGGAAGGCAGGGAAGGGCCCTCGGGTTCTTGAGGGCTGCTGGCAGGAGGACACACTGGGATTTCGCAAGAGCAGTTTCGAGGTGGAGAGAGGTCATAGGGCTGGGGCCAAGTCAGTGGGCGTCCTCCTCTTCTTAGTCCAGCACGGCTTCTTTGGTCCTTCTTCTTCTATTCTTCTGGTCGGTTCTTGTCTGAGGAGGCAAGGTTCAGGGTTGCACCTAAATACTTGATTTAGGGGCATTTCAGGTAAGTAAAGTTTGGGATCAATGGGTCCCTTCCTTGGGCTGGGTACACCCCCATTGTGCCACCCTCCAGTGGGAGGGGCCATATGCCTCTCTTGATGTCACACACTCAAAGACTGAATACAGAATAATTAGTTCCAGTGGGATGGGGCATATGCCTCTCTTTGGTTGGCTGGTTCCATCCCACTGCAAGATGGCAAGGACTGAGAGTTATTCTTCACCTTGCCTCCCCCACCTGAGGGGTGGGTTGGCAAAGGTGGGCACACCTACCTTCTTCACTTGTTTTTCCTACCAATTCTCTGGCCCAAGGTGGGGGTCAGAAAAGGTGGGGGCTAGTTGCTGGAAGCAGGAAATGGCTGGGGTAGCTCACAAAGGCGGCAAACCTTTGAAGCTTTCCCTTCATGGACCATGCCCATCCTGGGGGGAGGAGGCATGGCATCTCATTCCAGGATGCGCATTGTTTCAGACCCCGAGAGCAGCAGGATCTCAACCCAGGGGTCCAGAAACCTGTCTGGTGGTGGCAGCTGGCGAGCAGCCACTCAGCCAGGACGCTAGAGTTAAGTCGTTTTTTAAGCAGCATCTCTAAGATGTTCATAAATCCTACACAGGCATCAGTGTGGGTTTAATATGATGAGAAGTTTGAAACCAAACTTCCCAGTTTTCAGTAAAGCCATTATGGTGCTGTGGAGTTCATAATTAAAATTTCCCAGCACCATATATTCTTAATGGCATTACTGCACTTACAATGTCTAAGAATTGGTTTAGATGTTGTAGGGGTACAGGGCTCATGCACCTGCGCCCTTGCCACTGGTATATTGCACCCAGCTAGAGGGGTGGCTGACCTATGCCAGGGCAGTGGGTTGTAGGCATGGCACAGAGGAATGTGTGCCATGTCGACTCTTCACTCTGTTCTGCACCACAAATTGCTGCCTGCAATGGCAGTGTGTGTGTGTGTAAAGGTACAAGGTCTCTAAGGAGGCACAATAAGTGCTGCAACCCTTAGTGGCCTTTGCTGGCCACAGTGCCCTTGGTAACTATGGCACTTACAAGGGACTGACATCTGGCCAAAGAGTGCCAAATGGGTTTTGTATCAATGCAGTTTAGAGAAAGAACATAGGTCCTGGGTACCTGGTTGGCAGGAACCCACGGATCACTCAGTTAAAGGACATCAACAGCTTGGCAAAAAGTGGGGGCAACCATGCAAAAAGAGGGCACTTTCTTACAGAAAGGTACTGAGGCATTCATGGGATATGCCACAAACATTCTGAGGCTAATGCCTGTGCTTTACACAACTAAGTAATAAAAAGCAAGCATTCCAGCATTCTGTTAGAATTTATCTGCCTTTTCTGTTGTAAGAGATCTTATCTTGACAGTGAATAGGGCTTAAACAGTGAAAACAGCTTTAGTGGAAGTATTGTAAATGCAGGCTCAGAGGGGAATTTAACAAAAACGAGTTCCACACAATAGCAAATGAACACAGTAATTTGGCTATTAGAACTGATAAGTGCCCGCTTTTGAGATATATTAATTACAATAGATTTCACAAGCACAGTGCAAGCACTGTGCATGCGAACCTAAAAATCAAAGAAATTCACTGAAAAAAACAAAGGTTACATTGGCGTTATATTTAGGAATTAGCATTCAAAAAACCTTTTTAAGAATGTTAGAAATCACTGAAAAACCAAAGGTTACAGTGATGTTATATTTAGGCTCACATTTCACTCGCACAAAACCAGTGAAATTCAGCAGCGCCTCCTACAATGCACTACTTATGACCTTACATATTACATCACTTGTGACATGGTCAGTGGCATCACTGGTGACATCCCTGATGACATCTCAAATCACATTACTGATGACATCATCTACAGAATCACTGACACACCCACTCACACCCCTATAGGCCCTTTCATACACCCCCTCTCACTCCCACACAACCATTAACAAACCCATTCACAGACCCATATCCATACAATACTTACACACCCATTTACTGATTCATAGATCTACACACGCATCTACTCACTCACCTATACGGCCACTCATACACCCAGTCAGTGTATGAGTGGGTAAAGCCACTAACATATCGACTCATACACTCCTTCAGCCACTTACACACTGAGTCAGTCACCCATAGAGCTACTCACACACCTAGTCACTCCCCCATACAGTCAATCACATAGCCACTTACTCACCCATACAGATACACGAACACCCATACTCATTCACCTATATAGTCACTGACACAAGCACACACTCATCCATGCGCCAACTCTCACATTCACTCACTCACCCATATAGTCACCCATATACTCCATCACTTACAGATATTGCCTTTCACATACCCAGATACTCACCCATATACCACCGACACATCCACTTACTCACACAGCCATGCACACAATCACACAGCCCCTCACACATGCACTCACTAACCCATACATCCACTGACTCACTCACTCATCCATACAGGCAGTCCACACACCCACACAGACACTCAGACAGTCATACAGGTACTCAGACAACCAATCACTCACCAATATAGCCAATCAAGTACCAACTCACATACCCATACAGTCACTTAGACACCAACTGACAGACTGATACAGACATTCACACAACCAGCCACTCACACATACATTCACTGACACCTAATCACTCACTTATACAATCAGTCTTGCACCCACTGAACCATCCATACAGGCACTTATTCATCCACTGATTCACCAATACACCTTGGTGGATATATATTTACACTCTGTAGGAGAGTAGGGTCTGCAATCCAATGATCACCCCAGATTTTTGCTTTTTGCTTCACTGGTTTACGACTTCTCTGGCTGTGGGCCTGCTAATCAGACCCACAGCCTTGCTGTTCTCTCACTAAATTAACACGTGTACCTTAGGTGCATTTACCAATTGGTACTGGGCCACCTTATCAGACCCTGTAACTCAGGGCATAGGTGTACCCAGGGCCTACCAGGGGCTGCAGCATGTATTATGCCACCCCTGGCTGGCCATCTAAATCTGACACAACTGGCTGCACGACAGCTGGGGCAAGGTGGTGTAATCACCCTTTGCTGTAGATATAGTATACCTATATCTAACCCTAAAATGGACACACAGATTCCTATCAGTCACTCCTATGGCAGGCCTTGACAATCCTGAAGGCAGAGTGCTTGGAATCGTGTGAGATGGTGCTCTGGCATGAGCTGAGCCCGTTTGCAGCTTGCGGAACCAAGTCCTAATAGCTGTTCCATGATAACGCATACCATATAATCTTAAGTGCATTATAATCCTCGCGGTTATATGCTATCTTTGGTATCGCTTTATCAAAACATGTCGAGTAAGGTGTCATACGAATTGGAATAGTAACCCCTCGCCAATTCTGGCGACAGGGTTAGCATTCCACCCTTCTAGAGGGACACGACATGTATGTAACTGTGAACCCCGGTTAAAGTTAACTCAAGCCTCAGCATCACAAAATGGATGCTGCCACCACAGACACAAGTCTGACCCCCTGCAGCTGGGAGTCCTTCCAGCGAGGGGAGCTTGGACAAAGGGTTTCCTGTCAGGGGCGGTGCTAGCACCATCCCAGACAGGGTTTTGTGTATCCTGGGTAGGCAGGGCTTTACAGGAAGGTGACTGCAAGTGGCACCCCGGTGCTCACTACGCATAGGCCGGCTAGAACCAGTTCCAGGGGCACACCAGCCCCTGGGCTGGGGAAAGTCTGGCATGGGAGAGGGGTGTAACCACCCCCCTTCCTGGTCCCACCCCTAGGGCAGGACCTAGTCGCGTACCCACCCCTTTCTTTAGGATAAAGGCAGGAGCGGGGACCCTTCCAAATTAGATCATCTTTGAATCAAGAAACTACTTTCTACGAAAGGAACTCTCGACTTCTTCTCAAGATTTCTCCCTTGTGACTAAGGAGTAGTCACCCTGCACCCGCAGGCACCATCTAAGAACACTGCGGTTTGCTGCACATCCTTCCTCCGGAATCCGACTGACCAGCACAACGAGACCCGGCTTCCCTGGCACCTCTGACCTCTACCTACCTCTACAGCTAAGCTGAGAACCGTAGGTGCGACGAGACCTCGAGGGACCGGCCATCATCAGAACTGCATGACTTCTATCCAGCACGACCGCTGGGGGATCCTCGTGTGAGTGCTTTGGGGTCCGAGAAGCCCCAACCCTGAGCAGCTCCAGCACCGAAGTTCAGACCTCCAGTATCCACCAGATCTGCGTGGGGCCCTTCTGCTTTTTGCTGCTCACCGCGTTGTCTGGCTACTAGCCCGCTGGCTTGTGGCCTTCCCAACGACGACCGACGACATCACCAATGCTAGTCTGGTTGCTCCAGACTAGCTCTTGCTCCCTTCCACAAGAGGAGCACCCCGGACCCTCCTGGTCCACTCCAGACGCCATTTTGAGTCCACCGCGTGGGCTTGAATTTGCTAAGACTTGTTGCCCCAATCCTGGGTCCAGCGATGTCGACAGCAGCAACCATCGTGGGACAGCTCGCACCTCCATCCTGGTCACCGACAACGCCTCCTGGTCCGTGAGACTGCAGAGCCCAGCGTTGCCCACTCACCTGGTCGAGGTGACTCCATCCGGTGCCATCCTGGTGCCCATCTAATCAATGGCTAGTGATTCAGAACTTGGTCCCCTCTGCTTACAGGTGTCTTCCATCTTCGATCCAGGCTTGGATCCACCGAACAATCTTCACTGGTCGCCTGCCAGCAACTTCTTCTTTCAGGTTCCATAGACTGCAACGAGGATTCCCGATGTCTTTCCAGACCTATGTAGCCGCAGCCCCTGGGCTAGGTATCTTCGGCATTTCGGTGCCCCAGCATAGCCTCACTATCCAAGGGTCCAGATCCTTTTTCGTTTTCAGCCTAACTAGTCGGGTTCGCCCGAGAACACTAACTTTGCTTTTACTAGCCTCCATAGACTTTGTCCCGCATCCCGCGTGAGAGTGCACACTCTGCACCCGAGTCCCCTAGGCCTCCTGCTAGTAATCTGAAGGTTCAGTAGTCAAGTCCTAGTGATTCCAAAGCCTATTAGTCCAGTACTTACCTGCTAGTAATTTCGCATTCCACTTTTAGAGTATATGGTTTTTCGTGCCCCTCGGGCATTAGTGTAAATTGTGCAACTTAAAGTATTTTCGTAAGAGTTTTGTTCTGTGCTTAGTACCCTGTCCTCATAAAGAGTACAGGGCTGTTGTGATCTAAATAAATACACTGTTTATTTTCATAACACTTGTGTGGTGTCCTTTCACTTGGTGTTCAAGTGGTATATGTGATGGTATAACAGCTGGCTTAACACGCCCTCTAGCGTTTAGCCCGAAGACTGCTCGTATCCATGCTACTAGGATAGCTGGTCTATAAGGTTGACTTACAACCAATCATCAATAAGGGTTGTTTGGACTGATACAAAGTGCTCACTAGAATAGTGAACATTATATATCAGGCCAACTTCTCACATTGGTGACCAGCGGTTGGGATTTGAGCTTGCTGTTGTTTTACCACACGTATCCTAAGAATATCTTTGTGAAAGATCACATAAGTATAAGGTACATATAACTTAGCTTAGAATACTCTGAGTTCTACTGAACCAGCTGTTGTAGTTTAACAGGGCCTAGCACTCCCTGACTACAACTCTTAGCAAGGGATCAGTAGGCAAACAAATAGTGTAGGTAGGTGATCACTTACACCACACTAGAAGCATGTCTAACCACGGAGAGTCTTCAGAGACCCCTCTTGTGGTTGTGGACCCTCCACAGGTCCCTTCCAGATATGCTGCTCTTAGCTTCCAGGAGATGAGACAAATCTGTACATCCAGGAAGCTAAAACAGGGTTCTAACCCTACCATTCCTTTTCTGATTGGTCTCTTAGAGACGTATGATGCCAGGAGGTCTGCCAACACAGAACCTTCTCATCCAGATGGGAATCTGCCCCCTTACAGAGACCCTTTAGTAACCCTGACCACCACCTCCAGGCAGCAGATGATGCTGAGGAGGAGGAGGAAGAGGAGTTATCAGAGGATGAGGCAGACAAAGGTCAGGTAGAAGTCAGTAGACTACTAGGACCAACTTAAGTAGGCATGAGAATGGATTTGGGGGACCGCCAGGGCCGCTCTCAGGCAGACTTAACATTGGGAATGGACGAGTTAGGTCTCTATCTAGAGGCTCTAACAGATCCATTCGAACCAATGGCTCTCAGACCTCTTCTCATAGAGGGATGTCATCCCCTAAGAGAAGGGAGCATGAAGCTAAGATGAGGGAAGCCAATCTGAGGATTGAAAGGGAAGAACTTGCCCTGGCCAAAGAGAGGCTTGCCTTTGCTATAGAGCAAAAGTTAAGTGGGTTAGATCTCACTGGTGGCAGCATTCCCCCAGGAGAAAAAGACAGGAGTTTAGACACTAGACACCTGAGTAAGATAGTGCCCCCCTTTAAACAAGGGGATGATATCCACAAATGGATAACTGCTTTGGAGAGGGCCTGCACTGTCCAGCGCGTCCCCCAGAGTCAGTGGGCAGCTGTCTTGTGGCTCTCCTTTGAAGGTAAAGGTAGAGATAAGCTCCTCACTACTAGAGCTGAGGATGCTAACAATTACCAAGTCCTGAAAAGTACACTGATAGATGGGTTTGGCCTAACCACTGAGCAGTACAGGTTGCTGTTCAGGGATACCCAGAAAACTCAGTCTCAGGATTGGTCTGACTTTGTAGATTGTGCCACTAAGGCTTTGGAGGGCTGGTTGCTGGGCAGTAAGGTTACTGATTATACAGGATTGTACAATCTGATCATGAGGGAACAGATTTTAAACAATTGTCAGAACCAGTTGTTGCATCAGCACCTTGTTGACTCAGATCTGACCTCTCCCCAAGAATTGGGAAAGAAGGTAGACAGATGGGTCAGAACAAGGGTCAAGCAGAACCAGGGCCAGAACCAGGGTGGTCAGAAGAAAGCAGACCAGAAGGGTAAAGATAACAAAGGTGAACAAAATGGCCAGAAGTCTTCAACAGGTCCCCAACAAACCAAAGAGGGTGGGGGTCAGGCTTCCCAGAAGAAGAATACTCAAGAAGGCCAGTCAAAAAGGTGGTGCCAATACTGTAAAAGTAAAACTCACTGGTTTAGTGAGTGCACCAAGAAAGGAGGGCAAACTCCTGCCACTGCAGCCCCTAAGGCAACTGCACCCCCTAGTACAGTCAGCAGTGGTAGTGCACCTCCCAAGGGATTAGTTGGGTTAACCTTGGGTTCTGAGGGGTATGACAACTTAGTTGGCACACTCACTCAGGCTGTCCTTGTCTGTACAGGAGATGTGGATATATCCCCTGATGTCAGTCCCAATACTTTGGGCAAATACAGGCAGACACCTTTGATAAATGGCAAAATGGCTCAGGCCTATAGGGACACTTGTGCCAGTGTCACCATGGTGACACCTAACTTTGTGGACCCTGGACAGATCATGCCAGGTACAGATTTCCTGGTGACCAATGCCAGCAACGTCACTACCAGTCATAGTATGGCGATTGTTGCTTTCTCCTGGGGAGGGGTAAATGGCCAAAAGAAGGTTGTAGTTAGTTCAGACCTCCCAGTGGATTGTTTGTTGGGCAATGATTTGGAGTCATCACAATGGTCAGAAGTGGAGCAGAGGACTCACATGGAGATGTTAGGCTTGCCAGCACACGTGCTTGCTGTGACTAGGTCACAGGCCAGAAGATGCCCCACTGAACAGGTGCTGGATCCTGGAACAATGGACCAGACACCTTCTAAGAAGAAGAGCAGGAGGGTTAAGGCATTGCCTTCCCCCTTGCCCCAGGTTGAGGATCAAGTCTCAGAGGAGGCTGACCTCAAAGAGCTGAGGGAAACTGAGCCTAAAGAACTTGAACCTGATCAGGTTGAGTTTCTGGGTTCAGGGGGGCCCTCCAGAGAAGACCTGGGGAAGGAACAGTTAGCCCGCCCTTCTCTTGAACCCCTCAGACAGCAGGCTGCTGCTGAGGCTGCAGGGAACGCCACAGGTGCCCACAAGGTATACTGGGAAGATGGACTCCTATACTCTGAGTCAAGAGACCCCAAGCCTGGTGCAACCAGGAGGCTGGTCATCCCCTTGTCTCTGAGAGGTTTCCTTCTCACCTCGGCCCATGAGATTCCCCTTGCAGGTCACTTAGGCCAGAACAAGACTTGGGACAGAATTGTCTCACACTTTCACTGGCCTCACATGAATGAGGATACCAAGGAGTTTTGTCGCTCCTGTGTCACTTGCCAAGCCAGTGGTAAGTCAGGTGGCACCACAAAGGCCCCCCTTATACCAATGCCTGTGGTGGGGGTGCCCTTTGAAAGAGTGGGGATTGACATTGTTGGTCCAATGGAACCCCAGACAGCATCAGGGCACAAGTTTATACTGGTGGTGGTGGACCATGCCACCAGGTATCCTGAAGCTATTCCCCTTAGGACCACTGCAGCACCTGTTATGGCAAGAGCCCCAGTTGGAGTGTTCTCCAGAGTGGGCTTCCCTAAGGAGGTTGTCTCTGACAGAGGTGCAAACTTCATGTCAAGCTATCTAACTGCTATGTGGAAGGAATGTGGTGTCAACTACAAGTTCACTACACCCTATCACCCACAATGCAATGGGCTTGTTGAAAGGTTCAACAGGACCCTAAAAGGGATGATTCATGGACTACCTGAAAAGCTCAGGCGTAGATGGGATGTCCTGATACCCTGCCTTTTGTTTGCTTACAGAGAGGTCCCACAGAAGGGGGTTGGCTTCAGCCCTTTTGAACTTCTGTATGGGCATCCTGTAAGAGGACCCCTGTGTTTGGTGAAGGAAGGATGGGAGAGACCTCTCAAAAAGCCTGCAACCAACATAGTGGACTATGTACTTGGTCTCCGCTCCAGGATGGCTGAGTATATGGAAAAGGCTTCTAAAAACCTTGAGGCAAGCCAAGAACTCCAAAAAGCTTGGCATGACCAAAAGGCTGTCCTGACTGTGTACAAGCCTGGACAGAAGGTGTGGGTGTTGGAGCCAGTGGCCCCAGCAGCACTCAAAGACAAATGGTCTGGGTCCCACACAATCCTTGAGCAAAAGGGAGAGGTCACCTACCTGGTGGACCTTGGAACTCCCAGGAGCCCCCACAGGGTGCTTCATGTGAACAGGCTAAAAGCATATGTTAACAGGAAGGACATGAGTTTGCTCATGGCCACAGATGAGGGACAGGAGGAAGAGAGTGACCCTCTCCCAGACCTGCTCACTCAGAATCCTGATGATGGATCAGTAGATGGTGTTGTCTTTTGTGGCAGCCTCTCTGACCATCAACAGAAGGATTGTAAACAGGTTCTTCAATCCTTCAGACATATGTTCTCTCTGACACCCAGTCAAACCAATTGGTGCACCCATGAGGTTGACACTGGTGACAGCCTGCCAGTCAAGAGTAAAATCTACAGGCAGCCTGATCATGTTAGAGACTGCATCAAAACAGAAGTGCAGAAAATGTTGGAGCTGGGAGTCATTGAGCCCTCAGATAGCCCTTGGGCTAGTCCAGTAGTTTTAGTGCCAAAGCCTCACACCCAGGGTGGTAAGAAAGAGATGAGGTTTTGCGTAGACTACAGAGGTCTCAATGCAGTCACTAAGACTGATGCCCACCCAATACCAAGGGCAGATGAACTTATAGATAGATTGGCTTCTGCCAACTACTTAAGTACATTTGACCTGACAGCTGGGTATTGGCAAATCAGGTTAGCTGAGGATGCCAAGCCCAAACAAGCATTTTCAACCCCTGGTGGACATTATCAATTTGTGGTAATGCCCTTTGGTCTGAAAAATGCACCTGCCACCTTCCAAAGGCTGGTGAATCAAGTTCTCACTGGGCTGGATGACTTCTGTGCAGCATATCTTGATGATATAGCTGTCTTTAGTTCCACCTGGGAGGATCACCTGGTCCACCTGAGGAAAGTGTTAGAGGCACTGCAAGCAGCAGGTCTCACTATCAAGGCCACAAAGTGCCAGATAGGGCAGACACAGGTTGTATACTTGGGCCACCTTGTAGGTGGAGGCCAAGTTCAGCCACTGGAGAGCAAGATACAATCCATCAGGGATTGGGCTCCTCCAACCACCCAGACTCAGGTTCGAGCTTTCTTGGGCCTGACTGGTTACTACAGAAAGTTTGTCAGAAATTATGGATCAATTGTGACTCCACTTAATGAACTGACAAGTAAAAAGATGCCAAAGAAAGTTCAGTGGACAGCAAGCTGTCAAAAAGCATTCGATGACCTAAAGCAGGCCATGTGCACAGCACCTATCCTAAAGAGTCCAGACTACTCCAAACCATTCATTGTCCAAACAGATGCTTCTGAGTTGGGTGTGGGAGCTGTTCTATCTCAACTGAATTTTGATGGTCATGACCAGCCCGTTGCTTTTATAAGCAGAAGGCTGACCCCCAGAGAGAAAAATTGGTCAGCTATTGAGAGGGAGGCCTTTGCTGTGGTTTGGGCCCTGAAGAAACTGAGGCCATACTTGTTTGGCACTCATTTCAAGATTCAGACCGACCATAAGCCCCTCTTGTGGCTAAATCAGATGAAGGGTGAAAACCCCAAACTGCTTAGGTGGTCCATTTCCCTACAGGGGATGGATTTTACAGTGGAGCATAGACCTGGCACTGATCATGGCAATGCAGATGGGCTCTCCAGGTATTTCCACTTAAAGCAAGAAGACTCACCTGGTCAAGGTTAGTTTACTGTCCCAAAGTTTGGGGGGGGGGAGGGGTCATGTTGGAGAGTAGGGTCTGCAATCCTATGATCACCCCAGATTTTTGCTTTTTGCTTCACTGGTTTACGACTTCTCTGGCTGTGGGCCTGCTAATCAGACCCACAGCCTTGCTGTTCTCTCACTAAATTAACATGTGTACCTTAGGTGCATTTACCAATTGGTACTGGGCCACCTTATCAGACCCTGTAACTCAGGGCATAGGTGTACCCAGGGCCTACCAGGGGCTGCAGCATGTATTATGCCACCCCTGGCTGGCCATCTAAATCTGACACAACTGGCTGCACGACAGCTGGGGCAAGGTGGTGTAATCACCCTTTGCTGTAGATATAGTATACCTATATCTAACCCTAAAATGGACACACAGATTCCTATCAGTCACTCCTATGGCAGGCCTTGACAATCCTGAAGGCAGAGTGCTTGGAATTGTGTGAGATGGTGCTCTGGCATGAGCTGAGCCCGTTTGCAGCTTGCGAAACCAAGTCCTAATAGCTGTTCCATGATAACGCATACCATATACTCTTAAGTGCATTATAATCCTCGCGGTTATATGCTATCTTTGGTATCGCTTTATCAAAACATGTCGAGTAAGGTGTCATACGAATTGGAATAGTAACCCCTCGCCAATTCTGGTGACGGGGTTAGCATTCCACCCTTCTAGAGGGACACGACATGTATGTAACTGTGAACCCCGGTTAAAGTTAACTCAAGCCTCAGCATCACAAAATGGATGCTGCCACCACAGACACAAGTCTGACCCCCTGCAGCTGGGAGTCCTTCCAGCGAGGGGAGCTTGGACAAAGGGTTTCCTGTCAGGGGCGGTGCTAGCACCATCCCAGACAGGGTTTTGTGTATCCTGGGTAGGCAGGGCTTTACAGGAAGGTGACTGCAAGTGGCACCCCGGTGCTCACTACGCATAGGCCGGCTAGAACCAGTTCCAGGGGCACACCAGCCCCTGACCTGGGGAAAGTCCGGCATGGGAGAGGGGTGTAACCACCCCCCTTCCTGGTCCCACCCCTAGGGCAGGACCTAGTCGCGTACCCACCCCTTTCTTTAGGATAAAGGCAGGAGCGGGGACCCTTCCAAATTAGATCATCTTTGAATCAAGAAACTACTTTCTACGAAAGGAACTCTCGACTTCTTCTCAAGATTTCTCCCTTGTGACTAAGGAGTAGTCACCCTGCACCCGCAGGCACCATCTAAGAACACTGCGGTTTGCTGCACGTCCTTCCTCCGGAATCCGACTGACCAGCACGATGAGATCCAGCTTCCCTGGCACCTCTGACCTCTACCTACCTCTACAGCTAAGCTGAGAACCGTAGGTGCGACGAGACCTCGAGGGACCGGCCATCATCAGAACTGCAAGACTTCTATCCAGCACGACCGCCGAGGGATCCTCGTGTGAGTGCTTTGGGGTCCGAGAAGCCCCAACCCTGAGCAGCTCCAGCACCGAAGTTCAGCCCTCCAGTATCCACAAGATCTGCGTGGGGCCCTTCTGCTTTTTGCTGCTCACCGCGTTGTCTGGCTACTAGCCGGCTGGCTTGTGGCCTTCCCGACGACGACATCACCACTGCTAGTCTGGTTGCTCCAGACTGGCTCTTGCTCCCTTCCACAAGAGGAGCACCCCGGACCCTCCTGGTCCACTCCAGACGCCATTTTGAGTCCACCACGTGGGCTTGAATTTGCCAAGACTTGTTGCCCCAATCCTGGGTCCAGCGACGTCGACAGCAGCAACCATTGTGGGACAGCTCGCACCTCCATCCTGGTCGCCGACAACGCCTCCTGGTCCGTGAGACTGCAGAGCCCAGCGTCGCCCACTCACCTGGTCGAGGTGACTCCATCCATTGCCATCCTGGTGCCCATCTAATCACTGGCTAGTGATTCAGAACTTGGCCCCCTCTGCTTACAGATGTCTTCCATCTTCGATCCAGGCTTGGATCCACCGAACAATCTTCACTGGTCGCCTGCCAGCAACTTCTTCTTTCAGGTTCCATAGACTGCAACGAGGATTCCCGACGTCTTTCCAGACCTATGCAGCCGCAGCCCCTGGGCTAGGTAACTTCGGCATTTCGGTGCCCCAGCATAGCCTCACTATCCAAGGGTCCAGATCCTTTTTCGTTTTCAGCCTAACTAGTCGGGTTCGCCCGAGAACACTAACTTTGCTTTTACTAGCCTCCATAGACTTTGTCCCGCATCCCGCGTGAGAGGCCACACTCTGCACCCGAGTCCCCTAGGCCTCCTGCTAGTAATCTGAAGGTTCAGTAGTCAAGTCCTAGCGATTCCAAAGCCTATTAGTCCAGTACTTACCTGCTAGTAATTTCGCATTCCACTTTTAGAGTATATGGTTTTTCGTGCCCCTCGGGCATTTGTGTAAATTGTGCAACTTAAAGTATTTTCGTAAGAGTTTTGTTGTGTGCTTAGTACCCTGTCCTCATAAAGAGTACAGGGCTGTTGTGATCTAAATAAATACACTGTTTATTTCCATAACACTTGTGTGGTGTCCTTTCACTTGGTGTTCAAGGGGTATATGTGATGGTATAACAGCTGGCTTAACACGCCCTCTAGAGTTTAGCCCGAAGACTGCTCGTATCCATGCTACTAGGATAGCTGGTCTATAAGGTTGACTTACAACCAATCATCAATAAGGGTTGTTTGGACTGATACAAAGTGCTCACTAGAATAGTGAACATTATATATCAGGCCAACTTCTCACACACTCCATAAACTTTTTTTTAAACACTCATCCACCAGACAATGTCATTTAAGATGTCATCAGTGATGTCACTGACCATGTCATGAGTGATGTAATATGTGAGGTCATAAGTGGTGCATTGCGGGGGCGAGGTATAGCTCAGCTAACTATAACTGCTGAATTTCACTAGTTTTGTATGAGTGAAATTTGAGCCTAACTATAAGGTACCTGTGTAGGAGAGTAGGATCTGTTTCTTATAGTTACCCCCACTTTTTGATGATGAATCACTGTTTTCGACTTAGACTGACTGGGATCCTGCTACCCAGGACCCCAGTCAAGCTGTTTTCTCTTCTAAATTGATTGCATGTACTTTAGGTACACTCCAGATTGGATACTGGGTACCCTTATCAGTCCCTAGTGTATGGTACACCTTGTACCCAGGACATAGGTACCCCAGAGGCCTCCCATGGGCGGCAGCATGTATTATGCCACCCACAAGAGACCATTCAAACTGACACCACAGGTCTGCTACTGCAGCCTGTGTAAGGTAGTGCATGCAGCCCTTATTTAGATATAGGTTACTTATATCTATTCTAATCACTACACATATAAACCTATCAGCCACCTCTATGGCAGGCCTTTTCAATCCTGCAGGCAGGGTGCTGGGTTTTGTGTGAGAGGGTGCCCCCAAACCATATATACTTAAGTGCATTAGAACCTCGCTGTAAATGCTAACTTTAAAAGGGCTGCTTAGAAACATGTCATGTTTGGTGTCAAACACCTTAGAATCATACCTCCACATCAGTAACTGGTGTGGGAGGTATGATTCCTCCCTTGTAGAACCACTACTATTGAGCACCGGTCTACAGGGTACCAGATTTCTCAACCTGGGAAACGCAAAATGGATGCTGCCAGCTACAGACACGAGTCTGCCCTCCTGCTGCTGAGCTGCGCTAAAGCATGGGAAGGTTAGACAATAGGTTTACTGTCACAGGGAGGTGTTACCACCTCCCAGACAGACTTTAGTGTATTGGGGCTGGGTGGGTGCACTCTGAGAGTGCCTGAAAGTCTGCACTGGGGGCACATTTGGTGTCCCTGTGCATAGTGGAGCTCAAACTGGTTGACTGAGCCAGTGCTCCTTCTCTGGCGTGAAACTGGACAAAGGACATGGGTGTAACAACCCGTCTGACCTGTCCCTCCCCTAGGAGGGTCCCAAGAGTTTGTCCAACCCCTTCCTTGGGTATAAAGTAGGAGCCCTGACTACAGAACTTTAGATTTTACCTGGACTAAACTCTGCAAGCAGAAACCTAGTACTTCTACGGTCTACACTACGCTGGATGACTGAAGAATCTCCCAAGGAGTAAAGGAGTTACTCCCCTGCAAGGCAGGCACCTGTAACACATCTGACTGGTTTGCACCTCCCAAGCTCCTGAGGACTCCTAAGATTTCTGCAACACAGGAGGGGGGTTCCTGAGCATCTGCCCTCTCAGCAATTCTGAGACCAGTATCCCTTGTGGGGACCGTGCAACCTGAACCCCTGTGCACTGTGTAAATTTGCAGCAGCATATGCTTTTTTGGCAATCCCTGAGGCTGTGCTTTGGGCTACTTGCAGTCCTGAGCCCGAGCAGTAATTGCACTGAACTTCACGAGTATTTTGTGGGCTGGTATTTCGTGATTCAGCTCGAGGTCCCTTTGCGATCCTTTGTCTGTTGGCCTGTGGGTCCCTGTGATGGTAACTTTGATTTCTCTTGGGCTTCCCTGGTTGCTCCAGACGTGCCCTGACTCCCCATAGCTTGAAGAGTCTCCTGGACCTTGCTGTAACTGGTTTCCTCTGCAGCCGAGGGTTGCATTTGCCAAGGCTTGTTGGTGTTTAATCTGGACACTGACCCCTCAGCACTTGACATCCTTTGTGGCACAGATCACCTCCTGACTTTGGTCATTGTCAACGTCTCCTGGTCCCGTGGCTGCAGAGTCAAGCATCCTGTCATCTCAACTGAAGCACATGGCATCGGTGGGAATTCGTCTGCCAATCCCCTGGTCACTCTGAAGTGACCCAGACTCTGTCCCGTTGCTTTCAGATTCTTCTCACCTCGGATCCAGACTTGGATCCCACCGGACACTGTTCATCTTCCCGGCAGTAGCACTTCTTTGAGTCACGCCATTGAAAATGACAAAGGTTTCCGACAACACTTGACCCCTATGCACCCGGCTCACCTGGAATAGGTAACAAAGGTACTTCAGTACTCACAAGGTTGCTGGCCTTAGAACCGTCTATGTTCCAAAGGGTTTTCTTGAAGTCCTCTCCGAAGCATCCTTAAATTGTAATTTTCCAACTGCAAGTTTCCCATAGAGTTTACAGGGCTCGCATCTGTGTTCTCACACTGCACACGTCTTCCGTGGGTCCCTTGTGTCACTATTTTGGGGGGTTCCTTGGGGTCCCAGCGATTCCACATGCTCTAGGCACTGTGTCTAGTCAAGTCATTGTTGTTATGCCACTTTCTTAGTATATGTTCAGTCTCCCCCTGGAGCCCGCTGTGTATTGATTAAATATTGTGTGTCTTGTGCTCTAATCTCGTATAGAGGTTAGTAGAGAGTGTTTAGTAATAATACATATATTTTATATATCTCTTGTGTGGTTCTCCTTTGATTTGGTTACTCAGGAGGTTCTAATCTGGTAAAACAGGTTGCTTTACATTCCTTTGAGACTTAGCCTGAAGGCTGCTCTCCACAGCTACCACTAGGATAGCTTTCTTTAAAGGTTGTCTTTCACCTAAATATCAATAAGGGTTGTTTGGACTGGTGCAAGGTGCCCACTTTAATTAGTGGACAGCATATACCAGGCCAGCTTCTCACATTGGTGGCAGCAGTGGGATTCAAGCTTGCTATTGTTTTATCAGATAATCTCATCGAATAATTAACTGAAAACCACTAAAAGGTATTTAGGTACATACAATCAAGACTAGAATAAGTATGTTCTACTGAACTTGGAGTTGGGTAGTCAAGGGTTTAGCACACTCTTTCTCCAACACTTTCTCCAACTCAAGAGAGTTTAGTTCTCACTAGGTGCCAGATGTAGCTCATCAAATACCGGTCGGTAACGGCCGATTTCGGCCGTTACCGACCGGTATTTGGTTTCTGTCATGTAGGGGGCCTGAAATGTACGATTCGGTAAATTTACCGATTCAGTAAAATACTGAATCAGTAAATTTACCGAATCGGTAAATCTACATGTAGGTGGCACTGAAAACTAGTTATTTACCATCAAATATTATTTGATGGTAAATAACGAATTCCTGTGTACATGCACATCTGTGCATGTACACCTGTGCCATGTGGCACACATACATGCCCTTAGGGCATGTGCACCATGTGGCCTTAGGGCATGTATGTGTGCCACATGGCACACAAGCCTGAATCAGGGGTGCAACAGGGTGTCAAAGTGACACCCTGTCCCCCTTGTCAATTCGGTAATTTTACCGAATCGGTATTTACCAATTCGGTAATTGCCATTGGTTCCTATGGGCCTCAAGGCCAATAGGAATCAATGGAAATTACCGAATCGGTAAATACCGATTTGGTAATTACCGAATATTGCCGAATGGTTAATTTATTCGGTAAATATACCTACATAGCATTTACCGATTTGTAAATACCGAATCAGTAAAATTCGGTATTTACCAATCGGTAAATACTAATTACCTACATCGGGCCCTAGGTTAGGTAGGTGCCTACACCACATAACACTAGTATGTCCTCTAGCGGAGAGGCCAGTGGCTCACTGCCAATTAGGTATGACAAGATCTCATTCCAAGAATTGAGAAACATGTGTGCATCCAGGAAGCTGATGAAAGGGAGAGGACCCAGCACTCAACGCCTGTTAGAAATGGGATCTGGTTGGCTAAGGCTTGCGCCAAAGACAGGCAGCGACCACCACTCTAGTCAGGGGGAGGGAGTTATTTATTTATTTTATTTGTAGGTTTGTAACGCACTCGAATCGACTCCCGGAGGAGTATCTCTGCGCCTGTGACCTAGAGAGCGCTGTCAGCAAGTCCAATCATTGACCCAATAATTTTTTCACAAAACAAACTTTTTTTATATAGCCATAGATTATAATGAAAACCTGATTCTATAATCTACAAAATTCCATTCATTAGTTGATATTCTTATGGCTTTGATAAACACAAGGTCTACGCGTTTCGAACTCTTCTTATTGTGGAGTTCTCATCAGGACCACACATCCCAGATTTTGAAACAAATAAATTGTAGTATTCCTCGGGCCCACGGCGCGGGACAACCTTATTTGTGGGCAGCCTTCGGTGTATGCCGGCTCCTGCAGTTCAATTCAGACGCGGCCACTAATGGCTATATTTAAAAAAGTTTGTTTTGTGAAACATTATTGGATCAATGATTGTAAATAGCAATGATATGAATGAAAGTATGTATGAGAGTGCTTGACTGAGATCTGTAGTGATAGTGAGTGCGATTGTTTGGAGGGGAATGTTTTATTGTACAGAATGTTTTTCATATATTGTATGTCATAAGTTCTTTTGAAATGTAAAAATTTGATAAAAAAATGATCTAAAAGTTCAAATGAAGTAAAATAAAATAAAACTCAGGATTGATTCAAGAAACTAAGGTCCCCTCACTTTATGTTCCAGTGAAAAGTAAGATGAAAAATAGACAGTGAATTGAGATAGGCAACTTCTAAAAGTGGCATTTCTCCACCAGTCACCATAAATCTGCGCACACCATTGCGCAGCATTTATCCTCACTAAACTCGATCCTGCACTCCTCTCCTACCAGGAATTACCATGGACACACGTATTCCACATGCATTCCTATGGGAGGGCAGGCCAATCTCACCACACGCACTGAGAGAGCGCACGCACTTTCCACTGGACCACAGAGCTAAAGCTGCCCAGAGGCCTAAAACCACTACCGCCATGTCAGAGCTTAAGGCAAAAAGTTCAGGGGTGAACCTGCCAAAAAGGGCCAAGTCTAACACAGCCTAATAGAAATCCTAGTGCTAGATGACCTCAGAAAGACTCCAGGGTCTGATGAGGTAGGTAGAGTTAGGTAGAGGGACTGTGGCTGTGGATGAGGACAGAGCAGGAAGTGAACACTTCTTTGATCTGGACTCAGCCACTGGCCAGGATGATCAAGATGATTCTAACCTGGACAATCCAACTTTGCCTTTTGGTTGTGGAGAAGGCCTCAGTGGCCCTCTCATTACTCCCCCAGGAAGGGTACAAAGTTTACCTAGAAGATCAAGATGTAGGAACCTCTGCGTCTCATAAAAAAGAATCCTCTTATGATAAAAATAGCCAATTTCTTGACTATGAAAGAGCTACGCTCAGGATCAAGAAGGAACAATTGGCCTTAGACAGGGAATCCTTAGAGCTCCAGAGAGCTTCCAGAAGGATGGGGCTAGAGCCCAATAGTGGCAGCAACAGTGTCCCTAGACCTAGAGAGTATACTCATGATCATAGGAACCCGAACAAGATAGTCTCTCCCAATCAGAGTGGGCATGACATCTACAAATGGATAACTGCACTGTAAAGTTCAGAGGGTCCCTCAAGAGCAGTGGGCAGCTATCTTGTGGCTCTCCTTTGCTGACAATGTGAAAGACAAGCTTGTCACTGTAAGAGAAGAGGATGCAGACAATTACTCCCGAAAAGTGTTCTCATAGATGGGTTTGGCTTAACCACTGAACAGTACAGGATTATGTTCAGAGATACCCAGAAGGCACAGACCCAGGACATGGTTGACTTTGTAGATGTTTCTACTAAGGCTCTGGAAGGCTGGTTACTTGGCAGTAAAGTGTGTGATTTTGAAGGATTGTACAATTGGATTATGAGGGAGCAATTCCTTAATAACTGTTAAAACCAGTTGTTGCATCAGTACCTGGTGGACTCTGATCTGACCTCTCCCCAAGAATTGGGAAAGAATGCAGACAAATGGGTCAGAACCAGGGTAAAGTAGAAAGCTCAGAACCAAGGTGGTGACTCTAAGAATCAAGATTTTAAAACCACAGATAAGGGTGTGGAGAAAGGTAAAGGCCAGAAATCTTCACAAGGGCCACAAAAGTCTTCATCTGGTGAGGAGTCACAATCAAACAAGGGTAAAGGCAAGAGGAAACCTTGGTGTCACATCTGTACACAGAACACACATTGGACAAATGATTGTACCAAATCCCTGGAATCTACTCCAGCCACCACTGCCCCTAAGGCAACTGTTCCCCTCAGTTCAGTCCAAAGTGGTCCAAAGTTGGTCAGAATAAGGGTATAGTAGGGTTAACCCTGGGATCTGAGATGGATTCTGGCCTAGTCAGAATTCCAACTCAGGCTATGGTAGTCTGTGATGGAGGCATGGATATTGCCTCCTTATTTGTCAGTCCCAGTAATCTGGGCAAATACAGACAGCAGCCGTTGATCAATGGTAAGGAGGCCATGGCATTAGGGGACACAGGTGCAAGTGTCACAATGCTGACAAAAGATCTTGTGGCCCCTGAACAAATCGTACTTGGTGAAATGTACCAAGTGACCAATGCAAGCAATGTCAAGATAGGCCATTTCTTGGCAGTTGTGAATTTCACCTGGGGAGGGGTAACTGGCCCTAAGACGGTTGTGGTAAGTGCAGTCCACCCTGTTGAATGCTTATTGGGCAATGATTTGGAAACTGCAGCCTGGGCAGAAGTGGAACTCAGGACACATGCAGAAATGTTGGGCATCCCTGCAGATGTGTTTGCTATGACTAGGTCACAGGCACAAATGTCTTTCACTGAACAGACCCTGAATCCTGGAATAATGGACCAGATGCCTTCCAAGAGAAGGAACAGTAGCGGTAAGGCAGTGTCTTCCCTACTGCCTCAGAATACAGATCAGTCTCTTGAGGGATATTATCTTAGTCCTGAAGAAGGAACTGTCTCAGAGGAACTTGAACCGGATCAGGTTTGGTTCTTGGGGACAGGGGGGCCTTCCAGGGCAGATCTGAGCTAGGAGCAGCTGAGCTGCCCCTCTCTTGAACCCCTCAGACAACAAGCTGCTGCTGAGGCTGCTGGGAGTGCCAGTGGGTCCCATAGGATATACTGGGGTGATCGACTTTTATACTCAGAGGGTAGAGAGCCCAAGTCTGGTGCTGCCAAGAGGTTGGTTATACCTCTGAGGTTTAGGAGTTTCCTATTGACACTGGTACATGATATCCCATTAGCAGGTCACTTAGGCCAAAACAAGACTTGGGACAGACTTGTTCCTCACTTTCATTGGCCACATATATCGGAGGACATAAAGGAGTTTTGTCGCTCCTGTATCACTTGTCAAGCCAGTGGTAAGGCAGGTGGTACTACAAAGGCCCCCTGATACCACTACCTGAGGGTTGGGATTGACATTGTTGGTCCCATCGATCCTCAAACTGCATCTGGGCACAGATTCATACTAGTGGTGATGGACCCACTAGGTATCCAGAGGCAATCCCTCTTAGGACTACCACAGCTCCTGTTTGGCTAGAGCCCTCCTGGGGATATTTTCCAGAGTGGGGTTTCCTAAAGAGGTAGTGTCAGACAGAGAGACAAACTTTATGTCTGGTTACTTGCCTGCTATGTGGAAGGAGTGTGGAGTAAATTACAAATGTACCACCCCTTATCTCCCCCAATGCAATGGGTTAGTTTAGAGATTCAACAAAACACTCAAGGGCAGGATTAAAGGTCTCCCTGAAAAGCTCAGGCGTAGATGGGACATTCTTTTGCCCGGCCATCTGTTTGCCTACAAAGAGGTTCCTCAGAAGGGGGTTGGTTACAGCCCTTTTGAACTTCTGTTCGGGCATCCAGTTAGGGGTCCTTTATGTCTAGTGGAGAAGGGATTGGAGTTACTTCTCATACCCCCTAAACATGATATTGTGGACTATGTACTTGGTCTCCGCTCCAGGATGGCTGAGTACATGAAGAAGGCATCCAAAACCCTTGAGGCTAGCCAGGAATTGCAATAGGCCTGGCATGACCAAAAGGTTGTGTTGACTGTTTATCAGCCAGGACAGAAAGTATGGGTGTTGGAGCCTGTGGCCCCCGCAGTCCTCGAAGACAAGTGGAGTGGCCCTCAAACAATCATTGAGCAGAAGGGAGAGGTTACCTACCTGATGGACCTTGGAACTCCCAGGGGACCCCATAGGGTGCTCCATAGGGTGCTCCATGTGAGCAGGCTCATACATATGTTGGTAGGGCAGACATGGGCTTGCTCATGGCTACGGATGAGGGACAGGAGGAAGAGAGTGATCCAACCCCCTGACCTGCTCTCATAAAACCCTGATGAGGGTTCAGTTGCTGGTGTAGCCTTGGCAGCAGCAAACTGATTGTAGGCAAGTCCTGAATCAGTTCAGTCATATGTTTTCATGGACTCCAAGTCAGACTATCTGGTGAACTCATGAAGTGGACGCAGGTGACAGCCTGCCTGTTAAAAATAAGATTTACAGGCAACCTGACCATGTCAGGGATTGCATCAGGACTAAAGTCCTGAAGATGTCGGATTTGGGAGTAATTGAGCCTTCAGATAACCCTTGGGCTAGCCCAGTAGTCTTGGTACCAAAACCTCACACCCAGAATGGCAAGAGAGACTTGAGGTCCTGTGTTGACTACAGGGGTCTGAATGCAGTCACTAGGACTGATGCCCACCCAATACCCAGGGCAGATGAGCTTAAAGATACTGCTGCCTCAGCCAAGGTTCTGAGCATATTTGACCTGGCAGCTGGCTCATGGCAAATCAGATTAGCTGAGGATTGAAAGCCAAAAACGGCATTGCCAACCCCTAGTGGGCACTACCAATCTGTGGTGATACCCTTTGGCTTGAAAAATGCACCTGCCACTTTTCAAAGGTTGGTGAACATAGTCCTTACTGGTCTGGAAGCCCAGAGTGCAGCATATCTAGATGATATTGCTGGGAGGATCACCTGCTCCCATTCTGCAAAGGCCTGGCTATTCCAAACAATTCATTGTTCAAACTGATGCATCCAAGTTGGGGGGTAGGTATGGGCTGTGTTATCACAACTGAATGAAGAGGGTCAGGATGAGCCATTAGCTTTTATTAGCAGAAGGCTGATCCCCAGAGAGAAATGTTGGTCAGCTATTGAGAAGGAAGCCTTTGCTGTGGTTTGGGCTCTGAAAAAGCTGAAGCCATACTTGTTTGGTACTCACTTAATTGCTCAGACAGACCATAAGCCCCTCATATGGCTAAAACAGATGAAGAGTGAAAACCCCAAAGTTTTGAGGTGGTCCATTTCCCAATAAACCAAAGGAGAGAGTGAGGGAATTTGTTCACAAAGGTGAACGGAGAGTACTCCTGATCCCCTAGGTATCAATAATAAACAAAACAAGAGAGGAGTACCATCAGAAGTAGCTTAGATAAAGCGGTCTAAATGGAATGAATGAGAAGAAAAAGAAGAGAGTCCTTCCTTTTTAAGAAACCCCTCACTCACCGACCTAGTCGGTGACATGCTTCATCATCGGGGTCCACCCTGACAGCCGAGTGCCATCAGGGTGTGCTGCGACACCTGGACTACAGTGGAGCGGGTATTTTGTGTGTGAAGTGAAAAAATGTTAAAAATTGTCCTGGTATACTTGTGTAGAAAGTTTTATTATCAAGAACTGGACAATATTAAAAGTATGTGTGTGGATACGTTTAGGTATTATGACCGTGTGTATCTCTTATGTGTGAGGTCTATATGTTTCAACCCGTTTGATGGAAAAGTGCCGGGTTTTCGTCAGGACCAAAAAGGAAAATGGGTGGTCAGGACACACTAACGCCCTGCCGGTCCCTATTTCCCTGTGCACAACTGACAAAATAGGTCAGAGTGAAAAAGCTCATAAACAACAATGGTTGAGCTGAAAAGCAAAAAGACTCCTATTTAGGATCTTTTAGGCATCACGGGGTGGAGGGAAGGTAAAACCACGCTGCCATATTAGTTCAGTTGGTCACAAAGTTCTAGGTACCTACTCGCCTCTCCCGGGGAGGCACGGAGAGGCGAGTAGGTACCTAGAACTTTGTGACCAACTGAACTAATATGGCAGCGTGGTTTTACCTTCCCTCCACCCCGTGATGCCTAAAAGATCCTAAATAGGAGTCTTTTTGCTTTTCAGCTCAACCATTGTTGTTTATGAGCTTTTTCACTCTGACCTATTTTGTCAGTTGTGCACAGGGAAATAGGGACCGGCAGGGCGTTAGTGTGTCCTGACCACCCATTTTCCTTTTTGGTCCTGACGAAAACCCGGCACTTTTCCATCAAACGGGTTGAAACATGTAGACCTCACACATAAGAGATACACACGGTCATAATACCTAAACGTATCCACACACATACTTTTAATATTGTCCAGTTCTTGATAATAAAACTTTCTACACAAGTATACCAGGACAATTTTTAACATTTTTTCACTTCACACACAAAATACCCGCTCCACTGTAGTCCAGGTGTCGCAGCACACCCTGATGGCACTCGGCTGTCAGGGTGGACCCCGATGATGAAGCATGTCACCGACTAGGTCGGTGAGTGAGGGGTTTCTTAAAAAGGAAGGACTCTCTTCTTTTTCTTCTCATTCATTCCATTCAGACCGCTTTATCTAAGCTACTTCTGATGGTACTCCTCTCTTGTTTTGTTTATTAGTGGTCCATTTCCCTACAGGGGATAGATTATACAGTGGAACATAGACCTGGGAGTAACCATGCCAATGTAGATGGGCTCTCAATATATTTCCACTTAGAACATGAAGACTCAACTGGTCAAGTTTAGTTTAATGTCCCCACATTTGGAGGAGGGGGTTATGTAGGAGAGTAGGATGTGCTTCCTATAGTTACCCCCACGTTTTGCTGATGCATCACTGTTTTCGACTTAGACTGACTGGGATCCTGCTATCCAGGACCCCAGTCAAGCAGATTTCTCATCTAAATTGATTGCATGTACCTTAGGTACACTCCAGATTGAATACTGGGGTATCCCTAGTGTATGGTACACCATGTACTCAGGGCATAGGTAGCCCAGAGGCGTCCCAGGTGTGCATGCGCCCCTTACATAGCTATAGGTTACCTATATCTCTTCTAATCACTGTACATATGAAATGAAAAGGAGTTTTATAACGCGCAAACTTAGCCCCAAAGGGCATCAAGGCGCGAGAAAACAAACATAAAATCTCAGACTGCTGAATGCAAGGCCACTAGTACGCCTGAGAAAAAAGCCAGGTCTTTAGGAGTTTCCGAAAAACCACCAGAGAAGACTGACTGGAAAGTTCCGGAGGGAGGGAGTTCCAAAGTTTGGGGGCCAGGGTGGAAAAGGCTCTACCTCCCCACCCTGCCTTCACAAATCTTGGAACCGAAAGCAGCTTCTTGGAGGAGGAGCGGAGAGTTCTACTGGGAGTGTAAACACACAAAAGGGACATGATACCCTCTGACCCTGAGCCATGTACAGCTCTGTGGGCCAGGCAGAGAAGTTTAAAGGAAATCCTGGAAAGTATCAAGAGCCAGTGGAGATCCTTTCTGGCCTGAGTTACCGAAGCTAGCCTAGGAAGGTTCAAGACCATCCTGGCCGCGGCGTTCTGCACCATTTGGAGGCGATGGATGGAGCTCTTTTTAATGCCGCTGTAGAGGGCATTACAATAATCAAGCCTAGATGAGACCAAGGCAACTGTTGCTTGTCTCCGTGCTGCATGGGACAGATACGGGGCAATCTTCCTCAGAGTTCTTATGATGGCACAACAGGTGGACACCGTTCTGTTGACCTGAGAGTCAAATGATAGAGGTGAATCGATTAACACTCCGAGGTTTCTATCGGAAAGAGTAGGATGAGGGCATTCCCCCAAGGAGGGAGGCCACCAGTCCTCAGACCACAGGTTCTGATTTCCGCCAAAAATCATAACCTCCATCTTTTCCCCATTCAATTTTAGGAAATTTCGCACCACCCATTGGGAGACTGCCTCCATGCATGCTCTAAATTTGAGGGCTGAATCGCTTGCCGACTGAGTGATGGAAATCATAATCTGGGTATTATCGGCATACGGTAGCACCTCAAAACCGAAAGATCTCACCACCTTAGCGAGTGGGGTAACATAGATGTTGAATAATAGAAGACTCAACGAAGAGCCCTGCGGTACCCCACATTGCACTGACTGAGAGGAAGAGAGAAAATTACCCATCTTTACTCTCTGCTCTATATTATGTAAAAAAGAGGAGAGTAAACTGAGAGCAGTGCCCTCTACACCAATCCCCTCAAGCCTGGAAATCAGGATAGACGGGGACAGGGTGTCAAAAGCTGCTGTGAGATATAGCAACACCAGCAGAGTCGAGTGTCCCCTATCAACCTCAGAACGGATGTTGTTAATCACAACCGTGAGGGCAGACTCTGTGCTGTGTGCGGTACGAAACCCGTGTTGAGAGATATCCAGCAGGTTAGAACTTTCCATAAAAGTGGAGAGATTTTGATTGAGGTGGGCCTCAAGTATCTTGGCCGGGGCTGAAAGTAAAGAAATAGGACAGTAGTTTTTTAAGACTCCCGGATCCAGAGAGGCCTTTTTGAGCAGAGGTTTAACAACAGCAGTTTTCCATGATAGAGGAAAAATCCCCCTGCTAATAGCCAGGTTCATGACCTCTAATAAAGGTGGAAGAATAACCTGTCAATTGACAAAGGCTAAACGCCGAAATGCGACTTTGATGTGCTAGAGGTTTTTAAATAAACTTTTGGAAAACCCATCCCCGTGAGTGCCGCTCATCTGTAGAGGCGTAATCCTGGTGGACGATTGGAGCTGAATATATATATATATATATATATTCACTGAAAAAACCATAGGTTATAGACCATATATAGTTAGGGATTAGCATTTACAAAACCTTATTTTACTCGCACAAAACCATTGAAATTCGCATATATAGTTAGTTGCACTAACTATATATCGCGCACCCGCAATCCACTGCTGATCATGTCACATATTACATCATTCATGACATGGTCAGTGACATCACTGATGACATCACTGATGACATCTCAAATGACATCACTGATGACATCACTGATGACATCTCAAATGACATCACTGATGACATCACTGATGACATCTCAAATGACATCACTGATGACATCTCATTTGACATTACTGATCACATCATTGATGACATCATTCATGTGATAATACGATGAACCTCTTCAGACTCTAATATAACCTTAGATACACTCAGTGTAAACAGACACTCACAGACTGTCACTCATCCATGGAGTTACTCACACACCTAGTTAGTCATGCAAAGAATCAATCACACCTCCATTTCCTCAACTATACAGTTATACACACCTTACTTATTCAAACATATACTAACACATATTTACTCTCTTATACAATCACTGATACAAGTTCACAATGATCCATATAGCCACTCACACATTCACTGGCTCTTATGCACAGATTTTTATATATGTCAACTCTCACATGTACTGTGTTTTACATATGTACTTACTTTGACATGTAGCACTGAGATATCCATTCACTCCCCAATACACTCATGCACATAGTCAACCGCCCATACAGCTGTTTCCACATGCACTTTTGAACCCATACATCTAGTGAATCAACTGCTCACACATCTATGCACAGAGTCATACACCTCCCAGCCACCCACACACACACTCAGTCTCCCATACAAATACTTGGGCAACCAATCAATAACCCATATAGTTACTCATATAGCTACTGATCAACACATGCAGCAGTTTACAGAACAACAGACATAATGATGCACAAATTAAGACAGTTTAGTCACTAACCCATGCAGTCAGTGAGACACATGTAATCACTCTCTCATACAGTCAGTCATGCACCTACTAAATCCTTCATCCAGACACTTATACATCCACTCATTCTTCAAAATGTAAGACATATTTTAACTTTACAGAAACATACAGTCACTGGATGATGTAATCCGTGATGTCATCAGTGATGTCACTGACCATGTCATGAAAGATGTAATATGTGACATGATCAGCAGTGGATTGCGGGTGCGCGATATATAGTTAGTGCAACTAACTATATATGCGAATTTCAATGGTTTTGTGCGAGTAAAATAAGGTTTTGTAAATGCTAATCACTAACTATATATGGTCTATAACCTATGGTTTTTTCAGTGAATTTTCAAGGTTTTGTAAATGCTAATCCCTAACTATATATGGTCTATAACCTATGGTTTTTTCAGTGAATTTCAATGGTTTTTTAGTACCAAATATCAAAACCTGTAAAATGTATTCTTATTCTAATTCAAAAATATATTTTATATTTTATTTTTTAAGCAAAGGACCCAGATGCATTTACAGTTTATCACTAACAATGTTCCAGGCTAATGTATTTTCACGGGAAATTAACAACTGTCCTGCAAGTAAAATATTCCTATTTTGAGAAAAAGGGCGTTTCTTCGTCCCATGAGGGAGCCGTTGAGCAAAAGAGGCTCGGCCTGCTGTCTTAGTCGCTGATAGGCCTGAATATCGGATTCTTATCGATCACTTTATGTTGCAGGAGTGGAAAACACAACAGCCCTTGCCCATTTATCTTTACAGCATTCCTGCGTATTATACCTTTTAACAGTCATGTAATCGGGCTGCTTTATTTCACTTGCCTTTTACTGATTCGAAAACAGTGGCTATTATTCAAAACTTTACCAATCTAGGTACTACTACCATGTTTTGTTTTAAAAACCTTTATTGTGAAAATGTCAGTATACAAATACGGGCATATAACCACGTGGGCCGGCCACGGAGCAAACTGGAATCGTATATGATGAGGGGACATTTACACTGTAGAAGAACGTAACGGGCGGGCCATTAGGTTGCAAGAACTAAGGTGTCTAACAGTTGCGTAATCGGTAGACGTAAATTTTATAATTAAAGTACGACAGGGCCAGTTACAATAAAATTATCTAGATATACATTTGCGGGCAAGTACCATGGGTGACGTTAATTCGAACTTTCAATAGTACAGTAATCAATAACACATCAGAACTTAATATCAATAGGGATGTCCAAATGTTCAATCAGTACTCGTCCCTGCCCGCCATGTGCTTCAAAACTGCATACGTATCTCGTGATATCAAGGCTGGGCAACCAGTACACAACAAGGAGTTGCGAGTCCCATTTATACCGGCGCCATTTTGGGCGAGGCCGAGCAGGTCCAGGATATAGTCAAAATGTCTCCGCCAACCAGCGGTCGGACCAGAACACCTTTCGGCAGTCAAAAAAGGTTCCGTTAAATGACAACAGAAGAGATAGGCAACAAGAACCATCAGTCAAAAGAGGCGAGGGCAAGTTCTTCCCTACCGGGTCACGTTGGGGCTCCACCGGAACTGATCAAATTGGTAGTCTACAGTGTTTCTGGATGTTTCAGACTGAAGCTGGCGTCAGCATGAGAGCACCACCGTCTCGTGGCTCCGTCGTGGCCATTCCACAAGCAATCATGGCAGCCGCTCCCCACCGGAAGCCTGCGGGAGTCGGAGGCCCCGGTGACTTTTGTAGAATCTTCAAGGCTGAGGGGATGCTTTCGGGAATGGGGCCCATGCCCTAGCAGGCAAGCGTCCGAGTTCCAAGGTGTCCCAGGGCCATTTTAGTGGACCAGGCCCAAATCCGAAGGATCGGCCGCCATTTTGAGAGTCCTGTGGCAGCCGCCTAACGCTGCACCGCAAGAGTGGGCGCAATTCAGCTGGATGGTGGGCGAGACGCTGTAGCCGCAAGAGCGGGCGCAACTCAGCTGGATGGCGGGTGAGGCACTGTGCCGCAAGAGCGGGCGCAACTTAGCTGGATGGCGGGTGAGGCACTGAGCCGCATGAGCGGGCGCAATTCAGCTGGATGGTGGGCGAGACGCTGTAGCCGCAAGAGCGGGCGCAACTCAGCTGGATGGCGGGTGAGGCACTGTGCCGCAAGAGCGGACGCAACTCAGCTGGATGGCGGGTGAGGCACTGTGCCGCAAGAGCGGGCGCAACTCTGCTGGATGGCGGGTGAGGCACTGTGCCGCAAGAGCAGGCGCAACTCTGCTGGATGGCGAGTGAAACGCAAAGGGGCGCCCAACTGCAGCTGAGGAGCCTCCACCTGGGGAGGCGGGGGAGGCCCGTTCGCGCCGCCTCCCCCCCCGGGGCACCCCACGCCGTCTTTCGGCGCAGCATTGTAGGATGGCCAGACCAGTGCAGAAACTTGCTGGACACCACCTCGGTGCCGTCCGGATCTCGGCGCGTTGTGCTGCCTTCGGCCTATTCGCACAACGGGCCGCTACTGACGCCGCCTCACAGGCCGACGGATTTGTGACGCGCGCGTAAGCGCGACGTATCACGTTACCGCGTAATGCGTCTTATGACGCGCCGCGTTAGCGCACCCGGAAGCGATCCGGGGCGCGGCGCAGAGCGCATAACGTAAGCATAACAGGTCATGTGACTTGTTTATAAAACTTTTCATTGGTTTGTTTTACGTTTGGTTTCCTAATGATGGAAGGCTTGGTCATATGACCTAAAAATAACACTTTTCATTGGTTTAGAACATTTTTTTTTCCAAAATGATGAAAGCCCCACCTTTTTTTTTCTCACTCTGACTTGTAAAGCAAAGGACCCAGATGCATTTACAGTTTATCACTAACAATGTTCCAGGCTAATGTATTTTCCCGGGAAATTTACAACTGTCCTGCAAGTAAAATATTCCTATTTCGAGAAAAAGGGCGTTTCTTCGTCCCATGAGGGAGCCGTTGAGCAAAAGAGGCTCGGCCTGCTGTCTTAGTCGCTGATAGGCCTGAATATCGGATTCTTATCGATCACTTTATGTTGCAGGAGTGGAAAACACAACAGCCCTTGACCATTTATCTTTACAGCATTCCTGCGTATTATACCTTTTAACCGTCATGTAATCGGGCTGCTTTATATCACTTGCCTTTTACTGATTCGAAAACAGTGGCTATTATTCAAAACTTTACCAATCTAGGTACTACTACCATGTTTTGTTTTAAAAACCTTTATTGTGAAAATGTCAGTATACAAATACGGGCCTATAACCACGTGGGCCGGCCACGGAGCAAACTGGAATTGTATATGATGAGGGGACATTTACACTGTAGAAGAACGTAACGGGCGGGCCATTAGGTTGCAAGAACTAAGGTGTCTAACAGTTGCGGAATCGGTGGACGTAAATTTTATAATTAAAGTACGACAGGGCCAGTTACAATAAAATTATCTAGATATACATTTGCGGGCAAGTACCATGGGTGACGTTAATTCGAACTTTCAATAGTACACTAATCAATAACACATCAGAACTTTATATCAATAGGGATGTCCAAATGTTCAATCAGTACTCGTCCCCGCCCGCCATGTGCTTCAAAACTGCATACATATCTCGTGATATCAAGGCTGGGCAACCAGTACACAACAAGGAGTTGCGAGTCCCATTTATACCGGCGCCATTTTGGGCGAGGCCGGGCAGGTCCAGGATATAGTCAAAATGTCTCCACCAACCAGCGGTCGGACCAGAACCCCTTTCGGCAGTCAAAAAAGGTTCCGTTAAATGACAACAGAAGAGATAGTCAACAAGAACCATCAGTCAAAAGAGGGGAGGGCAAGTTCTTCCCTACCAGGTCACGTTGGGGCTCCACCGGAACTGATAGAATTGGTAGTCTACAGTGTTTCTGGATGTTTCAGACGGAAGCTGGCGTCAGCATGAGAGCACCACCATCTCGTGGCTCCGTCGTGGCCATTCCGCAAGCAATCATGACAGCCGCTCCCCACCGGAAGCCTGCGGGAGTCGGGGGCCCCGGTGACTTTTGTAGAATCTTCAAGGCTGAGGGGACGCTTTCGGGAATGGGGCCCATGCCCTAGCAGGCAAGCGTCTGAGTTCCAAGATGTCCCAGGGCCATTTTAGTGGACCAGGCCCAAATCCGAAGAGCCGGCCGCCATTTTGAGAGTCCTGTGGCAGCCGCCTATCGCTGCACCGCAAGAGTGGGCGCAATTCAGCTGGATGGTGGGCGAGACGCTGTAGCCGCAAGAGCGGGCGCAACTCAGCTGGATGGCGGGTGAGGTACTGTGCCGCAAGAGCGGGCGCAACTCAGCTGGATGGCGGATAAGGCACTGTGCCGCAAGAGCGGGCGCAACTCAGGTGGATGCCAAGGGGCGCCCCACTGCAGCTGAGAAGCCTCCACCTGGGGAGGCGGGGGAGGCCCGTTCGTGCCGCCTCCCCCCCGGGGCGCCCCACGCCGTCTTTCGGCGCAGCATTGTAGGATGGCCAGACCAGTGCGGCAACTTGCTGGACACCACCTCGGTGCCGTCCGGATCTCGGCGCGTTGTGCTGCCTTCGGCCTATTCGCACAACGGTCCGCTACTGACGCCGCCTCACAGGCCGACGGATTTTGTAGGCTTTTTATAGCCAAAAGCCGACTAAAAGACAGCCCAAAGCAGCCCATTGTTGCTACTCCTGGGAGGGAGGGGCAGGGACAGTGTCAAGCGGACGGTGAATGCTTTGAGATGTATGTTGCAGCAGGCTGCCATGTAAATAGTTGTTTAAAATGTTTTTTTTTAACGTGTTTACTTTGTTGGAGCGTTGTATATATTTATAAGTTATTAAAGTGTTATAATCCTACTACTTTGTTGCAGTGCTATATATTTGTAATGTGGCAACAATCACAAAGATGTTACTGTATAACCAGAAAAAGACATAGTCCAATTGTGCGTGATCTAGTCCAATCTGGTGACGCCGATAGTCGGTATCAGCAGACTTTCATTTGTATAGGGTTTGTCGGTTATTGGGCGGGGTGGGTTGTAGGGCAGACATGCTTAGGCAGCGAGGGCGGCGGAGCCGAACTACCTCGTGGCCATCCCGACCGCGAGCTTGACTCCTCCCCCTGGTTTCATACTTTTGCGGAGGGCTATTTCCTGGTGTTTCTTGTTTTAGCAGGGTCAGAAAGGATCCTATCAGTGGCCTACTGATTTTGTTCGATTCCTTTCGTTTTGCAATAATTTGCTAGGAAGGTACCGTGGCTAATCCGTATTTTATATATATGTCCTCTTTATTAGGGGTGCCCTCCGGTGGGGCCGGAGGAGCTACCTCTAATAAATGGTCCGGGTAGAACCAATTACCAATCAGTGGGGAGAAGATAGGCATTACAGATTACAAAAGGGGGGACAAGGGTCCGCACTACCTATCTTACAGTGAGAATCACCATTGCTCCCCCCCCGACTGACACCCTCCTTTGCTTCAGCTTGGATCATCATTTGCTAAAGTGTTCGAAGACCCCACCGTGAGTATAACAACAACCGGGGCCTTACTGCACACCCTGAGAAAAACTACGCAGCAAGACAATCTCTACCTTCTCCCTTTTCCATGTTCCAACGCTTTGAAATGAACAATATATTTACTCGCAGTGACAAAATGGCGGTCAACACTTCCTGATTTCCTTTGAATCGAACGTTAACAGACGTCACGCAGCAAAAAAAAAATTCCGCTCACGCGCAGCCGCTGGAAGACATATATCAACATATATGAGCCTCCTCAGCCACCCTCAGAAAACCTAGGGGGTCAGGATACGTCTCCCGTGCCCCCTCATACCCATTTCCCACATTGTTTTTCATCCATCTTGTGATTTAATTAAAATGAAACACAAAATGGCGAACTCCCGTTACGCTACTGGTGAGCGACCCGGTTCGCGTACCGGGAAGCACTTCTACCGCGAAAAATCAAAAATTTATTTTTGCCCCGCATGACCCTTTAATAACACCAACATCATTCCTAGGGGGTCAAGAGGGGTCTACCTTGCCCCCTTTCATTAAATTCCCCCTTCGTTTTTCTCCTCCTCTTGTCTCTCAATCCTACCGAGAGACAAGATGGCGGCCGGTCCGGACTGTTTAGAATGTTGACAGACACCGGAGAGCCAATCAGCTTCGCTTCGCGAAGTTCCGTTACGCGTCAGGTACGCGAACCGGGGCGCTAACCGGGACGCTGTCACAGATATATATATTTTTTTAAACGTTAATTTCTCAAAATCCACTGGAGCACATATATTGAGACATAGCAAAGGCACATCGGGCTAACAGTCCCTACAATTTTACCAAGTTTCATGCAAATCCATTCAGCCGTTCGAGCTAAAAGTGAGGCCAACCGCCCTATGGAAATTAACATGGGAAAAACGCGTTTTGGGACCCCCCTTTTTTCTGGGCCCCCCCCCTTGACTAACCCCCCCAAATTTTCAGGGGCTGCTCAGAAACAAAATGTGCCATTTTCCTGAAAATTTCAGCCAATTCCGTCCACAAACGCCAAAGTTATTAGACATAGAATTTTCAAAAATCCCATAGAGAAAAAATCCTAACTATATATACCTACTGGTGACCGCCAGTAGGTAATATATATATATATATATATATATATATATATGTAAAAAATGTAAACATGGTAGAAACACTTACCTGTCTATTCAGGTCGTTCTTTACTCGCAGCGCATCATGTGATAAAGGCCGCAGTTCGGTGGCCGAAACATGTCATTTGGACCTTGTAATGTTGAAATAAACAATCTACTTATCTAATCAGAGTCTGTGCCCATGTGTTCCCCCAGTGCGGCTGAACCTTGGGATTTTGCTTTGGATATATATATCCAAAGCAAAATCCCAAGGTTCAGCTGCGAGTAAACAACAACCTGAATAGACAGGTAAGTGTTTCTACCATGTTTACATTTTTTCAACTTGAGTTTAGACCAGGTCCCGAGAATCACATGACTCATTGCTGACACACAGTTCTGTCCAAGAACATTGTAGACAGACTAAAGGAGTGAAATCAACACAACACAACCTGTAACCAAATGTAACGAAATGTAACAGGCTAATACAATTGTTTACAATTCAATTCACACAAGCAATATTAAATGTGTTTAGGAGGGTGAAACATACCAAGCCCCAGAAGGATAAACAGTGGAAAGAATAAAACCGGACTAATGTGTCCTAACGATCTTCCAAGATCTAATATAAAACACTTAATACAAGACAGCAATTGATTGCATATTAAGATGAAATATAAATGCTGCCATTTAGTGGATTAAGGAATGAGACTAGGAGGCTAGGCATAGTAAGAAAAACTGGTAAAATGAAATATCAAACGCACAAATGCGAGGCATACATGTCAGAGCTGGCTCCAGTCAAGCAGAGTTTAAAAAAGGTAGAGCATAAATGTATAAGGCAAAAAAATGCAAAAGTGCTCAATGGTAAATAGCCAAGTTAAAATGTGCAAAACTCACGCAAAGTGCAATTTAATGTGGGGAACTAAAACCAAAAAATACATGTGGGCAAATATAGGTTACCTGTGTGGATGTCACAAAATCAGGAAAAACCCTTCCAGCCAGAATAAGTTGTATACAATTGTACAATTAAAGTGTGATTACAGTACTACATTGAAACAATGGATGTACCATGAAAACATGGGAGAGACCAATCATGAGGAAGAGAGCCATATAGCTTATAACTGCTTAAATGCAATGCATATGGAGAAAATAGTACAACCAGGACTCGGAGACACACAATTGAAATTGCTTCATATATAAGGAGAAAAAAATGAAAGAAGAATATGTATAGAAGTATTGATACAGAAAGTACGAATCGAGAACAAGACTCAAGAATAAACAAAAGCCACTTTACAGATGTCAATAAAGCCTCATATTGAGTAGCACGCTGAACCCAGAGCAACAGAGAACTTACAGGATTCTATAGGTAATTGTGTAGGTCTTCACTCATGTTAAGACCTGCTGGTGATTTCGTGTTAAGCTCCAAGAAGTAACGTGTTTCTAGTTGCCTAAGCTTTATTTAACGGTTACCACCACGTCTGAGTGAAGGTACACTGTCAATAGCAAAATATTTCAAATGCTCTGAGTCATTGTTGTGTACATCCTCAAAGTGCCTTGCTACTGGGTATGCAGGGTCGTTATTATCGATGGCACGCAAATGCTGTAAAATGTGCAGGTGGACTTGAAGTTTGGTGCTGCCAACATATCTTAGAGCACAGCTACACTGTAATTGTAATTGTAATTGCATTTATATAGCACTTACTACCCATGACGAGGCGTCAAAGTCATTATTCGGCAGCTAGCACGCTACTCCGGGACCCATAGAGGATTAGTGTTGAATTAGTATAGTGAAACATGCAAGTACATTTTAAGTGGTGGATAGGTTAGTCAGTTATTTGGATTTGGAATGATCGCAGAAGGATAGAGGAAGAAAAAAGGTTTGTATTTATATAGCGCTTGTTACCCTAATGGGGTGTTGAAGCACGCTATTCAGGAAGCCCATAAAGGATTAGTGGTGAATTAATATGGTGAAATATGAAAGTAATTTCAGTGGTGGATACTAGTCAGTTATTTGGAGTGAGAAGGATAGCGGAGGGAAAAAGGGGAAGAGAGGTTTGCATTCATATAGCACTTGTTACCCCTGATGCAAGTTGAAGAGCTTTTCTGGCGAGTAGCACGATACTCGGGAACCCATAAAGGATTAGTGTTGAAAATTAGTACAGTAAAATATGAAGTAATTTGAGTAGTGGATATGTTATTCAGTTATTTGGGTAGAGAAGGGTAGGTGGCGGGATAGTGAAGGGAAAGAGGTTTGTATTTATATAGCGCTTGCTACCCCTGATTAGGTTTTGAAGCGCAAGTAGCACGCTACTCGGGAACCTATCAGGATTAGTGTTGAATTAGAATGGTAAACAATTAAAGTAATTTTTGTGGTGGATATTTTAGTAAGTTATTTGGATTGAGAAGGGTTGGGGAGGAGTAGAAAAGAGGGAAGAGTTTAAAAAGTTTTGTTTTGGGGGATCGGTATAGTAAAAGAGGTGTCAGATGATGCAAGGAAGGGTAGAATAGGAGACAGTCTAGAAAGGGTTATTTTGGGGATCATAGTAGTGGTATGGGGTTTGGGGTTAAATGAGGGAGTGGATGTAGAGGATATATTGAGCGAAGTATAGGCTGAGAAATGGGGAAGTGCATTGGAAATGCTAAATTAGAAGAAAGTGATAAATAAATCCATAAGTACATTCAAGTATATAGATGCATAACGGAGGTATGTATATTAGGCAGCATTTCTGGCACTAGCCCATATCCTGGTCAGTCTCAAGCATGCTCAAACAGGAAACTGCCCTTGTCCTCTCCGCCCTTTACAGGCTCAAACAGGCAACTGCCCTTGTCCTCTACGCCCTTAGCTGAGAAGCCCTAACCCTGGCCTTTCATAGCTCTAGTAATCAGGTGACCCCTGCAGCCAATGGGAACCCTAGCCCTAACACTATCCAATCACAAAACTAGCCCGAAAAATCTAGAACCAATAGGAGACCAGGACCTTACAGCCAATCTTAGCCCTAGTCCAAGCACCCAATCCGTTCAAAAACCCAGACCTCTATGTCCAATAGAGGCACTAGCCCTACCAGTAGTCCCACCCCAAGTCCAAGCAACCATGGCACAGGATGCCCTAGTCCCTACTTCCAATAGAAAGCTTAACCCTACTCTTAGTCCCACAACCAGTCCAGCAACCAATCACACCAGAAGCCCTAATCGCTACTTCCAATTAAAGGTCTAACCCTTGCTCTAGTCCCACCCTACTCCCAACAACCAATTACACCGGGAATCCACACTTTGGACTTCTGCAGGTAATGGCCTCACTAGCTTGAAATCTAACAATACTGTTTGAATAAAACGTTACTCCCTCTCCTGGCCAAAAAACGAAGTGCACAGTCCCTAGTAAATACAGTTTAAACAGCTCACAGAAGCACCCTCTGATGTAGAATATCCCTGTTGCTGGGGGGGGGGGGGCAGGGGGGCTGGTTTTACTGGCTTGTGAACACAAAATGGTGGCTGGGGGTGCACTATTTTAACATACAGGTCTTAGCACAGAGCAAATGAGAAATTTGGAGGGAAAACTAAATAGTCACCATGAATGAGAGTGGAAAAACTACAGAGTTTGGACTGCAAATCCCACAATTCAACATGTTAAATGGAAGCAATCATGGACAGGCAAAACCACAAGTTTAAAACACAGAACAGGTGATAAAATATGCAATCCCAGGCAGGTTAAAACTAACATGGTAAACTGTACCAACCACAGGCAAAGACAGTAATCACAGAAAGGGAAATCGTTATTTTTTAACTTTTGTTTTGGGGAAGAGACAGCACTAGTCTGCCTCCTTACCACTTCCTGGACTCTGCTCACTGCAATCTGGGGCACAGGAGGGTGCAACTCACAAGATGGAGGGGAATGATTTGGGGTGCACCGACCAAGGCCTTATGGGGCTTGGGCAAGTGTGAGGGGATGGCTCAGAGTTGCCTGGTAGTTGAATAGCCAATCCCCAGTCCTGGGTCTAATGGCCTGGGGGGCGGGGACTGGGGAGCTGCTTTTCTTGTTCAGAATCTCTTAGGAGTCAGACAGGCTCAATCCACACTTTGGACTTCTGCAGGTAAAGGCCTCACTAACTTGATATCTAACAATACTGTTTGAATAAAACTTTGCTCCCTCTCCTGGCCAAAAAACGAAGTGCACAGTCCCTAGTAAATACAGTTTAAAAAGCTCACAGAAGCACCCTCTGATGTAGAATATCCCTATTGCTGGGCAGGGGGGGCAGGGGGGGCAGGGAGGCTGGTTTCACTGGCTTGTGAACACAAAATGGTGGCTGGGGCTGCACTGTTTTAACATACAGGTCTTAGCACAGAGCGAAGGAGAAATTTGGAGGGAAAACTGAATAGTCACCAGGCAGTGGCGGCTGGTGACATTTGAAAGTAGTGAGGCGTAAAAGTTTGAGATGAGTGCTTGGTGGCTAGTGAGCCTAGTAAGTGAGTCTGACTGCCATAAGGTGGGTTTGTGGGGTCCTTCTTGCCATTTTTGTAATCACACTGACTATCCCCAGAGCTAAACTAACCCAGCCTATCAGTATTCAGATGCTTATGTCGGCCTGATGATGAGCAACAATCCATCACTGGTAATGCTTAGCCGTTTTCCCCACCTTACAACATTTAACTTAACTAGCTCCCAACAAAAGAATTCAACAACACTCTGCTATGTTATCCAAAGCGACTTCATCCCCCCCTTCACATAGTTTCCACTAGCAGTGTTCAAAACTAGAAAAAGACAAAAGAGACTGTTACAAATATCGTAATTTCTGTATTACAATGCTGGATATTAGATATCTGCAGAACTGGACAGTGCTCCAGGAAATGGACTTTCTTTTCTCAGCTGGCCGGCGTTTCATTTAATGCCACTTTACTGTCTATCTGCAACACCTTAGGCCTTGACAGGCCTTCTTAAATTAAGTATCTCCTCCATAATTCTATAAAGACACAACCTTCTCATTCTGTCTCCCAGAAGATCCACCGCATCGGTGCTGCAGCACACCTCAGCACCTCAGTGGGGGATCCTACTCTCGCCCCCGCGCTCACCTCCGCTCTGATCTCGCATGCATCTCTCTGTGCCCCCCAATCCCAAATGTGCACATTGCACAACCGTGCCCAAGGCCAATGTCATATTTCGAAAAGGCTAAAAAAATGCCTTGTGCAAGTAGGCCACACCATGGACTGTGAATTACCACATACCCGCACAGCACAAAAACCTGAAGCCTCGCACCCTTCCGGCCTCCTTTAATGCACTGGCAAGACATTTGACTTCACAGCTAGCACAAGTCTTCGGCAGGGCCATGCTTCCCTCTTCTGAAGAGGTGGGGGCCCAAGTCGATGAAACTACTATGGCCCGGATGGAGGGGTGCTATCACTCTCCTAATTTAAAATTACACTTTCTTGTAGGGCATTTTCACTACAGCTGAATTTCTTTTAAAGCTGGCAGCGGCTCCTGAGTACTGTCCAACGTCTTTGAGAAGACCGAAGCGCGGGAGAACTGGTTACAGCATTAATGAGGCCCCCTCATTACATTTTGCAGAGGACCCCCTCCCCACTCCCGGGACTCCCCCCACACACACTTAGCTCTGCGGCCCCTACGCAAGGGCTGTATCCCTTCTACATACCCAAACGAAAATAATATAAATAAAATAAAATAAACTTACTTACCGCCCATAGAGACTCCTTCCCGACTCCTGCCGTCCTGGTTCAAGTCCTGCAGGCAGCACGTCATCAGGAAGGCGGCGCGGCAGGCAGCCTCCCTCCCCTCCACCGCCGCGCCGAGTTTTTGATTGGTGCGGCCGGCTGCCCCAGGCTACGTCATTTTCTCTCTGTGTGCTGCTACTGCAGCATACAGATAGAACAGGGAGAGTTACTCGAGGGCAGGGGGGAATGGCTCGGGGGAGTGGCTTTCCCACTGTTGGTAATACTGTCTGTTTGGGCGGCCTCAGGCTGCCCAAACAGTCAGTATTAACAACAGTGGGCAAGCCACTCCCCCAAGCCACTCCCCCCTGCCCTCAAGTAACTCTAAACCAGGAAGTTAGTTCTGATTTCTCGTCGTGCGAGAAGGCAGAAGCAAATGGTAGTTATAAATAACTACCATTTGTTTCTGCCTTCTCGCACGGCGATAAAGCAGGGGGGGCGACGCCCAAACGGATGTATGACGTTACAACGCATACTTTTACCACGCATGCCTTTACAACGCGGTATTTACAACGAAAACCTTTACAACGCATAGTGCTTTGGGGGTGCTGGATAGTGAATAGTTTAATTTACTATTCCAACTCCAGTCCCCGTGGACACTAGTGAAGGTGTTGGATAGTAAATTAAACTTATTCCCTATCCTAGAGCGCCCCCCCAGCGCAATGCATTGTAATGGTTTGCGTTGTAAAAGTTGCGTCGTAAAGGCACTGCGTTGTAAAAGTTGCGTTGTAAAGGATGTTTCCCGCCCAAACGCCCCCATGGAGGAATCGCCACTGTCACTAGGAATGAGAGGGGAAAAACTAAAGAGTTTGGACTGCAAATCCCACAATTCAACACGCTAAATGGAAGCAATCATGGGCAGGAAAAACCACAAGTTTAAAACACAAAACAGGTGATAAAATATGCAATCAGAGGCAGGTTAAAACTACAATTTTGATGCCCAATTTAAACGCTCTGCAGCTACTGCATTTAAAGAACTGCTTGATGTTAGTGAGCGAATTAGATTTAGAGATTATTTCTGGGCTACTCTTAACCAGCGCATCATGCATAGAAAAAGCGCGTCGGTTTGTGATTCTTGGGCGCTAAGCTACAAGGGCCCCTAAGACTGCATGCCTGTCAAGTATCACACATTAGTATACACATCAGACGTGACTAACGCATTTCAGTGTGGTGTTCAGCATCACCGCACTGAAATGCATTGTCACGCATTTTAATGCCACTGTCTCACCAGCGCTAAAACTGACTTACGCCAGGCTGCTAGTGTACGCGCCGGTGCCTGTGATACCTGTGCGCCGGCTCTGCAGCTCCCGGCAGACTTGCCAGCAGGCTCAGTTAGGTTGCATTGCGTAAACAGTTAATGATCTTGTCTGCAGTGGCTGCTGAGTGCTTCAATGTTACATCTCTTTTAGGATGGCTGCTGCCATTGAAATTCCCGCCCGCAGCGTGGCTGTCAATACCAAAACCCGGGGCGGGGGCTTGCTCTCAGCAATGGTTGCATACTGGCTGGCACAGCGGGGGGAATATGACCTCTCATCCTTGAGGAAGTGTGGTCAGATTCAGGAGTGGCGGGGGATTCAACTTACTGCCACTGGAGTTGTACCGTCTGCGTCCCAGCCGGCGTTCACGGCCCAGGCCACATTAACTCTCTCAGCATCATGGCCCCGCATGAGAGCCTCGGACGCAGGGGGCAGCTGCAGTCTGGCAGTGCTGTGCGGCTGCGACCCCAGTGCGGCTCATCATCTGCCTGCGACAGGACCGAACTGGCGCTCAGAGAGTGCCAGAGGACTACTGACTACATAACAAATAAGTTGTACTAGTACTTTGGCCAGGCAGCCTGCCCAGTGGATGCCACCATTGACTTTAGTAAAACTTCAAGTTGTTGTCACACAGAGCCGGTCATGTGTCTCACACAGTAACACACTAGTGCCCCGTGAGTAACCATGGTGTAGACGATTAGTGATGCAGAGGCAGCGGTGTGTTCGGTAGTTCATTACACATTATACAGTTTGCCGGCTCAGGCTGCGGCATCGCCGGTCATTCGCATCGGACGGTGGAGCCTGCACTGCTGCAGAGCAAGCACTCACAGTCACTGCAAGATCATCTGATGCATTCATTTATTTCAGACAGTGCTGCAGACAGGGCTGCTCTGTTTCATCTCATCATCCTGCTGAGGTATATGTTAAGCACGGGGAACAGCTGCGACACTTCATCATGCAGGTGGTCAAGTGCTTAATGTGTGCATGCCGGTTCGTACTGTAGTTAATTACCACCAGTTGCAGGGTATCACATGATGATACTCTCAGCTCTCTATAACTGATTCCTGGCCAGCCAGTTCAACCAACGAAGTGAACTACAGCACAATCCAGCCAGATACAGCTGACCGAGCCGAGGAGAGTCGTGCACCTGCAGCTGCCAAGGTGGCGCCCGGAAGACCCATTCCCGACCGTGGAGAGAGGCCCCTGGATTCAGGGGGATGGTGGACAGACGTGTTGACAAGGGCCACTGTCCTGTGTACGATGTGCTTTCTTCTCTCCTTGAGGAATCTGGGATGGGCGGGGTCATGGGGGGGGACTCTGTTGAGGTGTGAGGCAACAACGGAGATTAGAGTATATTAGATTTTTGAGGGCTCATGAGGGAAGGGTTGTAGACTGGTGATGTCTGGTTGAGCACTACTGCAACTGTTTGTGTTGCATCCCAGCCTTACGAAATGCCTGTTGTCAGGGTGAATCTGCCGAGTTTCCAGGCCTAAAGTACATAAGAGGCAGCTGTGCTGTGGTGTCGTGCTCTAGTCATGCTGGGTATTCAGCGTCGGCCATTTTAGATGCCGAACGCGTGAGCCCGTGAAACGTTGTTCTCCTGGCGCTCGGGATAGTAAAGCTTGCAACTTAATCTTTACCGAGGCTCAGCAATTTATTCATTACGCCGCGGCCTCCTACAAATTGGCGACGACGCTTAGAGGGGTGCCGCTGCAGATCCACACACGGTGGCGCGCACCTCGTGACCCACAAAGCACCAGCAGCTCTCTAGAGGGCAGCAGAGGAGACGGCCGGACCCTGGAAGCGCACCGAAGAGCCCGCTGCCTGCGGGTGTCGGTGCAGAGTCCCCCCTACCTTCTCAAGCGTCCATCGGCACCAGGAGGACAGGCAGACAGGGCCCCTGGCCCGCGGCAGCAAGAAGGAAAGCACACGTTGTCCCAGAACTGGGAGGGAGGGGTGAGCTGGGCACGCACCGTCCAGCGATTAGGGGTTGCCAAACCAGCAGTAGGGCAAGTATGCGGCAGGACAAGCCAGTGCTGCAGGAACGAGAGGAAGGAGACTGCAACTCCCACACAACCGTGAGTGCCCAGCTAGATACTGCAGTGCCCAATTGCACATGCGAGACACCGCACTGTAAGGGGCGTATTGACCCCATCCAGCAACGGTCATCACACCCCACGACGGGCGCAGAATGCTGGAGCACCAACGCCCAGCCCAGGAAGGGGATAGCAACCCTTCACCCACGCAGGCACCAGAGTCCAGAGAGAGGTAAGCCCCAGGGAGCCCGCCAGGAGCTGCAGAACAACCAACCCCACAGTCACGCAACGCCTCCAACATGTGCGCACAAACTTCCTCCCTCACCAATCTAGTTCCCTTCTTGCCCAAAATGGGTGATCCTGCAATGCCATGGGAAGATTGGGAACGCATTTCTTAAATTACTTATCAGCGCTAGAAGAAGGGGAACGGACCTTCTCCACCTCAAGGAGAAAGAAAATCCTCCTACACAACCTAGGCCCAGAAGGCATCACAGTGTACCACAACCTCGTAAAGAAGTCCAGACCCCCAGAAGACACTGACGAATTCCAACACGCGTTGGAGGATCTAGACTCCCATTATCGCCCAGTAGTATGCACCCAATCGACAGGTGCAACTTCTACCAACGGAAACAGAACAGTGGAGAATCAATAGATGAGTACGTAGCTGCACTACAGAAGCGAGCTGTGACGTGCAAGTTCGGCGCACTACACGAAAAACACATCAGAGACCAGATCATAATGCATACAGTAAACACAGCGATCCAAGAATAGTTATGGGTCAACAGAGATGCTCCCCTCAAGGAAGTAGCGCTAGTGAAGAAATCAGTACTATCTAAGAGGTGCGCAGAAGCAGCGAAAAGAGAAAGCATCAACAGGACCCCGGTGTGCAGAATTTCGGACAGGAACAAACAAGAAGTGACGCAGCAACAGGGGCGGTGGGTAACATTTGAAAGTGGTGGGGCGCAAAGTCATTTTCATCCAGCACCGTAGTGAGTGAGCGCAGCGAGCTCGCCCGAACCCCAAAAGGGGGATTTGGGGGGGTTACCCCCCAAGAAAATTTTGAAAAAAAAGAAGAAAAATCGTGCATTTTCAAGCAAATTTGAGAACGCAGGAAGGTTAATAAAGCAATTGTGAAAGTGCAGTTATTACATTAATAGATGGCATAACATAGGTAGCTGCTTATTCAGTATAACCACAGAGCTTCATACATTCCGTCCTATTACGCTCAGGTGCTGAATTCAGACTATAAGACTTTCATGAAAATCTCAGCTCTAAGAGAAGAAGAAGTTACACAGCAGTTGGGAAACAGCCTTCACAAAGCATTGGGAACCACGCACCAACATACAGTTTTACTGCTCACAAACGATAATGTGTGGAAATGTCATCAACTACTGTAATGATGTGTTTTGATCATATTCAAATATTTGTTTTCATCCTAGTTCAGAATTACAAAGAAAATGTGCTTCATTTGTACTTTCCTAATTCCGATATAACATCAGCACAGATAGTGTTTGTTGGGTACAAGAAAAAAATAACATCCTACACCCTCTAGTCTCATATGGGCACTGTGCAGGATTGTCACATAAAAACATTTCTATCACTTTGAAGTCAGAGAAAGAAATGAAACACCAAACTCCCTTGGAAGACAGAGAGTGACATTTGAGCTCTGTCTTCAATGCACAGCAAACGTGACCAGATAAGATTTAAAGGCCTGTTTACAGAGAGGCAGGACTTGGAAGGATCCAGTAAACAAGGGATGGGCTTGAATTAGCTAAAAATGTATATTAACATGCAAAGTTGCCCCTAACTCTGATGCACACTGCTAATTCCGCTGTTTGGCTGATGCTCAATAAAGGGTGATTACCTCCCACCACCTTCCCAATTATAGATTATAGCACGCTGCATACACTTGATTGACTAAGGTTTTGTTGAGTGTGGAGGCTTGAGGTTTCATTCTGTGAACTGCACAAAGTACACTCTGCACTTCCAGGTGTGTACAAATGTACGAAAGCAACTAAACAATAACAAACAGGCGCTGAACCCTTCGCTGAACCCTACAATGTACTGCAACTCTCTAGGTGCTGCACCCCTCTGTGCACTGCCTCTCTGCTCTACACGCAGCGGAAGGTGATCTAGGGGCTACACTGTCAACTAGGCACTTTACGTACACACCACACATGTTATCAAATACAAAGAAACAAGCGCGCACATGTTCCATATTTGTGCCTCACACGAACGGACATGGTTGCCTTCTCCATCCTTTATTTGCTCATCGGACCGGAATCAGCTACCCGCTATGAATTGTTTTATGAAATGGAGGGGTAGGCTACCTAACAATTCATAGTGCAATGCGGAGCATGTAAACTCTGAACGTGTCCCCTGCCCGAAAACTGGCGCATCTATCTGAAAGTCACATGTAAATATCATTTGCGCACTAATGGTGGCAGTTGGAACAAGCTACTACAGCGTTTCACCTAAAAACATGCAAATATGCATCAAAATCCTGCCAGATTAAACAAGAACGTTTTCAGGAAACAATTTAAAGATTATTTGATCAGTCTGGATCTTTGGTTTTTCACCATAACCAGTTCAGACCTACTGCAGCACACGCCATCCCACGGTACAAAAAGCACAAAGCGAACACACCATCTGCCCAGCCAGAACTTGTAGAGATGAAGATCAACAGGTGTCTGCGCCTAAATCTCCCTTTAACCCCCACTCAGTGCAGCTTTCTAAAACTCTTTTCCTGTTGATCACACAAGGTACAGCAACAGCTGCCCTGTCCAGCCAGACTCAATGAAAGAGTCCCTACGTCAGCGGAGATGCTTGTCAACGAGAACAGATGTCAGTTCAGCGCCACCTCATTGGCCCGGTCATTCCTCCACCCCCTTTAATATTTCTACACGTGTACCCTCTGCCTAGAAATTCTGGCAGCAATGCAATGCCTGTGGCTAATCTCTAGAATTGTTGGAACCCTTGGGATAATTTGCAAAATGTCCAACATCTGCGAGCGTCTAAGAAGTCTGCCATCTCCAGCGACACCAGTTGTCCAAGTTTCTCTGGCTCGAGCTGGCCTTCCTTTCATAAACACACAGCAGCTGACTGGCGCGAGCGGTGCCTGCTCCCAACTGGGGTTCCACAATGACGGAGAGCTTTAACCACAATTTAAATACGCCTCTTTACCATTCGGGAACAGAAATACAAACTGAAAGCGTATGTGTAGGCCACTCAGGAGCCCAGTACAAACTGGTGGTTTCCCCCATTATCACCTTCACCAAGCAATTACTGATACCGGGGGATATACTGGTATATCTAGGTTGGCAGGGATGCTGGGATACAAGAACAAGTGAATGGGCATTTCTGCATTACTAATAAGTGATTGTGTTTTGTGCACCATTTATACACGTTTTTGCCAGGCGGGCCTGCGTTCCAATACCTTCGGGTCGAGTTCGCGCTATATAAATATGCAAAAAAAAAAAAAGAAAACCTGCAATCAAAATAGTTCTCATGTACATTACACATATTCCCACTTGAATTTACACGAGACGTCACACATGCATGCATGATTATATACACCAATACACATATTTACAATTGCAGTTGTTAACTTGCAGCCCCCAGACGTGCGTCACGTTAATGCTATTCTATGCCCCTGTGGTGTGGTTGACAATGCACACATTGTTCCACGCTCGGTGGCTCGTGCTGCCTCTCAGCCCCAGGGTCATATGGTCAGATTCCACTGCCTCCTTTCCTCCGTTGCGTTAGCTTACTCAGAAATCACTTTTAAAGCGATTGGACCGCATCACAAATTGTAACTGGAGTGAGGTGCTAAGGACGTCTTAGAACACGAGCTGCCGAGGATCAAGGGCTTGGCTGCAGGGAAGCAGTGAGGTGAACAGGCACGAGCGACACTCCATGACGTCATTCTTAGACTACTTGCCGGGGGATTACTTTCCAAACTCGAGTCTGGGCGGGAAGAGGGGAGGATCCGCCTGTGCACAGAGCTGTTGGGACACGTTACTTTGCCTGACGTAAACAAAACCTTCAGCTTTCAGTTGTTGGGCTGCAATAAACTGAAGGGTGTGGCAAGCAGGCCTGTCAACCATCCTTTCCGAGGAAACACACTACGGCAACAAACTGCGCCACCACACCAGGCCTTTTCTTTAGTTAAATTATTAAACTGATCCTAAAACGATCCAGAGTGCAGGAGGCCTGCAGCACAACATAGGGACTCCAACATAGAAAATATACAATGCACTGACAAAAAACAATAGCTTCCTTTTGTGTTCAGTTAGTGACGATTATATGACATATTATACTTAGCAGAAGCCTCTAGAGCTTCCCATAATCCTCAGAATGTCAAGGGTTATATAGAACAACAAAATACCTGATCAAGTAAAGTAACAGTCTCGAGTCCGAGAAAGGGCACACACAGGCTGGCTCATGCACACGCCGGTCCACACACGAGGCGACTGGGTGGTGACTGGCGAGTAGAGAGAGGCAGACTGGATCTGACGTCAGCAGCGCCGCGCGCCGCAAAATAGCCAATCACTGCATGACTACATGAAGTCACACACAGTGATTGGCCATTATGCAGTGCGTGTGCACCACCCATGCAGGGCATCCAATAATGGATTGCCCTGCCCTGCTGCGCGGTGACCGGCCAATCCTGGCGCTGCAAGCAGCGCCAGGATTGGCTAGGGGGGCTCATGACTGCTCGCCCTGTGTCGCCTTTGTAAAGCGGGGGGCTGCGGCCCGCTTAAACAAGCACCCCCCTATGGGGGAACACTGATGCGCATGCGCGGGCTAGTTTCTGCCCCAAACATCACTTGCGCACTAAGTCAGATACCTTGGCTGACTGTCTGCTGCTGCTGCTGAGTGCGTCACGTGGTCATGGGCTGTCACTCAAGCTGTGCAGCAATCCAGACCAGCCTCCCTGGACTCCCCACTCCTGGATCACTCGGGTGCTTCCCGGATTCCCGGCGGCGCTCGCTCGAACTTTTTTTCAACAAGTCACCAGTTTATTTTATTGCAGCAGCGCGCGTCCATGGGGCTTGTGGGGCTACGCCCCTACGCCCCAATGGACGCACTGCGGCTGCGCAGCAACAACCACCGCAGGCAGCGAGGTACCAGAAGAGATACCCTTCTAAGTTCTCAAAACCCCAAAGACCGCAAGGGGATGGCAGAAATACCTGCTACAGATGTGGTAGCTAGACACACGCAGGCAACAATAAAGGGTGCCCTGCCTTTAGAGCCAAGTGCTCATACTGTTGAATAATGGGACACTATGAAAAAGTATGCCGGCGCAAGCCCAGGAAAGCGGAAGTGAAGTAAGTCACTCAGGTATCGGACAGAGACGAAGAGGTCGCCGAAGAGTAAAGAGAAGAAGAAGTCTTGTGCATAGATGATCAAGTACTAGGAATAGACTGTACAAGATCAAGGAAGCCCGCATTACAAATGTCGATTGGAGGTGTACAGATGACCATGATAGAGGATTCCGGCTCCCCGTACACAATAATCCAACGCAATGTATGGGAGCGAGACTTTGAACCTAGAGTAGTTTCTCACCTGTTTCCCACAGACATACATCCAGTCACATTCACAGGTGAACCTATACCCATGGTAGGATATCGCCCACTGATGTTCGAGTTCAAAGGGCGAACAGCAGAAGGAAAATTGTATGTCTCAGAGAAAGGACCTTCAGTACTAGGGTGGATGATGAAGGAGCCCTCAGTATTCAACTGAACCCGGGGGGCACGACCCAAGTACTCATGACAGACACAGTCCAAACTTATGAGAGAAATGCATGGAAGGAAGAATTTCCAGAAGTCTTCAAAGGCACGATAGGCCGACAAACAAAATTCACCCTCAAAATCTACCTCAAGGCTGGAGCAAAGCTGGTGAGTCACAAAGTTTGCAATATCCCCTTCAGGAGCAGAGAGGCCATGCAGGAAGAACTACATCATCTGGAAAGAAACGGAGTTATCGAGGTCATTGAAAGAGCGGAGTGGCTGGCACCTTTGGTAGTCACGCAGAAATCAAATGGCAAAGTGAGCTTCTGTGTGGACCTGAGGGAGCTCAATAAGAACATAGTGGTGGACAAATTCCCATTACCCCGGATAAACGAAAAGTTGGCAAGTACAATGGGGGTCAATTGGTTCTCCACGGTGGTCCTTACTTTAGCATACCACCAAATTGCCCTGCACCCCTCTTGCAATCATCTAACATCATTCATCACGCCGTTTGGGTGCTACAAGTTCCTGAGGATGCCTTTCGGCCTAGCGTCTGCTGCAGCGGTATTTCAGAAACTCATGCACTGGTTGTTTCAGAAGATAGAAGGAGTGCAATACTTTCAGAATGACATCCTCATCATGGGGAAATCAAAGCTTGATCAAGACGCTAAACTAAAGGCAGTCCTGGCCGTATTGGCACAAAATGGACTCATGGCAGAGTGGGAAAAATGTAAATTTGGAGTGGGATCGGTGACATACTTGGGCCACGAGATTAGAGAAAGGGGGATAGAGCCTAAACGAGCAAAAGTAGCGGCCATCAAAGAGGCGCCCACACCAAAGCAGAAAGAAGACGTTCGTTCCTTCCTGGGGATGGCTGAATTTTACAGTAAATTTGTACCTCACTTCGCGTCCAAGACACACCACCTGCGACAACTCCTGAAAGAGAAGAATACCTTCAAATGGTCGGAGGAAGAGCAAACAGAATTCGATCTCTTGAAGCTAGACATCTGCGCTGCAGTATCCCTCAATGGGTTTGACCAGGCAGCGCTGTCTATTCTGACCACAGACGCCATCGACAAGGGCTAGGCGCGGTGCTAACGCAAAAATCCCAGGAAGGGGAAGTCACCACAATCAGTTTCGCATCACGGTCACTAGCACCCAACGAGGAGAAATTTAGTGTGATCGAGAAGGAGATGTTGGCAGCAGTCTGAGCCATGGAGCGGTTCAGGCAGTTCATATGGGGCTCGAAATTCTTGCTCCGCACGGATTACAAACCGCTGGTGAGAGTCCTGACCTCCTGCGGACACGCACATGCGACAACCTGCATTGCGAAGATGACCCTGAGGCTACTTGATTACGTATACGAAGTGGAGTACCTTCCCGGCACCAGAAATAAGGTTGCAGATTTCCTAAGGAGGTCAGCTGCTATGGAACCTGCGGCGTACCAAGAGCCTACGGAGTGGGAAGAATATATGGTCGCGCTCACGGAAGACTGCGAAGCAGTGATAAGTGCGCAAGAGTGGGAGAAGGCCTACTCGAATTATGACACACTTAATGCAGTAAAGAAATACGTGACACAAGGGTGGCCGGATAAGAAGCACTTAGGCAGCAGTTTGAGGAAGTTTTGGGAAGTCCGAGAAGAACTATCCATAGGAGCCAACCCAGTTTTCCTACTAAGAGGAGACAAAGTGGTTCTCCCCCAGCCCTTGATAAATCATCTTCTTACCATCTTACACGAAGGACAACTGGGAATAGTAAAAACCAAAGCAAGGACAAAGCAGGCGTATTGGTGGCCTGCCAAAGACAGTCAAGTGGAAGAACATGTCAGGATGTGTGAACAATGCAACAAAGCAGACAAGGCACAGGTCATGCTACGCCCACCACTAGGGAGATTCGCTTGTCCCTCCAGTCCATGGGAAGAGCTGTCAGTAGACATCCTGGGCCCCATTCTGGATACAAATGGAGTACCCAAATATGCGATTGTACTAGTGGATAGATACTCCAAGTGGCCGGAAGTAGATGTGTGCGAAGTGGCCGATACGGAAGCGGTGTTGTCCTTCCTCACCTCTACGTTCTTAAGAGAAGGAATCCCAAAAATCGTGACCTGTGACAGCTAACCACAATTCATATCGGCATGATGGAAAGCCTTCATGGAACACAACGGGATAGAATTTAAGCACACCACAGTGTACCACCCAGCAGGAAATGGACTGGCAGAGAGGTTCAATCGAGTAATCATGGGTTCGGTACAGGCAGCGATAAGCGCAGGAAAAGACTGGGAGAAAGAACTCAAGCGAATGCTTTGGGCCTATCGCATCACCCTGGCGAACACTGGGTACAGTCCCTTCAAGATCTTACGCGGGCGTGACCCCTTCACGAGAGACAACTTAGCGTGGAAACAACTCACCATCCAAAGCAAGTGGTCCCCGGCAGTGCTGAGTCGCAATATTCACAAAGCGCAGGCCTTATACACTGAATATTACAACAAACGACACAATGTCAAGGAAGTCACCCTGGAAAACAGCGAGTGGGTGAGGGTGAAACAGGGTGTATTAAAGAAGAAAGGAGACAGTAGGTTTAGTCCACCTTTACAAGTTGTGGAACCATACGCCAGGTCAGCCCTACTAAGTGATGGAAAAATATGGTCACAGGACAGGATGGCAAGATGCAACCGAATCATGAAGTGGGAAAACACTGCAGGAATGAGTCCAAATGTCCCGGAAGGAAGCAGTGCACCAGAAATGACACAGGCACCTGAAGGAGCGACGCAAGGCCCAACCACGCCTAGCCAAGGAAATGAAGAGCTGGACACCCAGGATAGGAGGTATGGCGTGGATGAAGCCAGACAGTCAATACCACAGAGCCCAGGTACCAATGAAAGAGAGAAGTCACAGCAGATCGACGCGACATGGGATAGAAGTCTCCCAGTGAGTGACCAGCAAGTGGACATTGCCCCGACACACTCACGCACACGTTTGGGTAGACTGGTCAAGTTGCCGAAGAGATTTGAAGACTTCGACATGAAGGTCAAGTAAGACTATTGATCCTACCCTCTTTCTTTTTTTTCCTTCCCTTTCCCTACCTGTCCTTTTCCCCTCCATTGTAAAGGGTGGAGATATGTGGTATTGCGCTCTAGTGTTTGGGCGAGGACACCAGTGCATGCTGGGAATTCGGCGTCGGCCATTTTAGATGACGAACGCGTGAGCCCGTGAAACGTTGTTCTCCCGGAGCTCGGGATAATACAGCTTGCAACTTAAACTTTACCGCGGCTCAGCAATTCATTCATTGCGCTGCAGCCTCCTACAGTTTAGACTGGCAGCCAGGTGAGGCAAGGCACATGCTATCACTGTTTTAAAATTGTGTGTTCACAGTTCACACATCTGATCGTCACTGCAGACTGTGCTTTAACTGTCCTAGGTCGCCACAGTTCCATTAAGCTTAAAGGCATGTTTTTCGTAATTAATATTTTTGACTCACATAGAGCATAGCCTAGTCACCCCCAGGCTCTTCCTGCCCAATGAAGGCACCCTAGTTATGAATGGGGTTAAAATAGCCTGGAAGAGGCCAGTACGGTCACATTCTGCATAGGCCCAGAAAAATAACATGGATTTAAAACCAACTGGTATTGGGGCTGAATTCCTTGTGTGCCCAGGTGTTTTCATGCAACAATAAAAATGTCAAGATAACTGATGAATAATGTAGTGCTAGAGCAAGATCAGCGTTTTGTCTAGTGATAGTTTTCACCAAAGAATCGGAATCCAGCATATTCACAAAACTGTATTTTATGAGGATTAGCTGTGAGTTCCTGCTTTTTTTACTACCTTAGTGCCCTTTAATTTCTGGTGCTTTGCAGCAGTTTTAACGGTCTTAGAGTATCGTGTTGCTTCAATGGATGTAATTTCTGATATGTATATGTTTCCCTTTGTCTTCATTGTATGATTTTGCTCGCAAGAAAGTGTCACGCATAGTCGTTGAATGTCACTCATAGTTACACTGAAATTATGACAATGTCACACATAAGCAGTCTGACAGCTTGGCAGCTATGAGACTGGGCCGGACAAAATGATCCTCCAATGTTTGTTGATAGATCTTATGACTCGCTCTTCCTTATTGTAGGTGATGAAGAGACAAGTATTAACCACCCCCTTGTTGGAATCTACAGGGGCATCATTGTCAGCATAAAGCTCGTATGCGGTCTCTTGAAAATGGCCCACTGAGAACGCTGTGTGAAACGTACGAACTGTTTTGAATCAGGCTCGGGGTATTTCCATAAATACTGTGCCATAGATAAGCTAAAAAACACAGCGCTGACGATGCCAGCTTGAAGCCTTGCCTAGTGCTGTGCTCCACACACGCGCTGCTGCTCGGGGCGGATCAGGATGCAGACAGTCAGCTTCCTGCTCCTGTAGCATTGTGTCCTCGGTCTCCTCCCTCCCTCCTCCCCCATAGGCGTCTTTAGATGAATCAAGTGACTCATCAGAGCATGCTGCAGAGAAAACTCTTCCGGGTTTGCAGGCTCATTTCCTGCAACTCTTCCAAGTGCACAGAGCAGCAGGCGAGACCAGAGCGCTTGGAGGACAGCCTCGTCTGTGCAGCACGACACAAGGGTCTGCTGAGCCCACGCCGAATCACAAAGCTCCAGCATGGTTTTCAGCCCGGTGCAAAGGCATACTTCGAAGGGGTACCTCTGACGCCACGTGTTACACACTCCGGTGTTTGCACAGTCCTGACAGCAACTCTGGACACATGACTTCTTGCTAATACTCGGGCTGCCATTCGAGACCCACTGAGAGGTCAGTGATCGGCTGGTACTAAGTTCCATCTTTGAGTAAGCACAGCTGCCGGCGGCGCCCCGCTCTGCCATCACGTTAGGGAGTGAAGGGGGCAGGGCGACTGGCACACCTGTCCTAGAGCCAGCGGCTGGGGCCGTAGATCCTCTGGGGAAGCACTTAGTCTACAGTTTCATCCCACCACTGCACACGGCTTTGGGACCACCTAGTCGCGGACACCTTGCTTCTCCCGGAATAAAGATGCCCGCTTTCTTTCTTGCCCTGGTCTTTGCCCTGCTTGCCCACGGAGGGCAAGTTCGCTCCTTGTCCAGCATTGCGGAGCCTCGGACACTAGCTCGCGGGAACCCTCAGGCGGACAGTAAGCCCGGGGACGCTGATAACACCACCGTCACCGCCTCCCCGGAGCCGCCCTTGGTCGAAGGGGGCAACGCCACCCTTGTGACTCGCATCTCCAGCATGTTCAAAGATCTCCCCACCATCAAGAATGTGGTGATCGCTGTGTGCGGCTTCACGGCCTTCCTCATCGCCTGCCTCATATTCAAAATCTTCAGGTAATTTCCACAATGCACAGGTGTAATGCTTTGGGCTGCCCGGCTTCGTAGCACTACACCTTTTACTACCTCATGTCATACACGGTGCTTTCTTTATTCCTTCCAGATTAACTGAGATGACTTCTTTTTATTACCTGGTTACAGTTTTCTTAATCTTTTGACGCTTGATTGCTGGCACTCTGTGCTGATCACCCGAGCTCACCCACACGCTCTAGTCTACTCTGTTACTAGGTTCACGTACCCCCCTCTCCCCTTTACTGCTTCAGTTCAAGTTGCCCTTTTAATCTTACTGTCTGAGTCTGCCCACCCCTTTGCACAGCTTCCAAGTCACGTCATGTCACAAGCAAGACCATCACACTGTCCTAAGTTTTAGCCAACATCACTTTTCTTTTAGGGGCGTTTGCGTTCTCTTTTAGCATTTAAAGCATAGGGTCTTAACAACAATATACAATGTGGTGGGGAGAAACAACCAAGGCTGACAGGGCCACGCTTGAGGTGGGGCCTGTAGGGAGCGGTGAGTGTGCAGTGCCGGATACTGTCTGAGATCAGGTACTTCAGCCTATGCACGGCCTGTTCTTCCTGAGATCAGATGCCTCAGCGCCGGGATGCTGTTACTTCCTACAGTCATGTGAGTTTCGAAATGTTCGATCATAAAAAGTTTTTTTCCTCGTGCTGTGCTCTGTGTGGCAGTGCTACTGGATAAGAGCATATTTAGGACCCTGTAGCATGTGTGCACCCCCCAGAGGCCCACCCACCGTCCCAGGACTTCTCATCTCTGAGGCAGAAATGTTTGACCCCCCCACATGTTTTGCCGTTAGAGAGGTTATTTTGTGTTACTCCGCTATACCCACAGGGTTGCAGATACTGTGCGTTTTACAATATATTTTTCATTATCACACATTGTCCAATCGTTGAATGCGTGGATCGATCAAGATTAGAGACGGGGGCGTGGGGGGCGCTACTTGGCTAAATATGTTGATTGTTAGCAGTGAGTGGATGAACGGATGGTAATGAATTAAGACTTTCAGCTCCATGCACTGATCAATAGTGGATGGTCTCATTTTCATTTTAACTTTCGCATTACAACAACCTTGCCCCAAACACTGCTACCAACAAATCCTTTTGAACCTTACATAGCCTGGCTGGGCTGTATTTAACAAAGTGCACTGCTTTATTAACTTAAAGAATTAACCCAGGTGCATTCAAGTTTGCTCTAAAATAGGAGAGAGAGTGAGATAACTGGCTGAATTCTAAAATGTGAAATCAGTAAACCTCTCATCAATCCTGGCTTCCACTTGAACTACATTGTGTGATTTCAGGCAATTACTTTTTTCAGAGTGCCTCCTTTTCTTTTGTCATCACGAGAATAACTTCAACTACATCAGTTCAGGGTGTGTGCTGCACAAAAGCAAAAGACTATAATGTTACTCCATCTATACTAAAACCCTTGCCCACATAAAGGGGCAGAACACAGCTGTCTTTCCTCTTAGTTGACTAATAGCTTTTTCGTCAGGGCTGTGGCGGTTGAGGCACAAATGTTTGTAAGATCAGGATTAGAATCTGTCACTTCTAACAAATGCCATTCAATACAATCGTATAATTGAATTTACTTACCCGAAATTAGTTGCAAAGATCACATTATGAAGAAATATACGGTTTTGAATTTAGAGGAGCCCTTATCATATATGTACACGACTCTCCGAGACCAGCAACAACAGACCCCCTCCCCTTAAATCTCTGAAGGCTAGTGCTGCTGGTGGGGACCCTGTAGGAGCCAGGAACCACCCAAATTGTTTTAAAGATCTCTTTAAAAAATATTTTTTGCATGGTTTATTTTTAAAGAGTAGCAGGCAGTAAATGTGGCCAGCCAGTCCCCTGTAACAAAACTGCCCCCCACAGAGTGGATTCTCATTTTATCCATCTTATAAAGATGACATGTAAAGTTAGTCATGCTGAGATTTGAATCAGCAGCCTACCGGCAGGGTTGCTAGAATCATGCGATGTTTGCAGCTGAGGCTTATGCTTCATAATTTATATATTTTCGGCATTTGCCACATAACTTTATCTGCTGGATACTCTGCAGAATTTAACCCAAAAATAGTTTTTGATCTCAAACAGATCAAAAGTTACTAAACTCACAATGATATGTAATGACTGGAACACGAAGAAGTCAAATTAAGTTACAGTGTCTGTGGACCATCACATTATGGTACCCCCTGTTACCTCCTATGATGTATTTGAACCTGTCAGTAACATAACCCACTGAGCTATGCTACCTGTTAACTGCAAGAACCCATTGTACTCCATGTTGTGTTGCCAATACAATTATAATGTGAGTGCAAAGCATGATAGACCACATTTAAAAGATTCCTTTTACGTTCCATTTCCTTGTGATAACCTTAGGGCTAATAGCCCACCCACACCCTTTAACGCTGTCTGCAGATGATCAGCTATTACTAAACTTGGTGATTTCACTCAGAGCAAAAACTATTCTGTCAGAGTAGAAATCCACCACTGAAACCCCATTCATTAAGTGGCTAAATATTGGGTGTCACCAGAAGGGCTTATAATGCGATGTATAAAACATTATATAACATCACACATGCAGCTCGTTGTTTATGGGATTCTTTTGATGCTTACCTGCAGAAGTCCGAACTACCCTAAAAAAGGTCCCGCTATGCAGTTCCAGCGTACAGTCTGATTACTTGGAGAATTCCGTAGACTTTTAATGTGCATTTGTCATTGGACTGCCGTCCAAGCTACACGCTACTGCCATCCCCTCTTCCCTCTACCCTGGTTCTTTTTTTGCTTATGCACTATGCATCTTTTTCTTTGCTTTCTCTTTTCTTTCTTTTTATTTGTTTCACAGTGCACTCACTGCTGTAATTAGGTTTACTACCTTTAAAGCAGGGCTGGCTGGACAGAAGATCTAGTTAGGTGCTATTGGCATACATTTAGGCTTGAGCCCGTGGCTGATGGAGTAATTTGGTTAGAGGGAGCATCTGTATATTGATCAAAATGGAGTCCTGAGCAAAATCACCACTTGGAATCTTTGCATTTGCTTGAAAAGGTGGAAGCGTCAGTTTGTTTATAATCTTCCAAGAAGGACTCGGACCGTTTCAAGTCTACTCCTGAGATACCCACATATAAAAATATGGAGATGGGTGTAGAGTGATTTTTGGTGCTGAACGCTGCCAACAGGTAGAGCAAAATCAGTGTCCTGACTCCATCTTTATCTGTTATTCTGTGTAGAACATCAAGGGTAGTCAAGACAACTAGTTTTGTTCATCTGTATGCATGGAAACTCACTTGATAACTATCCAAGATGATTGTTGAAGAAGTCCTTCTCCATTATTTTGCCCAAAAATGGTACGAGTGATATAGATTTATAATTACTCCGCTCTCCTGGATTTAAAAAATGGCCTTTTCAGGAGAGATTTAAATATTGCTGTTTTCCACAGAACTGGCATAACTCTGCCTAAATAGAATTACTGAAATTTTTTTTGTCAAAATGTTTAGGAAATGAGCTGATTAAAATTTGCAGCCTATTCGCAGGGCAGATGTTGCTCGGAGACCTAAAGGGATAAGAGTTACAGGTGTTAATTAGAGATTGAGCTGACACCAGATGCTGTTGGCAGATACATAAATGGAGGGACCACTGTACAAGCATATAACACATGGTATACGTTTTTAGTATATGGTGCTCAGGAAAGTCGACGGCGTTTCGATCCCACTATTTAGTCATGGGGATCATCATCAGGACATTAGTAATGCCTAAATAGTATAAGCCTCTATAGCCGAACAGTATGAGCCTCCATAGCTGAATGCGCCCAACCAAGTGAGTCAGGGCAAGGTAAAGGGGAGTAGGTTAGATGGCCCGGCAATCGGAAGCCTTGGGGAAACGCGTCAGTGGTGTGCTCGTTCGCGTTTTGTAGAGGGGAAGTTTCCGGGTCAGTCGGCAGAAGTTTCTTCCTATACTAAAAACGTATACCATGTGTTATATGCTTGTAATGGTGTGACTTGAATTTCTGTTACATTACTAATCACAGAAATCTGAAGCTTTTGCTAAAAGCCCTGTTCTGTTTGTTTGTTTTTTTCTTCACCATGCCAATTTGTATATGTTAGGGTACAGGCTTGTGCCCCACTACGGAGAATTGTTGAAGGAATTTCGTCTCTGATTTTTCCAAAAAGTAAAAGATTGGGACCTCTGTCCGGCTGGACATGTCATAACTAATATAGTATCCATTGTGTCTATATTGATTGTTGTCCGAATATTGCTTTATGCATGGGACCACTGTTGTTTTCAAAAATATGTTCCCCGAGGTCCTGTGCTGACTCGTATGGGCACCCTTGTTGACCTTTAAATTTAAAAAAATGTATAGCACACATTTGCAATGTAATAGGTATCCCATTTTTGAGAGTTAAAGCTATTGGCATTGTAAATGACAATGCCTTTTATTTATCGGTTTTAAAAACAACACATAAATAGAGGGAATTCTTATTTACAATGCTAATAGCTTAAACTCTTGTAAATGTGAGACCTTTTGCAGTGCAAATGCTTGTTGGATCAGCCTTCATGGCGGCGCAGCATTAATGTCTGATTGTCGTAAGTGCATTTCTTGAACTTGGCATGTGTCTTTCCGCTCAGTAGCTCATAAATCTTCTCTTACTGCAGCATAGCATGGGTCAGAAAATAGGCCTCTGTTCCAAAATAAAAGTACCTCCTTCTGCGAATCAGTAAAGACCAGCCATATAATTGGTTTGCAAGGCATGGGAGAATGAATGCATTTATGCTTGCTACAGGCTATGCCTGTCGTAATATTAGGAAAATGAACAGTAAAAAACGGCTTTTCAGACCATAAAACAGGCCCTGAAACAGCCAAAAAACAACCCACACACTGACCTGTCAGACCAACCCTTCCGGCACTTCCAGATTGCTCTATTGTCTGACTCAAGTGAACTGGTAGCAGTCAGTGTGAGTTTTTGTCACTGTGCAAACAGTGTAAGATGGAATAACTACCTAGGGAGAGAGCTGCATATTTGACTCCACCAGTCTGTTCACACTGTTATCAGTCCTCCATTATCACATGGCATTGAGACTGTGAGCCATACTACAAGAATTCACACACGTTTTTGCATGGGCTTCTAACCATTTTTGTTAAGTTCGTAGCGCACCCCATGGCCACACGTGGTGTCTTAGTTATGACTGAGCTCACATTCAGTCAAGATTGAGTGCATCCCACCCTTGGGTAAAAAGCCAGGTGTAGTTGTGAACTATTTATGCAACGAAAATACATTTTATCGGTCTGTGTGCTTTGGGCAGAAACCTGGAAAGAGAATGCTCTGTCCGCGAATATTTTTTCACTTGACTCTGAACATTCAACACCGGTTCAGTAGGACAGTAGTCTGCCTTTTTGTTGTTTTTATCACACAGCTTAAATGAGACTGGAAGAAATACTGGTATAGGCAAGGTAAGAAATTATGCCTTGCTCTGTCTGATGGACAGACTTGTTTTGAAGGCAGATGAGTGAGTAATGTGACAGTCCTTGATAGAGGTGAGGATACCCTTTCATAATTCATGTCTCCGGGATATAATATTTCTAGGAGCCAAATTCAGTATGGCATTTGAGAAGAACATTCAGTAATGTCCACGCTCTGAGGAAGGAAAGTCATTTCTCAGCATGCTTGACTCCTGGAGTAAGAAGTTCTTTGAACTAAAGTTTAAATATGACACTGAATATTTTAGGATTATACCTAGGATGGCAAATACTTATATGTAAATATGGGAAAAAAATTTTTTGCGGCTGTCGAATGTAATGCATACAAGCAAGTTAAACTAGATTCAGGTTGCTAAATAGAAAAAATATGTTAAAAGTGTCAGCAAGATTGCTGACTTTTCATTGGCTCATCTCGTTTGGTGTCAGATAAAGATTACAAGGCTTGTCGTCTACACTAGGAGGACAGGCCTGACTATGTCTCCAGCGTTACTCAACATTCTTCAAAACTCCCCTATGAAATCTGTTTCTCCCCCCACCAATGGACTACTCCATGAAACCCCTCGCTTCTTTTCCAGGACTCGGCACTCTCATCATTTCCCCCAAATCCAGTGGGTTGCAAACAGGCCTAGTCAGAGTAATGTGAGCTAGCTAAGCATTCCCGTGGGATAAATGTCGGGTGCTAGTGAAGTCCAGCATAGGCATGACGTCTAGCCTACCCAGAAAAAAAATGGCTGAAAATCCACTTTTAAAGCGCATTTCTGTAAATAATTTGTTACATTGCTACGTTTTACAAATGATTCTTTAGTGAAATGTTGAAGATTTATCACCGTTTCAAAGACAATAACATTCTTTTACAGCAGGAAGTACCTCGATGTATGCTTTTGAATGCTTTGTGCCTAGTCAAAACACTTGTCGCACAGCAGACATGTCCTATTAGGAAAAAAAGTACACACTTGATGCAGCAGCTTCATGCTGTTTTGCACAGAATCGGGATATTATGCAAAAACATATCCACTGCCCCAGGGTAGAAGACTCAAAAAGGGGTCATTTGAACCTTAGGTCAGATTATGTTTTTTTAGTGCAACATAGCTAAGGAAAAGTTCTATTTGAAAACCATCATAGAAGCAACAAATACGTTGAGGAAAATATTTGGCTTGGTAAGGGACTTAGAAAACCCAGACCGTACGAAGCAAGCCATTAAACCTTCACAGGTACTCCGTGACAATCTGAGTTTTTCAAAAACAATGGAGTGTATTCTACCATAGAGTTAAATCCACCCACAGAGGAGCAGGGCTCCAGAGAGACATGAATGAGTGGGAGTCCACTAAAATAGGAAAGATTTAAGGGCTGGAGGAGAACAAGGAATTTAGATCATTGGCCCTGTCTATCTCCTCCGGCTCCGGAGTACCGGATTAAAAACCTCCATCAAGTACAAACAATAGCTGCAAAGCTTGCTCTGAACAAATCCAGATGTGATTTATCCTCTAGCACAATAAGAGAGCTAGGTACATTGGCTTCCAGTCAAAGAGAGGATGACTTGTAAATCTATGGTTGTGGTCTATAAGGCCCTAAGCAAGACAGGCCCACTGGCATTGCAAAGACACTTTAGACACTACAGACCTCAGAGGATTTTACAATCTGCCTCTGCCAAACTGGTCTGTGCCCCGAAATTCTGGAGAGTTAGGTCAGGAGGAAGAACATTCCAGGTAAAAGCAGCCCAACTGTAGAACACACTTACAGCTTCCCTTCGAGGCAGTGCAAGTCTTTCCGGTTTGAGGAAGAACCTGAAAACATGGCTGTTTCTGGAATGGGTGGTAGGGCCATAAATGGTTTACTCGAAGTATAGTGATGCAGAAGTGAGACAACTGCAGGGTTGGAACCAGCAAGTGTGTATAGTGCCAAGATACCTGTCAGGTAAACGTATTTGCTTTAACAAATGTCTGTTACTTACTTACATGGCAGCAACCAAAGTTGCTGCACTGCGTTGTGCAAGGGGGAGGAAGCAGCGCATAGCCATCTTTATTAAAAATGGTCTGCTACTGCTTATTATCCCTATGCTGGTGTACTAATAGGCTGCTAAGCCCCATGTACAGCCTTTGCGTCATAGTGCAAAAGTGTATGTCTAGACACATTTTTAAACATTCCACTCATTTCTGTGTGGTGTACAGTATATCAGACATGAAATACGTGGAATGTTTGGAGAAACATTTCTTCTTATTAGCATCTGCTTCAAGGATGCATTTTTTTTAAGCAATGCATGGTCTGTCTTTCTTTATAGATTGGGCTTTGCTTCAAAAAATATGGGCACCCGCGCTGTTCTACCCAAGTACCAACCAAGTCACACCCCCTTGACGCAAGGCGGCACAAAGCAGTGCAAAATGCAATTTTTGCTGGGAAAGAGCACCTTTCTAGTGCAAAGTACCTTTTGCAATGGAAAATAAATACCCTTGCAAGAATTTGCACTTCTGTCACTGTACATGACCTGGCCCTGGTGCAAAGTCCTAGCAAATCCCTTAAGCCCAGAGAGCCTCAGAAGTTGCATAGGCAACTTCAAGAGGCAGCTAGGATTTGTGACCTCTGTGCTTCCCTAAATTATTTGCATGGGCTCTGTTGTGTGCAATGTAAGGACCACAGCAGAAGTAATTTCCCAGGCTCTGTTGGTGATAAAGCTCATTGGTTTGAGATCTGGCAGTGTAGCTCTCTGTCTTAAAGCAAGTTGTAGGTTTGAAGACCAGGAATGCATTCATGATTCTTCAGTCAATACAGTATGTAACAATGATTTGGTTAATAAACGTCTGTCGATTTTAGAAAGGCGCATTGCTTTTTCAGGCCTCGAAAAATCATAATGTTACTACATGTGCAGGTCTAGTAACTTAAATAATCTTCTCTGCCTAACTGTAATTCTCTTGACACATAAATTGGTTTCAAATTATGTGATTGTAGGTAAATATTTTAATTCACTGAACCACCATTTTCTTCATTATCACATATGAGAGTACCTTCAAAGATGCGAGTTCAGCCTGTCTGCTGGAACAAAAACTTTTGTTTAATTTAATAGACTAAACATTTGCTCCTTATAATAATACAAATCAAGCCACATATAGGATACACGCGACACCTTGACTTGTCTCTTAGTTCATTAAAAGCATTGTCATCAGGGTGGGGGCAGGAATGTTTCTCAAATTATGTTTAAAAGGATCGCTTTTAATAAATGCATAACTAAAGCATGAAGTGGTAGCACACTGTCATTTGCAATCTTTTGTTTGTAGATTGAAATGGCTACAGAATTTCCTACTGACATACAGTTTTACTGATAGAACTATAAAGTGTATAGTGTTTGGAAATTGAGTTTCTACAAACATGTGCCATTTGCACATATCAAAAGTGTCGTTATTTGTTTTGCTCTTTTTAAAAATCTTTGTTTGCATCACACTTCTTAATTACAAAAGAAAATGTGCTTTTGTATATCGTGATATATTTTGAAATATGTATAGTATTCATTTACAAGCTATTAAAATGTATTTGAAAAAAAATGACATCTTACAGCCTTTGTTTCACCATGATTGTCAGACAGCTCACTTGACAAAAACCTCTAACTGTAGTAAGAGAAAGGAAAAATAATGTCTTTAAGTTTTGCCTGCACAGCGCTTGCGCTGTTCTTGTGAAAACTCTTGTATTCAATCTAACTTGAAAGAGGGCTCCTATCATTTCCCATATCCGAATTATTGTACTAATTTGCTTTTGTGTGGAAACTTTTGTGGTTGTTCGCTTCCCCTGGCTGCACACATTTATGATACTTCTACCAAAGCTATTCACTTTTTAAGCCCCATTCACAGTCAAGATAAGATCTCTTCACACGGAAAAGGCGGACCGCTTCTAAAAGTATTATAGAATGCATGCTTTTTATGACTTAGGTGTGTAAAGCAGATGCTTTAGCCTTAGAACGTTTGTGGCATTTCCTAGTCATGCTTCAGTACCTTTCTTTTGCACTTTGTAGGCATTATTGGATTGATTTTGTTCAACTTAATCTATTTGGTCATTATAATCAAATTCTAAATGTTGAAATAAACATTGCACAATAAAAAATAAAGTTAATATACCACAGCTATGCTATATTTTACTACTGAATGGGAAACCACAAGTGTCTTAAGTGTGCAGACAACAGGGCCATGATTTGAATGTTGCTGCAGGTGCAGTAGTACCGGTCCCAAAATTTGTCAGAATTCCTCTAAGCACCTAATATTGCTATAGTTTACTGCTATACAGGCACACAATTGCAGTTATCTTTTAGCTAAAAGGGGCTTGATTTGAATGATGCTGCAGGTGCAGTGGCACCAGGACTAACAACTTTAGGGATCCAACTAAATGCAGAATATTGCATGATTTTACTACTAAACAGTCATTAATGCAGTTATCTAGCAGGCAGTAGGGTCATGATTTCAATGGTGCAGTGGGTGAGTGACACCAGGGCCCACAGCTCTAAAAGCCCCTCTAAAAACCAAATATTTCAATATTTTGCTACTAAACAGGTTGTAACAAGTGCAGTTATCTAGCAGGCAATAGGGCCATGATCTAAATGGTGCAGCAGGTGCAGTTGCACAGGGCGCAAACGTTTTCATAACTACTCTAAACACATAATATTGCTATTACATTCACTCTATTATTTCCTGTTTTCATTTACTTTTTCAAAATCTTGCTATTACTTACCCGCACTATACTACTAGTAACAGCACAATATTTTGCCTTTTTGTACATAAACAAGTCATGACACTCTAGCCCCTCGCTAGAGTTGCCGTCGGCCAACGGCTGACGCGGCCCCGCCCATTTTGCGGAAGTGCCGCACTGCCGCGAAATCGTGGCCGCGGCAAAGAGGTTAACAGACTTTCTGTAACTTATATTGTACAACTACTCAGCAAGCTACAACTTACAACAGAAAACAGCTTATTATTAATCACGTAGGGAGACCTTCATAGCCACTGGGGAGCAGAAGACTTCAACCCCCAGCCTTCTTTGCGATCAACGCCACACTGCCAATGCTGCCAGCGCGCCAGGAGGCGCTTCATTAGCAGCTTGGGGCTTCCACAGCACAGGACGCGCGCGGACGCACCCGGGCCAAGGGCTGCGGCGAGGCCAATGGCTTGCCCGTCCATGGTCGGCAGAGGCTGGCCCTGGGATCTTGGGCCCCTGATGCCACAATACAGCTGTGCTGAGCCCAAGGAATTCACTGCTGTCTTGTTACTCAAGGACAACACTCACCTTCATGTTAGTACTTGCCCATTATCTGTGACGTTGATGTTTTTTGCGACATGTTTTTGGAAGCAAGAGGTTTTTCAAGCTGATAAAGGGCAAAATGGGGAAGAGGAAAGCAGGACCTGTGAGCTTCCCCCAGGGTCCCAAACACTGTACCATTAACTCCTTCTTGGCAAAAGCTTTGGGTGCAATCGCACAAGAAATAGACAGGCGGAGAGGTGCCTTTCCTTGGATACAGGTGGAGCTTTGCTTCTCACGCCGGATGAGACCTTTCGCTCAGTAACTGCTAAATCATTGGATAAATCATTGAATGGCTTATGGGTGGACCTAAAGAGGGTGCAATCCTTTCTGGCCCTAGCTTGAGTAATGCTGCCCCTGGGCACAACATCAGCAATAGGGGTCTAAACGCCGCCCTTTAAAATGCAGATTTGAATGGCCCCCCTGCACCCAACATGTTGTGAAAAGCAAATAAGAAAATAGACTGTGAATTCTGGGGCGGGTGTGGTCAATGTTGACTTGAAGGGCACTGAAAAGTTTTAGGGCCTTTTAAAGCAAAATTTCGTGGAAGTTTTGTCTGGCTTATTTTCTGAATTTTGTAGTGAAATCACGAACAATTTGACAGAATCCAATATTACACTTGGTGGTGTTGAAAAAGTGTTGGTTTCCCTCAAGAAGGCCTCTCCGATAGCTGCCCGCAATTACAAGCAGCTCCACCTGCACACACTCTCCCAGGGGCCCCTTCTGCCGCCCAAATCCCCATAGTCTCCCTTAGTGCATCAGGGTCCTTTGTACAGGACTCTGTTTCCCCCCCCCCCCTCCCGACTACCAAGCATTCTTCAAAGTGTCCTGGCCCGAATTACCAATGTCCTCCCTCACAGCAATAAGCTGTAACTGAAGTTAGCTTATCTTCTCAAAACAGCAATGGCTTACCAGTATTAGACCTTTCACCAGCCTGCTGCCCTTACACTGTGGTCTTGGCAGGGGTACCAGGCCTTCGCACCCTGAGGGATGAGTCTACTGTCCAACTAATTAATAAGGCGAATCATTGGCTGAGTAAACACGCCAAGTTTAATATGGCAGATTATAGGCACATCCTGATGGCTAGGCCGGACTCTTAGATCGGACGTTCTTGGAATACATTTGATGGTGACTGTGTGGTAATCACGCTTAAAATTCTGGAATTGGCTCGCAAGATTTTACACCACACTTCTCACCCATTTTCTTTTGACTGCGGTAGAAAGCCATTTCCAGAGGATTTCTTTTACAGGCCCCCACAAGTCCTACACCCTGCCACCACCACATGAATCTTGAAGCGGGATTATCGATGTCACTTCACCGTTTTGGTCCCCTGAGGGACCGCAACGACATAGATTGACAGCGAGATGGTGTGGGTTGGGGCAAAGATTGCGAAATATCCATTGAGAATTGTGACATAAACGTAGGTGGAAACATAGGCCCCCAACCTAGTCTCAGGTGTCAAAGCTGCAGCTGGACTGGCAGCTTAGAGGGGCCTTTACTGCCACACCATATACACAGACACGGGTCAGTGGGGCTAATTTAAATATTATTTCTTGGAACGGGGCAGGACTAGCTGCAAAATTTTCCGATGGGCAGTGGCTCAATTTTATTAGGCACTTGCATATAATTTGTATACAGGAAACTTGAGAGACGGAAAATACTTTCTTTATTGAGGGATATATAAACGGTCCATTTATGTGTTTCCCTTTGTTTTTTAATTCCTGCCTATGGCCCCCCAGCCTTTGTTTTAATGTTTTAGCTGTTTTTGGATATCTTGTAAATGTGTATACATGGTTGTTATGCAGTCAACATACCAATTTGATCTGTTGCTTCTTTTCTAAATTGTTTCTTTTATGCCCGCATTCTCTGCTGAAATAAAGATTATTATTATTATATAGGCTAAGCCACCTAATGCTTGTACTAAGCAGCAGTTAGTAAAAAGACAAACTGACAATTGACCCCTTTACTTGAACAGACAGCAAATGTTTCAAGATAAAAACAAAATTTAACGGCATCTTTAGTGCTCATTCTCTTTCTGAATGAACAGAACATTGCTCCTTTCCAGCTAAAGGTCACCTACCAGAAAGAACAGACTAGTAAGTGCTAAAAATAGCACCACTTGATAAAATTCAACTGGTAGACTTTTCGAAGTCTATTTTTTACATTCTTTTAACTGGTTTGTGTTATTTTTAGGGCATCAATTATCTGCAGGCCTTTGCCTTATTTAGCAATTGATGGAGTGTAATATTTGCCAAAAACTAGCGCATATCTCTAATGACATCTTCATAATGCCACTAACATCTATGGACTCTGAAACGGACAGACAGAACATCTGCCACTTTTTTTTTTTTTTTTTTTTTGGCGGATGCCCTGCGTCTGCCTCGCTCTAAATAAGGCTCTTTATTTTCAAAGAAGTGTACTTCAAAAAGCCACCTTTTTGATTCAAATTTTAAAAAAAATGTTTTAGAAAAGAGCATGGAATGCACACATTCTCCCTCTAGAGCAGTGGTTTTCCAAGTTTTTTAATGTTGCCCCCCCCCCCCCCCCCCCCCTCTACCCGTGGGGGGAAAAAAATCCCTGGTGCCCCCTCAACAATTATTCTATTAAACTACCAATGTTTAAATATGCCCATACTTAAACATTAGAGTTAAGTTCTGATTTTGAAGACTATTTGGAATCCTTTCTCTTTTGTCACCTCCTCCCAGTCTCTTCCCTTTTGACACCTTCTCCCAGCCAAGATATAAATGACAAAAGATGTTCGTGATGGCCCATCACAGAGCGGCTTACTGGCACAAATTTTTTTTCTGCTGAAAACAAAGCACTGTCATCAGCATAATGGTTCTTTTGGCAACAGCCAGTCCTCCCACACCACCCATCCCAGGATCACTTGAGGACCCCCTAGGAGGGTCCACCTCCCAGTTTGAAGACCCCTGTCCTAGAGGAACGTTCTCTCACCCAGCAGCAAAAATAAAGCTGTTGTATAGAACCTTAGTACTCCATGATCTGAACATCTAGGAATTACACCCAGTACCTAGAACTGTGCAGTCATTCTACCATTCATATCCACAAGAGGCGCTATGTGCTAGTCTAGTCTACATTAAATGTAATTAACTTTATGCTTGCATATGTTGAAGACTTGCGGTTGAATATGGGCATGTTCTGACTGAAACTGTGGCTAAAATTGAGTTGACCCTGTGCACAGGGTCCGTTGCCCCACTCCTCCGATTTGCATTACCACTTTTGTAATATATTTGTCTGGCCAGTAATTAATAGTAATCACTAATTGACAATAAGGAGGAGCAAGTTCTTCTGCTTCTGCTTCTTCTTCCTTCATTGCTGCTTCTTCTTCCCCTTCCTTCATTGCTGCTTCTTCCTCTTCCTTCATTGCTGCTTCTTGATCATCTATGAGATTGTGTTTGGTTAGGTCTCCCGTGAGGCACTGTAGATTGTGTTATAAGGCCTTCATTGATATGTTGCGGAGCGTGTCAAATTTAAATTATTTGTTTGGGAATGGGGGTAATTTCTGTGAGTAGATTTATCTCAAAGACATTTTGGGCACCACTTGCCCTCTGTGTAGGAATTGCAGTTTAGTCAGTGTAGGAATTGCAGTTTAGTCAGTTGCTAGAGCAGGGCTCACAAGGGGTGCCAGTGTAGGTCCAGGAGAGCTGAATCCAGGGCAGATTTTGAAGTCATTCACTTGAAATATATTTTAGAATGAATCTAATTGAAAGCTGTTAAAAAGATAGTGTTTCTCTGAAAAACTCTGCATATCACACTCTTCTGCCGCTTTTTTGTACCTCCTATCCCCTGCATAATATCAAAATCTCACATTTCCCATGAATAAGTAGATCAATATCTGCATTTGTTGCTTGCATATATGCTTTGGGGCCCAGTGGCGAAAGGGGAGGGGGGGGGGAGAAAGCACCGACCCGTGACTCAATGTAAGTGTGATAAAGGCCGCTTTATTGGAAGCAGGTGCATTCTATGCAATAAGATCCTTGGCCTGCGCCGCACAATCTAAACCTCATGAATATGTAATTTCCTGCCTCACCCCCACCCCCTCCCCTAACTGATTCCCACAATCCACAAACAGTACAATTAGCATAACGTCAATTTGCCTCTCCCCCTGGCTAAATACTTTATTGTGCTTGACCTACCCCCCGATAATCCAAACAGTTCTCCTGCTCTTCCCCCATATATTAGGAATAACCTCCCCTACATACAGAATGCACCCCACACCTGCTCCAGCGACATGTGAAAACCCCCCCACCCAATCCATAAAACTCCCCGTTTGCACCAGCCTCCAACAAACACTGCCCCACTTCCCCGTCACCCCCAAAAACCACCGCAAAGGGGGGCTCCCCCGTAAGTAGCGATGCCTGCCCTCGGGCCCCCCCCCCCTCACCCCCCCCCAAATCATGACCCAGGGAGGGTGGGAGGGAAAAATTTGTCCAAAACGCCACCCCCCGCCCGGCGGCCGAGACACCTCACTTAAAATGGTGTCTCTGCCACGTGGCCGGGCGGATACCACAGCCCAGCCAAAGGAAGCCCAACCAAGCCCCGCTACCCAGCCCAAACGCTACCAAACTCAACCTGTCCCCCGGGCGGCGCCATCTCACCCCATTTTCCCCGGCCCCCAAATTTCCCCGGGCGGGGAAGGCCTCCCTTCGGTCCCCCCCCCCCACCCCCCCCCAGGACCCCATTGGGGCCCAGTGGCTAAAGGGGGGGGGGGGGAGAAAGCACCGACCCGGGACTCAATGTAAGTGTGATAAAGGCCGCTTTATTGGAAGCAGGTGCATTCTATGCAATAACATCCTTGGCCTGCGCCGCACAATCTAAATCTCATGAATATGTAATTTCCTGCCTCACCCCCACCCCCTCCCCTAACTGATTCCCACAATCCACAAACAGTACAATTAGCATAACGTCAATTTGCCTCTCCCCCTGGCTAAATACTTTATTGTGCTTGACCTACCCCCCGATAATCCAAACAGTTCTCCTGCTCTTCCCCCATATATTAGGAAGAACCGCCACTCGAGGGACGTGCTAACGGACCTCGACCCCCCCCCCCCTCTAGGACTCTCCCTCCCTTAACCCGGGACGTGTCGCATGACCCAGTCGGCAGGACCACCCCCCAACTATAAGGCGTGCCGCGGACCCCCCTCAAGCCCTGTGCTGTCCGGTCCATGTCTTTGAACCGCCACCGGTCCTCCCCCTTAACCACAGGGCCATGCCCTCCGTCCCAACGTATAGGGTCATGCTCTCCGTCCCCCCGGTATAGGGCCATGCCCTCCGTCACCATCGTATAGGGCCATGCCCTCCGTCACCAAGGTCTAGGGCCAACTGGGGAGACAGACGCTTCACCATTGCCACGGCCAAACTGTGGAACACTTTACCTCTCCATATCAAAACTGCCCCCACACTTCTAAAATTTCGTAAAAGCCTCAAGACATGGCTCTTCTCCTCCTCCTGACCCCCCTGTCTACACATAGCTATCCTCCACCTTTAACTCCGCTGTCACCTCTAAGTGAGTTTTGCGAACTTAGCGCGAGACACCCTTAGGGGTATTTGTTTGCGCTTTAAAAATTGCAAGAAATAAATAAAATAAATAAGTAAATGCCCTCCGTCACCAACGTATAGCGCCATGCCCTCCGTCACAGACGTACAGGGCCATGCCCTCCGTCACCAAGGTATAGGGGCCATGCCCTCCGACACCACTGTATAGGGGCCATGCCCTCCGTCACCAATGCATAGGGCCATGCCCTTCGCCACCAATGTATAGGGCCATGCCCTCCGTCGCCACTGCATAGGGCCATGCCCTCCGTCACCCATGCATAGGGCCATGCCCTCCGTCACTAACTGTATAGGGCCATGCCCTCAGTCGACGTCACCTCGGGGCGTGCTTCCTGGCCGCGGAATCGAGCTCCCAACAGGTATGCGGCACTAACGGGGCCGTGCCCCTCTCTGGCGCCCAGGGCCCCCCCTGTCAACCAGCCCCGAGAAGCCGCCCGGCGCCTGCAGGCAGTCCGCCGAAGCCGGCCGTCCCACCAGAGAGAAGCCCTCCGGATGCGTGTCCCACACCTGCGCCCGTCCGCCCGGAAGAAACCCCTGCCGCAGTACCCAACCCCCCCCGTCACCTACCCTATCCCGCCGCCCCCGACATGGCCGCGGCACCGTTCGGCGTCAGACCCCACCGCACGTTGCGACCCCCTGTCCTCCGGCGGGCGTGCTCCCAGACCACGGAGTCGAGCTCATTACGGAGAATGCCCACACCGACAAGGGACCGTGCTTCCTCTCTGGCGCCCAGAAAGAAGTCCTCCACACAGTGCGTCACCACCAGAGCCTGTCCGCCAGGAAAAAGCCCACTGCAAAGAACGCACCTCTCACCCCGCGCGACTTTAAGTGCCCGCGGCCCATTGAAACGTCAATTTTGTTCGCCGTATCCACCAGTGCAATTTCAGATATCTTGTAAGGTGTTGCACTCTAGGGCTTCAACCGTGAAAATTGTCACTTTTATAAAGTTTAAGAGCTTGCCTCCTTGTTCCCCACTAATAAAGTGGAAGAACGTACCTTCTACCCACGTGCGACTCGCAACGCCCTCGGCCCATTGAAACGTTAAGTTTCTGTTTGCCGTATTCACAAGTGCCTCTGCAGATATTTTGCAAGGTTGTTCACCCCAGGACTTCAACAGTGAAAACCGTCCCTTTACAAAAGTTGCACTTGCATCCGTCTTTCATACTAATAAAATGGTGCTACAGAAGACATCAGCGTGGTACTCCGCAATGCCCCTGCGCATAGAAAAGCTGAGCACTATGTAACTTTAAAGAAAGTATGTATAGAGTTTAGAGCGTGGGATTCTAACACAAAGCGCAAGACCCGTAACCTGGGCCCAGATTTAACATATGGCACTGAAACGAAGGCGCGAAGTGCAACTCCGCCTTGCTCACTAGAACACCGTGGAGCACCAAATTTACCAAGGGTTGCCTTTCAATTAGGTCTTCCATGGCACTCGTGCTAAAACAGACTGTACTTGCGCTACATAAACGCAAACCTTTTTGTCCCGCTACTAGCCTTCTGCTGTCTCCCTGAAACCAAAGAACTCACCAACCTATCCACCACTCGAAGGACCTTAATATTTCACACAAGTTTCCCAAACAATACAGATCAATTCCACCAGGTCATCTCTATGCGGCGCTTGTGCGCTGCACCAGGCTCGAACCGAAAAAACACAAAAGGGGGACAGAAGAGGAGGAGAAAACCGTAAAACAGTGATAAAGAAGGAATGCAGGTACGAAAAGAACCTGCAGGAGTAAAATTCAAGGTGCAGGGAGTGCCCGGTAGGTATGCTAGAGGGATGAAGTGAAATCATAACTATGCAGTCCTGCCATTCGACCCCCTGACATTTTGATAGTGCCAGTCGCTGGCATCCGAGCAAATGTGTGGGCACAGGCACTCTTGGCGTTCCCCATGCTGTGAAGCAGTAGTTGCGCCCGTTTGCAAATAAAAATAGCCCTTCAACATGTACGAAAGGCTTTGAGGTTGCAATGTTAGGAATTACAAAACTGCGATTACCCGACATTCCCCCTTTAAGGAATGAAAACAGGATTTTATGATAGATGTCCTTTTGCTTTACTAACTAAGCCCTGAATACGGACCTACTGAACCCCCAGTAAAAGCAGTGCATTAGCTTCCGGTGGAGTACTGTATCAAACAAAAGCCCGTTGCCTCTCACGCCTGGCTGCATGAAGTAGGATCCGGAGTATATGAGAAACTGTTTCTTACCATTGCTACGTACTCGCCAGGCTGCTCCGTGTGGCAGCACGTAACAACTCAGACAGCCAGGACAAAATGGGCAAATGCCGGCAGCAGCACCTGTGGTATAGAAACTATGGAACGCTCTCAATTCAACCCTGGGAGCTGAGCAGATCCACTAGTGTGTGGAGGTCACTCAAAACGTCAACTGATGACAACTACCAAGCAATGCAGGGCTGCTAACCACAGACCGTGTACACATTGCAGATGCCGGTACTCTATCCGTCCGTGACACATCGCATGAGCTTCACCCTTCCGCTTTCTTTCAATCAATGCCAAGAAGATGCAAGTCTTCCAACAATTTCAAAGCTGCCTTCAACAGGTCACAACTGCCCCGAAAACACAACTGTAGACCACTCCACATAAGACGCAGACTCCCGACCCATCCCTACCTCATAGTTTGGGACTGCTAACACTCTGTAGATTTGTTCGAATGTGTTAAAAGTACGGGCACCCCAAATGTGTAGTCGATGTGTGCGACAATAATAGGAAAGACTCATGAGTTCTAGTCACGCGAACAAGGCATGTAAGAAGCCGGTAGAAACTATTTTGCCTATTCGAAAGCAGCTCCATTTTACATGTTTTAAAACCCACTTTCCACACTGGCTACCTCACCCTTCAATAATGCCTTGAAACTCGCGTGGTCCGAGGGCAAAGAGCACTTTTGGAAGAGTCTAATATTGTTTAATATTTCCCTACATTAACAGGATACAAAAGCTCATTTCAATGTATAGCAGCAGGCCGGTGCAGGTAGCGTGGTGGGGCGGGGCGGGGGATGCGAAAGACGATGTTATAGGATTCAGTTATTTATTCAATTTCCCCTATTCTATTGTCTGTCAACTCGCCTCAACCGCCTCACAGGCGATGCACCGCCATGATCGCGGGCAGTCCCGCAGGACAGTGGCGCACGCCAGGCCGTGCCCGTGAGGAAAGGCGCGAACTGTGGCCATGTCAGCGTAGCGCCGCTCTCCCGCCTCTGGCAAGTGGCCGTCAAACCCCTGCCTCCACCTGGGCGGGCTGACAGCCCGGCGGCACTGCACAGCACGCCCTGCCACCAACTTGCCCCCCCCCGTGCGCAGCCCTAATACGCACCAGCGCTGTGGTAACGCACCTGCCCGCAACCCTCCCCCCCCACCCCCCCACTTTCAGGGATGGGAACCGCCTTTTCAGCCCTCAGAACACACCAAAGTCTGTGAGGGTGCCATCGAACTCCAAACTGGACTATGGGACTGCCACATTGGATGGATACGAAAATTCAGAGCTGCGGGCTGTTCAAAGTGCCGCTACTTGCTTGTGAAATTTGAAAAGGCTTTTGTCCTCTTTTGAAAAGGCTGAGCTGACCCTCTCGGGTGCTTCTGGCTATTAAAAGTGTTTTTAAGCGAACGACGAATGACGAACTGGCACCTTCACAAGTGACGCTCCCCGATCGTGAAGAGCAGGCCGGCCCCTCTGAAATCTGCAGCACATCGCACCATGAACGCCCCCCCGTAACGCCTATTCCTCCACCTCTAACACCACTAATCAGTCCATACCCCCGGCGTACACTCCCCAACATGTACACCCCCACTAAGAACATCATTAAAATACCTGAAGAACAATAACCACATTTCTTGAACCGCAACAATATCTGTACAACCATAAACCACATTGGCAAACCGCAAACAATCCCACGAAGGTTCTTTTAGAATCCCCCCCCCCCCACCCCCTGCCCCAAAGCAGAAAACCCGGCGGCCGTATGGACCCTTCGGGTAGGGGCAGAAAGGACTCACCTAGTCCCACGTTGTAGCCTGACCGCCCGCACTAGTCAGAACAGGCCCATCCGCTCGGTCGTGTGGAGCCGCATGCTGCTCTCCCGAGCTCTTCCTACGTTCAGCGAAGTGTCCCGCGCCGAGAAGTCCTCGTGTCAAGCCCAAACTGTCCCCTCGGAAAGCCTGCAATGTCCCATTGTACACACGCAATCGTGAAGTCCATTCCACTGCAGGCCGCGATGTGTCCCGCGCCGTGAAACTCTCCTTCAAGCCCGGATTGTCCCATCATACCGCCTGCCATGTCCGATCGTATACACCCCCGCGAAGTCCATTCCTCTGCAGGCCCTCCGCTCGATTCAAAAATTTGTCCAAAACGCCACCCCCCGCCCGGCGGCCGAGACACCTCACTTAAAATGGTGTCTCTGCCGCGTGGCCGGGCGGATACCACAGCCCAGCCAAAGGAAGCCCAACCAAGCCCCGCCCCCCAGCCCAAACGCTACCAAACTCAACCTGTCCCCCGGGCGGCGCCATCTCACCCCCTTTTCCCCCCTTTCCCCGGCCCCCAAATTTCCCCGGGCGGGGAAGGCCTCCCTTCGGTCGCCCCCCCCCAGGACCCCATTCTTCGGTGTAAGGCAGGACTTGGGACCCAAGTTGAAAAGCCATCTCTACTGAACTGTTGCATTAGTTTCCCTCCATAAGTGCTTTAATGCCCATGGCTGTAAATAGATGAGCAAAAACTCATGAAAATGAGGCAGATTAAACAATAGAAGGTGAAGAATTTATAGTCGACATTGGGCACTGCAAGAACCCTGATCAGATCAATTTATCTTTGTCCCTCTTTATGAGAGTCTACTAAGAAGCTGTAATTCTTGGTCCATTTTCCTGTGTAATTCCTCGTTGTGGCACAGATTTTCACCTGAGGATTTGGGCTGCTTAAATCTCGGGTCAAACACAAATAAAACATAAAACATTTAAAATACAGGTTCCTGGTCCATTACAAAAGCAGCACAGTGAAACGATAAAAATTACATTCTTAAAAGGAACAGAGAATTTCCTCATAAAAATACTTTAAGAACAGCAATAAAAATCAATTAATATCTTGGTAATATTAAACAAGCATTTGCAATGCAATAGGTCTCGCATTATTAAAGTTTGAGCTATTGGTGTTGCATTATTTAGCAATGCCAATAGCTCAAACTTTAATAATGCAATACCTATTGCATTGCAAATGCTTGTTTTTAAAAACATGCGCACACACGTTACATCACCTATGGCCCCCACCTACCTGAAAACAGAGATGGGACAGACTCATGTAAAGACTTCAGACACCTGCACACATAAGAACACTTCATCCCTACTGTTGCCCACAGCTAATCATAAACATAAGAGCATCATCCATCACCTTTGAATCACTACTGGATTTGCACATAAGGGAAGGGAACCCATAAAATCACATACATCATTAAAAGACCACACCTTCTCCACACAGAAGAGAACAACGCTCCAACCATGGCCTACACAGCCGAGCACTGGTACACTGAACAGAGCCACATACAAGAGCACTTTGCACCACATCAAGCCACAATCCTCAACACACAGAAGAGCATCTCACATCACATATAGGCCGCAATCCTCAGCACACAGATGAAGCCCTCGCAATACCAATGAGGCACAGGCGCCCGCACATAGAAGACCATTTCGTATTACTTATAAAACATATGGACCTAAACACAAAAAAACACACCTCTCTTCACTTAAGAACAACACACTCCACTCAAAAGGGCTGCCAGAAATAACTATAAACAACAAACACATCCACACACAAAAGTACCTCACACCACTGTCAGTACACAGATGAGGGTCTCACATCACGTACAGGAAAAGCAACAAGAGCATTTTGCACCAATAATAGCCAGAACCAATGTCACACAAACGAGCACTTGGAAATACCTGTGTACCAAAAACACCTACGAACATCAAGGTCCTGAACTCAGAAGCAAGTCTCATCATCTGTGGATCTTGGCAGGTACACTGTATGCGAGTAGATGTGTGCGTCGACACTGGAAGGTTAGTGTACTGTTATGGAAACTGATAATTTTCTGTGATTTTAATTATTGATAGAAATCCCCATCGGAGCAACCAAAGAGACCAAAGTTGTATGTTTCTTAAATTGTGGGTAGTAAAACAATTTGTTGAAGGGAGACCCATTTTGTCTTTTAATGAACAAACTGCTTATTTATCTGTGGGTTTAACTTTTGGGTATTGGCATGGTTTTGGGGACTGTAGGTTACATATGGAGGGAGTAAGAGATTGGTGGCCGGACAGGCGGACAGGAAAGCGAATGGATGGATGGATGGATGGATGGATGGATGGATGGATGATTCACAACATGAATAAACAAGGGAAAGTGAAAGAGCACCCGCGCGTTGTAGGCGCGGAGTGAGCGTGCACATCGGCGTGACCTGCAGCTTGTGACCTTGGCAGCGCTTGACTAAGTGGTGCGCGGCTGGTGCTGCCCAGGGAGGAGGCCGCCAAAGCGCCTAAAGCACAAAAAAAACCAATAAAAAAAACAGGAAGCGTACAACTCGGCGAAGAAGGCACTGCTGAGGTTCAGCAGGTGAGAGCGGACTGAGTCAGAGAGCGTAGGCTACGGACCCTGCATCAGAAGGGCACTTAGGTAAGAGCGTGGTCTGAAACACAAGAGGGAGGGAAAGCGGAAGGGGGCGTCTGGTGTGTGTCTCTGTTGTTGAGGGAAACAAGTACTGGTGCACTGGCTGGGGGCGGCTGGTGTGTGCATCTGTGTGTGTTTCTTGTCGCACTAACACTGCAGCGGCCTTGCCTGGAGGGAAGGAGGACTGGAGATGTGCACGCCACGTGGCTGTACATGCGCGTACACCTGAAATCGCCGAAAGCTCTGCGCGTGCCCATCTCCTGTCCCACTTCCAAGGCAAGTCCCTAACAATAGAGCTCGCTGGCGACAGCGCTTTCGCACAGCTTACGCCAGGCTCGACCTAAAAACATAGTCCACACACAACAGTTTGAGTTACACAAAACTGTTTAATGAGACCCTGTAATCCGGGGCAGCCTACGGACTGTCAAGGGAACACTTGGCATGCCTGATCCACATTGCCATTAGAAACTTGGCTGTTCAGAATACGGAAATATGAGATGTTTGTCTGCAGTATTCAGTATGCCTCCATATACTTGATTACTCCCAAGTTTTTACATAGTGGGACTATCCATTTGGATCAAGACTGACTGAACGAGGGGCAGAAAAATAAAACATGCTTGATTGACTCTAGTCCCGCTTGGCAACAGGTACAATTTCCATCCACCCTGTCTCCTGCTTTACACAGTTTACTTTAAAAAGTATTTACCAGTAGGCAGCCATACCTAAACTGAAGGTATAGTTTCCTTGCTAAAGGGGGAACAATTTCTTCTAAAGTGTCCTCGAATTACGATGTTGGTTTAAAATTGATAAAAGCAACCGAAAGGGTGAACATTTAGAATTCAGTGTTCCTGTGGATTTCATAATCCCAATGAGGTTGATGACTCCTGCATGCACCATTGGAATTAAGAGGCCATTTGTAATGACAGCATAGGTAGGAAAGCGCTAGGGAAATTATGCAATACAAAACACTTATTCCATTGTGTGACTGTTCTCAAACTCTTTTAGTTTGATGTTCCTGTTAATGCATTGGTGGCATTAAAGTCGCAAGTCACAAATATGGTAATATGACTATAGCAGTATGAATAGACTTTAGAATTTTAGTTATTTGCTTTCTTGCCTAGAACACACTTTTCTGTAGTCAGCAGATGCTTCCAAATGAAAGGGTCCATTTAACTAAGTCAACCATTGCATCTTGTCAATCAGTTGTTTCTCTGCTCAGTTTCAAAAGAACCAACCGATTGTTCTAGTATGAAGTCATTTGCAAAAGATCCGGGAAACATTTGGGTCTTGCCTTCAGCTGATCCAGAAAATCCTGTCCCCTGTGCAAACTTCTGTTTGTGAAGGGGTCAGTATAAGGATTTGCGCGGAGTGAATGTCATCTGTGATTAATGGGTGCGATAAAGCCTTCGCTGGCACAGTTTGTCATTGGCACGCATTGGCAGATCAAACCTGTCAATATTCACTGCGAAAAATGGCCAAAAAAGACCATATATCGTGCATGTAATGGCCCATTATGAAGAGCTTGACAACCCATAAATACTGGACCCTGGGATATCACATATATCCACTTGTAGTCAAGGAGTTATTGGTAACTGTGGCTCATTTCCTTTGATAACCGTCCGCATGTTGGAAATAGAAGTTGCTCTAATACACTTCAGGTGGTTCTTCATACCTCTTCCCATGGACAGTGTGCACCTGCCAATTGATCGGCTTCACCAAAACACACTTCTTGTTATTGCTGAAGAAGCTCCTCGGTGGATCCCGGTTATGGAATTCTCTTCAGCAAAGTTTTGTTAGAATTCAAACATTACACATAACATACATATTTAAGTTGATAGTGTTCTTCCCAATTGTTTTCCTACTCAAAGTGGCAAAATGTGCACATGCTTAATTAAAAAAAAATACAAAGAAAATGGACAACATTAGCACCAGGACCCATTCCAATTACTCCATTTTGAGAAAATCCATTATTAGAAACCCCCCTTTTTCGAAAAACATTTGACAAAAAGCCACCAAAAAGGAGGTGAACACGGAACAAGAAAAGTTCACAAAAATAGGCATTTAAAAATATATGGGAGGAGTAATGGGAAAAAAAGGGTGGAAAGATACCAGGCTGCAGGTAGGGATATTGGTACGAGGGTATTGGTGGCTATACAGATACCCAAAATAATTGAGTACACAGTGTATTGGGTTAAAGGTAGAAGTTCAGTGTTTGGGTAAAGAAAATCATACCTGAGGTGAGTAATAGATTTGAGTGTAAGAAAAGAGTTTGGGGAGGTGTGCCTGGTAGAAGAATAAGACTGGGAGAAGGAAAAACTGGCTTTACGGGGATTTCCCCTACTCTCCCAGGTAAAAATGGAACAAGGTTCCCATTTGATCCTGGGAAATTGATCTGAAGGGGCCTGTGGAAGCAACAGGATTTACCCATCATCCTGAAATTATCATTCATATGGAAAAGTTTAAGGAAATCGGTTTATGGAAGGTTTTTCAGAACCTGATTCCCTACAAGATGTTTCACCCATATCGCATGTCTGCCTGTATTGTGCCATATATAAGCTTACTCCCAACAAATGTTTGGTGGAGGTTCATTGAACACTTTGAACTTGTTTATGACCTTTAGAACCTGTTAGCAGCCTCTCCATACCGCTGGGTTTTCTGCTGTGTTGCCTCCTAGGTAGCTTTGTGCTACACAAATATCTACACAAATATACTACGCAACATTAGCGTGGACTGATTGCCACTGCAGAGGTTTGTGGGCAACCTACATGCTACAGCTTCAAAATCCTTGCATGGCTGACTCAGAGGTTCCTCTTTGTGGAGTCAGTCAGTTCAATAAAACTTTATTCGGTCTATTACAACAATCAAAGTACATCAGTAAACAACATACCACATAATAAAACCAGGATTTACGGCTTCTAAAATAATCTATACACATCTTAAAACGACAATCCTCCCATCCTTTAAAGGGAGAAAACATTTAAAAACTAGAAGGTTTAAAATTTCTAAAACACAGTTTCAATATAAAATCCTAAAATAAAATCTTTCTTACCACATGATTTTCATTCTTAAATATCTCATTCGCCTCATACACTCAACCTAAACTTCTCGATAGTCATACATTTTAGGAACTCCTTAACTTTTTTTTTTATATATTTCCCCATGGCACAGGCTATGTTTAAATTGACCATTTTCATTAAGAGGTTTACTGCTTGCGACCTATTTTTAATATCATACTTTTTAAAAATCTGGCACAAAAAATGTCTTCGCATTTCTAACAATTTCTGGTAATCCAGTAATCTATGTATGATATTGCATGTTGTTCCCAAAGTGCAGGAGCATTTCCCTTAATTATTTAGCATAAAGCTTTTTACCCATTTACTCGCATAACATGGATTTACCCCAATTCTTAGCCTTAACACTTCGCGCCTTAATTAGCAACTGGGTAGCCTTTCGATATAGGGAAAATGTTTCTCTTTTTGCCACACAGTGACCATATGGAGAATTGATTTTTTCCTAGAGAGATAATCTTGATCCTGTGCTCGAGAGGCTTCAATTCCCAGCATCTTAAACTCTCTCTTGTCAATCTCAAGTTGAGGGGACTGGGGGCTCGATTCAATCTTTAACAAACCACACGCTTTGCTAATAGTGGCTCTGGTTTATTTTGCCCATGTTAAATCACTGTTTGCAATTTCCTTCTGACACCATTGTGAGATTTTAAGGTCATGACCCAAACCCACATGTTGCCAGAAGCCTTGTAGGTCCATGCAATCTCTAATACCCTAGGAGTTGGTTCCCAGCTATAATACCCCATGAGGTGGTTCTTTGTGGAGTCGAAGAAACGTGAACTATGGAGTGAGGCGATAATCACACTGGTTATTGAGAAGAAGAGACTTGACAATTTGTTATCTGCATTAAAGAAAAGGGTGATAGTAAAAATATTAGGGCTGGTCTGCAAAGTTATTCCAGAGAGTAGGTGGTATTAGTCGTTAGGTGTAGCGTCTAGATTTGCTGGGCTAAACCGTATCTATTGATTCAAAACAAAAACCCCTAAATAAATAAAACCTAAAACGTTATTAATTCCACCCACGGTTATAGGATCCAAGCTGAAAAGAACTGGTCGGCAAATAGAATACGCGCGTTAGTTTTGAAAGAAACCCTTCTGTCCGGTGATCGAGCAGGCAGTAGTATCTCAGTGCCTGCATTCCTGCTAAGCCTGCCTTCCCGAGAGCCTTTTGGCGCTGAAAGCAGGCACTTTAGGCGTGCCGCCGCTAGAAGCACTCTTTTTTTCTGTACATGGTACAGAACAGCTTTGTTACATGCCACACCCTAACTATTGCAGCAGCACCGCTTGGAGTCAGACAGACTTAAATAAGTGCGTATTGACATACACTGCAACACACGTTTTAAATTAGCTTCATTTTTACAGGCTTTGCTCCCCTCTCCCCAGCAGAGAATAATGAAACAGAACTTCAGAGCAGGCAAAATAATTCACTATCTCAAATAAAGTTGAAATTGTGGGGCTGCATCACAAAGTATCTAATAGCCGGGGAAGTAGTATAAAAGGAGCACATTTTATGTACTATGACGCGCCTCTGAGGATTGACCTGAAACAGCCAAGTCTTTATTAGTGAAAGAGAGCGCAGTTCTTTCTGTTTGTACCAATTGTATGTGCATATTCACATTTTACTCCCATTTAATGTTTTGGGGTGAATTTACTACTTTAAATACTCCAAAATGCCTTTGTAAGTGAGCCCCTTTGGCTCCTGAAAGTAGCGGAAACATCAGGATGAATCTCTGGGAGATGGAACTCAAGTCAGACCTTCCCACTTGCACTATTAATTCCTTATAGTTAGTTGATGGAGGGAGCGCCCCTTCACTACAGGGGCAAAGACTCCATTATTCTGCATAACTAGTCCTACTTCATAAAACTATTGCATTGGTACACACAAATACATCTGCCAAAATGAAATCTATATACCTAATCGAAGTCGGTCTGCACAGGAGGAAAGGCTAATCCTCAGGGTGAAATATTCTGTTAAAAAACAGAGGCAGCTTGTGGGACTTGGTGGCGTTCAATCCATGCCGAGCAGCACTTGTCATTCTGGGCGATTAGGAATTTAGCCAGGTGCAGTGAGCAGTGCTTTAAATGTAACGTGACATCCATAAGTACGTAGTCAAATTGAAAACCAAACTTGTTGTATCGCGTCCAGTGCATGCTTGTACATTGCTTTTGCTGAGTAAGAGAGAAAAAGGTGTGAAGAGTGATGACATGTTTTGTCAAAACATTGCCCCATGGTTCGTCGGAGCCGCTTCTAGGTCTGCAGAATAGAATGGCCTTACTTCATGTTCTCTTTGACTCATCTTGAGTCACCACTCTGAAAACAAGAAACTACGTGACGATAGTGATTTCTTTCAGTTATAGGATTAGATTCAGGACATGGCATGCTTTTTCGCTAACTAAGAAGTTGCAGCCGACTATCTTCCCTTTTGACAGATACTGACTTCTGAACTGTTAAGGCACTCTTGTTGCCGACATTCAACATCCCCAGAAACAGCAACAAGTGCCACTGGATGTGAAACAGACTATCACCGGGTCACTGTATTCAAAGAGGAATAATCTTCAACGCCATCATTGTCGTATCTGAGGTCAAGCTCTGCGGAGAGTCGGCTCTAACAGAGTAACCAACTTGTTCGACACCAACTCCAGTGTAATTTAAATATATATAATGTACCTTCTCCCTTTCTGTTTGCGGGTGGTGCTCTAAACTGAGAAAGGAGACATCTTCACTTTATAAAATCCCTTAATAACTAATTAACCAATATTTTCATAATCAATCGTTTGTAACAGGTTGAGAATTAACGATGTTCGTGAGCGACACTACCAATGGGAAGAAATCCTAAACACTGAGTGGGTCACTATGGAGTTTTGGGGGAAGAGTTAGGACATTTTTACCAGGAAATGAGTGGGCACTCTTCTGACAGTCACTGCCCCCTTCTCTTTCCTACCCAGGGCACACATACGATTTTGCGTTCATGACTTTAAGAAAGTACATGTATGCGCAAAATTCTAGAACTCTATGGCATTATGGGTAGGCGCTACCCTATTATGGTTGTCCAAATGTCTGACTGAAGTAATTAGTTTAATCGATCACATCCATTTTGTGGTTGATGTATGTATTATATCTAAAACCACTCAATAACACGCATGCCTTCTTGTGGTATGCTTTGCCAATCGCCATCTTCCAGTATAAAAAAGACGAATGTTGCTTCTGGTCACCTTTTGTAGCCATGTAGCCACTGACCTACCAAGGAATTCATATTGGTGCCTTTTCCTTCCATGCTCCTAATGAAGGCAGAATGATGTACATACACCCTTTTCCAAATGTGAGTATTTAATTAAACAGTGGCTTGGAATTACATTGCACTTGTTTAATTGTTTTTTTAAATAAATGTAGTGGATAGCACTGCCGTGGAGGATCAGAGGTAGAAATGGGGTTTTGTCTTCTATGTCCTACAGCAATACCATAACGCAAAGTATTTGAATGTTCCCCCATCCCTTATGTGATTTAGAAAATGAAGCAGTGGTATCAATTACCAATAATGAGGATACTAGTGCTAGAATTGTTTGAGCTTTTGAGGGGTGCTCGTGGCTTCTCTTCCATTATGACAGGCACCTTCTTAGTGATAACTCGTTTCTATAAAAAAGACTAATGCACCCTGCTCACAGCATGTGCTGCGGCACAGTGCAATCAAATGGATACTCTTGTTTGAAGGTTCCACTATATGAGGCATTTTGTCACCTTCCGCCCCCATTCTTGTAATATTAACGCATTTGTTTGCCCATGCTGGCGCTAGATCACCATTCCATCAAAAGTAAAAAATGAAGAGAAGCGAGATAGAGGAGCCATCTCTGACAAAGCCTGCCTGCTTTTCAAATAATTTAATATAACCCTCATTTTAGACAATATTTGGCTGGCTAGGGGGACACACACATGCACGCGCACACACACCTCTACGTACACACACCTCTACACACACACACCTCTACACACACACCTCTATATACACACACACACACACACACACACACACACACACACCTCTACACACACACACACACACACACCTCTACACATCTACACACACCTCTACACACATACACCTCTACATACACACACACACCTCTACACACACACCTCTACACACACACACACCTCTATACACACACACACCTCTACGCAGACACCTCTTTACGCATACACCTATATACACACACACACCTCTATATACACACACACACCTCTATATACACACACACCTCTATACACACACACACCTCTATACACACACACACCTCTCTACACACACACCTCTCTACACACACACCTCTCTACACACACACCTCTCTACACACACCTCTCTACACACACACCTCTCTACACACACACCTCTCTACACACACACCTCTCTACACATACACCTCTCTACACATACACCTCTCTACACATACACCTCTATACACACACACACCTCTATACACACACACACACCTCTATACACACACACCTCTATACACACACACCTCTATACACACACACACCTCTATACACACACACACCTCTATACACACACACACCTCTATACACACACACACACACCTCTATACACACACACACACACACACACACACACACACACACACACACACACACACCTCTATATACACACACACACACACAATTCTACACACACACCTACACCTCTACACACACACCTACACCTCTACATACCTCTACACACACACCTACACCTCTACATACCTCTACACACACACACACACCCCTCCACACACACATCTACCTAGAGCCCGTCTTTTAAAGACCACTACTCCTTTCTTGGGACTTCTTGAGTTTATAAAAAAAGGTTCCAGGGAACTGGAAACAGTCTGAGGGGTTGTTTTTTTCTGTTGTTAGAGGTCCCCTATGTTGTCTGCATGAAAGAGAAAGCAGTTTCTGATTCACAACTGATAATTTTTAGTATATTATTAGCTATTTGTCTGAATATATGACTTCATGCGCGACTGTTGGGCACATGGAAGAACTTGGCAGTCACGACAGGACTGGCTGTTCTGCAAATGCTTCTCAGGAACCTGGGGTGTGTCAACATCCGGCTTCTTCTTCATATGTAAATCTACGCAATGTGTATTTTTTTTCTATTGGTGAACCACAATGCCATAAACAAGAGGACCAGATTTTATTTACCCCGTTTATGATTGCTTTACAAAAATGTGGTGGCTACATTTGTTAACACACCTGGATTACTTTTGCAAATCAAGTGGAAGACCTGGCATCACAATGAAAATTGCTGTTTGCTGGAGTTGGAAATCTGAGCCAGGCAATCGTAGTGCTTTGTATAGTTTTTTTTTCCTTATTTGAATTTTCATATTATATATGTATGTGTGTGTATATATATATATATATATATATATATATATATATATATATATATATATATATATATAGTGTGAACGTTTTGAAAGACCTAATGGAGTGTATACTACATTATAAGACTAGCCAAACGTTAGCAGGTAGAACGACTCACTACTGAACTTGTCATTTAAACCACAGACCTGGCTTGAATCTACTGAACTTTTCTTCAAAAACAACTTCATTCAGATGCGTAATTTTAACAAGTGAATTCCCACCTACCCCTTCCAAATAAAAAGATGTCCTTTTCCCTGCCCACTTTTCTTGTATGAAAAAGCATGTCAAGTGGCACGATGGGAAGAGTGGAGAGCTGTGCATAGACAATCCTACCATGCCTAAAGGTGTCTATTAGCTATTAAAGCATGCTTCTCCTCCACAGAACCACAGGTACTTGCAGGCATTGCATTGGAAAGCCAGTAGCTCACCTTGGGCGAGCTATTGGCTTTGGCAATCTGGTGTGGGTGGTGAATGGGAGATGGGGTGCCGGTGGTGAACGGGTGGGGGTGGTAAATTGGGTAGTGAATAGTAGGGCGTGTGTAGGTGATGAATGGGAGGGTAGGTGTAGGTAGATAACAGGATGGTTATACAGCACTATTAAGTTGTCAAGTAGGGTGACCAGCTGGCATGGGTGCAAATTCAGGATGGCCAGTGTAAAAATTCAGGACACGGGGTCAAACTTTAGGACAAAAATTCAGGACAGAAGGTCAAAATTCAGGACAAAAATTTAGGGCAAAATATAAGTTTTACACTCATCAGAGGAGGTCGCGCAATAGTACATAGGTAAATAGACACCCAAATAAGTATTTTTTTTTTTTTTTTTTATGTCCCAGGGGAACAGAGAACAAGAATAGCTTCCTATTGACAGGGTTTCTTCTTTGTTGAACTGAGTTGTAAACAGTTTATCAGACTTGGAAGGATGAATAGCTGAGCGAGCCCTTGACATGATTCAGACTTGTGTGCTGTATGATCTACGGAAGTCAGCAATGGGAATTTGACTCACTGAGTCATCCTACAGTTTACCCTGATATTGCACATTTTTCCATACTATTTAATAAAGTAGGAAATGTATACTTAGAGGACCATATGATCTTTGCCAAACTCCTTGGTGGCTATCCCACGGCTTGCAATACAGCAGTTGAATATAAATTGCACATTTAGCAGTTTGATCTCTGTACCTTTTTATTTCTCAAGTTTGCTTTATGCTTCTCTCTGTCGCTTGAACTCCTCTTTCACAGTTTGCTCTGTCCCAGACTCTTAGTCTTTCAATAGATTTTCGCGTTCATGAACTTGGTCTACTAATTACCTCTCAAAAACAAAATATTGTGTCATCAGGCAGCTCTAAGGATTGCAGCAATTAACACATCCCAAGCAGCCTTTCCAGCATTTGCATATCTTTGGGGAAGCAGACACCCTGGGCTTATTTCTTTTCAGCTGTCTGCCCCCGCACTCCACCTCCGGAATGAGTACAGGAGACTCCCTTGCACTGTAGCTGGGCAATCTAAATTATGTAAATAAACTTTTGTACTTTAGCTGAGAGGCGAACATTATAGACACTTGCTGTCCGTGAAGACATTCGTCACGGACAACGGGTTTAAGGGCTAATTTACGGACTGTCTATGAAAATTACCGGCGGTTGCCACCCTATTGTCCAGTATTGTCTGAAAATGTCGTGAAGAGGGTCTATATTGTGGTACTCCGTCTTTAAGTATTCTTTAAGTATTGGCTAAAAATGTCATGAACATCCTGCTAACATGAAGAAAGCCGCCAGGGAAGCTTAGGGCGATCTTTCCAGCATTGTGACCGCTTCACACTAAGAGCACAGCATTGCCAGTTAGGTCTAGGGGCGTTGTCAGTCATGATTTGACATGGCCGTTGCCTCGCTAATGATCACGTGACTACGACGCAACATCGCTGTCACGCTGTCAGGGACCTTTACACATTAAATATATTTGGCACTTTCTGAAACTATAATAATGCACATGGTTTAAAAAGCGTTGTAAATGCAATCCGCTTTCTGTTTAACATGAAGGAAAACAGCAGTTTTCTTGCTCATTGTTTGCAGGTCAACAATGTCGGTAGCAACAGGCCCACCCACTTAAGTACCCCTCTGCTGGAAATCTAGTTACATACGGGCACATGCATCATTGTCAATTGCATTCGCAAACGGTGCGAATCGCAATTTTCGGCCGTTTGCGAATTCAATTGACAAAATTGGGATGCATCGTTTTTCGCAATTTTAGAAATCGCAATCATGTTGCGATTTCTAAAATTGCGATTGCATTTAAGAAATCGCAATTTGAGATTTCTTAAATGCAATGCATGAACATTTTCAATTTGCGAATTCTCAAATAGGGCGAGGTAAATTACCATGAAGTTTGCGAAAACTTTCAAAAAAGCACAAAAGTGCATTTTTGAAAGTTTCATTTTACACACACACATGCCCTTGGGACATGTGTGTGTGAAAAATGCACTTAAAGTTATATTTCAGGGGTGCAAGGGGTGGGGGGGTCCCTGCACACTTGAAATTGCATTTTGAATTTGCGATTCACAAATTGCGAATCGCAAAATGAAATTGACTTCCCATTCATTCCTATGGACCTCTAGGCCCATAGGAATCAATAGGAAGGGATTCCTTAATTGCGATTCTCAAATTGTGAATCGCAATTAAGGAAACGTAAGAAACCACAAAAAAAATTGCGATTTCATGGTGCATAGCCGTTTGCAATTTCTTAATTGCGATGCCTTAATTTTCGCAATTAAGAAATCGCAAACGGCAACAATGATGCATGTGGCCGATAATGACTTGTGCGTCCCGCTGCCATACCGCACCTTTTGCTGCAGGGTTTGAAGTGTCCACAGTGCGCCCTGATAAAACATAGGGAAAAATTAACAGGGAGAAACACGAAATGCGTGCCACTCTGCTACTGGTAGTGTCGGATTGGGATCACAAATAAGCCCATGCACTCCCAAAAAACAAGTATTTGCAATGCAATAGGTCTCGCATTTGTGAGAGTGTAAGCTATTGGCATTGTAAATGACAATGCCTTTTATTTATCTGTTTTGCTAATTAACACGTAAATAAAAGTCATTGTCGTTTACAATGCCAATAGCTCAAACTCTTGTAAATGCGAGACATATTCAAAGAAGCGGCCGCCATTGTCCCTTCCTGCTCTGAAAGAGAAAGTGCACACGGCATGCTGAATGTTGCAGAAAAGCATATCGTGCCTGCAGTAGGAGAAACTCATTAAAGAAAATAGTGCTTACAAACTAAACAAGCATTTGCAATGCAATAGGTCTCGTATTACTGATAGTTTGAGATATTGGCGTTGCAAATAATAATGTAATGCCAATAGCTCATACTTTCAGTAATGCAAGACTTAGTGCATTGCAAATGCTTGTGTAGTGACCCAAGAACCAGCATTGTATGTCTTAGTGCAGTACCACAAGCTGCTCCTAGAGGTCCCTAGTGAGGCAGGAACCAGCATTGTATGTCTCGTGCAGTACCGCAAGCTGATCTTGGAGGTCTCTAGTGAGCAAGACACGAGCATTGTATGTCTCGATGCAGTATCGCAAGTTGCTCCTATAGGTCCCTAATTGAGCAAGGCACCAGCACTGCATGTCTCTGTGCAGTACCGCAAGCTGATCCTAGCGGTCCCTAGTGAGCAAGGCACTATCACTGCAGACCACTTTTGGTCGCGTATGGTACTGCACCCTGCAGAAGATGTGGTAAATCCACCCTACCCATAATGCATTGCTTGCAAGACAGTACTACTAGTACATTCAAATAGCTATGTCTGTATATGCAATTAGTAGCTTTAAAATGTGACAAAATAATTAATACATTTATTTCTGATTCCGTTCCACTCTGTGTGGAGCTGATGAAGGGAAATTTATAGACTGTCTCATATAAATGTTAGATGTTATAGTGAACGAAGTAACCACTGCCAGCCTAACTAAGGACCAAGTGTGTGTCTTGCCTGAAACCTTTTAAGAAAATAGTGCTTTAAGGCGGTAATTAAAACATAGGGAGTAATCACACATGTAGCAGAGGGTGTTCTCATGGCAGGTTGCAAGAAGAGACAAGGTGGTACTAAGGAGGGGCTATTAAGCCTATTGACCAATGAAATGCCACCATTTACAAAGGACAGGGAAAGGAGCCAAATAAAAAGATGGGTGGAAAGTAGTCTCAGCTTTATGCCCATATCCCGAAGAGACCGAAAATAAAGTGCAGCAGGAGTGTTGCCAAGCTGTGCCAGAGACCGCCAACAGAAATTGGCCTTCTGTGGCAGTGTACATGGGCATGTAGATACCGGTCAGCACGACATGTACATGCTGAATGGAGTGTGTTGCTGCCACTGGTGTCTATCATAGGGCTCTTCTCCCACAGGGAAGGTACATAAAGGAAACATTTATAACCAGCGGAAAAGCTTCAAGGATGAGGCAGTGTACCATCACTACTTGTGGATAATACATTATTACAAGTAGTGATGCAGTTTTCCAATTTCGTGTGTGCCTCTAGTAAGAACATAACCTAAGGAAGTTAATAGGGAGTAAGAGAGGGAAAGAGACAGATCATAATTAACATACCACTACGGAAATCACAGCTGTGTATGAACAGTATAGCCTGGGGAACCCTTACAGCACAGGGGGCCTCAATCCTTCAAAAGGGCCCTAACCCTTCAAGGGGGCCCATTCAGCCCAAGTTCAGTGCACTTCTGTGAGATATGGGAGACTCAGGGGCCCTCATCACATTCTGCAAGGGAGCCCCATAATGTTGCGCTGCGCCACTGCTATAGCTGACTAGGAAAGACAGTGTAGGAATGGCAAAGATTCATGAAAAATACACAGACCAATCTGAAATCAAGATCCAGCCTTTAAATGCACATACCTTTATGAAATGCGCAGATTTACTTAAAATTCACAATGCCAAATGCACTCTTTCATGAACTGCTCAGCACTGTGTGAAAACGCAAACAACTGTGTGGAATAAACGTAACTGGACAAAGCTGTAGGAAATAGAGAGACGTTTAATAAAACACATACTTGCATGCCATTCCAAACCTATGCATAATGCACAACCACAGGGGCGTCATTAGGCCCCTACTATAGCAGCTTGAGCAGGTGTGAGGGCCACAAACCTTTAAGAACTTGTTCATGGCTCCTTTGACTTAGATAGGAGATACTACTCTTCAAACAAGCCGAAAGTACCCCTGCAAGAGAATAGTATGATGGGGATGTGGAATGGGGGCACATGAGACAAGGGAGCATAAAAGGAGAGAAGGTGTTGACGTTGATGGATGGAGAAAGGAAGAATGGATAGGCGGAATTACAGGCTCGTCGCCCTGATGGATGTGGAGGCAAAACTCTACTCATCATGCATTCTGTCAGATCTACAAGCATGGACTGAGGCAAAAGCTATAATCCCCAAAAATCAAAACGGCTTCAGACAAGGAATGGACAGGATGACAAACTTGGCCGCACCAGCAATTCTCACGGAGAAAACTGCACTAAGGAACATAGGAATTTTCATATGTTTTATCGACCTCAAATCTGCTTTGGACCGAGTTCCAAGAGAACGACTTTGGATGAAACTAAAAGACTGGGGCCTTCCGCAATAATTATTGGACGCCATAGTAGCCCTTCATTCCGAAACTTAGGCAAGGGTAAAGTTGGTAGACAGTAGCATCTTATCCTCCAAAATAAACCTTCATAATGGCCTGAAACAGGGTTGAGTTTTGGCCCCAAACCTTTTTAACTTGTATCTTGCCAACTTGCAACTTTATTTGTCAAATATAAACGGGCTTCCTCCAAAGTTGGCAGAAGACCATATACAGTATCTGCAATATGCAGATGATATTGTGATCTTAAGCCAAACCCTGATCGGCTTACAAAGAGTTATTAACCACCTGACAACATACTTTGATGAGCAAGGGCGAGAGATGAATAAGAAAAAAACAAAAGTTGTGCAATTAGCAGGCTCCAGCCCAGGAAAACGCAGGTGGTTTGCCAAAATGGAACAAATAGAGGAAGTCAGTTCATATAGGTATTTAGGGATACATTTGTGTCGAGGCATGTCATTTAGGGAACCGAAAAGAACAATGGAAGCAAGAGCACAATCACTAATTTTTGCTTATAAACAACTGAAACAAAAACTGAGTTGCCCATCAGATAGTCCTCTACTGAAAGTAATGGCCTAACAATTAATCCCTGCTCTTGCATATGGTTTGGAAATATGGTACAGCGGGAATGTGAAGTCTTAAACCATCTTCAGACAAAAGTGTATAAAGCCCGTTTTCACCTTTTAAAAAGCGCATCACCTGCACAGATTAGTTTGGAATTTGGTCTACAAAACCAGGAAATCCAGCGTCAATCGGTTTTTATAAAATTATGCTGGAAACTCCGTGCAGCAGATCCTGGCTCATTGAACAGCCTTTGCTGGTCCGCAATAAAGGCTCAGTTGGTTTTGCAAAAATCGCACACATGGGGCGAGTTTTTACAATCGGCATTAACAACTTTAGACATACAAGAGGCATGGGATAGTAAGATGGAAAGGACGGCTTTTAATAAAACGTGTAATTGTGCTGCAAAAAATCTGTCCCTTGTCGAAGATAAAAGAGCCTTGGTAAAACGCAAACATTCCTGGTCAGTTATAAACTATTATGTCAAACCAAAACCGCAAGCTTATTTGGAGGCTCATTTTCGATTGTTTTAAAAAAGAGTTTTATGCTGTATCATTTTGGAGAATATGAAACCAAGGATTTGCGACAATCATGGAAAGAAACATTCCCAAATGAAAACTGCTGTTTATGTGGATACCACACCGAATCTTTGTCACCTTATGTGCGTTTGCCCCTCTTTGACGGAAGCAAGAATGAGACTCCTAAAACCAATTTTAAATGATCTTAACATCCGCACCTGTAGACAAACTGTGACTAGTTGGTTGGGGGGGCGCATCAACTAATCTTATTTGTCGTGGGGTTATATTTCTTACCTTGATTAACAACCTCTTATGTAAAGAAGATAAAACAAAATGAACTAGGCTATAAATGAGTTGGCAATATGGATGAACTGTAAAAAACTTTTAATTTTCAAGGATTTTTAATGTATTTTAGTTTTAAATCATGGAAATTTATTTTAAACAAATAATATATCTTTAGTACAATGCTTTATGGTTGTGATAACCAAATAAAGATTTCCTTGCACTGGATGGGCGGATACAAAGAGAGATGACCAAATTAATTGTGAACTGAGGTATGAAAGTCCCCATTTCGCTACATTTTTTTCCCGAAGTCCCTGAGGAAGCAGCCAAATAGGTGCCTGGCTCGCTGACCTCATTCTGAACATGATTCAAATTGGGAGTTATGTATTTTAAGCTGAAGATCTGGACACATTTATGAGACATAGCTTAATGTCTGATGAAACGTATGTTTAGAAGCCGTAGGAGCGCAGATAGCAAACGTTCCGTAATTTTAAAAACATATGTTGCTTTTGACTAATTTATAATGCCCCACGACATGAATGAGGTGCTTGTGGAAAAAGCAATTACCTGGGAGGAGCCGGCTGCCCCATGAAGGCTGTTCACTATTGCAAACACTGCAGACATGAGGGAGCCCGTGGTGACTAGGGCGCATGTGCTGTCGTTTACTGCCGTGTGACAGCGCGTGCAGGCGGAGGGGAGGGGACGTGAGGTGGCGAAACTACTGGTAGCTTACATCAGGGCACACTAGAACAGGTGGAGAAAGCAGTAGTGTCTGACCGCACAGCCACACACTCCACCCCCACCAAATTCTGGAGCCCCCAAGTGGGGCAACGTCAGAAGGCTTTTGTAGTGCGACCTGACCCCGGTGAGGTCGAATGCGGTGAGCATGTATGTTATTGGAGGCGAAGGGTGCGGGGATGGTGATAATCCTAATCCCCACTTTCTTTATTGTCTTGAGATATGTTGCATAGCGCTTGCACTACCCGCAAGCATCAGCGCTACACAAATACCACACAACATATAGCAGGGGAATTAAACTATACTAATGGCAATACACGTGAGCAGCAATCACTAGCACAGCACCTCCCCAACCCAACACGCACATCCCACTTTACACTCAGGAATGTGACCAGGTGCTTCCTCCAAACTTTTACATTAACAGTCTGCAATTGTAGACCACCTTGTACAGGAAGGAGACCGAGCGTAACAACTTATTGCACTTCTGCTTCCGCCAGAATGCTCTTCAAGTTCACCTACCTTATTCTCAACTACTGAAAGTAAAGAGAATCGTGTCAGATCCAGAGCCGCTGACTTCCAGTATGATCCGCATCACAGATAGATTCAAAGACAGAGGATATCCTACCGACATACTTTCCTCATCCACCAGGTCTCCAGCATGCAAACACTGACCACCCCAAAAACGAAAACAACATCAAACAGAATGGTTTCCAAGTTTTCAACAGAAAGCACTGGACTCAAGAAAATCATCCTCAAATACTGGCCGATGTTGCAGTTGGAGCCGACTTAGTCTCTGGGAACCTCACGCACAGTATCTAGCGCCGAGGCGCCTTCAAGCATTTGTTCGCGCTGTACAAATTGTAAAAATAGATAAATAAATAAATTTTAAAGGATTAGTCACAGACACACCACTATTCGCTTATGAAAGGAGGAACAACCTCACCCAGCTATTAAGAGCTAAAAGACCACACACTGACTGGAAACATACAAATGCACTGTTCTGTGCTTTAATTGCTATAAGTGCAATGCCATCATTAAAGGCACCATCATTAACCACCAACCAAAGGAAATAAAATCAGACTTTTCACCACAGCCACATGTGATTCAAAGAATTTAGTGTATCTACTCAAATGTCCATGAGGGTTAGCCTAGATAGACAAAACTGTAAGGATAATCAAATCAAGAATAAACTAACATAAAAGTAACATCTGAAACAGAAACGCCAAATCTGTCCTGGCCGTACACTTCTTGGCTCATAATCAAAACATCAGCCAACTGTTTTCCCTGGACTTGTGAAAGGTGGAACTAAAGGAAGGAAGAGACCACAGCTAATTCCTCATTCAACGCAAAACTTTTGGATTAAGTGGATGAACACTTTGATGCTTCACGGTCTCAATGACCGCATTGAATAGTTATTTCATATAAATTCTGCATCTTACTCCAACCTTATCCTCTATCTCAGGCTTGCTTACTTGGTGAGTGGTCCATAACGATATACACAGTAATAAAATAAACCACCTGATTTGGCTCCATGATTTCTTTCCCTCTTTTTCCTCTGTTTATTGCTTTCTAGAATTGTTTTTTATGGTGGTTTATTTTTTGTACTATCATTTAATGTTTCCCCACTTTCCGTGGGGCTTTATTTATATTTTCACAATTCATTTTTTTGAGGCATACATTTACGAAATGTGTTAATTCCTCTGCAGCACTTGGAATGTATAGCGCATCACTATGGGGTTCGTATTTGTACATGACTGATTGATTAAAAGATTTTTTCCAATTGGAATTTGGTAGTGCACCAAAGGGACGCTTCCCAGTGGGGCAGCACAACAATTTGTCATGTGTACATACGTCCAGGTTCGGAGGACAATACCTTACTGCACACCCACTAAACTGAATATTTGTTGATTAGGTTTGAATTAAAGCTAGGCTAACATGCGAAGTGTGTGATCCACACCCATTGACCCGTTCTGGTCTAGTGGAAAAGTTTCTGAAAGAGCCCTGACTGACCACTTGATCATAGTTATCTTTTTACTGAAAACAAAGGTTGTTAGATTGTTCCAGGGTTTAGCACCCTGACTAGCCAGCATCACACCTCTTGCTTTGATCCAATTAGTTCTTCAGATCACCAACTGACCCCCAAGCCTGAACTATACCACGTGGCCAAGTCGCGGATGCAGGTCAACCGTTTCCTTTGTATCGACAACTGTGCATGCAAAATGTTGGCATTATTGTGCCTTACCAACGTCACTGCTCTAAAACAAAGCATTTTTCAAGCGGGATGAAGATTCCATTATTGCCAAGACTTTTAAAATGATTACCGAAATGACCTTAGGCCTGACTTAAGGTTTATCAGACTGGTTACTCCGTTACAGTGACTTATTAGAAGTGCCATAGGATAGAATTCCCATGTAATAAGGTAGACTGGCTATCTTCCACATCTGTGACGGAGTAACTAGTCTGCCAAACTCTAAATCCATTCCCTTGCTTTATTTTAACCCTTGAGGGTCATATAAGCGATAGCCTTTGAATTTAAAGAGTATTCTGGCATAACAAGGCAGTGTCTGAATTTTTCAGGATCTTAAAATATTATATTAAACAATGACTCTAAAAATTAATTGTAAGGTTAAAATAGGTAGCAGTGCAGAAAACAGCAAAACCGGTTAAATAGCTTCTTCTGATTCATATCCAGCGTGGTTTGAAGCTGTAAAGGTTTCCGTAAAACACCATTCATTTTTAGAGTCATCTGGCTAGCTGTTCTTGTTTTAAAGTATGCGACTTTTACCTCCGCCTTTTTACACAATTCTAGTTTTGTACAGACTTCCTTTCCAGAGGAATTTCAATAGTATTTCATTAGTCTTCTTTAAGTTCTCAGTACAATGTCAGCATATGTTGGGTGCAGCTGCTAACCGTAATATTTGACATTTTAACTAGCTTTGTCCTTCTTTTCCAATATTTGGTTATCAGTGATCAATGTTCCTATAGTTGTCTTTTGCAGAAATGTATAGTTGTCTACTCTAGAATTCACTTACTATTACAACATTAGATGCCCAACTTACTGATGGAAGTGGTTTACTGTGTGCAGTAGTACGATCTTCGTTAAAGGGTGCAATTCTGACTCTATTGAGTATCCATAGACCACAGCAGAGGTTTGAAATGGTTTTATGACGTTACAAAGCATTTCCTTGCAACGCATGCCTTTTCCACCCTCCAGAAGCAAACACCCAAGAAGCATCTACACCACGCCAGGAGAGAAGACAGCGATGCCTGGTGGCCACAGGCTATCGCTGCAGCAGAATGGCGAAAGTAAGAACACCCCACACGAACCAACGATGGTTCTACAACCCAGCACCAGGAAGTGCGAAAGCGCATGACGCAATGCCCAAAGCAGCAAGTCGCAAGAGATCACCCGAAGAGCGCACCCAGTTGCGCACCAAAGCAATTGAACTGAGATGAAAAGGAAATGGTTGCGCAGACAACCAGCAGAACTGAAGATTCAGCACAGAAGCAACCTGACCACTCAGCCTGGTCACAAAGCACGAAGTCGACCAGCCAGATGGTCGCACCAAGAAGCCTACCTGCCGGACATCGGCAGAAGGGACCAGCACGAGGTCCAAGAAGCTCAGCACCACGAATCCTACCTGCCAGACCTCGGCAGAAGGGACCAGCACGAGGTCCAAGAAGTTCAGACAAGGCGCGGTCCGAGGACCTGGACCCACGAACTTCAACCACACAAATTAACGAAAGCAATAGGAAGAAGATGTGAAGGTCGTGACGCTAACCCTGGAAGAGAGTGACAAGAAGACAGTGTCCTAGGACAAGACCAGGAAGACACGTGCAGAGTGCGCGCGCTGCATGGGGAAGCCTGGCCAGAGAAGATGAAGAAAAGGGGACCAGGGTACGTCGCGAGGAGAAGAGAAGAAGAAAGATCGGAGTGGCATGCCGCCACCGAAGAAAGGAAGAAAAGAAGAAAGGAGAAGGAACAGAGTGGCCACCGCCACTACGAAGAAAAGAAGGAAGAAGTAATCAGAGTGGCACGACTGTCAGGTTAAGAAGAAGGAAGAAAGAACAGAGTGGCCGCCGCCACTAAGAAAAGAAGAAAGAAGTCACCCCTGCGGAAAGAAGGAAAGGGACAGGCACTGGAACACCTGAGTGCAATGGAAGACAAACCTGGCAAGAGCACCGGCAGCGCAGAACAAAGACAACCACCTACGAGCCGTCCATCCACATGGCGATCGCAGAAGAGAGCAAGATAGACTGTTGGCGACACCCACCTCTGGGGTTTGAGCGGAAGATTGGATGGCGAGACTACTCAGGACTCCGGAAGTGGAGGACCTGACCTACCTCACACCAGCCCGTGGCAAACCAGTATCAGAAGCCTCGAGGGACTCTGGTGGCAGCAAGTCCCGCACGAGAGACAGACCTACTGAAGCACGTCTGCAGGACCCAAGAGGATGCAAGCCTCGCGAGCAATGAAGATAGTCGACAACTCAACCTTCAGGTGGAACTAGGACACGACGGTGAGGCTCGTGGAGCGCCCTGCTCACGGCCCGAAGGCTATGGTAGAGCAACGCGACCAAAACACCAGTCCAGTGGAAACCTGGCAAAGAGGTCCTCCCGGACATCTTGTGGCAGAAGAAAACCGGCGAGAGGGGCATCCTAGTGAGAGGGATGTTCGCACCTACTCTTTTCACCTGCCAAGAAACACACTGAAGCCTGCCCGGAAACATCACGCACCCAGCATGGAGAGAAGAAGCCGGAAGACGAACAACCACCATGTCATCCATCTCTTTTTAACTATTCGTCACCAAGAGAGCAAAGCAAAATGCAGGGCTGAGAACAGCGGACAGACAGTATAGACAAAGAATGAACCCGCCGAACAACTGCGAACCGTGCCACCAAGAACTGTTAATCTAAAACGCAAGAACTATACTGCCTGCGGCTTGCAAGCAGCGAAAGAGACTCGTTTGAAAGCACAAGTCCAATGTTAAATTTCTGTGTTATCTTTCCCCCACAGGTTTTTGGACTTTTTCTGTTTGGGTTAATTTTAACCAATTTGGGGAGGGATGTAATGCCCAGCATAAGTCAGCAGTCTAGTGCTGAAGCCTGTATTCACACTGAACACCCACCCACCACTGATGTCACTGGTCATGTGACACAGCATCAATAAAAGAGGCCGAGCGCACGTGCTCTAGGCCAGTTGCACCAGACCTCCAGTGTGTCCTCCGTCAGTGTTTGTGTGCTTGCAGCATGAGGGCCTAGGGCCCACCACAGCCCTTTACACTTACAATCGGAATGCCATTACCACGCATATTGTTTCACCACGAAAATGCCTTTACCACGCATACCTTTACAGCGATTTTCGTTGTATAACTATGCATGATAATAGCATTTTCATGGTAAACTGACTGCAGGGCCGATTATTTATTTAAAATCTATAAATATATTTTTATTAAAGCCTAACCTAACAAATTAGTATAATAAAAAAAATATATACTCAGTTTCAATGGATGGAATTCTCCTTCTAACACTGTTTTAAGTGGTCCTATTTAATTTTTTTTGACAATGCAGTACGTAGACGCACGTACGTAATTATGTCGTTAGGAAGGCTCATCCCATGATGGACAAGAGGCACAGAAGAGCGTTTTTTTAGGTAATTTTTTTTTTAAAACCCAACCCCCCTCCCCCCCCCCTCCTTTTTTTAATTCGACCTTTAACTCGCATTCCTTTACTACGTATCTCGTAGTAAAGGAATGAGTGGTAAAGGTTATACGTGGTAACCATGCATGTGTTGTAAAGGATGCATGGTTAGTGTATTTGTGGAAACGGCCGCGTTGTAGTGGCTGTTTCCCGTTTGAAATGCGCAGAGGCAGACAGCAACTTATTGCTTGAGTGATAAACAGTGCAAACTATACTAAAGGGAATGCGGGAAACCAGAGGATTATTTTGGGGCAGTGATAGTATCCAGGTAGTAAACATGAAATATAACCACATTACAAAAATAAGCCCCTCATCATGCCAGTGAATGCATTTCCAGATCTAAACTCGGGAAGAGCACCATTGTTAAGAACTATCCTGAAGGATTTATTGTTACCAGTGTAATACTATGCAATGGGCTGCGAAGCTGCTGATGTTGAAGGAACAGAAATTACATGATTCGACGCCCCTCCCCCACCCCCCCCTCTCCATTCAATACAGAACTACAAGTATTCTTACAAGTTAAATAAAGTCTTTAGCCACTTTCATTCATTTCCTGTTTTATTTGTGTGTTTGAGGTTCTCAAACTTTGTAACAATAACCCGTTTCAGTGCAGAAGGCTCTAGTTTAAGAAACCGAATTGTCATGGAACATTCTTGGAGCCCTCTACATTTAAACTGAAAGTTAAACCTATTTGTCCAATACTTTTTATCCCCTAACTCAAATTTAAAACTTTGATATGAATCCGTGGTAGGGGTTTCTAGAGAAATGTAGAGTCTCCTAAATCACTGTCCCAAATATTATTTCGAGTGATTCTTTTCATTCCATTGGTGTTCAGAAATTATTATACAAGGCTCCAATTTAGAGGTTTTACAGTAAATTAGACATTGTATTCCTGATTTTATAGAGCCTTTGCCAGTGGATCTGTCCTGGAGAGGCCCCACCCTATGCAGGAAGAACAGGGGTGTCAACTTAGAAGGCCTCATTTTCTAGCTGACAAATGAAAGTGCTTTTCTTTGAATATCTGTCTGTACAGGATAGAGTAATGATGTAGACTAAATCTGTTCCTCCGAACATCATTGATTTGTCGTTTAACATGCTGCCCATGGAACCGGAGCAGCCCAAGGTTTCACCACCAACCTATCCTGGTTGCCTCTTGTCTGTGCTATGTAAACCTTCTTTGTATATAACAATTTCTTGTATACTGTAAACAGTGGCATATCTCTCAAGGAAGAGTGAAAAGGGCATTTGGCAGACATATATTAGAATGAAAATTTGCGTGAAGGTGAAAACTCTTGCGAATAAGGCGTGACTCCGCCTGGGCAGGAAAAAGAAACCGATGGTAGAGAACTGAAAACACTTTACTTTCATTGCGTTTTCAGTTCACAGTCTTTAAGATTTTAGAAATAGGGGGATCTTCAAACACTTTTGCTTTACATGTGGTAGTGGTAGGGGGGGGGGGGGGCGGGGGTTGAGAGGAGTGCCTGAAGGAACCCCGTTATCTTTCACACCAGAACCTTGTAAATGTAACATTTATTCTGAAGACTAGATATTGGAAGGCAGAAATGGTAACATGGCATTTTGTGTAGTTGGAGGCTGTACATTCTTGAAATAATTTAAAAAGCGCTCTATGATATTCCGTTAATAGTTAAAGTCTTTTAAAACTATGCATTAATCATTGATGCTTTATGGCAGAAAAAAAAGAAATCACAAGCCGAATTCTCTCTTGGCACCTGCGATTTGAATTGAAGTATTGTCACTACCTCTTCCTATTGTCCAGGGCCAGAGAAATAATGACAACTAATAAATCTGCCGAAAGAGATTTTTAAAGAGCATATGTATGTATGCATGAAGAATAAAAAGACATTCATCCTGCAAACTTCTTCCCTGGCCAAATCCTTGTTGTGTAGAGCCTGCCGTCCCAGGGAGGATAAAGAAATGGTTTAATGACCTGGTGAACGTGGCATCTCAGCACTACCTGGCTATCCGTGGTCCGTTCCAGAGCATATACCTTCTCGGACAACTGTGTGTTCTGTGGGCCATTTTCTATAAGCTGCATCATGAGCTATCTGTTGCAGATGTAAGGGCTGGTGCCAAGGGCAGGGAAAAGCCTGTGTTTTTCATTGGAAAAAATGCATGCTGGTTCATCATAGTCTTGTGCTCCGCACAGCTTCTGTTTTCGAACTTCTCAGCAGCAGCTCCATCTCCAAGCCGTGTTTGATGTTGGCTGCTTGCAAGCAGCGCCCTGCTGGTCCAGACTTTCTCAAGGCCACAAGCTCGCTGAGGCAAGATGCTCCAAAGAATGCGGTTGCGAAGGCCGCATTGAAAAGGTTTCGCTCAAATGTGTCCCTTGCTATTGACCCCAGTGTGTCCATGAGCAGGGTCAATCTTGTGAAGTCTATGGGTCACCTGTTGTCTGTTTTCTCCCCATTTGACCGCTTCAACCCTTTCATAGATCCTTAAATGTGGTGAGAGGCAGTGGGGTCCTGACCAGTGATTATATTAGCAAAGTGTGCTAGTGCTGACCGATGGGCCTGCGCCCAGGATCATTACCTTTTGTTGGTGAATGCCCACTGGATGAACTGCTTGACAGCCCTCTTCGTCTCGTCCGTATCTCCCAGTGTCTGGATTCTTCCAATTTGCATCACTGTTCCTGCGTATTCCTTTTAGCACTTAGCCGCTTCCGGTCTGAGAGCCTGGTTCACTAGTACCGGCTAGTCTGTCCCGCTAGGTCTCTTAACTGCTCTGGGAAGGGGGTTATAACCTGTTCCGCCCCTAGTGCCAAATTCCCTGAATCTTTTCATTTTGTTCTTGTGAAAGGGCGTCTGCCACCACGTTCTCCACACCGGTACATGACGTGCCGTCAGATCTATGTTCTCCTCCAACTGCAATTTAATCATGTGACGCATTAGTCTCAGCGTATCTGGGCATCTGGCTGTGCCTCTGTTGACTGCCTGTACTACCCCTTTGTTGTCCGACCAAAGCGTCCGCTTCATGTTCCTCAATTTCCTCTTCCAGCCTGTTGGGGCCACTGCTATGGGGAAGAGCTCCAGAAATGTGATGTTGTTGGTGATGCCCTGTTTATGCCATCTGTTTGTCCATTGGCCCACATACCACTTGTCACCCAGGATTGCCCCGAAACCTGTACTACCCGCTGTGTCTGGGGACAGGGCTATCTGCTTGGCTGTCGCCGAGCCCTCCCTCCATATCAGGAAATCATTAAACTCCGCTAGGAATGTGTCCCACATGAGCAGGTCCCGCTTGACCCCTGCCCCAGCCTGAAGTAGTGGTGCTTGTGAGGGAGCCCAGCTGTTAGCTGTGTGAGGCGCCTGGCAAATACCCTGCCCGCGGGAATGACCCTGGCTGCAAAATTGAGCTTGCCAATCAACCGCTGGAGCTCGCGTAGGGAACTACCTTACCTTCTCACTGGGCAGCCTGGATGTTCCAGCAACTGAGTCTAGCTCTATCCCAAGAAATTTGAGTTTGGTTGGAGGGGCCTACTGTTTTCTCTGCTGCAAGTGGAATGCCCAACTCCTCCGCTAACTTCTGAAATAAAGCCAAGGTGTCACCACACTCTGCTGACCTGGGGGACCTGAAAACAGGAAGTCATCAAGGTAGTGTAGTTTGCCCCCGAGCGGGGTGCCTGTCATCTAAGGCCTATTCTACAAAGGTGCTATATTGTTGAAAGTATACGCAAGACTGCGTACCCCATTGGCATTGCTTTGTCAAAATATATTGACACCTCCCACTGGAAACCCAACAGGTGGAAGCTAGCAGGATGAACATGGGAGGAGGCGAAATGCGGACTCAATGCACGCTTTTGCCATGTGGGCTCCTTGGCTTGAGGCCCTTACTAAGTTGATGGTGTCATTGACTGTAGCGTAACTCACTGAACATGCCTCAGCATTAATACCATTGTTAACAGACTCCCTTCAAGGAAAGAGAGGTGGTGAATGAGTCTGAACTGACCTGCCTCCTTCTTGGGAACTACCCCCAGGGGGGAAATTACCAATCCCTTCACAATCGGGAGGGGAAGGGGATTTTTCTTCTCTAGTTTTTTGCGACCCTCCTCTGGGTGCTGTAGTGTCGATTTTAAGTTATTTGCGCTACACTGTAGTAGGAGACCCTCAAATGGTATAACAAAACCTTCCTCAAAACCTACCACAAGCAGGGCGGCGCCTTGCTTGTTGTGATATTTGTTGGCTAGATGCCTGAGCTGTTGTGTGTTGATGGGGGACTTGGCTAACCTCTAGTTGTGCACTTCAGTTTTGACTCCCCCCCCCCCCCCCCACCTCTTTTGTCTGTCCTAATGTTTTCTCTTTTTCTCTTTTTTGTCCCCTCACGGCTCTTTCTTGTATTTGCACCCTGCTGATGGATGTCCTCCCCCACATGTGGAGCATATGTGCTGGAATTTGCTAGAGGCTCCCCATGTGCACTTGTTGGAATCGTACTTCCAGTGGATGGGCGCCGGCCCTCTGGTGGCTGGGGTTTCCAATTATATGTTTTAGGTCTAAGAAATGACTTGCCTCTTTCCCTTTGTTAAAAGAATCCCAAAAGGGCTGCTCACTTTTCCCTGTCCATGTTTTAGGCTCTTTCGCCACCATAGTTTTGTTATTGAAATCGGACACGCTCTCCTCATTCCATTCCATTCCTGGGTGTGTCTGCATTTTTAGCCTAAAGCCCTTGTCATATTCCAAACACGCATCCCCTGGGAATTGCCTATGTGCCCGTGAATGTTGGCCATAGGTCTGCCGTGCAACATGGGAACGTCTCAACAATAAGGCAGGCAATGATTGTAAATGCTTTTAACCAGTTATCGAAATTACTTTCTTTCGTCTCCCTTTTCCTTCCCCTCCTGTCCTCATCTTTTTTTATCGCACACCATCTGGTCCTGCCCGTCTACTTCAATCTCTAACAAGGAGAAAATATCAATGAACTCTTTCCTCTATATCCTCTCTTTTACTGTTAAGGTAATGAGGCTCGCCAGACCAGTGGCCCTCTTGGTCAGCCAGTCAGTCAAAATCACTTTATTCGGTTATTCAAAACCGTAAACAGATAATACACAGAATCCATCATAGATAAAATGCATGTCCAAAAATTCGACGAGATATAAAATACATAATACAAAAGAGAGAATCTAGTTACACAGAAGAGACCAGCACCTAATAAGAAAAAAGCTTACATTATAAAATACAAATGGAATGAAGAAGAGACATTTCATAATTAAGAGATGAATATACATTCAAAAAATTCGAGACCCAGGAACCCAAAATCTTGTTATTTCATTTTGTTTCCTTGCTCTGACTGCTGCTACTAGAAAGTTAGCAATATAAAACATTTCCCAGGGGCTGTTCAAGATCTGCAGATATGTTAGAGCCAGCTTGACCTGCAGGAAGCCTTTGTCCTTTAAAATTGGAAAAATAAAACGCTTGCAAATCTGCAGATAGTGGGACAAAACATGACAAAGTGCAAAGTATCTTGCCTTGAAAAACTGTCGCAAGAGCAAGGTCCCAAATCCTCTATCTTGCACCGACCCAAAGGTTCAGCCAATAAAGAATGTGAAAGGTCTCGCCAACAATAAACGGTGTTGAGGCTTGGTGACTATGTCCAAATAGGGCTCCATAAAATAAGAGGTTTTTAAAATCTGGTGAGCACGCACAGTGGGTTTCAATAGTTCTGTGGCCTCTCTTTCTGCGGATGCTAAGCGTAAAAATGAGGTCTTTGCCAACACCAAATCTTTTTTACATAATATTTCTGGGTTATCAAATACCTCTGGGCAGCCTAGCACCCCTGCCTTACTTTTCACATATCTCTGCCATGGGATACTACTAGCCCTATCTAGTGCAATACAGTCTCAAATGATTTCTTGGTTTAGCACTAATTCTGGATTACACCTGATCTAAATCCTTTTTAGAAAGGGGGACATTTTAATTAAATCGGCCACATAGCCGATGGCCACTTATTCATGGAGTATATACGAAGATATGAATTTATATATGCTTATCATTGCATTCGCAGGTTTGGCACCCAACCTCCGGGCAAAATTGAGTACTGGACTTGTAGATCTTGCCATAGCACTCCTCTTCACCCTCCTTTGAGGGGCCCATGAGCATCTGTCATCAAATAAAACACCTAAATACGGAAAGGAGTTGACCCTGGTTAATTCATTACCGTCCCAACCAACCGTTTTGAGTTTACTTGGCTTTGCTCCCATACCTATGGTGTGTGACTTAAAAAAATGTACGTTTAGATCCAGAGAGCCCATGAAATCGGCAAAGGAGGACAGCAAGTGCTGGAGCCCCACCGCTGTGCGCCAGTAGGGCTGCATCGTCTGCATAAAGCAATGCAGGGATCATTTGATCCCCACACAAGGAATATCCTTGGTGGCTACAAACAAAATCGAGTCTAAGTTTTTAATGTAAAGGGTAAATAGCAAGGGATCCAGGATACAGCCCTGTCTGATTCCTCTTATAATATCTATCTTCTGCGTCGGGTTACCCTTTTGGTCGAACCTTACTGCTGCCGAGTGATCACTGAGCATATCAGACAAGAAATACACGATATTCTTGTTGTTAGACCTGTCCGTCTGTGGGTGTTCCCTACCTATTATTTATTTATTTTTGTCCCCTTTCTGACCTCCAATTCCTTTCATTTTTATGTTCACTTGACTTTTTGGTGTTGTCCTGAGGGTTAGGTGCGTCCTTGACCCTCTAAATTCCTCATAGGCCTAGAAGTCCCTCCTTTTCTAAGGGCAAGGTTAGTTACACAAAATGGTGGTTGGTAACTGCCAAAACTGATTACCTCATGGACTGGCCCATAGACACATATGGGGAATCTAGAACCTTCTGGCCTGTTCTGGACACTAGGGGCTAGGGGTATAAAAGGCCAACTGTAAGGCGGCCATTTTGTCATTCAGAGAGGGTCAGCTGGAGTACAGGCTGTGGCACTAGGTGGGGTAGGACATTCAGAGGGTGGACTTCTTTTTAAGGGTTGCCTCCTTACTGTAATCAACGCCCCTATTCCTGCAGACCTGACCCTGTTAGACTGCCGTCCTGTTGACCCTGGACAGGTAGTTGGCTCGAGTAGAGAAAAAGATCCAGCCCTAGCCTGGGGTGAAATTTGAGAGATTTTGACCAGTGGAGGGGTGTGAAAATTGGCCCCACTGTCCAGTATTGAGGATTAACCAAACCCTTGAGGAACTCTGCAAGACTGGTAAAAGGATTGAGGGAATTAATCATTTCCCCCCTCCCCCCGCCCCCCCTTCGGCCACTGTGCCCATCTGCCACCTGCGTTTGACCCCCCAAGTCTCCCCTCACCTTTATTTAGAGGCGCGGCTGGGAGACCCATCCTCCGCTATTGGTGACCTGGGTGAGTAGAATCGAGACCCCTGAGGTGTGTTCTGCCTGTCCTGCAGCCCGTTTCTGACGGGGAGGCCAGGGACGGTTGGGGCTGCGGTAGCGTGGCGAAGCGGAACAGGCAACCAGCTGGGCCTGAGGAGGCGCGATACTGCGCAGGCCCGGTGCAGGGTTAGCTGTCCCTGAAGGGGGTGGAGATCTAGTCAGGAGGGGCCTATGATAGCGCAGGTCCGAAGAAGGGCCACTGTTCGCTTGAGGTGAACGGGGCAGCCTCTGCCTAACGCCGCTACTCTCCCGCGCCTGCGCGATGACGCCGATCACAAGGGAGACTACTGAATCGGCTTGAGGCGGAATTCAACGGAAGAGAAGCCCACGGAGCACAGTCCCAGTGCGACCTCCCCTCGGTGCCGGCTTGGGTGACATTCGGCCTGGCCCACGAGGGAGGCGCTGCTGGGGAGAAGGAGCCTGAAGGTGAGAGCCGGTCCTCTGGGCTTGTGCAGTGTCGACGGACATATCCCAGAACACTTGGCTACAAGTAAGAAGGGAACTGGGGTCTGCTGTGGGTCTGGGGACTATCATCAGAAGGTCCCGGAAGGGAGACTCTTCCCCCGATTATCTAACTGGAAGCACGGAGTTGGCAGGACAGGGAGGATTGAGTCCAGGAAGCCGCTGAGACTTGTATAAAAGGGAACCAGTAAGGTGAAGAAGGGGGACAAGGCGGGGGACACAGCGGGAAAAAGACCTTTGAGCTTTGAATGCTGTCATTTACTGAGTTTATTGCTTAATCTTTCTTTTACAGTGGTGGAAGGGGAAGATTACTTTGAGTTCTCTTTGGCAATCACTTGATGTAACTTAGTGAAGCAGGTTGAAGTATTTACTTTACCCACTGGACCCATATAGAAATCCCCTTTTCCTTTGTAGTCGACAGACTCTGCTTCTTACTGTGCCAAGGCAGTGTAACCAAAGTAATGTCTTTATTATAGAATCCGTTTTGCTGTGCTGTAACGCTTGAGTTAAGAAACAATGTATTGCTGAAATTGAGTGGGGGAGAAATATTTAATGTGAAAAGGGACAAAACTGTCAGATGAGATAAGCAAGAGTATAAAGAATGGTGTAGTGTCATTCTTGGATGGATGGACGCTGAGTTACTGTAAGGGTGTGACGCAGGCTTAACACTTTTGCCTTTGGGGTTAGACCTTCCTACACTGTGCCAGGCTACCCTGTGTGGACTGGTGACGCCAGGTCCAACACTTGTCCATGCCCAAGTCTAGCTACAGGTCCTAGAGCTCGGATCTAATTACTCGTTCAAACGCCGAGGATCGATCCATAAAAGCAAGGTGAAGTGTTCCTTTCATGGCTACTGTATATTTTCCTATTAAAAAATGGAGGTTAAGGCCCTGATCCAGGGTTCCTCTACCTTTCCTGAAGCCGTATTGGATATTTGACAGGACTCCACATTCATGAATCCATCCGGTTAAATTGCTGTGAACCACTCTCCCCAACACCTTAACTGTAGAATCAGTCAGTGATATTGGCCTGTAACACCTTGGATCCCTTCTCTCTTCTTTTTTAAAAACCGGGACAATAATTGATGTAGACCAGGACTTGGGCATTCCCAGTGGGCATACCATGTTTAAAACTTTAGCCAGTAGCTTTGCCAATAGAGGAATATCTGCCTTGAAAAGGTCGATTGGGACCACCCCATCTGGACCCAGAGCTTTATTACTGCTCATTTGGGCTATGGCCACAGCCACTTCTTGTTCTGAAAAGTTCAAGCTATGTGCAGCAGTTAGACACGTGGGCCCTGTATTTAACCTGTTCAGGCGAGTCACCATAAATATGTTTAAAATGGTTAAACCAGAGCTCTTCAGGGTTATTGCACTCAACAATATTACCCTCACGTCCAGAGAAGAAAGGTCTGTTTACGATGTCCCAAAATTTTGCGCTGTTCTTAATCGCATCAACAGACAACAGATCGTCCCAGGCTTCTGGTTTGATTTCCAATTTGCTTATATGCCGAACCTGCTTATACCAATTTCTGATGGGCAACTGTGCAGTTGTGATCAAACCACCTCTCTTCCTTGTGAATACCCTCTTTCTTAGGTAGGGAGAGCGCGCTGGCTACCTGCTTACAAATCCTGTCAAAAGCTGCGGCAATCATCACTCCCCCCTGGGTACTATCTTGATAAATGGTGATCACGTTCCCTACAGTATTTAACAAATCATTTGAAAAAAGGTCTGGTACCACTTTTGCCCATTTAAATCTACAACCTTGAGCTCTAGTTTTTATTATGGGGGCTAAGGCCCTAATCTACACCACATTTTTGGTCTTTAAACGCCATCTTAAACTAATATAAATAGGGTTATGCTCATTATAATGTGACCATTTTGCTGCGTAATCCAAGACAAGGGGAATTAGAGTTGTATTAACAAATATATAGTCAATAGTAGAAAACATTCCCATGCCCTTAAAGGAAAGGATGCCTGTGCCAACTTCTGCTGTATTAGGGAGGGCCAACCAAAAGTCAGCTAGCACATCCTCTAAATATCCCCCTTTACAGGAAAGTTCAAAGTGAGTCTCTAAGTTACCTCATGGTCCAAATTCATCAAAGATCTGACATTTTTTATTACCTAGATGAATATTAAAATCACAGAGTAAGATAATTGAAAACTGGGTAACTTGCTTCTCCCTATATAAATCTAAAAAGTGATTTTGGATGCATAAGTGTTCCTTTATTAATGTATTTTCAAACAAATTTATAAAAGTTAAGAACAAGTATTTTCTGAGCATGTGGGGGGTTAATCCCGACCGCTAGACAGTTTGTGGACCCTGTATCCAGTTTACAGTGACTACCCCTCACTTTTATAAAGAGATCAATGTTAGTAGGCCACCCCTCGAGCAGCCAGCAACCGGAGGTCGTGCGGCCTCCATATAAGTTGTGAACCCTTCCAACCAAAATACATTTTAAGGCTCCCGGGTTTCTTGAAATCCCAATATATCATATTCCCTCACCAGGCCAAGCGACACTGGGTCATTACACTTGTTCTTAAGGCCAGCTAAATTCCAACTTAAAATGTTCAAAGTTTCATTCCCTCTTTCTACCACCCTTATAGGGGAGCTCGGGCTTGGCGTGGTCTGACTCTGCAGGACTGAGCCGCTGTAGGTGTGTGACTTGAGTCAATCATTGACGTTCAGCTGGCTCAAAGGGGAAAATCTATTATCCAATTCTAGTATGTTTCCTGATGGTCTAGGACCTGAGGCATTCCAACGTGTTCACAGACCTGTAGATTGTGGGTTTGGGATCTGATTAGGCAAGTTATTCTGTCTTAACAAGTCCGTAGTGTCCTGCCCTATATCTGCCTTACTGAGGAATGAACATGCAGAGATGGAGGGTTCTCAGCTAGGTTTCTCACAGATGGGCAGTAAAAAAAAAACAGGGGAAGCGCTCTAATCTCACCCAACCCAAGATTACCAGGCTATTTAACCAATAGACAGGCTACATTAGCCTGATTAAAGTAGACAACAACACAATCTCCATCAACTGTCTTCACATCCTGTCCGACCCACCCCACTTGCCTAGCCATAATGATGTGTGATGCCGCTTTAGCCTCACCATCTGACGACCTTGAGCACCATAATTTAACTTTGCAAATCAGTTTATCTGGGGTCTCGTTTGTATTGTCTTTCAGAAAACGGACCCCTACTAACCCGGCTGAGAGGGGGTAGCCTCGGGAGGTAAATGGAGCCTGCATTTGTTACCCTGTTCACGTGGGGACTGATTAGTCCGTGCTTTACAGGCAGAAGTAGCTAGCTGTTCATACTGCGGATGGGACCATGTGAGGCTACACTGGGCACCAGGATCTGATGTAACATTATTATTAGCTAAGTTATCAAGATCAGATGTGGGGATCCCACAGTGATGGGCAGTGTTTTGAACCCCATTGGACAGTCCTGCGTGTGTGAGGCCTGAAACAAATTGAGCATCCAAAGCCACCTTACTTGGACCGATGTCCTTATTCTTGCCCTCTATATGATCCCTCATTTTGCTTAAATGCAAGTCTATTGGGGACAGTTTCATTAACATAACCTCGAATGGGTTATTTATACAATTAGGTAAGTCCTCTTTAAGTGTCCCCAGGAAAGTCGCAAGGTGCGTTTGAAAGGAGTTTTCCACAACAGTAGCATAATGGGCTTTGGCCCAGGCTTCCGTGCCCAATGGACTTCTATTCCCCGCCTCAAGCAGAGAGTCAACAGTATTTGCCCTCAACTTCAAGCCCTTACTGCGTTTCTTCTTATTTATAGCCCCCGTTAAGGCTGCGCGTGCAACTCCCCCCCGACTTTCCGCCAGTATCTGCCACGGGATCCTTGGCAGTAGACCGAATATCTTGTAGCACCTCAATAGGGGCTTCCTCTTCCACCTCAAAGTCTAGACCAGTGTTAGCACCATTTTAAAGTGGAGCGTACGCTTTCACTCAGTGTCTCATGCGGGGTATTCTGTAAATTCTTATCCAGTCTAGGACATCTTCCTAATCCAAGCTGCTCCTCGACAACATGGATTTCCTCATTTAACACCCCAACAGCTGTCGTCCGATACGAAATAGTAGAGGCACAGTTTCTGGGAATCTTGGCGTTTTCTCCTCCCCCCCTCGCCCCCCATCAGAATTAGAGGGTAGTTTTCCCTTACCCATGGTGAATGGTGGACGAAAGAGGCCTGGCCCAGTTGAGTCTCTGCCAGGCACTGACTACCGCGGACGGGCCAGCCCTTGGCCCGGGAACACCTGCGCCCGCCCCGCATTTCGAGAGCCTTCTGTGGCTTTTTAAGGCACCTCTGGGCGTGTGTGAGCAGCGTCTGCGGCTGGTTGCCGCAAAGGAGCCTGTGACATGTGGTCCTGTCCCGCTCCCCCTACGGATCCCAGCAGTGGTGGCGGTGCTGGTGACAAAGGTAAGGGCTTCCCGAGCTGCGGAAGCCCTCTGTGGCTTTTGAAGGCACCTCCGGGTGCGTGTGAGCAGCGTTGGTGGCGGCTGGTTGCCACAAGGAGCCTGGGATATGTGATCCTGTCCCGCTCCGGATCCCGGCAGTGGTGGTGCTGCTGGCGACAAAGGTAAGGTCTTACTGCACAAGTCGCTGAAAAGGGTTTTTAAGTTATTCAATGACAGTATGGTATGTCAGTAAATGGAGTTCAATTTGCTTTTCGAAAAGGCTGCCCTGCTCGTCACAGGTAGAGCCGTAAGTTTGCATCTTTCGATTCGACTAACTTCTTAAGGGTATGGAAGCGGCCATATTAAGTGTTCAAACAACCACGTTCTCTCTGGGTCATTAATGCCTGAGCTGGCGATGGCCTAGTGTATGCATCAGGAGTTAGGCCTGATCTAGCTGGGTCGCTTGCCATGCTTGCGCTGGCCCATGCTGCTACGGTTACCCCATTCCCCCACCCATCTCCAGGGTGACCTGCCCCTGCAATCGCTCCTTTCGCACACAGCCGGGGTCTACCAGGTGTCATGGTAGCCCCGATGCCACCCTTGAGGTTGGGTGCCCGCTGTACCCAACCCAAGTGCACCCAAGCCATTAAGCAACAACTGTGCGATTGATTTTAAGCTTTCCTGTACTATTGTACCAATATGCTCACCCCTTGTCACTGTGTTTCTGGCATCTCCGCTAGCTCCTGCTGTCGCTGTGTTGGCTACATGTGGCAGGTCGGTCCTTTGGCCCCTTTCTTGGCCGCCTTCCTCTGTGGTGTTCTCGATATGGCCCTCTGTCTCTTCCTGGGTGCAGGCCTACCGCTATTCTCGGGTGGCTGATTACTTGGCCCTTCGCTGGGATCACAGTCCAAGTGCGAATGTTGCCAACCGGTCCCGTGCACCTCAGATTTTGCTCGAATTTGCCTTAATAAATCCCCCAGCTCTCCTGGTTGCTCCTTTCTGCCCTGGTTCTCCGTCCTGCGTGTCTTTCGCTCACCTCCTCTGTTCCTTCTTCTCCTTATGCACCTAAATCCTTAGGTCCTTGTTGTTATGTTGTGCACAAGTCCTTTTTTTTATTTTCTATTTTTGTTGTTGCTACTGTTGTGTTGTCACCACAGGGGAATGACTGCCTCTTCTCCCACCTGTGTCGGTGAGGAGCAACCTGTTAAAATCAGGCCACCATCCATCCTGCTCCTGGTCCTGCCCTTTCGCCCTCGATTCAGCTCGAATCTCCCCAAGGCAGGGGAGTAGCCGCAGAGCACTCCTGGGGACGCAGCCACGGAGCACTCCTGGGGACGCGACACAGCCCGCCCTCTGATGACCAAGGACACCGCGCGCTGTGATGAGATGAGATGCCTCGTGAAAGGGTGAGACTGCATCAGCGGCTTGCTGGGCTTCCCAAGAAAAGGGGGGGGTCGAGAGAAACCCCTTCTACTCACCGGGAGTGGTCCCGTAAACTCCCGCAGCCGCGCCCGCTGTCCCGACTCCACCCCTTGGGCCTCGATTCAGCTGCCGTTCTTCTACCTGGCAATGAGAGGCAGCGCAGGTGATCCGGTGCTGGAGGCGTCGTTTGCCGCAGGTGTGGGGGCGGTCGGCACGCCCGTAAGCCTGATGAACTGAGCCTGATAAACTGCGCCACAGGAGTTATTTTAGCGGCCAGGTAAACTGAGCAGCCTTCCCTTCTGCCTAAAATCGGATGCCGCTCTTTGAAGCAGATCCTCCTCGCTTCTGGATAGCCTCAGTGCAAACAACGCTGAGCAGCAGTCTGGCACCTTGGATGCTGAAAGGTTCTTCGGCATGCCCCAAGCCAGATGCAGCGCGGGGTAATTCGTAGCTGGTTGTGTCTGGAGATGATAACACCAGTGCCTGTGCAAACCAGGCCCACAGCTATACGATCGAACTCTTCTGTCCAAAGTTCCTCGTCGTATAGGTTAGGGGAGAGTCCTTCTGCTGGCCCGCAGACACTGCTTCAATGCCCTCGCTCCGTGCTCGCAATAGGTAAGCGTAATTCATGAACTACTTGTTGCGCCGCTCCACGATGATAACGAGCTGTACTGAGGGGAGCGGCGCCTTATAACCTCCTGCAGTTTTCCCGCCTCAGACGTGGTTAAATCTAGTCCAACCCCCCCCCCCCCCTTCCCTTGGCCGGGAGGCTTGGCACCTCTGTGGCGCACCATAGGGGCGAAGGGTAGCCCCCATCTACTTCTGGGTGCTTTGCAGCAGCCCGAACCAGATCCTTCCGGCAGCTGTTATGGCGCCGGCCCTCGAGGCCCTGTTAGGGGAGGCCTCAGCAAAACTGACTGCATAACCCAGGCTGCCCTGTTCGAGAATGCACTGGGGCTCCCCATACTTCCGCTTACTTTTCGGTTCCTACCATGCCAAAGTTTCCCCTCTTGTGTGTAGACCAGGTAGGCCACCTTGTATATTTCTGCAGCACTTTTGTTGAGAGGTAGGTTCCCCTTATACAGGCTACGTAAAGAAGGACACACCTCGGAAATCACTGTTTCCCTTGAGAATCTAAAACAAGCATTTGCAATGCGATAGGTCTCGCATTAGGAAAGTTTGAGCTATTGGTATGGTAAATGACAAATTTTTTATTTGTGTTTTTTTTTTCAATAACGTAATTATTAGCTTTGTCATTTACAATGCCAATAGTTATAACTTTCACAAATGTGACACCTATAGCATTGGTAATGCAACATGTTTTGTATTTACGTGACTTACATGTGTTGATATTACAAATAACAATGGCTTTTATTTCTTTTTAATAATTAATACTTAAAAGTGACTCTAATTTATAATGGCAATAGCTTAAACTTTTGTAAATAACTTTTGTGAAGATTTTGTTCAGTGTATTTTATTGTGACGAAAATCCAAGAACAGAAGTGAAATATTAACATCTTTTTGTGACATTTGTAATAAAGCTTGAAACATTGAGAGAACATATTTGAACCAGTGATGCTGTGGTTGCGCTGAGTGATGCTGTGGTTGCGCTGAGTGATGCAGTGGTTGCACGGAAAGTAAAGTGTGCCATACTGCGATTTCTACAATAGTTAATTGTGGATGCGTTAACAATTGATGTGTGCACTGACGGCTGGTGGTGTGTGTGCCTGTAGAAATGGTGCACTGATGGCTGGTGGTGTGTGTGCCTGGTGGAAGTGTGCACTGACGGTTGGTGGTGTGTGTGCCTGGTGGAAGTGTGCACTGACGGTTGGTGGTGTGTGTGCTTGGTGAAAGCGTGCACTGACAGCTGGTGGTGTGTGCCTGGCTAAAGCGTGCACTGACAGCTGGTGGTGTGTGCCTGGCTAAAGCGTGCACTGACGGCTGGTGGTGTGTGTGTTTGGTGAAAGCGTGCACTGACGGATGGTGGTGTGTGCCTGGTGAAAGCGTGCACTGACAGCTGGTGTTGTGTGCCTGGTGGAAGCGTGCACTGAAGGCTGGTGCTGTTTGTGCCCGGTGAAAGTGTGCACTGACGGCTGGTGGTGTGTGTGTGTGTGTGTGTGCCAGGTGAAATCATGCACTGACGTCTGGTGGTGTGTGTGTGGTGGAAGCGTGCACTGACGGCTGGTGGTGTTTGTGTCCGGTGAGTGTGCACTGACGGCCAGTGGTGTGTATCCCTGGTGAAAGCGTGCACTGACGGCTGGTGGTGTGTGCGTCTGGAAGCATGCACTGAAGGCTGGTGGTGTGTGTGCCTGGTGGAAAAGTGTGCACTGACATGTTTAGAAGTAAAGTGCACCATACTGTGATTGCTACAATAGTAAATTGTGGATGCGTTAACAATTGATGCGTGCACTGATGCCTGGTGGTGTGTGTGCCTGGTGGAAGTGTGCACTGCCAGCTGGTGGTGTGTGTGCTTGGTGGAAGCGTGCACTGACGGCTGGTGGTGTGTGTGCCTGGTGGAAGCGTGCACTGACGGCTGGTGGTATGTGTGCCTGGTGGGAGCGTGCACTGACGGCTGGTGGTGTGTGTGCGCCTGGTGGATGCGTGCACTGACGGCTGGTGGGGTGTGTGCCTGGTGTATGCGTGCACTGACTGCTGGTGGTGTGTGTGCCTGGTGGAAGCGTGCACTGACGGCTGGTGGTGTGTGTGCCTGGTGGAAGCGTGCACTGACGGCTGGTGGTGTGTGTGCCTGGTGGAAGCGTGCATTGACGGCTGGTGGTGTGTGTGCCTGGTGGAAGCGTGCACTGACGGCTGGTGGTGTGTGTGCCTGGTGGGAGACCTAAAAAAGAGCCAACAGGACCACTGGGCAAAGTTTCTAGGAGGAATACAAGCATAGCGCCTCGTCAGGACTTTGAAGCGCTATATGGAAGCAATTGCAATATGTGACACTAAGAAGGCATGCAGAAAAAACAACCCTTTTTCCTACGACTCTCTCCCCTTGTACCTGCCCTCAGCGGTGTACGTAAAGATGCTACAGAGTGAAATGTGGACCCGGGACATGGAAATATGACCGCATGGGCAGTGATCACAGTGTGCGGTGGGTACACAACATGGATGCAGAACTTCCGGTCTTCCAAATCCCATAAGTGGGTAGCTCACTTGTTTTCTCTTGGCTTTCTGGGATGTGTAATAGGAGGAGGTGGGGGTTCCAATGGGAGAAGTTTGTGAGCAGTCCGCAGCAAAGCTGCAGGGCAGACAGAATGGGTCAGAGTAGCAAGAAGTGACCACGAGGGGAAAGGTGCAATGGGTTAAAGTCAAAGGAGATTTTCACAAGGCGAAATGGCGAGAGCCATCAGAAAATGGATAGTAGGGAGCAGAAACTGGCGTTAATTAGTACAGATGTTGGGGGGGGGGAGTGGTTTACAGTGTAGGAACACGTGTGACACGGAGAAAGTGTGAAAGTAGAGGTGGAAGGCAACCGTCGACTAAAAATAGTGAAAGTAAGGGGAAAAGGTTGATGGGAGAACGAGAGGCAGAAGGAGAATATGAAGGAACTGATGACATTTGGAGGAAGTGAAACACTAGCATGACGAAAGAAGTAACTACGGGTGACACCTCTTAAGTCCCAATTTCAGTGAATTGTTAATGCTGAGGCACACATTACAGCACGGAGAGGCCTCACAGTTCATTTAGCATGACAGTTACAGTGCCTAGACATAGCCTGCCTTGTCCACACCATCACACCGAAACCCCCCACGTTGCAGCTCGCGAACCCTAGCGCCAGAAACAACAGCATCACCCTGGCCTGCGTGATGCAACCAAGATGCAATAAGGACAGCACAACAAGCTCCCAGCTGTGCCAGCAAGCAGCAGCTACCATGCATGCTCAGTTTAAACCGTGTTGCACTTTTTTTTTCCACTGGTTCTCTGCCAACACATGTTTAACGCGTTTTCCATGCCTCTGTTTTGAAATGTTTCCACGCAGTTTTCTGGCCGGGCGCGCTGCTTTGGGGAGTATCCGGATACACAGATCAGCGGTGCACTGCCACATTCAGAGATGCCAGTGTCACACTGGCATCTCTGAATGTGGCAGTGCACCGCTGATCTGAGCTGCCTCTGCATGTCCTGCAGGGTCCCCTGCCCCAGGGATGCTGGCACTGCTGAGGGGAGGACGGTAGCCCTGCACCACTCTGGATCCGTTAGAGGCTCCGGCCGGGACTCAGAGGAGGCAGCAGTGATTTAAAGGCTCGGGGTCCTTACCTCTTCTGTTCCTGTCCATCGACGGTGCGCCGTGGCAGCCAGCGTCCAAGACCAGCGTCCCTCGTATCACCTTCTCTTCCGTCCTGTGCATCGGAGCATTTCACGGCCACAACTGATGTAAATTTGTACAGAGGGGGGATTTGTCCCGTTTATTTGAAGACCTACGTGCCGGGCGGATGAACCTCAGACAGAGTTACAGCGAAACCGAAAGCAGCTCTCAGGACTGGGCTGCGACTGAGGGCGGGGGCTGCCCGCGCATGCGCGCTCTTTGCTGGAGAGGAAGCCCCGGCGCTAAGGCAGCTGAAGTCCCGGGTCCCGTCCCGAGTGACCACCAGCGCTTTGGAGCTCCCACGCCGAGACACACCCAATGGCTGCCGAGGGAGAGAGGGACACGGACGAGGCAGAAAGAGCACGGTGAGTGGGAGGGGGGGGTTGTATCTCTGTGTGTGTGTGTGTGTGCGCGCCCGTGAGTGGTGGGGGTGCGTGCGTGGCTGTGTGGGGGTGGAGGGGTGGGGTGCATGTGCGTGTGTGGCTGTGTGTGCATGCGCTTGTATGTGCCTGCGTCTGTGTGTGTGCCTGCCTGCGTGTGTGCCTGACTGCGTGTTTAGGTGAGAATCAGAGGCAGGGGATGTGCACGGCGCTGGCTGGGCGTGCGCGCCCACGAGGTGAAATCGCCGATGGAAAGCGCGTGCACATCCCCTGTCTCACATTCATCGGAACACGCCAACAAAAGATGTCTTCGCAGACAAAGCATGCTTTGCATGCTTTTTAGGTCTGCTCGACCTAAAAAGTAATGTCCTTAAGTGAAAAGGAGGCAATAGAAGGACCCCACACACACCTTAACCGGTACAGAGGGGGCCAGTGGAAGCCTATAAAATGAGAAGCATCCAATGCTTCACTCAATTTGCATCAGCTGTCCTTCTAGCAGTGCTTTAAATGGGCCGGTACTCACCGGTATTGAGTACCGGCACTTCTCCGTGTTCTCCCATTGAGTATCGGGACTTCTCCTGGTGTTAAGAGAGTACCGGTACTGTACTCCAGTGGCATGCTGTGGTCAGTCTCTGGTATTCCGGCTCCAGGTTGCGGCTGCAGCCCTTCACTCAGAGCCGGCATTTCTTAAGATAGCGCCTTATGCGGAGAGACATTTGGCGCCCTTGCTGATAGACACTGAAATGAGGCAGCAGGGGGTCCATTGTGGGTTGACTGGTCAGTCACTGCCGCCTGAACCCAAACACCTCGGGACCTCCCCAGCTAATCTAAATCTCCAATAGCTTAGCTGCCTCACGGTGATGGATCTATTGGTGTGTGTCTGCAGGGGTGAACGGTGAAAGGAGCGTGAAGAAAGGGACAATGAGGTGTTAAAACATTGCCCAAAAGCTTAATCTTAAAGGAATGAAACAACTGTAATCTGGCCAATCAGACAGAGGCAGGGACATGAACTAGGTGAAAGGGGTTCTGCTGCTGGTATCGCCTTAATGCGCACGGCAGCTCCGAGCGCCCCTTGGAATACTGGCGCCCTGGGCCCAGCTCACCCACGCTACCGTCCGGCTCTGCTCACACCCTGACAGCGCGACAGGACAGGAAGACAAGTGTGGTTTGCCAGCTAGAGCTCTCTCCATTGGAACTGTCGCGCTGCCAGTCATAGGGAAAGGGTGCAGCGCCATTGTCTGTCAGAGCGCCTCACGCCCTTCGGCCAATTTAGGCACGTGTGTGCAGGGCACATTGGTCCATTTTTGCAGTTATATATAGTGCAAACTTGGCAGGAGGGCATAAAAGTGCTTTACATGAGAAGCACAAGTTCTACAAGAATGCATACGTTTTAGTTTTTATGACACAGGTAAAATCCCTGCGTGGGCTCAACATCCTGTGATCCAGGGCAACTCACTTAAATCTCCATGTGCCATAAAAAATAGTCTGCTTTCGCATAAAGCTTCTGCTTCTCACGTTAATGCCCTTGGGCTAAGTTCACGCTATATATAATTACAACAAACACCAATTAGACCCTGCAGCTACGGGCAGAACTTGGCCAAGGGCACTGGGGCACTTACATTGAAGAAGAAAATACTGATAGTGTACAAGGCTGCCTCGAAGCCACGCCCCCAGACACGCTCCTCCCCAATCAATTTGGTGAGTACCGGCACTTCTCTTTTTCCATTTAAAGCACTGCCTTCTAGCTTGTTTAAATGTGAACGCCCGGTATTGCTAAGAGAAGTAAGAATTGAATTTCAGCACCATTTTCGTGATCTGTTAGGATGCCAAATCCTCAAAACCTCTCTTCCAAACACAGTTAAGAGAAACTTTAACAGATAAATGTTCAGTATGCTGCTCGAAGGGATTGTGTTCAATAGAAAACAGTAAAATCTCTGGCAGAAAGCCATCATCAGAGCAACAAAGGGTTTTAGAGGCCGGTTCAACATCCGTCTCTAGATGCGGTTTAAAACAAAAGCATGTCTTGGAAAAACCTGTTTTTCTGGATGCTATGTCAAAGTGTAGCTCCTGCCCGTAAGCACACTCGCCAACATACCCCGAGGCTTGTGTAATGTGTATAAGCCAGTAGGGAGGGGTGCTGTCTAGATAAATACAGTACGTAAACAGGGCTAACGTGCTTTGCTTGGTGTCCTAGACCAGGTTTTTGTAGGAGGTGGTCATGACGGAAGTACTGGTTAGTCTTATGTGAACAAGAACACCGGCTGAGGTTAGCTGGTATATCCCTAGCCTCCATCCACGGCGTTAGAGAACAGAAGAATTTGGTGTCATTGCAGGTCGAATTAACTAGATGCCGATTTAGGAGGAGTATTGCATGTATGATGAGTCAGATGAACTAGTTGCTTACGAGGAGTGGTACTTGTAGACTTAAGCAAAGGAAAAACAAATAGTGGTGTACCAAACACTCAATGTTCGTGTGAAGATTTCTTCCCCGTGCACCCCCCCCCCCTCCCCCCTCCCCCACAACCGCTCTTCTGCTGCAGGAGGAAGCAAAAGCAGGGATCACGGAAACCTTTTAGCATATGTGACACTCAAAGAAAAAGTGATACAAAAAGTGATTTATGATTTACACAAAGTAGCAGTGAGTGACTTTGTCATGTTAAATTAGAAGAATGCTTGCTTATTTCTGGTTTGCTCCTTTCCGGTTTGTTCAGCTCCCGCTGGGATATGACAAGCTCATGGGTAGGAAAACCTCACTCTTTAAGCCTGGGTGCACGTGATTACAGATACCTAGAAATCAGCAGCCTGGTTATTGCTCTCCCACTGACCGAAGAGAAAGGGCACCATCTGTATATGTGCATTATCTACGAAGAACTCCAAGATAATATAGAACGCTGTAGTTTCCCATGGACCAGTTCTGATGACAAGGTGGTGGTCGCGTTTTTTGTTTTTATAACAATGTTTTTAGGATTGGAAAGGTTAAATCTAAAAGTGAAGGAAAGTTGATTCCCTTAAATATAAACCTGCAGATGAAAAGAGAATTATATTGTATTGTTACTCCAAAGATTAATTGTAAAGTTATGGGAGAATAATGTTAACTTCTACATCAACAAGATGGCTCGGAGTTAAGCTTCTGACATCTGCATGATGTGCATGTCACAAGTTCTAACCAACACTAGACCAATTCAGCCTTTCATACTTCTGAGGTCGATAAATTGTGTCCAATTAGTCTTCCTTCTGATCATCTCTAATCTCTAACTAGTTCCCTAGTCACTGGATGACCTGACAGGAAATCCACTGATGTGTGGTAGTCTCGATTCGGATCTAGACAAGAGTTTGCAGCTGGGATTGGGATTACGAGATGTGTGCATGTTTCACAGCCAGTAGATTTTGCCTTCTATTTCAGCAGGTGCCACCTAAGACCATGGAAAACATTGGATTCGGAATGTCTGATGTACTCAAACAACATTCCCAGTAGCATGCCCCTTTTTTGGAATGCGTTATTCTGAGGGGACTAAAATTCTAAATTTACTTTCTGCATATGTAATGTAATGTAATGTAATGTAAGTGTGTACTTGTATAGCGCGGCTGTCACTCCAGGGAGCATCTTGGCGCTTTTTGCCCGTAGCCTAAGGTGGGAGGCCGGCAACAGTCACATTTCGCACATCTGTCTCTTCTATACTAAAACAAAACTGTGTCTAAACCAAAGTCATACAGACCGTGTCTGACAGGTTGAAGATCCAGGTTTTCAGGGCCTTACGGAAATTATTCTCAGTAGAGATCAGGCGCAGATTGGGTGGGAGTTTATTCCAGGCCTTTGCTCCCAGTGTTGCGAGGGATTTTCCTCCTCTTGTTGCGAGTCTGAATTTGGGAATCCGTAACAGATTCAGGCTTGCTGATCTAAGGGAGCAAGTTGGTACATACCGTTTGAACCAGGGGAGAAAGTATTTGGGTCCTTTTTGATGGAAAGCTCTGAAGGTAATCACCAAGATCTTGAACAGTATGCGCTTGTGAATGGGTAGCCAGTGTAGGGCCTTGAGAGCAGCCGAGGCAGATGACCTCCTCGGCCATTTTAACACCAGGCGGGCAGCAGCATTTTGGACCATCTGCAACTTATGCAGGACAGAGCGATTGAGTCCTGCATATAAGCTGTTGCAGTAGTCCAAGCGAGAAGTTACGAGTGCTACTGTCACCGTCTTTCTGGCTGTCAGAGGGAGGAAATCAAAAAACTTTCTGAGTCCTCTGATGATGTTAAAGCAAGACCCTGCCACTGCTCCAGCCTGCTGTTTAAAAGATAGGGCACTGTCAAACCTAATCCCTAGATTTCGGGCCGTGGCGATAGTATCCGGAGGGGATTCCGCATCCGATGGCCACCATAGGCTAGGGGAAAAGGGGTTTTGGGGGCCGAAAGGTATAATTTCGGTCTTCCCGGTGTTACATTTTAGATGGTTCTCACGCATCCAACTGAAGGTTGCGGTAAGGCAGTGTTTTAGATTTTCCTCTGCCTTTCCATCTTCCCTATCTAGAACCGTCCTTAATTTAGTTATTCTGCATTTTGATTTTGTTTTACTTTCCTACTTTATAAACATTGCACTTGCTTTTTTGTTTTTAGTGAGTGTACTTCTCAAAGCTCATTAAGCAATCCTCCCCCCGCATCCCACAAAAAAAGTGAGCATCAGTGCATTTCCACATCTCAGCATGCAAGGTCTATCAGAGTTTATGCCTGGTCAACATTAACCAGGCTTATTGTTTCTGCTCTGGCAGTTGCGGGGATTGCAGCATCGCCCCCCTAATTCCTAATCTTGATTCTTGCCTGATGTAGCCTTTGGCCTAGTATCGGGAGTCCCGTCAGTTTATTGGAGCTCTTGCATTATCGTGTCCCAGTGTGTGGCAATTGGTGATATACGCAGTCCTAGCGCATCCTCTCTACGCAGCAAGACATTTGCTGCTGTGGCCCATACCCGCAACAAACAACTGTGTTCCTTTCAGGGTCCGAGAAAGGACGCTGAAGGTCTCTCTCCCATCTCGTGTGCAAAGGAAAGCGCTATCGCTATGTGATGCCTGAGGGCGTCTGTGAACCACCTGATTAACTGTCGTCCCTGTCCCATGAAATGTAAGTATTGGATAATTAAATGTGTTGGAGGCTCTCTCGACATGTCACCCCGATGATTGCCCATGCTGCTATTATTGTGCTGTGTATGAGGAATTGACCTGGATGGAGCTCATTGTTCTTCGCCAGAGAGGCAAATGACATAAGTCCAGGTAAAGATCCCTGATGTCATGAATCCCACCAAGTGCTGCAATTCGCGGGCCTTGATAGCCATGGATCCTCTGGGCGTACCCAATAGCGGTAGTGCAGGGGCGTATGTCTTTGTGTGTCGTGTAAGGAACAAGCTTCAGCTGTAGCATCTGTGTGCTACCTGAAGCAGTAATTGCTCTGGATTTCTCTGCCTATGACATGGGTGGAATAGTGCAAGTAGTTTGCGATGTGATATGGGCGGAGAGTCTGTTGCCGTGTCTGATAGTTATCTCTTGGAAAGCCACCGGGCCACCCATTGCAGTTCAGCTGCAAGATAGTAGTGCTCTTAGTTTGATAAAGCGAGCACACCCAGATTCGTCGATAATTGGGATGTGAGCCTAAGAAAAATGTGGTCATGTTAGTGCCTCTTAAGAGCCAGTCTTCTGAATACTAAGAGCCTCTGAAAGATGGTAGTTCAGGTTTGTGACCGAGCAGTAACTCTGAAAAGATTGAAGAGCAGGGCCACATCAAGCCAGTGTCTTTCAGGAGCTAAAAGAACTCAAGTTTAGCTAGTCGCACTGCAGGCCAACAAAATGAAGGGATGATAGGGTAGTGGCTTGTTCAATGAGATAGCACACTGATCCATATGAAAAAGTTGGCACGTCTGGTCTCCCATCCTTCAAACGTCAGGCTAGCGTTTGGGAAAGACTGGTGGACTAAAGATGTAGTTAGTCTGATTCCAGTATTGCATCTTGTAGACTGGTGAGGCTGACTTAGAGTTGGCTACTTAACAGGCTGATGGCTCTTGGAGACTGGTGTGGCTAGAAGGCTTTTAAGACTGGGATGAATTAATTCCCTAATCGAGCCATTTCCCAAGTACACCTACAATAGATGAAGCATATACCAGGCCAAAACCTTACTTCCTTAATGTGTTGGACAGCTAGGTGTGAGAGATTTAGGACTATGACCGTGACCTTTTTGGCTTTTTTTCTTTCTATCAAAGAGGTTTTTATTGGAAATGCTCACTTCCCTGACAATCTGGTTGTCAGACGTAGTCATGGGAATCAAGACAATTAATCCAAAAATGTCAAATATCCCAGTCTCTCCTTTTTAGGTCTCTGCCAAGCGACCACAGACCGGGCCACGAGCAAATTGTGGCTTGTGAACGCGCACGTCCAGCAACGTGCACATCTCCTGTCCCGAGGCAAAAGCATGCAGTTTCACTTTCGCGTACACGTAAACAACACAGCATTCAACATGCAAGTCTTTAAATATTTTAAATGTAGATATATCCCACTTACCAGCAATTGTGGTGACTTAGCGCTGGTCTCTTGTCTTCATCGGCATACTACGTCTGGATCACCGGAGCCCCCTCAAGTTTGCATCGCCGCCACTGTGCACGAGCCGCAGATCAAGCAACAGCGCACGCGCAAGCAGCCCTCGCGCTCCTATCCCCCCCCTGTTTCCTCCCCGGCCCGGATGTGGAGCACAGGTGCCGCAAAGCTTGTTCTAATGTACGGCCTTGCTCGTCACTGCTTATTACCGTTGTCGTCATCCAGGGGAAAAAGCCATTTACGGTAAAGAGATTTTTCCTGATATAAGGGGATTGTTTGCAGAAGGGGGCCTTGAGAGGCGGGGAGCCTCTTCTCCGACCTCCTGCCTTGGATCGGGGTTCGCGCTCAAGATCTGGTTTCTTATTTGGGTATTTAATGCTCAAGTGAAACCTCTGAAGAACCGAGGCAAACGCTGCTTTTACTTAAGGTCGGCACGTTCCAGTGCAGCTCCGACAGGGTTCCCTCCGAGGCTTTGTCCCCGTCTGCCACCGCCTCCCACTGCACCAGTTTAATGGTTTGTAGCGCGCGGTGCGCACTGCAGCGCGCGCCAAGGGGCACAGAGGCTGTCTCGCCGAATTATGAGAAGAGTTCAATTACACAGCTGATCATTACACACAAAAGCAACAGATTAGTTTTCCGGTTGTGTTTTTAATTTGTCTGCGGCATCCTGCGGGCAACAGTGACGTAGATCTAATGTGAGAAAATTGTGAGATTTTTGTTTGCACTCCATGCACTTCCGTGTCTGCCTGGACCTTTCTTTGCCTGTTCCCGTCTAATTCATGTTCACCCACTTATATATGTAAATAGATTTACACATCCATTAGTGTGTGTGTGACTGTGAGCCCCGGGCATGTCCGTTCAGGCTCTTGAGTCTGCATACACTTGTATTCTCTAGGCCAATGTATTTAATGTACAATTTAGAACTTGAATTCCCGTTTTTATGAGGTAAACCGGATAAATAGCAGAGCGCAAATCAAACACGTGTACTGGATTAGCAAATCACTCGTGGACCTGGGAAACATCGTGATATTTCTGTGTACCCGCAGCCCCCTCAGCCAGCAAAGTAGCAGCTGCTACTGACAGTACTGACCATCCCTGATGCCCCACTCACAGACAGTCTAACTCCGGCCCTCCCACCACCATCAACGTCATCGCTCCTCTCACAGTGACAATTACACGCTCAATCCACCTCGGCCAGCGGTCCAGTCACCGAGGCACGACACTCTGACCCTTATGAATATGGCTCGTGCACTTCGCCCTTTGCACTCTTTATTACACTTGCTTGCAGGGTCCTACTGTAGAGCAATTTGTATCTGTTAATCACACCGTTACGGATCGCTAAAAAAAGATATACACCATCCAACAAAAATCCATTCAACAAATGCAGACATCAGAAACAGATAGGTAAACCCGATTTCGAAACCTTAACGTACTGTGTGTGTGTGTGTGTGTGTGTGTGTGTGTGTAATAAAGCCCACATTCACTCCGAATGACATCTTGGGATGGAATATCACTTCCTAAATGTACCCCCCCGCATAATGGTAGTCATTTTATCAACCTCAAAAGTATGAAAGGCTGAATGGTATTGGCTGGAATCGAACCCCTGGGTCAAACACATATTCCCTACAGTGGATATATTAGTCTACAGAGCTTAGATGTGATTTATTTCCTTTTAAACATATTTGCAAACGTGAGTGTTTTATTATGAGATCATAAACCTGTCACGTCCTGATATAGGTAGCTGCGAAACAGCGCGCGAACCTAAGTATCTGGATAGTAGCCCGGCCTTGTGACGTTGCAGAAACACAGAGTAATGGAGCTGGAGATTCACAAAGAAGAAGACAGTGCATAGTGTCTCATGCGGAGACGGGAGGCCCAGCGGAGAGAGTATATGGGGGGGCGGGGGGGGTCTCCATTAGCACACGTGCACGCACACACGCAAGTAATCATGCCTGAAGTACTTCTGCAAAGAAGCCATCACATGACCAGAGAAACAGAGCACATGCTGTCTTCCCTTCATAGCCAATCCGCGGTAATTGCAATTAACTGGAAGTCTTGCAGTCAAAGCAAACATTGTTATGGAGATAATTCCAGCCGATTGCTAATGAGCACTTCACACAACTGGACTCCTTTTCCTGCTATTACTCCAGTAGCATATCTACTATAAGGCCCTCCATTCTCCATCAATGCCCCCAGTAATTAGAATAGACACGCCATGATGACAAGCTAAAAAGTGAATCCGTCAAGTCTTCAGCCTTTCTATCAGCTATTCCTTGTCCTCAGAGCCTCCGCCTGCTGCCAGACCTCTATGGTCCTACCACATACCATCAGCACTACCAGGAGTTTAATCCCCATAGCCCCCCAGTATTCTCTGATCCCCACACACATCACGAGCAAAAGATGTTGCGATGCCATACCAAAGGTATATTATGCGCTAAGCAAGTGTAAATTGTATAAATGTGTATATATATATATATATATATATATATATATATATATATATATATATATATATATATTAAAAAAAAATCATAATATGATTTACTGTGATATAATCTGCAAGACGCCAGTGCCTAAGGTAGAATGATTTTGGTATTTAGAAAGTCTTTTCTCCATGTTCTCTACCTGTCCGGTGACACCTTAGCACATGACTGGTTTAGTGATGTTTTAAAATATGGTTGGGTTCCAAAGCACTGACGTTGAGTGAGCAAGGCGACTGAGTTCGCCAAAACGTGTCTCATCTTTCAGCACATGCAGTTCACCATATATTTGCCTGCAAGGATAACTGGTAAAAGGATTTTTTTGCAATACCGTTTCATTACTATGTGCCTGCTCTCTCTTTGTTCTTCCGTGACCCACCTGCTTCAGGTGTTTCCTTTTATTTGTATTCCCATTTCATTCAGTATGGGCCTGCTCTCTCTCTCTCATTTTCAGTGGGACATCTGCATAAGGTGTTTCTTTTTATCTGTATTCCTGTTTTTTTCGATATGTGCCTGTTTTCTCTTTGATTGTCCGTGGCTCACCTGCTTCAGGTGTTTCCTTTTATTTGTATTTGTGTTTTTTTTTTATATGTGCCTGCTCCTTCTCTTTCATCTTCCGTGGCCCACCTGGTTCAGCTGTTTCCCCTTATTTGTATTCCTGTTTCATTCCCTATGTGCCTGTTTTCTCTCTTTGTTCTTCTATGGCCTCCTGGCTTCAAGTGTTTCCTTTTATTTGTGTTCCTGATTTATTCGGTATGTGCATGCTCGCTCTCTTTGATCTTTCATGGCCACGTGCTTCAGGTGTTTACTTTTATTTTTATTCCTGTTTCATTTTATATGTGCTTGCTCTCTCTTTTTGATATTCCGTGGCCCACTTGCTTCAGGTGTTTCATTTTATTTGTATTCCCGTTCGGTTCCGTATGTGCCTGTTTTCTCTCTTTGATCTTCTATTGACTTCTAGCTTCAAGCGTTTCCTTTTATTTGTGTTCCTCTTTCATTCGGTTTACCCCCTCTCACCCTCACAGCCCCTCACCCTCACACACACCCTCACCCACCCTCTCACCCACCCTCACCCTCACACCCCCTCACCCTCACACACCCTCACACATCTCTCACCCTCCCTCACCCTCACACCCCCTCACCCTCACACCCCCTCACCTACCCTCACCCACACACCCCCTCAACCTCACACCCTCACCCACACACCCCCTCAACCTCACACCCCCTCACCCTCACACCCCCTCACCCTCACCCACCCTCACTCACACTCTCACCCTCACACACAACCCCACCCTCACCCCCCCTCTCACCCTCACACCCCCTCTCACCCTCACACACACCCTCACACCCCCTCACCCTCACACCCCCTCTCACCCTCACACACCCTCTCACCCTCACACACCCTCTCACCCTCACACACCCTCTCACCCTCACACACCCTCTCACCCTCACACACCCTCTCACCCCCTCACCCTCGCACCCTCTCATCCTCACCCTCATACCCCCTCACCCTCATACCCCCTCACCCTCATACCCCCTCACCCTCACACCCCCTCACCCTCCCTCACTCTCACACCCCTCACCCTCACACACCCCCGACACTCCCTCTCACACCCTCACCTCCCTCACCCTCACTCACCCCCTCACGCTCACAACCCTCACGCCCCCTCACCCTCACGCCCCCTCACCCTCACGCCCCCTCACCCTCACACCACCTCACCCTCACACCACCTCATCCTCCCACCCCATCTCACCCTCACACCCCCTCACCCTCACGCACACCCTCACCCTCACTCACCCTCTGACCCGCGCTCACCCACCCTCACACACCTTCTCACCCACCCCTTCACCCTCACACACCCCCTCACCCTCACACACCCCCTCACCCTCACACCCCCCTCACCCTCACAACCCCCTCATCCTCACACACCCCTCATCCTCTCACCCACCCTCTCACCACCCCTGACCCTCACACCCACTCACCCACCCCCTCACACACCCTCTCACTCACCCTCACACACCCTCACCCTCACACACCCACCCTCCCTATCCCGCACACACCTTCGCCCTCATCCTCCCTCTCCTTCACACCCCCTCACCCTTACATGCCCTCACTCTCACACCCGCACCCTCACTCACCCCTCACTCACCCACCCCCCACACACCCTCACACACCCCCACACACCCTCTCACACACCATCACCACTCTACCGCCCTCACTCACTCTACCGCCCTCACTCACTCTACCGCCCTCACTCACTCTACCGCCCTCACTCACTCTACCGCCCTCACTCACTCTACCGCCCTCACTCACTCTACCGCCCTCACCCACTCTACTGCCCTCACCCACTCTACCGCCCTCACCCACTCTACCGCCCTCACCCACTCTACTGCCCTCACCCACTCTACCGCCCTCACTCACTCTACCGCCCTCACCCACTCTACCGCCCTACCTCTATCTTATCTATCGCCCTCACTCTATCGCCCCACGTCCTTCTTTATATCCATGTTCTCTTCACCTGTGCTGATCTGCTGCTCTCTTCCACCCTGCCTCCTTCTTTAACTCTGTTCTTTTCTCCTGTGCTGATCTGCTGCTCTCTTCCACCCCCTTCTTTAACTCTGTTCTCTTCTCCTTACTGATCTGCTGTTCTATACCACCCGCCTCCTTCTTTAACTCCCTGTTCTCTTCTGCTGTGCTGATCTGCAGCTCTCTTCCACATACATCCTTCTGTAACCACACACACACACACACACACATCACCCCACACACAAACATCACCCCACTCACAAACATCACCCCACTCACAAACATCACCCCACTCACAAACATCACCCCACTCACAAACATCACCCCACTCACAAACATCACCCCACACACACTCAGCCACACACTCAGCCACGCGCTCAGCCACTCGCTCAGCCACGCGCTCAGCCACGCGCTCAGCCACGCGCTCAGCCACGCGCTCAGCCACGCGCTCAGCCACACGCTCAGCCACACGCTCAGCCACACGCTCAGCCACACGCTCAGCCACACACACAACCTCACACACATCTATCTATCGCCCTCAAGCTATCTATCGCCCTCAAGCTATCTATCGCCCTCAAGCTATCTATCTATCGCCCTCACGCTATCTATCTATCGCCCTCACGCTATCTATCTATCGCCCTCACGCTATCTATCTATCGCCCTCACGCTATCTATCTATCGCCCTCACGCTATCTATCTATCGCCCTCACGCTATCTATCTATCGCCCTCACGCTATCTATCTATCGCCCTCACGCTATCTATCTATCGCCCTCACGCTATCTATCTATCGCCCTCACGCTATCTATCTATCGCCCTCACGCTATCTATCTATCTTTCACCCTCACTCTATCTATCTTTCGCCCTCACTCTATCTATCTTTCGCCCTCACTCTATCTATCTTTCGCCCTCACTCTAGCTGCCCCAGACCATCAGACAGGCCAGTTCATGGACCTGTTTCAGAAAGAATCTGAAAACCTGGTTGTTTCCTAAGATGGAAAACTAGTTCTTTCTCTGCCTATTACGGGCTGGTAATGTGCGGACCATCACCATTTCTAAAAGCGCCAGGATACCCGTAGGATGACAGTTTTTGCGCTATATAAGTGATTTTTACATTACATCTATCGCCCTCCTTCTAGCTATCTTTCGCCCTCCCTCTAGCTATCTATCGCCCTCACTCTATCTATCGCACCACCACAGCATCACTCAGGAGTACCACAGCATCACTCAGGGGCACCACAACATCACTATGCGCTACCACAGCATCACTGAACGCCACAGCATCACTCGTCACCACCACAACATCACTCAGTGCCACCACAGTATCAATCTGTGCAACCATTCAACAATAACTGGTTCAAATATTTTCTCTCAATGTTTCAAGCTTTATTACAAATGTCATAAAAATATGTTAATATTTCACTTCTGTTCTTGGATTTTCATCACAATAAAATACACTGAACATAATCTTCACAAAAGTTATTTACACAAAAGTTTAAGCTATTGCCATTATAAATGACAATAACTTTTATTTAAGTATTAATTATTTAAAAAAAATTAAAAGCCTTTGTTATTTGTAATATCAATACATCTAAGTCACGTAAATACAAAACATGTTGCATTACAAATGCTATAGGTGTCACATTTGCAAAAGATAAAAGTATTGGCATTGTAAATGGCAAAGCTATTAATTTCGCTATTTTCAAAACCAACACATTATTAAAAATGTTGTCATTTACAAGACCAATAGCTCAAACTTTCCTAATGCGAGACCTATTGCATTGCAAATGCTTGTTCTCGTTCCTTTGGCACCATCTTTAAAAGGTTGTTTGGCCAATTTGTTAAAGTTAGAGGAAAGGGTCTTCAAACAAGAGTCTGTAGCTATTCAAGAAGCAGGTAAGTTCTTTGTTTCGTTAATTCCGGTTGTCCATAATCGTGTGGTTGCTTTGTTAAATCCGTTCTCAGCATTCTGATGCGTTAATTTCATTGTTGTGTCCAAGCCTATGCATTTGTTTGTTATGGCTTTGTTGTATATTTTGTCACACGGCACTGCGTGCTTTTTAGATCGCTTTCTTGGTCCGTCTTCTTTTACCGTCTTTCTTTTTATTTTATGAGTATTGCTCAGGAAATACATTGTAGAAACGAGAGTTTGATTATGGTGGTTGAAGAAAGTTCACTAAAGTTGATTTTCCCTTGCACTACAAGACTTGATCATTTAATCCATGGAAAACATTTAGTTTTCCCCTATTTGATTCATTGCAGTTCATTAAAATATATAATTGTTGTCACCTAATTAGAGGAAGGAAAGATTTATTATAAAGTAAAAGAGAAAGAACTAATCAATGCTAACACATATCATCTTTCCTCTCTTATATACAATACATAGCAAGTCCACAATGCATTGCCCATTATTTGTTATGGAATCAAGATTTGGGCTCCAAATACTCCTTTGGTCTCTCCTTACTCTCCTTCTTCTGGCACCAAAGTTGAAAGTTTGTTGACCAATTTGTTGAAGTTGGAGGACAGGGTCTTCATTCAAGTAGCAGGTGAGTTCTTTATTTAATCTTAGAGCTTTACGTTACAGCAACAGCATGTTGGTCCAGCCAGGGATCCATCCTCTTTTCCTCTTTTCAATGGTCCATATTTTACTAGCTTCCACACTACACACCAGCATTCTGTTACACGGGTTACTCTCAGCATTTCAGGTACCATCTCCATGAGGGCATGAAGACCCTCAGCATGCTACATGCAACACAGCTCCCTTTCTCACAAACAACTTTGTGTACGAAATTAAAGTATTAGTTGAGTGGGATGAAAACCCACCTCAAATAATCACAGTTCTTGTCGGGGTGAACCACTAACGTCACTAAGTAAACCTGCTTTACCATCTGATAGCGTGGCACACAACAGTCAAACTTAACTTGGAGACAATGTGCATTTATGCAGTACTAAAACAGTAATAACCTGGAAACACAACACAAGAATCCCAAACCAATTTATAACTATAGAGGATATTTCCATAAGTAAAATGATACAAAAACAAAAACACCTAGAACAAGATAGATGGATTTTTAAAGTTTGAATTAAAAATAGTAACCGAAATAGCAAAGCGCCAACCATGGGTATCTGGTTGCGCTAGACCGGGTCAAAGTCAAAAGTTAGGGCGCACTGAGATGGAGCGTGGGTGAATGCAGGGACCAGTTTGTCCCTAGTGTAAAGATTACCTTATGATTTAGGAACTTTTATGGCAGAAAAGTGGTTATTGACAAGTCGTCAGCAGGTCAAGATGCAAGCTGGTTCCAAAGTGGGCTCGATGACAGTGGGTCGCTGTGCGGTGTTCAATGAAGTTTAAAATTATGATGACATGAGATTTGCATAGCACACAGATACTCCAAGCAGTGTCCCGGTGCTGGCTACCTACAAAACACAGATTGTCCTGTTAAGCTTGTTGAAAGGGCCATGTTTTAATTTTTTTTGTAATGATGGATTGCTCAGTTGTGGTACGTAGCACCAGAAGCAGTTTTTTCCAGGTGACCGGTCCGAGATGGGAAATGGACCTGCAACCGGTTCTAGCCCGGCAGATTTTTGGAATTCTAGCCAATTGATCATAGGAGGACCATAGGTTTCTGGAAGGGACATTGTAACAAATCCTCTTTTTCAGCTAACCAGCTCCAGTATCGTGCAGTGCTTTGTGAACCAGGACCAGGGATTTAAAAAGGAATCTTTTTTTAATAGGAAGTGAAATACCTTCAAATTGGAGGACATATGGGTTCTCGGGGAAAGATTGAGGAGCATTGAGGCTACTGAATTTTGCACTACTTGAAGTCTGTTAGGAAGATATTCTGGAAGACCTAAGTAAAGTGCATTTCCATAATCTAATCTGGTGGTTATCAAGGCTTGGATCACTGTCTTATCTTCAAAAGACAGTCAAGGAAGACATTTTTTCAAAGTGCGAAGCAGCCTGACACAGGAACCAGCCAGTGCCTTGTTTTGTAGTTTGAAGGAAAGGGACTGAGGCCACAGAACCTGTGGCTATTTCTCTATCTGAGTCCCTCTCCGTTGTTAATCTTGCTCCCTACGTTTCCTATCCTACAAACAAAATGGGCCACACCCTCAACCAGATTTACTCCAATTTAGAGCTTGAAGTAGACCTGCCTCTACCTCTGGTATGGTCCGACTACTGCCTTATCAGCTTTAGGGTGTCTAGCTTAGGGAGGGGCGGCCAGACTCCTGCAAACAAAATGGAAAGAAAGTTCAGACCTTTCCACAGAGTCTCACCATCTGCTTTAGGGGAGGCACTGGATTCTTCCACCCAACTGCTAACAGGTGTTCCTGCTTTTGCCCTGAACTGTTTGCCACCACGGCGCTATCGCTACTACTTGCCGCCCAAAAGTGAAAAGCGCCCCACACCGAGCTACCGCCGCGCCAGGAGACACCAGCGGCAGCGGAGCGGACTCGGTACCCCAGGGGGACCTGCACTAGCGCACGCTGTGCGCGTCATCATCCAGCGCCAGGAGGCGCCTCAAAAGACGGGTCCACCCGACCAGTGAGTGTTCCTGCTTTTGCCCTGAACTGTTTGCCACCACGGCGCTATCGCTGCTACTTGCCGCCCAAAAGTGAAAAGCGCCCCACACCGAGCTACCGCCGCGCCAGGAGACACCAGCGGCAGCGGAGCGGACTCGGTACCCCAGGGGGACCTGCACTAGCGCACGCTGTGCGCGTCATCATCCAGCGCCAGGAGGCGCCTCAAAAGACGGGTCCACCCGACCAGTGAGTGTTCCTGCTTTTGCCCTGAACTGTTTGCCACCACGGCGCTATCGCTGCTACTTGCCGCCCAAAAGTGAAAAGCGCCCCACACCGAGCTACCGCCGCGCCAGGAGACACCAGCGGCAGCGGAGCGGACTCGGTACCCCAGGGGGACCTGCACTAGCGCACGCTGTGCGCGTCATCATCCAGCGCCAGGAGGCGCCTCAAAAGACGGGTCCACCCGACCAGTGAGTGTTCCTGCTTTTGCCCTGAACTGTTTGCCACCACGGCGCTATCGCTGCTACTTGCCGCCCAAAAGTGAAAAGCGCCCCACACCGAGCTACCGCCGCGCCAGGAGACACCAGCGGCAGCGGAGCGGACTCGGTACCCCAGGGGGACCTGCACTAGCGCACGCTGTGCGCGTCATCATCCAGCGCCAGGAGGCGCCTCAAAAGACGGGTCCACCCGCAACGCGGGACGCGAGCGGGACGCCGGGCGAAGCCCGGGCAAAGGGCGGGCCCTTTGTGGCCCTCAGTGACCGAGGTAGGCTGGGCTGGGCCCGGTCCTTTACATTTTTGTTATCACCTCTTTGAACTTGTGTCCACTTGAGTAGGTGGGTGAGTTGATTCGAGTACTGTTATAGCTATACTGCACCCCGGTCCTACTTGGCCCGTCAGGGGCTGACGTCATTCCAGACTTTTATCCGTTTTATATTTCCATATTTCTCGTTTAAACTCATCATTGTGGAAAATGTCTAAAATTCTATGATCAGGAAGGGTAGTGGGAGAAAAACCTGGCCGAAAATTAACTACCACCCGCACAAGAAACAAATCAGTGAACAACCCACCGTTGAAAGGCCAATGCCAGTTATCTGAACTCTGGGATCTATCTGGTTTAAAAAAATCCAAATTTGCGACTCCAGAAAAACCAGATACTAAAGCCCTGGAATTACATTTACCAGCTACTATAGATCCCCAACCACCCCAGGTACAGCAGGGGGCCCCCCAATCTATGGTAGGGGGGTCTCCCTTACGGGACTCCACAGAGGGGAAGCTGACGATTGTAAGTGATCCAGTGCACATACCATCGATCCCTCAGTCACCCATGAATGACAGGCCGGGGGGTGACTTGTCTGCACTATCCATTGATCTGGAACTATGGGGACGCTACGTAAGCCCAGCTAAAGTGGAATCTTTGGAGCAGTTTAAAGTTCCGGGGGGTGCCACCCCTTCTGGGTTACTGCTGTATAGTAGCACCCCTTCGTTAAACAGACATGAAATATCTGACTTGTTAAACACCTCCAAGAGCCCCGATCTTAATCTCCTGGATAATTGTTGCACTGTGGAAGCACGAGAAAAGCCGATCTCTGAGTCCATGATCGCGCTGGAACAACTCCTAGCTTCAATCTTACTGCTTCTAGGGAAATTCGTAGGCAGCTCGGACTGTATTCTTGAATCAGTCACTCAAATTCTAAAGACATTGTTGCAGAAATCGCCGGATATGAGTAAGGCCTCTCCCCCCAAGTCTGAACAATATGTATCTGAGGGGAAATCCAGAGATACTAGAGGGGAACTAGATAGGAAAAATGAAGTGCCTTCTATGGATCCTCATAAGGATATGCCCCGTACTGCAGCTTCTAACTGTATCAAAAATATAGTCCTAGCGATAGAGGAGGAGGATAAAGCTTTGTCTGGCCCTAAAACGGTCCAGGAGTTATTTCCTATCTTTGTACCTGAGTGCGGAAAAGAACCCCTGGCCGACAAACTTGAGGTCAATGAAGAAAAGGGAAAAAATGGTAAACAAAAAATTAACAAAGCCAGCAAAAGGAAACCAATACGAAAATACAGAAAGAAGAAGCAGCGGAGGATTATTTTCCAAAAGTTCACAGAGGCAAGGGAGAATGATATAAGGAATGGGGAACCCTTATCTACTTCCTTAAAGGTGGACATGGACGTGAACTTAACTGCTTTAACCTCAGCAGAGGAGGAAAATGAACAATGTAGTCTTCTTACGCAGGAAGATACACCGCAAATAGGGGGCTCTCTCCCATGCTCTCCTTCACGGAGTGCACTAGGAGTACCAATCTCTTATCCATCTGGGACTCTAAATCCTTTGGCCCCCCCCTTTGCTGTAACACTTGATTCTGAAAACTCTTGTCCTCCGGCCCGTTCTGTAAATATTTTTAAGGCCCCTGTGGATGTGCGTGTATTAGATTTTGTTCCATTATTTGATACTGACCTTTTGTTAAACAGAGCTTGGCTTCTCAAACGTTTCAGTGAGGTTGAAAGTCTCTATCATATTCAGTCTAGAGACATAGAATTGGTGTCTCTGTTGGGTGGAAGTAGGGTTTTGAGTATACGGGTGAAATTTTATTCGCCGATTATAACAAATTTGATACTAGAACAAGCTGAAAATTTTCAGCGTTTAGGTATTGATATTCTCCCTATCTCCAACCCAGGCAAGCCAAATCCTTTATGTAAGCAGGGGTTAGGGGGTGGTGAGCAAAACGGGGTAACCTCTCCCCTGAGAGACCTGAAAATTTGGGTTTCCAGGGGAAAACGCTCAGTGTCGCACGTGAAGCCACTTCCACTAATTGAGAATTCCTCACTCATAGATGATAATAACCGGTGGAATTGGCTCCATAGTGCATTATCAACAAAAACGAAGGATAACCCCAAATTGTTTCACCATCTTTAACACCGCATTAAATATAATTTCCTGGAATGCGGCCGGATTCCACAGCAGCCCAGAGAAACTTGCTTTTTTATCTACTCTGGAGGCTGATATATTGTGCATTCAGGAAACATGGTGCATTGATAGGTTAACTCCTTTAAAAGATTTTTATGTTCTGGAAGTTCCAGCTGCGCCCTCTAAGAAAGGGCATGCCAGGGGGGGGATCGCCTGTTTATTGTCAAATAAATTTCAATGGAGATTCTCCCATTATATTGATCCCAGTAGACTTTTCCACACAATAACACTAGAAAATTTGTTCCATGATGGTATAAAATATCCCATGGTAATTTTTAATGTGTATATACCCCCAGAGGAGTGTTTTAATGATAATTTGCAGCGGGTTCTCCAGTATATGGAACAGATAAAAAATTCCCCTCCTTTCCCTGTAATTTTGCTTGTTGGCGATTTGAATTGTAAAATTTCAAACGCTAGTCTAAAACTCTTCAGGAATAAAGTTAAGGAAGAGGTATATTTTATCCCCCAGACGCTTTTTCCGGAAAACCTGATGACAAATAAAAGAGGGAAGATTCTGTTAAAAGAACTAGCGATTGGGGATGGTATTATCTTAAATGGAAGATTTCCATCTGATGTCCCCGCTAATTATACTCACAAATCCCCCTTTGGGTCGTCAATTTTGGACTATGCTATTGCCGACTATGGCCTGTTTCCTCAGATTCTTGACCTAAAGATTATACCCACGACACTCAGCGACCACAGTATATTGTTATTAACAGTGTCTTTAAACTCTTTGAATACGGCGTCTTGGTCGCTAAATGGCAATGAGGCTACCTTCCATACCACCTCTGGAAGGTGCTTCTGGAACAGTGCCGCCATTAATGGGGTGCAGGACCTATTGGCCGATACCCTTAGGGTAATAAATGAGTGGAACGGCAGCGAATTAGTTTGTTTTGAAGAATTTATGCGAAAGATTTTATTGTACGTAAATAAAACTGTCCCCCGTAGGAAAGGAGAGGTTGTCCCTATGACATTGCGTAATCTGAATAGGGAATTAAATAAACTAATCCGCGAACAGTATGTTGAAAGGGTCCTGGAACGTGGGAAAGATATCGCTAGGTTAAAAAGAAAGAGAAGCAGACTCAAGCTCAAAATTAAAAGGGATAGGGAGGATGAAATATGGATTAAACTGAGGGAATCTGCTGCACATGGTAACATTAAAGACTTTTGGGCAATAATTGGGAAAGGATGTGGTACACGCCATTCCCCTATTCCCATTCCTATCCCAGAAGATCTATGGTCCTCTCATATCCGAGAGCTCTATGCAGGGAACGGGACCACAGGTATGGATAACTTCATGTATGCTGCCCCTGAAGACCTGGTTTTCTTTCCCTCTGAGAAAGAAATCGAGACGGCTATAAAAAATATGCGACCCTCTGGGGCCATGGGACCGGATGAGCTTCCGATGACGGTCCTTAAACAAGATCCCTTAAGCTGGAGTAAAATCTTGTACCCCTTGTTTAGGGCGTGCCATCTTTCCAAATGTGTTCCTGCTTCCTGGAGAGGAAGCATTTTGGTCCCTATCTTTAAAAAGGGTACAAGGGATAGCCCCAGTAATTACCGCCTGATTGCGCTCCTCGACTCCATCGGAAAGGTCTTTGCGAAATGTCTCCTTAGTTCTCTTTCGGATTGGGTCGAGGAGCGCAATATTCTGCCGTTGGAACAGACTGGTTTCCGAAGGGAGCATGGCACGCTGGACAACCTGACTGCCCTTCAGGTGATCACAGATAAATATGTCCAGGTGAGAGGGGGAGTTGTATACGCTGCCTTCATTGATTTCTCCACAGCGTTCGATAAAGTAGATCGTGGAACGCTGTGGAGAAAATTGGCGACGCTGGGTGCCCCTACTCCCCTGTTGGAATTGGTGCGGGCTCTGCACACTGATACCTGGTGCAGCGTCTTAATGGGGGGCGAAAGGGGGCTTTCGGCCAAAATACCATCTCAGAATGGCCTTAAACAAGGCTGCTCACTGGCACCCCTTTTGTTTTCCTTATATACAACTGACCTCCCTGCTGCTGTGTCTGCCAGTGAGGGGATTGCACCGATGATAGGAGGGGCGCCAATATCCTGTCTGATGTATGCCGACGATGTTTTGTTGCTTGACTTGACCCCCACTGGTCTTGCAAACCGGCTACAGGCTCTCCAGGCCTTCGCTGGGGAGCATCACATGAAGATCAATATTAATAAAAGTAAAGTGATGTGTATAGCTGGTAAGAAGAAGTGCCGCTCGACAAATTTTGGTTGGGCTATTGGAGGGCATAGATTGGAGGTTGTAACTTGCTATACCTTTTTGGGGAAAATATTCTCGGCCAATATGAGCGAGAAACTCCATATAGAGCACTGCTCCCGCAAAGCTCTTGCCCATGGCAATGGGTTAAAGTCCCTATACCAGGCAACGGGGAAAAGACACTTTGCTAGCCTTCTAGAAGTGTTTAGAGCAAAAATCCCCGCAACTATCTTGTACGGTATAGAAATAATAGAGGTAAAAAACTGGGACTTTTGCCACAAGATTGAGGGGAAACTCTTAAGATCCCTCTCGACTCTTAACAATGCTTGCCCACTGGCCGCCTGCAGGCTGGACTTTGGACTCAGGAGTTCCTGGGTTCAGGGTCTGTGCGCCCTAATAAGATGGGTGGCCAGTTTGGCCAGAGCGAGAGATGGTACCCTGCGAGTTTTACTCAAAAACGAACTGTTGGGCAATTTTAAGGAGTTCTCTAAACTCGTAAGTAATTTTAGAAGGGCTGTGAAGATCCTTAAACTGGATGAAAGTGCTCTCTTCTCCTATTCTCCCACGCAGTTAAAGCATGTCCTTAAGGAGGCCTCGTGGGAGTTTTGTTTCCTTTCTGACAAAAAATCAGTTGGAGATAAAAGGAACGTGGAGCCGCTCATCTCCTCCTATAGGTTGAAACAGCCACAACCCTATGCCCTATGGAATCTACCACATGGGATACGTAGGTTTTGGTTTTTATTACGCTATGATTTAATCCCACTTAATATATTGCTGTCCAAATGGTATGGCACCTCTGCTTTGTGCAATTTATGTAAATTGAATAACCAGGACTGTATGCATGTATTATTGATTTGTCCTATGTTACGTAATTTGCGCAACCGATGGCTTAAAGTAATCTGTCTCCGCCTCAGCATTGTCACTTTAAAAGATTTTCTTTATGCACTTTATTGCCCTCCAAACGAAATGTTCTGTGCTTATATTTTTAACTTTTTTAAAGGATTTTTAGCTATTTATTAATTTTACTGGAAAACTGTGTCTGCCCGGCCTTGTTGGATTGATTGTTAGCAGTATAGCTATTACGGTTCGAATATTGTGCTTTTTAAACTCTTGTATTTTCTGTGATTGTGTTGCTTTGTATTGCATATGCTTATGTGGCCCTCTTTGAGAGCTAAAACATAATAAATAAATTGAAATTGAAATTAACAGGGAACCCCGAAAGGGATGCACTCTTACTTGATGCCTGTGTGCGGCATAGCACTCATGAATTAGCCCCAATGCTGACACATACTCCTAAGAAAGTCAGACTTCCAGCAATCTGGTTCAATGACCTGCTGAGAATAAGTAGGAGCGCCTGTAAACGCTTAGAAAGGAAATGGCTAAAATACTTCAATTCTGATGATAAACATGAGTACAAACTGGCCTTGAAGTCATTTTACATTAAAGTTCATGAGGCTAAAAAAAATACTTTAAAGACAAAACTGAGTCATCTAGTAATCAAGGCAAGATTTTTTAATTTGGTAAAAGCCTTTTCGGCCCCGTCATCTGTTGCCAGGGTTCTACCTCTCTCTCCTGAACGGAGGCTCCAACTAGCAACTTTCTTTCAAGAAAAAATCTTGACTATTCAGAAGCCTGTCACAAGGGGTTCCCCAGATGACCTGGTAGACCGATTAACTACTACGGCGGATCTTCCATCTGGAGAAATCCCTGTCTTCTTGCAGTTTCCTTGGCTGCAACCTAAAGTATCCCTGCATATTATTAAGGGTCTTAAGTCCGATTCCCCTGCCGACCCATGCCCTGCAAAATTGCTGGCTGTAGTGGTCCCAATTCTAAACCCTGTGGTAAACAAGATACTTAATTCCTTGTTAGCCGCTGTCCATATGCCTGCTATGTGGAAACATGCTAAAATCCTGCTGCTGCTCAAGATGCCCTCTGCTGACCCCAAAGTGTCTGCAAACTACAGTCCATTTCACTGCTGCCAGCTTTCTCCAAGGTTTTGGAAAAATATGTGAATACGGTTATTTTTCGGACTATGCTGAAAAGAATAACCTTCTGCATATTAGCCAGTTGGGCGTCAGAGCCAACTACAGTACAGAATCAGCCCTTCTGGAAGTTTTGGAACATATCCAGGAGCAACTAGATCTGGGTGGTAAAGCCATACTGATATTATTAGACCTATCAGCTGCCTTCGATACCGTTCCCCATGATAGGCTCCTGGCCAGGCTACGAAAACTTGGTATTGGTGGATCTGTATTAGAATGGCTCTCTTCCTTCCTAGAGGATAGAAGTAAGGAGGTGTGGACTCCCCATCACTCCCCGCTCCCCACTACCTTTGCAGCCTCTATCCCCTGTCTGAAAGTCGGGGTTTCGTAGGACTCCATACTGAGCCCCACTCACTTCAACCTATATATGTCCTCCTGGCACCACTAGCGGAAGCATGCAGTGCTAACAAGATTTCATATGCCGACAACACTCCTTCTTTTTACCTCTGATAGGAGAGCGGACTTTGAGGGTGAGAAGATTAGAATCTGCCTCACAAAGGTGTTTAAGTGGTTGTTGTCTAATTAACTGAAATGTAATCCGGAGAAGTCTGAAATTCGGTTTGGGCTCCCCACCTCCGAAAGATTGGAGATGTTGGTTGCCTGAAGATATGTTACCCCCTCTCTCTGCGCAAAAGTCTGTAAAAAATGTGGGCATCATGATGGATGATACTCTCTCAATAAGAGCCCAAGTCCAGTTGGTAGTAAGCACTTGCTTTGGCCTCCTGCCTATTTTGAGAAAGTTTCTTCCCCTACTGCCACTTGATACTAGGAAGACCGTGGTCCAGGCTCTGGTCACTTCCAGACTGGAATATGTGAATGTCCATTTCATGGGCCTTCCTGAATGTCTGCACAGTCGCTTGCAGGTGGCCCAAAACGCAGCTGCCAGAGTGGTTCTTATGCTTAAGCCCAGGACTCACTTATCCCTGCACCTCAAGGCCTTACACTGGCTACCAGTAAACAAGAGGATTCGATTTAAAGCGCTGGTGCTATTATTGAAGGCCCTGCACTTGAGTGGTGCCGGCTACCTCAGAAAGACAGTAGCCCAGTACGCGCCACCAAGAACCTTGAGCTCATCCACTCTGAACCTGGCTTCCGTTCCAGAATAAGCCGTGCCCGGTCGGGCGGTAGCTCCTTTAGGTACCTGGGAGCCCAGGCCTGTAACCTGCTTCCACTGTTTCTTAGAACAATGACCGAGCTCGCCATGGTTAAGGAACTGCTGAAAACCCAGGTATTCTGTCATTGACCTAGCCATCTCCCAGAAGCATCTTAAAACTTGGCTTCCTGCCCAAGGGGTGTCAGTTGGGTTGACGGGGAGACATTTTCGGCCGGGACACTCTTGAAGAGTAGCTATGCGCTATATAAATGTCTTCATTCATTCACTGTCAAAAGTAATTCCTAAATTCTTTACAGTGCCTAGTTGCGTGCCAGAGAGCGGGGTATCCTTCAGTCAGAAGGTCCTCCATAAGTCTGGCAATGTAGGTCCAAAAACACAATCTCTGTCTTGTCATGATTACATTTGAATTAGTTAATGGACAACCAGTGAAACACATTTGAAAGGCAGTTTTTAATGGCTTCTACTGCACTGGTGTAAAGAAGCTGGGTGTCGCCAGCATATGAGATTACCTTGGCCCCCAAGGTCACAGCTAACACAACTAAGGGGTAAGATAAGCATTGAATAAGATGGGTCTGTGTGCCTAGCTTTGAGGCACTCCCACTGCTAGCCCACGAACTGTGGAGAAAAAAATGGGGCATCCAAACTTCTTTCATCTAAGAAGGAAGTAAGCCACTAAATGGCTTTGCCACCATTCCAAGTTCAGAAAGCTCAGAGCATCAATCAATCCGAAATCAGTGCTGAGGAAGGCCTCGATATCGATGGGATGCTGCTCAGCATTGGTCCCACTGAAGCTTCTACTTTTGGATTTAGAAACTTTTCTGGAAGTTAGATCTCCCTCAGCGGAGCAAACCGTCAAGTTGAGATCAATCAGCGATTTAATGTTTACGGCTCGGCTTCAAGAGCAATCCCAGTCTCTGTTGGTTGTCCAGGCAGAGAACTGGCAAAATATTTTGAAGTCTCACTTTTTGAAGTTTGAAGACACGAGGAGTACACCAGCCATGAGCCCAGGACCTGCGGTCACCACTTAGGGCGTTAGAGCTCACTGCAACAGAGGGAATCAGCAGGATTCAGGGTAGATCCAGGTTGAACAGGTCAGCTGGGCAGTTGCAGTAAGAGAGCTCTGTAGAAGTTTGTAGCTCAAACAGGAGGTCGGCCAACAAACCCTTGAAGTCACTTCTGGGGTTCAGGGTTCAAGGGACTCTGTTCTTCTGATTCTTCCCAGTTCCAAGAGTGTTCTGAGTTGAGATTTGAGAAATCCACTTTTATGCCCATTGCCACCCTGAGGGTGGAGGGCAAGCTTTTGAAGCAGTTCTGTTCAGTTCCTCCCTTCCCACCGGGTTTTTGGCCATTTGGCTAGAGCAGGAAATGGAAGGCAGGCCTTGGTGCGAGTCGTCTGCCAGTGACAAGGTACGCTTCCTTTAAAGCTCCTGAAGGGGCTAGGCACAGCTTCCCAGGCCATCCTGTTAAGTGCCGATTCTCCTTCCCAAAAGCCAGAGCCATTTCTCCACTGTCTGGGACCAATATACATCTCACCACAGTAGTGCCATAAGTGGTCACTGGACACTGGCAGAAAAGTATTCTGGTTATATGCAGTAAAATGACAACTTTCTAAAAGTATACTTATCAAAATATTCATATAAATCTTACTAGACCATTAAGTTGAATTATTTAATTTAAATTGAGGACTTGAACTATTTCTCTACACATCCTGAAACTAAATTTAGCACTTATTAAAGGTCATGGAGTAAACCACATCTAACCTTTCCACAGTGAAAAACTGCGTTGGGGATTTTCACTGGCAGCACATGTAAAATATCAAATATACATATCCTACTTTTTAAATATCATGCATCCTCCTTATGTGCTTTTATGCTTACTTTAAGGGTGACGTACAATATTAGAAAGGAAGGTTGGGTCTGGCAAAAGGTGTATTTTGCCAGACCGACACTGCAATTTATATCTCCACTTCCAGGCTACGGTGGCAGACCTGGAGATGTGTTTTGTCGGGCTACTGTATTGAGTCGCAAAGTTAGTGCTGCAGCTTACGAATAGCATTTAATTTGCAGGCCCTGGGTACAGTAGGTACCATATACTACCATAAAAGCAAATTAAATGTTCCAAGCATGAATAAACCAATTTTAGCATATTTAAGACTGAAACCTCGGGCACTTTACTACTGAATAGTAGGAGTTCTACAGCCAACAACATAAAAGTCTCACTACAGGGAGGTCAAATTTCAAACACTGCCCAATACCCATACAGGCACAAAAAGACAATAAATAGCAGTTTACAGAAGCTCAGTGAGAGGTCAAGACATTGGGCTCCTTACATCTCATTTTAACAAATAAATATGACAAGTAGATTGTGGCTACCATTACACATTACAAGATGAGCAAGTGTTGCATCCTCGTCGGACAGGAGGCCCCACCACCACGTCTGCACACTCCCAATGAGACCATACAACATTTATGCACACAGATCATGTAGCTGGATCACACGACGGCCAGGGCACGGAGCCAACTGGCTTCCTTCAATAAAGAATTTCTCTGTAATCCCCAGGACTACACATTCAAGCAAAATAAAAATGGAAACTTTAACCATATATAGTCTTGAATCAAAACTCCCTTGACTAGATTCTAGACAGCCGCCTCACATTAGTAAATTACAAAGGTGACACTGGCCCAGCTCTCACACTTCTCCATCTTCTACAAGTAGTGCACTCAATCCCAGAAGGATAACCTACTTCACTACACACTTGTGGACAAAAGTGCAGCCCAACACACCACACATGCGGTAACATTAACTACCATGACCAAGTGCCAGGCTGAAGAAAACAATCTGCAGCCAATACCATGCCGTCAGGAAAATTGAACCTGGAAAGTTGGGATGTCTTCTGGACACAATGATGACAACCTCCAGTAGATGCATACTGAAATTATTGACCCAAAACGAGTTGAATACTAGAGCAGTGCAGCAATCTCCCCATTAATACTAGACTCCATCAGCAGATGAAGTCCTCACCGATACTACACTACAGGTACATTAAAGATTATCATTCAAACACTACACTGCCAGACTCCATTGCATCCAAACTGAAAAAAATCACTACAACCCCAAACATACTCTGCCTGTATAATACACATGTCCAATCTACCCATTTGTAGAAAATAATGACTCGGGCAAAGCTTGTGGTTTCCACCCACAACACTGTGGGGGTACTGCACGTCTGCCCATTTCCACTCCATGGGATAATTCCCTTTGCCGACTCTTGCAGCATGGTATTTCTCTGTGGCACATTGCACCCATGGGGTATTCCCCATACCACTTCTCACAACTGGGTACTCCACTTCCCATGCAGTGGGGTACTCTCTAAGGCAACTCCTCGCAACAGGCAGGTGATATTTCAACTTCCCATGACTTCAGGGCACACTATACCCTCTAACATCACAATCTCACTTTCACTCGGATATACTTGGAGGTAGTCCTACTTTTATTTCTAAACTAACCCGGTGGCTTTGGGTAGTCTTTCTTAAACATCTTCAAACCTGACCTAATTAAACCTTTGCTTATTACCCCCATTTATGATGTCCAAACCCTCAACTCATCTGGAATCCAAGTATTGGTGAGTCTCTCTCATGAGCACTTTGCAATATTCTGCCCCGAAATACCACACCCTCTTTTTCCAGCTGTGACTGACTTACGCTGAAGTGGAAAGTCCCCATTTACTTAGTGCTGCGCATTGTCACAAAACTTCTGACCATTGCCTTGACCACAGCACTTACAAGAGATTCATCATCTCATTTGGTCACTTTGCGCTGGGCGCCCAAAAAAATGCATAATGCACTTGCACCCTCCAAAGGCACAGATTAGCCTGTTCCATTGTCAATGTAATTGAGAAGGCATTTTGCACACTCACCAGCGCTGCTTCTTGTGTTACTGTTTAATGTATTACTACCTGAAGCCCCATCTGTCATATGCTTCTTACCAGTGCCTCCACAGACCTGTCCTTCTAACACGGTCTCCTTAGCTTTGTTCTTAAGTGTGGACCCTTCACTGGGAGACACCTCTTCAGTTTATAACTCCTCTCAGTTGGCTCTTTTTACTTGCCAGACCTTGCCCTTCCTGTCCAGCAGCTTGGATTGACACAGCTTACTGGTGAATGTGAGGATGGGTGACCCCAGATTAGTCCTCCATAGTCGGAGGGCCATCTTCCTGTTCTTGACAGGCCTCCTCCTCTGCCAGAAATTTCTCCCAACGTCCACAGTCTTACTGCATTTTCATTCGGTGCCAAAATGTTTATATTAGTTGGCAAGAGTTTGGAGCCGTTCAAGTAGGAAGCGAGTTCTTTATTTCAGTTAGCCCCTTGTGTTGCAGCAGTAGCAGGTACGTCCTGGCAGGGTTGCATTCTCTGTAAACTGTTTACATATCCTAGCTTCCACACCACACATCTACATTCTGTTACGTCATCCACTCTCACCATTCTCCACACCAGATACCAAATCTGTATGTATTAACTGCAAAATAAATTAAAGTTAAGGGCACAGCCATACATTTTGGCATTTATGGACCTGACCAATGAATGCATTTGATAAGGTTTCTAGTTCGAAGCCCTGGTTTATTTTGACCGAAATGGGGGTAGAGGATTCCTTCATTTCTTTACTTAAAGAGCTGCATAGAAATGCTTGAGTGAATTCAATCAGTCAAAAGGGTTTCTCAGCGCTACGATCTCCTTTTCTATTCACACTGTATATAAATGGGTTCGGACTATTTAATTGACCCCATAAAAGACCTACCCCTTGTGGGTTTGCGCCCTATCCCCGTGTTGCTGTATGTGGAGGATGTAGTTCTGCTAGCCAGAACTGCAAATGGACTTCAGGACCTTTTAAATAATGTTACTCTTTTTGTGAATAATTGGGCTCTTAAAGTTAACCTTGCCAAAATGTTTATTGTGATCAGTGGTCCAAAGAATACAAAACCACGTTTATATGTAGCAGAGGAGTTTGTAGTGGGGCAGGTTAAGAATTTTACATATCTAGGTATCACATTTAATTCCTCGCTCGGCACCACTTGATTAACGTTAAGTCTCAGCAATTTAACCGATCTCTAAAGGCGCTTTTAAAATTCGCACAAATACTTATCACAAACCCATTAAAGAAATGCATACCTTCTATAGGAGTCCGTGTTTGCCCATTGCAACATATGGCGCTGTCTTGTGGGGATATGATCAATTAGACCAGCTGCAGGAACTTGAGAATATTTTTTTAGAAAGAATGGTAGGAGTCCCACAAAGCTGTTCTACTTGCATATGTCACGCCAAGCTAGGACTACTTTTGTTGTCGATCAAGTAAAGATCTATCTACTTCTATTATGGGTTTCTATGAGGTGGAGCCCGGAGAGGAGCCTTCTGCAACAGATTACAAAAAAAGATTGCCTGAATCTGAATAAGACTCAACATATTCCTTGGCTAGATTTTTTAACAAATGCATGTCATCACCTGGAGTTGCTAGATGTTTTTACCAACCTACATCCATCTATGACCACAAGTAGGACTAGGTTAAAGCAAATTTACAGAGCAAACTTAAAGGAAGGTAGATTAGCACAGGATTTCAGTAAATCCTCAGTTCAGTATCACCTTGATTTACTGATGGGGAGGGCCCGGAACCCTGTCTTTTGATGGTCACTAATCCCCAGCATTGATTTACTTCACACGCTTCAGGCTAAATGCGGTGCACCTTTTGGTTGTGTTTCCCAGCTATGGTACATGGTTTGAAGATCTTATTGAAAGTGCCTGTGACAGTCTAACTTCTCAGAGCACCTTGCACTTTGCTATCTTTTGTAAAATGTCTATTCCCCTCCCGAAACACAATATTTTGCCGTTATTACGGGATCTTAAGATGATGAGGTATTAAGTGATCTTAAGATAAGGAGGTCCAATCAAGCACTCATTGTTTTACAACAAATGACCTCAGAAAATATTCGTTTGAGTATAATTAATTGTATTCAAAGTGCTTCGAATTCAAGGAAACATTGTGGCTTGATAGCATTATGAAGGATGTTTTCTAAGTACTTCGTTAACTGTCCTTGTATAGCTGGAGTAAGATGTAGTTCTTAGCTAATAGTCTTATGTATTGTACATTTTTACTCGATGCGTGTGTGAGATATTGAATGATTCTGTGCACTTTTATGGCTGCTGCTTTAAGCCAAAAAAAGATATTTTGACGGACTGACTTATACTAGGTCATACATGCAGGGAATGGGGACACATAGGATACTATATCAACTTCGACCATGAGATCTCACCTGTATTTTATTCCAAAGACTATTTTATGGCACATCAATGGCCTTTTGCATTCACGACGTCTCAGAGTAATTGGCCATGACTTGCTGAGTTCCATCTTTGAGGATGACTGCTCTGGGGCAGCGTCTTATTGATTTTACAGTTGCCCTACTGATCGATCCATGTGCGGTTTTTGACACTCTACTACGAAAACGCTCTATTTGGGAATAATGGCCGGCTGTGCTTTGTTATTTCCTTCAGACATACGAGTGCAGTAAATCCAGCAACTTCATCTTTTCAGGTTGCTGTTTAAGGCAATTACATCATTTTTGCTGGGACAGTTTACCTACCACATTAGTATGTACCCTATGAATGAATGAATAACGTCTTTGCCAATCCTGATCTGAGAATGTTAGGGTTAGGTCATACCCCAATCATTTGAAGGAAAATCGCAGTATAGCCACTTAACCAAGTATCTCATGAAGTCTGACACTTTACTTTTTAAATTCTCAGAAAACACCCAGTGTAGCACCTCCATACTTTTGTTCGTTCTGTTTTCAAAAAAATAAATACAGGTCCATTGCCAATTTCAGATTAGTCATTTTATATTACACGGCCCACAGGAATAAAGTTTTCCTACAACCTGAGAAATAATTTGCATATTTTTAACATGAAACCACACTAAACCTTTTGCGAGCCCAATCCTTCCAGTTGGGCTCTCAATTGTTCTTACTGGATATTCCCTGTACTTGAACTCGCTCCTTGTAGAATCTTCCTAGCCTTCTAGAGACTCTGATATTAAATTGATGCTTTTGGGTTCTAATCCAAGTGGTTGCTACTGGTTTGCTACCAACACCCTCCCTCTTGAGCCCATCCAGCTTAGCGATCCTTAGGTGTTCCTCTTAAAAACCCTGGCAATTACATTTGGCAAACCTTGTTCTCCAATCTTCACATTGACATTTGAGCTGTTTGCCCTTTACATATATTTTTTTGTACCTTGGTCTACGCTGGAAAGTAATTTGCTGAGTTTCTCCACCCACATGACTACATACATATATTATTATCAGCTGTATTTCTTTCTGTTTCGTTTTGTTAATAAATCTAGATTCAGTGACTTCATCATATATCTTCTTCTCCAGGTTCTCGAAACACTGATCCCACGTACACCAAAGCATAAGTGTTATAACATGTAAACTAAATTGTCATGAATCGCCTACCATCTACTGAGCACTTAGATGTCCAGCTTACTCTTAGCAATCCTGATCTCTGAGTGAATTCCTAATAGCCTTAGTTTTTGTCAGTTCTGTGATTGTCTACTGCATCAAAACCATGTATTAAATTCACAGTAAGTTATAATAATCTGCCTATTCTGCCATCATGAGAAGCGTATTATGGCTTAACATTAAATCCCTGTTGAAATTCATTCTTCCTACGTGCTGATTTAAGAGGTTCTATAGCGATATTGAAAAGAACAGTTCAAGGGGTGGGAGCGCACCAGACACGTCCCAACGTAATTACCTCAAGCATGATGGTTCATGTAGTTCATTATTTCTCGCTCAAATCATTTCAAAGTGTTCATAGCCAGTGGTGTATTATTAGTTTCAATTCGTATCCCTAGACACGAGTTTCATGATTCCTCAATCGTCAGTAGGGAAAAAAGGCAAAGTTCATAGGTTGCAGGGCGTGCTGCCTCGTCTCTCAGGACCAGTTCCACTCACAGCATGAAGGTGCAGGCTCCCGAGCTCGTCAGCTCACAAAATTTAAACCGTTCAAGGGGTGGGAGCGCACCAGACACGTCCCAACGTAATTACCTCAAGCATGATGGTTCATGTAGTTCATTATTTCTCGCTCAAATCATTTCAAAGTGTTCATAGCCAGTGCTGTATTATTAGTTTCAATTCGTATCCCTAGACACGTGTTTCATGATTCCTCAATCGTCAGTAGGGAAACAAGGCAAAGTTCATAGGTTGCAGGGCGTGCTTCCTCGTCTCTCAGGACCAGTTCCACTCACAGCATGAAGGTGCAGGCTCCCGAGCTTGTCCGCTCACAAAATTTAAACCGTTCAAGGGGTGGGAGCGCACCAGACACGTCCCAACGTAATTACCTCAAGCATGATGGTTCATTTAGTTCATTATTTCTCGCTCAATTCATTTCAAAGTGTTCATAGCCAGTGCTGTATTATTAGTTTCAATTCGTATCCCTAGACACGTGTTTCATGATTCCTCAATCGTCAGTAGGGAAAAAAGGCAAAGTTCATAGGTTGCAGGGCGTGCTGCCTCGTCTCTCAGGACCAGTTCCACTCACAGCATGAAGGTGCAGGCTTCCGAGCTAGTCAGCTCACAAAATTTAAACCGTTCAATGGGTGGGAGCGCACTAAGTGGCCAATGTAATTACGCATGTGCACGTAGACACCAGAATGCGTTTGTGTACGAGTTATAACCTACATGTTTATACACATCATGACTTGCGCCTCATTAAACATGCACACTTCATCAAGCGTTCATACACAATCGTCATGACACATGGTGTCCATCTTGAAATGTATTTTCTTAATAGGAACCTCATTCCAAAATTGCATGTGTACTCCTGCATCTTGAGGCATAAACAAGCACTGGCAAAGCCACTATCTTAGCCATTTAAAGCTGAAATCTATTGACTTTGTCAGTGCTTGTTTGTAATTTGGCATACAGGAGTCCAGTGTGCCATGGTGACCAAAGTGTTGCAGTGCTGCATAAGAGTACTGATCATGCGTGTGATAGGCTGTATAGTCTATTGTTGTAAGCTTTGCCTAGTGATTTCCACGCTTTAATGAGATTTACATTTTGGAACTGGAGCTCACACAGTTCTGTGGCTACTCCTGTTCTGTCAGCAAAGCAGTCCTCTTCCACCTAGTTGTACCACTGCTTCATGTGCCACCTAGCTCATCCTGCTGCTCGTGGCACTTCCCCCTGCACTGTCATCTTCCTCCCACTGTTCCCAAACTAGTCCTTCTCTTTCGGCTCTGTCTGTTTCCTGGCTCATCCTGCTCCTTTCTGCCCCTCTATTGACTAACTCATTCTGTCCCATCCTCCACATCCTCTCTGCCCTTCCTCCACATCCTCTCTGCCCTTCCTCCTGCACCGAATCCACTGTTGCCTTTCGACTCCTGCACTCTTTGCCCTACTCTTGCACATCCGGCTGCCAGCCTCTCTCCACCACTTTCCACTGAAGAGCCTCATCTCTGAAGTGCCATCTACTATAATCTGTACCTCTGCAATGGCAGTGGTGTGTTGGTTGCCAACACCCAGAACGGGCAGGACAACCCATCCCAACGAAGAGGCGGCAGAGGGCTAGAAGAACTAAGGTAGAGCAGGAGAGCACCTCCCAAAGAGACATCCTCTGACTCGTCACAGCAGAAAACTCCGGTGACTGAGCAAAGAACAAGGATAGTGGGTGGTGGGAGTGCGCCCCCTGCCTCAGCAAACCAATAGTATACCTGAAGCACACCTGGACAACAAGCGAAAGGGAAAGCGGCCACAGCCGCCAACAGCACCAAACCCGCAAAATCTCCCCGCATGGCTGGTGTATAAAAGGAACCACCACCACCAACAACGACCGAGCACCACACAGGGTGGGAATGAGGAGCAGATGAATGCCTCTCCGGTGGGAAGTATTCAGATTCTTCTTGAGCCTGAGGTGGTTTTCATTTATTACTAAATAGATTGTTTTTCGGAAAATCTGTGAGCAGGGAATGCAGCGTGATAAATGAAAGAAATGTCCCCGCAGCTTTTTGAAAACTAAATCTGTGGGAACAGAGCGATTCTGGGGCATTTTTAATGACCATAAACAAAAATACTCAGTTCCTTGACTCCCAAAATAAACTCGGTCATAAACTGTGTGTCAAGGCTGATGAATCGATTTTTGCATTTCTTCAACCACATGATGTGCTCGAAAGTAGCATAAGGTTGCATGTGACTGGGATTTGAGCAAAACACCCTCAGGTGAAAATAAAAAGGCTCCACAGCATTCACAGCCAAGCTCGCTGTGGGTCGTCTTGCTCGTTTTCAGCACCAACAGGCGGCACGTACTGTTTGTTGGCAATTTATATGTGTGTAATTTTTAGCATCGCATTGTAGAAAATGTCTAGCTATGTTTGTATTAGAAAGGCCGCTTCTTTGGTGTAGTGTGACCAAGAGCTAAAACAAGATGGATGACTGAGACTGCTACCTTGCATCCCTGGGTTAAAATCCTCTCTGCCACGTGCCCTGCATATGAAGCAAGGTTAACAATCACTCACAAAAAACACCTTTTCATCTCTCCCAACCACCCCGTTAATCTGCCACACAAAGGCCACTCACACAGTGCAATCGAACCATTGCTCGAATCTGATGCTCCATGTTTGTCCGTAGCGAACTTGTGGAAAACAATTGTTTATCAGTCAAAATAAGAATAGGATGCTCACCTGCTCACACTGCACACCCACTTATGTCCTCCATCCGCAGATTTACTCCTAGACCACCTCAACTGCCCAGACTCATTCCTGCTTCTCATCCGCTCACGGTTTGGATTGTTGTTGCACGTTCTAAACATCTTGATGATCATATCCTGTTCGCAAGAACTACCAAGGACTTCTCATTGCATCCAACATAAGCAATACAACACTTCAGGTCAATCGAATAACTACCAAGAGGGTATTTTGTTCTGCATGTTACAACATAGAAATAAAAGAGGAATCGTAGAAAAGAGGGAGATCTAAAGTAACAAAATACATGTTATTGATGTTCACATTACTTCTCACAAATACTTCTTTTATGTCGTAACTTCTATAAGCATGCAAATGTGAACAGTACCTCACTTCTTAATTGAATTTCAAGAGTGAGGTCACTACTCACATCTCCAGTGTAGTAGTTTCAAGTTTAATTTATGATGTCAGTGTCTGCTATCAGCAGACCACTTTAAAAACAGCTTCCAAAGCAAAACACATATTGTTATCTAAAAATCTAAAGAGATTCCTAGATTTTGGAATCCCTACCCTGTGAAATTGCTTTACTAGTATTGAGTACAATCTGCTCCCAAGGAGATATTAAGTGCAGTAAATGTACTTAGTTCAGCAATTGAGAACAAAGAACTATTTGTTGTATGTGTTGTAAATCATGAACCAGGTTTTACAAGTCAGTTTTCATAATTAATACACATATCTCATATAGCGAACAAAGCAAGAGACTTAAGGCCCGGGTTAGACTTTCATGGATGGGTCGTTGGTCACGAATGTGACTGATATTCCATCTGCCGTATTACAAGTGCATTATATCCTAATGTACCTGCAGTAACAGCAGGCTGGATATTCCTTACCTTGTGACGGAGAAACCCATCCGCCACGCTCGAAGTCACAAACTAAGGACCGCAGCCAGTGGAGTCTACTTCATAGTATGAATTTCCTCCTAGAAACTGGAGAATGTTCAACTTCCTGTAAACCAGAGGTCTTCAAACTTTTTAATGCTGCTCCCCCCCCCCCCCCCCCCCAGTGAAAAATGTAATCGGCCCCCTTTGAATGTTTCCCATTAATTCCATTAAATTGCCAATGTTTAAATATGTCTCGTTTTTAAAACACAAAACATATTTAAGCATTGCAGTCAAATTTTGTTACAGTTTTACAAATGCAACCAAAAGACATAATTGTCAAATGCGTTATTCTGGTCAGGTAGGCCCTACTAAGGTGTAAAAGTATCTACAGTGTGACTATTAGAAATGGGGATTGTGTAATTGTAAGAATATTTGGAGTGCCTTCCCTTTTAACACATACTCCCAGCTAGGAATAAATGACAAATGTTAGTGATGGCCCATTACAGAGTGGCTTTCTGCCACTATTTTTTTCCGCTTAAATCAAAGGTCTGTTATCAGCAAAATGCTTATTTTGGCCAGAGCCTGGTGGTCCTCCTGGGGTCACTGGAGGTCCCCCAAGCGGGGACCGCACCCAAGTTAGAAGACCCCTGCTCTAAACTGTAAATGAAGCCTCAAGTATTGACATACAAACTGGAGGATGATGGTTTAAACATAAATGAATAAATAAAGTATTCCTGAGAATACATGACCAGCATTGGCAAAGCCAATAGGTTACACTAAAAAAATGCAAAGCTCTTGGCTTTGTCAATGTATTAGTGTACTTTTATATAGACCAGTGCTTAATTTGAGGAGGTGGTTTCCGGTGCTCCACACCTACTTGTCTACACTGGTGCAATGGCAGTCTGCAACATGGTGGTGTTGTTAGGCTAATGTAGAGATGAGCACAACTACAGATATTTATTAATTCATTACACATTAAAAATTACTAATACCTGCTACCCAAACCATTCTTATAGCTTTGGTGGCATGGAATAGCCCTAGTTGTGCCCCTTGTGGGAGTGTGAGGGGTTGCAGTTGTGGTGTTGCTATCATGGGGAGCACTGACCGGGGCAATGTGTGGTGCAAGCTGCAGTGGCTTCCAGACGAGGGCCCTGGCACTTATATATTTTAAGCACTGATGTAGACACATATGTGCACATGCAATGGTAACTTTGAAATGAGTTTTCTGATACAGAACGACTTTTACAAGATGACCTGTGGCAGCACAACGCCACATATCATACCAGGAGCTGTAATTTTTAATATACCTATATTCCAAGGCAGACATCCATTTTAGACCGGTAAATGAAAGTATTAAAAAAAATGCCCGGAAAGAAGTTGCCAGTGCCGCATCAGTGCAGGTGCCAGACCCTCTTAAAAAAGAAATGTATATAAACAAATTTCACTTGGTGGGGGTACGTATGGTGGGTGACAAGGTATAGTGGGTGTAGGTAAGGAGAGTGTGAACGGGGATGAGACGTTATTAATAACCAAGAAAAGGTGAGGGGCAAGGGCGGGGAAAGCAACATGGAGAGGAGGGGGTGGGTAAAGTTAATCCCTACCCTTTTGGTTTAAAGGCTATTTTAACATTCAGTAATCAAAAGTTCCTCGATGGTATGCATAGAGGTGGGCAAGCCAGCAAGTTAATAGGAAGAGCCAAGCCAGAGCAGTCATTCATCTAGCTTTGCCCTAATGGCCGTAGCATGAGACAAGCCATCAAAATGTTCAGCATTTCCGCAACAAAGTTCCTTGAAAAATAAGATAATGGCTGTTAAGAAAAATCAGTCACATTTGGAAGTTTTTCACTTAGTGCATTAAATTATTACTTCGCATTAGGATATGAATCATTATTCTAATGCATTCACAATAAAATTATATCATTGCATTTAGTGACTTTATTAGAAGTGGTAATTTATTAACTTGAGTTTAAGAGCATTCACGATTCCTTTCTCCGCTCCACCCCCGACTCCGACCCTCCCATTGGTGAAACAAGAGAAAGCCAGTTGATGTATGTCACTATGTAGTAAAGTAATTAATTGTCTAGGATCAAACAATGTGGTCCGATAGGGAAGCTGGGATTTGAGCACAGGTTTCGCGGTTACACATTGTCCAATTCAGCCACTGGTTGGATATATCCTTCTAATTACTATATAACACTCACTCCTGTAGAACACTGAAGGACAATGCTTTATGCTTATTATGTGTAATTATTTATGGGGCTAACTCAGTCCACCACGTTACATAAATGCCTATTTCGTGTTAAATCAAGCTGATGAAGAAGATATTATATAAAGAATTAGAAAGTGAAGATAAGGAACACTAGAACAATACATGTTTTCATTGAGGTTACCCTTAACAGAGAGACCTATCTCTGGATAGAAACGACGCCAAAGTGAGGCTAGTTACAACTTTTAGGAAGACTAAGAGTCTCCAAGATGCCCCAGTTACAGGGCTTTACTGAGACTTGTAAGACGTCCAGAGCTGTGCTGTAAACTTAACTTCAATTTACATGTTCTGCTCAAAGCATTCAGGCAGAATAGCCCCCCTCCCGGTATGATGCCGCCCTTGTCTCTTATGCGCTGTGCAGTTCCGGTATATCAACAAAGTGCATTAGGAGGGGTACTGGGCAGTGGCAAGGCTACCATCCTGGTCCTTTTTGGTGGGCCAGTCCCTTGTTGGCAACGGTTGGGCAACATCCATGCATGTGGCGAGCCAGACCAGAGCCCTTCTTGGTCCTCACCTATTGAATGTAATTCCTGGCCAGATGTATAGATATCCCTGTAGGAAGGTGGATACCTGACTATGGTTGCCCCCAACTTTTTGCCTGGTGTTTTGCTGGTTTTCCGACTTAGTTGGCCTGGGACCCTGCCAATCAGGACCCCAGGCCTACTGCTCTCTCTCTAAAATGGATTCCATGTACCTTAGGTACATATCTAATTAGTACTGTGCCACCTTATCAGACCCTGTAACTCAGGGCATAGGTGTACCCAGGGCCTACTAGGGGCTGCAGCATGTATTATACCACCCCTGGCTGGCCATCTAAATCTGACACAACTGGCTGCACGACAGCTGGGGCAAAGTGGTGCAATCACCCTTTGCTGTAGATATAGTATACCTATATCTAACCCTATAATGGACATATAGATCAGTCACTCCTATTGCAGGCCTTGACAATCCTGAAGGCAGAGTGCTTGGAATCGTGTGAGATGGTGCTCTGGCATGAGCTGAGCCCGTTTGCAGCTTGCGGAACCAAGTACTAATAGCTGTTCCATAATAACGCATACCATATACTCATAAGTGCATTATAATCCTCGCGGTTAAATGCCAACTCTGGTATCGCTTTATCAAAACATGTTGAGTAAGGTGTCATACAAATTGGAATACTAACCCCTCGCCAATTCTGGCGACGGGGTTAGCATTCCACCCTTCTAGAGGGACACGACATGTATGTAACTGTGAACCCCGGTTAAAGTTAACTCAAGCCTCAGCATCACAAAATGGATGCTGCCACCACAGACACAAGTCTGACCTCCTGCTGCTGGGAGTCCTTCCAGCGAGGGAGGCTTGGACAAAGGGTTTCCTGTCCGGGGCGGTGCTAGCACCATCCCAGACAGGGTTTTGTGTATCCTGGGTAGGCAGGGCTTTAGAGAAAGGTGACTGCAAGTGGCACCCGGTGCTCACTATGCATAGGCCGGCTAGAACCAGTTCCAGGGGCACACCAGCCCCTGAGCTGGGGAAAGTATGGCATGGGAGAGGGGTGTAACCACCCCCCTTCCTGGTCCCACCCATGGGCAGGACCTAGTCGCGTGCCAGCCCCTTTTCCTAGTATAAAGTTAGGAGCGGGCCCCCTTCCAAATTAGATCATCTTTGAATCCTGAAACTACTTTCTACGAAAGGAACTCTCGACTTCTTCTCAAGATTTCTCTCTTGTGACTAAGGAGTAGTCACCCTGCATCCGCAGGCACCATCCAAGCATCGCGGTCTGCTGTAAGTCTCTCCTCCGGATCAAGACTGCCCAGTTCGACGAGAACCGGCTTCCCTGGCACCTCTGACCTTAACCTACATCTTCAGCTCAGCTGAGATCCGTGGGTGTGACGAGACCTTGAGGGACCGGCCTTCTTCAGGACTGCACAACGCTTGCCCAGCACGACCGCCGAGGGATCCTCGAGTGAGTGCTTTGGGGTCCGAGAAGCCCCAACCCTGAGCAGCTCCAGCACCGAAGTTCAGCCTCCCAGCCTCCACGAGATCTGCGTGGGGCCCTTCTGCCTGTTTGCTGCTCACCGCGTTGTCTGGCTACTAGCCCGCTGGCTTGTGGCCTTCCCGACGACTAACGATGACATCAACACTGCTGGTCTAGTTGCTCCAGACTGGCCCTTGCTCCCCTCCAACAGAGGAGCACCCCGGACCCTCCTGGTCCACTCCAGACGCCATTTTGAGTCCACTGCGTGGGCTTGCATTTGCCAAGACTTGTTGCCCCAATCCTGGGTCCAGCGACGTCGACAGCAGATACCATCGTGGGACAGCTCGCACCTCCATCCTGGTCGCCGACAACGCCTCCTGGTCCGTGAGACTGCAGAGCCCAGCGTCGCCCACTCACCTGGTCGAGGTGACTCCATCCTGGTGCCCATCCAATCACTGGCTAGTGATTCAGAACTTGGTCCCCTCTGCTTACAGGTGTCTTCCATCTTCGATCCAGGCTTGGATCCATCCGAATCTCTTCACTGGTCGCCTGCCAGCAACTTCTTCTTTCAGGCTCCATAGACTGCAACGAGGATTCCCGACGTCTTTCCAGACCTATGCAGCCGCAGCCCCTGGGCTAGGTAACTTCGGCATTTCGGTGCCCCAGCATAGCCTCACTATCCAAGGGTCCAGATCCTTTTTCGTTTCAGCTCTACCTAGTCGGATTCGTCCGATAACACTAACTTTGTAATTCCTAGCAACCATAGACTTTATTCCGCATCCCGCGTCAGAGTGCACACTCTGCACCCGATCACCCTAGGCCTCCTGCTAGTAATCGGAAGGTTCAGTAGTCAAGTCCTAGCGATCCCAAAGCCTATTAGAGTAATACTTACCTGCTAGTAATTTCGCATTCCACTTTTAGAGTATATGGTTTTTCGTGCCCCTCGGGCATTTGTGTAAATATTGCGATTTGAGTAATTTCTTTAAGAGCTTTGTATTGTGCTTAGCACCCTGTCCTCATAAAGAGTCCAGGGTTGTTGTGTTCTAAATAAATACACTTTATTTTCATAACAACTTGTGTGGTGTCCTTTCACTTGGTGTTCAAGGGGTATATGTGATGGTATAACAGCTGGCTTAACACGCCCTCTAGAGTCTAGCCTAAAGACTGCTCTTGTCCATGCTACTAGGATAGCTGGTCTATCGGTTGACTTACAACCAATCATCAATAAGGGTTGTTTGGACTGATACATAGTGATCACTAGAATAGTGAGCACTGCATATCAGGCCAACTTCTCACAATCCCAAGTTTCTATTTCGAAGGCCTTATACAGTGCACAGAGGACCGTGCATTTAATTGTGGACTAGGCTGAGCCCTGGAGGAGTGCTCTTAAGGTGTATTGTGTCGCTTCTGCTTTTTCATGTTGGGCACAACTGCCAGTTGTTGGAGTCTTTCAGTTTGGAAATGGGCATTCCACATACATCACATTAGAGCAGCATGATTGGCCCTAGCAGGGCTCTCACCTACGTCACTCAATGACTGCTTTGAATGGGTGCTAGATATTTCACAGTATGTAATTTGAGAATGTGATGCCCTTGTCCTCTTCGTTTATTTATGGGGGATAGTTTTGTGCATCCGTGCTGCCTCTGGTAATTGAGTCACAGGACTGGAACCGATTTGTTAGTGTGGCCCAAAAACAACTTTTTCTTTTTGATGCCTTTAGGTCGACGTAACTCGCCTATATTCACATGTGAGCATAATAAAGCGTGTTTCATTTTACAGGCCGAGCTAGATCTGAGTGTTTTTGGTATACTTCTATTAACGAGAGAGTGCTCTGGAATCCCAAAGGTGGAGGAGAAAATCCCTACGACGCTTCTCACAAAGCCCTTATACTGGAATAACCCTTAGCCAGAGTGCCCCGTCCCTATTCATGGACTGTGGTTTGGAGGAAGGCTTGGGTCCACTCTGAGCTGGTCCCCGAGTTTTTCATCCACTCTTGCAGTTTTTTATGTAAAATGTCACGGTCCGCAGTGTCATTGGGGACAGAAATGTAACTATATATTCAAGCTGCCGGTTGTCCTTTATGTAGGAAGTTGTGAGGTTCTCTTGAACATTTTCAAGTGCTTTTCTTTCTGCCTGACTACAGGAACTGACAGTCATGAAGTAGTGTCCCACATATTCATGCAGCTGTAGGTACTTCTTTAATTGGTATTTTGCTTGAGTACTGTTTGTTTGAGACACATTGGCATTTAGCTAGCACCTTGAGGTCTGACGGAGATTTCTTCGGGTGGGGGACTGCCCTTTTCATGAGGCTGGTAGTTTTGCCCCCCTTGAGGGATGTGATTATGATTTCCGAGATATTGTTGAGTAATTTCAGCTGTGTGGCTGTCCAACCCCATCTTATCCTTGCGTGATGCTGGGCACTGCTTTAATGGGCCCTGTGTACTCTGTTCTTGTTTACTAGATTCTTCGGCACAGCTGAGGGAGCTGAGGGCCCTGAGGAGGTCGAGCTGTGACGAGTCTGGCTTGGGAAGGGACCTCCCTACACTTAATGCTCCATCTCTTGATTTCAGATCGGAGTCTGCTGTTGCTCTGTTGTCCAGTCGCACTCATGCTCCGCTCCGTAGCTCTTGCGCTCTGTGTCTGATATTTTGGCATTTATGTACAGCCCTAGAGAGGAATAGGCGCACACTCTTTGTGTGGTCACATGTATGAGCGACCTTAGGGCAAATAAAAACGCCTCTTCAAGGATTATGTACACAAGATGAATATTCATGCTGCTGTTTTTGCTGGTGCCACTCCCTATCATTCCCTTGAGCATGGTCCATCCGGTTGGCTGGCATGTGGCCAGCTGAAAGCCATATGTGGAGTCAGCAGTATGCGCCCAACATTCAGATGCATGCTTGGGCCAGCATGTGGGTGGCTGCAGACTGAAATACCTGTGGATTCCCTTGGCAGGAGGATGCTGCAGGCCACTTAGCATTCCGGGTGGAGGGATCCGAGTCATTTTCAGCTCCTGCACCTCTGTAGAAGTGCTTGAACAGCAGACACTAGTTGCTGCAGAAGGAAAAGTCAAGCATTGAAGCTGCATTTGTAACTCTTGGCAAACTTACTTTGGGGTTATGTGGAAACTGAAAAAATCAACTACAGCCGGCATTATCACTGACAATACTTGATATTAATAGTATGTAGATGCTGGTTATACCTGGCACTGGGGGCATTTACAAACTGGCAATACCTGATAATAAGGGCATGTACCTATTACTGGGCTTGTGAAAATTATACTACTTGGATGACTGCGGCTATGTGCAACCTATTAGTACCTGTTACTTTGCACGTGGATATGGGCACAACTGATTATTGTTAGCAAGTAAACCTAGTAACATCTGTTTCTGTATTCATGAATTTCTTGATAATTCGTATTTCTTGAGCCATGTAGACGTTGGCCATACCTATTGTGGACGAATCGAGTCCGGCAGTACATGGGGCACGTAGAAGAGTGTCTTGTCAAGCATTTACCTCTAACACAACCTAGCGCAGTCCAAGCTGAGAGTTCTGGGGTGTCCTACTGACTAGGGTGCTGGGTGATTGATCTGCATTGGAAGGATGGCCTCCAAAACCTTCGTGGCTACCTGGGCAGATGTGGTTAGCACCACAATCGCACACCTGTGGTGAGCACCGCAAGCTGATGTCTGCGCCCAGCATCTCAAGCACATAGTTCATCCTCGTATTCATCATCATTACATTTAAAGGGTACGTACGGATTACATCTTCTGAAGACACTTTGTGCCGGTCTCGCTCACCCATTGTGGCACGAAACCGAGCAGGCCCTTCTCAGATTTGCTGCTCAAGTAGCTCATGTTATGTTCACATCAGCACTAGGAGCTGTACATCTTGGAGCAGGCCTTAAACTGAGCATCTCTTGGTCGGAACAACAAAATGTCACCTTTTGTCCTTGAGAGGCGCATCCGAAGGTCACATGTCTCCAAAGGAAGGGCACACAGCCGTTTATGCCACAAAGCAGCTTAGTCCAGTCTCAAATCAAAGCGTTCCTTGCCGACTCCCACTCATCCCGTCCTCACATCTCCCAAAAAGCTGCACACCTGTAATTCATGACTGCACCTACTACAGCACATTCGAAACTCGCATCTGCAATTCTGCACCCAAGCAGCACGTCCCAAGCTCACGTGTGCCTATAAAACAGTGCTGACTTCTGCACATAAAAAGGCACCTCAGGCAGCCCCTTCCCAGCTCGCATCTGACCCAAAGCGTAATATCAAAGCGACATCTGCCTGGATGCCTACAGCCTAAGCTCATATATAAACACAGGCTTGCATTTGTTCCCGAAATAACAAACGTCGTATTCTGAAGACCATTCGATGAAGTATCTGTGCCAGAAAGCTCTGTTAATATGCAAGTCATTCTTTTAAACTTTCTATACACACAGTTTAAGATAGACTGCTACAGAATAAGCAAAAAAGGATTAAAATAAAATTGAGCTTCCAAAATATAGATTTTAGTAATAACCAGGCTGCCCGTAATGCAATTTTATTTACACAACTGTCCCTTCAAGACCTAGTCAGGGTTAGCAAGGGATATATACATATAATTACAATTCGAAGTACGTACTTCACCGCTCAGTTGTTAAGTCTTCACTGCCACAAAAAAGATGTGATTGTGTCAAGCGTGTGCCAGGCCTAGAAGGTTTCTTAAACAAACAAAACTGTGTTGGTGTAGGCGCTCTCTTTTCCACCCAATGAGGAGAAACATTTCATGAGAAAGGAAACGTTTAAGACTACCAGCAAGGCCAGTAACTTTCACTCTCAGATCCCTTCCTTCCTTTCTGTTTTTCTACCAAAAGATGGAGCACTTTGCAAAGAAGGAATGTGAGAAAGTCCTGATAAACCCGAGCACCCTGCTATGTGCTCCCCGTGACGCTATTGGACTGATAGGCCTGCTGCCCTAGTGCTTCTTAACACTTAGTTTTATCACGGGAGGCCACTGATACACACCGTAACTTTTCACAATTTGACTCTGCATTATTTTTGTCTTTTTATTTGATTTGCTGAGGAGAAGAAGAATACCACTGTGCTGTTTGGGCGTTGTGAACAAGCCCAGCAGGTTCCCTGGCATGAACGCCGTGTGCGACAGTCACATCTGCAAGATCCTGACTCTTTGTTGGAAACAAACGCGTCCTTTCAAGCCCTGTGTGCTTTCGCGTGACAGCTGTCACGGACGGCTCTGGGCCGGTGTCAGAGGGAGAGTGGACATGCCAATCAAACAATCCATTGTTTTCTCTTGGTTGCGTTAACCCTTTAAGGAACATGAGCTACAATTCTTTTTTTTTTTTTTTAGCCCCTTCAGTGAGTGGACACTCGGGCGCCCCCATTGATTAAACCTAAGTCCAGGTGTATGAAGCGTGACAGCGGGAGGCCCATTAATCAGCGGAAGCGGAGCACCCAGCCGCGGCACGTGGAGTGAGTTGTGGTGGGGCAGACAGGCGGAGCGGGGGAGGGGGTGATAAACACCGGAATAGGGATGATTGCAGGTAAGTAAACAATGAAATTAATAAAACTAATTTCGTTCCGTACCCTGCATTGCAAGATGCGATGCAGGGCGCGCTACGAAATTCGTTACGAAATTTAGTTCCGTGCCCTGCATCGCAAGATGCGATGCAGGGCGCGCCCGCCCACATCAAGGAGATGAGTAGTGAGTCCAGTTGCCTGAACACCTTCACCGGGAGAGAAAACTTTGCAGGACATACAAACATAGCAACACGAGCACCATCTTTAAGATGGCCGGTCTGCCCATCAAGGACACCCAGGTCTTTAGTGAGTCCAGCTAAACCACTGCAGAGAGAGTCCGGGGAAGACAAGTAAACCCTGCTGTCCCCATGCATAATACTACAAACACAAGATATAGAGATCTAAATGCTGGAAGTCATTTATAATTCAAGGGGGTCTAGAAGGCCATCCTTAATGGAAGAGAATTCCTCACACACACAATTATACATGACTTCCAGCATTTATATATCTATATCTTACCACAGTTTCCTTACTGCATTGTTCTAGGCAACCTACTTCTGTTGTGTTTGTTTTTCTTTAGTGAGTCCAGTACAATACCCATGTTGAGGCCCCATTGTTGCATCCTGGTGTGTGTGACCATGATCCCCAGGTATCTAAAGTACACCAGTTCCCAGCGCAGCCCAATCTCCTGGAGTCTCACTGCTGTCCCGACCAGCAACATAAGAGGGAATAGCAGAGATTTGGCCCGGTTGAGCCGAAGACCCGATGGGTCTTCAAACTCATCCAACTGGTGCAACAGGATCACCAGCGCGAAGCGGGGAGAGGAAAGATACAAAAAGCATCATCCACTTACATTGATATGTTGTGCCGAACGTTCCCCAATTGCATGCCTTTATCCCACAGCTCCTGGTGCACCCAAACTGCCAGAGGCTCCATTGCAAGCACAAACAGGAGCAGCACGGGCAGGCAGCCCTGACGCGTCCCACAACCTAGATTCCATTTTTTCCAAATTACTCTGCCCCATGCATACTCTGGCACTGGGTTCAGTTAGCCCCAGTCAACTGTGTCGAAGGCTTTTTCAATAGATGGAGACCAATGACAGACAGTGAGGTGCACAGTGAGGAAGTGATCCGAGAAAAGCACAAATTGCATCTGCAAAATAAATATAACCCGCCAAGAAGTAGTTCTATAGTCTTTTTTTTATTTTATTTGTTTTTAACAATTCTGTTAGCTTATTCAGCAATCAGTTGGACTTTTCACTACTGAAGCAGTCTAACTGAAACAGAGGCACCCCTTTAGTTTAGTATGAAAAGCCTGTATGTCAGTCTTTATATACAAGATTGCCTTTCTTTGCACTTGTATAAGCCTACCTGCCTCTCTGCCCATATACCTATTGTGTCACACTGTATTACTTCTTGATTGAATACATGGTTGCATTATGTCCAATGCAGAGATATGTTGAAAGTTATCACAAATGCTATACAATAGGCTTGAGGTTGCATTTCGTCATTTTATGCATTATAAACTAAAATTGCAACAATGCAGAATGCATCTTCTTGATTAGAATTCACTTTCTACTTTAGCACCTGTCCTTTAAATATCCTACCAGGTTAACATTCTCCAATTTGATATTGTGTTGCACTGCATTATATTATTTGTGCACCACTTGTTACCCCTTTGTAGGACATTGACATGCTTATTCACATGGGTAGCACACTACACCATTTGGGTGTATGATTGAAAGATTGTTGTCTTTGATTTGAACCTATTTGGAAAGTGTTTCTATGTCCTTAGTGATGACCACCGAGGTGTGGTTATCATGATATGGGAAATAGTCCTTCGCAGTTTGATAAAATATGTTACGCTGGCAGCACTGATAAGCAGGTCCGTTATTGTGGTGATCATTTTTATTTTAAGTTCTGGATCTGATTTCTTATACTGTTTGTGGCAGGAGGTCGTCCCCGCTATGGTCTTATGGATCCCCAAGAGGTAACTGACGTCGATAAAGATTGAGGAGCAGGGATCCGAGATCTGCTAATGTAGACTGCGTTACAGTTCTCCCTTATAAGATTTCCATATGAGAAGGACAGCTTTATTATTTTCTTTTTTGTTATTACAGTATGTTGGTGCGTAGAGCATGTGACTATTTAAGATCTGCAGGGTGGTCTGTTGCAGAGGCTTCTGTTGACTAGCAGTTTGTGGCAGATCTCTTTGGTGCTGGCAGGCCTGTCTGGTTAGTAGTGAGTGGTTATTTAACCCCTTCGCTGCTCATGACGAGCTCAGCTCGTCATGCAGTACACTGGTCGTGTGCTCATGAACAATGGCATCCTGCATTCTTCAGCACACAGCGGGAAAATACACCGCATGCATGTGGTTAAGCATGCTCGTGTAGCGTGGATCTACCCCATCCAGTTGCCAGGAAGGCTCCACATGGCCTTTCATACACTAGATGCCTGTTCTGTTGACAATAGGGGATCAAGTAATAAACTGGACTGGATCTGTTATGGTGACATGGATTATATCAAATTGATACTGGAAGGAAAGTCAGAAGACCAGAATAAAGTATCCTCCATCCTGTGGTTTGTAACAGAAAATATGGAAAATATAGTTGACTATGTGAGGTCTGGGGGGAAGGGTTTCATGACAAAGTGCCACAGAGAGAGAAATGCGGGGTAGCGTTTTCAGCGGGATGTAGATCATGGCCAGCCATGCAAGCCTATAGCATCTCCAAGATGGAGTACAATTGTGAATGTCATGCTGCAAATATTGAAAGGTGAAGAATGAGCTTCCTAAGACCGCAAATAAATGAAGTGCTAAGGTGCTGGATGTAGGAGAAGTATGCCACCATTCAGCTTAAAAAAGGTCTAATCCCCTCTCGCCTACATGCCAACTTAAAGAGCTTATGTGCCACCTAATGGTTATTGCCACCCTATCTTCACGCTCTCACAGGTCCAGATGAGATGTGTCTCCCCTAGGAAATAATACTTTCCACTGTAATGGGCACATCCTACCCCTTCAAAGGTGGGATATCAACAGTACAGAAATCAATAGCATGCTTAATTTTATCGTTTCCCTTGAATGGCCCCTGCGCCTTGACCCCAAGCAATACATTCCCATAACAAATGTTTAGGTGGGATAGCACATACTCCAGTTAATAACTATCACCCTCCTTAAAATATGTGCAAGGGGACTGTTCACTACATTAAGATGTGACCGTTGCATATGGAAGGTTCATGCAATTTCACAAGAAAGCAGGGTAACGCGCTTTTTAGAAGTTATATTGTCTGTGAATAATTAAAATGTTAGAAAAATTAAAAACGTTTTTTCTGACCTCTGTTTCTAGAAACCCTGGCTCGCACTCACCTTTATAAAATTCCCTTCCTCAGCTGACAGCCACAGAAGGTACTCTAGTCCTGGATACTTTAGTCTCGTAAAGAAATCCATCTCCTTTGGAGCAGCGTACATCAAACCCAAGGGAGCTGCCATCTTATCTAGAAGCCACACTTCCAGATTCAGTACGCCTGGTATCATGGGTTGAGGTGGACTCCTGTGCCTGTTTTCCAAGTTTGTCCACTCCCCCTCAGTCATGACTCATAGAAGTAATAATTGGAAAATATCTCACAATATTTCTTTCCTTAACAATTAGACGATGGAGCCTAAAGCTACTGTCTGTCGGTGCCTGCTTAACAAAACATCATGTTTTATATTTTTACTCGCAGATGGATTCATGTGTAAATATTTTTTTAACAAATCCTTTCCTCCAGTGAAATCCGTTGAAGTTAGGATTCTTTTGAGCATTACTTTGCAGCTAGTGTTCCCATTGATGTTGATGAGTCTTTCACATTATGTGATAGTTTACCGTCATGAGGAAGAGTATGCTTATTCTTTCCAACATTCATGATGATAGAAGGAGCCAAGTGGTTACGTTTTTTGACCCAAGCACAGAGTCCTATGTTTTAATGTCCATAATTCCTATTCCAGATTCTTAACAAATCATTTAATCTCTCTCTGCCACGTTTCTATTGTCTGCATACATTTGAGATTCTGTCAGAAGGGCTAACTTCAGTATTGCAAGTTATAAACAAGTATTGAATTATATTTACCGTCTGATTATGATTGCTACGAACCACTTAATTTGCACAGCCTTAATAAGAATAGTTGAGGGCATTATATTTTTCATAAGACTATTACCCTGATGAAAACATCAGTCATCCAATATTTAATGTCTTTCTTAGGTCTGGTAGAAGGATAAGAAAAACGCGGAAGTATGACATCATCACCACTCCTGCAGAGCGAGTCGAAATGGCGCCTCTGAATGAAGAAAATGATGATGACGAGGATTCAACAGTGTTCGATGTAAAATACAGGTACAGGTAATGTACACACAGGCACTGGGAGGTTGCCTTTAATTCATTATACTCCTGGTGGTGGCTTCTTTCATACTTTTTCATAGATTTTTTAATTTTATTTTTTTAACAACATTACCTTAATTTGTAATCTTTCATTGAGTAAATATGTGAAAATATTGTTTGCGCTTTTTTCTCTTTATAGTCGACCTCATAAGGATTGTAACAACGAGTGTGCACCTGGAGCGTTCTCCCCGCACAATCATCAATTTGACAAGACTCTGGCAAAGTTGTAGCATATGAGGAAAAATCTTAAGGGATATGTTCAGAGTAATTCTGTTCAGCGTGAGAGGATAATAGACAGAGTTAGGCTTACTGAGAATGAGAGCTGCAATCCCCGGCTCTGCGGATTTCATACAGGTTGCATGTATCGGGCAGTGCGGTCTACTGGCATTGTGTCTGTGCCGATTGTCTGTGGAAGGATATTTGCCAACTTGGGAAAAGTGACATTTTGCACCAATCACCTAGTTCCTCCTCCCCCCACTCTCCCCCTCCCCCCAAACAATACATAGGACAACACTTACTGCTTGTGGTGGATTTCCGACACCCCATGATCGCAGCAATCAAGGCAGCTGCCTTTTAGAATGTAGCATTTTTTGGGAAAAGGTTGTTCTCAGTCCTGCTCACTTCGGCTTAGCCTTTGATTGTGTGAATGCTAGACTGAAGACCCATTCCTTTGCCCAGGTCAGAAAAATAATTTTTCTGTAATAAAAGTGGATTTATTTTGAATGGTGGAATGTGTTTTCTGAATGAATGCATTATCTTTTTTCATATAAGCTTTGTGCTCCAGGACAGCAACACTAATAGAAGACTAAATTGGATGCAAAACACGCAACAGCTCTTAAATGCATAGTGTAGGAATAATATGTGTAAGGTTGTTAAATGGGATGTCTGAGAATTCTGTAAACCTTAAGTAAAGACAATGCTGAATGAGCAAAACATTGAGTGAGGTTGGAAAGATGGAGTAGGTTTAAGAAAAAGAGGTAATACTGAAACCACTGCCTGATCCGTATGACTGTATGAAAGAATGATGTATCTGCTTGCTTGTATATTATAGGATTGTGCATTGTACTTCTTACTCTAGCTGTGGCTGGCACATTAATAGTATTTTAATATTTTATATTTGTAATCAAGGATACGGCAAGCAAATTGTTCCAAAACGTATTGTGCAGTTACATTTGTGACCAGTTTCACAATTTAACTGATTTTAAAATTGTGAAAAATGCAATTGATCAAATTATACTAGTTTGCCTCCAAACACACTAATTTGTCATTGAAAAAGAGAGAATATTCCTTTGGATTTAATGTTTAATGAACGTTATTATGACAAGTAACACACATTGTTTTACTTGAAATTTTCAATTTCACACAAAGGTTGTAATGATCAAAGGCTTCTTGGCCCTGTCCATGCAAACGACTATGTACAAGGAAACATTGTGTAGGCACATCTACAGCACCATCTACATGTACTTTAGACCTTCACTCTAAGGTGACGAGATTCTAAAAAGCGAAAGCTGTGAATGACCTATCAAAAACATGAGTCTGATTACAGTTTTTCAGCGACAGCGGGACATTATTGCTTACTTGAAGACACAGTCCAACATAAAGAACACATGGCAGTGAGACACTAAAGGGAATTAAATGTTGCTTTTCCGAATAGTATCAGCAAAGTTAAATTGTTTTGTGTACGTGAAGACGTGCATCCTTCGGTTAGTTGACTGTTGTGACAGGAGTTGGAAAACGGGGACGAAGGCCAACCTGGGACGTCTGGTCACCCTGCTGAAAACAACAAACGATCCATCTTTTTAAAAACTGGTAAATATTCGGTCGGTGCTCAGTTACCCCTCTCAAAGGTTAATCAAACGATATGCAATTAATCATAACAGCCTGAGCAAATGCTATAAATCTAAGACCCAGTACTATCGTGTACCGGGGTCCGGTAATGACGACATAGAATTAGGGTGGACATGGCATGCAGCATTGAATCCAGTGTGATTGCTCAGTGCTGTCTTTCAGTTCAGGCAGTCAGCCACTGCTGCACTACCTCTGGTCACAGGAGGACTGTCCTGGCGGTACAGATCTAAGACCCAGTTTGAGAGCTGCCCTGCCTGCTGCATGCTGACTTATTAAACCACAGGCAGAAGCTCGGAGCTGCTCAAAGCTTTCTTGTGAGATAAACCAATCATCATTGCACAAATAGAAGCAGGGGCAATGCACAAATCCTGACACATTGGGAAACAATTGACAACTCTTCAGAAACCTTGGCAAAAGGTTAAACACCAGTGCCCAGATTCCTATACTTGGGCAAACCATTCTTGATACACCCTGATACTTTTTAATATTGTCATCTGATTCCAGAACTTTCAACCGTGCATTTCTAGTCACTGCGTCTTAGTCCTCCAATATGTCATCCACAAAAGCCTCACACACTCGACATCCTCTTCTCCATCTGCCTCTCTATCAAGTTCCAGAGGCATCCTAGAACAGCCCTACTTTTCTTTCCTCCTGGAATGTTCTAAGAGGTAAATGACTACCAACCTGACTAATGTCAAGGAGGACTTGCCAGTGCCACTACCATCCAATGTGCAAATCAAAGTCTTGTGGTCAGTAAAGATCTCAAATTCTGTGCCCAGTGAAAATGGTCCTTACTTTTCATGCTTTAAAGCAGGATGCTAGGGCAAAAGGTATGCATAAGCATTTGAACACATCAAATGGTGTTACAAAGGTGATCAAATCATGTGACTCTTCTGCTAAGGGAATCTGGTTATAAGCCAACCGTAAATCAATAAGCAAAAAGAATCTGATTTGTCCCAAATTAACTAAAAGCTCATGCACTTTGGATAGGGGGATTGTGAAGGTGGGTGTGCAGCGGGCCGGAAAAGCAGGCGAGGAGGCCGTATATAGTGTGCTATAGTGGTTGTTTATTTGCAGATAGTCACAGAGGTAGGACACAAGGAAAACAAGGATGACTTCAGGGTACGGGATCCACTCCGGGTCTTCGTTGTAGCTTGCGGTCTTCGGTGGTTCCAAACGGCGGCTCCGGTGACGTGGAGGATCCACGGAGGGCAGGGAGCAAAAGAGAAAACGAGGGACCGTTAGTCCTATCCTAGTCTTAGGATCTCTGCAACATTCACCGTCACCCGGGACATGTTGGGGAAGGGACGGAAAAGAGACAGTGAGGGAAGGAAGGTATCGGGAGGAAGGAACACGGGGCGGTAAGAAGAAAGGGTGTTCGGTCGGGACGTTAAGGAAATGGCGGGGCGCGCAGTGCGGTGCTATACAACTATAATATAGTGCAGGGGACGTGATTCTAAAGAGAAGGGGAATATTGTACAGGGACTTTACAGGGGACTCCTAGCGAGTAGACAATGGTAAGGTTAAAGGCACTCACGCGGTCCGCCGTAACTCTCCCGTTGAGTTACGGCCGCTCTACAGCCACCTCCTGTGGACTCCACCACTCTTCGGTCCACACGTCTGCTTCACCCGTCTGCTCTCCGTCTCCAGCTTCTTCTCCTTCACGACCACCAGTCCGAGGTTCCTGCCACAAATCTCCGACGGCTTTCACTTCCTGGTTCTCTCTTTTATCCTGTGCTGTCGCTGCCATAGGGGCGGAGCTTCCGGGGTCCGCGAGATTTGAGTCCGTCTGACCCGGTGTTCTGGTTGGTCCCTGTGGGGAAAAGAAGGGCATGACTCTCTGGGCTCTTGTTGGCGTTTCGGGTCTGGTCCTTATGCTGGCGTTATGAGGCCGGGGATACAATCCCGGGGGTAGCGAAGGAGGTAAGTTCGGGGAAGGGCGGTGTTCGGGTTGGGGTTGCCGGGACGTCGTCTCACAGGGATGGAAGCCATTAAAGTTTTAATTCAGGGTGAGAAGATCCGCACATATGCAAATCTCCCTAGATTTTTCCGCACAATGACAATGTGGCTTCCCATTCTTAAGAATCAGTTGCTCTAGTATTTCCATGAGGCGTCTATTTATGGAATGAGGTCGTCCCTCACACTTAATGGGCCAGGGGTCATTTTATGTACCTCCGGCACCGCATTAGATTTGAGTTTGATTTTATGCTCACATTTTTAATGGGACCAATGTTGCTAAAAACTTTCTGAAGAATTGCAAAGGTGGTGTTCACTAAAGCAGAATCAATTAAAGAAATGAAAGCATCCGCTGCCACGACCAATGTTTCAGCACAGGGATTGAGCATTAAGCCCAAATTGGCAAAATCCTCCAACCAAAACACATTTCCACCCTTTATGGCTACATAAACTTTGGAAATTGCCATTCTCCCCAGACATGTTACAGACCCAACAAAATACCCTAGCAAATCGAAACTTTTCTCCCCCAAAGCAACTTTGGGATGTGGATCCGGATTTTGAAGTGAAAATTCCTTAACCCAGTGTTGATAAAAGTGCAAATCAGATAATATTGTTATTGGAGCATCTGAATCAGCCATCATGTTTAGAGAAATCTTACCAATAGTCTGGTCACACCAAGGTCCTTTGACTTTGCCATTCACACCAATGTTGTTAGTATCACAATCTGGACAAAAATTGCTAGGTATGGTAAGAAGTATTTTGACAAATCCTTAGTACTTTCATCCACTTCAAGATCCATATTGGTAACTGTAAGTAAAGATTTACCTTCCTTGCAGACACTTTCAAAGAGGCCAATTTTCTTCCACTTATTGCAGCGTTTACCCAAAGGAGTACAATTCAAGATCCAACATAAATGGGACTTTGACACACATCGATATCATACATTTTGAGCATTTTTAGACACATTTTTAGCAAGCTTATCTTTCACTGATATTGCAGTAACTGGGTGTTACTCGAAACAAGAATAAACATTAACATGAGAAGTAGTGGATTGTTCCAAAGCCATGAATTTTTCATACTATAGCCCGTTCAGTGGGCTTGACCGCATCAGTTACTTCTGCAAGAGTGGGGGCTCTGCAGCTCTGCAGCCGCTCTTGTATTTTCTTAGAGTAACAACGGAAGACAAACTGGTCTCTGATGTAAGTGTCCAGTGGCTCTCCAAAGTTGAAGGTGGAAGCGAAGAATCTTTGACCAGATGCTTTCATCAGCAGATTGTTTCCTCTTAAAGAAATGAAATCTTTCCAGAAGCATGTTAAGTTGTTCAGAAAATGTATTGTGTATGTGGCACTGCTTCTGTATACTGCCTGTCTTGCAGGTTCAAATTTTGAGGCATCAGTGGCCGCTAAATAATTTTTAAAAATGTGAAGCCTTTGTTTCCAGGAGATGTTTTCCTAGATTCTGTAGAAATAGTGAAATGTGGCCAGGATACGGAGTAGTGACCATGGTGGCAGTGAAGGAGTAAAGTGCTACCAGGGGCTGTATTACATAAAGTGCCTGTGGGCATTTGCGCCCGCTTTGAGTGACCCCAAGGCACTTTGATATTACAGAAGGAGTCACAGATGCTTGTATGGCCCCCTTCTGTAAAACTGATTGCGCTGGTGCACATGTAGAACCAGTGCTATCGAGCGAGGGCGTGCCCTAATTTCCAAATGAGGGAATCTCTTTACCTCTGCACCTATGACGTGTTACCAATGTGGTTGCATAGGTTAACATGCCCTGCTACCAAAATGTGGTGCACTGCCAGTGCAATCATCCCCCCCACCACCCCCTGAGGGCACTTCTCTTGAGGACATCGCTGACATCACACTGTAGGTGGGTGCAGTCACTCATTGCACTCGCCTGCAAGGGAATTTATAATCGCTTTTGAAAGTGGAGGCGGGTTGCCTCTCGCACAGAGAGAAACAGAGCCGCTTTTTAAGAACTGCTCCGTATGTCACTTGAAGCGCGATTTCTTGGCTGCCCTGAGGGCAGCACATTCTTCATAATTGGGTGCCCTTTCCCTATTTTCACCTGGCACAGATGCTTAAAGGTGCAGCGTTGCGCATACTGGTGCTACCTGATAGCTATAGAGGAGATGGGCTGTGGACTTCCCCCTCTGCCGTCACCTACCCAGCCGGACTTTGGGCAGACTCTCCCTTGTCTCTCCATCCTATTTCCCTCCTACCCCTTTACCCTACCCCCTCTCCCTTCTAAACTCCTTTTAGCTAGTCTTTACGCTCTTGAAATGTTTTTCTAGTAACTGATGGAACTGATGCAATTTTGTAACTTTGTGGAACTTTATGTAAAGCGCTCTGATACCTCCGGGTCTAGCCAGCGCTATATAAAACTCAAATACATTTAAAAAAAAAAATTTACGACAGCAGTAACATAATGAAAATGTGGATAATGGTTATACAGATAATGAAAATGCGGATAATGGTTATACAGATAATTAAAATTTGCTTTTCAAGTGCGGAGCTCCATACCGGTCCGGGTGACGCAATGTAACTATTATGGCAGATTTTAAGCCACTGAGAAGAATGGTGGAATAGCACACCTTTGTTTCTACAAACCTGTGTGTGTTTAATCAATACTACTTATGTTTAGTGTGCTCGATGGTTGGAAGGGAGCGTGCCCCACCCCCCCAATTAGAAGAAATACCTAGTATGAGCTCAGGGAAGCCCTGGGCTACCAAAGGCACAACTTTTAGGGGCCAGATGGCCTCACCAAGTTAATCAAACTGTAAACTTATTTATATTCAAATTTAAACCCATGGTTTATTTTTATTTGTATTTTCATCACATGAGAGACAATGATGTTATTACTCAAGTCGCGTTATTTTGGATGAACGGTGCAGCCACAGTGAGACCGGTGAGTTTATTACTCTCCCGGTCATTTTTAGAGCGAATCACTTTGTATCTTTAGCTTATACTAACGGAAACTTTTCTGTTTCCAGAGTACAGTTCATAACCCTGATGAACTACTTCACTTTCCCCGTGAGGGTAAGTCCTTATTTTCCTTGAAGGACGAGTTAAGGTTTCCTAAACTCAGGAGTAGTCATTTGTCTTATACTGCGCTTGTTCGTATCCTTACAGGCTGGTTCAGTGTTGTGCTAGAGGTCCGTTTGTTTCGACTTGCCAGTTACAATTTTTTGGCTGAGATACCCTCATTTGTGAAGGACGGCTCACCTATTTAATACTCAGGCAATGGTGCCACTTAAGATACAGATGTCTCTGATGACTTAAGTCTCTTCCTCAGTCCATGCTGACCACTCATGGTTTTGTCCTAGACCTGCCTCGATCGATCTGCAGAAACAGCCACTTCCACCTAGTTCCCCAGTGGGGACCCGGATTGGTGAGACACTTTACTTTTAGTTTAATCTTACCTTTGGGAGTACTGACACTTCAGTACACATGGGGCCACTTGGTCCGCATGTCTTGATTTATTCATCAACAAGCCTTGTGCACCTTCTAAAGGATTAACAGTTTGCACATTGCATGTCACACATGTACTTTGGTATTAGACACGCATCTCTCGTTTTCCTCAGTATCATTTAGAGGAGTTTTCACTATAAGCCTTTGTCACTTTCTCCTTTAACTTTGCATTTTTTGATTATTTTTCAGGTGAGCACTGGTTCAGCGTTACTCCCCAGTCTCGTTTCCCCTTATGCTTGCATGTACATCTTGAACATAAACATGACATGTGTTTACATATATGTGTACTATTGTTGCCTCGTAGGTCCTGCTACGTTGTACCTCAGAACAGTGACCTCGAAAGTGGTTTTGAAAATATTGTTACCAGAACATTCACTGACTTGTTTATGATATTTCCCCTGACGAAGGGTTCTGCATGAACCCGAAATGCATTGGGAAACTATGTTTGGAATTGAATACATGTGACGTAAACATATATTTGACAATCTGAATGCTTTTATTTTTTACCTACAGTCAATAAGCTTTTGAAACTTTGAACATGTGTACAAAAACAAATTGTATGGAGATGTATGAACATTGAGTACTAACATCATTGTCTCTCATGTGATGAAAATACAAATGAAAATAAACCATGGGTTTAAATTACTAGAGATTTTAAGCCACAGGCAGCAACGCAGGCAATTTACATATAAATGCAAATATGTTGTATTTCCATGATAGAGCAGGGCTCACTGCGAGCAGGAACCTGGGGTTTCCTTAGTACACTCCCCACCGCAATTTCATAATCTGGAGGGTATGAATCCTCCCACAGCACCTTGTACATCTATGGTTTATCACTTCCCAGTCTGCTTTGGTATACTGAAATTTACTTACATCAGGCACAGGGAAAGCAAAAAGCTGACTGCATGGGTTTGCTAAGGACATAGAGAGATAAGAGCCATTACACGTAATGAAAAGAGCTTAGAGATGAGGAAGTAACAGTGTAGTGTCTTGTAAATAAAGAAATGCTGAAACCCTTTTATTTCCCACTGTACACCGTAGGCCTTTCACGTAAGCGTTGGAGGGATGAGTTGAAGACAGGCTTAGAATATAGAATTTTGACGAGTATTAGGGTCCGGCAGTACGCTATAACTGGGGACGAGATAGGGGATACAGATCCCATACCCTGTAAGTGCTCTTCCAGAGTTTACTGTGTTCCAATAAACTTATTGTGTGCGTCACATGTGCTGCAGTTGAAATGCCGAATTGATGGTGGCACTGGTGCAGTCTGAGCTACGCTAGCCTGTGTAAACGCGTGAAGATGAACTTTAAAAGTCTACATGTCGGTGGCCAGAAACTGAATGAAATGGCCTCAAATAAAAGGTACTGAGCCTTAACTCAAATCAATGCCATACGCTTAACGGAGTAAGGACAGTGAAAGTGGATGCAACCAGGTTCCGAAAGCAGTGCACTGAATAGTTCAGTACAGATTAAACTGAAATTGTGCTACGAAGAAGAGACTAACCCGGTGTTAGTGAAGAAACATTTATTCGCAAAGCTGATCAAATATCATAAACATCTGCTGTCATGGATAAGTATTGTAGAAGGTTTATCTACTTACCAAAACCATTCACGAATCCTCGTTCCATAATGTGCTGCAGAACGGCCCCAGAAGGAAGGTAACAGGGGTTGAGTTTAACAGCTGTGCAGCCCACCACCAGAGGGGCTTAGAACAACTCCTTAGACCGCGCCCAAGTAAGGAGCTCCAACGGAGAGACCGGGCGAGATCCAAGCTCCAAAAATCATTAAAGCTGACCCTGAAGCTAGTTTGTCGCAAAGCGACAGAGTATCTCTGCCTGATCGAGTTCCACAAGAAGTGCATGAGAAACCACTACTGTCCACCAACATGTATACAGCTGCTGCTTTTTTAAAACTGTCATCTGCATTTGATACTGCCAAGAAACACACTATTGGTAATAGATGGACTAATAGAGACTCTTAAAGATTTCATAGATTCAATAGATAAAAAAAATCAGAAAAAGATCATAAAGTATCTGAAGAAAATGTCCGGTGAAGAAGTGAAAGAAGGTATGAAAAAGATACCACAAGAAGGTGAAGTGACACATGATCAAATTAAAACAACCTTGAATGTCAAATTTAATCCTGTGCCAAATGTAGATAGTGAAAAATCCATATACAGTAAAGATGCCAGAAACCAGGGGAAACCATCAATGAGTTTGTTGAGAGACTGGATGTTCTGGTGAAGCATTATAGGTTCAATAAGTTTAACAATGAGGATGCTACATGCCTCAGAGTAATTGATAGATGTCTGTCAGATTCCTTTTTACGACAAATACTGAAAAACTGAGCATACAACAAGTCCTCGAGGCTACTGACGCTGAATAACGTGCTCATCATCAAACAACTGACATGGAGGCCGGAGGCACCCAAAGTACATCAGTTATAAGTGTGAAGAGTAAGCCAAAGTACAAGGCTGAGGGACACTAAGTGATGTCCCCACAGAAGAAAAAAACATGTTACAGATGTGGACTGTCCTTTCCACATGAAGGCAAATGCCACCAATTGGACAAATATTCATCAGCTGTGGTAAAGTAAACCATTTTGTGATGACTGGCAAGGTGAAGAGAAAAAAAAGCGAGTTACAGCATGAAGACAAAATGGCCAACCAAACACTAGGTTATTGACGTACGATGCACCCCCACATGGCCAAGCGCTCACACCAACTGAGGCAAAACAACACCAAACGAAGTCCATTGTCTAAATCATCGACAAAACGTTCCTCAGTATAATTTTCTAGTGAAAGTGACAATGACAATTGTGCAATGTCGAAGTTTACTTCTGCAGATATGGGACTAGTCGGATGTGAGGAAAAATTTAAAGTAAAGAAAAATCGACACGAAAAGGCACCACAAACATTCAAATACTGTACGAAGATCACTCTAAAGATAAATAGATGTTTGTTACCATTCATAATTGACAGAGGTGCATCGTAAAATATCATGCATGAGGAGAAGTATCAAGAGTTATCTCAGCTACCTCAACTTACGAAGTCAGAGACTAAAGTATACTCACGGGCTGACTCAATACCCCTAAAGAGTCAAAGCTCATTTGTAGCTACAATGAAAAATTTGAAAACTATGGTAGAAGCACCTATTCGTATACTTCACGGAACAGCCTCAAGCCCCTGTTTGCTGAGTTTTAACACTGAGCTGATATGGGACTGATATCCGTGAACTACTATATTAACGCCTATCATGAAATTGTAAGTCCATTCACTTCATTATTTCATGGGTCAGTAAAACTCAAAACAATAAAAATGAAGTTACATATAAATGAAGATATTTGTCCTCTTGCACAAAGGCACAGACAAATTGTGTTTCACTTGCAAGAGGCACTTAAAGGGGAACTAAATCCATTGCTTAAACATGACATCATTGAATACTCCACTGGTCCAACGCCATGGGTTTCTCCCATTGTAGTAGTGCCTAAAAGAGACAGTGAAGGAGCAGTATGAGCTAGAGAGACATCAAGGCCACACATAGTTGCTATTATAACTCAACTGAATGGTGTGGAGTTCTTCTCCAGACTAAACTGAACTAAAGGATATCACACTTGAAGATAAATCTTGGTACATTACAACCTTTTCTATTCATATGGATCTGTTTCTCTACAAGCACTTGAGGTGTGATGTATCCTCTGCTGCAGAACTTTTCCAAGATGTAATTCGACGTGTCATACAGGCTGTAGTAAATACATTTAATTATAGTGCCAGCATATTTATTTTCAGAGCAACACAGAAAGAGCATGACAGAACTCTTTTAAACGGATCACTCCCCAGACTTCAACCTCGCTGAATGGCCCCATTCACCTGGCGCTTCCCTCCTTATTCGCTGTTGGACCCTACCTTCAAGGCAGAGATGGTACAGGCAATAGAAGAATTATTCATTGGCGACAAAGACTCAGTCAGCAGTTTGGGAAACTCTTTTAAATGTATGTTGTTTGCTTAACTTTGCAGGTTTAACTTCAAATGCTAACAAATGTGAATTCCACAAAAATACTTGAAATTCTTTGGCCAATTATTTTCCGATGTGGTCCTAAAACCTGATCAAGCTAAAATGGAATCTGTTGGAAATGGCCCTTTTTGCAGGATTATCCCCAAACCTTTTGCTTCTTCCTCCCTTGTTTTTCCTGACCCGTAGCTGTTGGCAATAGGACTCTGGGCACTTTACCACTGCAGATCAGTGCTGAAGTGCATATACAAATTCTACTAGTGGGCCTGCAGCACTGATTGTGCCACCCACATGAGTAGCCCTAAAATGGGGTCTCAGGCCTGCCACCGCAGTGCCTATGTGCAGTCTGTGAACTGCCATGTCCTCCTGGTCAGTGTCCCCACTGACCAGGCCTAACCCTTCCCTTTCTGTACACATTGGTCACCCCTGTAGAATGCCCAAGGTACCCCCTTGGGCAGGGTGCAGTGTATGTGAAAGGTAGAGCATGTACTAGTGAAGGTGACATGCTCTGGTAGTGAATTACAGCCATTTTCGTTTTTCACTATTGTAAGGCTATCTTGCCCATTGGCTATCATGGGGAATGCTGGCTACAATGGTTACCAGCATATCTTCCCATAGGAGCAAGGTAGGACATAAAAGTCTGCTATCCCTGAACTCAGAATTTAATAACACATCTTTTGGGAAAGGTAATTTTTAAATCCTGTGTTTGAAAGAGGCACTTTTAGAAAGTGTCTGCTTTCTTGTCTGACCTTTCTGTGGGCCTTTGGCTGTTTGTGAATTGACTGTCTGGTTTGTAAGTGACAGGGCTGGGGGATTCCAGGAGACCGAATGAGTCTGCCCAGTGGTGAATAGAGAGATCTGCATCTAGATGGGAGGGATGAGTTGCACCTGGGACCTGAATAGGACTGTACCTGCCTCCCAGAGTGCTGGCTCCACCCCCTGTGGTGCGTCTGATGTCTCTGCCCTGCACTGTGAAAGGAGAGAAGTAATCATGTCAAGAAAGTGCTCCAGGGCGGTGCTTTCCCTCCACAATGCTGGCTCCACCTCCTGCTCTTCACTCTGAAAGGAAAGGAGAAGCCAGGAAAACACAGTGCTCCAGGAACACCCAGAACTGGTTCAGGCCGGGCTCAGAGCCCTCCTGCACAAAGGGAACAAAGACTTTTAGGGGTATAAGTACAGGACCCCAGACTACAGAAAATTAGATCATCCTGGAATCAAGAAGGAACCTCTGCCACGGAGAAAGCTAGAAGAATGAAGAAGGAAGACTGTCCTGCTGTCGCTTTGCTGGACTGACCTGCAGTTGCTTTGCTGCCAAGGAGAGGGGAAGGACTTTGCTTGTGCTGTGTCCCCTTGCTTGAAGGAATCTCCAAGGGCCTGAGAAGAGATGGCTCCCTGTTAAGAAGTCCCAGGAACAAAAGCACTTCACCCCCAGCTTCCCTGAACTCTACTAAGAGAGTTCTATCCTTCCTAGAGTGCTTGGGCCAGTTGTGGTGCCTCTGGAAGTTGTACCTGTGTTGGGAAGCTGGAAACCAAGATTTTAAGAACTTTCTGCAAAGTTTAAGACATCGCTCGCTTGCGAAGCGCATCCCCGACAGTGCGAGGAAATTCCCGCCACTGTGAATGCCGAGATCGTTGCAGCGCCTTTTGCCGCTGCCAGAACAGAGTTGTCGCATCCTTCGCTTGCAGGACGCACCAGACCGGTGCGGAAAGATTACCATCGCTGTGAATATCGTCGCAGAGCCTGTCGTCGCTGGGTGAGATTGCCGCACCGCTTGCTTGCAGATCGCATCACGTCGCTTTGAGAGTCGTTGCAGAGCCATCACATCGAGGGGCCGCTAGAGGAGAAGATAAACGCTGCGCCGCGCATCGCAGCCACACATGAGATCGTCGCCGTCCCGTAGATCGTCGCATCGTACCTTTTGCGAGCCGCTTCCACGTAAATCTGCACACCGGAATCCACGCAAGGTATCGCATCCCTCTCCATACAGACTGGAGTCATCGCAACACGCCCGCTACGTCCAGCGGGGTTTTCGCAACGCCTCCCCAGGGTCTCAGGAGTGACACATCGCTTGCTTTTCAATGCTACAGCTTTCACTTGGAACTTTTGTCGGATCTAAAGGTATTGTTGGCTAAAACGTGACGCAACTGTGGATTATTTTAACACAACCTTTAGAACTCTTTTGTAACCATGTTCTTGAACTGTGTATTTTGGATTCTTGTTGTTTTGGTCTTGTGTAGTTTAGATTAACACCTTAGATGCGGCGCAAATATCCCTCCCCAGTGCTGCGCTGTCCATTGGAACTAGTGCTGAATGGACGTCCAATGGTCGTGCGCAGCACTGGGGAGGTAGTGCTGCCGTCGGCCAACGCCCCGACGCAGCACTTAAGAGGTTAAAATACCTTTATTTTTCTAAACTGTTGTGTAGTCAGTTTGTAGTGTTTTCACTGTGTTACTGTGAGTGTTGGTACAAATACTTTACACATTGCCTTCGATAAGCCTTGAATGCTCGTGCCAAGCTACCCAGAGGATGAGCAGAGGTTATCTAAGAGTGTTTCCTCCTTACCCTGACTAGACGCAGGGGTCCCTATTTGGACAGTGGTACCTACCCCTGCCAACTAGAGACCCCCAGTTCTAACACAAGCACTGTCTACTGCCAGCCCCCCTTAGGACATTTCTATGTTACGATCATTTCTTAGAATGGGCAACTAATGTTCTAGATATATACAATACTTTGCTACACACTACACACTGTTACGAGAACTGACAACAAATAATGTGTCTTTTCGTTGGTCATGTAAATGTGAGAAGAGCTTCCAAAAAAATCAAACAAGCTAATGAAAAGCCACTGAGATGGCTTACGTTGATCCCAAGTTTCATACAGATGTAGTTGACGCTAGCCCTGTTGGGTTAAGTTCAATTCTGGCACCAAGGACAGCTGAATGCTTCGAGACATATTGTGGCATGCAAAAGCTTGTCACCAACAGAACATGCTTACTCTCAACCTGAGAAAGAAAGTTTGGCAGTGGTCTGGGCTTGTGAATATTGCCATATGTTCTTGTACAGAAAGCCCTTCATATTGGTCTCTGATCATCAAGCACTGTTGGAGATATTTGGCAATCCCAAAGCACCTCTTTGAATTTTGAACGCTGTGGTTTGAAGTTGCGATAATACAATTATACAATTCTCCATCATCTAGGGAAAGATCAAAATCCTGCTGATTATTTTTCAAGAGTGCCATTGCAGTGTCCTGGTACATCATCTAAGACAACAGAGGCTTGCATCAATTTTATTGAGCACACCAGATGCCATGTCTTAAGATCAAATTGGCACTGCCACGAGCCAAGATAGTGACATGTTAAAGTTAAAACATTATTGCTCATCAATCAAGGTACCAGCACTCTAGACCTCTCACTAATGACAGTGAGTACTTGAAGTTCAAAAATGTAACAGATGAAATTTCAGCGACTCAAAACTGCCTCATTCTGCGAGGTACACAAATTGTGATTCCCAACAGTCTACGACAACCAGTGATGAACATCGCCCATGAGGGACATCAAGGAATAGTTTCCACCAAGAGAGCTTTCCGAGACCGAGTTTGGTTTCCATATCTCGATGAAAGGGGTGAGAATTAACTAAAGACTTGTCATATATGCAGCTGTCTTTCGTCTCAAGTCATTCAGCACCCTTTGAATTTGTAAGAATTGCCACATCATGCGTCGGAGAGAATAGGTATCAATTTATTTGGTCCTCTTGATAATGAACATCATCTTATAGTCATTGTTGATGACTACTCCGGTTATTCATTAGTAGAAGACCTTTCATCCACTACACATGAAAAGGTTATTTAAAAGGTAGATGGTATCTTTGCGACATGGGGTGTACCTTCAATCGTGAAATCTGACAATGGCCACCTTTTAATAGTCGAGAGTTCAAAGACTTTCTGAATCGCCCCCAATATTTAATCATCAAAATAGCACCCTTCTTTGAACTCAGGACAGTGTTCTGGTAGAATGGTTCAGGAGTACTCTATTCAGCATGCTGCATTAGAGAAGCTCAACCTCAAAGGTGTTTTGAACACTACTCTTTGAGCTTACTGTTAGATCTCTCAGTCAACGACAGGGATAACTCTAATGTTTGGAAGAGCCATGGCGACCAGGCGGCCCCAATGGACCAACCTCATAACCGAGAATGAAGGAGACATTCATACTATGGACTTTTATCGTAAACAGAAAATAAAAATATATGCTGACAGATGGCATCATGTAAGAGACGTCATCTTTACAACAGGAGTTGGAGCGCTTGTCAAACAACACAGAAAAAGAAAGTCTGATGTTCCTTTTGAGGCTGAACCGTTTGTCGTCACTAATGCCAAACGCACATGGTCACTGCCCAGCATCCTGTGAAGTATCTTACGAGAGACTCCTCTTACTTTTGACATGCGGCCCGTCACTCACCAAACATTGATATCCATGTGGAGACCGGGTCCGGTCAGGCTGTTGATGACTCTGTATCTGCTGATTATTCCACCTCACCTGCACAGATCACTGACACTCAGACTGCCATTTCCCGGTTTTCATTGACCTTATCAGAACGTGTGATTCAGGTGCTACGACGATTAATTGAAGAATTATAATTGCCTGTTTATCTATAATCATCTGAATTTATTTGTGTATTTATTTAGCTATTCATCTATTTTTAAAAGTTATAACTTTTTATTAAACAAATCTAGAGATGTAGTGTCTTGCAAATAATAAAATACTGAAACTCTTTTGGTTCCCACTGTACACCGTAGGCATGTGAAGTAAGCGTTGGTTGGAGGAGTTGAAGACCGGCTTAGAATGTTGAGTTCTTACTTATCTGCAGCAGATAAAGAAGTGTACAACTATTCTCCATGTGTGGCTTGGTTATTAGTGTGTACCTGGGTCTGGCAGGACACTGCAATCAGAAGTGCAAGGAGATCATACTTTTGAGCCGTGAGAAGAGGGTTGTGGATGAGAGCAACAAGGAAAGGAAATACAACACAAGAGTTAGAGAATTAGGCTTGGGGCATGAGTGGCTCCCTTGAGAGACTTCCGTGCACCATACCCTCCAAGCATCTTACCAGACAGTGGTGAGATGTCTTCAACGTTGTCTTGATCTCCCCTGCCGCATGTGCCAGCCTTATGGAAAATGTAATGGAGACCATAGATTCTGTATTTATGCCAAAGGCATTTAAAGCACAGCCTCCACCCTAGGGCGGCTTTCCCCAATAGCATGTAATGGTTTTACCTGTCGGTGGGATTAAGATTCCTCCCAGCCGATCTCCGGATACAGTCAAGTCATGGACTTCTAGTCAGTGACCGGTCTTTGCACTTTTCCCACTGCGGTTAGAGTTCTTTCGTATATTCTCTTTGTTTGTGAGCTCTAGAGTGCCATAGCTCGGCTTGTGTTTATCATAATTTTATTGCCTATGTGTCAGTTTGACAAAATAGGTATTTTAAGTGCATGTTCCTAACCGAAACCAACATGTCTTGGGCAATAGGAATCCATCACAGATCTCGTGAGCTACTCTTAGGAGTCTGCTCAGGTAATCGGTTTGACCTATGGCTAAAGTCAACTTGATCATAAAAACATCAGTGGGAAGTAGATCGCATACGACCCATTGGAAGATTTGCAGGCATAGTCTCAGAGGTAGTAATACTTTCTGCTTATCAGGTTCTAATTGTTGAAGAGTAGTAAACCCTAACGACAGCTAGGGTGGAGGTAGCACTCTAATGTAATACATCGAAAAAGAAGCTCCCGCTTACCTTGGCTTCCACTTACTTTGTTGGAAGAGACACCTCCTTCTGTGTATTCAAGCCCATACATACATAGAATAAAGACCTGTGGGTGTGCGATCTACGTATGACCCAGATGCTCTAAAAAACCCTCGGTTTAAGGCTGCAGACTACCTTTAGTAGATGTGTTTGATACATTCAGGATATAACCTGTAATGGTGCAGCGTGTGCACTATTAAAATAGAAGAAAAATAGGGACTGTTTTTAAGGCCTACTGTATGGCATATGATGGTGCATTTTCAATCCGGGCACTCTGGACTCTCTACAGATATATTAACATAGTCCTATTCATGATTTAAAAATCCGTTCCCTATAGCTGTAATTTTGAGCTCAACAAATGGCACTTACACCACTGGGCCCTGTCACCAGAGAATATTTCTGACTATGCACGTTTGTCATTATGTCGGTCTGTAATAAGGTCCCACTGTAAAATTATGCATTTAACATTTGCATAGTGAAGCAGTTGGGATTTATCTGCTTGGGGATTTTCAAATACCTGCTTTTGAATTAAGCCTGGAACCACTTTGATAATTAAATAGTGGAGACCTTTCCTTTGATTCAAATATGATTGGTGGATCTGGCAAGTTTTTAGAGGTACTTCTAGAAATGTCATGTGGCTTTTCACAAAAGATCCTATGCTACTGCGTAGTTCTCCATAGACATGGAGGGCATTTGCAGGAATTAATAGGCCTTAGGAAACTGCCTTTACCAAGGAGTGTGGGTGTAAGCACACAGGCTTCTTTAGTTTAGCACTGGAATTCTTCTTTGGATCGACACCTCTGTAAATCAGTCTTTAATGATAAAATATTGCATCAATCATTTAACTGAAAAAGAGTGTTGATATATTACGTTTTGGTGTTTTTACTTAAATTGGTTAAATAATCGGATGGTAAACTCTAGTTACGGAGAGTAGGTAAACCACATAGGGCACGTTATCTCCTGTAGCCTTGCTTACCAAAAGTAGTAGCTATTTGTGTTGAAAGTAATCATTTGAAGTGCAACTGGAAAACTCACAACCCTTTAAAGCCTGGAAATTAATTTAGTGATGGGATTGGTGAGTCAGTTGACAACTGTTGAATTTTACAACCACAGCTATGGACTGGTTTGGCAAAATGAAATATTTATGATGATATCAAAATCTCACTTTGTCACTGCCTTTTTGAATTCCCAAAGACTGATACCTACTTCTTCAGCCTTGCTTCCAATTTGAAATCCTTTCTAGTTTGTACTTTTGAAGGGATTTTATATTTTGAAAAATTAAGAATAGGTTTATAGATTTATAGTTTATAGATTGGGCATTTCTGGTTTGATCTTCTGTTTCTTCAGCAGGTTCAATACGACCACTGAACTGAAGGGAAATTAATTATATAGAAAATACATTAAATTGGCTTTTCTTATCCAGAGCCCCATACGTTTTTAGTCAATCCCTCTCACAATACATTTTCCTTCTCTCTGACCCATCCCTGAAGTCATATGGCTTGTAAATGAACAGTAATCAAGAGAAGTACAGCATTCTGTAGGAATGATGGCATGACTATCAAGCATCTTGTGCCTGGATAATTAGAATTCTTGTACAGTTTGTAACATCAGCTTCTGTATTTTCAGGCTGAAACAAATGCGATTGAACAGATGCTAGTAAAAGATTAAACAAAGGCATAACTGTTAATAGTCTTACATGAAAGAACGTTTGATCAGAAGGTAAAATGGCCACAGCACAGCAGTCTGTTAAAGCACAGGGCATCTTTTGTGCTTTCGACTTCCCCTTCATAAGTCTATAGCTGCCAGGGTTATAGGATGCCTTTCTGCAACAACCGTCCCCGTCAAACCTCCCCCCCCCCCCCCCCCCCCCCCGCTCCCCTCCAAAGAAAGCCAGGACGTTCAAATTGAAATTTCCATTAAATTAGCCACTTGTGTTGGTCTCATGCCGGGGTATTCTCTGTCGAGCCTCTTGGACCCTCGAAAACCTAATGTTGTCAAGCCACTGCCTTTTACATGTCCGGATTGAAAGCGTGGTAGAAAGGAAGACGCAGAAAACCTCCTTTCCGTCACTGCCCCAGCCTAGATCACCAAGTTACCAGTCATTAGTATCCTGCTCTGTGTCCTTCCCTACCAATATGTCTCGCCTGCCTCCCTAAAGTGCTCTTCCCTTGTACTCTGTCTTTGCTGGGAATAGTGAACAAGTATGGGCATACTGGTCAAGTGCTGGAGATGCAATAATAATTGTGCTGTTGTCCAAATTACCACATCAAAACCTCACCATATCCTGACCTTTTGGGGTATTGCAGTTCCATCATTTATGTGCTTCTTTAGTTGATCAGATTTTGATGGACTCTTCGTGATTCATATTTCATTCTGCCATTGTCTTTCAGTATGGAGGTGAAAATTGATTGCCCATTTATTTCATTCAGAATGCCCCTATATTTAACTTTTTAACGTTGCGATCATTCTTTTTCTATAAAATAATCCTCAATGCTCACTCAAAAATCATAGTAAGAAAATCTCAGTATTAACTGTAAATCATCCAACAAACATATTTTTAAGGAAATAACTAATTTCACTTGGTGGGGGTTAGAGATTTAATGTTAATCGATTTACCAATACGTTCCCTGTTGACTGTAGTATATTGCAGTACAAGTTTCTAAAATGTTTTTCTGACGTTGAACTGCTGCACACATTTAAAATACCTCCTGTATACCGCCAAATATATAGCAATGAATTGTCAGAATTGGCTTCCTAAAGTTATTTATTATTGTATTAAGTGTACTTCTTAAAGGAATCTTGCACATATGTGCCATAGAGCTTTTTACAGAGATGTTGGAAAGAGCATTAACAGAACCAATTTATTAAGCAAATCTCATATTAAGGCAAAAGTTGGTATATTGAAGTCAATCATGCGGATGGCAATGATCTAGAGAAATTCTGGAGCTCTGCAAGGGTAGTAGAGGGTGATGCAGGGATTTGCTGCTGGGAGGAACATCCAAATTACATCTAAGAACTTAGTTTAGAGTCTTAAGGGTTGATTTAAAGCGGACAGTAACTGTTAATCCACGTATTTTCACAGAAAGTGATGAATATTTCAAAGTAGAATTGCCCACTTGTGGAGAAGAAATCCACTGAAGGAGATTTCTCTTTCAGTGGAGACTCACCTGGTGAAATCACATCCATAACAGTGATAGAAAGGTGAAGGGAAATCCTTTAGTTCTGCTTCAAGGGTTCAACTGTGCCTGGTACTTGGCATTTTGTCTCTGCCTACCACAGACTACCACCATTTGATTTCTTCAGAAGACTGTCACACACTGCTTCTGCATGCATCAGACGTCTTCTACACCAGTGCAGAGTCACAGAGCACATGTCTCTCCCATCCACCTGCCACTGCCTGTCCATCTTTTGCAAGAAGGTTGAAGTGAGAGGACTTTCTGTGGCTCTCCGTCCCTTACAACATTTAGGGGTACAGTAGTGACCGATTATAAGACACTGGCTTCACTGCCACACCTCTTTAAATCTGTGCGATCCTTCTAGTGCTTTCCTAAAGCCACAAACCCTCTCTTTGTGAAGGCAAATAGAACAGCTCTGTTGGCTGACATACCACTCTACTCTTCCTTGAGGAGAAGTGTGGATTTGTATGCAGCCGGTGATGATCACCGTTACATAAGCTGTTTCCAACTTATGTAATGGATTCTTACATGCACCAAGGAATAGGGTCCTATTTGCATGCTGATTGCAGGCATGCAAATAAGGGAACACTAATCCATGAATGTAGTGGCACTCGAAAAACATCCCTGCATTCAGAGTTACAGATGGAGCCTTCTGATCCATCTGAAATTCCACTGTGCTCTGACTATGCATTTAACTGCAAAAAAAATTGACGTGTTTGCTTTACCTGGTCTGCATGCAGCATGTATTCAGAAGCTTTAAGTACAAATGAAATGTTGTGTTTTTCCAAATGCTATTGGGGCTTGTGCACACTGCACTGGAGTATTGACTATGGATCAAAGTACCTGATAAAATGACCGTAGAATGTATTTACTTTCCTCCAAGTACTGTGAGTGCCCTCTTATCGCCCCCCCACCCGTCCACCCCACCACCACCTTCCTCTCTTCAGGTGCCTGAGAATAGGTGGACTTCCTTGCAAGGGCACAAACAGTATAGCTGCTCCAATATTCCCTAGCCACTGCCTTTTTACATGTCCTGATTGAAAGTGTGGTAGAAAAGAATTGTCCCTAATGTGGCGCATTAATGGTGGTACATTTTTTAGGGAGAGCTGGGTCAGTGGGTGTCGAACACTGATGCTTAAATATGCATTGCCAACACACGCAGAGCAAAACTGAAGCTACCAATGTGATTTCACATAGGACTCAGAACATTAGCCCAAGGACCACTGATGGTTGAGATTTACATCTGTGAAGGTGAAAGTCAAAAACGTCTAGTACACTTCCAATCTAGGTTGAGCCACCAGAGTCCCGAAATGAGTTAACGTTTTTAGGGTTTATTGGTGGGTATGGAAATTGATCTTCTTACTGTTTACACCATTTTGTTAATAGCAGTCCTGGGGGCATAAAGCTTGGAACACTTTGAGGCCTATTCACAAAAGTAAATATATATCACTTTGAGTGTAGATTTATGTCTAGGTGTAGACTTATAAGACTCCATCCCCTCCAGTTAGAAAGGTGGGCCCTCCTACAACAGGGTTTACAAGTGTAAAGTTACTATTAGTAAACATGGATGGAGATCGCCACCAGATGTATGGAGTAAACTATTAAAGTTTATTATTCCAAAATATTTATTTTCTCAGTTTTTTAAATAGTTTATTTTGCCTTTAAACTAAGTTTTTGTCCACTTTAAAAATAATATATCTATTTAATTGTATATTTGAAATGTCTAAATATAATTTCTTTAATGTTATTTGAAAATGGATGTTTTTATTTCATTGCCTCTATTGGTTTTTATTGGAGCGTATTGGAGTACCTTGGTAATGATTCACACATTAACAACTCTCCACTATCATTATCATCCTTGTTGCTAGGCTTTTTCATTGGCAACCTCAACAAACAGTCCGCAACTACATTCTTTTTGCCAGGCATATGCTCCATCATATATGAGAATTCCAACATCTTCCGAACTCAATGCAAAATTCTGGACGAAGTTTGACACATCCCTTTATTAGTAACACATCAACCAAGGGGTGTTGATCTGTGTGAATCGGATAATCTGTTCCCTATACAAATTGCCTGATACTATTTGCTCCCCACCAACACGCCAGAGCTTCTCTTTTGATGGTAGAATACGTACACTATGCACCCCTCAGTGGTCTTGAAGAGTAATCAGGGGTGACTTCCTTCCCTTGTCTAAGTTGGAAGAGCACAGCACCCAAACCTACGGCGCTAGCATCCATACACGCAATGCTCTTATAATGCACATCACAAGGTTTGAATCCCAGTCGCAATGTCCTTCTTCAGTTCAAACTTTCGCTCACACCAGTCAAGTCTGCCAATCCCTGATATTAATTTACTCATGCACTCAGATTTGTCCACAAACACATGGATGAACCGTGAATAATATTTACCCAATCCGAAGAAGGACCTCAACTGATCTTTTGGTGCTGGAGCATCTTCAGTGGCCTTCACCAGCTTCAACTTTGGTATACTCCCTTTTCATCTAACCAGTGCTCGAGATATTCAACACCCCTGACCCCAAATTAAAATATTAAAATGTTTCCAACTTTATAGTCTTTGTTGTAAGGTCTCCAACACCATGGATAACACTAAATCACGTTTCTCCTCACTCTATGCAAAAATTATGCCATCTTGGAAGTAGGTTACATGCTCTGCCCCTTGAATAGATGGCGCATCGCCCTCTGGAATACAACAGAAGATGATGCCAGACCAAAGGGCATACGTTTGAACCTGAATGCTCCTTCAGGGATAAAAAACGATGTAACATGTCTTGAGTCAGGGCACAATGCAGATAGGCGAACGACAAATCCAAGGTTGAAAATAGTTTTGCTCCTTTGATTGGTGTCAGCATCCCACCAATATTGGGTGAAGGATGTCTGTCCACCCAAATAGCCTTATTAAGTCAGTTCGATCTACACACATACGTAACTCTCCAGTAGGTATTTAAGCCAAGACCACTGGGGCCAACCATTCCGAAGCCTCGATTTCCTCAATGTCCGTTTCATACAGATTTTGCAATTCTTCCTTTAAAGGCTACCTCTTTATCAAAGGCACACTGCAAGACTTGTGCACCTTGAGACAAACACATTGTTTTGAGACAATCTCATGAACAAAACCTTTGAGCAATCCTAATTCACTTCTGAAAACATTAGGAAATGTATATTACCACTTCTTATCACACACCACATTCACATCAGTCCACCTGAGTCTCTGAACCTTCCCCACCAATGAGATCCCCTTGACATACCTCCCGTCCCCTTTGCAAACTCTAGCAAAATGCCCTTTAATCTCGCACCTCCTGCACACCTGACCAATAGGTGGACAATTAGGATCGGTAGCTACGTTCCTCCCCAACCCACATTTGTAATATGAGTAGCTTTTCTCACTACCCACCCCTTTATTTTTTTAATGAGCCACTGCTTTGATTTGTTTTTTAACAGTACTGTATGATTTTCAAACCACATCCACTTTTCCCATTTTGCTAAACACCATTTCTTTTAGTCCTTCTTCAGTATTTTCTATTCTACATTTTCTGCTTTAGAAGGTTTTCTTGTGAGTTTTTCAGCCTTTCTCATCGCCAGTGAAGAAACAGCAAAAATACAGGTAAAACAACTTTGACGTACAGCTCAAGATCAGGCGATTAAAATGAGGGAGCTGCAAGCCAGCACGTCAACCGTCCATCTTCCTCTCCAGAGTTCCACCGTCTCTCTGACCACCCCATCCCACATGGAATGCAGGAAGCATTCTACACATACTTGGCTAGAGAAAATGTCCCCAAACCACTCCATTTTAGGAGTAAATCGTTTTCATTTTCCAGGCACTCTCCGTTGCTTTTCACACAGATACTAATGAAAGGCTTACGTCTGTGTGTAGAGTTCTGTGCGGAAAATGTCATAGAGGTTTTGGTCTCAGCCAATAGGTTTGTGAATTACATTTTGTACTACATGAGCAGTACTACTTTATGTATTACAGAATGCAATCTGAGAGTAGATCTAACATGTTAAAAAGATCTATAAAACTCACTAGGCATTACCAGCTGTTAAAAATTGGGTTTCTAGTTTGCAGAGGTTTGCACCCTGTCCAAGCAGGAACCACAAACCTAGTCAGAGAAAGTCACAACGCACCCTAAATTACCTGTGCTCACCCTCTGTTATCTTTGCAAAGAGCAGTCAGGCTTAATTTAAGAGGCAATGTGTAAAGTGTAAACAGTAGCACAGTGAAAAAACCACAAAGACCCCAAACCAGGTTAGAACAATAGAGAATAATGTTATAAATAACACAAGACCAACATGACAAAAACCCTATAACTAGAAGTTGTTGAGCTATGAATTTTTTTAAAGAATAAACTGAAAAATAGCGCTTAGAAGCAATAAGTGCTTAAGTGGGCTATCTGGTCACACCGGACCAGGACAAAGTCAAAAGTTCAGGCTGACCGCGATGAAGCGCGCGCCAGAGAAAGTGATCTAGTTTGGCCCACTGAACAAAAGTACTTTGATATGTACTAGGTTTTTATTGACAAAGATACATAGTGCATCCAAAGTGATGTCAGTGTTGAGTATGCAGTGGATAAGATACAGTGATTTTCTCCATGCAACTGTGCCGATGCATCAGTTCAGAATGCAATGCACTGGTTCTGAATGTGATGCGCTGCTACTGCAGCAGAGGATGGGTTGGTTGCGGGGGCAATGCATGGGTTCTGAAGTTGATGCACCGGGTCCGCTCCACGATATGATGAGGAAGCACCGGTTCCAATCCATGCAAAGGTGAACTTGCCCCGGTTCAGAGTATCTAAAGGCAAAGAACCGCTGGTTCTGATGAGGATGCATGGGTTGACTTGAAGAAGCCCTTAGGCCTTACTACCTTCCAATGGTCCAGGACTGGGCTGGCATCACTTGGCAGGTTAGACTCGCAGATGACAGAGCCCATGTGCAGATGCAGGTAAGATGGAAGTCTTGCATGTCCCTGAGACTTCAAATGTGGAGGCAAGCCAGCGAGCCCTTGGAGTCACTCTGAGGTCAAGTGTGGCATGTTCAGTCCTTCTCACCCAGGCAGGGAAACAGGAGGCAGAAGGGCAGCCAGGCATGAGTCCTACAAAGCAGCAGTCCAGCATAGTGGGAGCCCAGCAGTTCTTCTTCCTGTCAGGTTGGTCACACACGAGAAGTGTAGTGAAGTGGTGGTGTAATTATTCCACTACTTCTACCCAGTTGAGCCTTTGAAGTGGGGGAGGCTTCAAAGAAAGGTCTTTGAAGTGCACATAGGTCTTTCCTTCCTACCCTGGGTTCAGACCCACTACAAGGGGCTATGCAGCCCATTATGTGGGGACAGGGCACAGCCTATTCAGGTGTGTGAGGGAGTGCCCTGCTCCTCCCTTCCATCCTGCCCAAGAGGGGTCATCAGGATGGTAATGGCCCATTAGTTGCACCTAACTTCCCTTTGAGTGTTGCTGTCTAGAAGGAATACACAAAGCCAAGCTGTCACCCACCCCAGACGTGTATTCAGAGACCGATAGGCACAGAACGGCTAACTTAAGAAAATGCCAACTTTCTAATAGTGATTTTTTTGGGGGGGGGGGGAGTTTTAATTTAAAGTCCAACTTCACCATCAGTTGGGACTTTAAATTGGGAGTCCAGACACACCAAACTTGAAAAACCAATCTCGTCACAATTTGAAATGACACTTAAAAGATGTAATGGGGTAATCCCAGTGTGATCTATGGGAGCGATAGGCCTTGCAGTAGTGAAACATGTATTTGGAAGTAGAGTTTCACTACCAGGGCAGGTAAAACTTAAAAGTACATGTCCTGCCTTTTAAATACATTGTACCCTGCCCTCTAAGCTACTTAGAGTCTACCTTAGGGTTGACCTATGCGTATAAAAAGGGTAGGTTTAGGCCTGACGGGGTTTATCTTACCAGGTCGAAATGGCAGTGTAAACTGCACAGTCAGGCTCAGGGCCAACTCTAGGGGGTTGTGACCGGTGCCACCGGACCGGATGCTGGCTTCAAGGGGCACTGAGTTTGCATATTTATTTTGGTTCTAAAAGCACCTGCTAACGCGTTCTTTGTCGAGGTTTTGAATGATCATAAAATAGCACAAAGGATTAACTTGCTTGCTGCAAAGAACATGCACCAAGCAGATCACAAAGTGCATATAATTGCAAGAGGTCAGTGAGTTACTGCTTTCGTAAAAGACATCCTTTTGTTACTTGCAGTTTATAAGATAAAATCCTAATATAGAACAGTGAATTATTAACCTTCATCAAAGAACTGCATGCACACTGCAAAGTATTGGAGCATAGATTAATAATTTTAAAAGGGTTCATTTGGGTAGAAATTGATTCTTATTATTAAAGATAACCCCTAACTATGGTGATCCGTTTTCAATTCTGAATTTGTGCTTCTCTAGACCAAGCACTCTTTAACTATACTGTCTACCAGTATGGATGACATGTCACTCCTACACCTTGTAGTCCTCTGGCTTCTGTAACATTTCCTATATGCTGATTTACACATGCATGATTGATTGCCTCTGTGTACTGTGTGTGTGATGCAAAGTGCTCTGACACCCCACACTGGTATGAGGGGTGCCATATAACTAATTATATGCATCTGAAAGAGAGTGGTTATGGAGCTTTGAGGGGCACTGTTAAAAGGTGGGGTTGAGGGAATCCGTGCTAAAGGTGATCACCACCTCCAACATGGATGGGGTGTCCCGACAAAAATTGTCACATTGGGTGCCACCAATGCTCAAGCCAGCCTTGGTGGGCTTGAACCATGGTTGGAGGACTACTTAAGTGGGTGGTACGATGAGTGCTGCAGTCCCACTTGCAGCATTTCATTTACAGACCCTGGGCTCATTTAATGCACTTTGCTAAGGATTTAGAAGTAAATTAAATATGCTAATTGCAGAAGAGCAAATATTACCATGTTTAGGGGAGAGAGCAAAAGCGCCTAAGCACTGTTTAGCAGTTGTAAGGCGCACAGAGCCCTAAAGCCAGCAAAACTAAGGTCACAAAAATGGAGGAAAGAAGGCAAAAAGTTGGGGGAAGCCCACTCTAAGGCTGTGAAGTCTAACACACACTTTGAAAGGCACAATCTTCATTTATTACAATGCCGATCAGTGTTGAGAATGAGTCTTTTTTTTTCTGGCAAAAGATGTAGTAGTTTTCCCTCACAGTCCTTCATAAACACTGCACCCGGATTGAAAACCGGATATTAATGCTTTGGCCGAACAACCAGCTTTCAGTCATTTTCCTGGCTGTAAGTCAAAGCAAGGAGGACATTTAAAACCTGCTGCCAGGTACATGAATACTTAGCTCAGCTTCAGCTGCTAGAGAAAGAAACTCAAGATATATAGGTGTGTTTTGGATCAACACACACAAACCCGATAATCTTTTGTTTTAAATGCACCTTTGTAATTAGATTTCTTAAAATTATTATTTTGGTGCCCAGATTAAAGAATGGCCTTCTATGAATACCCTTTCTTTCCCTGGCAAGCATTTTTTTCTGTGACATGATGGTTTCTCTGAACCTTTTCAGGTAGCGAGCAGTTTACTGCCAAGCAGGAGATGTTAGGCATATTATCGCTTAGATGGCCTTGAATAAAACTCTATTGGTCGGTCGTACTTCATCCTGGCGAGGAATATATTGTACGTACTCAAATAATACACTCGCTGTTCCACTATATTCTATAATGTGAGGTTTTGAGAGCTTTGCAGATTAAGCCTCTAGTACAGATAACTGTTCAATTTACAAGTCGCATCATCACTTCAGACTTTCCCGTCTCTTAATGTGCTTAGCACGATTGAATGAGTGAATGGTATGTATAAAGGTCAGAATCTTTACTCTATGTTCATAAAACCATTTTTTAGTATCCTTATGTATGTTTTTTTCTGGAAAACAGGTGTCTTGACTCTGCTCTCTTCCTAGGGTATGACTACTAAACCTAAAAGACTCTTTAGCACATCCTAACAGGACCCATAATAATAATAATAATAATAATAATAATAAATCATTTGTAAAGCGCCTGGCTACACAGAACTGTGTGTCCCCGCGCTAACTGCTGATACAATACAGAGATCCAGTGGTAGCTGTTAGAAAAAAAGGCTCAGGAGAAGTTTACATATTGGGGAACAGGAAAGTTTTCAATTTTCCTCAATCTCCTTTCAGATGGCTCCATCCGCAGGTATAGCTGGAGCGCATTCCAGTGTTTGGAGGCTAAAGGAGCTTCCTCCCATTTTGGCCCTAAAAATTTGAGGCAGTTTAAATAGCATCATACCAGATGATCTTAGGTTCCGGGTAGGGCGGTGTATAGTTAGGAGGCTTTTTAAGTATTCAGGACCTTTGTCCTGAGCGATGCGATGAGCATAGCAAAGGGTCTTGAATTTGATCCTCTCCCTAACCGGGAGCCAGTGAAGTTTGACCAAGGCAGTTTTTACGGGGGTTCTGCGTGAGAGTCCGAGCACAAGGCGTGCGGCGGCGTTCTGCACACATTGCAGTTGATGTAAACCTCTCTGACTGAGCCCAATTTATTTATTTATTTATTTACGTAATTTTTATAGCGCAACAAATACCCTGGGGTGTCTCGGCTCTGTGGAGCTACTGGGGTCAGTCATCCTCTCACTGGTTAAATAACCACGTTTTTAAGAGCCTGCGGAAGCTCATCAGGTTCGGGGCAGTTTTGATGGAATGTGGCAGAAGATTCCAGAGTTTTGGGGTGGCCACCAAGAAACGTCTATCTCCCCAGGTGGCCGTTCTTGTGCGTGGCACAGTGAGGAGGTTGGTATTGGCCGATCTTAATTGCCGTCTAGGAGTGTATGGCTGAAAGGCTTCCGTCAGGAACCTGGGTCCTATGCCGTGTACTGCCCTATATGCAATGCAGAGGGCCTTGAATTTAATGCGGCTCTCTACTCTCAGCCAGTGGAGTTGACGAATGCCAAGAGTGGTGGAGTTGCGGCGAGGAATGCTCAGGAGAATCCTGGCTGCCGCATTCTGGATGGATTGCAGCTTTGTTATAACACGCTTCTGGGTATGGAGAAAGAGAGCGTTTCCATAATCCATTTTGGAGAAGACTAAGGTAGAGACCAGAGTCTTCCCAGCTGAGGGAGGGAGATAAGGCAGCAGCTTCTTAATCTTTTTCAGAATAAAGAAAGAAGACGACACAACCTTGTTTGTATGAAGGTCAAATACCAACTTGCTGTCAAAAATGATTCCCAGGTTTCTGGCTTTTTCCACTGGGACAGGTGGATAGCCGAGCTTTTCCGGCCACCAGTTAGAAGACCATTCTGGAGAGAGTTTTCCAAAGGTCATAACAATGAGGAGGGCATTCCCGTAGTCCAAATGGGGAGTCACTAGCGCGTGGACAATGGTTTTTCTGGCTCCGGTAGGAAGGAGAACCAACACCTTTCGCAGAACCCTTAGTATGCCAAAACACCTTCCCGTTACCCTGCTGACATGGGTCTTGCCAGAGAGGTCTGAGTCTAGCATAACGCCTAGGTTTCTTACCGACTCCACGGGAGTGGGCAGGTTACCCAATTCGATAGGCCACCATGAGCGAGACCAAACAGAAGTTGCTCTCCCGTGCCACTCTTCATGTTCCCTCCTCAGAAAATTTAATTTTTCTGACAACCCAAATGCTTTCTTTTGATATTGGATGTCCATGAGGTTTGGAAAGTAATTTTCATATATGCATCCTTTCTACGCCCAACTATTTGAACTTCTTATACATTTATCTAATACACAAGTGGACTATTTTCAGAAAGTGACTTCAGTTCAGCTGTATCTTTTATTAGGAGTCTCATTGACAAGTTTGTCGAGGTGATGAAGAGTTAAGTTTCTCTCATCTAATTGTTACAAAAGCCTTCCCAAAAAGCTACAACAAGCAGATAGAATCGGACTTCCTACTGTTAGAAACATCACAAAATAAATCGGTGCTCAGGGTGTTGAAATATTTTAAACACTCACCCCCAGCCACAGATCTTGGTTTAATCCGTTGTTATTTTGCTTGCCATGTCACCTCAGTTTGGAACCACCCTGACTGATTTGCATATGGCTGGGTTTAAACTGGAATGGTCGGCCAAAAACGATGTATTTAGGCCCTGATTTCTGTACTGGGGGGTCAATATTTGACATTGTTCATCATTTCGTCCATCAATTGTTCTTTTTGCACAATGTTAGAGCAAGGTACAAGTATAATTGACATTTGCTTAAGTTCATGACCCCCATCCTTTGGCCATCTGCTGAAACATCTGCGGTCTTAGTAAAAATGGCGCTGATGATGTTCAGTGCACAGTAACTTAAATGTGAGGGTGCTGCAGAACGTGGGTCTTAGCTATGCTAATATTATGGGTCTTTTAATTTCTTTCTCAAGCCCCTGCTTTGCCTGTACGGTCAAGATTGTCAATGGTGACAGATGTTTTTTTACCATCCCTTCAGGCTAGGTTAATAAGGTTAATTTGCATACAAACATAGTCGATTTACCCCCGACTGCTTTCTTGCTTGTATTCAGCCATTATGACTTTGTTCGCTCACTCCGGGTGAAGCTGGTACTGATAGGAATTTTAAGTGAGTCTTTGTCTGGTAGACGCGGTCTCCCAGATTACACCCAAATCCATATTTTTCACCATTATTATTTGATTTGGTCAAGTATCAGGTGGAAAATGGGAGACAGGGACAGTTCATTATAAAATATAATGTAAATCTGGCTACAGCCATGACATCAAGATGCTTTATTTTGAACTGTTTTATTTTGAACCGTGATTATGAAAAGTTATGTAGATAAAATGCACATCTACAGATACATAATATTAGGCACCAAATAGCTCAGCAGAAGTCTTCTCATCATTATAGAATTGATTACGAATATTTTTGGAGAATCAAGAAGGTTTATTGCTAGATAGATGAAACCGCCTATACTGTTACCTAACACTTTCTGATCTGACGTCAGCATTTTCAGTTCCGTTGCTCTGAATGCAACTCAGCATGGTGTGTTTCCATTTTGTCTTTTTAGAAACGAGCTCGATCCTTGTGAACTCATTTTCTATCTGTGTAGTTTTACAAGCGAGACCCCGGTGGACTCCTGTTTTTCCCTTCGCCCTCTCTCCATTCACACAGTGTGCAATTCTACACTCAGCCTTAGCAATATCTATTTCTTAGTTTTTATATTTTTTAATATATTTTTTTCCTGTTCAGTATCCGTTATCTTTCCCTAGCCCCTCCTGGACTTTGTTGGGACACATCCATAGATAAGCCTGGTGTATTTCTAGTATACTGGTATTGGGCCTTCAGTCAGCTTCCCTCTGTCTTTGCTTTGAGACATTGTCACATTTTGGATCTGCACAGATTAGTATACTACTCACCTCATGCTGTCAACGGTATGGTGTGTCATTCTGCCTCCCGGCAATAGGTTTCATTGCTATGAAGGTGGCCCTTTATATCCTTTATATCTATTTTCCATTAGGTGCTTTCATCTTTTTATTTACATATGTGATTAATTCAATGTGTTGCTCCCTAAGGCACAGGGCCAAAGGGTTGTTTGTTTGTTCTCTTTTTATCACCAAGGCCGTGTGACCGAAGAAGCGCCTGTGGTGGAGCTCCTGACTGTCAGAAACACACAGGAAAGTCTAGCAACAGAATTACCATGCCAGCCACCACAGGTGGACCCTTTGTGTGTAGGCTCGTGGGCGGTGTGTGTGGAGGTCCTCCTTTTCTCCCCGCACCTTCTTAGATGTTCTACTAACTGTAGTGCCAACTGTACATTCTGCTACCCCCCCCCCCACCACCTGCCATTTTTGGCACGCACACACTAAATATTATTTTCGGGTTCAGAGACTTGTAGCGCACTAGCCTGGTTAGAATAGCTCCCCAACTTTGCAGGGAGCAAAGTAGCAGAAGTAAGCTGAATGGCAAAGACACTGCATCAAAATTCGGTTCCGTTAATATTTCTCTGCTAACTCCATACATTACTCATCATAGCACCAGTTTCCAGTTTTAATATCCTTTTAAAATAATTAGCAGACGAATCCTACCATGCTTTTAAGAAGTTCTTTTTTTTCTTTTTCGGACATATATACAGAATGTCAGACGAAGAAAAAAACAAACTGATTTATCATCATATCTTTCTATAATTAAATCTTAAATGTTTATTCAGCTGTTGTCTCGAAGCAAGTGTATGCATTTGAAGGTAGCAGTGGGTACATGGGTCACCTGCCTGGTAATGTGACCGACTTTTGTACAATCCTTTTATCTCCAGGAGACATTCGTTTGCAAAGGCCACGGTCTCCTGTAAGCGGAGGCCAAAAGAGTCGCAGCATTCTCAGAAATTACCGCCCCCGGAAGCTTCTAGAAAGGTGTTCTCAAGAAACTTTTGTTTTAAAGCTCCGTGTGCTTGCTGCAGTTCGGTTTTTTGTGCATCTGAGCAGCTGCTAAGGAATGTTTAGAGCACAATCGGGCGTGCTGAGGTGATTAATCCTTTTAAGAAAACAATAATTCCCATGAGCAACTAAACATCTTAAGTTGTTTTAATTCTTACCTCTTTGAACAAGGCTGATGGTCCAGATTTACGAACCTGTTCTCAATCACGCCCGGAACTGTAATATAAGGGCGAGTATTGTTTGACCATTTCAAAGAGATTGGTCGCGGTTTATGAGTTCTAAGGGAAGTTTCTTAACTCCTTTAAAGAGTGGGTGGTTGAGGAGGATTGCGTATGTATTGCGTGAGGCTTGTCACAAAGTAAACATCATTTTATAGGGTTGTTGACCAGACTTGAAAACCATGATAGCATCTGGTACAACTTTATATGGTCCTTTGTGCATTTTTTATGCATAACGTTTGTGTAGCGTACATTACTTATTGAATCGTCTCGAGGCATGCAAGTCAGACATTTAGTACAAGTCCCAATGAAGGAAGCAGAGACCTATAAACATGGAATTGGCAGCTACTGCAGAAAGGATGTGCAGGGAAGGTCCAATCAGCAAGTCTTTTGGGAGAATGTAAAGAGAAAGATATTTCCTGAGAAGGTAAACTATCAAAGGTGCAGGCATAATCATTGATCAGCAAGAGCACGTTTTGTCTATCAGTATGGAAAATAGATAATCTTTTTAAAGGCCATATAGTTTGCTGTTAATTTTTAGGATGCCTCAGAAATATTTTATTTCCCCCCCCCATCACCGTATTTTGTAGCACCTTGATGTTCTGGATCGATAATTTCTATGGTGGTTTACAAAATACTTAGTGTAAGTTTCTTCCTGCAAAGTGGACATAGAAGAAAAGAATTTGACTGCACAGCATCTGTGATCATCTCATCCACACCAAACATTACTCCTCAATCTTTGGCATTTGAAACTTACTTCATGCAGGAGTGGTTAGTTTGCCCCCAAACTAATCCCTAATGGTATCCTTAGCCTACACTACTATTGCCAACCTGCACTAGTTTGTATGCATAGCCGGTTGCCTCCGTTCCGATTGCCATCAACACAAGTCTCCATTTCTGGGCTACAACCAGCTGAGGCACTGTTTGATGAACTGCATAGGGTCCTTGACATCCTTCCTCACATTTTCTTTCCCTATTTCTTGGAGACATCCTCTGTGATGCCAACGTCTATCCCCGAAAACTCCAGCTGTGGGTCTTCATTTGGCATCATACCCTTATCAGATCCCTCTGTGTTCTTGTCAGTTTCAGCAAGAAATGCAAACCTGAAATGTCCTCTTTATGACCTAAGACAACCACCTCTGCTCTACACTGATTCTTCATGACTTCCCTACTGTCACTGGTTCAGTTCTCCTTTTTCTAAGTGCCACAAATATTTTGTGACTAAGGGGTCAGAATAGCTTTACATCTTTCTCTACTTTTTGGTGAACTTCAAGGGCTGCGTTCTATTGGCCTCTGTCTGTTCATTATCTGTGCCCTAGTTATCATCCACAGATTTGTCTTCCTGGATTTTGCCTTTCGCCTCTTATCAGTTGACACACAAATCTCCTCTTTCCATCCTCCTCCTTCCATCACACATCTTGAACAGCAAGTGATGAACTGCATGGTTGCTGTTTGGAACTGTGAGACTCGGCACTACTAGGCTGTGCCCCAACAGAAGTCAGATTCTTCCCTGCAGATCTTGATAATTGTTTGTAACATTCCTTCTGCCATATCAGTTGCTTGTCAACGAGTAACAACCACCCTCCTGCTCAGTCAGAAACACTTGGTTCTAATTTTACATTTAAATGCTATTAGAATGACTTCCTAAAGAACATTCTTCCCTTCACATTACACTTTTTTAAAGCCCTACTACTTGGTTTCTGAGCAAGCTCTACTACAGCCTCCCTCATTACTCCATCTTTTTCAGATTAAGATGCTTTATTAAGGTTTTAAAACAATGTAAAACATCATTACAGAGCCAAGAAGAACAGGAAACTAATAACATGGAAATAAATAAAAAAAGGCAATATCATATAATATCCTTATGAAATATATCTGTACAAAGTGGAAAATGCATTTTTAGAAAAGTTTTTGAAAAGAGTAAAGAAAAAAGGAGAAGAGGGAAGAGAAGAGAAAAAAAGGAGAAAAGGATCAAGAGGAGTCCAAAAAGCGAAAATGAGCAAGAGTTATCAAAATCTTGAAGACAAAAATTAGAGTACAGTAAATAACATTGCAAAAGATAATACCGATAACAGTTAAATTGACTTCCGAGATAAAAAGTTGGTTAAAGGTAACCAAAGTAAGTCTCTTTTAATCATTAAAGGAGTGGATGTAGCGTAAGCTCTATCCATTTTGTGATGATGACATAATAAATTCCACCATGCTTGAAAGGAAATTTTTGAGGTATCTTTCAAATTGGAAGTAATAATCTGAAAAGTAATAGCTAAAAATAAATTGATAAAATTACCAACATTTCTGTAATTGACAAATACAGGGGAAAGACTGCCAAGAAAAATACGTTCAATGGAAAAAGGAAAATCTGACAGAAGAATATCATTTAATTTGGACCAAACATTAGACCATAAGTTATGTATAAGGGGACAATGGAAAAACATATGAATAGGATCTCCCAAAACATGAGGGCAGGACCAGCAATGAGGCGAATCAAGTAAATTAAATCTGTGAAGGTCGCTGGGGGTAACAAAAACCTGTTGTAAAAATAAAATAGGGTCTGTGTCATGCTAGAAGAGCGAGATGTACTATGTATCTTAGACCAGAGAAGGTTCCAAGTGTCTAAAGAAAGATCAAGACCCTAATCCTTTTCCCAAAGAAGTTCCAAAGAGGACTTTATTCTATGAGAAGGGGAGTGGGAGATAAGCTTGTAAATGGCAGCTGCTTTAAATTGGGTGGAAAAATCAATAGGACTGGAGGATGGAAGGGAAGGAGCGGAAGAGGAAGAAGAAATAGGATTAATAGGGTTAAAGAAGCAGGTAAGGGTATCTTTGAGGATACTATAGTGAGAGGCGTGGTGAGGAGAAATGTCATATAAGGATTGAAGCTCAGAAAAGGATAAAAAAAGTATCATCCTTCCTCAAATGCTGAGGGGAAATAATGCCTTTATCTATCCATTCCTTCCAAAATAAAGTGCAATTATTAATCTTAAAGTTCTTGTTACCAAAGAGGAATATCAAAAGATAGGGCGGTGGAAGGGAAATGCGCAGTAAATGAGGGGAAAATTAAAGCCTTGGAGTGGACGAAAGTAGGAAAGGACATGCGTTTCGTGGGTGAAGTGAGCTGGATGGCTGAGAGAAGAGAAAATGGAGAACATTGGGCCAGTTCAAGAGCGCTCCACGCAGTGCATGGTGAGGCGGTAGAACCTGAAAGAAAAGTCCAAATTTGTTTCAAAGAAAAAGCAGAATGATAACGCCTGAGGTTAGGAAAATTAACACCTCCTAGATGTTTAGGAAACTGAAGACGGGCTAGTGAAATTCTGAGCTTCCGAATATTCCAAAGGAATTTGATGAGCAAACTATTAATAGTGTGAAAAAAAGTGTTAGGAAGAGAGATGGGGAGCATGGAGAGATAAAAATTAATAATGGGGAGAAGAATCATTTTAATCGTGGCCAGCCTCCCCCACCAAGAAAGGAAAAGAGGAGACCAACTGTCAGTGAGGGCTGTCATTTTTGTAAGCATTTCAGTATGGTTGAGGTTATTACAATATAAAATACCATGCCATTTAATGTGAGATGGAGCCCAATCAAAGCCAGAAACGGTACACATTGAGGGGAGGCAGAATTTATTTAGAGGTAAGATTTCAGATTTGTCAACATTCAATTTGTATCCCGAAACACTAGAATAGGACTTAGATAAAGAACATAAAGTTGGTAAGGAAACAGTTGGGTTGGAAATAAAAAGGAGAATATCATTGGCATAAGCAGTGAATTTGATGTCGATAGTTTGGAAGTGAAAACCTGTATCAATCAATCAATTAATCAATCACAAGAATTTGTAAAGCGCGCTACTCAACCGTAAGGGTCTCAAGGCGCTGGGGGGGGGGGGGATAATCTTTAGAACGTCTAATGGTCTCTAAAAAAGGTTCAAGAGCTAAAATTAAAAGAAGGGAAGAAAGAGGACAGCCCTGTCTAGTACCTCTGAGAAGAGGGAAGTATTGAGATTGACAACCGTTTACCCAGAGCGATGTAGTAGGAGCAGAATATAGAATTTTAATGAAATTAATATTAGTGGGGCTGAAGCCATGCCATTTTAAAGACCCAAAGATAAAATCCCAATTAACTCTATCAAACACTTTTTCAGCGTCACAGGTAATAGCTGCAATAGGGGCGTCGGATTTTGAAGCTATGTATATGATATTGAGAAGAGTGCGAGAATTGTCTGTAATAGAGCGTCCTTTCACAAAACCAGATTGGTATATATTAACTAATTTAGGAATTACCTTGTTAATGCGTATGGCAAGAAGTTTAGCATACATTTTACAATCGGTGTGTATTAAGGAGATTGGTCTAGAATTCTTGCACAGAGAGGGATCTTTATCTTTTCTGGGTATTAAACACAACATTGCTTGTGTAAAAGAACCATGTGACTCACTTGAGTAAAAAGGAATTGATAAGTGACAAAAGATAGGGGATCATGAATGCTTTGAAATGTAGGAAGAATCGAACAGAAAAACCATCTGGGCCAGGAGTCTTATCTTTAGGTAATAAGGCTATAGCTTCCAAAAGTTCAGTAGCAGAAATGGGAGCATCAAGGGAAGTGAGATCGGGAATGCTTTCAGGGGATTTAGGGATGCTTTGGAAGAAAGAATCAATAAGATCAGAAGATGGGTTAGTCTCGGGAGTATAAAGAGAGGAGTAATCTTTTGAAGAGCAATCAAGAATGGCAGAATCAGGGAAGTGAAGAGTTCCAGAATCATCTTTGATGGCTGCAATCTTAGATTTTTGTTTCTTAATCTTAAAATAATTTGCTAAAGATCTGCCTGCCTTATTACGACCACTATACATTTTAGCATTAAATTTGAGACCGACATTTCTGCCCGAATCCCATGAAATTTTATTGTATTGCATTTTGGCCTGAATAAGATGAGGTAAAACATCATGACAGTTAGAAGTAAAGTATTTATGCTCCAGGGCTTTAATTTGTTTAAGTAGCGATAGTGAGTGTGAAAGGGCCTTCTTTTTTTCCGGGACACAAAGTCAATGATAAACCCCCTAGCAGAGGCTTTGAAAGCGTCCCAAATACCGTGAAATCGAGAGACTGAATCCAGGATTAGTTGAAAAAACTCCTTGGCAAATGAAAGAAATTGATCAGAGAATTGGGTATCAAGAAGAAGGGAATTAATAAAGCGCCATCTCTTGGAAGCATGGGAAGGAAGAGGATAATCCATATCGATAATTACAGGGGCGTGATCAGATATCAGTATAGAACCAATATCGACATTAATCATGAATTGGAATGCAGATTGTGTGAGAAAGATGTAATCAATCCGAGAATGTGATTTGTGAGCGGGGGAAAAGAAAGAGAATTCTAGAGTATCAGGGTGAGAGGTGCGCCAGGAATCTATTAAACCTCTATTGGTAATGGTTTTGAAAAAACCTTTCTGCATCCTATACAGGACATATCTGGTCTGGGATTTCCTATCAAGGAAAGGATCCCAGAGTTGATTACAATCCCCACCCAAGATTAAGTGCTCAGCTGTATGTGAAGAGAGAAAAGTAATTCCAGAAAGATACATCCACTTCATTGGGACCGTATACATTGCAAAAGGATAACTAGGGATTGTTAACTAACCTCTAAATATAACTATCTGTAAGGAGCCAAAGGAATTTCTGCAGGAGGGCCAGGAACCAAAGTCTAGCCCAACCCGTCCCCCCTACACCACTTGCGGCTATCAAACACTAGAACGCAATGATGATCGGCAGGGAAAGGAGGGAACAAAACAAGGTAAGAGGGGAAAAGACACTGGACTTCTTGGATGGCTCTCTCTCTGGATGCAGCGGGTGCTGGTAAAGGAATGGTAATTAATACATACAAAAGCAACAAACATTACTCATATTATGCTGTATATACTTTACTGATTACCTGATAAGGAATGGGAGAGTACTGGGATACTAAGAATAAATCTGTCCTCCTAAATGTCCACAGTGAATAGGTACCACGAAATGCCTGTCATGGATAAATGTTTGTAACTAGGGAATGTGCCACTTGTCAATAAACTATTTTATGTAGTGATTTATAGTCTTGCCCCTTTAAGCAATGGGCTTAACAATGTGGTAGACTTATAGAGCTGACTAAAATAACAGCAAATACAGTTGGCATGTTAATCATCAGAACCCTTATGAAAGAAAATGGTAAATAATAAAGGTGCGCTACAAGCGCGTTACCAGGTTGTCTTTTCCCAGGACTGTGACGAATGCCAACATCCAGGAAGTGAAGCAAACTCCAAGTAATAGGGACTGGGATAAATAACAAAATAATAAAGGGGAGTCTCTCCAGTCGGACCACAACTCCCAGAATCCAACAGTGGACACCAACAACTTGCACCTCGCAAGGCCGGCCGTCTGACGGAACAAAGTCCGGCCAGAAGGCGGATCTGCAAGTAATGCAGCCGAGGGAGCCCTCTCCAGAACCCTTAGAGGAGACAGCCGGCACTGGGGAAAAGAATGGGTATCAAAACAAGTAAGGGAAAATCGGAAAGGTACCGCGAATAAAGCTAAGCGGTAATTCCGAAGCTTTAACCTCTAACATCGAGGTTCAGGAAAGCGATTATAGCAACAATAGCGGACTTCACAAAGAGTCTAAGGTAGCTAAGATCAAAAGGAAATCTTCCGGGAAACGGTACGGGACAGAATAGCCTGAAGCTACATCAGGAACCAAGGAGTGAGACGGGCGAGGCGGAAGTGGCGCGCCGCAAGGAGCGACGTGAAAACTAGAGTGCGAAGCCCAGAGCAGCGGGGAGATCAAGCTTTAGTATCCGGCCCGATCTCCTCGCACATGCGCAGAACCTCGTGGCCATCTTGGATTGGTCTCTCGTTGTCTGCTCGGTCTGCGGCTTCATGGAAGGGTTGGCAGGCGTGACACTATCTACCATCAGTGTCTGAAAATTTGTTCCGTAATACAACGTTTAAAGATTTATGAAACAAAATAAGCACACCATTCTTATTATTAACAGCAGAAGAACAAAACATTTCACCAACCTAATGCTTACGTAACATAGATAAATCTTCGAGCTTGAGATGTGACTCTTGCAACATTGCAATTTGACAATTCAATCTAGCAAGGTGTGATAACACCCTTTGACGTTTAACAGGATTGCGCAATCCTTTAACATTCCATGTTATAATACGAAGTCCTTTCATAAAATTAAGAAATAAAAAGATAGGAAGTTGATAGGAAGTTTAGAAGGAAGAAAACCGTTAACAATGAGTGTCTGGAAAATAAAGAAAGAAAAGGCTGGAAAAGTAAACTGAAGGAGTTAGAAGAAATAAGAGAGAAAGAAAAGGAAGAGTTGGAAATGCAAGAGATAACACAGCAGCTTATAGGATAGAACATGGTGGAAAATAAAAAAGAGACAAAAGAGTCTGAAAAATAAAAGAATAGAAGAGGACCCAAAAAGGAAGGAGAAGAAAAAAAGTGAAGAAAGTCGGAAAAGTACAAGGGGGGCAAAGTCCCCCAGAAGAAAATAGCAGAAGAAAGATGACAGAAAGCCAAATAGCTTTAGTCATAAAGGACAATTGAAGAAGAAACATTAATGTGGGAGGGGGGGCAACGAGGAGCAAGACAATTTCTCGAGAAAGAGATAATGAACTGACAAGTCGCTATATAGAATGAACAGAAGAAGAGGTAAATAAGACTCAAGGCGACCAAATGAAACAAATGAAGGGAACTTACCAAACACTAGGGGAAAACAGCAGCGGGATGGAACGTACATTACCGACATTGGGAGAATATGGAAGGAGACCACCGACAACACGCCACACAAAGGAGAACCTGTAAAACAAGAATAAAGATGAACAGGTACAAAATGACCACAATGCACATATGAGAATCAAATAAAACAATACAATACAGGGAGACATTAACAAAATAATCAGGGCTTGCTCAGCTCCATAAATTCTCCTCTGTGAGTATGAATGAACTTCGGTAGATCAGCAGGATCATCAAAACTAAAAGATCTGTCTTTGTAAGTCACTTTGAAGAAACAAGGGTGGATTAAACCGTAGCGTGCATTGATGGCTCTCAACGCGGGTCTAAGGTCGATAAATTCTTTTCGGCGAGAAACAGTAGGTTTAGAAACATCTTGAGTGAAAAAGACTTTATGACCAGACCAAAGCATCTGCTTATGTTGTTTAGCGGCATGAAGAAGTGTCATAAGTTCGGAATATAGGAGGAAGTAGGCAATTATACCTCTGGGTTTAGATGTAGAAGATGTTGTCTTCGGTCCCAAGCGGTGAGCTCGTTGTATGTTAAAATCCGAAGACTTTGGAAGACCAACAATTGGAAGAACTTGAGTTTTCAAAAATTGGATCAAGTCGGACCCCTCAGAACCTTCCGGAATACCCTAAATAAGAAGGTTGTTGCGCTAATTGCGATTTTCCAAGTCTTCCGTGACTTTTTTGAGTTGACTGACTTCTTTGGTAAGTGTATCAACCGTGGCAGCAACGTCTTGAGCATCACTGATTTTTTGTTCAACATCAGAGAGTCTTGTGTCAAGGTTAGACCATTTGTCATCCAACTTCTGAAGGGTAGCGGCAGTGTCTGACATGAAGGGACGGATAAGACGCAGTTGTTCCATAATGTCCTCCAGAGTGATAGGCAGAGGCGATTTGGAAGTGGAAGGTGGATCTTGTTTGAGGCGTTTACCTGCAGAGGCAGTAGGCTCCTTACGACCTCCTGCTGAATTTCCATGAGGTTTATTAGAATGCATGGGATCCATCATGAAAACGCCAACCAAAGAAAATTGCAATTGAGGACTAGAGGAAGAAAGCCAGCCAAACAAAGTACCAAAAAAAAAACATTAAAAAAAGCTTAGATGAACTAAGAGAAAGTGTAGTACAAATGTTCCATGGAATAAGGAAAAGTCAAATCGCAAACAAGGCATAGCGGCAAAATGTGTTGGAACGTGAGGTACTGGAAACGTGCACCGCTCAAACAGCAGAATATCAATGAAAAAAGTAAAATTCCAGCAACACTGAAGTGAGCAAGCGACAAAATAAAATTAGCACTATTGAAACTATACGGCAGGAACACTGTGTACGAAATGCACGCAAAACACTCCTCACCAAAATTGAGGGAACCTTTGAGGGTATAGCAAGGAAGACATTGAAGAGCAGGAAACGAAAACTAAGAAAAGTGGAGCCAAAAGAGGATTAACAAAGTAATGTCTGCATAGAAGAGGAAAGCTCCATCCATAAATATGTTGAAAAACTTCCAGGAATATCAGGCAGCATCAATGGTAAATGAAGAGGAAAAAAAAACTCTGCGTAGAGGCAGAGACAAAATGGCAGCCACTGTCAGAGGCAGGGAAGAAAACAGCAAATAACATGCCAAACAGTTCGTATCAGGATCGGGAAACTTGCCATAATGAGCCTTGATATTTCCAACGACCGTAACTGCAGTTTTTTCCAGGTGGCGCTGCGAAAAAGGGAGCCCTTCGTCTAAAAGCTTACTCTAACGAGTGGAGCCCTTCAAGTTGCGGCTATCTTGCTTCGCTGTGCCGCGCGCTCTGTTCATCCTTTGTCAACAGAGAAACTGTTTACGTGTTTTCCTGCTGCTGAGCGTAGTCTCAATTGTATCCCTGCTGTGCACCATCATTTAACCCAGCCCATGATGGAGAAGCACGAAGGAGGTCTCAAAACAGTAACAGAGATATTGTGTTCCTTTGGTGATCCCTGCTGTGTTAATTGCTATGCAGACAACAGCAATCTTGCTCTCTGTCTCCTGCGCTCAATCCATAAATATGTTGAAAAACCTCCAGGAATATCAGGCAGCATCAATGGTAAATGAAGAAAAGAAAAAAAAAACGCTACGTAGAGGCAGAGACAAAATGGCGGCCACTGTTCGAGGCAGGGGAGAAAACAGCAAATAACGTGCTAAACAGGTCGTATCAGGATCGGAAAACTTGCCATAATGAGCCCCGATATTTCCGACGACCGTAACTGCCGTTTCCTCCAGGTGGCGCTGCGAAAAAGGGAGCCCTTCGTCTAAAAGCCTGCTTGAACGAGCCGAGCCCTTCACGTTGCGGCCATCTTGCTCTGCTGCGCCACGCGCTCCCCTATTACTCCATTTTTTATTCCTAGAAATATGTTCTCAACTTTGCCATAGATCCCTATGCAATTTTGCAGGCACCCATTGTTCTTCTCATTAGACGCCAGACTGCCTGGTTCTCAAAGCACTGTATTACAGATTCTTAATCCTAGTTTTTAAATTGCTTCAAGGGCTCGCCTCTCCTCAAAACTAGTTTTGCCTATACCTTGGTCTGCCACCTTCAATTTTCCAAATATTTTAGTCCACACCAGACTTTCTTATTGCCTTCCCATTATCCCTCTATTGTAATGCTTCCCTCCTTAACATGAGGACCGCCATTCCCTGCAATCTCTCAAATAAACAATCAAGAATAGGATCCTTCCTTGTGTAAGTCCGCAAGAAGATCATATTTAGATGGACTGAAACCCTCCATTATACTTGCAATTGACAGATACAATTTGCCAACAATAATATATATTGCTTATGCTCATTCCCTAGTCATGGTTTTTATCCTTCACCCCGTAGTGTGTTTACTTTTCTACCGTGTTCCGATTAACTTTTGCACTATTTGTAGGCAAGTTCTCAATAAGTACAAAAGGGTTAGAAGATGAGTGCATAAGAGCAAATGGGGATGATACATGGATGAACATAAGCTTCCAGTATGTCATTTTCACGGATTCTTTTACTGTACTTCCATTATTTGACTGAGTCTGTTGGTTAGTTTTGTCATTAAGATACCATTTGTAAGCGTAACCACTTTGATCAAAAGGTATATAAAGATGGTTTTGCTGAATTATTCTATTTAGTGTTTGGCACTTGTGCCATTCTGGTTGTACATATTGTATTGTATATTTACTGTAAGGAGCTTTGGTTCAGCTTCATTCAGCCATAAGTTTCTTTTGCTCTATAACCCTTCCCCATTGGCTTGGGATGTTGTCCTTCACATCCTGGTCAGCCCATAGGAGTATGCTATTATCACAATTTTTCTACTGGCCATTTATCGTGTCCCCTCTGTCTTAACTCGAATGCATGTGGGACAATTTTGCAGGTAAAATCATTCAATATTCATTTGGCCTAGTATTACACAAGAGTGAGCTGGGACAAAAACATCATTATTTTTCACATGCCTTTTCTGAACTTTAGTGCGTTAGGCTTGGTTGTCTGTACTCACACACACACATACATACATATATATATATATATATATATATATATATATATATATATATATATATATATATATATATATATATATATATATATATATATATATATATATATATATATATCAAATATGTCGACTTTGCCAATTATTGCTTGTATGGTATATAACATATCTCTTGATTTAAATGTGAATAAGACTTAAAAACTGAATAAAGGCTGACATGAAGCTGATGTATAGTTTACATCATTAAATGTTTTACAATTCGTAATTAAATCTCTTTGTAAAATAGGAATAACAGACTTCAGATCAGGTAATTACATTTTTGAGTCACTAACCAATTTCCCTCTCCTGTGCTTTGCAATCTCTATATCTTTGCCCCCATCAACCTTTTCTGTCTTGCAGGATGTTGGCCAACCACAACTTGTATTGTTGAAGAAAGGGAATTAAGTTAAATCGTTAGATGAAATACCTCTGTATATGTTTTGTTTCTATAGTATGTATATTTTTGTTGGAATCATTTAAACTTTTATCCTAATCATTGCACAGTGAATCAGCTGCCTTAATTGTGTTCTTTCATGCCAGGTAATCGCCATCGTTTTCTGAACTTGTATCAAAGATGCCTCATATATTGGATTTATTTTTTAACTGTATCTTTACAAGAATAAAAACATATTGCTGTGTGGCTTCAATACTGTGACTTAACTTAAATGATTTGGAGAGCATAAACTCAGTTGAACTCCTGATGCACAAGACACCGCCCACATGTCCAGGTACCACGCATTTGGCAGTCGACACCAGAAAAACTGTGTTATATTTCATGGCGTTTGTGAGGTAATTCTTGGTGTATGGTGAATGGAAAAGAGGTGGCCCATGGCAGAGTGCTCACTGGGTCATACGTGAGCTAGTTTTTGCATATTAAAGCACCAGTGGCACCTGGAGTACACCTAGGTCTAATTCTGGCACTGGCAACTTGCTAGTAATCATTGCCATAAGGTGGACTCTCATGACATAACGCTTGCCATGGTATTCTGGAGATCATTCTTGACACATGGGGAGAAGGTGTGGGAGGCATCCATATGAAACTGTGAAGAAAATATGATCAACTCCTAGGGAGGTACAGGCTTATCAGACACACACAATAAATGTACTGTAGGGTAGTATTTCAAGAGTGCCCTTTCAGAACCTAAGGCTTTTTAGCTATTCTATATTAAATTGTGCTTTAAAATGCCCTGTTTGATCCTGTTATTCAAAACTGTTTCCGGGTGGGGCAGAGTGCTATCCCCAAACCCTCCTAAAAATAGTTTAATGTGCTTGCTTTACTCCGTTGCAGAAATCTGAAAGTGAAGGAGCACAGTCCCAGTCCCAAAGACCACCAGTAACCACTGGGTGTAATATTTCTGTGTCCTCTAATGAACGCTACATGATTGAGCTGTTAAAGTATTACCCGATCTTAATGACAATGGTGCCGCTTTAGGACATAGAAGTTAATGTCCTTTTTAATCACTGTATCATCTGTATCTTCCTTTCTTGGCAGGTAAACCAATCTGGCACAGCTATCACTTCAGGAAACGTGGGCGGCCAGACACCATGAGTCGTTTTCGAGCCTCAAGAAAGAAGGTGGATAGACTTCATCATCCCTGTGGCACCCAAGCAAAATAAATATATCTCCATACACTGTTATTTTAATGAAAAGAATCCAAGCAGCCATCAGGTCTTCAACTACTAAGACTGTTTCCAGGTGACCTTCGTGAAGACCCTACTTACTATAGCTCAGATGTCTTGCCTTCTATGAACTCTGTGTTTTTAAGAGATTGCAATACAGCACACAAACATACATTCACAGGCATCTATACACATATATTATTACATGTATATAATCTATGTGTATACTCGCATATGTGTATCTACTATATTTAGCACTACAAGAGAGCTTGGAAGGACTTGTCTTAAACTGAAAAATATTCTGTCGCCACAAAGACCATGAAATAAAGAGGTCCTTTGCTTTTGTACCAACTAGGCGGTAATAACACTAATTACCAGGAAGGGTCTGCAAAAGAATTAACATTCAACAGATCTGCTGTATTCGTCCTGACTATAGCATGAAAACGCTCTAACCTATTTTAATAAATGCAAAACTTAAGATTGTAATGCTGCGTTTCAGAGAGCTACAGTGAATTGTTTTTCAGTTAAAAGGATTTTGATGTTATTTATTTACCTTCCCCTGAATGTTTGCCTATTATTTCCCTTACTGCTGCCTTTAGCAGTTATTTTTTTCTATTGAAGCTTAGAACTGTTTTCTGTTTAGCAAACAGTTTTTTTAAACAAAAACCCTAGAGTAGATGAAAAACATTGTGGAATTTGATGAAAGCATATACAACAAAAGTCTGCATCAATATGTATTTATTATAACCTGTTGTCTTAATAAAGGAGCACAATTTATAGGAAGTGTGGACAACTGAGTGACCTGGGAACCACATCTTCATAGTAATTCATTTCCACTTTAATGGTCAAATCTTTCACCAGCATTGCTTATAAGAAAGAAAATAACACTCCAAAGAATGATAGGGACTGTTGCACTAGAGACTGAACCCCCACTGCCACATAACAGCAGTTTACCACACACAAAATCAGGCATTCTGAATCAAAGGGCGCTAGGTAACGTCAAGGCGATTTCCCATAGGGCAGTTATTGGGTTTCGACCCGAACATGTTGTGCTCTTTAAAGTTGTTTTTTGGACAATAATTTTTTTGTTTTGTGCAGTTGAGATAGTATGTGATGCCTTTACTATTTTATTATTCTTACGGTTTTTTGCTTTTTAATTTTATTTTCCCAAGGACTTTAGTTCATCAGGTCTAGGTTTTTTTCTGTAATAAACTAGTAATGGGCTTCGTTCCAGTTCCAATAGAACTACCTTGTTACAACTAGAGTCAAAATGCGGCAAAGCCGTACTACATCTGCCCTTGAGCTTGATTTCACGAGTTCCATTATTTGAGTCCTGTTCACTCGCCATGTGTTTTTTGGCTATTCTTTTTATTTTTATTCACCCTGTGCACAAAGATAAACCAAAAGCGATGTAGGTTTAATTTAATGAGCTCTCCTGGCCATAGTGTGTCCACATTATTGGTCTATTGGGTATGTTTCATAAAGAGGCTTAACCATCTACAGTTGTTTTTTGTTATGCCATTTTCATTTATAAGCTATTGTATTCTGATTTTGGGAATTTGATGTGGTGCACATCTACCTCATTACATACTAGATGTTTATTGCAGCAGATGATGTACAAACAGTGGTTTATTTGCCGGGTCTAATTGCAACCAGGCTGTGATGGAGAAAGTGGCAAGACCGTAGAATTGGGAGTGAACAAGACTGTGGCTGGTTTTCCGCCTATTTACAGTTTGAGTCAGAAGATCATGAAGTAGTATGCTCAGTCTCACAAGATTGGCTATAATCACGTACATCTTAAACTTGCAAGAAAAACATCTTAAGCACTAAAATGTATCTTCTCCTTCAACCAGCTCATAAAAGTACTCTTATCATTAACAGAGAAATGAGCCATGTGTCAAAACCTGGGACTGCAAATCGTGCTGCCCCAGGAATCCTTTCACCTATCACATTTACTAGTGTTTGCACACATTCAACAGTGCCAAGTTCCTGTTCAGTGTAGTTGGGCAGGTTTCGGTGAAAGTTAGGCCAGAATCATCTGATGGAAATGCCTACCTTCGTAGATGTTCACATGGAGCTGATAAACACCAAAATGTGCAGCTGATAATCCCTCTAGATGTACACATGAAGCTGCCAAACTCCATAGATGTACACGTGGAGCAGTGCACTAATTTGATATTTTCATTTGCAAGTTTCCATGATATGTATCCATCTCAGTACATTCAGACTCCTCAATATGTGGGAAAGCTTTGGCCATCTCCGTGGGTCTCCATCCTAATAACTTTTAAAACCATTGGAACCCCGCTTAACCCTTGAAGACTACTTGGCATTTGTTGAAATATTGGTCTTTTAAGAGCAGGTAAAAATCTGAATTCTTTCCATATCTTGTAACTACATTTCAAATAAAATATTTTTTAAATTCTTTTAATTTGGCAGTTGTGGGGGGGTCTGGGATAGATTTTCATTCGAATCTGCTCTACAGCTTGCACCTGTCTTTTTTCCTGTGCAACTAGCTCGGCACTGTGGGATGCTCATGAGACTTTGTGCTGAGATTGTATACTGATCATAAACATGTCACACCTACTCAATCCCTTCCCTTTCGTGCTTGAGAACTGCTGACCACATGAAAGTCTTGTGGCCTGGTCATGTTGTCACTAAAGGCTCCAAAAGGCAGGAAACCCACATTTATCTTGAATTACAGTTTGAGTGTTGTATAGAAATTATCACATCTTAGATCAGTCATTTCCCAATGTGTTAATGAAAATGGTAAGAACTGCCAGATTGTTTAGTTGCCAATTACAGCCTTCAGATGTTGTTCTCGCCATTGTTTATCTATCATGACTGCAGGTTCTGTTTGTCAAAATGTTGTTGAGAAATTGTCAAATAATTAAAGAATAGTTGTTGAACTCAACAGCACCATATTACTGACATTCTTGTCTTGATGTGTGACTCAGTAGCCATCATGAGAATCATAAGGCAGAGACCTGACTTGTTTAATTTACTACATAATTTCCAAGACCAACATATAAGGTTGGTCAAGTTGGTGAGTAACCCTCATGACATGCTTGAGTGCTCTGATGACTAAAACATGCAAGGAAGTTAGATGGAAGAGTAGTTGTAAAAGATGCATTGTATTAGCTTACGTCCGTTTTGCTGTAGTCTTAATTTTTTTTTGGGTGGGTTTCACTTTTTGTGCTTTTTTATGTTTTAGTGTGCTTTTTTCACGTGCATTTTATGTTTTTTACATAGCTGACTCTCATTGCGCTTCAAAAAAATCTTAATGTTAGAATATTTAAGCCTTCATTTAATTACTATTTCTCTCTTAAATAATTCTGTAAATTGTACAAATATATGTTCTGGATGTTTTCCACACAAAAGGGGAAAGAAACTGGAAACACAGTTAGGATACCCAATTGGACTTTTGTAGATTGGCTTATTTATACGGGTCAGAGGCATGCCTTGAAACTTATTCGAACTTGTGTGTTCAATTTTTCTTGCAGAACTTAGTCTGCCATTGAAACTGAAATTTCATGACTAACCTGGAAACAAATGAAACTTTTCCATTTTAAATTCCTTTTCGCAGTTTGACCTCAAACTTAAAAATGTGCCTCCCCGAGGCTTTTGCATCGGCAGTATAACCCATGCTTCAGTTTCGATAGTCATTTCTTGGAGCTTTGGACTACGATATGATTTCATTTAATATTGTTAAAAGCATTTATGCTGAGCAATCTCTTGAAAGGGACAGTAATCTTGTTTCCAGGAAATTTTCATTTGTATGAAGGTTTAGCAGTTCAATATGAAATGTACACGTTTTGCAAAGTGCATGTATATTTTGTGTGTTAATGTGACCAACAAAGACAGAATTCGAATCCCCTTGGGAGAGGATGCAATGCAAGGGCAACAGATAGCATGTTTAAATGTGCATCTTCGAGAATTCTGGCTTTAAAGGTATTGATTTATTGAAGATGTATCCTGTCTTTGAAGGATATTTATCTGGTTGTTGTTTGAGTAAATGCAGCAATGTTTGCAAGTTCGAATTTCAAGGTCTCCGAGTAATTTCATGGATCTATATTACTGGCCCCTTTTAAATGATTTATGCATTTTGCAAAACATTGTGAGGACCACACTGATTTTCCCTTTCTAAATTTAGTAAGATTGGGTGAGTATAAGGAGGTAAATATGAAGTCCTGTTCAAATAAGATCCTTTTTATGCATGGTTCTCAGAGAGCCATTCGCGTGAGTAACTGGATTTTAAATCCAGTTATTCACTGCTATGAAGTAGCAACCATGGGTAACTGAACTTGTTTAATACTGTTGCTACGTTGTAAAGAAATTCCAGGCTTCTCTGGCAGGGCTATCTGAGAGCCTGTCAGAGCAGCACTTGAAAGCAGGGAAGGAAAGGGAAAGCACAGGAAGTAGCGGGGGTGGGGGGCAGGGGGCCGTGTATTATTATTATCATTTTTTTATTTAGGTCAGTAGGAGAGGATATGGTTTTCACCTCTGCCTCCGAGTAGTTGTTGAATGCAGGGTAAGATGATTTTGGGGGCCACAGACAACATAACATTTTATTAAACGTATTACGGGGATATTTTTCTCTGATGGGTTATGAGTGACATCATAGAAAACTTTAGCTTAACTCTCATCTAGGTGATGCCACTCCGAGACCTTCAGTGAAAAACATCCCTTAATTCACTGTTACTCATCTATAATTCTATATAAACTATACTTGCAGTTCATTGAAAATACTTACATTGAGGGATGTTAAAGACAGGAAGTAACAAATGTGAAGTTGATCTGGCAAGTTGCCATAGCATCTTACCTTTCAGTACAAAGCACCCATGTATGGCGAACAGTTCACTTTAAGGAGGAGAGTTACCCTATTTTTTGTGAGCTGTCTGCCTGGTTTTCTGAAGACATATGTAACTTATCGCATACACTGTTGAACTATAAATTACCCCTGTCTGCACTACAGATAAAATTATCCTAACCAAACACAATGACTGTTAGAAGGAATATGTGTAAGTTGATGCTAGTGTATGAAGCAAACATTCATACAACAGTTTACCTCGAAGTATGTATGAATGTTTTACTTGTGTGAACACATTTTCAATTTTTTTATTTATTTTTCTTCTACTTCAATATATTTCCTTAAAATATTCTATCATTTACACACTCCAAAAACATACAAAATGTGTTTTTTAAGGATGTAGCTCTGAATCGTTCATGTGCAAAGTAAGTGAGCTGAAATGTATAGGAAGTGGTTTAACAAATAATTGTGATAATCTACTAAGTTACACCTGAGTGGGTTTCCACCATATTTTTCCGATTTGCCGGACTACTCCACTGACATACTCCTGGGAACAAATGCTAGTGTGACTTACAATACATTTTAAAAGCATTTAAGTTATGCACTGTCGGGAAGTTATGAACATGTAGTTCTCTAACTCACAGTAGTACTAACACTTTATGACTATAGTGTAAGGTACGCAACATTACGTCACACCTGCTAGTGAAAAACTGCCTTAAGGCATAGATCCACTTATTATTCAGGTTTCTATGACTTTTCTTCTATTTCCCTGCAGATATTTTTTAATTGAATATTATGAGCTGTCTGTACACAATTAGGACCTATGGAAGTCTCCCAAATACGTGGGGATGTTATCATAAAACATTACTACATCATTTTTGTAAAGCACATCTATCGCCTTTGAGCAGGCATCTTGGTGCTGTGGTAGGCTAGAAACAGTGAAGTAAAGCGGCACAAAGTAGATGTCTGGAATTATGTGCAATGCCTGATGGAGATGACAGTAGTAATCTCATAGGTGTATCTTGCATGTTATTTACTTCAGCCTCTCTTCACAGTACATGGTTACAATTATGAAAGATTATGTTTCTGAAGACTACTGCTAATCTTGCAAAACAGTATATCTATTGCTGAGAAATGGGTTATGTTTGCATGTTCTCTTTTACAGCATTGCTCAGCGAGCACATAGATTACCATAATGTCAAAAACACATGGCCTCCTACCTTTTACTTTCCTACCTGTGTTTACACGGCTTATGTATGCCTGTTGGTGCTCTCACATGATGTGAAAATGTGCCAGAAGGAATGATTAAGAGTGAACTTGTGCAAAGAAACTGAATGGAAAAACAGAAATAAATGTGCGAAAGCAGCCTATATTCAATGTTTTTTGCTTTTTCTTACTTAGAGCAAAGTTATTGCATATCAAATGTTATTGTTTTCTTTTGAGTCCAAAGAAGTTTATATTGTCTCTTACATTTTCATGCTGATGTTCAGGTTCCTGGTTGGTAAAGCAGTTAGATTTGAGTACCTGCATAAAATATATCTCAATAGAATGAATATAAATCTATATATATATATATATAAATATATTTTTACTAAGATTCTGAAGATAGATTTACACATATTTGCAAAGTCTTTATAAAGCCAATCTCGTTTCTTTATGAAGCTGCAGCGGTTGTTAACCACTAATGTCATGTAAAATATTATATTTTCAAGAAAACCTAAGCTGCCAATTAAACTGCAAAAATGTGATTGTATTGTAAATCTCAATATGTGCTGCTATTTGCATTGCTTCTTTTTTAATATGCTTAATAGAAAATCTTTATTTTACATGTATCGGGGTTCTGAAATAAGATCAAGTAAATAGAAGACATTTTTGCATTAGAACTTTGGTGGTGGCAGGTATTTGTTATGTTACACATTAATTGTGCTAAATGCCCCAGGGCAGGCTTGTTTCACTTACTGGTTGGCCCTGTATGTTATGAAAAGCACCAGAACTGTCGGTTGTTGCATTTCCATTTCCTCTGCCTTCCCCTATGTGGGTTGTTCTCCTAAGTTGCATCACTGATGGTGCATTCTTTTTTCTTTTTATTCTAATCTCAAGGAGACCGGAAAGTTTGATGAAAATGTCTTTACTATTAATTTATATCTACACAAATTGTAAATATTTACATAGATTATATTCATTCTGAACACAAAGTATAATTTCTAAGAAGAAGGCGAATACTGGAACTGAAATGTATTTTATTTTTAAGTGCCATCAGATAATATGTACTGACAATTTCTATTTTCATATGAATAGAGTTGTTTTTGTGAATGTATACAGCATTTGTATTTGTTAAAACATGGTATTACTTCATTACCATATATTGTCATCCTGGGATTTTGTATTAATTTGATCTATGTGTTGTACAAATAACAGTGTAATATTGGTAAGATAAAGTTCTTGCTTGACAGAAGCCTTGAATGATATCGATTCAAGGCTCAAAAGATGTATTAAAGTGAACCTGTTACAATTTAAACAATGTCATGAATCAATCTTTGTCAGATGATTACATTTTGAAAAAAAGGCTTTTTATAAATTTCCATCTGACTTCAAAATTAGTATGTATGGGGTATGTGTCTAGCACATAACTAGCCAAAATCAGAGTACAGAGTTCAAGACAAGGATGCAGTCAAAACGTGATTTGAGAGGTTGCTGGCTTGTAGACTGTTACTGCATCAAGATGTAGTGTTTTTAAAGGGAACTTTTTCACCTCTTTCCTGAATTGGAGCCAGACTGGGGGAGGTACAGGGTGGGGAGGAGTCGTCCTGATGGATATCGGGAATGTAAAATGTTGATTTCTCAGTTGGTGTGTATGCCCATTCATTCACAACACAGAGTTGTGCTACCTCGTAGTATTTAAGTATTTTTGGCGATGCTATGCCCCCTTCTATGTCCATCTTTTTCAGTTTCTTTAGTGCTGTATGTGGAGTGCCTCCTGGCCACATTAATGCTCCGGTGGGGTAGTCTATTTTTTTTATAAAGAAGCAGTGGGCGACATAGTATGTGGTGTTTTGCAGTACATACAAGAATCTAGTAAGGGTGCTCATCTTATACACTCCTGCTTTGCCAAGCAATGACAAGGGGAATTTAATCCAGTACGAGATGTCCACCTCTACTTTGTTAATAGTTTCAGATTGTCTTTATAAAATGTTTATTCGTCCATCGATATCCAGATACCAAGATATGTAAATTGTACATATTTCTACCATAAAGGGCTTAGCTACTGGAGCCAGTGATCACTATTCACCCAGTGGGTATTGTGAAGAATTGTCGCCATTATGCCGGTTTCTAATATCTTCAATAAATGACTGGAACTTGTAAGAGACTTTTTTCTTCGTTGGGAAGATGTGTCTAGAGAGGTTGGGATTCTGTTTTTTAGCCTAAGGGGCAGGAGGAATTATGAAGAAGAGACTGGGTCAAGTTCAGCTCTTCCATTTTAGAATAATGCACATTAAATCACCATGGGTTTGTTTTTTCAGTAAGGCCCCAGGGTAAAACAGTAACTTTGCAATTCTGCTGGAGAAGATGGGAGAATACTGTAGAAAGACTAGCTGTGTTTTGTTAGCTATTATTGCCAATTAATACCACTACTGGGTTCTTCACAAGGCTACTTTCATCGATTCTCCAGGTGGCGAGCTGCTTGGGCTAAAAGAAGGGACAAGACAACTGTTTGTTTTATTTGATTCAGTTATTCATTTGTCAATTAGAATACATAGTGATCCATCAACAGAGCATACATAAAATGTTATATTCCATATAAAATTGTTCAAAGTTAATAGTTAAAAAATGTATAAACCACAAAAATAATCTTTCTCATAAAAACATTTGTAAAGTGATAATGTATTCAAGAATTCAAAGGCAAGATCTCCATGCTTTGCTTCTCATGTACCATATAGCTTGCAAAAATCATGAAATACGAACTACTATGAGGATGCATGTGTCCTATTTGCAAATTCTTATAGTCTCCTGGTAGTGTCTTATTCCTTGAAGCAAGCAAAGGGGTTTATTCAGTTCTGATCAGTCTATTGTGAGCTGGACCAAAGAATAAGAAATGCTCCTTCGTTTCCTCCAACCTTTGGCAAATAGGGCATAGCTTGCTTTAAGATTTAGGAGCCTGCCGTACACTCGTGAGGAATGCCAGTGAAAGTCCCAACCCTGAAATTTCTATACAGAGTTCTACTCCGAGTAATGCTAATGATTACCAAGTATTCTTCAAAACCATAATCGTATTTCAGGAATAAAAAATAATTAGCCAATCTGTCTATAGCTGTTGATTTCATTTAATTCTCTATAGCACAGGACCCGCGCTCCAGAACGTCTTTTACATTGTGATGCGCATTTGGAATGATAGATTAGGTGTCAGCCCGATAATTACCTAGCCCAAGATCTGATAGGGTATTTTTGGTGTATTTCAACAATTTTAATTGTTTGTAGTCTACTTATAACGTCAAGTAGGTCCTCCTTGTATAGTTTGAACTCTTTTGTTGACCAAATTCTAAACCAGTACAGGATGGGCCTCAACTTGGCATAATACAATATTGGTTTAAGGCCAGATCTAAAAGTAACAGCAGAAGTGGTGTGCTCTGAAGAAGTCTTAAGTGCGATCAAAAGAAAGCTTTCTCAAATTTACTAAGACAATCTACAACAGAGTGCCTCCAAAGCTCGGAGTTCTATTGAGCAACACTAACTGCCTGGGCTCTGTATATCGCTAGGGCTAGCGACAAGGTTAAATTGATGCCCATAGTACAAATATAACTATAGCAAAGGATCTGTGTGTTAATAAATGTGTGATTATTTAAATTTGTCTGTGCCATAGATGGGAGTCTACTAGCCTCACTCTAAGATAATGTAACTCTGTCATTCTCTCTAACACATTCTCACCCAGCATTATCTTACTCCTAAAAAAAATTTGTAAGCATTAAGTCCAGTGAATCCATTTTTTGGGACCTTAATCTATAATCCATGGCTAACAAATTTTTGGGCAGCTAATACAGGTGACTAATGTCTGCATTTGATAACAATATCAGCACACCCATTAATAAAGAGAAAAAAAGAGTAGGAGCACATCCCTGGCTGAACACTTTACAAACATCTATTGTTTCAGTAAATTTGACATTTAAACCCCGATGGATCTAGGCAAAAATGTCCGTATGCAAACACATGGTTATTTCTAAAATATCATAAGACACCCATTTGAGAAAGCACTAGCCATAAAAATCAACAAATGCAGCATATTAGTTGCGGAATCCGATTTTCACCTCTTTTCACTTAATCAGTATGTGGCGGAAAGTTGTTCAATAGTGTAGGTCCTTGGTCTGAATCCAGACAGAATTTGGCTCTGGATGTTCTCACTTATCAAAATATTTTCTATGAGAGTTAGAAGTAGCACCTGCTCTTATGGCATTGGAGAGGGTGTTTTTACCGGGAACCGAAATATCGGGCCCAGACCTATATAAATGCAGGAATTTTGTCTAACGTAGTCTCTTTTATTCGCTTCTAAACATTAATAACTACCTGTTTCTCAGAAAGGGAGAAAACCGTTGCAGATTGGAAGATTTGCTTTTTCTCAGTAAAAGTACAAGTTTTAGATGGTTCTCTAAATTACAATTTTCTGGGGTAGCGATATAGATCGTTACACATCTGCATGCTTATATATGGTCTTAGGGTCTCGTAGGTGTATGTGTGTGAGACAATATGCCAACGAGTTCATACGTCATTACTTTTGACTGCTTCTAATAGATTTCTCCAGTTTTCAAACTTCCTAATTGCTTCAGACTTTTTCTGTAAACTATCCTATATACTGTTATTTTGTCCCCATCACCCTGCTTGAATGCATCTATACGGTGTGTCTTGCTTTCACAGGAATTGGAGTTATGCAATTCCTATTCTTTTGGACCTCAAGCCTCCACTTTGTAAAGCTTCTGTTATATCTTGGGGTCTCTAGTTGGCAGAGGTAAGTACCAATGTCCAAATAGGGACCCTTGCTTCTAGTCAGGGTAAGGGGATACACACTTTAGATAACCCCTGCTCAACTCCTTGGTAGCTTGGCACGGGCAGACAGGCTTATCAAAGGCAATGTGTAAAGTATTTGTACCAACACTCACAGTAACACAGTGAAAACACCACAAATGGACTCCACACCAGTTTAGAAAAATAAAGTATCTTTAAACTACACAAGAACAAAACAACAAAAATCCAACATACACAGTTCAAGAATATGAGTTTAAAAGACTTCTAGGGTTTGTGTCAAAATACTCCACAGTTGCGTCACTTTTAGCCCAAAGTACCTGTAGATGCGACAAAAGTTCCAAGTAGAAGCTGCAACGTTGAAAAACAAGCGATGGGTCACTCCTGAGACCCTTGGGAGGTGATGCGACAACCCCGCTGCACGCAGCGGGTGTGTTGCGACGAATCCGGTCTGTATGGGGAGGGATGCGATACCTTGTAAGGATTCCGGGCGCAGTTTTCGTAGGAAGCGTCTCGCACAGGCACGATGCGACGATCTTCGGGACGGTGACTATCTCCGATGCGCCGACGATGTGTGTCGCAGCGTTGATCTTCTCCTCTTGCGGCACCTCGATGCGTTGGCTCTGCGACGATGTTCGCAGCGACGGGATGCGATCCACAAGCGATGCAGCGCTTTCTCACAGGGACGACAGGCTCTGCGACTCGCAGCAACAGGAATTTCTTGCAGCGGCAACAGGCGCTGCGACTATCTTTGCAGCAACGGGAATTTTCTTGCACAAAAGATGCGCACCGCGAGCGATGCGTGCAAATTGTAGATCTTCTGGTCTTCTTTTCCAGCTCCCCAAACAGCAGGCAACAGCTTCGAGAGGCCCTACAAATGGCTCAAGCACTCTAGGAAGGGCAGAACTCACACAGCAGAGTTCGAGGGGAAGCTGGGGGTGAAGTTCTTTTGTTCCTGGGACATCTTAACAGGAGGCCAGCTCTTCTCAGGCACGCAGGTTTTTAAGTGGAGGATGGAAAGTCAGGTGCAATATACACCTTTTAGCACTGTTTAGGGTACTAAAACAATCATGGGAGTTATCCTTTGCTGTAGATGGGACACCGAGTAGCTAGGAAAGATAACATAAAAGCTGTAAGAACAACTAATCATTCTGTATATCTCAGAATTGTGGAAGACTGGCCTAGTAAAGGGGCAAACCAAGCTTCTTTACTAACAGGAAAGGGTATATCCAATGAATATATCAATAAGTCATAGTGCTCACTGTGTTCCCTTGCAGGACTGACCGAATTAATCATGTGGAATGTTGCACTGAAGTGCACTGCATAAGTATGGTAGTGCAGCGGTCAATCAATCAGTCACTATTTGTAGAGCGTGGCTACTCACCTGCAAAGGTAGCCAGGTGCTAAGTTGATGGGCTCAGTAGAAATGCCGGGTCTTGAGTCTTTTCCTGAAGTCCGTTAAAGAGGGTAATTATTGGAGTTGGGAGAGGGCGGCTGTTTCAGGATTTTTCGGTAAGGTAGCCGAAGGAACGGCCTTCTCTGTGGCTGAAGCGAATACGAGGTGTCTTGGCAAGAGAGGCGGAGCGAAGATCTCTGGAAGGTTGGTGGAAGTTCAGGCAGTGGTTGATGTATGATGATCCTTGGTCATGGAGGGCTTTGTAGGTTTGTACCAGCATCTTGAATTGGCATCTTTTCTGAATGTGGAGCCAGTGGAGGTTCCTGAGGTGGGGGTGATGTGGGTCCACTTAGGCAGATTGAGGATGAGCCTGGCTGCTGAATTTTGTATTTATCTGGAGTCTATTCTGGAGTTGAGTGGTTGTTCCCACATACAGTATGTTGCTGTAGTCCAGCTAGCTGGTAACTAGTGTTTGAGTGATGTTTTTTCTCGTGTGGATTGGGAGCCATTTGAAGATAATTCAGAGCATGTGGAGGGTGTGGAAGCAGGCAGAGGCGCCTGCACTGATCAGTCATTTCATAGTGAATTTGCTGTCCAGTTTGATGCCAAGGTAGTGGGCGTGGTCTGTCGGAGTGGATCCAGTTCAGCAGGCCACCAGGCTTCGTTCTACAGATAGGCGTTGTTCCTAAAGATAAGCACTTTGGTCTTGTCCGTGTTGACCTTTAGACAGTTGGTCTTCATTTAGTTGGCGACGTTCGTAATGCAGTTCTGGAAGTTGGTTCTTGTGGAGGAGGAGGTCTGCTGAGAGTGAGAGGATGAGCTGGGTGTTAGTATAGGATATGATGTTGAAATTGTGGGTTCTGCCAATGTTGGCCAGGGGCGTCATGTACATGTTAAAGAAGGTGGGGCGGAGGGATAAACCTTGAGGGATGCCGCAGATGGTGATCTTAAGTTTTGAGGTGAAAGGTGATAGGCAGATTCTCTCCTTTCATCCGATGAGGAAGGATGCAATCCATTTGAGGCGTCTCCCTGGATTCTAATGTATTGAGTGTACAGTGGGATTCGATGTTGTTCACTCCGGAGAGGTCGAGGAGGATCAGGACTGTCGATTCTCTACGGATGTCAGTGGTGGTAGCGATCAGGGAGGTGTCGGTGGTGTGGTTGGCTGGAAACTAGATTGTGAGGAGTCTAGCAGGTTGTTTCTTTCCAGGTGTTGATTGCCTCCTCAAGAACTTTGGCAGTGAATGGAAGAAGTAAGATGGGACGGTAGTTCTTTAGTTTGCTGGGGTCGGCGGATTGCTTCATGAGCAGGGGTCTGCCTTCTGCATGTTTCCGTACGTCAGGGAAGGTGGCTGTGGTGATGGATGAGTTGAGAATGGTGGTGAGTTGGCAGCTGATATCCTCGCTTCTGAGGTTGAAGAGGCGGTGGGGGCAAGCGTTTGTGGGTGCTCCTGCTTGGATGGAGCTCATAATAGCTGTAGTGTTGTATGTGGTGAGCTGTACGCATATGGTAAGTGGATGATCAGGGTGGTGTGTGGTGGTGACAGGGGGCTGTTGAGGTCGGTGGCTTGGTGTTCAAAGTTCCTGTAAATAGTGAATATCTTGTTGTGAAAGTAGTTCGCTAGTGTGTCACAGAGTTCCTGTGAAGGTGAGATCGAGTTCCCAGTGGCTGCTGGGCAGGAGAACTCTCTGACATTGCTGAAGAGTTCCTTGGTATGGTAGGCGCTTTCTTCGATGCGGTTTGCCAGGGTGTCTTTTTTTTGTGTCTTTGAGGTGTTATTAATTGAGGGCTGGCTTGAAGGTGGCTAAGTCTGTGGGGTCTCTTCTGGTGCACCATCTTCTCTCCAGTCGTTTGCAACTGCTTTTCATTGTCCTGAGTTATGGTGTGAATCAGCTGACTTGTTTAGTGGGTCTGCAGCTGATTTGCTGGCTTGATGGGGTCGACTCTATTGGCACAGTTGGTGATCCAGGTGTTGAAATTCTAGACGACCTGTTCCCGGTTGGTTGTGAGGTAGGTCTGGGTCGAGTTGAGGGCATCCGCCCATTGGGTCTGTGTCACTTTGTTTCAGCTGCTGAGGGAAGAAGGGAGGCCTGGGGGCGATGCCTATGGATCAAGCGATGGTGAAGTGGACGATGGCATGGTCTGTCCAGGAGAGTTCTTTGACATGACTGTAACTCGCTCGCTGGCCATGAAGATCGGGTCAAGCGTGAGTCCTGCTCTGTGTGTGGGGTCTATGACTACCTAGGTGAGGCTGATGTTGGTCATGTGTTCCAGAAGGTTAACAGAGTTGGTTTCCGTGGGGTCGTGAGATCACTGAGATGTAGTGCTTGGAGTCGATGGCTAGTCGGGCGTTGAAATCGGTGACAGCTTCACCGAAGTCTAGGCATGGTGTGTAAATGTAAATGTAGGTGTATTTATATAGCGCAACCTGTCACCCAAAGGGCATCCTGGTGCTTGCTTAGGGAACCCGTCCTGGTATTCCCCTGTGAGAGGCCCCGGCAGGGTGTCCACAGGGTGAAAGCCAGGCATCCCGCAGCGAGGGGCCGTTGTGGAGATTAAGCAAGCTATTGCCCAGAGTTGCAGAGTGAGACCCAGTGAGTCGAGTAGGCACCGGAGCGAGAATTGTCGAGGCCGTGGAATTTTGAGCCCGAGACCCGCTGAGGCGGGGAATCGAACACTGGTCCACGGTCGATCCCAGCTTCCGGGTCTACCGCCTCTAACCACTGAGCCACACTTCTCCACTATGGGTCTGTAGGCGAGGATGCCTCTGATGGTCGTTTTGCAGTCTGTGTGGAGTTGGAAGTTAATGTGTTCCATGACCGGTGTGGTGCTGCCATCAGTGGTGGTGCAGCGGATTGTATCTTTGTAGATGATGGCGATACCTCCTCTGTGTTTGTTGGTGCGGTCATGGTGCATCATCTTGTAGCCATTGGGCACTGCAGTGGTGATGTCGGGTGGAGGAGGGGTTGTACCAAGTCTCTTGATGAAGATTACATCAGAGTCGAAGGTGATGGTGTCCCAGATTTTGGTAGTGTGTTTGCAGAGAGATCAGGTGTTGAGCAGGAGGCGCTGAAATGTTTCTGGGCTGGTTGAGGTAGATAAAGTGAGCGTGGTGCAGGAATCTGAGAGGGCAGGAGGTCCTGCATTGCAGTTGTAGAGACAGTGGTAGTAGGTGAACGGTCCAACAGTTGATTGAGGAGATGTGGTGCAGCGTTTGTTGTTGCAGCATCTGGGTTCCTGGTCTCAGAGTTCTGTGGCAGACTATTTGTGGGTGGCCGGACAGCCAGGGTTCCTTGTGCCCGGCATGGTCCAGGCAAAGATGGGCTTGCCTTTGGTGCGCTGTGGCCTCTGTTACGTAGGTCCTGAGAGGGGGCGGGGCACTAGGTAGCTGGCACACTGGCTAGCGGTACAATCACAGACAAAAACTGGAACAAAGCTTGTAACCATGACAAAATCAAGTTGAAACAAGTGGAGCAGGATAAAGCAAAAATGGTAAGAAATCACATGAGTACAATGAATGTCTAAACTAGACAGGAACAAAAAGGCCGACTGATAGCAGGCGCTACGCTATGCTAACAGGAACATGCATGCTATGATAAGGAGCACATAGAACAATACTGAATTGCGGCTGCAAGCCAGGGAAGAGTTAAAGTGAGCGCACACAATGGCACATCAAGGCAGAGTCAAGATGCCTGCAGCGTGGGAGGCTGGCACAGGACCCGCTCACCCTGACGGTCAACGTGCCTCAACTCTTTGGTAAGCATAAACATATTTAAAGTACAATATTGACACTATTTAAAGAAGTCAGCCACTATTTACTTAATGTTTCATTATTCATATCAATCAACTCGTCCACTAATTCATTCTTCTATTCATCTACCAATCCACCTGTAGACGCATCTGTCTACCTAATCATGCACCCACTTATTCATTCATGCTTCTACTCATTCACCCATGCACTCTTTCTGCCACTAGGAACTCACCCACCAACTAATTCATATGTCCTTTTGCTCATCCATCTCCATTCTTATCCATCACACATCATCCATTCCATCAAAACAAAACTCTTCTAACCCATTATCAATTCCATCGAAACAGCTGCCATTCATCTATTTATTGGTCATCGACCTACTGAACGACCTTACTCCTACCGCTCGAACTCCCACATATTAATTCAGTTAATCACTCTTACATTGTCTTGCTGACATAGCCGCATAATAGTACATCGATCAGACTACCTAATCTATAATCTTTTGAACAACCTACTCAACCACCATGAACCTAATTGCCAATCTAGTCATTCACCCAAATTCATTACACACTCATCCTTTTCCCTACTACCTCATCCATAGTCAAAATGTTCACTTCTCCACCATAAATCCTCTCACTGATCCACCAATAAGCTACTCACATCTCCATCCACCTAACCATGCATTTGTCTACCTGCTTACCTACCCAACTACCCATTCAGCTCATGATACGCCTACTCACTAATGCAGTCACCAACTACCTCATTCACCAACTCTCATACTCTCACATATATTCAGTTGCTATCTAGCCATTCATCCAGCTGTTCATCCACTCACCTGTTCGCTCATCAATTCACCTACTTATTTATGCAACTGACCTTACAGTATTTCACAGTTTTACATTAGAAAGACATACACACTATCCACCTATTCGTCCGGAAACGAGCATTCATCCATCATCTCATTCATCCGACATAGATTTGTCCAACTGCCTACCTGTGCATGCATCCATTTGCTCACTTATACACCTACCTGATGATCCGGCCATTCATCCACTAATATATTCTTCCAATTTAATCATCCACCTACCTATTCAATCAATCACTTGTGGCTTCACTTTCTCATTATCCACCCACTTACCTACCCACACACTCCCTACTCTATTATACTTTGCACAAACTAAAGAAAAGCAAGCATTAGCAAAGCCAGTAGTCTGGTGGGGAATGCCAGCCTTTTGGTTTTCACTATTCCTATTTTGTTCCTTCATAGTTTTTTCAAGGGGGAACTACTTTGTGTGTGGATATGCTCCTTGTGAAACAACAGCATGTCTTAACTCACAGTGAAGTCGGGCAATGGCTGAAGAAGGCCGACCCATTGTCCCATGATGCACTCTGTAGCATGTAGGACAAAAATGTGGATTACACAACAGACTAATGAATTCAGTCTGGCTGAATAGCCCTATAACTAACTGCAATATAAACATTTTAAAAGGTCTTGGCTAACATCAGAATGAAAAAAGCCAGTAAGTCTGGCGTTGGCTGCCAGACTCTTGCTAATGCTGCTGTTGTAATGTTTTTGTAGATCTTTATTACAAATAGAGAGCTTTGAAAAGGTAGATAGAGAGGTTTGTAAAGACTGAATGCAATAGCAAGATATATAGATTGTTTTGATAGTTATATAGATGTAGTTGCATAGATAGTGTTGAAAAGTTTGATATAGAAAGCTAGGGTTGCATAGTTATATTAGATAGATCTGCAAAGATAGATCGAAAAAGAGATAGACAAAGATAGACCGGTTGATAGATAGATGGACAAACAGATTAAGAACAGTAGGTAAACAGACAAACAGGGTTGCAAAGATGGATAGAAAATTAGAATAAAGGACAGATTTAACTAGTAATACAATAGTTAAATATCAATATTAGCACAACATACAAGAGCACTGAAAACAAATATGTAAGCCTTACTAAAGGACATACATACTAAACTAGTTTACAAGTAGAATTTTAGTCCTCAAATTAAAATGCATACCAACATGACATAGAAGAATACAGTTAAATATGGACTTTATTTCGTACATACTATAAAGAGGACAGTTTAAGATGGATACATTTGTTGTGATGTGAAATAGTAGTTGTTCGATAAACAAAGAGCACTCCAAAAGGAATTTATAACTGCATTAGCAGGAGACAGGAACTGATAAAGCTGGAATACACCCTGTGCTAACATAAAACTAACACGGAAATCTGATGGAAAGCATCCTGCTATCGCACCAGGCATTATACACAAAGCCAACGCTAAAGTAATAATAAAGTAAAAACAGAAACACTGGCATTGAAGAGAACAACCTTGTTTGTGGATGTGCTCTTTGTGAAAGGGTACAATGTAGTCACTCAAAGTGAAGCTAAGCCCATGGCTGTAGTTTGCTGACCCATAGCCTCGTGCTGTAGGATGGAGTGGGCGGAAGCAAAATGTGAACGAAACAACACCCGATTGATGGTTGAGGAGAGCTGGCTAAAAGACCCTTGCAGTAAGTATATTGTACATATAAGTTTAGTAAAATCCGAAGGTCCTCGCTAGCACCAGACCTAAAACCTAAGCTGACTTATATGGACACCAACAAGAGGTTTTTGGCACCCTCCCACACTCTGCCTTTAGTTGATCTTGATATCCCTCCGTTTCCTGATCTCCCATAGGTGTCAATTTATGCATGCTTGGACAAGGGACACAATACCAGAATTAAGTGCTATATATATTTTTTATTTTAAAAAGTATTACTGCATGTTTGGAGGGAAACCTTATGGGCCACAAACATGTGTGTGATCATATGTGGCTTGATCTATTGTGATCACTCCACAGACAGCAATGTATTTTCACTTCAATACATTTCCAGTCTGATGTGTTTATGGACACAATTGCATTTATAATGTTGAAATATAGATGCAGCACAAGGGGGTTAACTAGGAGACTGGGCATAGAGAAGAGAGGTAGTCGTGGTCCTAGCTGAAATATAAAACATTGCATTATCTTGGGGGAAAAATTTAAACCAAAGTTAATTGACCTAATCAGTTTGAAAACCTCCAATAGGAGGTAAGGCAAAGCATGTTTTGCAACTTAAAGGTGAGATCTTCAAATAAGAGGAAGGATTGGAGAAAGCAATATTTGAAAGGGAATTCAAGACAAGGGAAATAGCATCCCAGGTGAGCCCATGCCAGGGAAGGCGATGTCTCTTAAGACCAACACTATTCATTAATTAGCAAGCTATGGTCATTTCCAGTGAAAGGAAAATTGACACTAGGGAGATATGAAGCAACTGCCAGATGGTAAACATTGATAGTCAACTAGGAACCAGTGGTGAACTAGGAGAAAATAAATGGCTGAGAATCCCAGGAGACGTTGTAAGGGGGAGGGATCCAGACCCCTTCCCAGGCATGAACAAACCAAGCTGACCAGGAGGACTGATTGGCTCTTCTTGTTCCAAGGTACCAGATTATGGAATTAACTAAGCAGCAAGTCCCAAAAGGCCTGACCATCAAGATGATCCCCAGAGATTTGTCAGGTGAGAAGTCGAGATGGAATAGTAGGACTAAATCATGTGGAAGACCTTTTGGCATCAGGCTAAAAGAGTTGAGAGAAGGTAGTAAACAACAAACTTTTTGTATGTCAATGTAAACATGTAAAGAAAGCAAGCCTGGAAAACAATAAGTGAAAAAGAAATATGCCTCCATACTAGGAGGGCCCCCAAAATAGGCAAAAAGTTGAAAAAGAGATAAGGAGGGAGTTTGCTTCAGTCCTGGAGGCAGACATCCATACTTTGAGCATTGCTGTCTGGTGTTAGGCGAGATCGGCAAGGGCTTTCAATCTAGTGCCAACACTCTTGTTTACATAATGAACTACAGACATGTTGTCCATCCTGATTGTACAGTTTGTTCAGTGTTTGACCATACTCTTGATTGTGAATGTAGCTCCCAGAAGTTCCAGGTCATTGATACGGAGGAGGTGTTCTGGCATGAAACAAAAGCCTCTTGTAATTACTCCATTAAGGTGGGCTCCCCAACCTGAATTGCTGGCATGCGACTCAATGAGGAATTGTGAGGTTGACCCACAATTGGCTTTTCGAGACTCCTACGTTGATTAGCCAGCAGTGCAGTTTGAATTGGTAGTCCTTTTTCAGGATGATGCATTTACCCTGGGACATGGGTATGTGGTTGAGTTTCAGCACTGTAGGTTGTGATAATGTAGAGGGACAGAAAAAATGGCCTTGATTGAGGCAGATAAATTGAGTAATTAAGTGAGACCGGGTTCTGAGGGTAAGGGAAGCAGAAAGTATGGTCAAGCAAAGTTATTGCTTGATTTTGGAAATCTTCTATGGGTGTGTGAGTGCACATGACAATTTGTCTATGATAAAGCCTATGAAGTCCATGGGCTGAAAAAGAGGACTTCTCGAACTTGATCAGAAACCCAAGGTCATGGAGAACGGAGACTATTAATTTGAGATGGCATTTGAAACCTAGGGGGCATTGATGCATCAAAATAGTACTTTCCAAAGAGGTGATGAGACTAATTCCCCTTGCTTGTAAGTGAACTACAACTACATGTAAAACCATGGCGAAACACCATGGAGCAGAGGAAAGACCTAAGCAAGCATTGAAATTGCCACATTTAGTTCACTACTGGAATTTGAGAAAGGGCTGATGCTGGACAGATCAGGACTGTAAAAAGGCATTCTTTTTGCCCGGTCTGACCATCCAGCTACCTACAAGAAGGTTGTTTCACAGAATACATATACCCTCCATCTTGAAGTGATGATAAACCAGCCAAAGATTGAGGGAGTGGAAATGTTTGGCCTGTCTTAGACCCATACATCTTTCCTCATGTGGGAAAAGGTACAGATGCAGCCTTCCTCATAGCGAGACGATATGATAGCGCCCTTTTTGAGCATATCCTGCATTTCCTTTTCTAACTAGGTGGATTCTTTGCAGGAGCAAAAGTGGACCAAACACTTATACAAACCCGTGACCCGTCCTCCAAGTCCAAAGGATTTTGGGTAATAAGTGTCATTTTGAAAAGAAGAATTCAATACAACCCTAATTTTGAGGATGTGGAAAAGGAGTAGGGAGAAAAAAACGGACCTTGGCAGAAGCGGGGTTGTTATTGTTATTTTAGCCATGTGCAGTGCCTCAGCTGGCACTTTTTTGATCTCCCCAGTGGGGAAAGAATAAGTGAAGGACTGACTGACTGAAATATTTATAAAGCGCTCGAATGCCGCGGCGTCTTGGCGCTATAGTACAGAGAAAGCGATGAGGGCAAGTTTAATGCAGAGAGAAAAGCCAAGTTTTTAGTGCCTTTCTTAAGCACATTTTGGATTTTTGTGAACGCAGTGCGGGGGGCAGAGAGTTCCATGATCTGGAAACTTGGTAGGAAAAGGATTTTCCACCCCATCGAGCTCTCCTTATTCTTGGTTGACATACTAAGTCTTGGTTGGCTGATCTCAAAGTGCGTGCTCGCAAGTACCGAGGAAGGAGTTTGTTAAGATCATCAGGTCCCGTGCCATACAAGGACTTGTGGACTAGGCAGAGGGCATTGAACTGTATTCTGCACCTAATTGGCAGCCAGTGAAGTTCACGAATCGCTTTAGAGGCTGGATGACGGCGTGGTAAGTTTAGCAAGACGCTAGCTGCGGCATTTTGGATTGCCTGTAGTTTGGTCAGCTGTTTTTCTCCTATGCCCAGGTACAGTGAATTGCAATAGTCCACTCGGGACATTATCAGGGCACCCATCACCGTCTTTTTTAATGTTGACGGGATGTATGGTAAGACTTTTCTGAGAACCTTGATGGTATAAAAACAGGTGGAAGTCACCTGATTGATTTGCGCCTTATAGGAGAGGTCTTTATCTAGCATGAAGCCAAGATTCCTAACCTTGTCTACAGGAACAGGGCATGAGCCCACCTCAGGAGGCCACCAGAGGTCGCTCCAAATGGAAGGTTTGTGGCCGAACTCAATTATCTCGGTCTTATCCGTGTTTAATTTTAGAAAATTACATCTCATCCAATTTTTTACACAAATGAGGCATGTCTTGAAACGCTCTGCTGTTGCTTCAATTGACTGGGATACTGACACTACAATTTGAGTGTCGTTGGCGTACGACACTAATTGTAGGCCATGAGATTGAATTAGGGCGGCCAGAGGAGTGACATACAAGTTAAACAATGTAGGTGATAATGCCGAGCCCTGGGGGACCCCACCTGGGAGGGAGAATTCATCAGATTGAAAGCCTTCCCAGTGCACCTGCTGAATTCGAGAGTCCAAAAAGGATGTTAAAAGGGTCAGAGCCATGCCGGCAAAGCCTAAGGCTCTCAATCTGCTTAGTAGGGCTGGATGATTTACGGTGTCGAACGCCGCTGTAAGGTCCAATAAAATCAGGGCTGTTCTGCCACCCTCATCCATTGTCCTTCGTATGTTTTCCGTTGCCATGATCAAGGCGGACTCTGAGTGACAAGGTCGAAATCCATGTTGTGAAGGATCTAATAGTTTATTAGAGTCTCCATATCTCATCATTTCTTTATTCAAAGCTTTCTCCAGAATCTTGGCTGGAAGGGGCAGGCAGGATATGGGCCGATAATGCTTGAGTTCGGTAGGGTCCAACGTGTCCTTAAGGATGGGGCGGATACAAGCTTTCTTCCAACTGGTGAAGAATTCCCCTGAGCTGATAACCTTGTTTAACAGGGGAGTTAGGGTGGCTGATACAGGGGAGTTAGGGTGGCTGATACAATCTCTGGAATCATGTGCAGTACATGCAGTGGACAGGGATCTAACGGGGATCCTGATTTCATCTGTTTGATTAGGTCCATCACCTGCGTCTCCTCTAATAGAGGGACGCAGGAGAAGCTGGGATGAGACAGCATGGCGGTCGTACTGTTGTCGGTAAATGAGTCTGCTGCTGAGGTACTAAGGTCATCATATACTTCCTGAACCTTCTTTTGAAAGAAGGTAGCGATACTTGTCACCATGTTCTGGTTGGGACTAAAGACAGTATCACAAGCGGACTTTGCCAGATGGGTGACGGTTTTAAATAGTTCTCTAGCAGTATTGGAGGAAAATTGGATTCTATTTGTAAAATAGGCTGATTTAGCCTGAACTATTGCTAATTTATATTTGTGCAGGGCTTTGGTGTATTCCATTTTGTTTTGATGACTGTAATCTGAACGCCACAACCGCTCTAGTCGCCGGCATTTCAGTTTCAGAAGGCAGGAGTTAGATGAGAAATCAAAGCGCCCATAAAAGGTACAATGGAGGAATGTCCCATATGGAAAAAAGGCAAGACTTGATCCAAAATACATTTGATATTGGTTTGAACTTTCGCTTATGGGGTAAAAGAAGTCTGGTATTTATTAAGAGAAATAATAGACTTATTACTCTTTACATTAGTTAGTATTCCAAAGGATGTTTGCATATTATGCCGCCCTATTATATTGACATAAAATCAGTACAACTCTGTGTTTTAAAAGCCAGAAAAAATTTGATCAGTCAAGTGACAGCTATTTATTTTCACTTCAACTTACTTCATTCTGATATCCTTATGGACACAATGCATTTGTACATTTTAAATAGCGGTAAAGCATTTCAGAAAAGGGTCTGTATATATTAAAATAACACTTTTGGTAACAGAGAGCATGGAGTACACTCTAACACATAAATGTGACAGAGCCACCCGGCTTCCTTTAATTGAGCTCAGGGGCGCTCCCTCACGTTGGGCACTTTTATGACGATGGTGACCTAAGGCCTGAGGTGACTTAGTGCCAAATTTGCCCTAACCGGATGCAAAAGCTTCAGCCTAAGTCTAGCACTTCATTGGGCAGGTGGGCCCCTTGTGCGCCTGGTTCTCCAGCGCAATGATACGCCCAGAGTCCCTCTATCTCCATAACCTGTGTCATAAAGGCATATCATGGCTATATCAATAACTCTTGCAGTTGACTCCTCGCTAACACACTTACGTATTGCAATGGGAGAGTGAGTTGACATCTAAGATATCTAATGGCACCTGGGGGACCATCTGGCAAAGAGCTGGCAAGTGTTTGATTTGCGGCCGCTATAAGGAAAACGTGTATAAGGTTTTGACCCGTTGGTATCTTACACCTGTTAGACTTGCCAAGATGTTATAGGGTTTGAACTTATGCCGAAAGGGGTGCAGAGATAGGGCACCTTTTTGCACATGTGGTGGTCATGCCCAAAGATCCGGACCTACTGGGTTGAAATTCACAACACAGTAAAGACCATAACCAATGTTCACCTCCCACTTGAACTGTTAACAATTCTTTTGGGCAACCCCTGGGCTGACAGAATTTTCCCCAAATCAGCCCCTCAGGGCTGCCTGCTCATCCACCTACTTTTAGCAGCACAACTATGCGTGGCGCATATGTGGAAGCAGCTACTTCCTCCTTCAAATATGTGGTGGGGGAAGTGTGCTCCATGTACACCATGGAACAATTGACCGCTATTAATCTAGGCCCATGACCAAATCCCATGCTACATGGTGCCCCTTTAATACTCACATCAAGCTCCAACAGCGAACAGGAGGTCTTTACATGACGTCTAAAGTTTTACGCACCTCTGACATCCACATTATGTCCTATACCGGCCCTGAGGAGGGATCTGTCGAAATGTAATTTTTATGTGCTTGACCAGGGTGGGATGATATGTTGAACTGATTTTCTTATAACACCTGAGTATGTGTTCTGCTTTTCCTACCTTTTTTGAAACTGAACTATTACTCCTGGTTGAATTGTACCATGTGCCGTATTTTCTTATTTTCTTTTGAAAAAGCAAAATAAAATCGCTAATAAAAATAAATGTGATAGAGAAATTTTGATACCAAATGTGGATGCAGGGGATCAGCTTCTCCATTTAACCATCTGATTAGATCCTAGGCATTGGCAAATCATTTTACATTCTTAATGTTCCTTAATGGATATAAGCTAATCACAATGATACAAGAGATGTAGAAACGTACGTATTTATGCTAAAAGTGACAGGGTAACTTCCTGGAAATGTTTTTCTGAATCACAGGCAATGCCTCCTCAGAACCATTTTTTTATTAATAGTTGTTTATTACTATTTAGCTGAATGTAGCACTCGGGAAGTGGCGTTAGCAGATGGATTTAGCTGCACACTTTACCTTTCTTGAATACTCACTGGCCTTTGCTAACCTGACCGACAAGTTTATAAAATTCACTAAGCAAGGAGTCCAAATTTTAGGCCTGTTTACTGGGTTATCAGTTATTATGGGCTTCTGTGTGCCCTTTGAAACAGAATACAAAGAACACTTGATTTAAGGATTTTTCAAAGTAAATCATATGATTGATGAGCAAGTCACCTTTTTTTCAACAGCTTTTTATAGTCCATATTTCTGGAGCTCAGAGCCTGATGTATGATGATTCCTGCACATTGACTGATATGCGCACCACCTTCTAGTGATTTTCATAGTGCTATCATTCCAAACATTTATGCAGAAATCCTGTTATAAAACATTAATTCGGGGGCGTGGCCAAGATGGCGAACTGAGTGGACGCTAGATCGAGAGGCTCCCCGCTCTAGGTCCCCTCTTGTGGCCCTTTTCTCTGCGCTTAAGCCCCTATGTGGTGAGCATCGAGGCAGGGGGCTCTAGCGCATCTGGCGGCAGACCGGAGGCGAGATTAGAGCGCATCGGAGGCCAGGGAGACGCGACCGCAACATGGCGGCTGCATGGACTGGAGCAGTTGATCGTTTCCCTGTCACCTGAGCGGCCCCCGAGGGGCGCTTCATCTGGGGAATGGCTGCCGGAGGCTGACTCCGATCTGGGAGGAGTGATGAAACGACGAACCGGCTGCCGGCGAGGTTCACAGGAGGGGCTGTCGGTGACAGTGGAGACACCCCGGTTGTGGAAAGCACAAAAATTGAGCCCCAGGCTTCAAGGCCTACGACGAAGAAGCGGCGCCCATCTGCCTTGACGGACTGGCACCCCAAACACGGCGTGGTCGTCCCAACGGGGAATGGTGGCAGAGCTGCCACGCTCGGCTGACACCCAAATCATCAAAAGAGGTTACCGGTGGCGGTGAGGATGCCCGGCTGCGGGCAACACGGCACTTGAGCCCCAGGCTTTGTGGCCCACCACGGAGCGGCGCCCATCTGCCTTGTCGGGCCAGCATCTTATGCACAGCGGGGCCGAAGCAACTGGGAGGAGCGGCAGGGCGACCGCAATTGGCTGATGCCAGAATTACCAGCAGGGGCCACTGGCGGTGGTGAGGAGTCCCGGCTGCAGGCGGTGTTAAACTTGAGCCCCAGGCTTTGCGGCCTACCACGGAGCGGCGACCCTTGGCCTTGCCGTACCGGCACCCAGTGGATATACGCAGTGATACGCCCTTCAAGGAGTGCAGGGCCGCAGGACTGGGGGCCAGACTGCTAAGACGGGGGCGACTGGGACGGAGCTGAGGCGCAGGGCCTAATGCTGCCACACCAGGACACTGAAGTAAAGCACACCGGTGCCCACGACTGGGAGGCCGGAGCTGGGAGTCGGCCGGTTGCCTGCCCTTGCCTGGTGAACGGGCCCTACTGTCTGCGAGGCGAGGAGAGAGGGGGCGGTTGGAGCCACCGGGAACCCACTACGACCTACCCGGGCCTACGAGAGTGTTGATCCTACTAGTGGAGGACTCTTTGGGTGCCATTTTTTACTCTACCTGCGAGGCCTCTGTGGCTACACGGCCTGGCTTGCGCCTCCACGAGGAAGAGCTTGCCTGGACCCCCCAGAGCCCTCCACTCTGGCTGCGAACGGCCCACCTGGCAGGTGAGGAGTCCCTGGAGATTTGAGACCCAGGGGGTGTGGGTCAAGATCTTGACATGCCCAGTGTATACCAAGGAGGTGGGGGGGCTGAAGGACTGTGCACTCCCCCTTAGTAGCAACTGGTGAGGGTGGCATCGTGGTGGTGGTCGACGGTGAAACATGGCTAATACTGGGCACAGAGGCGGGCGCACCATAACTGAAATGCTGGTCAAGGGCACTCCTAAGGGAGAGAAGAGTCCCCCCATCTATATCCTCAGCAGCGGCGAAGGAGACCACGGGACCGGGGGAGGAAGAGATGCCCATCACAAAATCATTTCTTGAGACTCTATTTAACTCCCTGCGTGGGGACTTTCAGGCGCTAAAACAGGAAATGGCTGGAGAGCACAGTGAGTTGCATCGAGATGTAGATGGCTTGGGTGAACGGGTGGCAGAGGTGGAGGAGGCATGACAAGCTAGAAGCGATGAAGTGGACCAGCTTCAGCAAGAAGTTATCCGCCTTAAACAACAGCAAGTCGACCTCCATGCGCACGCGGAGCACCTCGAGAATTGCTCTCGGAGGAACAACATTAGGGTCCGTGGCGCTCCATCCAAAGCAGAAGGGGACAATGTCACACGCTTTCTGCAGGGAATGTTCTGGGAGATTCTGGGGGAAAGCAACAACTTTGCAATCCGCATCGACAGGGCGCATAGAGTAGGCTTAGCGCGCTGGCACCTACAACCCCCACCCGATATCCTGGCCTTCCTGCCTGACTTCCCCTTGAAGGAGAGGATCCTTCGTGAGGCGCGTCAGAAACAGCCTCTCCACTACCAGGGACACCAGGTGGCATTGTATCAGGACCTCTCAGCCATCACCCTACATAAGAGAAAGGCTTTTAGGGTGGCCACGACATTCCTGCGAGACAAGGGAGTCCCCTACTCGTGGGGCCATCCTTTTAGGTTGATCTTTAAATGAAAGGGGACCCTGTACCAACTCAGATCCCTGCCGACACGTGTGCCCTTCTGGGCATTGACCCTCCAGAGGAATCCCAGCCACAAGAAGATTCCCCGCGATCTTCCTAAGAGAAATCACCACGGCCCTCACGAGATGGGTGGCAACGAGTGGGCCGCAGATGATCCTCCAAGGTCAACTTAAAACCGGATCCGGCCATAGTGGCACAGGAACAGGCTTCGGCCATTCAGGAAGTGTCTAAAGACACAGCTGCACTGAACTGACCTAACGGAGATGGGGCTTTCCATGCACTTTGCTTTAGCGGGTCTGACAGGGAGCGGGCGGGGGGCCCAACGGGTCGCCACAACCACTCGCTCCTTCACGTAAGTCACCCCCAAACCAATACAGTTGGAAGACGGTGAAGAGTTTGAGGTGAAGGAAATTCTCGACTCAAAAGAATCTAGAAACCAGCTGTACTATTTGGTAGACTGGAAAGGTTATGGGCCGGGAGAGAGATCATGGGAAAAAGAAGATGATGTGCATGCTCCCAGGTTGATTAAATTGTTTCATCAACGCTTCCCAACCAAGCCAAGAGGGAAGGGATCTGCCTTGTTGGGGGGTACTGTCAGAACCCTTACCCCTCGTGTGAACACGATCACAATGGAACATTCCTTGAAAGAGAATGCAGGGCAAGAAAGAGGTTCTTGGTCAGCATGCACGCGACACCGGCACTCCAAGATGGCCGCCAGAGTCGCGTGGAGTTAGCATTCTAGTCTTCCAGCCTCATCATCACTGCAGCTGAGGTGAGGCGCTGTCAACCGGAGAGCTGCGCACTTACCGCGTATCTTGCCTGAGGTAGAAGCTAATCTAGGAGTTCGTGTGAAGAAAGTATTCTAAGTCCCGTTCTCTTAGTTTTCCCCTTCAGAGTTTCCAGCCCATTTCCCCCGTCAAGAGAAGATCATTTTGAGAACTTACAGTACGATATTGTCTGTTATTCGGGACGCCTTGTCGAGTGCGTTCGCCTGTCACTGACAGCTGAGGAGTCGGCGTTCCGTTTTCTCTGTGAAGAGAGAGAACGGTATTAGACGAAGATAAGTGTGACCTGGAGCATGTAAAAAGTAGACTGTGGGTTACGTAATTCCGAAGCACCTTGTTGTCAGATATTCTCCTGTGAACTTATAATTCTATAGAACTGGTTTGTGAAAAGAAGGATTTAGTCAAGAGACTCCCTATATCTCGATCAATCGAACAGTCAAGCCATGAGAGTTCGTGAGAAGAAAGCCTAAAACTTCAGTCATTGTTTTACGAAAGAAAAGTACGAAGAAAAAGACATTAATAATATCACTCTATCGATACTCTGAGAGAAGGTGTATTCAGCTGTCAGAATCCTATGCACGCTGATGATACAGAAGAGAGGCTAGTTCTGGAGGTTTACTTGGTAGGTCAGAACCCATAGGGAATTTAGATAGGGTAGAGAGGTAGAGTCAGGAGCTAATGTTATGTTTCTCTCTTCCCTCTTTGCATTAGTCATGACAAGATCTGCAGAACGGATCTGAAGACAAGAACCTGCCAGACAGTCTCTTTTCTCTCTTTTGTTATTTTATCCAATCCCCCTTCCCTCGGGATGATGGCTTCGAGACTCATGTTATTTGTGGTCTCTGGGTTATTGTTCAGAGTGGATTTGGGAATCGGCATCTCTGTTCCTGTGCAGTCCAGTACCACAGAGTTTACAGCGATCCTGACAACCAGGAGGTGCGGGACGGGGAATAGTATGAGGTTGGGGAGATGGTATTCACACTGTTATCAGAGCTCTGCGCTTGGCGCTGCAGGAGGGATGTAGCGCGGTTATGGATTTTCATCTGTCACACTGTTTTTCTATTTCAGGTTTGGTCGTGGGCTCCCTCTCCAGGGAGATGACCATATGGATAATGGGACATTTATTCCTTGAGTGGCCCAGGTCCAGGCGCGGGCCAGTTATTGTGGGGAAAACTTGGGTTTCAATAAAGATTTATTCAAAGTTGTGTGGAAAGCGCAGGGCATGCTGTGGAAGGAACTGCTATGTTTATTGAATGGTATGTTGGTGGCTGGTAAGTGCACTGACATTTGGTTGATTCACTTGAGGGAAAATAATATGGTTCGGGAAAAGAGTTTGGAACTTATTAGAAGTATGCAGTGGGACCTGGGGGCTCGGAGAAAACTGAACACAGAAATGGTGAGTCATTGCAGAGAATTGGGTTTTTCCATGATTGCGCATAGGGAGTCAGAGATCGAGTTTTATTGGCTATAAATAGAGTAGGCTTAGCGCTCTGGCACCTACAACCTCCACCCGATATCCTGAAGTTGAAGATGAAGTCAGAGATCGAGTTTTATTGGCTGCAACCAAGTAACATGTGTCCTAGAAGTACGACAGCACGGACGTAAGTTCTCAGGAGACTGTTTGTTTTTACAGAACCAGCCTTCTCCTTTTATACAAAATATTGCACTTCAGGCAAGAATTCTTGAGTTTACAATATGGTCATAGACATATTTACACAATAAAGCAAAAAGCGAAGTCATGACGGCCAACCCATATTTTAGATGTCCAGTTTGTGATAGATGACCCAGCCCAGCCTGGAATTACAATCAGATATCGATGAAACCCCAATAAAACAGGGCACCTCCTTGTCATAAAACTGGCCATAAACAAGGAACATGGACAGGTGTATGTGTGTAGAAAACATGGTCTGTATGTGGTGAATGGTTTATGGCATGTTGTGCTTTGATGATATCTTACTCGGCCACTGGGCGAGGAGCTGCCCAAACAGGTTTGGCTGGAGGCGGTGGAGTCAGTTCGGCCAGGTCATGGGGAAGTCAGCTAAGGTGGACGTGTCCTTTCAGATCAAGCTCGACCTTAATCAATTGACTTATATGAGGGCAAGGCATAAGATGGATGCCGTTTACAAAATGGAGTCCGAGGGTTCAGAACAGAAGCCACGATTTGAGGGTGTTGGCATCGCTCAATCATGACGCAAATGCACAGGGATAATGTCCTAATCATTACCGGTCTGCTGATACCAAATTCGTCATGGTACGACGATATTTTGTGACGCGAGTGTTGGACCTCGATACCATATCACAGCAGGGTCCAGAATTTCGGAACCACAGACCCTCCTTTTGCCCCCATATTAGGCAATAACTCATGCTAATCTGAGTCCAAATCTGTATTAATGAATTCATGGAGATGCTGCTGTAGCATCATTCTGTTGCTCAATTCGTCCCTGGACACAGGCTTCCTTACACATGAAGTAGCACAGAGGCCACATATTGCAGGAGCGCACTGCACGAACAGGCAGAACGTAAACAGAACGGCTAAGATCATCCCAATGAAGATCAGAGTTTTCCATCCCCAGGCAGAGATCAGTTCCCAGAACCACCCTAGCAGGGACCAGTCCCCTTTGTCCACATGAAGGGAATCAGAGATTTTGTGCAGTTTGGAGATGGCCTGATACACTGTCGGAGCATTATCAGAGATGAAAATGCAGCAACTGGATTGGATCACCCTACATACACCACCACGGTCTGCAAGTATGACATCTAGGGCAACCCGGTTCTGAAGAGTCATAAGCCGGTCCGACTGGAGCTCAGCTGTCAAATTACTAAGGGCACCGGCCGTTTCGGTCACGGCGGATTCGACTACCCTTGTTAACTGGCGAAAGTTCCTGCTGTTCACCATAGGCCCCCAAAAGGGCAGAAAACCCTTTGCGAAGTCCCCAAATTCTTGACCCGCAGTGTCGTCTTGACTCACGACACCCCTAACTGTCCTTGTCTGATGGTAATCTGCCCCGGCCGTATAGGTGGGTGGCAGCAGAAACGAGATAAAACATGTGCCCGAGAAGTCAGGGGGCAACCAAGTGTATGCTTTGTCATGGCAGATGAAGTATGTACCCTTGGCTGCCAAAAATGGAGGGAAAGTTCGAGATGCAAACACGTACGTTTCTGTGCATACGCTCTTCCCCAACTGTGCTTTGGGATCCCTGCCAATACCTTGCAGACATAGGTGACCACGGGGGGGGTACTACCCAAACTGGGGAGGATTTCTTCGATTTCAGGCTCTCACTTAAGGAAATCCCATACTTGGTGATGTTCCACCTACTGTATGGGGTAAACTCATCTTTGGGAGTTGCTCTAATTGTGTCAATATCTCTACTCATATTTCTGATTCCTGCCAATAGTGCCTTGTTGTTTGAGTTTTCCCCTCGAACGTACGGTTCAAGGGAAAACAGGAACATGGTCTGGAAAGCCCACAGAGAACCGAAATAACTGAATGGCAGGACGAAGTAGGGGATACCCTTATCGGTTGTGTGTGGCATAAGTCCGCATATCCAACAGTTCGATGTGTTCATTATAGACTGGTGCTGGTGTAGGAGCTGGATGAATGAGTTATTTACAAATTCTAGTCTTCTGGCGGACTCGTGTATAGGCAGAGGGTGAAAGGAGTGTGTAGGAACCGTAGGAGGAGGTGTGGGCTGAGTGTTATTTACAAAGGTAACTTGGAACGTGGATAGAGTAAAGCTAATCAAGAACATCGTTATGCTGCACAACAGTAGAATACTATCAAGAATCTCTTTCTGGCCATCACAGTGCATATTTGCTTTTTAAAGTTCGTGGGTCTAGCAGGTCTCTCTACCCTCGGAAACTCCATCCTCTAGTTGCTGCCCGCGGTGGGAGTTTGATTCTGCCAAGGAGTGCGCTCTGTTCAGTCCGGGGTAATTCCCTCAAACCGACCAGAACCGTTGACCTAGGCGTCCCCAGCTGCACTCCTCAGACTTCAACCGCGGCCCTAGCAGCAGAACCGGATGGCGGTTTGAAAATCAAAAATGAGCAAGCTCCCTGGGCGAGAGAGCTGTAAAATCAAAAATAGTTCTTAGGGGAAAGAGTCGCATAAATTCGCTTTTATTAGTCACTTTTTCTCGACCTCAGATTATATCGTTGTTTCCCAAGTACAGTGTGGTCTTCAAACAATGTTTCGGGTTCTGTAGTGTCCAACTGCATTGACTGTGGCACAAATCCTTGCAAAATACGATCACTCTCTTTTTCTGTACCAGTTCCTTTCAGTCGTGCATCGCTGAAGAGTGCAAAGCGAGGTACAGATTCGGTCTCAGAGTCAGCGATTCCGTCCTGGACCCACCGGTCATATGGAAGAGGCAGAGCGACCCGTTTACAGTGGGTCCCGTGGATCCAGTTCTTTTTTCCTTCCACCCGAACGGCTGATCTTGTGGAAAGAAGGACGAGGTACGGTCCGGTCCACCTGGGCTGTACGTTGTTCGTGCGCTGAAAATTCCGCACCAGCACCCAGGTGCCGGGTTCAATGGAGTGACCTGGATTGTCAGAGGCTGGAGGAGAGGAACTGTGAACCTGTTGGTGTAAAACACGCAATTTAGTTGTCAATTCGTGTAAATAGTCTAGCAGTACAGATGCTCTATCTCACTGAGCTTTTTGGCCCTTGGCTCGCCCCAAATGTTAGCTGGGCGGCCAAACACTATTTCGTGTGGGCTGAGTCCTAATCTAGAATGGACAATCATTCTGGTAGACAGGAGTGCTAAAGGCAGGGCGTCAGGCCATTTAAGACCTGTGCTGGCTTGGATCTTTGCTAATTTCAGTTTTAACGTGCCGTTGTAGCACTCTACTAATCCTGCTGATTGGGGGTGATTTGCAGCGTGAAACTTCTGGTGGATGCCTAGACATTCGCACACTCTCTTCATCACCCGTCCCACGAATTCACTTCCATTATCACTCCAGAACATTCTAGGCATCCCAAACCTAGGGAAGAATTCCTTGACAAGGGCTTTGGCAGTTGACAAGGCAGTGTTGTCCTTGAGGGGATACGCTTCCACCCACCTGGAGAAGGCGCAAACAACATTAAGCACATATTTCAGATTGTTGCACCTCTCCATGTGGATGAAATCGATCTGCAATACCTCAAACGGATACGTTGGAGGCGCAAAATGACCAGCTGGAGTTGGGGTCCCCCTACCGGGATTGTACTTCAAACACACCATACAATTCCTAACCAAATTCTCTGCGCAATTCGGGATACCACTATTCTCCCATACTGGGGCCAACAGTTTACAGATTCCTTTCACACTGATGTGCGCCATTCCATGGGCCATTGTCACCACTGCGAGTACATATGCGTCAGGTAACAGCCATCGTTGCTGCTCTGACAATTCGATCCAACAACCATTCGCTTCCAATCTTCCCTTGCTTTCTCTCCATTCATTCACCTCTCTTTCAGTGGCATCCGCTTGTATGGACTTCACACTTTCAATAGTGTCCTCACACATACCCACATCAGGGATCCATCTAGCAGGACCTACAACATACATCCGACTCATTGTGTTCCTTGCGGTCTCTTTCGCAACTTCGTCTGCAAATGCATTCCCGCGACCAACATCATCTTGAATCTTTCTGTGTGCACTGCATTTTACAATCGCAACTTGTAGTGGCAAGGTCAGTGACTCGAGGAGCTCGTTAACTAGCTGACCATGTTGGATTTTTGCACCATGTGACGTCAGGAACCCACGTTCACGCCACAATCGTCCAAAACTATGGGCTACGCCAAAGGCGTATTGGCTATCAGTATACACATTCACTCGCTTTCCTTTTGCCAACACACACGCTCTTGTAAGTGCAACCAACTCTGCTGCTTGCGCAGAATTCTGGGGGATGCGTGCGGTCTCTACAATAGTGTGCAATGTTGTCACAGCATATGCTGCAGTCGTATCACCATTTGGCAACTTGAAGCATGAACCATCAACCCATAAATTATAATTACATTCAGGAAGGGGTGTGTCCTGCAGGTCTACTCTCCCTTTTGTCCCTTCTTCTGTCCTAAAGCAGCAATCATGTTTTTCAACCACATCTGTCTCTGCCGGAATGGGCAATAACGTAGCGGGATTGAGTGTATCACACCTCTTTATGTGTATGTGGCTCGCTAACAGTGTCAGCTCATAGCTGGACAGTCGAGCACTAGTTAAATGCTGCGTCTTCGTTCTATTCAGTAAAATGTCTACTGCATGTGGGACCATAACGATCAGAGTATTATTCATGACTAACCCAGAAGACTGTCGAATACAGACAGCTGCTGCAGCAGTGGCCCTCAAGCAACTTGGTAATGCCTTAGCTACAGGATCTAGAGTCGCTGAGAAATACGCACATGGGCGCTGTTTGTCTTCAAAGTATTGTGTCAGTACTGATAATGCGCAACCTTCCTTCTCATGGACATATAGCGTAAAAGGCTTGCTGTAGTCGGGGTTGCCCAACACAGGAGCAGAACACAATGCTTCGCGCAACTCATGGAAACTTGTCTGACAATCTTCAGACCAAGGCATAGGATTGGGCGTGTCTTTGCAGAGTAGTGCCAGAGAGGTTTGGCCAATAGGGAGAAATTTGGTATCCATTGTCTACAGTACGATGTAATGCCCAAGAAAGCCCGAACTTCTCTTTGTGTCCTTGGGGCACTCAATCTTGCGATTGCCTATATTCTTTCTGGGGTCAGTCTCCTTCCCTCCTTCGATAAGATGTGACCTAGGTAGGTCACTACTTGTCGGCAAAATTGTAATTTTGAAAGAGAGACTTCATGCTTCATGTCACATAAATGACGCAACAACGACAGTGTGGCTTGCTTACAAATTTCTTCAGTATCTGCAGCGATCAGTAGATCGTCTAAATACTGAATCAGAGTCGCACCATCAGGTAGAACAATCGTATCAAGTTGTGTCTTCAGAGCTTGACTGAATATAGATGGACTTTCACAGTAGCCCTGAGGAGCGCGTTTGAAGCGGAAGCTTCATCCTCCTAAATTGAAGCCAAAAATGTCTCTGCTCTCCTCAGCAATCGGGATGCTGAAGAAGGCGTTCTTCAGGTCAATCACCGAAAACCAAGTGGCTGAAGCTGGAACCATTGTCAATAAGGCAGTAATGTCGGGGACGACTGGAAACTGCGGTACAACGATCTTATTTACTTCTCTGAGATCAATCACAAATCTGTATACAGGGGGTTGTGAAGGATCAGTACGCTTTAAGACAGGCAAAATAGGACTGTTACAAATGTTGCCTGTTGTTTCCTCAATGACATCTTTCTCAATCAGATCATAAATGATCGCTAACAATGCCTTTTCACATTCGCTAGAGATCTTGTATTGGGGAATACGTGGCAAACTAACATTGGCTTTCAATGTTATGACATACGGTGCTATCTCCAAACGGCCTACATCATTAGAACCGGTGGCCCAAAGTATATCTGGAAGAGATGACAATTCGTTTGGAGTATCTTCCTTTGACAAATACATTGGGGAAATCACTTTCTTACCAAGGGTGAGTTGTACTCCCGAAGGAGAACAGTACAAAGTCGCATATAATTTCTTTAACAAATCCAAACCTAACAAATTTTCGGCACAACCTGTTGTAAGGATGAGGGGTGCTTTTAATTCGCATGGGCCAACAGAAAGGGGCATAGGACTAGAGATCGGGTTTCTAACAGGGGCGCCAGAGAAACCTACTGAAATATTCATTTCGCCAGACAAAGGTGCGCCAGGAAGTTTTGAGTGCATAATAGAACTTTTTGTAGCACCAGTATTCAGCAGAAATGGCTCTGACACTCCGGATGTAATCACCTCGACATAAGGTCCATTCTGATCTACTGGAACTGAAACAACTCCCTCTCTTTGTCCATGGCTGTCCTAGCAATTATTACCCTCATTCTCGTTTTCTGCGTAATAGTCATCAGCATAGTACTGAGCTGACCTAGAGGATACATTATTCTGTTGGTCAAAGCTATTCATAGAATTCTGAGGTGGAAAAGAAGTGTTATTCTGGGGGAAATTTCCACGGCCCCTACCCCTAGGAGCCTGTTGAACACCTCTACCTCTTGCACCAGAAACACCAGAAACACCATTCAGACGTCGTGCCAAAGCTGGACAATTATTCTTAAAATGACCCTCTTCTTTGCAATAGGCACACTGATTCGGGCCGTACGGAAAACGCTGATGGGAAAACTCGTTCCCTTGCGAGTTTCTCGAATACTGCTGTGGTTGCTGATAATTGGGCTGACTAGGAGTGCGAGGCGGATAGGCTTGTTGGAGAAGAACTTTGGTCTTTAAATCTTTAGTCTTTTTATCTGCCTTATCTAGCTCGTCTTTGCGCCTATTTTCGTAGTACTGGGCTGTGGCTAAAATCTGCGCTGACGTGGAAACAGCCCAAACACTCTCTGAATCTTTCAATTTATTGCACAGTTCAGGAAGCAAATTATGTACGAATTTGTCTACGAACAATCTTTGACCACCTTCGGTAGCCATATCCTGACCACTATGATCGACGAAAGTCTCTTCAAATCTCGTGAAAAATTCAGACCCATTCTCATCTTTCTTTTGCTTGCACGCAGATAACTTATCCCAATTAACACGCAATTCAGGCATTAAGGTCTTCATGTATGTGATAATTCTACCAGGATGTTCAGCTACTAAAGGCTCGGGTTTAGAACCACCAATTTGTCTAGCATCTGTAGCAGTAATATTAGCCCATGTGTCACCTAGTTCTTGATCATGATCTGTATGACGAATCTTACTCCATAAAGGCTGTGGAACGACGTTCCCAAACAACATGTCTACATCCGCTAAATTCATTATACATGAGCTGGCAGTCTGTGATAATTCCTTATAATACCCTGCGGGATTTTTACGTGGATCAGGTAATGTCTGCTTGAGTGCTAAAACTTCAGATCTTTTCCAGGGGACATGTACCCATACACGCTGGAAATGCGGTGGAACAGGTGGATGCGCATTCGTGTCACCTTCCCTCCAAACTGGAGGAACTTCTCTCATAGGGTACTGTCGCGCCTTTTTCCTACCTGACACGTCATCTTCATACAATGATCTAGAGACATTTCCCTTACTCCTATAGGATAATAACAGATCTATCGCTTTTTCAACATCTGCACCTACAATCATGCCTTCCTAGAACTTAAAACGCATACGAAATAATTCCTGCATTTTGCGCTTTGGATCGTTTGTCTCTAAATCTTCACAAAGATATACACACATCTCTTCAAATACATATCTCTGAGTGGGTGCGTCCCATTGTCGGAAGACTTCCATAACAGACTGAACATCATATCTAACAGTGTCAGTAACCCATTTGCGTGCCAACTCATTTAGTACTTCTCTTTCCTCATAATCAGGCAGTTGACTACGCAACTGTCTACGTCCCGTTTTAGGGGTCGTTTTAGGCGACCCAAAGAAAGGTGAGAACAGACCAGTGACAGTACTTGCCACTCTCTGTTGAACAGAAGGAGAAGCTTGCGGAGAGGCATATGCGCCAGAAAAGACAGGCTGATGTAAAGAGGAAGTCGAAGCAATAGCAGAAGAAGTCGAGGCAGTGGCAGAAGTAGTATCAGGATAAACAGGTGGACCGATAGGCAAAGTTGTAGAAGAAGTAGATGGAGTATGTAGCAAAGGCGGCGGCCCTTGAGAAGGCTGCGCCGGAGAAGTAGGAACCAGCTGAAGAGGAGCTGGTGTTTGTGCAAGAGCTGCTTTTCGTGCGCCGGGGCGCGGTATAACAATACGCTTCGGGGGTCCAACAATACTCGATGTATATGGGGGTGGTGAATTCAATAAATGGGACATTAATGGATCTTTCTCGGATTTTCCCTTTGAATCTTGTCCTTCATGGGGCAACATCGGGTAACATTTATCTACTGCTAGTTTCTTGCTTCTGAGCATTTGTTCACTTTCCTGCTCTTCCTCATTATCCCTGTATGCGATGGCAGCTTGCACCATCGACATACCTCTTTTATTCTTCTTTGCTAGTCTCATTTCTTTCTGTTTGGCTTATTTGCGCCATAAGCGAAAAGAGTCAAACATCGCCGGCCGGGCTTTCTTCTTAAACAATTTGACCTCGAGGTTGTCTAAAACTTCTGAGTCAAAGCTACCATATTGGGGCCATTTTAAAACACCATCCTTGGGGGTGTATTTTATCCATACCTCATTATATGTGATAGGGCCTACTCCGTGCTTGATATATAACTCATATGTTGGAGTTCCAATTGGAGGAACCGGACACTAATCCTCTAATCGGGAGTCCTTACTACAACCAAGACAAAACAAGTTTCCAAGTCTGCTAAGACCAGGCATCTTTGCTCACTAGTCTAGCTTCAAACTTCAAGGGATTATCTAACTATGATATTTCCGTGAATACACGAATCCCTCGGTTTTGGCGCTTGCAAGTTCCAAACAAGGTGTACCTCAAGGATACCAAAGGCTAAGAACCAAACTAAGGACTAGGAGACGCTCCACTTATACTTAACTGAAGTATTGAAGATCGGTGACGTCACTAGAAGACTTGTCTATCGTTTCGCTCTACCAAGGATCACTGGGTCCAAAACAGGGTGATAGTCAGGGCAGCAGTCCTTCGTAGCCGTCGGGACGCGGGGAACCTCGCAGCAAAGACCTTCGGAACCACGTCGACATACAGGGGTCGTTTAAGTGGCTGGCCGTCCTCTGGAATTTTCACACGAAGCTCCTCACGAACATCTGGCTTGGACCGTCACCGCTTGATACCGCCCCTAGTTGGGCGCCAACTGAGGTGTCGGGTTTTTAGGAACCCGGTGGTGCCAGGGGATAACATCCGGGTGTTCTTCCGGGTCGAGGGCTGTGGATGGGTGCCGGCCGATATATTAAGAACGGCCTACTGGGACACAGTGCCCACTCCCTCTCCCAATGGACGAATAGGACCCCCAGTCCCAAACCAGTTCTTTCTCAGACTCAGCAAACGTACTGAGTTCCCTGTATGAGCAAGGTGATATGATCACTTACATCACCTATATATTTTATAGATACTGCTTCATCTGTCAACCAAGAAAAGCTTATACCTAGAAACCTAATTAAATACTCAGCCTCGGAGCAATATAATAGAGAACAGGATCACACAAGCCTGGAAGGTTACCCCAGGACCACGCTGCTTCACAAGTTTACTCACACATGCGACGTCCAACCAATTCATAAGCCCTGAAGAAGTCCCATGTTGGGACGAAACGCGTCGGCTGTTTGTGCTTTTATACTGATTGAAAAATAAAGATTGAAAGAAGAACTCTAAATATCTCTGAGGAATTTTCTTCTGATGGTTACTTTAATATCGTTTATACCAACTGATTCATTTTTTGTGGTGCACCTTTGCTGTTGTTTGTTTTGCATTGTAATTCCCTAGGGAATAGGCACGGTGTTGATGGGTGCCATTCAGTGTGCACACAACCCCTTCAATTAAACTTAAGGGCAAGGATAGCTCATGGGGGTAGAGTAGTCAGGTGCTTATCTCAGGTAGGGTCCATCATTTATTCAGTCTTCCCGATAACATCCGAAGACCTCTGAGTTCTCCCTGTACCGGACCACAGAAACCAAGAGTCTTCTAGATGAAGTCAGAGATCGAGTTTTATTGGCTGCAACCAAGTAACATGTGTCCTAGAAGTACGACAGCACGGGCCGTAAGTTCTCAGGAGACTGTTCGTTTTTACAGAACCAGCCTTCTCCTTCTATACAAAATATTGCACTTCAGGCAAGAATTCTTGAGTTTACAATATGGTCATAGACATATTTACACAATAAAGCAAAAAGCGAAGTCATGATGGCCAACCCATATTTTAGATGTCCAGTTTGTGATAGATGACCCAGCCCAGCCCAGAATTACAATCAGATATTGATGAAACCCCAATAAAACAGGGCACCTCCTTGTCATAAAACTGGCCATAAACAAGAAACATGGACAGGTGTATGTGTGTAGAAAACATGGTCTGTATGTGGTGAACGGTTTATGGCATGTTGTGCTTTGATGATATCTTACTCGGCCACTGGGCGAGGAGCTGCCCAAACAGGTTTGGCTGGAGGCGGTGGAGTCAGTTCGGCCAGGTCATGGGGAAGTCAGCTAAGGTGGACGTGTCCTTTCAGATCAAGCTCGACCTTAATCAATTGACTTACATGAGGGCAAGGCATAAGATGGATGCCGTTCACAAAATGGAGTCCGGGGGTTTAGAACGAAAGCCACGATTTGAGGGTGTTGGCATCGCTCAATCATGACGCAAATGCACAGGGATAATGTCCTAATCATTACCGGTCTGCCGATACCAAATTCGTCATGGTACGACGATATTTTGTGAAGCGAGTGTTGGACCTCGATACCATATCACAGCAGGGTCCAGAATTTCGGAACCACACCGCACATATACATGGTTGCCCCGTGACTTCTCGGGCACCTGTTATATTGCGAATCTGTTGCCACCGACCTTCACAGTTGCCTCGGACTATCACAAGACTAGAGTTGTGAGTGGCGTTATTAGTGAAGAGGACACTGCCGGTCAAGAAGCAGGAGACTTCTTTAAGGGTTTCCTGCCGTTTTGGGGACCTATGATCAATAGTAGGAACCTGAGACAGTTGACTCGTGTGGTGGAATCAACTGCTAATATAACTGCAAGTGCTCTTGGTAATCTGACAGCAGAGCTTCAGGCGGATAGGCTTATGACGTTGCAAAACCGTATGGTTTTAGACGTTGTTCTTGCAGATAGAGGTGGTGTATGTAAGGTGATCCATTCGAGTTGTTGCATTTTCATCCCTGATAACGCTCCAACTGTCTATCAAGCCATCTCGAAGTTGCATAAGATCTCCGAGTCCATACACGTGGACGTAGGTGATTGGACGCTACTAGGATGGTTTTGGGGCCTAATGTCGACGTGGGGTTGGAAGATTCTGATGATCATCGGGGTTGTTGTAGCATTTCTGTTCACGTGTTGTCTTTGTGTGCAGTGTGGTCCTGTCTTATGTGGCCTTTGTGCTACAACGTGTATAAGACGGCCATCTGTTACCAAGGAAGCATTGATGGATAGAATAATGTTGCAGCAACATCTGAATGATTTGATGAATATCGAGATCGATTCTGATATCGACTAGTGCTTGCCTACATGAGGGCAAAAGGAGCGTCTGAGGTTCCATGACAATTATAGTGGTGTTTTCGACTCGTTCGAATATGGACGAGTTTGGTATCTAGAACCGCAAATGACGAGTTTAGTGGGTGTACGCGTTTTTGCTACGCTGGCCTGAACCGTTCGTCTTATTCGTGGGTTTCTTCATCTGAACCCACGGGTTCCATTTTAGATACAGCATCCATTTTGTCTCTTGCCCTCAAGTAGTCAGCGAACGGACACTGTCCGCTTCGTGACCCTGGGATTCCCAAGCTCTTGCGGAAGACACGTGTTCCTTTGAGGGTGTCTTTATGACGAGGGGGATGACACTGCAAAGTCAGATGGCCCAGCTCGAGGCTCATCTTGCCGTGCCGGTCTATTGTTTCAGCCGTGCATGCATTAGGCACGAATCCTTTGATCCTGCAATCGTGTTTCCGATATCGCCCCCTACACTCTTTTTTCAATCTGTTGTCTATCTTTGTCTTCCTTGCACCTGTTTCTGTCTCTTTCCTTAAACTCGTTTACAGCCAGAATGGAATGTACTTAATGGTGGGATAACGTACTTTTACAGTTGGGAACCGGCGATGCTACTGTAATTATGTTCCGGGCTCCTGAATACATGAAAGCAACCCTTTTGAAGTTTACTGTGGGAACTGAGTTGTAACCTTTTGTTCGCCATGTTGTGCTATGACTGAAATATGTATAAAAGGAGCGATCCACTGTTACAATTTGAAGCAGTCTCCTAGAACCTACACATGCTGTACTTCTTGCGACTTCTGTATTCCCTGCAGTAAATAAACCTCGATCTTTGACGCCAAAGGAAGTGTCCAGTGTCTCTGTGATTTGTATGCCGAAACAGGTAACCCACGAAGGTTTCAGGTGTTGTCCCCTGGCACCGCTGGGCCTTAGAATAGCCCAGTCCTTCACTGCCCCGGGCAGTGTGGGAGGGGGAGTGGTGGCCGGCAGCTGACATTTTTGTAAAGTTTTTGGGCTATGTTGGGAATAGCCAAATGCAATTTAATAGCTCAAAGGCTATAAGGGGTTAGCTCCCCCTCTCCCAGCCACCATTTTAGGTTTTGGTGACCTGCTGGTTGGGAGCGTAGCTGGAATAAGTTGGTTCCTTTCGCTCACCCTTTACTTAGGGTTTTTCTTGGCAGGCGTGGCCAGGGAGGTATGTTTAGAGTTTGGCCGTTCTTGTTGGGGACAGGTGCATAGGTTTCCAGTGAAATTTATATATGCTGTCGCTTGAAACTGGTGCTGTGGGGTTGTTCAAAAGTTGGCCATATTGGCAGAAGTTTTTAGTTAAATGTTGGAAGTTTTGTGGGCAGGGCCAGGGAAAGGTTAGGCAGTTAGGATAAGTTTAGAATAGAGGTTAGGTAGTTACAGTTGCAGAATGACTGGTAGGGTTGTGTAATGTTATATTATCGGCAGGGTGGGGGATTCGATGTGGGGATCTTAGGGGTAGAGGTAGGGGTGGAAGAAATGGAGGATCAGTTAATTTATGTATAGTGAGGTTTTAGGTTGTAAGGCAATGGCCTAGGTTGGACATCATTGTATAAAAGCATAAGAAACCAAGATGGGATCAAAGCCATCGAACCTTATTTGAATGAGAGACTGATTGGGCTTGTATATGCATAATAAGATGTTGGTTGACATGATAGTGACGTGCTTGGATAACAACTTTTTCCTGTTTTAAAACCAGGTATATCAGCAGAGCAGAGGTGTGGCGATGGGGGCTAATCTCTTCCCTAGTTATGCCTGCCTGCATATGGGCCTGCGGGAGGAGCAAGTCCTCAACAATATTTGTGCTGACATCATGAGCCAACACATTGTCATTGGTGTAGGTATATTGATGACCTGTTCTTGATTTGGAGGGGCCCTGAAGATCGGACACTCCATTTCATAGAACAGATTAATTCCAATAACCTTAATTTGCACTTTACTGCTTTCATGAGTAGAGAAATAGTCTGCTTTCTTGATGTTGAGGTTTTTATTCGTGAAGGAAAAGTTGAATCTAGAATGTACAGAAAGCCAATGGTTGGGAACACAATACTACACGCTACCAGCCATCATCCCCACACCTTATCCAAAGCATACCATATGGAGAGATGCTGCACATTAAACGCATCTGCAGCACCCCACATGATTGCAACTTGGCCCAACATGAGAGTAGGGAAAGGTTCCTTGCTAGGGGCTATTCCACCAAGGCCATAGATAATGCTATTGCTAAGACTAATAACATTAAGAGGGTGGACACTGTCTATTAAGTCTAAAATCGATGACAATGGCGCTAGTTCTATCAATCCAGTGACGTGAATGATTCTTACATATAACGCACATCACCAACGTATCCGTATAATTTTGAACAAGAACTGGGTGTTGGTGCGTAATGATCCAGTTTAAGGGGACCAGATATCTAAAACCCCTGATGTAACATTTACAAAGCACAATCAATGAGCAACATGCTTATTAGAAGCAGTCCAGAGATGGTGACAGGTAAAACCTGGTTATCCTCCCGTAAGGGATTTGTGAAATGTTCCTCATGCAAAGCATGTAGATTTGCGACCAGTAGAACATCATATACTAGCCCCTTTAAAACAGAAGAAGTGCCTATAACAAAACTGTTAACATGCAAAAGAAAGTATGCAATTTATGTGCTGGAGTGTCTCTGTGGCCTGCGATATGTGGGTAGTACCAAGTTGCAGGTCCACAAGAGGATACTCCAGCACATCAGGGTAATCAACAACTGTGACCCCTCCTACCCAGTCGCAAGACATTTCAAGGATGCACACAATAAAATCCCAGAGTTTTTAAAATACTATGTGGTAGATACCATCCTGCCATTAAGAAAGGGAGGTAATCGTGAAGCCCATCTACGTCAATTGGAAACTGGGTATATCCTAGAATTAGACATAAAGACACCATCTGGTCTTAATTCCATCAAGGACTTTCACACCTGCCTTTAATTTACTTATGATTTCATGTTTGCTCTTTTTGGACATATACAAGATTAACTGACAAGCATTTTAAATTTGCTTTTATGTGTCTTCACTTTTTAGTCTTCTAAATATTTGCACTTAGCACTTTAAGAAACGGTGGCTTTGCTAGGTAGTTCGTTTAGCACTAGCACTTTGATATAATAAAATAAGAATTGAGTCAATGCCCACTTTGGGCTGTATTAATTCGCAACAACATACAATAGATACATTATATCACAATTTTTGAAAGCAACATCGTGCAGGACTTGTTTTAAGTCTCAGATTAAGTTTTAAAATGTTTAGAGTTGATATTAATGTATTCACAGATTATTAACTGTTTATACTTTCCTGTTACTTGTTTGATTGCCTGCCTATCTTAAAAATACGCTTTATATTGTGGTTTTTAGATGAAGTTTTGGCGTAACCTTTTTTAACATATTGAAATTTAAGGATTTTTTTATAATTTATGCCATTACCTGTGCATCTACTGAAAATATTGGTTTGTTGCTTGGTTTGTGGATATATTACTCCTCACTGAAACATGGCTGTCCTCTAATTCTGAGGCAGACATTGTCAGTATGTTCCCCCACGGATTCTGATACAGTTTCACAACAGAACCCAGGGAAAGGGAGGTGGGCTGGCCATAATTCACAGGGATAAGTTCATCTGTAGGACACAAGAGTGAGGAATCTCGGACTGTCAAAGTGTTAATTTCATCCTACAAATTACACCAAATAAATCCTTATCCGGTCTTCTTATATACCGCCCCCCCGGAAGCCTACGGCAATTTGTAGCCTTACTGCTAGAAACTACAATTACCTCCTGTGCCGCGAAACCTAACTTCATTCTACTAGGGGACTTGAACCTTCATTTTGATGACTCCTCCGACAAGATAGCATGCGATCTTAAATCGGAGCTTAATGCGTTTGACCTCCACTTAAAAAATTTTGAGGCTACACACACGAAGGGACATCTTCTCGAGCCGATTTTTTCAAACATCCCCCAGCTAGAAATATCTCCCTCTCTCCCCTTACCTTGGTCTGACCACTTTTTTGTCCCGTTCGCATGACAAACCAACACTGACTGCCCACAGGTTCAGGTGCCTCGCACTCTGGAGAGAGCATGGTCTAAACTCTCCTTTGAGAGCTGGACCCTTGAACAAGAGCACACTGCCCCTCTTGCTGATCCCGACCCACTGAAAGCTAACACTAATTTTACCAATTGCTTGACTAACACCCTTGACTCTGTAGCACCTAAGAAAAAAATGAAAAAGAAGAGCAGGGTCTTTAAATCACCTTGGTACTCTCAAGAACTTAGAGATTTAAGAAAAATCTGCAAAAACCTGGAACGTAGGTGGAGGAAAGATTGGGCCCCCCTTAATAAGGAGAAATATAAAGCAGCCATGAGGATCTATAAATCAGCTCGGAAAACAGCTCAAGCTTTGTTCTTTGAAGAGAAAATTAGAACGTCCTCTAATTCATCTCGAGAGACATACAAAATAGTAAAAGATCTTCTCAAAATCCCGAACCCCCCGATGGTGCAGGACACGTCAGACACCAGATGTAACCAATTAGCGGCCTTCTTTGAGAACAAAATAGTAAACATCTTACAATCCCTACCGCAAAAGTTCCATGCCACTGCGGATCTTACTGCCGCAATCACTGGCCCCTCTCTGGATTCCTTTGCCCAGATATCCAGAGAAGACTTTCAAACTGCTCTGTCCGCCATGAAGAGTGGATTCCCTAATGATCCGGCCCCCATGTATATTCTACAGCATGTGGGACCTACAATCTCCCCTTTGGCTACGGATCTCATTAATGCCTTGTTTGATCAAGGGGTGGTTCCCCCTGGTTGGAAGCAGGCAGTAGTAAAGGCACTACTAAAAAAAAAACAGAACTTGACCCCCTTGACTTTGCAAACCTTCGACCAATTTCTCTGTTGCCAGGGCTTGGCAAGATCGCAGAGAAAATTGCAAATCAACAACTCTCTGTTTTTTTTAGAAAACAATAGGTTGCTTCGCACCTCTCAAACTGGTTTCCGCCCTGGCCAGGGTACTGAGACCGCTCTATTAGCAGTGGTCAAGGAAGCAAGGTGCATCTTGGATTCAGGAGGATCGGCTGTGCTGATCCTCCTGGATCTAAGCGCAGCATTTGATACTGTGGACCATAAGATCTTAGTCCAGCGCCTTTCCAACTTAGGGGTAAGGGGCACAGCATTGCTGTGGCTTACATCCTTCTTGAAGAACAGAACCTTCCAGGTTTGGGAAGGTAGCGCGCGTTCCAAGCCATTTCCCCTCCAGTGTGGGGTGCCTCAGGGCTCTTCATTGAGCCCTACTTTATTTAACATTTATATGACCCCCCTGGAGGATGTGGTCACTCCCTTTGGGATTAAAGTCGTCTCACATTCCCTGGAAAAGGGCAATTCTGAAAACCTGCATAACTGCCTCTCGAAATCTACACATGGATGTGCGACTCTCGACTTAAATTAAATGGCACAAAAACAGAACTCCTGCTTCTGGGCCCGCAAATGACATCCCTTCCCACCTCCATCTGGCCCTTGTGTCTGGGGGATATCCCTACACCAAAGAAGGAACTCAAAAGCTTAGGGGTGTGGCTTGAGCAAGACCTCTCCCTTAAGACACAGGCCAAGAAGACTGCTGGCACCTGTGTGGGCTTACTCCGCTCAGCCCGTAAGATTCAACCCCTACTTCCGACACAATCCAGAAAGTTGCTCATTCAGGGTCTTATCTTATCCAGATTGGATTATAGCAATGCCCTTTTTATGGCCGCTCCAGAATCAACCATCAATATCCTTCAGCGCATCCAGAACTCAGCGGCTATGCTGCTGACCGGCACCCCCGGAGAACATCGGCTAAACCAGCACTCAAGGCCCTCCACTAGTTGCCTGTCCGGGAAAGGATCAAATTTAAGGCCCTGTGTATCACCCATAGATCTCTTCAGGGCAAAGGGCCCCTTATCCTTGGAAAAATGCTCTATCCCTACAAAGCCACCAGGACCCTGCGCTCCTCCCATGGTAACCTGGCCACTGTTCAAAGAGTTAGGAAGGCCCGAACTGGAGGGCGGCGCTTTTCGGTCACTGCTGCAACCCTGTGGAACTCCCTTCCGATTAGTCTTCGATCCGAACCGATCTACTTGAAATTTCGTAAAATCCTGAAGACGCACCTGTTCCCACAAGATCCATAATATCACCCTTTGACCCCCCCAGTTCCCCTCAGATATCCTCTATACTCCAGTGCTGGGACGCTCCCGGACAGCCATGCGCTCTATAAATCCTTTTTCATTTCATTCATTCATTTCCTTTGCTGCTACTGATCTTGCCATGATTGTGAAACAATTCTTCTATGTCTATGTATCATGTGACAAGTCACGTGTGATTGCATAAGCACTTTATTTAAGGGAAGACACTTCGTATGCACGTTATGTGAACAAGACCTCTGGAAGGTCAAAACGTGTCACGGCGGAGGTGCTGGACATACCAATAAAATCCTGAGCACAGATTTATGGGTCCGTTTTTGTAATTTTCCTAAAAATCTGACTTGTACGGCAAATTCTTTGGGTATATATATATATATATATCACAGAAAAAACCATAGGTTATAGTGGATATATAGTTAGGAATTTGCATTTACAAAACCTTGAAAATTCAATGAAAAAACCATTGGTTTTAGGCCATATATAGTTAGGGATTTGCATTTAAAAAACCTTATTTTACTCGCATAAAACCATTGAAATTCCATATATAGTTATAAGCACTAACTATATATCGCGCACCCGCAATCCACTGCTGATGATGTCACATATTACATCATTCATGACATGGTTAGTGACATCACTGATGACATCACTGATGACATATCAAATGACATCACTGATGACATCACTGATTACAACATCCAGTGACTGTATGTTTATGTAAAGTTAAAATATCTCTTACATATTGAAGAATGAGTGGATATATAAGTGTCTGGATGAAGGATTTAGTAGGTGCATGACTGACTGTATGAGTGAGTGATTAAATGTGTCTCACTGAGTGCATGGGTTAGTGACTAAACTGTCTTAATTTGTGCATCATTATGTCTGTTGTTCTGTAAACTGTTGCATGTGTTGATAAGTAGCTATATGAGTAACTATATGGGTTATTGATTGGTTGCCCAAGTATTTGTATGGGATATTGAGTGTGTGTGTGGGTGGCTGGGAGGTGTGTGACTCTGTGCATAGATCTGTAAGCAGTTGATTCACTAGATGTATGGTTTCAAAAGTGCATGTGGAAACAGCTGTATGGGCGGTTGACTGTGTGCATGAGTGTATTGGTGAGTGAATGGATATCTCAGTGCTACATGTCAAAGTAAGTACATATGTAAAACACAGTACATGTGAGAGTTGACATATATAAATAACTGTGCATAAGAGCCAGTGAATGTGTGAGTGGCTGTATGGATCATTGTGAACTTGTATCAGGGATTGTATAAGAGAGTAAATATGTGTTAGTATATGTTTGAATAAGTAAAGTTTGTATAACTGTATATTTGAGGAAATGGAGGTGTGATTGATTCTTTGCATGACTGACTAGGTGTGTGAGTAACTCCATGGATGAGTGACAGTCTGTGAGTGTCTGTTTACACTGATTGTATCTAAGGTTATATTAGAGTCTGAAAAGGTTCATCGTATTATCACATGAATGATATCATCAGTGATGTTATCAGTCATGACAAATGAGATGTTTTCAGTGATGTCATCAGTGATGTCATTTGAGATGTCATCAGTGATGTCATCAGTGATGTCACTAACCATGTCATGAATGATGTAATATGTGACATCATCAGCAGTGGATTGCGGGTGCGCGATATATAGTTAGCGCTTATAACTATATATGGAATTTCAATGGTTTTATGCGAGTAAAATAAGGTTTTGTAAATGCAAATCCCTAACTATATATGGCCTAAAACCAATGGTTTTTTCATTGAATTTTCAAGGTTTTGTAAATGCAAATTCCTAACTATATATCCACTATAACCTATGGTTTTTTCTGTGAATTTCATTGGTTTTTTAATAGCAAATATGAAAAGCTTTAAAATGTCAAGTACGTGATAGATAAAAACATTTTTGTATTTATGCACGCTGATGTGCTTTGAACGCTGCACCCCCCCCCCCCCTCCCCTCTTTTGTCTTAGTAGTACTCTCTCTTTGCAGATACTGAAGGGTAGTTAACGCAGGCCTTTACCCCCGTTGTAATCCGTCGTGCCTGCTTGTCTCTCCATTTGATTGATTGTTGTCCAAGCATTTACTGTTTTAGAATTGGTTCTCTTTGGATCATTCTCTATTTACAAACAAGCACAAAGTCGCAATACTCTGTTTAGTCTTTGCAGATAGTGAAAAATCGTGTAAAAAAATAAAAGTAATCGAGCAAAATCAGTAGGCCACTAATTGGATCTCTTTTTGACCTCGCTAAAATAGAAATATTAGGAACAACCCTTCATGAGAAATACGAAAATAGTGAGATGAACTGAGCTCCACACCATGAGGGCTGCAAGACATCTCGGCTCCGTCACCCATCCCGCCCAAAATAACGACAAACCCTATGCAAATATTAAAAATATAGACAACACACCAGCAAAGAAACAGGGTAAAACATTTTATTAAAAAACTATTTACATAACGTTGGTTTATAAGATGATGTCAGTAGTGGACCGATGTGTGAATAGGTCGAAAGCAGCACAAGGCTCCAAGATCCGGATGGCAAGCTCCTGGATGTTGGGTGCCATAGTTCAAAGTTCTGACTTTGAGCCTTTTTCAATGCCTGTGCTTTGTTGAATCAAAATGGCGGCTTGACACAAAGCTGACTCAAGCGTTGCTACTGATGCTATGCAGACCAAAACTGGTTTTCAGTTTGTACATTTTTCTAGATTTTTCAATCCAAGTTTGGTTGACTTTGTAGAACGATGGCTTCAAATTTACAACATACGGTGTGGTGGCGCTGACTGGGAGGGGGCGCTTCACTCCTGCCCCCTCCCCAAGTAAGATTTTCATACGTGAAAGTACGTTAATGGTTTTGGTCCCTGAGTTGCTTCGATGTCACTGCCATTCTCAAATGGCATAAGTTCTGGATGTTGGGTGCCATAGCTAAGAGTTCTGAGCAGCGCTTGTAACACTGTCTGAAGCTTATTTCCACCTACTGCAACTTCACTATTCTCAAAGTAAGTGAGTGTCGTTTGTGGACCTGACTGCATTAGAAAACAATGTGATATGTTACCTTCCTAAACAGCTTGACGGAGGCCCCTGAGGGGCGGTGTGATGGCCATGGACTCGGAGAAGACGCTTGGCTCCGACACCCTCCCCAAGTCTTATAGCACTGGTGTAGCCTGAGATCGCCCCCGACATAGGCGGCCGGCTCCCGGGGTCCGGCGGAACTTTTTGCCTTTTGATGACTCTTCAATTCTGAACCTTGTCCCATCCAGCTGAGTTGCGCCCACTCTTGCGGCTACAGCGTCTTGCCCACCATCCAGCTGAATTGCGCCCACTCTTGCGGTGCAGCGATAGGCGGCTGCCACAGGACTCTCAAAATGGCGGCCGGCTCTTCGGTTTTGGGCCTGGTCCACTAAAATGGCCCTGGGACACCTTTGAACTCGGACGCTTCCCTGATAGGGCTTGGGTCCCATTCTCGAAAAGCGTCCCCTCAGCCGTGAAGATTCTACAAAAGTCTTGGGGGCCCCCGACTCCCGCAGGTTTCTGGTGGGGAGCGGCTGCCATGTCTGCTCTTGGAATGGCCACGACGGAGCTACGAGATGGTAGTGGTCTCATGCTGACGCCAGCTTTAGTCTGAAACATCCAGAAACACTGTAGACTACCAATTCGATCAGTTCCGGTAGCGCCCCAACATGACCCGGAAGAGAAGAACTTGCCCTCCCCTCTTTGACTGATGGTTCTTGTTGCCTGTCCCCTCTGTTGTCATTTAACAGAACTTTTTGGACTGCTGAAAGGAGTTGTGTTCCGAACGCTGGTTGGTGGAGACATTTTGACTATATTCTTGACCTACGTTGTCGCGTAATGCGTTATATGACACGCCGCGTTACCGCACCCGGAAGTGATCCGAGGCGCGGCGCGCAGCGCGTAACGTAAGCATAACAGGTCATGTGACTTGTTAATAAAACTTTTCATTGGTTCATTTTACTTTTGTTAATTTAATGATGAAAAGCTTGGTCATATGACCTAAAAATTACGCTTTTTATTGTTTTCGAACAATATTTTTTTTTCAAAAATATGTTATAATATTCCAGGCTAATGTACTTTCCCGGAAAATTTACAACTGTCTTGTAAGTAAAATATATTCCTTTTTCGAGAAAAAGGGCGTTTCTTCCTTCCATGACGGAGCCGTTGAGTAAAAGAGATTCGGCCTGCTGTCTTAGTCGCCGATACGCCTGATTATCAGATTCTTATCGATCACTTTATATTGCAGACATGAAAAACACAACTGCCCTTAAGCATTTATCTTTACTGCGTTCCTACATATTATACCTTTTATCCGTCATGTAATTGGACTGCTTTATTTCACTTGCCTTTACTGATTTGAAAACAGTGACTAAAAGTAAAAACTTTACCAATATAAATACTACTACCGTGTTTTGTTTTAAAAACCTTTATTGTGAAAATGTCAGTATACAAATACGGGCCTATAACCACGTGGGCCGGCCACGGAGCAAACTGAAATCGTATATGAAGAGGAGACATTTACACTGTAGAAGAACGTAACGAGCGGGCCATTAGGTTGCAAGAACAAAGGTGTCTAACAGTTGCGGAATCGGTGGACGTACATTTTGTAATTAAAATACGACAGGGCCACTTACAATAACATTTTCTAGATATACATTTGCGGGCAAGGAGTTACGAGTCCCATTTATACCGGCGCCATTTTGGGCGAGGCCGGGCAGGTCCAAGATATAGTCAAAATGTCTCCACCAACCATCGGCCAGACCAGAACCCCTTTCGGCCCTTTATGCTACAAGATGGTGTCTTCCATTCAGAAAATATTGTTGGCAGCATTTTGAAAGGAAACAGAAACAGCCGTTCTCCTAGTGAGTTTCACATTGTTACATTTAGGAAGAATGTTGAAGAGTAGTATGTGGAAAATCTGAAGCCATTTTTCTACAAACTCTCAATCAGACTTGGATGGAAAAAAAAAACCTGAAGAATGTACAAACTGAAAACCAATTTTTGTCTGTATAGCATCAACAGTAACGCTTGAGTCAGCTTTGTGTCAAGCCGCCATTTTCATTCAATCAATAGCGTCCCCCTGCACACATTCAGGGACCTGGTCGTGTCTTCAGATGAAACGGATTGTAGGAAAAGAAGCAGAAAGGAAAAGGAAAAAAGTTCCGCCGGACCTCGGGAGCCGGCCGCCTATGTCATGTGCCACCTTTGGCCACACCAGGGCAATAGTGAAGCTGCAGCAGGTGCAAATAAGCTTCAGACAGTCTTACAAGCACTGCTCAGAACTCTCAACTGAGGCACTCAACATCCAGGACTTGCCATTCGGATCTTGGCGCCTTGTGCTGGTTCCGACCTATTCACACATCGGTCCACTACTGACATCACCTCATAAGCCAACGGGGCACCCCACGCCGACTTTCGGCGCAGCATTGTAGGATGGCCACACCAGTGCGGCAACTTGCTGGACATAACATCGGGGCCATCCAGATCTCGGCGCGTTCGACTCACTGTACCGCAAGAGTGACCGCAACTCAGCTGAACACGCCATCTTTCGGCGCAGCATTGTAGGATGGCCACACCAGTGCGGCAATTTGCTGGACACCACCTCGGTGCCATCCGGATCTCGGCGCGTTCGAGTCACTGTACCGCAACAGTGACCGCAACTCAGCTGGACACGCCGTCTTTCGGCGCAGCATTGTAGGATGGCCACACCAGTGCGGAAATTTGCTGGACACCACCTCGGTGCCATCCGGATCTCGGCGCGTTCGAGTCACTGTACCGCAAGAGCGGGAGAAACTCAACTGGACACGCCGTCTTTCGGCGCAGCATTGTAGGATGGCCACACCAGTGCGGCAATTTGCTGGACACCACCTCGGTGCCATCCGAATCTCGGCGCGTTGTGCTGCCTTCGGCCTATTCGCACATCGGTCCGCTACTGACGCCGCCTCACGTGCCAACGGATTTTCTACGCTTTTTGTAGCCCTATGCCGCATAACAGGTCATGTGACTTGTTTATAAAACTTTTCATTGGTTCATTTTACTTTTGGTTTCCTAAAGATGGAAGGCTTGGTCATATGACCTAAAAATAACACTTTTCATTGGTTTAGAACATTTTTTTTTCCCAAACGATGAAAGCCCCACCTTGTTTCTGGATCATTCAGACTGAAGCTGGCGTCAGCATGAGAGCACCACCATCTCGTGGCTCCGTCGTGGTCATTCCGCGAGCAATCATGGCAGCCGCTCCCCACCGGAAGCCTGCGGGAGTCGGGGGCCCCCAAGACTTTTGTAGAATCTTCACGGCTGAGGGGACGCTTTTCGAGAATGGAGCCCAAGCCCTAGCAGGCAAGCGTCCGAGTTCCAAGGTGTCCCAGGGCCATTTCAGTGGACCAGGCCCAAAACCGAGGAGCCGTCCGCCATTTTAAGAGCCATGTGGCAGCCGTCTATCGCTGCACTGCAAGAGTGGGAGCAACTCAACAACATGGTGAGCGAGACGCTGTAGCCGCAAGAGCGGGCGCAACTCAGCTAGATGGCCGCCACCTGGGGAGGCCCGTTCACGCCGCCTCCCCCACGCCCCCCCCCCCCCGGGGCACCGCACGCCAATTTTCGGAGCAGCATTGTAGGATACCAAAACCAGTGCGGCAGTTTACTGGACATCACCTGGGTGCCTGTCGTACATGTTGTGTCAGCCATGGGACACTGGACACAGTCCCATCAACATCTCAACGCGTTCTGCTGCCTTGGGACTATTCGCACAACAGACCGCTACTGACGAGGCCTCCCCCCGCACCACCCGGGACGCCCCACGCTGTTTTTCTGTGCTGCATTGTAGGATCCCAAAACCAGTGCGGCACCCAGGCGACATCACCTGGGTGCCGTCCAGAACTCTGCACGTTGTGCTGCCTTGGGACTATTCGCACAAAAGACAGCTTCTAACCATTGTTGCTTTTTGAGTTGAAAAATGTTTAAATGTTTTTAGTTTTTGTTCCGTTCATTATAGTTAAAAGTTAATAACGTTTTATAATCTTACTTTGTTGGAGTGTTATCTATTTTTTAAAAAACGGGTGAATAGGGCCTTGAATCGGGTTATTGTCATGTGTGGGCTTTGGAAGTGTGCTGCTGCAGGATCGGACATTTCAAACTCAAATGCACGTTCTTTTTCTTACCTTTCCGAAGCATGGAGCACAATAGCAGGCAGAGAAAGGGTGATGCAAGTGTTGAACACTACCTGACCTGACAAGTTGCTGGCAGTGCCCCCCCGCCCGCTCCTGAAAGAGGGCACACACACACCGCCGCCCCGAGTACTTCACAAATCTTTAAAAGACCATGCGCTTGTTCATGAGGCTTAAATGGTTTATCACCTCTTCTAGAACTCCTGCATCGACCCTCTGACGTTTCCTGGAAAAATTACCATGTAACACAATACCAAGCCCTGTCAGCTGAAACCCCCAAGGAATCGTGGGGCATATTATCAAGAGGGTTTATCTCCGCTTTTTTGGCTTTAAAAGCCATGAAAGCGGAGATAAAATTATCTCCCTATTACCAAGCTGTCGCTAACACCAGTTAGTGACAGCTAAAAGGAGATAGCGACCATCTTGGGCCCCGCTTTGCATGTCAGTGATACTTATCACTAATGACATGCAAAGTGGCGTGCCAAGATGTTAGCGACTGGAAACAGTCCCTAACATCGCTATCTCCTATTACCAACTTTTGGAGATATTCGCGCTAAGCGCGAATATCTCCAAAATGTAACACCTGCCCTGAGCAGTTCTTAGCCATGTTATCCAATGGGAGGTGGATAACATGGCTAAGAGCATTTGCTCGATAATACATGAATATCGCTGACTTTTCTGCGATAATAGCAAGGTTTATCTGCGATAAAAATCGCCGATGTGCAGCGATAATTTTTGTCTCTAAACAAGTTAGAGACAAAAGTTATCGCTAGTTGTTCGTGATATGCCCCCGGATTTTTGCTTGCAGAAATCGGGAGGCGGGAGACTAGCACTGAAATCAGTAGTCACACGCCTGAATCGGGAGGGTTGGCATGTCTGAATTCTCTACAGCTGGGGCCATAAACTACATCCGCAGGGGTAGGTGATAGCCTGGGACCAGCCTGGCATCTAAAATGGCTGCCGTGCACGACAAAATTGTGGCATTGGAAAAAAGGCAAGATGGCGCAGCCGCTGGAAGAGATGTATCAACATATATCAGCCTCCTCAGCCACCCTCAGGAAACATAGGGGATTAGGATACGTCTCCCGCACCCCCTTATACCTAGTAATTTAATTAACGAAGCACAAAATGGCGAATTCCCGTTTCGCTACCAGTTTGCGGCCCAGTTCGCGGCCCGTGAAGCGCTTCTACCGTGAAAAATCATTTTTTTTTCTTTTCCCCACGGGACCCTTTAATAACCCCAACAACATTCCTAGGGGGTCAAGAGGGGGATATCTTGCCCCCTTTCATTAAATTCCCCCTTCGTTTTTCACCTCTTCTTCTCTCTCGATCCTACCGAGAGACAAGATGGCGGCCGCTCCGGACTGTTTAGAATGTTGACAGACACCGGAGAGCCAATCAGCTTTCTGCGTGCAAAGTTCCGAAACGCGAAAAGTAAGCGGACCGGATCGCTGCCCGGAGCGCTGTTACAGATATATATCTTGATTTAAACGTTAATTTCTCAAAATCCACTGAAGCACATATATTGAGACCTAGCAAAGGCACATCGGGCTAACAGTCCCTACAATTTTGCCAAGTTTCGTGCAAATCCATTCAGCCGTTCGAGCTAAAAGTGAGTCCAACCGCCCTATGGAAATTAACATGGGAAAAACGCGTTTTGGGACCCCCCTTTTTTCTCGGCCCCCCCTTGACGAAACCCCCCCAAATTTTCAGGGGCTGCTCAGAAACAAAATGTGCCATTTTCCTGAAAATTTCAGCCGATTCCGTCCACAAACGCCAAAGTTATTAGACATAGAATTTTCAGAAATGCCATAGGGAATTAATCCTAACTATATATACCTACTGGCGATAGGCAGTAGGTAATATATATATATATATATATATATATATATATTCACTGAAAAAACCATAGGTTTCAGGGGTGTTATAGTTATAGTGTTCCGCCCCATCTGGTGGGACAACCATCGTTGCTCTTATTTCACAAGGAGCTAAAAACATGGCTGTTCCTAGAGGCCTACTTCTAAGCCCTGGACCCGGTAACCTTTGGAGACTTGTTGGTTTCGATTCCGCTTTGCCTGGCGCCTTGATGCCCTAGGGCTAAGTTTGCGCCCTATAAATTTTGCTTCATTCATTCATTCATAGGTGGACATTTCACTTGTATAAAACCATTGAAATTCCTCCGTTATAGTTAGTTCTACTAACTAACTCGTGCGCCCGCAATCCACTGCTGATAATGTCACATATTACATCATTTATGACATGGTTAGTGACATCACTGATGACATCTCAAATGACATCACTGATGACATCATCCAGTGAATGTGGTTTGGTTCGATATTTAAATATGTATTATATAGCAATCTGCATTGAACACGGAGTGGATGTACAAGTGGGGGGGTAGAGTAGGGAGGGCTTTTGGGAGTCGACTGGGTGGGGTGCTGACAGGACAGAAACCTCTACATCGCCATGTTCAACTGCCGGCAAGCCAGGACCAGTGGGTGCAGGACAGGGGACAATATGAGGTTGGGGAGATGGTATTCGAACTGTTATCAGAGCTCTGCACTGCAGGAGGGATGTTGCGCGGTTATGTGTTTTCGTCTTTTCGCGCTGTTTTTCTATTTCAGGTTCGGTCAGGGCTCCCTCGACAGGGAGATGACCATATGGATAATGGGACATTCATTCGTGAAGTGGACCCAGGTCCAGGCACAGGTCCATTATTGCGGGAAAAACTTGGGTTTCAATAAAGATTTGTTCAAAGTTGTGTGGAAAGCGCGGGGCATGCTTTGGAAGGAACTTCTGCGTTTATTGAATAGTATGTTGGTGGCTGGTAAGTGCCCTGACATTTGGTTGATTCACTTGAGGGAAAATTATATGGTTCAGGAAAAGGGTTTGGAACTTATTAGCAGTATGCAGTGGGACCTGAGGGCTCGGAAAAAACTGAACACAGAAACTGTGAGTTATTGCAGAGAATTGGGTTTTTCCATGATTGCGCATAGGGAGATTAAGTTTGACACAGTGGGATTTTTTTTAGAGGTGAGGGAGTCCATTTGTCCCGTTTTGGGTATGGATCAATCTGCATTGAAGACTAAGTAGATGTACAAGTGTCTGGATGGAGAATTTAGTAGTGATTGTCTGAGAGACTAATTTAAAGTGTCTCACTAAATATATGGGATAGTGATTAAATTGTGTGACTATCTGTTTCACTGTATCTCTTGTTGCGTAAACTACACTACTACATAAGTTGGTTACTAGCTATGTGAAAGTCTATATTAGTATTAATTAGTTAAGTGATTCTTTATATAGGATAGTGAATGGGTGTGTGGGGTTGGGTAGGAGGTGTGTGACTGTCCAAAGATGTGTAAATAGTTGATTTAGTAGGTATATGAGGTTAAGACTGCATGTGGAAACACTTGTTTGGGTGAGTGAATCTGAGTGAATCTATATATAAGTGTTCACATATGTGTGTAGAGGTAGGAATCACTGAGTGGATTTTTAGAAACTTTTTTTTTAAACCTTTATTTGTCATTTTCAGAAAGAAAACAAAACAGATGCAGTACAACAGCACTTGATGAGTAGTGAGCTCCAACATATAGCACCACGCAGGGTGCGACATCATTCCCAACAGCAGCCATTTGTAAAACCAGTGGGTATTGAAGAGGCAGCCGGCCTTCCGCTCAGGTAATGATGAGGTGGCACAATGCCAACGCAATGTCTGCTCCGCTGGGCGTGACCAGCAGCCAGGTAGGAGCACCAATATCATAGGTGTAGCTCGACGAGAAAGGGAGAGGGCTAAGGCCAGGCAGCCGCCAGCATCGGCGGCCGCCACGGGCCAAGGGCCGGCAGGGAGCGCGGGAGCGACAGTCGCCAGAAGGGAGAACAGGCAGCGCATGTATGGAACAGGAATTAATGGGGAGATTAGGTGTTGGCCGCCACTGCGGCCATCGCGGACCTGGAGCCGGCGGGGAGCGCAGGGGATACAGCACCACTAGAGGAGGATCGGGAGAGGAGATAAGGAACCAGGGGACCCCAGATGTCAACAGGACGCGATTTAGCAGGCATCAGATCCCAAAAGAAGCGCTTGACACTGGCACACTCTGCAAGCCAGTCCGCAACTGCAGGAGCGGGACGGGGGCCCCAGCATATTGCAACCCTGCGTCTCGCCAGCAGCAGGAGCATAGCAATGAGCCGACGGGAGGCGTCTGGACACGGCTTGACAAACCCGAGAAGACATAGCAAGGGGTCTGGGCCTACAGCGGCGCCAGAGATTTCCGATATCGTAGCACAAGCCTCTATCCAAAACCCCTGCACCCTCAGGCAGAGCCAGGACAAGTGTGCAAAGTCAGCGGCTGGCGCCGAACATCTCCTGCAGGAGTCCGCCGGACTTAGTCCCAAATGGTGAAGAAATGCCGGAGTGCGATAGAACCTGTGCAAGAACTTGAAGTTGATCAATCGGAGACGGTAATTTGGGGAGAGCTTAGTGGTCTGATTACAGCAGTACGACCAGTAAGCATCGGAGATTTCCATGCCGAGGTCAGCGCTCCACGCATCCCTCGCCCGGGTTGATGAGATGGGGAGGCCTCCAGCGCGAGAGCATATAATCTGGTGACGAGCTTGCGTGGGGACTCCGAAGTATACACGAAGTCCAGTGCCGGGAAAGGGGGCGGCGGACTCGGGGAAAGTCAGGTGCAATTTCCGACAGATGGCGTGCAGTTGATGGAAAAGAAGCGTATCCATCAAGGAGGGGGACTCAGGAAGGGTGTAAAAGGACTCGTGCGGATAAAGATCCGCCATGGTCTTTAGTCCACAAGATGCAGCATGGCGAGACATGCTGGACGACTGCAAGGGCGGAAAAGCCGGGTGATCGACGATAGGTACGGCGTTAGCGGATAGAAGAGAAAAACCTGATCGTCGGCAGAGTTGTAGCCATGCCCAGGGTAGCGTCTCAACTGTGTTTATCACTGCCCGAGGACGGGCCGCTGGAGCGAAAAGTGCAGTGGAAAGAGGCCAGGGGGAGGCGACATCAAGCTCCCCTGCCACGTGAGGCTGATATGGGTTAGGATGCAACCAAAAATGGAGGAAACTAGCCTGCGCACAAAGAGCGTACAGCTTAAAATCTGGAGCGCCCAGCCCGCCGGCAGTGACATAAGCAGTCACCGAAGACGTCAAAAGAAATAGGAAGTGAGGGGAATCGGTATGTTAGAAAAGAGGTAAAGGAATTTGGGGAGCACCACCATCTTGGCTATGGATACTCCACCCGCCAGGTAAAGTGGGAGCCGACTCCACTGGGGGACCTTAGTCTCAAGCCAGTCCACCGCCTGACCAAAAGTGGAGCGCCAGAGCTCGTCCGGGTCCCTGCTCAGCCAAATACCCAGATAGCGCGTGGGGCCAGCCGCTCATTCAAAAAGATAATCCGGCGTGAATGGGTGAGTGGCATTAGTCGGGGGGAAAAGCACCGACTTGTTCCAATTAATCTGAACGCCCTATAGGCCACCGAACCAGATCACCTCCCGCACCAATGGACTCAGATTGTCTTGAGGGTGCCGGACATAAAAAGTAACATCGTCTGCATACATGAAGACCAGGAGGGATCGAGATGAAAAACCGATACCCCTGTGGGTATTGTGCTGTCGCAACCGGGCAGCCAGGGGCTCCATTGCGATGGCGAAGAGCATGGGCGACAGCGGACACCCTTGCCTGGTACCGCGCGAGATGGCGATAGGGTCAGAAATCTGTCCATTTACGAAGGCGAGCCGTTGGAGCTGTATAAAGCAAACAAATGTTCTGCAGACAATGGGGACTGAATCCCATTTGGGGTAGGACGTAAAAGAGAAAGGGCCATTCCAGGGTGTCGAACGCTTTCGTGGCATCGAGCAGCGCCGCTACAGCCGGAAGATCAGGGTTATTTTGGTGCAGTACAGAAAAGATGGTGCGAAGATTATGTGAGGTGGCCCTGCCCGGAATAAAGCCGGATTGATCGGCAGAGCAATGGTGGGCATCAGTAAAAGAAGATGGGAGGCAATCAATTTAGCGAAGAGCTTATTGTCAATGTTGATGAGGGAGAGGGGGCGGTAGGAATCGCAGCGATCAGCGGGTTTATCGGGCTTGAGGAGAAGGGTCAACGAGGCTTCGCGGAGAGACGGCGGAAACACTCCAGTGTCGAAGGATTCGTTAAACATTGCGGCGAGATGTGGGACCAAAAGAGCGGCGAACGCTTTATAAATAGCAGCGGGCAAACCATCCAGGCCAGGTGCCTTCTCACTCGGGAGGCTGCTAATTGCTGCTAGAATCTCTTCCCTCGAGAAGGGCTCATCGAGAAATTTCCAATGGTAATCCGCCAGCTAGACCAAGGCTATGGATTCAAAGTATTGGTCAAAGTCCAACGATGAGGGGGGGAGCCCGCAGAGTAGACGGTGGAATAAAACCTAGTAAACCGGGTCATGATCTCCTCCGAGGACATGGTGCGATCCGGGCCACCGTCGCTGAGGGTGGTAATATACGAAGCCGCCCGCAGGGGCCGCAAAAGATTGTCGAGAGTGCGCTCAGGATGATCCCCCTCCCTGAAGCGGAGGGCACGGCCCTCCCTGCCCAGAAAGGACAGCTCGCGACCCGCCTCATCCGAGAATTCGGTGTGCTTCTGTCGCAGGTGCGCAATCGTTTCGGGCTGGGATTGAGCAGCAGAGCTGCGTCCAAGTCGCGGATCTCACCCTCCAGACGAGCAAGCGCAGAGCGAATGGACCTGAGAACGCCCGATTGCTTGGAAATGCATTCACCACGAATAAATACTTTAAAGCTCCCCCAGAGGGTAGAGGCAGAGTCGACCGATCCCACATTAAGCTAAAAAAAGGTAGTGATGGGAGACTGAATTTCGTCACAGAATACCGCGTCCTTGAGGGCAGTCGGGGAGAGGCGCCAGGAAAACGACCGTCGCTGAGAACCAGGTGGCCTAAGGAGAAGCTGGACCGGCGCATGATCCGAAAGGGTGCAGGCCATATGAGTGGCATCAACCGCCCCGGACAGTATACCTGGCGAGGCGACCCAGAGGTCTATCCTCGACCAGCAACCCTGTGCCCCGTGATGCAAGTGCCCTCTCTGGCCTCTGGGCGCAGACGACGCCAGACATCCGTGAGCGCATTGTCGGAGAGGACGGAAGACAGAGCGGGTTAGCCCGAGAGGCGCCCAATCTGTCCAACGCCGCTGAGAGGGCGACGTTGAAATCCCCACCCCAAATCACAGCAGCCGGACCACAAGAGGAGATTAAGTGCCAGATGTGGTGGAAAAAATCGGGGTTGTCAGAGTTCGGGCCGTACACCGCGGTGATGGTGACCGGCTCCGCTAGCAGGAGGCCATTTAGGATCACATATCTACCCCCAGGGTCGATGCAGGCCTTAGAGGTCTGCCAAGGAAGGCCGCAGCGCAGCAGAATAGAAACCCCTCTGGTGTAGGAGGAATACGTTGAAAAGTGGGTTTCTCCCCAGTAGCGCGCCACGAGCCTGGACACCGAGCTGGGAAGTAAATGGGTTTCCTGCAATAGACTTACATCCACGCAGTGGCGCTGTAAATGAGCATGGGTCAGGCGGGCCTTACGATAGTCATTCAGGCCTTGGACATTCCACGTCCACTATTTCAGATTAGCCATGAGGGGGCGTGGAAGGGGAAGTGACGCTAGGGGAGCGTAGCAGGGAGACTAACCAGGCCGCACAGCCGGGGATCGCGGGACAGACTGGTGATCCACTGAGTGGAGCAAAGCAGCTTGCAGCGCTATAGAAAACAGGCCACTCCGGGGGGAGGCCGGGACTCACACCTGTGGAGGAGCGGGCCAGTGCCGGAACAGGAGCTCCAGTGTAATGTCGCAGGCAGGCAGACAGAGGGGGTCAAGCCATCTCAACGGTGATCATGCGCCGGACCACATCGGGGAGCCACCGGAGCCCGACAAAAATGATCGGATTTGCAAGCGCAACATGGCACAATTCAAGGAGCAAACCTAGCAAATCAGAGGCAACAGAGAAACACAACAGAGAAACAGTTAGACAGGTCGACCATCCCTCCAGGAAACAACCCCACCCCCAGCCCTCCCCGCAGCATCACAATCACTGAACAGTAGAGGGAGAGCTAACCGTAAACTTGATATAGCAGGAGCATTGGCACATCTGGTAACACAGAGCATCATTACAAAAGCTGCACAACAAGGCCTCCGTACTGACAAGAAAACAAGACAACCAACCCACCCCCCACCAAACAGAAACAACCCCTCACATGGTGGGTCAGGAGCGATCAAGCATGCAGGAGCACAGAGCATCAGTAAAAAAACAAGGCAAGAAAGCCATAAAGGTGGCACAAGAACGAGGCTACCCACACGCTTAGCACAAGCAGAGCAATCCCCCAATTCACCCCCGCACCACCCACTCCAACCCCCCAATCAGGTTGAGAAGCCCCCCCATCCCACCCCAGGGACCCCAAACTTGGACAGGGTAGCATAACCAAAGAGTAGGGAATCATCCCTGGTAGGGCATGGCAGGACTCGGCGAACACCCCCGCGGTAAGGCAGGGTGGCCAAGCTCGAGAGGGACAGCAGCCTTTTAACAATCAAAGAGCTAACAGTAAGTCCACACTGCCCTGGCGCTACAAGCATATACAATGGTAAGGTCTACCTGTGGAGGAGAAGTGTCAGGACCCCAAGCACTCTTACCTGTGAGTTGCTTGTAGGTGGATTTCGCAGAGACGTTATGGACCGACTTCCCAAATTCCTAGGCAACACCTAGTGACTAGTATTAATACACCTAGGTAATTAAATAGAAAATAGGGAGGATGGCCGGATACTGGACGCTACCTGGTTCCTGAGTCGTCGACCTGCGAGGCAACAAAGAGACCTATGTAACTAAAATCCTTATCTCTAACACTCGCCTATTTCTAACAGTTTTCTAGGATGGTTTTTTGTTAAGCTTGTAAAAGGCCTACCTGCGACAACAAGTATCTAGGCGTCGCGTCCGTGTCGTCGTCGAGAAGGTGAAGTGACGTGTGCTCTTGAAGTTGAGGAGTTAGAATTTCAAAAAGGAGAAATCTGTTCTTTCTCCTAAGAAAAGATAAGCACACAAGAATAAGTTACTTCCTTCACTTTTACTTCTCAGTTTCACTCTCTAACTCCCCCCCTTTTCCTTGTACATATCACTCACTTATTGTATTCTTTGATATCTCTTCTCGCCTTCACCTCCTAAATGAGAACAATATTTCACAAGAAAACACAATTTGCAAACACAATATTTCAACTAAAGTCCTTCAAACACCAAATACTTTGATATGTTTCTCAAAGCCTTGATTACGTTATTTTCAGGACATAAATGTCCCCTTCCAGAATGTCTCAAAAGTCTCAGCAATGTTGCCAGGTAAGTTCAAGTCTTAAGTATTTTGCTGCTTGCTTGCGTTGGGCGCCTTAATTTAAAAGTAGAAGTTTTCACTTAGCTTTTGTTTTGTTCTCCTTTCTGCAGCTGCGCGCGTTGAACTCCAAGCGGGAAGACCTTCGGAATCCTTTCAAGTTGCTGCAGTCGTCCAAAGGCAGGAAGAGAGCTTCAGGTGCGTTGTTCTCCGAAGCCTTGCGGAAGACGAAGCATCGAGAAGTCCTGGGTGTGGCTTTTTATAGGTGAGCCACACCAGGGAGAAGAGGACGCCTTGCGCACCATTTCCCTGCGTGCGTGTGCGTCAACCGCGCCCCGCCCGTCCCGACGGCAAACCCTTCCTGATGCTCTTGACGGCAAAACCTTTCCTGCTCAGCACAATAGTAACAAGTTTGAAATGAAATAACAGAGCTTTGGAAACTAAGTTGCATTTAAAGTATACAGCCTAACTTTGAATTTACACTACAGTCAAATGATAACCCTGAATACATGCTACCATCAAAAATGATAACCAAAGCAGAGAAACATAAACCATGTCATCATTTACTAATAAACACCTCAGCAAAATGTTTCTGCACACAAAGCACACACATTGCAGCATTCACAATCTATGGCGTGCTGGGTGCACGGGACAGGGGTGGGTTTTCTGATGGGAATATTACTTTGCTGCTGTGCAAAGGGGGCATGATAGTTGAATCATGACAGTACTCCCCTCTCAAGAGCCCTCCCAAAATCTGAGGTACAGGTCTAGGTTTAGCTGGATTTTGCAGATGAAAACGTTTTAAAATTTGAGGAGCATTCTGCAAATGTGATAAAGGTTCCCAAGTTCTCTCTTCAGGACCGTAGCCCTTCCAATGAATTAGATAAAACAATTTACCTCGAACTCTTTTCGAATCTACGATCTTTAAAACCTCAAATTCAGGGACACCATCTACTTGGATGCTTGCGGGTTTATTCTTAAATCTAGTTCTTGGATCACAAGGCTTGATTAGTGACACATGAAATACAGGATGAAATTTATACCGATCTGGTAACTTTAACCTCACACTAACTGGATTTATTATTTTTTCGATAGAAAATGGTCCGATAAATTTGGGACAGAATTTCTTGCAGGTTCTTATCTTTAAATTTTTTGTAGATAACCACACTTTATCCCCTAAAGAATATTTAGGTGGGGGTTTTCTGTGTAAATCTGAATTTTTCTTTTGTTTTTCTTTTGCTTGTGCTAAATGATATTGAGCCAATTCTTGAGTGTGGTTTATCTTCTTGATATGGTCTCCTAAAGATGGCATATCGAATGGTATTGGTATAGAATCTGGAATGTGTCTGGGGTGGAATCCATAAGTACTAAAAAATGGTGAAAAAGTAGTAGAGGAGTTATCCATGTTGTTAAAGGCAAACTCTAGTACCCAAAGTATATCTGACCATTCTCTTTCTTCTTCCGCTAACGCACAACGTAAGAATTGTTCGATAGTTTGGTTAGTTCTTTCCGTTAACCCATCCGTTTGTGGATGATAACCAGAAGAAGTACGTATGTCCATGCCTAAAGTTTTTCCTAAGTTTTGCCAAAAATGCGATATAAACTGAGGGCCTCTGTCCGAAATGATTACTGAGGGGATGCCATGCAGACGAATAATTTCGTTAGAGAAAACATGAGTTAGCTCTCTGGCTGAAGGTATTTTCTTTAATGGAACAAAATGGGCCATGTGAGTGAAATGATCTACTACAGTTAGAATGGTAGTATAACCTTCCTTAGTCTTAGGAAGTTCTACAATGAAATCCAGTGATAATGTGTGCCAAGGTTGAGGTGGAATTGGAAGGGGAAGCAAAAGACCACTGGGAGCCTGATGTAGTGTTTTATTTTGTGAACAAATCTCACAGGTTTCTATGTAAGATTTAACATCGTTTAGCAAGGCAGGCCACCAAAATTTTCTTTTTATCAACTGACAAGTTTTGGCTATTCCAGGATGAGCTGACATTAAAGTATCATGATGGGATTGCATCACCTTTTTCTGCAACTCTTGTGTGGGCACAAACACTTGGTCATTCATGTACAAAAGATTGTCCTTAATTTGTAACAGAGGATACAAATGTTGCCATTCTTCCATTGTTTTCTCTTGTATTTTCTCTTTTATGTCATTCATCACCTCAGATATTATCACACCTATTTGAAAACAACATTCAGATAACACTGGTTGCACTTCTCTTAGACTACTATCTTTGTCTTCAGAAATTCCTATGCGAGACAGAGCATCTGCTTTCAAATTTTCTTTTCCAGGTCTGTAGGTAATTATGAAATTATAATCATTGAAAAACAATGTCCATCTTAATTGTCTGGCAGTTAGGGCTTTTACGGAACGCAAAAATTGTAAGTTTCTATGATCAGTATAAATTGTCACAGGATGCCTAGCCCCAAACAAATAATGACGCCATTCTTCGAAAACTGCTTTGATTGCTAGTAATTCCTTGTCCGCAATGGCATAATTTTGTTCAGTTGGATTAAGTTTTCTAGAATAAAACGCGATTGGATGCATTTGTCCAGTTTCTTTATGCCTTTGGGATAAAATGCCTCCTATAGCAAGTTGAGAAGCATCCGCTTCCACTATGAAGGGTTGAGAAGGATCAGGATGCATTAACACCGGTGCTGTGGTAAATTGCTTCTTAAGATCTTGAAAGGCCTCCTCAGCTTCCTTATTCCATTCGAACTTTACGTTCTTTCTTAACAGTCTAGTTATTGGAGTGATCATGTGAGAAAATTTACAAATGAAACGTCTATAGAAGTTTGCAAATCCAAGAAAGTTCTGGACCTGCTTTACTGAGGAGGGACTAGACCAATCTAAAACTGCTTGGATTTTTTTTGGATCCATTTCAACTCCATTGGGGCTTAAAATATATCCAAGAAAGTCTACTCGAGTGGTATGAAAAATACTCTTCTCGAGTTTTAGATACAAGGAATTGTCAAGTAGTTTTCGAAGAATAGCCCTTACTTGTTTTACATGCTCGGTGGTATCTTTTGAGTAGATGAGTATATCATCAATATACACTATACAGCAAACATCCAAGAATTCCCGCAATACCTCATTAATAAAAAATTGGAACGCTGCAGGTGCATTACAGAGTCCGAATGGCATAACCTGGTACTCATATAAACCAAACTTGGTACGAAAGGCTGTTTTCCATTCATCACCACTTCTGACTCTTACTAAGTGGTAGGCACCTCTCAAGTCCAATTTTGTATAAATTGTGGCATCTTTCAGTTGGTCTAGAAGAGTGGGAATTAATGGAAGAGGATACCTGTTTTTGATAGTGACATTGTTCAATGCTCGATAGTCGATACAGGTTCGCAACTCTCCCCCCTTTTTAGGAATAAAAAAGAGGGGGGACGACACAGGAGATTTTGAATGTCGAATAAAACCGTTGGCCAAATATTCATCCAAATATTCTCTCAAATGTTCGTTTTCCTTCTCTGTGAGAGCATAAATCCTGCTACAAGGTAGAGTAGCTCCAGGCACCAGGTCTATTCGACAATCAAAGTCTCGATGAGGTGGAAGAGTATTAGCCTTTTTTTTGTCGAACACATCACATAGATCCGCGTATTCCTTTGGAACTCCTTCCAATAACAGAATACTTTTTGAGTTTAAAGGGAAATTACTACCTTGAACCACCCATTCTGATTCTGAGGATAACCAACAAGAAGATTGACAAAAGTCGGAGTCAAATGTCACTGTCTTCTTAACCCAGTCAATCTTTGGATTATGTTTTATCAACCAGGGTACACCTAAGATTAAACGAAATTGGGGTGCATCAATGACATCAAAAGTGATCTTTTCTTCATGTTTGTTTAAACAGGTCATTAAGAGCATTTCCGTGTTGAAGTGAATTAACCCAGATGATAATTCTTTACCATCCACGGCTTTAACTACTTCGGGATTTTCTTTTAACTCAGTCTTAAATTTTAAGTCTTCCAGGAAACAGGTGTCAATAAAATTCCCTGTGGCTCCTGAATCGATTAAAGCGTCAACCGTCCAAACCTTACCTTTATTTAGTACTGACTGCAAGGAAATCTTTATACTAAGATGATGGGATATGATTACAGGGGTAACGGAGGCCAAGCTAGGTAACTTACTCAACAATCTGACCTCTTGATTAGTCGAGCTAACTAGTTTTCCGACTGCTGAACTAAACCTACCTCAGAATTTTTTATCTTGGGTTTAGTTGGACGAACTGGACATTCTTTAACGAAATGCCCAGACTTTCCACAGTAAAGACACTGATTTAATTTTCTCCTTTTGTCTTTTTCTTCCTTACTTAGTGGCCCTTTTATGGTTCCTATTTGCATAGGCTCTCCTAAATCCAACTTAGAAGAAGTGTCTGATTTTACACTAGTGATTCTGTCCTTGAAAGAAAACACTTTATTGTGTTCCGACTTTCCCTTCTCCCCTTTTCGTTCAGTTAAGCGATGGTTCAATTTTACTACCAAATCTATGAAATCCTCTATATCATCTGGTGGGTCTAGAATCTGTGTGACCATGTCCTTAAGCTCATCCTTCAACCCTTTATAAAAGATTGACACTCGCTTATCCTCTGGCCAACGTGCTTTAATCACTAGTTTGTTGAACTGTGATATGTAATGCAAAAGATCTGAAGAGCCCTGTTTTAAATGTAGAAGTTCATGATCCGCAGATTGAACAAAAACATGTTTGGCAAATAGCTTTCTCATGGTATTCTTAAACCGTCTAAGGTCATAAAGAATTGGGTCATTTCGTTCTACTATGGGCACAGACCATTGAGCCGCATCGCCACCTAAATAGGATAGAATAAACGCTATCTCGGAAGAGTCGTCCGGAAACGCAATTGGTTTTGCGATGAAATGCAGCTGACATTGATTCATAAAGATGGAAAACTTATTGTTATCCCCATAAAATCTTTCTGGAGGTGCTAAAGGCACAGGCACGGGTGTTACTACCTGAATCTGAGTGGGAGTAGTGGAAGAATCAGTGCTTGAATGTAAGGTTTGAAACCCAGGTTGAAAGGTAGCTGGTTTCAAAACTGATTTCTGACTGGGGGAAAAACTCCAGGTACTGGGTCCAGATTGTATGTTTTGCTGGATTACTGTAACATCCCTACGTAGCGCTACACTCTCTTCCTGAATAGCAGTCAACATATTGGCGATGTCCTGCAGAGAAATTTGATCAGCAGCATCCATAACGTCTGGGCGAAATAATTTACGTGGGCTTCGTCTTCTGTCAGGACCCCAAGCACTCTTACCTGTGAGTTGCTTGTAGGTGGATTTCGCAGAGACGTTATGGACCGACTTCCCAAATTCCTAGGCAACACCTAGTGACTAGTATTAATACACCTAGGTAATTAAATAGAAAATAGGGAGGAGGGCCGGATACTGGACGCTACCTGGTTCCTGAGTCGTCGACCTGCGAGGCAAAAAAGAGACCTATGTAACTAAAATCCTTATCTCTAACACTCGCCTATTTCTAACAGTTTTCTAGGATGGTTTTTTGTTAAGCTTGTAAAAGGCCTACCTGCGACAACAAGTATCTAGGCGTCGCGTCCGTGTCGTCGTCGAGAAGGTGAAGTGACGTGTGCTCTTGAAGTTGAGGAGTTAGAATTTCAAAAAGGAGAAATCTGTTCTTTCTCCTAAGAAAAGATAAGCACACAAGAATAAGTTACTTCCTTCACTTTTACTTCTCAGTTTCACTCTCTAACTCCCCCCCTTTTCCTTGTACATATCACTCACTTATTGTATTCTTTGATATCTCTTCTCGCCTTCACCTCCTAAATGAGAACAATATTTCACAAGAAAACACAATTTGCAAACACAATATTTCAACTAAAGTCCTTCAAACACCAAATACTTTGATATGCTTCTCAAAGCCTTGATTACGTTATTTTCAGGACATAAATGTCCCCTTCCAGAATGTCTCAAAAGTCTCAGCAATGTTGCCAGGTAAGTTCAAGTCTTAAGTATTTTGCTGCTTGCTTGCGTTGGGCGCCTTAATTTAAAAGTAGAAGTTTTCACTTAGCTTTTGTTTTGTTCTCCTTTCTGCAGCTGCGCGCGTTTAACTCCAAGCGGGAAGACCTTCGGAATCCTTTCAAGTTGCTGCAGTCGTCCAAGGGCAGGAAGAGAGCTTCAGGTGCGTTGTTCTCCGAAGCCTTGCGGAAGACGAAGCATCGAGAAGTCCTGGGTGTGGCTTTTTATAGGTGAGCCACACCCGGGAGAAGAGGACGCCTTGCGCACCATTTCCCTGCGTGCGTGTGCGTCAACCGCGCCCCGCCCGTCCCGACGGCAAACCCTTCCTGATGCTCTTGACGGCAAAACCTTTCCTGCTCAGCACAATAGTAACAAGTTTGAAATGAAATAACAGAGCTTTGGAAACTAAGTTGCATTTAAAGTATACAGCCTAACTTTGAATTTACACTACAGTCAAATGATAACCCTGAATACATGCTACCATCAAAAATGATAACCAAAGCAGAGAAACATAAACCATGTCATCATTTACTAATAAACACCTCAGCAAAACGTTTCTGCACACAAAGCACACACATTGCAGCATTCACAATCTATGGCGTGCTGGGTGCACGGGACAGGGGTGGGTTTTCTGATGGGAATATTACTTTGCTGCTGCGCAAAGGGGGCATGATAGTTGAATCATGACAAGAAGATCCAGAGAACAAAAAGGGTCACACACAGCAATGACATGCCATCCAGGAAAACATTGCATACAATACAGCAAAGAGGAGGGGACCCAGGAACGGCAGGAATGAAAAAAAAAGATGGAGAAAATGCAGGGCTGAACCCGGGCAGCAGGGGAGAAGCAAAGAGCAATAACGAACAAAGAGCACATAATGGAGATAGCAAAACCCATCAGTCATTATCACTCAGCTGGTTTGCGGCCTCGTGTGAAGATCCGGCAGGTGAGTGTCTGGATTCTTTGTCCAGTCACTTAGCAAAGGCGTGGGCTTCCCTCGGGTCCGGTAAAATCAGCGTCTTTGCGCCCAGACGAACCCTCAGCTTGGCCGGATAAGCCAGGGAGTAAGCCACCTCATGCTTCTGGAGAATTTTCTTAGCTGGTTGGAATTCTCTTCTGGCAGCCTGCACCAACACGATGTAGTCAGGGTAGAAAGAAAGTGTTGCCCTGGCGGGCGATAGTGCCTCTGTCCCTGGCTGCCCGGAGGATGGCATCACGGTCGCGAAAATTCAGAATTTTAACCACGATGTGGCGCGGGGGCATGCCAGGACGAGGGCGTGGCCCCAGCGAGCAATGTGCCCGCTCCACCACGAAGAAGGATGAAAGGACGTCGCCAAACAGTTCTCTGAGGAGGTTCTCCATGTAGTCCTCCATCTTTGAGATATTTATGGATTCCGGAAAACCCATCAGGCGGAGGTTGCTCCAATGGGAGCGGGCCTCAAGGTCCTTGTTTTTCTCGCAAATGATAGCCAGGATTTTGTCCATCTGGAGCAGCTTCTGTCTGTCCTGGGTGGCAGCGTCTTCAGCATCCGAGACCCTGGTTTAGAGAGACGAGAAGAAGTCGGTTGTCGTGCGAGTCCACCCTGGCTTTAACCGCGTCGAGACGAGCCGACAGCTGCTCTAGTTGAGAAGCAATGCCGGTAACAGCTGACTTTACCTCCAGCATGATTGCCTTGAGATCGTCGTCTCGGCTCAGGGGAGTCTCCGAAGCGCCGCCATAGTCCGCCGATTCAGGGCCCATGCCATCTTGGCAGGAGGACCTGCGCAGGTCAAAGGCAATTTTGGGCTGCTTGGGATCCGACTTTCCCATGGCGCAGCAAAGCACTGCAGAGCCGGTAAACAACAGAAGAGGCGTAAGGGCCCAAGCTGGAACACAAGAAGCGGAGTGCTCAGTATCGCAGCCAGGGGACCCAGGGCGGAGTTGAGGCTACCAGGCGCCAGCAATCACAACACCACAAATCCACACCATTGAAGGAGAACCAAGCTGATCCGGAATCGCCAGACCCACCAGGCCAGCTGACCCAGGGTTCCGGGGCAGCACAGGGGGTGCGGGGTGAGAGCACAGAAGATTGCCAATTTGGGGTCAGGAAAGGACCTCTGGTTAGCATCCACCCCAATCAGCTCCGGCACAACACCCGGGACAAAGGCCACCAGACCATGCAGGGCAAAGCAGGATTTCAGCACCAGGGACCGTCACCAGAGCAGGCCGCAGGGTCCCCCAGAGCTTTCACAGAGGGCAGAATGGTTGGTCGGAGGGCCTCAACCAGGGGGCCCCATGACCACCGGAGCCGGAAGCCCCAGCCGCACGATAACCGCAATGGCAGGACCACAGCTCAGCCCGGCCACAGTACGCAAGGCCAAGAGACCCGAGCCCCACTAAGGGAGGTGCCGACGTGGCGGAACTCAGGACCGCTACCGCACCGCTCCCGCCGCCCAGCTAGCACCGCGCCCAGGCCGGCCCAGGCCGCCAGGCAACGCCGCAGCCGGGCCTAAGCCCCAGCTAGGCCGCGGCGCCCCAGGAGCGGTACGGGCAGCTACAGCCACCAGCCCGCCCCCAGCCGCCCCCACCCCGAGGAGTGCCACTCACCGGTGGGCGATGGATGTCCCGCCGCAGGCCCCCTCCTAGCGCTGCAGCCTCCGATCTGGCACCGCAAGCGGGATGATAAAGCACACGAGGCCCGATCGTAGCCCCGGGCCAGCAGCCCCGTCCTCGGCTCCAGACCCTCCAGGAGAAACGGGAATGGCGGCAGCCGGCTCCAGACGCCCCTGTCAACAGGTAGGCAGTGTGGGGAGGCAGCAGAGATCCCTTAGGCTGCAGGATTTTGTCAGATGTAAAGCTTGGCCGGCAGAGCCCACTCAAGGTGCGGCCATCTTGCAGCCGGCCAAGCCACGTCCCCGAATTTTTAGAAACTTGTATTGATGTGTCAATGGTTTCATATATGGTACTCCATATTTTATAATGAGTTTTGCAAGGTTATACTAGTGTATGATGAGGTGTATCAGATTGTCACGTGGATTATGTAATCAGTGATGTCATCAGTGATGTCATTTGAGATGTCATCAGTGATGTTACTAACCATGTCATGAATGATGTAATATGTGACATCATCAGAAGTGGATTGCGGGCGCATGAGTTATAGTTAGTAGAACTAACTATAAGGGAGGAATTTCAATGGTTTTGTATGAGTGAAATGTCCACCTAACTATAACACCCCTGAAACCTATGTTTTTTTTCAGTGAATTTCTAAGGTTTTTTAAATGCTAATTCCTAACTATAACACCCCTGAAACCTATGTTTTTTTCAGTAAATTTTAAAGGTTTTTTCAATGACAATTTTTAAATGTATTAATTGTTATTGTTGATAGTGATTTACTAAATTTTTTTTAAGTATTTATTTTTAGATATTTTTATTAATTGCATTATAATTACATTATACATTACATTACAACATATACTTTCTCAGAATAAATTACTTTAGTTTAAATACTTTGCAAATAGGCAATAGACTTTTAAGTACAGTAGTTACAGTTGTTGCAATGGGCAACACAATTTCAAACACAATGCAACATTGACCTCCATGTGAATTTCTAGTTAAATTCAATCAGTTACTTTATGGATTACTTTTCTAACAACAGGACTGGATCCTAGATTTAGTCCTGAGATATCTCCTGTTAAAAGTTTAGTAAAAGCGTTTTGGTTACAGTAGTGATTTTTAAGGAATACTATTATATTTTAAAAGTTGACACTGACATTTTTTCACATAGAATCACCAATGTTATCCTATGGGTGGAAATTCACTTAGCAGGTAAGTAGTGTTATTGTTGCTTTTCCTTACTCAGTGGTGGATTCTGGACCCAGCACTGGTGCATCTCCTGTAAACAATTGAAAGAATGCGTTTAAGTCATACAGGCGATTTTGAAGGAATATTTGCAGTTTGTGAAAATAGATATTGGAAACTTTCCAGGTGAAAACCAGACAATGGATTCCTATGGAAGGAAATACAAGTTACTGGTAAGTACAGTTAGAATTACTTCTCAGGGTCAGTACTGGGCTCAAAGATGCAGCACTGACATCTCTCCTGAAACCAGGTGAGTAAATTGGAATTTGTAGTTTGAATGATTTTAGGTGAATTTTATAAAGTTCGAAAACTCCAACACTTCAAATTGAAACCAGTCAATGTTTAACAATGGAAGGAAATTCAAGTTACTGGTAAGTACGGTTAGAATTACTTCTCAGGATCAGTACTGGGCTCAAAGATGCAGCACTGAGGTATCTTCTGATAACAGGTGAGTAAATCGGAATTGTAGTTTGGCTGATTTTAGAAGGTCTCTAGGATCAAACTAGCTCACTAGATACCTCCAATAAATGCCACAGAGCGGTGTTGCAGAGAGGTGTAAAAAGGGGCATGGCATCTGAACACCTGTCTGCAACTCAGCTCCCTGGCGCATACTGGAGATATCTGTTGGGCTATGTGGCCCTCATGGACCCTCATTATTGAAAGAGAATTAATTCCTCCTCAATCCAGTGGGTCTCTGGGGGCCAACTAGCCCACCACGTACCTCCCAGATGTTCACTGATGTGACAATCAACTGTGTATAAGGGAAGGAACTCGCACATCAACAATAATGTATTTAGGGGGGCGTGGCCAGCAGCATGGCCGGCTAGGACGTGCCTTGCCGGAGCTCCTGCCGAGCTGCATCGAAATCCGACTACAAATTGTACCCCAGGAAGCACAGACATTACCCAGCGGAGCCCAAGACGCACTAACAGCTGGAGAGCGCAGCGGGACGGCGGAAACACGCTGGGGTCACCGGAAAAAAGTTAAATTAAATCAGGACCGGAGAAACCCTGTGAGCCCAAGATGGCGGCCGCGACGCCCGGCTGACACTGAGGCGCCGAGGAGCACACCCGTAGCCCTACGGAGCAGAAATCCGCAAGCAGAGATGCCGCAGCGTCAAGCCCTGCCCAGCGGTACAGTATAACCGCGACTGAGTGCCCGGAGGGGGATCGGAGATTCCGCCGAAGACCGGCCGCCTTTACCAAGATGGCGGCCGGCACGATCGGTACCCAGTGACAAGAGGCGGGGCCGTTCGCTGCCGTCCCCACATTGAAGCAAGGCTGGGGGACGTCGGTAACTGAGAGCGGAGGAGCGGTGGTGTGGCCCGCGGGTGGAGAAGGCGACCAGTGGATACCGCGAGGCACGAGAGACTGGGACACTCACGGCAGCTCCGGGCAGCTACACTAATATGGCGGCGGCGGTTAGAAGAAGCCCGGGGGGGGGGGCGAACAGCAGTGGAGGCGGCCGGCCGGTGAGAGCCTTTGACATCGCCCTCCGGCTTCACCCGTCTCACTCCCACCCCCCCCCCCACCATTGGAGCGCTGCACCAGCAACTGGGCCCTTGGCTGAGGGGACACCCACAGGAATAGCGGGAAGAACGGTTTTTGGAGGGCTTGGGCAGCCGGTGACTGAAAGGGGCAGAGACTGCGGTGCACGGAGGGGCAGCCAGCTCGGCTCAAGCGGTGAAGGGACTGAGATCACGGAATTGTGAGGAGGCACGAGGCAAGGGCCCCTTTGTGTGGAGGCTCAGAGGGACACCATAGTGCACTACACTACGGCTGCAGGACGGACAGCCGCTGCACCCTTGATTGGCCTCAACCACGCCTTGGGCAATCCAGAAGTTGGTGGCCGGCATCCTATTACGGGAGCCCTTCCTGAGAAACGGACAGCCATGGGGAAAAGAGACCCGGTACCTAAATCCACGAAGCAGGGCCCCATAGATAACTTTGCGGCGCCAAGACAACCCGCGGAGCAAAGGTCGGTGACATCCGGAGCGCAGACGGATACGAAGATTTTCCTGGCTGCCATCCAGGTGTCCAGGATTGATATCCAGGAATCGCGGGCGGCCCTGGAGGTGAAGATTGGAGAAGTGGGCTCCGAGGTTACGCTGCTGCAACAGGATTTTCCGAATCTGACGGACAGGGTGGCAGCAAAGGAAACGAGAATCAGTGAAAACGACGCATCGTTATCATCCCTGAAGAAAGATATGGCAGAGCTACAGGCCTCACACCGTCAGTTGCAATGGAAGGTGGACGATGCGGAAAATAGATCGAGGCGCAACAACCTTCGCTTTGTAGGCTTTAGGGAAGGAATTGAGGGGAGGGACATGGCCTCCTTCCTCCACGCCTGGTTGAAAAATACCTTCCCAACAGCACAGTTCTCCACGTGCTTCATCATTGAGAGGGCACATAGGGCTCTTCTGGCCAAACCGCCGGAGGGTGCGAGACCGCGACCAGTCATAGCGAGATTCCTGAACTATGCGGACCGATATTTAATCTTACGAGACGCCAGGAAGCGGGGAGAGATCCGTTTGGAGAATGCAACCATAATGATTTTGAAGGCAAAACTGAGAACCTTGAACATAACGTACGCTCCTTTTCCCCGCAAAGCTCAAGGTGCTCAACAAAGACAAGTCCATATTCTTCTCGCACCCAGAGGATGCGTGGCAATGGCTTGAGGAACGTCCTATCCTGAATAGCAGAGAGGCGGCCGGACGGGAAGCACTGGACAGATCACTGCGGGAAAGGTCGCGCTGGGAGCTTCCGAAACCGCAGCGATGGAAAACTAGGAGGATAAGGAAACCGACACCGGCAACTCCTTATCAGACCCGTGGTACTAGTGACAGGAGGGAAGGCAGATCAACGTCACCGGGAAATGACTCTGTGGCTGGTTCTAGGTTCAGTTGCTTGCGGAATTGAATCCGTTCGGAAGGAGATGAGGAAGACGAGTCGGAGGGCCGCGCCTCCGGAGGAGAAGAGGAAGATGGCGTTGGAGATTCAGTACACCCGCTAGTCAAAGAAATCCAACATTTGGAGCAGGACTCATCAGGACAGGTGCCCACTATGGACACACAGGACTCGCACTCATGAACTATGGTGCTCGGGGACCAGGGAGATTGCAGCTCGACTCATGGGAGCACACAAGTTGACACGCCCTTCAATGTTTTTTGAGTTTCTTTTACTGTTCTTTGGTTTGTGATGGGAGGGAAGTGCGGGAGGGCGACAGGCCTTCTCCCGTGGATAGTTTGGTCCCACGTTGGGATGCGACTGGAAGGGGAGGGAGGTGGGGAGAGGGGTGGGAGGGGGGGAAGGTTTCCGAAATCCCTCGAGTTGGGGCCAGAGAGGGTCAAGGGGGGGAGGGGAGGGACAGTAGAGGAGCAGCAGCAACACACCTTGATACACCTTGTAACTCTTCCACCACAGGGACTCATTAGGGAAAAGAGTTGCGTTACACAATGGCAAGTACACTAGACACCCCGCAATTGGGTGACAAAGGGGTCACCGCCTTAACATGGAATGTGAATGGCTTAGGGTCGAAGATCATGAGGGGCCTGGTGAATGCCTACCTCAAGAGAGTAGCGCCAGATATCATCCTTTTACAGGAGACCCACCTCAGAGGCAATAACTGTGCGTTTATAGCGAGAGGCCGCCACGTAGTACTAGCGCATGCAGGGTACACATCGGATTCCAGGGGGGTGGCGATCCTCATAAAAAAAACGGCACAATTCAATGTCACCCGCACATGGCTGGATCCACAGGGGACTTACGTTGGCGTGCAAGGGACATGGAAAAGGCGTAGGTACACTATTATTTCGGTATATGCGCCTCCAAAGCTCCAGGCGCGCACCCTCAAAGCAATCACCTCCATTCTCATGGATACAGCAGACACCATACAAATAGTGGGTGGCGATTTTAATGATGTTCTGTGTGAAACACTGGATCGGACAGGAACGGCACGTAAAGTGTGGACAAGTTCGGCTTTAGCACGACAAATGAATGTCATAGGACTCACTGATGTCTGGAGGTGGCTCCACCCTATACAAGTGGCCTACTCCTTCTACTCAGGGGCACACAGGGTCTTTTCAAGACTAGACTACATATTCACATCCAGACAGAACCCCACCTCGAGTGACATGGCAGAATACAAAGCGAGGGGGCTATCAGACCACTCTCCACTATATGCACAGTTGGGGCGGGAGAAGGGAAAGGGGGGCGGAATGGCGCCTAGCGGCGTGGGACCTCCAAACACCGGAAATACTGCAGGGCATCAGAGCAGACCTTAGGGTCTACGTGGCTGAAAATGAAGGTACGGTCGCCTCAGGGGTCACCTCCCGGGAGGCGATGAAGCCGGTCTTGAGGGATCGAATACAGAGCAGGTTGGGTGAGGTACGGCGAACACAACAGGCCGAAATAGCTAGCATGGAAACGTCTATCTTGGCACTAGAGGCGGAATACCAGCAATGGAAGTAGGGAGTATTACTTACATAACTGTTAGATGCACAAAGAAATTACAGGGAGGTGGTAGCTGATGAGGCACGTACTCAGTCATTGGCAATCCTCCACCGATTGTATGACGTGGGGGACAAGTCCGGCAAACTCCTGGCTTGGCTTGGCAGGAAAGAAAGGGCGGCGAGGTGGGTGGAACGGATCACATCGGCGGAAGGTAGACAGGTGCACACAGACGAGGCCATAGCAGACGCCTTTGCGTCCTATTTTGAGAGCTTCTATGGGGCCAGGGACTTGGGTACCGGTGAGGAGGCACAGTGTTACATAGGTGACACGGAGATACCGATACTGTCCCCCGAGGCTAGCACGGCTTTAGAGGCGGAGGTGACCCTGGAGGATATATCTGATGCCATAGCCTCACTGAAGCCGGGGAAAACCCCCGGGTCGAATGGCTTTCCGGCAGAGTTTTTCAAACGGACTACTAATCTATTGCAACGCCATTTAAAAACCTTCTTCTTAGAGGCATACCAGGCGGAGAGCCTACCACCGGACCTCGCCGTGGCCACTATCGTCCCGATCTATAAGGAGGGCAAGCCAAGAGACGAATGTGCCTCATACCTCCCCATTTTCCTCCTCAATATGGAGGCAAAGATCTTGGCCACTATTTTAGCTAAACGCCTGCGGTCGGTTATAACGGACCTCATACATGTGGACCAGTCAGGGTTCCTGCCAGACAGGGCGACCAAGTTGAACCTCCGCCGTACACATAATTGGCTGCAGGAAGTTGAGGGGAGGAGTGTGCCTCATTGGTTCCTCTCCCTGGATGCGGAGAAGACCTTCGACGCGGTACACTGGCCTTTCCTAATGGCGACACTACAGAGGTTTGGGTTTGGCCCCAAGTTCCAGAAATGGGTCCGGCTCCTATACACAGCTCCGAGGGCGCGGGTTCGGGTTAACGGGAGGCTGTCCCGCGAATTCCAAATCGGTAGGGGCACACGCCAGGGTTGCCCGCTGTCCCCCCTTTTATTCACACTCACCATAGAAATCCTAGCGATAAAGATCAGACGGAACCCTGGGATTCGGGGCTTTTCCTGGGGAGACTCTGACTCTGCACAGGAAAAAATATCCTTATACACCGATGACGTGCTATTGTACATCACCGAGCCGGACACAACAATCCCGGAACTGTTCAGGGAGCTGGACGGCTTTGGTGCCAGGGCAGGCCACGCCATTAATTGGCACAAATCAGTCCTCTATGACCCACAGGGTCGGGAGAGAGGGAGGTGCCTCCCGGGGCAGCTAATCCATACCACTGAGGGCTTCCAATACCTGGGTATATACATTACTCTAGACAGGGAACTCTCCTTTAGCAAAAATATAACACGAATCGTAGACAGCGAAACAACAGAGATGTACAGGTGGCGGCAGCTCCCGCTCACCCTACTGGGCCGAGCGGCAATATACAAAATGATTATCCTCCCGAAGTTTCTGTATGCACTCCAGACGAGTATTACCAGCTGCCAGCAAAAACGATGAACAAAATTCATGCGGACCTTCGGGCCTTCCTGTGGTTAGGGAAACAACCAAGGGTGGCCCTGTCCACTCTACAGCGCCACCAGTACAGCGGAGGGATCTCCCTTCCTAACCTCGAGGCATACTACTGGGCGGAGCACCTCGCTCCAATCAATGATTGGTTACATGCAGCAGCAGACCACCCTACCTATGTGTTAGTGAGGTTTAAATTGTCCACCAAAAACCTACTGTCGTATCTATACGGGGGGGCGGTGCGGGCATCGCTTCTACCGGCCACGATGATCACACTGAACGCATGGAACAAGGCAACTAGACGCATGGGGTGGGACAAGAGGCCAACCCGACAGACGCCGCTGTTGCACTGCAAATGGTTGGGAGAACTCAGTAAATTGCGACGCTTCAGGAGGTGGGATGATATAGGAATCTCAACAATTGGGGATGTGATTGCAAAGGGGGAACTAAAGTCCTTCCAGGTGCTTAGAGAAGAATTTGGACTGCACAACACTCAGTTTTACAAATATGCACAGTTGAGGCATGCATGGAGGGCACAAAACATCACGCTCACAGATATCCCAGAGTATGCACCGTTGGAGGGCAGGTTGCTTCAGGAGCAGGTCATGAGTCGGGCGATATCCCTAACGTATAAAACACTGACAAACAACATGCTAGGCGACCTGGCAGGGCTACGGAGAGTTTGGGAGGCAGACGTGGGTGGGATGGAAGATTTGGACTGGGAGATTGTACTCCTGCACCCTCGTGAGGTGGCGATTAAATCGAGGCTACGCCTCATCCAACTGAATGTGCTCCATAGAAACTATTTTGACAGAGTACGCCTCCTTAAAATGGGAAGGATAACAGACTCGGTGTGCCTTAGGTGCCGCCACCAACGAGGTGAATTTTTTCCACACGATCTGGGAGTGCGACGCCATTCAAACATACTGGGGGCATATATTCACAGAGCTAGATGAGGTCTTGGGAGTGGCTCTAACGCGCGACCCTAGATTAGCTTTATTAGGCATGACAACCGAGTTGGACTTGCCACGCCCTCTGCTTATCTTTTTGGTACTCGCGCTGGTGGTGGCAAAAAGGGACATTGCAAAATATTGGGGGACAGCGGAAACACCAGATATAGAGGAGTGGAGGAGGGGCCTGGACTTGTATATGGCCGCCGAAAGAGTGACTTCTAAAGCCAGAGGATGCCCCAAGAAGTTCCGAGAGTGTGGGCAAAATGGAGGCAATATCATGGTTTGGAGGGGGGCCAATAAGGGAAAGAGCTGAGGGCCGGGAGAGCCCAAAACGCAATGGTACCTACAGGGGCCTTATGAAAATTGACTATTCAGGCTATGTGAGAGGGATGGAAGGATGCTTTGACTGAGGGGAGGCAAGGTGGGTCCAGGGGAGTGGGGGGGGGGAGAGGAGGTGTATGCTGCTTTTTTAGGGTTGTTTTATATGTTCTTGTTCTATATATACACGTGATACATTGATAATTGTGGAACCAAAAAGTTGCGTAAATAACGGACAGAGGCGGAATGTTGACGCCCTGCCGACTACTGATTCTTTTCATTTGATTATGCTTTCTGATGCAACAATAAAAATAAAAAAATAAAAAACCAATAATGTATTTATTTTAATACTCGAATAAATAAAAGAATCAAATTGCACCTTTTTAAAAAAAAATAAAGATAATAGGGGTTTTGAATGGGGATGTGTAATAAAATTGTGGACAGAAACTGTACACAGTAATCAATAAATATACTTGTTTTAAAAAATAAATACAAAGGTATTTATTTTAATAATCGTATAATAAAAGAGAAAGAATTAAAATAAAAAAACAGCAAATACGTATGAGGATATAAAACAAAACTAAAACTGTTTCACGTTTACAAAAACACATGCGCAAGTTAAACAGTGGAAATGTAACTACGTGTCAACTGAAAAACGTGACAAAAAAATTGGGAGGAGCAGTAAATTGGTTGTGTATAAACCACACCCGTAAAATGATTAGTTTCGTTTTTGTGATTTAATTACAGATGACCAAACTACGAGCAAGATAAAGTTTACGATCGTCTGATTCATCTTCAGTTTAACTTCCATTTCCTCAGAGGGAACATAAAGTTAATGTATATATTGTAGTATATAAAACATTATGTCCCTCCAGAGGAGTTGAATAAATGTCGACAGAAAGAGGAAAGAATTTTAAAGAGAGGTAAATTAATAGTATAAGTTTATGCTTTATATCTTATTCTAATATAAGTATATTATTATGATTCCTAAAAGTAGTGTGTAAAATGTAATTGTACTTTAGAAACAAAATGACGTAAGAATAGTTCATGTATTATCGTCGCGAAATGAAAATTCTACAAAGACGCAGAAAAAAGGTGGTTTGAAATATGTACAAATAAAAAAAAATGATCAAGCAATTCTCTGTTTCTTCTAGAGTGAAAATGGGTTTATCAGTATGTATATTGTGTAGTACTGTGACCTATTTTCACTCATGAAGAACTGGAGGTTTATCGTTGCAAGCAGTAAACATGAAAAAATATTAATGTCAATTAACAAATAATAAAATAATCCTTTTTAACAGTCACAATGCTTTCATAAAGAGTAATTGAAAAGAAATGTACAAAAAAAGAAAGATGAAGTAGTGAGGGAGTGTTTGTAGTAACACTTCTATTCTACATTATCTGGAAGTAAATCAAGCCCTCTTATATAACCCTCATCCCTGCGGAGGATGTGCTTCTCCTGTGCTGGGCCCTAATGTAAATGGGTGTGGTCATGACGAGCTGAGCTCATCATGAGCACAGCTCCACTGTGCCTCATGACGAGCTGAGCTCGTCATGAGCATCAAAGAGGTTCATAAGAATTTAGGGCAACACTTTAAAAAATATTTGAATAGAAAATAGTGTTTGTGGAGAAAAAAGAGATGTATGCATATTTATATAGCGGAAGTGGACCCAAAACTGTATCAGCAATTTACAGAAGCACTGTATTTACAGTACATTTACATTTTCTGGCAGGCTCAGATACGTAATTTCTCCACAATAACACGATGTGGACGCGACGCTGAGCCTCGAACCGAAGGTATTGGACCACTTTACATGAGCACCGTATTTACATTACACATTCAGGCACGGGAGATTAAGTGATTTGGCCAGAATCACAGGATGCGGACGCGACCTCGAGGCTCGGACCCTGGTCTCCAGCACCAAAGTCGGCAGTCTAGTTGACAGACCACATCCTCTCCCCGTATATATATTAGCTGCCCTTCATGTGCCAAATACTGCATCCTAAAGCTTTCACAGCCCTGTATTACTACACTCCACTGAATGTACAACAAACATTCATATTCGCAGAAATGCGTCGTGTCCACCATCTTTTATATGTGCAACTATGAATGAATATAGGGTCAGTTATACCCCGTACCTTCCATGTTAGCCATGTTGTGGGACTTTACAGACATAATGACACATTTGTGTGTAAGACCAGGGTGACAGCAGCACTACAACATGGACACCCGAATCAATGGATTTTTCATATAGCTCACAAAGGAATCACGCCCATAGCTCCGAAGTCATCGTTCACTGCCTCGCGCAGCACTGCCATACGTCAGTCCAGCCCACTCCGCTTAAGCTTCCAGGAAACCACAAAAACGCTACTACATGGCCCAGATTGCCATTGTACTGATTTCTTACTTCCAGGTCTAGTTGTAAGAACGGCGCACACACACACACTCCCTCATGGCTTGTATACACCCACACCACAGCCATCCAGTACATACGTCACTACACACGTGACCCTACCAATAAAAAACATGGGGCGTACGTGCTCCATGCCATTTTAGCGTACCTCCCATCCCAAGCACTGCGATGACCCGTCCTAGTGGTTTGGACGCCTCATGTAGGCCCGAACCACCAAGTAGCGGGGCCCACCACTACGTGCATGGCCTCTTTGGTCACTGAGTTAATGGCACCTGTTATAGGGCTACCGTGAGCCCCCAAGCTGACGAGCTTTTGGAGACGCACCTGCGCGCCTGAGAGGCAATCAAGCCTGTGACGGTTGTTTGGCGGCCTTCTTTGCCACCCCAGAACTTTTCTCTACTGATGAGGGATACTATCCCGAAACACGAGCCATGTCTCGTGTCTAGAGATACTGGAAATATCAACAGCCTGATTCATGAACGGGCCGTTTTGCGAGGCTCAAATAGCGAATCATAAGGAATCGCTATTTGAGACTCGCAAAACGGTATTCATGTAGGAATCGCAATAGTAATTGCGATTCCCACTGATTCCTTATTTGCGATTAGCTAATTGCTAATCGCAAATAAGGAATAACTCCCCATGCATTCCTATGGGCCAAAAGGCCCATAGGAATGCATGGGGAGTCATTCCTCATTTACGATTAGCAATTAGCTAATCGCAAATGAGATTGCGAGTACAAGGGTGCCAGGGGTGTCCAAAGGACACCCTGTAGCACCCCTGCATGGAAATTAACACAGGTGTTGCACACACACATGTCCAAAGGACATGTGTGTGTGTAACGTGCAACTCAGAAAAATGCATTTAAATGCATTTTTCTGAGTTTTCACAATTTACCGCGAGGTTTGACCTCGCGATAAATTGCGGGCCGAAATTGCGATTTTGCAATTGTAAAATGGATGATGAATTACATTTAAGGAATCTCAAATAGAGATTCCTTAAATGTAAATCCTCGCAAATATGCGAATTAGCAAATAGCGATTTTTGCATTTGGGATGTTGAATCCCAAATGCAAAAATCGCACTCGCAAAGGGCCAGATTCTCAGAATCTGGCCCTTTGCGAGCCGATTCGGCCTTGATGAATAAGGCTGCAAGTGCTTACTTGCACCAACCTTGGTGAAACACTAACAAACTTTTTCTCAACTCTTCAAGTCATACGCACTGCATATACCAGAGTGCAGAGGGGCGATCCGGCGGAGAGGCAAGCAGTGTGCTCCCATCGTTGATTCATCTTTCTTTTACTATCTTTAAGATTTAAAGCTTCAGGGTGCATTATGTCCCGGCATGTGGTGAAAGACAACACACCGGTAACAGAAAGGTAAGCTGCGAATATCCATAATTTGTAATCTTTGACCTCATTCAGTCACATCGATCTAATTTTAAACACTTATTTTCATTTTTGTTTTGCAGGTTACCTACTCTCCTTCCATTGGATCCCATCTCACATTTTGTTTATTAAATTGTTATGTTAAAGATTTCTTTCTAGTTATTTATTGTTGTTTTTAAAAAAATGTTTTTATTGAAGAAAACCATGGCAGTTATGACAAGAATTATACACATTACAGTTACATTTCCATTACCAACAATGAGGCACTCTAACCATTCCCAAGGTATTAGTTACACATTACATTTCTCGTCTGAACATTCAGGTCCATTTATGCACTGCATCGCTAAATCTCTTCAATTTCGTCATCTGAACTATCAATGTCCTCCTCCGGCAGCAGCTCGCATATATCCCTTCTGAAAGTATTCCAAGGTGCGCAAATTTTGTTCCATTTACGCGGACTTCCCCCTGGTAGCATATACAGTACGCTCTGTTACCATAATCGGGTCCAAATTCCTGCACCATAACGCTAGCGTGGGGGGGGGGTCTGCCGCACCCCATTTCTGTGCTATATCTCTCTTTGCAATCATAAGGCCAAGTGTACGCCAGGTTTGGCCATGGCGAGTGAGATCAGTGGGGTCCCATATGTTCAGAATACACTTTTGTGGTTCAGGCATGAGGGAAACCTCTAGTGTCTGTGAAATAGTGCTCATGACCGGTTGCCAGTATTCCACTATAACTGGACATTCCTACAGCCTATGAAAAAGCGTGCCTTCTTCCCCGCACCCCCTAAGGCAGAAGGGATGTGTCGCTCGTTGCATCTTATGTAAGGTGGTCCTGGTGTAATATACACGATGCACTATTTTAAGTTGCACCAGTCGGAACTTGGCAGATATGCCCACCTCCCTAGGGGATGCCAGGGCCGCCAACCATTCTGATTCATCCATATCTCCTACTTCCTCCACCCATTTTTCCCGGAGTCTAAGTGTAGGGTCGGGCATCTTGTTGAGTAGCTTTCGGTACGTGAGGGACGTTGTGCGTTGTTGCATGAAATCAGTGAGCAGACGGTCCTCCAATGGCGAGGCCTCTGGGATGTCAGTGTCAGCTGGGACTGCCGTTAGCAAAGCATGTCTAATTTGTACATATCTGTATAGTTCGGTCTGACCCAAGTCATATTGTTGCTGGAGTTGAGCAAAGGGAATCACCGTCCCCTTATCCCACAAGTCACCCACCGTGGAGATTCTAATATTGTCCCATTGTGTAAAGCCCTTGCTATTTCTTAAATGTCCCAAAGCTTTGGAGTCCCAAAGCGGGGTAAGTTTAGTGATAGTCTCTTTCCATCCTAATTTAGTCTGTGCTGTATACCACAACGCGACCGTTTGTTTTGTGGGTCCTATTAGTTTTGCGGTCAAACTTTTATTATATAGCACCGCCAGCATGTTGGTCGTGCCCAACTGCATCCGGTCGGCTCTATATCCTGGGTCATCTTGTGGTGCGTGAATCCAGTGATTGATGGTTTTAAGTTGTGTTGTCCAATAGTATAGCTGTAGGTTCGGTAATGCAATCCCACCATCATACCAGCTCTTATGCAATTTAATTTGTGCTATACGTGCCGGTAGGTTGCCCCATAGAAGGGTCGAGACCTGTGCTGCGACTTGTCTAAAGTACTGTGGCGGTATCGGGTAAGGTGTGTTGTCAAGGGCATAAAGAAATCTCGGCAGGGCCATCACTTTATACAAAGCTGCTCTCCCCAGCAGCGTAAGGGGCAAGGACGCCAAGTGTTTGACATCGCGTTTCAGCCGCTCTAAAGGGGGTGCCAGGTTTTTGTTAAAGAAGTCTGCCGCATCCCTAGTGATGTGTATGCCCAAATACTTAAAGGAGTCTCTTGCTCGGTGGGGAGTGAAGGGTCTGGACCTTTTATAATGTATAGAACCGATTTGGACCAGTTTATCGTGTATCCCGATGTTTTCCCATGTGTATTACAAATCTCGAGGAGCTCCGGTATACTATGGTCCGGGTCCGTAAGGTATAGTAGCATGTCGTCGGCGTAGAGTGATATGCGGTCTTCCCACCTCTCCTTCCAACTAATGACTTTTAATAATGGGGTTTGCACAAAGTAAGGGCGCCAACAGTTCCAGTGCCAACGCAAACAACAATGGCGACAGCGGGCAGCCCTGGCGTGTCCCCCTTGCCATTTGTATAGTCTGCAATATGTGGCCATTGGCTGTCACCTGAGAAACTGGTGCAGTGTATAGGAGTCTCTGTTGAAGTCGAAGTCAGCAAAAATGCACAGCAAAGCCTCCCAATGTAGAATAAAAATGTGGTTTCAATAGCAGTGCAAAAAACGATAAGAAAGACAGTCAGCCAAATCAGTCTGCAAAGTCCTTGGCAACCAATCCAAGAAAGGCACAAATTAAGTCTGTAGGATAAAGATCCAAATGATGAAAACCAAGTCCAAAATAATTGTACTGTGTCCAGTGTGTCCAATGTAATCCAATAGCCAAAAATGAAAAAAAATATATTTTTTTGAGAAATCCAAGTCCAAAACAAAATTCCAAGAGTAGGGGAGTTGATGGTTGTAGGTGCTTGTCCCCAAATAAAGCCTTGACCCTCGTCGCCAGTGATAAAAGCTCTAAACAGGATAAGTTGTAGAAGGAGCTTTATTGATACAACCATCAACAAGAGATCACAGCAACTGACTCTTCAGGAGAAAACATAACATTCTCATAATGATGTCAAGAAGACAGAGCTGGCAAAGTTCCATTAAAGGGACAGTAACCACAACAGAGTCGTATCCAGGCCTGGAATTTAGGGCCAAAGCCCATATGACCCAGGACTGCGAAGAGGTATTGCCACTCTACCATGTCGAACGCCATTTTCGCATTGAGTGACATTATCACTGTTGGTTCAGACAGTGTCAGAGCCCACACCAGTACTCCATGAACCCGCCTAAGGTTAAGAGCAGTGTTTCTGTGTGGCATGAAACCTGACTGATCCGGGTGGATCACCTGTGGGAGGTGGAACATTAGCCTGTTAGCTAATATTTTCGCCAAGATTTTAGCCTCCGCATTTAATAGTGATATCGGGCATTTATTGTTGTTTTAATAAAAGTTAATAAAGAAAAGTATATACGTCTTCTTTTTCTAACAATTTTCACTATTATTCAGTGTGATTATCATACTTACTCCCCCCGCTGCACTTACCCAAGTTGTAATCTCACTTGTGCTCTCCCGTCTGGACTTTTCTAACTCGATCTACCATGGTTTTAGATTTTTTGTTGTTTTAATAAAAGTTAATAAAAAAAGTATATACGTCTTCTTTTTCTAACAATTTTCACTATTATTCAGTGTGATTATCACACTTACTCCCCCCGCTGCACTTACCCAAGTTGTAATCTCACTTGTGCTCTCCCGTCTGGACTTTTCTAACTCGATCTACCATGGTTTTAGATTTTTTGTTGTTTTAATAAAAGTTAATAAAAAAAAGTATATACGTCTTCTTTTTCTAACAATTTTCACTATTATTCAGTGTGATTATCACACTTACTCCCCCCGCTGCACTTACCCAAGTTGTAATCTCACTTGTGCTCTCCCGTCTGGACTTTTCTAACTCGATCTACCATGGTCTCCCATCCTCCCTTACTCACCGCCTCCAAGTTGTCCAGAACCAAGCGGCCCGCCTAATTCATAATATCCCCAGATGGCAATCTGCCAAACCCCTACTCCACAGTCTTCATTGGCTCCCAATAGCCCAAAGGGCAGCCTTCAAGATGGCATGTCTCACTTTCAAAACCCTTCACAGCCCTGGCCCTGCGTTTGTAAAATCTCTTATTAGCTCCTATTGTCCACAGAGTGACCTCCGCTCGGCCCACCATCACCTGCTAGTCACCCCAAAAATTAAAACTAAGAAACTCGGCAGTCGTCGCTTCTCCTATTTGGCCCCTGCACTCTGGAACCCCCTCCCTCTCTCCATCAAATCCTCATTCTCTCTCCTGAACTTCAGAAAACTACTTAAAACTTTTCTCTTCCCTCCGCTCTGCTAGAACCCCGCTACTTTGCTTCCCCTCACCCACTCTGTCTTTCAGCGCCAGGAAGCCTCGGCGTCAGTGCGCTTTACAAATGGCACCTAAGATAAGATAAATTAAATTATGTTAATAACTAGAAGTATGATACTGAGGCTAACTCTTTACAACTCTTTACCAGACTCTGAAACTATCATTAAAGGTTCCTATGAAAAATTTAAAAAACTCCAGCACAGTAACTGTTTCGATTAGGAACATTGTGTGGTGAACTTGTAACCTGTGTGCTCACTTAAGTGTTCCATGAACTGTTACTATGGTAACAGGCAGTAAGCAGTTTGGGGATAGGGTTGAAAGGTACTTGCTGTACAGAAACTGTTACATTTACCCAGGATCCTCTACATTACAGAGAGGAAAGCAAAGTAAAACAGAACCTTTTGTAGCTACAAGCCCCTTGCGCCACTTTCGCGTCACTTTTCCCATATTAAAAGTGATGCAATAGTGGCGCAGTGGATTTGTAAATTTGCTACTATGTACATTATGAGCAAAAGAAGTACACAACTCTTTGAATTGTTTATAGATCACAATTAGACAATGTTGCTTCACGATTCACAATGCACTTCACTAAATACTTCGTGCCTGTTTGAATGAGAGACGGGATTGTCCACATTAGAAAACTTGGTGGCATATTTTCAAGGATGGCGTTAAAATTTTTGCTGCTTTAACGGCAGCAAACTACAACTAAAACGTCGATAATGTACTTCAAAATCCTTTATTATCTCACCGAAAGATTTTTTCATCATAGCTGTTTGCTATGCAGGAGTGAGAGCTGAGGCTCTTGCCCTAACATAGCAAAGTTGGGGGCATATTATCAAGGACAACGTTAACATGTTCTAGTGTAAACCAGGGCTTCTATTTGAATTCTCACGAATTATCAAAAGCCTATCAAGCCATTATGGCCTCTTTAACAACACTTTCCTAACGCTAAAGCGACGATAATTTTAACGCTGTCCTTGTAAATATTCCCCCAATATCGCAAGCAATACACTGATAATTTATGTTCAAAAGTGAAAATCCTATTAATATAAGACTGTAGACTCAACATATCAATCCACCTCTCATATTAAACATGCTTAAGTCTACTTCTGGACAGATGTTAGGATCCGACATAAACCGCAATTAGCAAGAGTTTTGCTGTTGGTCCTCAAATCCAAGGGTGCCTTGTAAATAGAATGCTGTTGTCATACATCCCTCTTCTTTTTTATATTCTCATAGAAACACCTACCTTGCCATTGAGAACACCTACATTGCAACTCATTGGAGATACAAGGCGAACCCTTAGCCATGTCCATTTTCAACAGCTTTATTCGACAAGTTACAGTCATGAAAGCATTTGTAAAAATACAGAAGAATTATATATAAAAAGCTTTTGAAGGAGAAGCATAGCTTAAATAGATAATAAAAAGAAAGGCAGCTCCGATGTCCTTATTTATACAGTTCATTAGTAAAACCTAAGAAGTAAAATACACTGGCCAAGACAGACCCTCTAGGTGGACTTCTAATTTTATGTCTAACTTGTGCTCAATTTACTTATAATAAAAAATTATTTTTAAAAAAAGCTCCTTAAAAAGTTACATCGTACAATTAAGATATATACAAAACACATCACATTCAAAAATACAAAAAGCAATTCACATGACCTTCTTACATTTGGTATTTTATGGGGCATAGGCGTTAGTACTTGCTATCAAGACCCACCCTTCTCATCAATAAGCAGATTAATTCTGAGCGTTTTGATATTTAATCACGCTCTAAGATATCATGCGAGCCCTCAATACCCAAGCCCACCCTAAAAATTTAGCCATGGCTATTGCCAAAGGCTGAGATGTATCAGTCTGCAAGATCCGTTCAGCTTCAGCTGCCCGTCTGGTGCCTAGTAGCTTACAAATTGGAAGCATCCAGACCCGACGCGGGGCAGCATAAGCCGCGCAGACAAAAAGGAGATGGGACAAGGATTCATTACAAGACATGCAACCCGGGCAGGTGATTACTCCATTAGTGGACCATTTTCCAGTAAGTGATCTCACTGGTAGTGAGCCCACCTTAAACTGAAAATACAATTTACGGTCCATTGGTTTTGTGATTAGATCCCAATAAGGTTCCAGCATCGGGCAGTCTTTATGTTCCAGGAATCGGCATGTGAGGGTGAGAGACTCACTTTGCCTTTTATTGTTCTCCCTGAACCATTCCCAATACTTAGCCTTCAGCATCTCCTTAGTAGGAAAGTTTGCGTGTACGGGATCCACCCACATCCAAGCCAAGCCTATAACGGATAAAAGGTCTCTGACCGCTCAAAGCCATTTAATAGGATGTGAAACATCAGCTCTTATTAATTCAAGGAAGCCTTTTGCATAGCCTGAGAGCTCTGGTGTAGACCAGAGTCTCCTCCAATAGAGGATGAGATGAAGTTCGGCTACTGCTGCAATCGGTTTCATCCCTAGATCGATTTGTAGGGGGCTGGTAGGAGTGCTCTGTGGCAGTCTAGTGATTTTCCTCAGAAACCTGTTTTCCGAAGTAGTTGGAGTTGCAACATTTTCACAGCAACCAGCTGCTAACATGCATGAATGCATTTTAGCGTCACCTAGTAAATAGGGCGATATAATTTTCACTGCATTTTTGGCTTTTTTTTTAAAATGGCAGCAAAATGGCACTTGTTAATATGCCCTTAACCCTCCTATGACACAGCCCAAACCTCGGCTCTGCCCTGCCATAGCAAACAGCATTGTCCAGGAGGTAGTCACCCTGAGACACAGTAAGAGCCGCTCCTGGGAGGTGGTGTTCCCCAAGGCTTTCGACTGCTCTAGAATGGAGGCCAGGCGGCCCCCCTCTCAAAATATAAAAAGCCATGGAGGGTGGTAATCCCCGGGTTTAAACGGACCTTTGAGCTCCCTCACCCATTTATTTTCTAGCACAGAGGAATGGCGGTCCCCGGGCTACAGAAGCCCTCGAAACCTGCATCAAATTTAATATTTTAGACCCCAGGATATGGCCCTCCCAGGTAGCTAATTTTTAAACAAGCACAGAAGCCCCCTCTTAGTTTTTATTACGGCGGATCCATACATCCAATGCACATTTCTCCGTTTTTTCAACAACAAAAACAAATGTTTTAGGGACCCCCTGAGCATGTCTAGAGGGTCAAAATATTTCTTACCTGCCCACGTTATACATTTTGAACACTTTTTCCACTAATTTCTAGATCCTTGCTTCTACCGAGGCACAAAATGGCTGCCAACACTTCCTGGATTCGAATGTTGACAACCACTTGACCAGTCAATTAGCATTCAGAATGTGATCGGGACGGTGCGCTTAGTGTGCGCGAAGGATACGCGCATCCACCAAGGCCATAGATATATATGTACTTTTACTTGTAATTTCCTCCGAAACTACTGAACGAATTTACACCATTTAAGCAAAAGGCACGAGATTGAACTGAGGACTACCTCTTTGCCAAATTTGGTGTAATTCCGTTCAGCTGTTCGGTCTGTAGCCGCAATGAACGGTTCCTATGAAAAATTGCATGGGGAAGACACGTTGTGGGACCCCCTTTTTCTCTGCCCCCGCTTCAAATGCAATATTTTAGACCACTGGATTTGTCCTTCCCAGATACCTAATTTTTAAACAAGCACAGGAGCCAGCGCTTCGTTTTCATTTTGTTTTTATGGAGGATCCATGCACCCAGCGCACATTTATCCGATTTAAAAAATAAATTAATTTGGGGCCCTAGGGGTCTTTTTGGGATCCACTCAGAAGGTCTAGAGGGACAAAATATTTCTTACCTGCCCACGCTATACATTTTGAACACTTGTTCCACTAATGTCTAGATCCTCGCTTCTACCGAGGCACAAAATGGCTGCCAACACTTCCTGGTTTCGAATGTTGACAACCACTTGACAGCCAATCAGCATTCAGCGCGTGATCGGGACGGCGCACTTATAGTCCGTGCAAGATGCACGCATCCACCGAGGCCGTAGATATATGTACTTTTAATTGTCATTTTCTCAGGAACTACTGAACAAATTTACACCATATAAGCAAAAGGCATGAGTCCGAACTGAGGACTACAAGTTTGCCAAATTTGGTGTAATTCTGTTCAGCCGTTCGAGCTGTAGCCGCGATGACCGGTACCTATGGAAAATTGCATGGGGAAAACACGTTTTGGGACCCCCTTTTTTCTCAGCCCGCGCTTCACAAATCACCTCAAGACTTTCAGGATTGGACCGGAGCGCCAACCGGCGCCAAAGTTATTCCAAATAAAATGTTGCGGATTTCCTATGGAAAATAGGTCCTAACTATAACTACCTACTGGTGACCACCAGTAGGTAATATATACATACACCAAGGTTGCCCAAGAGGAGAGCCTCACCCCTGTGAACACACAGCAAACTCGCAGGCGGTCGTGCAGTCAGCCAACACCACATTCCAAATTGCCATACGCGTTTCGAGCGCAAGCTCTTGATCACTGGCATGAGATAACAGAACACAGGTTTGCGTGGAACACCCATTTATTTAAATATTGGGTCTTGCCCCAGTGGGCGTGTTTGCGGGGCATGCTGGTAAAAGTAGTCCCAAAGAAATATTACCCCAGACTCATATAGTTCTCTGACCAAGTGGCTTGTGCACTGTTCCTCATTAAAATATTGTTCCTTGTTAGGAGAACTGCTACAAGCGTCCGCTGTTCAACATCACCAATATCTCTGTGAGTGAGGCTCCACAGGTCCTGGAAGTGCCAGTAGTTTCCAGCACTAATGGTACGCCTTCAGGCGTCGGGGCTCTCCGCGGCCGAGCGAGCCGCTATACACAAAAACACCAAGGTTGCCCAAGAGGAGTGCCTCACCCCTGTGAACACACAGCAAACTTGCAGGCGGTCGTGCAGTCAGCCAACACCTCGCATTTCCAAACTGCAATACGCGTTTCGAGCGCATGCTCTTGATCACTGGCATGAGATAACAGAACACAGGTTTGCGTGGAACACCCATTTATTTAAATATTGAGTCCCGCCCCAGTGGGCGTGTTTGCGGGGCATGCTGGTAAAAGTAGTCCCAAAGAAATATTACCCCAGACTCCTATAGTTCTCTGTCCAAGTGGCTTGTGTACTGTTCCTCATTAAAATATTGTTCCTTGTTAGGAGAACTGCTAAAAGCGTCTGCTGTTCCGCATTACCAATATCTCTGTGAGTGAGGCTCCACAGGTCCTGGAAGTGCCGGTAGTTTCCAGCACTAATGGTACGCCTTCCAATGTCGGGGCTCTCTGCAGCCGAGCGCGCCGCTATACACACAAACACCAAGGTTGCCCAAGAGGAGAGCCTCACCCCTGTGAACACACCGCAAACTCGCAGGCGGTCGTGCAGTCAGCCAACACCTCGCATTTCCAAATTGCCATACGCGTTTCGAGCGCAAGCTCTTGATCACTGGCATGAGATAACAGAACACAGGCTTGCGTGGAACATCCATTTATTTAAATATTTAGTCCCGCCTCAGTGGGCGTGTTTGCGGGGCATGCTGGTAAAAGTATTCCCAAAGAAATATTACCCCAGACTAATATAGTTCTCTGTCCAAGTGGCTTGTGTACTGTTCCTCATTAAAATATTGTTCCTTGTTAGGAGAACTGCTAAAAGCGTCCGCTGTTCCGCATCACCAATATCTCTATTGCAGCGGAAGCGGGGCTGATGTTGCGCTCCCACCTGACTTGGGATTGTTATTTTAAGGGAAGCAGAAACCGCATCCACTTGGTTAATGAACACAGGAGTCCTTTCTTGGCAATATATGGAACTACTAAAACCAGCATGCCATGCGCCCATCGGGGCGGGACTAATTACTCTAATAAAAACCAGCTGTTCTTACACATGCAGTTTCCTGCTTCTTTGCCAGTGATCAAGAGCTACGATAGAGCTCGAAACGCGTATGGCTACATGGGAATGCGAGTGGCCTGCTGCTGACGCTTGCGGATTGGTGTGCACAACCCCCTTCTGTGTGACTTTTATATTTTTATATATATATATGGAACGAAGCGAGGGGCTCAATCCAAGGAGTCCTATTAAGGCGACGCAACTCTCGATCTGGTGGAGGCAGTCAATACTTGGATATTCGTTGGATATATATATATATATATACATTCACTGAAAAAAAAAGGTTACAGGGACGTTATAGTTAGGCTGACAGTTCACTTGCACAAAACCAGAGAAGTTCAGTAGTTATATTTACCTGAGCTAACTATAACTCATCCCCTCACACTGCACTGCTTATGACCTTACATATTACATCACTAATGACATGGTCAGTTACATCACTGGTGACTTCACTGATGACATCTCATATGACAGCAGTGATAACCTTTGAAATGACGTTACTGATGGCATCATCAAGGGAAACACTGACACACCCACTTCCACCAACATAAAACATGCCAAACACCCACTTCCACATAATCACTAACAAACCGATTCACAGAACCCATACAAACACACACATCTCACGTATACAGCTACTCATGCACCAACTCAATTACCAAAACAGCCAGTCATAGATTCCATTATAGAGACATACACACTTGCACACCCACTCATACAACCATATGTTATGTTATGTTATGATTAGTCAAATTAAATTTATTAAGCGCACGTACGCCCGTAGGCTTCATGGCGCTGTAGGAAGATTAGCAAAAACATAACATATAGCAGAAAGAAACGGAGTTAACTATGGGTAAGCTTGCTTAAAGAGCCAAGTTTTAAAGGCCTGTCTAAAGGCTAACAGGTCTTCATGAAGCCTTAACGTCAGTGGCAGAGAATTCCACAGGGAGGAGGCCAAGAAGTGAAAAGATCCGCCTCCCTGGCGTTGTTTCCTGATCCGAGGCACCACTAACAAGTTCTTTTGACCTGAGCGGAGAGCACGAGAGGGGGTGTAACTGACAAGCAGGCTGCTAATGAATCCAGGGCCCTTGCCTTGTAGAGCCCTGAAGATAATGCATCCAGCTTTAAATGTTGCTCTCTGCGCTACTGGCAGCCAGTGGAGACTGGCCAATCCCGGCCTGATGGACTGCCATTTGGGAATCTTACAAATCAACCTGGCCGCTTGGTTCTGAACCAGTTGAAGTCTCTTGAGCTGCCCAGCTGGAAGACCCAAATACAAGCTATTGGAATAGTCCAGGCGGGACAGCACAAGAGCAATGATGACCTGAATCAGAGCAGGGTGGGTTAATAGGTGGGCAATCTTCTTGATCTTACGAAGTTGGAAAAAGCTTGCAGATACCACGGTCCCTACCTGACTTTTAAGCGAAAGATCTTCGTTAAAAGTGACTCCTAGGCTTTTTACTGTTTGGGACTTAGCTGGAGGGTTTCCCATTTCTGGAGGCCAAAAATGTGGCCCCCAGTACAGTTCACTCTTCCCAGGCAAAATCAATTCAGTTTTGCCTGGGTTGAGTTTCAGGTGATTTAGGCTCATCCATCTCTGAATGTGGACCATGGCCTCCCGAAATTCGGTGGCCACACCAGGGGAGTCCAAACGGAAGATCAGTTGCAGATCATCTGCATAGTTAAAAATTAAGGCTCTAAACTTTTTTAATGAAAACAGCAGGGGTCGTAAGTACAAATTAAATACAGCTACTGACACAGTAAATCAGTTAACCATACGCCTACTCACTCACCCATTCAGTCACTCACACAGCCACTAACTCACCCATACAATTACTCACACAGCCACTTACTTATACAAACACATATACTCACTCACCTATACAGTGACTGAGACAACCACTTATTTTCCCAAATAAACTTTCTCATAGTCACTCGCCCATACATCCACTCGAACACCCATTCACTAACACATAAACCCACTCACTCACCCATAACCCAGTTACACACCCAATGATGCACCAAAATAGCCACTCATGTACCCTGTCTCTCACTTATACAGACATTTATGTATTTGCTCAAACACCTATACAGCCACTCATGCACCCTCTGATTTACCATTTAAAATCACTGATACACCAACTCGGTCACTATAGAGATACTCATACAACCCATTACTTACCCATACATACACAGGCACCCACTCGCTTACCTATACAAAAGCTCACACATCCATATACTGTCTCTTAAATACCCAGTCACTCTTCTATACACCACTTACACATCCACTCATTACCCATACAGGCACTTCCACAGCAAGTTACTTTTGTGTATATGTCCAACACTCAGTAACTTTTAGAAGACAATCAATCAATCAATAATATCTCCTTATTCGATCCTTTCAAAACATAGATCATATAAGTACACAAACACATTAAAACAACCATTTTAACCCACACTCATTTTATCCCATGGAGGCCTACATAGATGAGCCTCACAACCAGCACATGTTAACAATACAGTTATAGGATACTTCATAACCATAACGGGATAAAAAAGTGGGATTAAGACAGCATAGACAACAAATCTAAATACCTTTAAAACAATAATATTTTTCCCAATAAAACGTTCACTTAAAAGGGTGAATATTAGAGCAGTGGGGTCCCCAAGGGATTTCTTCCTGAAAGATCCATATTATGTAACACAGTTAATTCTTAATCGACTAATAAATGACTAAGGCCACAAAATGTACTCCTCCTTGTGCAAGCCAATAGGAAAGTAGCTATGAAAAGAAAACATTTTAAAAAAAGAGGATCAATAAGTTTCTTTAAAAAAATATAATGCAGGTCAGCATTGCCTAAATTTGTATTGTCTTAAAATTGGGAGAATTCATTTTGCTCTTTCTTCCTTATAGAAACCACAAAATAAAAATATGTGAAGATTAGACTGCTCTGAGCTATTATCACATTGGTAAGGTGTCAGATCGGTGCAGCTAAATCTCCTTGAAGGAAAGCTCAACATCAGCTGGATTAGGTTGCGGCGGAACCTCAGCAGAATGTATCTATGCTGTAGCTTTCCGATTCTCTCTTGATATGAATACCCCCCCTAACATGGGCGGTGTCAGTTGATTTAACAGTACTGTTGGCTTGGAATGATTGATTTCCTGTTAAACGTGAGCAGCCTTAGGTAAGAAGATGGCCTTTAATTCTTTCTTCGTGATCTTCAGACATGCACTGGGGTTAGTGAAGAGTTCCACTAGCCCCAATGCAGTCAAAGTTGCCCTTACATACTGCAACCATGTGATTTTGTGTGTGTTATCCAGTTTCATATGTAGTTAAGGAAAGTTCCAGCAAGGGATTTATTCAAATGTTTTTGTTAAAACAGTATGATAAAGTCTTTATTACTTGAGACTTTTCGACTAAAGCAATCAGTCACTGTTGTAGTTATTGATATTTTTACTAAAGACCTCATAGAAGCTACCACACTAGCACTGAGGAAATACACCAAAAGAAGTGGTGAGTCTGTTCATCAAATGAAGTTCAAAGAGTAATAAAAAGCAACACAGGAAATTATTTGTAAAGAAACTTATTATTTATATCTTCAAATCAAATTCAAATTTTGCAAAGGTTCATGATCAAAATAGATGCACAAAAATCTTAGGTATAGGGAAACGATAAAATCAATCCATCAATACATAAGAAAGACAGTCCAGTCTGTAAATCAAGTAGAAATTGACTCCTTATAAAAATAAACAGAAAGTCAGATGCAGAGTGTAGACATAGACTGATGTGTCGACGTTTCGGTCTCACAAGTTTTATCCAAAGACCACCATCAGGACGATAGGTTTTAAATGCAGTACGAATGACCCCTCAGGGATTAAACAACTAATCCCTTTGTTTGCGATCCACGTGGCGATCCAAGTATGAGAATAAATTCTTTGTTTTAGGGTCCAGATGCGTTGTGAAGACAACAGACGCACAGGCTCGTCAGTATCGGGTCAAAGGCGACTCACCACTTCTTTTGGTGTATTTCCTCAGTGCTAGTGTGGTAGCTTCTATGAGGTCTTAAGTAAAAATATCAATAACTACAACAGTGACTGATTGCTTTAGTCGAAAAGTCTCAAGTAATAAAGACTTTATCATACTGTTTTAACAAAAACTTTTGAATAAATCCCTTGCTGGAACTTTCCTTAACTACATATTGTCTGCCCGATCCCGCAAGGGTATATTGGGTTACCCACTTCTCTAATCAGTTATCCAGTTTCAAGCAGTTTTTTTATGATTGGCGCAGGGAAATGGTAAATTTAACACAGACATATTGACAGGCATGTATTCTACTTAATGCACCTACTTAATTTATTCTACTTAAGTCAATTTTTTCCCTCTGCATCTCCTCCTGCTGTACGGGCGGTTGAGGGACTGTGGTGGCTGATCCCTGGAAACATATAGTGGCAGGTCCGCAAGGTTAGGAAGGTGTAATACATGTAGATTCGATTTCCCCTTCTTATGCTCTCCCTTGTGCTTGCAGAACACCCCCTGTGTGAAGAGTTAGCGGAATATTCAAACCGTTTGCACCAAAGAGGACTAGTCGTTCCTCTATCTTTGTTAGTCTGTGGAATAGTTGAGTAAAAGGGTGACCATATTTTCGAATCTTAGCCATACATCCTTGTCTCTCATCAAATTAAAAAGTTTATTTAACAATGGTTGGTTTGTACTTTTTACAGCTTCTGTAGGTGCCGACGCTCTCATTTCTTTAGTAGTTCTCAAGGGCTTGGGTCTTAAGTTCCTTCACCCCCTTTTTCTCTTAGACACTGGTTGAATTGTTGATTCGGATTGGAGAGAGGACTCCGCTTCTGGTAAAGTCATAGGGGAACTAGTAGATGGAATATAAATAATTTGTTCCCAGTCCTTAAGAATGTTTTGAGGGGCGCATCAAGTATAGATAGTGTTGGATCAATATTCCATCTACCTTCTTCCAGGGGAGTCAACGTTCAGTAAGCTCTATCTTTTGTAAGAGGACATTTGCAGCCCTTGATAAGAAGGCATCTACGTTATTAACTATTGCCCCCCCAATGGTCAGTTGTTGCCTTTTGCTTACCCATTTTTCCTCCCGCAGACGTCTTCCTGCTGCAAAGGATGATAGATCTTCTCCACTTTCTTGAGTCAGAGGGGAGGGCCCAGCCTAATTCGGGGTCTGACTGGCGTAGACCGACCTGCCCATGGCCCAGGCATGTACCTGCGTGTGGCCAGTAGAATCACAAGAGTTGAAGTGCCCAGCAGTGCGTCAAAAGGCAGGCACGGCTCTCTCCCCACCTGCTTCTCAGGTTCATTGCCAACTACACAGGCCACAGGGCTGTGTCGCGCTTTTGAGCACTTTTAGGTGACCAGGTGGATCATAGGAGTGGAAGTCCCCAGCGGTGTGGCAAAAGGCAGGCACAGCTCTCTCCCCATCTGCTTCTCAGGCTCTTTGGTGGATGTCTTACAGATCCACTCAAATACTTATACAGTTAATGAGAGACTTACTGATACTGTGATGCGTGCAGTCATAGATTCCACTGAAAGAGTCATACACTGTGTTATAGAGCTATTAAGGGAGTTATACATTATATTATAGAGTCATTTAGTAAGTAATGTGTTTAGTGTGTTGGTTATAATCCATTTTGCAGTTATATGTTTTGAATATGGTAATGGCTGAAATTCACTGAAAAACCTAAGTTTACAGAGATAATATACTGAGGATTTAGCACTAATAAAACCTTAGACATTCACTGAAAAAAACAAACGTTACAGGGTGCTATAGTTAGGAAGTAGAATTTAAAAACCATAGAAATTCAGTGAAAAAAACCAAAGCTTACAGGGATGTTATAGTTAGGCTGATACTTCACTCGTACAAAACCATAGAAATTCAACCGTTCTAGTTAGCTGAGCTAACTATAACTTGCGCACCCGCAATACACTGCTTATGACCACACGTTACATCACTCATGATACTAAATGTATGCAAAAGTCATGTTAAACCTTACACTGTAAAGATATGTCAACGTTAAAATAATATTTTTTCAAGTAGCAAAAAGCACACGCTGATACAAGCAGGTCTTTGTGTTCTCGTTACCAATGCTTGGCATACAATCCATTGGGCATGACCCTTGTGGAGTCCACTGTGTTCTAATGTAAGTACATGCAGAGAATGGGGAGGTTTTGCTACGTATTAGTGTATAGAATCTGCTCTTCTCACAGCATGCATTTATCTTTCTTTCCTATAGTATTGACCATTGCTCAAAATCATTACGTTCAGCGCTCTCAATTTTTGGGAACATGGAGAGAAGCACTCATAGTCTCCTCCCTTCCCTGAATCAAATTTTAATTTGCCAAAATGGAATATGTGCTGTTGCCCAAAATTTTTCCTTGGAGTCCCCGGCACACTAAGCCACTGTCACCACCCACTTTCACCACCAACACTGCTCAGTGGTGCCACCCACATTGTCTGCATTGATACTCCCTAAAGCCATGTGCAATACTTCACCAAATTTGCAGAAAGCAAAGCGAGTGATCTCCTCCTTGGAAAGGGTTTGATAATTGGGGTCAAATAGTGCATTTTTACGCCACGTTTTTCACTTATAGCTTCGGTATCATCTAGAGAGGGGATAGAATATAGAAGCGGAGCCATTTGTTGAAGGAATGATGCCCAAAAGTAGAATAACATATTCAGGATTGCGAGACCTCCACTATTTTGGGGGAGTGAGAGGAGCTTGAGGGACCTCCTAATCTTACCCTGCTGCCACATAAATTTAGACATGAGTGAATCTAAAATGTTACGGGTATTATCTTCGAGAATTAGAGGGATGGCTCGGAACAGGTACAGTGCCCTAGGGAGGACATTCATTTTTAAAAAGTTCCCCCTGCCTATAATTGAGAGATGTAAACTATTAACACTATCAAGATCTTTTCTAATTTGATTTAGTAGTGGTTCATAATTAAGTTTGGGGATAAGCTTAATATCAGGTCTAATACTAACACCCAAATACGTAGCTTTCTTGGCTCTCCTAGGATCTGTACAAATTATATTATCCGTACAAAGCATAATTGTCTTTCCTCTATTTAGGGAGTATCCAGAATGATATCCATGCAAATGTGTTAGATTCTCTATTTCCTTCAGTGCTTCCATAGGATCCGGTGTAAATATCGCAATGTCGTCAGCGTAAGCCAATACCTTGGTTTCAAATTGTCCAGTTATAACAGGTTTAATTATTTGATCTTCAAGGAGCTTTAAAATGAAGGGATTTATATATAGGGCGAATAATATTGGCGAACAAGAACACCATTGTCTGGTGCCTCTAGAGATGTTATTGATGCCAGATTCAGAGCCCATGATCTGCAATTTTGCTATGGGACCACTGTACATTGCTTTAATAGATTTAACAAATTTGAGGCCAAAATTGTTTCGTGCCAGAACAGCCCAAAGAAAGTTCCATGATACACGATCGAAGGCCTTTTCGGCATCTAGCAGAATCATTGACATCTGGCCCCCCATTGCAGACATTATATCAAATAGAGTGATATGATTGGTGGTACCTTTTCCTGGGACCAGATGCTCGACGACCCTGCTAAGCCGAATGGCCATTACTTTAGCATATAATTTAGAGTCCAAATTAATTAGAGAGATTGGACGATATGATGTGAGTTGGTCTGGGGATTTCCATTTTTTCGGAAAGACAATTATATTTGTCTCCTTCCATGAATCTGGAGGAGTACCATTCCATTGGATCCCCAGAAATAGATTGTGGATAAGAGGGTCCAGATACTGACTCAGGATTTTATACAGTTCAAGGAGGATTTTGCCCGGACCGGCAGCTTTTCCGGAAGCAAGTGAAGACAGGGCTAACTGTACTTCCGCAAGGGTAATTTCCTTCTCAAGATCCTCTCGAGCAATATCATCTAGAATCGTACATGCTTCAGGGTTATTACGAAGATTGCTCAGATAATTGTCTGATTCAACTCGTTTTGCAGTTTTATCATCTTGATATAAGTGTTGATAGTATTGTTGCAACACATTATTTATATCAGGGATCTGTGTGAATGTCTGCCCTCTTGCCTGTATAGAGCTGATAGCATTAAATACCCTTTTCTGACGAGTACGAAGAGCAAGTTGTTTGCCAACTCTTTCACCATTTTCATATAAGTCTTTCTGATGTACTTTATAGGTTTCAGCAGCTTTTTGACTTAGGCCTGAGTTAAGTTCAGATTTTAACACTAATAGCTGATACAAAGCTTGCTTTCCATCATTGCCACGTGAGATTTGTATAATATGTTCTTCCTCAGCCCTAGCCAGCTCCTGTATTTTTTGGCTATATTCGTTACTTCTTAACTTCCGAGCCCTAGCTTGAAAAATTATTGTTTCTCCTCAGACCGCGGCTTTAAAACAGTCTCAGACTACATTTCTTGGGGCACTATAACGATTGGTAGCAAAATATTCTTGAGTCCAGCTGGCAATATAGTTAGTATACTCTTTATTGGCTTGAAGTTTTCAATCAAACGTCCAAGCCCGGTGTTGTCTTGTTGCGGTTGTAATGCTAATTGTGAGGGTTAATGCGTTATGGTCGGAAATGATTTTAGGGAGTTTGGTAATTGTAGCTTGCATGGCTAGGTCAGTTGACACAAACATATAATCTATTCGAACATGTTTATTGTGAGGGCAGAAAAAATAAGTATAGCCTGGGTCCAGATAGTTCTTGGCATTCGACATATCAACCAGGCCAAAGCTATCTACAAGCCTGCTAATAGCCTTGAAGACATGTGGCTTACGGCCCGCATATTTTTGGTGTATGTGTCTATTAGTTGATAAGTTAAGTGAGATATTTTAATCACCACATATAATAAGCGGGCCCTGCCAAGCTGCGAGTTAAAGTTCTACTTCTTCAAAATTTGTAGGATCGTCCTGTTTGGACCCATAGACAGAGCATATGGTAATGCCAAGGGAAAGTTTAGTAATGACCCACCTGCCGTGTGGGTCGAATAATTTATGTGTTGCATGACCAAGAAAGACTTTGGCTAATATTGCTGCGCCCCGAATGTTAGAGGTTTGTGACGTACAAGCTAATAGATTATATCCCCTGATTCTGAGTAATGTCTTATTATCCCAGGGCAGGTGGGTCTCTTGGAGACACATAATGTCAACAGGGTTCTGATAATTAATTTCACCTAGACATTGGCGCTCATCTCTAAATAGAAGACCTGCAACATTCCAGGTTTGAATGGTCATCCTCCCCATAAGAGTGTATTAGATATATTCAATATTAGTCCTTTCCTTTGCTGCTTAAGTTCATGTTGCTCTTTATATTGATTTTGGTCTGACTTGGTTAACGTGGTATCTAGAATTAAGACTAGATTGAAAAAACAATTACCCCTATCTTATAGTTGGTTCTGATTTTTGAATTTTCAAATGCCCCCCCACCCATCCCACCCACCCCACAGCAACCCCTCGACCACCCCCTACCCCCCCTCCCCCAAACTAAGGCATTCAGACTCCATAAGAGTCTGTGGGATGGTGATGCAGTGCTACACTTGAGCAATTATCGTGAAACATGTAATAAAAAAAAAACCTATGAAACCCCAGAGGGTTTCCGACTCTATTCAACATATCTAAAAAATACACAAAAAAAAGAAAGAAACCCCCTCTACCCCTATCCCCCCTTACAAGTCAAGTAGCATAGTGAAATAACATGAATTTAAGAAAAAGAAAAATAGAAAACAATCCTGCGTCTACCGTGCCATCAATCAAGGCAAAAAGAAAAAAAAAAGAAAAAAAAGGGGACCCACAATAATACCTTATTCTAGTCTTATAAATTAGAGCCTAGGGCAATTATAAATCTGTATGAACATGGTGAATAAGGGACTGATTTATGCTAACTTATGTTATTCATTTTAACTCATCCAAATAGACTTTGGCCTTGATCTCTGACATAAAAAATTTAGTTTGTCCACCATAACCTACTTTAAGCCGTGCTGGATTGTTATCTTGAAATGGCTTGACTAACATCCGAAAGTCACCAGCGCCTCTCAACAGTGGCATGACAAACGTCAGGGCGCGTAAAATAAGGTATGTCTTTGAAGGTACGCTTAGAATCCGGCCTTGCTTTCTCAGAGATTGCCTGCCTTAATAAAAAATTACCGAAGTAAACCAGGATTGCTCGAGGGTAGATCCCGGGTTTTGATGGTATATTAAAGGGCATTCGATGGGCTCGTTGGACCTCAAAATCTCAGTCTCATGTTGTTAGCTCAGGCAGGGAATCTCGAAGAAGATTTACAACAAAGGAACAGACATCTTCACCTTCTGCTTTCTCTGGAACACCTAATATGCGAAGGTTGTTCCTTCACTGGCGATTCTCGAAATCCTCGAGCTTCCATCTGACATCAGCAAGCTCAGCCTCGTGTGACTCAATCTTTTCATGGTACATTGCGACATTGTTTTCATTAGAGAGTACCCTCGCTTTAATTTCAGTAATTCTCAGAATGAACTGCAGGTTTTAGAGAGCTTACGAACCATGCCTTGTACCTTCTGAAGGGCAGCTTGAGCTCTTAGACTGTCATGAGTGGTCTCTTCCCTATGTGCGGCTATGGCTTGTAGAATAGTATCAACAGCTGAAGGGGGGAGCTCATCAACTGAAGAACGCACCCTGGGCTGAACATTACTTATACTGTGTGTAGGGTGCATAAATTGTTCAGACAGAGAATAATCCCACGTGAGATCCCCAGCCTCTTGTTGGTTTTTTTTTCTGCACATGTAGTGGTTTCGATTTGATGGTATTAACGTTTGCCCTATTACTATTATTGCTTTCGTCTGACATATAGGACATAGATTCAATTTCAGGATCAGTTTCGTCCGACCAATCCTCCTTAACCCCAGCATCATCAGAAAAAGAAAAAAAATCGCTTGCTTCTTTGTCCAGCTCATGATTAAGATTTTTATCCTCATCGGGGGGTCCCTTTTCCTGATGTATAGTTGTGGAAGCGCTAGAGATTATTGCTGTTTCTCGTGGCACAGAAACCAGGGGTGCACTAGATATCGGTGCAGTGTCTTGTAAAACAGAAGCAGGAACGTCCATGGTTGACCCCCCATTCAAAGATAGATTAGCGAGATTCAAAATATTTAGTTCAGTGATTTGGTCTATGACTACCCCCCCAATGTCCGTGACTGTGCTGGGAAGGGAGCTCGGTTCGAGACATACAACCTGTTCAGTAGCCCCCACAGTACTTACAGTTAGAGCTGGCATATCAGACTTCTCAACATTGGGAGCAGAGTTCTTTAGATGCGCTCCTTCCTGAACTTGAGAACAATCCCCTTGAAGCTCATCGCTACTGCTTGGACAAATTGACTAATTGGTATCCCTGGCCGATTCAGGCGGGTTGCTTGAAGCGGCCGCCTGCCGTCTCTTGTCTTGCACAGAAAGTGTTCCATGATTTTTATTAAGTAAATCAATTACTGTGCTGCCCGGGGCGGCGTTAGAACTTGCCGTATCTTTTTTTGGCAGCTGCCTGCACATTGCCAATGCCTCTTTCCTCAGTGAATTACAGCCTCCTACTTCGGAGGGGATCTGTTGTTTCTTTCCCTGCGCTGAGGGTGTATGTGCGTTACCAAGCCCGACTCCGCTCTGTGCTCTATTTTCAGCCTGCCACTCGGCATTTTCGCGGAGTGCCTTGCCGCCCTGGCCCGTGCTGCTGCCGATGTAGCAGCTGCTACTGCTTTGGGAGGCATCGAGGCAGGAGTGGGAGTAGAGCCGGCTTCAATGGAGTCGATGACGCTGGGGGCTCTCCCTTCAGTGTCTGGGTTCACGCCAGTGAAAACGCTCTGATTCAGCGAGTCAGTCGGTGCTCTATGGAGGCAGACCAGTGAGTTTGAAAGTGCTTTCACAATGGCCCATCCAATCAGTGAATACAAGGCAGATAGCAGCTTGGGATCCTGACGAGTTGACTCCTGAGAACTACTCCGCATTTTTTAATGTCATTGAATTTCAAAAGCTCGGCATTCAGGGGGTTACGGGGGTATGTAGGAGGTGGCAACCCTCTGGTCATAACGTGGAGCTCAAGTGCGGCGCCTGCATTGCGGTCTAAGGACAGACCGCCATTTTGCCTCAACATTTCAGTATTTTCATGGTCTAGTTGTCAGGGAGGGCTCGGGTTAGATGACACCGGTCTAGATTCATATAGTCTTTAATTCTGCTAGGCAGACCCTACACATTCATGACCTGTAAGCAAGTTGTTCATTTTGTGTCATGCCACCAATTGCTTAGTGACGACCCCTTATAATGTGTGAACAGGAAACATATCCCTCTCTCATGGATCAACTGCTATGAACCACATAACCTTTCAGTAAGTGACCAATTCCTGGTTTTAACATTGAACATTGAACCCATTTCTTCAGCATTTCATAGGTAACATCAATCATGTTGACAAAGAGGGATGAGGGGTGCAGAAACAGTCAAAAGGGGTGCATAAAGAAGCATATGAGTAGTAGAAAGGCAAGAGAGGTACAGCAACAGGCAAGAGAGTTGCAGAAACAAGCTAAAGGGGTGCAGAAACAGGAAACAGGTTGGCAGACTGAGGCAAGTGAGGTGCAGAAAGTGGTAAGAGGGTTGTAGAAAAAGGCAAGCGCGGTGCAGAAAGAAGCAACAGAGGTGCAGAAACAAGTAAGAGAAGTATGTAAGGAAGCAAGAGAGGTGCAGAAAGAGGCAAGAGAGGTGCAGAAAGAGGCAAGAGAGGTGCAGAAAGAAGCAAGAGAGGTACAGAAAGCGGAAGAGATGAGCAGAAAAAAAGAAGTTACACAAAGAAGCAACAGTAATGCAGAAAGAGGCAAGAGAGGTACAGAAAGAATCAGGAGTGGGTTTCACATGATTAGTACCAATTTAACACCCACATTTAGCAATAAATAACAGGTGACCATTCTAGGTTTGCAAAGGGTCTTCCACCGTGCTCTAACACTTGTCCCAGCATTTTCGGTAACATTTGAGCCATTTGAGGTAGAAACAAGGCTTTTTTGTTGATCAAATCTGCAGATTAGGCAGCAGATGATGGATTATGTGGCTAATGTGGAAAATGTATAATTGTGCGCAAGTCGGTGCAGCCAAACAGTCGCAGAATTCCAGTGGCCCTGCTCCTACCTCTGACTAGGTCAAGAAGTGCTCCTCAGTGATTCCTTCTTTTTTTGTCTCATTGAGGTAATAATTTAGCTTCCATGGAAACGAGGAAGACTAAACCTGAGGTTACCACTCCACAACACATACCACATAATTACTCTCCATAACACATAATCCCACTCTACATAATTACTATACACTAAATACCACATACATTCTATCCACATAATTTACCTGCACAACATACCACATCATTCCACTACATATAAAGTACATCCAAGCCACTCCCAAATAAATTTGTAAAAAAGGTTTAGATTTACAACACCATTAGCCATAACTCCTGCAAATGCGAGACCTATAACATTACAAATGCTTCTTTAACTGGTAGTGACGTTTGCAGAGTGGTGGAGCAAGGGGGCTGGACCTCTAACCACTGCTCAGGAATTCCACTGCGTAGGACTTACAGGTGGTAGCAGGAGAGCTACTTGGCTGTCAAAGTCCCTCAGGAGTAAAGTGGACTTCATCCCCCAACCAGTACTGTGCCAGGAGGCGCATTTGCAGAGTTGTGGCGAAAGGTGAGCGTGGCCTCAGAAGACCTCTCAGCAATCCCACTATGTGGGACTTACTGGAGGGTACAGGAGGGGTAGTTGGCCCCCAAGGTTCACCTTGGGGTGGCCAACTACCCCCCTATTACCTCCAGTAAGTCCCACACAGCATGATTGCTATGTTCTCATTGCAAGCCACTCCCCTTTTCCCACCACTCTGCAAACGCACTTCCTGGCAAGCTCTTGGATGAGGATTAAAGTCCCTTTCGGTACTTGGTGTCCTTAGGGGCCAACTAGCCTACCTGATACCTCCAGAATGACCCAGAAGTTGGGATCACTGAAAGGTTGACACAGGCCAAGCCCCCTTTCTCCACCACTCTGCAAACGTGCCTCCTGGCATGTTCTGGGTTGGGGGATTAACTCCCCTTGAATCCTGAGGGTCCCTAGCCCCCCAGGTACCGCAAGTAAGCCCCACACAGCTGGACTGCTGAGAGTGGTCTGAAACCATGCTCCTTTTTTATACCACTCTGCAAACGCGCCTGCCATAGCGAAGCAGTGCTTGCTACGGCAGGGCGGGAGCCGTGCTCCCACATTGCCATAGCAAACGGTAATGTCCCGGGGGTGGGACATTGCAGGACCCTGGGTAGTGGCGGTCCCCAGGGGCATTGAGGGCTCCAGGAAGGGGGCTGCCCAGCCCCCGCCCAACTGATTAAAGCCCCTGGGAAGTGGGGGTCCCCAGGGCAGTTTGGGGGAGGAGCATGACTCCCACACATTTTATTCAAGCCCTGGGGAGGTGTCTGTCCCTGGGGCTGCGGGGCCACTGTGGACATTGTCACCGGCACTTGTCCCACCTGGGGGCATATGGAAACCTAAGCGCAGGAGCCCATGCTTTGTTTTTTTGTAATTTTCTTGGCCAGATTCATTCACCCAGCGCGAATTTGGCCAAATTATTTTAAATAAAAATGTTTTGTTTGGCCCTGGGGGTCCTTGTGGGACCCCTGAGCAGACATAGGGGGTCAGGGTGTTGCTACCCGGCCCCCTTTTCTTTTTTTAATTTTTTTTCTGTCTTGTGACTTGGTTTTACCTAGTCACAAGATGGCAGCCAACTCTTCCTGGTTTGTAGTGTTGGCAGCCAATAAGAATGAAGCTTGTGCTAGGGAGTGTTTGTGTATCCTCCTTGGTGCTCAGATATCAATATTTTCAATTTTTTAATTTTCAGTAACTACTGAACGAATTTAAACTTTCTTAACCAAGAGCTACCTTTTTGCCAAACTTAGTGTAATATCATTCAGCAGTTCTGGCTGTGGCCTGCTTCAAAATTCCTATGGAAATTAAAATGTGCGTTTTGGGAGCCTCTTTTTTTCTCGGCCCGCTTGACGAATCACCGTGAAACTTTCAAGACAGGAGATGACCGGAGTAAACCATTAGTTTTGAAAATTTCGCAAAGATTTGTCAAACGGGGCCAAAGATATTGGCAAAAGAAAAAAACACTTTTTTGAATAGAAACAAGGTCCTAACTACAATTACCTATAGTTCGGACCAAGTTTCCATAGGAAGAGTATTTTTTATTTTGCTTATAACTTTGGCGTAGTTTGATGAATCTTCATGAAATTCTCAAAACTAATTCTTTGATGATATCAGCGCCTATGTTGAAAGTTTGGGGGTGATTCGTCAAGGGGTGCTGGGATAAAAGGGGGTTTCAAAACGTGTTTTCTCCATGTTAATTTCAATAGGAAACTTTAGACAATGCTACAGGCCGAATGGGTGAACGGAATTACCCCAAATTTGGCAGGGAGAAGGGTCTTGGTCTAGAAAGCACGCTTTTGTTTAAATCCGTTCATTAGTTTTTTAGAAATATCTAAATATACAGATATTGATATTTGGGAATTCTGCCATCTGATTGGCTGAGGCGTTCCGAGCACGAGCTTGCTGCTTATTGGCTGCGAGCGCTGTGAGCGGTTGCAACTAGGAAGTGTTGGCTGCCATTTTGTGATACTGTTGAAGCGAGTAAGGGGTAAAAAGGGCGAAATAAGTGGGAAAAAGGAGGGTAGGAGCACTGTAACCTCTGTGGGGTGTTTAGGATGTGCTATAGAGGGGGTGCGAAGCGAAATATTCACCCCTACTTTTGTGAAAGTGGTGGGCTACCGAAATTAAGTGAGATATTGCCTAGAATGTGATGTTGCTAAGGTGAGCTCTTGTGGGACTCCAAACTGTGTGTCTTATGATGTGAAGTCATGTGCCCTGACTGCTGCACTACAGCTGTGGAAGAAGTGTCAGCATGTGTTTATACCCACTAGGATGAACTACTGACCCGTACTTGTCTGAAAGTCCTGGAGTACAGAAAATATGTGAGGTATTGTCTAGAGTCTCGTGCAACTAGGAAGTGTTGGCTGCCATTTTGTGATTCGGTTAAAGTGAGTAAGGGGAAAAAGTAGGAAAGAGGAGGGTAGGAGCACCATAACCTCTGTGGGGTGTTTAGGGTGTGCTATACAGGGGGTGCTAAGCTAACTACTCATAAATTTATTTATTTATTTAGTATATTTGTAGAGCGCAAAACCTGTCACCCAAAGGGCATCCTGGCGCTTGATCTAGAACGATAGACTTTAACAAACTCAGGCCATTTATGGAAACAGGTGGGTTTTTAACGCTTTTCTAAAAGGAAGGTAGTCCTTGTGGCTTCTCAGAGAGAGTGGCAGGGAGTTCCAAAGTTTGGCCGCTGCGACCCTGAAGGAGCGGCCACCCATCCTCACTCTGTGAAACCTCGGAACTACAAGAAGATGCGCTGAAGAAGAGCGGAGGGGCCGCGAAGCAGAGTACCATGCAAACATCTTTTGCAAAGGAATGGGGCCCTGTTGGTGAACAGCTTTAAACACATACCGGTCTGAAAGTGCTGGGCTATGGAAATTAAGTGAGGTATTGCCTAGAGTCTTCTGCTGCTAAGGTGAGCTGGTGCAGTAGTCGGGGATTAAAGGGTGAGCCCAAATTATGTGTCTTATGCTGTGAAGTCATGTGCCGTGGCTGCTGCAGTACACCTGTGGAAGTAGTGTCAGCATGTGTTTATACCTACTAGGATGAACTACTGACCAGTACTGGTCTGAAAGTCCTGGGGTATCCAAAATATGTGAGGTACTGTCTAGAGTCTCATGGTGCTAAGCTGAGCTGCTGGCAGACTCTGGGATGAGAGTGTGAGCCCAAACTGTGTGTCAGATGCTGTGAAGTCATGTGCTCTGGCCGCTATGCCACATCTGTCATAGTAGTGTGGGCATGTAGTTATACCTACTCCGATTAACTTTTGTTTCGAATATTGTAACTTGTATATGGTGCTTAGGGGGTGTTATACAGAGAGTGCGAAGGTAAATTTCGTAGTATCAAATCAATTCCGTATTTGTGAAGTGGGAACTACTCACTCCTACGGGTCTGATAGCACTGGGGGCATAAGCTGAGTTGCTGACGGACTCGGGATAAATGCGCTGAACTACTGACCCCTATCTGTCTGAAAGTGCAGGGTATGGAAATTAAGTGAGGTATTGCCCAGAGTGTCATGCTGTTAAATTGAGCTGCTGCTGGACTCAGGGATGAAACCATGAGCCTCAACTGTGTGTGCGATGCTGTGAAGTCATGTGCTCTGGGCGCTGTGCCACACCTGTCCAACTTGTTTATGGTGCTTCGGTGGTGTTGTATAGGGAGTGAGAAGGTAAATCAATACAGTATTTGTAAAGCGCAAAATACTGTGATCAAAGCGAGAGCTCTGTGCTGCAAAGTGAGATGGTGTGGCACAGCTGTGTGGAGAATGAATTTTGGTGAGGGTCCGGGAGTTGCTGTTACCTGGCCCTAAAATAGTGGGCATAAGTGGTAAGTTATAGGGTGGCTCTTAAAAGAGCCCTTGTGTTCATTCGTTGGAGCTACATATAAGTGCAGATGCACAGCTTCAAGTTATTCGGGAAAAGTCGATTTCCCTGATCTGTGAAGTGTACTCCATCACTTTTGTAGATATCAGCCATATCAAAACGTATGTTGTTGTTGATGGGCCCCATTTTGTGGTCTCTGAGGTATTGTAACGGCCGGATTCTCGGACCAGATAGGATCAGCTCCTCAGAGCACCTCCAACCCAGCCGGAACGTAACCACCTCCCTCCTCAGGACCCATCTGTCCAGGCACCTGGGTACCTACCTGAGGATGGGGAACTCGCAATATACAAGCTCATATCATCAGAAACACCACTAAATCTATAGGGATTACTAGGAATACTCACTGATTACTAAGGACGTCCATGCCCTATACCACACTCATACCTCATAGTCTCGCGACCACATGGGTCCAGACTAATCTACCCTGGGGCAGTTCTGATTATTTACCATTACACACTGACCACAGTCAGTGCTCGCTCGGCAAGTTGCAATCCTGCGTGCCTACACACTAGTCTGCAGCCCTAGTGCTCTCTCACTCACAGCCCGGTCCACAATCCGGCGAACCTATGCACCAGTTTCCCACCTGGTGTTCTCATTAACGCCGCTTACCAACGACAATCACTTTCCTATGAATACCTTCAGCTCTCTCTCTCTCTATGTTGGGAAGTTTCTCTCACTATTCACTAAAGGTTCACTACTACAATAATATTATGGAATGGCCGAATTACTTAGTGTATAACTATTTCCCTAGCTCAAGGGCTCCTCTCTCTCCCCCTAATTATTCAGTGGCTACTTACCTGATATGGGGCAGCATCTGTTCTGGTTGTAACACCTGACTAGAAGGAAAGTTTACCTGCGCTTTAAGAACAAGAGACACACACTGTATGCAAACGTTATTCCCTTATTTAAGCGCTCCTATTTCCTTTTGAGAAAGGTTAGCTCTATCATAAGAACAACACATGCACACTGGTTCACTAAGAACTGGGGTATCTTTATTACAATAACAATAAAATGGGAATAGACACATACACAGATCTGCGGGGTCTCTGTAACTAACAGGAACTGTAACACACCGCTGAAAGAAAAAGGATTAGACATACAGTATGGACAAGGTTAAGGTGTAAAAATAAGGAAGGGTATCACCTGAAGAGTGTGAGGTCTTGCTCTAGCTGTCATCTGGGCTCCTCTCTCGTCTGTGCCTTAGCTCGTCTTAGATCCTCTCCTGCACTCTTGGACACACATCTGCGCTGATCACTCTGCACTGGATTCCTCTCTCCCACGAACTCTCTCCACCTTCCAACTTCAGTCTAATTGTTTCTGCCGCTCTGATAACCGTTCGCTTCACTAGCTTCTTCACTCTGTCTGATTGTCTCTGTACTAATGTCCAATTCACTCCAGCTGCTCCCACAGATTAATCCACGATATAACTTCAGTCTCTTCCAAAAGGCATTACTTCAGACTCCAGCTATTCACAACTCCTCCTGATAAGTAACTGCTTCTGACTGCTTCCTTCAGTTCCAGTTCACTGATTGTCTGTCTGTCTTCTCTCTGTTCCAAGCATCTTCTGTCTCTTCTCCTCCTGCAACTGCACTCCTCTCCTCTGCTCCAATTCAACTCAAACTCTTTCTGATTCTCCACTCCTTCTGCAACTCCACTCCTCTCCTCTGCTCCAATCCAACTCAACTCTGTCTGCAACTCCAGCTCAACTCTTTCCAGCTCGAACTCTTTCTAGCTCAAACTCTTTCTGCTCCTCCAACGCAACTCTTTCTAACTGACTCCGCCTCTGCACTTCACTAATATAGAATGCTCTTCCCTCATGGAAATTTCCAACAGAGGGCTGCCTCCCGCCGAATTCCTGTGCCAGCTCCAGGGCCCCTCGCGCAACCGCAGTGGCCATCCGCATGTTACGTCTGGGCCCAAGAGACAAACACATTCTTCTGATAAGAACCAGTCCTGGCTGGTTTTCCCCTAGCAGACAACAGGCTTAACTATAAACATTACCTTTACCCTGCAAGCATCTCAGCTCTGCAGGGACAGAAAGCAAAATGGAGTCTCTCTAGTTCTGGGCCTTGTAGGCCTGAGAAGGATGAAATAACCCTTAGCTCTGTCAGAGTACCTACACAAACCATACCAATATGTAATATAAAGTCAGGACTACAAAGGACACATAATTATGTCAAAGCCAATAGGCAATAGATGGATTAGAGTCAAGAATAAGGGATCTATCATCATATAAAGCAGCTATCCTCTTCTAGGTCTGGAAGAAAGGGCTTAAAAGGACCAACACAAAGCAAGAATACAGATTATAGATGTTAGCAAGCTTGAAGTCATCATCACTCCGAAATAGAGCCAAAAACCATGTCAGAACAGGTATGCAGACACAGCTTTGTTGACTTCCTTGCTTGATTTTTTAATCTGAGGACAAAATTATCTTGATCATTTCCACTTCTGTCTTTGGCATATATTTTAATATACAAAGACAGTTTGAGGCAAAAGTAACATCGATTGTCCAAAAGTGCCCTTCATAAGCATTTCCAAACCTACCCCAGTCAATGTGCCTAGGTCGTTTCCACCACAGTGCACAATCATGAGGTCAGGGTGTTGGAGATGTAAACAGGTTTTAGCCAAAGGCAACAATTGGTGCCACTTCAATCCTCTCTGTGGAAACCCAATTAATGTCCACATTTTGTAAACCTAGGTCTAAGTCGATACATCTCTGCTCTGCATACCTCTTGCACCAGAAGACATAGCTATGTCCTACGATCCACACTGGCATTTTGAAGGTGTGGCTGGAAGGTATGAAAAGATGTCTGTAGCTCATGCAGTTCCTTCATAGAATAAGAGATATGTTTAAAGATGGGGAACTCGTTTTTTCCCAGATACAAAACGATACTTGATTGGGAGATGAAAAGCATTGTTTTTTAAAAAATGGGTGCACATTTGTTTTGTGGAAAAACATCTTTGTGATTGGTTAAGAAAAAGAAGTTTAAACGTGGAGTACATATTATAGGATAAAATTTGCTCAACTCAACCACACCTGCTACTTGCATTTGGAAGGCACTGTTCGAACTTAAAACAATCGTGAACTGTTAACCTGCACGTGCCGTTAAATGTTTGAGAAAATGTTGCAAAAAAATATTGTTATGTTTAAAAAACATTGAGAAACTTTTAACCTGCATGTGTTGTAGAATGTTCTAGAAAGTGTGTTGATAGAATACGTTGCACTGCTGACTTCGATGGGTCATTGAATATGAAAAAAAATGTTTATATGGAAAATTAAAAAGACACTAATAGAGAAAAGTTTTGAGACATAAAAGAATCAAGGAAGTATTCTAATTTGTCCTTTACATGTATTTATGTGTGGAGGAGCAACATTATAGAAACAACAGCAAGAGGAAGAAGCAGGGAGTGGGGGGACAGTGGGAGATGGGCTCAATGGCACACATGTACAATCAAGTACAGCACAAGTATCGACAAACAATGGCCAAAATGAAACACACCAACAAGGCGCATAAGTCGCACAATCCTGCAACATCATACCACTAAATGAGCATATAAGTGAAAACCACACTGCATTCATACAGGATGTGTACAAAGGCTAGTCGTGGGTGTTGTGGGATGTCTGCGACTGTGGTCATCATGGATGAGATGCCCAGCACGTGGCACATGGGTGGGTTCACTGTGTGTTACGTTGCCAAAGAGCTGCTCCTCCCTCCCACGAGCCCCAACACTTTTATACGGTGCGCTGTTGTATCCCGTGCACTCGTACGGCACAGCATTGCAATGCCTATTCCGGCATGTCCTGCGGCATTTGAACTACACCATGAGAGTGCTGTTTGGTGGTGGTGTGTGCCACTTTACAACATCGTCTGCTACGACCTTTGTGGCAGGCCACACCAGAACACAGAGACGCCCTTACTGCACTTCCGGCATACGGGCAAGGCCGAGACAGCACGTTTCCCTTGCCGGATAGGCACAGCCCTGCGCTGACCTGTGTACGCCGGACCAGCACATGTGTGTTGTGCTTGCAGGAGGACGCACTCTTAGCTACGTGTCCAGGGTCACTGCCAACGATGAGGTGACATCGTAACGTCAGCTGAAGACAGCACACTGTGATGTTGCAGGCCCTGTGCCTATCATGCTAACAAAATGTCCACACGGACACACTTGCTCAGATGTGGGTTTGGGGGGCGTTGGTGGTCCTGGGGTTGTTGCGAGGAGTCTTGTGGCCCTCATGGGTATCCCTGTATCATGCTGATTAACTCTATGGCACGCGTGGGTGTTCTGGCGTGGCTCTTGGCTTTGTTTCCTTTCATGCTGCAGATAGTCATCCTGCTTAGCACCAGCAGAAAGAAGGTGTAAAATTCCTGGTGGTAACATGGGTTATCGCCGGCATGAATTTCGCACTGCAGTTGTGAAAGTTGTGATGTCATTTTTTCATATGCAGAACAATATACAAACTGGGCAGTGTATCCCGTAAAGATCCAGCACCTGACACACTATTCCTAATCAATATAAATACAATGAGATTTCTTCATTGATTTTGTGTGCACACTGTAAGTGCAAACACTACCTCACTGCTGTTCAGGACTCATGGCACAGTTACACATGTGGGATTGGTTTGTGTTAAATAGGTTTAGTGGCACCAGAAGCATTGAGACTGTATGAGCTTGTAATGGTGCTTGGTGTGGACTGCCTCACTGGGAGTAATGTGTGTTGCCTACTGGACTGCGTCATGTGGAATCAGGAATCTATCTAGTGTAGGCCAGAGGTAGCGATGAGGAAAGGCTCACAGCCATGTGCATAGGTTGGTAACCCCATCTGTGTAGTGAAGGTTCAGTGGCACCACTTGTCGGTAGACTTCAATCTGTAAATACTCCTCACTAATCGAAGGGAGTGAGGTGCTGTGGTCGTTGCCACGAAGTTGGGGTCGCTGCAATTCAGGACTCAGGACACAGTTACACATGTGGGATCAGCTTGTGTTAAAGAGGATTAGTGGGACTACGTGTCGCCGGCCTTGCATATCGAAATATGCCTCACTGATCGAAGGGAGTGTGGTGCTGTGGTCGCTGCCACGGACTTGGGGTCAGTGCGATTCAGGACTCAGGACACAGTTACACATGTGGGATCGGCTTGCGTTGAACAAAGTTAGTGGCACCAAGTGTTGCAGTCATTGCATATGGAAATGTGCCTCACTGATCGAAGAGAGTCTGGCGCTGTGGTCGCTGCCACAGACTTGGGGTCACTGCCATTTAGGACTCAGGGCACAATTACACATGTAGGATCAGCTTGTGTTGAACAGAGTTGGTGGCAGCACGTGTCGCCAGCCTTCCATATGGCAGTCTGCTGCTGTAGTTGTCTCACGGAGTTGGGGGTCACTGCTATTCAGGACACAGTTACATATGGGATCGGCTTGTGTTGAAGACGGTTAGTGGCACCATGTGTTGCTGGTCTTCCACAGTGTAGGCCAGAGGTAGCGGTGAGCAAGGGCCCACAGTCACGTGCATACTTTGGTGGCCCCACCTGCCTGCGTAGTGCAGGTTCAATGGCACCACGTGTCCCTTGCCTTCCATATGCAAATATCCGTCACTGATTGAAGGGAGTCTGGTGCTATGGTTGCTGCAAAAAAGTTGGGGTCACTGCCATTCAGGACTCAGGAACCAGTTACACATGTGGGATCGGCTTGCGTTGAACAGGGTTAGTTGGCACCACGTGTTGCCGGTCTTCTACAGTGTAGACTGGAGGCAGCGGTTAGCAAAGGCTCACAGGAAGGTGACGTTGACTTGAGCTGCACAGATTCGGAGAATTTGGTCTTCTTAACCCATTATAGTCTCTTACACAATTTGCATCGCTACTAATCTTGAATTGTGTAACCACAGTGTAGGGCGCAGGCAGCGGTCAGGATGGGTGCAGCCACGTGGCGTTGAGTTGAGCTCCACAGTTAGTGGCATCTGGAGTACTGAGCCTGTGCGCACCCTGCGATGATACGTGGTCCCGGCGGGCCACACTGGGAGCAATGTCTTACCTTGATAAGGCCACGCGGAGATGACATATGGTGCAGTGAGTTAGTAGCACCTGAAGCACTCAGCATGTGCGCATCCTGCGATGATGCGTGGTCCAGGCAGGCCGCTCTGGGAGCAACGTGTCTTGCAAACTGAACTGCATCATCTGCAATTGCCAATGCATCTGAATTGTGAGCCCTGCTGTCCGCAGTGTAGAACGAAGGCAGTAGTTAACGTAGACATCGAGGAATGCTTTTTTATCACTTCTTGACAAAATCAGAGGACATAGAGTACAAATCTCTGTGCAATTAATAAATCAAGGCTGAATTCAAGTTGTGAACCCTGCTGTCCGCAGTGTAGTTCGAAGGCAGTAGTTGGTACAGACATAAGTCTGCAGTGCTGTGGTGCTGGGTTCAAGGGGGGCTTGGGTGGAGGAGGCCGACAGTCATGGCGGCACCCCCCTGCCAGGGTGAGGGCCGCCGCTCTGGCAGACTCGGTCTTCCCAGAATTGAACCACGCCCAGGGCCTGGCCTATTTATTCATGCTCCTACGCTGGAGTGGTGTACGTTGGATCATACCACTCCGCTTCCGCTTCCAGGGGGGACAACACAGCTACATGACCAATATCTTCCCCACTGCCTGAGGTAACATGGTTGCGTCCACTGTGCACTACACTACAAGTATCAATAGTATAGCTCCATATGGAGAGGTTTGTGGTTTGCATAGTGAGGTCTGTGCAGCACATCAGCGTTACACTTGGCATTGTGTGCATTACTATTGATGGGTAACTTGCCTTCTTCATATATAGTTGGTTGCCACGTCTCCCAACATTCAGCTATTGTGTGGCTAAGGGGCCATGGTATTTTGGGAAGGTCCGTTGTCGTGTTTTGCACTGCCTCAGTGGTAGTAGGGGGGGGTCCAGGGTGGTGGTGGAGCTGGGTCTAGTTCATGCAGTAGATAGTTGGCCTCCTTACACCAGTTAAAGGTTCATGTTAATTTGTTACTGGTAAGTCGGCTTATCGTCTGCTTTTGGATCGCATTGCAGATTTGGCTGGTTGTTTAAAATATGGGAAAGTGGTGTTTGTGTATTTTTTGCATGGGAACGCCTAATTTGCATATCATTAGCATTAGTTGTGGCTCTCGTTTTTGGTGATTTTGTTGGCGGAAGGTATCGATAGAAGAGTGGTGAGATTTGCAGTTTTCACCAGGTTGAGAATGGGATGATAATTAAAAAACACAGAAAAATAAGATATGTTTAATGAACATTATAATTAGAAATTAACATTTAAAAAACCTTTGAAATTCACTGAAAAAAACCATAGGTTTCAGGAACGTTATAGTTAGAAATTAGCATTTAAAAAACCTTTGAAATTCACAGAAAAAAACATAGGTTTCAGGGACGTTATAGTTAGTTGGACATTTCACTCATACAAAACAATAGAAATTCTGCTGTTATAGTTAGTTGAGCTAACTATAACTCGCGCCACTGTAATGCGCTGCTGATGACGTCACATATTACATCTTTCACGATATGGTCAGTGACATCACTGATGACATCATACACGTGACAATCTGATGCACCTCATCAGACCTTAATATAACACTTGATACACCCACTCTAAAATACACACTATATTTTTGGAAACCATGAACACACCAATACCAGTTAGTACATATCCACTGACTAATTCCTAGGTCAACGTACACATCAATTCATTCACCCATACAGTCATTCATACATAAGGTCAGCCATCAATACAGCATTATCATATCCAGTCACATATCTATACAGACACTCAGACACCGCCTCTCATTCATAGTTATTCACACACCTAGTCAGTAATGGAAATAATTAATCACACTTTTATTTACTCATCTGTATAGTTTATGCACATACCACCTCATTTATTTAAACATATACAAATACATACTTACACTCTAATACAATAACTAATACAAGCACACACTGATCCATACAGGCACTCTCACAATCAATCACTCTCGCATATAGTCATTGATACAATCCAACACTCTTATATACTGCCTTTCACATATGCAGTTACTCACACATGTACCACTGAGGCATCCATTCACTCACTAAGACACTCATACACACACTCACCCAGCCATACAGCCCTTCACAGATACAATCTTGAACACATAAACCAAGTGAATTATCCACTCACATATCTATGCACAGTCACACCCTTCACCCACCCACAAAGACACTTAGGCACCCATACAGATACTCAGACAAGCAATCAATATCCCATATAGATCTTCATTTAGCTGCTAACCAAACTATGCAACCACAGACACACCTTCTGACAAACTAAACTGTGTGAATGTCTGTATCAATCTCTAACACATGCATTAAACAAGACACAATCACTCACTTATAGTCAGTCACCCACCAACTTAATCATCCATCCTGACTCTTATACACCCACTCTTTCTGCAATACGCCTTTCCCTATGTATATATATATTAAACATATTTAAATTCACTGGATGATGTTATCAGTAATGTAATTTGAGATGTCACTGACCATGTTGTGAATGATGTGATATGTGACGTCATTAGCTCAACTAACTATAACAGTGGAATTTACCAACAATGCTGGGCTGGTTCCACTACATTTTGCCGCCGGGCCCCCGGGATGCCGGTTACAATGGCTGTGTAACACTTTTGTTTGTGGAATTATTGAGCTTTGTGTAGCCAAGCAGTGTATGTTTGTCAGTGCATCTGTACCGACGTTGACTTTAATGATAATAAAGGTCTTATGAATAAAAAAAAAACTATAACAGTGGAATTTCTATTGTTTTGTGTGAGTGAAATGCCCAACTAACTATAAAGTCACTGAAACCTATGGTTTTTTCTGTGAATATATATTAGTGCAACGAGGGCAGCTGAGCTCGTGTCGGAGGACCGGAGCTACGGTTGATCACTCGTGAAGGTAGGGACCTTTTTGAGAGTCCAGTTGAGGAGTGTGTGAGACACTGCTACTGACACTTAATCAAGGAGTTAATGTTGCAAGATTTAATTAAGCCCGCAAATTACGCACCATGTCTGCCGTCGCACTGCGAAGTCGTGAGGAGGCAGAAAACGGAATGTTTGAGTATTCCCCGGCTGGGGAATTAGCAGAGCAGTGATAGAGCGAACAAGTATTGTTCAAACAGGTCATCCTAATGCAAAGGAGCTCTTCAATAAATTAGAAAAACTGATGCGTGCAGAGCAGTTCAAGTGGTCGGAGCATAAATCCCTAACGTGCTACTTTGAAGTCGGACATATTCCAAGGGGATGCGGATAATGTTAGCACCTAGTTACGTGCACCTGGATTCAAACATGCTGGCGGAGTGGGCCACTTGTAATTTAGAATCTTTGCGTAAACTCGTGGAAATACTTGTTAGATATGCAGCAAGTGATCGCTCTACATTGCAATTGCAAATTGATGACGTGGAAAATGAGATTAGTTCACTGGAAAGTTCGGACAATTGTAAGAAGCATCGTGATGATATGCTGGCACATCTCCATAAAGATGAGGCGGTTATTAAAAAACGTTAGGCTTATAAATTTCAAAGGGACAAATTAGATTATCAAAATGGCCAAGTGTTCACCTTTGCACAAAAATATGACGCAGTGAAAGGGAAAAACAAAGAAGGCACTCCACCAATGTGAACAACATGACACCAGTTTCTACCTCAGCATCCAAACTAAGCTCGGCACTGGAAAGTGAATCCAATAATGAACAAGAAAGAACCAGTTTGGACTTGGGGTTTATCAAACTGTCATTGGCCCAAGAAGTAGATTGCCTCAGCCAAGATCGGAGACAAGCACTGCACCCTCGATCTCAAAGGAAGCAAAATGCAAAAGAAACAACCAAAAATGCTGAGAAAGACGGCAATGCAGCAACAGTTTGAAGACAGCCAAACAACAAAGAATAAGCATATGTGAGATGGAAACGCAACTAAATGAATGTAGCTTTACCACAGTAGCTAAGACAATGATCAACTTATCCGATATTAATCTAAACATGTCTGAGAAGCAAATTTTGGCACTGTCTATCGTATAGTCCAGAATGCAATTTCAATTATGCAGAAACACGTTTGGACGTTTTTAGATTCTGTAGTTAACCTCAGCGCTTATATGAAAAAACGAGCGATGAACTCCTCGCGCTGTTCCTCGAGTGAAGCACTACCCCCTGAATAATTTATTTAAGCACTGTACTTGCCAGGGTAATTGATCCGAGCGACGCTGCTGGAAATGATAGACTGAGCGCATTTCCTCCTCTCCGTGATCTCCGATCGCAAAGATGGCAGGACGCGCATTAGAGGAAAGTTCCTTGGCGAGCGTCACGTTTCGTGAGTATCCCGCCTAGGAACTTTCCTCACTCACCGACAGTTGGAAATCAGCTGTTTTGACCGCGTTTCACAGGAGGATTATCGATTCGTCATTTTATCCAACGAAATATTAAGAAATAACTCTAAATATTAGGAAATAACTACCCTATTCTACTTTTACGCTCTTACTGCTGCATAAACTCCACATTTTATACATTGGCCTTCTTTCAGCCATATGCCCTTAAAAAAAGATATTCATATAATTAAAAAAAAAAGGGGGTGATTAATTGGAAATTCTATTTATATTAAAAAAAAAAAAAAAAAAAAGAAGGGGCAAGATGGAAAATGACAGATTCAAATATGAACAATGCAACACTTCCTAATTTTAATAAGGAAGATGTTCGCATTATGATTCAAAAAGAAATCAAAACCTGTATGCAAGAGACCTTTGCACAGTTTGTACCCTATAAAAGACCACTTCCCTCTCAGGAAGATGTGTCTGCTGTGATTGCTCATAAGAAAGTTGGGGTTAAACCTACAAAGAAGACTAACCACACTATTTCCGAGACCAATAAGAGCACGGGAGGTCCTAGCACCTCTTTTAATATTGGTGGTCTTAACACCACAAAATATTTGGAAGGTCTTCGCACCTCAACTAATATTTGGAAGGTCTTCGCACCTCAACTAATAGAGTTGTCTCTTATGACACACAACACTCGGGTGCCCTTCGCGGCCCAAATACCTTGGATGCCCTTAACGGCTCACTGTCTCAAAGTGCTCAAGACTTCCCAGAGGGCTCGGATAATAATAATGATGATGATGATGATATGGATCCAGACAAATACGTTCTGGATTTAGATGATGGGGATGTAGGAATTTTTGATGAGGACGAAACTCCTTCCTCGAAGGACAGTATTCTAGACCCCCTTGGAGAGGAAATGTCCTCCCCTATTAATTTAAAACATCCTCGTTCCTCGCAATGGTCTCCACAGGAATATGTCTCTAAATTTATTAAAAAATGGATTCGCTTCCCTCTTGAAAGAGAGACAAGGAATATTTTAAGGGCAGAGTGTTCAAGACCCTCAATAGATGAAAAAGCATGTGATGCCCCTAATATGGATCCAGAATTGATTAAGTATCTGTTTAGACTTGGACGCGATCCTAGAAAAGGCCTAGAAAAAAGCTTTTAAAGGGTGCCAAGATCGCCTACTGGATGTGCTTGGATCACTTAGCAGAATTCTTGACCCCGCAGAAGATTGTTACCTTAAAGGTACACCCCTTAATATAGATTTAATAAGGGGATGGAGTCAGAGAGCCCTCATTTTGCTAGGTAATGCTAATACAAGCATTAACGCAGAAAGGCGTAGGCTCATCCTTTATAAACTTGACCCTAAACTCACAGATATGGCTGAGAAGGAGCCTTCTTCAAATCCGAAAGGACTGCTTTTTGGTGAAGAGCTTTTAAAATCATTGGGAAAGTACGTTTCGACCTTTACAGCGCTTGATAACGCCCCGAAGAATATAAAGAGAGTATTCAACAATAATGTTTTTGGAAGGGCCGGGAGAAGGGGCCTTTCTTCCGGCCGCTTTAACCAGAGGCCCTACCAGAGATCACGCCCCTTCGGAAGAGGCACATATCAAAATAATTACTACAACACCTCCAACCGTGGAAGAGGAAATCGAACAAGAGGAGCAAGATCACGAGCTTCATTCTCGTCAAACCCTCCAAGTAAGTCCCCCTCATTTACTTTCTCTTGCTATCCCTCCAAAGGTGGGAGACAGGCTGAGACTTTTTTCGAAAAAATGGGAGGAAATAACTCAAGACCCTTGGGTTCTATCCACAGTGACAGGCTTTATGATAGATTTCGTTCAAACTCCGTTTCAAACTTCCCTACCAAGGGATATTCCTATCTCATTAGAGAAAGAGAAAATAGTAGAGGAAGAAATCTCCTCTATGCTCCAGAAAGGAGCGATAATAGAAGTTCCCTTGGACTCTCTAACCTTTGTAAGCTCGTTATTCCTTGTGGAGAAAAAAGGAAAAGGTTGGAGACCGGTTATAAATTTGAAGGGCCTCAACAAATTTCTTGTTTACAGGCACTTCAAAATGGAAGATATACATCTCCTGAGAGACCTTCTTCAAAAAGAAGACTGGTTAGTCAAACTGGATTTAAAGGACGCCTACTTCACGATCCCGATGGCGGAAATACATCAACCTTACCTACAATTCCTATGGAAAAAACATCTTTATCAGTTCAAAGCGCTCCCCTTCGGGCTTTCGTCCGCGCTTTGGTGTTTTACCAAGGTAATGAGAGCAGTAGCCTCCTTCCTAAGAGAACGAGGCTTCCAACTTAATATTTACCTCGACGACATCCTGATAATGTCCCAAGATCTGCATCAGATTCGCCTCGACCGGAATTCAGTTATGAATTTGTTGGAAAGTCTAGGTTTCATTGTCGACAAAGAGTAGTCTATTCTATCCCCCTCAAAATCACTGGAGTTTCTGGGTTTCACTCTGGATACTTCCAAGTGTCTTCTCCTTTTACCTCCTTCGAAGATCAAGAAAGAGATCCGTCACGTTTTAAGACAGGAAGACTTTCCCCTAAGGGAACTGGCAAGACTTCTAGGTCTCTTATCTTCCTCCATTCAAGCGATCTTCCCAGGCCCTCTGAATTATCGGGTTTTGCAAAGGATAAAAGGAAGGGCGCTGAGGTCCGGACTTTGGTACGAAGACCGAATCACCCTAGATTTGGAGGCCAAAGCAGAACTGAACTGGCGGTTGGAAAACCTGGAGGCTTGGAATGGCAAAGCAATTTTCGGGTCAGAACTGGATTTTGTGCTGGAATCAGACGCTTCCCTTCATGGTTGGGGTGCTTGTTTCCTAGACCAGAATACGGGTGGTGTTTGGTCTCAGGAGGAGTCATCTCACCACATCAATTTCCTAGAATTTACTGCTGGCCTATATGCCCTTATGAGTTTCAAGCACTCAATTCAAGGGAGATCGGTTATTCTGAAAAATGGACAATGTTTCGGCAGTGGCCTACATCAATCGGTTGGGAGGTACGATATCTGCCGACCTTTCCAACCTAGCAAGGAGACTCTGGATGTTCTGTTTAGAACACAAGATTTCCCTCCAAGCAGAATAATACCCAGGCAAAACGAACGTATCTGCCGATTGGAATTCCAGATTCCTTTCGGACTTCAGCGATTGGAAACTCAACGTCGCTGTCTTCGACTCACTAAATTCTTGCTGGGGTGCATTCGAAATAGACCTCTTTGCGAGCCGTCTCACCTCTCAACTAGAGCTTTACTTCAAATGTATGCCCGATCCCGCTGCTCTAGCAGTGAAGGCTTTTCTCCAGTCTTGGTCAGGGATCAGTGCCTATGCCTTCCACCCATTTGCAATGATCCAGAGAGTCTTGGAGAAAGTGAGGCAAGAGCGATGCTCTCTGTCTCTGGTCCTCATAACTCCCTTCTGGCCACACAAGCGTGGTTCTGGAGCTAACTTACGATCTTCCCTTTCTGATTCCTTCTCTAGAGGATCTCCTTACAGACGTATACGGAGATCCTCACCCTCTGATCCTATCCGGGAGTTTGTATCTTCTTGCCTGGAGAGTGTCAGGAGATCTAACGAAGTCTCAGGACTTTCGACATCGGCTTCTACTCTCCTCAGAGAGTTTTGGGCTCCGGGAACCCATTACAGATACAACAATATCTGGAAATCTTGGTTTCGTTGGTGCATGGAGAGGGATTTGGATCCCATACAGGCACCTATCGTTGACGTAGTAAATTTTTTAGCTGAACTCTTTGACAGGGGATTGAGTTATAGATCAATCAATTGTTATAGATCCGCAATCTCTGCGGGTCATATTCTCGTTAACGGCAAAACAGTCGGGAAAATTGTTTGTAGCGTTATGAAGAGTTTTCGTATTAAAATACCCCCGAAACCGAAATATGATACACTCTGGAATGTGAATTTGTTTCTAGATCTCTTCACTTCCTGGCCCGATAATTTGTTTTTGAACAGAAAGTTTCTATTTATTACACTCGCAACTCTTCTTTGCCTTATCTCCTGTCGTAGAGTTTCTGATGTTAAAGCTCTGAAGATCTCTAATAGGTCCTATAATTTGTTTGGAGTTAAATTTGAGGTCTATAGAAGAACCAAAACCATGTCTGACTCAATCTTCTATCCTCGTTTCGACCCTTGTCCGAAACTTTGTGTAGTTGAATGTATGAAAGCTTATGATGTGACAGTGTCTAACCTTCGACCGCTTAATGAGAATCAGCTTCTCATTTCCTTTGTTAAACCTCATAAGGCTATTTCCTCCACCTCGATTGCCAGATGAGTTAAATCTGCTATGTCTCTAGCTGGTATTGATATATCCAAATTTAGAGGTGCCATGGCAAGAAAGTCTCTTTGGTCCGGAGGTAAGCTGGATGATATCCTTAAAGCTGCTGACTGGTCTAACGCTAATACCTTTGCAAGACATTGTTGTAAACCTATTGAACACATGTCTAATGTAGTTTTACAGGGCTACCAACATGCATAATGTAGCCTCCGTTCTTGTAATGAAATTGCGATTCTCCTATTAACATGCCTAGAGAATCTAGATTTCATTAAAGACACGGAGGCTCATATTATCCCGCCCATCCCGTTCCCTGTTTGATCGGGATGTAATATTTATATTCTGAGTGTCACTTTAATATAATCTATTTTATATTTATATTGAAATGTTATTTATGGTGTTCAATTCATTTTTCAGGATTTTTTTGTTTATGATTACCTTTTTATTTTGGATACAATTTTCATTGTCTCCTTTCTTTCAGATAATCCTTCTACTTAAGCTACTTTGGATGTTTCATCACAGAGAAGCCGACTGGTTGTCTTCTTCATTCTCGTTTGTCTTTTACTTCGAATCTTCTGGAATCTACTGCATCTTTTTTCGCCTGATTTAAAAGAGGCTGATGGTTGCTATGTTTTGTGTATTACTTTATCTCAGTGTTCTTATTGGAACCTTTGTATTGTGATGCGACTGGTTTGGATCTGCAATTAAAAGTCATTGCATAATGTGAGCCTCCGTGTCTTTAATGAAATCTAGATTCTCTAGGCATGTTAATAGGAGAATCGCAATTCATACATAAAGTGAAACTACATAAATATCATCTATTGAAGTCAAAACACAATAAGGAACTTCCAGTACAAGCAATAACCAACATTCTAAGTCCCACATTGCTGGTTGCAGGGGACATTAATCTGTTGCAAGACTTACATCCACTACAGGGCGAACAGAACAACAGTGAGAATATAAATGTACTAGACAAAAATAAGTGAATCCTTACGAACACCGTTCAAACCTAAATCAACTTTTCAACATGTAATGCTACACGACAATTGGGATATTTTCCATGACCAAATAACAGTTGAATTAAAAAAAACTGTAAAAAACCACTACGTGTGCCCAACTGAACCTCAGCCAGAAAAATACCTCCTATATACAACTAATGACCTTATAACCTTTCTCTTACTCACTTACTTGCCCATACAGCCACGCAAACACCCATTCCCTGACACATAAACCCATTCACTCACCCATAACCCAGTTACACACCCATTGAGGTACTGAGATAGCCACTCATGTACCCTGTCTCTCGCTCATACATACATTTATATATTTGCTCAAACACCTATTCAACCACTCATGCACCCTCTGATTCACCACTTAAAATCACTGATACACCAACTCAGTTACTATACAGATACTCATGCAACCCATCACTTACCCGTACATGCACAGGCACCCACTCGCTTACCCATACAAAAGCTCACACATCCACTATCTCATGTATACTGGCTCTTATATACCCAGTCACTCTTCTATACACTACTTACACATCCACTCACTTACCCATACAGGCACCTCCACAGCAAGTTACTTTAGTATATATGTTCGATACTCAGAAACTTTTAGAACACAATCAATCAATCAATAATATCTCTTTATTCAATCCTTTTAAAGCATAGATCATATAAGTACACAAAGACATTAAAACAACCAACCCAGTTCGGGCCCTGTATTGCAGCACCCGTGGACGTCAGTGCCACGTACAGACCCGCGTCCCACCGCAGGTCCCGGCCACTCCCCCGCGTGCGGCCAAAGTAGGCCCACGTCACCTCCAATGGTGTAGTATTAGTTCCCGGATCCCCAGCAGGCCGCAGACCCAGGGGCAGAGAGTGTGGATCGGCGCAGGATGTTGTGGTTCCCTTACTCACCGCACTGGTCTTCGTCAAGCCCTTTCCACACAACAATGTTCCTCACCCGCTGCCTAGCCTCGGGCAGACCCTCTGCCAGGCTGCCTGCTCTGCTGCAGCAGCCCGTCTGGGGAATCTATCAGCATGTTCGTCCTTCGGGGGCGCGTGAGGAGCAGGTTGGGCACTGCCGAGTGGGTGACAAACAGGATCCTAAACCCTCGTGCTAAGGGCAGGTCCCAGGCTGTATCATGTCCAAGTGTCTGTATCACGCGTGGGCTCCTGCTCCACGCCATGACCGCTCAGGTCTAGCTGTCGATAGGCCCCAAACAGTATCTGCAGTGTAGGGCTGCTGTCAGAACATATAGACGCAGTCCTCCGTGCTGGGGGCTCCGGCGCTCCTGTATGTATGTCCCCAAGCTTGCAGTGGCTGTGGGACGGCATAGGAGAAGTCAATTCCCCCCAGAGGGTCCAGAGCTCTACTGAATTGCGACCACCATTTTAGACGGCTAGCTACGCCCCCGCCAATACGATCCATACTTGAACCCCCCTCGAAACATCCGTAAGGACTGGGAACAAACTTCTTTACATTCCACCTAATAGTTACCCTGTGACTTTACCAGAAGCTGAGTCCTCTCTCCTATCTGAATCAACAATGTAACCAGTGGCTAAGAGGAAAAGGGGCAGAAGAATCTTAAGAGCCAAGCCCATGAAAACAGCTAGAGCAACGAGAATGTCGGCACCTACATAAGCTGTGAAAAAAGTACGAGCCAACCATCGTTAGATAAACTTTCTTATTTGATGAGAGACAAGGATGTATGGCTAAGATTGGAAAATATAGTCACCCTTTTGCTCCTGCCATTATTATACAGACTAACAAAGATAGGAAAGACTAGTCCTCTTTGGTGAAAGCAGTGCAAGCAGTTTGAATATTTCGCTAACTCCTCACACAGGGGGTGTTTTGCAAGCACAAGGGAGAGCCTCAGAAGGTGAATCAGAACTAACTTTATTACACCTTCCTAACCTTGCGGACCTGCCACTAGATGTTGTTTACCGTGATCAGCCACCACAGTCACTTAACCCCCGTACAGCAGGAGAACTATGCGGAGGGAAAAAATGGACTTAAGTAGAATAAATTAAGTAGGCGCGTTAAGTAGAAAAAATGCCTGTCAATATGGTGCAGGGACGTGGTAAATTTAACACTGACCATCATAAAAAACTGCTTGAAACTGGATAACACACACAAAATCACATGGTTGCAGTATGTAAGGTCAACTTTGACTGCACTGGGGCTAGTGGAACTCTTCACTAACCCCAGTGCATGCCTGAAGATCAAAAAGCAAGAATTAAAGGCCATCTTCTTACCTAAATTACAAAAAACAATTTGATGGACAGAATGTAGATCAATGTCTTACATTCACCCCAGTACAAGGATCTGGGCCTAAATCCATCGTTTTTTGCACTCCACACCACCCTGGGTCAGATAATGGCTTTATGCAAATCAGCTCTGACCCTGTGCCCCATGGGAACAGTCCAGTCCGAACTACAACAGCCATATCTTTCCCAGACCGGAATCAAGCATCCGAGGACCGGACCGGTTTCGAGGTAACACCTCTCATCAGCCCGGCTAGCTTGACTCCAGTGGTGTGGAGGCTCTGGGACCCACGTCTGAGCTACCCCAGTACACTCAGGGAGAAAATTACAAAAAACAATTTGATGGACAGAATGTAGATCAATGTCTTACATTCACCCCAGTACAAGGATCTGGGCCTAAATCCATCGTTTTTTGCACTCCACACCACCCTGGGTCAGATAATGGCTTTATGCAAATCAGCTCTGACCCTGTGCCCCATGGGAACAGTCCAGTCCGAACTACAACAGCCATATCTTTCCCAGACCGGAATCAAGCATCCGAGGACCGGACCGGTTTCGAGGTAACACCTCTCATCAGCCCGGCTAGCTTGACTCCAGTGGTGTGGAGGCTCTGGGACCCACGTCTGAGCTACCCCAGTACACTCAGGGAGAAAATTACAAAAAACAATTTGATGGACAGAATGTAGATCAATGTCTTACATTCACCCCAGTACAAGGATCTGGGCCTAAATCCATCGTTTTTTGCACTCCACACCACCCTGGGTCAGATAATGGCTTTATGCAAATCAGCTCTGACCCTGTGCCCCATGGGAACAGTCCAGTCCGAACTACAACAGCCATATCTTTCCCAGACCGGAATCAAGCATCCGAGGACCGGACCGGTTTCGAGGTAACACCTCTCATCAGCCCGGCTAGCTTGACTCCAGTGGTGTGGAGGCTCTGGGACCCACGTCTGAGCTACCCCAGTACACTCAGGGAGAAAATTACAAAAAACAATTTGATGGACAGAATGTAGATCAATGTCTTACATTCACCCCAGTACAAGGATCTGGGCCTAAATCCATCGTTTTTTGCACTCCACACCACCCTGGGTCAGATAATGGCTTTATGCAAATCAGCTCTGACCCTGTGCCCCATGGGAACAGTCCAGTCCGAACTACAACAGCCATATCTTTCCCAGACCGGAATCAAGCATCCGAGGACCGGACCGGTTTCGAGGTAACACCTCTCATCAGCCCGGCTAGCTTGACTCCAGTGGTGTGGAGGCTCTGGGACCCACGTCTGAGCTACCCCAGTACACTCAGGGAGAAAATTACAAAAAACAATTTGATGGACAGAATGTAGATCAATGTCTTACATTCACCCCAGTACAAGGATCTGGGCCTAAATCCATCGTTTTTTGCACTCCACACCACCCTGGGTCAGATAATGGCTTTATGCAAATCAGCTCTGACCCTGTGCCCCATGGGAACAGTCCAGTCCGAACTACAACAGCCATATCTTTCCCAGACCGGAATCAAGCATCCGAGGACCGGACCGGTTTTGAGGTAACACCTCTCATCAGCCCGGCTAGCTTGACTCCAGTGGTGTGGAGGCTCTGGGACCCACGTCTGAGCTACCCCAGTACACTCAGGGAGAAAATTACAAAAAACAATTTGATGGACAGAATGTAGATCAATGTCTTACATTCACCCCAGTACAAGGATCTGGGCCTAAATCCATCGTTTTTTGCACTCCACACCACCCTGGGTCAGATAATGGCTTTATGCAAATCAGCTCTGACCCTGTGCCCCATGGGAACAGTCCAGTCCGAACTACAACAGCCATATCTTTCCCAGACCGGAATCAAGCATCCGAGGACCGGACCGGTTTCGAGGTAACACCTCTCATCAGCCCGGCTAGCTTGACTCCAGTGGTGTGGAGGCTCTGGGACCCACGTCTGAGCTACCCCAGTACACTCAGGGAGAAAATTACAAAAAACAATTTGATGGACAGAATGTAGATCAATGTCTTACATTCACCCCAGTACAAGGATCTGGGCCTAAATCCATCGTTTTTTGCACTCCACACCACCCTGGGTCAGATAATGGCTTTATGCAAATCAGCTCTGACCCTGTGCCCCATGGGAACAGTCCAGTCCGAACTACAACAGCCATATCTTTCCCAGACCGGAATAAAGCATCCGAGGACCGGACCGGTTTCGAGGTAACACCTCTCATCAGCCCGGCTAGCTTGACTCCAGTGGTGTGGAGGCTCTGGGACCCACGTCTGAGCTACCCCAGTACACTCAGGGAGAAAATTACAAAAAACAATTTGATGGACAGAATGTAGATCAATGTCTTACATTCACCCCAGTACAAGGATCTGGGCCTAAATCCATCGTTTTTTGCACTCCACACCACCCTGGGTCAGATAATGGCTTTATGCAAATCAGCTCTGACTCTGTGCCCTATGGGAACAGTCCAGTCCGAACTACAACAGCCATATCTTTCCCAGACCGGAATCAAGCATCCGAGGACCGGACCGGTTTCGAGGTAACACCTCTCATCAGCCCGGCTAGCTTGACTCCAGTGGTGTGGAGGCTCTGGGACCCACGTCTGAGCTACCCCAGTACACTCAGGGAGAAAATTACAAAAAACAATTTGATGGACAGAATGTAGATCAATGTCTTACATTCACCCCAGTACAAGGATCTGGGCCTAAATCCATCGTTTTTTGCACTCCACACCACCCTGGGTCAGATAATGGCTTTATGCAAATCAGCTCTGACCCTGTGCCCCATGGGAACAGTCCAGTCCGAACTACAACAGCCATATCTTTCCCAGACCGGAATCAAGCATCCGAGGACCGGACCGGTTTCGAGGTAACACCTCTCATCAGCCCGGCTAGCTTGACTCCAGTGGTGTGGAGGCTCTGGGACCCACGTCTGAGCTACCCCAGTACACTCAGGGAGAAAATTACAAAAAACAATTTGATGGACAGAATGTAGATCAATGTCTTACATTCACCCCAGTACAAGGATCGGGGCCTAAATCCATCGTTTTTTGCACTCCACACCGCCCTGGGTCAGATAATGGCTTTATGCAAATCAGCTCTGACCCTGTGCCCCATGGGAACAGTCCAGTCCGAACTACAACAGCCATATCTTTCCCAGACCGGAATCAAGCATCCGAGGACCGGACCGGTTTCGAGGTAACACCTCTCATCAGCCCGGCTAGCTTGACTCCAGTGGTGTGGAGGCTCTGGGACCCACGTCTGAGCTACCCCAGTACACTCAGGGAGAAAATTACAAAAAACAATTTGATGGACAGAATGTAGATCAATGTTTTACATTCACCCCAGTACAAGGATCTGGGCCTAAATCCATCGTTTTTTGCACTCCACACCACCCTGGGTCAGATAATGGCTTTATGCAAATCAGCTCTGACCCTGTGCCCCATGGGAACAGTCCAGTCCGAACTACAACAGCCATATCTTTCCCAGACCGGAATCAAGCATCCGAGGACCGGACCGGTTTCGAGGTAACACCTCTCATCAGCCCGGCTAGCTTGACTCCAGTGGTGTGGAGGCTCTGGGACCCACGTCTGAGCTACCCCAGTACACTCAGGGAGAAAATTACAAAAAACAATTTGATGGACAGAATGTAGATCAATGTCTTACATTCACCCCAGTACAAGGATCTGGGCCTAAATCCATCGTTTTTTGCACTCCACACCACCCTGGGTCAGATAATGGCTTTATGCAAATCAGCTCTGACCCTGTGCCCCATGGGAACAGTCCAGTCCGAACTACAACAGCCATATCTTTCCCAGACCGGAATCAAGCATCCGAGGACCGGACCGGTTTCGAGGTAACACCTCTCATCAGCCCGGCTAGCTTGACTCCAGTGGTGTGGAGGCTCTGGGACCCACGTCTGAGCTACCCCAGTACACTCAGGGAGAAAATTACAAAAAACAATTTGATGGACAGAATGTAGATCAATGTCTTACATTCACCCCAGTACAAGGATCTGGGCCTAAATCCATCGTTTTTTGCACTCCACACCACCCTGGGTCAGATAATGGCTTTATGCAAATCAGCTCTGACCCTGTGCCCCATGGGAACAGTCCAGTCCGAACTACAACAGCCATATCTTTCCCAGACCGGAATCAAGCATCTGAGGACCGGACCGGTTTCGAGGTAACACCTCTCATCAGCCCGGCTAGCTTGACTCCAGTGGTGTGGAGGCTCTGGGACCCACGTCTGAGCTACCCCAGTACACTCAGTTAGAAAATTACAAAAAACAATTTGATGGACAGGATGTAGATCAATGTCTTACATTCACCCCAGTACAAGGATCTGGGCCTAAATCCATCGTTTTTTGCACTCCACACCACCCTGGGTCAGATAATGGCTTTATGCAAATCAGCTCTGACCCTGTGCCCCATGGGAACAGTCCAGTCCGAACTACAACAGCCATATCTTTCCCAGACCGGGAAAGATGTGTTACCTCGAAACCGGTCCGGTCCTCGGATGCTTGATTCCGTTCTGGGAAGGTCATGGCTTTTGTAGTTCGGACTGGACTGTTCCCATGGGGCACAGGGTCAGAGCTGATTTGCATATCGCCATTGACTAACCCAGGGTGGTGTGGAGTGCAAAAAAACGATGGATTTGGGCCCAGATCTTTTGACTGGGGTGAATGTGTGACATTGATCCACATTCGGTCCATCACCTGTTTTGTTTGCAATACCGCCATAAGTGCGCTGGGGATGCTCAGACGTGGGTCCCAGGCACTCCACACCACTGGAGTCAAGCTAGCCGGGCTGATGAGAGGTGTTACCTCGAAACCGGTCCGGTCCTCGGATGCTTGATTCCGTTCTGGGAAGGTCATGGCTTTTGTAGTTCGGACTGGACTGTTCCCATGGGGCACATGGTCAGAGCTGATTTGCATATCGCCATTGACTAACCCAGGGTGGTGTGGAGTGCAAAAAAACGATGGATTTGGGCCCAGATCTTTTGACTGGGGTGAATGTGTGACATTGATCCACATTCGGTCCATCACCTGTTTTGTTTGCAATACCGCCATAAGTGCGCTGGGGATGCTCAGACGTGGGTCCCAGGCACTCCACACCACTGGAGTCAAGCTAGCCGGGCTGAAGAGAGGTGTTACCTCGAAACCGGTCCGGTCCTCGGATGCTTGATTCCGTTCTGGGAAGGTCATGGCTTTTGTAGTTCGGACTGGACTGTTCCCATGGGGCACAGGGTCAGAGCTGATTTGCATATCGCCATTGACTAACCCAGGGTGGTGTGGAGTGCAAAAAAACGATGGATTTGGGCCCAGATCTTTTGACTGGGGTGAATGTGTGACATTGATCCACATTCGGTCCATCACCTGTTTTGTTTGCAATACCGCCATAAGTGCGCTGGGGATGCTCAGACGTGGGTCCCAGGCACTCCACACCACTGGAGTCAAGCTAGCCGGGCTGATGAGAGGTGTTACCTCGAAACCGGTCCGGTCCTCGGATGCTTGATTCCGTTCTGGGAAGGTCATGGCTTTTGTAGTTCGGACTGGACTGTTCCCATGGGGCACAGGGTCAGAGCTGATTTGCATATCGCCATTGACTAACCCAGGGTGGTGTGGAGTGCAAAAAAACGATGGATTTGGGCCCAGATCTTTTGACCGGGGTGAATGTTTGACATTGATCCACATTCGGTCCATCACCTGTTTTGTTTGCAATACCGCCATAAGTGCGCTGGGGATGCTCAGACGTGGGTCCCAGGCACTCCACACCACTGGAGTCAAGCTAGCCGGGCTGATGAGAGGTGTTACCTCGAAACCGGTCCGGTCCTCGGATGCTTGATTCGGTTCTGGGAAGGTCATGGCTTTTGTAGTTCGGACTGGACTGTTCCCATGGGGCACAGGGTCAGAGCTGATTTGCATATCGCCATTGACTAACCCAGGGTGGTGTGGAGTGCAAAAAAACGATGGATTTGGGCCCAGATCTTTTGACTGGGGTGAATGTGTGACATTGATCCACATTCGGTCCATCACCTGTTTTGTTTGCAATCTTCTTACCTAAGGCTGCTCACGTTCGACAGGAAATCAATCATGCAAAGCCAACAGTACTGTTATATCAACTGACACCGCCCATGTTAGAAGGGGATATTCATATCTATAGAGAATCGAACACTACATCATAGATACATTCTACTGAGGTTCCGCTGCAACCTAATCCCCCTGATGTTGGGCTTTCCCGCAAGGAGATTTAGCTGCACCGATCTGACACCTTGCCCATGTGATAATAGCTCAGAGCAGTCTGATCTTCACATATTTTTATTTTGTGGTTTCTATAAGGAAGAACGAGCAAAATGTATTCCCCCGATTTTAAGACCATACAAATTTTGGCAATGCCGACCGGCATTATATTTTTTAAAGAAACGTATTGATCCTTTTTTTTTGTAAATGTTTTCTTTTTCTAGCTACTTTACCCCACCATCAATACTCCTTTAGCGCACGCTAAGAGACAATAAGGCTGCGCCATACCACAACCTGAGAAATTACCGACACCCCCTCGGGCTTGACCACAGAGGGGGACTAGTACTGAGCCTGGTAGCAACGTTACATCATGGGCACGGTCCGCGCGAAGACGCTGTAGGGACAACAAGGACCTGACCCCTCTCCTACCATGACAGACCACGCTAGTTGGCCCCCCTCGCCTGGGGCAGCATCTACTGGACACACAGAGGGACCCCCAGATAAACTGGACATCATCCCAAGGAGATCCGAGATTCTAGAATGGCACTGGAACTACTGATGGGTTTGCTCACCACGGGACTAACGATACTAAGGGCAGACCACAATAAGCTGGCTGAAACGGTGAAGGACCACGGCCAATCTATCACAGACCTCACCCCCAGAGTGGTGGACCATCCATCTACCTTGCAACAACTACAGCAGCAGATGACAACACTTATGGCCCGGCTGGTGGATGCGGAGGGCAGAAATAGACGCAATAATATATGTGTCATTGGACTGCCAGAACGCTGTGAAGGGAGTAAGGCGGCAGACTTCATGTAGAAATGGTTCAGAGACCATGTGGCATCTGGGGGGCTTTCTCTGGACTTTTTTCGTGGAACGGGCCCATAGAATCCCGACGGGACAACCCAGACCTGGCGCGCTGCCCCGCTCTCTGATCGTGAAAATCCTCAATTTTAGAGATTGCAACATCTTACTACAAAAAGCAAGAGAAAAGGCACTAATCCAGTTCGAAAACCACAGTATATCATTGTACCCTGACTACACCATCTTGGTACAGAGACAGAGATCATCCTACCAGGCTGTAAAGAAAAAACTCCCGAAAGCACAACTCAAATAGGCACTCTTATATCCAGCCCGGCTGAAGGTTATACACAACAAAAAGACCCACTTTTTTTAAAGTCCAGCAGATGTCGACGAATGGTTGGAAGTTATGTGCATTGGTTCTAGCCAAATCAGCCACCCAGACATCTCCTCACAGGACTCAGACAAACTCCCGAAACGGATCTCTCATCGTTCCCAGAATCCCAACTGGAGTAAGGGAGGCACTGGCCCATCGCAAGAACAACAATGACGGGACCAGGAAGTATCGATTGCGGCTGCTGGTGCATTTCGTGATGACTCGAACAAAATTTCTACTGATTCAGAGGACAGTACTCTTCATTCAGACTCTGAGCACAGCATAACTCTCTTCCCCACAATCACACCTAGGGCAGCCGATGATATGATTGATAACTGAACACAAACGACGAGTCAAGAATACCTGAGACTGATACTGCGGTATTTGCCCTTGCAGCTGGCACAGACTCTGCACCTGAGAGACTATTGTATACTTTTGCTTGTAAAGATTTATATGTATGCTGATAACCTTCTATTTTCAGTTTGGTGGTATGCAGGGCTCAAGCTGTATGTCCTATTGGTATAAACGTTGCACCCCAGTACATATGGGGTATGTTCTATTCTAGGGGGGCTCCGCAGTACTCTTTTATATGATTAATTACGTTACTAACACTGTCCCCAACACACCTGCACAGACACCCCCCCGGGGGTAGGACACCGTAGAGCCACAGAGCTGCAGACCCTTCTATGACCATGACCAGGTATGAGGTTGGCTACCTCCCTGCTGGCCTATGCCCGTTATCTGTTCTGTACTACTTGTACACCACTGTTGGGCCCAGCGCAGTTCAGGATCTGTGCAAAGTTTTGCTACGGTTATGGGGAAAAGGGACTCCTGATCAGGTCTGCTCTACCGACTCCGTGTATGTGGGAGCTCCACACTATACATAGGAACATGCTTAGGAATGCTAACACCATAGGGTTGTACAATCTAATTACATGGGACGTAAGGGGATTAGGAACAATCCAGAAAAGGCACTGTATTCATGCATATCTCCTTAGGTGTAAGACACAGGTTGGGTTCCTCCAAGAATCCCATTTAACCGAGTTTGAAACACAAAAGATGCGAAAAAAATGGAGAGGACATATTTATTCTACCAACTATTCTACTTTCGCTAGGGGGGCGACCATTTGGATACGCCACAGGTTCCCATTTCTTGAACTGGAGCGCTGGGTGGATGACCAATGCCAATACATCCTGGTGAACGGCACCCTTGATGGCTCCCTGTTGGTCCTTGGCAGCGTTTATAACCCCTAATTTTGACCAGGACCAATTCTTGAGTAGGTTGGGTACAGTATTAGCAGACTGGGATGGTATCCCCTGGATATTGGGGGGGAATTGATATGCTACACTGGACACTTCTCTAGACAGGTCACACCCACCCCTACATGGTACATATGCTGGAAAACTAGCTGATCAATTCATGACATGGGCGGAAGGGTGGACACTTTCTGATGCATGGCGATGCCTTTATCCAACCCACAAGTAATATTCCTTTTATTCTCCAGTAGACCGTCTCCGTACTAGAATTGACAGATCCATCTGCTCGAGATCCATCATTACGAAGACCCACCACTCCATATATGTAGCAACAACCTTCTTTGATCATAATCCCCTAGAGCTCACACTCAGCTGGGGCATGGTGCCCACCCCAGTACCCACCTGGAAATTGCACCCACACCTACTTGAAGATGCCCCCTTCTGCATGACCCTGTCCAACACTATTACTAATTACTTGGCTGAAAACTGGAACACAGCCTCCTCCAATTTGATTGAATGGGATGCTCTAAAAGTGGTGGTAAGGGGCGGCGATCGGACAGTTAGTGGGGGCTAGACAGGAGACACACCAACGGTTAAAGAGCATTGAACACCGGTTAGATGCACTGGAGAGGGAGGCAGTGTTGGATCCAGACAAACGAGAAGCATTGCAATCTGCCCACATAAATCACGCTGAAATGCTAGCGACACTGCGGACAATAGACCACAGGGCATTTCTCCAATGGAAACACCGAAGTAGAGAGATCCGGTGCACTGCTTGCCCGCATAGTCAAAGACAGACGAGACCCGCCAATCATAACTAGAATCCGTACCCTGGCAAGACACATAGTCCACACACAAAAAGAAATAAATGCAGCCTTTCACTATCACATTGAATCACTCTACGCACCCCTTGCTCCTGTGGAAGGCCCCTCCTTCACAGAGTTCCTACAGGATCTCCCCTTCCCAGTGCTTCCCGATGACGTGCAAAAAGACATAGATGGCCCCATAACTCAACAAGAAATCCGTGCTGCGATTAAGGGTTTAAATTGTAACAAGACTCCTGGGATGGATGGACTCCCTGTAGAATGTTACCATACCTACTCAGAGTCCATGGTACCTGCTCTAGAGGCCGTGTACAGGGCTGCCTTTGAGACTGGCCGCCTGCCAGATTCCACCATGCAAGCGTTGGTCACGTCCATACCCAAACCAGGCGAGATGGCTTAGTGATGTCTAATTATAGACCCCTCTCTTTGTTATCCACCGAATATAAAATTCTAAGTAAGGCCCTTGCTTATCGCATACAGCCATACCTTAATACCCTTATTCACGGTGCCCAATGCGGTTTGCTACCAAACCGCAGCACCTCCCTAAACACCAGATGGCTACACTATGTAATGAAGGCCACCCCACAAGCTTACCAATACGCAGGGTGCATAGCACTAGACTTTAGACAGGCATTCGATTCCCTCTCTTGGGAATGTTAGCGACATTGAGACGGTTCGGATTCCCGGACGAAAATCTTTTAATGGGTTTGCTTATTATATACGTCCCCTACAGCCAGAGCTCACACAGGTCACTACATCTCAGACCAATATAATATACACAGGGGCACAAGGCAGGGGTGCCCATTATCACCCATGCTGTTTGTACTTGCATTGGAACCCTTAGCTATAGCTCTCCGGGACTCAGCGGACCAGCTTGGCATTCCTATTGATGGGGTACATCATCTAATATCCATCTACGCAGATGACATACTCCTATACTTACGGGATCTGACAACTGACAATGCCCCTCTCCCTAACATATTTGCCACCTTTGAGCGCCTGTCAGGCCTGGCCATAAACCCTGAGAAATCGATCAGCTATTTCTTTCAGGAGACGCCACACCTAACCCACCTGCACAGGAGTTCGGCCACATGCAGCACTTACCTCCCTTAGAACACACTGGACGGAGGACTCTGGCGTTGAGATTACGGACAAAGCATGAAGATGTATGCTGGAACACCCCCAAAAAGTATTGCGTAATGCAAAACTGAAATTTATCCAGACAATGGTCCTTCATAGATTATACCTAACCCCGAAATGAATACATCGCATGTTTCCGCACTCCCCCCATTGTTGCCCCGTTGTAAAGGAGACGAGGCGGACTTTATCCATATGCTATGGTCTTGCCCTTGCCTGTGGGACTACTGGTGGGGGAGTCCTCCACTCGCTAAATATAGTGACGCAACTCCCAGTCCCAGATGAGGCCCTGAATTGCCTCGTAGGCCTTCGTAGGTGCTCAAGGGTACAAAAGGTACGGTTAAAGTTCTTAGATCTGGCACTCATCTTGGCGTTAAGAAGTCCCCCTTATGTCCGGCAGTCTCCACTTGGCAAACCGACATGCTTCAATGAGGAAGGGCGGAGGGTGCAGCTCTTCGTTCTCTACGAAGAGAGAGGGCTGAGGAAACAACCCATCTCAATGGACTGGGAGGCTATGATAATTGAGCTGGAAATGCTAGATTTGTCTCCCACACAGGTTACCCCGACCCCATAACATACAAGGGCGCCTTGTGACTCCTAATCTTTAGGCCCTGAGACCCGAGCAAATACAACCTCACCATGGAAATTACATTCCCTAGAATGATACATCTATATAGACCTTCTTCGATTACTGTGTAAGCTGAAATAGGACTGACCAGGAGACGGGGTGAGAGGGTTCGGGTGGGGGGGAGAACGAGTTTGCATAGGTTCCTTTGTTAATTATAAATATACACAACTTTGTAATGACGCTCATTACATGAGATATCTACTGATATCTTACCAGCAATATCACTGCAGAATAAGGCTCTTGTTTTCTATGTCACACCGAATAATTGGAATAGAACCTATGAATGGCAAATGTACCGTACCTGTTGTAAAGAGAAAAGACTATATCTGTAGAATCTTTTTAACATTATATGATGTAAAGCGGTCATCAATAAAGTGTGTTAAAAAAAGTATAGATCGTGTTGGATCAATGTTCCATCTACCCTCCTCCAGGGGAGTCGATGCTCAGTAAGCTCTATCTCTTGTGTGAGGACATTTGCAGCCCTCGATAAAAAGGCATAAAAGGTATGAACTAATGCCCCGCCCCCGGATGTGGGGAGCATCAAGAATAGATAGTGTTGGATCAATATTCTATAACTATTGCCCCCCCGATGGTCAGTTTTTGCCTTTCACTTACCCAATTTTTCTGCAGACATCTTCCTACTGCAAAGAATGATAGATCTTCTCCAGTTTCTTGAGTCAGAGGGGATGGCCCAGCCCAGCCTACTTCCGGGTCCAACTAGCGTGGACCGACCTGCCCATGGCCCAGGCGTGCATTCCAGGCCACAGGGCTGTGTCGCGCTTTTGAGCACGTTTAGGCAACCAGGGGAATCACAGGAGTGGGAGTCCCCAGTGGTGTGGCAAAATGCAGGCACGGCTCTCTCCCCATCTGCTTCTCAGGCTCTGGGATGCGTGCAGTCACAGATTCCACTGACAGAGTCATACACTGTGTTATAGAGATATTAAGGCGGTTATACATTATATTATAGAGTCATTTAGAAAGTAATGTGTTTAGTGTGTTGGTTATTATCCATTTTGCAGTAGTATTTTTTTAATATGGTAGCGGTGAAGTTCACTGAAAAACCTACGTTTATAGGGACGTTATAGTGAGGATTTAGCACTTATAAAAGATTAGAAATTCACTGAAAAAAACAAAGGTTACAGGTGTGCTATAGTTAGGAAATAGAATTTAAAAAAAACTTTTACAATTCAGTGAAGAAACCAAAGCTTACAGGGATGGCATAGTTAGGTTGATACTTCACTTGTACAAAGCCATAGAAATTCAGCAGTTCTAGTTAGCTGAGCTAACTTTAACTTGCGCTCTCGCAATGCACTGCTTATGACCACACATGTTACATCACTCATGATACTAAATATATGCAAAAATCATGTTAAATCTTACAATGTAAAGATATGTCAACATTAAAATAATCTTTTTTCAAGTAGCGAAAAGTGCACACTGATGCAAGCAGGTCTTTGTGTTCTCGTGAAAAATGCCTTGGCATACAATCAATTGGGCATGGTCCTTGTAGAGTCCACTGTGTTCTAATGTAAGTATATGCAGAGAATAGGGAGGTTTTGCTATGTATAGAATCTGTTCTTCTCACAGCATGCATTTATCTTTCTTCCCTATACTAATGACCATTGCTCAAAATCATTACGTTCAGTACTCTCAATTGTTGGGAACATTGAGACAAATGCTCATAGTCTCCTCCCTTCCCTGAACCAAAGTTTAATTTGCCAAAATGGAATACGTGCAGTTTCCCAAAATATTTCCTAGGAGTCCCCGGCACACTACACCACTGTCCCCACTTCTTTCACCACCAGCACTGCTCAATGGTGCCTCCCACATTGCCTACATTGATACTCCCTAAAGCAATGTGCAATACTTCACCAAATTTGCAGAAAGCGAAGCGTGTGATCTCCTCCTGGGAAAGGTTGTGAAAATTGGGGTCAAATAGCACATTTTACACCACATTTTCACTTAAATTTGCTTAAAAGCCACTGGCTTTGAAAGGAGACTTGTAAAACATTCCAGTACTTTTATGTTCCAGTTGTTGGGGAGGGCTTGGATTAGATGACACCGGTGTAGATTCATCCAGTGCTTAATTCTGCTAGGCAGACCCTACACATTCAGGATCTGTAAACAAGTTGTTCACTGTGTGTCATGACACCAATTGCTTAGTGACGACCCCTTCTTATGTGTGAACTGGAAACACATCCCTCTATCACGGAGCAACTGCTATGAACCACATAACCTTTCAGTAAGTGACCCATTCCTGGTTTAACATTGAACCCATTTCGTCAACATTTCAGGGGTAATATCTATCATGTTGACAGTTTTCTAGGACCCATTAATGCCAAGCCATATTTACTAATCTTCCTCTATTGAGGGCTCAAAATTCCACGGACCTGATAATTCTCGCCTTGGTGCCTATTCCAATCATAGAGTCCTGCTCTGCAACTCTGGGCAATAGCTTGCTTAATCTCCACAACGGCCCCCGAAACGCTAAGGATGCCTGGGCTCCACCTTGGGGGTGCCCAGGAGTGGACACCTCACAGGGAAAGCCAGGACGGGTTCCACAGCGGTATTCGTACAAGCGCCTTGAAACCCTTGCGGGTGAGTAGTGCACTATACAAGTATCAATTTACATTTATGTTAACCTACTGTAGCCATGATTTAATGTAGCGCTTAATTAGTGAAAGAAAGATTCCTGGTGCCTGAAGCTGTGTTCAGTAGCAAGCGGTTAGTACAATTAAAAAAACTGCATGCCGAATACCAAGGCTGGTAGTCTTTAATCCACTACCAGACTCTCCCTGTCCATTTTCTCACTCTTGCAGGTTCCTGCTTTATCCCTTTGTGATGGTTTTCCATCACTTGCACAGGTAAATATATGATGGGGAAAAATAAGTGCCACTCATCCTGCCGCCCCCCCCAAAAAAAATAAGTGCCGGTAGCCCCACCGGTAATCTCCAGCTCAAATTAAGCACTGATTTAATTAATGTAGCTGCAACCACAAAATTATACTTTTGCATTTCCATAGAAACAGCAGATATTAATGACTGACTGTTATCACTGTTAAATGTAGACAGATATTTCTGCCAGGGAAAATATGTAGGAATGGTAATCTATTCTAAAATCTGGACCAGACCTATACATCAGATGCACTCTATTTAATCCATGCTAGAGCGGAGGCGGCCGGCGCCGGCCATTCTGCCCAATCCTACGATTGCAATGAAATGTTTAAATGCTCCCCAATCTTGCCAGTGGTTAGTCGCTGAAGCAGATAATTGGGCTACCTTCCACTGCCCTGCTTACAACTGGTCCCTTCCCCAGATGATGCAAAGATCAGCCTCCTAATACTTCCTACTTAAGTCAGCGGCAACAGCTCAAATAAATATAGGAACGCTTTAGAGCAATACTATTTAACACCCGCTCACTACAAACATATTAAGCCTAAATCCATGACCGCCTGTTAGACGATCGTCCTGATCTCTTATTCCTCATGGAAACATAGTTATCCGAGTACTCAAATCCTATTATCACTTTGGCTATACCCACAGGATATAAAGTTCTGAGGAAAGACCAGTCGAATTGGAAAGGAGGTGGCATTGACATTATTTTTAAACAGGAGCTAGACTGCATCCCTCTCCTGTTAGACACTATTGAGGGTGCTGAATGCTTGGACTTCCTTTGCACCTTGTCCCCTTGACAATGTATAGCCAGGATCTTGCGGTACAAGTCTCCGGGGTCGCTTGGCAATTTTATTACTTCACTTAATAAAGTTACTACACCTCTTGCCCTCAGATATAAACAGTTCATCCCTTTGGGAGATTTTAATCTACATATGGACAAGCCACTTGGTCCTTTAGTAATCTCACTGTCTGAAACTATATTGGCTTATAATTTGACCCCATTTATCTTTTCTCCAACACAGAATATAGGTCATACTCTTGACCAGATATTTTGCAACACGGAACTGGTGGTGGACGATCCTTTCCCATTACCTGGTCTTATCACCTTTTTATCAAATTTAAGATACCTAGCTTAGGTATAGATTCTCTGTCAAAAGAGATTAGGGTGGAATACAATTTCAGAGCTTTCCACAAAATATCTCTTCCTCTGCTGGCGGAGACTCTAGAACTTTCCGTCCCAGCACTATCTGGGATCCTTGAAGGCAATGCCCCCGCTCTTTAATCCTGGCCTAAATCTAACATTGACACTACGGCCCCTATGACCTCTTGTACTTCTAGTAGGACTAGCCCCTCTGCTCCATGGTTCAATGATACCCTAAGAACTAGTAAAAGTATGTGTAGAGGTCTTGAAAGGAAATGGTGAAAATCCTACACACCTGAAGACAGGAAGCTTTATAAGTCCGCCTTAAAACCCTATTATTCTAAGGTGAAAGAGGCCAAGAAGATCTATTTGATGGCTAAGATTGAAACTGCCCACAACAAGGGAAAGTACATTTCCAATATTGCAAAAAGCCTTCTCTTCCCCTAAGGCAGTTCAGAAAGAAACCCCACATTCAGCATATTCGACAAAGCAGGTGGCTCTATTCCCCCATAACAAGATTACTACAATCCAAAAGTCTTTTAATAAAGTGACTGAGGAGGTCCAGGTCTTATATCAACCTCTGAATGAAAAGTCTGGGCTCTTGCAACCTCTTGCATTATTAGAATTCCCTGAAATACAACTGGGAGAGTCACTTACTTACCTCAAAGCCCTTAAGTCCGGCTCACCAATATATGCCCGCCCAGCGAAACTATTAGCATCTCTAGCATCTACAATTAATCCCACAGTAAAAAAGGTGCTAAATCTGTCCCTCTCCACCGGGAAAGTGCTGCATATCTGTAAGCAGGCTAAAATCATACCACTCCTAAAACAATCTGCCGCCGATCAGCATGATCCAGCGAACCATATTCCTATCTCCCTCCTCCCGGCCCTTTCTAAAGTGTTAGAGAAACCTGTAAACAGAATTATTTCTGAGCATGCAGAAAGCCATAATCTGCTGCATATGTCCCAAACTGGCTTCAGGGCAAAGTATAGCACAGAGTCTGCCCTCTGGAAGTGACAGAGCACATAAAGGAAAAACTTGGTCAGGGAGGTAGGGCCGTTCTGATATTACTTGACCTGTTGGCGGCTTTTGACACGGTCCCTCATGAGAGACTTCGGGATAGATGGAGGAACTTGGGATGGGTGGGAAGTTTCTGCTGGATGACTTTCTTCTTGAAAGACAGCTCTCAGGATATATGGATACCTCTTTTTTCATCCCCCATGCCTAGCATGAATGTAGGAGTACCCCAGGGGTCGATTCTCAGCCATACCCTCTTCAATCTATATATTTACCCTCTTGCACCCTTAGTAGAGGTTTGCAGTGACAGGATTATATCCTACACAGATGATACACAGCTGATTTTCACTTTTGAAAAAGGACTTTGATGGAGATCATATTAGTTCCTGCCTTAATAAGGTGTTCAACTGGCTGAAAGTGAACCAGTTGAAATGCAATCCAGATAAATCTGAGATTGTCTTTATTGTCCACCCTGGAGTGAGCAATTAGAGTGCATTTTGGCCGGAGGAGCTGTCTCCCCTCCCCCTTTAGCCTAAACAATGGTTATAAATCTGGGCATTTTTATTGATAGTACCCTCTCCATGAGGTCCTAGGTCCAAGCATTGATCGGCTCTTGTTTTAGGATCCTACGTATGCTAAAGAAATTCTCCCACTTTTACCAGGAAGATAGTTGTACAAGCCTTGGTAACATCAAGACTGGATTACGCAAATAGCTTGTATCTGGGCAACCCGGAGACCTTATCCAGCGTTTGCAAGTGGTGCAAAACGCGGCGGCAAGGGCGACCCTTATATGGCGCCCATCCTTTAAACCCTACACTGGCTACGAATGAAGGAAGTCTCTAACTGCAGGACAAGGCCCCCTTCAGAAAGGTGCACAAGGAAACCCTCAGTGGGGTTGGGCCCTCTTTGAACTCATTAGTTGGTGTAAATGGGATCCTGTGGCAAGGGACCCATTTCTGGGCACACCCTTAGCCACTTACGGCATTATAATACAAATGCAAAGGTGATGGAAGAAATGTTTGCAAATAGTCTAAGGGCCAGATGTAAGACCGCTTTTGCATGCGCGAACGGGTTTGCGAACCTGTTTGTGCATGCAAAAACAGCATCGGTCATGTACAAAGCCTATTTAGCAAGACTCAATTTATTTGTGACTCGCTAAATAGGTTTTGCAACTCGCTATTAGGAAGGGGTGTTCCCTTCCTAATAGCGAGCGCAAGCCCATGTATGAATGTTTTGCGTCCACAATTGCGGGCGCACAACACTTGCAAATTACCGCCCTCTTCAAGAGGGTGGTAATGCACTTGCAAAAGGGAAGGGGTCCCCAGGGGAACCCATCCCCTTTGCAAATGCAGGTGGAAATATTTTTTAAGGGCAGGCAGTGGTCACTACCTGCCCTTAAAAAATGAAATGAAAACATTTCATTTTTTTTTCTTTTTTTTTTAGCATCCCGTTTTCCTTTAAGGGAAATGGGCTGTTTTAAAACATCTGCTTTATTTAAAAGCAGTCCCAGACATGGTGGTCAGCTTAGCCAAGCAGGCCACCCACCATACCTGGGTGGGTCTGCCATTTCCAATGGGTCCACAAATTGCAAGTGGCTCATTAATATTCATGAGCCTCTCAATTTGCGACTCCATTGGGAATCGCAAACATTGTGATATACACTGTTGTACATCCAAGATGGTACCTCACAAATTGTGCGTCGCTATTTTGCGCTTCGTAAATCTGGTCATAAATCTCTTGCAGTCGATCTGAGTAGCAGTGCGACCTATTATTTTTTCACCCACTGTCCCACTCTAGACAGAAGTCGGTCTTTTGCATATCAACACTAACCCTGCTCCACATGGGAAAGTCAATCCTGGGCTGCTTGGCGAGGCCCTCTCCAGAAGGTGACCTGGCTTGTCAGTTCAGGCTGAACGAAGACTGATTTATTTATGGCATGTTCCTGTCTGAGGTCACATGGTAGGCAAAAGAATATGGACTGGATTGTAGCCATAGTAATTACCAGTTGCTGAGATTAATTCAAGCAATACACCCATCACTCTTTTATTTTCCTCAATGTGATGCCCAAAGAGCAACAGTGTGCCCAGACGCCAGTCCCATGCTCACTGTGCCATAGGACTCAAGAACCCACAATGGGCCAAATCTGGTGTGAGGTTGTTTTGTTTTTCCATTCATAGAGGACCTGGCCTTTCGGGCTGGACAGTTCCCATCGGAGCAGGCCCAAGATTGATTTACATGTAACTGGTTCTTTTCTGAGGTGGCATGTTGGGCACAAAATGTATGGAGTGGATTGCCACCCAGAGTATTTACCAGTGGCTGAGATTAATTCAAGCAACACACCAATCACTTTTTTTGTTTGCGCTCGTTTGTGCCAGATTGCAACATTGATTTGGTGCAAAAGGTTTCAGACTGGAACAGTCTTCATGAGTGCATTATTCAAAGAAAGTGCTGTAAGAAGACTAGGCTCTGACTTACAGGCATATGCTGGGATCAGGCTGGTACACATCTTATGCTGGCATGAGTCCTATTACAGAACAGGCCTTGCAGGCATCTGTGGCCCCTTCTGTAATACTATAGTGCCCTGAGAGTGGAAATAACCATGCCCACGTCCGTTGTACCAATGCGGCACAGTATATATTTATGGCCCTGGTATCCAAGAAATTCCTCAATATATAACACGCTAATGGAAGAACAGTGTAGGAATCAAGTACACATATTGCAGACTCCTCTAGAAAGGTCAAAGGTCAATGATTCTTACTCCACTTTAAACTGGAACTCGTCTGAGGATCCTCCAGGGTGTTGTTGAGGACAGGACAGGCAGCACCTAGCAGCTAAAGTGTATGGGAGTTAGGGTGATGTAAGCTTATGCCTCACCTCACTGGATTTAGGGCCCCTAAACCCTTTGGTTGCACACAAATGGTGGAACTTGCGCATTAGGAATGCCAGTCTAATGAACTGGTCTCCTATGACAAAAGGAACATGGACAGTGATACTGGAAGCCTAACAGTAGGGTTAGACTTCTGTGGTGCCAAAAAGCATGATGCTACACCTATTCTTTAAAGAGAGGGAGCCCAAATTGTCTCCCATGAAGAGTGCACACACGTGGTGAGTGCTTGCAGAGGTGTCTAATCTCTCTGTTCATTCTCAATCTTTTTGGGTGTAACAGGGTATGCTGCACACACAATAATCTGCACAGTCGTCCTAAACAGGGCTTTAAATGGACCTAATCTTGCCCAAATGTCAGACTCTGAGGTAATTCAAAAAGTGAGAATTTCAAAAGGTACCTATCGAACCCTCAATTTATGACCTTAATTTTACTAGGAAAAACACGGATTAATTCCTCAACAATGACTGGAATAACCATAAGGTAATCAATCTCAGTGTTTCACTCCATCTTGAATTCCCTAAAATAATTTACACTTGTGTTTCTCTAGTTTTTTCAAGCAACAAGTGACTCTTGCGTAATGCACATTGTGAACTGAGTCACCTGAGGTATTTGGGTGAGTGTGAGTTGCAGGTGGGTGTTTATTATTGAGCGTGTCGTTCTCCCAGTACCTATTCAAATCTCATGTACACTCGCACTCTTGTTTAACACAGTTTGTTAGTTGTGCATGCCACAACTAACAAACTGTGTTAAACAAGAGTGCGAGTGTACATGAGATTTGAATTGTTACAATTCCGGAACCATACACTCGGCACCATCATAAAATTCAAATATGCAATACGAGGAGATCTCAAACATCACCGACCAAAGGGCGGATACTTTTGCCTTTTTCAACAGAGGAAGCAATGAGAATTTATGCAATGAGGAGTTATACGAAAAACCAGCGGTTCTAGTGGCTAATACATTTCTGACTATAAGAAAGTTTTTATAAAATTGAATTGTATATATTAAATTAATGTCAGACTCCAACTGTGTACAGTGTCCCTTCTGCCCTCTGATGTTAAAAAGTTCTTTACATAACTTACTGCCATTGTGCATACTGAGTATCATAAATTGTTATTTTATTAGCCACTAGAACTGCTGTTTTTTTGTATAAATCTAAAACCCTGGTTCCAAGTGAGTAGAGTTTCCCCTGTCCTTTGTTGTGACTAATACATGAGGATGCTTCAGAACCTACCTCACACAGAAACAAGGAGCAAAACATACAACAACTGATTTATTTATCAAAAAGGGAAATCAACCCGAGGCTGCATGCAAGCACATTGGTTAAATATCATTGTGCGCAACGTATCCCAAGGGGATTGAGAATTGCACTTAAACCATCTCTGTGTAAAAATTCTCCAAAATTCAAGGAGTAGTGGTACGCGATCCTTAACAAGTTCTCCCTAGACCTTATCCTCCTTATAATAGAAGAACTATCAAGTATTTTAGAGGAGTTATCTAAGGAAATTGTATTAGTAACCAACAAATTCATTTCTCCTGAGGCGGAAAGCCGGGAGTAGACTAAGCTCGCGACCTTTTTTAAATATTGTGTGCTGTACTTTTAAAACCTACCTGATTTGGATCTTGCCTCACTTGGGGTTACACGCTCCTACCTGTCACCGTGCAGCGGATCTAGCGCTGACATGGGATCTTGAGCATACACAGAACACGCCGCCGCCATCACCGGCGAGGCCGCTGGCCACGCCCCTTTCGAGGCCACGCCCCCCACCTATTGTACTTAATTGACGCTGACTACGAGCGCCATTAGATTTCTCCTGAGGGGGAAAGCCGGGAGTAGGCTAAGCTCGCGACCTTTTTTAAATATTGTATGTTGTACTTTTAAAACCTACCTGATTTGGATCTTGCCTCACTTGGGGTCACACGCTCCTACCTGTCACCGTGCAGCGGATCTAGCGCTGACACGGGATCTTGAGCATACACAGAACACCCCGCCGCCATCACCGGCGAGGCCGCTGTCCACGCCCCATTCGAGGCCACGCCCCCGCCTATTGTACTTAATTGACGCTGACTATGAGCGCCATTAGAAACCATTTCTCCTGAGGCGGAAAGTCGGGAGTAGGCTAAGCTCGCGACCTTTTTTAAATATTGTGTGTTGTACTTTTAAACCTACCTGATTTGGATCTTGCCTCACTTGGGGTCACACGCTCCTACCTGTCACTGCGCAGCGGATCTAGCGCTGACACGGGATCTAAGTTACGACAACGAGAGGCAATGCTGATCCTGAAATTCAATACTACAATACAAGGCCTGAATGAAATGTCTGAACTGTACAACCTATAATATTTCCAACATAATGTCTTTGAGCAAACGTGCGAACCCATCATGCTCGTTACTTCCTAAACCCAACAGTTGAATTGGACACCTATCTAACTCATCCACCCTTTAAACTCTTTCTAGTTCCACCACATTTTTTGCCTGATACCTTAAATTCTAGCCTCAGGAGTCAAACCAGACAACTACCAAACTCAATGGTAGCCAATCACACGACATAACAATCCCCACTCTGTTCGACAATTCCAATACTTCACCATATATAATTAGTTTGTAGTTTTTTTAATAAATTCACGCAGGCTCAACCTGCGGGACGCTAGCCACGCGGAACTACAGATCTCATTGGTCTTGGGCTGTGCGCGATTCAGCCTGCCGTCGGCCAGCCACATGGAGCTACGGACCCTATGCGATGCAAATGGAGGGTCCCGGAGACGCCCCACATCTAGACTGGTTGACCCAGAATAAAGGAATGACGATTAGTTCCAGGATGAATCGCAAACGGAATATGAAGCATAATTTAGCACAAATAAGCTACCTTGCTACATTGGTAATTCACACAATTTATTCCGCCGAACGTAAATAACGTGGAACTACAATTCCCATGATACACACTTGATCAGATCCGGAAATACTATCCATTTAAATAAGGCTGACCCGGAACGATTTTCATCGCGTTAACACACGATGGCGACTTAGCCTGGAGGAGATGGACGCTGAACCTCAGGTAACTGCTTCTTCAACAATTCGCTTGGCTTAGCTTCGAACCTTAAACAGCCCGTTGCTCGCCGCTACATTATCTTTTAATGGTGATTATTTCGAGTGGAAGTGTGCATCCCTTCTAATGGCCACACCTCATTTCAAACTCCATCTAAGATATCATTTCTTTAACGATATGAAATCCTAATAGCTCTCGCTATTTTATTCCCCAGAATTAATCTCGAGGCAAACAATCCAACGGATTGAGTTCTGGAGCCTGTTGGATCTTCCCACTGATTTGCACAAGGATATTTCCATCTATATTTGGACACAACAACATTTCCTGCTAGTGAGTAGTACAGACCCCTATCCCTAACTAATGTAGGACGATTTTTTAGCGACCCTGTTCTGATTCTATTCACTTCTGAAATTTCTTTGCAGTTTATTACAACTTCTAAGCTCCATCTAATTCTGCGACAGGTAAGCTTACTGAGAGTATGTGGTGGCTGAATGAAAGTTGAGGGTCCCTCTTTTTTGAGTTGACTGACAGAATGTTTTCACTTATTGTGTTTTCCAGATTAATTTTGTTTGGTCCTGAAGAGAATCCTTTGAACTCACTAAGGATTCGAAATGCGTCGACCGAGGTGGTAGTTGTGTGTGGTGCCATGTTTATGGCTTTAGACCAATCTCTGCTTAAACAATTGTGAAGCAAAAAAGTGTTTTGGAACATGGTTTGGTCTTTGTTACTGTTTTGAAGTTTTGAGCTCATTTATTGTATTACACCACTCGTATGATTGTAAATAGGTCTTGGGTTCATCTCTTAATTTGAATACACCAACTCAGTTCTTTGAATCATTTGATAAAACCATACCACCAACTATCATCGCCCCCCAGTGATTGTTTGATGTACATCCCTTGTCTTGTGTACACGTGTGTTGTGTTTACTTTTGTGTTAAATGTTTGTATAAATCATCCCCACATTTGTTTCCCTTGTCCTTAAAAAGTTTCACTCCTCCATTTTTCAATAACGTTTATTGTCTGATGATGTAAATAAAGAAAAAAATCTTTTAGAAAAACAAAAACTAACTAAACTCGTAAAAATAAAAATAAAAGACTACCAAGTTTTCTACCATAAACTTTGACTGAAAGAGTGGTCTTTTTGGAATTAGCGACTAGGAGCTTTTTCTTCTATTTTCTTGAAAATTATTGCACAGTACTGGCAATTTGTTTTGTTTATTTCTAAGTGGCGCAGCCTTACTGAGCTTCTCGCCAGACCCCTTCAGTTTCTTGACACGGGATCTTGAGCATACACAGAACACCCCGCCGCCATCACCGGCGAGGCCGCTGGCCACGCCCCTTTCGAGGCCATGCCCCCCTATAACCGTCCTCCTGCGCATATAAAAATGTGTAACTTCAGGAAGCGCAGCGGACGAGTGCAGCAGGCGCGCCTAAGGCAAGCCCGTCTGCGCCTGTCCGCGACGGGCCGGGACTAGGGGCTACGACCCCTGGTACCACACTCTCTGGTCTACCTCTTACTTATTCTAGGGAGGCTCTCCTTAGCCTCAGGCCATCGCACTGTTCACACTGCACTACTATGAATCCTCATTGTGTTCCTTTAACCTGCCCGGTCTGCTTTTTCCCCCTTACATCCTTTCCCTCCCTAACCAACATGGCCTCATCTGATTTTCCTATATCACGCCCAAAACCTACATCTATAGACCTGCCTCAGGCTCGGACGCTGATCAGCTTAAACTGTAGATCATTAGTTAAACATAAGAGAGAGATCTTTTATCTACTTGTCTCGGTGGAACCTGCAGCTTTATTCCTCACTGAGACATGGCTAAAAGACTACTCTGGTCTGGATATTGCTGCTGCTCTCCCTGACAACTACACATATGTTGGAAAAAACAGATTAATGAAAGATGGTGGAGGGATAGCCATAATTTACAATAGACTGTACTCCTGCAAATGGGAAGACTTTGAACTACCGAACAGCGAAGCCGGTCTTTTCAAACTTTCGCTATCTCCCAACTTTACTCTCTCTGGGATGCTCATTTATCGTCCCCCTGGCCCAGCGAGTTCCTGGGCCTCCACCTTTCCTGAGTACGTAGCACCTCTAATTCAGAATTCAACAAACTTTTCAATTATTGGTGATCTGAACCTGCACTTGAATGATCTTTCCTGCTTCACCAGCATCAATCTTTTACAGGACTTGGCTGCTCTAAACATTATTTTACATAATTCTGGTCCTATTCATAAAGCAGGGAACCTTCTGGACCCCATTCTTTCTAACTTAGAAACCATTATATGTGAGGTTCCTTTACCTATTGTGTGGTCCGATCACTATATGGTGACTTTCTCTGTTACCATTGGTTGTCTACCAAACACCCTCTCTACTTCTACAGAATCTAGGCCATCCAGAAATTGGAACATGCCAGACTTTAAGAAACTCAACTCTTGTCTTGAGAACTCTAGACCTTTCACGGAAGTCACTAGTATTGAAGCAGCTGATGTTGTTAATGCCTGGCTTGTACATGCTGCCGATGCATGCATACCGCAGCGCATGCAAAAGCACAACCCTCACCACCCGCCTGCACCTTGGTTTACAGCTGCATTAAAAAAAGAAAAAACCTCGAGCGCAAATGGCGCATAAAATATGATCTGTGTTCCAAGCAAATTTACAAAGCTGCCTTAACTAAATATCATTCTCTGTGCAAAACTGCAAAAGTTGAACATGTCAACTTAACTATTCTTGAGGCACAAAATTGTCCTAAAGCACTTTTTAAGGCAGTACAAAAGCTCTCGGGCACATTGTGTCAGCCCAAACCACCTTGTCTAAATACTGCACAATGCAACTCTCTGGCTGAATTTTTTATCGCCAAAATTGACACCATTTATTCTGATTTTGAAAAACCTGCCCCTCCCCCTTCTTTGCTCCACCCACCCGCCCCAATCACATTTTGTGATCGAGTGATTTTAGAGGATAGGTCCCTTACCCCTGCACAGCAGACCCCTCCCACAGCATCTAACCCTACGATCTCCTGTGATTCAGGGGTCTGAAGGGATACTTGTCCTCCTGCTTCACAGTTGATCGACACATGGGATCCTCTTAATATCAATACTCTCTCTGATATTATCAGTAAAATCAAATCTGGCTCCCCATTGGATCCTTTTCCCCCTCAAATATTAAAAATGTGGACAATTCTTCCCTTGAACTCATTGTGGATCTTCTTAACTCCTCCCTTAGAGAAGCTACAGTACCCTCTGCATGGAAACATGCAATGATAGTGCCTCTGCTAAAAAAGGCTAACGATGACCCTAGCATTCCATCTAACTTCCGCCCTATTTCACTTCTCCAGGTTTTTCAAAAATTTGGGAAAAGCATATCAACTCTCAACTCTCTTTCCATGTTGAATCTAGGGGAATTTTACATCCATCCCAATCCGGTTTTAGGTCCGGTTTCTCGACAGAATCTACTCTGCTGGGGGTCTCAGAAAACATCTGATGCCGAGTGGATAGGGGGGAAACCGTGGCACTCATTTTGCTTGATTTGAGTGCCGCACCCCATTCTTATTAATGCCCTTAGATCATCTGGCATCACCGGCTCAGCCCTCAACTGGTTTGCTAGTTTTCTTTCAGACCGTACCTTTCAAGTCTTCTCTTCCTCATCAGCTTCCCAAACCTATAAATCAGCATACGGTGTTCCGCAAGGTTCCATCCTGAGCCCCTTGCTATTTAATCTGTATGTCAGACCTTTGGCTACTATTGCGGAGCAAGCTGGGCTCACTATTTACTCGTACGCCGATGATACCCAGGTCATCTATTCTCTCTCTACGGGTTCTCACTCCTCTTCCTCTTCCCTCTGCGCAGGACTCAGTAACATCGCAGCTTGGATGTATGATAACAAACTGAAATTGAACGGGGGGAAAACAGAGCTTCTTCTGTTTGGCCATAACACCACCCTATGGGGACCCCAACATTGGCCCTCACAAATGGGCACTCTACCCATTCCATCTAAAACAGCACGCAACCTCGGCGTCATTTTTGACGACCAGTTACCTATGAAGAACCACGTGGTTAAAACTTCCTCCACTTGTATTACCATCATTAAGTGGTTGCGTAAGATCATCTGGATGCTCCCCCAGGATACTCAGAAAACCGTGGTCCAGGCCTTAATCACCTCTAGACTGGACTACGGGAACATTCTTCTCTTGGGAGCCTGCAAAGAGGTGATTCGTAAGTTACAGACAGTCCAGAATATGGCGGCGCGACTGCTCTGTAAACTCCCCAATTCATCCTCTACCTTCAATTCTCTACGCACTCTGCACTGGCTCCGCATTAAAAGCCGCACAAAATTCAAGGCTCTTTGCTTAATGCACAGAATAAATGCTGGCCTGGCGCCACCCTATCTTAACTCTTTGGTTCAGCACAATTGTCCCCCCCGCACTCTTCGATCATCTAATCAGCACTTGTTCTCGGTTCCTAGAATCAAAAGATCCAGAATGGGTGGCCGCTCCTTCGCCTGGCTGGCCCCCTCACTTTGGAATTCCCTTCCCCTTTTGTTGCGTACTGAACCCTGCTACCTTAAGTTTCGCAGACAGGTAAAAACTTGGTTATTTAACCTGTAACAGCCTTCCTTTCTGACTCTCCCCCTCTCATTTGGTTTTAGCGCCGGGAAACCTACGGGTAGCTGCGCGCTTTATAAACTTAAATATACATAACGAATTCACAAACTCTATGTCTTCGGAGGAATGGACAAAGATATTGGAGGATATTAATGCTCAATTAACAAGACACTCCCAGGAGGTCAAGGATAGGAAAATTAGAAAGCTACGTCGAGACACCGTTGACTATAAACTTAGGGAGGTGTACACCTGGGCAGAGGTATACACCCGCCGCCGACAATCGAAACCGGACAGTCAGAATACTGAAACATCTTCATCGGATAGCGACATATCAGCTCTATCTAGAAACTTCGGTAAACCTAGACCACAAAGACCAACAACATCAGGGCAACAACCCCAAACTTCAGATAACTCTCAAAGACAAGACCAACAACTGAATACCGCTGAGCATTTTTAGAGGCAGGTCACCAGGAAAAGGGAGACCCAGGAGGGGGAAAAGAAAAGGAAAAATAGTTACTAAACACACGGAATGTGGCAGCAGGACAAAAGAAGAACAAAACAAAGAAGAACTGAATATGCACAATTTAGTTATTAACATCTCAGATCAAAGATTGAATAAAGTGGAAATGGAGACATTACAAAAAGGGATGACATATGTACCAACAACTGAAACAGACAGATTGGAATTAGAAGTCAGTCTTTATAAACTAATGAGGAAACTACGCCTGAGACATTTTTTTGATAAAGTCATTACAGAGAAAGGGGAAGCAAAGGAGTATCAACTACGGAGTTTGTCACCCCATAGTACTTATATGGCACCAACAAGTCATAAAACACTTGACATATTTGAAAATTTGGTAAAGATTAAAATATCCATATTAAACTTTTCAAAAAAATCAAGGCATCATAACCTTACACAAAAGGAAAAAGACATTTTAAACAGGATCACCAAAAATCCCAATATTATCTGTCAAAAGGCAGACAAAGAGGGTGCAATAGTGATATAAAACACTACACATTAAGAGCATGAGGTTGCATTACACCTATCAGACGACACCATTTATCAACCTTTGGAAATGAATCCCACTGAACAATTTGCCAGACAATTACAGATAACCGTGAATAATGCTTTTGACAAGGGAATAATTGATGAAAGAACCAAGAAATTTCTAATAGTGATTCATTCCCAAGGTCCTTCGATATATATGCTTCCTAAAATTCATAAGGATTTAAAGAAACCTCCTTTTCGACCCATCGTATCCACCATAGGAACCAACCAATCGGTCAACTTTTGGATAAATATTTAGAGCCATGTGTGATAAGGATGAGGGCATACGTCAAGGATGCCACCCACTTCATAAGGAAATTAGAGGAAATTGAACTAACATCAGATGATTCCATAGTACTATGCAGCATGGATGTAAAATCTCTATACACCACGATACCCCACCAAGATGGGATAGAAGCCATTGAGCATGCGTAATTGCACACAGAATTAGATTTGGAATTTAAAGTTTTTCTGATGGAACTTCTATGCTTCACCCTATTCCATTGTTACTGTAAATGGAAAGACCTTTATTTTTTACAGCAAACTGGAACAGCCATGGGAAATTCGGCAGCACCGGTATACGCGTATCTCTATATGGAAAGATTTAAAAACAGACACATCCTGACTCAAGAGCCATGGATGACAAACACAAAACTCATCCTAAGATATATCGATGACCTTTTCATCATATGGACAGGCACTGAATTAGCTTTACAGAAAGCCATCGAGGAATTGAAAAAGAAGGATGAACGTATTCAATTTACTTCAAAAATTCATTCTACAAAAATTACTTTCTTGGATGTTGAAGTCATCAGAAAAAATTCAGGCTTCGAAACAGATATTTATCAAAAACCGACAGATCGGAACAATCTTCTTCACTATAATAGCTTTCACCGGGAAAGCTTGAAAACACACCTTCCTAATTCGCAAATGCTTTGAGTAAAGAGGATTGTATCCTCACCAGAAAAAACAGATGTTCGAATCAGGGAAATGGAAAGTAAATTCAAAGATAGGGGGTACCCCCAGGAAACACTGGAACAGGCGAAACATAGATGTTCACAAAAAAATAGGAAAGATCTTTTGTCAAAAACTATAAAAAAAAAGAGAACACTAGGACAGTTATTGTTTTCAAATATTCAACTAACAGTAAGGCATTTAAGAATATCATCAAAAAACACTGGTCCATACTGTCTCAGGTAGAAGATGTTAACAGTATTTTCAACGAGGTACCGATCTTTGCATACCAAAGAGCCAAGAATCTGGGTGAATTACTCAAACGAAGAGAACAGACATCAGAAGAAACATATCGCAGCACTGTACCCTGTCACAATTGTAGCCATTGTAACAGTATCATCAAAGGTAATTCAATCACTCATCCGAGTATAGGCTACAAAGTTAAATTGAGAGTGTCTGCAACTTATGACTCCATGATTGTTATTTGCCTACTTAAATGTCCCTGAGGACAGGGATATGTAGGTAAAACTGAACGCAAAATCAAAGTCAGGCTGAATGAACATCAATCCAATATTCAAAACAAGATGATGAAATCTACAGTAGCCAGCCATTTTTGTGAAGCTTTGCACAATGTTAGACAATTAAGACATACTATTTTGGAACTGGTCACCAAAAGAGAAGGAGTAGATAACAATAAGAACTTGTTACAAAGAGAGAATTATTGGATTTATAAACCTTAAACTTTAAAACCCATGGGAATGAATGACAGGGTGGAGTACAGTTGTTATATATAGATATAAGTTTTTTTTTACCTTTGTTATGCTAACACTGAGTTTGTTTTCCCTAATCAGAAACTTAGACACTAATGAATATACATTGAATATTCCTTTTTTGAAATACCAAATGAAATAATTTATCTACTGGTTTAAATATACACATCACATAGGTCATTTCTTGAACTTTTTTTCGGCACTCCCTAGCGTTTTAATTATATTTTCACTGTTTACTTGCATCACGGTTTAGTCCTTTTTTTTACATTCACATGTCGAATTGCACATTCCAATGTGGCCACCACCTCTATCTTTATATAGTCCTTTCACTATTGTTACTAACACACAAGCCGGATAGCGACGAGAGGAGACGCTGGTTCGTTTTCATCTGCAGTAAGTTATTCACTCCTCACGGCACTCTTTTACCCCGTAATCAGTTTATATTATTGGTTAGACCTGTTAAGATCAATCGGGCACGAAATAAACGAGGCGGCATGTCTGCACTGTTTTAAAATCGTACTCTAATGTGGCATCGCGGTTGAACTTTGTATTGAAACTTGGATGGCACCATGGTTTTTTGAACACCCTACCGGCCATTTACTTTATTGAGATTACGTTGTGCACAATAGGTTTTACCCGTTGAACGGCCTCACATCAAATCACTTAATACAACGAGAATACACCGCCGTTAGCCCAGTTTAATATTATTCACTGAATATTTATGTAAGAATGATGGTCACATTTGTGTCAATTGTAATTGTGGGAAAGTGTACGAGGGAGGTCCACAGCTCAAGATCAAGTCGGGACAGCCAATCTCAATATATCCACCCTGTCGACGGCACCTTGCGTATGGTCTGATCATCATTTAATTACTTTTACCATCAATAACATCACTCTGGGTAAAATCCCTCCTATTGTTGGGGGAACGGCAAGGAATTGGTATAAAGTTCACAAAACTTTATTTCTTAATACTTTGGCTAATACTGTCCTGCCAGATCACCTCTCTGTCAACCTTAGTGACGAGAGTCTAACAACCTGGCTGGCTATCAGTTGCTAGCAATATGCATCCACCTCTAAGAACATCAAACTTTGCGAGACCCTGCGCCTCATCCCTGGTGGTCCAGTGGACCTCTGTCTCCTTTCTCTCACTCTGCTCCTTCACTCGCTTTTCTACCCTTTCTATCTTTCACCCTTCTGCACCTTTCTGCATCTCTGCTCTTTTGTGCTTTATTTCTGCCCATTTTCCCTTTCTCTCCCACTGCTCATTCACTCGTTTTCACTCGTTTTTCTACCCTTTCTATCTTTCACCTTTCTGCACCTCTGCTTTTTTTTGCCTTATTTCTGCCCATTTTCCCTTTCTCTCCCTCTGCTCCTTCACTCGTTTTCACTCGTTTTTCTACCCTTTCCATCTTTCACCTTTCTGCCCTTTTCTGCATCTCTGCTCTTTTGTGCCTTATTTCTGCTTATTTTCCCTTCTTTCCTCCCTTTACTTTTCCCCGCTGCTGCTGCCCCCGTGGCCCCTCCCCCCCCAGCGCGACCGGCCCAATCCAGCTCCTCTCCCCGCTCCCGCCTCCCAGCTGTCCAGCCCTCCCTGACCACTACCTAATGGCGGCCACTGCGGGGACAGGCGAGCAAGACCACTGACTAATTGTCAGTGAAATTGCTCTCCCACCCTCGCAGCTCCACCATTAAGTGAGGTGCCCCTACACTCTTGAGTGTTAGTGATCGAGGCCCTCCTCCACCCGCAGGTTTCCCTGCGCCTCATCCCTGGTGGTCCAGTGGACCTCTGTCTCCTTTCTCTCACTCTGCTCCTTCACTCGTTTTTCTACCCTTTCTATCTTTCACCCTTCTGCACCTCTGCTCTTTTGTGCCTTATTTCTGCCCATTTTCCCTTTCTCTCCCTCTGCTCCTTCACTCGTTTTCACTCGTTTTTCTACCCTTTCTATCTTTCACCTTTCTGCACCTCTGCTCTTTTTTGCCTTATTTCTGCCCATTTTCCCTTTCTCTCCCTCTGCTCCTTCACTCGTTTTCACTCGTTTTTCTACCCTTTCCATCTTTCACCTTTCTGCCCTTTTCTGCATCTCTGCTCTTTTGTGCCTTATTTCTGCTTATTTTCCCTTTTTTCTTTATCCCTTCTTTCCTCCCTTTACCTTTCTCCGCCACTGCTGCCCCCGTGGCCCCTCCCCCCCAGCGCGACCGGCTCAATCCAGCTCCTCTCCCCGCTCCCGCCTCCCAGCTATCCAGCCCTTCCCGACCCCTACTTAATGGCGGCCACTGGTGCACCGAAGGCAAAGGCAAGCACGTCTGCGCCCGTCCGCGACCCGTCCGCGACCAGCACCAGGAACCCTAGACCTCCGCCCGCCAATGCTACGACCCAGCAGCACTCCACGCACTCAACCCAGGCTGCAACAACAACTGCAAGCTAGCATCACCAGCCGACACCCATGGACCCTTCAGCTGTCACCGCTGCAGGCACACCTGCAGCACCGCCAAGAACACGGATCCAGCACAACCCGCCCACAAGAACACAACCGAACTGAAGACCCTGCAATGCATCCTCCTCAACGTCCGATCCCTCCACAAACACGCCACAGAAATCTGGGACCTCCTCGACAGCACCACCCCGGTCGTAGCATTCTTCACCGAAACCTGGACCAACGCCACCTCAGGACCAGACATCGCCATCCCCCAAGGATACAAGATCTACAGGAAGAACCGCTCCACCCACCCGGGAGGAGGAATCGCCATCGTCCACAAATCCAGCCTCCGCCTGAGCACACTCCCTGACGAGTCCACAGAACTGATGGAACACCTTCACTTCAAGATACTGGCCAGCCCCACTGCCGCCCTCCGAGGAACCCTCATCTACCGACCCCCTGGACCCCGGGGACCCTTCGCCAACTCTATCACGGACATTATCTCCCCGCAGGCCATCGCATCCACCAACTACACCCTGCTGGGAGACCTCAACTTCCACCTCGACAATCCACTGGACCCCAACACCACATGCCTCCTGGACAACCTCCACAACATTGGACTCTGCCAGATCGTGACCGAGCCCACGCACTCAGCAGGACACACCCTCGACCCCCTCTTCACTACAGGAAACTCCATCACCTTCAGCCACACAACCGAACTCCCATGGACCGACCATTGTTGCATCCACTTCACCTTCAGAACACCCACCATCCACAGACACCAGCACCTGCTTCCACAAAGAAACTGGACCAAAATCACCGACGATCAGCTCATCTCCTCACTCAACAACTCCACCCCAACCATCGCAGAAAGCGACGACCCCAACACCGCAGCCCGAACCCTGCATAGATGGATCTCGGACAGCACCAACACCATAGCCCCCCTCAAGAAAAACAACAATACCCGTGCCAAGAAAGCCAGATGGTTTACCACCGAACTTCGAGAGTCCAGGCGCACATGCCGCCGCCTCGAAAAGGCCTGGAGAAACACCAAATCCACAGAAGCCCACAACAACTTCAGAGCCGCCACCAACGCTCACCATCAACTCATCAGAGAAACGAGGAAAAAAGCGATTGAAGACAAAATCTCCACCCACGCACACAACAGCAAGGAACTCTTCAGCATCATCAAGGAGTTCGCCCTACCCACCAGCGAGTCTACCGACATCCCTCCCTCACAAGACCTCTGCGACAAACTCAGCACCTTTTTCCACCACAAAATCAAGAGCATCTACGACAACTTCGACGAAGACAACCAACACACTGAACCCTCACCAACCACCCCGACACCCGGAAACCAGCGATTGATGACTGGACAGCCCTCACCACCAAAGACACACTGAAGACAATGAAGTCAATCCACTCAGGGGCCCCCACGGACCCCTGCCCCACCACATCTTCAACAGAGCAGCTGACACCATCACACCCATGCTCTGCCGCACCATCAACTGCTCCCTGGCGACCGCCTCGTTCCCCGACGACTGGAAACACGCCGAGGTCAACCCCCTCCTGAAGAAACCCTCAGCGGACACCACGGACCTCAAAAACTACAGACCCATCTCCCTGCTCCCTTTCCCAGCGAAAGCCATCGAGAAAGCCATCAACAGCGAACTCGCCACATTCATTGAAGAACACAACATCCTCGACTCCTCCCAATCCGGCTTCAGAAAAAACCACAGTACGTAAACCGCCCTCCTCGCCGCAACAGACGACATCCGTACCCTACTGGACAAAGGAGAAACAGTAGCCCTCATCCTCCTAGACCTATCAGCGGCGTTCAACAGAGTCTCCCACCGCACCCTAATACGCAGACGCTAAGACGCAGGAATCCAGGACAAGGCCCTCGACTGGATCTGCTCCTTTCTCTCCGGCAGGACGCAACGGGTCAGACTCCCCCCTTTCCTCTCAGACCCCACACCTACCACCTGCGGAGTCCCCCAGGGCTCCTCCCTCAGCCCGACGCTCTTCAACGTCTACATGGCTCCACTTGCCCCCATCGTCAGAACCTACGGACTCAACATCGTGTCATACGCAGACGACACCCAGCTCATCCTCTCCCTATCCAACGAGCCCAACACCGCCAGACGCAACTTTCGAGAAGGCATGGAAGCCGTCGCCAAATGGATGAAAACAGCTGCCTACAACTAAACACCAACACAACAGAAGTACTCATCATGGGCCCAAACCCCGATGCCTGGAGCGACACCTGGTGGCCCACCGCCCTCGGAAACCCGCAAACACCCACAGACGCAACCTGGGAATCATCCTGGTCTCCGAGCTCAAAATGGACCGCCAGATCAATTCTGTCTCATCTTCCTGCTTCCACACCCTCTGCCTCCTTCGTAAGACCTTCAAATGGATCCCCCTAGAACACCAAAAGACAGTCACTCACGCCCTGGTCACCAGCAGACTCGACTACGGCAACGCACTCCACGCCGGAATAAACAAAAACCTCATCCGCAAGCTACAGAACATCCAGAACGCCGCCGCAAGACTGGTCCTCAACCTGCCAAAACACTGCCACATCTCCCAGCACCTGCGCACACTCCACTGGCTCCCCGTCGAGGCGAGAATCACCTTTAAGATGCTCATCCACGCACACAAGGCCCTCCACGGCACCGGACCAGCATACCTGAACAGCTGGCTCAAATTCCACGCACCCCAAAGGACCCTACGATCAGCCCAGCTCTCCTACGCCGAGGTCCCCCGCACCAGAAAGACCAGTACGGGAGGCTGCTCCTTCTCCTTCCTCGCGGCCAAAGCATGGACTGCCCTTCCGCTCCACCTCAGACAGACAACATCGCTCCCCATCTTCGCAAGAAACCTCAAAACCTGGCTCTTCGACAGACCCCCTCCTTGATGGAATGGAACCTGCACCCCCCCTACCCCTAGCACCTTGAGACCCTTATGGGTGAGTAGTTGCGCTTTAACAAACTCCTGATTGATTGATTTAGACGTCACAAAGCACAAAGATGGTTCTCTGTCGACCTTAAAGCTCAGAAATGAGCTCTCTGGCAATTTGAAAGGAGGTGGAGACGCAATTATCAATCAGAGGACAAACAGATATTCTTAGAGGTAATGAATAATTACAAAAAAGCTATTTTGGCCACTAAAGCCGCCTACTTTTCAGCAAAAATTTTAACCACCACCAATAAGTCCAAAGAAATTCTCTCTATTGTTAATGAGCTGTCCAACCCTGACAGAATTACAATAAAACCCACCCCCTCTCAAACCTTTTGTACTTCCTTGAATATCTTCTTTATTGAAAAAATCTTCACAATTAAGGCTAGCATTCCAAAGTGTCCCAACTCCAAAGTCAGCCCTACTGCACCCAGGAATTCTTGTATGTTTAATCAATTTCCGCCAATAAGTAACAAGATATTCTTGGATCTCCTACTTTAAATTAAATGGGGCTCACCTGGGGACTGCTGCCCTTCCAGCATCCTGAAAGACGTATTCACTGCTATTCTTGGACCACCTCTTTCTCTTTTGAATGAGTCACTGTCTCAGGGTTGTGTCCCTGCAACTTTCAAGGAGCGCAATCGTTGTACCCCTCCTAAAAAATTAGGAACTGGTCCGCTTACCCTTGCAAATTACCGTCCTCTATCCATACTTGGCTAAGATTTTGGAAGCCTATATAACTAGATGTCTGTTTGCTTTTTTGGAACAGTCTGAGTACTTTGATCACCATCAAGCAGGTTTTCATCCAGCACACTCTACAGAGGCTGTTCTACTATCAGTGATGGAGACTTTCCAAATGGAGACGGACAGGGGTCCTCCGCAAGCCTTGGTACTGCTTGATCTCTCTGCAGCTTTCGACACGGTCGACCATGATATATTGGTCGACGGTGTCAGAGATGCTGGGATTCAGAGGTTCGCTCTTGGCTGGATCAGCTCCTTTCTGGAAAACCGCTTTCAGTTGGTACGTGCTGCTCAGTTCACTGCCCCCAAGCTGAGAATTTCCTTCAGAGTTCCGCAGGGCTCATCACTTTCCCCCCTTTTGTTCAACCTTTATCTTCGCCCTCTGGTCCGAGCCTTAAATGAAAGGAAAGTTTGCACCTTTTAGCTATGCTGATGATTTCCAGCTTATTTTCCCCATCAGCGAAACTCTCAACTCGTTCCGCAACTTTCAGACCACCATGCTGTTCATCGGCAAATGGATGAACAGCAATCATTTAATACTCAATCCAGATAAAACTGAACTAATCCTAACTGGTGGCACTCAGAATCCCTGGAGCCCTCACTTCTGGCCAATAGAATCGGGCCTGCCTATTCACCTTCTACTTCAGCAAAAAGTCTTGAGGTAACAATTAACAGTGACCTTACCATAAAATCCCAAATAGAGTCAGTAATTTCAACCATGTTTTTACAACTGAGGAAAATAAAAAAACATCAGAAGATTTCTCATGCAGGAAGCCCTGATTCAGGTGGTCCTGGCTATGGTGATGTCCCACATTGGCTGCCCCAATTCTATCTATTTTGGCATCCCCCTGTACTTAGTCAAACAACTACAACTTGTACAGAACCAAACAGCAAGACTGATTTTTGAGCAACCCAGGCACCAACATGTCACCCCCCTCACGAGGAAGCTGCATTGGCTCCCTATCTCACAACGTTGTGCCTTTAAGGTATGCTACCTTATCTTCAAGTCCCTCATTGGAAGTTGCCCCAAATTTATGGATACGCTTATCCAAAAGCACACACCTCTGCACATCCTGCGCTCAGCGCATAAGTACCTTTTGCCTACTCCCTCTTTTAAACTGAAGCGACTGGGTGGCGCCAGGTTTGCTGTTTTAGCTCCTAGATACTGGAATTCCCTCCCTGTTGAAATCCGCCCCTGCACTGACCTCCCGAGCTTTAGGAAGCTCCTTAAAACGTGGTTGTTTAGACAAGCCTATGATTAATCCCTTTGGGTTCGGCACCTCTCTAAGTAGCGCCATGAAACCAATCTGGTGTACGTGCGCTTAACAATGTTTTTTAACATAACAGCTGCCAAAATGTGTACTAACGGAAAAGAAAATGCAGTGCTGACAGGTAAATGGGTAGTTTGTGAGTGTTGGGTGGTGAAATGGAGTAGATGAAAGGCATATTTGCAGAAGGAAATAACAGATGTACTGAAGAGGAACGAAATGGCAGGAGATATGCAGACTGAGGGTTCCAGATTATATGTGGGGAGAAAAACAGTTTAATGTCTAACGAGTGAGAGACTTCAGAGGAAAGTGGTGTGAGAGGGACGTCAAGAACAATAGAGCACTTCAAAGACCAGAGACCACTACCATCTCAACAGATCTTAGAAATGGTTTATTCTGTCTCATATTTCCAGAAAGTAACCATTTTTACTGCAATCATTCACAACAAAATTGCTGCTATTGCTTATTTGATGGTGGTAACAAGCATTGTTAAAGCAAAGAGGTCTGGCATGTTTAATGTATATGTTCATTGTTATGTTATATGTCTGGCTAGCAGAACATTCACAGAAAGGGCCCAAATAGTGTTCAGGTGGCACGCGCTGTGTGAAGCACAGGATTTAGGTTTAAAATGTTTTAAGCCACGCCCTTAATAGCTTAAACCATGCCTCTTGTAACAGATTCCTAGTTATGCTTCTTTGTTCAGGCTCCATTAAAGGCACCCCTACCTTTTCTGTCCCACTGAAAACACTGGTTCCAAGGGACTAGTTTCGAAACTCGGGGAAGTCATGAGTTTCAGTAGCAAAATGTAAAAAGATTTCTCACATTGGAAACTGTCCCTGGGTGACATTCTCGTTCTCATTTGTGCTCTGGAAAGTTCTTTTCTCTCAGGTTCACGTGAGAGGCAGTGGGAGGTTTGGAACTGGGCGTTCAAAGCCTGCTTCCACTTGCACAAAACACGGAACTCTTGTGTGCTCATTTCCAGTGATTATGTCCAGTAGGAAATACCATCAAACAGGATATCCTGGAAGGTCTCCTTTCATTCCATCGCAGACCTCAGTTGCAGTCTTTGTTCTTTCTAGTGCACATTCTGCTTTCCCTTCCAACACACCGTGTGCAGGATTCCCAAATGTTTGTATTACAGAAACATTCCAATTGCCATTTGGAAGCAGAAATCACAGTCCAGAAGTCAGTTTAGTTTTAAAACTACATGGGCAAATCTGAGTAAATGAAGCATTATGAAAACATTTGTCCGTAAGATATTTTCCAGCCACCACTTCCTCTTTGCTTTTAAGCTTTACAGCAGTCCCAGATGTGAGGTAGGGTGCCAGAGCGCCATCTGGTGTCTAAAGTAAGCAAAACATGTAAAGTAACGTAACCTATGTGCAGATGGCAGACTATGAAGGAAGTGCTCCTCCCTCTCTGTGTAGCACATATTTCAACGTACCTGTAAATATGTGTTCTTTCTTTCTGTGCTCACTGACACAAGCAGGTCTCGATTCCTAGATTTCCTGTACTTAGCATAAAACCAGCTTGGGCAGAGGGTGAGGTTGCCAGCCTTACAATGCGCCACCGACTTACCTGTAGATACTAGGACACAGGCTATACCACACGACGTGTATTTATTAATTTGTGTTCTAAAGCAAAGGTAATCAAACTTGGCACAGTTTCAATAGAACAAAACGTCGAGGCAGTTTTTCAAAGATGAGTCCAAAGCAATTCAAGTCGCTAGTGAAGAATGAAGCAATAGCAAGTCGAGGAGCAGTTGCTTGTCTACGTTGAGCCAGCACTGGGTCAACACTCTTGCCATTTGTTTTTCAATGCACCTTTTTCACTAACTGAGAGGTAAAGGGAGTTAACATTTAATCAAACAACTTTAATTAACTGTGTAATCCATTTGCTACACATTAAAACCAGGAATCAGTGACAACAGTTTATTTATTACAAGTTAGCAGTCAGGTTATGGTAAGCCAATCTCAATGCAATGCTGTAAAGATACAGAATAACTACTGGACTACCCAACCTCTTAAAGAAGTTCAGGCATACCAGTATGAAAAATAAGTTCAGTCACAGCAAAACAAAAAATCAATAGCAGAATTTGATGCTCAGAAAAGAGTTTTTGATTCTCTCTTCTATATTTGAGCCTACTCTAAAATCTTCAACATTAAAGTCCAAGCTAAGAAGGATCGTTTAGAACCTAAAAGGATCAAAGAAATCAGAGAAATGCAGAAAAATAGGAAAAGACGGGAAGTGCGGGAAGGTGCCAGCATTGCAGAGGCTCGGTCAAGAGTCTTCTTGGGCTAGGGGTAAAAGTGTTAGCCTAAGCCACATTAACAAAGAGTCAAAGGTGATAAGCATAGCGATCTACAGCTCTCAAAGTCTGTAGCAAAAGTGCTGTACCCTCAGACAGTGTGAACACCAGTTATTACCGCAAGAGTCTCAAAAGTAACACCCCTCTGTTAGCATTATCAGATGCTCCATTGTCCTTTACATTCTCACATGGTGAGCTGAAATATTTACCAATTATTCCAGGCCAAACCTGTGAACGATATTTATCTTGGGTGTCTGCAACTCATTGCAATATTAATAAATGGATACTTTCAATTGATGCACTGGCTCTCTATGTTCCTTGTCAAGGTCCTTTTCTTAGTCTCTCTCTATCATCAGTGCCGTGTTGTATCTATTCTCAATCTAGCAAACTATGTTTATGTACCTGCAAGGACAAAGCATGCAAGCATAACACAGAAAAATGTATGTTTTGCAGCAACAAATACAGGCCTAGTCAAGACAATTTAAATGATTAAATCAGTGGTGCACATCTAATATGTATGTGCACATTCAACCACAAGCGAATGGAAAATGTCAGTACATTAGATTCATGTTACACATTACATACAGATAAAATATCTTGAGTACATGTGTATAAATGTGACTAAGAACTAAATAATAAATGCAAATATGAAACACTAGTGCACACATTTCATAAATCCAATGTTGCTTCCTAAGTAAATACATTTTAATAGTGTGAGGATGGATTGATCAAGTCTCTAAAAAGTATACACCATTTTAGTAAACTTAAGGCACACTGTGTATGTATGAGTCTCTAATCCTACAGTGAATGCACTTCAATAGTGATGTCAAGGGCAACACTTGACATTAATATTGTTAGGACACAAAAAATGCATGTGCTAAGTGCAAGTATATATTGTGCATTTGTGACATATAAGGTTGGAGCTGCTCCAATCCCTCTTCTGATGAGGATTCAAGCCATCACATCAAGATAAGAATCTCTTATCAGATGGACACATCACAATATAGTTGTTTTCATCATCTTTCATCATCTTTCTTCTAGATTCCTCCAAAAACATTGTCATGATAGCATTTGCTTTGTCCATTTTCTAATTCTATGTCTGCTCTCTTTCTCCTCAATCCTCTTTTCACCTGTGCACATTGATAAACTTTATAAAGCACAAACGGGGTTAATCCACAGACAGCAATTATCACTGAGGGTCTCAAAATGATTCCAACAATTACATTCCCTAAGTTTCCAAAGCCATCTGCCTAAAGTAGAAAATCAATTTTGTTATAACACCACAGTTCGGACAGTGGACAACTCCGGTAAAGAACAAAGCACCAATCCAAATATCACCAAATTATTCCTTTTCAATAGTCCAGCGTGCACTTTCCAAATGCTCCCTGTCCCAAGAGCATTACCCAAACCTTGGGTAAAAAGTCTATATTTATCCTGAGTTGAAAAGCACCTCTAAATAAGTTGGTCTCCTTCAATTACAAGAGACTATTCAATCTTTCAATTGTCCTTATATATAGATGCTGAGTTGTGATGTACACATTTCAATGTTCATTTATTGATCCACTTAAAGACAAGACACCAGCCAACGTGTTTCGTTCTGTAACCAGAACTTCTTCAGGGCTGCGAGTTTAGAAAAAAGACATAGAAAAATAACAATATAAGTGCCACACAAGACAACACACACATATTTAAAAGTTATGACATTACAGTGCCCACATTAAAACACATTTGATTCAGCATTGAAAAGTTCAAAACATCTCATAATATATACAATATTTCATATGCACAATATACCTGAGTTGTCATCATCCTTTTATCAAAAACATTCTGATATAGCATATATTCTGATTGAGTTAATTCAGCAATTAAACTAATTTGGAACATTTTTTGAACAAGTCACACTCATTGGTGCCTTTTTCTGTACAACAAAATCAGTGCGAGCTGTGGGAAACATCCTACACGTCGTTTATCATCATTGCATAAAGTAAACCATTTTATCCAAAAACATTAGTATCACCACTCCATCTAAATGGATGTATTCTGTACCAGGCTTAATGCCAAGTTCATTTCCAATCAGTTACCAAATGCACAATCACCCATTATCACATGTTTGTGTTTCTACACAATAGCATCACCACTCCAGCTGAATGAAAACATTCTGTAAGGGACATTGTACCAAGTTTTTTGCAATCAATCATCAACTAATCATCAACTAAATATTCCCCTTTTGTCACATATTTATGTTTCTACATAACTGGTCCATGGATAATATCGAAAAACCATTGACCCCAGTATGAATGTGCCTATAGTTGTCCCCAAGTATGCATGTGCCTATAGTTGTTAACATATACATCAAATGCATCGAGATACACCCAGGGTTCTCGACATTGAATACAACGTCAATCACTTTCCATCAAACACCCAATTCCTAACGCCTTTTTCTCATTATTATTATTGAAAAAACCCACATTTCCCAAAAAATTTGTATATTAAAGGTATTTCATATATAGCACAAAAAGAATTATAGAGTGTTTCCTACCGCAAATAGTATGTTGAGGCATATTGGTTTCCAATTATGATATTTGATACTGTCACATGAGTGAATTTTCCTCTTTTCCAATTTTTGGAGTGAGCCAAGGAACTGGGATTATCAGTTTTCCCAAAATGTGTTCTATAATTTTGTATTTTTATCAAGGCTCAACCTACAATAATGGAAAAAGTCAATATAGAAAAGGGGAAACAGGGAACGTATACCGGTATATACATACAAATACTTAATTAATCAATTGATTATCTATATGTGTTAAAGTCATGTCTCAGACGAGAAACGTCGATATACTTGAGGAACAACTCCTTTAGGAAACGCCTACCTTAGGCAACGGAAAGTTCGTCCTACACTGTCGATGTATTCCGCCTCCTATTCGTTCGAAAAATCATACGAGTATCTCCTTATGGTAGTTGCCTAAAAAAGTGTATGTTACAATAATAAGGGACCCGATACATGTTTCTCACATAAGAACATTTTTGATAGTAGATAACTTATCAACTACTGTGTAAGTTTTCTAATCATATGCAAATTCAGTACCACTCCTACAGATGGTATAATGGCTCCAAAGATGATTCCCACAATTTCATTAGCACTAGCACATGTCTTTTAGTTTCCACATGTTCTTTCCCTGTAGGGTCACCAAGATGTCCCACATGATAGATTTTTGGAAAACCTATTCCCATGTAAAATGTTCCATACCATCTCCTACCTAACCTGTAATAAGAATTATTCCCACAAGTATAGTCAGATACTGGAATAACAGGATCTATGTTATCTAAATATAATCCCAAATTTCCACGCGTTTCAAAAGTGTGATTACATTTACTCCTACCTACCAAATAAGTATGAAGATTAGATTTTCTAGTATTTACACACCGTTTCCAATGATGTTGCCGATCTAATGCTTATGTGATTACATTCTCGGTGCCTAAAACTTCAGGCCTTCTTTACCCTATATTGGTGCATTAGTATGATTTGTTGCTCTAGCTATACTTACTCATCTCCTATCTTCTGCTGAGTCCATAACTTTCTTCTCAACATCTGTCAATATACCAGTCAAATTCTGTTGATAGGCATATGTTGTATCTAATGTTATGGTAGGTTTAAAGAAAGAGGTCATGCATGAGTGACAGGACATCTCTAGAGACTCCAGATTATTTTTAAGCATCTGGTTGAAGATGGACAGACTCTCTGTATACCCTTGTGGGAGTAGGCACCATGCCAAAACAAAGCTGTCGACCCGAAATGCAAATAGGAACTGGCTTTCCTCATGCAAAGGTACGGAGAAGACAGCTTGACTAATATCCATGACAGAAAACCACTCAGCTTCACATGTAATCTGAACCAAAATCACACCTGGATTTGGTACTGCAGGACAGCAAGGAACTTCAATGGTAATGAACATTCTCAGGTCCTGCACTATGTGACATTTGCCATTGGGCTTCTGCAAACCCATGCTGTGTGATTTACATGGACTCCCCATAATCTTCTTAAAAATGCCTTGCTGAATCATTGAGTCAATCACAGGAGTAATCCCAGCAATGGTTTCAGGGGGTCAGATTATATGGCAGGATTCTCTGATACTCAGCATTAGATTTCACTGTCACACGGACTGGTTCAACACCTTTAATGAGACCTATGTCTTTCACTGAAAAGTCACCCCCCCATAACATTCACCCGAATCGGATCTCTGCACTCATACGAAGAAATGCGAGTTTGCTCTGAATATATCCCCTGAAGAAGGCCAACAAGCCAAAAATGCATTGGGATGTTTAAATTTGAACTTCAAACCCCTGGTACAATGCATTATGGAGATTGGAGTCTTTTGGATAAAGACATAGAATTTGAAATTTGAAAACAATGAATGCAATATTGTGAGGACAACAATATATTCAATTGATCAAAGAATTTTCTGATTTACTTTTGAACTTATGAACTTCATTTAAAACCCTATCCAGGGTAGAATTGGTGCCTAGGGTGGCACAACCTAAGCAAAGGGGGTGCTACGTTGTTTCCCTGAAAAGTCTCCTACTTCATGCAGCACTGTGTCTCTCAGCTCTGGGGGCAAATCATTCTCTGTCAACATGGAGTACAATCCGATCTCCCTTCTATGACTGGCGAAGTTGAAGGCAATGTCTTTATCATGGGTTTAAAATTCAATGCCATTTGGGTTACAGTAAAAGAAACAATTCAGCTTGCACAAAAGGCTTCGTCCAAGATGGATTTATAGAAGTCGAATCACACACCACGAATTGCTGATTCTTTTCAAAGGACCCTATTTTGACAGGTGCTGCTTCTGAAACTGGGCTAGCTAATTGTTTATTTGAAACTCCTACAACTTGGATTAGTTTTCTTGTGAGGGGTAGGTTGTGAAACTCAAGATAAAATAGCATCAGTATATTTCAAGAATGTTACGGGACGGGATGATCGTTCGCCTCACCAGTCTCAAATGGACCACTTTGGTCTATCTCTAAGCTTGCGCCAAGCTAGCAATCCTCCTCCCCTCTGATGCACCATCATTGCAGCAGGTCTGAACCAAAACCCTCTTCTGTTTTTATCAAAGGGTACTGGTGAGATGTACCCTGATTCATAAAAGGATAGGTGTTTTCATTGGGAACCTGATTGAGTTAAATCTGCAAGTATTTGCCTTCAGCTGTGGCTTTGGGGTTTGTGGAACCTGCATTAACTGAGCTTGGGTCACGTTGAAATGTAGTATTCTCTGCCTCTGTACTTGCTGTATCTGGACCATATTATTACCTTGAGATTGCACAAATCCAACGTTCTGAATCTGATTCCCATTTGCCTTGTTACCAGCATTGAGACAACATTCCTGCTTTAAATGCCTCAACTTGCCACAAACCAGGCAAGGCATAATTTTCTTCAGAGTAGGCACATCAATCCCTGTACTCAGATCAATCGGAACACCACGACCTCTACCTTGTGGTTGAAATCCATTTCCACCATGCATCACAGGAACTCCCAGTTGAAATACTACTATCATGGGACCAGCATTCCCAAAAAGTTTCCTATTATGACCTCTTTGTACTGCTTTCATTTGAACCACCACCAACCTCTCTTTCGATTTCTTATATTTCATTTCCAATTCATCCCTACAGTATTTTATGCATCTCAATATGCCATTAAATGTTGTTGAATCATCAAACTTATGTCAGTTTTCAATCCATGCAGAAACCTGTACACAAAATGTCCCGTATCTTTTGGCCCAATAGTTTCTGTCCCATTATACTGCTTAAATGCCTGCAACAATCTCTCTTAATAGGCATATATTGATTCATTGGACTCTTGTGATGTTCTGTCAATCTTGACCTATTCAATTTCTTCAAGAGATCTTTTTGATTTAAAAAATGTAATCACCTGATGATACTTTATAACCACTAGTGACGGAGCCCTTGATATGGGATGTCTTATGAGCTCCTTCTCAAGCCACTCTACAGCAATTTAGCATTTGGCATACAAGTCACCTGAACAATAATTTCGAATAAGTTCTTCAAATGTATCCATAGAACCTTTGATACATTTACAAACTGGTCAGCCTGTCTGTACTATTCCACTAGGTTTTCTCTCAATTTTACAAAAGCATTTGTGAATGATGCAAAATCACTCCTGGTCCAAGCTATGAGGACATAACCTACGCCAGGCACTTCTCCCATTGAAAGGATGTGTATTTCCTCCTCCTTCTCTTCTGCTCCCTCTGTAGATAGCTGTAGTCTTACTTTCCTTGGTTCTTTTTTCTTTGTCCATCTGCCTTCCTACATATCCAGTTCATCTACTTTTGAATGTAGGCAATTAATAACTTGATCTGCAATTTCATTTGAGAGGATCGTATGTTAGATAGATCTCGGTTATTGAAATGTAACCGATCATTTCTCTGTAAGGCTTTAGATTTCTGTAAGTAAATTTCATATCTGTAAGCCAGTTCACACAACCTGTCATGAGCCTTTCCTGCACGTCTAGCAATATGTTTACAAATTATCAGTGGCTCATCATCCTGATAGACGTTTAATTGGGACATGTCACGATTTCCAAACATCATTTAATCTAATTACTGTTTCACTTTGGCCACATGTACTGTTTTCCCTCACTGAGTTTTTAGTATTCTTTCCACTTGAACAGGGATTCCCACTACCAGTTAGGGTATCTAAACCTTTAAACCAACCATCGAGTTCTCAGGCAGTAAGACAATTTTTTTCTGCCTGGGTATTAAGAATGAACTTTCCACTAAAACAACCATGGCTTGCATTCGATGGTGAGTTCAAAAGAGACATGTCAGAACTTGGCGAACCCACAGTTGTGTAACTGTGAAAAAAGGTGGTCATCTTTGACAAACCCTTCCAGTTGGGTAAAACCCTGTCTGATTTAATGTAGGGTCTGCACTTGCAGCACATGGGATCTTCCCTTGCTTCTGAACAAAATAATTTTGAAAAATTGTTCACATTGTTGAGCCCACAGGATTACTACCTGAGGCACTCATCTTGGTGGGAACTGCTAAGGTATATGTAGTATTTCCTGCCAAGTTTTAAGGAAAGGAGCTACAGGACCAATTGTAACAGGAACAGTCGGTGCATCTGGGGCTTTTAGAGCAGGTGAATTTGGAGGAGTTGTCATCCTTGAATTCTCTCCCATTGAATTAAAATGTACATCTACGGGTGTGCCATAGGCACATCAAAATTCACACTGGTATGTGCATTACTCGCACCTCCAACTTTCGTCACTTTGTATGGGGGTAGACGGTTTAACAATAATTGATCAATTCTTCACTTGAATCAGTATTACTATTCTCAGCTGCATTCTCTGCCTTATCTGCTCTTTCTCTGTATTCCTATTCTTTCAATTATCTTTCCCTTCTTCCTCACTCCTTAATGCAAGGTACAGTCTAGCTCCCTAGATCATGTCAGTTCTCCATGTTTTCTGTTCTTCATCCCATTCAGCATCTACAGAAGTGCATATGGCTTTCTTAACCCTACCTTGAAATCTCTCTCTGCCCAAGGTGAGCTGTATGTTCCCAGGCACTAGGGGCCAGATGTAGGTAAAATAGATTTACCGATTTTTAATTACCGAATTTTACCGATTTGGTAATTAAAAATTGGTAAATCTAAGGGGTGGATATGTAAGTATTCCAGATGTGCTGGAATACCGATTCGGAAGAATTCGGTATTTACCGATTCGGTAAATACCGAATCGGTAATGCCCATTCATTCCTATGGGCTTTGAAGCCCATAGGAATGAATGGGCATTACCGATTCGGTATTTACCGAATCGGTAAATACCGATTTTCACAAGGGTGCAAGCGGTTGTCACTTTGACAACCTCTGGCACCCCCAAAACAAGCTTGGGTGCCATGTGGCAGGCATACATGCCCTAAGGGCATGTGTGCATGCACACCGGAATCGGTATTTTACCATCAAATTGGATTTGATGGTAAAATACCGATTCGGTAAGGCCTCTGGGACTCTGAAGAGTCCCACCTACATCTGGGTGCCTCAGAATCGGTAAAATTACCGAATTTTTATTTTACCGAATCGGTAAAATTACTGATTCGGTAATTTTACCGATTCGGTAAAATAATGCCCCCTACATACCTGTCACCCATTTACCGATCGGTAACAGCCAAAATCGGCCGTTACCGCTCTGTAAATGGCCTCAAACGGCCACCTACATCTGGCCCTAGGTGCTTCATATTTTGGGTGCAGTTTCATGTTATACAACAACCTCCTTAAATGTTCAATGATTCTTAAATTAACTGCACCATAACAGAGAAACACCAAAGCATCATCCTTCTCAGTGATCTTATGTTATTGTTCAAGCCAAATACACGTATAAAGACACACATTTATTGCCATATAATTACCTGGCATATCTTCAGGTAGTGCCTCTTCCCCCTTTCTAACAGGTACAGTCCCATCTCTTCTCATTAGACTTTGTAGTGCTGTAAATAATTTTTTATCAAAATATGCAAAATTCAAAAATGACTTGTATAATCCAGGAAAGTATTCTTCACCCACAAATCTATGTTCTATGTTGGTAATCAATACCAGCAAAGCTCTCTATGACATAGCCAACCAATACCAGCATGGCTCTACATCAAGCGACCAATACCAGCGCCAATCTCACTCCTTGCAAGGGCTCACCCCAGCTTTACAATTCTTCACAAACTCACTGTCAACAACTTTTGGGTAGAACAAATACAAGCAGTTTCAAAAACTAACCTTGTCTGCTCCTCGAATTAATCAAAGTATTAAATCGTACAAGAAATTGTCCAGAAGAGCATTTAACCACCTACCCTGAAATTCACTTCAAATGAAACCTAGACCAATAGGGTCTCATTCACTTGATACAGTTCCTCCATGTGCTGTGAGATTCACTATACCAACCAAATCGCACAATCACGCAAAAACTCCCTATCTCAATATTCTCAACTCTCGACTAACACCACAATACAACAGACACCTACACAACAGGGTCTTCTACACAGATAATTTATCTGTTTATCTGTTTACCCCGGGATCTTAGGCTACATTGGAACCGTTAACCACTTCAACTTCTCTGCATTAAGTGCAACATTCACACAACAATTTTAAAAAATCTCAGCAGAACACCACACAATCACTGCAGAACACCACACGCTAAGCATAAGCAATTGTAAAGTACAACCCTATTAATACTCACACCTCCGCTACTAATATAGCTCATTTCAGAACTCTACCAATCTTTTAAACTAACCATGGACTTTAGACTGGGCTTGGGCAGTTTCAGATTGGGACACCCTAACTCCCTCACTTCAGTGACGAACCATCTGACGAGCTACTAGTTGATCCAGCGCTGGACCAACACTTTTAACATTTGCTATCTGATAGACCTTTATTGCTGACTGAGAAGTAAAGGGAGTTAGCATTTATTCAAACAAATGTAATTAACAGTGCAACCCATTAGGAAAATGGCCCCCTCAAATGGGTCAACCCAAACCTTTGGCCTTGCTATTTTTGTGTTTAACAAAGAGCTATCGGAATACAGATGAGTTCTCTGTCACACCAACCCTTCCTATGATTGTGGCTGTCTAGATGGAAGGCACATAGTGTAGCTGTCACCTACTCCAGACATGTATTGGAGACAGGCTCACAGAGCAGTTAAAGTAGAGAAATGCCCACTTTCTAAAATTGGTACAAAAGGGGGTGGTGATGGACGGAGCATCTGAACCAATCAAACACTCACGACCAGTCAACAGATCTGGGTTTAGTCCATCACCGTTCTTTAGCCCACTCTGCCACCCCAGCTCAGACATGGCCATATGCAAATCAGTCTGACCCTGTGCCTCATGCAAACAGTCCAGCCCGAACTGCCAAGCCATGGCTTCCCTGGACCGGAAACAAGCTTCCGAGGACCGGTTTCTGGCATTTCAGCCGTCTTCAGCCCGGCTTGTTTGAATCCAGTGGCAAAGTGAGCAAGGGACTCAGGTCTGAGCATACCCTGCCAACATATGGCAAACAAAGCGGTACAAAAGAGGGTGTTGATGGACGGAGCATCTGAACCAATCAAACACTCACACCCAGTCAACAGATCTGGGTTTAATCCATCACCGTACTTTAGCCCACTCTGCCACCCCAGTTCAGACATGTTTCCGGTCCAGGGAAGGCAAGGCTTGGCAGTTCGTGCTGGACTGTTCCCATGAGGCACAGTGTCAGACTGATTTGCATATGGCCATGTCGGAACTAGGGTGGCAGAGTGGGCTAAACAATGGTGATGGATTAAAGCCAGATCTGGTGACTGGGTGTGAGTGTTTGATTGGTTCAGATGCTCCGTCCATCGCCACCCCCTTTTGTACCGCTTTGTTCGCCATAAGTTGGCAGGGTATGCTCAGACGTGAGCCCCTTGCTCACTTTGCCACTGGATTCAAGCAAGCAGGGCTGAAGACGGCTGACATGCCAAAAAACGGTCCTCAGAAGCCTGTTTCCGGTCCAGGGAAGGCATGGCTAGGCAGTTAGGGCTGGACTGTTCCCATGAGGCACAGGGTCAGACTGATTTGCATATGGCCATGTCTGAACTGGGGTGGCAGAGTGGGCTAAAGAACGGTGATGGATTAAACCCAGATATGGTGACTGGGTGTGAGCGTTTGATTGGTTTAGATGCTCCGTCCATCACCACCCCCTTTTGTACAACTTTGTTCGCCATAAGTTGGCAGGGTATGCTCAGACGTGAATCCCTTGCTCCCTTTACCACTGGATTCAAGCAAGCCAGGCTGAAGACGGCTGAAATGCCAGAAACCGGTCCTCGGAAGCTAGTTTCCGGTCCAGGGAAGGTATGGCTTGGCAGTTCGGGCTGGACTATTCGCATGAAGCACGGGGTCAGAACTGATTTGCATATGGCCATGTCTGAACTGGGGTGGCAGAGTGGGCTAAAGAACGGTGATGGATTAAACCCAGATCTGGTGACTGGGTGTGAGTGTTTGATTGGTTCAGATACTCCGTCCATCACCACCCCCTTTTGTACCACTTTGTTCGCTATAAGTTGGCAGGATATGCTCAGAACTGAGTCCCTTGCTCTCTTTACCACTGGATTCAAGCAAGCCGGGCTGAAGACGGCTGAAATGCCGTAAACCGGTCCTCGGAAGCTTGTTTCCGGTCCAGGGAAGGCATGGCTTGGCAGTTCGGGCTGGACTGTTTCCATGAGACACAGGGTCAGACTGATTTGCATATGGCCATGTCTGAACTGGGGTGGTAGAGTGGGCTAAAGAACTGTGATGGATTAAACCCAGATCTGGTGACTGGCTGTGAGTGTTTGATTGGTTCAGATGCTCCGTCCATCACCACCCCCTTTTGTACCACTTTCTAAAAGTGGCATTTCTAAAATAGTAATGTAAAATCCAACTTTACCAGTAAAGAGAATTTATCATTACCATTCCAAACTATGAAACATGATGCAGCTACCTTGTTCTAATCAGGAATTAAAGCTTTAAAAAAATTAAGACATTCCCATTGTTAACCTATGAGAGGAGTAGGCCTCACAATTGTGAAAAATCTATTTAGCTGTTGGTCACTTCTACGACATGTGAAACTTAAAAGTATGTGTCCTACCTTTTTACTTACACAGCACCCTGCTCTATGGGCTACCTTGGACATACGGATTGACAAGAAGTTTTAAATGCCAAGTCAAAGTTGCAGTAAACTTCACATCTAGGCCCTGCAATGGCAGGCCTGAGACATGTTTGAAAGGCTACTTGTGTGGGTGGCATAATCAGTGCTGCAGGCCCACTAGTAGCATTTAGGTTACAAGCCCTGCCTATAATATACAACTTTACTAGGGACTTTCAAGTAAACTAAATCTGCCAGTTCTGTATACGTCAATGTTACAATGTTTAGAGGCGAAAGCAAATGCACTCCAGCACAGGTCAGCAGTGGTGAAGTGCTCATTAGTTCTAAAGCCAACAAAAATAATTTTGCAAAAAGAGGAGGAGGAAAGCAAAATGTTTGGGGTTACCCATCAGAGAGGACCATTTTCCAAAATGACCCCCCCTCCAGCCTAAATCCAGGGAAACGAATCAATACCTTGATGAACTTCCCTGCTTAGGGTGATAAATCATGGACAATGACCCACTACTGCAGGGGTACATGTCAATTCTATGCCTCTGTGAACCCAGTTGGATCCCTCTGTCAGAATTCTCTGGGATCACTGGAGTTACCCATGGGGAATCCTTCTCCTTATCTGTGAACCCCATCTGTGCAACACTTAACCATAATGTGCTCACAGGTGCATCCCAGTAGGTAGACAGTACCACCATGGCAAAAGAAGTAAAATGGCCCATTTCACCCCATGGGTCTTATTTCTTTCCCCAACCCAAGGAAAACTCTGTCCACAAGGAAAGAAATCAACCGAGACAACTGATAACTGTCAATGTCAAGAGCTAGGCCCCAGGCCATCCAAGGGTTCCTGTCCTCTATGGTTTCTCAGAGTGGGAGGCAGGAGTGTCAGATGCCTTGCATCCTCTCTCCACTCTACCTCCCACCAGGGGTGGTATCTTGAAACTTGTGTTTCAACCTAGGGCCTGTTCCCTTCGGCTGACCATGAGCCAGGGGTGAGTCCTTCCTCCCCCTATTCCTCCATCTGGGGTTCTGCACACTTCGTATGGGAGCGGCACCTTCCCAGAAAACTTAACTGTTAGGGTACCTGTGGTGGCTGCCCCTCCCAGTTCTCCGACACTGATGGAAACACATCCCCCAGAATGTAGTCAATGGGCATCTGGGGACTAACTGTTAACCTTCTTTGGGGTACCTCCCCACCCAAATTTAGGAACACCAGGGCCATTAGGCAGAACAATTTCTGCCCATGGGCTGGAGTCACCCTACACACCTGGCTGGTGTACTGCTCTGTGGAGACTAACTCTTCCACAACCATGGTTCTGCTAGCCCGGTATCCCTCAGAGCACTGATGGGACCCCATTCACTCACACCTTGTGAAAGTGAGGAATCCTACCCTCAGGAATCACCAACTAAACCTCTGAGTCTATCTCCCAGCTGAGGGAGATCATGGCATATTCTATGACCTCCCCTGCGGTTTATTTGTTCCTAAGGTGACATTGGCCACCCCAGTAGGGTTCCCACAAATGAGTGGTTTCTATGAACAGACTGTGTATCCCTGCTTTTGTCCTAGCTGAAAACAATCAAAGTAGAGGGGTTGGAAATGGGGCATCCTTGCCACCGCGCACAGAGCCTCCCTCCATCTTCTCAGAAGGGACCTGGGAACCTTTTCCTCCCCTCTAACCCTGAGACCTGTCTGGACCCCCCTCACTCTGTTGGGAGGTACCTGAACCACCCTTCTTGGGGTCAGCCCTAGGTACCTTTCTGGACACTCTGGTGCTGACCCGTATGTCTGCCTCCTCAGGAAGCTTCCAGGGGTCATTAAGTTTTCTATAAAAAAGGTGTTCGCACAGCTCAGGAAAACAAGTAACAAGCATGTGCTCTTTTGAAATTCAGTTGTACTGCCCTGAATAATCGTCAAACTTGCTGCCAATCACTCAACCCTCCAGTCCCTTGTGGCATAATCCAGGAAATCCACCCATGTTTGTGATAAGGTCTTGTTGGTGTCCCTGAATGTGAGCCTATACCGCTCAGGGTTCAGTCCAAGCTAACTGACTAGAATGACCTTCATAGCAGTGGAGCATGGTTTGCCTCTACAGCTAGTGCAATACATGTGTCTATTTCCACTGTGGGCATATACCTCCACAAACTACCACCCAGGAACTCCTATGGGACATTGTTCACTCTTGAAACAAACTATTTGTCTATGTCATCCTCACAATATAACAGGGCACCAAATCCTTCTGTATCCTGACTCTGTACTCACCAGTTGACACAGCAGTTATGTTGCCACCATTGCTGTTGCTGGACCCAACTTGTAGGGCTCTTATGTCCAGCTCTCTCATGGTGAGCTCATGGGCCAGTTTTCTCTCCTCCATGGCCAGCCTTTTCTCTTCTTGAGCTTCATCATTCTCTTCCCATAGTTTGGCAAGGGACGCACCTTCTCCAATTTCAATTTTGCAAGCTCTAGCTTCATCTTTCTCTCCTCCCTCCTATCCTCTAGCTCCTCTGGTGACAGGTTCCTTGAAGACACACTGCTGCCTGGTTTGCTGCGGACTTCCAGCCCTGGGAGGATTAACCCAGGAGGCTGCATGACAAAACACCCTGACAGGTCCTGCCCCAATTCCTCCGCAGACTCAGACTCCTCCTCCTCCTTGTCCTCTGGGTTGGTCTGGTGGGCTGCTTCCCATGCTCATCAACCTTTTTGAAGCTCTGCCTTCTTGCCACTTCCCTTAGTGCACACCCTCCTTTATTGGCAGAATCCCTTGAGCTGGGCCACTGAGTGGGTTTCTAGATTGGCCAGCTCGAATTCCCTATTGCCAGAAAAGGCCACAAACATTGTAGTTAAATGCCCCTTCCTGAAATCCTTTATTTTAATATTAATTCAGATTTTTCTTCTCTAGTCCTGATCGTGGATTAGATGGATAGTGGTTGTGCTGGCCTGTACAGTTATGACGCTCATCCACCATGGCTATTTCAGTTATACTTGAGATGAACATACGCGATTAGATATTATGAAAATACTGACCAATTGGTTGCGTTTGTTTATCATAGTTTTTAGTCGTTCTCAACAGAGCCTTTGATTACTGCTCAGATTATGGGGTAAAGAGTGGCTTTAGTTTCTGTATTTATTTAAGAACTCGGATAATAACACTAGTTTTTGTATTATTTTTTTGTGTCTGTTTTTCACACTACAAGATGGCTGCCTCGTTTCTTAGCTCATGCCATTCATACTTAGGAACCTTTGAGATATATACTCTACTATCCAAATGACACTTAGAGCCCACATTGTTATGTTTATGTGGAGTACTCTCTTTACCACAATATTTTACTGTAAATTTTTGCTCAAATTGATATGTCTATTGAATTACTGATGATGTAGGGTACAAATTTATCCCTTTACTTTTGGTATAGGGATAGAGTGATCTATTTTTCATATCGGATAGCACTATTACTTCCTATTTATTCCTTTTTCTCTTTTTTCTTCAAATTTAATTTTTTATTTTCCCTGGTCTTTTTCCCCTCACATTTTTCCTACTGGACAACAATGATGGGTGTTAGCTCTATGTACTTGTAATAGGTATTTGATACTTTGTATTTAAATTTCAACATGCCTGAAGAAGTTGAGGTTTTATAAACCTATCGACAAAACACGTGTTGGCTGAAAAGCTCCACGCTGATTATATTACCTGTCTTTCTGTTTGGAGGTTGAAAAGTTCTATACTGGACTATTTCTGTTTTAGAATATAGACTTGCAGTGAGAATCCCTACTAGCCTTGTGTGAAGATTGGATTACACCTCCTGGGCTCAGCCTGAGGAATTGGATTGAAGTAGACTATAAGTTCATGACTACTGAATTTGTGACTGATTTTTTAGAAACATTTGATTGCTCGGATTTTCTTGTTTACATAACTTGCCCTTCGTTCTTGGGGGCATATTAGGGTTTTTTGATAACCGATCCTCTCTACCTTAGAACATCACTTATATATTACATTTTTTTTACTTTACTTTCCCCATATATATTGCTGTGCGCCATCATTATGCCTCTTTTTAGACCTAGTTACTATAGTCTTTTCAAATTGTAGATAAAAGTGTGTATGAGGAAAACATACTTTTGGCAAAATCAAAGATGTCAATTTAGGGAGAATTGAAAAAGGTTTGAATTGGTCTTAGTATAGAGGTGTAGTGGACAATGAGTTACTATATGGTATTGCACAAACACAAGTGCTATCCCACCACTGCTAACAATGTTAGAAATTGGGTCTCTAGTTGGCAGAGGTATGCACCCTGTCCAAGTGGGGATCACACTCCTATTCTGGATAAGCTACATACACACTAAACGATAACCTGTGCTCACCCTCTGCTAACTTGGCACAGAGTAGTCAGGCTCGTCTAAAGAGGCAATATGTAAGAATCCGTGACTATAGTTATTATTGCAAGTTAGCAGTCAGGTTAGGTTAAACAAATCTCAATACCATGCCATAAAGATACAGGATAACAACAGGATTACTCATCCTCCTAAAGAAGTTCAGGCGTACCAGTGTAAGGCAGATCAGAGGTTTAGTCAAAGCGATACAAAAGATCAATAATAACATTTGATGCTCGGAGAAGAGTTTTGGATTCTCTTTTCTATATATGAGTATTATTTTAAAATCATCAAAATTAAGGTCCAAACTCAGGAGGATGGTTTAGAATCTAAAAATATATAAAAAATCAGGGAAATGCCGAAAAATAGAAAAATACGGGGAAGTGCAGGAAGGTGTCAGCATTTCTGAAGCTCAGTCATGAGTCTTCTTGGGAAAGGGGTATACGTGTTAGCCTAACCCACACTCAGCAAAGATTCAATTACAGGTCTACACCTCTCAAAGTGTGAACACCAGTTATTACCGCAAGAGTCTCCAAAGTAACACCCCTCTGTTCGCATTATCAGGTTCTCCATTGTCCTTTCCATTCTCATGTTGTGAGCTGAAACATTTACCTATTATCCCAGGCCAAATCTGGGAAAGATATTGTCCTTGGGTAATTGCAACTCCACGCTACATGATAAATGGTAACTTTCAGTTGACGCACTGGCTTTCCATGTTCCTTGTCAATGTCCTTTTCTCAGGCTCTCTGTCTCTATCACTAGTACAGTGTTGTATCTATTCTTAAACTTATAAACCATATGAGTGTACCTGTAAGGAAAAGGCATGCAAGCATAAAGTGAAAGACAGTATTTTATGCAGAAAGCAATATGGCCTAGTCATGGCAATTTAACGTACTAAGTCAATGGTGAAAATGTAATATGCATGTGCACATTCAACCACAAGTGAATGGAAAATGTTGGTAATTAGATTTCAGTTACACATTGCATACACATAAAATATCTTTAGTTGTTTGAATGTGACTAAGAACTACATTATAAATGGAAATATGAAACAGTGCACACATTACATAAATCCATTTTCACTTCTAAAGTAAATACACTTTAATAGTGTGAGGATGGATTTATCAAGTCTCTAAGGAGTATATACCCTTTTAGTAAAGTTAATGCACACTGTGTATGTATGAGTCTCTAATCCTACAGGAAATACACTTCAATAGTGATATAAGGGCAACAATTTACATAATTATTGATAGGACACACAAAATACATGTGCTAAGGGCATGCATATATTGCGCATTTGAGACTTGTAACGGTGGAGCCAACATTTTGCTGCTTCAAAAGTTTTCAGAATAACAGAGTTCAGCTAGTTCCATTCAGATGCTCAATTATGTACTAGCAGCACCAGGCATAGTCCAGTGTGACCAAGTGATGGCGAAAGTATAGGTAAATGTCCTCCTGTCAATGACTGTGCTTCACCATCAGTCACATATGACTTCACTTCCTCCCCTTGTTCCATTTATTCAGCACGTGCAGTGGGAGGCAATCTTAGGTAATGTGACAACCTGGGGGCCAAGACACTGTCTGCCAAGGTTTTAGCCAGCCTTCAGTGTCAGATTTTTTAGTCTAGTCCAGTGGATTGCCTAAAATCCCCAAAATAATTAATCCTTGCCATTGCTCACAAATAGTAAGAACACAGTGAAGTATAGGAAAGGGATATTACTTAAATAGCATTTAGAAAATTGAGAGGTCTGGCTTTGACTGCTTATCTTTTGGTTTTTGTGACTGTTTGTTACTTTTGATGGTTTTTTAAATTATTTTTTTACAATTTTTATTGATAGCACAAGAGACAGAGTAAAATTAATACTTTTACAATTCATAGCATGATTATACCAAATAAAACACATTATACATAAGCATAAAGAGAAAACAGACAGAGATATAAACACAGAGGTAGAGAAAAAAATAAAATAAAAAATAAATAAACAATAACAAATCTGTGTTTGAATGAGCCTTAATTTAGAATCTGAGGCCAAGTACGTATGAAGTTACTCTCCTCCGAATAGAATGTCCCATACTCCCTCTTTTTTCCTCAAAGAGTTAGGGCCCCTTAGTCTTGCTAGTGCTATCTCCATAGTGTGTATTTCGTTTACCAGAACCCACCACTCCATAACATGCGGTGGATCTGGAGATATCCATGCCCTAGCTATAGTTAATCTTGCGCAGGCATATAGAATAGAGTTCAAATCTTTATTTGGGCTATTTGTTTCCTGCAGATCTAATAATATCAAATGAGCTGAAAGGGGTGGTGATATAATATGTTTTCTATCTAATATTTCTACGATACCCTTCCAGAACTCTGATAACGCCCGACATGAGAAAAGCATATGGACAATATCAGCAGCTTCTAATTTACATTTGGGACAGCTGGTACGTTCATTTGAGTGATTATCTAGTACCCAACTTGAAATTCTTTGAGGAGTGTAGTATAGTTGGCAAATAGTTCTGTAAGACTGCAATCTCATACTAGAAGACTGTACTACACGGTTGAGTTGGGTAAAGGAAGTAGATATCTGCTTGGGAGTTATACTTAATCCTAACCAATCAGACCATTTGGATGCTAACTTAACACAGTAATCTCCCTTTGCCAGGTTCAGAAGATAATAGCTTTTACTGATAAGTGACTTAGTCCTATCTGAATATAAGCATTGTAAAATATCAGAGTGTCGGACTTCTTTAATGTTCATTCTCCGAACTAAGAAGTCTTGAATTTGCATGTATTTAAAATACATCCTATCATTCAAATTATGTATTAATTTAAGTGATGAAAACCCTAATAAACCATCAGGTCCGTAAAGATCTCCCGAAGTTTTAATACCATGGCTGGACCAAGCTGTTCCTTCCCCGTCTGAGAATATTTCAGGAAGTCCTGGGTTTCCCCATAGCCTTAGTTCAGCATTAAAAAAAGGTGTTTTATCAAGAGTCATAATTTGCTTCCAAATTTGTACGATATGCTTAGCAGTCTTAAACTTGACTCGTTTGAAGTAATTTGGGTCATTAGTTCGAGCCAAAAATTGTTTACTATCGTGCCCTAACATGAAATAATGAAAAAATAGGGACTTATCATTTCTCAGTAGGCTACGTATCCGATGAAAAAAAGAAGCAAAAAAGTATAATCTAAAATCGGGGAACGTTAATCCTCCTTTTTCAATTGGGAGCTTTAGCAGATTTATTGCTCTCCGAGCCTTTTTATAGCCCCATAGATAGCTGCTACAGGCTCCATCGAGTTTTTTAAAAAAGAGGTTATTGGGGCGTAACGGAATCGATCTAAATAAATAAAGAAATTTGGGTGTTATTTTCATCTTTATTAAATTTATACGTCCAACCAAACTTAATGGTATCTTGTGCCAATTTTTTAAAGATTTAGCCACTTCTTTCAAAAGTGAGTCATAGTTAAGGGCTATTATTTCTTCGATCTTTGCAGATATATTAACACCTAGATACACTGCATTGGAGCAAAGACCAGGTACCGGCCCTGGTAGATTATAATTGGTGATAACCTGAGTTTTATTTATATTTAATTTGTATCCATATACATTTCCGAATTGTTTTGCCTCTTCTATTATGGCAGGTATAGCTTTAAGTACATCAGTAGTAAAGATAGCGACATCGTCCGCGTATGCAGTAATTTTTAAACTATTCCCCATGTGCTGAAATGGACTAATATCATTCTGTGCTAATAGTGCATTAAGAAATGGTTCCAATGATAGTGCGAACAGCAGGGGTGAGAGAGGACACCCCTGCCGTGTTCCTCTTCCAATTGGAAAACTGAGAGAGCTCCTTCCTGCATAACTAATCCTTGCCATTGGTTGATGGTATAGCGACCGAATCCATCCAAGGTATCTACCCAGGATACCAAAGGCCTCCAGAACAGCCCACGAAAAATCCCACCCCACTCGATCAAAAGCTTTTTCAGCATCTAACATGATCATTCCGAGTGAGGTGGGATTAATTGATGCTACATCAAAAGCCGTGATGGCCATGTTAATATGGGCAGTAGTATCGCGTCCTGTGACAAATCCGTGTTGTTGAGCATTGACCAATTCGGGCATGAGAGGTGCGAGTCGATTTGCCAATATTTTAGCAAAAGCCTTGCATCTGCATTTATCAAAGATATCGGTCTATACGATCCGCACTCATCTGCAGTTTTTTTTTTTTTTAAAAGAATACTATCTTAGCTGTTCTCCAAGAAGGGGGTGCCCTCCCAGTATCACCAATTGAATCTACAACCATTTTGAACAAAGGGAGTAGTTCTTGTAAGCATGTTTTATAAAGCTCCATAGGGAGCAGGTCTTCTCCAGCTGCCTTACCCGAGGGGAGAGATAAAAATGCAGTCTTAATCTCATCAAATGTAATCTCTGAGCTTAACAATCTAACAGCTTCCTTATCTTGTTGTACCTTCATATGGGAGTGGAGATATAGTAGTATATCATCCTTGGTAATAAGAGTTTCTGGAGTGTATAATTTACAATAATAGTTAACAAACTGTTCTAGTATCTGATCTGCTTTGTTACAAGTGACCATGTCGCTGCCTTTAATTGTTTTAATGATAGTCTTGGCTTTCTTATCAGCTACTTTATAGGCAAGGACCTTTCCAATTCTGTCCCCACTCTCGTACTGTGTCAAATGATTCTTATGAAGTTTAAAGCTACTTTTCTCCCTCAAAGTCTTCTTAGTATCTGATTGTAGTTTCACCAAATCCATTCTTAACTTGTCAGTATTAGGTTTCCCATCCATCAAGGATGTTGCCAATTTCTGCTTGAGAGCTAAAATATTAGAAGTCATAATTTTCATTTCATTCCTAGCCTCCGCATTCTTTTTAAATACATATTGTTGGGCAAAGCCCCTTATACTTGTTTTTCAAGTATCCCAAACAGTTATTATTGTAGCTGAGTTTAAATTGATGTCTATGAATACCCTTATATGTTCTCTAAGTTGTAGGATAAATGTTTGGTCAGACATCAGTGATCTAGGAAATGTAAATTGTCGTGCCTCTCGTTTTGTATTATAGATATTAAATTCCAGGAGTATAGGGTTATGATCAGATGTTATCCTAGGGCACAGTTCTATCTTACATCCTTCCATAATTCTATCCGTGGCCCATACTAGATCAATTCGGGAACAGAGTCTATGAGGTGCTGAGTAATAAGTGAACCCTGAGATATTAGGGTGCATAGATCGCCATACATCCTTCAGGTTATGTAAGCGGCTTATTTCCAATATCGCAGCCCTAACTTTACGCATGCGCGGAGATGTACCTTGCCTTGTAGAATCAACCGCATAGCTCATAGCACAATTAAAATCCCCCATAATCAGTAATTTCCCCTCCCAATCTAATAGTTCAATGTTTAACAAATCATACATTATTGTTTCGTCAATGTTAGGCCCATATACCACACACAATACATATATTTGATGTTCAAGTTTCACTTGAGCAGTTACCCATCTGCCTCTAGGATCAGCAGCAATTTTAACAACTTCTATCGTGAAATGCTTCTGCTTCATTAATGCAACCCCTCTGATTGAAGCACCCAGCGTAGAACAAACAACAAGATCGTATCCCATCTGGCCCAGTAGTTTTCTGTCTTTAAACCCGATGTGAGTCTCTGATATTATTGCTAAATTTGGTTTATACATATTAAGTTCCTCCTGCACTAGTCTTCTTTTTTACCTACTATTGAGACCGGCCACGTTCCAAGCCAAACACGTAATCGAAATCATGTTGAGACCGTAAATAAATGCACTTCCTCTGGTTTTTTAGATATTTCAATAAACAAATGTTACTTTTTTTTTCTCCCCCAATCTTTTCTGCTTCTTGTGATAAATATTTCCCCCTTACAATTAATGTTATCCAGTTCTCCGTTCCAGTAATGCAATTTTTACCCTGAGTTTCCCAACCCCCCCAGCCCCTTTTGATGGTTTTATAAGAAAAACATATTAAAGATAGCCAGCTGGGCATCTGCATGCACGCAGAAACACAGGCAGCCATCTCCGAATGTTTTTTTTCTGTACTTCACCAAAAATACATTTTAATAGTGTCGCCCAGGCATGTTCATCTAATAGTCAGAATCTTCAATTATTATGTTTTTTGGCAAGCATTTCACCATGAAAAAGATGGTTTTAGCCCTGGGGTTCAGTAGATGATTGTGAAGTTAAACTATTTTGATGGACAATGCTTGTGTAACTAGTCAATTGAATGAGGTGATTCACAGATCAAGGACTTAGTAACAGGTCAAGGATAAGGAATAAATAAAAAAAAACTCCCTCCATCTCTTGGATTCTCTGTTTGCTTGCATAAGGTAATATCCTGGAGGTAACAGATCATTGAAAGTGGTGACTGAGACAGCAGTCAAACTCAATTAAAAGTGTCTGTGTGTCCATAGCATATTTGTTAGCTGAACGTGATTGATGAGTCCTAATTTAATGAAGGGGCTGATGTTGCATTGTCTTGAGCTAAGATTGTGCGGAATACTTTTTGCATTTCATGTGAGATGGGGTGAGCAGGGAGACAGTGGAACACTGGAGGAGAAGGTGGAAAGTTGGCCTTCTGGCTGGCAGCCCCCTCTTTTTTTGCCTTATCTTGATTGCAACATTAATGCTGTTTTAACTGTAATGATTGTTACCTGTATGGGTTTAGGTAAATACTTGTACTGAATTTGCAGGATAGTGTGCTTCACCTGGAGGAAGGTCTTGGATAAGAAAACCTTGGTGTTGCATTTTAATACACTGAGATGCCCACATAATAGAGTCAATATCATCTACCTATTTTCTGGTATAATTCAGAAAGGTGAGCTTTTTAAAGAATATTTAAAAGCACAGTGTTGTTATTTTATGTCATCTACAAAGGCAGTCCTGAGGTATAGGTGATTAAACCATCAAATCTACTCCGAAATCACATATTTTAATGAATTATGGTCTGACTCATCTTGTTCCTACTAAAAAGGAGGCACAACATCTATAGCAATGGCCTGCAGAAATAAAGAGGTTTCTGAGCATAGGCGACTGTGTTTGATTGTGTGTGGTAGTCAGGGGAAGTAGGCATAGGTGTGTTGTATGAAAGGTGCTTTCATGAGTAAGGTTTCTAGGTAGAAGCTATGTGTAAGGAGATAGCGTTAAATGGATATTAGAGAGGGTACACTGCAGATCCCAAACATAAACCGCACACTTATCTCACACTTTTTGATACATCACTCTGTTGAGTGGTGTGTCCCACAACAAGATAACTGCATCTTGGTGGATATCATGCACAAGATGGAAACACTTTCCACATAGGATCAAAACAAAGACAGCACCCTTATAAGTACACACCTTACTCAATATAGGATGTTATCTATGTAGGCGAGTGCTTTAGCGCCCCATAAAGGGGTAATAAGTGCTTCATAAATTCTATGATACCATAGAAAATGTGTGTGCATTGGGTTGGTTGTGTTTGGCACTGGCCTGGTATAGGCAGAAAAGGTGCAGAGTGTGAGGGTTTGGTGACCTGGGTGGAGGGTGTGTGTAGGGTGTGAGCTAAGTAGAGGGTTTATGTGTTGGCATACATGAAGACAGTCTGTCTGATTGCAAATAGAGCACAGAACGTGGAGGGTAGAATGACAGATTATGAGGGTTTGCTGTATAATCTTTCTTTCAGAGGCACAGCTGAAGGGATATGGCAATGGATAGAAGAGGTTGTGTATGAGCATGGACTGAAGGGTCTGGCTGTGAGGGCTTCTTGAAAGAGCATCTCTATAATGTAGCAGGGGGAAGGGTTGTTTGAGGGCACTTGTTACCATGTGGATATTGTCATGCAGAGCACAAAGACATATTTAATGGACTAAGTGCTGAAATGACCATAGCAGTGTTCTCTGTCAGCATGGCCTGGGCTGTGTTTTCGGATGTGTGACATAATATCAAGTGCAAAAATATAGAATACACAAATATCACCAGAAAACATCGAGAATCAAAATACTGTGTTTATATATTGTGGCCCATATTTATCAACATACAGACAACACAAAGGCTTCAGTAATATTTACAAAACCAAGCAAGGGAGGATTTGTGCCACCTTACATGACTTCATAAAGAAATGTAATGGAACCCAGCTACTTGCGCTGCGTTATGTTACATTTCAACGAGGGAGACAGTCCATGGGTGGACGTGGTGTTCCCAGTCATCCGCCTATGGATTATGGTGCATTCTCAGATTTACTAAAGCTAGTTAACCTGGAAATGCGTCATAATGCTAAGTTTTTGCCAGTGGAGTACAAGGAGAAATACCTTTATTTCTCCTCATTATTTCCTCTTTCAATGAGAGCTGCATTCTGCAGCACACATAGAAAGAGGAAAATACCTCTAAGGATTGTTTTTTTGCAGGAAGGTACCCCTTCCTGCACAAAGAGCATCCTACCTGTAACACAGGCACCCTTGGTGCAAGGGTGCCTTTGTTGGTGATATTTGGTGTATATATGGTGTATATATGGAGCATTTCTGCACTCTCTGTTTCACACAGGGCAGCAAATGCATGAAGGATTAGTAAATATGCCTTGCTTTATGTAAACTCAAAAATATCGAGACAAAACTATTGTGGTCCAAAATATTGTTAAGAAATGGGTAAGTATATTGAATTGCTCTATACAGCGTTATATTTAATTTATACATTTAAGTGTAAAATAATAAAGTTATGAAAACAATTAAAAAAATGTAAAACCTTTTTATAAAATAAAGAAATTTGGGCCGTGGATTGATGCTGATCGAGGATGGCAGCTCGCTAAGGGGACTTTGCGGCGGCTCCGAAGGAGTGCCGGCTTCTCCAACGGACCTCTGCCTCGTAGCCGCACTTTGATGAAGGTTTCCATGACGCGAAGGACTCTGAAAACATTTTCCGCCCTGTTTCTGCTCCGGTGAGCAATCCTTCCTGTCAAATGCGGCCGGCGCATTTATCCTCACGAAACTCACGCCCTCCAATTTGTCACATTTTGTTCATCCTGCTTTACCGTGTAGCAGCGTGAAGGGTCAACAAACGGAGAAGTTTCTACTCAAACTGAAGTTCTCTAATAACTTCTCTTCTTCTTATTGTACAGTAATTGAGCATTATTTACATATATGAACTGCAATGTCTGGGAACAATTTTGCAATGGGACTTTTCGTCCCATAATACTAATAATATATGGAAGGCTGAAATCCATGTGACGCTGGATGATAAGAGACAGTGAATTTTAACAAAGCGGAAGTTATAAAATTCAATGCTTGCAAAAAATATTAACTTGCTTTGGATGGCGCTTTTCCCTCACAAGCTTTGTGTTTTTCATTATGGTCATTATGGTCTTTGTGGTAACATGTTCCTCTGTTACGAAGAAGAAATGTTATACTAGGTTTTCATTTTGTTTCTTAATTAACAACAAAGTTTTCACTGCTCCTTTCACACTTTGACCTCCTGGAAATTGATCTTTCAATAATAATATTTTATGTCAGAAAACATAACAATTCTATATTACAGTGATTGTTGCTGTGCTTTTACTAATATTCCAATCGTATCCAGAGTTTTAAGGGAAGAACGAAATCCACACATCGCGTTGTTGGTTCTCCTTTACCATTTTCATCTTTGGCAGATCACAACCATTATTCAGTTATTTCAACAAATATGGAAAATTCTGAAGGTAACACACCACTTACTCACATGGGACCTTCGGCAACGTTTTCCAGTATGCCACTCTCCACCAACAATCTTACTCTGAAACTGACCACTTCAACTACATTATCTTCTGGCAAGCGGGTTAAAATAGATCCTCCTTCACCTGCTATCGTCTTCAATCCTTAGATGTTAAGTAGTTTACTATGGGAAAAGGATCATGCAGATGGAGGAACTGGTGGAATCTGTCCAGGTTGTGGTGAACCAAGTCCTTTTGATGAAATCTGATATTCTATTTCTCAAAAAACAAGTGGAAAATCTTGAGAACCGCAGTCGATGCAATAATGTATGATTATATGGTCTGGCAGAAGGCTTAGAAGGCTCACACCCCATCTCATTTTTTAAGTCGTTCCTCCCACAAATTCTTGATATTGCTAAGCCTTCTATTTTGAACATTCAAAGAGCTCATTGTTTGGGTCAAAGTCCAACTACATTGACCTCTTCAACCAAACCTAGAGGAGTTATCATATATTTCTTGGAATACACAAATTTATTGAAGGTTTAACAAGCTGCTAAAATCAATGGCCGTATCTCATGGCAGGGTTCTAATCTCTTTTTTGTGCAAGATTACGCCAAAGAAGCAGCAAATCGCAGAAAGAAATTCCTGGATATGAAACCAGCTCTTCGTTCTCTCAATGCTAGATTTAAGTAATCTTTATTGCTCAGTTAATTAAAACCATTGCAAATATTAATACACGGGAAATATAAAATTATAAAAAGTATAAAATCACTATAGGTTCATGATGTTGATAGTCATTGCTACAGAAATGTATACAAATTTTCCACAAAACGTGAGTTAAAAACAGTAAGTCCCTTGTGTTACTTGAAAGAAAAGTCTTACACCTTGGAGAAAACAAAAACACAATGGCAATAGTTTCGTGCGGTAGGAAGTCGTTGCTGCTGAGATATATACTACTTTCACACCATGTAACCCTTGCGTTAGCTTTGGCCCCTTATATTCCTACGGTGACTGTGTAAATGGCGTTGCCCCTGGGGTTTTATGCCTCGTTGTAATGTGCGACTTGGCTCACTGTTCAGTGCCCCTTTGAATTGGATTCTTGATTTTTACTCTAGTTGGTATCTGCCGTCAGGCTTTCCTGTTTCTTTTCTACTTTCTCTTAAAATTTTACAAAGTGGCATGCTAATTGGATGTGTTTTCCATCAAAGCAAGCCATGACCTCTTGCGGGCATGTTCTTATGCCCAGTTTGTTAAGGGGCACTTTTAAGTGTAATCTGCGCTCTGTGTCCAGGCCTTTCCAGGTGCAAATTAGATGTTGAATGTCTTCTTTTGCGATCCCGCATATTCGGCAGTTGATTGTTGCTTGGGGCCTTTTCCATGGAGGAAGGTGTTTTTGTGATGGGAGTAGGCTCAGCCGTAGATGTAAGAACTTCTCCTTTATGCTCCTAGTGAACCCAACCCCTAGGTATCTTTGGTTAAGGCTGCTTGTGTAGCTTTTAATGACCATCCAGCCGTGCACGCGATTGGCTAGGCTTGCTTTGTCCTCTGTAAATGAGATAGCTCTGACAGAATGCTGGATTTGGCCTCTTCCACCCTTGCATTTTCAAAGTAACATATAAAAACAGAACTACGAACTACAAAGATCCTGCTCTACAAAGATTCGTAGACCAATGCCGAGAAGAAGATATGGATCTGTCTAGACTTGCTTCTGCTTAACTTTGAGGTGCCAGTGGCTTAATGTGCTCTTTCTCCAAGGGGTTTGTTCTCGTTTTGTTCTATGTTTTTTCTATTTTCCCTTAATGCTTCTCACTTGTTGTGTTTTTCTCCTTTGTTAGGTGCGGTCATTTCTCCTACATGATTTCTGTCATCCCAGGTCTGTTTTGGATGATGTCTTCCCTCCGTGGCTCGCCCTGAGTTGCCCGGCTAGTTGTGCCATTTTCCTTATGTGGCTTCACCACCCTCATCCTGTACATGTTATTTGTAGTTGGTTATTATGTTTTTGAATTTTATAGCTTCTGTTTCTTCCATGTTATACTTGTGTTTCTTCTTTTGATCCATCTTTTTCATCTCTTTGCGATTCTTTTTCCTTTTTATTGATGGGTTTTCCCATTTCCTTTTTTTTCTTAGTTGTTTTAATTATTGTTATATGATGTTTATATTATCTCGAATGTCATAAATGGCTCTAAAAGTTGTTTCATGGAATGTTAAAGATTTAGACTCCCCGATAAAACGCCATAGGGTACTACCGCATTTATCTCATTTAAAGTGTGATATAACGTTATTACAGGAAACTCATGTCATAGATAGGGAAATTCCTAAACTTAAAAGACATTGGGTAGGTAATGTTTTTGCCTCTCCGGGCACAGGAAATCGTAATGGTGTAGTCATTTTATGTCATACACGTCTTGACTTACAGATTCTCATGCAAGAGACTGATAATATGGGTAGATGGGTCTCTGTCTCATTGTTACTTAACAATATCCCCATGAATCTTTTTATTCTTTATGCTCCTACTGCCCTAGACGTCACCTTTTGGCCTGCAATATTATCCAAATTGATGTCCTTTCAAGATGAGTTTTTATTAGTTGGTGGTGATTGTAATATGGTTATGGACCCGATTATAGACCGTAATTCTAAATCTAAATGTATTCCCTCTCCTATCTTTTCCCAGTTTACATCCACTATTCAACAGCATTCACTAGTAGATGCTTGGCGATTATGCAATCCCATACTTTTAGAGTATACTTTCTTTTCCCCAGTACATTCCTCACAATCTCGTATAGATAACATGTTTAACTCAAAAGGACACACACAACATATTACACATTCTGACATCAGCTCTATATTAATTTCTAATCACGCGCCGGTTTCATTAAACTTGGATCTTTTCCCCCCGCCCAAGTTACCAGAAGATGGATATTTAATAATTCTCTTCTTTTAGATTCTAATTTTACCCGTAAATTTGCCTCCACTTTCTTTCTTGAGAATGAGACTCCTTCCATGTCTCCACAGGTCATCTGGGATACTTTTAAAGCAGCCTCCAGGGACTTTATTATCTCTTTTGTATCTCATCGAAAGAAATCTTCTCTACTTAAATTACAATCTCTTATGTCAAAAATTAACAATTAGAATACTAGTTTTTTCACACTAATTTTAAATCCTGTTTAGACGAACTTGTTTGAGCTAAATTTGAATTCAACCAAATTTTGACAGAAAATGCAAATTCATTCTTAATCAGGTCTTCAGCCAAATATTATGGTTGTCAAAATAAGTTGGGAAAACCTTTGGCTAATTATCTTAAAATTGAAAAGGACTACACTAAGATTAGCTCTATTCTTAATTCCAATAATCACATGGTCTACAAAAATGAAGATATCTTATCAGAATTTACTCAGTACCTTGAGTCTCTTTATACTCCTGAGTCCTCTGTACCTCAAGATGATGTATCTCAATATCTATCCTCTATTATTCTGCCTTCCTAGATTTTTCAGTATTAGATGAAGATATTGGAGAGTCTGACATTATCAATGCTATTTGTACTATTAAACGTGGTAGAGCCCCAGGACCGGACGGTTTCACATTTGAATTTTACTCCCATTTGTCTCCAACTTTGTTTCAAAATTATATCAATTATTTAATTTCTTTATTTCTTCTGGAAAATCCAGTGACACTTTTCAAGAAGCTTTGATATGCTTACTTCCCAAGGATGGTAAAGATGATACTTTGTGTTAAAAATTATAGACCCATTTCCTTAATTTACCTAGATTACAAGGTTTTGCAAAAATTCTAGCTCTTCGTTTAGAGATTTTTCTGCCTCTATTAATTGGTTGTGAACAATGTGGTTTCATTAAAGGTAAACATCTTTCGGATAATACTAGACTCTTTTTTAATGTCCTTACCTAGGCCAAAACATATAAGGACTCGTTAGCTGCCATCTCTTTGGATGCTGAAAAAGCTTTTGATAGAGTTGGTTGGCCCTTTATTTTTTCTACCTTGTCCATGTTTGGTTTTGGTCATAATTTTATAAATTATATTTCGTTGTACTCTTCTCCAGTTTCCTCCATACTATCCAATGGTCTTATCTCACCGTCTTTTCCTTTACATCGTGAGGTATGAAAAGCTTGTCCTCTTTCACCACTTCTCTGTAAACTTGCCCTCGAACCCTTTTTGATAAGCATTTGTTCAAATTCTCAAATTACAGGTTTTAAATATTGACCTAACAAATTAAAATGATCTGTTTATGTGGATGATATTTTACTCTTTTTATCTCAATCACAGTTGTCTCTGTCGGCTTTCTTATCTAAAGTAACTTTGTTTGCATCTGTGTCTGGTTATAAATTAGGGGGTCGATTCCGATTCAGGAAAGGAATCTGTACGACGATTCGTATTCGTAGCCGTTTCCGTACAAATCGTAGAAATCCGACCGAATCGCGTAGTACGATCCGTTGTTAAAAAATACGTCCGAATGTTTACGAACCGTATGAAAAACAAGCAAAAATCTGCACGATACTGACTCAGAAAGTGAACCGTACGATTCGTAAACATGCTGTACGACCCGACAAGTAAGATCCAGACCGGGGACCGAGACAGCGATTTGTACGGGAAAACATTGTCGCGTATGAACTGCGATTTGTACGGAAAACATCACGTATGAGTGAGCCACAAAATCAAATACGACACAAAACCCCCCTAAATGAAGCGCACATGAACCCCGTAAAAACGTTGTGAAGAGCGAGCCACAAAATCAAAAACGAAACGAATCCCCCTTAACGAAGCGCATGCGAACGCCGTAAAAACATCACATATGAGTGAGCCACAAAATCAAATATGAAACGAACGCACCGTAAATGAAGCACACGCAAACCCCTATAAACAGCACAAGGAGGGTGCAAACGACTCGCACAACACCACAAAACATGTCTCCTGTGTACAAACCCTTGGAAATGAATGTCCTGGCCAGATCCAAACAGGCAAACAGAGGGCCTAACTCAGACCCACCCCTTATAACACACCCACCAAAATGTCATACGAAGCCCCACCCACAAATTGACCAAAAAAAAGGGCCCACACACACAAACCGTGATCGTTTGCAACATACCCATTTAGCTACAGAGACTGACAACACACCAACAACTGCACACATCCACCTTCACACATACCCCAATCACATTTAGAACCGCACACCCTCCATTCACATTCAGACCCACATCCATACACACCGTCATCCCTGCAACCAAAATCACCCCACACCATTTTCGCACAAAAGAATCCAAAGTTCACAAAGGAGGAGATGGAGATCCTTGTAGATGAAGTCATCAGAGTCGAGCCACAGCTGTTTGGCGCATTGGTCAGACGGACCAGCATAGCCGAGAAAGCACGCCTGTGGGAGAGAATAGTCAATAGGGTAAATGCTGTTGCACCCATCAGACGCAACAGGAATGATTGCCAGGCCAGGTGGTACGATCTGCGGCGGATGGTGAAGCGGGAGATGGACGACGACTACCTACAGATCCAAGGCACTGGAGTTGGTGGTCCCCGCAGATCAGTACAGTACCATTCATGGGAGGGGTAGGTCATGGCCCTGCTACCACTGGTGGGAGTACATGGCATTGAAGGTGTCATAGAGCCTGGTGATTATACAAACAACTCAAGTATCATGGGGGTAATGGCATCTACACTCCAAGTACAAAAAATGCCCACAGCAAGCGCCAAGCACCCCCTGCCCATAACTACTGGCAAAAACAAAGCTAATGCCACTAACAAGTGTATGCCCCATTGACAAACCAAGGCCATGCAATGTCCTATGCTACAGGAAGCACAGACCCAAGAATGGATGTCCGGTATTCTGGGAGGGTGGCTGTCACAAAATGCATCGTGGGACTCCAAATAAGACCCAATTGCATGAGAGTCCGCAGGGAGGGGCAAGGGTGGCTCTTGGCCCCCCCTGGCTCACCAGTGTGTCTGGTGTGGTCCAAGTCAGGGCCGCCCCTAGTCCATCATGCATTTGAAATGGAACCATTGTCCCAGGTGGCAGTACCCTTTGTTGGGTGTGAAAGGTGAAAGGGGGTTGCCAAGAATTGTGCAAGGCAGATGGGAGGAGGGTGCAAGGCGGAGAGTGAGAAGGGTGCAGGGCAGAGGGGGTGAGGGTGCAAGGCAGAGGGGATGAGGGTGCAAAGCCGAGTGGAGGAGGGTGCAAGGGGAGGGCAAGAAGGGTGCAAGGAGGAGGGCGAGAAGGGTGCATGGGGGAGGGTGAGAAGAGTGCAAGGCAGATGGTGAGAAGGGTGCAAGGCAGAGTGCCAGAAGGGTGCAAGGCAAAGGGGATGAGGGAGCAAGAAGAAGGGAGGAGGTTGCAAGGGGGAGGGCGAGACGAGTGCAAGGCGGAGTGCCAGAAGGGTGCAAAGCAGAGGGGATGAAGGTGCAAGGCAGAGGGGAGGAGGGTGCAAGGCGGAGGGTGAGAAGGGTGCAGGGCAGAGTGCCAGAAGGGTGCAAGGCAGAGGGGATGAGGGTGCAAGGCAGAGGGGAGGAGGGTGCAAGGGGGAGAGCGAGAAGGGTGCAAGGGGGGGCAAGAAGGGTACAAGGAGGAGGGTGAAAAGGGTGCAAGGCAGAGGGGATGAGGGTGCAAGGCAGAGGGGAGGAGAGTGCAAGGGGAGGGCGAGAAAGGTGCAAGGGGAGGGCACAAAGGGTGCAAGGCAGAGTACAAGAAAGGTGCAAGGCAGAGGGCAAGAAGGGTGCAAGGCAGAGTGCCAGAAGGGTGCAAGGCAGAGGGGATGAGGGAGCAAGGCAGAGGGGAGGTGGCTGCAAGGGGGAGGGCAAGAAGGGTGCAAGGAGGCGGTCGAGAAGGGTACAAGGCAGAGGGTGAGAAGGGTGCGAGGCAGAGTGCCAGAAGGGTGAAAGGCAGAGTGCCAGAAAGGTTAAAGGCAGAGGGTGAGGGTGCAAGGCAGAGTGCCAGAAGGGTACAAGGCAGAGTGCCCAAAAGGTGGAAGGCAGAGGGGGGGAGGGTGAAATGTGGCCACCCCTATAAACATTTTTGTGGATGCCCATGCCCAATTGCACTCATCCCATATGGCCCAGGTACACACCCATTCACCATGCTCAATGCACATGGAGTGGGAATGTACTGACAAGATAGCTGACACTGGGCCCTGGTGAAGCCAGCACAAGGCCCTCATGTGACCAGTGCAAACACAAACACCAGGACAACAAGGTCAGATATCTTGGACAGGAACTCACAACCACTGTCATGGCAGCATGCTCCATGGGGAGACAGCCACACCACGAGGGAGGCCCAGTTCCACATCAGACTCCAACTACCAGCACAGCCTGTCACACACACCCCTTACATAAACATAGCCTCCTGGGACAGGCAATGGAGAGCCCCACTGTCACAATCGTCATGTAACACAATGAAACAAATACAAATCTGATGAGGCATCCAAGCAAAAAATGCACGGTGCAGATTCACAAGTCCCTTGCGCTTCTTTCACAACGCCATTGATTGCTTCACCTGTGTGACGCAGCGGACGCACAAAATTTGCACTATGGTGCTGGGTATTTACAAGGTGATGTATCTGGGAGATATGCCACGTTCTAAAGCCCTACAAAAGGGGGAGGTGATGGACGGAGCATCTGAACCAAACAAACACTCACACCCAGTCAACAGATCTGGGTTTAATCCATCACCGTTCTTTAGCCCACTCTGCCACCCCAGTTCAGACATGGCCATATGCAAATCAGTCTGACCCTGTGCCTCATGGGAACAGTCCAGCCCGAACTGCCTAGCCATGCCTACCCTGGACCGGAAACAAGCTTCCGTGGACCGGTTTCTGGCATTTCAGCCGTCTTCAGCCCGGCTTGCTTGAATCCAGTGGCAAAGTGAGCAAGGGACTCACGTCTGAGCATACCCTGCCAACTAATGGCGAACAAAGCGGTATAAAAGGGGGTGGTGATGGACGGAGCATCTGAACCAATCAAACACTCACACCCAGTCAACAGATCTGGGTTTAATCCATCACCGTTCTTTAGCCCACTGTGCCACCCCAGTTCAGACATGGCCATATGCAAATCAGTCTGACTCTGTCCCCAATGGGAACAGTCCAGCCCAGACTGCCGAGCCATGCCTTCCCTGGACTGGAAACAAGCTACTGAGGACCGGTTTCTGGCATTTCAGCTGTCTTTAGCTTGATTCCGGTCCAGGAAAGACATGGCTTGGCGGTACGGGCTGGACTGTTCCCATGAGGCACAGGGTCAAGGCTGATTTGCATATGGCCATGTCTGAACTGGGGTGGTGTGGAGTGCAAGAAAACAATGGATTTAGGCCCACATCTCTGTACTGGGGTGAATGTATGACATTGTTCTGCATTCTGTCCATCAACTGTGGTTTTTGCATTTGTCACCCCTAGTGGGATGGGTATGCTCAGACGTGAGTCCCATGCTAACCACACCACTGGAGTCAAGCTATCCTGTCTGAAGACGGCTGATATCCAGAAACCGGTCCTAGGATGCTTGATTCTGGTCCAGGAAAAACATCGCTTGGCAGTTCGGGCTGGATTGTTCCCATGAGGCACAGGGTCAAGGCTGATTTGCATATGGCCATGTCTGAACTGGGGCGGTGTGGAGAGCAAAACATTGATGGATTTAGGCCCAGATCTCTGTACTGGGGTGAATGTATGACATTGTTCTGCATTCTGTCCATCAACTGTGGTTTTGGCATTTGTTACCCGAGTGGGATGGGTATGCTCAGAAGTGAGTCCCATGCTCTCCACACCACTGGAGTCAAGCTATCCTAGCTGAAGACGGCTGATAGCCAGAAACCGGTCCTAGGATGGTTGATTCCGGTCCAGGAAAGACATGGCTTGCCAGTTCGGGCTGGACTGTTCCCATGAGGGACAGGGTCAAGGCTGATTTGCATATGGCCATGTCTGAACTGGGGTGGTGTGGAGTGCAAAAAAACAATGGATTTAGGCCCAGATCTGTGTACCGGGGTGAATGTATGACATTGTTCTGCATTCTGTCCATCAACTCTGGTTTTTGCACATTCTAAAGCCCTGCGCCAGAAGGAGGTGTCCTGTTCCGGGGGGGGGGGGGGGGGGGGGGGGGTGAGGGGAGAGCAGTGGGTGGTCGTCACGGCGAAGCAACACCTCCCAAAAGTGGCTGAGTGAAATCTTAAAGATTTCACTCAGTCACTTTCATGCACATGCTGCCTCAAAACCCTGTGCATGCTTGAAACAGGCGTAAGGATTGATGCTGCATTGTGCAGATATAGCCCCACAGAGCATTCGTGGTGCTGCGTTGCGCCGGCGTCTCAACTCCAGCAATATGCTACTCCTACCACACAGAAGCGTGACGCAGCTGTGCCATTTTTCCACCATGCTGATCTGCATTGTAAATGGGTTGCATCTATCCTGGCATAGCTGTGGTGCACATTGACTGGCAAATCCCTGCTGATATGCATGGCTGTGCAAGTCATTGTAAACTGTCCCTCACATGTCAATGACTCCCGAGCACAGATCAATCTGACCCCACAACATACCCATCCACAAGTGAGCATTGAGAACAATTCAAAGCATAGACAACTACCAGGTGGAACAGTGCCAAGACAATGTATATTAACAATGGATGTTGCATTTAATGGCATTAACATTGTCTGTCTCTCACACCCACAGGGCAACATGCAGAATCTCCCCCCAACAGTGGGGGAGAGGAATTACAGTCCCAGGCCACGCAAGACCCTGATCTCACCAACAGAAACGCCTCTCCCCACTCCATGGATGACCCCGACCACCTGGCACCTCTGGTGCCAAAATCCGTGCAGCAGCTGGATCAGGAACATCTGCGCCAACCACCACACCCATTCCTGCCACATTCCAGCATACAGCTCGGAGCCCTGCCCACACTCAACAACTGAGCCAGTCTGACAATGAGGGACAAGGTTCTCCGGGCACCTGGAGGTGGCAGACAACACCACCACTACCATCCCTCTCGGGTCCCGTCGACCCGATGTGCCCACAATGGCAGGCCTGCTCGTGTGGGCAGGCGTTGTGGGAGTGGCACAAGGCGGAGGTGAGAACCTGACCAGCCAGCTGCAGGACCTGGTATGGCTGAACTGCGCAACATCATGGAAGCATACCGGCGGGACAACAGGGTGTCCAACCAGGTAGTGGGGGCCCTCACCGAAATCAAAAACCAGCAGGCCGAGCAACATGCCAGGAGGAGCAGCTGGGTGTCAATGGCAGAGGACATGATGATGAGGTTGTGTGCGCATGTGATGTTGGAGAGGGGGGTCATGGAGACATTGTAGACTGTCACACTGAGAGATGAGGCCTGGGGCATGGGCCCGATGAGCCCAGTGTACTACATGCCGAAGGGGGGATGCGGACTCCCTGGGCCTTGCTGGGGAGGTACTTTGCAATTTAATCCTGGGCCTTCCTCTGGATCCCAGTGTTGGAGATGTGTGATCTGACAGTGTGGTAGCACATGGTGTAGAATGCCGTTCAGAGGTTGATGAGGTGAGGGTGGTGGTTTTACCATTGTTGAACAGGGTCCAAGATGTCGTTGGTGGTGGCAATGAGGGCTGTTGCAGTGGGGTGATTACTGTGGAAGCGGGTTGCCTAGAGATGTTTGCTTGGAGGGAGATGGTCAGTTGCTCGTTGACTGTCTTCTTAATGAAATTTGCCGGGTAGGCAAGCAGGGTGATGTTCCAGGACATCCTGCGGTACTGCCGTCCGTTGTCAAAGAAGGGCCTGGGTTTCTGTATGCCTCCAGCTCCCATGGAAAGTGGCATACTCAAAGGAGACATTCATGCCGTGCCGGAGGTAGGCTTCAAGGATGGTGTATGCTGTGATTGAGATGTTGTGTGGGAAGGGTCCTGATGGAGAGCCGGAGTGGATGGTGTACATGAGCCGGGTGGTGTCTTTGCTGCTGATGGGAGTCCTGGACCTCTGGGGGGGTATGTCCTGTGGAAAATAGCACTGTCTGCCTCTGTTTGGCGAGGCTCTCGTGTCCGTCCACAAGCTTGGAGTGGGAGTAAGTTGCAAGGGATCCCCTTGGCCTTGCAAGGGTGGGATGTCTTTTGGATGGAGAGCTGGGGTTAGATAGTTAACTCACAATGCCGATGAGGTCATTCATGATGTGTGTGTTGGTGCCTAGGCCATACCTGAAGGTTTTCCTCTTTCCCGTGCTGATGATATGGTGATGTCTGTGTGTTGTGGATTTCAGGGCTGAAAGGTAACTGATGGTTGTTTGTTTTACAAAGTTTGCACATTAGTCCGGCTAGACCTGTATGAGTCCAGTAGGTCTGCCTTCTCCCTGGTGGCTTAACTGTTGTTGTGCTTCACAGGAAAGTCTGCCAATGTGGCAAGAGTGTTGGATCAGTCACTGATCCAGTGTGTGCGGTTGCAGGGTCGTTGGTTGGAGTGTCCAGTATGAGGGTGCCACACATCTAGTTTGTGTTGACTCAGGTAAAGCTTTTTTGGTGGATCTGTAACGGAGTGTGGTGCAGTGTGTTGTTTTTTGGACAACTGGATGCAAATGTTGATATACCAATGCAGGATGGTGGTGTGGTTGTCCTCCAGCCAGGAGTTGCTGTCCCCCTGACCCATGTAGTCTGTGTAGGTGAGGGCCTGCATGCTGATGTAGTTGTCCAATGTCTGAGGACCAATCAGTAAAGCTGGTTCTCAGCTCTGTGGTCTCAGATTTAGCCACAATTTCATAGGAAGCCTCTCTGGTCGAATTGCAGATGTTTAAATCCGGTTCCTCTACTGGTCCGTTGCCCGCCAAGCAATACAACATCCTTGCTAAGATTTACAATCACCATTTAAGCGCCATCTGGAACCTTTCCCTCAAATTGAGCTCTAATCCGGATGCGTTGAAACACGTGTTACTCCTGCCCATCTTAAGGAAAGCCAACGCAGATCCTGAATCTCCTTGCAATCATAGACCTAACTCTCTTTTACCAGCTCTGGCCAAGATTTTAGTGACATTTTTCTGGCAGCAACAGATGGCCTTTGTTGAAGATAATAGCCTCTTCCACAACTCTCAATCCAGCTTCCATCCCGGCTATAGGACGGAGTCGGCCCTCATTGAAATGGAAGGCTCTACACGCTGGGCGGTCGACGGAGGTTCCAAGACGGTGTTGGTGCTGTTAGACTTGTCTACAGGATTTGACACCGTCGACCATCCTATTCTTCTGAAACGCCTTAAGACCATAGGCGTGGGGGGCTCAGCGCTGAACTGGATATCGTCTTTACTATCTGACTGCACACAGCAGGTCCGTACCGATCCATTCATCTCCCCAGTCAAACCACTGAAGTGGGATCGTGCCACAGGGTTCTGCTCTGAGCCCTCTGACTTTGAAGATTTACTTAACCCCGCTGGATGAATCAATTGCCATGTCTGAAGTCAAAATGATATCATATGCTGATGATCTTCAGCTTCTATTCACCTTAAATGCTTTGTGTGCCGCAAATTTTGAGTCCACTAGAAAATTGTCTCAAGATTATTGTGGCCTTGATGGACCACAATTTCTTGAAACTTAATCCAGATAACACCTAGATCCTATTTTTTTAACCAACCATCTCCCCTCTCTTCCAATCTGTGGAGGCCAGAGGAACTGGCTATTGCTCAGGCACACAAGGACTTGGTCAGGAATCTTGGAATTAGATGGGACAGTCAGTTATCCCTTGCGACACAGGTACAAAAGGCGTGTGCCGCTTGTTTTGGCAAGAGTAAAATCATCAAGAACTGACATTTACACATGTTCGTGCATGGAACGCTGATTCGGGTCACGTTGCAATCATCATGAGGAATAGCAGGTTTAAAGGGATTGGAGGAAACGTATGATGCGAACAAATCTGACCTCTCACTCTGTACTCCTCAAACCGAAAGCCCCTCATCAGCACTGATTTAAGGCAGCAACAACCCCTGAGAGGGCACTTGCCTGCATAACATTGGAGTTGACCACACTGCTGCTGTCTCTGCATCCTCTGGTTTTTTATGGCTCGTACTATGGAGAGGGCCCCAGCTTTCAGTGAGGAGGAAAACCAGGCCCTGCTGGATAGCCTCCTACCACAGTACAGCAAGCTGTATGGGAGACCAGGGGAACAGGTGAGTGCTGACTGCACTACCTTTGACTTAGCACCTGTTGTGTGAGTATCACAACAGGCATTGTGTATTGGTGGGACAGACATGCAATGTGGTTGTGAGTGAGTTCCGGGGGTGTACATGGTGGTGTCTCTCACGCAGAGCATGATGTAGTTCATGTGTGTTCACTCCTCACTTGAATTGTGCGTACTTTGACATTCACTGCATAGTGAATGACACATTCAGCCATGCCAAACCTTGGTGGCTTCATTCACAAATGTCCTGAGGTGGAACAGTGTTCCCCCAGGAGTGACAGGTGACTGTACTCACAGATGTGTATGACTTGAGGGGACCTGTGGTGAGATTGTCCAAATGATGTGTCTAACCTCCTGGACATTGAAGTGTGTGAATGTTCCTTGTCATCTGGGTAGGTATGTATGTTATGTGTTGCACCACTGATGCATGGTGTATGCAGCAGCTCCAGCTCTAGCTCTGATGTGACAAGTAAGCAGTGCTGTGTGCCTGACTTGCAAAGTAAGCATGACACCTGTTTCACCCCATTGATAAGTGGCATATGTGCAAAGTGAGGGTTGTCTCCGCTGTTGTCAGTGACAGGTGAGGGATTTGTATCAGGGTGTGTCGGTCTGGTCTGCTGAGGGTTCTTAAGTGGAGTGAGATATGTGACTGCTTTGCACGTGCAGTCCCAAACCCTGCAGTTGCATGTGTTGCCCAGTGTGTGCCATGATCAGTGAGTGTGTTGCACCCGTCACACCATCAGTTGCCTTTCAATGCCATGTAGTGCATTGGGGCTTGCCCACAGGCCTAATTCACATGGACAATGATGCAAGTCCTGTCACCATCCTATGCCCTGTTCATATTATCAATGGTGTGCAAGTGTGCATCTCTGGGACATGGAGCAGGTGTAGTGATGTTGTTTCACTTTGTCTTCCTGACAGGTAACTGCCTATGAGAAGGGGGAAATCAGGATGGACATTGTCAGGGCCGTCAGGTCTGCGGGGGGCCATCGCCGGTGGCTGCGCAACGTCCAGAAGAGGTGGTGGTGGATCCGGTGCTGGACCCGGTGTATCGCCCGGGTCAAGCTGCAGATGGAGCCTCCATGCCAGCATGGCGGAAGCCGTCACCTCACCCCCACATGCTCCGGGTCCTGGCAGTGGTGTTTCCAGACCTCGATAGCCAGTTGCAGGAGAGACAGCAGAAAGGAGGCAGTAGGTACATGGCTGTTTGTTGTGTTGTATGTCAACTGCTTTTTCAAGTGATCTGAAGCCTGGCTACTATCCCACATTTGGGGTGTCTGGTCAGACAGGTTATATGTGCAGTGTCTTTTCGATTCCCCATAGTCACCTGATGCTCATTTCATCCTTTCCCCTCCTTAACATGTGTCCCCTGGTCTGTGTATAATCACATTGGCACATGCTCATCTAGGGTGCAAGAAAAAAGGAATGCACATTGATTTCCGCATCATAAGGGAGGGTGGTCTGTGACATGGGTTGGGACCTGTGCACTGTGTTTGGGCTTCATTTATGTTTGCACTGATGATGAGTCTCAACATAGGAGTGTGAGGTTTCAACTGCACACCCTTGCAGGATGCATGAACCATGTTGTGTTCTCAGACATGATGTACATCAGTGTGAGATATGCATAGTGCCATGACAGTTCATTCCTGACCCACGGATCCGTGTGCCCACTACAGTCCCCTGAGACACCTTGGCATCCTAATCATGTGTGTTATCCAACACTGTGCCCATTCTATGTGGGTTCAGCATGGGTCTGCCTATGTGGTATTGGCCCCTGGCATAGTTTGTATTTTTCCTGTGTGTGCTACATGTTTCCACTGGACATGGATACAAGATTTGGCTTGTGCATACTCACACTAGCAGTGCCTGTGTGCCTATTCACAACAATCTGTTGTTGGTTGTTTGTGACTAACATGTATTCCCAACCCCACGAGGTGATCTTGGGTTACTTTTGGAATTGTTGCTGCAAAGTTTTTGTTACCCTGATTCAGAGGTCTCACTTCTTGAGCTGTATCATTTACATTGACTGAGGTAAGGGGTTGTTATGCAGGAGAGGTCTACATGGGCCTGCCTGATTTAGCCTTGCCAGGTCTGACCTGTGGGTGAGAATTGGCTGATCAATGTTTCACCATGCACTGCCCTGTGATGGTGGCCAGAGATTTCATTGGCAACCGATGTCATTTGGTTTCAGACATAATTCTGCCTCATACATTTTTGCCACATGTATGTAGTTCAGATGCAATGCTGCTTTGTCTTAGTCTGCACAGTTCTGTGTTGACATTTTCCCTGAGGATAACGGTGTGTTCACAATGCAGCAATGATTTTGTTCATCACAATTGCATTAGCTTAAGCATTGTCCTGAGTTGGGACATGTGTGCCACTTCACATGACAGCCAGTAGGTCTCATGTGCAAGCAACTGTGTCATCATGGAATGGATGCCCATGCGAGGACTGACATGTTTCAAATAATGTCACATAAATGATTGTACCTTGACACTCACAAGACTTGTTAAAAGTTGTTCATGTTTTGAATGTGTTAATATGATGGATTTTGTAAAGGACACTTATGTGCCTGCATGATAGCTGTCTCACAAGGTAGTACACACAAAACGACATTTCCAATGTTTTAAAAGAAGCAGGCAGCTTTTCGAAGAGGCCAGTGTTAGTGATGAATGGTGTGCCTTGATCTCCATATACATGTCCCCACAGTGGTCTTGAGGTCCTGAAACTAATGAGTGTCAAGCCATCAAGACCTCCGTTAGACCATGTATATGGCAAATCTGCAACACCATTTGTTTCTAACAGTGTTTTATCTTAAAGGGTGCCAGCTGTTTCAAAGAATGTGTAAATCTTTTTTGTGTGCATTTCACTGTAAGACATCTGTCATGCAGGCACAACGTGTTGTCTTCACAAGATGGCGAATTACCATATTCAATACATGTCGATTGTGTAAAGTGTGCTGAGTCCAAAGATGCCAACATTTCTTTACATTGATTTTTTCACCAATGTACTTACAGGGCTCTGAGTGTGGTATCACGTTGGGGAGTGAAGTGGGTTAGTTTTCCCTGAGGGGCACCACTACTGTTTATTTTTTTGTGTACATGAGGTGGCATCACTTCATTGTATTGATCTGCTCTCCTGTAAACAAACAGTAGCTTCTCTGTGTAATTCTCATTCAAGTTGTAGCCTGGTGTGTTCTTTGGATCCTTGTGTCCAAGTAGCATTGTGTCTATACCAACTGGGCAGTACAAGTCTCAAATATGTGCAGGGCTATCTGGCTGTTACTCATGATGCATGCCATGATTTGCCGTGTGACCTACTGATTTTGTGCTCATGTGTCAGATGTGTACAGGTGACTGATGCATTTATGTTTCTTCTCCTTGCCCACAGCATCATCAACAGAGACAGGAGGAGACAGCTGCACGGACCAAGAGGAGGGACCCAGCCACAGTGCCACCATCTCTGAGGAGTCGGAGGGAGCCGGTGGCACGGAGGGTGAGGGGAGTCATCCTGCGGACCTCTTGGAAGGCGACACTTCTTACCGCACAGATGGGTCCGCTTCTGACTTCCAGGAGGAGGGGGAATACGCTGCAACACCTGGCAGCATCACTGTGTCTGTCTCCGCCTCCTCCAGAACAATCTCCACCCTCCCAGTTGCTCCGGTCCCTTCTGTCCGTGCAGCCCCCATGTCTCCTTCTTCCCAAGCACCACAGCTCCTTTCCCTGTCTCCCCTGCTGCCCTCAGTGCGGAGTCTGTGGACCTACTCCGCCAGATTCAGGTTGATCAGACATCAATGCTGAATGTCCTCCATGGCCAGACTCAAATACTGATCCAGTTGTTGTCGTTCATGGAGGGCATGTCAGTTACAATGTCTGACCAACGTCGGATTCTCACGTCCATGAACTCCTCACTGATGGCAGCAGTTTCCCTCCTGCAGCTGTCCGTCCCTCCCCTCCTTCAGACCCATCCACACTCCCCTCTTTCATACCTGTCCAAAGCACATGTAGGAAGGCACGATCACCCACACCAACGGACACAAGCTGCACACCCCCACAAAAGTCGAAGCGCACACCTCCTGGCACGTAAACTCAGAGGGTTGCAGGCACACCCACAGGGACTGGGATCAGACCACAGACATGCAGCCAAAGTTACTGTCCGCAACCCTCACATCCCTCCACCTCCACTCCCATAGTGTCCTCGGGTGCAGGGGTTGGTCTGGAGGAACTGGCAGCAGTGTGCAGCGCTGAGTATCTTTCCACCTTTGGCGCTGCAAAAGCCACTGTGGACGATAAGTCCCACCCTGCACCCACCACACCTACTCTTCCCACTACTGTCCCTGCGGTGCCTGGTCCTGACCCCGATGATGCCCCCCCAAGGGTCAACAGACCATTAGTTCATTACTGTGCAGGCAAGTTTGGGGTAGATGACCCCCTCCAACGTCCTCCTACAAGACATTGTTGTGGACTCACAATTGGCCCTATTTGAGCTGGGACTCATTTTTGCACTTGTCTTCATTTAAAATTGAATAAAGCCTTTTATTTTGCATTCTATATTATTGCTTTTCAGGTACTTGATGTGGGTTATGAGGGCCCTGGAGTTAGAGTCATGGTAATATTTCTGGGTTCTGAAAGATGTTTTTGTTGATGGTCATTAGATGGACTATGGTATCTGTGTGCTATCACAATGTGTCTGCAATTAATCATTGGTTGTGTGTGTTCAGTTTGGCTTCAGACATTGTCCCAAGGAGTGTTTCTTCCTCAGTGACACCTGAGATCTTCACTGCTCACAGATGTCTACTGCTCATTCGTCTGTGCCATCCATGCTACTCACTGTACTTGTGTTTTGAGTATGTACAAATGCCTTCATGGACACATTCACCCTTTTTGCCACTATGCATGTGTGTTATCACAGCCTACCCCTATGTTGGGAATTGTTCTGCAGGGTATTTGGACACATGACTCACAATTTTGAGAATTGTACCTAAGGGTTTTCAAACCTATTCCTTCCATGAGAGATTACATCTAGGTGGTCTGATCACCACCTGGACATTCATATCAGCCCTGGGATGTACGTGACAGTGTGTGTTCCCTTTCGCTCTCTTTGTTTGGTGGTCTGTTACATCACTATACACTATTGTGTGATGATGGTATGGTGTGTATTTCGCCAGCAACCTCCATGGGTGGGCATGCATGTGTAATTTGACATCACACCACCATGTGGTGTGTCACGCAGTGTTTGACCGAAATCCATCCTCCATGGAGTGTTTCACTGCCGTAAGTGATGTGTTGCTATGGCACTATCATGAAAGTCACAAGTTAGGGATGTGCACATACCCCCATGTAGTTGTGGTATGCTGATGATGATGTACCCCCACTATATCTGAGCAGTGCTGGGAGTCCTGTGCACCCACCCCCATACTCTTGGTCTATGCCGGAAGTCCTCTGCACCACCACAAAACTGTTGGCCTATGATGGGAGTCCTCTACATCTACCCCTCATATGTCTGGCCAAGGCTGGGAGTCCTCTGCTCCCACCCCTCATATGTCTGGACACTGCTGGGAGTCTTCTGTACCCACCCCCATACTGTTGGCCTATGCTGGGAGTCCTCTGCACCCACCCCTCATATGTCTGCCCACTGCTGGAAGTCCTCTGCACCCACCCCTCATATATGTCTGGACACTGCTGGGCGTCCTCTGCACCCACCCCTCATATGTCTGGACAATGCTGGGAGTTCTCTGCACCCACCCCCATACTGTTGGCCTATGCTGGGAGTCCTCTGCACCCACCCCTCATATGTCAAGACACTGCTGGGAGTTATTTCCACCCACCCCTCAGATGTCACGCACCGTACCCCAACATTCCTGGCATGTGTGCGCATCATATCACTATTGCAATGGTGCCATACACGAGCGTGTGATGCACCGTACCCCAACATTCATGGCGTGTGTGCGGCTCGTATCACTATTGTAATGGTGCCATACGCGAGCTTATGAAATGCACCGTACCCCAACATTCATGGCATGTGTGCGCATCGCGTGACCCGCATCGTACCCCAACATTCATGGCGTGTGTGCGATGCGTATCACTATTGCAATGGTGCCATACACAAGCATGTGAAATGCTCCGTACCTCAACATTCATGGCGTTTGTGTGGCTCGTAGCACTATTGCAATGGTGCCATACGTGAGCGTGTGATCCATTGTACCCCAACATTCATGGCGTGTGTGCGTCTCGTAGCACTATTGCAATGGTGGTATACGCGAGCGTGTAAGACGCACCGTACAAGTACACTTCTGTTGTTGCGGTACGTTGTTCTCACCGTCTGCGCCATCGTCGGTTTCTGTGCACCAGGTCGTAGGCGTACAGGACTGGGATGACACGGATGATGGGGTTCATGGCGTGTGTGTCGGGTCTGGGGGTGCTGTTCGGCCGGACTCTGCTTTTCCGGACGTTTTCAGCTCCCGTAGAAAAAGGGTCATACGTAGTGTTGCCGACACGAATCGTACTTGCTGGGCCGGAAACTGCTGCTTGTTTTCGTACGTACGTACTGTACTGTGTGTACCGGACACAAATCGTATGTATTTTTGTCTCGTACGGTGTTTAGTCCGATTCGTACGGAGATCTGCTTTGGGTTTGGATTGTGCTTGATAGTACGTACGGGGATGTTGAAGGTGATCGATTTTTATGGGAAATACGCTCCGTACAACTATTCATAGGGGATTTTACCGAATCAGAATCGGCCCCTGAATGTTAACAAATGTGAAATCCTTCCGTTGAACAAGCTATGTTTTTCAGCAGATTATATTTCTTCTGGTTTTAAATGGAACTCTGATAAAATCAAATATTTAGTTTTGTGATTTAAATCTTCTATTAAAGATTCTATAATTAATAATATGAAAGTATTACTAATTATTTTAAGGTCTGCCACATCCAGATGGAACCCTGTTTTTTATCATGGTGGGGCCGTCTGTACACGATACAAATTATGTTACTTCCTATAATTCTTTTTTACATTTCCAATATCCCTATAAATATTGCTAACTCTCACTTTGAAATAATATATTTTATACTATCAAAATAATATATTTTATACTATCAAAATTTTGGTGGAATAACAAAAAACCTTGTATGTCTCTACATGAACTTAAACGACCTAAACATTTAGGAGGCGTTAATTTCCCAGATTTTTCTCCCCAAAAATCCTCTTTACACACTCCTAGATGATGAAGAGGCTTGCTTCATCTCTACCATTATGGACTACCATTGAAAAATATTTTCTTCAACCTTTCTCTTTTCAAGAATTTTATCTTTTACACATCGTCCTCTGTCACTCTCTCTTCTTATTTTTAATAATTCTTGCAAAATACTCCAACCTTTACTTACAAATCACCTTTCTCCTAAATATACATTTCTGCAATCTTTACTATGGCACAATAAATATCTTAAGATAAATAATAGGGTTATTTTTGGGAAAGACTGGTTTGTTAAAGGGCTTTATTGGATCCAACAACTTTATCAAGATGATACTCATATGTCATTTATAGTAGCCCAAACATGGTTCTCTCTACCCTCCTCATATGCATCTGAATACACCTCTGTAATCTGGCTAATACAGTCAGTCTACTCCTTCCTCTTCACCTCCAACTGTTCTGTCAATCCTGCCTCTTTCTCTATCTGCATCCGAAGTTTACAAACTTTTTAACACCTTTTTCACTTACTAGAGATAAAACAGAAGTGGAACTCACCTGGGAAACCGATCTCCAATTTCCCCTTTCAATTTCTAAATAAGGGTTGGATTAAAATGAGGAAATCTTCAAGAGCCACTAATACCACTCACACTTTATTTTATGTTTACAACAGACTTTTACTTACCCCTGTCTCATTACACAAAATGAATTCTACCCTCTCTCACTCCTGTTGTTCTTGAAATACAACTCCAGCAGACTTAAAACATATGCTATTTGTGTGCTCTCACTTTCATCATTTTTGAAAACAAGCCTGGAGGTAAATTAATACCATATTTGTTACACAAATTCCCTTTTCATTTGTTAATATATTTCTAGGTAGTGTATCTGATGACTGGGTGTCTCACTCACACAATTTCCATATTATTGACCAACTCCTTACTGTTGCTTTCTGACAATTTACCTGGGCATTGAACGATAATATTAATATCTCCTACTGTGCTTGGTAGTAAGGGGTCTGTTATAATCATAGATTAGATTGATCATATGTTCATTCTTTTTCCCTTGCAATCAAAAGAGACGACCTATGGTCACCCATTACTCTTTTTCTTGATGTATCTACAAACCTATCAAAAGTTCATAACCCCTGAGTTGAAGAGGTTTCTAAACCCCATGACTTATAATTGGTGTATTTATACTTGTATTCTTATCAATGTTATCTATTTGCCATTTTGCTTTCTCTTTTGTTTTGTTGTTGATTACAAATTAGTAATCATGTAAGTAGTTATGATATAATAAGGAATAACTGAATTGCCATTTCTTTCTTTCTACTCCTGTGGAGACGGTGAAAAATCTAGGCGTTATGCTGGACGCTGACCTTTCTGGCAAAACCCATGTGAACAAGGTGACAAGCAAATGCTTCGGCATATTAAAAGTACTTCGTAAAGTACTCAATCTCTTGCCCACCGAAGCCAGAAAAACCATAGTTCATGCTTTAATATCACCCCATCTGGACTATGGTAATGTTCTCCTGTTAGGTCTGAATCAGAAGAGACTGCACCAATTACAATGTATTCAGAATTCATCTGCGCGGCTGGTGCTTGGTCTCCCTAGAAGAACCTCCACCAAAAATGCGCTAGTCAAACTCCATTGGCTCCCTATTAAAGAGAGAATCATATTTAAGACCCTCGGCTATGCCCTTCATATTGCCCAGAATAAAGGCCCCGAATACCTGAAAAGTCTTATAACCATTCACCGCCCGACGAGAGATCTAAGATCATCGGGCATGATGCTATTTAAAACCCCTCGCATCACAAGAGCTAAAATGGGAGGGAAGTCCTTTCGCTATTTGGCCACTAAGTACTGGAATGCTCTGCCAATCCACTTGCGGATGGAGCCCTCAGAATTGAGATTCAGAGCAAAATTAAAAACCCGCCTGTTCCCTAAATAGTACCCCCTATGCCATGTCTCGGTTTCTGCTCCTCAAGATTGGTTTGCACTTGCAGTTAGCGCGGGGATACACAGCTTTGTGCAGCCAGGCGCTCAACAAATGCTTTTATTATTATTATTATTATTTCTTTTCCTCCTTTCCTCCCCCTCCTCCCCATATCACATTATTAGATTGCATTTTAAACTTTATTCCATATATCTGTATTTTATTGCAATGTATATTTATATCATATTAATAACATTTTCCTTTTCATACTTAATAATAAAATAAAGAAATTGAAATATATACTTTAGAAAAATGCAAAAATGATTAAACATAAATTATTAAAAAGTTATTATTATTACTAATAATAACTATAGGGAAACACAATAAACATACATGTAACAAAAACATATAGCATAACATAAATTATTTAATTTGATAAATACAAAAAATAAAAATAAACAAGACCAATCCTAGCTGAGCAGTAGTAGGGAAAGTGTTGCTCTTAGAAGGAGGCAGATGTACTGTACCTAGCAACAGTAGGTAAACTGATTGACTTTGGTGGGAATAGATTTACTATTCCCTCTCCAATCCAAGCAACAGTAGGCAGAGTGTAAGACTTTGGAGGAAACAGATGTACAATTCCTACTCCTCATAATTATCAATCATAAAATTAAATAACACAATTTATTAGTTAAATAAATTGGTCAACTAATTGAAAACTAACATATAATTTAAATAATAATCAAGTAATTATTTACCATAATTGTCAATCAAAAATTACATTACATAAAAAATGGGTTATGAATTAAAATCAATCATTTCCATTTTTAAAATACTCCCTACCCTTTGCTCCTACAAACCCAACAACCCACTAATAAATAAACAATTTCTAATTAAATGTAAAAACTATATTTCATTTAAAAGCTCACAAACTATACTAAAACAAAGCAAAAATAAAATCACAAAATTATAATAACACTAGCAGCCCGTCCCGACGTTGTCTGGGTATGAATTGCTGCTGGCCAGTAGTTTATTGTTTTGTAGGATTTCGTTTTGATAGCATTTCCTATCTGTGACAGGCCTGTGAAGCGCTCCAATTCACAGTGCACTGCTGATGCACTTAAGAGTGCGCGTTCAGTAGTACGTGAACTCGAGTTTCCCTACTTTATTTTTCCTTGCAATATTGTACAGCGCAAACTCGACAACATGGCATGAGCACAATTTATATTACAGAAGAACACATTCATTTGTGGTAGGCACGGGGAGACAAAGCGATTTGCCTGGAATCACAGGATGTTGAGCTGATGCCGAGATTCGAACATAGCTCCCCAGCTCTAAAGTTCGCAATCCTAGAAATTGTGGAGGGTGGTGTGTCTAAAAGTGTATGTCGGTGCTGGCCATCAATGAGAGAGACCTGTGCATTTTTCAAATCAGTGGTGAAAAAATATGAGTATGTTGCTGGAGATGTGGGCCGCCGTGCCACCAATATACTTACCGGGGGAGGGTAAACACCCATTATTCTGCAACTTTCTTTCGGCATACCATCACTCCGCATACTTTCATTACGAAAGTACCATGACTCCGCAATGCCATTATAACGCATGGCATTACATTTTATATGCTTTTACCACGCATACATTCACAATGAAATTCATTGTAAATGCATGAATGGTAAAAGCATGTTTTTTTTAAAAATGTTTGGATAGGTAAGTAAGGGTATAGGGGTATATGTTTTGGGGTACTGAGGTATATGTTTTGGGTATTTGGGTATTTTAACGGTTCAGATATAGTTTTGGGTTATGGGGTACAGGGGTAGTTTTACGGTTTAGGGATAGGTATGGGTTTTGGGGTACAGGGGTATTTTAGGGTTCAGGGCTAGGTTTGGGTTTTGGGGTATAGGGGTATTTTTAGGGTTCAGGAGTAGGTTTGGGTTTTGGGGTACAAGGGTATTTTAAGGGTTTAGGGCTAGGTTTTGTTTTTGGGGTTAGGGGTATTTTTAGGGTTCAGGGCTAGGTTGGGGTTTTGGGGTACAGGGGTATTTTAGGGTACAGGGATAGGTTTGGGTTTTGGGATACAGGGTTGTTTTTATGGTTCAGGGCTAGGTTTGGGTTTTGGGGTACAGGGGTATTTTTAGGGTTCAGGGGTAGGTTTGGGTTTTGGGGTACAGGGGTATTTTAAGGGTTCAGGGCTAGGTTTGGGTTTTGGGGTTCAGGGGTATTTTAGGGTTCAGGGTAGGTTTGGGTTTTGGGGTACAGGGGTATTTTCAGGGTTCAGGGCTAGGTTTGGGTTATGGTGTACAGGGGTATTTTTAGGGTTCAGGGGTAGGTTTGGGTTTTGAGGTACAGGGGTATTTATAGCGTTCAGGGCTAGGTTTGGGTTTTGGGGTACATGGGCATTTTTAGGGTTTAGGGATAGGTTTGGGTTCTATTCCCCATGTGCTGAAATGGACTAATATCATCCTGTGCTAATAGTGCATTAAGAAATGGTTCCAATGATAGTGCGAACAGCAGGGGTGAGAGAGGACACCCCTGCCGTGTTCCTCTTCCAATTGGAAAACTGAGAGAGCTCCTTCCTGCATAACTAATCCTTGCCATTGGTTGATGGTATAGCGACCGAATCCATCCAAGGTATCTACCCAGGATACCAAAGGCCTCCAGAACAGCCCACGAAAAATCCCACCCCACTCGATCAAAAGCTTTTTCAGCATCTAACATGATCATTCCGAGTGAGGTGGGATTAATTGATGCTACATCAAAAGCCGTGATGGCCATGTTAATATGGGCAGTAGTATCGCGTCCTGTGACAAATCCGTGTTGTTGAGCATTGACCAATTCGGGCATGAGAGGTGCGAGTCGATTTGCCAATATTTTAGCAAAAGCCTTGCGTCTGCATTTATCAAAGATATCGGTCTATACGATCCGCACTCATCTGCAGGTTTTTTTTTTTTTAAAAGAATACTATCTTAGCTGTTCTATACAGCGTTATATTTCATTTATACATTTAAGTGTAAAATAATAAAGTGATGAAAAATAATAAAAAAATGTAAAACCTTTTTATAAAATAAAGAAATTTGGGACGTGGATTGATGCTGATCGAGGATGGCAGCTCGCTAAGGGGACTTTGCGGTGGCTCCGAAGGAGTGCCGGCTTCTCCAACGGACCTCTGCCTCGTAGCCGCACTTTGATGAAGGTTTCCATGACGCGAAGGACTCTGAAAACATTTTCCGCCCTGTTTCTGCTCCGGTGAGCAATCCTTCCTGTCAAATGCGGCCGGCGCATTTATCCTCACGAAACTCACGCCCTCCAATTTGTCACATTTTGTTCATCCTGCCTTACCGTGTAGCAGCGTGAAGGGTCAACAAACGGAGAAGTTTCTACTCAAACTGAAGTTCTCTAATAACTTCTCTTCTTCTTATTGTACAGTAATTGAGCATTATTTACATATATGAACTGCAATGTCTGGGAACAATTTTGCAATGGGACTTTTCGTCCCATAATACTAATAATATATGGAAGGCTGAAATCCATGTGACGCTGGATGATAAGAGACAGTGAATTTTAACAAAGCGGAAGTTATAAAATTCAATGCTTGCAAAAAATATTAACTTGCTTTGGATGGCGCTTTCCCCTCACAAGCTTTGTGTTTTTCATTATGGTCATTATGGTCTTTGTGGTAACATGTTCCTCTGTTACGAAGAAGAAATGTTATACTAGGTTTTCATTTTGTTTCTTAACTAACAACAAAGTTTTCACTGCTCCTTTCACACTTTGACCTCCTGGAAATTGATCTTTCAATAATAATATTTTATGTCAGAAAACATAACAATTCTATATTACAGTTATTGTTGCTGTGCTTTTACTAGTATTCCAATCGTATCCAGAGTTTTAAGGGAAGAACAAAATCCACACATCGCGTTGTTGGTTCTCCTTTACCATTTTCATCTTTGGCAGATCACAACCATTATTCAGTTATTTCAACAAATATGGAAAATTCTGAAGGTAACACACCACTTACTCACATGGGACCTTCGGCAACGTTTTCCAGTATGCCACTCTCCACCAACAATCTTACTCTGAAACTGACCACTTCAACTACGTTATCTTCTGGCAAGCGGGTTAAAATAGATCCTCCTTCACCTGCTACATCTCCTCCACCAAATGCTATGGATGTGCTTCTCAGGGAAATACGTGCTCTTCGACCATATATGGAAGAAACTAATAAGCGTCTTCAATCCTTAGATGATAAGTAGTTTACTATGGGAAAAGGATCATGAAGATGGAGGAACTGGTGGAATCTGTCCAGGTTGTGGTGAACCAAGTCCTTTTGATGAAATCTGATATTCTATTTCTCAAAAAACAAGTGGAAAATCTTGAGAACCGCAGTCGATGCAATAATGTATGATTATATGGTCTGGCAGAAGGCTTGGAAGGCTCACACCCCATCTCATTTTTTAAGTCGTTCCTCCCACAACATTCAAAGAGCTCATTGTTTGGGTCAAAGTCCAACTACATTGACCTCTTCAACCAAACCTAGAGGAGTTATCATATATTTCTTGGAATACACAGATTTATTGAAGGTTTAACAAGCTGCTAAAATCAATGGCCGTATCTCATGGCAGGGTTCTAATCTCTTTTTTGTGCAAGATTACGCCAAAGAAGCAGCAGATCGCAGAAAGAAATTCCTGGATATGAAACCAGCTCTTCGTTCTCTCAATGCTAGATTTAAGTAATCTTTATTGCTCAGTTAATAAAAACCATTGCAAATATTAATACACGGGAAATATAAAATTATAAAAAGTATAAAATCACTATAGGTTCATGATGTTGATAGTCATTGCTACAGAAATGTATACAAATTTTCCACAAAACGTGAGTTAAAAACAGTAAGTCCCTTGTGTTACTTGAAAGAAAAGTCTTACACCTTGGAGAAAACAAAAACACAATGGCAATAGTTTCGTGCGGTAGGAAGTCGTTGCTGCTGAGATATATACTACTTTCACACCATGTAACCCTTACGTTAGCTTTGGCCCCTTATATTCCTACGGTGACTGTGTAAATGGCGTTGCCCCTGGGGTTTTATGCCTCGTTGTAATGTGCGACTTGGCTCACTGTTCAGTGTCCCTTTGAATTGGATTCTTGATTTTTACTCTAGTTGGTATCTGCCGTCTGGCTTTCCTGTTTCTTTTCTACTTTCTCTAGAAATTTTACAAAGTGGCATGCTAATTGGATGTGTTTTCCATCAAAGCAAGCCATGACCGCTTGCGGGCATGTTCTTATGCCCAGTTTGTTAAGGGGCACTTTTAAGTGTAATCTGCGCTCTGTGTCCAGGCCTTTCCAGGTGCAAATTAGATGTTGAATGTCTTCTTTTGCGTTCCCGCATATTCGGCAGTTGATTGTTGCTTGGGGCCTTTTCCATGGAGGAAGGTGTTTTTGTGATGGGAGTAGGCTCAGCCGTAGATGTAAGAACTTCTCCTTTATGCTCCTAGTGAACCCAACCCCTAGGTATCTTTGGTTGAGGCTGCTTGTGTAGCTTTTAATGACCATCCAGCCGTGCGTGCGATTGGCTAGGCTTGCTTTGTCCTCTGTAAATGAGATAGCTCTGACAGAATGCTGGATTTGGCCTCTTCCACCCTTGCATTTTCAAAGTAACATATAAAAACAGAACTACGAACTACAAAGATCCTGCTCTACTACAAAGATTCGTAGACCAATGCCGAGAAGAAGAGATGGATCTGTCTAGACTTGCTTCTGCTTAACTTTGAGGTGCCAGTGGCTTAATGTGCTCTTTCTCCAAGGGGTTTGTTCTCGTTTTGTTCTATGTTTTTTCTATTTTCCCTTAATGCTTCTCACTTGTTGTGTTTTTCTCCTTTGTTAGGTGCGGTCATTTCTCCTACATGATTTCTGTCATCCCAGGTCTGTTTTGGATGATGTCTTCCCTCCGTGGCTCGCCCTGAGTTGCCCGGCTAGTTGTGCCATTTTCCTTATGTGGCTTCACCACCCTCATCCTGTACATGTTATTTGTAGTTGGTTATTATGTTTTTGAATTTTATAGCTTCTGTTTCTTCCATGTTATACTTGTGTTTCTTCTTTTGATCCATCTTTTTCATCTCTTTGCGATTCTTTTTCCTTTTTATTGATGGGTTTTCCCATTTCCTTTTTTTTCTTAGTTGTTTTAATTATTGTTATATGATGTTTATATTATCTCGAATGTCATAAATGGCTCTAAAAGTTGTTTCATGGAATGTTAAAGATTTAGACTCCCCGATAAAACGCCATAGGGTACTACCTCATTTATCTCATTTAAAGTGTGATATAACGTTATTACAGGAAACTCATGTCATAGATAGGGAAATTCCTAAACTTAAAAGACATTGGGTAGGTAATGTTTTTGCCTCTCCGGGCACAGGAAATCGTAATGGTGTAGTCATTTTATGTCATACACGTCTTGACTTACAGATTCTCATGCAAGAGACTGATAATATGGGTAGATGGGTCTCTGTCTCATTGTTACTTAACAATATCCCCATGAATCTTTTTATTCTTTATGCTCCTACTGCCCTAGACGTCACCTTTTGGCCTGCAATATTATCCAAATTGATGTCCTTTCAAGATGAGTTTTTATTAGTTGGTGGTGATTGTAATATGGTTATGGACCAGATTATAGACCGTAATTCTAAATCTAAATGTATTCCCTCTCCTATCTTTTCCCAGTTTACATCCACTATTCAACAGCGTTCACTAGTAGATGCTTTGCAATTATGCAATCCCATACTTTTAGAGTATACTTTCTTTTCCCCAGTACATTCCTCACAATCTCGTATAGATAACATGTTTAACTCAAAAGGACACACACAACATATTACACATTCTGACATCAGCTCTATATTAATTTCTAATCACGCGCCGGTTTCATTAAACTTGGATCTTTTCCCCCCGCCCAAGTTACCAGAAGATGGATATTTAATAATTCTCTTCTTTTAGATTCTAATTTTACCCGTAAATTTGCCTCCACTTTCTTTCTTGAGAATGAGACTCCTTCCATGTCTTCACAGGTCATCTGGGATACTTTTGAAGCAGCCTCCAGGGACTTTATTATCTCTTTTGTATCTCATCGAAAGAAATCTTCTCTACTTAAATTACAATCTCTTATGTCAAAAATTAAACAATTAGAATACTAGTTTTTTCACACTAATTTTAAATCCTGTTTAGACGAACTTGTTTGAGCTAAATTTGAATTCAACCAAATTTTGACAGAAAATGCAAATTCATTCTTAATCAGGTCTTCAGCCAAATATTATGGTTGTCAAAATAAGTTGGGAAAACCTTTGGCTAATTATCTTAAAATTAAAAAGGACTACACTAAGATTAGCTCTATTCTTAATTCCAATAATCACATGGTCTACAAAAATGAAGATATCTTATCAGAATTTACTCAGCACCTTGAGTCTCTTTATACTCCTGAGTCCTCTGTACCTCAAGATGATGTATCTCAATATCTATCCTCTATTATTCTGCCTTCCTAGATTTTTCAGTATTAGATGAAGATATTGGAGAGTCTGACATTATCAATGCTATTTGTACTATTAAACGTGGTAGAGCCCCAGGACCGGACGGTTTCACATTTGAATTTTACTCCCATTTGTCTCCAACTTTGTTTCAAAATTATATCAATTATTTAATTTCTTTATTTCTTCTGGAAAATCCAGTGACACTTTTCAAGAAGCTTTGATATGCTTACTTCCTAAGGATGGTAAGGATGATACTTTGTGTTAAAAATTATAGACCCATTCCCTTATTTACCTAGATTACAAGGTTTTGCAAAAATTCTAGCTCTTCGTTTAGAGATTTTTCTGCCTCTATTAATTGGTTGTGAACAATGTGGTTTCATTAAAGGTAAACATCTTTCGGATAATACTAGACTCTTTTTTAATGTCCTTACCTAGGCCAAAACATATAAGGACTCGTTAGCTGCCATCTCTTTGGATGCTGAAAAAGCTTTTGATAGAGTTGGTTGGCCCTTTATTTTTTCTACCTTGTCCATGTTTGGTTTTGGTCATAATTTTATAAATTATATTTCGTTGTACTCTTCTCCAGTTTCCTCCATACTATCCAATGGTCTTATCTCACCGTCTTTTCCTTTACATCGTGAGGTATGAAAAGCTTGTCCTCTTTCACCACTTCTCTGTAAACTTGCCCTCGAACCCTTTTTGATAAGCATTTGTTCAAATTCTGAAATTACAGGTTTTAAATATTGACCTAACAAATTAAAATGATCTGTTTATGTGGATGATATTTTACACTTTTTATCTCAATCACAGTTGTCTCTGTCGGCTTTCTTATCTAAAGTAACTTTGTTTGCATCTGTGTCTGGTTATAAATTAGGGGGTCGATTCCGATTCAGGAAAGGAATCTGTACGACGATTCGTATTCGTAGCCGTTTCCGTACAAATCGTAGAAATCCGACCGAATCGCGTAGTACGATCCGTTGTTAAAAAATACGTCCGAATGTTTACGAACCGTATGAAAAACAAGCAAAAATCTGCACGATACTGACTCAGAAAGTGAACCGTACGATTCGTAAACATGCTGTACGACCCGACAAGTAAGATCCAGACCGGGGACCGAGACAGCGATTTGTACGGGAAAACATTGTCGCGTATGAACTGCGATTTGTACGGAAAACATCACGTATGAGTGAGCCACAAAATCAAATACGACACAAAACCCCCCTAAATGAAGCGCACATGAACCCCGTAAAAACGTCGTGAAGAGCGAGCCACAAAATCAAAAACGAAAGGAATCCCCCTTAACGAAGCGCATGCGAACGCCGTAAAAACATCACATATGAGTGAGCCACAAAATCAAATATGAAACGAACGCACCGTAAATGAAGCACACGCAAACCCCTATAAACAGCACAAGGAGGGTGCAAACGACTCGCACAACACCACAAAACATGTCTCCTGTGTACAAACCCTTGGAAATGAATGTCCTGGCCAGATCCAAACAGGCAAACAGAGGGCCTAACTCAGACCCACCCCTTATAACACACCCACCAAAATGTCATACGAAGCCCCACCCACAAATTGACCAATAAAAAGGGCCCACACACACAAACCGTGACCGTTTGCAACATACCCATTTAGCTACAGAGACTGACAACACACCAACAACTGCACACATCCACCTTCACACATACCCCAATCACATTTAGACCCGCACACCCTCCATTCACATTCAGACCCACATCCATACACACCGTCATCCCTGCAACCAAAATCACCCCACACCATTTTCGCACAAAAGAATCCAAAGTTCACAAAGGAGGAGATGGAGATCCTTGTAGATGAAGTCATCAGAGTCGAGCCACAGCTGTTTGGCGCATTGGTCAGACGGACCAGCATAGCCGAGAAAGCACGCCTGTGGGAGAGAATAGTCAATAGGGTAAATGCTGTTGCACCCATCAGACGCAACAGGAATGATTGCCAGGCCAGGTGGTACGATCTGCGGAGGATGGTGAAGCGGGAGATGGACGACGACTACCTACAGATCCAAGGCACTGGAGTTGGTGGTCCCCGCAGATCAGTACAGTACCATTCATGGGAGGGGTAGGTCATGGCCCTGCTACCACTGGTGGGAGTACATGGCATTGAAGGTGTCATAGAGCCTGGTGATTATACAAACAACTCAAGTATCATGGGGGTAATGGCATCTACACTCCAAGTACAAAACATGCCCACAGCAAGCGCCAAGCACCCCCTGCCCATAACTACTGGCAAAAACAAAGCTAATGCCACTAACAAGTGTATGCCCCATTGACAAACCAAGGCCATGCAATGTCCCATGCTACAGGAAGCACAGACCCAAGAATGGATGTCCGGTATTCTGGGAGGGTGGCTGTCGCAAAATGCATCGTGGGACTCCAAATAAGACCCAATTGCATGAGAGTCCGCAGGGAGGGGCAAGGGTGGCTCTTGGCCCCGCCTGGCTCACCAGTGTGTCTGGTGTGGTCCAAGTCAGGGCCGCCCCTAGTCCATCATGCATTTGAAATGGAACCATTGTCCCAGGTGGCAGTACCCTTTGTTGGGTGTGAAAGGTGCAAGGGGGTTGCCAAGAATTGTGCAAGGCAGATGGGAGGAGGGTGCAAGGCGGAGAGTGAGAAGGGTGAAGGGCAGAGGGGGTGAGGGTGCAAGGCAGAGGGGATGAGGGTGCAAAGCCGAGTGGAGGAGGGTGCAAGGGGAGGGCAAGAAGGGTGCAAGGAGGAGGGCGAGAAGGGTGCATGGGGGAGGGTGAGAAGAGTGCAAGGCAGATGGTGAGAAGGGTGCAAGGCAGAGTGCCAGAAGGGTGCAAGGCAAAGGGGATGAGGGAGCAAGAAGAAGGGAGGAGGTTGCAAGGGGATGGGCGAGACAAGTGCAAGGCGGAGTGCCAGAAGGGTGCAATGCAGAGGGGATGAAGGTGCAAGGGAGAGGGGAGGAGGGTGCAGGGCAGAGTGCCAGAAGGGTGCAAGGCAGAGGGGATGAGGGTGCAAGGCAGAGGGGAGGAGGGTGCAAGGGGGAGAGCGAGAAGGGTGCAAGGGGGGGCAAGAAGGGTACAAGGAGGAGGGTGAAAAGGGTGCAAGGCAGAGGGGATAAGGGTGCAAGGCAGAGGGGAGGAGAGTGCAAGGGGAGGGCGAGAAAGGTGCAAGGGGGAGGGCACGAAGGGTGCAATGCAGAGTACCAGAAAGGTGCAAGGCAGAGGGGATGAGGGTGCAAGGCAGAGGGGATGAGGGTGCAAGGCAGAGGGGAGGAGGGTGCAAGGGGAGTGCGAGAAGGGTGCAAGGGGGAGGGGACGAAGGGTGCAAGGCAGAGTACCAGAAAGGTGCCAGGCAGAGGGGATGAGGGTGCAAGGCAGTGGGGAGGAGGGTGCCAGGAGCAGGGTGAGAAGGGTGCAAGGGGGAGGGTGAGAAGGGTTCAAGGGGGAGGGTGAAAAGGGTGCAAAGCAGAGGGCAAGAAGGGTGCAAGGCAGAGTGCCAGAAGGGTGCAAGGCAGAGGGGATGAGGGAGCAAGGCAGAGGGGAGGTGGCTGCAAGGGGGAGGGCAAGAAGGGTGCAAGGAGGAGGTCGAGAAGGGTGCAAGGCAGAGGGTGAGAAGGGTGCGAGGCAGAGTGCCAGAAGGGTGAAAGGCAGAGTGCCAGAAAGGTTAAAGGGAGAGGGTGAGGGTGCAAGGCAGAGTGCCAGAAGGGTACAAGGCAGAGTGCCCAAAAGGTGGAAGGCAGAGGGGGGGAGGGTGAAAGGTGGCCACCCCTATAAACATTTTTGTGGATGCCCATGCCCAATTGCACTCATCCCATATGGCCCAGGTACACACCCATTCACCATGCTCAATGCACATGGAGTGGGAATGTACTGACAAGATAGCTGACACTGGGCCCTGGTGAAGCCAGCACAAGGCCCTCATGTGACCAGTGCAAACACAAACACCAGGACAACAAGGTCAGATATCTTGGACAGGAACTCACAACCACTGTCATGGCAGCATGCTCCATGGGGAGACAGCCACACCACGAGGGAGGCCCAGTTCCACATCAGACTCCAACTACCAGCACAGCCTGTCACACACACCCCTTACATAAACATAGCCTCCTGGGACAGGCAATGGAGAGCCCCACTGTCACAATCGTCATGTAACACAACGAAACAAATACAAATCTGATGAAGCATCCAAGCAAAAAATGCACGGTGCAGATTCACAAGTCCCTTGCGCTTCTTTCACAACGCCATTGATTGCTTCACCTGTGTGACGCAGCGGACGCATAAAATTTGCACTATGGTGCTGGGTATTTACAAGGTGATGTATCTGGGAGATGTGCCACGTTCTAAAGCCCTACAAAAGGGGGAGGTGATGGACGGAGCATCTGAACCAATCAAACACTCACACCCAGTCAACAGATCTGGGTTTAATCCATCACCGTTCTTTAGCCCACTCTGCCACCCCAGTTCAGACATGGCCATATGCAAATCAGTCTGACCCTGTGCCTCATGGGAACAGTCCAGCCCGAACTGCCTAGCCATGCCTACCCTGGACCGGAAACAAGCTTCCGAGGACCGGTTTCTGGCATTTCAGCCGTCTTCAGCCCGGCTTGCTTGAATCCAGTGGCAAAGTGAGCAAGGGACTCACGTCTGAGCATACCCTGCCAACTAATGGCGAACAAAGCGGTATAAAAGGGGGTGGTGATGGACGGAGCATCTGAACCAATCAAACACTCACACCCAGTCAACAGATCTGGGTTTAATCTATCACCGTTCTTTAGCCCACTGTGCCACCCCAGTTCAGACATGGCCATATGCAAATCAGTCTGACTCTGTGCCCAATGGGAACAGTCCAGCCCAAACTGCCGAGCCATGCCTTCCCTGGACTGGAAACAAGCTTCCGAGGACCAGTTTCTGGCATTTCAGCTGTCTTTAGCTTGATTCCGGTCCAGGAAAGACATGGCTTGGCGGTACGGGCTGGACTGTTCCCATGAGGCACAGGGTCAAGGCTGATTTGCATATGGCCATGTCTGAACTGGGGTGGTGTGGAGTGCAAGAAAACAATGGATTTAGGCCCAGATCTCTGTACTGGGGTGAATGTATGACATTGTTCTGCATTCTGTCCATCAACTGTGGTTTTTGCATTTGTCACCCCTAGTGGGATGGGTATGCTCAGACGTGAGTCCCATGCTATCCACACCACTGGAGTCAAGCTATCCTGGCTGAAGACGGCTGATATCCAGAAACCGGTCCTAGGATGCTTGATTCTGGTCCAGGAAAGACATCGCTTGGCAGTTCGGGCTGGATTGTTCCCATGAGGCACAGGGTCAAGGCTGATTTGCATATGGCCATGTCTGAACTGGGGCGGTGTGGAGAGCAAAAAATTGATGGATTTAGGCCCAGATCTCTGTACTGGGGTGAATGTATGACATTGTTCTGCATTCTGTCCATCAACTGTGGTTTTGGCATTTGTTACCCGAGTGGGATGGGTATGCTCAGAAGTGAGTCCCATGCTCTCCACACCACTGGAGTCAAGCTATCCTAGCTGAAGACGGCTGATAGCCAGAAACCGGTCCTAGGATGGTTGATTCCGGTCCAGGAAAGACATGGCTTGCCAGTTCGGGCTGGACTGTTCCCATGAGGGACAGGGTCAAGGCTGATTTGCATATGGCCATGTCTGAACTGGGGTGGTGTGGAGTGCAAAAAAACAATGGATTTAGGCCCAGATCTGTGTACCGGGGTGAATGTATGACATTGTTCTGCATTCTGTCCATCAACTCTGGTTTTTGCACATTCTAAAGCCCTGCGCCAGAAGGAGGTGTCCTGTTCCGGGGGGGGGGGGGGGGGGGGGTGAGGGGAGAGCAGTGGGTGGTCGTCACGGCGAAGCAACACCTCCCAAAAGTGGCTGAGTGAAATCTTAAAGATTTCACTCAGTCACTTTCATGCACATGCTGCCTCAAAACCCTGTGCATGCTTGAAACAGGCGTAAGGATTGATGCTGCATTGTGCAGATATAGCCCCACAGAGCATTCGTGGTGCTGCGTTGCGCCGGCGTCTCAACTCCAGCAATATGCTACTCCTACCACACAGAAGCGTGACGCAGCTGTGCCATTTTTCCACCATGCTGATCTGCATTGTAAATGGGTTGCATCTATCCTGGCATAGCTGTGGTGCACATTGACTGGCAAATCCCTGCTGATATGCATGGCTGTGCAAGTCATTGTAAATTGTCCCTCACATGTCAGTGACTCCCGAGCACAGATCAATCTGACCCCACAACATACCCATCCACAAGTGAGCATTGAGAACAATTCAAAGCATAGACAACTACCAGGTGGAACAGTGCCAAGACAATGTATATTAACAATGGATGTTGCATTTAATGGCATTAACATTGTCTGTCTCTCACACCCACAGGGCAACATGCAGAATCCCCCCCCAACAGTGGGGGAGAGGAATTACAGTCCCAGGCCACGCAAGACCCTGATCTCACCAACAGAAACGCCTCTCCCCACTCCATGGATGACCCCGACCACCTGGCACCTCTGGTGCCAAAATCCGTGCAGCAGCTGGATCAGGAACATCTGCGCCAACCACCACACCCATTCCTGCCACATTCCAGCATACAGCTCGGAGCCCTGCCCACACTCAACAACTGAGCCAGTCTGACAATGAGGGACAAGGTTCTCCGGGCACCTGGAGGTGGCAGACAACACCACCACTACCATCCCTCTCGGGTCCCGTCGACCCGATGTGCCCACAATGGCAGGCCTGCTCGTGTGGGCAGGCGTTGTGGGAGTGGCACAAGGCGGAGGTGAGAACCTGACCAGCCAGCTGCAGGACCTGGTATGGCTGAACTGCGCAACATCATGGAAGCATACCGGCGGGACAACAGGGTGTCCAACCAGGTAGTGGGGGCCCTCACCGAAATCAAAAACCAGCAGGCCGAGCAACATGCCAGAAGGAGGAGCAGCTGGGTGTCAATGGCAGAGGACATGATGATGAGGTTGTGTGCGCATGTGATGTTGGAGAGGGGGGTCATGGAGACATTGTAGACTGTCACACTGAGAGATGAGGCCTGGGGCATGGGCCCGATGAGCCCAGTGTACTACATGCCGAAGGGGGGATGCGGACTCCCTGGGCCTTGCTGGGGAGGTACTTTGCAATTTCATCCTGGGCCTTCCTCTGGATCCCAGTGTTGGAGATGTGTGATCTGACAGTGTGGTAGCACATGGTGTAGAATGCCGTTCAGAGGTTGATGAGGTGAGGGTGGTGGTTTTACCATTGTTGAACAGGGTCCAAGATGTCGTTGGTGGTGGCAATTAGAGCTGTTGCAGTGGGGTGATTACTGTGGAAGCGGGTTGCCTACAGATGTTTGCTTGGAGGGAGATGGTCAGTTGCTCTTTGACTGTCTTCTTAATGAAATTTGCCGAGTAGGCAAGCAGGGTGATGTTCCAGGACATCCTGCGGTACTGCCGTCCGTTGTCAAAGAAGGGCCTGGGTTTCTGTATGCCTCCAGCTCCCATGGAAAGTGGCATACTCAAAGGAGACATTCATGTCGTGCCGGAGGTAGGCTTCAAGGATGGTGTATGCTGTGATTGAGATGTTGTGTGGGAAGGGTCCTGATGGAGAGCCGGAGTGGATGGTGTACATGAGCCGGGTGGTGTCTTTGCTGCTGATGGGAGTCCTGGACCACTGGGGGGGGTGTGTCCTGTGGAAAATAGCACTGTCTGCCTCTGTTTGGCGAGGCTCTCGTGTCCGTCCACAAGCTTGGAGTGGGAGTAAGTTGCAAGGGATCCCCTTGGCCTTGCAAGGGTGGGATGTCTTTTGGATGGAGAGCTGGGGTTAGATAGTTGACTCACAATGCCGATGAGGTCATTCATGATGTGTGTGTTGGTGCCTAGGCCATACCTGAAGGTTTTCCTCTTTCCCGTGCTGATGATATGGTGATGTCTGTGTGTTGTGGATTTCAGGGCTGAAAGGTAACTGATGGTTGTTTGTTTTACAAAGTTTGCACATTAGTCCGGCTAGACCTGTATGAGTCCAGTAGGTCTGCCTTCTCCCTGGTGGCTTAACTGTTGTTGTGCTTCACAGGAAAGTCTGCCAATGTGGCAAGAGTGTTGGATCAGTCACTGATCCAGTGTGTACGGTTGCAGGGTCGTTGGTTGGAGTGTCCAGTATGAGGGTGCCACACATCTAGTTTGTGTTGACTCAGGTAAAGCTTTTTTGGTGGATCTGTAGCGGAGTGTGGTGCAGTGTGTTGTTTTTTGGACAACTGGATGCAAATGTTGATATACCAATGCAGGATGGTGGTGTGGTTGTCCTCCAGCCAGGAGTTGCTGTCCCCCTGACCCATGTAGTCTGTGTAGGTGAGGGCCTGCATGCTGATGTAGTTGTCCAATGTCTGAGGACCAATCAGTAAAGCTGGTTCTCAGCTCTGTGGTCTCAGATTTAGCCACAATTTCATAGGAAGCCTCTCTGGTCGAATTGCAGATGTGTAAATCCGGTTCCTCTACTGGTCCGTTGCCCGCCAAGCAATACAACATCCTTGCTAAGATTTACAATCACCATTTAAACGCCATCTGGAACCTTTCCCTCAAATTGAGCTCTAATCCGGATGCGTGGAAACACATGTTACTCCTGCCCATCTTAAGGAAAGCCAACGCAGATCCTGAATCTCCTTGCAATCATAGACCTAACTCTCTTTTACCAGCTCTGGCCAAGATTTTAGTGACATTTTTCTGGCAGCAACAGATGGCCTTTGTTGAAGATAATAGCCTCCTCCACAACTCTCAATCCAGCTTCCATCCCGGCTATAGTACGGAGTCGGCCCTCATTGAAATGGAAGGCTCTACACGCTGGGCGGTCGACGGAGGTTCCAAGACTGTGTTGGTGCTGTTAGACTTGTCTACAGGATTTGACACCATCGACCATCCTATTCTTCTGAAACGCCTTAAGACCATAGGCGTGGGGGGCTCAGCGCTGAACTGGATATCGTCTTTACTATCTGACTGCACACAGCAGGTCCGTACCGATCCATTCATCTCCCCAGTCAAACCACTGAAGTGGGATCGTGCCACAGGGTTCTGCTCTGAGCCCTCTGACTTTGAAGATTTACTTAACCCCGCTGGCTGAATCAATTGCCATGTCTGAAGTCAAAATCATATCATATGCTGATGATCTTCAGCTTCTATTCACCTTAAATGCTTTGTGTGCCGCAAATTTTGAGTCCACTAGAAAATTGTCTCAAGATTATTGTGGCCTGGATGGACCACAATTTCTTGAAACTTAATCCAGATAACACCTAGATCCTATTTTTTTAACCAACCATCTCCCCTCTCTTCCAATCTGTGGAGGCCAGAGGAACTGGCTATTGCTCAGGCACACAAGGACTTGGCCAGGAATCTTGGAATTAGATGGGACAGTCAGCTATCCCTTGCAACACAGGTACAAAAGGCGTGTGCCGCTTGTTTTGGCAAGAGTAAAATCATCAAGAACTGACATTTACACATGTTCGTGCATGGAACGCTGATTCGGGTCACGTTGCAATCATCATGAGGAATAGCAGGTTTAACGGGATTGGAGGAAACGTATGATGCGAACAAATCTGACCTCTCACTCTGTACTCCTCAAACCGAAAGCCCCTCATCAGCACTGATTTAAGGCAGCACAAACCCCTGAGAGGGCACTTGCCTGCATAACATTGGAGTTGACCACACTGCTGCTGTCTCTGCATCCTCTGGTTTTTTATGGCTCGTACTATGGAGAGGGCCCCAGCTTTCAGTGAGGAGGAAAACCAGGCCCTGCTGGATAGCCTCCTACCACAGTACAGCAAGCTGTATGGGAGACCAGGGGAACAGGTGAGTGCTGACTGCACTACCTTTGACTTAGCACCTGTTGTGTGAGTATCACAACAGGCATTGTGTATTGGTGGGACAGACATGCAATGTGGTTGTGAGTGAGTTCCGGGGGTGTACATGGTGGTGTCTCTCACGCAGAGCATGATGTAGTTCATGTGTGTTCACTCCTCACTTGCATTGTGCGTACTTTGACATTCACTGCATAGTGAATGACACATTCAGCCATGCCAAACCTTGGTGGCTTCATTCACAAATGTCCTGAGGTGGAACAGTGTTCCCCCAGGAGTGACAGGTGACTGTACTCACAGATGTTTATGACTTGAGGGGACCTGTGGTGAGATTGTCCAAATGATGTGTCTAACCTCCTGGACATTGAAGTGTGTGAATGTTCCTTGTCATCTGGGTAGGTATGTATGTTATGTGTTGCACCACTGATGCATGGTGTATGCAGCAGCTCCAGCTCTAGCTCTGATGTGACAAGTAAGCAGTGCTGTGTGCCTGACTTGCAAAGTAAGCATGACACCTGTTTCACCCCATTGATAAGTGGCATATGTGCAAAGTGAGGGTTGTCTCCGCTGTTGTCAGTGACAGGTGAGGGATTTGTACCAGGGTGTGTCGGTCTGGTCTGCTGAGGGTTCTTAAGTGGAGTGAGATATGTGACTGCTTTGCACGTGCAGTCCCAAACCCTGCAGTTGCATGTGTTGCCCAGTGTGTGCCATGATCAGTGAGTGTGTTGCACCCGTCACACCATCAGTTGCCTTTTAATGCCATGTAGTGCATTGGGGCTTGCCCACAGGCCTAATTCACATGGACAATGATGCAAGTCCTGTCACCATCCTATGCCCTGTTCATATTATCAATGGTGTGCAAGTGTGCATCTCTGGGACATGGAGCAGGTGTAGTGATGTTGTTTCACTTTGTCTTCCTGACAGGTAACTGCCTATGAGAAGGGGGAAATCAGGATGGATATTGTCAGGGCCGTCAGGTCTGCGGGGGGCCATCGCCGGTGGCTGCGCAACGTCCAGAAGAGGTGGTGGTGGATCCGGTGCTGGACCCGGTGTATCGCCAGGGTCCAGCTGCAGATGGAGCCTCCATGCTGGCATGGCGGAAGCCGTCACCTCACCCCCACATGCTCCGGGTCCTGGCAGTGGTGTTTCCAGACCTCGATAGCCAGTTGCAGGAGAGACAGCAGAAAGGAGGCAGTAGGTACATGGCTGTTTGTTGTGTTGTATGTCAACTGCTTTTTCAAGTGCTCTGAAGCCTGGCTACTATCCCACATTTGGGGTGTCTGGTCAGACAGGTTATATGTGCAGTGTCTTTTCGATTCCCCATAGTCACCTGATGCTCATTTCATCCTTTCCCCTCCTTAACATGTGTCCCCTGGTCTGTGTATAATCACATTGGCACATGCTCATCTAGGGTGCAAGAAAATAAGAATGCACATTGATTTCCGCATCATAAGGGAGGGTGGTCTGTGACATGGGTTGGGACCTGTGCACTGTGTTTGGGCTTCATTTATGTTTGCACTGATGATGAGTCTCAACATAGGAGTGTGAGGTTTCAACTGCACACCCTTGCAGCATGCATGAACCATGTTGTGTTCTCAGACATGATGTACATCAGTGTGAGATATGCATAGTGCCATGACAGTTCATTTCTGACCCACGGATCCGTGTGCCCACTACAGTCCCCTGAGACACCTTGGCATCCTAATCATGTGTGTTATCCAACACTGTGCCCATTCTATGTGGGTTCAGCATGGGTCTGCCTATGTGGTATTGGCCCCTGGCATAGTTTGTATTTTTCCTGTGTGTGCTACATGTTTCCACTGGACATGGATACAAGATTTGGCTTGTGCATACTCACACTAGCAGTGCCTGTGTGCCTATTCACAACAATCTGTTGTTGGTTGTTTGTGACTAACATGTATTCCCAACCCCACGAGGTGAGCTTGGGTTACTTTTGGAATTGTTGCTGCAAAGTTTTTGTTACCCTGATTCAGAGGTCTCACTTCTTGAGCTGTATCATTTACATTGACTGAGGTAAGGGGTTGTTATGCAGGAGAGGTCTACATGGGCCTGTCTGATTTAGCCTTGCCAGGTCTGACCTGTGGGTGAGAATTGGCTGATCAATGTTTCACCATGCACTGCCCTGTGATGGTGGCCAGAGATTTCATTGGCAACCGATGTCATTTGGTTTCAGACATAATTCTGCCTCATACATTTTTGCCACATGTATGTAGTTCAGATGCAATGCTGCTTTGTCTTAGTCTGCACAGTTCTGTGTTGACATTTTGCCTGAGGATAACGGTGTGTTCACAATGCAGCAATGATTTTGTTCATCACAATTGCATTAGCTTAAGCATTGTCCTGAGTTGGGACATGTGTGCCACTTCACATGACAGCCAGTAGGTCTCATGTGCAAGCAACTGTGTCATCATGGAATGGATGCCCATGCGAGGACTGACATGTTTCAAATAATGTCACATAAATGATTGTACCTTGACACTCACAAGACTTGTTAAAAGTTGTTCATGTTTTGAATGTGTTAATATGATGGATTTTGTAAAGGACACTTATGTGCCTGCATGATAGCTGTCTCACAAGGTAGTACACACAAAACGACATTTCCAATGTTTTAAAAGAAGCAGGCAGCTTTTCGAAGAGGCCAGTGTTAGTGATGAATGGTGTGCCTTGATCTCCATATACATGTCCCCACAGTGGTCTTGAGGTCCTGAAACTAATGAGTGTCAAGCCATCAAGACCTCCGTTAGACCATGTATATGGCAAATCTGCAACACCATTTGTTTCTAACAGTGTTTTATCTTAAAGGGTGCCAGCTGTTTCAAAGAATGTGTAAATCTTTTTTGTGTGCATTTCACTGTAAGACATCTGTCATGCAGGCACATACGTGTTGTCTTCACAAGATGGCGAATTACCATATTCAATACATGTCGATTGTGTAAAGTGTGCTGAGTCCAAAGATGCCAACATTTCTTTACATTGATTTTTTCACCAATGTACTTACAGGGCTCTGAGTGTGGTATCACGTTGGGGAGTGAAGTGGGTTAGTTTTCCCTGAGGGGCACCACTACTGTTTATTTTTTTGTGTACATGAGGTGGCATCACTTCATTGTATTGATCTGCTCTCCTGTAAACAAACAGTAGCTTCTCTGTGTAATTCTCATTCAAGTTGTAGCCTGGTGTGTTCTTTGGATCCTTGTGTCCAAGTAGCATTGTGTCTATACCAACTGGGCAGTACAAGTCTCAAATATGTGCAGGGCTATCTGGCTGTTACTCATGATGCATGCCATGATTTGCAGTGTGACCTACTGATTTTGTGCTCATGTGTCAGATGTGTACAGGTGACTGATGCATTTATGTTTCTTCTCCTTGCCCACAGCATCATCAACAGAGACAGGAGGAGACAGCTGCACGGACCAAGAGGAGGGACCCAGCCACAGTGCCACCATCGCTGAGGAGTCGGAGGGAGCCGGTGGCACAGAGGGTGAGGGGAGTCATCCTGCGGACCTCTTGGAAGGCGACACTTCTTACCGCACAGATGGGTCCGCTTCTGACTTCCAGGAGGAGGGGGAATACGCTGCAACACCTGGCAGCATCACTGTGTCTGTCTCCGCCTCCTCCAGAACAATCTCCACCCTCCCAGTTGCTCCGGTCCCTTCTGTCCGTGCAGCCCCCATGTCTCCTTCTTCCCAAGCACCACAGCTCCTTTCCCTGTCTCCCCTGCTGCCCTCAGTGCGGAGTCTGTGGACCTACTCCGCCAGATTCAGGTTGATCAGACATCAATGCTGAATGTCCTCCATGGCCAGACTCAAATACTGATCCAGTTGTTGTCGTTCATGGAGGGCATGTCAGTTACAATGTCTGACCAACGTCGGATTCTCACGTCCATGAACTCCTCACTGATGGCAGCAGTTTCCCTCCTGCAGCTGTCCGTCCCTCCCCTCCTTCAGACCCATCCACACTCCCCTCTTTCATACCTGTCCAAAGCACATGTAGGAAGGCACGATCACCCACACCAACGGACACAAGCTGCACACCCCCACAAAAGTCGAAGCGCACACCTCCTGGCACGTAAACTCAGAGGGTTGCAGGCACACCCACAGGGACTGGGGTCAGACCACAGACATGCAGCCAAAGTTACTGTCCGCAACCCTCACATCCCTCCACCTCCACTCCCATAGTGTCCTCGGGTGCAGGGGTTGGTCTGGAGGAACTGGCAGCAGTGTGCAGCGCTGAGTATCTTTCCACCTTTGGCGCTGCAAAAGCCACTGTGGACGATAAGTCCCACCCTGCACCCACCACACCTACTCTTCCCACTACTGTCCCTGCGGTGCCTGGTCCTGACCCCGATGATGCCCCCCCAAGGGTCAACAGACCATTAGTTCATTACTGTGCAGGCAAGTTTGGGGTAGATGACCCCCTCCAACGTCCCCCTACAAGACATTGTTGTGGACTCGCAATTGGCCCTATTTGAGCTGGGACTCATTTTTGCACTTGTCTTCATTTAAAGCTGAATAAAGCCTTTTATTTTGCATTCTATAATATTGCTTTTCAGGTACTTGATGTTGTTTATGAGGGCCCTGGAGTTAGAGTCATGGTAATATTTCTGGGTTCTGAAAGATGTTTTTGTTGATGGTCATGAGATGGACTATGGTATCTGTGTGCTATCACAATGTGTCTGCAATTAATCATTGGTTGTGTGTGTTCAGTTTGGCTTCAGACATTGTCCCAAGGAGTGTTTCTTCCTCGGTGACACCTGAGATCTTCACTGCTCACAGATGTCTACTGCTCATTCGTCTGTGCCATCCATGCTACTCACTGTACTTGTGTTTTGAGTATGTACAAATGCCTTCATGGACACATTCACCCTTTTTGCCACTATGCATGTGTGTTATCACAGCCTACCCCTATGTTAGGAATTGTTCTGCAGGGTATTTGGACACATGACTCACAATTTTGAGAATTGTACCTAAGGGTTTTCAAACCTATTCCTTCCATGAGAGATTACATCTAGGTGGTCTGATCACCACCTGGACATTCATATCAGCCCTGGGATGTACGTGACAGTGTGTGTTCCCTTTCGCTCTCTTTGTTTGGTGGTCTGTTACATCACTATACACTATTGTGTGATGATGGTATGGTGTGTATTTCGCCAGCAACCTCCATGGGTGGGCATGCATGTGTAATTTGACGTCACACCACCATGTGGTGTGTCACGCAGTGTTTGACCGAAATCCATCCTCCATGGAGTGTTTCACTGCCGTAAGTGATGTGTTGCTATGGCACTATCATGAAAGTCACAAGTTAGGGATGTGCACATACCCCCATGTAGTTGTGGTATGCTGATGATGATGTACCCCCACTATATCTGAGCAGTGCTGGGAGTCCTGTGCACCCACCCCCATACTGTTGGTCTATGCCGGAAGTCCTCTGCACCACCACAAAACTGTTGGCCTATGATGGGAGTCCTCTGCATCTACCCCTCATATGTCTGGCCAAGGCTGGGAGTCCTCTGCTCCCACCCCTCATATGTCTGGACACTGCTGGGAGTCTTCTGTACCCACCCCCATACTGTTGGCCTATGCTGGGAGTCCTCTGCACCCACCCCTCATATGTCTGCCCACTGCTGGAAGTCCTCTGCACCCACCCCTCATATATGTCTGGACACTGCTGGGAGTCCTCTGCACCCACCCCTCATATGTCTGGACACTGCTGGGAGTTCTCTGCACCCACCCCCATACTGTTGGCCTATGCTGGGAGTCCTCTGCACCCACCCCTCATATGTCTGGACACTGCTGGGAGTTATTTCCACCCACCCCTCAGATGTCACGCACCGTACCCCAACATTCCTGGCATGTGTGCGCATCATATCACTATTGCAATGGTGCCATACACGAGCGTGTGATGCACCGTACCCCAACATTCATGGCATGTGTGCGGCTCGTATCACTATTGTAATGGTGCCATACGCGAGCTTGTGAAATGCACCGTACCCCAACATTCATGGCATGTGTGCGCATCGCGTGACCCACATCGTACCCCAACATTCATGGCGTGTGTGCAGTGCGTATCACTATTGCAATGGTGCCATACACAAGCATGTGAAATGCTCCGTACCTCAACATTTATGGCGTTTGTGTGGCTCGTAGCACTATTGCAATGGTGCCATACGTGAGCGTGTGATGCACTGTACCCCAACATTCATGGCGTGTGTGCGTCTCGTAGCACTATTGCAATGGTGGTATACGTGAGCGTGTAAGACGCACCGTACAAGTACACTTCTGTTGTTGCGGTACGTTGTTCTCACCGTCTGCGCAATCGTCGGTTTCTGTGCACCAGGTCGTAGGCGTACAGGACTGGGATGACACGGATGATGGGGTTCATGGCGTGTGTGTCGGTACTGGGGGTGCTGTTCGGCCGGACTCTGCTTTTCCGGACGTTTTCAGCTCCCGTAGAAAAAGGGTCATACGTAGTGTTGCCGACACGAATCGTACTTGCTGGGCCGGAAACTGCATCTTGTTTTCGTACGTACGTACTGTACTGTGTGTACCGGACACAAATCGTATGTATTTTTGTCTCGTACGGTGTTTAGTCCGATTCGTTTGGAGATCTGCTTTGGGTTTGGATTGTACTTGATAGTACGTACGGGGATGTTGAAGGTGATCGATTTTTATGGGAAATACGCTCCGTACAACTATTCATAGGGGATTTTACCGAATCAGAATCGGCCCCTGAATGTTAACAAATGTGAAATCCTTCTGTTGAACAAGCTATGTTTTTCAGCAGATTATATTTCTTCTGGTTTTAAATGGAACTCTGATAAAATCAAATATTTAGTTTTGTGATTTAAATCTTCTATTAAAGATTCTATAATTAATAATATGAAAGTATTACTAATTATTTGAAGGTCTGCCACATCCAGATGGAACCCTGTTTTTTATCATGGTGGGGCCGTCTGAACACGATACAAATTATGTTACTTCCTATAATTCTTTTTTACATTTCCAATATCCCTATAAATATTGCTAACTCTCACTTTGAAATAATATATTTTATACTATCAAAATAATATATTTTATACTATCAAAATTTTGGTGGAATAACAAAAAACCTTGTATGTCTCTACATGAACTTAAACGACCTAAACATTTAGGAGGCGTTAATTTCCCAGATTTTTCTCCCCAAAAATCCTCTTTACACACTCCTAGATGATGAAGAGGCTTGCTTCATCTCTACCATTATGGACTACCATTGAAAAATATTTTCTTCAACCTTTCTCTTTTCAAGAATGTTATCTTTTACACATCGTCCTCTGTCACTCTCTCTTCTTATTTTTAATAATTCTTGCAAAATACTCCAACCTTTACTTACAAATCACCTTTCTCCTAAATATACATTTCTGCAATCTTTACTATGGCACAATAAATATCTTAAGATAAATAATAGGGTTATTTTTGGGAAAGACTGGTTTGTTGAAGGGCTTTATTGGATCCAACAACTTTATCAAGATGATACTCATATGTCATTTATAGTAGCCCAAACATGCTTCTCTCTACCCTCCTCATATGCATCTGAATACACCTCTGTAATCTGGCTAATACAGTCAGTCTACTCCTTCCTCTTCACCTCCAACTGTTCTGTCAATCCTGCCTCTTTCTCTATCTGCATCCGAAGTTTACAAACTTTTTAACACATTTTTCACTTACTAGAGATAAAACAGAAGTGGAACTCACCTGGGAAACCGATCTCCAATTTTCCCTTTCAATTTCTAAATAAGGGTTGGATTAAAATGAGGAAATCTTCAAGAGCCACTAATACCACTCACACTTTATTTTATGTTTACAACAGACTTTTACTTACCCCTGTCTCATTACACAAAATGAATTCTACCCTCTCTCACTCCTGTTGTTCTTGAAATACAACTCCAGCTGACTTAAAACATATGCTATTTGTGTGCTCTCACTTTCATCATTTTTTAAAACAAGCCTGGAGGTAAATTAATACCATATTTTTTACACAAATTCCCTTTTCATTTGTTAATATATTTCTAGGTAGTGTATCTGATGATTGGGTGTCTCACTCACACAATTTCCATATTATTGACCAACTCCTTACTGTTGCTTTCTGACAATTTACCTGGGCATTGAACGATAATATTAATATCTCCTACTGTGCTTGGTAGTAAGGGGTCTGTTATAATCATAGATTAGATTGATCATATGTTCATTCTTTTTCCCTTGCAATCAAAAGAGACGACCTATGGTCACCCATTACTCTTTTTCTTGATGTATCTACAAACCTATCAAAAGTTCATAACCCCTGAGTTGAAGAGGTTTCTAAACTCCCATGACTTATAATTGGTGTATTTATACTTGTATTCTTATCAATGTTATCTATTTGCCATTTTGCTTTCTCTTTTGTTTTGTTGTTGATTACAAATTAGTAATCATGTAAGTAGTTATGATATAATAAGGAATAACTGAATTGCCATTTCTTTCTTTCTACTCCTGTGGAGACGGTGAAAAATCTAGGCGTTATGCTGGACGCTGACCTTTCTGGCAAAACCCATGTGAACAAGGTGACAAGGAAATGCTTCGGCATATTAAAAGTACTTCGTAAAGTACTCGATCTCTTGCCCACCGAAGTCAGAAAAACCATAGTTCATGCTTTAATATCACCCCATCTGGACTATGGTAATGTTCTCCTGTTAGGTCTGAATCAGAAGAGACTGCACCAATTACAATGCATTCAGAATTCAGCTGCGCGGCTGGTGCTTGGTCTCCCTAGAAGAACCTCCACCAAAAATGCGCTAGTCAAACTCCATTGGCTCCCTATTAAAGAGAGAATCATATTTAAGACCCTCGGCTATGCCCTTCATATTGCCCAGAATAAAGGCCCCGAATACCTGAAAAGTCTTATAACCATTCACCGCCCGACGAGAGATCTAAGATCATCGGGCATGATGCTATTTAAAACCCCTCGCATCACAAGAGCTAAAATGTGAGGGAAGTCCTTTCGCTATTTGGCCACTAAGTACTGGAATGCTCTGCCAATCCACTTGCGGATGGAGCCCTCAGAATTGAGATTCAGAGCAAAATTAAAAACCCGCCTGTTCCCTAAATAGTACCCCCTATGCCATGTCTCGGTTTCTGCTCCTCAAGATTGGTTTGCACTTGCAGTTAGCGCGGGGATACACAGCTTTGTGCAGCCAGGCGCTCAACAAATGCTTTTATTATTATTATTATTATTTCTTTTCCTCCTTTCCTCCCCCTCCTCCCCATATCACATTATTAGTTTGCATTTTAAACTTTATTCCATATATCTGTATTTTATTGCAATGTATATTTATATCATATTAATAACATTTTCCTTTTCATACTTAATAATAAAATAAAGAAATTTAAATATATACTTTAGAAAAATGCAAAAATGATTAAACATAAATTATTAAAAAGTTACTATTATTACTAATAATAACTATAGGGAAAAACAATAAACATACATGTAACAAAAACATATAGCATAACATAAATTATTTAATTTGATAAATACAAAAAATAAAAATAAACAAGACCAATCCTAGCTGAGCAGTAGTAGGGAAAGTGTTGCTCTTAGGAGGAGGCAGATGTACTGTACCTAGCAACAGTAGGTAAACTGATTGACTTTGGTGGGAATAGATTTACTATTCCCTCTCCAATCCAAGCAACAGTTGGCAGAGTGTAAGACTTTGGAGGAAACAGATGTACAATTCCTACTCCTCATAATTATCAATCATAAAATTAAATAACACAATTTATTAGTTAAATAAATTGGTCAACTAATTGAAAACTAACATATAATTTAAATAATAATCAAGTAATTATTTACCATAATTGTCAATTAAAAATTAAATTACATAAAAAATGGGTTATGAATTAAAATCAATCATTTCCCTTTTTAAAATACTCCCTACCCTTTGCTCCTACAAACCCAACAACCCACTAATAAATAAAGAATTTCTAATTAAATGTAAAAACTATATTTCATTTAAAAGCTCACAAACTATACTAAAACAAAGCAAAAATAAAATCACAAAATTATAATAACACTAGCAGCCCGTCCCGACGTTGTCTGGGTATGAATTGCTGCTGGCCAGTAGTTTATTGTTTTGTAGGATTTCGTTTTGATAGCATTTCCTATCTGTGACAGGCCTGTGAAGCGCTCCAATTCACAGTGCACTGCTGATGCACTTAAGAGTGCGCGTTCAGTAGTACGTGAACTCGAGTTTCCCTACTTTATTTTTCCTTGCAATATTGTACAGCGCAAACTCGACAACATGGCATGAGCACAATTTATATTACAGAAGAACACATTCATTTGTGGTAGGCACGGGGAGACAAAGTGATTTGCCTGGAATCACAGGATGTTGAGCTGATGCCGAGATTCAAACATAGCTCCCCAGCTCTAAAGTTCGCAATCCTAGAAATTGTGGAGGGTGGTGTGTCTAAAAGTGTATGTCGGTGCTGGCCATCAATGAGAGAGACCTGTGCATTTTTCAAATCAGTGGTGAAAAAATATGAGTATGTTGCTGGAGATGTGGGCCGCCGTGCCACCAATATACTTACCGGGGGAGGGTAAACACCCATTATTCTGCAACTTTCTTTCGGCATACCATCACTCCGCATACTTTCATTACGAAAGTACCATGACTCCGCAATGCCATTATAACGCATGGCATTACATTTTATATGCTTTTACCACGCATACATTTACAATGAAATTCATTGTAAATGCATGAATGGTAAAAGCATGTTTTTTAAAAAAATGTTTGGATAGGTAAGTAAGGGTATAGGGGTATATGTTTTGGGGTACAGAGGTATATGTTTTGGGTATTTGGGTATTTTAACGGTTCAGATATAGTTTTGGGTTATGGGGTACAGGGGTAGTTTTACGGTTTAGGGATAGGTATGGGTTTTGGGGTACAGGGGTATTTTAGGGTTCAGGGCTAGGTTTGGGTTTTGGGGTATAGGGGTATTTTTAGGGTTCAGGAGTAGGTTTGGGTTTTGGGGTACAAGGGTATTTTAAGGATTTAGGGCTAGGTTTTGTTTTTGGGGTTAGGGGTATTTTTAGGGTTCAGGGCTAGGTTGGGGTTTTGGGGTACAGGGGTATTTTAGGGTACAGGGATAGGTTTGGGTTTTGGGGTACAGGGTTGTTTTTATGGTTCAGGGCTAGGTTTGGGTTTTGGGGTACAGGGGTATTTTTAGGGTTCAGGGGTAGGTTTGGGTTTTGGGGTACAGGGGTATTTTAAGGGTTCAGGGCTAGGTTTGGGTTTTGGGGTTCAGGGGTATTTTAGGGTTCAGGGTAGGTTTGAGTTTTGGGTAACAGGGGTATTTTCAGGGTTCAGGGCTAGGTTTGGGTTATGGTGTACAGGGGTATTTTTAGGGTTCAGGGGTAGGTTTGGGTTTTGAGGTACAGGGGTATTTATAGCGTTCAGGGCTAGGTTTGGGTTTTGGGGTACATGGGTATTTTTAGCGTTTAGGGATAGGTTTGGGTTCTATTCCCCATGTGCTGAAATGGACTAATATCATCCTGTGCTAATAGTGCATTAAGAAATGGTTCCAATGATAGTGCGAACAGCAGGGGTGAGAGAGGACACCCCTGCCGTGTTCCTCTTCCAATTGGAAAACTGAGAGAGCTCCTTCCTGCATAACTAATCCTTGCCATTGGTTGATGGTATAGCGACCGAATCCATCCAAGGTATCTACCCAGGATACCAAAGGCCTCCAGAACAGCCCACGAAAAATCCCACCCCACTCGATCAAAAGCTTTTTCAGCATTTAACATGATCATCCCGAGTGAGGTGGGATTAATTGATGCTACATCAAAAGCCGTGATGGCCATGTTAATATGGGCAGTAGTATCGCGTCCTGTGACAAATCCGTGTTGTTGAGCATTGACCAATTCGGGCATGAGAGGTGCGAGACGATTTGCCAATATTTTAGCAAAAGCCTTGCGTCTGCATTTATCAAAGATATCGGTCTATACGATCCGCACTCATCTGCAGGTTTTTTTTTTTAAAAGAATACTATCTTAGCTGTTCTATACAGCGTTATATTTAATTTATACATTTAAGTGTAAAATAATAAAGTGATGAAAAATAATAAAAAAATGTAAAACCTTTTTATAAAATAAAGAAATTTGGGCCGTGGATTGATGCTGATCGAGGATGGCAGCTCGCTAAGGGGACTTTGCGGCGGCTCCGAAGGAGTGCCGGCTTCTCCAACGGACCTCTGCCTCGTAGCCGCACTTTGATGAAGGTTTCCATGACGCGAAGGACTCTGAAAACATTTTCCGCCCTGTTTCTGCTCCGGTGAGCAATCCTTCCTGTCAAATGCGGCCGGCGCATTTATCCTCACGAAACTCACGCCCTCCAATTTGTCACGTTTTGTTCATCCTGCTTTACCGTGTAGCAGCGTGAAGGGTCAACAAACGGAGAAGTTTCTACTCAAACTGAAGTTCTCTAATAACTTCTCTTCTTCTTATTGTACAGTAATTGAGCATTATTTACATATATGAACTGCAATGTCTGGGAACAATTTTGCAATGGGACTTTTCGTCCCATAATACTAATAATATATGGAAGGCTGAAATCCATGTGACGCTGGATGATAAGAGACAGTGAATTTTAACAAAGCGGAAGTTATAAAATTCAATGCTTGCAAAAAATATTAACTTGCTTTGGATGGCGCTTTCCCCTCACAAGCTTTGTGTTTTTCATTATGGTCATTATGGTCTTTGTGGTAACATGTTCCTCTGTTATGAAGAAGAAATGTTATACTAGGTTTTCATTTTGTTTCTTAATTAACAACAACGTTTTTACTGCTCCTTTCACACTTTGACCTCCTGGAAATTGATCTTTCAATAATAATATTTTATGTCAGAAAACATAACAATTCTATATTACAGTGATTGTTGCTGTGCTTTTACTAGTATTCCAATCGTATCCAGAGTTTTAAGGGAAGAACGAAATCCACACATCGCGTTGTTGGTTCTCCTTTACCATTTTCATCTTTGGCAGATCACAACCATTATTCAGTTATTTCAACAAATATGGAAAATTCTGAAGGTAACACACCACTTACTCACATGGGACCTTCGGCAACGTTTTCCAGTATGCCACTCTCCACCAACAATCTTACTCTGAAACTGACCACTTCAACTACGTTATCTTCTGGCAAGCGCGTTAAAATAGATCCTCCTTCACCTGCTACATCTCCTCCACCAAATGCTATGGATGTGCTTCTCAGGGAAATACGTGCTCTTCGACCATATATGGAAGAAACTAATAAGCATCTTCAATCCTTAGATGATAAGTAGTTTACTATGGGAAAAGGATCATGCAGATGGAGGAACTGGCGGAATCTGTCCAGGTTGTGGTGAACCAAGTCCTTTTGATGAAATCTGATATTCTATTTCTCAAAAAACAAGTGGAAAATCTTGAGAACAGCAGTCGATGCAATAATGTATGATTATATGGTCTGGCAGAAGGCTTGGAAGGCTCACACCCCATCTCATTTTTTAAGTCGTTCCTCCCACAAATTCTTGATATTGCTAAGCCTTCTATTTTGAACATTCAAAGAGCTCATTGTTTGGGTCAAAGTCCAACTACATTGACCTCTTCAACCAAACCTAGAGGAGTTATCATATATTTCTTGGAATACACAGATTTATTGAAGGTTTAACAAGCTGCTAAAATCAATGGCCGTATCTCATGGCAGGGTTCTAATCTCTTTTTTGTGCAAGATTACGCCAAAGAAGCAGCAGATCGCAGAAAGAAATTCCTGGATATGAAACCAGCTCTTCGTTCTCTCAATGCTAGATTTAAGTAATCTTTATTGCTCAGTTAATTAAAACCATTGCAAATATTAATACACTGGAAATATAAAATTATAAAAAGTATAAAATCACTATAGGTTCATGATGTTGATAGTCATTGCTACAGAAATGTATACAAATTTTCCACAAAACGTGAGTTAAAAACAGTAAGTCCCTTGTGTTACTTGAAAGAAAAGTCTTACACCTTGGAGAAAACAAAAACACAATGGCAATAGTTTCGTGCGGTAGGAAGTCGTTGCTGCTGAGATATATACTACTTTCACACCATGTAACCCTTACGTTAGCTTTGGCCCCTTATATTCCTACGGTGACTGTGTAAATGGCGTTGCCCCTGGGGTTTTATGCCTCGTTGTAATGTGCGACTTGGCTCACTGTTCAGTGCCCCTTTGAATTGGATTCTTGATTTTTACTCTAGTTGGTATCTGCCGTCTGGCTTTCCTGTTTCTTTTCTACTTTCTCTAGAAATTTTACAAAGTGGCATGCTAATTGGATGTGTTTTCCATCAAAGCAAGCCATGACCGCTTGCGGGCATGTTTTTATGCCCAGTTTGTTAAGGGGCACTTTTAAGTGTAATCTGCGCTCTGTGTCCAGGCCTTTCCAGGTGCAAATTAGATGTTGAATGTCTTCTTTTGCGTTCCCGCATATTCGGCAGTTGATTGTTGCTTGGGGCCTTTTCCATGGAGGAAGGTGTTTTTGTGATGGGAGTAGGCTCAGCCGTAGATGTAAGAACTTCTCCTTTATGCTCCTAGTGAACCCAACCCCTAGGTATCTTTGGTTGTGGCTGCTTGTGTAGCTTTTAATGACCATCCAGCCGTGCGCGCGATTGGCTAGGCTTGCTTTGTCCTCTGTAAATGAGATAGCTCTGACAGAATGCTGGATTTGGCCTCTTCCACCCTTGCATTTTCAAAGTAACATATAAAAACAGAATTACGAACTACAAAGATCCTGCTCTACTACAAAGATTCGTAGACCAATGACGAGAAGAAGAGATGGATCTGTCTAGACTTGCTTCTGCTTAACTTTGAGGTGCCAGTGGCTTAATGTGCTCTTTCTCCAAGGGGTTTGTTCTCGTTTTGTTCTATGTTTTTTCTATTTTCCCTTAATGCTTCTCACTTGTTGTGTTTTTCTCCTTTGTTAGGTGCGGTCATTTCTCCTACATGATTTCTGTCATCCCAGGTCTGTTTTGGATGATGTCTTCCCTCCGTGGCTCGCCCTGAGTTGCCCGGCTAGTTGTGCCATTTTCCTTATGTGGCTTCACCACCCTCATCCTGTACATGTTATTTGTAGTTGGTTATTATGTTTTTGAATTTTATAGCTTCTGTTTCTTCCATGTTATACTTGTGTTTCTTCTTTTGATCCATCTTTTTCATCTCTTTGCGATTCTTTTTCCTTTTTATTGATGGGTTTTCCCATTTCCTTTTTTTTCTTAGTTGTTTTAATTAATGTTATATGATGTTTATATTATCTCGAATGTCATAAATGGCTCTAAAAGTTGTTTCATGGAATGTTAAAGATTTAGACTCCCCGATAAAACGCCATAAGGTACTACCTCATTTATCTCATTTAAAGTGTGATATAACGTTATTACAGGAAACTCATGTCATAGATAGGGAAATTCCTAAACTTAAAAGACATTGGGTAGGTAATGTTTTTGCCTCTCCGGGCACAGGAAATCGTAATGGTGTAGTCATTTTATGTCATACACGTCTTGACTTACAGATTCTCATGCAAGAGACTGATAATATGGGTATATGGGTCTCTGTCTCATTGTTACTTAACAATATCCCCATGAATCTTTTTATTCTTTATGCTCCTACTGCCCTAGACGTCACCTTTTGGCCTGCAATATTATCCAAATTGATGTCCTTTCAAGATGAGTTTTTATTAGTTGGTGGTGATTGTAATATGGTTATGGACCCGATTATAGACCGTAATTCTAAATCTAAATGTATTCCCTCTCCTATCTTTTCCCAGTTTACATCCACTATTCAACAGCGTTCACTAGTAGATGCTTGGCGATTATGCAATCCCATACTTTTAGAGTATACTTTCTTTTCCCCAGTACATTCCTCACAATCTCGTATAGATAACATGTTTAACTCAAAAGGACACACACAACATATTACACATTCTGACATCAGCTCTATATTAATTTCTAATCACGCGCCGGTTTCATTAAACTTGGATCTTTTCCCCCCGCCCAAGTTACCAGAAGATGGATATTTAATAATTCTCTTCTTTTAGATTCTAATTTTACCCGTAAATTTGCCTCCACTTTCTTTCTTGAGAATGAGACTCCTTCCATGTCTTCACAGGTCATCTGGGATACTTTTGAAGCAGCCTCCAGGGACTTTATTATCTCTTTTGTATCTCATCGAAAGAAATCTTCTCTACTTAAATTACAATCTCTTATGTCAAAAATTAAACAATTAGAATACTATTTTTTTCACACTAATTTTAAATCCTGTTTAGACGAACTTGTTTGAGCTAAATTTGAATTCAACCAAATTTTGACAGAAAATGCAAATTCATTCTTAATCAGGTCTTCAGCCAAATATTATGGTTGTTAAAATAAGTTGGGAAAACCTTTGGCTAATTATCTTAAAATTAAAAAGGACTACACTAAGATTAGCTCTATTCTTAATTCCAATAATCACATGGTCTACAAAAATGAAGATATCTTATCAGAATTTACTCAGTACCTTGAGTCTCTTTATACTCCTGAGTCCTCTGTACCTCAAGATGATGTATCTCAATATCTATCCTCTATTATTCTGCCTTCCTAGATTTTTCAGTATTAGATGAAGATATTGGAGAGTCTGACATTATCAATGCTATTTGTACTAATAAACGTGGTAGAGCCCCAGGACCGGACGGTTTCACATTTGAATTTTACTCCCATTTGTCTCCAACTTTGTTTCAAAATTATATCAATTATTTAATTTCTTTATTTCTTCTGGAAAATCCAGTGACACTTTTCAAGAAGCTTTGATATGCTTACTTCCCAAGGATGGTAAGGATGATACTTTGTGTTAAAAATTATAGACCCATTTCCTTAATTTACCTAGATTACAAGGTTTTGCAAAAATTCTAGCTCTTCGTTTAGAGATTTTTCTGCCTCTATGAATTGGTTGTGAACAATGTGGTTTCATTAAAGGTTAACATCTTTCGGATAATACTAGAGTCTTTTTTAATGTCCTTACCTAGGCCAAAACATATAAGGACTCGTTAGCTGCCATCTCTTTGGATGCTGAAAAAGCTTTTGATAGAGTTGGTTGGCCCTTTATTTTTTCTACCTTGTCCATGTTTGGTTTTGGTCATAATTTTATAAATTATATTTCGTTGTACTCTTCTCCAGTTTCCTCCATACTATCCAATGGTCTTATCTCACCGTCTTTTCCTTTACATCGTGAGGTATGAAAAGCTTGTCCTCTTTCACCACTTCTCTGTAAACTTGCCCTTGAACCCTTTTTGATAAGCATTTGTTCAAATTCTCAAATTACAGGTTTTAAATATTGACCTAACAAATTAAAATGATCTGTTTATGTGGATGATATTTTACTCTTTTTATCTCAATCACAGTTGTCTCTGTCGGCTTTCTTATCTAAAGTAACTTTGTTTGCATCTGTGTCTGGTTATAAATTAGGGGGTCGATTCCGATTCAGGAAAGGAATCTGTACGACGATTCGTATTCGTAGCCGTTTCCGTACAAATCGTAGAAATCCGACCGAATCGCGTAGTACGATCCGTTGTTAAAAAATACGTCCGAATGTTTACGAACCGTATGAAAAACAAGCAAAAATCTGCACGATACTGACTCAGAAAGTGAACCGTACGATTCGTAAACATGCTGTACGACCCGACAAGTAAGATCCAGACCGGGGACCGAGACAGCGATTTGTACGGGAAAACATTGTCGCGTATGAACTGCGATTTGTACGGAAAACATCACGTATGAGTGAGCCACAAAATCAAATACGACACAAACCCCCCTAAATGAAGCGCACATGAACCCCGTAAAAACGTCGTGAAGAGCGAGCCACAAAATCAAAAACGAAACGAATCCCCCTTAACGAAGCGCATGCGAACTCCGTAAAAACATCACATATGAGTGAGCCACAAAATCAAATATGAAACGAACCCACCGTAAATGAAGCACACGCAAACCCCTATAAACAGCACAAGGAGGGTGCAAACGACTCGCACAACACCACAAAACATGTCTCCTGTGTACAAACCCTTGGAAATGAATGTCCTGGCCAGATCCAAACAGGCAAACAGAGGGCCTAACTCAGACCCACCCCTTATAACACACCCACCAAAATGTCATACGAAGCCTCACCCACAAATTGACCAATAAAAAGGGCCCACACACACAAACCGTGACCGTTTGCAACATACCCATTTAGCTACAGAGACTGACAACACACCAACAACTGCACACATCCACCTTCACACATACCCCAATCACATTTAGACCCGCACACCCTCCATTCACATTCAGACCCACATCCATACACACCGTCATCCCTGCAACCAAAATCACCCCACACCATTTTCGCACAAAAGAATCCAAAGTTCACAAAGGAGGAGATGGAGATCCTTGTAGATGAAGTCATCAGAGTCGAGCCACAGCTGTTTGGCGCATTGGTCAGACGGACCAGCATAGCCGAGAAAGCACGCCTGTGGGAGAGAATAGTCAATAGGGTAAATGCTGTTGCACCCATCAGACGCAACAGGAATGATTGCCAGGCCAGGTGGTACGATCTGCGGAGGATGGTGAAGCGGGAGATGGACGACGACTACCTACAGATCCAAGGCACTGGAGTTGGTGGTCCCCGCAGATCAGTACAGTACCATTCATGGGAGGGGTAGGTCATGGCCCTGCTACCACTGGTGGGAGTACATGGCATTGAAGGTGTCATAGAGCCTGGTGATTATACAAACAACTCAAGTATCATGGGGGTAATGGCATCTACACTCCAAGTACAAAAAATGCCCACAGCAAGCGCCAAGCACCCCCTGCCCATAACTACTGGCAAAAACAAAGCTAATGCCACTAACAAGTGTATGCCCCATTGACAAACCAAGGCCATGCAATGTCCCATGCTACAGGAAGCACAGACCCAAGAATGGATGTCCGGTATTCTGGGAGGGTGGCTGTCACAAAATGCATCGTGGGACTCCAAATAAGACCCAATTGCATGAGAGTCCGCAGGGAGGGGCAAGGGTGGCTCTTGGCCCCCCCTGGCTCACCAGTGTGTCTGGTGTGGTCCAAGTCAGGGCCGCCCCTAGTCCATCATGCATTTGAAATGGAACCATTGTCCCAGGCGGCAGTACCCTTTGTTGGGTGTGAAAGGTGCAAGGGGGTTGCCAAGAATTGTGCAAGGCAGATGGGAGGAGGGTGCAAGGCGGAGAGTGAGAAGGGTGCAGGGCAGAGGGGGTGAGGGTGCAAGGCAGAGGGGATGAGGGTGCAAAGCCGAGTGGAGGAGGGTGCAAGGGGAGGGCAAGAAGGGTGCAAGGAGGAGGGCGAGAAGGGTGCATGGGGGAGGGTGAGAAGAGTGCAAGGCAGATGGTGAGAAGGGTGCAAGGCAGAGTGCCAGAAGGGTGCAAGGCAAAGGGGATGAGGGAGCAAGAAGAAGGGAGGAGGTTGCAAGGGGGAGGGCGAGACGAGTGCAAGGCGGAGTGCCAGAAGGGTGCAATGCAGAGGGGATGAAGGTGCAAGGCAGAGGGGAGGAGGGTGCAAGGCGAAGGGTGAGAAGGGTGCAGGGCAGAGTGCCAGAAGGGTGCAAGGCAGAGGGGATGAGGGTGCAAGGCAGAGGGGAGGAGGGTGCAAGGGGGAGAGCGAGAAGGGTGCAAGGGGGGGCAAGAAGGGTACAAGGAGGAGGGTGAAAAGGGTGCAAGGCAGAGGGGATGAGGGTGCAAGGCAGAGGGGAGGAGAGTGCAAGGGGAGGGCGAGAAAGGTGCAAGGGGGAGGGCACGAAGGGTGCAAGGCAGAGTACCAGAAAGGTGCAAGGCAGAGGGGATGAGGGTGCAAGGCAGAGGGGATGAGGGTGCAAGGTAAAGGGGAGGAGGGTGCAAGGGGAGTGCGAGAAGGGTGCAAGGGGGAGGGCACGAAGGGTGCAAGGCAGAGTACCAGAAAGGTGCAAGGCAGAGGGGATGAGGGTGCAAGGCAGTGGGGAGGAGGGTGCCAGGAGCAGGGTGAGAAGGGTGCAAGGGGGAGGGTGAGAAGGGTTCAAGGGGGAGGGTGAAAAGGGTGCAAAGCAGAGGGCAAGAAGGGTGCAAGGCAAAGTGCCAGAAGGGTGCAAGGCAGAGGGGATGAGGGAGCAAGGCAGAGGGGAGGTGGCTGCAAGGGGGAGGGCAAGAAGGGTGCAAGGAGGAGGTCGAGAAGGGTGCAAGGCAGAGGGTGAGAAGGGTGCGAGGCAGAGTGCCAGAAGGGTGAAAGGCAGAGTGCCAGATAGGTTAAAGGCAGAGGGTGAGGGTGCAAGGCAGAGTGCCAGAAGGGTACAAGGCAGAGTGCCCAAAAGGTGGAAGGCAGAGGGGGGGAGGGTGAAAGGTGGCCACCCCTATAAACATTTTTGTGGATGCCCATGCCCAATTGCACTCATCCCATATGGCCCAGGTACACACCCATTCACCATGCTCAATGCACATGGAGTGGGAATGTACTGACAAGATAGCTGACACTGGGCCCTGGTGAAGCCAGCACAAGGCCCTCATGTGACCAGTGCAAACACAAACACCAGGACAACAAGGTCAGATATCTTGGACAGGAACTCACAACCACTGTCATGGCAGCATGCTCCATGGGGAGACAGCCACACCACGAGGGAGGCCCAGTTCCACATCAGACTCCAACTACCAGCACAGCCTGTCACACACACCCCTTACATAAACATAGCCTCCTGGGACAGGCAATGGAGAGCCCCACTGTCACAATCGTCATGTAACACAACGAAACAAATACAAATCTGATGAAGCATCCAAGCAAAAAATGCACGGTGCAGATTCACAAGTCCCTTGCGCTTCTTTCACAACGCCATTGATTGCTTCACCTGTGTGACGCAGCGGACGCACAAAATTTGCACTATGGTGCTGGGTATTTACAAGGTGATGTATCTGGGAGATGTGCCACGTTCTAAAGCCCTACAAAAGGGGGAGGTGATGGACGGAGCATCTGAACCAATCAAACACTCACACCCAGTCAACAGATCTGGGTTTAATCCATCACCGTTCTTTAGCCCACTCTGCCACCCCAGTTCAGACATGGCCATATGCAAATCAGTCTGACCCTGTGCCTCATGGGAACAGTCCAGCCCGAACTGCCTAGCCATGCCTACCCTGGACCGGAAACAAGCTTCCGAGGACCGGTTTCTGGCATTTCAGCCGTCTTCAGCCCGGCTTGCTTGAATCCAGTGGCAAAGTGAGCAAGGGACTCACGTCTGAGCATACCCTGCCAACTAATGGCGAACAAAGCGGTATAAAAGGGGGTGGTGATGGACGGAGCATCTGAACCAATCAAACACTCACACCCAGTCAACAGATCTGGGTTTAATCCATCACCGTTCTTTAGCCCACTGTGCCACCCCAGTTCAGACATGGCCATATGCAAAGCAGTCTGACTCTGTGCCCAATGGGAACAGTCCAGCCCAAACTGCCGAGCCATGCCTTCCCTGGACTGGAAACAAGCTTCCGAGGACCGGTTTCTGGCATTTCAGCTGTCTTTAGCTTGATTCCGGTCCAGGAAAGACATGGCTTGGTGGTACGGGCTGGACTGTTCCCATGAGGCACAGGGTCAAGGCTGATTTGCATATGGCCATGTCTGAACTGGGGTGGTGTGGAGTGCAAGAAAACAATGGATTTAGGCCCAGATCTCTGTACTGGGGTGAATGTATGACATTGTTCTGCATTCTGTCCATCAACTGTGGTTTTTGCATTTGTCACCCCTAGTGGGATGGGTATGCTCAGACGTGAGTCCCATGCTATCCACACCACTGGAGTCAAGCTATCCTGGCTGAAGACGGCTGATATCCAGAAACCGGTCCTAGGATGCTTGATTCTGGTCCAGGAAAGACATCGCTTGGCAGTTCGGGCTGGATTGTTCCCATGAGGCACAGGGTCAAGGCTGATTTGCATATGGCCATGTCTGAACTGGGGCGGTGTGGAGAGCAAAAAATTGATAGATTTAGGCCCAGATCTCTGTACTGGGGTGAATGTATGACATTGTTCTGCATTCTGTCCATCAACTGTGGTTTTGGCATTTGTTACCCGAGTGGGATGGGTATGCTCAGAAGTGAGTCCCATGCTCTCCACACCACTGGAGTCAAGCTATCCTAGCTGAAGACGGCTGATAGCCAGAAACCGGTCCTAGGATGGTTGATTCCGGTCCAGGAAAGACATGGCTTGCCAGTTCGGGCTGGACTGTTCCCATGAGGGACAGGGTCAAGGCTGATTTGCATATGGCCATGTCTGAACTGGGGTGGTGTGGAGTGCAAAAAAACAATGGATTTAGGCCCAGATCTGTGTACCGGGGTGAATGTATGACATTGTTCTGCATTCTGTCCATCAACTCTGGTTTTTGCACGTTCTAAAGCCCTGCGCCAGAAGGAGGTGTCCTGTTCCGGGGGGGGGGGGTGAGGGGAGAGCAGTGGGTGGTCGTCACGGCGAAGCAACACCTCCCAAAAGGGCTGAGTGAAATCTTAAAGATTTCACTCAGTCACTTTCATGCACATGCTGCCTCAAAACCCTGTGCATGCTTGAAACAGGCGTAAGGATTGATGCTGCATTGTGCAGATATAGCCCCACAGAGCATTCGTGGTGCTGCGTTGCGCCGGCGTCTCAACTCCAGCAATATGCTACTCCTACCACACAGAAGCGTGACGCAGCTGTGCCATTTTTCCACCATGCTGATCTGCATTGTAAATGGGTTGCATCTATCCTGGCATAGCTGTGGTGCACATTGACTGGCAAATCCCTGCTGATATGCATGGCTGTGCAAGTCATTGTAAATTGTCCCTCACATGTCAATGACTCCCGAGCACAGATCAATCTGACCCCACAACATACCCATCCACAAGTGAGCATTGAGAACAATTCAAAGCATAGACAACTACCAGGTGGAACAGTGCCAAGACAATGTATATTAACAATGGATGTTGCATTTAATGGCATTAACATTGTCTGTCTCTCACACCCACAAGGCAACATGCAGAATCTCCCCCCAACAGTGGGGGAGAGGAGTTACAGTCCCAGGCCACGCAAGACCCTGATCTCACCAACAGAAACGCCTCTCCCCACTCCATGGATGACCCCGACCACCTGGCACCTCTGGTGCCAAAATCCGTGCAGCAGCTGGATCAGGAACATCTGCGCCAACCACCACACCCATTCCTGCCACATTCCAGCATACAGCTCGGAGCCCTGCCCACACTCAACAACTGAGCCAGTCTGACAATGAGGGACAAGGTTCTCCGGGCACCTGGAGGTGGCAGACAACACCACCACTACCATCCCTCTCGGGTCCCGTCGACCCGATGTGCCCACAGTGGCAGGCCTGCTCGTGTGGGCAGGCGTTGTGGGAGTGGCACAAGGCGGAGGTGAGAACCTGACCAGCCAGCTGCAGGACCCAGTATGGCTGAACTGCGCAACATCATGGAAGCATACCGGCGGGACAACAGGGTGTCCAACCAGGTAGTGGGGGCCCTCACCGAAATCAAAAACCAGCAGGCCGAGCAACATGCCAGGAGGAGCAGCTGGGTGTCAATGGCAGAGGACATGATGATGAGGTTGTGTGCGCATGTGATGTTGGAGAGGGGGGTCATGGAGACATTGTAGACTGTCACACTGAGAGATGAGGCCTGGGGCATGGGCCCGATGAGCCCAGTGTACTACATGCCGAAGGGGGGATGCGGACTCCCTGGGCCTTGCAGGGGAGGTACTTTGCAATTTCATCCTGGGCCTTCCTCTGGATCCCAGTGTTGGAGATGTGTGATCTGACAGTGTGGTAGCACATGGTGTAGAATGCCGTTCAGAGGTTGATGGAGTGAGGGTGGTGGTTTTACCATTGTTGAACAGGGTCCAAGATGTCGTTGGTGGTGGCAATTAGGGCTGTTGCAGTGGGTGATTACTGTGGAAGCGGGTTGCCTAGAGATGTTTGCTTGGAGGGAGATGGTCAGTTGCTCGTTGACTGTCTTCTTAATGAAATTTGCCGGGTAGGCAAGCAGGGTGATGTTCCAGGACATCCTGCGGTACTGCCGTCCATTGTCAAAGAAGGGCCTGGGTTTCTGTATGCCTCCAGCTCCCATGGAAAGTGGCATACTCAAAGGAGACATCTATGCCGTGCCGGAGGTAGGCTTCAAGGATGGTGTATGCTGTGATTGAGATGTTGTGTGGGAAGGGTCCTGATGGAGAGCCGGAGTGGATGGTGTACATGAGCCGGGTGGTGTCTTTGCTGCTGATGGGAGTCCTGGACCTCTGGGGGGGTATGTCCTGTGGAAAATAGCACTGTCTGCCTCTGTTTGGCGAGGCTCTCGTGTCCGTCCACCAGCTTGGAGTGGGAGTAAGTTGCAAGGGATCCCCTTGGCCTTGCAAGGGTGGGATGTCTTTTGGATGGAGAGCTGGGGTTAGATAGTTAACTCACAATGCCGATGAGGTCATTCATGATGTGTGTGTTGGTGCCTAGGCCATACCTGAAGGTTTTCCTCTTTCCCGTGCTGATGATATGGTGATGTCTGTGTGTTGTGGATTTCAGGGCTGAAAGGTAACTGATGGTTGTTTGTTTTACAAAGTTTGCACATTAGTCCGGCTAGACCTGTATGAGTCCAGTAGGTCTGCCTTCTCCCTGGTGGCTTAACTGTTGTTGTGCTTCACAGGAAAGTCTGCCAATGTGGCAAGAGTGTTGGATCAGTCACTGATCCAGTGTGTGCGGTTGCAGGGTCGTTGGTTGGAGTGTCCAGTATGAGGGTGCCACACATCTAGTTTGTGTTGACTCAGGTAAAGCTTTTTTGGTGGATCTGTAGCGGAGTGTGGTGCAGTGTGTTGTTTTTTGGACAACTGGATGCAAATGTTGATATACCAATGCAGGATGGTGGTGTGGTTGTCCTCCAGCCAGGAGTTGCTGTCCCTCTGACCCATGTAGTCTGTGTAGGTGAGGGCCTGCATGCTGATGTAGTTGTCCAATGTCTGAGGACCAATCAGTAAAGCTGGTTCTCAGCTCTGTGGTCTCAGATTTAGCCACAATTTCATAGGAAGCCTCTCTGGTCGAATTGCAGATGTGTAAATCCGGTTCCTCTACTGGACCGTTGCCCGCCAAGCAATACAACATCCTTGCTAAGATTTACAATCACCATTTAAACGCCATCTGGAACCTTTCCCTCAAATTGAGCTCTAATCCGGATGCGTGGAAACACGTGTTACTCCTGCCCATCTTAAGGAAAGCCAACGCAGATCCTGAATCTCCTTGCAATCATAGACCTAACTCTCTTTTACCAGCTCTGGCCAAGATTTTAGTGACATTTTTCTGGCAGCAACAGATGGCCTTTGTTGAAGATAATAGCCTCCTCCACAACTCTCAATCCAGCTTCCATCCCGGCTATAGTACGGAGTCGGCCCTCATTGAAATGGAAGGCTCTACACTCTGGGCGGTCGACGGAGGTTCCAAGACGGTGTTGGTGCTGTTAGACTTGTCTACAGGATTTGACACCGTCGACCATCCTATTCTTCTGAAACGCCTTAAGACCATAGGCGTGGGGGGCTCAGCGCTGAACTGGATATCGTCTTTACTATCTGACTGCACACAGCAGGTCCGTACCGATCCATTCATCTCCCCAGTCAAACCACTGAAGTGGGATTGTGCCACAGGGTTCTGCTCTGAGCCCTCTGACTTTGAAGATTTACTTAACCCCGCTGGCTGAATCCATTGCCATATCTGAAGTCAAAATCATATCATATGCTGATGATCTTCAGCTTCTATTCACCTTAAATGCTTTGTGTGCCGCAAATTTTGAGTCCACTAGAAAATTGTCTCAAGATTATTGTGGCCTGGATGGACCACAATTTCTTGAAACTTAATCCAGATAACACCTAGATCCTATTTTTTTAACAAACCATCTCCCCTCTCTTCCAATCTGTGGAGGCCAGAGGAACTGGCTATTGCTCAGGCACACAAGGACTTGGCCAGGAATCTTGGAATTAGATGGGACAGTCAGCTATCCCTTGCGACACAGGTACAAAAGGCGTGTGCCGCTTGTTTTGGCAAGAGTAAAATTATCAAGAACTGACATTTATACATGTTCGTGCATGGAACGCTGATTCGGGTCACGTTGCAATCATCATGAGGAATAGCAGGTTTAAAGGGATTGGAGGAAACGTATGATGCGAACAAATCTGACCTCTCACTCTGTACTCCTCAAACCGAAAGCCCCTCATCAGCACTGATTTAAGGCAGCAACAACCCCTGAGAGGGCACTTGCCTGCATAACATTGGAGTTGACCACACTGCTGCTGTCTCTGCATCCTCTGGTTTTTTATGACTCGTACTATGGAGAGGGCCCCAGCTTTCAGTGAGGAGGAAAACCAGGCCCTGCTGGATAGCCTCCTACCACAGTACAGCAAGCTGTATGGGAGACCAGGGGAACAGGTGAGTGCTGACTGCACTACCTTTGACTTAGCACCTGTTGTGTGAGTATCACAACAGGCATTGTGTATTGGTGGGACAGACATGCAATGTGGTTGTGAGTGAGTTCCGGGGGTGTACATGGTGGTGTCTCTCACGCAGAGCATGATGTAGTTCATGTGTGTTCACTCCTCACTTGCATTGTGCGTACTTTGACATTCACTGCATAGTGAATGACACATTCAGCCATGCCAAACCTTGGTGGCTTCATTCACAAATGTCCTGAGGTGGAACAGTGTTCCCCCAGGAGTGACAGGTGACTGTACTCACAGATGTTTATGACTTGAGGGGACCTGTGGTGAGATTGTCCAAATGATGTGTCTAACCTCCTGGACATTGAAGTGTGTGATTGTTCCTTGTCATCTGGGTAGGTATGTATGTTATGTGTTGCACCACTGATGCATGGTGTATGCAGCAGCTCCAGCTCTAGCTCTGATGTGACAAGTAAGCAGTGCTGTGTGCCTGACTTGCAAAGTAAGCATGACACCTGTTTCACCCCATTGATAAGTGGCATATGTGCAAAGTGAGGGTTGTCTCCGCTGTTGTCAGTGACAGGTGAGGGATTTGTACCAGGGTGTGTCGGTCTGGTCTGCTGAGGGTTCTTAAGTGGAGTGAGATATGTGACTGCTTTGCACGTGCAGTCCCAAACCATGCAGTTGCATGTGTTGCCCAGTGTGTGCCATGATCAGTGAGTGTGTTGCACCCGTCACACCATCAGTTGCCTTTCAATGCCATGTAGTGCATTGGGGCTTGCCCACAGGCCTAATTCACATGGACAATGATGCAAGTCATGTCACCATCCTATGCCCTGTTCATATTATCAATGGTGTGCAAGTGTGCATCTCTGGGACATGGAGCAGGTGCAGTGATGTTGTTTCACTTTGTCTTCCTGACAGGTAACTGCCTATGAGAAGGGGGAAATCAGGATGGACATTGTCAGGGCCGTCAGGTCTGCGGGGGGCCATCGCCGGTGGCTGCGCAACGTCCAGAAGAGGTGGTGGTGGATCCGGTGCTGGACCCGGTGTATCGCCAGGGTCCAGCTGCAGATGGAGCCTCCATGCTGGCATGGCGGAAGCCGTCACCTCACCCCCACATGCTCCGGGTCCTGGCAGTGGTGTTTCCAGACCTCGATAGCCAGTTGCAGGAGAGACAGCAGAAAGGAGGCAGTAGGTACATGGCTGTTTGTTGTGTTGTATGTCAACTGCTTTTTCAAGTGCTCTGAAGCCTGGCTACTATCCCACATTTGGGGTGTCTGGTCAGACAGGTTATATGTGCAGTGTCTTTTCGATTCCCCATAGTCACCTGATGCTCATTTCATCCTTTCCCCTACTTAACATGTGTCCCCTGGTCTGTGTATAATCACATTGGCACATGCTCATCTAGGGTGCAAGAAAATAAGAATGCACATTGATTTCCGCATCATAAGGGAGGGTGGTCTGTGACATGGGTTGGGACCTGTGCACTGTGTTTGGGCTTCATTTATGTTTGCACTGATGATGAGTCTCAACATAGGAGTGTGAGGTTTCAACTGCACACCCTTGCAGCATGCATGAACCATGTTGTGTTCTCAGACATGATGTACATCAGTGTGAGATATGCATAGTGCCATGACAGTTCATTTCTGACCCACGGATCCGTGTGCCCACTACAGTCCCCTGAGACACCTTGGCATCCTAATCATGTGTGTTATCCAACACTGTGCCCATTCTATGTGGGTTCAGCATGGGTCTGCCTATGTGGTATTGGCCCCTGGCATAGTTTGTATTTTTCATGTGTGTGCTACATGTTTCCACTGGACATGGATACAAGATTTGGCTTGTGCATACTCACACTAGCAGTGCCTGTGTGCCTATTCACAACAATCTGTTGTTGGTTGTTTGTGACTAACATGTATTCCCAACCCCACGAGGTGAGCTTGGGTTACTTTTGGAATTGTTGCTGCAAAGTTTTTGTTACCCTGATTCAGAGGTCTCACTTCTTGAGCTGTATCATTTACATTGACTGAGGTAAGGGGTTGTTATGCAGGAGAGGTCTACATGGGCCTGCCTGATTTAGCCTTGCCAGGTCTGACCTGTGGGTGAGAATTGGCTGATCAATGTTTCACCATGCACTGCCCTGTGATGGTGGCGAGAGATTTCATTGGCAACCGATGTCATTTGGTTTCAGACATAATTCTGCCTCATACATTTTTGCCACATGTATGTAGTTCAGATGCAATGCTGCTTTGTCTTAGTCTGCACAGTTCAGTGTTGACATTTTGCCTGAGGATAACGGTGTGTTCACAATGCAGCAATGATTTTGTTCATCACAATTGCATTAGCTTAAGCATTGTCCTGAGTTGGGACATGTGTGCCACTTCACATGACAGCCAGTAGGTCTCATGTGCAAGCAACTGTGTCATCATGGAATGGATGCCCATGCGAGGACTGACATGTTTCAAATAATGTCACATAAATGATTGTACCTTGACACTCACAAGACTTGTTAAAAGTTGTTCATGTTTTGAATGTGTTGATATGATGGATTTTGTAAAAGACACTTATGTGCCTGCATGATAGCTGTCTCACAAGGTAGTACACACAAAACGACATTTCCAATGTTTTAAAAGAAGCAGGCAGCTTTTTGAAGAGGCCAGTGTTAGTGATGAATGGTGTGCCTTGATCTCCATATACATGTCCCCACAGTGGTCTTGAGGTCCTGAAACTAATGAGTGTCAAGCCATCAAGACCTCCGTTAGACCATGTATATGGCAAATCTGCAACACCATTTGTTTCTAACAGTGTTTTATCTTAAAGGGTGCCAGCTGTTTCAAAGAATGTGTAAATCTTTTTTGTGTGCATTTCACTGTAAGACATCTGTCATGCAGGCACATACGTGTTGTCTTCACAAGATGGCGTATTACCATATTCAATACATGTCGATTGTGTAAAGTGTGCTGAGTCCAAAGATGCCAACATTTCTTTACATTGATTTTTTCACCAATGTACTTACAGGGCTCTGAGTGTGGTATCACGTTGGGGAGTGAAGTGGGTTAGTTTTCCCTGAGGGGCACCACTACTGTTTATTTTTTTGTGTACATGAGGTGGCATCACTTCATTGTATTGATCTGCTCTCCTGTAAACAAACAGTAGCTTCTCTGTGTAATTCTCATTCAAGTTGTAGCCTGGTGTGTTCTTTGGATCCTTGTGTCCAAGTAGCATTGTGTCTATACCAACTGGGCAGTACAAGTCTCAAATATGTGCAGGGCTATCTGGCTGTTACTCATGATGCATGCCATGATTTGTAGTGTGACCTACTGATTTTGTGCTCATGTGTCAGATGTGTACAGGTGACTGATGCATTTATGTTTCTTCTCCTTGCCCACAGCATCATCAACAGAGACAGGAGGAGACAGCTGCACGGACCAAGAGGAGGGACCCAGCCACAGTGCCACCATCGCTGAGGAGTCGGAGGGAGCCGGTGGCACGGAGGGTGAGGGGAGTCATCCTGCGGACCTCTTGGAAGGCGACACTTCTTACGGCACAGATGGGTCCGCTTCTGACTTCCAGGAGGAGGGGGAATACGCTGCAACACCTGGCAGCATCACTGTGTCTGTCTCCGCCTCCTCCAGAACAATCTCCACCCTCCCAGTTGCTCCGGTCCCTTCTGTCCGTGCAGCCCCCATGTCTCCTTCTTCCCAAGCACCACAGCTCCTTTCCCTGTCTCCCCTGCTGCCCTCAGTGCGGAGTCTGTGGACCTACTCCGCCAGATTCAGGTTGATCAGACATCAATGCTGAATGTCCTCCATGGCCAGACTCAAATACTGATCCAGTTGTTGTCGTTCATGGAGGGCATGTCAGTTACAATGTCTGACCAACGTCGGATTCTCACGTCCATGAACTCCTCACTGATGGCAGCAGTTTCCCTCCTGCAGCTGTCCGTCCCTCCCCTCCTTCAGACCCATCCACACTCCCCTCTTTCATACCTGTCCAAAGCACATGTAGGAAGGCACAATCACCCACACCAACGGACACAAGCTGCACACCCCCACAAAAGTCGAAGCGCACACCTCCTGGCACGTAAACTCAGAGGGTTGCAGGCACACCCACAGGGACTGGGGTCAGACCACAGACATGCAGCCAAAGTTACTGTCCGCAACCCTCACATCCCTCCACCTCCACTCCCATAGTGTCCTCGGGTGCAGGGGTTGGTCTGGAGGAACTGGCAGCAGTGTGCAGCGCTGAGTATCTTTCCACCTTTGGCGCTGCAAAAGCCACTGTGGACGATAAGTCCCACCCTGCACCCACCACACCTACTCTTCCCACTACTGTCCCTGCGGTGCCTGGTCCTGACCCCGATGATGCCCCCCCAAGGGTCAACAGACCATTAGTTCATTACTGTGCAGGCAAGTTTGGGGTAGATGACCCCCTCCAACGTCCCCCTACAAGACATTGTTGTGGACTCGCAATTGGCCCTATTTGAGCTGGGACTCATTTTTGCACTTGTCTTCATTTAAAGCTGAATAAAGCCTTTTATTTTGCATTCTATAATATTGCTTTTCAGGTACTCGATGTTGGTTATGAGGGCCCTGGAGTTAGAGTCATGGTAATATTTCTGGGTTCTGAAAGATGTTTTTGTTGATGGTCATGAGATGGACTATGGTATCTGTGTGCTATCACAATGTGTCTGCAATTAATCATTGGTTGTGTGTGTTCAGTTTGGCTTCAGACATTGTCCCAAGGAGTGTTTCTTCCTCGGTGACACCTGAGATCTTCACTGCTCACAGATGTCTACTGCTCATTCGTCTGTGCCATCCATGCTACTCACTGTACTTGTGTTTTGAGTATGTACAAATGCCTTCATGGACACATTCACCCTTTTTGCCACTATGCATGTGTGTTATCACAGCCTACCCCTATGTTGGGAATTGTTCTGCAGGGTATTTGGACACATGACTCACAATTTTGAGAATTGTACCTAAGGGTTTTCAAACCTATTCCTTTCATGAGAGATTACATCTAGGTGGTCTGATCACCACCTGGACATTCATATCAGCCCTGGGATGTACGTGACAGTGTGTGTTCTCTTTCGCTCTCTTTGTTTGGTGGTCTGTTACATCACTATACACTATTGTGTGATGATGGTATGGTGTGTATTTCGCCAGCAACCTCCATGGGTGGGCATGCATGTGTAATTTGACATCACACCACCATGTGGTGTGGCACGCAGTGTTTGACCGAAATCCATCCTCCATGGAGTGTTTCACTGCCGTAAGTGATGTGTTGCTATGGCACTATCATGAAAGTCACAAGTTAGGGATGTGCACATACCCCCATGTAGTTGTGGTATGCTGATGATGATGTACCCCCACTATATCTGAGCAGTGCTGGGAGTCCTGTGCACCCACCCCCATACTGTTGGTCTATGCCGGAAGTCCTCTGCACCACCACAAAACTGTTGGCCTATGATGGGAGTCCTCTGCATCTACCCCTCATATGTCTGGCCAAGGCTGGGAGTCCTCTGCTCCCACCCCTCATATGTCTGGACACTGCTGGGAGTCTTCTGTACCCACCCCCATACTGTTGGCCTATGCTGGGAGTCCTCTGCACCCACCCCTCATATGTCTGCCCACTGCTGAGAGTCCTCTGCACCCACCCCTCATATATGTCTGGACACTGCTGGGAGTCCTCTGCACCCACCCCTCATATGTCTGGACACTGCTGGGAGTTCTCTGCACCCACCCCCATACTGTTGGCCTATGCTGGGAGTCCTCTGCACCCACCCCTCACATGTCTGGACACTGCTGGGAGTTATTTCCACCCACCCCTCAGATGTCACGCACCGTACCCCAACATTCCTGGCATGTGTGCGCATCATATCACTATTGCAATGGTGCCATACACGAGCGTGTGATGCACCGTACCCCAACATTCATGGCGTGTGTGCGGCTCGTATCACTATTGTAATGGTGCCATACGCGAGCTTGTGAAATGCACCGTACCCCAACATTCATGGCATGTGTGCGCATCGCGTGACCCGCATCGTACCCCAACATTCATGGCGTGTGTGCGGTGCGTATCACTATTGCAATGGTGCCATACACAAGCATGTGAAATGCTCCGTACCTCAACATTCATGGCGTTTGTGTGGCTCGTAGCACTATTGCAATGGTGCCATACGTGAGCGTGTGATGCACTGTACCCCAACATTCATGGCGTGTGTGCGTCTCGTAGCACTATTGCAATGGTGGTATACGCGAGCGTGTAAGACGCACCGTACAAGTACACTTCTGTTGTTGCGGTACGTTGTTCTCACCGTCTGCGCCATCGTCGGTTTCTGTGCACCAGGTCGTAGGCGTAGGCGTACAGGACTGGGATGACACGGATGATGGGGTTCATGGCGTGTGTGTCGGTACTGGGGGTGCTGTTCGGCCGGACTCTGCTTTTCCGGACGTTTTCAGCTCCCGTAGAAAAAGGGTCATACGTAGTGTTGCCGACACGAATCGTACTTGCTGGGCCGGAAACTGCTGCCTGTTTTCGTACGTACGTACTGTACTGTGTGTACCGGACACAAATCGTATGTATTTTTGTCTCGTACGGTGTTTAGTCCGATTCGTACGGAGATCTGCTTTGGGTTTGGATTGTACTTGATAGTACGTACGGGGATGTTGAAGGTGATCGATTTTTATGGGAAATACGCTCCGTACAACTATTCATAGGGCATTTTAATGAATCAGAATCGGCCCCTGAATGTTAACAAATGTGAAATCCTTCCGTTGAACAAGCTATGTTTTTCAGCAGATTATATTTCTTCTGGTTTTAAATGGAACTCTGATAAAATCAAATATTTAGTTTTGTGATTTAAATCTTCTATTAAAGATTCTATAATTAATAATATGAAAGTATTACTAATTATTTTAAGGTCTGCCACATCCAGATGGAACCCTGTTTTTTATCATGGTGGGGCCGTCTGGACACAATACAAATTATGTTACTTCCTATAATTCTTTTTTACATTTCCAATATCCCTATAAATATTGCTAACTCTCACTTTGAAATAATATATTTTATACTATCAAAATAATATATTTTATACTATCAAAATTTTGGTGGAATAACAAAAAACCTTGTATGTCTCTACATGAACTTAAACGACCTAAACATTTAGGAGGTGTTAATTTCCCAGATTTTTCTCCCCAAAAATCCTCTTTACACACTCCTAGATGATGAAGAGGCTTGCTTCATCTCTACCATTATGGACTACCATTGAAAAATATTTTCTTCAACCTTTCTCTTTTCAAGAATTTTATCTTTTACACATCGTCCTCTGTCACTCTCTCTTCTTATTTTTAATAATTCTTGCAAAATACTCCAACCTTTACTTACAAATCACCTTTCTGTTGAAGGGCTTATTGGATCCAACAACTTTATCAAGATGATTCTCATATGTCATTTATAGTAGCCCAAACATGCTTCTCTCTACCCTCCTCATATACATCTGAATACACCTCTGTAATCTGGCTAATACAGTCAGTCTACTCCTTCCTCTTCACCTCCAACTGTTCTGTCAATTCTGCCTCTTTCTCTATCTGCATCCGAAGTTTACAAACTTTTTAACACCTTTTTCACTTACTAGAGATAAAACAGAAGTGGAACTCACCTGGGAAACCGATCTCCAATTTTCCCTTTCAATTTCTAAATAAGGGTTGGATTAAAATGAGGAAATCTTCAAGAGCCACTAATACCACTCAAACTTTATTTTATGTTTACAACAGACTTTTACTTACCCCTGTCTCATTACACAAAATGAATTCTACCCTCTCTCACTCCTGTTGTTCTTGAAATACAACTCCAGCAGACTTAAAACATATGCTATTTGTGTGCTCTCACTTTCATCATTTTTTAAAACAAGCCTGGAGGTAAATTAATACCATATTTTTTACACAAATTCCCTTTTCATTTGTTAATATATTTCTAGGTAGTGTATCTGATGACTGGGTGTCTCACTCACACAATTTCCATATTATTGACCAACTCCTTACTGTTGCTTTCTGACAATTTACCTGGGCATTGAACGATAATATTAATATCTCCTACTGTGCTTGGTAGTAAGGGGTCTGTTATAATCATAGATTAGATTGATCATATGTTCATTCTTTTTCCCTTGCAATCAAAAGAGACGACCTATGGTCACCCATTACTCTTTTTCTTGATGTATCTGCAAACCTATCAAAAGTTCATAACCCCTGAGTTGAAGAGGTTTCTAAACCCCCATGACTTATAATTGGTGTATTTATACTTGTATTCTTATCAATGTTATCTATTTGCCATTTTGCTTTCTCTTTTGTTTTGTTGTTGATTACAAATTAGTAATCATGTAAGTAGTTATGATATAATAAGGAATAACTGAATTGCCATTTCTTTCTTTCTACTCCTGTGGAGACGGTGAAAAATCTAGGCGTTATGCTGGACGCTGACCTTTCTGGCAAAACCCATGTGAACAAGGTGACAAGCAAATGCTTCGGCATATTAAAAGTACTTCGTAAAGTACTCGATCTCTTGCCCACCGAAGCCAGAAAAACCATAGTTCATGCTTTAATATCACCCCATCTGGACTATGGTAATGTTCTCCTGTTAGGTCTGAATCAGAAGAGACTGCACCAATTACAATGTATTCAGAATTCAGCTGCGCGGCTGGCGCTTGGTCTCCCTAGAAGAACCTCCACCAAAAATGCGCTGGTCAAACTCCATTGGCTCCCTATTAAAGAGAGAATCATATTTAAGACCCTCGGCTATGCCCTTCATATTGCCCAGAATAAAGGCCCCGAATACCTGAAAAGTCTTATAACCATTCACCGCCCGACGAGAGATCTAAGATCATCGGGCATGATGCTATTTAAAACCCCTCGCATCACAAGAGCTAAAATGGGAGGGAAGTCCTTTCGCTATTTGGCCACTAAGTACTGGAATGCTCTGCCAATCCACTTGCGGATGGAGCCCTCAGAATTGAGATTCAGAGCAAAATTAAAAACCCGCCTGTTCCCTAAATAGTACCCCCTATGCCATGTCTCGGTTTCTGCTCCTCAAGATTGGTTTGCACTTGCAGTTAGCGCGGGGATACACAGCTTTGTGCAGCCAGGCGCTCAACAAATGCTTTTATTATTATTATTATTATTTCTTTTCCTCCTTTCCTCCCCCTCCTCCCCATATCACATTATTAGATTGCATTTTAAACTTTATTCCATATATCTGTATTTTATTGCAATGTATATTTATATCATATAAATAACATTTTCCTTTTCATACTTAATAATAAAATAAAGAAATTGAAATATATACTTTAGAAAAATGCAAAAATGATTAAACATAAATTATTAAAAAGTTATTATTATTACTAATAATAACTATAGGGAAAAACAATAAACATACATGTAACAAAAACATATAGCATAACATATATTATTTAATTTGATAAATACAAAAAATAAAAATAAACAAGACCAATCCTAGCTGAGCAGTAGTAGGGAAAGTGTTGCTCTTAGAAGGAGGCAGATGTACTGTACCTAGCAACAGTAGGTAAACTGATTGACTTTGGTGGGAATAGATTTACTATTCCCTCTCCAATCCAAGCAACAGTAGGCAGAGTGTAAGACTTTGGAGGAAACAGATGTACAATTCCTACTCCTCATAATTATCAATCATAAAATTAAATAACACAATTTATTAGTTAAATAAATTGGTCAACTAATTGAAAACTAACATATAATTTAAATAATAATCAAGTAATTATTTACCATAATTGTCAATTAAAAATTAAATTACATAAAAAATGGGTTATGAATTAAAATCAATCATTTCCATTTTTAAAATACTCCCTACCCTTTGCTCCTACAAACCCAACAACCCACTAATAAATAAACAATTTCTAATTAAATGTAAAAACTATATTTAATTGAAAAGCTCACAAACTATACTAAAACAAAGCAAAAATAAAATCACAAAATTATAATAACACTAGCAGCCCGTCCCGACGTTGTCTGGGTATGAATTGCTGCTGGCCAGTAGTTTATTGTTTTGTAGGATTTCGTTTTGATATCATTTCCTATCTGTGACAGGCCTGTGAAGCGCTCCAATTCACAGTGCACTGCTGATGCACTTAAGAGTACGCGTTCAGTAGTACGTGAACTCGAGTTTCCCTACTTTATTTTTCCTTGCAATATTGTACAGCGCAAACTCGACAACATGGCATGAGCACAATTTATATTACAGAAGAACACATTCATTTGTGGTAGGCACGGGGAGACAAAGCGATTTGCCTGGAATCACAGGATGTTGAGCTGATGCCGAGATTCGAACATAGCTCCCCAGCTCTAAAGTTCGCAATCCTAGAAATTGTGGAGGGTGGTGTGTCTAAAACTGTATGTCTGTGCTGGCCATCAATGAGAGAGACCTGTGCATTTTTCAAATCAGTGGTGAAAAAATATGAGTATGTTGCTGGAGATGTGGGCCGCCGTGCCACCAATATACTTACCGGGGGAGGGTAAACACCCATTATTCTGCAACTATCTTTCGGCATACCATCACTCCGCATACTTTCATTACGAAAGTACCATGACTCCGCAATGCCATTATAACGCATGGCATTACATTTTATATGCTTTTACCACGCATACATTTACAATGAAATTCATTGTAAATGCATGAATGGTAAAAGCATGTTTTTTTAAAAAATGTTTGGATAGGTAAGTAAGGGTATAGGGGTATATGTTTTGGGGTACTGAGGTGTATGTTTTGGGTATTTGGGTATTTTAACGGTTCAGATATAGTTTTGGGTTATGGGGTACAGGGGTAGTTTTACGGTTTAGGGATAGGTATGGGTTTTGGGGTACAGGGGTATTTTAGGGTTCAGGGCTAGGTTTGGGTTTTGGGGTATAGGGGTATTTTTAGGGTTCAGGAGTAGGTTTGGGTTTTGGGGTACAAGGGTATTTTAAGGGTTTAGGGCTAGGTTTTGTTTTTGGGGTTAGGGGTATTTTTAGGGTTCAGGGCTAGGTTGGGGTTTTGGGGTACAGGGGTATTTTAGGGTACAGGGATAGGTTTGGGTTTTGGGGTACAGGGTTGTTTTTATGGTTCAGGGCTAGGTTTGGGTTTTGGGGTACAGGGGTATTTTTAGGGTTCAGGGGTAGGTTTGGGTTTTGAGGTACAGGGGTATTTATAGCGTTCAGGGCTAGGTTTGGGTTTTGGGGTACATGGGTATTTTTAGGGTTTAGGGATAGGTTTGGGTTTTGGGGTACAGGGTATATTTATAGGGTTAAGATGGGTTAGTGTTTAAGGGTGTTGGGGTATTTTAAGGAGCAAGGGTGGGTTATGATTATGGGGTGCAGGGATATTTAAAGGGAGCAGGGTGGACACCTGGAGCTGGAATGTACAGAACCTGGGAAGAAAAAACAATGCAATATTGGGCACAATGCTCGCTTTTTTTCCGTAATCCCGCGCCCCGCACATGCCTCCGCCACGCAGCACACGATATGAGACATGGCATGAAGGGCGGAACGCACCAAACACCCCCAGCGTTTGTTACGCACCCAGCACACGCCCACAGCACAATGCAGACATGCCCACAAGGGACTACTTTGCTGGCACAGTTCTTTTGCCTTTTAAATGTATATGATGGGCGTCTGCATAACCTATGTCCTTCTGCTGCAACTGCCCTTTCCAACGCTGTATTGGGTGCTGTGATTGGTGCTGTGGTTCCTGAGATTACCAGCCTCAAAAGTTTGGGCTCTCTCTTTATTATATGAGTATAGATTAAAATATTTACTGTTTATCAAACCCATTAATAAATATTATTTTATACAAATATTACCTTAAAAATACAAATGCCAAGAAACAAAATAAGAAAAACAATAAATACATATTGTAATTGACCAAAATAGCATTATATTATTACATTGATTATTATATAAAAGAACTCATATTAACACAAATAATAATGATAACATAAATTAACACAATGTAATAAATACACTGATCAACCAATTACGAAATAATTATCAGTTAAAATCAATAATTTACATTTTACAATACTTACCATCTTAAATACCTACAATTCCAACCACCTGCTACTAAATTTAAAATGTCTATTTACATTAAAAATAAATTTTATTGAAAACTTACCAAATATACTAAAACTAATTTAATACAAATATAACCGTAATATTAACTTATAATAATAGAATAACTAATATTGATGAAGCTAATTAAAAATGTTATTTCATACAACTATGCAACATGAATATAATACATGAACTACATAATGCACATCTATAAAAATACGCTAAATATCTAAAAAAAACTATATTCTAACCTTCGATATTAAGTACCATGATATATTCCAGAGCCCTAATTACTGGACATGATATTTGTGACCCATGATATTTTTGCAACAATATTTTAGACAGACACCTTTTTTTATATACATCTATTTATCTATTGTTTGACCGGTCATCCTTAGGGTGGTCTTCCCCCAAAACTTTTGCCTGCTTACCTCCTCTTTTTTCTGTATCTTTTTGTTGGCTTTAGGGCTCTGAGCACTTTACCATTGCTGACTAGTTCTAAAGTGCATGTGCTTCTCCCCTAAACATGGCAATGTTGGTGTATACGCAATTTGTGAGCCGACACACCTGAATAGACAGTGTCCTGTTTCGCACACAAAGGGCTGATTACCCCATACTGATAATCCAGAGTCAGGGCTTGGAAGAAAGGGGGACCTGTGCACTTCAAGGGCCTGCTTTGAAATCGCCCCCACTTCAAAGGCACAACTGTGGATGGGGACTGGGCTTCTGACCCTACCGAGACAGTACACTACTGGACCTGTGAAAAACTCTACCAAGAGTAAAGACTGCTGTGCTACAGAAATTGCCACTCTGCTTAACTGCTGCTCTGGAAGAACTGCTTTTCCCTTTGCTATGCTGCCCTGCTGATCTCTGCCCAGCTGAGCACAAGGACTGGACCTATCTCACTTGACCACAGAGTGACTCCAAGGGCTTGCTGGCTTGCCCCCTGTTCTGCCATCTCAGGCCATCAAAGACTTCCTACAGCTCTGTAACATCACCTGGATTCTGTCATCTGTAAGTCCTGCCCTGCCAAGTGGTTCCAATCTAATCATGGACCCTTGAAAGGGACCTTTTGCTGTGCAGAACCATCAAAATCGACACAGTGACAACCTTGTGCTGATTAGAACTGACACATTGCCCTTTGATGATGAGGCAGGAGCTGATCAACGGCCTTGCTTTGGTGGACTGCACGGCTCATTGACGCAGCAGTGCCTTCCTCGTAAAGGGGTTAATCGACAAAGCCTTCATCGTCTGAGTGGATCGGAACTGAAGCATTACGTTTTCAACATCAACACTTCCTCCAGCCAAGGTACTTTTCAGTGGACCCTGCTTAAGTTCTGTAGCCATCCTGCTCTCCATCGCGGTCGGCCTGAGCTTTGCATTTACCCCGGTCCAGTAGGACCTTTATTAACCCATGAGTGCTATTTGCTTCCAAGAACCACATTTGGATTGAATCTTTAAAAATTCATAACTCTAGTTCTACGTATTGGATTTTTGTCATTTACATCTTGCTTTACTCATAAAAATATAATCTATTGTTCTTCCTGTGTGTAGGTATTTTGTGGTGTTTTATTGTTTTGCTGTATGTGTGTTGCACTCATACATTACATTTTACTTGTTTAGTTAAGCCTGACTGCTGTGTGGCAAGCTACCAGAGGGTGAGTCTAGGTTAGCTTTTAGTGTGTATTTAGCTTACCCTGACTGGAGTGGTGGTTCATTTTTGGACAGGGTGCATACCTCTGCCAACCAGAAACCCCAGTTTTAACACATATGTTTATGTATTTGCACTTTTGGATGTGCTTGGGAATTAAATCATATCTACGGTCAAAGTGGCCATATGCTGTGATATCAGCCTGAACAATCAGTGTGAGTTTACATGTATGACTGGAATGCTGGACACTGATTTGAAGAAAAAGTGTGAGAGCGAAATAAACATGTGGTATTGACTCCTTACAACTTTACTGATATTCCAAGGAGACTCGGACCTGATCAAGTCCCTTGGGGAGCACGTTTTTAAAGTTGTACTCCAGGCCCTTCTCATAAAGCTCATGATGAACCTCCCAGGATCTGATAATTAAAGTTGAGTTGGTTGAGACTGCCTTTTTCATTCAGAGAGACTGGACAAGATACAGACTCTGAGATTACAGATTATCAAATGAACTATGAGGAGTCCCTCTGATATTAATGTAAGATTGGTGGTACTTATTTCTCACCAACCAACAGGCCAGAAGGGTGTGAGAAAGAGATGAGTGAATGAGAGGTATGTGTGAGAACATAGTGGGGCTGAGTCCCCAAGTCTCTGAGGTCCATCTTATCTAGAGCACACATCTGAACAAATCTACTATATTCAAACAGCCAAGTAATTTCACCAAAAAACATTATGATGGTGGCGCTAATAAGGGCACGTACAAACCCAATCCAGGACTGATTGACATGTTGAAAAAAGACAGCTGAAATCGACTAGAGAAAAAAAACAGTCTTGTCATGGAACATTGCAGGCATCCTGCAAAAGGTGTGAGACCAACTTCATAGATTTCTTGCCCAACCATACACTCTTAGAACTTCAGGTCACCTGAAATGCATCACAGAGGACAATGTCAGGATACAGCAATTGCACCGAAAATGTTACAAAACTGATTGGCACAAGAAACGTCACATGCTTGCAGGCCCCAAAACAAGAAACTAGGAAAACCTACATGAAAACATTTGAATGTGTGACATCTTCCTTTTAGATAACACAATCTTGAGGGTGGTTAATGTGTATGTACTCCACAAATGGAAACAAGAATGTTTCTAACTCCTTAATGCAATTAGAGAGGCCATGAGCAAATCAGTCAATTGTAAGAGGGGAAAGTAGAGAAATTATGACAACCAAACTATTGAACAGGAAAAGATTCTCAGCATCCCTTTTATGTTTCACAATTCAGAATGTTGCAAGTGGGATCCGATTCCAGATTGGATTCATGATCCATGAACGGCAGAAATCCATCACCTCATCCCCGCACCCCACTGCAGTGACTACGGCGAGGTCAGGAGCTGCGCAATTGAACTTCAAAAAGCCTGGGTGGCAGCAGGAGGACGGACCCTGGCTCCAGGTACGCTATTCTGTCTCACTGTCAGTCAGTGTCTACTTCACCATTGGGCACTGACTGCAGTGATGTCAGTTTAAGTTCGGTGCCACAAGAGTATGTCTAACTTTGATACTATTACATTGTAGCAGCACTCGCAGAGCTGCAAGCAGATTTAGCCAGCCACCTCAGCCTCTGCCTACCGGGAGCAGTGCGCACAGCACTGAGAAGCACTGCAGCTCAGTCCATCATATGTGCGTTATAGAAGCGCTCCACGTGGCAGCTGAGGAGGCGATATAATGCATGACAATGCATTTCATTGCGGTGATGTGGATCACCACACTGAAATGCGTTAGACTAACGCCTGATGCGTGAAACTTGGCAGGGCTGATTCATTTGAAAATTACGACATCCTCATACCAGCCGACTAATGCATGAGAAGCTAAGACAGCTATTGAATATATTCTTTTAAGGGCCGTAGGCTGCGGAAGATTGGAAAACTGCAGGTTAAATTGGAGAATGGCATAGGAAAAAACAACAAAAAACTAAGAAAGAAGCCGATAAAACCTGACTTGACGAGGAATTGAAAACACAAGTCCACTAAGAAGCTGCACCATCTGAAGCCAAAATAGCAGGGAAATGAGCCCAAACTCTATAATTAAGGTGACAAAGGGTGAAGCAATTCTAAGCAGTTCTAAATAGTAGAAACATTCAAGGAGAAAGCAGCATTAGAAACTAACCTTAGCACCCGATTGGGGAAAACACTGAAGTCTTAAGCACCAGAAATAACATTCTTGATGCAAACCTTGCTCAAGAGGATTGGATTAACCGCTTTAAAATGGGTTTAGCTCTGCAGATCAAGCTCCTCCCGAAAATAAACTGTCATACTTTCATCCGCAAAACATAGAACAGAAGGGAAAGAGGGAGCAGGAAAGGAAAATATGATCTCATCTTCGAGAAGGAGAAAACAAAGTCTGCCATTGAGGTACTTGGAAAGAGAGAAGTACCAGCCCATAATATGATTCCACCAGAGGTATTCAAACTGTTCGCTACATGGTGGGCTGAAATTCTAATTGCAGCATATAGAGAGATTTCCATCACTGAAGCATGTCTTCCTTCCTGGCAGAACAGCATAATTGTTCCACCCTACTAAAAAGCCCCAGCCTTGAAACAAAATTGTACAGGCCTATCAGGCTCATCAGTATCGATTGCAAAACATACTTAAAATTGTTGCTAAGGGCCACAGAGAAATGTATAGCAAAGGAAAGCATCCTAAACCCTATCCAATGAAGTTCTAGGGAGGTCCTATGCATGGCTACGAAGTATTTGTCTTCTTTCACATCATCTACTAATATAGCTCACTAATGTGAAGGTCACTTTATTTTGCCTTTCTAGTCTTCACATCTGGTTTCAACCTCGTATCAAGAAACAAACTGCAGGCAAAACCTGCAAGCATGGGTCAGTCTGGTGGCTTAGTGGACTAATGCGTCCACTGTAGGGGCTGTGTTTGATCTCAAGATAACCTTTGTGGTGAATGTGTGATTTACTATTACACATTATGTTATGCCTACTTTCACCAATTAAAATATTAAACATTTATCCTACTACTGAAATGATTCCAAACCACAATTGTCTTTTTAGCAGACAGTACACAATCACAAGTGTAGTTAACCAAGTTTGCCTCCTTGGCCCTCTTCAGTACTTGCTCTACACCAATTATATCTACCGGGATGTCTTAACATCATCTTCAAGTGTGTCCGCCATCCAAGGATTCGAGATATCTGCCATTTTGTACGCTGATTAACTGCTCCTTATTGCACGTACACCAAAAGGATTGCTGACAGAACTCACAGAAATGGATGAATATTGATTGGAAAATGGGCTAAATATCCAGAAACAGAAAACCAACGTGCTGTCTTCAGGAAATAGCAGAGGTACAATAAGATTTTCACCATCGAGACATTGAAGAAGAGAACAACATTGCTTACCTTGGTCTAATAATAACAAACAATGCAAAATGGACTTCCATGTCTAAAACACAATTGAGAAATCCGAGGACTCACTGAACGCTAGGCGTATCCACTCATACTGCAGCCAATTCTCAAGACAGGACGAACATGTGATTACACCAAGGCAGAAAGCCAAATCACGGGGCTGAACTTTGGTGACTGGATAACAAATGTACAAAAATAGGACTGCAGGAAAGAAAATTCTGTAAAACTTTACTCAAGCTACCAGCATGTTTCCCCAATGTAGCCCTAAAATGTGACTTTGGCTACAACTCAATCTCAAGTAGATACCACATGGCTCCAATCAAATACGGGTTGAAAAGATTAACGTCAGTTAGAAGACAAACCTGGTGGACAAAGCCTGGAAGGATCATTTCCCCCTGTACAGGAAATCCAACCCCTAACACTGGCCTGGGAGAAGGAAGTTCGACACTCGAAATAACAACTACTATAACAAATCTGAGTCTGGTGCCCAAAAACAGGATTAACCAAAGATTTTCAATACTTTTGACTCACCTGACATCTAAGCACAAAGCACTGAGGAAAGTCCACACTGCCAGGTCAGTCTACATACTCTAATGTTTCTTTGCATGTGCAGGCTTTCTTGTTCATCCTGACAAACGCCATGAAGAGGAAATTGTAGGCTGTTAGAATTGGGGGTCTCTAATTGGTAGAGGTAGGTACCTTTGACCAAATAGGGACCCTTGCTTCTAGTCAGGATAAGAGGCTACACTTCCAAAATAACCCCTGCTCACCCCCTTGGTAGCTTGGCATGAGCAGACAGGCTTATTTCAGAGGCAGTGTGTAAAACATATGTGAACACATACAGTAATATAGTAAAAACACTACAGATGGACACCATACAGGTTTAGAAAAATATGTAATTTTTACTAGACTAAACACAAGACCAAACAACAAAAAATCCACAATACTGCAATCCAAATAAGTGTTTAAAATGGTAATAATTGCTTAGTTCACTTTAGATTGTAAATGCGACAATTTACTCTCACAGTACCTGGGATGCGTAACGCAAAACAAACAAAAGGGTCGCAGGGAAGGTGATGCGTCGGGTCTTTACACTCAGGGGAGTAGACGCGTTGGTTCCTTACTGCTGCACAGGGGAGTTGATGCTCTCTTCCTTACGGTGTGGGGGGGTGATGTATCGGTTTCTTACTGCTCTCTGGTACGATGCGATGACGCTCCGGTGCAGTGCGACAAAATGGCGTCTTGGTTACCATGCGACAACGTAGATGCAATGCGTGCACGCCCGATAGCCGGGCGGCGACTCGATAATCTTCTGAGCCGCGACATGCCCTCCGACATGCTTCTCCGGTGATGCAACAGCAACCTCCATGGCGGCGGCACACTTCTCTGGTGATGCGACGCGCTTCGGCAATGCGATGTTGACAGCGGCGGCACGCTTACTCGGCGATGCGATGGCAACTGCTGCGGCAGCGACACGCTTCTCCTCGTTGAGTCGTGCTTCCAGTTCCCAGCGACACCCAGTCTCTCAGAAGTCCCAGCACAACAGCAGGCACTTCAATTCCCAGCAAGGGAATTCAGGGGGGAGCTGGGGGGAAGTCTTGTGTCCCTGAGACTTCAAGCAGGAGGCAAGAACATTTCAAGCCCTTGGAGATTCTTCTTCAAGATGATAAAAGCACACTTAGTGTTTTTTCTTCTTTCTTTGGCAATGAAGCAATCACTGCAGGCCAACCCCCAAACACACAGCACAGGGGTAGTCTCCTCCTTCAGCTTCTCTGGTTCTTCTACTCAGCAAAGGAGTCATCTTGATTCCCAGAAGGGATCTAAAGTTCTGGGGTCTGGGTCCCCTTTTTAAACACCAAAATCCTCTGTCTCTGAAGGCAGAGAGTGTCTGTACCGAATCCAAACCAGTTCTCTGCAGTCCTGAAGCACTTTGTTTACAGGACTCCTTCTTTTCCTTGTCAGTCTGGGCCAGGGTCATCAGACACACCACAGAGAGTGGAGCTAGCATTCATTGTGGAAGTCAGGCAGAGCCATATTAAGGACCAGGTGCTACTCCTCCCACCACTCCTCATGCAGATAGGTCTATTCAGCCTTGTACTGACTCACCCTGTCTCCTGGAGCAACCCCAACCCCTGTCACTCAAAACCAGACTAACCAGACAAGGAATACACAACTTAGCAGAGGCAGGCTTGGATGGTTAGGTGAGAAAATACCTACTTTCTAAAAGTGGTATTTTTAAACAGAGAATGTTAAAACCAACTTCACTAACATATGTATTTTATCATTCTGAGTTCATGCATACTAAACTCGAGTTTCCACCTAGTTCCCTGAGTCATTTAGGATTATAAGATGTTATAATCAAACTGCCCATTCTGGCCTATGGGAACAGGTAGTCGTCCAATAGTGAAAAACGAAATTGACTGTAATTCACTATCAGGACATGCCACACACATCAGGGCATGCCCTACCTTTTACATACAATGCACCCTGCCCTTTGGCCTACCTTAGGGGTGACTGATATGTAGAAAAAGGAAGGTGTAGGGACTGGCAAGTGGGTGCACTTGAAGGAATTGAAATTTTACAAGGCCGGACTATACTTACCAATAGCCCACATATAACATAAAAGAATAATAAGGCAGTCGGCAATGGAGAAGGTCGAATCGTTTATTCATTCAAATGCAAACCCTGGCAGGGGAGCCTCGTACTACACGACCCATGGAGGTGCGCAGAGGAGACTGACTAAATACAAGTGATACAAAGCATACATACGTTTTCACACATTCAGGTTAACACCCTACAAGGAAAAATACAAGTTGTCAGTGAGCCAGCAGGAAGACCCATATAAGGCACTATTGATTGCTAGTAGCTAAGCCGGAGCTATTCCGGGGGCAGGTCAGTGAGGTGCCTTCTTGTCTATCTGGAGCCCGGGGAGTACAGGAACGGGCTCTGCTAGAATGCACGCATCCCACAAGAGGGGCATGTGTGACCTTGGGTTTCCCTGAGCTTCACACTAAAGATCAGAGAAGGAGGCTAAGCCTGACAGCATGGTTTCGAAGCAAGAGCTAACTCACGTGACTTCTGAGAAACAGTACATGAACACGGAGAAACGAAACAAGGTGGCCACAGTTATATCTGAATAGGCCTGCATGAATCAATCGTAACGCATACATATATTATATGACACTATATGGTTATTCATATGGATATACAATTATATGGTACATAGTGGGCCAATCACGTGTTCATATAATTTTATATCCCAACACACTTACCAAGTCAACATGGCAGCCCCAGACTGCACATAGGCTCTGCAATGGCAGGCCTGAGCCATAGGTTACAAGCTGCTACAGTGGGTGGCACAATCAGTGCTGCAAGCCCACCAGCAGCATTTGATTTACAAGCCCTTGACACACACACAGTACACTGTTCTAGGGTCTGACAAGTAAACCAAATAAGCCAATCATGGAGTGACTAATCCATTACATCAATTTAACATAGGGAGCACTTGCACTGTGGCACTGAATAGCAGTGGCACAGTGCCCAAAGCATCTAGACCATCAAAACATATAAAAAAAACAGGAGACAACAGCAAAAAAAGGGAGACTCACGCCAATGGTGCTAGGTCTAACATACCTCTTGGCCAGAAGTGGAGCCCTCCCACTGATAAAGTTGCTTATAAAAAAGAAATCTTGCAATGTAAATACATTTTGCTTATGACCAGACATAAGATCTGCTCCATTTCCTGCTGTCCCGGTAACACTACGAAACACTAAAAGAAAGAACAATCAAACACTGCTTTGTCAAAGGACAGTTAGAGACCAACGATAAACACATTTTCTACCTCCTCAGTGACATCTCTGAGAGCACTACCAGACTTATGGGCAGATATGTGGACTATAAGATAACATTTGTTATAGAACATGCAGACCATAAATGCATACAAGTGGGACTACATGTTTCAAAAGTGATAAATTAAAAAACTGGAACTATGAACAACGCTTAAATACTTTACGGAAAACGTTCCATAAATGAAATTTAAATACATTTTTCACTCGTATTGTTTTTCTTTGACCCCTTTTCCTTCTCTTCTCTTTTAGGTTTGCTGGTATTCTTATGTGAAAGTTTTTTTTGTAGCCCAAAACACCTGTTAATAAGATTTAAAATCAATTTAAATTCCCTATTAAGGTCCCAACTCTTTATGCTAGATGCGTCTAAGGAGGTATGATGAAACACAGTTACTCCTTGTGATCCATGAGGGAAGTCTGGCTTTGCAGTTATCTAATTCTCTCTTGCTTAACTGTAACCACCATAATTGAACATCATAAGAAATGATGGAGGCTTACTTGCTGCACTGGTATTCCCGAGGCACCATTATACTAAGTGCTTTTATTTGCAGCTTTATAATAGAAGGCCAAGGTGACAAACGGTGGATTTATGAATGAACTTCTGGAAAATAACTGAAATGTTTACTTCAATGCTGTTTATCACATACCTGCAAAAGTCCTTAAGCAAAATGAAATGGTGACATGATTCATCTGTTAGCTATAGATAAAAGATGAACTGTAATATTTAATTGGTTTTAAAAGGGCTTAGTAAACAATAGAATATTGGGCACCCAAAATCATTGTTGGTTGTCTCGCTTTTTCCAGTGATTTCCATATGTAATGTTTGTCTGGGTTATCTTTGCCCATCTCAGAGATAAAGGCATGAACATATTAGTGTCCTCAACAGCATGAACTGTGATTATTAATTACATGCACCAAGTCGTAGTTTTCCCTTGTGATCAGAACAGCCACTCTACAACTCTTGCGTTTGCCACTTTAGGCTGCTCTCAGACCAGGATAGTTGCCATGACCTAACCATACCATAATTTCCCTACTGAAGTCAGTGCCTCGGTTAGGGTGGGGTTGGTTTGCTGATTTTTGCCAGGGCTGTTTCTGGCTTCCAGTCCTGTCCTGCATGCTATCACACTAAAACGTAGGCCACTTAACTCGAGAGCTAAACAGACTCTGCGGTGCACTCTGCTGCACCATCTCCTATGGGCATAGCACATGGTGAACAACCGTTTATAGACAGGGTGAAGCAGGAGTGGGAAAGAAGCATTGAGTTAGGAGGTTCTGAGTAGCAGGTATGTTGTTCATTTGTAGTAGGCTACCTGTGAAGAGGGAGAGCAGAGGGTCTTCACTGAGTGTGGCGGGGTGAACAGTTGGTTTTTTGTTGTTTATAGACGCATGACAGTGTGTGTACTTCACCATAGAAAGCCCATAGGAATAGAGGCCTTGTGTGGGAATGGAGCCCTGAGGTTCTGTGTGTGTTGGAGGTGGATAAATGACTTTTTTTGGTAGGAGACAACAGACGTTCTTTGCGCATTGAACCTTTGTCTTTTGTTTCTGGGCAGCAGGGAATGTGATTGTGGTGGGCAGAACGTTTATAGAGGTTGTATAACATTCACCTGGCAAAGCAACCTGATGAGCAATTGAGCATTTGACAAAATAATCTTGGGTGTACACTGAATAACAACATGAGCAGCACATTAATCACAGTAAACTGAAAGGCACAATTTTGACTTGATTGACGAAGCAATTGAAAATACTCTCCTCACTGGGATATCTTTGACCATTGTATTGGAGTCTTGGGCTTCCTCAGTGAAACTATGGGCACCATCTATTTCAGAATTTATTGGGTGTAAAGATATTATGAGCAAAACAAATTTATTTTAGGTACACACGAGGAAGTTGTATCACTTTTAGATATGTCTGAGTAGTATTTCTAAATTTGAGAAATAATGGATGTTTTACAATTTGGGACTGGTTGCTGCATTCAAACAAAAGCTTTTTCAAAGAAGCCGTTCTAGAGTTTAAGTTGCACAAACAAAGACCCAGCATGTGAAAAGGCGCAGCCCCTTTGCACAGCACCACTACATAAGTCTGGCAGGACCGTATTATGGCTGTGCCTACTAATGAAATACAAAGGGCAAACAACTACAATTACTTAGATTAGCCCTTATACGTGCAGGACAGATGCTTAACCTATAAATGCGTGTTTCTGAAAGCTATTATAAAAATGGCACACAGAGTACTAAGAAACTTAAGTGTCCCTTTTCCACCTCCACTAAGTGGAATAACTCCTGCATAAAATGGATCCCTGAGGAGGGATTACAAGCTTAATGTTCCCGTTGTTCCCGGCACTAAGGCTTATTGTTCAACTTATTGTGAAGTTGCATCTCGGTAATTGCTGTGAGACCGCCATAGTCCAATGCATTTTCCTGCTTAATACCTCTATTTTAGTTGCTTGAACTTCAGAAAATGTTTTGTCTAAACAGAGCGGTAGAAAATAAATTGCTAGAACTGAGCATGTGTTGAGTGGATTCCCACAGTTTTGCCTCACTCAAGAGAAAAAAAGTACGGTGTACAGGCCAATCTTCCTATGACATTCAAATAGTTTTTCAGGTCATGGTGATACTCATCCTATTCATATCAATACTATCAAACCATTGGCCTATATATATATATATATATATATATATATATATATATATATATATATATATATATATATATATATATATGTATATATATGCACCAAACAATTTCCACCACTTCCGGCGTGCGGCGCGGAAGGAACTCAAACCACCACAGCAAGTCAGGCAAGAATCAGATTTTATTTGCGTTTCTACTCCAGCCTGCAACGACGCGTTTCGGGCTTCAAGAGCCCTTGATCACATTCAGCAAATATCGCGACCATTATAGTTTTATATGTTTTTTCAACACCAAATGTACACACCCCCCTACACTGCATGGTCAGTAGGTCACATGATTAATAAACATGATGAAAAGACTATCATATGGATCTACGTCTTCCTCAGGTTAATTTACAAAAACTTTGATTAAAAGTACTATTTTACTAACTGCTTGAATGCAGGTTTAAATAATTTTTATGGCATAGTCGTCTTATAGTTTGCAAATATCAGGCCATCTGATATATAACATCAGGTGTAAAATGACAGGTTAAATCCATTTATGAAATGATTACCCACTATGGGTCATTTATACAGCCTCAAAAAGATGTTGCTTGTACTGACTAACATATGCCATACATAAATTACATCCTGTGATCATATATTCAAAATAAGAATAATGTGAGTACTGTTAGACCATGGCAAATTTCCAACGAATTCCTACATAAAGTGCTATAAGTGATGATAGTGCAAAAAGGAAATTCATAAAAATGTGTTCGACGTGCAATTGATAATAACCAAAGTGGTCGATTAAAATTCTATAGCCATACATTACTATATATACATAAACATATAATTTCATAAAATTCATTATTACAAACAAAATTTGCCAGTGTATATCTTACATCTGAAATGAAGTCATATATTATATGTTATGTTTTGTAAAAAGTTAGTATGGACTATTGTTAAGGACAGGAGAGAGTCATGGGAGTTGGCATGGCAGAGAGAATGAGATAATTTTTTATGGCTGGGCTGAAAGCTAAATGCAATATAAATGCAATGATGGCTGCATACTGTGCCAAACCCATAGACCAGATAGTATACTATAGGTATGTGTACATATCCTCCGAATTGTTAAGACCCCTAGGCCACTTGCTGTCTAGTTCCAATATAAACTTTGTCTCCAACTGTCTAAGCTTTCTCTCTCTGTTTCCGCCGCGTTTAGATTTTGGAACTGCAGCGACAACAAAATAAGAAAGCCAATTGATATCTTTATTATGGCATTTGTGAATGTTTTCAACACGGCAGCCCGGCCGTGGAGTGATGCACCGCCCACAACAACGAAGCAGTGGGTCTGTGAGCTGGAACCATGCCGGCTTGTGATACAGCAGGGTGATTTTTTCCAGAACGACGCCAGCCTTTCTACAAGGAACCCACTGGAGGGCTATAAACATTATTGAACTAAGCACTTAAAACAAGCCTGTGCTCGGAAGCCACTGGAGGCTAAAAAGTCACCCTGAAGGGTGGATGCACTACAACCCCCAGCATGCTGTTGGCAAGTACTCACCTGAGAGAGGCATGCATTATTAATGGATAAATAGGTGTGGTGCACATCCGCGCACAGGCTGCTTTCCCTATGAAGAAGAGGCATGTTGCCTCGAAACGCGTCAGGGACTAGAAATGACAAATTGTTTGAAATTGCTGGCAGTGCGTGAATAAAAGATTTTGTAAATCGAATTACCAAGGAGTCGCATCCTCGTGCACAGGGCAAACTTTGTGAATAGATATATATATATATATATATATATATATATATATATATATATATATATATATATTCAACAAATGAGCCCTCATGCTCCGAGAAGGCACACAGCATTCTCCCCTCCTCCGGTGTAGAAGCCTCGCTGTCCATTCTTCAACACATTTTTTCCCATGTTGACGCGTTTCAAGGCAGGTTCGCCCCTTCATCTGGACTCAGTACAGGGGAAATGAGAGACTCACCACTCGCTCCATTGCACACTTTTATTCAAGGGAGGAACGCCCTAAGTGGGCGTGGGCTCCCCGTGACTACCAGCAGCATGCTGGTCTTTGAAGTCCCAAGAGAGGTGAGTTATTTGCATCCTTGAGTAGGTTCAGTTTCCCTGTATTTATATTGCTGTATTTTTATCCTATGGTAGGATAGAAGATCGGATTGCGTGCATAATCACCCCGGGAGAGCGCGCCCAACAAAAGGAAAGGTTCCCTTCATCTGCCGCTCCGCGCTTCGCTGCATGTCCAACCTGAGCCGAAGGCGGTGCTTTCCTCCGTGGCCAAGGGCAGCCGCAATTTAGTTCAATGTTCAACAAATAAACCCTCATGCTCCGAGAAGGCACACAGCACTCTCCCCACCTCCGGTGTATAAGCCTCGCTGTCACACGCAATTCCATTCTTCAACACATTGTTTCCCATGTCGACGCGTTTCAAGGCAGGTACGCCCCTTCATCTGGACTCAGCACAGGGGAAATTAGAGACTCACCACTCGTATTCCTGTCTGATAAATATCAGTCCCTTTAACACAGTGTCCTGCGTTAAAGGGGCGTGCAATGGGTGTTGCTGTGGGAGTTCCCAGCAGCATCCATTGACTTGGATTATCCTGTCCTATACTTTGGAATTTTTGAAAGACTGACTTTGAGGATGCTATAAAATACTCAAATCTGCCCGAATTGTGTGGGTAAAATTGATACCTATTCACTTTGAATAAGAATGTACTTACGACTCGTCTAACATTTGGAAGAAATATCTAGTTATATGACAACAGGATACCGACATAACTTGAAGGAAATAAGAACACCCTGAAGAAGTTCTGTTGTACAGAATGAAACGCGTCAGCTGGCTGTGGTACATAAACTTAAGCAAAATAAAAGAATTTGAATATACACCAAGATTCAGCGCTTCAATAAAGACTCTAAGTGATATAATTTGATTGGACTTGTTGTGCAAGTGGTGCTGTGCCAAACCTTGGAATATTCTCCACTACTCTCTACTACTCACTCTCTACTACTCCACTACTTTCTAATACTCACTCTCTACTACTCTACTACTCTCTACTACTCTCTCTCTACTACTCACTCCCTACTACTCACTATCTACTACTCTCTACTACTCACTCTCTACTACTCTCTACTCTCTACTACTCTCTCTCTACTACTCACTCTTTACTACTCACTCTCTACTACTCTCTACTACTCACTCTCTACTTCTCACTCTCTACTACTCTCTACTACTCACTCTCTACTACTCCCTCTACTACTCTACTACTCACTCTCTACTACTCACTCTACTACTCACTCTCTACTACTCACTCTCTACTACTCTCTACTACTCACTCTCCACTACTCTCTCGCTATAACTCTCTACTACTCACTCTACTACTCACTCTCTACTACTCTCTACTACTCACTCTCCACTACTCTCTTCTACTCACTCTTTACTACTCTAATACTCACTCTCTGCTGCTCTCTACTGCTCTCTACTACTTACTCTCTACTACTCTCTACTACTCACTCTCTCCTACTCACTCTCTACTTCTCTCTACTACTCACTCTACTATTCGCTCTACTACTCACTCTCTGCTACTCTCTTTACTGCTATCTACTACTCTCTACTACTCACTCTCTACTCTCTATTACTCACTATCTACTCTCTACCTCTCTACCTCTCTCTACTTCTCTCTCTACTAGTCTCTACCTCTACCTCTCTACCTCTACCTCTCTACATCTACACCTCTACACCCCTACCTCTCTACCTCTCTACCTCTCTCTCTACACACACACATATACACAAATATAAGCATGTATATGCATATGTATTTATATATATGTATGTGTATATATATATATATACAAACACATATAAACATATATAATCTGCATATCTATATAAATACAAATATAAATGCATGCATACATATACATATATGCATACATAAGCATGTTATTTACATGAAAGTTTGAAAAACACTAATAAAAGCAAAGCTAAAAAGCCACCTCATTACAAACAGAATGGCTTTAACTTAAACGAGGGCGAGATCTATTGCATTTTCACTGCTTGTTTACTTTGGTTCCATCAAAAAGGCATTCAGATGTGTCACACATTTGCCATAAAATCTGAATGTTAGCACTCTAGTTGCTCATTAGATCACTGTAGTAAAGCTACTGCTCACCAGGGAAGTCTGCTGCGGGTATACAAAGTGCATGTTTCAGTCTGCATGTCAGAATTCTTTTCATGAAATAGAAGAGGATTTGAGAAGTCAAAATGTGCCCTAATTTTTCTTTCTGAAGCACTAATCATACTTTCTATGGCAAAATGAACCCCCTCATTTTGTTCCTTTGCAAATTAAATGTTGTAAGTGATACCACTTTATTCCAATCAAGATGACTTCAGGTGTGCCATACTTTTGTCATATGTCAGACTGTTAGCGCTCTAGTTGTATTTTAGAACACTCTGGGACATTCTGTCATTGGGCTATACTTGGGCTACATCTGGGTGATATTTGGGCTACATTTGGGCTCTTTCGTCTCTGGTGGCCATCTTGGGAGACTGCATGTCAGAATTATTTAATGAAATAGAAGAGGATTTGAGAAGTCACTCAAAATGTGCCCTAATTTTTCTTTCTTAAGTATTAATCATACTTCTATGGCAAAATGGACCCCCTCATTTTGTTCCTTTTTAAATTTAATGTTTTCAGACTTACCACTTCATTCCAATCAAAATGGCTTCTGGTGTGCCATATTTTTGTCATAAGTAAGACTGTTAGCGCTCTAGTTGTTCTTTAGAACACTCTGGGACATTCTGTCATTGGGCTATACTTGGGCTACATCTGGGTAATATTTGGGCTACATTTAGGCTCTTTTGTCTTTGGTGGCCATCTTGGGAGACTGCATGTCAGAATGTTTTAATGAAATAGAAGAGGATATGAGAAGTCACTCAAAATGTGCCCTAATTTTTCTTTCTGCAGCACTAATCATAATTTCTATGGCAAAATATACCCCTCATTTTGTTCCTTTTTAAATTAAATGTTTTAAGATTTACCACTTTATTCCAACAAAGACGGCTTCAGGTGTGCCATACCTTTGTAATAAGTAGGACTGTTAGTGCTCTAGTTGTTCTTTAGAACACTCTGGGAAGCTGCAGTAGAACACAAAGGATCAACGGACAGTCTCTGCTCTTGTTGGATGTACATGTTTTACTGAGAATGTCAGACTTCATTCTCACATGACTGAGAAAGATAATGTGAATTTACAGAAAATAAGCTTTCAGTTTAGCTTATAGACCTCCTTCCAAACCACTGTGGGAAAAGCATGAGATAATATTTTTCTTTCAAACATGATGCATGATATCCCAGCAGAAGGCTTTTTCACATGGTAAAATCACCTTAGAACACACCACAATTCCTAAAATAAGTATGGTACCATCAACAAATGATTTATAATGTAACGAAAGTCCTAAAACCTTCTATTAAGCGCAATGCTTTTTAATGAGGTGCTATCATGTATATTGGTCCCAAGGTGGCTGCCAATACTTCTTGGATGAAGTGCTGACAGCCATTCAGATCTCACGATGAGATGTGTGGTTAGGCTCCGCCCAGATATATAAATGTTTTCACATTTGATTTTCTCAACAACTACTGGAGGGATTTACACCATTTAAACAAAAGGGCGATCTGCGAATCAGACTCCACCATTTTGCCAAATTTCTTGCAATTCCGTTCAGCCATCCGGGCTGTAGCCGTGTCTAATCGTCCTATGGAAAATAACATCGGGAAAACATGTTTTGGGACCCCGCTTTTTTCTCAGCCCCCACTTGACAAATCCCCCCAAAACTTTCAGGGAAGGAGCGGAGCGGGCCATCTTCTTTGAGAAATTCGCGAAGATTCATCAACCGGCGCCAAAGTTATTCCTAATAGAATGTTGCGGATTTCCTATGGAAACTAGGTCCTAACTATAACTACCTACTGGCGACCGCCCGACGCGTTTCGAGGCTACTACGCCCCGTAGTCATGGGCCGATGTACACAAACATTGAGGCTTGCTGGTTCATTTCAATACCTTCATTTATTGAAAACCGCCCCCAGTGGGCGTGGCTCACAGGTAATGCACACAGGCATGATGGTATTTGTGGTCCTTGAAGCAGCAAGTATTCGTCTCACCTTCAATTGGTTTCAATGTTTGTATGTTCGTTTGACTCGGTTATAGTCCTTGAGTAGGATCGGTTCTTGTGAAGCAAACAGAGTTCAATTGCAGAACAGCATACTGTAGTGGAGAAAAGCAGTTTCCTCCTCAGCCTTTCCAATTGCGCCACAACAGCTTTCCTGAAAATGGTGCTCCCCTGCCACGGCCAGAGCTGCTGCGAGTATGTGTGAATAGCAAATGCCCTTAAGCTTACAGAGGGCGACACATGCTGTTCTCACCATCCGGTTTGCATGCCTCGCATTGTTTGCCTTCACAGTTCACCTTAATTTTCAGCATGCCCCCCCCCGACGCGTTTTGAGGCTACTACGCCCCGTAGTCATGGGCCGATGTACACAAACATTGAGGCTTGCTGGTTCATTTCAATACCTTCATTTATTGAAAACCGCCCCCAGTGGGCGTGGCTCACAGGTAATGCACACAGGCATGATGGTATTTGTGGTCCTTGAAGCAGCAAGTATTCGTCTCACCTTCAATTGGTTTCAATGTTTGTATGTTTGTTTGACTCAGTTATAGTCCTTGAGTAGGATCGGTTCTTGTGAAGCAAACAGAGTTCAATTGCAGAACAGCATACTGTAGTGGAGAAAAGCAGTTTCCTCCTCAGCCTTTCCAATTGCGCCACAACAGCTTTCCTGGAAATGGTGCTCCCCTGCCACGGCCAGAGCTGCCGCGAGTATGACGCAGGTTTCATGTGGCGCAGGGCCTTACACCGTGACGCATCTTCATAGATGCGTCACGTTGTAAATGCCTCGTAGGGATGCGCCACGTTTATGCCGCCTTGCGTGACGCAACAGCGGCATAAACGTGGCGCAAAGGGCATGTAAATCTGCCCCATCATGCTTTATTTTGTGCAAATAGTCAGCCAGCAATCCGCCGTGACGTGTTTCGCCTCCACCAAGAGGCTTGATCACATGACATGTCATAAACACAAATTAAGGCATTTATAGTTCAAAAAAATGCGCGAAACAGGCTGCTCATTGTGAATGCATAGCGAGTGAAGAAATCCTATATACAATTTCCGACATTTGGACCTCATAGAAGACATAGTGTCTATATATATATGTATATGTGTGTGTGTGTATATACACATATATGTGTATATATATATATATTAAAAATATATAAATATATTTTACATATATATATATCTATCAAAGGACAATATGTAGAGAAAAATCATCATGATATGGTGCAAATGTTAACTATGCGCATAAAAACACAGAATGTAGCACAAATGTGAAAATTACTTAACAGTTAAACTGGAAAGTCAGCCGTGTCTGAGGTCACTAGAGATATATCTTTTTTTTGTTTGTCTGTAAATTAAAAATTGTTCTCTTATACTGGCAAATGCCTAGCAGCTCCACCAACAATAACGTTTTTTCGATAGCCATAACAAAAGTATGCTCTTATATTGGATATATGGCAAGGTGCAATAATACTGTGTCTTGTTTTGTTCCTTTTTTAGTGTCTTCTGAGAACCTGCAGATTCAGGTAAGAAGATAAGGTAAGTTGAATTTATGTTTATTTATTGTTGCACACATCTCACGCACACACCCAGTGACTGATTTAGAACAATACCTTTGCCTTTTACTTGAACAGTGTTTTAGAAGGACAGTTATAGCCAGTAGCAGAGATGGCGTTTCGGTGAATGACTGCTGCCCAGGCTTTGACACAGGTTATGGAGGCATGCTCTGAGGCAGGGTCAAAGACTGAAACGCAGATACTGAGACAGCATCTGAGACGGAGGAAAATGGAGCAAAATCTCGAAGTGATTTTTCAGTCAGCGGAGTTCCATCCGATGACTCATTTTCCAGCGAATCTGAGGGATATGATAATGGAAGTTGTGCTGTCCCTTTATAAGCACAGTTTGTGCATCGGCGCAACCATAGTGTAGTGTTGTTCCTATATTCCCAATAGGCTCTGCGCATTGGAATAATATATCCTATAGATTTGACGCAGAACTTAGGTCGACCAGGTCTCTATCGGATATATTAGACTTAATTGTGAGTGCCAGTTAGCTCAGAGGTCACTAGAAATATTCTCCAATACACAAGAAGGGATTCGTTTCTGACAACCGCATTAACATGACAACTTTGTTTCCCCAAGAATGTAACTGATCTTCAGAGTTGTGGAAACAATAGATAGATATTTTACTCAGTCAATCGTGAATGCTTCCTTTCATCAGAGGTGCAGAGAAATAGAGATGGGCATTTTCAATAAAAGGGTTTATCGAACAATCTTCTTTATCAAGCAAGTAAAGTGAACTGCTACAATCGTAATACTGGTTGCAAAGTATAATGCGTACATTAAGAAGAGTATTATAAAATAATACTGTAAAAGCATTGTATGGTTTCTAAGCCATAGATAAATACATATATAAATAACAAAGGCTAAAAAAGTACTCAACTGGTGCTTCTAAAATATGCCTACCCCAATGTACCTGACCTAAGTCTAGTACGAGGGAAGAAGTAAGTGAGGTGTAGCATAGGTTTAGTTTGTTTTTTGCCAAGAATCTAACTAAGATTTCTCTTAGGGTCTAATCAGCTCCGTACCTTGGTTTTAGAATGAAGGAGATCTGGTATCTCTGTCTCAGGACTCGATTTCCCAACACCCCGCGAGGGGAGCTGAATTCTCAGCGAGAGAAAGGCAGCCTCTCTATCAGTGCGTCAGCTGGAGGGTTGGCTGCCTTCAGCACTTGCTGTAGCGAGCTGCGTCGGGCAAGTAGATAGTCGCGCTGCTCCGAACCACCGCATGTTTGCAAGGGCAAGTTTAGGCATATTTATACCTTGAAGGTGTCTAGTTTGACGTAAAGTCGGACATAATAACGTCATCAAAGAACCCCAAGGGAATGGTAGTTCTTTGAAAACTCCATGATTTCTAGGACAAATCAATGTTCAAGCAAGGGGATGTCCCTAACTGCTGAAGCTGAGTTTTCCAAGAAATCATTGTGGCTTTTTGGAACTAGTGGAAGTAGCCATGCCTGTATTTGGACTTGATGGGTTATGTCTAAATATGGGTATGATTTCTATGTCAATATAAGGGCAATGTGAATTATACCAATATAAGGGCATGAATCGGTAAATTACGCGTGGATACTAAAATTCTACACAACAATAGCAGGTGAGACCAACCCAGAGAGCAGGCATGTGCGGCAGCAAGCACAGATTGAGTGCTCTCTTGGCAGCCCCCAAATTTAGCACAGCCCAAATTCTGCCTTTCAATGACGACGCTCATGTAAAGTCGATACAGCCAATTTTTTGCCAATTGGCAACTTCCATCTCTTATTGGATGTTGACTTCCTTGATCAAATTGTGCAGCAAACAAATTTGCTTGCCAAACAATTTCTGAGGAAGCATGGAGGCACTCAATGGGCCTCATTTCAGGTCACCCAAATAGACTCCCACTTCGCTTGAGAAGTTGAAGATATTTTTGGGCTTGGCGCTCAAATTGGAGTTAGTGCAGAAACCAACCTTGCAGTCATATTGGTCTACTCACACAGTTTAGGTAACCTCCATCTTCCTGCTGTACATGAACCCAGATTGTTATTTACTATTGCAGTGTATGCTGCATTTTAATGACAATTCTGCTACATTGCCCCAGGACCATCCAGACCATGACAGGTTGTTCGAAATTTGGCCCATCGCAAAACATTTGTCTACCAGATTTCAAAGTAATATACTCCTGGAAGAATATAGCCATTAGTGAGTCCTTGATCTTCTACTAAAGGCGGCTGCTATTCAGGCAATACATTGAAATCAAAAGAGCTGTACATGCTGTGTGAGAGCACTACTGGCTATGTGTGCAGATCAAAAGTGTATACAGGGAAGGACTCCACTCTAAACCCTGTAGGTTGCTCTCCCATGCTAGAAGTCACAGGAAAGATCATATAGGAGCTTGTTCAGCCACTACTTCATAAAGGTTATAACCTTTATGTGTACAATATCTATAAAGAAGTAAAGCTGTTCAATGAGCTGTACAAAGCTGGCACTGTGGCATGCGGTACAGCTCGTTGTTGCCGCAAAGGATTCCTACAGAACCTTGTTTTCCAACGAACTGCTAGCAGTCAAGTTCTCAGATAGATGTGATGTGTGCGTGCTCACTTCAATTCATGATGAGAGCACTTCCGTGTCACAGTTTGGGGTCAGATGGCCAAAGTTCACAAGCCCTTCTGTATACTTGATTACTACAACCAACCGAGTGCGAGTCATTAATCGCTCACTTGGTATAAGAAAGTGTTTACCCACATGATCCAGACAGCAACATATGTTGTTTATCAACGGACAACCACACGAAGACATATGTCTTTCCTTGACTTTCAGTTGTCCATCATTGAAAGTCTTACTGCTCCGGAAGCAGCAGCCTCCACTTCATATGCTCTGGAGAAAACGATGCAAAGGTGTCCTTTTCCTGAGTAATCCATTTACCTGTATGGGACCGTCTAAGGAACCAAACAGCCCTTTTTGCATTGTTGATTTTGTCTAGGAATACCCTTGTATGTGTAGGTGTGACCAATTTCTCCCCACAATACAAAGTTGCACCTTTTCTGAATAATTTGTTTACCCCACAGGAACGGTCTGACTAACCAAGCAGCCCAGTTTACATTGTAGACTCTGTCTTGAAGTATTCTTGCACGTATTGCTTACAGGATGCCTTATTGATGGTCCCAAAACTCTACGGTTTCTAGAGAAGGTTAGTCTGACAATTTTTGTTCTGATGAGACCGAAGACTAACTATAGGTCGAATCGTTGACATCCTCTCCCTAAGTTGCCTATATGAACAGACATGTTGGTTATAAAATCTGATACAACCTTGGGATCTGTTGAATGTCTTTTGTTCTATGTGTTTGTATAAATACTTGTTCAGCATCTGAGCACTGAGTTGTCTGCAATAATTTGGATATTTAATGAAATGTATATTGCCCTTATACTAAAGATGTGAAAACATCATCATACAAGATAGTATGCTTTGTACCCTTTTTCAATAAACTTGGGCAGGATACAAGTTACTAATTGAGTTTTCACACTTTCAAAGTAAAAGTAGAGTTTTCATTGAATGAGTGCCACAGGACATTTGTTTGGCTTATTTCTTTAGGGCACGTAGGCAGTATTCTCCAGCATGTTTGCTTCAATTTAAACAGTGGATATGCTCACTCAGTTTGAGGAATGAGGCATCTGAGGCATAACTTCCATCCACAAACTGGAAGCAGTTGGATTTACCACATTGAGTGAGCTAAAGATGCTTGTAAGACATGTCTTCATGAGCCTCATTTGGCTGTCATGAGAGATTATAGTAAAGGTTCACTAGGTATGAGTTTGGTAATGTTCAGAATTAAGCTAGTTACTTGGGAGGTGGTATAAATGTAGTCAAACAGTTTTTATATTTGTAAAGGTTGTGGATGCATCAACTGTCAGCATGTCTGGACATACATGGGAATTCCATCTAATCTTGAGTCAGTTAATGACTCTTTTGTCTGTGTTCTATTATACAGACCACCTTATCAGATGTCGCACTTTCCCTCATCACTCAGTGAACAGATGGCTAATCTCGTGATTTAGCATGCATTGGTTCTCCTGGTGGGTGACTTTAACTACTGGTATAATGATCCCCATGAAGGGCCAAAAACGTTCGGAGATGTCTGATCTCCTCAATAACCCTAACTTTTCTCAACATGTTTTATCACCCACACATTTGAAAGGGCGGGTCCTCGACCAAGTTTGGTCTAATGGCATGTCCATTTCCAGTCTTACAATCACGCCCTGCATCTGGTACGATCACCATTTGGTAGAATTTACCTTGGCATTACCGTCTACTAAGAAAATGTATACGGTCGAAGGAGGCCTTGCCAGGAAATGGAACTCTATTAACAGGGATGAATTCTTTGACACATTATCTAATACAGCCCCATGTCCTGGCAGCAATGTTAATATCATGGAAAGGAAGGTATCAGAATGGCTATGTAATGCCAGTAACAAGCATGCACCTTTAAAAAAAAGTCAAACTCGCCCGTCGGGCGGATGCACATAGATGGTTCTCCAATTAACTCAAAACTAAGAAGTTAGCCTTGCGCCACCTGGAGAAACAGTGGCGTCTAAAGTACTCTCCTGATAAAAAACTATTGTATATCATTGCCCCGAAGGACTCCAAGAAGAGCATTCTCTCTGCCAAATTTGATTACTTCTCCAAACGCATTATTAATTGCAACAAAAACTAAAGAATTTTTCACTATAATCGATGAATTAGCTAACCCTGAGCGAATTCTTTTAAAAGCTACGCCCTCTCAAAAATTGTGCAAATCATTAAATTATTATTTCATCGACAAAATCATGACCATTAAGGTCAGTATTCCCAACCACCCAGCCACCCTGGATCCACCTGTCTTGCATGGAAACAACCATACTTTGAGCTGCTTTCCTACTATTAGCAAGGAGTCCTTCCAATATCTCCTAGTTAAAATTAACTCAGACTCCCCTTCTGACTGCTGCCCTCCCTACATACTCAAGGACTGCCTCTCAATACACTTTGGCCCAGCCCTTGCTCTCCTGAACGAGTCACTCTCATCTGGTATAGTTCCTTTGTCTTTTAAGAAGGCCATAGAGGCACCCCTTTTGAAAAAATCTGGAGCCGACCCTGCGCTCTTATCTAACTATTAACAACCACAAGGGCTTGTCCAACACCCCTGAACCAGGGACAGTCAATCGATACACCTAACAATAGGTCCAGGAGAACATCGAATTTAAAAGAACAGAAAGAAATAAACATAAAATAAGTCAAGAGAGAAAAAAGAAAACAAAGAAGGCCTTTCAATCCAAAAAGAACTGTAGAAAAATATTATTATTTATTGTATATAGTAAGAAAGTTTAATAAAAAAAAACAATTGCGCTCAAGACAAAGTGCTGGTATACAAAAAAACATAACACAAGTGGCAAACACAGCCTTACATGTTACAATGAAGGAACAACATAGACACATATATAATGTGCCCTCCAACAATTTAGGCCACAAAAATGCGTCAACGGCGTTTCGACCGTTATGTTACTATACGGTCATTGCAGGACTCTGAGTTTACTTGAGCGTTAAACAATCTGTGTAATGAAGAAAGGCATAATATTATGTTACATAAAGATTTTGTAGACTTCTTCGAAAGAAAAGGCTTCCAGACCAAAAAACCATAACACCAGTGTTATATCCATTAAGACAGTGAGGGGTTAACATCTAATTCTAGATTTTCCTTTATGTTCCAGCATATCTTTTGAGACTGTGTGGACGACCATCAACTTCTGATTGGTTTATAAGGTTTTATACAGGTGATATTGAGTTATTTCTGCATGGTGTAAGATCTTGCCTCTTTCTCTTGAAAGTACACTTGGCTTAGTTTTGGCTTTCTATAGCTTTTTCCCCCTGTCTTCCTGTATTTAACACTGAAGCTGAAAAATTGGCCAAGAAATTGCAACACCGTGGTTATCCACGCAAGTTGATAAAGAGATCCATGAAACGCGCATGGTATAACCATCGCGAATGTTTGCTGACTCCTAAAATTAGGAAACAGATTAATCGAATCCCCTGTGTGACCACATTTGAAACACGAAGCAACCAAATCTCTGGTATTATCAAGAGACATTGGCCATTGGTTGTTGCCACTGGTATAACATTTGAAAAACCCTTACTATCTTATAAAAGAGGCAAGAATCTTCGTGACCATTTGGTCAGAGCAGCTTTACCACGGACTGAGAGCCCCAACTTGACATCTATGTGGGGTCTCGATAAGATAGTGGGACACTACAAATGCTGTGGATGTCTTATGTGAGGTTCAAGCATGAACACCAAGCAATTTTCGCATGGAAACATCAATTATGACTTACGGGGAAGGCGGAGACTTCGATCACATAATATGGTCATGTGGGATGATTCAAACCTACTGGAATCATGTTTTTACGGAACTGAGATAGATATTGGAGGCTCCGCTTGTACAAGAGCCCAAACTGGCTTTACTGGGAATGACTAATGATGTGGACCTTCCACGCCCTCTCCTAAGTTTCCTGGTCCTGGCTTTAGTGGTAGCCAAAAGAGACATAGCGAAACATTGGAGATCACCGACTCCCCCCGAGTTGGAGGAATGGAGAAGGGGGCTAGACCTCTACATGGCGGCCGAGAGAGTGACCTATAAATCCAGAGGGTGTCCTAAAAAGTTTCGAATGGTTTGGTCCAGGTGGAGACACTATCATGGATGGGGGACTGGGAGAAAGATGAGTTCACTACCGAACTACAAGCTCACTCAGGAGCCGGAGGGAGGGCCTGGGAGGGGACGCTGAGATAGGCCTGTTTATCGGATGAGTGGACACTGTACCTGTATTATATGAAATGTAACAGAAAAATGTGATTGTGGAGGGGTGGAAGAGGGAGTAGGTGGATAAAGGTTGCTAATTACATGACTGTTCTGTTAAGTTATGAACAAAATGCAAATAAAAATATTTATAAAAAAAAATAAAAAATTATGACGTACGGACTTTTTCGAATTGTAACACATCCAATGTGGTGTATGCGATTTGGTGCTCGTGCGATTTGATCTATATAGGTCAAACCACCCAAAAGATAAAAACAAGACTTGGGCAACACAAAAGTAGAATCAGGTGTCAAACAGAGAATGCCCCCCTGGTGGCCCATTATCTAGAGTTGGATCACGCACCTAATGAAATGCGTTGGCAGATAATAGAAGTGGTAAATGTTCCGGCAAGGGGTGGTAACATTACCAACATCCTTAACAAAACTGAATGTCGCTGGATGCTAAGATGTGACAGTGTAAACACAGGTCTTAATTCTATGGAGGAGTGGCATTCTGTCATAACCAGTTAGTACGATCTATTGGTATATTCAGTTGAGGACATAGGCCATGTTCCTGCAATTGTTAATACTATAACATGCGCTTAAGCGATGTGTACGCTATATTTGCAAAGCTGAATGCTGTCTCTATTTGCAACTGGGTTTATGTATCAATGGTTGATAATGCCTAACATGTTGCTGTAAACATATGTACTTAATCTTTTTATGATGTGCAATTTTTTTTTTGAAAATCTATAATTAGACATTACTGTGAATATATGTCTATATGATGTGTATTGTCTTTAAAATGTGTAACTAGGCTTGGCCATAGGAAAATACAATGGTTGATAATGTTAAAATTGCTGATGCAAACATATTTTCTAAGATGTGTATTTATTTAAAATTTGTAACTGTGCATCCCTAAAATATATGCCTATTTGTTGTGTATTTCTGTTGAAGGCTGTAACTAGGCCTCTTCGAGAATAAAACACTCCTTTTCACTATTTCTAAGTTTTTCAATTAACATTCATTCATATACAACTTTTCGAATTAGGTGTCCGGTGGACGCAATTTGCAGGCTTACATGACATTAACTCCTTGTCTAGTATACTTTGACTCCACTCCAAGATGGCGCCTGTTTGCGCCTTGTCTGGACATTTACTTGACTGTTGTTGATATTCAGTATACTTTGACTACACTCGAAGATGGCGCCTGTTTGAGCCCGGCTTTGACACTGACTTGTCGGTTGCTGATGTCTATGCCTCTTGACGTATTTAGTTACAGTCATTGTCCCGCTCGGTTCTCACGTGATTATCAGAAACTTGCATTTATACAGTGAGGGTAGCACTACATAGATGAGTGGTTGATTACTATGCTAGTTGGGTCTACCAGAGGATATACTCAACATATTTTGTGATCTTGAGGAGAGTGTTATACATTACGACGATATCCAGCTAAGGGCTAAAGTAAGGGGTAGTTTAATTAATTTTACAGAACGGTTTTGGTAGACGATCCTTCGATATTCAAAACAGGAATCCCTTACATTCAACATTATTTGGATCGCTTGAACACAGGTACTCACTATTCATTTCTGGTGTATTGAGAATGACAGTCCGTATTTGGTCAGTACAATACAATGTGATACTCTATTTATATGGTAACATGTCATACCCTAGAATTGCAATAATTGGTGTTAAGGTGTTATATGATTTAACTGTTAATGCATTAGCAGAATTTTGAGTAAAGGTTATGATCTGCAAGTATCCCTAATTATGTTTACTGTATCCCCCTGTGTGTATCTAGGAGTTGTAAGAATTGTTTATGGCAGACGTTTATTGATGTTTTTGTATTGTTATAGGTTTTTTTCCCCTGACGAAGGGAATCATAATTCCCGAAATGCATTGGGCGGCGCATCATCACAGTTTGTTTATCCAAGGATTATATTGAATCTCAACAAACTTTGTGTGTCATGATTTTAGCACAAATGAAGAAGATTATTGTTAATTGTATCTCGGCATGATGGTGAATGTATAGAGATATATATATTGCTCAAGGGCAAAATGGCAACATCATCAGATATTGTATAACAAAAATAAGATTGTACAAATTGAATAAGGTTTTTCTTTTGGAAAATACCAAAAAACTACATGTATGCAGAAATAAGAGTTTGTGTATACATTTTTGCAGTTTTTGATTATTACCATTGAAAATAATATTTTTCCACGGAACAGTGCACACTGCATGTAGACCTGTGTCTACATCTCTTGCATAGTTTTCACACAGTGTGTTGCCAGCACAATTTGTAGTGTAGCATGCTTTGATTACATTATGTCCAATTGATTAGACGGATTACAATAGTCACACCGAGTGCGCCTCTACTTTCCTCCCTAAATTGTTGGAGGACACATTTTATTTGTGTGTATGTTGTTCCTTCATTGTAACATGTAAGGTTGTGTTTGACACTTGTCTGGCTTGTGTTATGTTTTTTGCATACCAGCACTTTGTCTTGAGTGCAATTGTTTTAAAAAAAAAAAACTTTCTTACTATATACAATAAATAATAATATTTTTCTACAGTTCTTTTTGGATTGAAAGGCCTTCTTTGTTTTCTTTTTTCTCTCTTGACTTCTTTTATGTTTATTTCTTTCTCTTCTTTTAAATTCGATGTTCTCCTGCACCTATTGTTAGGTGCATCGCTTATCTAACTATTGTCCAATCTCCCTACTCCCCTTTCTGGCAAAGGTCCTAGAGGGCCATGTAGCTAAATGCCTCTCTAACTTTCTAGAGGAGTCGAAATACTTGGATTCCCATCAGGCCGGCTTTAGGCCAGCCCACTCCACTGAGACCGTGATTCTCGCCGTCCTGGATTCTCTCCGAGATAATGCTGACAGAAACTCTCCTCAGGCACTGGTGTTACTGGATCTCTCCGCTGCTTTTGACACGGTCGACCATACCATCTTGATCAACCGTGTCAAACAGGCAGGTGTCAAGGGGTCGGCTGCCCGCTGGCTTGCCTCCTTTTTGGGGGACCGCTCGCAGGCTGTTTGCCAGGGACACTCCCTGCCTCCCCCTCGCAAAACCACATGCGGTGTTCCTCAGGGTTCGGCTCTCTCTCCTCATTTATTCAATCTTTACATTCCCCCCTGATCCAGTCTCTCAAAGATAGGAAGGTGTCAGTTTTCAACAATGCAGACGACCTACAACTTGTCCTCAGGGTTGATGGCCTGCACAGCTCTGTCATTGATTTCCAGGCTACTATGCTGCATATCCAACGTTGGATGGATCATAACCATCTTAAATTAAACCTCGGTAAGACAGAGATCGTTCTTACTGGGGATAGCCAGACATTTTGGAGCCCACATTATTGACCATCAGAGCTAGGATCCCCCCATTACCTTCCACTTCAGCCAAAACATTGGGAGTCTCAGTTGACAGTGACCTTTCATGGAAAACCCAGGTCGGTTAAGTGGTGTCCAAGTGTTTCCTTCAAATGCTCAGGATCTGGAAAATACATTGTTTTCTCACCCAGGACGCACTGATCCAGGTTATAATAGCCACTGTTTTATATCATCTGGACTACGCTCATTCTGTGTATTCTGGTATGCCACTTTATTTGCTTGAACGCCTACAGATGGTTCAGAACCATGCTCCACGTCTGGTTTTCCGACTACCTAGATGGCAACCAGCAACCCCATTGTTGAAGAAACTGCTTTGGCTCCCTGTTTCACAGTGCTATGTTTTCAATATTGGCTGCCTTGTTTTTAAGGCTCTGCATGGCACCAGCCCTATGTTCAATAATAGCTTAATCTCCAGGCACATTCCCAGGTGTGACTTAAGGTCTGCTCATCTCTCTCTTCTTTCTACCCCGATGTTTAAATGGGTCCGCCAAGGAGGCCGCAGATTTGCCACTCTTGCCCCCAAACTGTGGAACTCCTTCCCATTGGAAATTCGGTCCTGCACAGATCTCCTGCAATTTAGGAAATCCCTGAAAACCTTGCTATTTGCACAAAGCTAGATCTTATGTCCCTATTTGACTGCATTTGGAGCTTTTTAGCGCCATGAAGCCACCCGGCGTATGTGCGCTCTATACATTTTTATTAACACTAACATTAGTGTATGAATGTGATGGGCCCTTGCATGGCAGTGGTATGTTGATATGAGTGCACTGATCTGTTGGATTGAGCCCATGGCCAGCAGTATGAAAGTTTTGTGTGTGGCTTGTGAATGGACCATAACATGATTGATGCCTTGACTTGTCTTCATGGCTCCCCTTCAATAGTCTTTATTTCAAAGTTTAGATACTTTGATAAGTATTTGTGCTTTAAAGCTAGTATTTATGGAGTTTCTAAAAAAAACAGTATAAGTAGTGGATTGATTAAAAAAAAATCTTACCAGATTTTTTATCTCTGGTGGTAAGGATACTCTGTCCCAATGGCAACAGAGTATCCTTATCAGAAAGATAACGGGATGGCTGCCCAATATATATGTGGATGGAGCATTGGTGTAACCATGGAGCCACAACTCCTTCTGTTGCATGGTTGCACCACTCCAATGTCAATCAATCAATGACATTTATAGAGCGCACTACTTACCCGTAGGGTCTCAAGGCGCTTAGGAGGGGGGGCGGTGCCGTTACTGCTCGAACAGCCAGGTCTTGAGCTTCTTCCTGAAGGAGAGGTGGTCTTGGGTCAGGCGCAGGTCGGCCGGGAGGGAGTTCCAGGTCTTGGCGGCCAGGTAGGAGAAGGACCTTCCTCCTGTTGTCGCTCTACGGATGCGTGGGACGGCGGCGAGGGCGTGGCTGGCTGATCGGAGGTGGCGTTTGGGAGCGTAGAAGTTGATGCGGTTGTTGAGGTAGGCCGGGCCGTGATCGTGTAGGGCTTTGTGTGCGTGGGTGAGGAGACGGAAGGTGATTCTTTTGTTGACGGGGAGCCAATGCAGGTCTCTCAGGTGTCCGGAGATGTGGCTGTTTCGTGGGATGTCATGACTTAGTAGGGGCATATGCAGCTGACATCTGTGTCCACCAACATAATGTACATGTGCAGACATACAGGGCGGTTTTCACTGCCCGTCACCACCTGGACAACCATGGTGGTAAGGGGCTGTGATAACAGTCTAATGCCCCCCTTGCCATTGGAGATAACTCCGATGATGAGAGAGGTATTTTTTCTTTTAAAAAGAAAATCCGGCTTTTTGATATTGTTTTTAGAAAAGTACAAAACAAATGTGATGATAGCTCTGTCATGTTGATGGAGTAGTGTGTCAAACGTAAAAAGGCATTGTCAGGAACCACCATTTACTGCGCTGCTGTCAATTTTTTTAACTGACCGCCAGCTTGGCGGTCATTTTCAAATTTGGCTTGTAGAGTATTCTCAGTATGGCAGATGTTAGGTCCTCTGCCAAGGCGACTGAGTCTTCTTTGTCAACCAAAATGCAAATCTGGACATTACTAAGAACTATTTTTTTTCAGTGTGGGTAGCTGTGGGTTTTGGGCACCTAAGAAAACCTACACATTTTTTAACACTAGACAACCAGGCGAGTCCAAGGGTGTATGACTTGCAAGGCTCTCACAGGGTTATTTTACTCAGAAGCCCTTGCAAACATTAAAGTTTGGTAAGAAACCCACATTTTCATCACATTTCTGTGACAATAAAACATGGAATCTTCAGAGAGCCACTGGTTTCGTACCACTCTGAGTTCCCGCACGTCTCCCGATAAGAACAGTACCCTACTTGTTTGGGAGGGCCAGGAAAAAACGGCACTAAAGGCCCTAAATTGCTATGTTCATAGATAAGCAACAGGGGTGGGTGCTCTATTTAGGGCTGTGTTGTGCACCACCTACGGAAACCTACAAACCACAGATATTTTTGAAAACTTGACAACCAGTGGAGTCCAGGGTGGTATGCCTTGAATTGATTCAATTAGTTGTTTTTTTTTACTCACAATGTTCTGCAACCCCAATCTCAGACCTTTTCCTTCCATTTCTGCAATGGAAACATTTGGAAGCCACAAAATTCCCACCACTCTGCATTACTCCACTTGTGCCGATAAAAACGCTGCCCCTCTTGTGAGGCTGGACCTAGTGCGCTATAGGAACGAATCAAACCAAGGTTAATGGGAGCCCCCACCAGGGGACTCCCATTGACCTTGTTTTGATCCTTTTCTGTCACAGGCACTAAGTCTAGTCACACAAGTGAGGTACCATTGTTATCGATAAACTAAAGGGAATGCCAGGTGGATGGAAGTTCATATTTCCCCACAGATTCCAGAGCTTTCAGCCACAGAAATGTGAGGAATTTTTTTTTATTCAAAGTTTGAGGTTTGCAAGGGATTTTGCATAAAAACAACCTAGTAAGAGCAATGTAAGCCTCACTAGATACCCCTAGAGGTCTAGTTTAAAAAAATGCACAGTTATGCTAGGTTTCCCTAGGTGCCGGCTGAGCTCGGTCCAAAATCTACAGCTATACATAGGGGAAAAATGTGTCGCGTCCATGTTGTGTTTTGGCCCCTGTCCTGTTGCGGGCACTAGGCCTATCCACACAAGTGAGGTACAATTTTAACAGGAGACTTGTGGAAATGCTGGGTAGATGGAAATTTGTGGCTGCCAGCAGATTCCAGAGCTTTCCATCACAGAAATGTAAGGCACATGTGTTTTTTAATCAAAGTTTGTTTGCAAGGGATTCTGGGTAAAAGCACTGGTGAGAACCAAGCAAATCAGCCCACCCTGGATACCCCTATGTGTCTAGTTTTAAAAAATGTACAGCTTTGCAAGGTTTTCCAAGGTGCTGGCTGAGATAGGTTCTAAAACCTACAGCTACCCATTTTGTAGAAAAAGAGCCAGTTTGAGTGGAAAATGTGATGCATTCCCTTTGCATTTTGGGCCGTTTTCTCTCACAACCACTAGGCCTAGCCACACAAATGCTGTACCATTTTTATTGGGAGACTTGGAGTAGTGCCAGGTGGAAGGTAGTTTTTGGCTCCCTGCAGAATTCAGAACTTTCCATCACAGAAACATGAGGGAAATGTGTTTTTCCAATTCAAGTTTGAGGTTGACTTGGGGATCTGGGTAAAAAAAATGTGGTGAAAGCTATGAGGGTCACCACATCCTAGATAACCCTAGGTGTCCAGTTTGCAAAAATGGTACGTTTTACCAGGTTTCCATAGGTGCTGCCTTTGATAGGGTTAAAAATCTAGTGCTCCATTGGAAAGAAAGGTTAAGTTTTCACTGAAAAAATGTGATACATACATGTCATGGGTTGGCTCGTTTCCTCTCACAGTCGCCAAACCTATCCACACAGGTGAGGTACCACTTTTATTGCTAGACTTGTGGTAAAATAGAATAGCAAAACATTTCTTTACCAAATGGATTTTGCTGCATTTGTGCCTTTCAAATTAAAACCAGTGCAGAAGAAAGAAGACAGTTTGAAAAATGCCCTCTAAATCATACATATCCACAAATTCAGAGATGTGCAGATAATCCCTGCTCCTAAGCTCTATATCTTGTCACCATTTCAGAAATCAATAGGTTTACTTGATACCCATTTTTCACTTTACTTATTTCACTATATGAAATGGTCAATACTCAATACTCAATGAAAAACCATTGTACGGTGCAGTTCTGTTGTTTTGCTCTGGGTACCTTGAGTGCTTGGAGAACCTACAAACCCTATATATCTCCACAACCAGAAGGGTCTGTTGAACGTAATGGTATATTGTTTTTGTAAATCGACGATTGTGACAAAAGGTTACAGATGAAAACGTTGCTACAAATGGCTGTTTTTTTCCAACTCATTTTCGAAATGTCTTTATTTCAACAGTTATTGTCCTTGGGAAACCCTTTAGGGATCTACACATATGACCCCTTGTTAAATTTAGAATATTGTCTACCTTTCAGAAATCTATAGCTTTCCTGAATCACCCATGGGTTTCACACTGGTGTCCACCACAAACTCAAAGGAGGAATGCTAGAGCACAAACATTTGTAAATGGGCTACCTTGTCGAAAAATGCAAAACCTGTGGTACAGAATCCGTTTTTTCAGCTCTGCATGTTCCTAAAAGCTGTGAAGATGGTGACTTTTAGTACAGAAAACGGTTTGTTGATGCCATTTTTAGGAAACAAAACAGACACTTTAATCTGGAGCACTTTTTCCCTATTCTTCTCTAAAAATTCAACATTTGCTATATCTTCCTTCTTTTCTTGGTCCCCTCCAGGGAAATCTACAAACCCTGGTTACTTTTATAATACATAGGATATTGAAAAAAAATATGCAAATATGGCATGGAAACCTTATATGGAAAAAAGTTATAAAGCCCCTTTGCAAACTAGCCCAAATAGCCGAAAAAGGCCCCAACACTGGCAGCAAGGGGTTCAAGTGTGGGCAGGTGCCACAGCACAATGACATTTCTTTGGTGTACATGGGATCGGATCCGCTCCCACTCCAATTGTGTAATGAGGAAGATGGAAACTATGGCATCAGGATTGGTATTTATTAATGTCAGCCTCTCCCTGTAACAATTTGTGCACTCTTGTGTATACACTTTTGTTAGACCTGTCATTCTTATGGTGGTCTTCAAACCTTTTGCCTGCTTTCATCCACTTTTTGCTGTAACTTTTTGTTGTCCTTCGACTTTGAGCACTTTGCCACTGCTAACTAGTGCTAAAGTGCATGTACTTGTCCCCTAAACATGGTGACATTGGTTTATGCCTGATTGACATATTTATTTACTTATAAGTCGCTTGTAAATTTGTATAACATAATCCCAGGGTCTGAATCTAAATGTTGCCAGTGGGCCTGCAGCGCTGGTTGTGCCACTCACCCAAGTAGCCTTTCAAATCAGTCTCAGGTCCGCCATTGCAGAGCTTCTCAGCCCTGGAGCCATCCAATCCATCGGTAACGCCCAGCGGAACATGGATGAGATCAAGAGGCACCTACCAGCCCAGGACCCCTGTTAGCTCTAGCGTTAAAGATTCCCAATATCTCTGAATCACAGCACACTACCAAACCATATGGTAAAAATCTGCGTGGGGGTGGGAGCAGCGGGTCAGTGGGAGTCAGGCCGGAGCCCAGCACGGTGGATATGCAGGAGTGTAAGGTAGGCAGCGTGCAGGAAGTAGACTTGGACCAGGCGGAGTCTCACTGATACCGCATATTTATTTACTTATAAGTCGCTTGTAAATTTGTATAACATAATCCCAGGGTCTGAATCTAAATGTTGCCAGTGGGCCTGCAGCGCTGGTTGTGCCACTCACCCAAGTAGCCTTTCAAATCAGTCTCAGGTCCGCCATTGCAGAGCTTCTCAGCCCTGGAGCCATCCAATCCATCGGTAACGCCCAGCGGAACATGGATGAGATCAAGAGGCACCTACCAGCCCAGGACCCCTGTTATCTCTAGCGTTAAAGATTCCCAATATCTCTGAATCACAGCACACAACCAAACCATATGGTAAAAATCTGCGTGGGGGTGGGAGCAGCGGGTCAGTGGGAGTCAGGCCGGAGCCCAGCACGGTGGATATGCAGGAGTGTAAGGTAGGCAGCGTGCAGGAAGTAGACTTGGACCAGGCGGAGTCTCACTGATACCGCAATCGTCCTGGGGCCATCAGGGCGTCACGCCAGTCCGCATCCTCCAGAGCCCCAAGCCAGCCCTCCCACTTCTCGCGGAGTAGGGAAAGGGAATTAGGGGTATTGTTAGTGAGGGAGCGATAGATGAGAGAGACGCCACCCCTCCAAAAATCCCCAGTCAGAACTTGCGCCTCGGGTGGACTATATTCGGGCAGGGACGTGCCATCTGTAATGTGGGAGTGAAGGGCGTGGCGCAGTTGCAAATATCTAAAGAATTGAGAGGGATGGAGGGAATGTCTGGCATGTAAGTCTTGAAAGGATCAGATGTGATTACACCTCCAGATGTCGCCCAACAAGGTTACCCCAATGAGATCCCATTGCCGGAACCCTGACAGGGAAGCGACTTCACGAAGCCTGGTGCCACACCACAAGGGAGTGTAGCGAGTCAACCTGCCTGCCCATTGAGTATGATGAAGTGATGCATGCCAAGCCAGGAATACGCCGCGCGTGCCCTCGGGAAGAGCTCGGGAATCTTGGTCCCATACAGCATTCCCTGGATAGAGGAGAAGCCCAAGATGTAAAGTTCCATATGATACACCGGGTCGGACCAGCGGCCATTGAACAAGTTGTGAATCGTGAGGAGACGAGTCGCTAAGTACTGGAGTTAGAGGTACGTCATTCCGAGACCTCTGTCAAAAGGTGGGATTCGGCATTGGGCCAGGGCCAGCCTGGACCTCCGACCCCCCCTAAGGAAATTTACTAACCATGCCGTCCATGTCCCGGAACCAAGATCTGGCAAAGGGGAGGTGAGTGTGCTGGAGAATGTACAAAAAACGGGGCAAGATCATCATTTTGTACAGGGCAATCCTGCCCAGAGGGTTGAGAGGCAATGTGCGCCATTTAAGGAGGTCGGTACGGACCCGCCTAACCTGCGGGGTGACACTGAGTTCCCATGGAAGGTCAGGGGGAAGGGAGACCCAGATCCCCAAATACTTGAAAGACAGCCGCCGAAGAGGAAGCGACGACTGCAAGTCAAAACAATTGCCTGATAAGTGTAAGGGGACAAGGACGGACTTGGCCGGAATAAGCCGCAAGCCAGAGGCTCTTTCAAAAGTTGCCAATGCCCGAAGGCAGCGAGGTCCCGATCAGACTGGGCCCGCCAGGAACAGCAACACATCATCCGCGTATAACAAGATTTTATCCTGCGCTAGGGCGGGCCACCTCCAGCCAGTCAAGGAATGGTCACTACGGACAAGGCACGCAAACGGCTCCATTGCCAGAGCAGAAAGGATCGGGGAGAGGGGGCATCCCTGTCACATATCGAGTCCAATGGGGAAGGGGTGGGGAAGAGTGCCGTTGACGAGGACCTGTGCCCGAGGACGGTGATAGAGTAGCCTCGCCAAGAGACGAAAAGGAGTGCCAAAGCCCATCTGTTCCAACACTGCATCCAAGTAGCTCCAGTCAATGGAGTTGAAGGCCTTCTCAAAATCAATAAGGAGAAGAGACAAGTATGGAGTAAGCAGGTGTTGGTTCTTAAGGGCAAGGTGAAGGTGTCGGAGACAGTGTCTAGTCCCTCTGAGAGGCATGAAGCAGCATTGATCAGGGTGGACGAGCTGGCCTAAATGCGGCCGTATACGATCGGCCAGTACGGAAGAAAAAATCTTGAATTCCGTATTAATGAGCGAAATGGGACGATAGTCCGAGCAGCACTTCGAGGGGGGCTCGGACTTAGGGATCACACCGATGGTAGCGAGATCCGTCTCTGGCCGGAATGAGTCACACTCCGCCGCTTTCTTGTACATCGCCACAAGAGCGAAAGGACGAATAAAGCTCCTGGGGGAGACCGTCCGGTCCAGGAGTCTTACCAGCCGCGAGGCGCAAAATGGCACCTGACACCTCCTCAGGGGTGAGAGGAAGGTCCAGCGCAACCGCATCGGAGTCGCTAAGACATGGAAGAGAGAACTCTTCCTGTTGGAGAAGGTCAGAGAGAGAGAGAGCAGGCGAACGTGCCAAGTAAAGGGCAGCGTAGTAGGAGGCAAAGCATTGGGCAACCGCTGCCGGGGCACAGTGAAGCGTTCCATCTGCGTCTGTCATCTCGGGTATGATATGGTTGGCCATAGGGTAGGTGGCGAGGCAGTGGAGGAGCTTTCCATTTTTGCCTCCCCAGCCATACACTCAGGCTACAGACGAACGCCAAAAAGCTTGGCAGCTTCCAGAGAGGTCTGTCTCAATACGTCTCATAGGAATGCCAGTGTCCGTTTGTGGGCATCGGCTCTATCAACGGGATTCAGCGCCTCAAGCGGCCTGCGCCTCCAAATGTGTGAGCTGGGAGTCACGCGCCGCGCAAGTGAAAACTCTCCTTTTAATGCACGTCTTCCCTAAGGTAGGGCCTAGATACCCCTATGGGCATAGTGCTGTGTAAATAAAAGGAATGATATGCTCTGTTAAGTAATTCATTTCTCCGATAGATCTTTTCTTTCCCGCTGTGAGAAGTGATGAGAGTTAACATTACATCTGTCAGTGTCAATTAACAGTGTAACCTATTTGGCTACACAATAAGGACCAGGAAAAAGTAACTATAGTTAAGATGGTTTATTAGAAGTTAGCAATTAGGTTAAGATACATGAATCCTAGCACCATGCTATACGGGACAGGGAAATAACTGGGATACCCACCATCCTAAAGAAGCTTAGGCATACCACTATAAGACAAGCAAGAAGTTCAGTCACAGCAGTACAAAAGATCAATATTAAGATTTGGTGCTCAGAAACAGTTTCTGGTCCTCTCTTCTATACCTGAGTAAACTCTAGAATCATCTAAGTTAAAGTCTAAACAAAGAGGATGGCTAAATAATGAAAGGAACCTCACAATTCAGGAAAATGCAAAAAAATAAAAAAGGATTAACTAGGAAAAAATGGCTAGTATGGGAATGAGTCAGCATCTTAGAAGCTCACTCAAGAGTCTTCTTGGGTCAGGGAAATGTGTGCCCACAAGGGAAAAGTGATGCAAGCAGAAATGGAAAACAGTAATTTATGCAGAATGTAAAACATATCTTGTAAGGGCTATTTTAGAGTATTAAATCAATTGTGCACATTTAATATGTGTGTGCACATTCAAACTCAAATTAATATAAATGTCAGTACATTAGATTCATATTGCATGTGCCATACAGTAAAACATTTAATAAGCATGTGTAAATATTGATGAGAACTAAATTTTATAATGAAATAAATGAAACATTAGTGCACACATTACATGATTCATTCTCATTTCTAAAGTGAACACATTCTAAATAGACAAGGGTGGTTTATTTATCAAGTCTCAAATAAATATCTAATTTACTACGGTTAAGACAAACAATATTATGTATACATTCTCTACTTCTACAGTGGAGGCACTTTAATAATGATGTCAAGTGCAACACTTTGCGTTGATGTCGTTAGGATATACAGGAAATGTGCTACGTTCATGTTTATGTTATGTATCTGTGACGTATAAAGGTTGAACTAAAATTATGCTCCTCCATAAGTTTTACATGTCTTGGTAGTGACAAAAAGCTACATTTGTTTTTCACTACTCCTCTCACATGTTAGCATTGGGAATTCCTTAAAACGCGTTTAAGCAGTAATTCCTGATTATAAAGCAGTATCTACATCTGTTAGACTTGGCCCTTTTTGCAGGGTCATCCCTAAACTTTTTGCCTTTTGTCCTAGCCTTTTTCTGACATAGTGTTGGGGGCTTTAGGACTCTGGGCACCTTAGCACTGCTGTCCAGTGTAAAGTGCGTGTGCTCTCTGTGATAAATGTGGTAAGATTGGTCTACACCTGTTTGGCCTATTTAATTTACCTATCAGTCCCTTGTAAAGTGGTATCTCAGATACCCAGGGCTGGTAAATTAAATGCTACTGGTGAGCTTGTAGTGTTAATTGCGCCACCCACCAAAGTAGCCTTTCAAACCTATCCCAGGCCTTTGCCATGGCAGGACCTGTGCGCACAGTGTCACTTCCGCTGTGACGTGGCACCTAAAGAGTGTGCCATGTCCTTGACCCACCTTTTACTACATGTCAGTCACCCCTAAGGGAGGCCCTAGCTAGCCCTAATGACAGGGTGCATTGTAGGTAAAAGATAGGACATGTACCTTAAGTGTGTAACATGTCCTGGTAGTGACAAACAGCCATTTTGGTTTCTCACTACTGTGGAGCTGCCCTCCCATAGGAATGCATTGGGGATTTCCTGATAAGTGTTTCGGTGGTAATTCCTGATATGGGAAGTACAGCGTGGTCAAGTTTGATATGTCTGGAATAGTGATAATAAAGGCTAAGCAATGGTGTGCACAGATTTATTATAACTATATTAGAAATGCTACTTTTAGACGTTGGAATTTCTGTGTGCTATGTGTCTCCCTGCCTGATGTGAATTGCATGTCTGGCTTTTGAGTGACAGGGGCTGATGAAGTTTGTGTGGCTCCAGGAGGGGCAGGGTGAGTCAGCGCTAGGCTGATTGGGACATCTGCATTTGGAGTGGTAGGAGGATAAGTCCCTGGTCCCTGAATATGATTGTGCCTGCCCTGGTGAATGCTGGCTCCACCCCCTGTGCTGTGTCTGATGACTAGCCCCCACCTAACAATAGAGAAGAGGAGCCCTGTCAACAGAGTGCTCCAAATCCTCCCTGAACCAGTTGCAAAAGCCCTATCCTGCAGACAAAGAGATTCTGGGTATAAATGCTGGGGCTGTGACCCCATGAAAGTGTGCTGCTCCTGGACATTTGGGGGCTTGCTGCTGCTGGGGCCCAGAAGGAACCACCATGGGGGCTTGCCTCCCTGCTGGAGGGCCCTGTGTGCTGACCTTCCTGGGCCCAGCTATGCCCCTGAACCTTACGGACTTGTTATTCCTGCCTGCTGGACTTTAAAGGACTCGTAGCGCCTCTTGAGCGCTATCTTTTTACTGAGGGGAAAAGAAAGAGTGTGTGTGCTCTGCAGCGCTGGGCTGCCAGAGCATTTACAGGGAATCCCAGCGTGGGGATTCCCCTGCACAGCTTTGTGAACGAGTGCCTTCCACACTTTATAAATATTTAAATGTCGGGTGCCCACACCGCTTATGCCTTTCTTTCGTCGGGTGCCCACCCCACAATGCCTCTGTGATGGTGGAAGCCCATCCCCCATTGTCGAAGCATGATGGTGTGCATGTGAAGAGCGGGAGACCACCCCGCTCTCTTGATCCTAAATTAAGCGGGAGCCTACCCCGCATGGATGCTTCGTTGTGGCGGGAGCCCACCCTACACTTTCAAATTTGCACGAAGAAGCGGGTCGCCGCCGAGAGAAGCAGCAGTCCGGAAGCCAGGCAAAAGCTGCCTGACTGTGAGCGGAGCCAAGGGAAGCCCAGGAAGTGTCCCGGCCACGCGAGAAGAGGTAGTGTCATGATCAGGAAGCCGGTAAACCTGCGCTGGTCTGTGCGGGGCTCGCGGGAGGATAGGGAGAGCCCCGCGTGTACTGAAGAGTCTCTAGAGCTCCGGTGGCTGCAAGAGAGAGCGGAGGCTCTTTGAGGCATGGCGGAAGTCGGGAGTGACCCAGAGGAGACCAGCGAGCCCCCAGCAGAGAGTCCCAGTGAAGTGGGGCTCCTGTGTGCAAGGGAAAGCCCTGCGGTGTCAGCAGTGTGGTGATTGCGGCAGAGGGGCCCTAGGCACATTGTCAGTTCCAGCTCGCGCCGAATTGAAGGAGAACTGCCGAGATAGGAGACTTCCTCCTAGCAGAGAGCCCAGTGAGTGGGGCTCAGAGGGGGTTGTATCTTCTTTTTGCCAGTAACGACAGAGAGCCCCGTTGAGTGGGGCTCAGAGGGGGCTGCATCTTCTTTTTTATTTACCAGTGGGGCCTTCTATTAGGCACAGTGGTGTCCTTGCCTGTTGGTCTCAGCGACCCTGAAATAGAGCGGGCAGCTGCAACGAGGAGCTCCCAGTCGGCACAGTAGTGCCAGTACCTTTTCTTTACTCAGTTGCGCCGCCGTAGCGGGCAATTGCAACGTGTGGACAGTTTTGGTTGCAGGAGTCCCAGTGGGGCTCACAAGGCACAGTGGTGCCCGCGCCATTTCCAGATGCCCTGCGGGAGCGCAGGCAGCTGCAACATTTGGGGGCAATTTGTTGATGAGAAGGGGGGTGAGTTACACTCCCCCAAGCCCCAATGCATTGCACACTTTTTGTCTGCTGCATTGGCAGCCAGAGGGACAGTGGACGGTCCTGTAGGAGCCCATGACTTTCTGGACATAGGGCATTTGAGCCCCAGGGTAAGGCCAGTTGGCCTGGTGGCAGGGCAGTTGGTATCTGTGTGTACCAGGAGGGCCCAAGGCAAGGGCCTAGGGTACAGTGATGCACTGCTGTTTTATTGCATAACATGTTTTATGCCCCTTGTGATTGTGATAGCATAATGTGATTTACCATACGTAGTTTATGGACCCTGATTTATGCCTCTAATGATGCTTATCGTTATGAGGTTTTTGCATACTGTGTGTGTGCTGGTGAGTCATAATGCATAATGTGTTTATGCTGATGAGGTTAGGGCCTAATGTGATTTATTGCCTAATGTCATGCTATGATATTTTAGGATGGCTGATGCTAATGTGATAATGCTTAGGTCATTATGGTACCAGTAGTGACTGATTGTGTTTTAGATTTACTTACCTGATCTGATGGTTCTGACTGTGGTCTGAGTGGCCTGGTCCTGTATATAATCCCCTATGAATATTGCCTAGTGCCAGCTGGCACAGTGTAAAGGTGTGATTAGCTTTCTAATGTGTTCATGATAATACAAAGGCTATTTTTTATATAACCTTATGTTGAGTTTCTTTTGTAGTGTGCCTAGTGTGTGTTGCGCAACCGCTTTACACATTGGCACGAACAGTCAGGCTTATCTCAGAGGCAATCTACCAAGGGGGTGAGCAGGGGTTATCATCGGTGTGTATCTCCCTTGCCCTGACTAGAGTAGTGGTTTAAGCCTGGCTTTGGCGCAAGCTCTAGCCCACCAGAAATCCCAATTCTAACAACATCATGTTTGATATTTTTGGAATTGTAATGATAAATCCTCTTTACAGGTAAAGTTGAATTTAACATAACTGTTTTAGAAATTACACTTTTAGAAAGTAGACTTGTCTCTCCTTGTACTACTCTGTGTCTTACAACCTGACTCCAATACACATCTGGGGTGGATGACAGCTACACTTTGTGCATTCCCCTTAGACAGCCATAAATACAGGAAGGGTGGGTGTAACAGAGAATTCATCTGCATTCATCTACACTCTGACAGCTCTTCCCGGGCAGGAAGTGGGAGGGGGATCTGACACTTACACCTGAATTGGCAGTGTACTGTGTCCTATGCAAAGGGATGATTACCCTCCACAGATAGCCTAGCTGACAGGACTTGGATGACAGGGGACCTGTGCCCTTCAAGAGCCTGCTTTGAAGTCACCCCGAGTTTAAAGGTACAACTTGGCAGAAGTACTGAGTCTCTGACCCTACCAAGAAAGTACTGTGCTGGAACTGATAAGAACTCAGCCAGGAGTAAATACTGCTGAACCACAATGATTGCCGCTTTGTCTTACTACTGCTCTGAAGGAACTACTTATTGCTTTGCTTAGCTGCCCTGCTGCCTGCTGATCTTTGTTCTGCTGAGGACAAGGACTGGACCCATCTCATTTGAACCCTAAGTGTCTTCAAGGTCTTGCTGGCTTGCCCCCTGTTCTGAAGTCTCAGGACCATCAAAGACTTCCTTCAACAGCACTTGAGCTCTGCCATCTGTGAGTCCTGTCCTTCCAAGTGGTGCCAATCCAGTTCTGAGCCCTTGAAAGGTGATTTCTGCTGTCCAGAACAATCAAAGTTGATGCATTAACAACTTTGTGCCATTTGGAACTAAAGCAGTGCACTTCAACACCAATGCAGGAGCCAATCTATGACAGACTGAGCAGCTCGATGTTGAGGGATAGTGCAGTTCTAAGATGATGCAGCATCGGCATTGTAAAGAGGTTTGACGCCGAAGCCTTCATCGACTGCATGGATTAGCGCTGATGCTTGGCCTCCATTCACGGGATCCACGATAACACAGAGGATGCTCGTCTCCTCACATTGTGTCTTCGACATCGACACTCGCTCCATCCATGAGCGGAACCTGTCTGAGTCCTGTCCTCCATCGCGGTTAACCAGAACTTTAGATTTACCCAGTCTTGTATGACTTCAAGTAACCCCTTAGCGCTATTGACTTCTGAGCACTATTTTGGTACATTCTTTCAAAATTTCCCTACACCGGTTCTGTTTATTGGATTTTTGTCATTTTGGTCTTGAAGTACTAATATTATTATTCTCTATTTTTCTAAACCAGCATGGAGTATTTATGTGGTGTTTTCATTGTGTTACTGTGTGTGAGTGTTGCACAAATACTTGAATTGCCTCTTTAAATGAGCCTGACTGATATATGCCCAGCTACCAGAAGGTGAGATCAGGTTATCTTTCAGTGTGTATCCTCGCTCAATCAATCAATGACATTTATAGAGCGCACTACTTACCCGTAGGGTCTCAAGGCGCTTAGGGGGGGGGGGGTGCCGTTACTGCTCGAACAACCAGGTCTTGAGCTTCTTCCTGAAGGAGAGGTGGTCTTGGGTCAGGCGCAGGTCGGCCGGGAGGGAGTTCCAGGTCTTGGCGGCCAGGTAGGAGAAGGACCTTCCTCCTGTTGTCGCTCTACGGATGCGTGGGACGGCGGCGAGGGCGTGGCTGGCTGATCGGAGGTGGCGTTTGGGAGCGTAGAAGTTGATGCGGTTGTTGAGGTAGGCCGGGCCTTGATCGTGTAGGGCTTTGTGTGCGTGGGTGAGGAGACGGAAGGTGATTCTTTTGTTGACGGGGAGCCAATGCAGGTCTCTCAGGTGTCCGGAGATGTGGCTGTTTCGTGGGATATCCTGACTTAGTAGGGGCATATGCAGCTGACATCTGTGTCCACCAACATAATGTACATGTGCAGACATACAGGGCGGTTTTCACTGCCCGTCACCACCTGGACAACCATGGTGGTAAGGGGCTGTGATAACAGTCTAATGCCCCCCTTGCCATTGGAGATAACTCCGATGATGAGAGAGGTATTTTTTCTTTTAAAAAGAAAATCCGGCTTTTTGATATTGTTTTTAGAAAAGTACAAAACAAATGTGATGATAGCTCTGTCATGTTGATGGAGTAGTGTGTCAAACGTAAAAAGGCATTGTCAGGAACCACCATTTACTGCGCTGCTGTCAATTTTTTTAACTGACCGCCAGCTTGGGGGTCATTTTCAAATTTGGCTTGTAGAGTATTCTCAGTATGGCAGATGTTAGGTCCTCTGCCAAGGCGACTGAGTCTTCTTTGTCAACCAAAATGCAAATATGGACATTACTAAGAACTATTTTTTTTCAGTGTGGGTAGCTGTGGGTTTTGGGCACCTAAGAAAACCTACACATTTTTTAACACTAGACAACCAGGCGAGTCCAAGGGTGTATGACTTGCTAGGCTCTCACAGGGTTATTTTACTCAGAAGCCCTTGCAAACATTAAAGTTTGGTAAGAAACCCACATTTTCATCACATTTCTGTGACAATAAAACATGGAATCTTCAGAGAGCCACTGGTTTCATACCACTCTGAGTTCACGCACGTCTCCCGATAAGAACAGTACCCTACTTGTTTGGGAGGGCCAGGAAAAAACGGCACTAAAGGCCCTAAATTGCTATGTTCATAGATAAGCAACAGGGGTGGGTGCTCTATTTAGGGCTGTGTTGTGCACCACCTACGGAAACCTACAAACCACAGATATTTTTGAAAACTTGACAACCAGTGGAGTCCAGGGTGGTATGCCTTGAATTGATTCAATTAGTTGTTTTTTTTTACTCACAATGTTCTGCAACCCCAATCTCAGACCTTTTCCTTCCATTTCTGCAATGGAAACATTCGGAAGCCACAAAATTCCCACCACTCTGCATTACTCCACTTGTGCCGATAAAAACGCTGCCCCTCTTGTGAGGCTGGACCTAGTGCGCTATAGGAACGAATCAAACCAAGGTTAATGGGAGCCCCCACCAGGGGACTCCCATTGACCTTGTTTTGATCCTTTTCTGTCACAGGCACTAAGTCTAGTCACACAAGTGAGGTACCATTGTTATCGATAAACTAAAGGGAATGCCGGGTGGATGGAAGTTCATATTTCCCCACAGATTCCAGAGCTTTCAGCCACAGAAATGTGAGGACATTTTTTTTTATTCAAAGTTTGAGGTTTGCAAGGGATTTTGCATAAAAACAACCTAGTAAGAGCAATGTAAGCCTCACTAGATACCCCTAGAGGTCTAGTTTTAAAAAATGCACAGTTATGCTAGGTTTCCCTAGGTGCCGGCTGAGCTCGGTCCAAAATCTACAGCTATACATAGGGGAAAAATGTGTCGCGTCCATGTTGTGTTTTGGCCCCTGTCCTGTTGCGGGCACTAGGCCTATCCACACAAGTGAGGTACAATTTTAACAGGAGACTTGTGGAAATGCTGGGTAGATGGAAATTTGTGGCTGCCAGCAGATTCCAGAGCTTTCCATCACAGAAATGTAAGGCACATGTGTTTTTTAATCAAAGTTTGTTTGCAAGGGATTCTGGGTAAAAGCACTGGTGAGAACCAAGCAAATCAGCCCACCCTGGATACCCCTATGTGTCTAGTTTTAAAAAATGTACAGCTTTGCAAGGTTTTCCAAGGTGCTGGCTGAGATAGGTTCTAAAACCTACAGCTACCCATTTTGTAGAAAAAGAGCCAGTTTGAGTGGAAAATGTGATGCATTCCCTTTGCATTTTGGGCCGTTTTCTCTCACAACCACTAGGCCTAGCCACACAAATGCGGTACCATTTTTATTGGGAGACTTGGAGTAGTGCCAGGTGGAAGGTAGTTTTTGGCTCCCTGCAGAATTCAGAACTTTCCATCACAGAAACATGAGGGAAATGTGTTTTTCCAATTCAAGTTTGAGGTTTACTTGGGGATCTGGGTAAAAAAAATGTGGTGAAAGCTATGAGGGTCACCACATCCTAGATAACCCTAGGTGTCCAGTTTGCAAAAATGGTACGTTTTACCAGGTTTCCATAGGTGCTGCCTTTGATAGGGTTAAAAATCTAGTGCTCCATTGGAAAGAAAGGTTAAGTTTTCACTGAAAAAATGTGATACATACATGTCATGGGTTGGCTCGTTTCCTCTCACAGTCGCCAAACCTATCCACACAGGTGAGGTACCACTTTTATTGCTAGACTTGTGGTAAAATAGAATAGCAAAACATTTCTTTACCAAATGGATTTCGCTGCATTTGTGCCTTTCAAATTAAAACCAGTGCAGAAGAAAGAAGACAGTTTGAAAAATGCCCTCTAAATCATACATATCCAAAAATTCAGAGATGTGCAGATAATCCCTGCTCCTAAGCTCCATATCTTGTCACCATTTCAGAAATCAATAGGTTTACTTGATACCCATTTTTCACTTTACTTATTTCACTATATGAAATGGTCAATACTCAATACTCAATGAAAAACCATTGTACGGTGCAGTTCTGTTGTTTTGCTCTGGGTACCTTGAGTGCTTGGAGAACCTACAAACCCTATATATCTCCACAACCAGAAGGGTCTGTTGAACGTAATGGTATATTGTTTTTGTAAATCGACGATTGTGACAAAAGGTTACAGATGAAAACGTTGCTACAAATGGCTGTTTTTTTCCAACTCATTTTCGAAATGTCTTTATTTCAACAGTTATTGTCCTTGGGAAACCCTTTAGGGATCTACACATATGACCCCTTGTTAAATTTAGAATATTGTCTACCTTTCAGAAATCTATAGCTTTCCTGAATCACCCATGGGTTTCACACTGGTGTCCACCACAAACTCAAAGGAGGAATGCTAGAGCACAAACATTTGTAAATGGGCTACCTTGTCGAAAAATGCAAAACCTGTGGTACAGAATCCGTTTTTTTCAGCTCTGCATGTTCCTAAGAGCTGTGAAGATGGTGACTTTTAGTACAGAAAACGGTTTGTTGATGCCATTTTTAGGAAACAAAACAGACACTTTAATCTGGAGCACTTTTTCCCTATTCTTCTCTAAAAATTCAACATTTGCTATATCTTCCTTCTTTTCTTGGTCCCCTCCAGGGAAATCTACAAACCCTGGTTACTTTTATAATACATAGGATATTGAAAAAAAATATGCAAATATGGCATGGAAACCTTATATGGAAAAAAGTTATAAAGCCCCTTTGCAAACTAGCCCAAATAGCCGAAAAAGGCCCCAACACTGGCAGCAAGGGGTTCAAGTGTGGGCAGGTGCCACAGCACAATGACATTTCTTTGGTGTACATGGGATCGGATCCGCTCCCACTCCAATTGTGTAATGAGGAAGATGGAAACTATGGCATCAGGATTGGTATTTATTAATGTCAGCCTCTACCTGTAACAATTTGTGCACTCTTGTGTATACACTTTTGTTAGACCTGTCATTCTTATGGTGGTCTTCAAACCTTTTGCCTGCTTTCATCCACTTTTTGCTGTAACTTTTTGTTGTCCTTCGACTTTGAGCACTTTGCCACTGCTAACTAGTGCTAAAGTGCATGTACTTGTCCCCTAAACATGGTGACATTGGTTTATGCCTGATTGACATATTTATTTACTTATAAGTCGCTTGTAAATTTGTATAACATAATCCCAGGGTCTGAATCTAAATGTTGCCAGTGGGCCTGCAGCGCTGGTTGTGCCACTCACCCAAGTAGCCTTTCAAATCAGTCTCAGGTCCGCCATTGCAGAGCTTCTCAGCCCTGGAGCCATCCAATCCATCGGTAACGCCCAGCGGAACATGGATGAGATCAAGAGGCACCTACCAGCCCAGGACCCCTGTTAGCTCTAGCGTTAAAGATTCCCAATATCTCTGAATCACAGCACACTACCAAACCATATGGTAAAAATCTGCGTGGGGGTGGGAGCAGCGGGTCAGTGGGAGTCAGGCCGGAGCCCAGCACGGTGGATATGCAGGAGTGTAAGGTAGGCAGCGTGCAGGAAGTAGACTTGGACCAGGCGGAGTCTCACTGATACCGCAATCGTCCTGGGGCCATCAGGGCGTCACGCCAGCCCGCATCCTCCAGAGCCCCAAGCCAGCCCTCCCACTTCTCGCGGAGTAGGGAAAGGGAATTAGGGGTATTGTTAGTGAGGGAGCGATAGATGAGAGAGACGCCACCCCTCCAAAAATCCCCAGTCAGAACTTGCGCCTCGGGTGGACTATATTCGGGCAGGGACGTGCCATCTGTAATGTGGGAGTGAAGGGCGTGGCGCAGTTGCAAATATCTAAAGAATTGAGAGGGATGGAGGGAATGTCTGGCATGTAAGTCTTGAAAGGATCAGATGTGATTACACCTCCAGATGTCGCCCAACAAGGTTACCCCAATGAGATCCCATTGCCGGAACCCTGACAGGGAAGCGACTTCACGAAGCCTGGTGCCACACCACAAGGGAGTGTAGCGAGTCAACCTGCCTGCCCATTGAGTATGATGAAGTGATGCATGCCAAGCCAGGAATACGCCGCGCGTGCCCTCGGGAAGAGCTCGGGAATCGTGGTCCCATACAGCATTCCCTGGATAGAGGAGAAGCCCAAGATGTAAAGTTCCATATGATACACCGGGTCGGACCAGCGGCCATTGAACAAGTTGTGAATCGTGAGGAGACGAGTCGCTAAGTACTGGAGTTAGAGGTACGTCATTCCGAGACCTCTGTCAAAAGGTGGGATTCGGCATTGGGCCAGGACCAGCCTGGACCTCCGACCCCCACTAAGGAAATTTACTAACCATGCCGTCCATGTCCCGGAACCAAGATCTGGCAAAGGAGAGGTGAGTGTGCTGGAGCATGTACAAAAAACGGGGCAAGATCATCATTTTGTACAGGGCAATCCTGCCCAGAGGGTTGAGAGGCAATGTGCGCCATTTAAGGAGGTCGGTGCGGACCCGCCTAACCTGCGGGGTGACACTGAGTTCCCATGGAAGGTCAGGGGGAAGGGAGACCCAGATCCCCAAATACTTGAGAGACAGCCGCCGAAGAGGAAGCGACGACTGCAAGTCAAAACAATTGCCTGATAAGTGTAAGGGGACAAGGACGGACTTGGCCGGAATAAGCCGCAAGCCAGAGGCTCTTTCAAAAGTTGCCAATGCCCGAAGGCAGCGAGGTCCCGATCAGACTGGGCCCGCCAGGAACAGCAACACATCATCCGCGTATAACAAGATTTTATCCTGCGCTAGGGCGGGCCACCTCCAGCCAGTCAAGGAATGGTCACTACGGACAAGGCACGCAAACGGCTCCATTGCCAGAGCAAAAAGGATCGGGGAGAGGGGGCATCCCTGTCACATATCGAGTCCAATGGGGAAGGGGTGGGGAAGAGTGCCGTTGACGAGGACCTGTGCCCGAGGACGGTGATAGAGTAGCCTCGCCAAGAGACGAAAAGGAGTGCCAAAGCCCATCTGTTCCAACACTGCATCCAAGTAGCTCCAGTCAATGGAGTTGAAAGCCTTCTCAAAATCAATAAGGAGAAGAGACAAGTATGGAGTAAGCAGGTGTTGGTTCTTAAGGGCAAGGTGAAGGTGTCGGAGACAGTGTCTTGTCCCTCTGAGAGGCATGAAGCAGCATTGATCAGGGTGGACGAGCTGGCCTAAATGCGGCCGTATGCGATCGGCCAGTACGGAAGAAAAAATCTTGAATTCCGTATTAATGAGCGAAATGGGACGATAGTCCGAGCAGCACTTCGAGGGGGGCTCGGACTTAGGGATCACACCGATGGTAGCGAGATCCGTCTCTGGCCGGAATAAATCACACTCCGCCGCTTCCTTGTACATCGCCACAAGAGCGAAAGGACGAATAAAGCTCCTGGGGGAGACCGTCCGGTCCAGGAGTCTTACCAGCCGCGAGGCGCAAAATGGCACCTGACACCTCCTCAGGGGTGAGAGGAAGGTCCAGCGCAACCGCATCAGAGTCGCTAAGACATGGAAGAGAGAACTCTTCCTGTTGGAGAAGGTCAGAGAGAGAGAGAGCAGGCGAACGTGCCAAGTAAAGGGCAGCGTAGTAGGAGGCAAAGCATTGGGCAACCGCTGCCGGGGCACAGTGAAGCGTTCCATCTGCGTCTGTCATCTCGGGTATGATACGGTTGGCCATAGGGTAGGTGGCGAGGCAGTGGAGGAGCTTTCCATTTTTGTCTCCCCAGCCATACACTCAGGCTACGGACAAACGCCAAAAAGCTTGGCAGCTTCCAGAGAGGTCTGTCTCAATACGTCTCGTAGGAATGCCAGTGTCCGTTTGTGGGCATCGGCTCTATCAACGGGATTCAGCGCCTCAAGCGGCCTGCGCCTCCAAATGTGTGAGCTGGGAGTCACGCGCCGCGCAAGTGAAAACTCTCCTTTTAATGCACGTCTTCCCTAAGGTAGGGCCTAGATACCCCTATGGGCATAGTGCTGTGTAAATAAAAGGAATGATATGCTCTGTTAAGTAATTCATTTCTCCGATAGATCTTTTCTTTCCCGCTGTGAGAAGTGATGAGAGTTAACATTACATCTGTCAGTGTCAATTAACAGTGTAACCTATTTGGCTACACAATAAGGACCAGGAAAAAGTAACTATAGTTAAGATGGTTTATTAGAAGTTAGCAATTAGGTTAAGATACATGAATCCTAGCACCATGCTATACGGGACAGGGAAATAACTGGGATACCCACCATCCTAAAGAAGCTTAGGCATACCACTATAAGACAAGCAAGAAGTTCAGTCACAGCAGTACAAAAGATCAATATTAAGATTTGGTGCTCAGAAACAGTTTCTGGTCCTCTCTTCTATACATGAGTAAACTCTAGAATCATCTAAGTTAAAGTCTAAACAAAGAGGATGGCTAAATAATGAAAGGAACCTCACAATTCAGGAAAATGCAAAAAAATAAAAAAGGATTAACTAGGAAAAAATGGCTAGTATGGGAATGAGTCAGCATCTTAGAAGCTCACTCAAGAGTCTTCTTGGGTCAGGGAAATGTGTGCCCACAAGGGAAAAGTGATGCAAGCAGAAATGGAAAACAGTAATTTATGCAGAATGTAAAACATATCTTGTAAGGGCTATTTTAGAGTATTAAATCAATTGTGCACATTTAATATGTGTGTGCACATTCAAACTCAAATTAATATAAATGTCAGTACATTAGATTCATATTGCATGTGCCATACAGTAAAACATTTAATAAGCATGTGTAAATATTGATGAGAACTAAATTTTATAATGAAATAAATGAAACATTAGTGCACACATTACATGATTCATTCTCATTTCTAAAGTGAACACATTCTAAATAGACAAGGGTGGTTTATTTATCAAGTCTCAAATAAATATCTAATTTACTACGGTTAAGACAAACAATATTATGTATACATTCTCTACTTCTACAGTGGAGGCACTTTAATAATGATGTCAAGTGCAACACTTTGCGTTGATGTCGTTAGGATATACAGGAAATGTGCTACGTTCATGTTTATGTTATGTATCTGTGACGTATAAAGGTTGAACTAAAATTATGCTGCTCCATAAGTTTTACATGTCTTGGTAGTGACAAAAAGCTACATTTGTTTTTCACTACTCCTCTCACATGTTAGCATTGGGAATTCCTTAAAACACGTTTAAGCAGTAATTCCTGATTATAAAGCAGTATCTACATCTGTTAGACTTGGCCCTTTTTGCAGGGTCATCCCTAAACTTTTTGCCTTTTGTCCTAGCCTTTTTCTGACATAGTGTTGGGGGCTTTAGGACTCTGGGCACCTTAGCACTGCTGTCCAGTGTAAAGTGCGTGTGCTCTCTGTGATAAATGTGGTAAGATTGGTCTACACCTGTTTGGCCTATTTAATTTACCTATCAGTCCCTTGTAAAGTGGTATCTCAGATACCCAGGGCTGGTAAATTAAATGCTACTGGTGAGCTTGTAGTGTTAATTGCGCCACCCACCAAAGTAGCCTTTCAAACATATCCCAGGCCTTTGCCATGGCAGGACCTGTGCGCACAGTGTCACTTCCGCTGTGACGTGGCACCTAAAGAGTGTGCCATGTCCTTGACCCACCTTTTACTACATGTCAGTCACCCCTAAGGGAGGCCCTAGCTAGCCCTAATGACAGGGTGCATTGTAGGTAAAAGATAGGACATGTACCTTAAGTGTGTAACATGTCCTGGTAGTGACAAACAGCCATTTTGGTTTCTCACTACTGTGGAGCTGCCCTCCCATAGGAATGCATTGGGGATTTCCTGATAAGTGTTTCGGTGGCAATTCCTGATATGGGAAGTACAGCGTGGTCAAGTTTGATATGTCTGGAATAGTGATAATAAAGGCTAAGCAATGGTGTGCACAGATTTATTATAACTATATTAGAAATGCTACTTTTAGACGTTGGCATTTCTGTGTGCTATGTGTCTCCCTGCCTGATGTGAATTGCATGTCTGGCTTTTGAGTGACAGGGGCTGATGAAGTTTGTGTGGCTCCAGGAGGGGCAGGGTGAGTCAGCGCTAGGCTGATTGGGACATCTGCATTTGGAGTGGTGGGAGGATAAGTCCCTGGTCCCTGAATATGATTGTGCCTGCCCTGGTGAATGCTGGCTCCACCCCCTGTGCTGTGTCTGATGACTAGCCCCCACCTAACAATAGAGAAGAGGAGCCCTGTCAACAGAGTGCTCCAAATCCCCCCTGAACCAGTTGCAAAAGCCCTATCCTGCAGACAAAGAGATTCTGGGTATAAATGCTGGGACTGTGACCCCATGAAAGTGTGCTGCTCCTGGACATTTGGGGGCTTGCTGCTGCTGGGGCCCAGAAGGAACCACCATGGGCGCTTGCCTCCCTGCTGGAGGGCCCTGTGTGCTGACCTTCCTGGGCCCAGCTATGCCCCTGAACCTTAAGGACTTGTTATTCCTGCCTGCTGGACTTTAAAGGACTCGTAGCACCTCTTGAGCGCTATCTTTTTACTGCGGGCAAAGAAAGAGTGTGTGTGCTCTGCAGCGCTGGGCTGCCAGAGCATTTACAGGGAATCCCAGCGTGGGGATTCCCCTGCACAGCTTTGTGAACGAGTGCCTTCCACACTTTATAAATATTTAAATGTCGGGTGCCCACACCGCTTATGCCTTTCTTTCGTCGGGTGCCCACCCCACAATGCCTCTGTGATGGTGGAAGCCCATCCCCCATTGTCGAAGCATGATGGTGTGCATGTGAAGAGCGGGAGACCACCCCGCTCTCTTGATCCTAAATTAAGCGGGAGCCTACCCCGCATGGATGCTTCGTTGTGGCGGGAGCCCACCCTACACTTTCAAATTTGCACGAAGAAGCGGGTCGCCGCCGAGAGAAGCAGCAGTCCGGAAGCCAGGCAAAAGCTGCCTGACTGTGAGCGGAGCCAAGGGAAGCCCAGGAAGTGTCCCGGCCACGCGAGAAGAGGTAGTGTCATGATCAGGAAGCCGGTAAACCTGCGCTGGTCTGTGCGGGGCTCGCGGGAGGATAGGGAGAGCCCCGCGTGTACTGAAGAGTCTCTAGAGCTCCGGTGGCTGCAAGAGAGAGCGGAGGCTCTTTGAGGCATGGCGGGAGTCGGGAGTGACCCAGAGGAGACCAGCGAGCCCCCAGCAGAGAGTCCCAGTGAAGTGGGGCTCCTGTGTGCAAGGGAAAGCCCTGCGGTGTCAGCAGTGTGGTGATTGCGGCAGAGGGGCCCTAGGCACATTGTCAGTGCCAGCTCGCGCCGAATTGAAGGAGAACTGCCGAGATAGGAGACTTCCTCCTAGCAGAGAGCCCAGTGAGTGGGGCTCAGAGGGGGTTGTATCTTCTTTTTGCCAGTAACGACGGAGAGCCCCGTTGAGTGGGGCTCAGAGGGGGCTGCATCTCTTTTTTATTTACCAGTGGGGCCTTCTATTAGGCACAGTGGTGTCCTTGCCTGTTGGTCTCAGCGACCCTGAAATAGAGCGGGCAGCTGCAACGAGGAGCTCCCAGTCGGCACAGTAGTGCCAGTACCTTTTCTTTACTCAGTTGCGCCGCCGTAGCGGGCAATTGCAACGTGTGGACAGTTTTGGTTGCAGGAGTCCCAGTGGGGCTCACAAGGCACAGTGGTGCCCGCGCCATTTCCAGATGCCCTGCGGGAGCGCAGGCAGCTGCAACATTTGGGGGCAATTTGTTGATGAGAAGGGGGGTGAGTTACACTCCCCCAAGCCCCAATGCATTGCACACTTTTTGTCTGCTGCATTGGCAGCCAGAGGGACAGTGGACGGTCCTGTAGGAGCCCATGACTTTCTGGACATAGGGCATTTGAGCCCCAGGGTAAGGCCAGTTGGCCTGGTGGCAGGGCAGTTGGTATCTGTGTGTACCAGGAGGGCCCAAGGCAAGGGCCTAGGGTACAGTGATGCACTGCTGTTTTATTGCATAACATGTTTTATGCCCCTTGTGATTGTGATAGCATAATGTGATTTACCATATGTAGTTTATGGACCCTGATTTATGCCTCTAATGATGCTTATCGTTATGAGGTTTTTGCATACTGTGTGTGTGCTGGTGAGTCATAATGCATAATGTGTTTATGCTGATGAGGTTAGGGCCTAATGTGATTTATTGCCTAATGTCATGCTATGATATTTTAGGATGGCTGATGCTAATGTGATAATGCTTAGGTCATTATGGTACCAGTAGTGACTGATTGTGTTTTAGATTTACTTACCTGATCTGATGGTTCTGACTGTGGTCCGAGTGGCCTGGTCCTGTATATAATCCCCTATGAATATTGCCTAGTGCCAGCTGGCACAGTGTAAAGGTGTGATTAGCTTTCTAATGTGTTCATGATAATACAAAGGCTATTTTTTATATAACCTTATGTTGAGTTTCTTTTGTAGTGTGCCTAGTGTGTGTTGCGCAACCGCTTTACACATTGGCACGAGCAGTCAGGCTTATCTCAGAGGCAATCTACCAAGGGGGTGAGCAGGGGTTATCATCGGTGTGTATCTCCCTTGCCCTGACTAGAGTAGTGGTTTAAGCCTGGCTTTGGCGCAAGCTCTAGCCCACCAGAAATCCCAATTCTAACAACATCATGTTTGATATTTTTGGAATTGTAATGATAAATCCTCTTTACAGGTAAAGTTGAATTTAACATAACTGTTTTAGAAATTACACTTTTAGAAAGTAGACTTGTCTCTCCTTGTACTACTCTGTGTCTTACAACCTGACTCCAATACACATCTGGGGTGGATGACAGCTACACTTTGTGCATTCCCCTTAGACAGCCATAAACACAGGAAGGGTGGGTGTAACAGAGAATTCATCTGCATTCATCTACACTCTGACAGCTCTTCCCGGGCAGGAAGTGGGAGGGGGATCTGACACTTACACCTGAATTGGCAGTGTACTGTGTCCTATGCAAAGGGATGATTACCCTCCACAGATAGCCTAGCTGACAGGACTTGGATGACAGGGGACCTGTGCACTTCAAGAGCCTGCTTTGAAGTCACCCCGAGTTTAAAGGTACAACTTGGCATAAGTACTGAGTCTCTGACCCTACCAAGAAAGTACTGTGCTGGAACTGATAAGAACTCAGCCAGGAGTAAATACTGCTGAACCACAATGATTGCCGCTTTGTCTTACTACTGCTCTGAAGGAACTACTTATTGCTTTGCTTAGCTGCCCTGCTGCCTGCTGATCTCTGTTCTGCTGAGGACAAGGACTGGACCCATCTCATTTGAACCCTAAGTGACTTCAAGGTCTTGCTGGCTTGCCCCCTGTTCTGAAGTCTCAGGACCATCAAAGACTTCCTTCAACAGCACTTGAGCTCTGCCATCTGTGAGTCCTGTCCTTCCAAGTGGTGCCAATCCAGTTCTGAGCCCTTGAAAGGTGATTTCTGCTGTCCAGAACAATCAAAGTTGATGCATTAACAACTGTGTGCCATTTGGAACTAAAGCAGTGCACTTCAACACCAATGCAGGAGCCAATCTATGACAGACTGAGCAGCTCGATGTTGAGGGATAGTGCAGTTCTAAGATGATGCAGCATCGGCATTGTAAAGAGGTTTGACGCCGAAGCCTTCATCGACTGCATGGATTAGCGCTGATGCTTGGCCTCCATTCACGGGATCCACGATAACACAGAGGATGCTCGTCTCCTCACATTGTGTCTTCGACATCGACACTCGCTCCATCCATGAGCGGAACCTGTCTGAGTCCTGTCCTCCATCGCGGTTAACCAGAACTTTAGATTTACCCAGTTTTGTATGACTTCAAGTAACCCCTTAGCGCTATTGACTTCTGAGCACTATTTTGGTACATTATTTCAAAATTTCCCTACACCGGTTCTGTTTATTGGATTTTTGTCATTTTGGTCTTGAAGTACTAATATTATTATTCTCTATTTTTCTAAACCAGCATGGAGTATTTATGTGGTGTTTTCATTGTGTTACTGTGTGTGAGTGTTGCCCAAATACTTGAATATTGCCTCTTTAAATGAGCCTGACTGATATATGCCCAGCTACCAGAAGGTGAGATCAGGTTATCTTTCAGTGTGTATCCAGCTTACCCTGAGTAGGACTGTGATCCCTACTTGGACAACTAGAGACTCTTTTTCCAACTATTTTCTAAAAAATATTTTTCTGCTTAATTTTTTTTAACAGAGAAAGGAAGAACTTAATTGAAACCATAGGCTGTTAGGAAGTACGTGAAAAGAAAACAGGACTGTAATCCAACAATCATTTTTTATTTATCAGTGGAGGAGAGAACGCCCACCCCACTCACTAGAATGTGGCAAATGTGGTAGGTGTACCCTTCCCTGCGCACCTTCAGAAAGAACCTCAAGACCTGGCTTTTCGGACGACTGGGAGCTACCCTCCCTCCCCCCTCAGCACCATGAGACCCCCACGGTTAAGTAGTATGCTTAAAAGCCCTTGATTGATTGATTGATGGATTGATTTTGAGAAAGTTAGGAATGTTGAAACAAGGAGTCTTACACTTTGGTGTTGGTACTTCTGCTACACCAAATTGCTTGATGATAGTTAAATGATATCCTTCCTATGCTTTTATCACCTTAATTGCCATTTTGTGAATTATGTTGTAAAGGTAGGCGAGCCACTGCTTGAGCCATGCTCAAGGTAAGTACCTGGTTCTGGCTCAGCTCACTGTTCCCTTTGGTCCTAGAGCCCACTCCTAGGCAAGGGTCCATATAATGTCTGTGTTTCTCCTGTACTCTAACTTTATTCATCAAGAATTAAGTAAAAAGTAATAACTTTTGATGTAAAATAGGAGAGTTGTCCATCTAGTGACTGAACTGTACAATGTGAAATCAGAAAACTTGTCTTCAATCCTGATTTCCCAGCCTGACCAAATTGTGTGATCCTAGGCAATTGTTTTATTTCTTCGATAACTTAATTTCGACCACAAAGGGCCAGAAAAATACAGGTTAAAATACATACAATACATTGCGTTTCATTATTAAATTACTCAGAAAATATCACTAACCAATATATAATAGCGCTGGGACGCTCGAGGGCAGCCATGCGCTTTATAAATCTCTTTTCATTTCATTTCATTTCATTTCATATTCATATATATATACACACCTATTTACACATATAAAACCAATACTACTAAAATCATATTAAATCATTCTGTTTAGTTATCAGGGGGTGCATTAAAATACATCAAATCCATGAATCACAATTTATTTCATTACGAAGGTTCTACGTTTTAGCAACATTGCGTTTAAAAAATGGGAGATGGCAAAAACGATAGGGGGGCGGGTGCAATATTTTAGTACTCTGAAGGCATTTTCATAATCTCTATAGCCCCGCTTCCTGCATTTGGTTTCACCCAGTGATTACACACCAGCTGGTATTCTGGACAAAAGAAAAAAACATGAATTTCATTTTGCAAAGGGTGACTACATGCGGGGCACTCAGTATTTTTATTCAAATCCCATTTGCTAGTAAATTACCTGAGCGGCAGACTACCCAATCTAAGTTGCATATACAGCTTTCTTGCTGATGCTGGGTAAATCAGGTCAAGAAATTCCTCCTTCTTTTACTCCACTTTTATTTGGAGGAACTGGGATGTCAGTCTACCCACTGATGAACTGGCATGAAGGGTCATTAGGTTATAGTACCTATACTGATGTACCAAGTCTGCCCTAGAAAGGGCCAAACAAGATACATCTGGTGCTCCCCAAAGTTCTGGTAGGCCAATCCTGTCACAAAGATCCTTAATGTGGGTTAACCATGGGATTTTCTTAGATTTAATTGCAGCCCACACCTTCTTAAACTCATTTCGATAGGAGGCCAGCTCCGGGAACAGACCAAAGTCTTCTCCAATAAGTAAGTGGCCTTAATGCCACCTCCTCCTCCACAGGGAGTAGCCCTAAATCGACCCTAAGAGGCACCAACGGGGTACTAGCTGGCAAACCTAGCAGATTCCTCATAAATGAGTGTTCAACCCTACTTAGACTTGTGGGCCTATAGTGCCCCCATAATTCTGCCCCGTATATAGAAGCTGCTCTCGCTTGTATGTTGTAGATTTCTATAACAGGAGCAGCGGGCTTGTAGACCAATACTCTGCGCATTTTTGATAATCCGCCCGCGGTTTGCTTCAGTTTTAGAGCAGACTTAGCTACTTGGGCATCCCACCCCAGGTGTTCCTCGAGAAAAATGCCTAGATATTCGAAGGTCTTTACTCTCTCTAGGGGTATGCCATTCAAAACCGGGTTTGGGCGCGTCTGCCTTGGAGGATTAAAGATCATAAATGTTGTTTTGGCTAAGTTTATCTCCAGGCCACTTAGTGCAGAGAAGTCTGCAGAGCCATCCAAAATACGTTGAATACCCGTTGATGTTCGGGACAGCAATAGGGTGTCGTCCGCGAACATCAATGCGGGTACCCTGCCTGAGGCTAATCTCGGGGCATCGGTGTCCTTTATACCTGATAGATGATTTATAAGCCCATTAATATATAGACAAAAGAGGGTGGGAGCCAGCACGCATCCCTGGCGCAGCCCCCTTTGTACCGGGAATTGAGCTGACAATTCTCTGTGTTTCCCACATCTCACCGGGCAACATTTTCTGTGTGGAGCCTTCTTAACACATCCAGGAGATATGTTTTATTTCACTTTACCTCCTTTCTCGTCAGCTATATAAGAGCAGCTTGAAATACATGAGTTCAGGACGTGGGCTATACAAAACCTTATTTTGTGTTAGATTTAATAAACTATAATGGTGCTCCATGTATAATAACCTGTGCCACCAGGAGCGTGCAAATAACAACTGATTTGCCTTTTGTTCAATAAGGCAATTGCTGTTAGGGTGTTGGGAAGCTTACATGTTTCCAATTTCATGTTTGAAAACAGTCACTTTTAATAAATGACTAATCTGATGTGCTACGTGCATCGCTTCTGCGCTACTTTATTTGTTGTATTGTTGTATTATTGAATAACGTGTTTAAAAATGAAGGTATCTCTAAAAATAAGTGGTTCTTTTACTTTAGTTGAAATTAAGTAAGGTGTGAAGAAAGGCTTGTCCATTTTAGAGGTTTTTGAATGAGTGCTGCTTGTAAGGGTCAGGAGGGTCAACAAGCGACCTTCGGACTTCACTTTGAGTATCCCTGAATTAGATGAACAGTAAAGTGGAATTTGTATATGCAAACAAGAGATTAAAACTCAAGACTCCAGGTGAGGACCCATAAATACCAGACATGCCAAAAGCAAGAAGTGTCACTTCTGCACACATAGACTTCCAGGCGATGACATTGATAAAACAACATGCTCAACGAGGTAGGTGAATGCAACGGGTACGAAAGAGTCCTCGTTAATAATTTTGAAATATTATTGTACACGCATTCCTGACCAACTCGCAGGGCAATTTACTGCCGGACCCTGAAGGGCTCAAGCAGATATCTTCCCTCCTGACATTTGAAGATTAGAACTTCAAACTCTTCATGAGAGGCGGTTAAATATAAACGAAAAGTAAGACGTTGCGTTTGTGTGGAGTGGACTTTCTGGGCCACTCAATAATGCGGCACCCATTATTTGATCAGGCCTTCGCAGAGACTACAAATTATAATGTTGAAAGTCATACTCTTTTGAGAAATATTATTTTCGAAAATCTGTTCCTCTGCGTGCCTTTTATGATCCGTTGCTGTTCAGACAGGGTGTAATCTGTTGAAGCGCAGCTGTGCCATGCATTCGACAGATAAACCGTGTGGGCCTAGGAAGAATCGACCTGATAGAGAAAATATATTTAGAACTGGGAAAGTAGGCCATTCCCAAGACCGGTGACCTACATTTCTGCGCTTTGGAAACAGAGGACAGCACTTGTCACGCTCAGTTCAGAATGTACACGCACAACCTCCATGACAGCATCTTAAAGGGGCAGGGGTCCACGTTCAATGCAGAAAAGCACACGGAGTAGAATTGGTTGAAAAGCAACATTCGGTGAAGATATTGTCGGTTTCCATACCCCAATTACATATTGGATTGTAATAGCCCCCCTTGCACCTGTATAGTTTGTGAGATGTAAGAATGACGTTTGACTGCATCCTCGCCTTTCACACGCATGCACTTCATTACCAATAGAGACTTGTATTCAGTTCATCGACTGTTCTTTGGGGCTGTGTCCATCTTTCTTCCTCCAGTGCTGCAGGTACCATCCCAAGCCTTGGTAAAGATGTTTAGTGACTGCAAATACTTTCTTCTATGCGGACATAAAGGATGGATTAAGGACTTCAAATACTGCAGAACGTGGCTGCTTGATATTTTTGCATATTACGGATTGGAGCCCTTTCGACTAGAGGCGTGTGATTTGTAGTGATGTTTATTTTGTTCAGGCTTGACGTCATGGCCTGCAGATTACTACCTAGTTTGAGGCCCAGCTGTTTCAGCATTTAAATATTCGAACAGACCTTTGGTTAGTACACCACTGGTTCCCTGCTTTGCACACATTTTGGGTCCTATTCCCAAAGGCAAATCTACACGTGTAGCTTTACTTGAAGTACATTTACTCTTACACTTTTGAGTAACTGTACCACCTTTGTTTATTTACGATTTACCAGTGTAAAGTTACTAAAGAGTGTAGAGCTACCTGTCCACGCCCCCTGAAATAGAGGTTGGAGTCAGTAAAAATGCCATTGTATCTGGGGGATGTTGTATAAAATGCTTTGGGTTTCTGTTGTGCAGTTAGCGCACTTTCCATTTCTGGGTCGAGAGCACCTTTACATCGATCTCCTGCTATAGTTGCTGAGTGGGTCGATAACTTTTGACCTGCATGCGCTTCCTTAGCTTCCCTACTTTAGATGGTGGAAGCAGGACGCGCAGCTGGTGCTCCGAAGATGCACATGCCTAACACAAGTTCGTCTACGCCTGCCAGCGTCCTGGAAGCGCCCAACGCCAATCACAATGCTAATTTTGCCAAAGAATCTGAGATAAAAAAAATCCTATTCGAGGGTAGACTTACTAGGTATAAAAGCTCTGATGCAATGCACCATAAAACTGGAAGTTGAACTCTTGGCTAAGGGTTCCTCGTGCGACCAATGTGGTTTATGTTCGAGCTTAAACCTCGCTTTGAAAAGAATAGCTTATGTTGCTCTACTGCTGGCACTAAAGTCAAGGCCCTTGTAAAGCTTTTCTTATTAATGTGTGCTCCCTCCGAGAGCATGCAACATTAGTCCATGAGCTTTGGGACGAAAGCCCTGATGTACTATTTATTACAGAGACTTAGTTGTCAGTTTCCTCTAAACTGGTGGTTGAAATGGTTATTCCCTCTGGATACAAGATGCAGAATGGCATTATTATTATTATTTATAAGTAATTCTATGCATGCGTCTCATTCACTGTTTAGGAACTTGTGGAAGAAGAGGTCTCGGGATTCTTCCCCTTGCAGAATACCCAACAGTCCGTAGGGGTTCTGCTGATTTATAGACCTCCTTAGCCGGCTATACTGCCTACTACTGCCAGACCTCACTGCCTTTCCCTGGACAGATTACAACTTTAATCAATTCAATTGGCTTACCTCTTTTCAGGGCAATTTAGGGACTCATACTACCTCATGCCTCACCAGACCTTTCTCTAAGATCTCTCAAAGCAGTTGACTTCTACCTCCCCTGCTCCTATCCCCTCTCCCCTGAATCTCTCCCCTTACCTCCTTTTCCCCTTGCGTATATGTTTTCAATGCATGTAACTACGCTCCAGCAACTTGCAACTATGCTCTGAAACTGTGTTACTTGTAACTATGTAACTTGTAAAGCGCTCTGATACCTCCAGGTCTAGCCAGCGCTATATGAAACTTTTCAAATAAAATAAATTGCCCTGTAAAATAATATACCGACTCTTTCTGGCACTATTGTTTCTGACACACAGCGATGTTTGACAACTGGCTGCGTGTTACTGCAGAGAATTTGCACCCTCACCCAGGTCGGGCACTTAGCAGAAGTAGGATTTCAAGCATCTTGTTTTGCTATGAACCTAGACAAGAATAAAAAAAATTGTAAGAAGTCTGAAAGAGAATGGCATAAAGATTACAGTGCTCAGTCCAAGTCATTGTATAAAAAGGCTCCTAAAAGCTATATGATACTGATTAATAACATGAAGAGAAATTGTTTTGAAGGTAGGATCAACTAACAAATCTAGAAACATTTTTAAGATTGCGAAGGATTTCTCTGACCCAGTGGCATGCTTTAGAAGCAAGGCTCCTTCAGCCAAGTTGTGTGAAGATGTGGCCTTGTTTTTCCACAATAAAATACAGGAGATTCAGAATAGTCTTACTACAACTTTGTCATTGGAGGGGGAGGTTTTAAGACCAGCTCAATCCCTAAATACTATCTCCTGTTGGTTGTCTGAGTTGAAAGTGATTTCTCTTGATGACTTCAGAAGGGCCATCCTAGATCTTAAGTCTGACTCTCCTTCTGATCCCTGCCCTCCTCCCTTTTTTACTTTGGGAGTTGATTTTATTAATCCTTCTTTGAATAAGCTTTTAAATAATCCCTTATCTATGGCTACAGTTCCACCCAGCAGGCAAAAATGTTACCCCTATTAAAAAAGCCAAATGCAGATCCAGATATTTCAGGCAACTATAGGCTGATCTCACTTTTGCCTGCACCTTCTAAGTAGATGGAAACGTTTGTGAATTGCTAGCTCTCAAAGTACATTGAGGCTAACAAGCTATTAAATCCCAGCTAATCAGGCTTCAGGCAAAGGTCCAAGACAGAGATTGCCCTCCTGGATGCAATCCAATTGTCTAAAACGCAATGGTGGCAAGACCGAAGTATTGTTGTTGGGAGCCAACCCTCCGGCTTGGTCCCCGAAATGGTGGCCGACAAAGTTGGGTGAGTGTCCAACACCAGTCTTGAAGGCCAAAAATTTAGGGGTGACCTTTGACTGTCGGCTGACTTTTGATAGTCAGATCAACTGTCTTACCGTCAGTTTCTGGGGCATATTAAAAATGATCAGGAAGATCCGCTCCTTTAGTCCCTTGAGGCTCTAAAATCATTGGTGACTGCCCTCGCCATCTCTAGGCTAGATTATGGCAATGCCCTTTAGGTGGGAATTCAAACGCAGAACGCAGCAAGAAGACTGATTTTGGACATTCCCAAACATGAATCAGTATCTCAACAACTAGGAGTTCTGCACTGGTTGCCGGTGAAGAAAAGAATAATCTTTAAGTCATTGTGTATCACGTTTAAGGAGCTCCAAGGAAGGGGCCCTCCTTACCTGACGTCACACATAAAATACCATGTGCCGTCCAGGAACTTGAGATCTGCACGGTTAAAACTGCTGCAAGTCCCCAGGTTTAAACAGGCAAGGTGGGGAGGCAGGAGCTTCTTGCTAAGAACCGCAAAATCGTGAAATCTTCTTCCACTAACAATTAAAACAGCCCAAATCTCAAATCATTTAGGAAATCCCTAAAAACATGGTTATTTCAAGCAGATCTTTAAAATATACTTCTGCAGACCCTTCTCATGCACGCTCCTCTGAGTCCTCAGCGCCAAGACGCCTCCGGGCATTCGCTGCGCTTTATAAATCTAAAATTCAAATCAAATCAAATTAAAGGTATTATTGATGCGGAGGTAGGGCAGTCTTAGTATTGTTATACCTGCCATCAGCTTTTGACATGGTCCCACACGCCATGCTGCCCAACCGTCTTCAGGAGATTGGCATCAGCGACAAGGCTTGAAAGTGGATGAAATCCTTCCTATAAGACAGGTGACAAGAGGTTTGGTTAAATCCTTATTCATCTGGGAGACCAAATGTCTCGGTCGGCGTCGGTCCTCAGCCCTCCAACCCCCTATATTTATTATCTACATCACTCCCCTTGCCAAGTTGGTTGAGCCGCTTGTGGCTAAAACCTAAGCTGATGAAACCCAGATTGTTTTCTCCTTTGACAAGGGCGTTCCTATTGAACAGAATGCTATTAAACCGTGCCTCTCTGTGGTTTTCCATTGGCTGAGTTTCTGTCAATTGAAGTGTAACACCGAGAAGATGGAATCTGTGTGGGACATAACTTTGACCTCTTGCTCAAAGTACAGTGGCCAGAAGAGGTTTCTCCACCCAACAGTCAATTGGAAATAGTAAATAATCTAGGCGTGAAATGTGACAAAAAATGTCTTTCCATATTCAAATTAAATCAGTGGTTGGCAAATGCTTTGCCATTTTGCGCATGATCAAGATATTCCTTCACCTGCTGTCAGTTCCAATTAGGATATCAGTGGTTTTGCCATTGGTCGGGTCCAGGTTGGAATATGCCAATGCCTTATCTGCTGGTCGGCCACACTATATTGTCAGAAAACATCTATTAGTACAAAATGCTGCTTCAAGCCTTTTTCTTAGTCTACCTAGAAGGGAGCATAATTCTCATTTGTGCAGTTTGCCTTGGCTTCCTGTGCACAAGAGGATCCTATTTAATACATCTCTACTCGTTCACAGAGTGCTGCACCATGCTGGACCCGACTATCTGTCCTCAAGGATTTCATACTACAATCCTTCGAGAAAGCTGCGATCATCTAATAGCCATCCGGCCACTACTCCAAGTGCCTGCCTTGCTAAAGCTCGAGGACGATCTTTCTTGCTCCTGGGGCGAGTGGGTTGGAATAACCTTCTTTTAGAACTCAGGCTTATTGAGTATGGAGGATGTTTTAGGAACAATGCTCAAAACCTAGCTTTTGTCCAGTACTTCTTTGCTCCACTTTTTCTTTTGCCCTCATTGTATTGCTCAGCGCCCGTACACCCCTTAGGGTAGCTGTGCACTCAATAAAGCCTTCTTAACATAACATTAACATAACAGATACTAGTCGTCACTTTACACCTATATTTTAAAATCCTCACACTTCTTGGCAGAGCCCTTACTACGGTAAAATATAGGGAAATGTTTAAAATTTTCAGATTGTTTTTTAAAAATCTTCTATGTGCTGCTCTTTGGGTTCAAAAGTCATTTCTGAGCAACTTAGGAATGTTGATAACAAAAATTCAAAAAAAAAAGTGCCCATTCTTACGCAGATCTACCAATCACTTTCCTTGTAAACACAACAGTGCATTTGGCAGTACAACAGTTACACTGCCCAAATCTCTGACCTCCACCAAAGGCCCGGAGTCCTCATCAGCACAGAATTTTCTCTCAACGAGGCTAAGATTCAATTTCAATAATAACTTTAGTACAACAATGATAACTAATATTAAGCTCTTCAAGGGCGACTGGGTAGTGCAATCTACACTACTCAAGCCACTGCATTATCCCCAACACAATGTTCAGCAATCTATCACTGATAGCATCTTCATATGATATCCAACCACCGTTCTCACTCAAGACATATAATTTATATGGCTTCAATCTACAATGCTGGAATGTGGCGGACCTGGCACGCAAAATAGACAAGGTCGACTGATCTGACTTCATCAGAGAACACCAGATATGCGTTTTCCAGGAATTTGGGGTTCCAACCACTTCACACAGAACAGGCTTTCATTGCTGTGATTTTCATGCTGCAGTGCTTAATTTGTAAACAAATAAATGCCAGAACCCTCGTCAGAAGGCCACTGCAGCTTTCACAAAACATTGTCCCTACCAGCGCTTTCATTGATAGTACCAGCACAAATCCTAACCATTACACTCATATAAGTGTGACAATTCACACTATAACAGTCCCCCAAATCTAAAAATATGACAAGGTGGGCATGCAATAGTAATTTTTTATATATATTGAAATCGTAAAAAACTACTATTGTGCTAATTTCTACATCGACACACAGTGCCACCATGTGGCAGATTTTCTGCAAGTGCTGATGAAGACAATTAAGTGCTGGTGCTTAGCACCGTAAACCACTGGCTCAAATTAAGCACTGCAGCATGCTGTATAAAATCCTAAAGTGTGGCGCTCAACCAATGGACTGTCCATTTGGATCCATAGCTCATTGAACTGCCACATCAGGGTTAATAATTCCTACCATCCTGACATCCAGCGCCTGCTGATAACCTTTCATACTGTTTTACAAATTTCACCTTTTACTGTATGCTGTATAAGCCTCTGCCCGAGAATACGTGCAAGTGCTCTCTGATTGGTTCTAATTACTTGTAACCTGCACCTGAGACCATGCCATAACCTGATGGGTCAACACCTCATTTGAACCATATGATAAAGATGAAGATAAGACATGGGCAATTCAAGCCTTAAAAGAAAGCTACCTGAGCCACATTGCAGCAACAGGGCGTGAGCTAGCTCTAATGACTCTATCATGCAGCCTCCATGCATGTAACAGAAGATTTGAATCAAACATGCCAAGTAGACCAACCTTCAACAACGGTTATTCCAAATCTTTAATAGATTGCGTCTTTTTGGACATTTATCAATAGAACAGAATGCAGGAGATGTACATTAAATCACAGCTAGAAAGCAACCGTGTTGCACTGGTGCTTTCTATTATCCTTGAAACTCAATCCCATTTCCACTATAGCATCATTGACTGCAATGTTGCCCGGGCTGCTCACCACTGTTGAAAGTTGAAGTGGCACTAAGTACAATTTACTAATGCCTTACTACTATTATCCTATGCTTTAAAGGATGTTCTAGCCCAAGTAGGAAGTTCCCCCACTTTCCCACAAACATCATGAACGAATGTAACAGTCTTATAGCATTCATAGCACCATTACTATCCAGGCTAACTCTTGGCAGGAAGACTTTCACCCTGAGCAATGAACAATAAAGCCTGTTAAATGGCAAAGGCATGTTTAATACAATCCTTCAGGAAGAGGTCATGAGCAGATGTCTCAAGACATGGGATGTTCCAGTGAAGTGGGATTGCTCTATACTTTCTAGCGACAAAGGTGATTACTTGATCCAACTGGTCTTGGAGGTATACAAAGCACAAGATCAAAGCGCAGCCCTGTATGGCGCTGAACTGTGGAACTTCACCAGTGTTCTCTGACCAAGCATGCTGTGAGTTGCGATTCCTTAAAGATCTGCTGAAATTTCCTTTAAGTCATCAACTATACCACTGCTCCTTGAGCTTGGCCATTGGGTCAACCACTAGGCTGAGACCTCTTCTTCACTGGGCGAGAATGTGGTACACCCCTGAGCGGAAGGTACTTAGGGTGGTATTGCATGAGATTCTATGCTGGTCAGGAGTGGATCTCTGCGCTGGTTCTGGCACATCTGGATGGAACTTTCCTTGTTGGGTGTGTTTGAACTTTAGAACTCCTCTCACTGTATCACCGCTGATGCTTCAATTATGATTAAACACAGCTATTAGCTTCAATTCGGGAAGTCAATGGTCATGAATCCCATAAGTGGTTCTTTAGTCCGAAGCTTCAGATCACGGAAATCAGTACCCACTTACGAGCAAGGCCCAGATTTAATCCCTTCACCTTCTGCTAGATCCCCCTATATCGAACTAAGATACAGAATCGTTCTCCTGAACATTCTGAGCTACAGGCGAGGTTTAGTTACTCCACAATACTGCCCTGCTTATGGCATAGCCAAGGTGGACAAGATGCAGTCTTTTGTCCCCATTTCACCACCCTTAGATCCCATTGGCTTAAACACCTATTAAGAACTAAGAGAGTGCAGACAGCAGGATATCCCCTAGTACTACTAAAATTCAACACCTCAAAGTTGGTAGTGTCTGTGTTAAGATGATTTCTTCTAAATTTGGAGAACTAGGTTTTATTTATTCTCTGATGGTTGTGGCCTGTGACCATGAGTGATCCTGCTTAAATCATTATAAAAAGTACCCCGCACAAAATGTTTCTATTCTTTACTTACTTTATGATGATCATGCTAATTTTATAACTTAAATGTCTGTAGATCATCAATTTTAAGGTTAATTTTCAAGTTTGATATTAGAAATGTCTAGCATGAGGCTTTGTATTTTATGTATATGGTTTTATAGGCTTAGCCCTGAATTATATTTTCTTAGATATATTTAAAAAAAATAATAAAAAAAGATTTTTATGGTAAATTATGTTAAATAATTTTCTATATTTATTTTAAAAGTAGAACAACCTCACAAGTTGGAGCATTAGTAGCATAATTGTAAATAAAAAAATACAATGATTTTGAATGCATTAAACTAAAATAAAATTATCTTTCTCAGTTCAAATAGAAAAAACAGTTATATAGTTTTGGAGTTAGAGTTATTAGAAGTGGTGAATAGAATGAATTAAAAGTAATGTAATCATTTTTAATACAATTGTTGTGACAATAAGTTTTAAATGTAAAAATGGTCAGAAAATATTTTAAAATAAAATATTTGTTTTATTTATAGATAATTTGTTGTACCATTAAATAAAATGTATTTATATTTTTAAATAGTATGAATAGTTTTATTTAACATTAGTTCATGTGGAATTTTAAGTCTCTACTACCATTACATTCTATGGGTGGGAGTTGCAGTACCAGTGGTTGGCCATGTGCTGTGCTCAACTTACTCCAGCTCTGAGGTGGAGTACATTTACAACAGTGTTGGGTCTTTTTGTGCTGTCCTAACTATAGTAATGCAGGGCCCGATTCACAAATGTAATCTGAGGCAAAATCCTAACTTTACGACTTTCAGTATTCACAAAAGGCATTTAGGAGTAGGAAAGTTAGGTTTCCTATCTTTACTACTCCTAAACTGAGATAAAATCCTAACTTTACGACTTTTGGTATTCACAAAAGGCATTTAGGAGTAGTAAAGTTAGGTTTCATAACTTTACTACTCCTAAACTGAGACAAAATCCTAACTTTACGACTTTCGGAATTCATAAAGGGCATTTAGGAGTAGTAAAGGTAGGAACCCTAACTTTACTACTCCTAAATGCCTTTTGTGAATACCAAAAGTCGTAAAGTTAGTATTTTGTCTCAGTTTAGGAGTAGTAAAATTAGGAACCTAACTGTACTACTTCTAAATGCCTTTGTGAATACTGAAAGTCGTAAAGTTAGAATTTTGTCTCAGGTTACATTTGTGAATTGGGCCCGCAGTTTGTGAATAGGATTGTGCTTACTCTTTTGTGAATGGGTGATTGTCACTCCCTAAACCCCTATCTAACCTTCCCTAAACCCCTCTTTACTCCACCACTAACACCTTCCCTTTATTTGTAAGTATTCCTCATTTTCCGAGCACTACCCTCTGTCCATCACACATTTATTATTAAAATATATACTTAATTGTGCAATGATCTCCAGCAAGAAAATATAGGATAGGCTGAGGCATAGACCTCCGCATGCAGGTATGTGAATAGCATTTTGTAGTAAATTAGTAGTACTTCTGTAGTAATACTAACATACTACAAAATGCTCTTTGTGCATATGCCCCAGAAATTGTAAACTGTGCTCCATTAAAGATGAGGCATCTCAATTGTGAAACTCTTGCATGCTCAATTTGAATTCTATGGTAACTCTGAATTTGGGTGCAAGCATTTTAGATTGTGTATCAAGCATACATTGTGCATAGACCCAGTGATTCACCATATGCAAATACCTCCAGATTTTCATTGGGGACATTTGCTTGAGGAAAACAGTCAGGAAAGTATATTCAAATGGGCATTTACTAGCTTGTAAAATCAAAATGACACTTTAATCCCCATTGTGATCTGTAAAACTCAAAATCAGGTTGGAAAAGCCATGACAGTTCGGAAACAGTATTTTCACTGGTTTTACGCCCCATAATGTGGATTGTTATAATTTTAACACAAGAATATTATATAAATTACTTTATTACTACCAACCGATAACTAATAAAGAAGTAAACAAGATCATCGTAACATCACTGCTGAATGGAACATAGGACAGCAGCATTCACAGACAGTATTTTTATTCTGTAAGCCAATCCAGGGGACATCTTGTAAAAGGAAATCCTAGAGTTCATCTGGCTTAAGGTAAAGTATCTGGATTCCACTTGCACATATGCTAAAAGATTAAATCAAACAATCATGAATTTGCATGAGAAGGAAACAGGAGAAGAGTCAATGAGATACATCTGCTGGCAGGCTCATAGCAGAGAACATTTGGTGATACATATGAACATGAAAATTGTATTTGACAATTGTAAGGATTTGCCAGAACCTCCAAAATGCAGGAAGTTGCTTTAAGGGAGACACAGAAGGAGGCCATGGATTTACAAGGAATTAACAAACATTAAAGGGGGTGACACAGTAGATAAGCACAATCTAAATTATAGAGTATTCATGGCAAATAGAATAAGGTAAACAAATATACTGTGAGTCAGAGGAGATGAGTAAGAGAAGAAAATACTTGATCCAAAAACAGCCATAAAGACACCAACACTGAAATGTAGAAAGACCAATCACTGGAGAGTAGAAAGACATATGGAAAAGACATGAACAAACATAAACAATGGAGGTCAAGCAATGTGACTAGCATGAGTAGGAAGTCAAGCCAATGGTGGGAGTGGCGTGAAGGGTTACAAAAGTAGTCAGGCACCAGAGCAAAGAGCCAGTACAGATTGGGAAGCGGAATGGTTAGACATTGGGGGGCGATTAGGATGGCGAGCAGACTATGCCCACCGGCCACCCTTGCGGAAAACAGGACCGTCCGCGAGCTGAGCGGCGGTCATGCACTGCATATTAGGATGTGCCCGCCACAGTGGCGGGCGCATCATGCATTTTTAACATTGTGGCGGGCGGTGCTCTCAGCACCGCCCGCCACAATGCTAAAAATGCATGTATGCATTTGCATACACAAAGCAGCAGGCATGTGCGGTGCCTGCCGCATTGTGTATGCAAATGCAGGGGGGTACTACAGGTACCCCCCATGTGCACCCCCCACCTCCCCCTTCACCAAGTGGGCCCACTGGGGGCCCCCGAAATGAAGACCGCATGCCAATGCCGCCCCGGAAAGGCGATTCAGAAAAGGGGGTGGTGAAAGCGGAAAGGCATCTGTTTAAGCCCATCCTAATATGGCTGGCGGTGTCTAATAGACATCACCACCATATTAAACCTTTTCTGCCCCGGTTGCAAGGCTACCGCGGCGGAAAAGCAGCGGACGGTCTTGCCGTCCGCCGCGGTCCCCACGCCATGCTAATATGGCGGGGGAAATGGGCGGTGGTCGGACCTGATTGTCGGGCGGATCGCCACCGCCTGCATGGCGGTGGCGATCTGCCCGACATCCTAATGGGCCCCTGAGTTAGCACGACTATGTGATGGAGAGATGCAGATGACGTGATAAAATAAAATAAGATGACTCAGTGTTGGTGAATAGGATGACCAGTCGTTGAAGACCTAGAAGACCATAACAGGAGTTAATGATGGCGATTTGAGGATCAGCTCTAAACATTTGCCAATGAAGTATGCCAGTATGATCAGCTATCTCTGAAGAATAAAACAAGTCATTTGAGCCTAACAACCCGGCTCAAGTTGTACTGAGGAATTAATATTTACTGATTCTTCCAGTAAGGAAAGTAAATGCATGGGAAGAGGAGTATCCTGAAATATTTCACAGAAAGTGGGACATATTGAAGGGTTTCACATACATAATAAAAGTGATGGATTACACACGCCCTATGGCTCACAAAGTTAGAAGAGTGCCCTTAGCTTTGCACTGAGCTAAATAAGGAAGTGCATAAGCTATGTGAGCAATGAGTCGTTGAACCCATAGAGTGTTCAGACTGGGTTGCTCCCATTATTTTGCCGCGCAAGGCTAATGGATCAGTTTGTATGTGCGTGGACTTAGGAATCTCAATGCTAAAATTTGGATTGATCAGGACCCCTTCCCAACATCATAGTAATGGTATCCACCTTCAAGTGGGGGCAACATTTGTAGTCTGTTTGATATGACTTTGGTGTATCATCATCTTAATTTGCATCCTAGTTCCAGACACCTAACATCTTTCAGACGAAAGCAGAAGGTTTGTTTAAGGGCCTAGATGGAGTTAACACATTCCAGTACAATGTTCTAGTGTTTGCAAGGCTCAAGATCGACATGACAGGAGAGTGTGTCAAGTTCAAGAGAAAGGAGGGTGACACTTGGTGTGGAGAAGTGCACATTCCATTCTCTTACCATTGATTATTTGGGATATAAGTTATAAGCAAATGGTGTAGAACCCAAGTCAGATATGGTTAAGGCAATTGATGATTTTATACCACCAAGAAATAAGGATCAATTACGATCTTTCTTGGGTGTAATTGAATTTTACGCAAGATTCAGTCCCAAATGTGCAGAAAAAACATACAATATTGGGTTCCTCCTTGGAGGGAGCACACAATCTGAGGAATCTACTTTAAACAAATGTATGATTTGTATGGTGTGAAATGTGCAATGAAGAATTTGAGATAATTAAAAAGGAGGTTATTTATGCGATACCCTTGAAACTTTCGACAAAACCATAATCATGACAGATGCTAGCCAGATGGGACTAGGTGCTGTTCCTATGAAATGTAGAGATGGCAGAGATGAAGTAGTAGCTTTCACGTCTAGGTGTTTGAAGTTGGATGAGTCATCTTATTCTGTGATTAAGAGAAAGGCATTAGCATGTTGGTGGGTATTGCTCATTTTAAATTGTACTTTTGGGGCACCTGCTTCGCTGTACGAGCTGAGCACAAGCCTTTGGTTTAACTTTTTACCACCTTCTGTATGGAACGTGCTACACCTAGAATTGCCAAATGGAAGTATAGGCTTAAGGAATATGGGGGCATATTTTCAAGGGGGTTTATCTCAATTTTTTTGGCTTTAAAAGCCAAGAAAGCGGAGATAAAATTATCTCCCTATTACCTAGCTGTCGCTAACACCAGTTAGCGACAGCTAGTAGGAGATAGCGACCATCTTGGGCCCCGCTTTGCATGCCAGTGATATTTATCACTAATGACATGCAAAGTGGGCGTGCCAAGATGTTAGCGACTGGAAACAGTCGCTAACATCGCTATCTCCTATTACCAACTTTTGGAGATATTCGCGCTAAGCGCGAAAATCTCCAAAAGTTAACACCTGCCCCATAGCAGTTCTTAGCCATGTTATCCAATGGTAGGTGGATAACATGGCTAAGAGCATTAGCTCGGTAATGCATGAATATCGCGGACTTTTCAGTGATATTCATGCATTTCGGCCGATTTTTATCGCTTAGGAGATGAACCTTGATAATAGCAAGGTTCCTAAGCGAGCTGCGGCGATAAAAATATTGCCGCTAAGCCAACATGTAGTGTAGTTCCTAGTTTCCCACTAGGCCCTGCGCATTGGAATAACATAAACAGTAGTATCGACGTGGAACTGCGGATATTCCAGGCCTCCACTGACTATGCTAAACTTAATTGGGTTGTGTTACCAACTAGCTCAGAGGTCACTGGAAACTTTCTTCTCTGCATAGGAAGTGATCAGCTTCCTTGGCACAGACAAGAAGGGATTCAGTTTTCCAACAACCGTTCAACATGACAACTTTGCTCCTCAGATCAAGAGTCGATCTCTAGGGTCGTGTGAAACAATAGACATAGATTTCACTCAGTCAGTCTAGTGCAGTTTACTTTCACAGTATGTAGAGAATAGAGAGACGGGCGCGTATCAATAAAGGGTTAACATTTATTGAACAGTCTTTCTTCTCGTACAAGAGAAATGTATTGCCACAATTGCAATAACTGTTATTATAAAAAGTACGTACAGTAAGATAAGTATTGCCAAATAGAACTGTAAAAGCATTGATATGGTTTCTTAGCCATACAATGGTTTAAAAGTAATAAAACATATATACAGTCATATATACATTAGGCTAACATACTCAACTGGTGCTTCTAACTAAGCCTACCCCAGTGTGCCTGACCTAAGCCTAACACGTGAAAGGGGAGTAAGTAAGTAGCTTTAAGTTAAGTTGGTTTTGCCAAGGTTTGTTTCAAGAATTCTCGTCTAAGGGTTTAGTCAACACCATACCTCTGAATAGAATGATGGAGGATTGGTATCTCCTTCAGGGGTCTCTCTCGATATCCCAGTCACCCGCGAGGGTAAACCGGAAGCGCCGGGACTGGATTTCTCTGCACGAGAAATGCAGCGGCTTCTCTCAGCGCGTCGAGGAAGGAGGGGTGACAGCGTCCGCGGGCAGCTGGAATCGGCTGGATGTCTTCGCAAAGGACGGCTGCTCGGCTCCTCAAGCGTACTGCACCATAGTTCGCGCTGTAGCGGCGATAATGGTAATCAGCAGCTTCACCACCACAGGATAGCAGGCTGCAGCGACAGAGTGCTAGTTTTTACCAACACAGGGTCATGCAGGCAGCTGGCATCAGCAACAGGGAACGAACTCGCAGCTCGTATCTCACTCATTGCTTAAGGCAACGTTGGTAATATTTATACCTGACAGGTGCCGGGTTTGACGCAAGTTTGCTGGACATAAGACGTCAATTAAAGATGTCACTAGGAAGTGACAGTTATCAGTTGCTCATTAGAGTTCCATTACTAATCAAAACATAGCAAGCGGGGATTTCCAGGTTTGCTAAGTTTTTATCTTGTTGAAGAACTCGGAGTGTTATCTAGGAATATCAGATAGTGACTGCTGCACTGTCATTGCACTAATTGGTCGCAAAGGAAGTAGCAGAGAGTCATGCTGGAATGTGGCTCTGTTCGTGTGAGGCCAGAGATGACTTTTCAGAAAATCGCACTTGAACGGTTATGCCAATATAGGGAATAAATGGATTTATAGCCGAATAGGGGCATAAGGTCACAGTATCGATCAGGAACCTAGATAAGCACGCAACACCCACTCCACGTTTTCATGTCCATCAAAATTACTAAAACTAAGCAATAAGATGCATGTGTAACATTGCCCACCCCAAAATACATAAATGCATTCGAAATAGGCGTACTCGTAATACATGGAATTTAGGTACTGTACGTTTTTTAAAGCATATTAATCATTCAAAAAATTATTGCATATGAAGTCAATGAACGATTATGCAAAAGGAATTACACATGAAGTATCTCTGACAGAAGAAATGCGAGATAAATCATCACATAAAAATGCATTGTAATAACATGTGTGCTAGAGGCTGGTGTTATGTTGTTATGTCTCTAGATGTGTTTAGAAATAGAAGTGTGAAGCTTCTGTTCTCTAAGAATAGTTTTTACGTTAAGCAAAGAATTGTTCGTGCCAAAAAGAGAGGGTCAATATTTTAAAAAAATTGTCCAATTCAAAGAAAATAGATTTTCCAAAGCTCCTGGCAGTTTTTGTTGATCAAAACTGAAGGCCGAATTCAGAGTTCATGGGAACACTGTGTGTCGGAAAGCTTTTCAAAAGTTATTGTTTCTCTATGGGTGAGAACATCGTATCAGACAGGCTCGCAAAGAATTGGTCTACAAAATCAGGTGATAGTTCAACCAAATTAGATAGCGCTGTAACTTGGCAGGTGTGAGAATGATTGCTGTCATCGAAGGCAGGACCAGCAATGCTCACAGAACGTTGTACCTGGATGATGTTGCTTTTGTCACTCGCTCCACTGTTACCACTTGGCTGTAGTACAGGAGTCTCCACGAATGCCGTCATCAGGATTGGTAGCCGCTGGGGACAACACAATGCGTGAGCCGTTATTGGACTGAGCAAAGTATCGACGTCCATTGGTACTGCTGATGGAAGTGAAAGACAGATGTCCAACACGCATTCATCGCCGCAAAGCATACACTGTAGCACAGGTAAAATGCAATTTTGCCATATCGGTCTGAATGAAAGGAACCAGGTCATGTTTAGATCTCTCAGCCTGGCCAATCCGAGGACGTTAGTTATCCTGTCCCTATAGCGCATTGCTAGGATTGTCTCTTCCATTCCCATGGGAGCTATGTCTGAGCCGAGGCTTGCCATAACGTAGCAGAAGGGTCAAAAATAGAATCCCTGCAACGAGTCCCAAAAATAGTGGAATGCCGCCAAAAATGGAGTGCACAAAATTAGGAAAGATTCCCAAAATTGCCTCGAAGGGTGTTAGCAGTCCCGTAAAGACTGTCTTAAATATGCCTGGGATGCTTGTTGCACTAGACATGTTAAGGAGTTGGCTGAACATTTCTACGAAATGCACGGGGCAATTTGTTGATAAAAGGTCATGGACTTCAGTAGCCGTCCTTGCGACTAGAAGATCATACGTCTCTTTAGATGACGTTATAGGCACTGTTGTCTGTAAAAGCACAGATTTCATTTTGCTTAATGTATCAATTCGTATAGAAGAGAGATTCAGACGAGGCCAGAGGGGAGTCACTATGTCTGGAGGCCCGCTCGGAAACAATGCTTGCATACAACATTTGACCATGGACGTAACTTGTACTAGATAACTTTTCCCTGGCGCGAGGCCACAACACCTGTGATCCGTTCTAACAATGTAACTCCCGTTTGCGAGTTGCATAAAGAAGGGCTCTATCTGAGTTGCAGGTGTGACTAGCTGGTGGCATGAAAGGTTGTTTGAATTTCCATCACATGCTCCGTGTAAATTAATACCCTGACACAAAAGTATACCGCTTAGTGAGCGTTTACAGTTGTCACCACTAAGAAATACATTTTTGTCGCTGTCACTATAGCAAGAATGAGTGTATGGTAATTTCCATATAGATTTAACATATCCTTTACCCAATTGTTCATATTGGCCAGCAGGTATGTACTCAAGGCATTTATGAAATCGGAAAGTTGTTATCGGAATTGTGATAATTCCGTGTATTATCCATTCAATGACAGGACTCTCTGACATTGTCAATGGTAATCTCTCGAGTTTCTCGATGCTCAGGATTGTATAGTCTGCTCCTTTCTGTGCCAAACTGATCTGTTTATCAGTAAGGTTAAAACTGGAAAATAATGACGTTGTGTTGATTAAACGCCAAGGCACATAGCCTGAACGAAGATTTTGCAGCGTCCAGCCTAGTTCTATAATAGAGCGTAATTGAGACTGGCCATGTTGTAACATTAGCAAATCTCTGTCTATCACATCAAAGGCAGAGGATACAATATTGTCCAAAGAATATATTCTGGAAGACAGAGTCATTAACCCATTGTCTACCACAGAAAGTGATTTCTCCAAATTAATACGATCAATTTCTCGTATTTTTTCAGCAGTTTCAATTTGCTTTACTTTCCAAGCCTCGTTGTAAGCAGCATAGATACTGGTCGCTATGAAACGCTTTTGACGCTGTTTGCGTGGTCCAAGAATGAAATCGCGCAAATCAGCACCATCTTTTAATAAAGACAAGTGTTGCTTAATTTCAGCCAGTGTGGACGAGGTTAGCCATTCAAGGCAGAGTTTCCCTACACTGTATGTTGTTATAATCCCTGGATGTTGTCTCTGGGAATATCTCGAGTCTAATCTGGTCATTTTTAAACCCTGTGTTTTATTCAGGAACCTATCTTGACAGCTATTTGTGTCTGTAGGCCAGATTAACCACTTCTTCCAATCAGGATGTGTTCTGTTGACATGTAAAATTTGTGACACGTCTAACTCAATATCTGCAGTTATATTTTCAGGTATTGGCTTTGGAATAGACGGTGTTTTAAGGTCTTTGTTCTTAGCTAGGCCAAGACAAGATGTTTGGTGTATTGTGTCATTTAAAAATAACATTTGTTCAGGTATCATGCAGGTTCTAAACAGTGCTTTTATGCCTTGCACCTGCCAATCTTTTGTACCCCAAATTGTTTTTGTTTCAATATTATTTTTCCAATAATCAAAACCAAATGTCATCATTTTGTCATAAAATGCTTCTGAATATATCAATTTAGAATTTGTCAGCATTGTTTTCATTCCTGTTTTATCTAACAGTTTGTAATAAAACGTTTCTGCATCACTGGTGTTAAACCCTGAGAAGTATTTGAATTTCTCAAAAAATGCTTTAGAACTGCTTTTAGGTGGTGTAGAACAATGTTCCCATTGATTATACATAAAAACATTTCTAGGCTGTGCAGATTTATGCAAGTAATGATCCCCATAGTGGGTGTAACAGAATAACTGCTCATAACTAGATGAACCCTGTAAATAATCATGATCTGTGAATCTAGCTGACATTACTAAATCAGACATCATGTCATTAATACTGTTAAAGTCCCAATCATCAGAGAATGTACTTGGTGTCACAAAGTCACTTAAGGAAACCTTTAGTTGATGAGGATACTTCAGGATTTCGACCGGACCATAGATCTCATAGTCTGTTTTCTCCCATACTACCCCACCAGGTATTGGAATTGCTGTGACATTTACTGTTGACAGTTCTCTTTTCTTCACGTGGGAAGATCTGTGTGGTTTCAGGACTAGGTTGATGTTCTGACTTGCTGTGTCCATTGTAATATATTTTCCTTCAATGAATTTTCCCAAACACAGTACCATGATGAGCCAAAGCAGGAGGAAAAATACACCTAGACCGAACCAGAACTCTAGCCAAGGGGAAATTAGGTAGATTTCCTTCAGTTGATGAAAGAGTTCCGTTGCTTTTTCTTTAAAAGACTTTTTTGTTTCTGGCATCACTTCGGGGTCGTTATAATCTTCAGAGAAGTTGTCGAAGTTGATAAAATAACCAGAGGCAGTTCTGTCAATTGATGGGATTGTTCTTTCAATCTGTCTCTCGGTAGCACTTTCTGATGCCACATTAGTGTAGACTGGTGTTATTTCTTGACGAACTGTTTCAATCTGTGTTTCAAGAGGCACGAGTTCCATGGCATTATTGCATAGTCCTTCATTGTGCACTGCAGGCTGATCGAATGTGATGAGTCTTTCAGTTTGAACCTCTTGGATTGTTGCAAGTTTGGGTATTCTGTTGTTTCTTGGGAGTCCACTGGGCCTACTGTTGATTATAGGCCACATGCTTGTGGTTTTACCAGATCGATAGACACGACTCTGTTCTCCTTTTTACCAGCAAGGGGCGGTAGCACAACTGATCTTGTTCCGGTGACTGCCAAGACAGGTACTGCTTTTCTGTAAGAAGGCCCAAATTCCTTCTTCACCGCGATCTTTTCTCTGACTAGATCCCCAATCTTTGGAATCCAGACAGGCCTTGCTGGGGCTGTTGCGGGTGGTGCCTCGTCAGTGGTACTTGGCTGTTGCTTTAACTTTATGTTGCTTAATGATTTTCTTGTTTCATTCAGTTCCTGTAAAACAGCCAAACGGTCTTTTACATCAAACTGCGTTGTATCTTCTTGTACCACTGACATCTGACTATCGAGGTCCTGAACGTTCATTCTAATTCCGAACAATAGTTCGTATGGGCTGAAACCTTTTAGAGAATTTCTTGGCATGTTGTTAAGACTAGTCTGGACACTTATTAAATGTTTGACCCACCCAGCGCCTGAACCTAATACCTTCGCTGTTATAGATTGCTTTATGTCCCGGTTTTTTCTTTCTACCACACTATTCCCTTCGGGGTGCGACGGACAAGAATACCGCAACCCAATTCCCATGCTGGCCATGGCCTCCTTATAGGCTCGAGAGCTGAAAGCAGGACCCTGGTCAGAATGGAACGTGGTAATTGCGTATGTGCCGATAAAGACTCGCAAATCTTTTATAACCGTTCTAGCGTCAGCCGAGCGCTGGGGCCACATTTTTCTAAGTGCTTTTCGTCTTAACTATTAATAGGACGCAGGATGGGGTGTAGGCAGCGTTACGCTCTTTCTGACTGGTAGCCGGTAGCAAGGTTCGCTACTGCGATCCCTATTACAGTTTTCACAGTTGTTTGCATATATTTGGTGTTCTACACTCATTCCCGGCCACCAGAATACTGATTGTAATTCAGTCAGTGATTCCTTGATGTCTCTGTGCCTTAGACCCAAACCCATGTGTGCGTCTGCTATTAAAAATATTCTCCTGTTCATGTTTGGAATTACTCTATCCCCCACTCCAGGGATTCGAGCAAAAGGAACGGAGTTTGCATCGATTATGTATGCATAATTGAGTGGATAGTTTACGGGTAGTGCTGCACAGTCGCCTTTTACGGTTGTTCTTACTGCCAGCATGGTTTCCCCGTCTATGTACTTATCTGTACGCTTTTTTGTGGCTACGGAAGCCGGTTTAGTTGCTTCCGCTGTGGCTGTATTAGCCAATGAATTCCCTGCAACGTGAACGCCATCACGTTGAAGACTCTGTGCGTGAATCACGTGAGTCTTTTGTAGTTCTTTGTGTAAAAGAGCTACCTCGTTCCAGAGCAATTTATGCTTTATTGTGGCACCTGTGTCATCTTTGTAGTCGTTTTCGATCCAACTCTGCAGTTTATTGTTGTAAGAGTTGACGCAGAAATGAGAATCGCACACTATAAGTGTCGGGAATTCGCGTTCTGCATTTTCGAGCGCCATCTTTAAAGATCTGATTTCAGTTCTTTGAACCGAACAGTTTCTTACAGATTCAGTTTTTGTTACTTTCGGTCTGAATTTACCGCACAGCCAACGACCTTTAATGATCGCACATGCTGCATTGTAGGATTTGCTCTCTACATTAAAATGCTGTACAAAGCTATCTGTATAGATTATACAGGCGTATTGTGGGAGAGGCAGAATTTCGATTGGCAGAGGATATTCTTCTTCATATTCTAAATCATTCAGTTCTTTGTATTGCGGGGCGAAATAGTATTTCACGTCTTCCGCTCCAAGAGAATCTATGCACTGTATCCATTTCGGATCCAGTGACACTGTAGGCAGGTTTACTGGGCTGAATAGCGCCTCGAAGGCGGATTCCGCTGTAAGGATATTAATCCGTTTGCCGTGTGCTAGTTCTCGTTCATTTGCTAATGCGATTTGCACTGCGTTCACAGTTCTTTCTGTGTGACTGAATGTTTTTTCTACTTGTGTGTACAAGTGAGATTTAATTGAAATTGGTACCTTTTCTCCCTCATTAGAGGTTAGGTACGTGAATCCGCATCTCCCTGGGATGACTCGGATTACAAGATCGATCGTGTTGTCACGTGTATCTAATTTTGTTTTTGCTAACATGTCTGTTTGCAGTGATCTCAAAATTTCTGTGTGTTTTTGAGTCCAATTGATTTGTTTTAAATCAGGTTTTATTAGTTTGTTGAGAGGTTTAACCCTCTCTGCGTAATTTAGGATGTAAGTTCTTCCGAAATTCAGAAAACCTAGTATTGATTGTAAATTCTTCAGCGTTTTTGGAGCTTGGAGTACAGCGCACTTCTCTAAGAAGTTGTCCACTAGGCTTTTCCCTTCACTTGATAATTCGTACCCTAAAAACAGTACTGTCAGATGGGCAATTCGGGACTTTTTAAAGTTGAATTTGTAACCCTCTGCTGCGAACCCAAGTATAATGGTGTTCACTCTTTTCAAATGAGTATCCAAGTCGTCGTCTGTGAGATAAATATCATCTACGTAAGACAATGCTTCATCATCATAGATTTGTAGTAACTCTGTTACCCTAGCTGAGAATAGTCCTGGGCTGTTCTTGAACCCCTGTGGGAGTCGACAGAATTTTTTCTGCGACCCAAATGCGGAGAAAGCGGTCAAATATCTGCTTTCTGGTGCAATGTTTTGACAAAAGAAGCCATTAGAAATGTCTAATGTCGTTTTATATTTTTTCCTAACTATGTTATTCATTAGGGCTGCACTATGCGAGTTTTGTACTGCAAAGTTTTGCAACATGTATTAAGATGTCTGTAGTCCAAAACTAGACGATATGAATTGTCTGGCTTGGAGACAGGAAACAAAGGATTGTTCATTTGAGAGGTGCATGTTTCAATCACCCCCTGGTACTCAAGTTGATCTAAGATCTCCCTGACTTGTTTTTTAGCTTCTTGCTTTATGGGATACTGCCGTTGGGCAGTTGGCTCACTTTTTAATTGGATTTTGTGAGGCGTTGAATCCTCATCCCATCCTACATGATTTTTATATAATGCAGGTGCCTGGGCTACTGCCCATTTCCTTGCATATGTATATTTTTTGTGAATCGGAATGTGATTCGAGAAGGCAGGCATAATCACTTCTTCGCCACGAGGGCACTCCCTGACAAACTCTGGGGGCCAATCTTTTTCAGCTAACAGAATATCATAGCCTTTTGAGAGCTTATCCCAAAATAGACCCTTAATTTTCCTAGTCTTATCACCCTCTATACGCAAAGTTATTTCGTATATTTTATGGGGCTCGCTAAGTCTGGCGTCGGCAGTTTCAACCTGAATGAATTCATTCGTGTCCACTGTCTCCAGATGACTCATCAAGATCTTGCGCGCTATACTGATTTCTGCTGCACTGTCCAACATTGTCAATGCCCACTCCCCGTTTTTCAACTGTGTCCTCAGTATTCTCGGCATGGTTGATTACTCTAATACTGGCTACCTTCTTTTTCTGAAATTGAGATTTCTTATTTTGAGCAGATTCCTTGTCTTTGGACTTGGTGTGCTCTCCTGGGTCTGACCGTCCTCTTCTTTCCGAATTCTGTGGAAAAGATCGAGAGGGACGTGTATCAATACTTTGATATCTATCAGGTTTTTTTTATATTATCCCTATTTCTAAGGTTATATCTTTTCTCAGAGGGCTCCCTCTGGGGAGACTGGCGTTCTCGAGTCGGAGTTCTTTCCCTCCGTCGAGGAGACCTTCCTCTGGACTGGAAAACTTTTTCCTTGGGAGTGGATTGTTTATTTCCATCCCAGCTCTTTTTAGGAGTGTTTGAATTATTTTTAATAAATAATTTTTCAGGATTTTCGAGCAGTTGGGGCTTAACTGGTTTTCCACCCAAGCTGTCTCTACCTAATTCTTCATAGCATTTTTCTATGATTTTTGCAAGCTCAACAGGATCTTTTATATCTGTTTCCCTCAACTTCTGGCGAATCGCCACAGATGCTGCTTCTCCCTTGATGTTGGCTAATAATATAGCCGTGACCTGCTTGAAGTCTTTCAGTAATTTCATACCTAGATTTAAAGCGGGCTCTGGACCGAATTCATTTTGAATCTGTTTTAGCACTTCTGGTATTACCGCCATAGACGGAACACCGTGTGTTTTTGTGTAAATGGAAGCAAAGACTGTACCCCAAGTGTCACAGTCCTCCACGTGTGGTGCGATTCCCATAGGAAGGCAGATGGTCAAGATTCTGTGTTTCTCAATAGGGGTAGTATCAGGAAATACTGCCTCTATTTGAGTGATTTTCTGGGCTAACCAGAAAGGAATTTGTTCCCGTTTTACGGGTGTTTTACCAAGACATGACTGTATGTTCTGTGGTGTAATTTTATTTGTGTTCCCCTGATGAGGGGTCAGCTGTGGTGTATTAACAGCTGGCTGGACTGTTGCAGTCCGCATTACATATTGGACTAGTTGCCTATGTATTTTTATTAATGTGTTTAGCTGTGCTAACAGCTCTTCTCTAGACATTCTTGCAATGTCAGGATGTGGTGTGTAGCTGGCTAGAACCGGCCACGTGGCTCCTGGTCTACCTAGTGGACCGAGCCTAGTTATGTGATCATTGTGTTTTAGGGCGCCATTAAACCAGAGCAGGTGCTCTTGAAATTTAAGTGGGATTTCAATCTCCTCGAAAGGAGCGTACTCTCCCGGAGGTTCCTCTATTTTGTAATAGTGAAACTCTTGTGTTATAGCGTTTACCGCTGGAAAGTTTATCCATGAATAGAATACCTCTGTCTGCCGATACTCGTGAGCCTCTATCACGAAAATTACTGTACCACCTTGAGGTGGCAGTCCGTTTTCTATAAGTTTTAAAGTTATAGATCTTCTTAACTGGACCGGGATGATAATAGCATCCGGGTCTGCCTGTAGGAGACTCGAGTCCTCCTCTATTAGTATGGAAGCCAGCCTAGCTGCTTCCCTTTCTTCTTCATTGTCTGACATTTAAAAAATGCAGGCTTTTGCAGAGTAGGTCTCCAAGGAGACAAAGATTAGGTGCACAATATTTTGGAACACTGTATCCTTCAACGTTGAATAAACCAGAGCTTTACATAGGAATCTCTTCCTACTAAGGTCGGGCGGATTTTAACCTTTCACCCACTCCAGACGTCTATTGGAGTATTTACGGGAGAAAGGGGTGTGAAATATGCACGACTGAGTTACTCTATAAGTCTTGCGTTAGTTTATCGCCTTACCAAACGTTGGGCGCCATGTAGTGTAGTTCCTAGTTTCCCACTAGGCCCTGCGCATTGGAATAACATAAACAGTAGTATCGACGTGGAACTGCGGATATTCCAGGCCTCCACTGACTATGCTAAACTTAATTGGGTTGTGTTACCAACTAGCTCAGAGGTCACTGGAAACTTTCTTCTCTGCATAGGAAGTGATCAGCTTCCTTGGCACAGACAAGAAGGGATTCAGTTTTCCAACAACCGTTCAACATGACAACTTTGCTCCTCAGATCAAGAGTCGATCTCTAGGGTCGTGTGAAACAATAGACATAGATTTCACTCAGTCAGTCTAGTGCAGTTTACTTTCACAGTATGTAGAGAATAGAGAGACGGGCGCGTATCAATAAAGGGTTAACATTTATTGAACAGTCTTTCTTCTCGTACAAGAGAAATGTATTGCCACAATTGCAATAACTGTTATTATAAAAAGTACGTACAGTAAGATAAGTATTGCGAAATAGAACTGTAAAAGCATTGATATGGTTTCTTAGCCATACAATGGTTTAAAAGTAATAAAACATATATACAGTCATATATACATTAGGCTAACATACTCAACTGGTGCTTCTAACTAAGCCTACCCCAGTGTGCCTGACCTAAGCCTAACACGTGAAAGGGGAGTAAGTAAGTAGCTTTAAGTTAAGTTGGTTTTGCCAAGGTTTGTTTCAAGAATTCTCGTCTAAGGGTTTAGTCAACACCATACCTCTGAATAGAATGATGGAGGATTGGTATCTCCTTCAGGGGTCTCTCTCGATATCCCAGTCACCCGCGAGGGTAAACCGGAAGCGCCGGGACTGGATTTCTCTGCACAAGAAATGCAGCGGCTTCTCTCAGCGCGTCGAGGAAGGAGGGGTGACAGCGTCCGCGGGCAGCTGGAATCGGCTGGATGTCTTCGCAGAGGACGGCTGCTCGGCTCCTCAAGCGTACTGCACCATAGTTCGCGCTGTAGCGGCGATAATGGTAATCAGCAGCTTCACCACCACAGGATAGCAGGCTGCAGCGACAGAGTGCTAGTTTTTACCAACACAGGGTCATGCAGGCAGCTGGCATCAGCAACAGGGAACGAACTCGCAGCTCGTATCTCACTCATTGCTTAAGGCAACGTTGGTAATATTTATACCTGACAGGTGCCGGGTTTGACGCAAGTTTGCTGGACATAAGACGTCAATTAAAGATGTCACTAGGAAGTGACAGTTATCAGTTGCTCATTAGAGTTCCATTACTAATCAAAACATAGCAAGCGGGGATTTCCAGGTTTGCTAAGTTTTTATCTTGTTGAAGAACTCGGAGTGTTATCTAGGAATATCAGATAGTGACTGCTGCACTGTCATTGCACTAATTGGTCGCAAAGGAAGTAGCAGAGAGTCATGCTGGAATGTGGCTCTGTTCGTGTGAGGCCAGAGATGACTTTTCAGAAAATCGCACTTGAACGGTTATGCCAATATAGGGAATAAATGGATTTATAGCCGAATAGGGGCATAAGGTCACAGTATCGATCAGGAACCTAGATAAGCACGCAACAAACATAGCAATAATTATCTCTAGTTGTTGGTAATATGCCCCTCGGTTATCGAGTGGAGTATGTCACCGGAGCTACAAATGTGTTTGTGGATTGCATGTCTCTTTTCCCTGGGTGTGATCAGAATGAGAAGGGTGAAATCCTGGATGACATTGAGCTGGAGGCAGATTTAGTGTGTGCAGTAGAACTTCATTCTGACCATGCCATATTGGAAAGTAAATGGATTACTGCAAGGGATTTGGACAAGCAAATGAAGTAACGAAAACTGTATTCTCCAAGGTTGGTCACAATGGAAATTAGACAGGGTGAAAAGTGATGTGTACAAGCAAGTCTTTGAAGAGTTGTCTATTGTTAAGGCGCTTTTGTTTCAGACATGTGGTTTAGCAGTGCCTGAAGGAATGAGGAACTGCATTATGGTTTTAGCTCATGGGGGGCACATAGGAATACGGGCGATGAAAAGAAGGATACATGAGTATATTTGGTGGCCAGGGTCGGACAGCAGTGTAGAGCACTATGTGAAGGATTGTATTAATTGTGCTGTAAGTGAGAAGTCACAGTAACTTGTCCTGTGGAGGTAATAGAAGTACCGAATAAAACATGGAGAATAGTGGCCATCGACATCATCGATCCCCAGGTTCCTTCTGATGGTGTGTTGGAGTATAGATTTGTTGTTGTGGATTTTTATAGCTGTTGGGCAGAAGTCAAATTTGTGAAATGTCCAAACAGTTCTGAACTCATTGAGTTCTTGGAATCAATTTTCGATAAGGAAGGTATTCTTGAGGAGATTCTCTCGGACAAAGGCTGTCAGTTTACATCTCCACAATTTTTTTATTTTTTAGGTCTTCTGGGAAGCAAGCACAGGAAGACTTCATTATATCATCCCAGGAATTATGGTCTTGATGAAAGGTTTGTTACCTAGAAGGGTAAACCCAAATGACGTCACTGGGACCTCGGTATAGAACAGTACATTGGAACAGTGGTCCCAGTAGACTATATTATGAACACAAAAGGCTTGCACAAAATTAAATGAAAAAATGAAAAAAAACGTGTAACACTCAATGTACAGTGTTATTTAATCACACTGAACAGACAATAGTTCATAACATTAGTTTACACAGTTTAAAGTAGTGCCCCAGTGAGGATGCTGGGGTGAATGCAATAAAGTGCAAATCACTAAATCTATTTTCTTTAGAAAACAAGAGGGCTCATATTTCAGAGCCATATTATTCACAATGTATCCAAACGTTATATAGCCATGCTGTAAAACAGTAACACAGTGATTAATCGCTGTTGGTCAAACTAGCTTCCCTACATGACTTGCATCTATATAGCAGTGTACACTGGTCTGCCAATAATAAATACATAACTACTGAGAACAAAGCTAACACAAAAGGCTTAGAAAGTGGGAAGAGTCCTAGCAAAATGTTCTACTCTCCCATATATATGCCATGATTAGAAATGTCCAACCAGAAATAACTGAGGTGAAGTAGAAGTCCATATAGAAGCAACAAAAGATGGATTGGGGGAAAAGAGGAGAGAAACCTTGACAGCCATACCATAAGCATTATTACACAGATGACTCAATAGTATATATTATACTCCCTTGTTTTTAATAACATTGTATGTATGAAACCAGAGAAATCCTCATTTTAAGACAGGTCAAGGAGGTGGATTGATATGAAAGTTCACAGCCCATTAAGCAGTCTCTCAGACATGTGGTCCTGGGGTGCATGCCCCATAAAAATTGAAGCTTACTGAGTCCCATCCATTCTTGAATCTGAAATGCTTAGGAGACACTCTGCAAGGAGGCGCCAGGCTTTTCCAATTATCAGATTCACAGAGAGGCTTGGGGAATCAGAAAACACTTCTGGATTGCTGACGCAACAACCACACTGTTGACAGGTTGCATGTGCTGAGAAGAATACATCAGATGGACCACTGGATATAGCCGTGTTTCCCTGCAGAAAAGACATTGAATTGAAACAAATAGTGTGAGTTGAAGAGAACATGAGGAGGCAACGTTGTTGTGTAGCACAGGAGAGAGCAAGGATGATTAGATCTCTAAGATGATGAGAGAGAGAGTTGGGAAGGCAAGGTGATTAGAGCTTTGCGCTCTCCGCAGCAAAAGAGTCAGGAAAAAATCTAAAGGACTCTGGGAGAGAGAAAAGACTACAGATGGAATAGAAAGGGAGCTAAAGGAAAACACTTAGAAGAGGATGATGGGGCCACATTTGAGCAAAGGATTCATTAGTCTGAGATGGGCAAACCAACTGTGTAGCAGGTTTGATGGAAGGTCTGACTCATCCCCAGACCCATCCGTCTTCAGACAAAGGTTTAAGAGAGACAAATACTGTCACCACAGAAAACAATACATTTTGTGTAAGAAGTATGACAAGTGAGGGAACTAAGGGCTAAGTAACACCTAGATTATATATGGATATCAACTTTAGGCAAGCATTTTGCCATGCTCAGAATGGGCATTGACAGCTGGCTCCTAAAACGTGATGATTACCAGCTAGAGAAAGGTGAAGCGTGGAATATGCACCTTAAATTAGAGGAGAGAATCTTGACCACCAGAGATGTGGACAACACAGAAAGGAAGGCCATAACTGCCCTCATTAAGGACCATTGTGAGTGGATTCATGTCACATAAATTAGGGTAATTGGTGGTGTCCCACAGAGGTGGTAAAACAGTAGCAAACACCTGGAAAACCAGGAAGTCCCGGGTAACAGACAAGGCTAGCCTCCAGAATGAGAGTTCTAAATATTATTGGTTTGTTCTCCACAGCACATCATGACACAGGCATGTCTTCAAATTCTGAATACATTACTGTGTAAGTCTGAGTCAGTAGGGTGGGTAGGCAAATAATCACAAGTGTGAGAATGGATTTTAACAGACTGGTTAGAAGAGCGTGCTCCAACAAATGGAACAAAGGATTCGTCCAGAGGTCCAAATGGGTGTCTTAGGTTGGGGCCAGAAAAACAGTGAGAGTTGGGAAGGAGTAAGTGAGATATGAAAGAAATCTCCAGCTTGTAATTAAGACCAAACATAGTTATCATAGCATACACTTTTTGAAATATTTTATTCATGGTTGTAGTTTTATCTTGTGTAGATCCAAACAGTAGGCAATTTCATACCTATAAAGCTGCCCCTGTTCCAGAAAATTATGAATGATATCATAGACAATGAATCCCTAAAGAATTTCAAAAAGACCAAGTGTGGTTTGAGGGGTTCTTATCGCTTTAGTGTATGGTATTAGAGTGGATTCTTTAGGACTTCCAGGAGGGACCTGGCCCATATTAGCTGGTTATATTCCTCACTCAGATGTAAGAAATTAGAATAACGTTATTTGGTAACTTTGAAACTGTGTCTTCGATAGCTCTTAGGATTAGAGATCCCCTTGCAGGAAAGATTAGTCAGTGACTGCACCCGCTTGCAAGGAGATGCTTCCAGAGGGATGCTCTCAGAAGGCACCCTGTCAGAATTCGGAAGTATGTGACTGATCTTGATATTCCTGGATAGATGGTGGAGTCTAAAGTTGATTCATCTGACCCTGTCTCATGGCTACACATGCTGTAGACAATTCAAGAAGAAAAATACTCAAATATGAAAGAACTCGACACTGCCACTGAAGCAAAAGCTGCTGTTGACAGGTGACTCCCAAAAGTGGAAGAACGTGCGCAGGAATGGATTCCTTATACACATGTTTCTGGATCATCCTAAGTTTACCTATTACAGTTCGTGAGGTAGAAAGGATGTGCACTATTATCCTAGACGACTGTGTAGCACGAAGGATAACAGGAAGGTGTCAATCATTTAAATCAAGAAACATTATGTGGCTGATTATGTAAGTACGTACTCTCCCTATTCTTGAGTTATCCTAACAAGAAAACTGCTAATTGTTCTAAACCTGGGGACTAATGAGTCTGCTTTAGCTCTAATTGTACACCTATGATCTAGTATTGATCGAGATGTGGAGTATGTAACTTCAATAAATGAACTTTCTACAACATAGACTATGATTGCTACAAATGCAACCTTATGTGTACCACTGAAGGAGTCCACATCAATACTAATGCCAGAAATTGCATTGCCAGAAAATACACCAACTCCAGATCCTCAAACAGGAAGTGTTTTCCATCCATTTCTCCAAGAAACACAAGACATATCAACTTTACCAATCAGTAAATACGACTGGTGGATTCTTCTCTGTTGCTGATGGCTTATGTAGTAGTGGTTCATAAAGGAATAAAGTCCAGACAACTCCAAGATGAAGTAAGCAGGTATTTAATGGAGCATCCACCTTCTTGAAGAACAGCAGTGTAACTGACAACTGACTGATCTTCAAGAAATAACATTACATGACATATTCAAAGACATACAAGTGAGAGAAGGAACATTACAAAGGAAAGATTCTTCCTAGAATGAACATAGAGAATTCCAAGGAGAATTCTCAGCCAACACATAATACTACACATCCCCTCCATTTATATAAAATGAAAGAAAAGTAGAAAAACAACTAGATTTATCTATACAAAACAAAATCATCAAATCTTTTAGGTAAACGTTTTTGTATTTTAAATGAACTTTGTACATACATATCAGAACAAATAGGTTCAATACTGTAATCAGTAACTAAGTGCTCATTAGAAGAAACATTGTTTTCTTTTTCTAAAACAACATCATCACTTGAGAAATCAGGATCAAAAGATATTTGTTTCTTGAAAATCGATGGATCAACTTTAGCAATTCTCGAAATATTCCACCAAGAACCATTATCCAAAAGAACAGAAGTTTTACCAATTTTACAAATTACAAAAATATCTGAAAATTTTGATTGACCTTTTTTAACAAAATAAGGTAATTTTACTTTCACCATGTCACCAACACATAGTTTAGAATTAGTTGGTGAAGAAACCATTTTTTTAGCAACACAAGTATTCTCTTTAGCTTTTTTATAAATGCTATTCAAATCAGATTTCAAAACATTTTTTTTAACCAAGAAGGAGAAATTTCTTGCTGGGGATTCCTTCCTTTAAATAACAAGAATGGAGTAAATTTTGTGGAAGAATGTGGAGTTCACAAATAAGACCAAACTAAATTCGCTACATGACTTTTAACATCAATATGACTTTTAAAAGCCAATTGTTTTCCTTCCACCAAAATTTTGTTAAATCTTTCTACAAGACTATTCATGTTCGGAGAATATAAAGCAGTTTTGATATGCTTAATGTTAGACTTTTTAATAAAAGTATTAAACAAATAAGAAGTGAACTGTGTTTCATTGTCAGAAACAATAGTTGAGGGTAAACCTTCTCTTTTGAAAATATCCTTTAAAAAACAAATTACAGCAACAGAATCAACTTGTGTCAACCATTTATATTCGACCCACTTAGAAAAGTAGTCAATAGCAACAATAATATATACCTTGCAAGACTCAATACCTTCATAAGGACCCAGAATATCAATAGCTATGTTACTCCAAGGAACATCAGGAATCTCAATATTTTCACACTTAGAGTGCACAGGTTTTAAAACTTTATCAGAATTCGCACATAAAGAACATTTCTTAACAAACTGAACAATGTGATCATCCATATAAGGCCACCCAAAAATGTCTCTTACTTTTTTAATTGTGCTAGATTGACCTAAATGGCCTAAATGAGCAATAGAAATGATTTTCTGTCTAATAGACATAGGAGGTACATGGCAATCACCTTTTAAAATAAGACTACCATTGCAAATAAGCTCATTCTTAACTTTCCAAAACACAGCAAGTTCTTTAGAAAGATTTTTCTCAACAGGCCAACCATCCAAAATATACTTAGAAACAAAGTTGAGAACTTCATACAATTCCATGGCTTTAGACCACTCTTCCTTGGTAATTAAATCTGCCATAGACAAAACAACATCCTCAACCGATGCTACAACACTCTCGTCCAAACTTTCAAAATTATTAACAAAACTAAGCTCTGGCAACAACCTTGAAAAACAATCAGCTCTCAAATGTTGTGTACCAGGAATGTAGATAATTTCAAAATTATACTCATACAGTTTAGCTAAAATACGCGCCAATCTAGAAGAAGCTTTTCCAACCCCATTGTTAGATAACAAAGAAATCAAAGGCTTATGATCAGTCTTTATTTTGAAAGACTTTCCCCACAGATACGTCTTAAAATGTTCAACAGCCCATGAGCAACCTAAAGCCTCTCTTTCAATAGTGGAATACTTAGATTCAGATGACGTCAAAGGTCTTGAGGCAAAATCAATTGTCAACTCTTTATCACCCTTAACTTGGCTCAAAACAGCACCTAAACCAGTAGCACTTGCATCCACCGTTATAACATTTGATGCAAAAGTTGAAAATGGAGAAAGAGGTTTACAATCAATTATTGCAGATTTCACAATGGACACAGCTTGAGAATGTTCATTAGTCCACAAAAACTTGCAACCCTTTTTTAAGAGCGACCTTAAAGGCAACACAATATCTGAAAAATTTTGCACAAATCTAGAATAGTATTCGCACAGTCCTAAAAAAGACTTGAGTTGATACTTGTCTTTAGGCTCACACATATTCTTGATAGCTGAAAGTAAATCATTCTTTGGATGAATACCCTGAAAATTAATCATATGTCCCAAATATTCTACTTCAGATACAAAAAATTTGCACTTATCCAACCTTATTGTCATGCCTCTTTCCTTCAATATAGATAAGACTTCGTCTAGAGTTCCTTGATGTTTTTCAACAGATTCAGAAAACACCAAAATGTCATACTGAAAAGCAATAACATTCTTGGTATTTTTAAATAAAGAATTCATTAACTTTTGAAAAACAGAAGCAGCTGATGAGAGGCCAAAAGGCATTCTGATATATCTAAATGTACCATCAGGGGTAATAAAAGTTGTAATATCCCTAGAATCTTCTGTCAACTCGACCTGATGGTAGGCAGATCTTAGGTCAATAGTACTAAAAACTTTTGCCCCATCTAACTCTGCCAACAAATCTTGAATTTTAGGTAAAGGATGACACTCCACCACAATTTGTTTGTTAACAGACCTAAGGTCACTGCACATTCTCAACTTGCCTTTTTTTTTAACTAAAACAATCGGAGAAACCCATTCCGAGGCATTTACAGGTTCAATAACACCTTCTTTGCATAATGTATCAATCATTTCAGTTAACTCCCCTCTTACTGACAATGGGACATTTCTCAGTTTATGTTTTGAAGGAACAGCATTTTTCTTCAACACAATTTTATGTGAAAAACCCTTAACCTTTCCAAGTTCCTTCTTAAACACATTATTATGTTTATCAATAATGTGTGAAATAGGACTCTCATCACCTTCCTTTACAACACAATTCACGAACAAATCTTCCATAAAACACACTTGTTCTTTTGCATTGGGGCGTAAAACAATATTAAACCTTCCTTGATGTTTCCAACCAAAAACTTGCAAGCCATCAACAGCAACATACACTTTTCCATAAATGGTTTTATGCTTAAAATTAATATCTGAAACAAAATACCCCAAAATTTTAATTTCCTTACCAGCAAAACCAAAAACACGAATATCATTTGGCTTCAGAGATTTGTTATCCCAAGATTTATAGAAGAAAGAATCTGAAATAATAGTATAAGGAGACCCCGAGTCTTCCTTAACTTCAATGTTCCTGCCTTCTACAGTAATGGTACACTTAGGCGGAATATATGGTTCAGAGTCAACATCCATTTCATTAGTCATAACTTGACCTAATCTATGAACCTTAGTTACTGCAAGAATTTTATTCTTGTCAGGATACTCAACAAGAAGTTCTTCTTGAACTTCCACATCCGATAGTGAAGCTACACGCTTGTTTGATAAACAATAATTACCAAAATGACCTATTTTCTTACACTTAACACATTATTTTCCTCTAGCTGGATACTGTTTGAATTGATAAGAATGAGATCTTGAACCACAACGATTGCAAAATAATTTGTTAGATGATTTAACATTACCTTGAATAAAAGTTCCTCTTACATTATTTCTATATTTATCAACAACTTGAGGCTTTGTGTCTTTAACATTAACAGCAGCGATCCCAGAAGAGACTTTCTCAACATTAATGGTGTTGAAAGATAAAATAGAACGTTCTACACTTTTTGCAATCCTTATTGTTTCTTCTAATGAGGGATTTGTTGTCTCAACAACTGCTCTTGAATTGTTTTATTAGAACAACGAATAATTAATTGATCTCTAATGTATTTATCAATTTGGTCACCAAAATCGCAATCAGCAGCTAAAATCCTAAGACACTCAACATAAGTATCTACAGGTTGACTAATTGATGTCTAGTATAACAATTATATCTTTCCATTACTATATGAGGTTGTTCAGTAAACCTTTTTTTTAACCTATCAATAGCTTCATTAAAACAATCATAGTCTCCGCTATCCATTCCTGCAGGAGTGGGAGAAACTGGTAAATGTATAAATACATCTCCTGCATGACCCCCTAAAATGTTCAATAAAATAGCCAACTTCCTAGAAGAAGAAAAACTAGCACCATCAATTGGCAATAAATAATGATCAAATAACCTATACCATTTTTCCCATTTCATGCTGGGCTGATTAGGACCTGAATAAAAAGGAGGAGGTGGTGTGCCACAAACTGTACTCATATTGAACTTTAAAAACTTTTTTTTTTTAAATAGTTAACCAAATGAAAAATATTAAAACATTCCCTCTGAAACAATAATGACCATAATCTTACTAGTTTTCTTCAAAATTAATTTCCTATAACTTCAAGCATAAAGGATATTTCGATGTAAACAAATAAACCCTTGAGAGAAAACGATCTTAATAAAGATCGTGTAGTTGCTAGGTAACTAAGATACAAACAAAAATGGCCGCCTAAACGTGAAGACGACAACACGCTGAATACAGACAGTCATCCAATAGAAGGTGTGCGCGTCACCGTGACGCATTGGTAACACTGTGAGAAGAAGAATACTGACGTGATGATGACGACACGCTAACAACAGATAGTCATCCAATGGAAGGTGTGCGCGTCACCGTGACACGCTGGTAATGCTGCGAGAAGAATAGTGAAGGAAATCGAATCCTTACGGAGATGAGATTAGAGAATTAAGATACGTCTTGTTATGCTTCAAAGAATGCGCGGAAGCAACTGACACCTTGCTCGCCTCCGACTGCGTTCGTTTTGAAGAAAAACACAATTTTCGATTAGAAAAGAAGCACAATCTGAATGAATGAGTATGAATGAGTTGTATCTTGTACCGGGCTAACTTAGCCCAATGGGCGTCAAGGTGGCTAAATCAAATACAAAAACAAGCCGGGTCAGACAGCAGTATCTCATTGATACGCTCTGGTGAAATACCAGGTTTTCAAGGCTTTTTTAAACAAGTCGATAGAGGGTAAGATTTTTATTTCCATCGGAAGAGAGTTCCAGAGCTGTGGAGCGACAACAGAAAAAGCTCTTGCTCCCCATCTGGTCAACCTAGCACGAGGCACTACCAATTGATGTAACCCGGCTGATCGCAGGCATCTCGTGGGTACATAACGGGTGAGCAAGGTACCAAGTGCGTCTACAGGGCCAGCCGCAAGTGCTCTATATGTGAGACATAGGAGCTTAAGGAAATTCTAAACTGGACAGGAAGCCTGTGGAGATCTCTCCTAGCAGTGGTGGCAGAAGATGCTATAGGAAGGGCCAAAACAAAGCGCGCTGCGGCGTTCTGTACAGTTTGCAATCGATGGATAAGGCCCTTGTTGGACTCCACATACAGAGAATTACAATAATCGAGTCTGGATCCAACAAGAGCAATTGCAATCTGTTTGCGCGCCTGGAAGGAGAGATAATGGAGGATTCTCTTTAAGATCTCGATAACACCCCAGCAGGTGGCCACAGTCCTATTAACTTGGAGCGTCATGGAAAGTGAGGTGTCAAAAATGACTCAGAGGTTTCTGGCCGATTGGGAGGGAGTGGGGCAGATGCCAAGAGATGAAGGCCACCACTCGCTCTTGACAGTCCTTTGAGTTATCCAAAGATCGCGGGTTTAAATATTTCCATTACACTTCTCGAGTCAGATAAAACTTGTCAAAAAGTCGAACTTGCTGGAAAAACGACTCAAAATGACAGAAGTTTTTAAAACAGTTTTGGAAATGACGAAAAACAAACAATCTTAATTCTTCTTCTGGTTGCAGAAAATAACTTAGATTTTCTGTTTAAATGCCAATACTTAAAGCATAGCTTTTATAAAAGTAAGGCAAATAGTTTCTCTTTTTAGTTCATAAAATATATCAAAAAGATACAGAGTTGCTTGTCAATATGCAGATTTCAATTACATGAAATATTCTTGACTGCAAAATGAAGTATACGATTTTGCTTTAGTAATCAAAAATCTTACTTGTACATCAGCAACTTTTCCAGCATTTTATATCCAAAAAGAATAAATCCACACAAAGAGTGCACTGCAGGGAGAAAATGTATCCAAGATGTCCATAGAATAATATAAATAGTGGAAAATCAAAATTATATCAAAAATTTCCCAAAATATGATCAGTAGATGCTCCAGACACGTTGAAATAAATCCCAAATGTCGCCAATATGTAGTAGTGGTTCATAAAGGAATAAAGTCCAGACAACTCCAAGATGAAGTAAGCAGGTATTTAATGGAGCATCCACCTTCTTGAAGATCAGCAGTGTAACTGACAACTGACTGATTTTCAAGACATAACATGACATGACATATTCAAAGACATACAAGTGAGAGAAGGAACATTACAAAGGAAAGATTCTACCTAGAATGAACATAGAGAATTCCAAGGAGAATTCTCAGCCAACACATAATGCTACAGCTTATTATGTTGATTATTATTTTTTTGATGATGCAGGGTCATTATCTTACTGAAGGATTTCCACCATCTCCAGTGATATTTGAGCTTTGACCACATTATTCATCACACAGAGCTAAAATAAATGTTCATTTTCTCAATATCACTGCCTATCCATTATCTGATGATGTCACTTAGGGGAGTATCAAATATCAGATTTTGGGCCTATCAAAATATTTCAAATTTATCACGTTTTAGAATTTTATTAGCTGACATTGTCAGACCAGGTCCTTTTGCATGTTCATAGGAATTCAATACTGTTAAACAAACAATGAATGATTTGAGTCTGTGTGTTTCTTTGGAAAATAAAGATTTGTGCCTCAAGGCAGATAATGATCAGGAGCCTTTTTCATCATTATACCATCACTACATTCATAGAACCAACAGTCAAAGGTAAGTGTATAACACTGTAGTTAATACCCCTAAAAGTGTTCAATGAACTTTTCCTGTTTCTCCTGGACTGACAGATCAGACCATATTAATTTTAATATTTACATGGACCTGAAAAGTTTAAATATTTGGATTATTCACCATAAGATTATATGCTCACCATAATTTATAGATTCATTTCTAGAGTAAGGTTACGCTTATTGAAACAAGAATATTATTGTGTGGCGTGTTATAGTTAGAACTTGAGGCTCCACTGAAATGTTTACTATTTTTTTTAACTAGTTAATCGAACTGTAATCTGCACCCCTTCACTAACCTTTCATTGCAGTGTAAACATTCATACAAACAATGCAGAATGTCAAAATGTCTTTTCAAAGGAGGTTTTTGCAAGCCTATTTTGAAAACTCAGCTGCAGTAGAGCTGGATAAATAATGAGACCTTCCAGGAAAAGACTAATTGAATACATCTATGTGTCATAGTTATAACTTGGTGCTCCACTGCAATGTTCATTCATTTTTTTAACTAGTTAATCGAACTATAATCTGCACTCATACATTTATCAGAAGTGCCCCCATTACTAACCTTCGGTGTTCAATGCAATAATTATATGCAATAATTATACCGTCAGATAAAAAAATAATCGGATGTCGAGGTGTTCGGAATATATTGAGGGTCATATTACCAACAACTAGCGATATTTATAGCTAAATGGGCTTAGCAAGTTTTTTTTTTATCACCAAGCATCGCCGGATATTATCGCAGAGATAACGTGCTATTAGCAACGTTTATCTCTAAAGCGATAAAATATTCGGCGATGGCGGCAAAATGTGTGAATATCGCTGAGAATACAGCGATATTCACGCATTAACGCCAATAGGGTCTTAGCCATAATATCCACCTCCAATTGGATATAATGGCTAAGAACTGGTCTGAGCAGGCGTTAGCTTATGGAGAAATTCGCTCTTAGCGCGAATATTTCCATCGCTACGCCTGCGTTGATAATAGGCAATAGCGATATAAGCCACTGTTTTTAGTCGCTAACGGGTTGGGTACGCCCACTTTGCATGTCATTAGCAATAAATATCGCTGACATGCAAAGCGGGCCCCAAACCACTCGCTATCACCTACAAGCTGTCGCTTACTGATGTTAGCGACAGCTTGCTAATAGGGCAATGAAATTATCGCCGCTTAGCGGCAAAAAATGGCCGCTAAAGCCGCGATAATTTCATTTCGCCCGCCTTGATAATATGCCCCTGAGTTCGATAATTATCACCTATTTCATGTTTTGCCTCTAAAATCGGGATACAACAGGCATCATTTTGTGCCATCACCCGGTATTTTTACCCTGGTAAATTTTAGCAGGTTTTTTTTTTTTAGAACAAATTTTATTGACAGATTGCACATAGAAAACAACACTTCATTCTCCGGAGAGGCCGCAAGCAGGTAAGCATTTGTCTGGAAAAAAAAAAACCTATACAACAGTTTAAAGAGAACAGTCCCCCAACCCCCCCCAACCCCCCCCCGCCCGTCAACTTCCCCACCCGGATTTCACCCTAACCCCCTGCACAATGTTCACATGATCCTAAAAGAAAAAAAGTAAATACAAGATACTGAATGTACATTCCCCCTCACCCAGGATCTAAGTGTAACAATCCTGTATCGTCTTCATGTAGCACTGGCGGCTCCAGCCACAGCCCCCTATAGTCTGCCCATCTCTTGCAAATTTTATAGTGTTTGCTAGGGCAGCCCCGGCCGTCAAACACAGGACGCTCCAACCCCATGCAATAATCCGAGCCCTTTTTCCACACTCCCACCGGCGGGGCCCTGGGATCCTTCCAGGCCCAAGCCACATCTCTCTTGGCTACGATGAGGCCTAGAAGCAGCTGATGCCGTTTATAAAAATTACCGCCCACTTGTTCCAAGACATGAAAAAGACTCAGCTTAGGGGTACGGGTTAGCTCCCATCCCAACCCTTCAGACAGACAATCCCACACACCCGTCCAGAACCTTTCCAGAGCTCCACACGACCACACCGTGTGCAGAAATGTGCCACTCGCCCGACCACACCTCAAGCAATCTGGGGACGCAATCAAGCCAGCACGCCAAAGTCTCTCCCTAGTATAATAGGCTCCATGTAAGTATTTGAATTGGATGAATCGTAGGCGTACGGCAATAGCCGCGCCTCTGGGGGCTTCCAGGGCTTCCCTCCAATCTTCCTCTCCTAGCACTACCACATCACCCTCCCACGAAGCACTCAACTTGTCTAGCGAGGAGGAGCAATGAGTCACTAGCATCTGGTAAATGCGGGATATGTTCTTGTCTTCCAAATCTCCCATGAACACCTTAGCCTCTAGGGGGCTGAATTCAGGCAAAGAGTCCAGGCCTTCCAAAGCGGGCATGAGGGCGTGACGGAACTGCAGGTATTTAAAGAACTGGGTCCGGGGCATGCCATATTCTTTGCTAAGTTCCTGAAAAGATTTAAGGGTCGTGCCTTTCATAACATGACCCAGCGCCGAGACTCCTATTGAGTCCCATCCCAGGAAGCCCTGTAGGGATGCCAGAGCCGGTAGCCGGCCATTCTGCCACAACGGGGTTTCTTCCGTCAGTCTATTCCACCATCCCGTACGATGTAGCGCTTGCTGCCAAATCCGGAAGACTACCTGGGTAACCACAGGCAACCTCTTCCTCCTCCCGGCCGAGTATAAGATAGTGTGCAAAGTATCAGGTTCCATTAGGTACCTCTCAAGGGCGTACGCTGGGTCTCCCTGATCCCCATACCACCATTCGTTCAAGATCAGTAGGTGGGATGCCTGATAGTAAGACAGAACATCTGACGTCGCCAGACCACCGCAATATGTGGACAGGAAACAGGTACCTAACGCCACTCTTACCGCACCCCCGGCCCAAAGAAACTGCCCTAGCGCCGAGTCAACCTGTCGAAACCACTGTGGTGGAATGGGGGTAGGGGTGGTTCTGCAACTGGTACAACAAACGTGGGTGGGCTACCATCTTGAAAATGGCCGATCGGCCATAGACATTCAGGGGCATACGGGACCACGTTTTCATCTCAGCTCGGACCCGGTCCTAGACAGGCACAACATTGCGCTCCCAAGAGACCTCGGGTAGGTCCGTCAGGAACACCCCCAGGTACTTAAGGCCCCCGGCCGCATCCTGCAATGTCGTCACCCAGGACCCCAATCAGTTGCGCATCCATTCGTATCCACGCCGCTAACGGCTCCATTGCAAGGGTGAATAAATACGGTGAGAGGGGGCATCCCTGCCGACTGCCCCGTCCAATAGAAAAGGCAGTGGACGTAGCCCCAGCCACTCTCACCGAGGCTGTCAGGTCCGTGTACAGCAGCTTCAGGTACGATAGGAAGTGGGGCCCGAGATTGAGGCGAGGGAGAAGCGCAAGGAGGTAGACCCAGCTTAACGAGTCAAAGGCCCTATCTATGTCAGCGAGCAGGAGCGCCACCGGGGTCCCGGTTCCCCCGAATCGCCTCTATTGCCACCTGCACACGTCTAATATTGTGTCTCGTCGCTCTATGAGGCATAAACCCCGCCTGACCCAGGTGGATGAGCTCGGTTATATAAGGAAGGAGGCGATTGGCGAGTGCTTTGGCCAAGATCTTCGCCTCCACATTCAGGAGAGATATGGGCCGGTGTTGTTCCGGTGGCCTCCCGGGCTTGCAGAAGACCACTATCTCGGCATGTCTTCAATCCGCCGGTAAGCGGCCGCATTCCCTAGCCGTCTCCAATGTCCTTTTGTAGTGTGCCCCCAACTGAAGATGATATTTCTTGAAGAATTCACACGGGAATCCATTGGGCCCAGGGGCCTTACCAGCGTTAAGCTCCCCAAGGGCAGTACCCAACTCTTCATCCGACAGAGGGAGTTCGAGACTATCCCGTCCCTCCTCCGACAGTGCTCGTGGCGGGAGGTCTGCAAGGAATTTGTCAATTTCCGCTGCTGGGAAGGTTTCCCGTGGGGTGTATTGGGCCGCGTAGTAGCGCGCAAAGCTGTCTGCTAGTTCCTCTGGAGCCGATATTGAGTCTCCAGCCTCATCCCGAAGTCCCAGTAAGGCCTGCACCTGAAAAGTGCCCTGACAGAGCCTATACAGCATTGTGCTCAACTTATCGCCCCATTGAAAGATTCTGCTCTGCGTCGCCATCCACACCTGCCACGCCTCCTCGAGTAGTAGTGACGCGTAAGACTGTTGTGCCAGCAGGAGTTGACCTACATCTCTATCCTCCCTAAGCACACAACATCGCTCTTCCAATTTCTGCACTTGCCCCGCAGCCGCTTCCAGGCCCTCCCTGCGCTTCCTACAGGCTGCCGCAAACCAGGCAATATCTACTCCCCGGAGCGTGGGCTTCAGAGCCTCCCAGAGTGTCATGACATCAGTCACTGATCCAACATTGTCCTCCCAGTAGTGGGCTATATACCTCACCCATGTGTTTCCGATAGTCATCCTGCTACAAGGACCATGTGGAAAGGCGACATCGGAACAGCGGCTGCCTTCTATCCTGGAAAAGGTCTACACTAACCGGGGAGTGGTCCGACAGACCTCGCGGCAAAATAGATGTTGAGGCCACCCTCCCTATCCGTGCTCAGGAAACGAAAAGGTAGTCCAGTCTGGAAAAGGATTTGTGCACCGCCGAGACATAGGTAAATTCTCGGCCGTGGGTGTGCTGATAACGTCATGTATCTACCCAGCCCATCCCCCGTACCATGTCGCTCAATTTAGTGGGCGTATCTGTAACCTGTCCGCCCCCGGGCCTACAGCGGTCCATCCGGCTATCTAGAACATCGTTCCAGTCACCCCCAACCACTGCCATCAATTCCGGAATTTCGGCGCATATAGTAAACAGCTGTTCCACAAGAGACCACTGCAAAGGGGGTGGGGCATACACACTTCTGAAGACTACAGGTTCCTCATCAATCATCCCTTTAATGAACACAAACCGACCCTGAGCATCTATCCATTGCGTCGAGTGGACATAGGACACCCTACGATGTATCAAAATAGCTACTCCCCGGGAGACTCTCACAAACCCTGCATGGTAAACCTGCTGGTATCCATACCGCTGTAGACTAAGAGTTTTGGCGCCCAGCAGATGTGTGTCCTGCAGTAGCAGGACATCTTCCTTTTCTTTCTTCCCTAGCCTCAGAACTGCACCTCTCTTTATTTTGTCAAGCATACCCCTGACGTTCCAGCTCATAATTCTCAACTGCGCCCTGCGAGACACTGGCCTGTGATCCTCAACCGCCATCAAAGTGCAGAGAAATCAACAGCCTAGGTGTCGGGAACTGTAAATGTATACATTGCATTCGTGGAAAACATTGAGACATTGTGCAGCATTGACCAACTCCATACCCCCTCACCCCGCAACCCCCCTCATCCAACCCCCAAACAGTCAACCTCCCAACACGCAAGCAGTCCCCCTTCCCCCCAACCCCTTCCCCCACCCCCATACCTCAGCAATGTTGATGAAGTACCTGTCGCGGCGTGGGTTGCCCCGGGCCCCCAATGGGAGGCCAAGTCACTCCACTTCAATGGATCCCCATTAACTACCCACCTAACTCCCACCTACCCACCCCTTAACTTCGCTGCTAAACTCAGGGGGCACGCCCACCCTAATTGCTGTGTCCCCCCATCTAGGCTCGCCCCATATTCACAAAGTCAATGTGACACCAAGAACACAAACGGTCTATCCTAGTAGCTGCAGGAGTTGGCTGAAGCAGGCCCCTTCGCCCCCCCAGCTCCCATCCGCATTAAGATATGATCCAATTCAATCTCAGGTAGGCCCAAGGGTCAGGAAACCACCGTGGTAGGGTCAGGGGCGACTGCCGTTTCTTTTTGTTCATCCCGGGAAGCAGAGTTCCTCCTGGGTCTGTATCTCCAATTACTTTTGCTTCACGAGCGTCGGGGGGTCCGCGGCGGCGTTCCAGCAGTCTCAGCCCGGCGGAGTATACTTCCGTATTTTGACCGTCTCATCTGTCCAATTAAACACCTCTTTGGGGGTGTTGTAGAAGAGAGTGCGGGACTGGAAGATCACCGGCAGCCGGGCCGGGTAAAGTAAAGCATATTGTATCTTAAGATCCCGCAGGCGTGCCTTGGCCGCCGTGAATGATTGCCGCTGCTGCTGGACCATCCTAGTGTAATCCGGGAAGATCAAGATTTTCTGGTTGTCACAGCAGGGAGGCTCCTCCGCCCGCGCCTGGCGCACGCACCGGGATAGGTAGTCCTGAGGGAGCCAACTCTCCAGCCATTGAGTCAAGAAACCCTCCATGTCTCCCTTCTCGCAGCCCTCCGGGAACACTACAAAGCGCAGGTTGTTTAGCCGAGCCCTCCATTCGGCATCCTCCACCCGGAGCGCCAGGCCCCTTTGAGTCCCCTCCAGGCTGGCCACTTTCTTCTTCAGGGTCGTAACATCATCTTCCACCCCCAAAAGTCTGGTCTCCGCCTCCGCGATGCGGGCCACGGCATTTCGCAAGTCTTGGCGCAGCAGTGTCACATCTGCCCCCACCACCCTTATTTTTGCATCCAGCATGTCCCTCGATTGGGTGATGGCCGCCATAAGGTCTGCGTTGTCCGGACCCGGAGCCTGCTGACCCCCAGAGGCTGCCGGGCTGCCACTCGGCCCCGTGAATTTATCAATCAGCCCCTGCTTCGAGGACCCCCTCCGGCACCTCCTCTAGTCATGATGGGCCGCGTCTAAAGGACTGTTCACCAGGTCCTGCCGCTCCTGCCCTGACTGTCTCTTCCGGTATCACCAGGTGTGCCCCAATGGGCTATCGCCGCAATCTCAATGTGTGCCCGCTAGCAAGTCTTCCAGAAGCCGCGGCCAGGGGTCAATGAGGGGCCAGCCAGTATCCACCACTGCAGTACACCCAGAGGCAGACCAATGTGCCGCCTTACCGCCTGCCTCGGGCTGGGGCCCCCGGCTCCCTTGCCCAACTCTCCTCCAGGCCACTCACAGTTCCTGCCAGGGAACACACCACCTTACTTGCGCCCTGCGGGCCCACTTCCACCAGGATAGATCGCCACCTCCACCGGAGCACCAGCCTCCAGAATGCAGTCCCCGGCTCCGCAGCCCTCTCCAGGCCTCGCCGCTGCCGCTCACCCCTGGGCTCGGCGCTCCTCAGTCATCAACCGCATCTGCACTGTCCCAGCCGACCAGTGGGGACCAGACTGCCCCTGCATGAAGGAGGGCTCCCTGCTTGGTTTCCATTACCTCCGCGGCCCGATACAGCCGCCGGGGCGGGGGGGCAGTCAATACTCAGGACCCCCCTCCATCTGACCTCTCACAGTCTCGACCAGGGAATAGCCTTCCTCACCCGTTTCCCACGGGCCTGCCTCCGCCAGGAGAATTCACCAGTCACCAAGATTGAGTCCCCGGCTCCGCAGTGTCCACTAGGCCTCGCCGCTTCCGCTCACACCTAGGCCCGGCGCCCCTCAGCAGCTAACCGCCTCTGCACTGTTCCAGCTGACAAAAGGGGACCAGACTGCCCCTGCATGAAGGAGGGCTCCCTGCTTGCTGTCCACTATCTCAGCGGCCCGAACCGGCCGCTGGGGGGGGCCCGTGGATACTCAGAACCCCCTCCACTCAAGCACGCACAGTCCCTGCCCGGGAGCACACCACCTTACTTGCGCCCGCCGCCGCAAGGGTATATTGCCACCTCCACCGGAGCACCAGCTTCTAGAATCTAGTCCCCGGCTCCGCAGCCTTCTCCAGCCCACCCTGTTGCCGCTTACACCAGGGCCCGATACTCTTCAGTCGCCTGTCCCCCCTGCACGGTCTGCTGCAAGGCGGGGGCCTCCTGCCTGCTTTCACTGCCTCTGTGGCCCGATCCGGCCGCCGGGGGGGGGTCCGTCCATGCTCAGAACACTCCCTCCGCTTGGCCCCCCTCAGTCACCCAAATTTAGACCTAGGCTCCGCTGAGCTCACCAGGCCTCGCTGCTGCCACTCCCACCTGGGCGCCGCTCTTCAGTCGCTGACCACTTCCTCACTTCCCTTGTAGATCAGCAGGGGCCAGACCACTCCGGCCAGACGCCTCCTACCCCGGTGCCGGATCAGCACCTCTCGCAGCCCGTCTCGACGTCGCCTCACACACCGAGGTCCACGAAACTCGAGGTCCCCAGCTCCGTTTCCCAGCATAGGCCTCTCTGGCTACGGGGATTACTGCTCAGTCCCCGGTGCCCCGGGCCAGCCAAGACTGCTCAGCAATATTGCTGCCAATATCCGCCACGGGGACCCTCCTTCGGGGTACTGCCAGATGAGGGGGATTAGGGATGAATGAACGGATTCACGATCGGCGGGACGGAGCTCTCTTAGGCTGCGTCCGCCATGATGGCCACCTTGGCCACGCCACGAATTTTAGCAGGTTTGACCTGACGGAATTTACCTGGAGAAAGCTTTGAGTGTGTGATGTTTACTGCCAAACCTGGAATTCTGGTATGCGTGGTAACAGAATGAAACAGGTCACTTATAATGAGGTTTGGGAAAAGTGTTTGGGGAACAATACTTTGGCAAGTTGAGGTAAGTGATACCTTGTTTCCAGCATGCATGTACCCTAGAGAAGTGATCTTTTAAAATCAAACTGTGCAAATAAACTACTTGCATGAGCTTCGTTTCGCTTACAGATTTGAACACACCATCAATGGTGAAACATAATGTTAGTCAATTTAAAGAATGAAAGTATATAGAAAATGTTACTGATCTTAATTGGAATAGCTTGGTTCAGAATGGAACCAGCAATTTAGCATTGTTTTATTCAGACGGTATAGAATCATGGCCAAGTGATAATAATATGTACAGATTTCTGTGTAAAGTTACAGGACCACTAGCCAATAGACCATATCCCAGGTGTAAACACATTCTACAATGGTGTACAATTCTACAATGGTGTACATTCTACACCTATCGTATAGACAAGCTCTGTCAGAGGTAGTTATCATGATCTAGTCTGAATTCTATGAAAACATCTATGTTAAAAAAGTGGAGATACGGATTGAAGTCATTTCTTACAGGATCTCATCATTTGAAAAGTTTAAAGCTACATTATTTAATGCAGCTATCAGAAAATGACAAGCATATTCAGAGAGAGGAGCTGCAGAAAGAAGCATGCAAGCTACTTTTGAGGTTTTTAGGTCTCGCCTACGCAGCGTGCATGCGGTGATTAGTAGGAGACCTCTTGTAATCGATTCGGTTTTGAGGGCAAAAACATGCACACATTGCATTACTTCGAATGGCATCACGTGCACATTTGTCGATTCCCTTGCGGGAGCGAGCGGTGCCATGTGTTAGCAGTTATCGCGTTTGCTACCGCAACATCATCGCTGCTCTCTGCCGCTCTCCCCCCACCCACTTTGAACGTGAAAATACTAACACGGGGATGCTTTCCCGGATCTCCGAGCAAGCACAAACCTCGGTCAAGACTTACTCCGATATACATACAGGTAAATCATTTGGTGTGGAAGCTATCCTCTGAACAGTTGCACTTTTAAAAACCGTATTTTAAAGTATTAATAAAAAGGAACTTTTGGAGAACGTATTAAATGCTAATTCAGAGTAACTGGTCGATCCAGATGGACAAAGGGGTGACAGGGGTTTCCGGGGCAACAGGGTGTTCGCATGGGGAGTAAAGAGACTGCACGTGTTCGAACATCTCTTTAAAGCGGATATGTTTACTAAATTGCAAATAAGAAATAGCAGTTACAGAAATACGTAGAATACACCATTCAAACCAACAGGATGTACAGGTACTGTCAGAAAAAAGAGCAGCGGATGCCATATGCGGAGAACGGTTATTGAGCAAGAGACCTTACCAACCGGCTTTTCTTACCTCCACCTCCTTGTGGATTACACTGTCCTGGTACGGTGCAATGCAATCTCTTCTCTTACGCTGCCTCACAATGAAATAATCCAGGAGACAAAAAAGCATAAAGAAGTGAAACACACGCATGACAGTGGCGTGTTTTTTATACGTCACTAAAAGGCGACGGGCAGACTGCTGCACAATAGTAAGTTAACAAATCACGAGGGAGTAGGGAGGTGATGTGTACTGAACAATAGAACCAATCGTGGAGTCAGAGACGGAACCTGTGCAATTTCTGGGCTTCAGAAAACCTCTTAGGACCTCTTGCGCAGCCGCCGCCGGTGCCTCACTTTTAATATGGGAAACAAAGTGACGTACCGGTGGCGCAAGGGGCTTGTAAATAAGCCCCTTAGTTTGACTATTTGGTTTTGTTGCAGTTCGTCAAAGAATACACCACGCCCTAGGCTCCTTACATGCCAACAGATCTGTTTCAGGCTGGGAATTCTGATTTTTAAACCCAAATTGCCTTTTGTTTAGCCTTCTTCTACTTGAAATGTGTCCCAACTTCAATGCATGTCAATGGCCAAAATAAATCCTACGATTCTTTATCTCCATTTTCTGCTTTCCCAGTGTTGGCATGCAATATGTTAGAAGTCAAAAGTGATGCGATGGAGGAATTCAACCGATGTGTCTAGTGCGGCGGTGCCAATGCAAATTCTAGGATATTAGCACACTCACTTCATGTGCTGATATCAAACCATGAGTTTACAATAAGTTAGTGTACAACTGTGTTGTGAGAACCTCTGTACATTACGGATTTCGGAGCCTGTGGCATGGGAGCAAATTTAAGGGTGCCTTTGTATTTTTTGTCTAAGGTGTATGCTTATATAGCTGCCACTTTTTAGGTCTCGCCTACGCAGCGTGCATGCTCTGCTTAGGAGGAGACCTCTTGTAATCGATTTGGTTTTGAGGGCAAAAACATGCACATATAGCATTGGTTTGAATGGCAACGCGTGCACGTTTGGCGATTCCCTTGTGGGAGCGAGCAGTGCCATGTTTTAGCAATTATTGTGCTCGCTCCCGCAAGATAAATGCTGCGTGCCCCTGCTCTCGGTCGCACTCCCCCCCACCCCTCCCAATGTTTTTTTCATGCATCGTGCTCACTTTCACTATCTTGCCAGTTCTTCACTTGTACGTGGTTTTATTTGGTCTCCCTCGTAGGCTGCCTCCACAGCTGTGTTCGTGTTGCTCTGTCCCTGTTGCTTGTGAGCATCTCTGACTCCCTCTGATGCGCTCACCCTCCTGTGCTCTTGCCCGTTTTTCCACCCTTGTATGCTTCTATCCCCTAACACCACATTGCACTCTACTCCTTGTTCTTACTCCTCTCCGTTTTACTTTCCTCCCTATGCCCTCCGTGTTGCTCCCCACCAACACTTTGTTTTTTCTTCTCTTTGCCCTTATTGTTACTCCCTCCCATTCCCTTCGTTAAGCATTGAGAAATGTCTATTATTTCATTATCTTGCCAGTTGTAGGTACATAGCTTGCAACAGCTTGCAGCCAAATGTGCAAATCCAAATGCGCTGTTTCCAAAGCTTCCCTCCCCCACTGTGACAGCCGTGAGGGGTCAGTCTCGGATAGTTTTTGATGTTGAGGACAGCAGTGGAATGGTTGATTCATGGGATGTCTAGACAACATCAAACAAAAGAAAGCTACCTTGTGCAAACAGCAGCAGCCCCCCTGACACTGCGTCTTCTTCACGTGTCTAATGGCTGAAGCTTTTCCGGACCATATCCGAGCTTCCCAGCACGATTCCCGAAGCAGTTTTACACAGAAAATAATCTAAAGCACATATTTTGGAAACACTTTGTGCCATCTCTTTCATGGTAAGGTGAGAGGGTCGTGGTTTCATGCATTGACTTCTCTTGAAACGAGACAGAACTTTAAAGGCATTTCAGGGAAATTGCTGACGTCATTCCATTCTCACCCACTCCCCCTTTTAAGTTTATCAACTAAACTAGTAAAATTGCCTGCCAACGCGGGCCCACCTCCAGCAAACCAAAAATAATAACAAGCATTTGCATAGCCAATAGGTCTCGCCTTTGGGACCTTGTAAGTGTTTAGCCATGCAACACTTGATGTTGTTTCACCAAGGATATTTTGCTGAATAACTAAACACTTATAAGGCCCCAAAGGTGAGACCTATTGGCTATGCCAATGTTTGTTGACAAAAGCTTTCAAAAAGTATGTAACAATATCTATCATATGTCTTTTATTTCTTCTTCTGCTTTAAATCTTCTAAGAAGTTGTAAACTGTGTGCAACATGGACAAGATCAAATCTGTATACTGACACAATTAATTTGGGCATAACAGATGCTAGAATCACATAAGGTGCGTTGGTATTTAATCAACGAAATGGCAATCTTCATTACAATCTCATTGCAAGAAACATAATAACCTATTAAAAAGAGGTATCCAATAACCTTCTCTTATTTGAATACATGAAGTATATGTTTTTTGACTGACAAAGATCCAAATTTAATGTGGTCTTTCAATGTAGCAATTTCATCAAAAAGCAGTTTGTTTAATTTCTGCGGCTGTCAGAATACTGTGTCTCTTGGATTTTGTGAGTGCATCCATATTACAGTCATATAACATGCTTGGCACTTTCCTTTAGAATGCTATTGCTAGACAAACCAAACACAACAAGATGAATGACAGAGTGCTGAAACTTTTCAACCACTCACCACACTCACATATCTGTGTTTAATCCATCGTTCTTTTGCTCATTATGCCCCCCCCCCCCCCCATTTCGACCCAGCCATTTGCAAATCAGTCTTGACCCTTCATGGTAACAGTCCTCCCTTAACTGCCAGGTCAGGTCCTCCCTGGACCGGTAACAATTATCCTGGGACAGGTATCGGGGTTTCACCCCTCATCATCCAGGCTAGCTTGAATCCCTTGCTCACGGTGCCACGGGCCCCCAGTCACTATCTGAGTGCCGATCCACAGCATTGTGATTGGCTATGGGGAGCCTGGGCGCTTCTTGGTTCGGTGACTCGCTAGAGAAGCGGAGGCGAGATGCAGCCGGCGGAAGAGGTAAGTGGTACTTTATTATTTCTCCCCCATACCTCCACTTCCCTCCGTCCTTCCACCCTATTTCCTGACAGCCGATACTGCTATTTAAAAAAAATAATAATAATCCTGTTAAAGCAAGTAATAGATGTGATTTGCAAGCAGGATCTTGGTGAAGTAGCTCCCTTTGACGTGGTAGTTTAGGGGTGTTTTAGATTATTTCGACAGTAGCTTTGCAAATCAAAAATGATAATGTCCTTCGAGATCTGTGTTTTGTAGTCAGCATGGTTACGAGCAGGAAAATGTAGGACAAACTATTCACAATCAGACAAATATTAACGCCACTTTATTTATGTGTCGAATCCTAGGCATAAGACCATGCGATTGTTGGGAGGCCTGCGTCATGGATTTCTCGTAAAATTGTATTTGCTAACGTCACTGTCACTATATGGGAAAAAGCCAGTGTCATGAAAAAGCTCAAATATGTCCAATTAAAATAAAAAAGAGTATAGGTGAGAAGAATTTAATGGGATCCCTTAAAATAGAAAGACTGACTCATTACTTGCACTTTACCCTGATTATGAAAAAAATGTGGTTCAGCCCCTCCAGGTAGCTTTCAAATACCAGCTCCACTGGGACTTGTTAAAATACTTCATCAATGGCCGTGCGCTCTCTGCAAGCACTGACCTTTACCTTCTTTGCTGTTGCATTGTGACTCAAAACAGCTCACAAGAAAGGTTGCCATGGCGACTGCTGCACGAAGCCCAACCAAGCCCAGCTTCTGTATCTTATTAAACGATGTCGATGAAGGGCAGAAAACACCGCAGGTTTCAAGGTGAGGGTCATCGCCATCGAGCAATGCCAGGCCGTGCTGAGAGCAGTTAAGCTCGGATTCTTTTCAAGGTCTTCCCCAGGGCTCTCCTTGGTTCCCCTTCACTAACCTTTCATTGCAGAGTAAATGCTCAGACAAACACCGCAGAATGTCAAACTGTCTTTTCAAAGGAGATTTTTTTTTTAAACCTAGTTTGAAAATTCAGCTGCAGTGGATCTTGATAAATAATGAGGCCTTCCAAGAAAAGACTAATTGAATACATCTATGTGTCATAGTTAGAAATTGGCGCTCCACTGCAATGCTCATTATTTTTTTAAATAACTAATCGAACTATAATCTGCACTTATATATTTATCTATAGCGCCCTCATTACTAACCGTCGGTGTTCAATGCAATAATTATCGCGTGAGATAGAAATAATATCGAGGTGTTCCGAATATATTGAGTCCGATAATTAACACCTATTTCATGTTTTACCTCCAAAATCGGGATAGAACATGCATAATTTCGTGCCATGACCCGGTATTTTTACCCTGATAAATTTCAGCAGGTTTGAAATGACAGAATTTACCTGGGGAAACTATGAGGTGTGGTGTTTACTGCCAAACCTGGAATTCTGATATGCATGGCAACAGAACGCAACAGGTCACTTATAATGAGCTCCCTGGAGTTCTACAGTAACTGCTTCTCCTAAATTTATTGAGCATTAGTTTTCACTCATGCCTAGATATTTTTAGGAAGACCCACTGCAAAAATCTAGTGGGGGAAGGACCGAATTCCACTTGGAACGTCTTATGGTTGAGCTGAACAAATAAAGGCTTCATAATATAAGCAAGGTGCATAGCTTGTGTGTTTGCTAGTAGGGGCCAGAAAACCAGCACAGAACCAGCAGCCAGGAACCAGATTGTCAACTGCCACCGTTTTCCTTCTCATATGCTACCTTATATACACCATGGCACATTAACTCTTCCATTCTACATTTTAACAATCCACACAGCATAGCAGCAAACATGCACCACAGGCAGACTCGTCATTTCACCCTGTCAAGTCAATAAGATGAGCACTGGTTGGGCATTGAAACATCAGTTATTGCTAAACTGTGTGAGCGCTATCTCTTAGATAATCTACAAAACACTCATATCGCCCAGATGTGGAGTGAGGGACAATGTTGTCTTCGAGAATAGATATGTCATTACCTCCCTGTAGTGATGTGTACTTCTTTAGAATTCTTGTAGAATTATAGCATGTGCAGTAGAACTGTTATATGTCATACTAGAATGCTTGTATGTCAATGGTTTGTATTTGGAGTGTTCATCATTACTGATTCTTCCTCCAAGCTGGCAGCACCTTTTTGTACTACTGCATTTCTACTTATTCAATAAAGAAATTATATCTGCCTACAAGCCTCAGATTCACTTCAGTTTTGGTGACGAGGGTGGGATGAGAAGTGTAAAGCGGCATTCGGTTGTCCCCGAATTTACCTTCTGACAATATTCCTAGTTCTTCCAATTCTGATGAGTCTCTTAGTGGTAAGGGTTCTCAATCCATGGTTACACCTAGCGATTCGGAGATCCTTGCGGATTCAGTTTCCCAATCTTCTGTTCCACAAACTATTCCAAATCCTTGTGCAGGTCTTGCACAAGTTTCCACTAATGCTGATTCTGCTATGGATATGGAGATACAATTTCCAGTTTCCTCTAGAAGTGGAAGAAAAATTGTGGCTCCTAAATTCTTAGAAGATTATGTTTGTAAATAAGTATTTCTTTTCTTTGTCTTATTAAGTTTTATTTATTCTTTGATTTTCTTTCTTTGTTTTTTTTGTTTTACATATAGAAGGGGGATGTGTAGTGATGCGCACTTCTTTAGAATTCTTGTAGAATTATAGCATGTGCAGTAGAACTGTTACATGTCATACTAGAATGCTTGTATGTCAATGGTTTGTATTTGGAGTGTTCATCATTACTGATTCTTCCTCCAAGCTGGCAGCACCTTTTTGTACTACTGCATTTCTACTTATTCAATAAAGAAATTATATCTGCCTACAAGCCTCAGATTCACTTCACTCCCTGTAGACAAGATTCAAAACAGCATTTCAAAATGCAGTCAATAATGAAGAATGATTCAAGTATGTCTGTAGACCCCGGCGATCCCTCTCAGAGGCCTGCTGGGAGTTCTTAGCTACACACTCTCAGGAGAAGTGTGGCTCAACGGTTAGAGCGGCAGACCCTGATGCAGAGATCTAGCCTGGGACCAGGGTTCAATTCCTGCCTCGACGGGACTTGGGCTCAATTTCCGCGGACCTGATAATTCTCGCCTCGTTGCCTATTCTAATCATGGGTCCCACTCTGCAATTCTGGGCAATAGCTTGCTTAATCTCCACAATGGCCCCAACAACGCTAGGATGCCTGGCTTTACCTTGGGGGTGCCCAGGAGTGGGCACTTCACAGGAAAATGCCAGGAAGGGTTCACAGCGGTATGCGTACAAGTGCCTGAGATGCCCCTTCGGGGGTCGATTCGGTGCGCTATACAAATCCTACTACATTTACATTTACACATTCTGTCATCCTCTCCCCTGCCTCTACTCTCCTCCCTCTCACTTCCCTGCACTCTCCCTCAGACACACAGCAACCCCTTCTCATGCCATGGGCTTCAGCCGCCTCCCATCCCCCTTTTCATGCACGTTGACATAGGCGTCACCCCAGGGGCATAACACAGGCCCCCGCAGCCCACGCGGTGCGGGGCCCCCTCGGCACTGCACTCTGTCTGGAGAGCTCCTAATTGAACCCGGAGGGAGCCCCTCTACATACCTTGCAGGGAGGCCCCTCAATTTTCGTTACGCCAGTGCGTCACCCCCCAGTAGACCATGGGGCACTACAGACTGGTGGCATGGGACATCCCTCACTCTTTGCTTTCACCCTCTCTTCCTACACCCTTGCTCACTCCAACCTGCAATTCAAGGCACCCTCCCTACCCTCACTGACAGCTGAGCATATTCGCTTCCCCAAAAGGGATGTCGACTGCACCTGATGGAAGACGCACACTTCACGGTTGTTGTCAATATTATTTGCATTATGCGATCTCATTCCTACCCTCCTCCTACCCCCTACCCCTTCCCCTCCCCCTTACCTCCCCCTTACCTCCCCTCCCTTCCCATTGCAATGTGTATTCTATTCCGTATTGTACATCTGCAACTTGGTTTTGTTCTTAATAAAGAATTAGAACACAAAAAAGAATGACTCAAAAAGTGAGTTAGAGACCAGGTATTTTAGAAAATCCACGAAGATTTATTAAAATAAAGTGCCATACAGAAAAAATGTAAATGCAAATGAAGCAGCAGTCTCATTGAATCAAAGGACATAGAAATCAATTGCCATGAAGGCTCTCAAGAGTTTAGGTAAAATACAGCATTAAGCAAAATCTGAAAAAAAGTCGAAGTCCAAAAGTGGAGAAAATCAATAGAGAATTGGACAGCATACTTAATAGAAACCCAAAGGTCTCTGTCTCACCCCCAAATTTGAGGGTTTATATAGCCAATTTCACCATAGAAAATGATAGAAACTGCAAAGTTTAGCATAGTGTAAACAAAAGTATCATTATTTTTACAAATCAAATTTCAGCATTGTAAGACTACATAGACCCCTAGCAACCTAACACAATTCCACTACATCTACATTGGTTTGTCCCTTCTGCCCTAATGTCATCTGGAGGCGTCAGAACATACTGGTTATATAAACAACAGTGAAGAGTTGTGCATGGATGCAATACAGTCTGTACAGTGGGCTAGGGGAAAGTGCCTTGGAAAGTAACAAAGTCTTCCTCTAGAGAATTCTATGAGAACAACATGTCATACAAAATAAACAGTGCACATTTTTCTGCATGCAATGTCAATGAGAAATAAAAACATACAAGTATTTTTATGAAGTTAGTTGCCATATTTGTAAAAACGGAGTCAAGGCCTAGCTAGTATTAGGGAAAAACATCTATTTTACAAATCATTACGTTTTTGTTTTAATTGCAAATTGATATATTATTGCAGACACATCTTTCTAGTTAAAGAAAACAATTGCCCACTACAGGGGCTATGTGCTACCATAAAAACAAGTTACTGTTCACTAGGTGTCTTTTCCCTAAACCCACTACTTGGAGTTAGGAAGTCTCCTGCATCGCAATACTCGTGATTGAACTGCCTGCCAGATTAGGAGTTTTCTCCTATCTGACGGGCAGGTTTTTGGAGTTACCACAGCGGTGCCTATGGAATAGGAATCGCAATGGGAACATCAAAATCAGTACTTGCATGGCATGAACAGCTGCAGGACATGCTGTGCAGGTCCTGGGGTGCATGCACACCGGGGGAACAACATGTGTCCTCCTCCATGCACCCAATGATACAGAGGCACAAGGGGGCCCTGTATTGCCTACTTTATTTCCTTACCGTCACACCTTTCATGGCGGTTGCAGCACCATGAAAAGTGTAGCAGTGAGGCAACTCGTAATATCCTTGGCGGGGCCGCAGCCGGTCCACCAAGCATATTGCAGCCTCAAGACTGCTGTGCCATCACCAGGGATCTTAGATCATCCCTGGTGGTTGCGGTGGTCTCAGGGCATCCTGACTGCCCTGGTCGTTATAAGGCAGTCAGAAGACCGCCACAATGCGCCCTCATGAGTCTGGCGGTCTGTAAACCACCAGACTCGTAATGAGGCCATTACCATCTACTGAAGTGCCTGTGGTGGGCACAGCTTGGTGAGTGGCTCTGGATGCACCAATTTCCTTGCCTAACCTCTGTGCTACTGAGGAGAGCCTAACTTCTTTATTTATTTCAAGGGATACACTTGAAGCAGTCTCTTAAAGTGATAAATGCATTTATCATGCTCCTTTTATTGTAGAACACCAATAGCATCAGAAAGGACCAGGCTGGTCCTGGCCCTCTCCTTATTGTCATTTAAAAGGGGTTATTGTGAAGGAGGCCTTTAAACAGAGGGTCTGCTGGTTAATTCATACCTGGCTCCAGTTGGGGGAAGCCTGTTTCTAGAAGAAGTCAAGGGAGTGGTTCAGGCCTGGGGTGAGTTTGGAAACTCTGAAGAGTGGGGTCTCACTTCAGCCATCTCGAATAAAGACTTCATGGAAAGTTTGCAGGAACTGCTGCAAAAGTGGGATGGCTGGATTGTAGTGATTCTCTTGGTATTGGGTGAGGAATTGTCACCAATTACTGGCTTGTGTAGGATGAAAGGGGAGAAATCGAAAGATTCTGTTTAGGCCTAACTGTGGTGAGCAGTGAAATATATCCTGCTCTACATTTGTACAAGGGACTGTGAGAACTCTCCAAGGGTCAGCTGGCTTGACTCCTGTTGCCTTGGAGACACAAAAGGCTGGAGAAAGTCTCTACCCTGTGTTGAAGAACCAGCATTCCAGTTTGAAGTGGACTTCACTTGACCTGTGGATGCCATGGATTGAGAGAGATAGAGTGGAAAGTGGCAAAGCATGTAGTTAAGCCAAGAAGGCTAGCAACATGCTTTGTCACTTTAGGGGATGACTTGCGAATATCGTGCAGCCCTGCCTTTCCCCCTGCGCTGGTGCCAAATTAAGCTGCCTAGCGCCAACGCAGGCACCCTTGCACCATAGTACAAGGGTGCCTGTGAGGGGAAGATTGTTTATGTGCAGGAAGGTCCTACTTCCTGCACATAAACAATCTTTAAAAACTGTTTTGTAACTTTAATGTGTGCTGCTTAATGCAGCACATATAGAAGTTGCGTAACAGCATTTACAAGAAAAATATATTATTTATGTGTGGGAAGGGGACCTTCCTGCACATATACAATCATAGGCAAATTGCTATTTCTATGTGTGTTGCACAAGGCAGCACACATGGATACAGCAAAAACTGGGAGAAATAAAGCATTTATTCTCATTTCGCCTGTTTAAGACCAGGTTGTCCCTCAATTTTGGCTCTGCCTCCTATTTACTCTGCCCTTGTAAATAGGGGGCAGCGTCAAAATCAATGGCTGTTGCGTTGGAACGCCCACAGCAACACCCATTGCCCTCCCCTTTCACGCTAAACATAGCGTGAAATGGTACCTTATTTACAAGGCAGCATTAAGCCATGTTACGTGGCTTAAAGCTGCCTAGTAAATGAGGCGAGGCCCCTATCGGCATCACAAAGTCACTGAAAGTGACGTTGTGGTGCTTCGCGCTGCTTTGCATTACTTTTGGGTACTTTCCATGCAAAACTGTGCACTGGAAAGTGAATCAGGAATAAACATTTTGTGGTGGTTAGTGTCACTTTTATGGCGCTGCACCAGCACAAAAATGTGTGCAAATCTCTCCCAAAGTGTCCTGAACCCTGGAGTGGGTCCTGGTTTGTCACAGATGCTCACCCCCTCTACCATCCGCCTCTTATCCTGGGCTGTGAGAGAGGGGATTATTAGTTGGGGTGGATGATAGTCAACTACATGTAACAGTGGCACTATTTTTTTTAGGTCCAGTAAAGGTTTTAGTATTTTAAACCTGAACTCAACTCCTGGTAACTATAGCACATAGCAGACAAGCTTAACTTAAGAAAATGTGTAAAGCATTTAGTACCAAAAAAGTAGCAAAGTCGAAAAACAAATTAAAATTCCACTCCAATATGAAATATTTTAAATTTTTTAATTTTTAAATGATCTTTATTGGATTTTTACAGCAATAGTTGCCCCCCACCCACCCGGTCAGACAGGTGCACACATAAACATAACATTATACATGTCCTATTGTAGGCAGCAATGCAGCATATGTATTTTGAGGCATCATACATTTAAGTCTAGCATATAAGATTAAAGCAACATCACTTTTAAAGACTAGACAAGAAGAAAGCAGAAGCAACAAACATAAGCTAAAAGCGTCAAGTTTGAACTGTGCTCTGAGCCAAAACCTGATCCAAACTCCTTTGTAGCAAAGGAGACCAGATGTGTAGTCCCCTAATCCGCTGTTGTTTAGCCTTCCGTTTATAAATTGCAACCTCCAGATTAGAAATAGCTAAAAGTCTAGCTAAACATTGTTGGAAGGATAGTGCCATTGGATCTAGCCATGCAAAGGCTATGCATAATCGTAGAACCGCCATTGCAATAAAGATTAGCTCGTGGTCGTTACCGGGAGAATCCGGATTAGCGGCCCCTAGCAGAAATACTTCACTGGTTAGGGCTATATTTCTTCGTAAGACAGTAGTCAGAAATGTCTCTATAACTCGTTTTAACTTTGTAAGCCCACTACACAAAGCAAAAATATGAACCGAGTTGGCTTTAAAAGCATTGCATCTAGGACAGCATGTTCCCTTACTGTTTCCCCATTTGGCGATTTTGTCTGGTGTGTAATAAAGAAAAAACAGGTTTTATAAAACTGTGTCTGAAGTTTGGTAGACATGAACATGGATTGGGAAAGAGAATAGGCATGTTTAAATCCCTCAGCAGATAAAGCTACTGTATTCTGCCATTTCTGGGAAGTTTTCTCTAGATCATCCGGAAGCACAGCTATAAGAGAGGAGTAAACTCCTCCAATAGTGTGGACCCTGGATTGAATGTTTAACTCAATAAAAGCTGTTTCTTCACCCCATACTCTCCCTCTTAGATCTCGTATAAGAAAATTCCTTATTTGTACGCATTTAAAGAAATCTCGTCAGTCCAGGTGGTACTCAGTTTTCAACATTTCAAAAGATTTAATTCCAGCTGGGGTGAAGAAACAACCTAATTGTGATAATCCTGCCCTGTTCCACCTAAGCAGGCAATTATCTCTGAAGATGGCTCCTGGGAGTATGGGGTTATCTACTAGGAGTGTTTAGTATGAAAATTGACCTAGCCTCAGCATTTTCCTCACCACCTTCCACACTTTAAACACGCTGTATATAGTTTTAAATGTAACTTTTTTATGGTAGCTATCATGCATGTCTCCAAAGATAGCCTCTACTTTTGCTACCAAGTTGTAGTTGAAAGATTGTCGGTGAATCGCCCCCCCAGCGGGTCCTCCTCCCCCAGGTTATGTATGCGCTCGCTACTGTATAGTACTACAGATGCCCAGTAATACATCTTTAGGATAGGGCAGGGGTCTCCAAACCGGTCCTGGAGGGCCGGATCCATGCCAGATTTTTAAAATTACTACATGTATCTCAATGGGGATATCCAAAAAATCTTGCATGGATCCGGCCCTCCAGGACCGGTTTGGAGACCCCTGCGTTAGTGAGAGCTAGACCCCCCCTATCTTTAGGGAGAGTAAGGAATTTATAAACATGCCGGGGTTGCGCATAGGCCCAACTAAAGTTGGCAAACGTGCGCTCTATTGCCTTAAAGCAATGGTTTGTGAATTTCAGACAGATTGATCTAAATAGGTACAGGATCTTTGGAAAGTAAACCATTTTAACTGCGTTCACTCTGCCAATGATGGACAGATGGAGATTGCCTAGGCGGTGTAGGTCTTTCTGTATTGAGCCCACCATTGGTTTTAGATTTATGTCTACCAAGTTCTTAAGGTTGGAGCAGATGGCCACACCCAAATAAGTAGCTGTCTCACTACCCGGGGATCGATCATCCTACTTGTTTTATTTAAAATAATTTGAGTCTTCCCTTGATTAAGAACATAGCCGGAGACTATCCCGAAGTTGGTAGCTTCCTCCTCAATATTGGGCAAAGCTGTGCTAGGATTGGCAGTGGCAATAGCTACGTCATCGGTGTATGCCAGAGTCTTAGTTGTATAGTTTTGGAGCAAAATTGGTGGTATATTCCCATTTCCTTTGAGTCTACGAATAAAGGGGTCAATATATATGGAGAAGAGGAGTGGCACGCATGGACACCCCTGTCGAGTTCCACTAGAGATTTTAAATTCTTTGGTGAAGCTTCAATTCACAGATACCACTGCCCTAGGGTTAACATATAGTTTCTGTACTGCCTTAATAAAGCCCTCCTTAAACCCGACCTTGGCCATGGTAGCCCATAAGAATTGCCAGGAAACCCCATTGAACACCTTCTCTGCATCTAGAAGGATTAAAGCCCTAGGGTCTTCCACCACCTCTGTACCATCAAATAGGGTAATCACTCTATGTATATGATTAATAGTAGACTTACCAGGCACAAAGCCATGTTGACATCGCATAATCACCTTATGCACAATAGGAGCAACCCTATTTGCCAACATCTTTGAGAACATTTTGGAGTCCGCGTTAATGAGCGTAATAGGGCGGTAGGATCCTAACTGTTCCGGGGGTTTATTCTTTTTAGCGAATATTATTATTTTAACCCTGGACCAGGAGCTAGGAGGTTGAACACCTTTAAAAATGTCGGTAAATAGCTCTAATAGGATACTCTTAATTTGTTCTAAAAAGGTTAGATAGAATTCAGAAGGGATGCTATCCAACCAAGTGGCTTTCCCCTTCGGGAGGTTTTGAATGATAATTAAGAGTTCCTCCAAATTAGGGGATTGTTCCAACATGCACTGATCCTCCTCATCCAGCTTGTTATAGTCACCACTCTCTAGGTATCTTTCTACCTCTTTTATGCCCCCCCGTCCTTCCTCCATATACAGAATCCGGTACAATCCCTAAAGGGCCTCTCTAATAAGCTCTGGGTCAGATATTGAGCCTTCCACAGGGTCGTGTATTTCACAAATCAGATTTGAGGTGGCATGTTGTCGCATACGCACTGCTAACTGATGACCCACTAATTCCTTGACTTCATAGACCATTTGTGTCCTAGCAGCAGCTTTCCTCACTGCTTTCTCAGTGAAAATATTGGTAATTTCCGCCTTGGCGATTGCTACCTGACATGGGATTTTGGAAATTTTGTCAGTCGCATTGGCCCTGCTTGTAGCTTTTGTCAGCTCTTCTTCTGACTGCCTAAGATTCTCTTGCAGGCCACACATTGTCCCCCTCTCTAGCTTGTTGGCTCTCATTGAGTACTGTATGATCTCTCCCCGAATCCCAGCTTTCAATGTGTCCCAAACTATATCGATCGAGGCACTACCTGAGTTGTCAGTTAAAAAATTGGGGATCCATTCTCTCATATGGGCACGGTATTTAACATCTTCTAGAAGGGTTTTCCCAAAAGTCCAAGCTATGGGCTCAGCTTTGGCCGGCATTACATTAATGAGCAGAATAGGGGATTATGATCAGAGAGTATTCGGGCCGCTTCTCTGTTTGACATTTGGTTTTAAGGGAATTAGACAAAAACATAAAATCAATTCTGGCGTGAGAAGAGTGTGGGTTAGAAAAAAAGGTGTACCCCGGATCATTGGGTTTAGACGTCTGCCAGCCATCTACTAATCCATGTGTGAGGCATACATTTTTAGGGACTTGAATACTTGCGGTTTGCAACCTCTGTAAACTCATTCATGTTTCATCGGCCAGTTGGTAGGAAGGTTAATGTTAAAATCCCCACAGACCAATATTGGTAAGGGCCAGTGTGCAAGTTCATTGGAGATTACATCGAGAACAGCCGGGTCATCACTATTACTCCCATAGACCGTACATAATGTACATTTTAAGCCCTTGTGGTACTGTCATTCGGTAATACCCAGCTACCAAAATGATCAGTTTTGGATTGGCTGAAAACCAATCTATTACCCTTAGCTAAAATAGCAACCCCCCAAACCCGAGCCCCCTGTGAAGTTGCGCAAACCAGCCTATGCCCAAGTGAATTCAGCAACTGGCTCTGAGCACCCTCTATTTGTGTTTCTTGGAGGCACGCAATATCTGCCCCCAACCCCTTAATCCTATTGCTACTATTTGCCTTTTTTTAAGTCGTTTAGGCCAAAGATGTTTATAGATAGTATTTTTAGCGCCCCCATGGGTTTAAGAAATCTGAATCCAGAGCAAAGCCGAGCTTACCACCAATCCCAATGTTGCCTTCACCCTGACTGTGCAAGCTTGTGATGCCTGAAATGATTTTCTCTCTTTTGTTACCCATCCTGTCTGACCTTTCACCACCCCGCCTCCGCCCCTGCCTTACCCCCACCCTCCACCAATCTTGAAGGTTACCTGCCCCGTGCTGGGACAGGGGTCTAACGTCCGTCATTCATTCCCCCATGAGCCCGCTACGCCACCACCTCCCCTCTGTAACTTTCTAAAACTCTAGTGAACCGAAAGAGAAGAAAAGACAAGAGAAAAAAAATACCATAGCAGCCCTAGAGGAGTTGTTGCATCTGCATGACTGCTCATTGCAAACCCGTTAAGGTCTTTTAACATCAGAGAGAATATTCATTACTTATGACTAGTGATTTCATCTAAGTAGATTTTAGCCTAAATTTCTGAGATAAAACTTTGAGTTGATTCTTGAAAGATGACTTTAAACCTTTCTGGATTTTGTAGGTACACTGAGGCCCCTAGTTTTTGGAAAGGATCAAAAAGCTGCCGAAGTCTCCATCTGCGCTCCTCAGTGGTGTGCGCGAAGTCTGATTGAGAAAAAAATGTTACTACTTCAAAAGGGTGTTTATTTGTGGGTCTAGCAAGGTCATGGAGGGCCTGGCGAAGCAAAAAGTTGCCAAAGAATAGCAGCATGGCCCGAGGGTGTTATTGCGAAGCCGGGCCCTTTCTCCTGAAAAATAGAGGAAACGTGTGGGCTCTCTGCACCTCCTTGTCCCAGTCCCAGTCCTGAAGTTCTGGAAACGCTTCCTTGAGAAAAGTTACCATAAATTTCCTTGGATCATCCTTTTCAATCCCTTCTGGGATCCCCAGAAAGCGAAGGTTGTTACGCCTCTGTCGATTCTCTTGCTCCTCAGCCTTCCACATTAAGTCTTTAAAATTATCCTCCCGTTCGTCATGCTGAGATTTAAGCAAGGTAACATCATTTTCCAGTTGTTCAGTTCTCACTTCCACAGAGACCACGCGATCAACAATTTCAGTGCACGTCTTCCCCACCTTGCACACTGCTCCTTGTAGTTTTTTTGCTGCCAGGGGAAATCTTCGGCTATCTGCTTTGCTTCTGTTTGAAAGCTCCTGATGGATCGTAGAATGTCTGCTAAAGCCGATTCGTTGTTTTACGACTCCCGCTGCTCACTTTGGGACTGTCTGCCACAACTTGGGAGCCCCCGGAGGTTACAGCAGGTTTAGAAAATGATGAGAGTGAGGTGTCTTAATACTCACACTTTAGGTCTGTATTATCATCTTTGTCAGACGAGTCCCAGTCATTGCCGTGTGGACCCTTATTCCCCATTGTTTTTTGCAGTTGTTTCTTTTTTGAGTGGCGCTTGTGCTTCAGTGGGTCAGTATTTGAACTACTATGCCACTTGACACCTTCCTCCCCGCTAGAAATGGAGGTACTTATGTCGGATAGTTTAGAGTCCTCAGTGAGGGTGTAGAATTTGTCCTGACAATCTGGTGTTTTGAGAGTATACTCCTGCTGGAAGAGGTTACTAGCATGTACATGGGGGGATGTTCTCACAGGCTCCTCCAGGGTGGACTCGCGTTGGCTTGCTTTGTTAGAGCCAGTACTGGGGCTGCCAAAATGCTGCGTCATGCTACCCCTCAGGGAGAGAAGAAAGTACAGCGGCTGCTGTTGGTGTAGCTCTGTCTGAGAACTGCGAGTCACTCATTGTCACTTCCAGCAAGGGAAGGCTGGTCACCCCTTGTTCATGCTCCCCTGATCGGGCCCGCTACCTGTAGCAGCAGCAGCAAAGTCAATAGATGCAGAGCCATTTTTGCCCCTTGAGATGGCCCCAAACCTTGTTGTTATTAGCGGTTGCTGTTTCCCAGTTTCTTTTGTGAATCGCGAGGGGCCTTTTTTTATTGTAGCAGAATTTACGTCATCCAGTTCGCTTGCCTTTCTCTCCGGGCACCCCGCTTTTTCCCACTTCTCCCCCCCCCCCCCCACTTTTGCTTTGCATCCCGGGATCTCAGGTTTCTTCTGCCGGGTAATGGCTGGTGCAGTGTTCCCTAGCAAGGGTGTATTCTTTAGTTTCCCCCACGCGTCCCCTTCCCAATCATTCTTACTTGAAAGTCACGGCAGGTGCAGAGATGACACAGGGAAGGCTTTGCAGGAGGGGTTTCTCCAGCCAAAGATGTCAGGCAGGATCCGTTGGATTGTATGGAGACGGCAGCGCGAGCTGCCTGCAGCGACGCTGTGGGCTTGGTGATGTGGAAAGACAGATAGCACACAGCCAAGCGTATATCCAGGATGCCTGATTCACGTCCTCGCTGCAGGGGCGATGCGGCTGTCGATCCGAATGATGCAGGTAAGGACAGCGTGCACGGCCCTAGGGGGCGTTTCAAGACCATTCCTCATGGTCACCTCTCTCGAAACTTTGTTCAATAGTAGCACGATTACTCTTGTCGGGTTTCCATTTTTGGCTCTATCGGTTCTGCATCGGTGAACTCAGTACACTGGGAGATGCTCAGCCGAGCGTCTCATCCGCGGTGTCAGTCGGCCACCATCTTCCTTCTCAGCCACCGCGTAGTATGAAATATTTTAATAAAAAACTCACAACAAAATTACACCAATTAAAAAAGGGGAACCGAAGATATGAATTTTTAAAGTTTTAAATAAAAATAGCACCAAAAAGTACAAAACACAAACTGCTGGCAAATGGTTGTGATAGACCAGGATAAAGGCAAGTTTTAAGGCCTATCATCAGCCGCGGTCGGTAATGGGTGTACCTGCAGGGCGGTGACGTGGAGAGGGAGAGGGGCAGGGTGACGGGTAGTAATCTATGGATTACGAAGCTTTGCAGTTAAGTAAACATTTAAATAAATAAAACAAATTTCATTGCGTGCACTGCATACCCAAATGCGATGCAGTGCGTGCAACGAAATTCATTTTATTTGTCACCGTCCTGCAGGTACACCTATTACCGACAGCGAATGCCTATCACCTAGGAGCGCAGGACAGATACAAGGACCAGGTTGGTCCTGAGCAAAGAATTACATTCGGACTGAGAAAACTTTATGGAGAAAAAGTTGTAGTTGGGGAAGCAAGGTGGACAAGCTAGGTCTGATTTGAGATTCAACAAGGATGGATTGCTGAAGTGTGCTCATCACCAAAGGCAGGAAGCCTCAGAGTGGGTGAAGTTGGGAGTCCATGCCCAGAGTCTGTGCCCAGGAAGGTCTTGATGTTGATGGGCTTCCACTTGGCATTACTCTCAAAAAAGCCCACTACCTTCAGACTTAGAAACCTTTCTGGAAGTCAGACCTCCTTTAGCAGGGCAGACCAGCAACTGACCAGCAAATTCCCATCAATGGCTTTGGCTTGATAGCTCTCTCAGCCTCCCACCAGTTCTTTAGGTTTAAAGCATTTTATTAAGGCAAACCATAGGAGGGAAGGGGACAAGAAGGGAGGGCATGCACATTACAAACAAAAAATGTCAAAGCGAAAGTAATCAAAGCATGGTATTGGACAGTGGCTACCGTAGATAAGATTTTGTTGAGAAAAAGCTAAATATGTTTGCCACTGTCAGTGAGGCTGAAGAGCTAAAGTAAAGAAAAGGAAGAAGCCAACCCTCCCTCCCCCCCTGAACCCTCCCCCCAACACCCCAACTCCCCCCAACTCCCACCCAACCTCCCCCCGTCCAGTGCTTAAGCATTGATGCGTCCTTCTGCCCCATTCCACCCCCCACCCCATGAGTCCCCATCTCATGACTCTTTAGTTGGTTGGATCTACAGGAGGTGTTAGTCTCAGGAGTCTAAGGTACCTCGGGCAGGTAAGTTCCCTAAATTCTGTGGTCAAGAGCGCATGAAAGGGTTGCCACAACTCATCAAATTGCTCCACGTCCCCTGCCACCATAAGCGATAGTTTTTCCATGCCTAGGACATGCCAAAGTCTATGAAGCCAGCCCGTGATGGAGGGGACTGTAGTAGTGCGCCAATGTATCAATATGTTCTGGATCGCCGATCCCAGTGCTATTGCTCTTTGCCGACCTCTACGGGACTTCAGCGGGTACATCAGCCCATTCGGGAGGCCCAACAAAACATACGCCGGGAAGCGTGGCAATTGTACCTCAAAGTGAGCGTCTATCTCGTCAATGATCTCCATCCAGTATTCCCTCAACAGGGGGCAATCCCAAAGCACATGCGTGAGAGTCCCTGTCTGTCCACATTCCCTCCAACACTCCTTCCCAATATTCCTATTCATTTCATGTAGTCTCTCCGGGGTATAATACCAATACGTGGACACCTTTGTGAATGTTTCTGTGAGTCCTGTGTGGTATGCTGAGTGTCTCGCGCGGTATGCAATCTGATCCCATTCCTTATGACTGAGCGTCCTCCCCAGCTCTGTATTCCAACATTCCCTGCCAGGGTTATAAAAGTGAAATGGGGGGGGTTGCAGGAATTTATAGAGGTCTGTGATCAGTTTGGCGTCAGAGGTGCGAGTTATTAACCACTTCTCATACAGCTTCATCTGGCGATCTGCAGTGTCTCGTACCCGCGGCTGGAGCGCCCAATGCCTAACCTGCATGTACCTTAACCTCTCTGCCTCAGTCAGGTGGAATTCCTGCTTCAAGTGCTGAAAAGGGGCCAACCCCCTCCGAGTCATACATCTGGAAGAGCGCACAGCAACCCCGCTGCCCTCCAGGGCGTAAACGCGCCCGGTTCTAGACCTGGGGAGAAATCAGGGTTCTCTACTATCGGCGTGAAAGGCGAGGGGAATGTGGTGAGGTCGTGAACTTCATTAACAGCGTCCCACACTCTCAGGGGGACTCGCGTGACATAGGAAGCGTATAGATTGGGGGGGGCGGTGGATCCGCCGCAAGAATGGCACCTCCTGTAAGGGACGCCCCACCACCGCCTGGTCCTGAAAGAGCCAATGCTTGTCAGATTCCCATTTGCTCCATTCCACCAAGTAGCGCAACTGCGCTGCCTGAAAGTATTTCCGGAGATCTGGGATGCCAAGGCCTCCCGCCTCCGGGGCCAGTGTGGAGAGGACCCTCTTCATTCTCGGCTTGCGACCCTGCCAGATGAAACGTGCAATATCTGCTTGCGTCTGTCTGATCCATCCCGTAGGCGGGTGGAGCGGCAAGGCCCGAAAGAGATACAAGATCTGGGGCAAGATTGTCATCTTGACCGCAGCTATTCTGCCGAGCCAGGACAACATTCCTTTACCCGGGATTGCGTAATTGGCCGCTACCATTGCCGGCAACGTCGGTGCTAATAGAAGCCCCAGGTAAGGCACCTGGGATGACGACCACTGCATGGGAAAAAGCCTCTGCAGATCTCGTCTTGTATCCGCTGTCAGGGACACATCCAGGGCCGCTGACTTGCCGATGTTCATCTTGAAGCCCGCCACCTTCGAGAAATCATCCAGTTCCTGAATGCATGCCGGGAGGGCCCGCGTTGGGTCATCCAGGGTTAATAGGACATCGTCCGCATAGAGACTACCCGTATGGACATATCGCCCCATCTTAACCCCTATCGCATCTGGGTTCTGGCGAATCCTCTGGGCGAACGGCTCCATATAGAGGGCAAAGAGAAGTGGGGAAAGCGGGCACCCTTGTCTAGTACCCCTTTCTATCTCGAAGCTGCGGGAGCTGCAGCCATTAACTCGAACTGTAGCCGAAGGGGACTTGTAACAATTAAAAATCATCGAACAGAACTTCTCTCCGATACCCATCTTCCGGAGCACCTGTTCAAGATAGGGCCAGTGAACGCGATCAAATGCTTTCTCCGCGTCCACCGCCACAACATTCTCTCTCCCGGGATCCGTTAGGCCTTCTCCAAGACGTGTACCACTCTCTTGGTATTATCGACTGTTTGTCGACCTGGGACAAATCCAGCCTGATCAGCCTCTACCAGGCCCGGCAGATGTAAAGCCAGTCTGGCCGCCAGAATCCCTTTATATAGCTTTAGGTCAACATTCAGGAGGGATAGTGGCCTGTACGAGCCGCAGAGAGCTCGGTCCTTTCCTGGTTACGGAATTACCGAGACCGTTGCTCTCAACAGGTCCGGCGGAATGGCTCCCGGTGCAGAGAAGGAGTTGAATAAGCGAGCAAGGATAGGTGCCACAACCGGGCAAAAGGTCTTATAAAACAAGGACGTGTAACCGTCCGGGCCCGGGACCTTCCCATGCTTGAGCCTGGAGATGGCGGCTATCACCTCCTCTACGTGAATACTACGTTCCAGGTGCTCCACTTGCGCTGGGTCCAGGGCCGGAAGGGCCACCGACTCCAGATAGTCCGCTGTATCTTGCCGCAAAGGGGGCTCCCCTGTGTAAAGGTCCTCATAGAACCTACGGAACACCTCCACTACCGCTGCGTCTTCAGAGACCGCCACCCCATCAGAATCTAGCAGTTCTTTAACCAGGTTACGCTGATGCGCCACACGAAGCCTATTCGCCAGGAGTTTGCCACACCTATCCCCTCCCGTGTAAAACGTGTGTTTCAGGCGCAGCGCCGCGTATTCCGCCCTGTCCATATCTAACGCTGATAAGAGCTTCCTAGCAGCCTTCAACTGTTTCCATATCCTAGGGGCCCCCGTACGGCGATGTACATGCTCCAGCTCTCTAACTTTGGAAGTCAACTCCTCCCTCTCGCGCTGTCGCTCTGTGTTCTCTGCCGAAGAGATAGAGATAAACTCCCCTCTCAGGACCGCCTTCAACGCCGCCCACTGTGTCGCTAGCGAGGTGTCTGAGTTATCGTTATGTGTTTGGTACTCCCGGATCGACTCCTCAATGTGTTTCACAACAGTTTTTTTATGTAAGAGGGTATCCCTAAGGCGCCAGACACCGCGGGAGGGGGAGACCGGTGGGAGCACAAATGTACCCGCGACCGGCGCGTGATCTGATAACGAGAGGACCCCTATGTCCACCGTCATAGCGGAGGCACACATCGGTCCGCTGACTAACAAGTGGTCCAACCGCGCATATGGCCGGTGTGCATGTGAATAGTAAGAATAGTCTCTACTCGTGGGGTGTAGTGTGCGCCAAAGGTCATGCAGGTCCAGATCAGCGAGCCGGGCCTTTCCTGCCTGTGAAAGTTCCCCAGTTTGCGGGTGTCTCTGCGTGGACCTATCAAGTGTGGAATCAAAAACCATGTTTAAGTCACCCCCTAGAATGACATGTCTGTCCGGGGAGGCAGTCACGTCCACCAGCGCCGAGTCTGGAAAGCTCTCCTGGTGGTCGTTCGGGCTGTACAAAGAGCCAATAGTAAACGTCACATCTCCCAGCTTGAGGCGGTACGCCAACAGCCTCCCCTTTTGTTCTGCGAATTTGTACAGCACCTCCTCCCTGAAGGAACTTGCTATCAATATGGCCACCCCCGCTTTCTTAGAGGTAGTGGAAGAGAAAAACTGTGTGGGAAACTTGTGAGAGCGCAGCCTATGACAGTCCTGTGTTAACAAGTGGGTTTCCTGCAGGAGACAAATGTCTGCTTGTGTCCCCTCCAACAAAGATAAGACTGCCCTCCGTTTAACTGGATTGTTCAGTCCCTTAACATTAAGGGTTACTACTTTAAGTGTCGCCATATTCCTGAAGGCCAGTGTGCGCTAAGCAGCGGGCATCCAATCTGGGAGGTTAGGGCATGGGACGGCAGCGCAGGGGAGCTGAAGTGAAATAAGGCAATAGTATGTAAGACACTGGACGATTCCCCCCTTCCCCCCAACCTCTTCCAAGTTTCCCCGAACCAACCCCGTGGCAACTGGCCAACCCCCAACCCAAACTCAAACAGCCCAATGTCCCGGTCATGTCCCAAAACGGACAAGTCCGTGGAAAGTACGTAAAGTGGACGTCCGGCCACTCGTTCTTCCCGCCTCCCCCCCAACCCCCCTCCAGCCCCAAACCTGCTATCCTCAGAAGCTATGTCCTTCTCCCCCCGCAGCGTTTCTACGCCGTCAAGGCAACACCGTTCGTGGCAGCAGAGTCCCTGGCCGCCTCTCTCAACGCGTTGGCCATTTCCGCTCGCCGTCCGCCGTCGTCCTCCTCGCTCCTCGCGTCTCCGTAGCTGTGAGACCCAGTACCCCACATACGTCCTGCAAGGAGCGCATTTGGTGCATCACGCCGTTCCAGCGAAAGATAAGGCAGAAGGGATGCCCCCAAGAGTATGGTGTTTCATGCTCCCTCAGAAAGTCCGTCGCAATCTTGAAGGCCCTGCGTTTTTGCAACGTGATGGCAGACAAGTCTTGAAACAGCGCGACGGGGCGTCCACGGAAGGTCAGCGGTTGCTTCTTGCGGGCCTCCGCCATTATGCGCTCCTTTACGAGGAAATCAGGAAGGTAGGCCAAGATGTCCTGTGGAGGCGCCGCCGATTGTCGCTGGCGGCCGACCCTGTGGGCCCTATCAATCTGGATCGGGAAGTCCGCTGGCTCACCCAGGATCTCTCTGAACATGTCCCTCAGGTAGCCAGTAACATCAGCTCCCTCTTCATCGGACAAGACTCCCCGGACCCGTATGTTATTCCGTCTCGACCTGTTCTCCAGGTCTTCATTATGCGCTTGGAGGTCCACATGCTGTTCCCTGAGGCGGAGTACCTCCTGTTGTAGGTGGACAATCTCCTCATCTCTCCGGTGGGCCGCTGTCTCCACCTTTTCCATCCGCTCACCAAGGCCCTCCACCTCACTGCGAACCTCGTGCACCTCGCTGGCCACTTCCTGTGCCTGAAAGTCTTCTTTAAGCGAACTAAATAGGGCCTCCATGAAAGATCTCGTGACCGGGGACTCCCCTCCAGCCGGTTCTCCTGAGTTTCTGGAAGAGCTCGGGGGCGGCTGCGCTCTATCACGCTGTTGTTGGGCCCTGCTGAGCATGTCCGGGAGCGTGCGATCCCCTTTCTTCACGTTCCGGCCGGTCGCCATTTGCACACCGTGGACCACAGCACGCCGCTCAATGGAAGAGGTAATTCACGGCCGCAGACAGCAGGTCTCGGTGTTGCTGGGTCTCCCCTTATGGACCATGTGCGATCGAGGTGGGCTCCGGTCTAGCAGGGCCGTCGAGCGTTCCGTACCGTCGAGAACAAAATGGCGGCTGGGCGCCACTGTAAGGACCCTCCTACTTCTCCAACCAATGTCCAGACCGCCGGCCAGCTCAGAGATCTCCCGGTCCGTGGCACCACCAACCGAACCGCACCTTTGCTAGGCGTTTCGTTCGGGGCCGGGGGGGGCGCATGGCAACCCAAGCCGCTACCTCAGGGGCTCGCCTCCGTCGCCTTCTTGGGGACAAAATGGCGGCTAGATGGCCGCCGGGTAGGAGCTCCTGGCCGGGGCTCCGAGTGCTTGGGATTCCAATTTTGGATTTAATCCCTGTTAGCACTCAGTATCCCGGGTACCCGTAGTTACGCAACTGAATGTAACTACAACAGCAACACAAGTAACTGGAACATATTCTTATTGGCGCGGGAGAGGTCCTAATCGCCCCCGCCTCTACCAGACATCGGGCTGCTACTGTCCATCGCAGGAGCCTACAACGGACGTCTGACTGCCTGGAGCTTGCAGGAGCGCTGAACGGAGCCAGCAGGGGAGACCAGACTGGACCAGAGGCACCCGCTGTGAGCCTATCGAGGCACTGACTGGAGCCGGCAGGGGATCCGGACTGGATCGAGACCTCCGCTTTGAGCCTGCTGGGGCGCTGACCGGAGCCGGCAGGGATGCCAGGCTGTGACCAGGGACGCCTCTGGTGAGGGACTGCGAGGGAGCTGCCCTCTTGCCGCGCGGCGGTTCTGCCCGGACTCTTGCGGCGCCCATTGGAGAGTGTGCGCTCGGGCTCGGTGGGATGGACTGAGCTGGCCCCCAACTTCAGCGGACGCAGAGACACCCCCTGAGAGGATCTGCGCCCCCAACTTCAGCGGACGCAGAGCCACCCCCTGAGAGGATCTGCGCGGGAGCTGCCCTCGTGTTGTTCGGCGGATTCCGCCCGGGCTCTTGCGGTAAGAGTGAAGTTCCAGGGCTGTGGGCGAGGATAGCAGGAGACACACGGCGGCGCCTAGCGAGGCGGGAGGGGTTGCAGCTTAGGAACTCTGGCCGATTTGCGGGCAACACCGAGGCTCATTCAGCGGACATGACCCCCGGTGGCCCCCCTCTCAGGCTGCTGCAAGGGCCATAGGAGCGGACCTGCAGAGCAGACTTTGCGGACCCACAGCCTTTTTGCGGTGACGGCGGGGACCGAGGATCGGGCGTGGGGTCTAGCACACAGCCTGCCAGTAGTTTACCGCATCTTGCTCCCTTCACCTCTTGCCTAGACTCTAGATGCCTGCAAAATGTGATATCGGCAATAATTCTGCACTCTCAAATCTAAGGCGCCACAGAGCAGAAAAGAACCATAAGGTATTTTATTTACTCCACTCGTCCCACATTTTTAAACCGCCATTGTACATAAGGGCAGGGGTCCCTAACTGAAACCATAAATCACTGCCTGTACCTCCAGACGCCCACGAGGATCCTCGGCATAACTCCTCCTCGCAGGTTCACCAACATAGAGATAAGACTCCCTTCCAGAAGGCCCTGCCCTGCTCTCAAAACAAGAACAACAAACAGAGGACTACTGCCTCCGACTCCCCTTCTTGGCGACCACTTTAGACTGATCTCTCTCAGTGGCAGCCATCTTGGACTAGTCAATCTCATTATTGGAGCGTGTCCTGAGAACCGGACACATAGTCTAAGTTCTACTATCGCACACCCTTCTTAGCCTGCATCGACTCGCTCTTGTGATAGTGTCTGCCTTCTATTGCAGCATTTTACATCTATTTTATTTTTATGCATTTGCTTTTTGACTTGTAATGCACCGACTGCTACAACATATATTCTTGGGTGCTCACAGTATACATTTATTTTTGGTTTTACGTATTGGTCCTCTAACCTGTTGTTATGTAATTGTTTTACTTGTAATACATCGATTGCTACCTCATATATTTGTAGGTGCTCATAGACTACAACTACCTGTTTTTATGTATTGGTATTATAACCTGTAATGCACCAACTGCTACCTCATATTTACTTATGTATGTTATGTTGTTATGTAATTGTTTACCTGTAATACACCGATTGCTACCTCATATATTTGTAGGTGCTCATAGACTACAACTATCTGTTTTTATGTATTGGTATTATAACCTGTAATGCACCGACTGCTACCTCATATTTACTTATGGGTGCTCACTAGTATCACCTGTTACATGTAACTCCGGTACTGCAACATTTGCCACCGCTTATATCTTTTGGTTGCTCGCTAATGTCACTTGCTATTCATGTAACTTACTGTTACTTCTGTATTTTGCTCCAGTACACTGACAGCACCATACATCTGCCGGTACTCGGTACATTTAGGCAAACTGCACCCGTTTTAACTTTTAATTCTTAACCTCCTGGAATGCACCGATGAATCAACTCACCGCCATTCCCTTCACCCCGGACTCCACTACCCTCACCCGTAACCCCACCCCCTCCCCACGCACCAATCCTCAGAACTACACACATACCATTAACACTCATCTCTCCCCTGACATCTCAGCTCCCACCCACACTGCTCTCACCCACAACCCCACCCCTTCCCCCCCTACCAACTCTCAGACCTCCACACATACCATCAACACCCCTCTTTCCCCTGACACCACAGCTCCCACCCACTCTCCTCTCTCCCCTGACATCACCCTCAACACCACCCCTTCCCCTTCGACCAACCCTTGGACCTCCACACATACCATTAACACTCCTCTCCCCCCTGACATCACAGCTCCCACCCATACTCCCCTCTCCCTTGACAGCACCCTCAACTCTGCCTCTACCAACCCTCGGACCTCTACACACTCCATAAACACTCCTCGCTCACCTGACATCACAGCTCCCACCCACACTCCTCTCTCCCTTGACATCACAGCCCCCACCCACAACCGAGCTCAGCCCCGAAACGACACACACAACGACAATTCCCACCCTTTATCCCCTCCCATCCTCAGCCCCCACTACCCTCTGACTAAATACGCAGAACACACTTCTTCTCTCTACTTAACTCCCCCACCTCTCAACAGGTCCACCATCAATCCCACTTCTCCCCCCACTCTCAGTCCTCACTTCCATTACTGCACCCCCACCGCCACTAACCTACACCCAGCCTCCCCCTTGCTCTCTCCGCCCTCCACCAACCCCCTCTCTACCTCATCCACACCGCCCCCGCCCAAACTCTCTCTCCTCCCTAACTCCGGCCCGTACATGGACAATGACATAATGAAGCCCTACACGTACACCAGCCTTACCCCCCTCCTGCTCGCTAATTCACAGGTCAGTCATGCACCTCTATTTCCCGCTCCCACCTCCGTCGCATGCCCCACGCTGGACAAGATCATGGCCACCCTCATCCAGGTCAAAGAAGAACTACACATCATCAAAGAACTTCTCTCCACAAACCCCATACAACTCTCACCCAACTCAACCCAACCCACCAAGTAGTTCAAGTGCACTAATTACACTTGAACCACTACTTGGACTCTTAAAGAATATTCACAGACCTCACTCCCTGTTCGACCTCGTTGTTTATCTGTATTATCTGTATTTTTGATCTATATCGATTTGTGCTGTTATCTTTACTGACTTAGCTGTTTGATTAGGTTCATGTACTCTCTCTATGTAAAGCGCTCTGATATCTGCAAAGATCTTGTTCGCGCTATATAAAACTTTCTAAATAAATAAATAAATAAATAGTCTTCTCCAAGAAGACCCTCCGACTCCAATGGCCACTGAGCGGGTTGCATACAGTCTCCGGGCCACAACCATGAGTCCCCTCCGGGGCCCCTCGATGCGTAGGAGGGCAGAGCGTCCTGCCTCCCCGTTCCGTACTTCTCTCCAAACTTCATACGGGACCGGGGAGCACGAGGCGTACCAGGCCGCAGCCGCGGTCTCGAGTGGCACTATGCTCAGGCAGCGACCGCTCCTCCCCACGGCGTCCCTCGCAGGCTGTCCGTCCGGCTCACCAGCTTCAGCTTCAAAGGCACAGAACCGCAGCAAGGAGGCAAACAGACGTCACACTGTTCAGCCGAAGCCCCCGTGCCGGGGCTCGCCCAGGACCCTGCGTCCGGCAACTCGCGCCGCCTCGGCTCAGTGGTGCTCCGCAGTCAATTCGCCATCGCTCAAGTAGTCTTCTACAACGGCACTTGCGACCCAATTGTAACACCTGTGCATACACCAAGGTCTCCGCCACCCTCCTCGCGGCCGCTGAGCTCCAGCGGGGGGAGAGAAGCTGTCGATAAAGGGCTCGGGCCTAGTCGGGCCGGAGGAGCTGCGGGAAGAAGCGTCTGCTCACCTCGCCATCTTGGCCATGCCCCCCCACCAGTTCTTTAAAAGAAAACTTGGTAAAACGTTCCTAAACCCCAGCTTGTGCACCTTTTGACAGGAGGAGCACATTCCTACACATCCAATGATTTCCAAGACATCAGGAACAACACTAGGGGTTCAGGACTCTCTCCAACAGAAGCCATCAGCAGGGCAGGTCAAATTTAAACTGGTCATCTGTGCTTTTTTGGAAAGTGGACTTCTTGAATCTTATGTATCCCTGTAGCTTATCAGGAGGTCAGCCAACTGACCCTTGGAGTCCACTTATTAGACCTGGGTACAAGTCCGAGCAAGTCTTTTCCTTAAGGTTCTCCTCACAGGCCAAAACAGCAGCTGCAGTTCTTCTTCAGTTTTTCACAGGCCCAGTAGTGTTTTGAAGTGGGTGACCAGGAATGCCACAGTTATGCCTGACACTAGCCTGTGGATAGGGACTCCTGTGCTTAGAACATTGTTTCTGTTCTGTGCCTTAAATTGTGGAGGTTTACCAAAGTGTATAGAACATCGAAACAGGATCAGTCTCATGAGGATTCCATTGGCTCTGGCTAGATAAATATAGAGTTCTATTGAAATGTTGAGTATTTCCCATAGGACACCTGTTACTAGAGTGTTTCCTGGGTATAGTTTCAGTTTCTATAGAATTTTACCATTCATCTGAAAAACGTAATCAATGTCAATGAATTATCAATGTAAAATAAAATCCTGCATGCAATTGATATTTATCTAAGAGCATAGACTTGAGTCTTGTGTTCAGTTTAGAGAGGAAGAGCCATCACTGGTGAGAGTCTACGCCAGAGAAAGCCTTCTTTTGATGAGACAAGCTGTGTGAAATTAACCCTATGTTTCTGGTGTGCCTTCTCTCATATTACTATCCTTGTAATCCCTATTCACTATCAATAGCAAGCACAGTCCATTCAGCACTGTTGATGAGGAAGGAGACTGGGGAGTTCCACATACTGATGGAGTACTCTGCCAAACTGTAAACGAGGCCCTACATCCCAAGATTAAGTTTGACCAGTGTCACTCATAAGGTTTACCAGATCCCTGCTCCATCATAGTTGGTTTAGAATTGTGCCTGTATCCCGGTGAATTCCAAACACTGAGTCTAAATGGAACTTTTTAGCTTCAAATTTCATATATTTGATTCCTTAACCTCATTATTACCCTTCATGAGTCTTTTTGTTCATTACATTTTCCTGATTTTATATTGTTCTGAGAATTGTAATGCGGTTTTTGATGTTAATGTTGTTTGGTACTGCTTGAACTTAAGATACATTTTTCTGGGGAAAGCCTGGACTGGAGGGTGAATAGGATTTTCATAGTGAACAGTGAACAGTGTTTTAACCTAGGCAGAAATTGTTGTACTGACTTGATTAGGGACTCCTCCAAAAGGATTCAGTTTCACATACAAACATACATTTTTATGCAATAAACAATGATGGTGTGAACAATCTGCACCATCCTGTTCAAATTAAATATTTCCAAGCTTATTTGCAAAAGAGGTCTACCCACAAACTATTTATATTAAGGGTTGTGTTAAGGGTTGGAAAAATCCCAGTTACTGACCTATCAGTATCCCTTGTAGATTCCCTATGCCTACACACCAGCAGACACAATGTCTGCATTTGCTTTTTCCTTCTAAATTTCAGCTGATGCAAAAATTTACTTTTTTTCTCTAGAGTAAACTTGAACAGTATTTCCTTTTGACTTTGAAACTAAATAGATGTTGGTAATCCTTGTTCATAAAACAATTTAAACGTTGTGCAAAAAGAGTGATTTTGACTTAAACACCCACATACTGAAAACTTTCCCCAGTAGAGCAGTAATAAAAGCATTCAGACATTTCATGAGAGAAACACTTCGCACACCTCTAGTTATGTGCAGTAAATGGTTAAGTAAACACCAGTTTCCTTGATCAGTAACATATGCACCTCTGCATGCTTACCATCAATAGGAGCTGATGGGTGTGAATGTCTCCAGGGCATGCCCTAACCAATGGGGTACTCACTTTAGACATTTTCAAGATGGCATTAGTCTTTCGCCAAGCTAAACCTGGGCTCTGAGGACCGGGGTGAGTGTGGGGAGTCTACTATGGCAATCATAATGTCCTTCCACATCTAACACTAAAACCCAATTTGCTGCTGGGATGCATTACAAACTCATTCCTGTCTATGCAATGCTAATTGATGGCTAGCAGAAGTGAGAAATAAATGCAAATGGGCCTCTAGAGGCTGCAGGCAGGGAATAGGTAGTTTTCTAAAAGCATCTTTTCCTTAATATTTGTCCCAAAAAATCCGACCTCACCATTTAGTTGTTTAATTATTTTTCAAGCTGTTTGCGAAAATTTACATTATTAAATGTATTAATGTTACCCTGTGTTTTTCTATGGAATAACCAGCCTTGCTACAGTGACACAAGCTTATGAGGCTTTTCACTGCAAGGATGCTTAACATTAAAATCCGGTGTATACTACTTTTAAATACCATGCGTAGAAAAGTGCCTCTTTTTGCATGGGTAGCCTCCACTTTTTGCCTGATGCATGATGTAATTTTGAACTGTAAGTCCACTAGGTTCCTTCTAACCAGGCTCCCAATGCTAGATCTCTTTCTCAAAACACAGAACCACAATTGGCTCAAATTCATCTACCCCTGTAAATCCATACCCAGGGCATGGGTACTGAAGAGGGTCCTCTGGGGCTACAGCACTGGTTTTGCCACCCCATGGGCCCCTCACCAAAGCTATGCACTCTGCCATTGTAGGTTGCATGTCTTGGTACCGGAAAATCTGAAGAGTCGACATTGCACAGAGCCCTGTTTTTACCATGCTAACCATACACTGCATAAGATATAGATAAGTCACTCCTACTGCAGACCTTTAGCCCTAAGGTAGGGTGCACTATATCCTATATGTGTGCATATCAGCATGAGCAGGTATGCCTCTGCAATGTCCAATCCATTCTGTGATGTTGTAAGTGAACAGGGAAGCCATAAAGAGTATGTGGGCTGGATTCTTGTCAACACGAGTTTCCTTGCTCCATGATGGCTTCACTGATTTCCAAGATGTTTGGTACCAAACATCTTGTCTTAATAAGCCATCACTGATGCCACTGTTGAATTTATCTATAAATTCACATAGAAGACCCTTTTTGAGGGTCCCTGTTCGGTTTTCACCAGCCTGCAACCACCAGACATGTTTCTGACCTCTTGGGATGAGAACCAGTGCCAGTGTGCTCAGAGACAGAAACAATACCTGATGTGGGCGGGGGTCTTTCAAACCTCCTCCAGGACAAGATGGCCTTCCAGGGTGAGAAGCTTCAAAGGCACTGTACCCTTTGAAATCCAACCCAGAAACCTCCAGATAGTAGGGGGAAAAGCCCCCTTTCCTGTTTCAATTTTAGTGGGGGAAAAGACAGGAAAATGAGTTACATGAGGGTGCAAGAAGCCTCCTCAGCCTGCATCACCCTTAGGGTGGGACAGGTAAATTGCACCCCTCTCCTGAAATGCCACCATCTTGAGATGGTGGGAAAACCTCTAGTTAAGGCAAGGGTAGTGTCTCTTCCCACACGAAGTGGTCACTAAAGGGTGTAGATACCCTAAAGGTAGCTTGCCCATTGGCTATTACCTGTCTACCCTTGCAATGCCCCTAAATTCAGTATTTAGGTGGCAACCCGAAATCAAAACCTCAGATTCATCAGACCAAAGAAGACCAGGACGAAGAAGACCTTCTGCATGAGAATGGAAGCCATGCTGCGGAAGAAATGGCGCTGTTGGACCCGGCCCCTTTAGGCAGGTTCACCCCTAGACTTTTTGCTTTTTCTTAGCCTGTTTCTGGAACCTGGTGTTGGTGATTTTAGGCCTCTGCGCACTTTTTCACTGTGGTACATTGTAAAGTGCTTGAGCTCTCTGTGTATGTGTGGTGAGTAACCTGCCCTCCCATAGGAATGATTGGGGAATATGTATGCCCATGGTAGTTCCTGATGTGTGAGGAGTGCAGGGGCGAGTTTCATATGTACAAACTCGTGAGAGTGAATGCTGCGTAATGATATATGCGGCATGAGTGTGTCTAGTCTAGAAGTGCCACTTTTAGAAGTTGGCATATTTGTGTAATTTGTGTCTGGCGTGTGATTGGCTGGTGAGCCTGGTCCAGGAGTGCCTGGGCCTGCTTGTGGATTGACTGTCTGGTTTGAGGGTGACAGGGGCTGGAGAGCCCAGGAGGTTGTCTGAGTCAGCCCATGGATAAAAGGCAGCATCTGCTGCCAGGGAAGTGGGAGGAGATGGCACCTGATAGTGAAGGGCTGTGCCTGCCTGACCACAATGCTGGCTCCACCTCCCCGCTGGGCGACTGTCACCTCTGTCCCTGATACTGAAGGGACTTCCCTATAACCAGTTCTAGCTGGTTCTCACACTGCCTGCACAAAGACTTCAAAGACTTTTCCCTGTATAAGAAGGGGCTGTGTCCCCTTCCAAAATGTTCTTGTTTCTAACTTGAATCTGCCAGGGGCGTGCTGCTGCTTGGGCTCAGGGGAATCCCTGGGCCCTGCTCAGCCCCTGGACACCTGATGGACTTTTCCTGCTGGGGGCTATGCTGCTCCCTCTCTTACTCCCGGACTGATGAGGTCCTGGACTGCTGAAGGACTTGTTATTTGCTTTATTGTTGCCTTTAGCGCTGGGAGCGCTTTATTCCTGCACTAAGCGCCTGGGAGCACTTTCATTTCCACTGGGACCTTGTTGGTCCTCTAGTGCTTGGTAGCGCTTTTATTTTTGTTTATTTAATTAATTTACAGGTGCCACCCCATTTTTATTTAATTATTTGGAGCCAGAGCCCACCCGGCATTTGATTCCCATTCACCGCCGCTGCCCGGGGCTTGAAATCGCCGAGAACCAAAGGAGCGGAGCCCTGATTGGTCAGAGCGACGAGCCCCCCTCAGCAAATGCTGCGCTGTGATTGGCGGGCCACGGGAGGCTCGCCCTGAAGACCGCGCTGTGGTTGGTGCAGTGCGCACTGACTGGCCGCGCTGGGATTGGCCAGCGCCCGGAGAGAGGAAGAAGATGGCGGCCGTTGCGGGGCTCCCGTGACGAAGAGGGAGCTCCGAGAGAAGGAGCATGGCCTGCTGCTGGGGCTCCCGTGTGCTGAGGGAGCCCCGAGTGAGGAGAGCCGCCACTCGCCAGTAAACCAGTGAGTGGGGCAGAGGAAAGGGAGGGGCGCCGGGACACATTGTCGGTGTCCTCCCCCAGCCCCGGTAGCGCGAGCTCGCGCTCATTGACAGTGGGAAGCCACAAGGGCTTCAAGGGCGGCCCCGGTTGGCAGTGGGTCGCCCCAACGTGTGTAGAGCCCTGAGAGGCTCCGTCCTGCATTTTCAGTGAGACCGAGCCCACGAGGCTCAGAGGGGGCATATCTGATTTACGAGCCCAGCGAGGCTCGAGGGCCCAGATTGTGTTTAGAGCCACGGAGGCTCTAGGGGGCACATTGTTATTTAGAGCCCAGTGAGGCTCTTGAGGCCAGTTGCATTTACGAGCTGATGAGAGGCTCGTGGGGGCATTTCTTTGTATAGAGCCCTGAGAAGCTCCATGGGGGCGCAGGTCGGTGCCTGTGTAGGCACAGCGTCTGGGAGCATATTTGTTTAAGAGCCTGTGTGGCTCCAACGTGTGTTTTTAGAGCCTGTGTGACTCCAGCAGTGGGCGCAGTTTGCGCCTAAGGGCCAGAGAGGGCCCGTCGCAGTTTGTCTCCGTCTGCCCAGCAATTAGTGGGCAGCTGCACCGTTTAGGCGCAAGATGGAGAGCGAGTCCCTGAGAGGGACAGAGATGGCACAGAGGTGCCCGGCCAGTCACAGCTGCGCAGCACTTAGTGCCAGCTGCATCGTTTAGGCCCTTGTGAGTGTTCCCAGGTGCCCAGCAAGTAGTGGGCACCTGCAACGTTTAGGTTTTGCACCAGTGGCGCACCCTGACTGGCGCTGCTTGGCAGCGTGCCCTGACATTTGGACACTGGGCGTCTGAGCCCCAACAAGGCCAGTTGGCCTAGGGACTGCCACAGGGAGTGGCTTGTGTAAGTTTTGTGCAATTGTATGGTTATTGCACCTCTGAATGTGTTTTCTTGCATCATGTGTTATTCCTGCACCTCTGAATGTTTTTAGGCATCATGTGATTTTTGCGCTATTGTATTTTGGCACCTCTGAATGTTTTTAGGCATCATGTGTCTTCCTTTTCCCTGCGCTGCACCTCTGAATGTTTTAGGCATCATGTGTCTTCTTGCGCTGTACCTCTGAATGTATTTTATTGCATCATGTGCTTTATTCTTAACACCGCTGAATGTGTAGGTTTATGCATCATGTGTTTCTCTTTACTACTCCTCTGAATGTATATTTATGCATCATGGGTAATGTGTTCTCTCCTAGACCTCTAAACGCTGTGTGATACTTAGGTGGTTGTCCTTACACCTCTGAATGTTTTAGGCATCATGTGGTTTCCTTTATTACTCCTCTGAATGTGTTTCATGCATCATGGGTAATGTGTTCTGGTTTATACCCCTAAATGTATTTTATTCTTAGGTGGTTGTTCTTTTTAGTACAGGTGGTCCTAGTGAGGTCCTGGTACCTGTTCCCAGTAGTTACTGGATGTGATTTATAACTGTTATTTTGTGCTATACTTATTCTAAGTTTTAGAAGTGATTTTATATCCTATATTCTAATTTCTACTAAGTGCTGATTCTGACAGTGGCCCATGTGGCCCTGTCCTGTAAATAATCCCTTGTGAATATTGCCTGTGCCAGTTGGTACAATGTACATGTGTGATACTATCTGATGTGTTTTTACAATACTAAAGTTATTTTATAATAACCTTGTGTGGAGTCCCTTTTGTGGTGTGCCTAGTATGTTGTTGCTGTTGTGTGCTGGCGCAAATGCTTTACACATTGCCTCCGAGTTTAGCCTTACTGCTCGTGCCAAGCTACCAAGGGGGTGAGCAGGGGTTTATCTTGGCGTGTGACTTACTTGCCCTGACTAAAATGGTGGTTTCTGCCTAGCTTTGGCGTCAGCCTTAGCCAACCAGAAATTGCCAGTTCTAACAGGTGCCAAACCCTGCCAGCTGCAAGAAGGACTCAACAGCCACTGCTGCTGTGTTGTCCTGAAACCTGCAAGGACTGCAAGAACCTCAGAGTACCACAACTTTTTGCAAAATTACTGAGTATCTCCCTTGGAGTGAAGGTATCACACCCCTGCACACCACAGGCACAGATCCCATGAAGTTCGGTTTGTTGACTTGCTGCTCGCCGACAACCTCGATGCAGTACCAAAGCCAAAAGAGGCACAACAGCTCCAGAGAGTCAGATCAGCCTGTCCACCAAGTTTGGAGGCACCAGGATATACCAGAGATGCGGCGGACCAGTACCTGGGATACCAGACCCCCTATGGTCAAAACCAAGGAAAAGAGTCCACAGGAATTCCCAAAGCACCATAAGCAAGCATCTGTCAAGGGACATTGAGACCCTCAGACCCAATTCCTGAGTGGCCCAGTTGTCCTGAAATCGCCTCTCCATGTTGCCTGCTCCTGAAACTGAAGACCCTAAAGATCCACAATTCCTGGCCCCACTGACCCCAGCATAGACCAACCAGCCCTGCTCCCATAATACTCAGGCCTTTGCAACCTCCTCCCTCCATGGAGACCCACCAGACTTACCTGTACTTCCACCTGTGCAATGCATTTTCAAGTGCTACACCTTCATCTTTGTGCACCAGGTACCAAAACCCTCAGCACTCTGCTCCCACCTGATCCGGGATGCTTCTGAGCTTCTCAGAGTTGGTCCCGAAATTGACCTAAAACAAGAAGGGGAACTTCGTGAAAGCTTGGCCTGATTTATATGCAATTTTCAATTTTTTTTCCCCCAAATAATTCATCTGGTGTGTAATTGTGCACAAATGTGATATATATTCAGAAATCTGTAAAAATTATAACTCGAAATGTACTTACCTTAGAACTGTGCTCTTGGTTTAAAAAAGTACACAAAGCTAATCTTTATTTTTACAAATTGGTCTTGGATTTATTCTAGACTGTGTGTCTCATTTATTGCCTCTGTGTCTAACAACAAATGCTTAGCACCACCCTCTGATAAGCCTAACTGCTTGCCCACACTACCTTAAAAAGAGCATTAGAATTATCTACCTTTCCTCTGCATACCTATTGGGGAATCACTGGACTCTCTGCACAGTGTACTTAATTTTAGTACGCTTAATAGAGAGACAGCTTCCTACATATGGTCTTCAGTGGTAGGATAGAAGAATCTGAATTTGCTGGAGCCACTTTGTCAAAATTTGATGTCAGGGGTAAATCAAAAAATTGTCTTAAGCTAGTAAAATGTTTGATTGGTCTATTTTTTCCAAATTTCTAAAATGTATTGATATGGCCTTGGTTAAGCCCTGAAAGTAACTGTTTAGAAATGTAAACGTCTTGCTTTCGTTAGGACAAAGTATTCAGTGACAGTTATTCTTTTTTACATCATAAAAAGGTCCCAAGTTTAATAAAAATAATGTCAGATACAGAGAACCGGTCTCAGGAGCTTGATCTGACCTCTTATGAGGACATGTCCTAAGCCCACTCAAGGGCTCTCTTTAAATCATAGAATACCAAAACTAGCTCTCATGCTACCAGCAAAAAGCTTGAAGGCTTTTAGCTGTATTAGAGAGAGATAACCCAGAAATAGTGACTGCATTCCAGGTGGATAAAAATGCTACCACAGAACCAACTGAGGAGGTGTGTGAGTCCCTTCCTCAGAAGAAGATGAGGCTCCCTCAGAGGACGACCTCAGTCTATAACACCTTGGCTGCTATGGCTTTTCCCCTCCTGTGCTGGGAGGCTTTGAACTCTATTGCTCATGACGAGCTCAGCTCGTCATCAGCACAGCTCAACCGTGCCTCATGACGAGCTGAGCTCGTCATGAGCATCGAAGGGGTTAAAGATTGGCCGGTAGACTGAACTTAGAAACTCAGCTCCTGGAAATAGAAAGACACAGGAAGGAAATGGGCTCAGGACCGATCTCTGGTGGCAGCATAGAAATAAGTAGAAACAGTGAAACTTTTTATGACTCTAAACTCCCCGAAGGGATTGGCCCTAAATATACAAAGACACCTGACATTGCCTGAAAAAGATGCTGAGTCTTATGACCTCATGAAGAGTACCCTGATTGAGGGCTTTGGACTTATCACTGAGGAGTGTAGAATAAGATTCAGAGAGACTTGTAAATACAAGAGTCAGTCCTGGGTAGAATGTGTTGACTTTTCAGTGAAAACACTAGGTGGTTGGTTAGCAGGTAACAATGTGAATGACTATGAAGGACTTTACAATGTAATTGCGAAGGAGCATCTTTTGAGTAATGGTTACAATAAGAAGTTACATCAGCATCTGGTAGACCAAGGTCCACTCTCTTCTCCAGAGTTGGGGAAGAAGGCAGACCACTAGGTCAAAACAAGGGTGACTCAAACTACTACTGGTGGGGGTGACCAACATAAAGAGACCCAATATATCCCCACAAAGCCCCCCCAGAAACCTGCCAAGAAGGCTGGGCCCAGAAACTCATCACAGTTCAATTTGGTACCAGAGAAGAGATTGTCCCTAAATATTCAAAGACTCCTGACATTGCCTGAAAAAGATGCTGAGTCTTATGACCTCATGAAGAGTACCCTGATTGAGGGCTTTGGACTTATCACTGAGGAGTGTAGAATAAGATTCAGGAAGACTTGTAAATACCAGAGTCAGTCCTGGGTAGAATTTGTTGACTTTTCAGTGAAAACACTAGGTGGTTGGTTAGCAGGTAACAATGTGAATGACTATGAAGGACTTTACAATGTAATTGGGAAGGAGCATCTTTTGAGTAATGGTTACAATAAGAAGTTACATCAGCATCTGGTAGACCAAGGTCCACTCTCTTCTCCAGAGCTGGGGAAGAAGGCAGACCACTAGGTCAAAACAAGGGTGATCCAAACTACTACTGGTGGGGGTGACCAACATAAAGAGACCCAAAATATCCCCACAAAGCCCCCCAGAAACCTGCCAAGAAGGGTGGGCCCAGAAACTCATCACAGTTCAATTTGGTACCAGGGTAATAACTGGGATTCCAAGAAGGATTGGCATTTTGATTGAAAGACAACTGGACACTGAATTGGAGACCCTATATATAGAAACAAAAAGAATGCCTCTAGCACACCTGTAGTGACTGCACGTGTGAGTCTCCAGGTGGAGTCACAGGTGAGCCCTTACCATGTCTAGATGCTCACTAAGGCAAATCAAGTTTCAGAAGGAGAGGTGAATGTAGCTACCCAACCTGTCAGGCTCAGCAAACTGGAAAGATTCAGACAAGAGCCAAATATTAAGGGGATTAGTGTGTGTTAGGTTTGAAAACCCCATTCCTGCAATGCACTCATTTCATGCTATATGAGGTTAGCAGTGTGTGGCTAAATAGACACCATTTTTACTCATGTTATGCAACCCATTGAGTTATCCCCGTAATGTGAAGGCTTCAGGTAGCAAGTGTGACTTCATTTTGTATTTCGTAATCCCTATTAGGCTGCTTAGGCTGTGCCCGAAATAGGCCTCATTATTTAGTATTGCTTGCCTCAGTAGAACACTGTACTTCGTTATTATTTTCTCTTCTGTTCAAGGCTGCTCCTCGACTCACTAATGAATAGGCCATTCTGCCCTTGCATACCTGTCCGAGAGTGTAGTTCTGCTCCCACGTTAGGAGACGCTGAGGCTAAGTACGGTAACCTTGAGTTACAGATGGCATGTACCCATCTGGCAGGTGGTAGCTCATCCCTCTGTGCCTTCTTTATTCATGCTCGGCCCAGGCCAGTAACTTTCCATTGTGGGCGTGGTTGGAGTCTCTTGGGAAGAATCATTACGTGTTGCAGGGGGTCAGGCCCTCAGCAGACATCTTAGGGTGCAGGTCAAATTCAAATATGCTAATAAAAGTATGTTTGTATTCTCTAGTGTCTGACCGACTCTTCATTCTTGGGAAGGCATAACAGGTGGTTGTAAGTAACCCACCATGGTGATGTTGGAACCAGTGCCCCTGCGGGCTTCAGGTGGAAGCCCGCAGGGGCACTGGTTCCAACATCACCATGGTGGCTGAGCCACTGGTGTCCCCTGATCAATATCTGCGAGGACAGACCTATACAGTCCTCAACACTGACAATCAGGCTAAGGAGCATACAATGGCCTTGGTGACCTTAATTTGGGGAGTGCTTGCAATGCGAAGTCCAGCATAAAAAATGTGGTAGTCAGTCAGGGCAATGCGCCATTTCTGAAGAGCTGGGAGGCTTCAATGCAGAGTCTGGCATCATCGTCAAGACTGCCGTAGATGAGGGATGTGAGGACCTGTGCCGAAGATGCGACTTGCAGGTGTAGTTCTGAAGGGGTTATGGGCTGCGGAGGTGATGCAGGTTTTCATGACGGGTTCAATCCAAGCAGCAGCGGAGATGTGTTATTCTGCTCAGGTTTGTGCCACGCAGCAGAGGAAATGCAATGGCTCCACTGGATCCACAGAGAGTGGTAAGCACCTTAGGCCACCTTCCAAGAGTCCAGGACCGGTCTGGTACAGTCGGTAGGATAGACTCACAAATGGCAGAGTCCAGGTGCAAGGTTTTGGAAGCCTGTTATGTCCTGAGGCTTCAAATCAGGAGGTCAATCAACTAGCCTTTGGAGTCACTCTGGGTTCAAGAGATTCAGGTCTGGTCCTTCTAATCTAGGGTATACACTCAAAATATTGAGTTTTTAATATCAAGTTACATTAATATCGAGTTAAAAATATAGAATGGACACAATATCGAATGGACAGAATATAGAGTACAAAAATATCGAATAGAAGAGCATTAATATCGAATCAAAAATATAGAATGGACAAAATATCGAATGGACAGAATATAGACAACAAAAATATAGAATGGACAGAATATAGACAACGAAAATATAGAATGGACAGAATATAGACAACAAAAACATCGAGTTTGAGGTAAGTAAGTTAATATAAATTTTTTAATAGTGTTCAATTTTTTAAAGTATTTTTAATGTTAGTATATGTGTGAAAAGTGTATATTTATTTTATAATTTATTTTAATTAATTAATTTTATGGTATTTAATTTTGCGTAATATAATTCTGTAGCGGGTTGTGAGTTTATAGGGGAATAGGGTGGGAAGTAATTTAATTATAATTAATTAAATATGTTAATTTATTTATTTGTATTTATTTTGAATTAATTGTCAATCATTAATTAATTGGTAATTGATTAAAATATAATTGGTACTTATTTTAATTAGTTGATTAATTGATAATTATGTTATTTTATTAATGTATTATCTGTAGCGGGTTGTGGGTTTATAGGGGAATAGGTTGGGAAGTAATTTAATTAAAATTAATTACATTTTTAAATGTATTTATTGGTATTTATTTTGAATTAATTGATATTTAAATTTTTAACTGGTAATTCATTAAAATATAATTGGTAATTAATTTTAATTAATTGATTAATTGATAATTAGGTCAATTGTATTAATGTATTTTCTGTAGCTGGTTGTGGGTTTATAGGGGAATAGGGTGGGACGTAATTTAATTATAATTAATTACATTTTTACATTTATTTATTGGTATTTATTTTGAATAAATTGATATTCAATTTTTTTATTGGTAATTAATTAAAATATGATTGGTAATTAATTTTAATTAATAGTTTAATTGAGGATTATGTTAATTTTAATAATTTATTTTCTGTAGCAGGTTGTGTGTTTATAGGGGAATAGGGTGGAAAGTAATTTAATTGTAATAAATGACATATTTTAGTTTATTTATTGGATTTGTTTTGTTGTCATTTTTAAGTATTTTTAATTGTTAATTAATTAATTGGTAATTGGTAAATAATTTGTATTAATAGGTAATTATTTGTAATAATTAATTTGTTTGTATTTTTAATTGATTAATTATTATATTATATAACATTCTTAATTGCTGTTAATTAATTTGTATTTGGTATTAATATTTAATTTCTTTTTATTCATATATGAAGTATTTACTTTCCCCACTGTTGCACTCTCTGGAGTGTGAATAGTAATTTTTACCCCTACGCTATCCAACGCTTTCCCTACTGTTGCACTCACTGAAGTGGGAATAGTAATTTTTACCCCTACGGAATAGTAATTTTTACTCCTACGCTATCCAACACTTTCCCTACTGTTGCACTCTTTGGAGTGGGAATAGTAATTTTTACCCATACGTTATCTAACCCTTTCCATACTGTTGCACTCTTTGGAGTGGGAATAGTAATTTTTACCCCTACGCTATCCAACGCTTTCCCTACTGTTGCACTCTTTGGAGTGGGAATAGTAATTTTCACTCTCCCGCTATCCAACGCTTTCCCTACTGTTGCACTCTCTGGAGTGGGAATAGTAATTTTTACCCTCCCGCTATCCAACGTTTTCTCTACTGTTGCACTCTCTGAAGTGGGAATAGTAATTTTTACCCCTACGCTATCCAACGCTTTCTCTACTGTTGCACTCACTGGAGCGGGAATAGTAATTTTTCCTCCTACGCTATCCAACACTTTCCCTACTGTTGCACTCTCTGGAGTGGGAATAGTAATTTTTACCCTCCCGCTATCCAATGCTTTCCCTACTGTTACACTCACTGGAGTGGGAATAGTAAATTTTATGCCTACGCTAACCAACGCTTTCCCTACTGTTGCACTCTCTGGAGTGGGAATAGTAATTTTTACCCCTACGCTATCCAACGCTTTCCCTACTGTTGCACTCACTGGAGTGGGAATAGTAATTTTTACCCCTACGCTATCCAACGCTTTCCTTACTGTTGCACTCACTGAATTGGGAATAGTAATTTTTACTCCTACGCTATCCAACACTTTCCCGACTGTTGCACTCACTGGAGTGGGAATAGTAATTTTAACCCTACGCTATCCAACACTTTCCCTACTGTTGCACTCTTTGGAGTGGGAATAGTCATTTTTACCCCTACGCTATCCAGCACTTTCCCTACTGTTGCACTCACTGGAGTGGAAATAGTAATTTTTACCCCTACGCTATCCAACACTTTCCCTTCTGTAGCACTCTCTGGAGTGGGAATAGTAATTGTAACCCTCCCGCTATCCAACGCTTTCCCTACTGTTGCACTTTCTAGAGTGGGAATAGTAAATATTACTCTCCTGCTATCCTATTGTAAAAATATAGTATATTTTTGATTAATAATATGTTTATATATATATATATATATATGTTTTAAAAAATGTAATTGTATGTTTATATATTTTTAACTTAAATTAATTATTTATTAAATTTAAGGTTATTTAAGTATTTTAAGTATTTTTAAGTTAATTATATTTATTAGTTCATTACTTTTACATTACTTTTAAGATATTTAAAAAATTCGATATTTTGACTATATAATTTTTACATCAATATTTTTGATTCAATATTTTTGTACTTACCTGCTTGGAGATAGGAAGTCGATATTTTGGTATTCTATATTTTTTAATCAATATTTTGCTACATCGATATTTCTGACATCAATATTATGTCACTGGTCCCTAATCTAGGCATGAGGGTAGCAGGCCATCACAGCAGGGCAGCAGCCCTTCAGAGCAGAAGCCCAGCAGAGTGCCAGTACTTTCAGCAGCACAGCAGTCCATTTTCTTGGCAGAGTGCTCACAGGTCCAGAAGTGTACTGAAGTTGTATTGTTTGAGGTCCAGTATTTATACCCACTTATAACTTTGAAGTGGAAAGAAGATTTTAGATGCATGCCTTTGAAGTGCGCATTTGCCCTGCCTTCCTGGCCCTGGCTCCATTCTAACTAACGTGGCTTTGCAGCCCTTTATGTGGAGAAAGGACACAGCCTATTCAAGGGTGAGTAGGGCTTGGGCCAGCTCATCCCTCCCAACTTGCCAGTGATAGCCCATCCAGTCACACCTAAACTCCCGATTGTGAGTGGCTGTTGAGGAGGAATAAACAACTCCCAACTGTCAACTACACCCAGTCGTGTGACCCAGAGACAGGCTGCAGACATGAAATGACTCAGGCAAGAAAATATAAACTTTCTAAAACTGGCATTTTCAGACTTGTAATTTAAAACATGACTTCGCCATGAGTTAGGTTTTTATAACAATTCCAGAGACACCAAAGATGAACTGGTTTTCTTTTCCCGTTTGGAAATTACACTTATAAAATGTAATAAGGTAACTCTAATGCTATATTATGGGAGAGGTATGCCTTGCAGTAGTGAAAAATGAATTTAAGAATTTTTCACTGAACAGGCATATAAACTTAAAAACACATGTCCTTGTTTTAAATACATTGCACCCTGCCTCCTAGGATGTCCAGGCCTATCCTAGGGGTGACATGTGTATTAAAGAGGAAGGTTTAGGCCTGGCAAAAAGTTTACTTTATTCTGATGTGTAGAGATGAGGCGGACTTCCGCCCCAAACCAATTTGCACTGCAAAAAAGCGCCTATATGGCTGATTTGCTCCACAATTATTCCATCATTTAGTCCTTCTTTTCAAATTCCTCCAACATTTCACTGATATTCTTTCAATTGTTTATCCAATGCTCTACATGCAGGGTTCATGTGACGTTTTCCCATATTTCTCATGTAATTGTAACAGTCGGCCATGTAACACAGCTATGTTTTTATGACTATTTACAGTGTCCCCTGACGAAGGGCGTATCCCGCCCGAAATGCATTGGGATAGAAATAAACAGTGCTTGCAACGAACCTTGGCATTTGTCGTGTATAAGCAAGAGGCTTGGATGGGCACAGTTTTTACATGAGAAATATGGGAAAACGTCACATGAACCCTGCATGTAGAGCATTGGATAAACAATTGAAAGAATATCAGTGAAATTTTGGAGGAATTTGAAAAGAAGGACTAAATGATGGAATAATTGTGGAACAAATCTGCCATGTAGGCGCTTTTTTGCAGTACAAATTGGTTCTCTACACATCAGAATGAATTTAATTAGTGCCACCAGGGCAAGGCACTTTACCAAGCTGCACGCACTCTTACAACATGATTGGATAAGTTTGAAAAAGTTAAAAATAATGGTGTTCATCCCGACTCCTTTTGCTGTTTGTTACAATAAAAAGTTTACTTTGCCAGGTCGCAAAGGAGCTTAAAACTGCATGCACACACAGGCTGGATTGGCAGGCCCAAGACAGATGTATGTCGTTACTACGCATGCTTTTACAACTTATGCCTTTACCACGCAGGTTTTACAACACAAGTCGTTACAACAACTTACGCTGGGGGGCGCTGGATAGTGAATAGTTTAATTTACTATTCCAACTCCAGTCCCCGTGGATAGTAGGAAAGGTTTTGGATAGTAAATTAAACAATTCCCTATCCTACAGCGCCCCCGAGCGCAAGTCGTTGTAACGACTTGCGTTATAAAAGTTGCGTGGTAAAGGTACTGCGTGGTAAAAGTTGCGTTGTAAATGCTGTTCCCCACCTAAGACATGTTTAAAGTGGCACAATGAGTGTTACAGGCATACTATTAGCATTTAATTTACAGCCTGGGGCACATGTAGTGCCACTTTACTAGGGATTTATAAGTATATTAAATCTGGGCAGTGGATATAAGCCAGGCTAACAGGTTTTAAAGAGGGAGCACAAGCACTTCAGCACTGCTTAGCAATGGTAAAGTGCGAAGAGCCCTTAGACTAACAAAAACAAATGAATCACAAACAGGAGGAGTGAAGGCAATGGGGATGACCATGCAGAAAGGGCCAAATCCAACAGCCCATCATAGATGGTTATTTTGCTGCCCTTTGCCCATACCTCAAGTGACTGAAATGAAGGAGATACAAAGACCTCCCATGACTGCTAATACTTATATGTGATTTACCTGAATCATCTTAGGAGGCAGCATAAAACTCCTCAACAGCTTTCCCTTTGTGTGAGTATTGTGTGAACACTTATATTCTATTTGGCTAGGGCTGTGTGCCTGTGACATGTGGTCTATAACCCTCATCTTTTGACGTGCAACCTCTGCTTTGCATAATGACAATATGATGTTAAAACCTTTATTGGCATATGTTTATACTAGTGTACTGAGTTTTAATATCCCATGCTAATGCCTAATGCTGTGATATTATAAAAGACCAATGTAAGAAACCAATGATCTCTTTACCTGGCTATCTTTCCACCAGACTTCCCAACATGTTTATTTTTCCCACATTGCATCTTCACAAAACCTAATTATCATATTTCCTCGTGAGAACAGATGCTTAAGGGGGACATTGGTGTATAGGCAGAGAAGACTGATATTCATGGGAGGAACATTTGGCATCTTCCTCACAAATGACTCGGAAGCAATGTGTGGGCTGAGATCTACCATTGTTTTTAGGTATGTGAAAGAAGGCAGAAGGGAGATCCTGGCAGAACTGCATTACATAATTAAAAGCAGGCTTTCAGGAACAGAAAAGTAGGTATTAATCCAATCACCTTGCAGCATATTTAAGAAGAATCTACTCCCTACTGAATTGTATTTTTGATAACTATTACAATGGTGGGCAAATGATTTCTGTAGCTATTGCCTAAGCCAATTTATGAATTATGATGCCTTTTATTCTAAAGTAGGTTTTTACCATAGAAGTAGCGATTTTGATCCTTTCAGCAGGGTCGGACAGCTCTATAGGGCAATCAGGCTGTGCCTGAAGGGCGGACCTGACAGGTCAATGTATGGTACGTTTTTTAAAAGAAATTTGGGGTCCTGTTATAAGGTCTGGTGGCTTGCCTTTATACTATTGATTTTACTGATTACAACACATTGCCTGCAGCAAACACATCTGCATGCATGTAATAAGAAGATCGGTAGCCGAGTTGTGATGATTCAAGTAGATTTATTGAAGGATAATTAGGTTGAATTATAAAGTCATTAAAGTATCATTTAAGGATCATACAAGTACAAGTCTCTTCTAAGCCCCACCAGGAGCAGCTCTCTTGCTACTCAGCCCTCTCTTCCAACTGTCATCCATCCACCAGGCACACCACACATTCCATATTACCACACACACTCAACATTCCACCATTCACCCAGATAGGCTGAGCAGCAAGACAGGATAATAAGAAAGGCACGTGGCATCCAAACCGGGATACCACACCACCTTCCCCCTTACAAATGAACAAACAAAAGAATAGCGTAGGACATGAGAATGGTCATTCTAAAATTGGATCTTACATGGTAGAATAGAAATTATGAATAAATACATAAAAGTATCTATAACGACCACCCCTTCCTCCTTTACATATAAAACAGGAATAGATTGATAATACATATTTTCGCATTGAATTTCACCAGAAGTAACTAATAGAATTCACCATAACCCACACAACATGCCAGTTGGCCAGACCAGCAAAGTGAAAGAAACTGAGAAGTCAACAATTAAAATATGCAAAAAAGAAAATCACCAAAAAGTATTTAAATGAATTACAACTCCTATAAATTGACGTGTGCACGACGTACACTAATTAGGAATATGTAGGTGACTAAACTACAGAGTCACATGCAATGTACTAATATAAGATAAAACATAACACACTACAAGTGTAGGTGACAAATCCTAGACAGAAAATTTCAGTAAAATAGGAAAGTCACATGCTGGAATGCAAAAATGTAAGAGGTGAATCCACAGGCAAAACATCTTAAGAAAAGGTGGAAATCACGTGCATAGTACAAATAATAATTTGTATGAAACAAATAGATGACAGTCACGTGCATAGAACAGTATTAAAAATAATATTTGTATGAACAAATTTGTGACAGTCATGAGCACATATGCTAAAGTATAGCATTTAACTTTAAACAAAAAATGTGAATAGCATTGAACTTTCTATACAAAATAGCAAATTACCTATGCTATTCTTTAAACTCATGAAAATAACCTACAGTGGAACACAGGCTAGCACTTGAATATATAAAATAGCAAATTATTTACCTATCCATTGAGACCTGAATTGGGAGTCCTATATCCATGCTTACACAGTCACATGGGTGTTAGTCTACACTAAGGTTCACGTGTGACTTTTAACCTTTATACCACTGGAGCACTTCCTGTATTATATAACTTTGGTCTTACCTAAAAGTAAATTACATCAACTGAGATTAGCCGTTATTTCACCATATTTATAGGCACAACACGTGCAGTTGGAACTGTTTGAAAGTCGTCCAGTGCCAAGAGTCTAAATATTGCAGTTAACCAATCCCATAAAAGCAAATAAAACCTGAGGAGACAACGGTAAAGGCAAATTTCTTCACACATATCATTTTAAATAATCCACAATATCCCTGGCTGAATGAGATAATTTTCCACTTCTTAACAGTTTAGCAAGGAAAAAGCAAATTACATTCTGCGTCTATCTGTCATGCCAATAAAAACATGCCACACATCATGCCAGTATGCCCCTGCTTTAAAGATCATCAGATCCCCATAGGTCAGTGATGTGAAGATCACATGATTTATTTCAGAGGGCTGATTTTCATCATTGTCATAAGGTAACCTGCTAAACCCCCAGAGAAGGCTTTGAAATATCAGATGTGTGCTCAAGGTCCTCTAACGCCTGAAACCAATGAACGTGGTGATAAAAGAGTAGTGTAATGTAGTAGTGTAATAAAAGATAATTTGGGACAAAAAACTGAGCCAGTTCCTCTCACATTTAGTCGCTCAAGTGGCAATAAGTGCAATGTAAATGCCAATACAATGTAATACAAACTGCACATGGGTTGTTGGATCCAGGTCCAGGTGATAAAAGCTGACGTGCCCTTCCTAAGCTTTTGAAAGGCAACGGCGGCTATAGGTACTCGGCACATCAGAGTTCAGCTGTTATGGCTGGTCTTTTTGCATCACAACAGGGCCGGCCTTAGGCATGTGCAAAGTGTGCACCTGCACAGGGCCGCCAAACCCCAGGGGCCGCCACAACGAGGATCGGATCCACCACGATCGGAATCATACATATTCGTGACACTTGCGGCCCCTGGCAGGATTTGGCGGCCTCCGACACCGGCTTCCACTTTTACTAACTTCCAGTCCAGGGATGGTGAAGCATGACAGGGTAGGAATGCGAGGTTAAGGCTGTGCGTGCAGGAGGGAGGACAATGCATGCTGATAGGCATATAACTAAGTACACAGATTGCCAGCCACACACTTACTTAAATCCTCTATTTTTGAGGGAACAAACCATAAGAGACTTCCTGGTTCGTACGGGTATATCACTCAAACCCTTTTATTATTTATTTGTTTTTTGTCTTTTTTTAAGTATTGATGTATGAAAGGGACACCTTATCGTTTTGTACACCTTATATACAATTATTTACAATTCGCGATTATTTACAACACAAACACATACACATAACTAGTTGTATTATACAAAGTGAATTGCTCTGATATATATACACTCAAATATTCATACTATGAAGAAAAAATCATCCGTAATTCCATAAAGACCAGAGTCAAAAGTATAAACTTGATGACAATCATAAATCAATGAACTACAGTTGAATGTAGGCAGTTCAAAACGCGTTTCGAATCCGGTATGTCAACTCTACGGATTCTCATCAGGGCTCTGTCTTAATACGGGATATCTGCAAGTGTATAAAATAAAACTTGTTTTAGCTACATTTCTGACAGTTGTTTAGCTTCCAACTACATTTAACTCGGATTCCTCATATTACCTGTTGAACCAGCAGCCGCCGGTCAAGGGTAGGGTATTAGTTCTGATTGAGTTTCTTTTCTTTTCGGGATCTAAAAACAAACGCAGGTATCATGACCTGTTCTTGCTCACTTTCTAAGACCAGAATGGGGCACATATGTTATCAACATACCTTACTGGATCATGCTCGTGATCCTACGTTTCCACCAAATGGGAGTTAATTTTCAGTCTTGTATTACAGCCTGAAAATAATGAGAATACCGTTTTACGCGCTTTTTATGCACAGACGGAGAGAGTATGGCACTCGTTGCTCTACTCGGCATACCTGCTCTGAGGGATTCCTCGCTTGGGCTGTTCGTGTTCTAATCGGGTGCAGCGGTAAACGCTTTCTAACCATGTAGGCACCGCTTTCCTCAGTCCTTATTATTTGCGCTCGCTTTTCCTAGAGGAAATAACAGCATTTTATTAGGTTTCTGGGGCTACTGCAATATTGGTGGCAAATCAAACCCATGTTAGCTCTAGACTTACTTGAACAAGCTGTGACTCGGCATCTAGCTCTCATTCACTTAGTTTGGCAGCCATGTTGTAACATGGTTTTGGACCTACTTATAGCTACTTGCTTGGCGGCCATCTTAGAGTGGGGTCGCTAGAGAAAGCTCTCATTCACTTAGTTTGGCAGCCATGTTGTAACATGGTTTTGGACCTACTTATAGCTACTTGCTTGGTGGCCATCTTAGAGTGGGGTCGCTAGAGAAGGCTATCATTTAGATGTGAAAAAAGGTGAATTTAAACCACATATGAAAACATACGGGCAATTACCATCGACCCTTTCTCTTGGAGGCACTATACTCGATAAAGCTCACACTCTAGATATTTCAGAAAGCGAGTTGAGCCCGCTGAGTGCGCTATTAAACTTAAGTATAAGGTAGGCCTCTTTTTTTAGTAGAAGTTTATCATGGTCAATGGGTCTAGACTGTTGCAGAACATATAGAATTGACCACTTTAAGTCATTCTCAGTGTGTTTATTTTCAATGCAATGCTCCACCATAGGTGCTGTAAGCACTTTATTCTTGATTCTAGACTTATGTTGCGTTAAGCGCATATTCACTTGTTGTGTTGTCTTGCCTATGTAAATCTTATTACATGGGCAGATGACTACATACACAACATTTCGTGTTTTACAATTTGAGAAACTTAAGTGTTTCCACTTAATATTCCCATGTTGGAATTCCTTCCCTTCCACAGTAGTCCCACAGGCCACGCATGTCCTACATTTATGATGTCCCTCAATGGGTTTCATTCCCCATTGAGACAATAGGTCACTCTTAGGTTTGGGTAATGCTATCTCGGCTCGGACAAGATGTTGTCCGATGCTCCTGTTCTTACGATACGCGAAAAGAGGACGGGGAAATGGACAGTCCAGGTTTTCAAGTAAGTGCCAATTTTTTAACACGGTTTGTCTGAATTTGTTTGTGTCAGGCCCAAATGTGGTGACACAGACCATCCGGTCTAGTTCAGCCTTTGATTTTGTTTGTAGCAAACATTCGCGTGGTGTATATCGTGCCCGCTTGAATGAGTTTTTTAACAGTTTTTTCGGATAACCACGGCTTTCCATTTCGTGACAGAATGTGTCAGCGTGTCTTTCATACTCTGACAACTCCGTGCAGTTTCTCCTGATACGGAGCAGTTGGCCATAGGGCAAGTTAGCCTTCAAGTTCCTGGGGTGGTCACTTTGGTGGTGCAGTATTGTGTTTTTATCAGTCTGCTTCTTGTACAAAGAGGAGACCAACTTCCCGTTTGAACATGTGATTTCCACATCCAGGAACGTCATTCTTGTGTCACTGATCTCAATAGAAAATTTAATGTCTGGATGTTTGGAATCAAGCCATCCATGAAATTTCATCAACTCCGTCTGGCTCCCCTGCCACATGAGCCACACGTCGTCGATATATCGTAGCCATTGCTTAATGTGACTGCAATATGGGTTATCCTTTTCAATAAATTTCTTCTCATATTCTGCCATATACAATATGGCCATCTCAGGAGCATAGGGGCATCCCATAGCAGTCCCTTTGATCTGCATAAAGAACTGCTCATTGAATCGGAAGTAATTTTTGCGCAACGCTATTTCTGCCAATTTGAGAATAAAGCTGGTAGGGACTCGATGTGGTCTTTCACGAGCTTCTAAATAAAGCTCAATTACTTCCAATGCCTCTCCCTGGGGTATTTGAGTATAAAGGGACGTGACGTCCATTGTCACAAGTAATTGTGATGCAGGATTAAAATCAGTCCCTTCTACTTTGACAAGAAAATCCATTGTGTCTCTGAGATATGATTTAACAGAGCTAACAAAGGGCTTCAAGAAAAAAATCAACATATTTCGCAAGTGGTTCCAGGCAGGAATCGCACCCAGAAACAATGGGTCGTCCTGGCGGCTCATTTAGACTTTTATGGATCTTGGGGAGGAAGTACAGGATTGGAGTCCTGGGATATTTTTTGATTAAATATTCACGTTCTCTCACACCAACATAGCTTTCATCTAACCCTAAAGGCTGACGTGCCCTTCCTAAGCTTTTGAAAGGCAACGGCGGCTATAGGTACTCGGCACATCAGAGTTCAGCTGTTATGGCTGGTCTTTTTGCATCACAACAGGGCCGGCCTTAGGCATGTGCAAAGTGTGCACCTGCACAGGGCCGCCAAACCCCAGGGGCCGCCACAACGAGGATCGGATCCACCACGATCGGAATCATACATATTCGTGACACTTGCGGCCCCTGGCAGGTTTTGGTGGCCTCCGACACCAGCTTCCACTTTTACTAACTTCCAGTCCGGGGATGGTGAAGCGTGACAGGGTAGGAATGCGAGGTTAAGGCTGTGCGTGCAGGAGGGAGGACAATGCATGCTGATGCGCATATAGACTGCGCCAAACCCTGCCAGCAATGAGTTTCGAAATGTACAAGCGTAAAACGTGATGGGTAAAAAAAACTGAATTTCGTTAAGCATGAAAATCTTAAAAAATAATATGAGATGGAGTAGTGTGGGTAAAGACGGTGAGTAATGAGGCTCTGTTTGTGCTACATAAGTATGTACACGTGACATTCGCAGACCCGGTGGTCTTTTTCGTTTGCAATGGACATTTGACATCCCTGTTTAAATTAACAGCTTAGTTTATAAAGGTAACAGCGGTATCCAGAAATGAGGTGCAGCTCTCCAATAAAATATACTTAAATAATCAGATGTCTTTAGTGGGAGAAATGGTGCACGAGAGACCACTTCTATATGTTGTGAGGTATGAGTATTTTACCCAGGCTTTGAATTTTCTTTGCATATTGATGTTTGCTGTCATTAATCGTACCAAAATACAAAAAAGCGGAGCAATACATACCAGGGCTAGATAGTATTTAAGTAGAAAAAACGTTACCTGACCCATTACAAGGACAGTACGGTTGTGCCCTTTCATTTCTGGTGCTTTGTAGATATTTTAAAATCTTAGAGTTTCTTATTGCTCAAATGGGTGTAATTTCTGATATGTATATGTTTCCTTCGTCTTCATTGTTTGATTTTGGTTGCGAGAAAGTGCCACTCAGAGTTGTTGAAATCATGAAATGTCACTCATAATTACGCTGAAGTTATGAAAATGTTGCACACAGCAATCTGAAACCTTGGCAGCTATGGGATACGCAGGCAGCTCTGCGCATGTACCTCAATGTTGACAGTTTGTATGCTATTCTAGTACTGGGGCACGCAGGCAGACCGGCAGCTCGGAACATGTACCTCAATGCTGACAGTTTGTATGCTATTCTAGTACTGGGAGACGCACGCAGCTCTGCACATGTACCTCAATGCTGACAGTTTGTATGCTATTCTAGTACTGGGGCATGCAGGCAGCTTGGAACATGTACCTCAATGCTGACAGTTTGTATGCTATTCTAGTACTGGGAGACGCACGCAGCTCTGCACATGTACCTCAATGCTGACAGTGTGTATGCTATTCTAGTACTGGGGCACGTAGGCAGACAGGCAGCTCTGAACATGTACCTCAATGCTGAGAGTTTGTATGCTATTCTAGTACTGGGGCACACAGGCAGACAGGCAGCTCTGCGCATGTACCTCAATGTTGACAGTTTGTATCCTATTCTAGTACTAGGGCACGGAGGCAGACAGGCAGCTCGGAACATGTACCTCAATGCTGGGAGTTTGTATGCTATTCTAGTACTGGGGCACACAGGCAGACAGGCAGCTCTGCGCATGTACCTCAATGTTGACAGTTTGTATACTATTCTAGTACTGGGGCACGCAGGCAGACAGGCAGCTCGGAACATGTACCTCAATGCTGATAGTTTGTATGCTATTCTAGTACTGGGAGACGCACGCAGCTCTGCACATGTACCTCAATGCTGAGAGTTTGTATGCTATTCTAGTACTGGGGCACGCAGGCAGACAGGCAGCTCTGAGCATGTACCTCAATGGTGACAGTATTCTCTGTTACTCTAGCAGTACGACGCAAGTGCAGCTTCGCTTATGTACCTCACTTGCCAGGCACATGACACTAACTTTGTATTTCATTACTACGGCCTCAGCTCTGCCCATGCATCTCATTCCCTGCCTGCAAATCTCTGCATCCCTGCCACTCCACGGCTAGGAACTCCACATAGCCCAGCAAAGCACTGTAATCCCCCCTTTCTACTAATACTGGGGTGCACAACAAGCTCGACCAGTGTCCCTCAATCCTAACCTGTAGCTCCACCTGGTGTTGCAATACTGGCATCTCCAACGCACTTCAATACTGGCCCTAAAGCTGACCACACAACACAGCTCTACCAATGCACATCAGTACTAGCCCTAAGGATGCACACACAAGACAGTTCTACTAATACACCTCAGTACTGGCCCTACGGATGGACACACAACACAGCTCTACCAATGCTCCTCAATACTGGCCCTGAACATGCACAGCTCCATCAATTAACCTCAGTTCAGGCCCTGAAGATGCACACACCACACAGCTCTACCCATGCACCTCATTACTGGCCCTAAGGATGCACACACAACACAGCTCTACCAATGTTCCTCAATAGTGATCCCTGAACATGCACAGCTCCACCAATTAATCTCAGTTCAGGCCTTGACGATGCACACACCACACAGCTCTACAAATGCTCCACAATACTGGCTCTGAAGACGCACACATCTCTACCAATGCTCCTCAATACTGGCCCTGAGCATGCACAGCTCCACCAATGCACCTCAATACTGGTCCTGAAGACGCACACAGCACACAGCTTTACCAATGCTCCTCAGTAGTGGCCCTGAAGATGCACACATCTCTCAATGCTCCTCAATACTGGCCCTGAACATGCACAGCTCCACTAATGCACCTCAATTCTGGCCCTAAAGATGCACACACCACACAGCTCTACCAATCACCTCAATCCTGGTCCTGAAGACGCACACACCACACAGCTCTACCAATGCACCACTATACTGCCCCTGAAGACACACACACCACACAGCTCTACCACTGGACCTCAAGACTGGCCCTGAAGACGCACACACCACACAGCTCAACCAATGCACATCAATACTGGCCCTAAAGATGCACACACTACAAAGCTCTACCAATGCACCTCAGTACTGGCCCGAGGACGCACAGCTCTACCAATGCACCTCAATACTTGCCCTGAAGACGCTGACAGCTCTGCCAATGCATCTCAACACTGGTCCAGAAAATGCACACTTTTACCAATGCACCTCAGTACTTGCCCTGAAGACGCACACACCATACAGCTGTGCCAATGCACCTCAGCCGTAGCCTACATACACTGGTTCTCATGGTGGTTTTCTCTGAATGGACGTTTGGATGCTAGTAACTTCTTGACGCCCTTCAGGTGCTTTTGAAGCCCTTTTAGCCTCAATGGAAGCCCCTCTCTCCCCTCCCCAGGAGTGCTCCCCTCTCACACCGCTCACCTTCCTGTGCAGCCGCAGGTGGCCCGTGAGGATGCCCGGGGCCCCCACCAACGCTCCCTGCACAGGGCCACCATGAGCATAGAGCCGCCCCTGATCACAACGTCTCTTTTTTCCTCACTCTCCGTTATCGCCATACTTCTTTAAACAACCTTGAGAAACTGTTGTCTTTTACTGAATCTATTGTAAGGTTTACTTAGCTGCACATTATTTCCTCGGCTTGAAACATTATTTTCTCGGCATCGCGACGAATTAATGCTTTTTCTCAAAACGTCATGCACATTTCATACAATATTAACTGGCTAAGTTAGTAGTCACTGCGTTGTGATCATCACATGCTTTTGCTTAGGTATATCTCTGAATTTCACGTAAAATATTCTCAAGAGAAAACACAACTGACTTTATGGTGAATCCGTTTTCAAACACTAGGTACAGACTATAATCAAAACTGCATCATATCCCATATTGAGCTCTCAAATCCCTAAGCTGTTTAACATTTTTAGCGTGCTCTAAGAGAGACGTATAAAAGAGCCATATGTAGCCTTCTGGTGAGGCACACAATTCCAGAATGATCTCATCAAGTTTTTTATTTCATCATATTATTGTACTATAATAATATATTTATAACCCACACACAAAATCAGTGGAATCTGAACAAACCATAAGATTTGCATTACAAATTCCGGGCACATTCTCAGCATTACAATGCTTTAATTGTATTTGCATTGCACCTGTATAGCAGTACATACCCATGCTGATGCGCAGAAGCACCTTTGCAGACGGATAGCACGCTAGACTATAAGAGTGCTATGAATGGAAGAATCTGTCTGCCATGTGGGCTATTTGGGTAATGTGCAATATTGTGTGTGAAGACCAGAATTGTGTTATTCTCGTGTTTTTGACGCCGCGCCTATGCATACATCTGACGTGAACAGAAGTGTGATTGGACACTTAAACATTAATGGCCCATCTATTAAATCATCAACAAAATAGAAGGGGGTTCCCCAATGGGATTTAGGATACTGGCAGGAAACATGGGAAAGAACAGCTGAATAGAAACAAGAACTACCCTGCCAGGGTTAATATCAAGGTCCCAAAGGGATCCTTACAATCAGATGGGAGGTGACTAAAGATACGTATCAGAGCTGACAATACATCACACAAAATCAATACACCTTTTTAATGAAAATATATATACCTTTATTGTTATTTGTTAGGTTTGAGTTCATATAGAGAATCCATATAAGTGCTTTAGAAAAATATAAACATTGGTTTAGATTTTTACATTATACATAAGGTGGAAGGAGAAACCATGGTATTTCTGGTTTAGAATTGGATCATAATTAGAGTTAAGCAGAATGCATTCATTCAGGTCCCACACACTCCCACAGTCATCCACTAAAAATACTCTCACTCTCAAACTCACTCACTACAATAATTATGCAATCACACACATAAAATTATAGAGGTACATCAAGGCCTGCAGGAGAAATATCTTGTGGCTGCTAGGACTGAAGTTACAACATGGAGGCAAGACGATGTGGACAGGGTGGTTTAACAAAAACTACACATAGGGCCATCCATGTGAGTCACGCATCTATTAAATCATGCCACAATAAGTCTCAAAATCCAAACAGATATCATTCTCTAATGCTTATTGTGGGTGAATACTAGAAATGCAGCACTAGATAAATATATTTATTCGCTATACAGGATGACCCCTTTAAGATCTAATGTTTGTATGAATAGAAAGTGTGTGTGCCCATTGTTGCCAGTATGTGTTTTGAAGGCATGCATCTAGTGCAGAAGAATGCCTGGGAAATGGGGATTTTGACATCTTGATGGCAATGTTCAAGGAACATACAAAAATATGTATGCCAATTGTTTTCCCATAGGAATAGTTTTGATTGAGGAAGATGACGGACAATGAGGGGTTAATCGTTGAATGCAAGAAGCAAAACGTGATGGATAATTAATAATTTTTGCAACATCTGCCAAAACACGATTGGCATCTGCAACTAAACACCAGTGAAACTAGGTGGCTTTAGTTGTACATGAAGCTCATGCATCTTTAATGAAATAGATAGCTAGTTTCTTATGAATGCTTTCCAGCAAACCAGGATGCCCTTTTAATCTTTCATGACATCAGTAAAAGAGATTGTGACTCTATCAGCTTGTGACTACTTGAATTCCTAGGAATATTTACAACAAGGGGTGGTGAGGGACAGAGTCTCTGAATTAAGCAGAAAGCTCTCACCCAGTCAAGAGATCAGGGCTAGATCCAACACCGTTTTTTAGCTCACTGCACCATCCCAGTTTCAGAACCTGGCTGTATGCAAATTAGTCTGTTCCTGTCCCAGTGCATGATGGGAACAGGGCAAACCAAACTACAAAAGCCAATTCTTACACTGGGAAGGAAACAAGCTCCCGGGGACCGGTTTCTGGCATTACAGCCGTCTTCGGCCCGGTTTGCTTGAATCCTGATGGTGCAATGAGCAAGGGTCTCACATCTGAGAATACCCTTCCACGCTTAGGGTGGACAAAAATATTTACAACAAGGGGTGGTGAGGGACAGAGTCTCTGAATTAAGCAGAAAGCTCTCACCCAGTCAAGAGATCAGGGCTAGATCCAACACCGTTTTTTAGCTCACTGCACCATCCCAGTTTCAGAACCTGGCTGTATGCAAATTAGTCTGTTCCTGTCCCAGTGCATGATGGGAACAGGGCAAACCAAACTACAAAAGCCAATTCTTACACTGGGAAGGAAACAAGCTCCATCAGGATTCAAGCAAGCCGGGCCGAAGAGGCTGAAATGCCAGAAACCGGTCCCCGGTAGCTTGTCTCCTTTCTGGTAAAGAATTGGCTTGGTAGTTTAGTCTGCCCTGTTCCCATGATGCACTGGGCCAGGGACAGACTGATTTGCATATAGCCAGGTTCTGAGCTGGGATGGGGCAGTGAGATAAATAACGGTGATGGATCAAGCCCTGATCTTTGGACTGGGTAAGAGTGGTCTGCTCAATTCAGACACTCTGTTCATCACCACCCCCTTTTGTAAATCGATTTTGGCCACTATAGGTGTGGCAGGGTATACTCAGACATGAGTCCCTTTCTCACTGCTCCATCAGGATTCAAGCAAGCCGGGCCGAAGAGGCTGAAATGCCAGAAACCGGTCCCCGGTAGCTTGTCTCCTTTCTGGTAAAGAATTGGCTTGGTAGTTTAGTCTGCCCTGTTCCCATGATGCACTGGGCCAGGGACAGACTGATTTGCATATAGCCAGGTTCTGAGCTGGGATGGGGCAGTGAGATAAATAACGGTGATGGATCAAGCCCTGATCTTTGGACTGGGTAAGAGTGGTCTGCTCAATTCAGACACTCTGTTCATCACCACCCCCTTTTGTAAATCGATTTTGGCCACTATAGGTGTGGCAGGGTATACTCAGACATGAGTCCCTTTCTCACTGCTCCATCAGGATTCAAGCAAGCCGGGCCGAAGAGGCTGAAATGCCAGAAACCGGTCCCCGGTAGCTTGTCTCCTTTCTGGTAAAGAATTGGCTTGGTAGTTTAGTCTGCCCTGTTCCCATGATGCACTGGGCCAGGGACAGACTGATTTGCATATAGCCAGGTTCTGAGCTGGGATGGGGCAGTGAGATAAATAACGGTGATGGATCAAGCCCTGATCTTTGGACTGGGTAAGAGTGGTCTGCTCAATTCAGACACTCTGTTCATCACCACCCCCTTTTGTAAATCGATTTTGGCCACTATAGGTGTGGCAGGGTATACTCAGACATGAGTCCCTTTCTCACTGCTCCATCAGGATTCAAGCAAGCCGGGCCGAAGAGGCTGAAATGCCAGAAACCGGTCCCCGGTAGCTTGTCTCCTTTCTGGTAAAGAATTGGCTTGGTAGTTTAGTCTGCCCTGTTCCCATGATGCACTGGGCCAGGGACAGACTGATTTGCATATAGCCAGGTTCTGAGCTGGGATGGGGCAGTGAGATAAATAACGGTGATGGATCAAGCCCTGATCTTTGGACTGGGTAAGAGTGGTCTGCTCAATTCAGACACTCTGTTCATCACCACCCCCTTTTGTAAATCGATTTTGGCCACTATAGGTGTGGCAGGGTATACTCAGACATGAGTCCCTTTCTCACTGCTCCATCAGGATTCAAGCAAGCCGGGCCGAAGAGGCTGAAATGCCAGAAACCGGTCCCCGGTAGCTTGTCTCCTTTCTGGTAAAGAATTGGCTTGGTAGTTTAGTCTGCCCTGTTCCCATGATGCACTGGGCCAGGGACAGACTGATTTGCATATAGCCAGGTTCTGAGCTGGGATGGGGCAGTGAGATAAATAACGGTGATGGATCAAGCCCTGATCTTTGGACTGGGTAAGAGTGGTCTGCTCAATTCAGACACTCTGTTCATCACCACCCCCTTTTGTAAATCGATTTTGGCCACTATAGGTGTGGCAGGGTATACTCAGACATGAGTCCCTTTCTCACTGCTCCATCAGGATTCAAGCAAGCCGGGCCGAAGAGGCTGAAATGCCAGAAACCGGTCCCCGGTAGCTTGTCTCCTTTCTGGTAAAGAATTGGCTTGGTAGTTTAGTCTGCCCTGTTCCCATGATGCACTGGGCCAGGGACAGACTGATTTGCATATAGCCAGGTTCTGAGCTGGGATGGGGCAGTGAGATAAATAACGGTGATGGATCAAGCCCTGATCTTTGGACTGGGTAAGAGTGGTCTGCTCAATTCAGACACTCTGTTCATCACCACCCCCTTTTGTAAATGAATTCCTAGGAAGGCATCATAGATTGTGCACTCTATAGATAGAAGGGGATGCCAAAAGAAAGGCATTACTACTAGAGAGGACTCTTGGTGATCTTTGATCGACACATGGCTATCATGGCAAAAGGACGAAATGTGTAATGTGGACTGAGAGACCAGTTTGGTAGAAACACATCTGTACTCATGGCTAATGAATCTCGTTCCCTTGTGAAAATGTGGAAATTGGATCGTGATCCAAAAGGTCTATCTATGTGGAATGGCCCCCGATGCATTGAAGGGTATGGCACATGCAGTTGCTCTAATCCACCAAGTGTCAAGGATGCCAATCCACTACCTTACATATTCCTGGAATATACCCCTCCCTTACTGAAGGCACTTCTTCCTAAAATTCCTGGCAATTTCATCCAATAATTTAGATTTTGTACTGCGTGATTTTTGTACTTGACCCTGAGAAGAACTGAGTACTGGGCTTCATGTATTGTGAACAATGGGATGGCAAATACACATGTAAGAAGCTCTAAACCGGACATATGCGGAGCAGACTCCATCAGAGTACATTAGGTGCAATGAGCCCACCAGCCTGATAAAGTTGCATTCAAATCTAATAGTAGTTTGGTGTGTAAATTTAATCTACCACTGTTGTGTCATCAATTTACTTCTTTTTTAGTCTCTACGTGTAAAGAGATTATGGGCCTGATTATGATCTTGACAGGTGGGATACTCCATCACAGAAGTTATGGATATCCCATCTGCCGTATTACAAGGTCCATAGAATATAATCGAACTTGTAATATGACGGATTAGATATCTGTTACATTTGTGACAAAGTATCCCGTCTGCAAAGATTGTAATCGGGCCCCATGTCTGATTTCAAAAATATATATATTATTGTGAAACATTCTTTTGAAACTTTGAAAAGCGTTTGTTGAAGAGGCCTTTGGAACACAGCCTAAATGGAGGATGTCCTTTTAACCTACTATGTGGGCGAGGTGTTAAAATGAAATGCACAGCAGATAGACCAAATCTTTCAATTGTTTTCTTAACAGACCTTTTCATCTCTCATAAGAAAATAGGGGCGTTATAATTCCACACAAAACCAATATATGTGGATCCACTTTGAGACCAGCTAGGTCAATATGTTAAAAACATTTCATTTTCATCTAGATCAAGAAGTTCCTTTAGGGACGAATGGTGTCCACAATGTCTTGGCATGACAACCAAAATGTGCCTATTGCCATTTTGGGATGTTTACCAAATTTAGAAAAAGGAGCATCTAATTCTGCTCAGAGTAGAGGGGTTGTGACTACCTAATGTGGAATTTTAGTCATGCTTTATAGGAGACCACTCTGATGACAATGGATAGAGTATTATAGATGTCTATATGTTTTTTTTGTACATTGTGCATCACCATGAGGTCTCAGGGCACATATAGATGTGAGGAGCAGTAAGTGTCCATTTTTAGGCAGACAGAGTGTTAGTTTTGTAACGAACTCTGAGTGGGATACAATAGATTTTACCAACAAAGGAAGTATGTGCCACACATTAGTGAAGGAATGGCCTGCCATAGTGTTTTATTTTTATTTGGAGGTATCTTTGTAGAAGATGTTCTGCAGAACATCCTATTGATTAAATAGTTGATGTAAACAATTGATATGAGGGTTGTAGTGTAGTATCTTTTATGTAATAGGCAAATGATCTTAACCTGGAGGCTAAATCTGATTCATGGTTCCAACTGAAGATGATGGTTTTTTTGTTGTTGTTTTTTTTTTGTCCTCATTGCCCAAGTATACCATAGCTTTGGGTCACAAGTCCCAATCAAGAAAGATAGGATTGAAACTACCCCATAGTCGATATATTGGGATGGATCACTCTAGACCGTGCCCACCTTATTCACCCATCGGTGGCAAATTATTTGCAGCCCTTGTGTGCCACGGTCAGAATATTAGGCGATATGGTGTAGAGGCCTAATCATCGGACTATTATAGATTCAACCCATTTCTCATATGGAACCCAGAAATTATTTCTCTTACTTTTTGAAGATCTATCCAAAACATTAGTGTGTTGTATAGAGGCCAACCATTCTACTTTACTAGGGGGTACCGCTTTCACCCATTTTTTACATATTTACCTACGGGCTAATAATATGAGGAGGAAAAATAATGTATTTGTATTTTTTCGCTGTGATGTATAGTCAACAGAAATTCCCCCAAAAAATCAAAATTATGCTTACCTGGAGCGTCTCTCCAAGTATCACAGAAATTATATTACTCGCTTCCAACCAAAAATCCTGGATCATCGGACAGTCATAAAACATGTGGATATCATTGCCTTTCGCTTTACCACATTTAGGACATTTAGGCACTGCTCCATTCCCTATTTTGGATAATTTGTATGGCGTCCAATAAACCCTGTGGAGACAAAATAGGTGGTTCCCCCTTAAATTTGCAGGCCGCACTGTGGAGTATAAAGTAGTACAAGATACTTGCCATAATTCTTCCAACTGCTCCCCGGGCAAGCTCTTCTCCCACAGTTCTTTCGGCAGGTTAAAATCACCATCACTCAGCTCCACCAATAGCCAATATCCTTGTGACACCTCTTTTTTCTGATTTACTCCAGCCATCAGCAATGCTTCCAGATTATTGTCCTGACCTAAACCCAGTCCCTCAGTACGATTCCAACTCAAAATTTGGAGATATTTGAATCTTGATAATCGTCAATTCGTTAGTATTTGGGCCTCCTCCCAGAAGATTAAGACCTAATTTTTCATCACCGAACCCCAGAGCAGGAATCCCGCTTCTTTTAGTGGCTGCGCCAGACTATCTTTCTTCCATTCCGGGAATCCTGGTGAGTCAAAGATTGGGGCCCTACAGCTATAATAACTGATCTTTAATTCCCTCCTAACTTTATACCAAGTTGTAGCTAAACCCTGCAGAGTTTTTAATCGAATCTATTTAAAGTACAGAGGGTCCCCATATTCATGTAAAAAATCAGTGTCTCCTCCATTTACATTTTTTAGCATTGCTTTGTACATTCTGCCTATATCCGATTCCTCTGGAACTTTAAACAAACTTTTCCCTCCTTTTAACCAGAACACCCATGCGTAGAACGGAAGATCCGGCAGCTTAAGTCCTCCTTTCTCATATCGCCTTCTGAGTTTCTTCCAGGAGATCTGTACTCCTTTGGAGGCCCATATAAAGCTTGAAATTTTGGACTGAACCGTTTTTAAGCCATTCTTCCTTAAAGGCCATCGGAATGTGTTGGAATAAAAAAGTAATATTTGGAAGGATAGCCATTTTAATGATATTCACTCTTCCGTAAATTGATAGTGGGAGATGTGACCAGCCCAGCAGCGATTTCCCTATTTCCTTATTGACCCTCTGGAAGTTTTCAGGGATTTGCTCTTCATTCTGTACTATTCGTATACCCAAGTACCTCATTTCCTCTTTGACGTATTCTACCCGTGTATCAATATTCCAGACCATAATAACCGTTTTACGCTGATTTATTTCATAGCCTGAAATCTTGCTAAAACCTGCCGCAAGCTCATACACCACTAGTAAGGCTGAATCCAAGTTCGATGTATACACTACCAGGTCGTCAGCATATAGGCCCACTTTCTTTTCCCAACTTCTTACTTTAAACGGGATGATTTCGGCATGCTTCCTGATTTTTTCCGCTAGGGGCTCGATATATAAATTAAAAAGTAATGGGGATAGCGGGCACCCTTGCCTTGTTCCCCTGCCAATGATAATTTTTTTTGATAGTCATCCATTCATTAAAATATATATTTGAAAAAGGGGCTTTGTACAATTGCATTATAGCACTACAAAAGTTTCCTCCTAGATTAGATAGCCTCAGAATTTCCTCCAGATATCGCCAATTCACACGATCGAAAGCCTTAGTCACATCAACTGTGATAACTGCTAAGGGCACTTTGTCTACCGTGGCTAGATCAATGGCGCCTATGAGGTTGTATGTAAGATCTTTAATATTTCTCCCTCTCACAAACCCTTTTTGATCCTCGTGTAGGAGTGCTCCCACCACCCTATTCAGCCTATCTGCTGAAATTTTTGAGTATACCTTGTAATCAGAATTTAAAAGCGAAATAGGCCTGTACGAGTCGCAGCAATCTGGTGGTTTGTCAGGTTTTAGAATGAGCGTAACAATGGACTCATTCCATGAGGCAGTGACTTCTTCCCCCTTTTCAAAAATTGCAGAAAATAGTTTCTTTAAGACTGGGCTAAGACTTTCTGTAATTTTTTATATAGTTCCGTAGGAAGGCCATTCGGACCCGCCGCTTTATTCGATTTCCCTAACTTAATGGCCCTCACGATTTCTTCCTCCGTTAATTCCTCATTAATACCCTCCTTCTGAAACTCTGATATTTTAAGCAGGGGGTCTTGGTATAGCCAGTCTAATGTCTCGGCCCCTGTGGTGTTCAAGTCTTCTGTATATACTTGTTTAAAATAATTTATTATTGCATCTTCTGTACTAACCCCCACTTTTCTTGGGCCACCTGCTGTCCCGTAATTTAACTCGTTTATATAACTTATTGCCTGGTCATTTTTATTTTCCAGGCTAGGAGCTTGCCGCACCCCTTCTCATAGTTAAAATGTGCCAAATTACCAGCACGCCATCTGTCTTGTAACCTTTTTTCTAGAACTGCTACCAGATTTGATTTATGAGACTGAATAGAAGCCAGGCCCTCCTCACAACCTATTTCATTATTATGAATCATATATTCCAAACTCTGAATCTTTTTTTCTAAGTCTTGGATTTCTGTTTCCTCTGCCTATTTTTATATACCTGCACCAATGTAATTTTCCCTCTTAAAAAGGCTTTATAAGTGTCCCAGACAATACCTAAGGGGGCACTTCCCAGATTGTTATAAAAAAACTCTTGGGACTCCAGACCCAGGCTTTCCATTAAGGAATTGTCTGACAATATGGTGCGATCCATGGTCCACCGCTGTTGTGCCCCCATATCCTGTGGAAACAGAGTTAGCGTTATGGCGGAGTGGTCTGACAAATGTGCACCCACATGATTTACATCTCCTGATTGATGTTTTATACATTGGTTCATTAAAAAGAAGGCTATTCTAGACTGATGTCCATATTTTTTGTTATTGAATGTAAAACTTCTTAACAACTCCTTCTTTTCTCTCCAAATGTCACACCACCCTAAAGATTTGATTTTGTTAACTATTAATGACCTTGACTTATTATGTGTCTTACACCTATTTTTAATGGAACGATCCAAGTTACCATCTAAGACCACATTAAAATCTCCAACCATTATGACAGGGTCAGGAAAATCCAATAGCTCTGAGACCAGTTGACCAAACGGAAGAGGGTCATCAGTATTGGGCCCATAATACCCAACCACTGTGTATAACTGATTGTGGCTTTTTATCTTCACAATTACCCATCTGCCTGCCCTATCGACTCTACTTTCCATTACTTCAGCTTGGGCATTTGATTTTATCAATATCGCCACCCCTCTTATTGTGAGCTGCTGATCTGTACAGATCAAAGTTCGCACCCATTTCCTTTTCTCAAAAAGCTCTTTCATCTCCTTACTAGTTAAATGGGTCTCTTGTAACAAAATAATTTTTGCTGGCGCATCCTTTAAATACTGCGACAACCTCTCCCGCCTATGCAATGCTCTCAGACAGTTTACGTTCCAAGAAAGAAATTCTAAACGCGGCTTCTGACTATCTGCCATCTCTTCTTAATCTCTCCGGCTCCATTATATCTTGGTCTAAGCTATATATAGAGGACAAATTTTTTTTTTCTTTTTTTCCCCCCTGCTCCCACACCCGTGCACTAGCAACACCCCGTGAACCCCTCCCCTCGGGAAACCCTCCTCTTATTCCTTAATGGCTCAAAGCCTTGGGAGGCCCTCATTCGGGAGATTTTACTCCTATTAACTATCGTGCCTTTATTATCTGAAAAAATACTTCCAAAGTTTATTCTTTTCAATGCTGTGTTCTCTATGTTTTACACTTTTTTACACTCTTACACTCTTGGAGAAATCAGATCTAAAACTGAAGACTTATCTCCGTCCCGTATTCTCAGTGGCGGCTATCTCAGAGATTGATATTAAGAAATTCTCTGCATCTTCAAGTCTGCGAAAGTTCTGCATTTTATTGTTATACATAACACACAGGTTGGCGGGAAACTTTAACTGTACCGTCGCTCCCAAGCTCTTGAATGGTTCAATCAGTTTTCCCAGTTCCCACTGCCTATTTGCAGTGATGTGTAAGATGTCTGATCTGATCTCAAAATAATTTCCATCCACTGTCAAGAGTCTTAATTTTAATGCGTTCAGGAGGATTTCCTCTTTCAAGCTATATGTGTGGAAGTTTACCAGTATTTTACTCGATTTACTTTTGTTCAAATTCCTCCTGTAAGGGTCTCTGTGCACCCTCTGTATATCTTTCATTAATTTTTCCTCCGTCCATTTCCCTTGCAGACCTTCTTTAAACAGATGCACCACAAAATACAAACAGCCAGATTCATCAATGTCAAATTCTGCGATTTCTAAATTGCGAGAAAAAGCGAATCGCAATTAAGAAATTGCAGAATGGCATTCATGAATATTTGTGAGAAAATAAAGCGAATCGCAATCGGCTGCAATCGGCGATTGCGAGTACCCAAAAATCGGTAAATATTCGCAGAATCGGCTGATACCCGTGTTGAAATTGCGATCTCGCAATTACCGAAATCGCAAATTGCGATCTCGCTAATTGTGAGATCGTAAAAACGGGAAGTCGCATCCTGAGCACAGTGATGACATCACAACCAGGAAGTAGGCAGGTTCCACCCTCATTCAGCAGTGAGAGCCTGAAGTGGAAGCAGCATTGCCAGAGCTCCCCTCCAGAGTGCCAACAGGTGAAAACCAGGAGACACCCCAGTGGCCAGCATGTCACAGGAAGCTGCAGGTGGAACAACCAGTGGAAGAAAAAGGAAAATTAAATTTTCTGAGCAAGAGCTCGAATATTTGATCGAAGGAGTCTGCAAGGACCACAATCGGCTATTGGGTAAAGACTCCAGAATGGTGCCTGAGGCCGATAAAAGGCGGATATGGTTGCCTATCCGCGCAAAAGTGAACTCTGTGGGGGTGACCCAGCGCTCCGTGGACGAGCTCAAAAAACATTGGTACGAGCTCAGAGGGCGGGCAAAGGAGAAGATTGCTGAGAGGCTGGGGAAGCGTGTTGCGACAGGTGGAGGGGAGCCCACTGTCCCACCAAACACACCACTCGAGGACCGAGAGGAGGACACCATTAATCCGCAGGCATGCGTGGGTGTGATCCAGCTGGACTCCTCCCGACCCACCCAAGACACACAAGGTAAGTGCCATGCGACTGCGACCCCCTGTCCCCTAACAATGGCCATGACTCCAGATCATCCCATTTCAAACCCCAGTCATGCAGCCAAAGCACACCACTAAAGTGCTATTGCATTGTGGGACATGTAGTCTGACCACAATTACCATCTAGCCAGACATGTTTAGTGAGAGTCAATCCTGCAGTGAGTAGGGGAATGGTAGTCTGCATGCATGTAGGAAGCCTAAATGTGGAAGTAACATGTCACTAATCAACGTCCACTTTACATCACAGGTGGCGCTGAAGTCCCCAGTACAGACAGCGATGCCCTGCTAATTGAGGACATCACAGAGGACACAGAGGGAGACTCACATCTATCCCCACAGCCAGGACCATCAGGGCAAGCGGCCGCACCAGCGGTCTTTCCACCACCTGCCCCTGTGGACAGTGCCACCCCTGCGCCAACAGGCGCAGCAGTACCACAGCTCATCACTCAACCACCAGTGGGGCTGGCAACACCAGCAGCAGTTCGCCGACCAACCCGCCGCCCTGGAGCTGTGAGGAGCCAGTCAAGCGGACTGGTGAGGGAGCAGCGCAATAACAATTCCCGCGCTGGCAGGGGACCAAACGTGCGGCCAGGTGGACTCTCCATTGAGTGCCGTATGCTACATGTCCATCAGACCCAGGCCCGTCATCTTGCGGCTATCCACCTCCAGCTGAACAAGACCGCCCGAAATGTAGCACAAATGTCAGACCGGATGGAAAGGATGACAGCTGCTATGGAGGCCAACACACAGGCCATATACAGCCAGCGGGACCTCAACCGCCGCAGACACCGGCAGCTGCTGACCCGCCTGTCAGCATACACGCGGTCCACGCGACCTCCCAGCTCTCGCGACGCTCCTTGGTCAAGCAGGTCCAAATGGTCCAGTGCTGTCAGGACGTCGCAAGAGCTCTGGAGCAGGTGTCAACAGCTGTACAGGGCATGCAGGCTACCGGCCATGGCCAGGCGTGGTGGGGTGACTTCCAGCCATAGTAGCCAGTCCGTGCCACCGGTGGTAGCACCCCGTCGCAGCAGCAGGCCCTCTGCTGCCACACGGCCGAATCAGGAGTAGGATGTGGAAAGGAGATTGGGAGCATCTGCCCGGAGGCGGCATTGAACATTTGAACATTTACATGAGGGGCCATGCTGCTGCTACAAGCATGCCCTCCTGAAAAACAGACATATGACGCAATATGTAATTTATGTACCAGTTTGGGGAATCCCCAGTTTATTGTGCTGTAACAATAACAAATATTCTGTCTAACATAATCTGACTCATGTCATTATTAATGTTGTCATGCATGAGTGAAGTGGGGAGTGGCTGCACCAGAAATAGTTCATGCAGATTTGGTTACAGCACCTATGTCCTTCTGCAGGATTCTCCCCGCGTGCGTGACGCACATGTGCAGGTGGTCGGTTGTCCCCTTCCGACTCACTGCCAAAGATGTCTACAGGTATCCTGCTCTTGGTAGCAATGTTGTGGAGGATTGCACACATGGCCACGATGCGGCAGCAGACCTCTGGCTCGTATTTGATGGCACCACCAGTCTTGTGCAGTATGCGGAATCTGCTCTTCAAAAGGCCAAATGTCCTCTCAATGCAATTTCTTGTGCGTATGTGTGCTGCATTGTAACGCCGTTGCTGTCGTGTTGCAGGGTTGAGGTATGGGGTGAGGAGGTACTCACGGAGAGCGTAGCCGCTATCACCTGAATGATAGGAGCAGAGGGTGAGTGCCTGTGCTGCGCAGCTACATTATCACAGTGTTATATTGTGGGGCATGTGTACTTACCTAGTAGGTGTCCTTCACCAAAGTCTCCCTTGGCCAGTCGTGTGTGAATGCCGCTGTGCCGGAATATGAAGGAGTCATGTGTGCTCCCCGGGTACTGTGCCACTATGTCCGGGATGATTGTCTTTGCATTGCACACCATCTGGATATTGAGAGAGTGGTAGCACATGCGGTTGCGATACATGTATTCCGTTTGTGCTGGTGGGCATATATGGATGTGGGTACAGTCAATGCATCCTATTATATGTGGAAATTGTGCTACATTGCAAAATTGTAGCTTGGTGTCATTCAAGTCCTGTTGGCTGGTGGGGAATGAGATGTAGTGGTGTAGCCGGGTCAGCATAGCCTCCAGGAAACTCCTTAGGCAGCAGGACATGGTGGGCTGGGATATCCCCCCCTGCAACAGCGACTATCCCCTGGAAGCTTCCGGAGGCCAGAAGGTGCAGGCTGCACAATACCTGGACATGTGTGGGCACGGCATTTGTCCTCCTTGTTGGGTGCTGCATCAGGGGGTCTAGGTCCTGGATTAGCTTGATGATCATAGGCCCATTCAGGCAGTATTTAGCGTAAATTTGCTCCCTGGTTTGGCCCAGAAGGGTGACCCGCAGGTGGAATATCCGCTCCTGGATCCTACGTCTGTTCCGTGCTGCTTGCTGTAGCCTTTGCCGCCTGACCACCATGTAGAGTCCTGGCATTGTGAGAATCCTAATGCTCCAGCTGCATATCCTTAAGTGTGTTTAGTCAGGCCTGCACCTGTTGGTACTTAGTAAACGTTTTTCTGAATTTTTTTTTCCCTTACTGGTTACCTCCTGGTTTGGGTTCTCCTTAAATTGCGTGTCGCAAATAGCGATTTTCGGGTATTTCGTATTCTGCGAATTTTCATGAATAGCGATAGCGATTTTTTTGAGATTTCGAAGATTAATTCGCAGATTCCATGGTTTTTCGCAATTTCAGAATCGCTAATGGGCTTCTTCCAGGATTCTGCGAATTCGCTATTTTTCATTAGCAAATTCGCATTTTTAGGGATTTCACTGTCATGAATTCCTTTTGATCAAATTGCGATCGCAATTGCTTATTCGCAGCTATTGCGATCGCAATTTGGCTTCATGAATCTAGATCTTAATGTCTTCTCCCTCCGGGATCTTCAAAATCCGCAAATTACACCGCCTTTGATCATTTTCCAATGATTCAATTTTTTCTTTCAATAGCCTCTCACTCCCTTTAAGGTCTGTAATTTTCCTTTTATTAGCTTTTGTTTGAGAAGTTAGTTCTTTCACTTCCACTTCCAACTGTGCAGTTCTGGTAGTCACCTCATCTAATTTCTTTCCCAAACTGTCGCATACTGACCTGATCTTCAACTGAGATTGAGATTTCAAATCTGCTCCGTACTTCGGTTGTTAGTAGCTGAATAAGCTCTACTACTGATTGCGAGTTGTCTTGTAATGTAGATCTCTGCTTCTGCGGCTGCGGCATTGACATCGGCAACAAAGATGACAAAAGTACCGGTGCCTGGGGCGGAGGCAAGGACAGAGCCGAAGGCAGAGGCTGCGATTGTGGATTATGGTACTGCACCCGATAAGATTGTGTCAGAGGTGGTAGATGAGGTTGATTTCCTTCCTGCGCTCCTACTGCTGGGATTACATCCACTCCTCCCATACTTGCGGTCACCATCTGGTTTCCTCCTGTCTCTTCTCCTTCTTGATTTAAAATCTGGAGTGACACAACCTGCTGTGGCGTGGTACCTTGCTGAATCGGGGGCTGATACTGACTCACTTGTGGGTCCATTATTTCAGAGAGTCCCTCTTCTCCGGGCCCTGCTTGTCCTCGCTCTCTTTTTATGCTCTTTTTATGCTCACCCTTTCTTGAGATTCGGTAAACTCTGCCAAAATCTGACACTTATTAGTACTTAAAATACTTTCCTCTTCTGCAGGCACTTTAGCAGGGGCTAACATTGGGTTTTTTAGCAGTACTTTTTTTAGAACTACCTTAAAAAAGTTCTCAAACTATGGGCTAAAATGAAAGCTTGGGGCGCCCCTCCCAACTTATTGGGAGCAATCATCAACTTATATTCGCATACCTGGGTCTAAATAAATAAAAGGGGATGGTCGGCGCCTAACAAAGAAATTTCCAACAATAAACGGGCTAAAGCAAGGATGTGTGATGGCCCCTAGCCTATTTAACATCTATACCGCGGACCTAGAGAGCGACCTACGCACAATGCAGGGTGACCCACCGAAATTGGGACAAACACCCATAGCGAGTCTGCAATATGCGGATGATATTGTGCCCCTCTCTCAAACTCCTCTTGGTTTATAACGGCTGATCTCACAACTTGCATTGTACATCTCAAAAGCACAATTAACAATAAACCTAAAAAAATCGAATGTCATATGTTTCTCCAGCGCTCGTAAAAAACGACCAAAATTTGTTTGGAGGATAAATTCTGTTATTCTAACCCCGGTGGATGAATATAAATATCTGGGCATCCTAGTAGATCGCCAATTAAACTACAAACATCATTTTGACCTTGGGATTGCAAAATCAAAACAACTTCAATATGCTTTCAAAACATTACAAAAAAAACTAAGTGGAAGTTCAACCGGTCACCTGCTAAAGGTTGTAGCAGCAAGATTTCTGCCTTCAATCGCATATGGCTCGGAAATGATGGCCACCAAGGACTCTAGAATGCTAAACCTTGCCCAATCAAGATTGTTTAAAGAACTCACAATTCCGCGACATATTTCCCAAGCGCAAATACGCTTGGAATACGGATTAACAAACCAGATACCTGCCAGACAAGGTGCCCTGGCCAAATATTACTCGCTCATGAGGGATGCTGAAGACAACACGCTTGCCCATCTATGTTGGGAAGAGGTCAGAAAACAGGCTAGGCAGACCAATTCCACATGCAAGTCTCTGAGGCAAGCGCCTCTATCACTAAATCTGGAAGAAGCTTGGCATTCACCAATGTCATATTTTGTTTTTAAACAAACCACCAACAAAGCCGTCAAAGCCACCATTGCTAATAGACAAAGCATTATTGGCTGGCAAAAGTCATGCCTGGATCGGGATGCCAACATATAAACAACTGAAACAACAATCCTATTTACAAGAATGTTTCAGGGATCACTATAAGAGGAAACTAAGCTTATTGAGGTTGGGGTGGTTTCCGAGTAAAGACCTCACCCCAAAATGGTTACGGACCTGGCAAACTCTAGATTGTCGCCTCTGTGATAAGGGAGTAGAGTCGTTATTGCATCTATTATGTATCTGTTCGGCCTTCTAAAATCAAAGGAAGATCCTTCTGAGGCCACTCCTAAGAGAAACACAAGTCAGGACCTGCAAGGCGGCTGTGATAAAATGCCTCAGTGGGTATTCGATACAACTTTCCTGCAAAACGATAACATTCCTGACATTTGCAGCTCAAGAGCTCGAAAAAAAGGAAGGAGCAAAAGAGGAACTGGGACATATGAACATCTTGCAGCCGGACCCAGATCATCTTTCATCCTCTTTACAGCCCCCTCTTCTTCTCTTTTATTTTAAGACATTGCAAGCATTTTATTTAAGATAATAGGGGACAGTTACATATAATCAAACATAAGCCCTTATGTGTGCAGCACCCCTTGTTATAACTGTTATTTGCTGGCCCCAATCTTTTAATGAGAGGGCCACTGCCTTATAAAAGTACTACCCCTGTTTTCTTTCATCCTTGTATATTTAAAAACGTTCTCCCTGTTTATACTTATCATGTATATCTGTGCAAAGTCACCCAGGACACGGGGTATGTTTTATGCTGTTTCACGCTGAGTCAATATGTTGATGTTTATCACATGGTGGTAAGTTCCACCCTTTTACGATTTTAACTAATCAAAATAAAGTATTATATATATTAAGTGTACGAGACGAAAGAAAAGAATGTAAAATCCCAAGAAAAGGTATGTAATGTTCATATTTCGATCTTTACTCTAGTTTCTGGTATCATGTGGGTGACCATCAGAAACAGATCACCAAATTTGTTTTATGATAAATGCAGAGTGATATGTTTACACATTCAGAAAATAATTCCCTCTACTAATCTTAGATTGCTTACGTTTATGTAGGGAAATGCAAGCTGTCTGAAAATAAAGAGGACGTTTCACAGGAAGCACGGATAACACCAAAAGCATCACCATTTAGATCGTATCTAGACGAAGAAGAAAAGAGTTGACCATATGGCAGAAAACACGGATTTCCTTGTATAAGTTAATTTATATTAAGTTGGACTTTGTCTGTCTTGTAATGTACTAGAATAAAGAAGACTTTAATATTTCATTTTGGCAGTATTCCAAATGTCCTTAAAACAATAGTTATTAACCTGCATAACTTCTGATTTGAATACTTTCCTTATTCATCTTAATTTATAAAGCTAAAGCAGCACACACACATAAGACAGTCTTAAAAACAAATCAGTACAATTAAAAAAACACATCTTTGTTGTTATCCTATCTCGTGGACTTAGTTGAGCAGTTGAGCCCCAAAGTATCCTTGAGTCTTAAAAACATATCATAAATAGGGTTGATACAAAGACGCAATTTACATAAATCCAAAAATCACAACAAACAATTCGTACCGTTTAGACAAACAAACAGTAACACCCCCCCTACCCAGTTTTCCTAATATGTAAAGTGTGCCTTTTGTAGGAGGATAAGCAATCACATCCTGTGGCGGATTGCAGTCGTTGTAGGAAAAGTCAGAGCCAATTGCTTGAGAAGGGGTCTTAGAAGTAGAAACCTGAAGACTTTATAAAAACCACAGAGCAGTGTAAAATGTAGCACGCCTTGTTTTGAATGGTTATCACTGGGAAATATAGCCAGGATTTTCGACCAGTCATTCATGAGCGGAAAGGTACCAATGCGGTACACCATATTGAGCTTAAAACACATTAAAAGGTATGTAGATTGGGTGGCCAAAATTGATAATAAATAAGGTTGGAGCCCCCACTCTAGTAATAAATTACTTTATGGTTTAGAAGTTGTTTAATAACCATTTCTTGACAACCTCTTGTACTAAAAAGACATGAAAACACATGTTTGAGCTTGACCCTACTAACATCCAGCATAGATTAAGGATCATCAATACATGAGACCTATCTGCTCCATGGCACATGGATTTTATGTTCCTTAATCAGGGGATAGCCAGTGCCCACTCAAGTGATTAGCAGTCCACCACTACTCTCCTCTTTAAAACAGCTTCTTGTTTGATTCATATTCCATTCCACAGGTGGGAAGGTTTTACCCTAACATAATCTTCTATGTATGGCAGACCTGACTGCAATGTATGAATGACATAGTGGAGACATACAACTTGTAGGTACTGAGTGCAATCACTTAAGACATGCATTCTCTTGCATAATTAAATTCTGCTAATTTGTGTGTCCACAGAGACCCGACCCATATGTTACTGTAGGTATGCAATTTGCACTATATATCATGCAAAATTCCTTCGGAGGCTTTAAACCCAGCTTTGCTGAGAAAGAAAAAATAAATTTGTTACCTTTGCAAATAGATAAATATCTTGGTATCCTGAAACGCAAAAGAGGAAGGTCAGGGCAAAGAAATCCTGTACCAGTCGATATAAAGTATCATGGCTATGATATTGTAGTTAGAGGTAGGTGCAATGGACATTAAGACGTGACCTCCATACTTCCCAAGAAGGTGGTTTGAAAACCACTGAAACAAATTAAATACACATGGTCCTGCACTCAAAACAATTATTGTCCATAGTCAAAAACAAAGAAATAAATTAGTGTCTTCCCAAATCAGAAAACAGTGGGCATTTATTTTTACTGTAGAAAACGATTCCTTTTATTCTTTTAATCCATACAAAATTTCTTTAAAACAGCACACACTAGACAAGACTGCTGACGCGTTTCGTCCCCCAAGGGACTTCTACAGGGCTTTATAAGTAAGTAATATGTATCAAAGGTACTTTGAAATATGTCTCTTACGTGAGCAATCAAATCGATAATATAACAAGTAAATAGGTAATCATGCTTCCAATAGTGTATGGCGGTGTCCGGTTCCAAAGATCAAGGAAAGCCGAGCACCCAGTAGATGTACAGTATATATCTCTCCAGAATTGAGACCACAGGATATGTATCTCCTAAGCGTCAAAAGTAATGTCCGGTTCAAATAGTCGAAAAGATTTTTGTTGAAGGTTGCACCATGAATCCTAAAACATGTCTATAATGGGATAGTTTCCCCGCACATCATTACAAACGATATCTTAATATTAGTCTTTAAATTGAGATCTTCGATATAGGCTGCAAATTTTTCTAACAAACATTGAAGCGCATTTAGTGTGTGGACCATCAGATCCGCATCATCTGCATAGAGGAGCATGGGGACTGGATCATGGCCAACCTGCGGCATATCCCTCCCACCCTCCATTAACACCTTTTTCAACCTCACTGTAGAAAAAGTCCCCATATAAAGGTCTCTGATGATATTTACTTTGTTTATACCCACCTATAACTTCTGATTTATCAATGTTTAATTTGGTACCAGAAACAGAAGAATACAAAGTTAATATTTTAAAAAAGCAGGGGTGCAAGACTCCAGAAGAGCCATAAACAATATTCTCGTATGCAATATTCTAATCACAGAATCTACATCTTCTTTAATTTATAAAACTCTTATTGCCATTGTTTTCTAACAGGCAAATATCTTATACAGAATAATGTTGTGAAAACAATTTAATTGCATGCCCCCGATTTCAACATGGGAACAAATATGATCAAAAGTTTATTCTAGATCCTGTTCCTAAAGTGTCACACAAACTATGGATTTATTTTATAATATATAATATTTTTGACTCCTGGTACTTTTATCAAAATTAAACTAGTTCAAGATAGTAAATATTAGTCATGCCAAATGGATCATATTATGTACATGTTCTTTATATGTTCATAAACTTTATTATTTTGTAAGCCAATTTGGAATAAAATCTTGAAGATATGTTCAGTTAAAATACCTGGGGGCTTATTACATTGTCAGTCGGAGTTGCCTCTGACCGACAACATTTCGGACTCGGAACAACTGACCTCAGGTCGACGGTTCCGCCTGCCTGATTACGATGCGATCAAACACTGTTCGGGCGGATCCCCACTGTTCCCTATGAGAGTTTTTGGTATGGCAGTAAACTGCCCATATTTTAGGCTCCTAAAGAAAAATTGTTGTATGTGTAACACCCTGCACCCTGTGGCATGCACCCTATGGTGCCTACCACACAGTGCAGGGTTTTACAGGGGTACCACCTCGACCACCGACTGTAGACCCTGGAGGCAAGGGGGCCCTGATAGAGGCCCCCAAAGTCACTTTCTGGCAGCCTTTCTGTGTCAGTAAGGCCGGCATAGAAAGGCTGTGAGAAACCAACATCGTAATAACGATGGTGGAAATGCCCCCATAGGGGATTTCGGTGGGACAAGAAGACTCCGAGAACCAGTCAGAACCAATTTGGAATGACTGACCTGTTTATGATCCAACATCTTAATCGGTCAGAAACCCTCTGAATAGCGGTAGGAGGCTTTCCGACCAACATCGCAATCAGCCCCTTTTTCGTGAATTGCATATTGTTTTTTTCAGTTTTATATTTCGCGAACTTGACCCGAGGGTATCCGGTATCAGAGCGCAATACATGAGCACCAGTTTCGTTATAGAAGGGCACATTCATTTTTGTTAGGCACGGGGAGAATAAGTGATTTGCCCAGAATCACCGGATGTTGCACGTGGTTGCCGAGACTCGAACCCAGTGCCCCAGCTTCGAAACCGACCGCTCTAGCTGTAAGGCTACATCCTCTCTCCAGAGGATCTTCCAATGTTTGGGCAACTGAAAAACTTGTTGATCTTCTAATTTTAATTGTACTTCAGATAATTGCATCTAATTGGAAAGATACAACATATTTTTCTTTTATTAATTATTATAGATGAGATACTGTTAATACCACATCTATGCAGATTGCTTCTAGGACAGACAGACTATGGAGACCTTTAACTTCTTTTCTATCTAAAATTACAGTTAATAAGAATGTTCCACCATTTTAAAATCTCCTTCAGTTTAATGAATAGTTTTAATTTGTATTGCATAGTTAATATTATGTCTATTTCTACTAATATTTCAAATTATTCTTTTTATAAAATATCTGAATGAATATTTTTTGTGGGGCTTTTCTCTCTTTTTTTCCTTTTGTGTTATTTCTTGCTATTTTCTTTTTCTGCTGTTTCTTCCTCTTTTCTTTAAACATCTTACAAAAAGCTTTTCTAAAAGTCTCTGCAATTACTTTTATGTAATTTTGAATGAATGTTGGATGTTGTGATTCAATTTTCACACATGATATAATACTAAATTGCTTCTAGTGCATGTAGGATTTTAATATATGTTTTTTTCATTTGTCCACTTAAATGATTGTAATCTCTACATTTTTTTATTTTTTTATTTTTATTTTTTGCAGACCTTTATTGCACCTTATTCATATACACAGCGGAGTGCCTACAACCCACTGTTGGGGCCGGCCGCAATCGGTGTACCACAGTTATCATACAAGCTTGACATCAAACGCCAGAGGCACAATTGCAGGAGTCTAAAAGTCTCAGCTCACGTAGGCACTCACAGTTAATCCAGATGTATTATTTAAAGCGCACCTATAGATTGCGGTCGCACGCCCCCATGTGATCTCGGTCTAATTTTCAGTTTTTATAAAGAAAGGTAACATCAACAAATCCCACCCCCACCCCCCGTTCCATCCTGGTTTCAGAGAGTAGTCCAAGTTTAGGAAGCATGATGTGGCAGGGCGATTAAGACAACGTAAGGCTAACAGTACTTCCCAGATAGGGAACATTCACCCTCCTCCCAGAGTCAACCAGACGCCATAGCGAGGATCAGCAACTGTGGACATCACGCCAGGCCTTGCATCCCACCACGTTCTCACTGCCATGATCACCTCCCAGGCATTCACCACATATACAGGGCTAAACAGTCGTCCCGTCCCCAAAAAACCTCTCAAGCCGTTCCCTCTTCGCAGTCTGATAAAGCAGCAGTCACACTCTCGTCGCTATTATTGTCTGTTAAAGAAAGCATATAGAGTGTAAACGGAGCCCAGACGTCTCTCGGGCGAGATGCCTCCGGCAATTCGTCATAGTAACAGTTCAATTGGTCCCTGGAATAGGCCATATCTTTCAGCCACAGTTGCACCTCAGGCGCTCTCCTAGCTCCCCAGACCATAGCAACCCTCCTTCTGGCTAATTGAAGCGCCAACACCACAAGTCGCCGCGATGGCGCAGCCACCCCAGAGGCAATGCCCAACAGACACAGGCATACATCCAGCTTTACCTCAGTCGAGGCCATGACAGTAAGCCTTTCAGTCACTTCCTTCCAATAGTCATAGACGCGTGGGCAACCCCAGGCCAGGTGTATAAAGTCAGCGTCCTCAGCTCCGCAGCGGACACATTGAGCAGTAGCCCTGAGCCCATATCGTACCAGTTGAGTCGGCGTATAATACCACTGTTGTAAAAATTTATAATGCAGAAGGCGAAAGTTGCCATTGATCACATACCCTCCGGTCATAGCACAGCATTCGTTCCAGTCGTCATCACTCAGCGGTTCCGGGAGACTCCTATCCCATCTTGCTCTAGCCAGGGTCGCCCCTCCACCCTCATCTTCCTGTGCAGCCTTATATAATTTAGAAAGCAATTTAGTTCTGTCCTTGATCGTATAGAGCAACTGCAATGCTCCTAGGGCCAAAGGTTCCTCCGGATATGTTGGGTATAAGTCACGCACAGCAGCACGCAGTCTGACATACACAAAGGTGGACATAGTAGCATTCGTCGAGCGGGTGGTCATCTCCTGAGAGGAGAGGAACGACGCTCCCGGAAATAGGTCCCCCATAGTCTGTAGTCCAGCCTCCCGCAGAGTCTGCAGCCCTCCCGGCTCGCCCGAGACAGAAATATCCGAGTGGTAAAGTAGCGGCATGGCCGGGGCGTATAGCGGCAGTCTGCCAGCCCGTTTACCCAGGGTAGTCCATGCAGTCGCCGTGAGGCGCACGGTATCAATCTCCCCCTTCTCAAACACTGAGTGCTTATTTACTATCATAGCCCTTAGTGGATACGGCAGAACTGCACTCGCCTCCAACGCTACGTGCGGAGTGTACGGCGGAGAGTGTATCCAGTAACTTGCAAAATGTGCCTGTGCGCAAAGATAATAAAGTCTCATATCCGGCAGGGCAAACCCACCAAGAGCGTACGGCTTGGTCAGTACCTCCCAAGTCACTCGCGGCCTCTTGCCGGCCCAGGTGAGAGTTATCAGCAGGGATCGCAGTCTCGCAAAGAAGTGTGATTTTAGCGGGACCGGAATGTTGACAAATAGGTAAAGAAATTTCGGCAACACTACCATTTTAATCAAAGATACGCGGTCTGCCAGAGTCAGTGGGAGACGTGTCCATCTCGCCACCTGATCTTCCAGAGTGGAAACGGCAACGCCGTAGTTGGCCCGTATGACTTCTTGGCTATCCCTGTGCACCCAAACGCCCAGGTATCTAATTGACTCCGTTGCCCACTCCAGCGGGAATTCCAATGGCACCTGGTGAGTGACGTCCGTGAGTGGCAGTACCACTGACTTGTCCCAATTTATGGACAGTCCTGAGTACCGGCCGAATTTTATGAACTCTCGAAGTATGCGCTCCAGGTGAATCGCCGGGTCTCTGACATATAGGACCATGTCGTCAGCGTACATTGATACGGCCAACGATCTGAGAGGGAACTTCAGCGCCGCCTCCGCATATCTCTGACGCAACACACAGGCCAACGGTTCCATCATGATGGCAAAAAGCAGGGGCGACAGAGGGCAGCCCTGCCTTGTCCCCCGTTGTATTGGAAAGGGGGCAGAGACGTGACCATTAATCCTAACTCTCGCCGTGGGTGCATTATATAACAGGGCGATTAGTGACGTGAAGAAGAAAGGCACTCCCATCCGATGCAGAACGGCCAGCATATATTTCCAGGCCACTGAATCAAAAGCCTTGGCGGCGTCAAGCATGACTGCCACCGCGGCCAGGTCCGGCTTAAGGAGATGTAGCACGGCGAACAAGGTCCTCAAGTTATGAGTGGTGGACCGGAGGGGGATAAACCCCGATTGGTCGGGCAATACCATAACCGGGAGGAGGAAACGCAGTCTTGTGGCCAGCACTTTGGCTATTATTTTAACATCAGTGTTTATCAGTGAGAGGGGACGGTATGACTCGCACCTATTTAGAGGCTTTCCGGGTTTAGGGAGCGCCACCAATAGCGCCTCCCTCATAGTTTCCGGAAGACGTCCGCTTTCAAAAGCTTCCTCTAGGACCATGGCCAGCCGCGGAATAAGCAAATCTGCATATGTTTTATAAAATTCGGCAGGCAGGCCATCTGTACCAGCCGCCTTCCCATTCGGCAGGGCTGCTATCGCGTCCCTGAATTCCGCCTCGGTAACATGATGCATGAGGAATTCCTGTTGACCCCTGGAGAGCCATACCAGTGCCACGCCCTCCAAATACCGCGATATGTCTGCCTCTTCCGCCGTTTCTCTATGTTCATAGAGTTGCGCATAGTGCCTCGAGAAACAGGCAAGTATGCCATCCGACGTAGTCACCACAGTCCCCTGATCCTCAATTTCCATTACAGTGCAGTGTCTAGCCCAAGGGTCTCGAATTCTATCAGCTAGTCCCTTGCCCGGCCTACCCCCCTCTCCATAATATCTGGCTGTGGCGCGTTTGGATAGAAATTTCACCTCCTGGTCTGCCAAGTCGTTATATTCCGTGACCTTTGTCCGAACATCCGCCAGCAATGCGCTGTCGGCCCCTTCCTCCAGCCGGCGTTCTAAAGCCAACAATTCCCTTTCTAGCCTGGTCATAGAGTCTCTGATGGACGTGAGGACCCCGGACCGCAACCCGATACATGCACCCCGCACTGAGACCTTAAAGGCCTCCCACACCGTAATCATACTATCGACAGAGCCCACATTGTTCTCGAAAAATTCCTCAATTATCTGCCGCAGACGCTCGCTTAGCACTTGATCCGTTAACACTCCAGGGGAGAGTCGCCAGGTGAATGGGGCAGGAGCATGTGTCGGTATCCGCAGCTTCAGTGCGACAGGGGCATGGTCCGAAAGCGTTCGGGGCAGGTGTTCCGCATTCAGCACCCATCCACTCACATCTCGTGTCACTAACCAATAATCTAATCTCGACCACGTATTGTGCGCTGATGTGTAGCAAGTACCCTCCCGCCTGCCAGGATTCTGTAAGCGCCAGACATCCAACAATTGCAGCCCAGTCATACCCTCGCGCACCGCATCCGTCCCTCTCTTTCGGTCACAAGACCGATCGTGTCTCCTATCTAACTCGGAATCCAATGTGACATTCCAGTCCCCCCCACAGAGGATTGCAGACGATGGCAGGCTATACAGTTTGTTCCAAAGTGCAATGAAAAAATCAGGGTCATCTATATTAGGACCGTAGACATTAAGAAGCGTGATCAACGTGCCACACAGTTTACCCTGCACAACAATAAATCTACCATCCTGATCCACCTCCTCATGTAGCACCTCAAATGGAACATTTTTTTGGATCAGAATCATTACCCCACGAGCATAGGAAGAGTATGACGTGGCCCACCTCGCTCCCGCCCACTGTTTGCCCACCATTGCGGCCGCTGCCCCCTTGAGGTGCGTCTCCTGTAAAAATGCCACTTGCGCCCCATGTCTATTCAAAAAGGCAAGCATTTGTCTAGTTTTCTGCGGCTTGTTCAGCCCTCGCACATTCCATGTAACACACGTGATAGTACCCCCCCTATCCATATCGCCTAAGGTGTAAGTATACCAGCAGTGCATTCATCCTCGGTTGCCCCCGCTCTCCAACCGCTCCCCTACCGCCTACCCTCCTAGATATAGCCCCATTGGTGCCTGGGAAGGCCCGGAGCCACCAAGTGCAGCCCCACTCAATGCTCAAAGATGACTCAGTCTCAATCCCCTTGACCAGGAAAAACATCAACAACCCAACTAGTTGCCACAACCCATCCCCCATCCCGCCGCCCACTTCAGCACTCCCAACTTGCCAAAGCCTCCCCGTGCCCCCCCCCCCTTTGCAACCCCCAACAACGCAAACAGCAACATTTGGGGATCTCCCTAATCTGGAGGCGTAGTGGCACACCACCCTCGCCAGAACTGACGAGAGTGCAGACCATTGCCGTTGACAACAACCCCAACCCCTCCACCCGCCCCCGCGGTCAGAGCATTAGACCCGATGGTATTCACATAGCTGCACATTACACTGGGCACCCCTGTAAGCGTTCACATTCCAAGAATATCGCCTAAGCCCCAGTGAGGTCACCTCATCCAGCGCAGCAGCACATATTGCATAACAGACCACATTTAGTTGAGTTCCACTGAAAGAGAGTCCCCGCTACTGCGGGGTGGCAGCCACAGCAAAGGCAGGATTCACCATAACGCTCCCCCTCACGCAACATATATAGCAACAACGTACAGAGTACCAGGGGCTAAAATGCCCGAGCGGCACTTCAGCAATTACTGCAAACTTCGCTATAGAGGGAACCCAATGCAATACTCCGCATTACCCCCATCGACATAGTCAGCAGATCAATGCAGGTCAGTCCTGTTCATCCAGCCGCTCATCATCCCCTTCATGACGTCCAGGCGGTTCTTTAGCACGTTTTTTCAGTTTTTTGGCATAGTCCAGAGCTGCCTTGGGCGAGGAGAAGATCTTGTTATCCGATGGAGGCCCAACCCGAAGACGCGCAGGGTACAGCATGGCATAAGCAATGTTCTCCGCCCTCAGCAATTGTTTCACCGACGTGAATTCCTTGCGTGCCGTCTGCACTGCCATGGTGAAGTCGGGATAAAACTCCAGTCTGTTACCTTGATAGTCTATGGAGCCCTTCTCCCTGGCGAGCCGTAGAATAGTGTCTCGGTCCCTATAGTTCAGGATCCTTGCCACAATAGGCCTCGGCGGCGCTCCCGGCGGAGGCTTCTTAGCTAGGGACCGATGCGCACGCTCCACAATGAAGACACGGGACAGCTGGTCCGCCCCGAATATGTCGACGATCATGCGCTCCATGAAGTCTTCCATGCGCCCAACATTCGTGGATTCCGGCAGGCCTGTAACGCGAACGTTGTTCCGCCTGGACCTCCCTTCTAACTCCTCATTCTTCGCTTGTATGACCGCCAGCACTCTTTCCATACTGAAGACTTTGGACGAGACCGTGGCCAGACCATCCTCCGTGGCGGAAACTCGCTGTTCTACCTCTCCCATCCGCTCGTTCTGGCGGTCAAATTGTGTTGCCATCTGATCAAGACGATGATTTACAGACTCCATGGTGCCCTCAATAGACTGCAGAGTCTTCTGCATAGCAACCAGCGTGGATTCCAGGTTAGGTGTACCCCCAACAGCCCCACCCTGGTCGGTGTCCGCTGGCGCCTGGGAGGATGAATGCGCAGTCTTTTTTGCGTCAAAGGTAATTTTCGGCTGGTTTCTATCAGGCCTTCCCATGACTGCGACGTGGTTCAGCGCGGTCCGAAACTCAGCTGTGCAGGGCAGTTATCTTAGGTCAGTCTTTCAAAATATGAGCAATGCAGAGTGCAGCCACCGCACGCCGCGGACTATGTCCAGGCCCAGGCCGATAAGCAACCCCAGTCCAGGCCAAGCTGTGTCGTCGCCCCAGCAAGCAAGGTGTGCCAGGCAGTCCTCGAGTAGGCCTACAGTGCAGATATGGGCAGCAGAGCGCAGTGCCCAGGGCGACAGAGAGGCGGCACAGAAAGGCCCCAGGGTCCGTGACCCCTCTCGGACAATGTCAATATCAGGAGAGGCAGCGCTGTTGATGAGCTTATCGCCGGTGTGCTGCCTTCAGGTGCCCGGTGGTAGGAGGCCCCAAGATGGCGGACGCCCCACAGGCCCGCCTCACCCAGCGCAGCAGGTCTCCCAGTGCCACGTGTGCGGTAATGTAGATTGTCCCTGGCAGCCCAGAGTGCAGCTCCGCCGAAGTTTCCGCCCCCCTCAGCCGCTCCGCTCCCCAGCCGACCCTCTCCCCGGCCCCCCCCGGCCCGAGCTCGTGCGGCGCGGGCTTCCGCGGCCTAGCACCACCTCCGCAGCACCGGGCTAGCGTAGCGCCCACGCCCCACTCACCGGGACCAGCAGGGCCAAGTCCAGGCCGTCCAGAGAGCCGCAGCCCGTCCAGGGGTTCCCGTTGTCCGCTCCGCCTCTCCGCCTCCTCAGCCACAACGCGCCGTCACCAGGGCTCCGCTCCCGCCGGCTGGAACAGCAGCAAAGGTCCAGTTCGCAGCGGAGCCTCGGTCCGCGCCCGCCGGAGTCGCCGTCCTCCACGTCCCGGCCTGGGACCTCTCAGCTCCGGGCGCCCGCAGGATAGCTGCAATCACCTCACAGCTCGCCCCAGTCAGTCACAGAGGGCAGCGGATCGTGCTCCACCGGGGTGCAGGGCAAAAGCGCCGGGGTATCAGGATAAATGGGCGAATGTTATAAGGTCTAGACGGAGCCTCACGCGAGTGCGGCCATCTCGTCCGGCGCCCTCTAGCGCCCCCCTTGTAATCTCTACATTTTCTGTTTTTTATTGAACTAAAACATTTTTAAACCCAAAAAAGGGAATAAGACCCCTTCATAACCACTCTTGTAATGGGCAACAAGAAAACTACAGTTAAATTGAGCAACCGTTCTAGATAAAGACAGCCAGTAATGAAACATTAAGAGAGTAACCTTAGTCAAACATAAAAAATAATGGCAGCAAAAAAGTTTGAAAAGCATGCCGAACCTCTCTTCTTCTATGTAGTGAGCGGCAACTGTAGTGGTCGGGTGGATGGTACTTGGTATTTTCTGCCTCATTTGAGCACTAATGCATAATCTTAAGTGAAAAGAAAGTCCATGTACTGCTCCCAAGATGGTTGCAGGAGAAGGAACACGAGAGAGAATTTGAGGGCTGGAAAGGTTGCAGATAGGTGGATAGAGCATAGTCAAGGGAACAAGGCAACAAAACCCCCTCTTACACCCACCAGACTGTCGCTGAAGGATTCATGAGTAATAAGAAAATTAGAGAGCAGTGAGAAGATAATAGAGTCACCAGTACAGCTTAATGGTGCTTGCCTTGAAAGATAGAATAACATTAACTGGTGACCTTATTCGAAAATTTTGAAACGAACGGCAAACAATTTGGAAAAGAACTCCGCACTGCTCTTCTGAACTATGTAGCTTGGTCAAACCCTATCTCTCACCATAACAAACAAGCATTTGCAAAGCAATAGGTCCCGCATTCATGCGAGTTTGAGCTATTGGCATTGTAAATTAAAATGCCTTTTATTTATGCTTGGGTTTTAAAACATAAATAAAAGGCATTGACATTTACATTACTAATAGCTTGAAATTACTCGTGAGCGAGAGGCGCTGAGGTGATGGTATTGGTATTAGCAGTGGTGGTATTGGTATAGGTGGTGGTGGGGGTATTGGTATTGGTGGTATTGGTGGTGGTGGTATTGAGGGTGCTGATATTGGTGGTGGTGGTGGTGGCATTGGTAGTTTTGGAGATCATGGTATTGGTGGAGGTGGTGGTATTGGTGGAGGCAGTATTGGTGGTGGTGCAATTGGTATTGGTGGTGGTTCTGGTATTGGTGGTGGTGGTATTGGTGGTGGTGGTATTGCTGGTATTGCTGGTGTTATTGGTGATGGTATTGGTGGCGGTATTGGTGGTGGTGTTGGTGGTGGCAGTATTGGTGGTGGTATTGGTATTGGTGGTGGTATTCGTACTCGTTGTTTTGGTATTGGTGGTGGTGGTGGTATTGGTGGAGGTGGTATTGGTGGAGGGGGTTATGGTGGCAGTATTGATGGTGGTATTGTTGGTGGAGGTATTGGTGGGGTGGTATTGGTGGTGTAGTGGTGGTATTAGTGGTGGTGGTGTTCGTGGTGGTGGTATTAGTGGTGGTATTGGTGTTGATGCTACTGGTGGTGGTAGTATTGGTTGTGGTATTCATGGTGGTGGTATTAGTGGTAATATTGGTGGTGGTGGTGATGGTATAGGTGGTGGTATTAGTGTTAGTGGTATCGGTGGTGGTATTTGTATTTGTGGTGGTTGTATTGGTGGTGGTATTAGTGGTGGTGGTAGTATTGGTATTGGTGGTGGTGGTGGTGGTGGTATTGGTGGTGGTGTTATTGGTGGTGGTGGTAATAGTGGTGTTATTGGTGGTTGTGGTGGTATTGATGGTATTGGTGGTGGTAGCAGTGATGGTGGTATTGGTGGTGGTAGTGGTGGTGGTGGTATTAGTGTGATAGTATTTGTGGTGTTGGTATTGGTGGGGGTTGTGGTATTGGTGGTGGTGGTATTGGTGGTGGTAATGGTAGTGGTATTGGTGGTTGTGGTGGTATTGGTGATGGTGGTGGTGGTATTGGTATTGGTGTTAGTATTGGTGATGGTAGTTTTGGTGGTGGTATTGGTGGTGATGGTATTGGTGGTGGTTTTGGTAGTGGTGGTATTGATGTTGGTAATGGTGGTGGTGGTATTGGTTGTGGTATTCATGGTCGTGGTATTAGTGGTAATATTGGTGGTGGTGGTGATGGTATAGGTGGTGGTATTGGTGTTAGTGGTATCGGTGGTGGTATTTGTATTTGTGGTGGTTGTATTGGTGGTGGTATTAGTGGTGGTGGTAGTATTGGTATTGATGATGGTGGTGGTGGTATTGGTGGTGGTGTTATTGGTGTTGGTGGTAATGGTGGTGGTATTGGTGGTTGTGGTGGTATTGATGGTATTGGTGGTGGTAGCAGTGATGGTGGTATTGGTGGTGGTAGTGGTGGTGGCGGTATTAGTGTGATAGTATTTGTGGTGTTGGTATTGGTGGGGGTTGTGGTATTGGTGGTGGTGGTATTGGTGGTGGTATTGGTAGTGGTATTGGTGGTTGTGGTGGTATTGGTGATGGTGGTGGTGGTATTGGTATTGGTGTTAGTATTGGTGGTGGTGGTTTTGGTGGTGGTATTGGTGGTGATGGTATTGGTGGTGGTTTTGGTAGTGGTGGTATTGATGTTGGTAATGGTGGTGGTGGTATTGGTGGTGGTGGTGGTATTGGTGATGGTTGTATTTCTGGTGGCATTGGTGGTGGTGGTGGTATTGGTGGTGGTGGTATTGGTGGCAGTGCTGATGTTGGTGGTAGTTGCATTGGTGGTAGTATTGGTGGTGATGGTATTGGTAGTGCTTTCGGTTGTGGCATTGGTGGTGGAGGTATTGATGCTGGTATTGGTGGTGGGGGTATTGGTGGAGGTTATGGTATTGGTGGATGTGGTGGTGTTTGTAGTGGTGGTATTGGTTGTTGTATTGGCGGTGGTATTTGTGGTGATGGTGGTGGTGGAGGTGGTGGAATTGATGGTGGTGGTGGTATCAGTGGTGGTGGTGGTGGTATTGGTGGTGGTGGTATTGGGGGTGGTGGTATTGGCAGTGATAGTAGTGGTATTATTTGTGGTAGTATTGGTGGTGGTATTGGTGGTGATAGTATTTGTCAGGATTTCCTGATGCTCTTCGGGATCCGGGTGATGCTCTAGAGGGTCCACCTCCGGATCTCCCCAAGCCTGGTCTATATAACACCCAGAGCCAAAAGGTGATCTGGCGAGGGAAAAATGAAGGGGGCCGGGTTGGAGCTCTGCGGGCTGGCTCTATCTGTAACGATAAAGGACAAGGCGTTAATATAGGCCGGGGTTACTTCCCCTAGACTTATATACCTCCAGTAGAACCTTCACCTACCTCGGTGATCTACCACTATTGCCCAAGCTGGCGGCATACTCTGGAATTTCTCCGATTTTGAAACTCCGGAAATATATGCACAGCCTATGAGATACAAACACAGGTTAATTCATCTAATCAAATACCCCTTCTCGCTCAGTGTGCCTGTTGATACTTCCGAAGTACATACCTGGTCGTTAATATCATACAACGTGAAAGAAAAGAATGCCCGAGTTCCAAAGTCAGCCCTAAATAGTTCAGCATCCAACCCTCCTTCTGTTAACTTCACAGAAGCAAAGAATTTGTTAAGTGTAGAACCCCTTCAAACAACTAAAAGAAAATAATACAATAGATATTCATGAAAAGACGAATCCCTCCGAAGTCTTACCGCCAACGGATAATGAAGTCAACAATGGATTGGGCTTCTCCGTTCTCGTGGCGTCCTTCCAATGCAGCACACTCTAACAGCCAGAACAAACAGAACCGGGATCCTCCTCTTGCCAGGAAAGGTTAACCGGGTGCGCGTGTCTTCGCGTTACGGCCGCGAAGCACCACCGCACCCACAGAATGGATCAGCCGATCCACCCCTTTCGGCTCTAGGTATCCTGAAACCATGCGGATCTGTGTCTTCGCTGAAATGCAACGGCGAAGCACCACAGGACCCGTTCCGATGAGTCAGCCGACTCACCGCGTAGGTAACGCTCGAAGAGAGCGCACTTCTTCCTTTGCTCCAAAACAATCCAGTGAGTGTCCGTGTCTTCGCTGGACCTAGCGAAGCACCACGCACTCACCACAGCACGATGAACAATACTGCTCCAAGGAAAAACCTCGGAATCCAATACAACCAGACTTCCGGGTTTAGGATGTTTAAATAGTTCCCGCCTCCTCCCACCGAGACTTCTGGGACATGTAGTTCTATAATATCAGGCAGGCGCGGTTAACTATGGTTTCAGATTCTGACATTACGTCCTCCTCCCAAGCGCCTCCTAGACCCGGGTTTACCCGGATTGCGAGCATGGAATTGACGAACCGCTCTCGGGGCATGCACCCCCGTGCATGGCTCCCAGGAGTCCTCCTCTGAGGTATATCCCTTCCAGGATACGAGGTACCAAAGCCGGCCCCGGCGATACCGGGAATCCAGGATCCTGCGCACCTCATACTCCAACTGTCCATCCCTCGACACTGGAGGTGGCGCCACCCGACGGCGTCCATATGCTGGTTTCAGCATGCTACAGTGAAAAACCGGATGGATCCTGAGGGATGCAGGCAGCTTCAAACGATACGCCACCGGATTCACCTGTCGAAGGACGGGATACGGCCCAATGAATCGTGGGTGAAATATGCTGTGGTACCTGAAACGAATGTTTTTGGTGGATAACCACACCCGATCCCCGACCTCGTATTGTGGCCCCACCTGCCTATGGGTGTCCGCCCATTTCTTGTAGGTCAACTTTGCCCGGACTAGTTCCGTCTGTATCCGCTGATGGATCTTCAGCAGCTCCTTGACTTGAACATGTACCGAAAGGTGATTTGTGATCTCACTCGGTACCGTTAGTGGCAGCATGTTGGCATGGAAGCCGGTATTAGCCCTGAAAGGCGTTTCTTTGATGGAACTATGCCAGGAATTGTTGTATGTCAATTCCGCCAACCACAACATCGACACCCAAGATTCCGACGCCTCCTTCGCATAACATCTCAGGAACTGTTTGAGGGTCTGATTTAATCTCTCAGTTTGGCCATCCATCTGAGGATGGAAGCTCGTGGATAAGGACACCTCCACCAGCACTGCTTTACACCATGCCCTCCAGAACCTGGCAAAAAACTGTGGTCCTCTGTCTGAAACGATAACCGTGGGGAGACCGTGCAAACGAACCACTTACTGGAGCAACATTTGGGCGGTTTGGGCAGCGGTGGGTAGGTTCTTGCATGGAAGGAAGTGACCTGCTTTAGTCAGACTATCCACCACCACCAGGATGGGGTTACACCCCTGGTCCATGGGTAACCCTACCACAAAATCAAGGCTGATGTTCTGCCAGGGGCTGGACGGGGTAGGTAACGGCATTAAGATCCCCTTTGCCCTACAAGTCTCACTCTTGGCCCTGGCACAAGTATCACATTTGGAAACCCACATCTTCACATGCTTCGCCATGTTCCCCCACCAAAAGGAGCGCTGCAAGGATGAAAGAGTCTTCTTACTCCCCAGATGCCCTGCTAACACTGCATTGTGGCACCAGTTAAACGCCTTCTGTCGGATCTGGTGAGTCGGCAAAAACAGCCGGTTGCGATACAATGGAACGCCATGCTGTACAGAGCGTTGTTGGTCCTCGGCTGCCCATTCCTGCCACTGTGCAAGGGAACGATGTTCTTTTACCTGATTCAGGAAGTTATCCACTGTAACAACACACAGGACCTTCTCGGGGGATACTATGGCCTCAGGTTGGGTTAAGCGTGGAGTCTCAGCATCGTTCTGTCTTGAAAGGGAGTCAGCCTTTCTGTTATCAGAACCAGGATGGAAGGTGATTACAAAAGTTGTATTCGGCAAAGAACAGAGTCCATCGCATCTGCCTTTGTGTTAAGTGTTGGGCGGTTTTCATGTATTGCAGATTGCGATGGTCCGTATACACGGTGACGGGGTGTTGAGCCCCCCATACGTAATGCCTCCATTCCTGAAATGCTCTCTTGACCGCCAAGAGCTCCTTCTCTGCCACTGTATAGCTGGTTTCGGCCGGGGGCAATTTCTTTGACATAAATGCCACCGGATGTAATTGGCCTGTCTCTCTGTCTCTTTGCGACAACACCGCACCAAGAACCACGTCTGAAGCATCTGCTTCAACAATGAAGGGAACGTCAACCTGTGGATGTCTCAGGATCGGTGCAGAACAGAATGCTTCCTTGAGCTGCTCAAAAGCCACAGTAGTCTCAGGGGTCCATACATAGACAACACCCTTCCTCAGTAGTCGGGTTATAGGGGCTGCCATCTGAGAGAAGTGTGCTATAAAGCGCCTGTAGTAATTAGCGAATCCAAGGAAACATTGGACCTCACGTACTGTCCTTGGGACCGGCCACTCCTGCACCGCGGCCACTTTCCTCTCTGCCATACTGAACCCCTGGGGACTCAGGATCACACCCAGAAACTCCACCTGCTTGACAATGAACTCGAACTTGCTTAGTTTGCAATACAAATGATTCTCCTGCAAGCGCTGGAGTATCCCACCCACATGATCCGAATGCTGTGCTGGTGATTCCAAATAGATAAGGATGTCATCTTTATACACGATCGCCATGCGATCCAGATATTCCTTAAGAACGTCATTCAAGAAGTACTGGAATGCCGCAGGGGCATTGCACAGCCCAAACGGCATCACCAGGTATTCGTATAAACCATAACGGGTCTTGAAGGCCTTTTTCCACTCGTCTCCCTTGCGTATTCGGACCAGGTGGTAGGCTCCTCGAAGATCGAGACGAGTGTAAACAGCCGCTCCTCGTACCTGATCTAATAACACGGGAATAAGCGGAAGCGGATACCGGTTCCTCACCGTGTTCTTATTCAGGACGCGATAGTCAATGCAAGCCCTGAGTTCACCATTGGCTTTAGCAGTAAAGAAGAGGGGCAAGGCTGCAGGGGAGCGTGAAGGACGAATGAAGCCTATGGCACAATAATGATCTAAATAGTCTCTCAGATGCCGGTTCTCCGGCTCGGACAGAGCATAGACTCTACAGGACGGGAGAACCGCTCCATCTACCAGGTCAATACTGCAGTCGTACTCGCTATGTGGCGGCAGAGATGCAGCTTTCTCCTCGCTAAACACCTCGCTATACTTGGTGTACTCCGATGGTAGGACAACCGCTTTCTCAGCGGCAGTAGCCACTAGATGAACCAATGCCAGAGTCAGGGCTACCGAACTGTGTTCTCTCATGCATTGCGATTGGCACTCACCGGACTGAAAACTAAGGCTTTTCTGCCTCCAGTCCATGGAAGGGCTATGTCGCCACAACCACGGCATGCCGAGGATGAGCTCATACTGAGGGGCCTCCATGATATTGAGGACGATGTCTTCCACATGATCGTAGGTAATCCCTGGAAGGGTGAGTTCTAAGGTCTTCGTGTGCTCGACAATAGGGCCTGACTTCAGAGGTGTGCCATTGACCGCCAATACTGGCTTGGGTTTCTTACTACGCACTTTGTTCAGCCCCAGTCGCTGTACTAATCCCTGATCAATGAAATTCCCCATTGCCCCTGAGTCTATCATGGAACGAACAGGATGTGTTTTATGGTGAACAGTCAACAGCATGTCTAACACTATGTGTGATTCAGAGGTCTTTTGTTCCGATACATCCAGAGATGGGATCCACCACCCGGGGTCCTTCATCTCCTTCCCTATGTCCGCCGAAGAAGAAGAGTGCTCCTGGATGTCTTCTCCGGTACTTATGGCCACTTTCTTCCCCGGGAAATAGATGTTTTTATGCTTAGGTTTAGATGGACAGTCTCTAACGTAATGTCCCTTTCGTCCACAGTACATGCATAAGCCCTGGGCCCTACGGGACTCCCTTTCTGTTCTGGACAAGGGCGGTCAAACCGCTCCGACATCCATGGGTTTGGGCCCTGTTTCCTTAGAGGGTGCTGTGGTCCTGTTCTCAGGTTCGGTTACCGGAGGAGCCCTGTCTCCCCGTCGCCCCCCGTGCCTATCGGCCATGCGATGGTCCAACCGCAACATGAGATTGATAAGATCCATGCAGGATGTAGGCTGTGGGTCTATCTGCACCAACACATCCTTCATCTCATCACACAAGCCTTGGTAGTAAAGGGACATCCTCTTTGCTTCAGGCCAAGCAGTCTCCGCTATCAACCTGTTAAGGACACCAGATCCTTTTTTCCCTGTCTCAATGTTAACAGCTCCTTGTCGGCGCTAAACGTAGTAGCCCTATGGTCAAATACTCTTTCAAGTTCTTTTCTGAACCCTTCCCAATCAGAAAGCAGAGGGCTGTCGTTCCATACCAGTGGAACTGCCCAATCAGCTGCATCCCCCGAGAGGTACGAAATCGCAAAATCGACTCTAGACAAACTATTAGGAAAGGACGCTGCTCTACACGAGAAGTGCAATGCTATTTGTGTAAGAAACTTTGGATTTTATGTGGATCACCAGAGTATCGTTCTGGGGTAGCCAGCGGAACAGGAGGTGGCACTGTGACATGGATATGGGGGTTGAATGATGATGCATCGAACGGATTACGTGATTGTCTGTCTACTTTTTCTCTCAGAGCTGCGGTTTCTGCTTTGGAATCCGCCAGCTCCTGCTGAATCAACACTAATGCTTGCAGTACATCATCCATGTTAGCCATCTTGAAGGAACACCTGGACCGGGAAGAGCAGTGTTTCGTGGGTATTGGATTCTGTCAGGATTTCCTGATGCTCTTCGGGATCGGGGGGATGCTCTAGAGGGTCCACCTCTGGATCTCCCCAAGTCTGGTCTATATACCACCCAGAGCCAAAAGGTGATCTGGTGAGGGAAAAATGAAGGGGGCAGGGTTGGAGCTCTGCGGGCTGGCTCTATCTGTAACGATAAAGGACAAGGCGTTAATATAGGCCGGGGTTACTTCCCCTAGACTCATATACCTCCAGTAGAACCTTCACCTACCTCGGTGATCTACCACTTTTGCCCAAGCTGGTGGCGTACTCTGGAATTTCTCCGATTTTAAAACTCCGGAAATATATGCACAGCCTACGAGATACAAACACAGGTTAATTCCTCTAATCAAATACCCCTTCTCGTTCAGTGTGCCTGTGGATACTTCCGAAGTACATACCTGGTCATTAATATCATACACCGTGAAAGAAAAGAATGCCTGAGTTCCAAAGTCAGGCCTAAATAGTTCAGCATCCAACCCTCCTTCTGTTAACTTCACAGAAGCAAAGAATTTGTTAAGTGTAGAACCCCTTCAAGCAACCAAAAGAAAATAATACGATAGATATTCGTGAAAAGACAAATCCCTCCGAAGTCTTACCGCCAACCGATAATGAAGTCAACAATGGATTGGGCTTCTCCGTTCTTGTGGCGTCCTTCCAATGCAGCACACTCTCACAGCCAGAACCCTTTCGGCTCCAGGTATCCTGAAACCATGCGGGTCTGTGTCTTCGCTGAAATGCAACGGCGAAGCACCACAGGACCCGTTCCGATGAGTCGGCCGACTCACCACGTAGGTAACGCTCGAAGAGAGCGCACTTCTTCCTTTGCTCCAAAAACATCCAGTGAGTGTTGGTGTCCGTGTCTTCGCTGGACCTAGCGAAGCACCACGCACTCAATATCCACAGCACGACGAACAATACTGCTCCAAGGAAAAACCTTGGAATCCAATACAACCCGACTTCCTGGTTTGGGATGTTTAAATAGTTCCCGCCTCCTCCCTCCGAGACTTCAGGGACATGTAGTTCTATAATACCAGGCAGGCGCGCGCGGTTAACCATGGTTTCAGATCCTGACAGTATTGGTGGTGGTGGTAGTGGTATTGGTGGTGGTGGTGGTATTTGCAGTAGTGGTGGTATTGGTAGAGGTGATGGTATTGATGGTGGTGGTATTTGTGGTAGTAGTATTGGTGGTGGTGTTGTTGTTAATAAAACAAGCTTTTGAAAGCAACCAGTCAGGTGGCTTTAGTAAAAATGCCATGTAACACAGAAGTCCTCCTCATTTCACGCACTAGGCAAACACCCAATGTAGTGAACTTCCTCACAAACCTCACGGCTCTCAACGCCACACCACACATCATTGACTCCACTAAATCATTGGATGTTGTTTTAGATAGTAATCTTAACATGCAAGACCACATTAGAGCATCGACCAAAGGAGCGAACCACCATCTTAGCATCCTAAGAAAACTCAAACCTTATCTTCCACAAGATGACCTCAAAACGGCGGTGTAAGCACTTGTCATTTCAAGACTCGAATACGGCAGTGCCACTATTTGCGGTCTCCCTAAACTCAGCCTAGCCCCACTCAGAGCATCTCTTAATGCTGCAACTAGACTTATCACTGCCTCCAAGAAATACAACCACATTTCGCCGGACCTGAAATCACTCAACAGGCTCCCACTCCCATGGATACAGTTAAAAATTGCCTGTATAACCCATAGAGCACTACACTTCAACACCCCTCTAAACCTGAAAAATAAGGTTGTACTATCTGGTAGTGGTCGGGCCTCAAGGAGCGCCAGTACTCTTCTCCTTAAGCCAAAGAAATTAAAAATACTGAAAACCTACAAACGCACTTTCTCCAGTTCGTCCCCGAGAATCTGAAACTCCCTATCTGCTGAAACAAGACTGATTAAATCAACTTTTGCATTCAAAAGGGAAGTGAAGGCTCTACTGATGAACAATTCGCTGAACTAGTAGCCTCTCTCCCTCACCGCCCGACCTGTTTTTGCGTAATGTGTATGCTATTATGTTATTGCTATTCCTAATGTAATTTGTCATAACTACAACCTGACCTCTGTCACGGCTCACTTTTGCCCTTATTCATGTCAATATTTCTCCTGATGTATATTGCCTAAGTGCCTTATCGACCTGTATCCCCTCACTCTGATACCCGCTTGGGTCATGTTTGCGCTATACAAAACTTTTCAATAAATAAATAAAATAAATCAGCCCATTAGCACAGGATTATGTGCTACCTGGAATTTATATGACTTAATTTGCTTATCATTTCTAAATCCAGTTTACTTGGGGGGTTTTGAAACCGACATGAGATAAGGACGGGTTAAAGTGATTGAAAGCACGTGCATGTGTTACGGGGCGGCCGTGCTGCTTAAAAAAAAAAAACAAGCGGTTTCAGCTGAAGCAGCTCATGTCGGCCTGCAGTAAGAGAAACGCAATAAAGTAAATAGTACTTACAGACTAAATAACAGGCCCCTTGAAAGAACCGAAGTAAAGGGGCCAGTCGCCATGGGAGGATACAAATGAAGACAAGGCCGTTCTAAGGAGGGACTAACAAGACTATTAACGGACAACAGGCAGAGTGAGCAGTGCATGTGAGCTGCCGCTAGGCTCAACCTCAATATCTATTTCTTATCACTCTGGGCGTAATTTGCATTCTTTGAAGGCCTTTTTGCTTTCTTCTTTTTAGGACCTAACCAATTCCTAGCAGCCCTCTCATGTCAACATGCATGTCTTGCATTTTCAGCAGAGTATCGGGATTAATGTCTTTGCCTAAACCCTCTGCTGGTCACAGAGATGACAATCAGAAACAGTTCTAGCAGATGTACCTTTATCATCATGCATTTGGCAGTTACATTTTTTCTTCATTACATTTTTGTGCAGCATCTCTTGCACGAGATATAATAACTGACATTTCCGATTTGCCAGTGAGTGAATGAAATACTTAATGGAAAAATCAACTGCCTTCTTTACTGACACATTTACACAATTATCCCTAATGGGAGCAATTGATGCTTGAAAGCTCCCCTATGCTCTGTCACAAAAACAACTTGTTCCACATCCTGCACAATATGTGCATCCATTGCTGTATTTGAAGACAATACAGTTCAAATTTTAGAAATACCAAGCCCAGGTGTAAGAAGCAAAGTTATGAGTTGAGCAAGGTGTTTTCTGCTGCATGCTTGTTCACTTGAGGTAGAGGCAATGAGGGAGTCGTATGAAGAAATGGCAACGCTCATACAGCGCCCTCTACCACACAAAATCACAGAATGTGGCACCATACCAGGGCCGGTCCTAGAACTTCTGGGGCCCCGGGCGAAAGGGAAGATGTGAGGCCCCTCTAATTTGCATGTAAAATCCAGTCGCGGCTAGCATGACTCGTGGGTGGGAGGTCTCACAGGGGTTCGCGTGGGGGGAGGGGGTAATTTAAAAATAAAATAAACTTACCTTCCCAGGTCTCAAGTCATCTCTGCTCCTGACCTGCTCTCTTTCTTTCCTGACTCTGGCAGGAACAGGAAGCAGGCAGCCTCCCTCCCATAAGCCAATCACAACGCTGCAATGGCAGCATTGTGATTGGCTGGGACACCGACCAGCCAGGTGCCTATTGGGAGGCCATTTTCTCCATGTATGGTGCATTGGTGCCTACATGGAGAAAGGCCAGAGTGTGCAAGACCAAACAGTCAGGGCCCTTAGCAGGTGGCAAGGCACTCCTCCCCTGCCCTAAAGCAGACCCGCCCGCCCCAAACCAAACACTTCTGCTTTCTCGCAGTGTGAGTAGCAGAAACATAAAATGGTAGATTTAGCATTTGATGTTTCTGCTTCTCGCTCTGCGAGAAAGCAGTGGGGTGACGCTACTCCGCCCTAGGGCAGGGGCCGCCCTTGGTAACATCACAAGGAGTGGCATAACAGAAAGTTACACCGCAGGACTATTGATTTTATTTGGCATCCCTGAAGAGACCTAACATGAACTTTAGTAACATGGGCAAAAAAGTAAATATACAAATTAAATAAGTCCATATATTTTAAAACTGTATTAAATAGATTACATTTGTCACATGATACAATTTCCAGTTCTGCCTCATAAAGGGGGGAGATCCTGTGAGGTAATGAGGGGCTGGATCATTCAAAATATAAAATGACACAAGAGAAAACCTCACTCACTATGGATATAATTGCAAATTTCAATAGGCTCCCTTATCTTTATGTGCCATTATTGTGCTACCTTAGGATGACATTAATACTTCGTAATTTGTTTTAACATATACATGCAAAGTAAAGAACAAGCATTCCGACTTTTTGTTCACGTTTTATTTTCGTTAAAATACATAGTTGGAGAATAGCAAAGGCCAGTGAGGATAATGCATGGAGTGCTATGTGCGAGGTGTATATGCAAATCTACATACGGTGCCATACGCATACATCGACACATTGAGCACAAAGCAAACTCAAGGCAAGTGGAAACTATGGCTTGGGGATTAAACTCCTTGTTGTTGCAGTGTGAGCAGATCAGGCAGTTAGTGTGCATTAAAATAGCTGGGATTGAGTCAAAAAAATTGAATTTTATAGTTTACATAAGGTGAACTTGGTGCTAGCCAGGGTCGGATTGGGATCACAATTCGGCCCGGGCACTGACGAAAAAAGTGGCCCACATTCAAGAGGCGTGGCCCTCATTTAAGGGGCGTGGCCCACATTCAAGGGGCGTGCCCTTTCATGAAATACTATTTGCACAGACAAGGAATGAAAGTGGGAGGATACTGTTCTTGCACACGACACAGGGCCAAGGTGGCAATGGCCTACATGCTGAGCAACTAAAAAAAATAGCAAGGCCCCTTTTTGTCACAAAATTATTCCAGCCCTCCAGCACAGGAGCACCTGAAAAGCAGCAAAGCCCCTGCTATTACTAACCTACTTAGCCCTCCCCAGACCTTCAGCTCAGGAGCACATGAACTTGCACAATTCACTTTTCTCTTGTAACACACTGTTTGCTACCTCTCACTTTTGTTTGCTTTAGATACTTGCACAAGTGCCACCATTGCCTACGTAACGTTTGTTCTTGTGCTGGAGTGTCTGCCATTAATTGCAGTATTATACCTCTACTTGTATTTTGTACGCTTTTGTAACCTGCACACATATCTCTTTTTCATCCTGTAATGTATTGTTTGCTCCTCTTGTATTTTGGTTGCTCACTATTGTCACTTTTGAACGTTTGCTTTTGTAATTTGTCCACTTATAATTTTCTCCTCATGTATTATTGCTGTTCCTAGTGTGAAGCGCTCTGACACCTTTGGGTAAAGTCCGCGCTATATAAAATCGCATAAATAAATAAATAAAACAAAAAAATTCCAAACATCACCTGGCCCCCACAGCAAGACCCATTCCTCCTCGCCCACTATGCCCTGAATGTGAAGGGCTGTGGGCGAGGTGTTAAGACTAACACCGTTTCTGGGCTGCGTGGGCGCCAGGGGGCCGAGGTGCAAATGGCTCAAAGGCCTGAGAAACACCTGGCCCCCAGGGAGGCCGATTATTTCAAACAATCACCCCTCCCCAGTCCAGCCTCAGCTTGATTGCTTGGCAGGGTAGGGGTGAAGGAGAGGCCACAGCTGACAATCGCTGTCCGGCTGCACAGCGAGGCTGCTTTCATTTTCTCAGTCTCTGTCTCGTGCACTCTGTGGGCCGTTTTTTTTCTCCCCTTTCCTAGTCCACTCTCTGTGAACTAGGACATGGGAGAAAAAAAACGGCCCACAGAGGCCACTGAGGCACCGGCCTTTCGGCCCATTCCCGAATGCCCGCCTTGCCAATCCGCCCCTGGTGCTAGCACATTGGGGTGATTTACATGGGCAACAGTTACACTGCACAAGATCAAATGTATTTTTACTTTAGTCTTTGGTGAGATTAAGTGATATTTCCCAGAATGACAGGATGTTGAGCTGGTGCTGGGACTAGAACCTGGTCTCCGACTGCCAATGTAGGCAGCTTAGGACACAACGTCACATCCTCGCTAGTTTCATAAAAGCCTAACAAAGGTTATCTCACTGCGAGGCCCATGTAAATATACCCACACCCTCCAGGAAGGCTTATCGCAGTTCACTCCTTCCCCAGCCCTCCATATCCTCAAGGTGATGACCTCGCAGGGGAGGGGGGGGGGGGGGTCAAGAAAAAGGACACATTTACTGCTGCTACTGTGGAGACTAAGGTGTCCATTACCCATAGCCTAAAACCTGCTCCCTCAGGGACGCCCCTGCATACTTCCACCTGACCCCACCTACCATTGCCTGGCAGGGGAGCGGTCTTGGGCAAGACACTTCTTTGGGGGGGTGCCAACGGGGGGGAGGGGGGGGGGGGCTTAGGGAAGAATGACAGAACAAATAGAGCAAACAAGTGGCCAATTACGGCATATTGCCACACTTAACACCTTCGCCCCGCACACCATAGCCAGAAGAGTGATGGCCTGGGAGGCAGGAATGAAACTGAGGCCCTTTAACAACCAGCCCACATGTCACACCTTTCAGCACCGGCCCATCGGCCATTGAATGACTGCTTGCCTTCGTAATCTGACCCTGTTCCCAATTACAGGTCAAACCTGCAAATGCAGACGGGCCTCGCGCTACATGTGGGCTGCACGGCCCCGGGGAAAAGGGGCCCCCTCCCTGGGGGTTAACAGCCATTACCGAGTGCTGCGAGGCACAGGGGAGGGGGGCCTCTTCCCCTATTCCTACACATGCCTGCGAAGCCCAGTGGAGAGGCAGCCCTTCGCTGGGCCACGCAGTGCTCACCACCGGCACGAGGCTGGTGGGGAAACACTTTTGCGAGGTCCCCTGTTGATGGGCTGAGCTCGGGGCCCTGGGCAGCCGCCCATGCTGCCCATGCCTAGCGCCGGCCCTGCACCATACGTGGATGAACATACAGCCAGAAGATTGGGTGTCCCCCGTCCAGAGGTCCCTGAAGCATAAACACCCCAATACCCACGTAGGACACAAGCACTTGTGTGGTGAATGCGCGGTTCAACAAATTAAGGGCTCGGTGTTGACGTACAAAACCTTTGAAGTGTTAAATCATAGTATTGGCACATATGGACCTGCTTACCTCTACAAGGCGGGGCTAACTTCAGAGACAATACGTGTGAAGTAGCGGTGTGAGAAATATAACGCCGCAAAGAAAGTACTGTGATCTTAAAACGTGTAAAAATGCAGTTTGAAAAGAATAAGTATGAATATATATTTAAATCAAATGCATTAGCCGCTGCCATAAAATAGCTCGGTAATTTTGTTGTGTGACATTTTATAGCTAGCAGGAGGAAAACCGGCACAGCATGTACTTCTACATCACTTTGATCATGCACTGAAAAAAAGTCAAACCTTTGATTGCAGTAACTAATTTCGAATGTTGTCAAGTTGATGTATTTTGCAATGGATTCTAAAACATCTTTGAGAAAATACCGCAATTTATACTTGAAGTATTAACTATCTAGCAATTACTCAGGAGAACCCTTTGTGCTGAAGAAATAATTCGCCATTAGTTTTTTTTTTAACGTTAAGTAACATGTTTTCAAATCTGACTGAAAGCATTATTCTTAGTCCTTTACAAGGAACAAAAGAGCAAATTTATAATTAGAAATCTGCTCCAAGATCATGAATTACATAACATTTTTATGTCATAATGTTCCTACTGACTTTTTTCTTCAGCTTATAATTTATATAAAAAATACAAAGTATGTTCAATTTTGTTGTAGTTATATGTCTACACAGCTTCTCATTCCAATCACAATGAAGATGATGTAATGTTATTTTACCACATTTCTTTTTGGATCTATGGTTAGATATATGTTATTGTAATGATTGTGGGGCATATTACCAACAACTAGCGATAATTATCGCTATTTTGGTTTAGCGGCGATATTTCTATCGCCGAGCTGCAGCGATTTTTATCGCTTAGGAACCTTGCTATTATCAAGGCATATCTCCTAAGCGATAAAAATCGGCCGAAATGCATGAATACCGCTGAAAAGTCAGCGATATTCATGCATTACCGAACTAATGCTCTTAGCCATGTTATCCACCTACCATTGGATAACATGGCTAAGAACTGCTCAGGGGCAGGTGTTAGCTTTTGGAGATATTCGCGCTTAGCGCGAATATCTCCAAAAGTTGGTAATAGGAGATAGCGATGTTAGCGACTGTTTCCAGTCGCTAACATCTTGGCACGCCCACTTTGCATGTCATTAGTGATAAATATCACTGACATGCAAAGCGGGGCCAAGATGGTCGCTATCTCCTACTAGCTGTCGCTAACCGGTGTTAGCACCAGCTAGGTAAAAACGAGATAATTTTATCTCCGCTTTCTTGGCTTTTAAAGCCAAATAAGCGGAGATAAACCCCCTTGATAATATGCCCCTGTGTTTTTTGTGTGTGTTTTTTTAGAGTTTTATATAGCGCAAACTAGACCCGAAGATATCGGGTATCAGAGCGCTTTACATAGCACCAGTTTCGTTACATGAGGACACATCCTTTGTTTTTTTTGTCAGGTACGGGGATATTAAGTGATTTGCCCAGAACCACAGGATGTTGAGCATTGTTGCCGAGACTGGAACCCGGTTCCCCAGCTTCGACGTTGACTAGCTGTAAGGCTACATCCTCTCCAATGCTTTACATTCATCTTGCTATGCAGTAATCTTTGATTTATTTCTCTGTATCTGAATAATTGCAGAGATTTCTACTTACACTGCATTTTACATGGAGAAATACAGCGCTATTTTTCCTGAAGTTACTGGGGCATATTACCAAGCAATAGCGATAATTATCGCTATTGCTTGGTTAGAGACAAAAATTTACAGCTGAGCTGCGGCGATTTTTACCGCAAATAAACCTTGGTATTACCAAGGTTTATCGCAAATGCGATAGAAAAATCGCCGCAATGCATGAATATCGCTGAAAAGTCAGCGATATTCATGCATTACCGAGCTAATGCTCTTAGCCATGTTATCCACCTCCCATTGGATAACATGGCTAAGAACTGCTCAGGGCAGGTGTTAGCTTTTGGAGATATTCGCGCTTAGCGCGAATATCTCCAAAAGTTGGTAATAGGAGATAGCGATGTTAGCGACTGTTTTCAGTCGCTAACATCTTGGCACGCCCACTTTGCATGTCATTAGTGATAAATATCACTGACATGCAAAGTGGGGCCCAAGATGGTCGCTATCTCCTACTAGCTGTCGCTAACTGGTGTTAGCGACAGCTAGGTAATAGGGAGATAATTTTATCTCCACTTTCTTGGCTTTTAAAGCCAAAAAAGCGGAGATAAACCCCCTTGATAATATGCCCCACTGTTCTTCCCATACCCCCATTCAAGTTATATCTTCTGTGTCTGTGCAGATATTCGACATTACAGTTGAAAAGGTTTCACTTCCACTCGCCTACCATGCTTTATCAAACAACTCCTTCTATAATGTGTTATTGCATACTTTGAAGATGCAGCACAATAAATCACATTAGCGATAATGTGAGATACAACAATGGCTGAACAAAACGTTTCCCTTTATAACAATATTGCTTTTTATGGCACTGGTCATTTGACTAATGTTGTTTTTAGCTATTTGGGAGGAGTTTGGGAGGGGGCAAGAGTTTTCCTCCGCGGACTCCCCAGCCATCCTAATGTGGCAGGGGTAATTTCTGTGCGGATGGCAGGCGGATTGCCGCCCGCCATCCTAATGGCCCCCTGGTCCTAAGTTAGCGAAGCAAGGAGAAATGCATTATGTCTCCTAGTTTTTGCTTTTCCCATGTGTGCTGCCTTGTGCAGCACACATGGAAAAATCAAACTGCCATGGATTGTTTATGCACAGGAAGGTCCTCCTTCATGTGCGTAATGAATCTGTAAAAAAAAATCAATTTTGTGACTTTCATGTGTGCTGCATGAAGCAGCACACATAAAAGTGACAAAATGGCATTTTAGGATTGGTTATGTACATAACCAATCCTACCCTGCACACAGACACCCTTGCACTATGGTGCAAGGGTGCCTTCATTGGTGCTACACTGCGAAGTGTAGCATTAGTGCAGGGTGAAACACAAGGCTGCACCATATCCTCATAAATGAGCCTTGCGTTTCAGAAGTGGCAGAGAGAGGCGTTAAGCCATGACGGCTACTGCCTCATTTCGCCACTTCACTTGTACATATCCCCCATAGTTCTAACACACCAGTGGTCAGGGTTAAAGTAGGGATAAAATCAATAACAGGGATTACCATGCTTGAGGAAAGTTCAGGGAGGCTGCAACAAGAGCAAGGCTGGTACACAAAAATATCTAGTCCATTGTACTGGTTTCTGCCCATAGTATAGATAACTGTAGTGTTGGGCAGCTGGGTATTGTAGCCGTGAAGTTATCCTAGCAAATTGTTTCTTTCATATGAAGACAGCTCCAGGAGTGTAAACATCTTCCATTTACTGCAGAATATATCCTCCACATACATACATCCATCAGGTTGTCCACAACGAACATCCATTTAGCTAACAGAAAAAAAGTAGGCTTTGAACAGACAAAGTAGTACCTTGGAGTCAATGGAAATGCGAATGTATGGACACTGGCAACTAATTAACAGTACTCTAACATAGAGTAGCAGGGCAGCTGCAACATGAAGGTAAAATAAAATGTACAGCTTTAACCCTGAAAAATAGAGTGTACATGTTTAAGCCTGAGAAGGCGGATGTAGAAGCAATCATACACTAAGCAAAGTTTATGGAAGATAGGTAAGAAACATCCACAACTTTGGAAGACTTCCACATTTAGAACAGAGCTGAATAGTGTTAAATGTGGAAAGAGGGATAGTTCTCATTATTCTGAACCCTGGAGACTAATGTGACTCAGGTCCATTGGTAGTGGGTTTAGGGGGATTGGTAACTTTACCTCATTGGCTCCTCAGCAAAGCACATACACCAAATCCACTACCGGGCTCAAAGCCTGCAATAGTGAGAGCCCACAACGTGGATGGCAGCCAGAGCCATGCAGGCGGGCTGGGGGTAGGCCACCTCCTGACCTGGTTGGAGGTGCCAGACGGTAAGCACCAAGTGGCTGTCCCATCCAGCACGCACCTGCAGAGATGAGCCAGAGTACCCTCACAGCCCTGCCCTACCACATGAGAAGGGCCTCTCCTCGGGCACCCTGAAACTCAGTCCGACCAGGATCAGGTGCAGGAGATCCCAGGGCAGCAGGGCCTTTGGGGGTGGTCCCAGCCCAGGGAGGGACTGCCATATGGTTCCCCCAAGGGGTCATGCTAGATAAGCATGGGTTCTGTCTCTAGAGGGCTTTAAATCTTGTTGCTCCTGGAGCAGTCGGTACACCTCCTTTCCTCACACGTACATCGGTTGGGTCCTCCTGGGTGGAGAAACCTGTTCTGTTCCGGTCCTCACTCAAAAGCTCCGAAGGGTCACAGACCACTCTGCCAGCTGGGGCGCATGAGTGGAGAGCTGGGCCCTATCCCTACAGTGTGTTTTCAGTATGGGAGATGATTGAGGGTGTTGGTCTGGCACCCCCATTTGCCCAGCCCCTCTGCTGTTAATGATCTTTCTGCAGGTTTGCCTATGGAAACCTTGTTATGACTTTTAATTCCTCTAGATAGTCAAGTTTTATCGTCTTCTCGGCGCTCCGCCAGTGCGGTTGCTGACCCTGGCAGGACCAATCTGAGGACCTCACTAAACCATCCAATTGGTTGTTGAGACTGGAGGTGTGTACAAAGGGCAGGGACTTAATCAATATGAGCTTATTTTCAGCAATTACTGGGAATTATTTGTTCATGAGATATAATTGTAATCCCTAATCCCTATCATGAACGGGCTTCAGCGAGTTACCTACACCTATCGGTGAAGGGTACACACACCCTGATCCATTCAGGGTAGTGCATATACAGCCCCAGACATCTAAGGGCATCACAGACCTTTTATTGCTCGATTATGTGTGGCTGAATGCCAGTTGTCTCTCTAAGAAGTTGGATGCCGACCGCTGTGGGTCATGTAACTACTTAGCATGGAGGAGTCTTATTCTTTTGTCGGGCGGTTGAGGCTTCCAGTGTTGAATCAAATTAAGTTACAGACTCCACTCCTGGTGGTTTCCTTCCATCAATTCCTTTAAGTTTCTTCTTTGCAACCATACTCTGAACCCAAAGACTTTGGTTTCCTGGAAGCTGCTCGGCGGGACATAGGACTAATGCAGCCAAATCGCTAGTTGGCATTGTTTATGGCCGGAACCAGGACGGTATATGAACCTCTTCAAACCTCAAACTTTAGGTCTTGATTAAGAAACACATTCTTGGCAAATGCTTTCACATTGGTTCGTCTTGCGCCAGTCTAAGAGTTTCACCTCTAGCCACCCGTCTGTCTTAATCATGGCCCCAGTTTAAAAAACCAACACAAAAGAACTGGAGTCCTATTCCATTATTCATAGCTGAGGTATTCAGGTGATTGGCCTGCTGTGAACACTCTAATTTTTTCAAAGTAAACGTTTCAGAAGGCCAGGACACTCAGTCAAGAGCATCAATGGGGGCGCCGAACGACAGTTGCTGGGACAGGAGTTAGCTCACCTTATGGTGGACCACCATCTTCAAAAGCTTGTAGTTGGATCTTGGGATTGACCAACTAAAAGCTTTTTAATTGCATCGACTTTAAAAAGGGATGCATTACTGAGGCTGCTGACACCAGACTTGCCCTCCAATGGATCCTCGTTAAAGAATTTAAAGTGTACTCATTCCAATTACGGGCCTCAAAAGACCTCCCTGAGTCGGGTGTGGGTAATTTGTGTGCCTGCTGGCTTCCTTGGATGTGTTAGCCATTTCCCAGGCTCCCTCTCTGGAATTAAACCCTGATTCCCCGTTATCCGTGATTACCATGGTAGGCACAGGAAGTACTGGCAGGATCAACCAGGTAGCCAAACCTGCTGGACGAATTGCTGAGAGGCACATGCTCATCCCGGACTGGCCTTCACACCCCTCAGGAGCCTGCTGGGGAATGCCCACCTGCCTGGGAGGTAGGTGGCTTGCTAGGGGGACAGGTGTGGATGCAAGGGCACCCAGGCCCCATGAGCCAGGACCCAGGTCATACAACCCAGGGCCCAGGACCCAGGTCACAGACCACAGGACCAATGACCCAGGCCACAGGCCTCAGGCCCCAGGCCAGGTGACCCAGGCCCCAGGACCCTGGTCCCAGGCCACAGGACTCAGGTCACAGAACCCAGGACCCAGGCACTCGGGCAAGGCTACAGGACTTATGACCCACAGCCCAGGACCCAGGACCCAGCCCCCAGGACCCAGGCCCAATGAACCAGACCACAGGACCCAGGTCACAGAACCCAGGACGCAGGTACTAGGGCCCAGGCCACAGACCTATGACCCACGGCCCAGCCCCCAGACAATAGACCCCAGGACACATGACCCAAGACCAAGGACCCAGGCCCAATGACCCAGGCCACAGAACCCTTGACCAAGGGCCCAGGCCCAATGATGAAGGCCACAGGACCCAGGGCTCAGGCCCCAGGCCCCTGGACCCATGACTTAGGCCCTAGTCCTCCAATGCCCCGACCCAGGCCCAAGGACTAAAGTACCAGGATCTAGGACCCATGGCACGGGCTCCATGTTCTAGGTCCCAGGCCCCAGGACCCAAGCTGAAGTCACTGGATAGGGATCTCTCTACGGCCATTTGGTCACCCTATTGGATGGGTCTTGGTCTGACAAATGCATGCATCCCTGGAGGTCAGCGCTCGTCAGCATGTATTAGCTTTAGAATTACCAGGGTTCTCAAGTTAGCAGACGGAGCTATCAAAGGAACCATAGCTGATTTAATGAGCCATTCGCAGTTTCGCTGTACCAGCAATGTGCTTGTACACATGCATGGCTTAATCTTTGAGACAAGTTATGTTATGTTATGTTATTTTTATTTGTACCGCGCACAGCTGCCCCAGCAAAGGGGCGTCCTGGCGCTTTGAAAAGGTAAACACAACACAGCATTAAAAGCGGGCAGAAAGAAGAAAAGACACAACAGATGAGCTAAACAAATAAAAAGGTCTTGATAGCCCGTCTAAACTGAAGGAGCTCATCGATGGCCCGGATTTGTGGAGGAAGAGAATTCCACCAACTAGCCTCCAGGACTCGAAAGGAGCGGCCACCAACTCTGCTCAACTTAAAACGTGGGACCACTGCTAAGTTCTGGCCTAACGATCTAAGAGTGCGAGAGGGGACATAGGGGATCAGCAGTTTCTCCAAGATTTGTGGGGATGTACCCTTGAGGATTTTAAATGCAAGGCAGAGAACCTTGAATCTAATCCTCTGCTGCACAGGGAGCCAGTGGAGAGAGCGCAGGGCATTGGACACCGAGCACCGCCTAGGCATACCTGTCACCAGTCGGGTTGCAGCGTTTTGAACCCGCTGGAGCCGCAGAAGTTCTGACTGGTTAACCCCCGCCAGTAGGGAGCTGGCATAGTCCAGCCTGGACAGCACTGATGCTTGGACCACCAGCTGTCTTGTGGGTGCATCAAAGAATTTGAGGATGGGTCGAAGTCCTCTGATGATGCCATAGCAAGAAGCCGCCACCTTCTTGGTATGACAGATGAAACTCAGAGAAGGATCAAGCCACACCCCCAGGTTTTTTATCTCTGCCGCTGGGAGCTGCCAACTCCGAAGGCCACCATTTGTCACCCCACAAAGCCACCTGTATACCAACCACCATAATCTCCGTCTTCTTGGTGTTTAACTGGAGACAGTTGGAATTCATCCAGTTAGCCACTTCCCGCAGACCATCACAGAACCTGGGAGCCTCCAGGTCTGAGTCCCCACTCAGTGTGACCGCCAGCTGCGTGTCATCTGCGTAAGAGACCATGGTCAGGCCCCACCGCTTGACGACCGCAGCCAACGGTCTCACATACAGATTGAAAAGGGTGGGACTCAGTGATGACCCCTGTGGGACTCCCTGGTCTAACGGGTAGGATGACGACTTACCGGGCGGGATCGCCACCTGGAATGACCTATCCATAAGGAAGGATCAAAACCAGTACAAGGCGGAGCCAGAAATGCCCACCTCCTCAAGACGCCGAAGCAGAATCCCGTGCGAGACCGTGTTGAAGGCGGCACTGAGATCTAATAACAATAGTGCCGCCGTCCGACCGGAATCCAGCACGGAACGCAGACGCTCGACCATCGAGAGAAGGGCCGTCTCCGTGCTGTGACCCGCACGGAACCCGTTCTGGGTAGGGTCGAGAATGTTAAGCCTACCAAGATGGTCTGTAAGTGTGGCATTCACATGGGCCTCCGCTATTTTCGTGGCCCAAGGGAGAAGGTATATACAAGTATATGCTATTCACAGGATTAACCTGGTAGCCACCCTTGCTTGAAGGGATGTGAGCCACGTGCCCATCCCAGTTCAACCTTTGCACTCCTTAGGAGGAGCATGCTAAGGATGCCCACCCAGTTGGGGAGCTAGCTAGGGGGACAGGTGCAGTCATTCGAGTACCGGCAGGCCCAGCTGCCTCCACAGAAGGGCGAGGCGGGCCGAGGCACAACTTTGCCGAGATGCAGGGTGCCAGCCTGGACGGTGGGGATAACCCACAGAATGATCAATGCACTGGGTGGAGATGGGCAACTATGTGGCACACGGGGGCCCAGACACGTCAGGTAGCATCCAGGACTTGTCGCTACCCGATCTCTTCCACTCGAGTCAGACCACTGGGACACATGCTGCCACGGCTGCTCGACCTTCACTCTGCTGGGTAGGCAAAAGGCCTCCGTGAACACCAGCTCTCAAGTTGGATGGTCCCTGGCAGGGTGGAAGCTCTTTGCTTGAAACAACAGCTGAGGCTGGCCAAGCATTCTATCCCTAATTGGACCAAGCATGCCCATTAGATCGGTGAATATGGTGCTGGCCTGACCCTCCCTGGGCAAGTTCCCTGCACTGGGTTGTAGGTTTTTCATCCCAACCTACTCTCAGGGAAGGCAGGTACGATGGCCTGCCTCCCAGCCCATCGGCCAGGGCTGGGAGGCAGCTGTGGACCTGGGGCCCCCGTGGGGCCATCCTGGGCCCTGCTGCGCCTGGGTGAGATCAGCTGGACTGCAAGGGGGTCTGGAGTACCCTGTCCCAAAAAATATGGAGGAAGGATACCCCACTTTTTTGTAATCAGTGCACACTGAGTGGCAGAGGGGACCACTGGCGCAAACACACCTGATCTCCTTGTGCCCTGCCATGAGCCATGATCGGGACTTCCAGGGAAGCTGGGCCATCTGGTCACCCCATTGGAAAGCATGGCCGGCGCCCAGATGGCCAAACTTGGAGGGATACCATCTGGTCGCACTGTGCCTGAACAAAAACACTTCCGCTTGTACTTGAAGGGGACAGGGACCCTGCAGCCCGGGCACTCAGTGCCCCAGCTTGGTCTCAGGCATGGGGCTGCAAGGGGGGCCCTGATAGAGCTCCTACCCGGGGCTGGCAGGCACCTTAACATAAAGGTGAAGTAAGGGCGGCCTCCTCAGGCCTGGTGGACCCCCATCCGGGGCCTTTGGCAGTGTAGCAAGCTGGAAGACAGAGCCCAGGGTGGAAGCACCCACGCCGGGCCCAGTTGGAGCTTTTGGTCCTGGCCTTGCAGGTCAGGCCTCCTCTGGCCCCTGGGCTCCTGCCCCAGGCACTTTGCCAAATGGCAGGCCTGAGGATGGAGCCCAGGATGGGGAGGCCCCACCCCAGGGCCTACCGGTCCCCAATTAGAGCTTCTGAATCCCTCCAAACAGGGGAAGCCCCCCGGGAATGAAGGACCTCTGTCCCAGGCCCTTGGTGGTGCAGCAGACTGGAGGACAGAGCTCAGGGTAGCAGCAACCACCCTGGGGCCAGCATGAAGGCCTGCCCAGAGCTCGGTCAGAGGTCCTGGACCGAGCTGCGCACTGCAGGCATCCCTAGGTCTGCTGGGCCACATCCTGGGTGTTTTGCCACATGGTGGGCCTGAGGACGGAGCCCAGGATTAGGGACCCCCACCCCAGGGCCCGCCGGGGCCCAGTCAGAGCTTCTGAACCCAGCCAAGCAGGGGAAGCCTCCCCGGGCCCAATGGACCCCCGCCCGGCCCTTGGGCATTGCAGCAGGCAGGAGGACATAGCCTAAGGTGAACACATCCCCCCCAGGGCCCAGCTGGACTCCAGGGCTCAGTTGGAGCTCCTGCACCCATCTACACAGTGAAGGACTCCCCAGGCCTTGTCCCTTTTGCTTTGGTATGCAGCTGGCCTGAGGACGGATCCCGGGAAGGGGGCCCTCATGCCAGGACCCACTGATGCCCCGGTCAGAGCCTCTGAACCCAGCCAAGCAGGGGAAGCCTCCTAAGCCTCCACGGCCCTTTGCTGTGTCGCAGGCTGGAGGACGGGGCCCAGGGTGGGTGGGAAATGGAAAAAGGATTAGTAAGGGGAAGAAACAGGATCACTGAAACAATATCGATGACAAAAATATAGAACTACCATAATATCGAGTAAAAAATATAGAATGACAAAATATCGAATTCCTATCTCCAAACAGGTAAGTAAAAAAATATTGAATCAAAGATATTGTTGTACAAAATATAGTTAGTCAAAATATTGATTTTTTTTAAATGCTTTAAAGTAATAAAATATTAATGAAATAATGAATATAATTAACTTAAACATACTTAAAATACTTAAATAACCTTAAAATTAATAAATAATTAAAGTAAGTAACAAAAACATACAAATTGATTTGTTAATACATATATATATGAACGTAATATTTATAGGATAGCGGAAAGGGTAAAATGTACAATTATCACACCAGTGACTGCAACAGTAGAGAAAGCATTGGATAGCGTAGGGGTAAAAATTACTATTCCCACTCCAGTGAGTGCAACAGTAGGGAAAGCATTGGATAGCGTAGGGGTAAAAATTACTATTCCCACTCCAGAGAGTGCAACAGTAGGGAAAACGTTGGATAGCGGGAGGGTTAAAATTACTATTCTAACTCTGTAGAGTGCAACAGTAGAGAAAGCGTTGGATAGCGTAGGGGTAAAAAATACTATTCCCACTCCAGTGAGTGCAACAATAGGGAAAGCATTGGATAGCGTAGGGGTAAAAATTACTATTCCCACTCCAGAGAGTGCAACAGTAGGGAAAGCATTGGATAGCGTAGGGGTAGAAATTACTATTCCCACTCCAGAGAGTGCCACAGTAGGGAAAACGTTGGATAGCGGGAGCGTAAAAATTACTATTCCCACTCCAAAGAGTGCAACAGTAGGGAAAGCGTTGGATAGCGTAGGGGTAAAAATTACTATTCCAACTTCAGAGAGTGCAACAGTAGGGAAAGCGTTGGATAGAGTACGGGTAAAAATTACTATTCCCACTCCAGATATTGCAATAGTAGAGAAAGCATTGGATAGCATAGGGGTAAAAATTACTATTCCCACTCCAGAGAGTGCAACAGTGGGGAAAGCATTGGATAGCATAGGGGTAAATATTACTGTTCCCACTCCAGTGAGTGCAACAGTAGGGAAAGCGTTGGATAGCGTAGGGGTAAAAATTACTATTCCCACTCCAGTGAGTGCAACAGGAGGGAAAGTAAATACTTGATATATTAATTAAAAAATACATATATTAATACCAATTACAAATTAATTAAAAATAATTAGCAATATAATATAATATAATAATTAATCAATTAAAAATACAAATAAAAATATTCATTAAAAATCCATAAATAGCAAATAGTATGTAATGTAAATAGCAAGGTCTACGCGTTTCAAACTCTCTTTAGTGCGGAGTTCTCATCAGGACCATGTACCTTCTAGTAGTGAGTCAAATCAATTTCCTTTATTCACCAAAAACCGCGGCGCAAGACCACTGATCTCGTACTGCGATTCCTCACACTCTACTCTGTTCGCTGTTTTTATTTTCAGACGTGAACTTTGAAGGGGTAGATCTGAAATGCACCTTTTCTCCGATATGATTTGTGGCTTAATCAGGCTCCGGTCCATCAATCCCGGTTAGTCTGTCACAGACTAACTGGGACTCACAACTAGAAAGTACATGGTCCTGATGAGAACTCCGCACTAAAGAGAGTTTGAAACGCGTAGACCTTGCTATTTACAGCCATAAGAACATCAAATGATATTAGTATTATGTTGATTTTTTTCTTTAAGCTACATTCTATGGCTTTGTAAAATTTGTATAAAATTTGTACATGATTTTTTTGCATAAAAGGGTTTTATATAAGAGTGTTGTGAGTGTGAGTGTGTTTGGAGTATGTCAGACAAAGATCTTTAGTGATAGTGTGTATGAATGATATGAAGGGGATGTTGTATAATAGGGAATAACAATATGTTTGTTTATATTATGTTTTTTGAAATGTTTAAAGTTTGAAAAAAATGAATGACAAAAAGATAATTTGAAATGAAGTAAAATAAAAGAACGATTAATTTAAAAAAAAAGGTACTGCTCACATAGGGCCAGATGTAGGAGCCGAAATACCGGTCGCTAACAGCCGATTTCGGCCGTTACCGACCGGTATTTAGTAATTGGCATGCAGGGGCCCTATTTTACTGATTCAGTAAATTTACTGATTCGGTAAATTTACCGATTCTGTAAAATACAGAATCGGTTAATTTACAGAATCGGTAAATACAGATGTAGGTGGCGCTGGAAACAGTGCCACAGGCCATTACCGATTTGTTATTTACCATGTAATACTATTACATGGTAAGTAACGAATGTCATATGGCACACAAACCAGTAACAGGGGTGCAACAGGGTGTCAAAGTGACATCCTGTCCCCCTTGTAAAATCGGTAATTTTACCGATTCGGTAATTACCGAATCGGTATTTGCTATTGAATCCTATGAGTCATATCTACTTACCTCACACGGCCAAAGAGGAAGGAAGAAGCCATTGCCCACGCCGCCGCCACCGCCAAGAGTCGAGGGACATCGGACTCCGCGCCGCCGCTCCGGGAGAACTCCAAATCCCGGCAGGCACCGCGGCGGCGCGTCTGAGTGACGCGGAAGCGCCCAGTGAGCGCCATCACAGACGCAGAAAAGGAGGAGCACCCCGGCAGAGCGGGGGAGACCACACAAAATCTGCCGCCACCGCGGAGAGTCATATCTACTTACCTCACACGGCCAAAGAGGAGGGAAGAAGCCATTGCCCACGCCGCCGCCACCGCCAAGAGTCGAGGGACATCGGACTCCGCGCCGCCGCTCCGGGAGAACTCCAAATCCCGGCAGGCACCGCGGCGGCGCGTCTGAGTGACGCGGCAGCGCCCAGTGAGCGCCATCACAGATGCAGAAAAGGAGGAGCACCCCGGCAGAGCGGGGGAGACCACACAAAATCCGCCGCCACCGCCGAGAGTCATATCTACTTACCTCACACGGCCAAAGAGGAGGGAAGAAGCCATTGCCCACGCCGCCGCCACCGCCAAGAGTCGAGGGACATCGGACTCCATGCCGCCGCTCCGGGAGAACTCCAAATCCCGGCAGGCACCGGGCGGCGCGTCTGAGTGACGCGGCAGCGCCCAGTGAGCGCCATCACAGACGCAGAAAAGGAGGAGCACCCCGGCAGAGCGGGGGAGACCACACAAAATCCGCCGCCACCGCCGAGAGTCATATCTACTTACCTCACACGGCCAAAGAGGAAGGAAGAAGCCATTGCCCACGCCGCCGCCACCGCCAAGAGTCGAGGGACATCGGACTCCGCGCCGCCGCTCCGGGAGAACTCCAAATCCCGGCAGGCACCGCGGCGGCGCGTCTGAGTGACGCGGCAGCGCCCAGTGAGCGCCATCACAGATGCAGAAAAGGAGGAGCACCCCGGCAGAGCGGGGGAGACCACACAAAATCCGCCGCCACCGCCGAGAGTCATATCTACTTACCTCACACGGCCAAAGAGGAGGGAAGAAGCCATTGCCCACGCCGCCGCCACCGCCAAGAGTCGAGGGACATCGGACTCCATGCCGCCGCTCCGGGAGAACTCCAAATCCCGGCAGGCACCGGGCGGCGCGTCTGAGTGACGCGGCAGCGCCCAGTGAGCGCCATCACAGACGCAGAAAAGGAGGAGCACCCCGGCAGAGCGGGGGAGACCACACAAAATCCGCCGCCACCGCCGAGAGTCATATCTACTTACCTCACACGGCCAAAGAGGAAGGAAGAAGCCATTGCCCACGCCGCCGCCACCGCCAACAGTCGCGGGACATCGGACTCCGCGCCGCCGCTCCGGGAGAACTCCAAATCCCGGCAGGCACTGCGGCGGCGCGTCTGAGTGACGCAGCAGCGCCCAGTGACCGCCATCACAGACGCAGAAAAGGAGGAGCACCCCGGCAGAGCGGGGGAGACCACACAAAATCCGCCGCCACCGCCGAGAGTCATATCTACTTACCTCACACGGCCAAAGAGGAAGGAAGAAGCCAATGCCCACGCCGCCGCCACCGCCAAGAGTCGAGGGACATCGGACTCCGCGCCGCCGCTCCGGGAGAACTCCAAATCCCGGCAGGCACTGCGGCGGCGCGTCTGAGTGACGCGGCAGCGCCCAGTGAGCGCCATCACAGACGCAGAAAAGGAGGAGCACCCCCGCGTCGCGGGACGCCCGGGGCGAAGCCCGGACAAAGGGCGGGCCCTCTACGGCCCTCATCGGCAGGAGGAGGCAGGGGCAGGGCCAGAAACTCTGCAAGTGTTCTGACTTCGATCGTCCCTCAAGTAAGTCTAGTGCACGCTATCCATATATATTATACAGTCTGAGCAATGTCTAAAAAACCTGCAGCAGTGCAACAAAACAAGATAAATAACTACATGGTCCAGACTGTTCAGAAAATTAACATGCAAAGGAGGGAGTCATTGGGGTTGAGCCAATCGCCTGACTTGCTATGCCCATCACCACCTACATCCGCTTCTATCCTGTTTGATGGAACAATAACACAGGACATTCATATTGTAGACTCCACAGCTGATATTACACCCCAAGTTATACCCGGATCACCGGAGAATGCAATTCCGGCTCTCGAAGGCTTGCCTACTGATCTTAATATAGATATTGATATTGATCATGACCCAGAGCAAGACACACAGTCACAGGTCTCCGTCCTAGATCAATCCCTTACTGGACATACTGGTAGACCTAAACGTCAATGTACAAAGAATCCCTCCAAGCGGGGGGGGTTTACGCTCAGGGACTAAGCGGAAGAGGGCAACCACCCCAAAGCATAAACAAGTGACTCTTGCTGAGGAACACCTTATCAGTTCCTCCGAGGAAACCCTACTTGACAAAATCGCTGATCTCATTGAGATGAAAATCAATATCATGGTCAAACCTCTTATATCCAAGATCGATAAACTGCAAGCAGAGGTCAAGAAGTTGGGTGCACTCCAAAATACAGTTGCAAGTGGTATTGAGAAAGTCACTACGTTAATTACTCACCTGGATAACAATCCTAGAGGAGCTGAAGTAGGAAGCGATACGGTTGTTGGGGATGGAATGGATCTGCTTGGGGCGAACCCAACGCAACAAACACCATCAGTAGCACTTGAGGGCTCCATACCAGCATGCTCCACATCAGACCCAACTCCTTCGCTTAATATTCCTCCCGCACAAGTACAAGTGCAAGCTCAAACCACGGATCCATTGCAATTTATCGTTGAGGCCACACCCGTGGTCTTGGTCCTCGCAAACGTACCCCCATTAGAAGGGGGCATAGCTGAAACTTCAACTTCACTTTGCAGTAAAGCCCTACACTGGTTAACTAGCAACATGCGACTAGCACCAGGAGGGAAACACCATCTTGCAAGCGTGATTAAATCTGCAACCAGGGTTCCTTGGCTGGGAAACCGGCCAAAAAAATTTAAAGGGGACTGTGTGGCAGTGAGCTTTTCAAACCCAGACGTTCTTCCCAATATTCTTGCAAATATTCTTCCTCCTCAACGAAGAAGAGGCACTGTGGTTCCCCTCACTTTGAATTTTTTTTATGGAGAACAGCAGAATGTCTCTTTCCCAAGGACCCCCGCCCCAGGGTGGGACACCAACTGGGATTCTCACTTTAGATGGGGACAAGACTTAAGGAACAACGCCTCAGTTCATCGTCATCAACCCCCAATGTTTAACCCTGTCACACAGCCACTCGAACTCTTTAACCGTTTTGCGCCACTTTCATTTATGGACCAAAATGATTGACTTTTGCCAGCCGGAGAAAATAAATCAGAGGGTTCACAGCCTGCTCCTGGTCCTTTAGCTCATTCTTCAGTAAGTGTTGAGGTCCGAAGAATTATGAGCTGGAACATCGCCGGGCTTAGAGCCAAATTTAAAGATAAGAACTGGTTGGACCTAATTAGAAATTACGATATTCTTGCATTCCAGGAAACTTGGGAAACATCAGATTGTCTGGCTATAGATGGCTACTCTCATTTTTATGTACCTGCAGATCCCAGCAAAGCAGGAAGAGCAAGGGGTGGGTTGGTTATATATATTTCACTTGATGTTAAAGGAAAAGCGAGGCACATTAAGTCTAACACTAAAAACTGTTTAATGGTTGAATTGAGCTCATCAAACTCCCATCCTATTTTACTCATAATTTTTTATAATTCTCCAGCCAGTCAATTTCCTACCGAGCACTTAGCATCCCTAGAGGACCTCTTATCGACTTATAATGTAAACAGTTCTTATGGGTACGAGGTGATCCTCATGGGAGATTTTAATATTCATCCTTGCCAGGCGGGTTGCCAAAGAGAAACAGAGGAATCATTTCTATATTCTTCCACGCCGCATTTCGAACACACACCTAGTGGCGAGGCTCTGGAACTGTTTTTGGCTACCTTTAACCTCCATGAATGTTGTACTTGTTCAAATGACTTACGGTTGCCGACTTATGAGGGCAAGGACCGAGGCACAATTATTGATTACATTTTTGTATCTCTTAGAGTTTTATCTGACGTTTTTGTTTGTAAAGTCTTAACTTCTGTTTTTAGCGACCACAATCCTGTGATTTTAGAGGTTTTAGCTCAGGGAGTTTTGGGAAATAGGACGTCTGATAATTTTTGTGCAACAGACCTTGTGCTGAGAGACCAAAATCGAAGGCTTAAATGGGACAAAGTTACCCCTATAACCTTCTTACAAGACACACTGGCCAAGGTCGAAGGAGAAGTTGCCATCTGTTTAGACAACAAAAATTCCAGCGCTACTGTGGTTGAGGCCTTTAGCGCTATTTGTAAACAAGTCAACTCAGATCTGACCGTGAAGGTAAAATCAAATAAGTCAATGGGCCCAAAATGGTTCGACACAAACTGTTCTAAGGCTCATTCAACCTTACTTAAAGCCTTAAAGAACAAACCCAGAAACAGAGCATTGGTAGCATCCCTAAGAAAAAAATATAATTTGGCTATCAGAAAGAGGAAATCCGAGATAAAAGATGAAGCCTGGAATAACCTGTTACTGCCTGAGATACAGAAAGACAGTGCTAAATTTTGGGCAGTGATAAATCATCCGTATTTTGTAGGGTTAGACCATCAAAGAGCGGATTGTATCATCCCAGATGAGCAATGGGTGACACATTTTAGCAATATTTATCGTCACAATGATACGATTATAGAACGCGCACTTCCTCTTTCTCTTACGCCAAATTCCATCTCTCCTTTCACTCAGGAAGAGGTAAAAAAAGCAATCAATGATACACTCTGTAAAAAGGCACCAGGACCAGATGGGGTCCCGGCAGACTTTTTCAAGAGTGCCCCTGATTTTAGCTCAAAAATTTTAACTAATGTTTTTAATGCTACACGGGAATTTATCTTCCCCTCTAGCTGGGCAAACTCAACCATAGTGCCAATTTTCAAGAAGGGACAGAGGACAGATCCGGCTTGTTATAGGCCAATTTCTCTTATTGACTCGAGTGTAAAAATTATGGGGAGAGTCCTACTATCAAGACTGACCCTTATTTTAGAAAGTAAGGGCATTTTATCTAATGCACAATATGGTTTTAGATCCAAAAGAGGAACTTTAGATCAGTGCCTAAATTTAGAATTAATTTTAAACAAGTATGTAATCGCCAAGGAGGGGTCTTTATACATGGCCTTCATGGACCTGTCATCAGCTTTTGACCTGGTCAACAGGGCAAAGCTGTGGAGGATCCTTTTGGCCATGGGTCTCGACCCCCCTTTGGTCGAATACCTGGCTGAGCTACACAAGGATCTTATGACCTCAGTCAGAGTTACTCGGGAAGGAAGATGCACTTGTCACTTTAAGTCAGAGAGGGGGGTCAGGCAAGGGTGTATACTTGCCCCCCTCCTCTTCACTTTATACATCAATGACCTAGAGGCAGTAATGATAACAGCCCACAGCGATATTCCGCGTGCAGGGGAGACAAAGATTCCTGTACTCCTCTATGCGGACGATGCTGTCCTCTTGGCACGCTCCGGAGTTGCGTTAAACAAACTCCTTGCATCCTTCGGGGCTTTTATGTCATCTTTGGACAAATCACATGTAATGATCGCTGGACCCGCAGGAAGGAAAAGAAAGTTACCAACTTTTTACTGTGCAGGAAAGGAGGTTAAGAGAGTTTCCTCCTTTCCATATTTAGGAGTCACTTTCGACGATAGGGGAACTTGGGGCCCTCAGCTTTTGGTCAAAAGCAGCGCTGTCGCTAGAGCGGCCGCAGGGCTGCTGGGGTTTGCCAAAAAGCTAGGCGCCCGCCCCATGGAAAGCATGGAAAGCATCATTAAAGTTTATAAATCCAAGTGTCTGTCAGTTGCCCAGTATGGCTCGGTAATCTGGGGATATACCAGCCCAGCTAAAATACAGATTGTAGAAAACAAATTTTTGAGATCTTTGCTCTCTGTCCCCCAATCAACTTCGACCTTCGCATTACATATAGAGTTAGGTTTGGGCTATATCTCAGATATATTAAAACTAGCCCCAGTGATTGGTTGGATAAAAACATGGCTCAATCAGGAGCTCACTTTAAATCACACCATCTTAAAAGATTGTTTAGCCCTGGATAGAGCCCTCTACATTCCTTGGTTAAGATACGTTAAAATGCAGCTTACCTTGGCAGGCCGCCCGGAGCTCTTCTCTTCTCCAGAGGGGATAACTTATGGCGATATAAAATCAGTCAAAAACACCCTGACAAATTTATATGCCATGGAAAGGGAAGAAGTAGAGCTAAAAAAGATTATGGTGAGGAAACATTGTATGCTCTCCTTAGCTCCAGGAATGGAACCTTATCTCATTTTTACTACAAATTCTTATCATCGCTTTCTCTTAACGAGATTCCGCTTTGATTTAATCCATTTTGTACTGGGTAACTTTAGAACTTGGTCGCGACCAGAGGATGCCGATCCATGCGATTGTGACCACTTCTCAATACAGGATACGATGCACTTTATTATGTTCTGCGGACATTACACTAAGATTAGGAAAAGTTATCTGCTCCCTATTTTACGTCACCAGGGCTTCATTCAGGTTAAACCAGCCCTGTTGTTTTTGCAACTCCTCCCTAATGTAAAAGTAGCTTTTTCAGTGGCTAGTTTTTTGGTTGCAGGCGCACGTCTAAATAAGCACCGCACAAGGCACAGGCACTTTATCTTTGAAAAATGAACTTCCTCTCTTTTCTATTTACCTAAATGAATTGTGCTTTAATAAATCCTTCGTTTTAGCTTTTTTAGATATCTATGTATGTTGTATTGTAGTATACCTGTTTTTACAATATTGATTGAATGTTTTAAATTTGTTAAAATGTTTTGTGCTTCAATGAAAGTGTATGTAATCATGGTATGTAACATTGCTTGCTCTTTTATGATTTTCAATAATCGAATAAAGAAAATTGACTGACTGTCTGACTGACACACATACTATTTTAAGAAACTTTTTAGTTTATTTACAAGTAGCTCTTTCTCTAGCATATGAGTTTCATGCTACACTTGTGGCCCCCCTCTCGGTCACAAGAAGCCCTTTTTGACTTGAGACTTGGTGGGACGTACCTGCCTGCACTATCTATATGGAGGCAGGGGCAGGGGGAGACTTCTCCCAGCCATCCAAGCCACGATAGTGGCGTGGGGGAAAGCAACGATGACAATAAAATGGGACCGGAAACTCTCCCACATTCTCTCCCTTTTTTTCTCTGTTGTAAGAAGATAATATCCTTGCTTCTGTCTCTTTCTTAGTTAAATCTTTTGGGCATTGTAATTCACTGCTTTTAAGTAGAAGTATATGTCTAGAAAGAAAAAACAAATTGGTACATTTAGCTTCTCATTACACACTATTAAATTACATATTTTAAACATTTAACTGCCAACATAAACAGTTATGTTACTACATTATAGCCACCCTGAGACTATTAATTTCTATGTTTATATCTGTCTATCTCTACCTGTCTCAGCATATGCATCAGTCTGTGCCTGGGTATACTACTAAATGCATCAGTGGGTCCATGGGTGTATAAGCATATGCATCAGTGTGACTTAGGGTGTCTCACTGTATGCATCAATGAGTGTCTGGGTGTGTTAGTGTATGAAGAAGTGTGTGACTTAGTCTGTCAGTGTCAGGTTCTGCGATTCCTTGGAGCTTGCTCGATGCTAGAAAGTCTACCTCCAGGCACCATCAAGTTTGAATGCTGTTAAGGTTCAGACTGTAGAAATGGCCAGGTGGGGAAAGAGTGTTGGGAAAGGAACAACAGGGAAGAATACTTGTAAGAGACAACCAGAATCGTGACTAATCATTCCTGAGCCCTCCACCTAACCAACCCCCCAATCTCTACAGCAATATATATTCATTTGCACACTGTTCTGCAGTCCTACTGATGGGTGATGGAAGGGTAAATTTCAATGAGGCAGTGGTAAAAAAGAATTGTAAAATGATAGCAGAAACTACAATGATCATACTACTCATTTATATCTATAACATGCAAGGCTCATTATACTTTGAGACCTACCAGACTCCACCCGTTTAGAATTCTTGGATGGGTCTTGTTGCAGCAGTCTGCAAAACTGGGTGTCAACTGGTTCTTTATGCAGCTTCTAAGGTCGTCGGTGTTCCCCAACTAGCATTATTAATTATGCGGGACCTGCCACGCAACTTTGTACAAAGTTTTCAAAGTGTCCAAAAATGATGCTCTCTCAAGCATTTGTTCTATGGCTTGTGATATGTCTTACCCCGGAGATTAGTCCGATCTCATAAATGTCATCATGAGCTGAAGGGAAATGCTGAGCTTTGCTTTCAAGTCCAGAGCCCTTCTGCTCCTAAAGCCAGCAGACGAATTGCCATGGCTGCCCAAGGGGCCCCGTAGGGGTCCCTCCAACAGGGCGACCCCCTTAGTGCCACAGGAAGGCACATAAGTTGGCTGCCCAGGCTCCCTGGTGAGTGACCAAAGGGGTCTGCTAGTCACGTCCGGCAGTGGGAGGGGGGACAAGGGTACAAAACCTTCCCCCCGCCCACTGAGCAGTCTCTTGACCGCTGCCCGTCGCGCTGTTTTGTAGAAAATTAGAAATATTGATGTACATAAGCAACGTTCATTTCCCTTTTCCCACTCCTCTCCCTGCACGCACCATGAATACCGTAAAGCATTGACTGCATCCCTCTGCCAGCAAAGGCCTGTACCCATGTGTACATGACAGCCATTTTAGGCACCCTGGCCTTTTGCCCGCCTAAGATTAGAATCACCGGCTTCCCTTCTGCGCGTATTTGAACCCCCCCCCTCTCTCTCATATGCATAAACCATGAAACCCTCTCCCTCTGCGCGACCCTGCCCTGAAAGGCAGCCCTTCTGCTTGACCCACGCAAACCCCCCATTTCCTCTTGAAGAGGCATCCTTCGCCTCAGCTGACATAGCCCTCCCCAGCTGCACCTGACTGCCCCCGCTCTCTCATGCATGAGTCATAAGATTTCTCTCTCTGTGCGACTCTGTCCCTGTGCACACCCTGGCTCCCCCTTCCCCTTCTCCCTCACACGGGCAAGTCATAAACCTTCTTCTGCAAGACCCTGTCCTTGAGAGTCACGGCCGCGCCTGACCAACACCTCCTTTCCTTCCATGAATGCCCCTCTGTTGACAAGCCTTCCCTCTGCGCTCGATTGTCCACGCGGCATGAATACCACTCCTTTGATGACCCCTTCCCCCGAGTCCGGCTGACCACACATGTCCGAGGCCATCGCCTAAGCCAGGAGATACCATTTACTGCCCTTTATTGTATGAAGTCACTCCTCTTCAAAGGACCCACTATTGATCCTGGCCACCCCACCCCCTGGGCTATGATCAGGCGCACGCATCCAAAACAGTTGACAGAACACTCAGCTGCGTGATTGCCCTCCCCTCTTATCAGCAGGTCAAGGGTCCCTATTGTGAACACATGTGGGGTAGGATTGACACGAGGATTATAGGGATGTCTTTTCTTTGTGTCACAATGTCCTGATTGTAATGCCAAGTGTTTTGTAAGGTATAAAAGAAGACGTCTCAGCTCACTTGTTAGAGCACCTCCCGAAAGACACTGTGTTTCGTGTCCGAAATGACAGGCTCTCCTCATGAGAAATAAACTCTGCTCTCGATTCCTGCTCCAGCGCCCGTCTCTTTATTTGGTAATTATTCAGAATGGAAACTAAGAGGCGTCTTGCGCCAGCAGCCTGGGCATCGATAGTAATACGGGCTCATGTTTTACAATTGGCGTCCCAACGCGGGGTCCATCAGTGACATAAGGTCCGGTAAGAGAGATCCAGACGAAGAAGTGAACATCTAAAATGATTGGAGTATACCTGCCTTGAGAGGGCCCTCGCCTGGCTGCCGATCGAAAGAACTTCACCAATTCTGAACGGACCTCTCTCGAGTGACCTATTGTCCTGACTGGAATCCCACAGGAATGCTACATGGAGTAAGAGAACGATCGGGCGCTGGAGGAGGAAGATGAAGAACTGTCCGTATGGTCCGGTCCGGGTAAGATTACGTAGGGCGTTTTGCGCCTGATTGGTAGGATGGTTTTATCCATCTGATTGATTGATTGATTGTATTGGAATCGGTATTTGTATACTGATATTGTTGGTATTGGTTCATTTAGCTTTGGATGCTACTTGAAATATTGGTTCTCTTCTTGAGAACGAGACATTCTCTGTGTGCAAACAGCGGCGAATAGGAACGTTCGTCCCTCTTTGCAGATAGAGAAGGGTAGGTAATGCAGACTTTTGTCCCCGTTGTAATCCGTCATGCCTACTTTTCTCCCCACTGATTGTTTGAAATCGATTAATAATCGATTGTTGCTCTTTGAGATCTTCCCTATCTACAAACTGAGACGAGTAGAAATATTCTGTCTTCCTTTTTGGATAGCGAAGGGCAGGTAATGCAGACATTTGTCCCCGTTGTAATCCGTCATGCCTGTTTTTCTCCCCACTGATTGATTGGTTGCCTGGACATTGTTGTTCCAGGAATTGTTTCGTTTGAGGTATTTTCTGCCTGCAAACAACGTGGAGTAGAAATATTCTATCTAGTCTTTGCAAGTAGTAAAGGGTAGGTTATGCCCCTTTGTGAATTCGTCAGTCCTACCCACTCCCCACTGATTGGTTATTTGGGGGGTAGCTCGCATGGTCCGCCCAGGAGACTACCCTTATGGAGGACATATGCTCCCCACTCATGGGCCATTTAGTGGAAGTAGACCATCTGGTCCGTCCAGGAGGCTACCCTAGTAAGTGGAAGTACATCGCTTGGTCTGTCCAGGATGATACCCTAATGAAGGAATATATGTTCCCCTTTTGATCGATAATCTCGTTCCACCCCGGACCATTTATTGGAGGGAACTCGTCTGGTCCGTCCAGAAGTACCCCCCTAGTGAAAAGGACACATAAAAATATGAAGTGATCACCGTTCCCTACTAACAGAAAGTTTTAGCTCGAAACACGCTAAGGAAGAGAAGGAAAAATAAAAAGAAATCAGGCTAAGTCAGTAACCCCCTGATGAGCTCTTGACTTCACTAAAAATAAGAAACATTAGAAAAAGTTCGTAATAAGAAATATAAAATGGCGGAGATTTGACAGCAAGACAGCCACGAGGTAGCTATGTTACGCTGCCTACTCCTGCTCCAAAACATGTCTGCCTCATTGCCCACCACGCCCAAATAACGGTCACATGAAATAGAAACAATTCAATAGGTACCTACCCCCATTCCGGAAGCTCCCGAAGTGCAGCGGGTCCGCGGTTACGCCCATCCGGAAGGCGAGGCCTCGAGGCATGCGGGGCTCGCCTGGCCGCGGTCAGAAGGAGAGGCTGTTGGGCAGACGGCCCAAAGAATGATAAGGACCTCTCCACCTCTCCTCTTCTGCTGCCCTGCAGGCCACGGGGGGGGGGCTGTCTTGCCTCAGCCTCCGACCACCCCCCCCCCCTCTCACTCTCGCCTGATCCGGTCCGCAAAGAAGGCCGAAGCCGAGGCGAGGATGGCGGCATTTCTTTGAGCTATAATGGCTGCAACTACACCCAACGCCTGACAGTTGCAGATAGTCCCGCCACATGTCGACGCCTGGACAATTGTAGGTAGTCCCGCCACATGCCAGCGCCTGGACAATTGCAGGTAGTCCCGCCACATGTCAAGGGGGGGATGTCTTGCCTCAGCCACCGACCCCCCCCCATCTTCAATGGCTGGCACGGCCAATACCGAAGCGCTGGAGCCGGAGAACGGCGCGGGGTCGCTGGAAGGGGGAGGTGACGCGAACGAGCCTCCCCCACCTCCCTCCAGGTGGAGGCTTCCAGCGACGCCCCAATGCTCTTGCTTAAAGAGGGTCAACATCGAAAAGCGGTCTTTTGCCCAGGACGGGCACACGTCCCATGCCTTCTCTCCTCAACTTTGAAGATTCTATGAGAGCCGGGGGGCACCCCGATCCCTCCGCATGGGCGCCCCCGTCCCCTTCACTGGGAACCGCGACATCGGCGCACTCCTGCCAGCGCCAGCCTCAGTTTGGAAATGGCTAAAATACAGCCAAGGCACAGACTTGTTCAGTTCCGGAGGAACACCAGAATGACCCGGTAGGAAAATTGTTACCGCCCTCCCCACTCTTTGACTGATGGTCCATATTGCTAAACTGTTAACCCATTGCGAAAAACTTTTGTAACCACCAATGGAAGGTTCTGGTCCTACTACGAGTCAGTAGAGGCAATCTGACTATGCAGGGACTTGCCTGACCTCGCCCAAAATGGCGCCGACACAAAATGAGACCTTTTAAATAAACCTTGTTGCACCCTGATTGCGCAGCTTTGATGCCCCAAGATATGTATGCAGTTTTTGGACAATGAAAGTAGATAAGAAGTATATTGAGTATGTGCTTGGAAAAGAAAACGATATAAGATGGATATTGATTATGTGCTGGGACAATGAGCTGATTTAGAGTGGGTACTAATTATGTGTTGGAAGCAATGAATTGGTATGAAATAAGAACTGATTGAGCATTTGGACAATGAATTGGTAAATATTAGATCCTGAGTAATCGTTGGACAGCGAGATAAAGTTATTGAAAATTGAATTATTGGCATGCATCATACTTGTAGTGTAGGAAAGTTCGATCTGATTTTATTTCACTGCTGCACTTTACGAAATGAATGACCACCAACTTTATTCTCCGTAGCCGGCCCACTGGTTTGTAGGCCCGTATTTGTGCACCAACCTCTTTCATTAAAATCTTTTTGAACACGCAAATATTATCGTAGCGTTTATATTTATGAATGTTGTTGAAATGTATGACCACTGTCATCGGTATAGGCAAAATACATGCAGTATGATTAAGGTTGAAGGTTAAAAAGGCCCGGTATTTAGCAGCTACACTATGTATCGCAGGCAGCCGAAAAGGTGTTCTTAGACGCCCTTGAGCGATACCACAGAAATTCCACCTGACCGTCACCCTTGCACACAACCTATAAGGCCACGATCGTGTGATGCATGTAGATCCGCAGACCATCGATGATTATCTATCTGACACTGCTGGTCCTTCTGGGCTTAAACGCTGAGATGGTAGATAATGCACCCCGGGGAGATGGGTCGAGTATGTGGTAGGTAAAAACATTTTCGGATTTATGCGCGCTGATGTGTTTTGAATGCTGCCCCCACCCCCCTTCTTCTCCTCCCTTCTGCAGGTCCCGTCGGAACGCCGGCTGAAGTATGGAAAAGCGACGATCGAGCGACCGACAAAAGGAGAAGAAGGGGATCTGAGCATAGTACTTATGCTAACAAGCTTTGACAGACGTAGACGTAGATATGACTGTTCCTCCCTAAAACGTAACGACTGGGAGGATGGACTGACATAGAAACTTGACGGGTACTGTATGACGGAAATTGACTCGACATTAGCACGCTAGATAACGCGATTATGACGTTTAATTAGATAGGGAAGGGATTAGGAAAGGTCCTGAGGTAAGGGTACCCAGGCACACCCCTTCTGGGAAGTTAGAAATATTGTTGATGTTCGAAATGTACCACCTCCTTCTCACCCTCTTATAGATATAACCAAGCTGCCTGACTGTTCTCCTGATCAATACCATCTGTTACCTCAGCCTGGAGAACATCCAACCAAAGGAAGAAAATCAAAATTGGTTTAAGATCCACCTATGGGCAATAGTCCGACCAGGTTAATTTCTGACCGACTGACCGAGGGGTAAGTATTGACAATTGGGAGCGCTCGCAGAAATAGTAAACGAGAAAAGAAGGAGGAAAGGTAAAAAGAACTCAGCCCATGGATAAATAGGATATTAAAAATGCGCAGAATGCGCAAGGAGATTTTCGTTTGGCCAACAACTGTTTTGTGTTTTGTCGTGAACGCTTTTGTATGTAACACATGTACTGTCTTCCCTTGTCTGAGTTTGTGTGTATGTAATGTACGGATTTATGTCTTCCCTCTGTCTGTGTTGGCATGTTACCTGACCCCTGTTGTTCTGTGTTGTGAACGCACTAAATGACCTATCTTCGTACACGTCTCTCTCTCTATCTGTCTCTCTCTCTCTCTACATGTCATACGTGTACCAAATGGCTCGTTTAGATTGCGGACGACTCTCACTCTCTATGAGAGTCTCCCTATTTCCTCTTCCTTTTTATGGTAAAATTGTGCCCCACCGGCACCAGTCTGATTGGATACTTATTGAACGCGAAGGTGTTCAGCGAAATTGACCGAAACTAAAATGATCGTATCTCGCCATATTACTACCTCTCCTTTCTGCAAAACGAATGAACTCGAATTGGCTGAGAAGGAAAGGACAGGTAAGACGACTAAAGTCCCCCAATCTGGCCTTTTACAGGGGAACTGTATGTCAATGGCACCTTATTTTTTTGTTCATCAGAGACGAACGCCAACGTCTAGATTGACCCCCAATGCCCAGATTGCCCCACCCCTTTGCACCCAAGCGCGAACGCCCGAAGCATCCCCGCCCCACTTGATTGACCCCAGCTGCTGTCCCGGATATAAACATGATGACCATGAGTAACTGTCGTCCCTCGAGAAAAACCTGTTTTACCCTGACTCTCGATGATAACGCCCCCGCCCTGTTTTGTAAGGGTTAGCCAGCCATGAAAGGAAATGTTAGACTGTTAAGGCTCAGGTTAGAAAGACGAGTCTGAGTTTGATGGAATGCACAGTTGATAAGAGCCTGACTTTCCTCCATATGTGATATGTGTAGACGATGAATAAAACTTGGCATGAACTCAGTAGGAATGCTGACATATGCACTGCTTGGTAATGAACCTCTGACTGTGACCGATGAGCGTATCTCCCAAGTACGTAGGATTGAGGGAGGAATTCACGTACATAAAATGTCTTCCCCTGACCAGTTCTCTAAAGCTTGTTTTGTACCTATTTCAAAGATATACGATCACCGGAGGAGAAGGGTCGGACGTGACACACAGCCTGGCCGCAGATCATGGGACACATGCGACATCGACCAAAGGTGGAGCCCCAGCACGACAGGAATACGGGACGAGACAGCACTCTCCAATGTGGTAAAACGAAAGGATGAAGGGCTGTCCTGAAGCCTTTTATCCACCTACCCACGCGTGCCTGAAGTCTCCGTCCCCCCTTTTTCAAGCCCGATTGATGGGCCTGCTTGCTTGTTATCATTCGCTCCCTTGGTCCCTTTGGTGTGTCCCAGGAAAATCTGCCCCCACTCCGCCCTCTCACTCCCATCGACTATCGAAACCACACACCCTCTTTTCCACATGACTTCTTGTCGAAAGGAAGAACAGCATCCAGGTGGAAATGGGGTGCACCGCAGGAATATGGGTGCCGAGCATAAGGCGCCACTAGAGGATTGGTTAGGGAACAGGACTGTGGTCTAACAGCAGAGGACTGACCGCACCCTGCAACGCGTAAGGATGGACTCGAGCTGGACCTATAGCTCCACCGCCGGTGCTCAACAGCGCCAACGAAAGGACACGGACTAGAGCCTACCAGTGATGGCTCACTGCTAAAAAGACACTGTGACGAAGAGATCTTGTGTATTGAACTGAATTCCGCCCTCAACTACCTGGTCAAAATGTTCACTGGTCACATTTTTAAGTCAGAAACGTTTTATGCTATGTAGTGCTTTTGGAATGATAGGAATTCGACAAATGCAATTTCCTATGTGCTGCATTCCGCCAAACACATCAACTGTCCATGATTATATGCCATATGCTAGTATTGACACATGCTAATTCTTCGACCGCACCTGTTTATATGTACCCTCATCAATTACGAAAATGAACTCTGCTATGTAAAAAGGGGCGACTGTAGAAAATTAGAAATATTGATGTACATAAGCAACGTTCATTTCCCTTTTCCCACTCCTCTCCCTGCACGCACCATGAATACCGTAAAGCATTGACTGCATCCCTCTGCCAGCAAAGGCCTGTACCCATGTGTACATGACAGCCATTTTAGGCACCCTGGCCTTTTGCCCGCCTAAGATTAGAATCACCGGCTTCCCTTCTGCGCGTATTTGAAACCCCCCCCTCTCTCTCATATGCATAAACCATGAAACCCTCTCCCTCTGCGCGACCCTGCCCTGAAAGGCAGCCCTTCTGCTTGACCCACGCAAACCCCCCATTTCCTCTTGAAGAGGCATCCTTCGCCTCAGCTGACATAGCCCTCCCCAGCTGCACCTGACTGCCCCCGCTCTCTCATGCATGAGTCATAAGATTTCTCTCTCTGTGCGACTCTGTCCCTGTGCACACCCTGGCTCCCCCTTCCCCTTCTCCCTCACACGGGCAAGTCATAAACCTTCTTCTGCAAGACCCTGTCCTTGAGAGTCACGGCCGCGCCTGACCAACACCTCCTTTCCTTCCATGAATGCCCCTCTGTTGACAAGCCTTCCCTCTGCGCTCGATTGTCCACGCGGCATGAATACCACTCCTTTGATGACCCCTTCCCCCGAGTCCGGCTGACCACACATGTCCGAGGCCATCGCCTAAGCCAGGAGATACCATTTACTGCCCTTTATTGTATGAAGTCACTCCTCTTCAAAGGACCCACTATTGATCCTGGCCACCCCACCCCCTGGGCTATGATCAGGCGCACGCATCCAAAACAGTTGACAGAACACTCAGCTGCGTGATTGCCCTCCCCTCTTATCAGCAGGTCAAGGGTCCCTATTGTGAACACATGTGGGGTAGGATTGACACGAGGATTATAGGGATGTCTTTTCTTTGTGTCACAATGTCCTGATTGTAATGCCAAGTGTTTTGTAAGGTATAAAAGAAGACGTCTCAGCTCACTTGTTAGAGCACCTCCCGAAAGACACTGTGTTTCGTGTCCGAAATGACAGGCTCTCCTCATGAGAAATAAACTCTGCTCTCGATTCCTGCTCCAGCGCCCGTCTCTTTATTTGGTAATTATTCAGAATGGAAACTAAGAGGCGTCTTGCGCCAGCAGCCTGGGCATCGATAGTAATACGGGCTCATGTTTTACAGTTTGGTCATGTGACCCATGCCCTACCGTCGAGGACCAGGAGGTTAGTGATCGCCCCCCCCCCAACCTGGGTTCACCCTAATGGGCTGGGCTCGGTGGGGACTCGTTCCTCCCATATTGTGCCCCTGGTCCCCGTGAGGTAGTGTCCACGTCCTGGATGACTGGGGGCAAGTTAGTGGGACGGGGGGCCTGTGCGGTAGGGGGGTGCGGTCCGGAAGGAGGTAGCCGCGCTGGCCTGCGCGGAACTTTGCGTGCACGGCCGTCGATGTGTGGGATTCTCCCTATGAGCAATCACTGCACTCGAAGGTAGTGAGGCTGTGGGCCCGTACTTGAGGGCACCACGTGGTGTCAAGGGTAGAGGCCTGGGCCCGTCGCCTCTCTTTTCAGGTCAGAAGCTGAGCAAGTCCCGTGGAAGCCCTGCTTCCCTTCCCCACCCCCAGCCTTTCCTCGTGGGCAGCAGCGGGTCTTTAGCTGCGGGCCGGGGTTTGCACAGAGGGTCATATTACCTGCGTTCAGTACGCCGCCTGCCCCCGGGCACCGTCGGCACTTCAGCGGCTTGGGGCAGGGCCATGGTATAAGTAGACTTGATTCAGTCCAACGCCTTTCCTGTGCGTGCCCTGGGGGTTTCATCCTTGTAATGGTCTTTCTGTCCGCCTAGCCCGATATCGGGTGGTTTGAGGAGTGAGGCATGCTCGGGGGGGGGGGGGTACATGACGCGAGGCCGGATGGCTCTGGGCCCAGCCGGACGCTCTGGTAACCGCGGGTCTCCTTAAGTTTGGGGGCACTCGGTACATGACCCCATTTTCTCCCTGACCGAGGGCAACACCTATACATAGGCTGCGGGATTGGTATTTACTGCTCCTCACTTTGTTATCAGCACGCAACAGGTCTCCGAACTCGTCGTGGCTCTTTGCTTCCCTCGCGGTGTGATGGGGCGGCACGCAAGGGGGGGAGGTGCTGGACACTAGGCGGGTGCTCCAGGGTGATGCCCAGCGGGCAGTTATCATGCCGTCATGCTCACAGCTGGAGTAGGGTGACCAACTGGCATTGGTGCAAATTCAGGACGGGGAGTGTAAAAATTCAGGACAAAGGGTCGAAATTCAGGACACAAATTCAGGACAGGAGGTCAAAATTCAGGACAAAACTTCAGGACAATTGGATACGTTTTACAGACACATCAGAGGTCGCGCAATAGTATAGAAGTAAGCCCAGCCATAACCAAACATACTCAACAATTTGCAAACCTATCCATCATGTATCCTTCCATCTATCATTTCACTCATCCATCCCCTCATCCATCCTTTCACTCATCCATCCAATATCCATCCATCCACCCTTTCACCCTATCCATTTGTACATCATCCATCCACTCTTCTACCCACCCATCCATTCACTCATCCATCCAGCCATTTACCCTTTCACCCATCCAGCCATCCTTTCACTTACTCATTCATCCACCCAGTCACTCATCCTTCCACCCTTCCACTCTATCAGTCATCCGTCCATCCTCCCTTTCTCTCTCCATCGACCCTTCAGTAATCCTTCCTTCCATCCATCCACCCACCCATCCATCTACTAATCCACTCATGAATCCATCCATTTACCCTATCACTCATCCATCCTTTCTCTCATTTATTTATCCTTTCACTCCTTCACTCATCTATTCATACTTTTGTCCATTTACCCTCCCTTTCACTCACTCATCCATCCTTACATCCACCCTTTCACTCATTTGTCCATCCATTCAACCTTGCATTTATCAATTCATCAATCCATCCATCATTTCACTTACCCATCCACCCACTCACTCATCATCCACCTTTTCACTCATCTATCCTTCCACTCATCCATCCACCCTTTTACTCATCCAGCTACCCTTCCACCCATACATCCAGCCATTTACCTTTTCTCTCTTCCATCCTTCACCTCACTCATCAATCCATCCATCCTCTCTCATTATCCATCTATTCAATTTTTCATTCATCCATTCACCCTTTCACTAATTCATCCAGCCATCCAGCCATCCCTTCACTTACTCACTCGCCCACCTTTTCATATTAATTTTGAGCTGAGCCTTTTTGAGAAGTGGCCCATCGAGAACTTCCCCCTCGCTGCAGGAGACATTCCAGGACTGGGACAGAAGCCACCCAGGGCGGAGACAGGATCCACCACAGGGGGTGACAGGAGCCATCACAGGCGGGGGGGGGGTGGGGGCAGGTGGGGGGACAGGAGCCATCACTGGGCGGGGTAGGAGCCATCACAGGAGGGGGAACAGGATCCACCAGGGTGGGCACAGGGGTGGGTATGCAGTATTCTAGTATCATCCTGTCTCTTCCAGGGTGGGGTAGGGCTCCTCACCCCCTTGAAGGACTGGGTTCTTTAAGACCCAGCGGTGCCAGGGCACAACACCTGAAACCTTCGTGGGTAACCTGCTCCGGCGTACGAATGACAGAGACACGGGACACTTCCTTCGGCGTCAAAGATTCAAGGTTTATTTACTGAAGGGAACACAGAAGTCACGACAAGTACAACACGTGCAACTTGGGGAGACTGCTTCAAATTGGTTCTGTGGATCGCTCCTTTTATACAGTTTTTACCCATAGGACAACATGATACACAAAGGTTTACAACCCGGTTCCCATAATTATCCCCCAGAGGGGTCGCTTTGGTCACTTTGATACACATAAGGTCTGGAACATAAGTGCGGAAACATTTGGCGGTTCCCAACTGTAAAAACCCATCTTCCCAACATTAGTGCATTCCAATCGGTAGTAAAACAGATCGAAATAGGAACAAAGACAGGTGCAGAGGAAGATGGAGACAGTGGGGAGATCGGAAAGGGTGTAAAAGGGGAGGTATCGAGAAACACGAGATACAGGCATCAAAGGGACGTGCCTAATGAGATGCACGGCTGAGACAATAAACCGGCACGGCAAGATGAGCCTCGAGCGGGGCCATCTGCCTTACAGTATCATCCCCCTCATCATAAAGACACTTACAAAGAACATGTGTCTTCCGCAAATATCTTGGGAGTCCCAGGGTCGCGAAGCGGACAGCGTCCGTTCGCTGGCTACTTGAGGGCAAGAGACAAAATGGATGCCGTATCTAAGATGGAACCCGTGGGTACAGATGGAAAAACCCACATAACAAACGAACGGTTTAAGTTAGCACAGCGAAACTGCGCACACTTACTAAACTCGTCATTTGCGGTTCATAGATACCAGACTCGACCATATTCGTGTGAGTCGAAAAACACCACTTACAATTGTCACGGAACCTCAGACGCTCCTTTTGCCCTCATGTAGGCAAGCACTAGTCGGAATCATATTCGATATTCATCAGACCATCTAGATGTTGTTGTAGCATAGCTCTGTCCAACCGAGTCCCCTTGGTAACAGGTGGCTGTCTCATACACGTTGTAGCACAGAGGCCACATAAGGCAGGACCGCACTGCACACAAAGGCAACACGTGAACAGGAACGCCACAACAACTCCGATGATCATCAGAATCTTCCAACCCCAAGTCGACATTAGGCCCCAAAACCACCCAAGTAGCGTCCAATCCCCTACATCCACGTGTATGGATTTGGAGATCTTATGCAACTTCGAGATGGCTTGATAGACAGTCGGAGCGTTATCAGGAATGAAAATACAGCAGCTCGAATGGATCACCTTACATACCCCACCTCGATCTGCTAAGATCACGTCTAAAACCATACGGTTTTGTAACGTCATAAGTCTATCCGCCTGAAGTTCAGTGGTGATATTACCAAGGGCACTGGCCGTAATATTAGCTGTCGATTCTACCACTCGAGTCAACTGTCTCAGGTTCCTACTATTAACCATAGGTCCCCAAAACGGGAGGAAACCCTTGAAAAAGTCTCCTGCCTCTTGACCGGCAGTATCCTCTTCGCTAATTACGCCTCTCACAACTCTAGTCTTGTGATAATCTGCATCTACAGTGAACGTCGGAGGCAACAAGTTTGCGATAAAACATGAGCCCATGAAGTCAGAGGGCAACCATGCATACGCACGATCATGACAGATAAAGTAGGTACCCTTGGCAGCCAGGAACACAGGGGACGAGACCATCGGCAGAATGTAATTTTCAGTACAAGCACTCTCTCCAAGTCGGGCTTTCGATCTTCGGCCGCGACCTATGAGACAAAAATTACCAATGTGGGGTTCGACCCATATCGGAGGCGAGCTTTTAAGCTGTTTTTCACTGGTGAACACACTATATTCGCCTCTACTTAGGACCCTATAGGCTTGTACCTCTTCTTCAGGAATAAGCGAGGGATCATAGATATCGCTATCTAAATCCTCTATTGCTATAGACAAAGGCTTTTGGTACGAGGTAGGACCAGAGTAGGGGTAACGTGGTTCTCGAATGGGGTGGAAACCCAGTGCGCTTCGAAACATTGTTTGAAATGCTCGAGCAGACCCTTGGGAACTATACGGTAACACCAGATATGGAATTCCCTTATCCGTAGTATGTGGCATCAACCCACACACCCAACAATTAGTAGTGTTAACCACTAACTGATGCTGATGTAGGAGCTGAATAAAGGAATTGTTGCGGAATTCTGCACGTCTAGCCTGCTCGTGTTCGGGTAAGATATGGAAAGAATGAGGAGAAGCAGTGGAGGTAAGTTTAGGGTCAGGGGTAGGAGTAGGTGTAGCAGTAGGTAAGAAGTAAAACATCGTGTAATACACCCCACCCGCCAATAATGCAGAAACATTCAAAAACAACACGAATATTTGGAATATAAAACATTTGGTACGACTGAGTTGCTGCAGCTTGAATCTATGAGCCTGAGCTTCTTCCAAATCCGTCAGCTTCGAAAATGCCATTCCCTATGACCGTCCGCAACGTTTCTTGACGCACTTCGTTCTGTGTAGCAATAGTCAATCCCTGGGGGTTCCCAGGAACCGACGGTCTTTAACCTAGCGTCAAGACCTACTAACCAGAAGGAAGTACGCGCGCGGCCCTACGGCCTTTATTTCACAAGTGTATATGCAAAAACAATGTCTCTCAGCTGTGGAAGCAAAAGTGTAAGGAACGAAGCTCAATGAATATATACAAAATAATTACAATGGTACGAGTGTTCAAACTGATCGTGGAAAACGGGATAATGCAATTATCAAGGGACAGAACAGGATCTTTTATTAGTTTTTAGTGCTGGATCGCAAAAAGTATCGGGTTTTCCCAGGACGTGTCTGTTCATCAAACAAAGGATCCGTTGAAGGGACCACGTCCTGTTGATCAGCTGAATGTTTTGGTCTTGAGTCTTTTGCTGACAAATGTTCAACAATGTCTTTCTGCTGCACTGAGGATTCTCCGACAGGTTGTGCGTCGCTGAAAGGTACAAACGCCGGCAATCCTTCGGTTTCAGTTGATGCAATGCCTCTCCTCACCCACGAGTCTGCTGGCAACGGGATAGGGACCTTTTTCGTATGGGTGGCATGCACCCAATTCTTCCGCCCCTCAAGACGAACTGCAGTTCTCGTGGCAAGGAGGACCTGGTAGGGTCCAGTGAACCTGGGATCCAAGTTGTTCTTGCGCGAGAAGTTGCGCGTCACCACCCAATCTCCGGGCTGGAGCTGGTGGCCTGGACCCTCCGTCTGCGTCGGCAATGCTTCGTGAACCTGTTGGTGAATTAACCTCAGTTTAGCAGTCAAGTCATGAAGATAATCGATCAACATTGGATACTCAAGGTCTTTGAGAGGATAGGCCTCGATCCATCGGGAGAATGCGCAAACCACAACTAAAACCTATTTCAGGTTATTGCATCGCTCCATATGGATGAAGTCCAATTGAATCACCTCAAAGGGACATGAAGGGGGAGCAAAACTGCCAGGAGGAGTTGGGGTTCCCTTACCAGGATTGTACATCATACACACCATACAGTTCTTAACCAAGCGTTCAGCACATTTCGTAATACCATCATTCTTCCACACAGGGGACAACAACTTACAAATACCTTTCGTGCTAATATGTGCTAACCCATGCGCCATAGTCACAACAGCCAGCACATACGCATCAGGCAACATCCATCTTTTCTGATCCGATAAATCAATCCAACAACCATTCGCATCCAACTTTCCCGTACTTTCTTTCCACTTCGTCTTTTCAGTCTCGGTGGCCTCATTCTGAATTGCTTTCACACTCTCGATAGTGTCCTCACACATACTCGATTCTGTAGGCCACCTAACCGAACTCGTCACATACATTCGAGTGCTAAGGTTCCGGGCAGTCTCCTTAGCAGTCTCATCCGCAAACGCATTACCACGACCAACATCATCCGTCACCTTACGATGCGCACTACATTTAACAATCGCCACTTGCTTAGGCAACGTAAGTGCATCCAAAAGGTCATTCACAAGCTGGCCATGCTGAATCTTCGTACCGTGCGATGTTAAAAAACCTCTCTCTCTCCACAACCGTCCAAAACTATGTGCGACGCCAAAAGCATATTGGCTGTCGGTAAACACATTCACACGTTTCCCTTTCGCTAACACACACGCTCTAGTAAGAGCGATCAGCTCTGCAGCTTGGGCAGAATTCTGATTTAATCTTGCAGTCTCAACAACAGTATTCAACGTTACAACAGCATAAGCAGTAGTCACATCACCATTCGGCAGCTTGAAACATGAACCATCCACATACAGTGTACCATCTGGGTCTTCCAATGGGGTGCTTTTAAGGTCCACTCGACCTTTCGTTTCCTCCTCTGTCCTCAAATAACAATCGTGTTCTGTTATTTCATCTGACTCTGAGCTAATTGGTAACAAAGTTGCCGGGTTCAGGACATTACAACGTTTTATTTGAATGTGGCTTGCCAACAGCGTCAACTCATACCCAGACAACCTCGCACTCGTCAAGTGCTGAGTTTTCGTACGATTCAAAAGAGTATCGACTGCATGCGGAACCATCACCGTAAGCATATTATCCATGACCAATCCTGCTGATTGTCGGATAGAGACCGCGGCTGCCGCTGTTGCTCTCAAACAACTCGGCAATGCTCTAGCTACCGGGTCCAAGGTCGAGGAAAAATATGCACATGGACGTTGCTTACCACCAAAAGGTTGCGTTAGAACACTCAAAGCACAACCTTCCCTCTCGTGAACATATAATGTAAACGGCTTACTATAGTCAGGAGTACCTAACACAGGAGCCGAACACAATGAATCACGTAATTCAGAAAAACTTTTCTGACATTCTTCCGTCCATGGTAAAGGAGTCGAAACATCCTTGCACGTAAGAGCCACTAATGGTTTCGCTAGCAATGAAAAATTTGGAATCCATTGCCTGCAGTACGACGTGATACCTAAAAAGGCACGCACATCTCTTTGGGTTGTTGGCACAGCCATTCGCGCAATTGCTGCAATTCTCTCTGGGGTCAACCGCCTTCCCTCCTTTGACAATAAGTGACCTAGATAGGTTACTTCTTGACAACAATATTGGAGTTTAGAAGGTGACACCTTGTGATTTAACTCGCAGAGATGTTGCAGCAACGACACCGTAGCAATTTTGCAAATGTCCTGAGTATCTGCAGCCACCAATAGGTCATCGACGTATTGGATTAAGGCCGCACCAGCCGGCAACCTAAACGCATCCAGTTGACCCTTCAAGGCTTGACTGTAAATCGACGGACTTTCACAGTAGCCATGAGGAGCGCGTTTAAACCGGAAGCTGCGTCCACCAAGAGAGAAACCGAAAAGGTCTCTGCTCTCCTCTGCAATCGGGATGCTGAAGAACGCATTCTTCAAGTCAATCACCGAAAACCACGATGCAGAAGCTGGAATCAGAGTCAGTAATGCCGTGATGTCAGGCACAACGGGAAACTGAGGAATCACAATTTTATTCACCTCCCGTAAATCGATAACAAAACGATAAACAGGTGGTTTCGAAGGATCAGTACGTTTTAGAATGGGCAGTACAGGGCTGTTGCACACGTTTCCCCGTGTTTCCTCAATAACGTCTTTCTCGATCAAATCATAGATGATCGCTAACAGTGCTCGTTCACCATCAAGAGAGATATGATATTGGGGAATACGTGGCAATCGCACATTGGATTTCAACTGAACAACATAAGGTGAGATATCAAGTAGGCCCCCATCATTGGGACCTGTTGCCCACAAAGACGCAGGAAGAGAACTCAATTCCGGTGGAAGCTTATCGAGAGACAAGTACATGGGAGAGACAACTCTCTCTCCCAACGTAAGCTTTACACCCGCAGGAGAACAATACAAAGTTGCATACAAACGTTTAAGCAGATCCAGGCCCAAAAGATTTTCACCACAACCCGTGGTTAAAATCAACGGAGCTTCTAGCTCACGAGGCCCAATTGTAAGGGGCAAAGGGCGCGAAACTGGATTGCTAACGGGGGCGCCAGAGAATCCAACTGAAACATTTGTTAAGCCAGACAAAGGTGCGCCAGGGAGTTTCGAATGCTTAATGGAACTTTTTGCTGCACCAGTGTCCAACAGAAAAGGCTCAACGACGCCCGATGTAGCAACTACGACGTAAGGCCCTCTCTGATCAACCGGAACTGATACCACTCCCTCTCCTTGTCTATGGCTGTCCTAGTAATTACTGTCGTCAGTTCCCTGATCGACGTAATAATCGTCTACATTGTACTGCGCAGATCGTCCTTGCGACGATCCACGTTGATCAAAACAATTATCGGAATTTGATGAGTTATCTGAGCGATCATTCTGAGCACCACGACCTCTACCACGTGGTGCCTGCTGTGAACCGCCACGACCTCCTCTAGATGAGCTACCACTATTACGTTCATTTAAAACAGGACAATTGAATTTGATATGACCCTCCTGTCTACAATAGGCACATTGATTGTACCCCAACGAGGATCTCTGGGAAGAGGAGTCATTACGAGATTGTGATCTACTCGATTGCGGCTGCGATCTATTTTGTTGCGAAGTATTCTGATTCGAACGTGGAGGATACGCTTGCTGAAGCAGCACTTTAGTTTTAAGCTCTTTCGTCTTTTTATCGGCACGGTCGTTCTCCTCTTTCTCTCTGTTCTCATAATATTGTGCCGTGGCCAATATCTGAGCTGAAGTAGAAACGGCCCACGCACTCTCTGAATTCTTCAATTTGTTGCTCAAATCGGGCAATAAGTTCGAAACAAATTTATCCACGAACAACCTTTGACCACCCTCAGTGCTCATATCCTGACCACTATGGTCGATGAATGCCTCCTCGAACCTCGTAAAGAAGTCGGAGACACTCTCGTCCTTTTTCTGCTTACAAGCTGACAATTTGTCCCAATTTACCCTCATAGCTGGCATAAGAGTTTTCATTAGCGTTATTATTCTTTGAGGAAGATCAGCAATCAGCTGGTTGGGTTTAGCACCACCAACTTGTCGGGCATCCGCCGCTACAATGGCAGCCCAAGCACCACCCAATTCATTTGGATGATTTTCCTGACGAATCTTAGCCCATACCGGCTGCGGTACAACATTGCCAAACAGCATGTCAATATCGGCAAGATTCATTATCGTAGCGTCTACGAGCTGCGACAATTCTTTATAATACCCTGCAGGATTTTTGCGAGGGTCAGGCAAAGATTGCTTCACCTGCAACACTTCTGATCTTTTCCATGGGAGATGTATCCATACTCTCTGGAAGAACGGCAAGATCGGAGGAACAGCTGCGGGATTACCTGGCATCCACACTGGTGGAACTTCGCGCATAGGAAATTGACCAGACTCATCTGGCTGTCGTTCAACATCCTCAACAAACAAGGCTTGAGGTATAGGAGTGGGACGAAAAGATAGCAACCGTTCAACAGCACGTCGAACATTGGTATCCACTATCAGTCCAGCCGAGAACTGAAGCTGTAGATCAGACAAAGCGGTCAGCACCTCGTCAGGTGCGTCGGCCGATATCTGATCGTGAAGGACCTTACACATTTCTTCGAACACAAATCTCTGGGTTGGTATATTGAATTGACAAAACGTGTCGAGTACGACACGAGGAGGATTTCTAAGGGGGTGCATCATCCAACCCATCGCCATATTATATAGCGAAGCGCGTTCCCTATTACCAGGAAGCTGACTACGTCTCTGAGGACCATCGGAACCAGCGGACCCAAGAACAGGTCCGAGCGAATGAAAGAAACTAGCCGCAAGAGGAGAATTACGACTACGAGTAGAGGGAGAAGTATAGGACACAGGACTAACAAGTGAAGGAGTAGAGACAGAAACAACAGCAGGGGTTAACAAAGCAGGAGCAGTAGCGTGAGCAGGAGTATGTGGAAGCGGAGGAGCAGTAGGAATAGCAACAGACGAAGGAGCAGGAACAGTCGGAAGAACGGGTACAGGTTGAGGAACAGGCAAAGGGAGAATAGGTGCAGGAACAGGTACAGGGGGAATCACAGGAGCTATGGTACCCTGTACATACGGAGGTGGCGACTTCATAAGATAGGACATTAAAGGATCCTCAACTGACTCATCCTTCTTGTCCGACTCCGTAGGCAAAGCAGGATAGCACTTATCTATAGTCATACGCTGTAATCTGTCAAACACTTCCTTTTCCTTAACCTCCTTATCATGCTGAAACTGCTCTGCTTTCTTTACAATGGTAGCGACATTATCTCTCTGATTTCGTTTAGTCTGTCTGATTTCTTTCTGTCGGGCTTCTTTACGCCACAATCGAAAGGCATCAAACATGGCCGGCCTTGACTTTTTCTCGAACAATTTAGCCTCTAGGTTATCTAAGATCGGGGCCTCGAAGCTACCATGAGGTGGCCAACTAAGGACACCGTCCTTCTTTGTATAGCGGATCCAATAATCATTAAAGGTAATCGGGCCTAGCCCATGTTTACTGTACAGTTCATAAGTCGGAGTTCCAACCGGAGGTATCGGACACGAGTCCTCCAGTCGGGAATCCACACCACAAGGTCTGAAACAACTAAACAAAGTACTACGACCAGGCATCTTGCACACTAGCCGAGTTTCACAAACTTCAAGGGTTACGGGATTTACCAAGTCCCAGCAAAGAGCAAAAACCCTCGGTTTTTGGCGGCTGCAGTCGTCAAATAACACAACAAAGAACGCTAGCAAAGTGTCACCGACAAAAACACTCACACAGCGTCAACAACAAAAACACTCGCTAAAGTGTCTACAACCAAGAACTCTGGGAGCGACCCACAAATACTTAACTCAAAGATCGATGGCGTCACCAGGAAGGCCCGTCAAACGTCTCGCTATACCAAGGTCTACACCAGGCGCCAAAACAGGTCTACAGTCAGGGCAGCAGTCCGTCGCAGCCGTCAGGAGGCGGGAATCTTCGCGGGAAAAGTCTTCGGGCCACTTATTTCGACAACAGGATCGATGAAGCGGAGTGCACCTTCCCTCGGAGATTTCACACGAAGTTCCTCACGATCGTCGGGCTTGGACCGGTACCACTGATGCAGCCCCACGTTGGGCGCCAAACTGAAGGACTGGGTTCTTTAAGACCCAGCGGTGCCAGGGCACAACACCTGAAACCTTCGTGGGTAACCTGCTCCGGCGTACGAATGACAGAGACACGGGACACTTCCTTCGGCGTCAAAGATTCAAGGTTTATTTACTGCAGGGAACACAGAAGTCACGACAAGTACAACACGTGCAACTTGGGGAGACTGCTTCAAATTGGTTCTGTGGATCGCTCCTTTTATACAGTTTTTACCCATAGGACAACATGATACACAAAGGTTTACAACCCGGTTCCCATAATTATCCCCCAGAGGGGTCGCTTTGGTCACTTTGATACACATAAGGTCTGGAACATAAGTGCGGAAACATTTGGCGGTTCCCAACTGTAAAAACCCATCTTCCCAACATTAGTGCATTCCAATCGGTAGTAAAACAGATCGAAATAGGAACAAAGACAGGTGCAGAGGAAGATGGAGACAGTGGGGAGATCGGAAAGGGTGTAAAAGGGGAGGTATCGAGAAACACGAGATACAGGCATCAAAGGGACGTGCCTAATGAGATGCACGGCTGAGACAATAAACCGGCACGGCAAGATGAGCCTCGAGCGGGGCCATCTGCCTTACAGTATCATCCCCCTCATCATAAAGACACTTACAAAGAACATGTGTCTTCCGCAAATATCTTGGGAGTCCCAGGGTCGCGAAGCGGACAGCGTCCGTTCGCTGGCTACTTGAGGGCAAGAGACAAAATGGATGCCGTATCTAAGATGGAACCCGTGGGTACAGATGGAAAAACCCACATAACAAACGAACGGTTTAAGTTAGCACAGCGAAACTGCGCACACTTACTAAACTCGTCATTTGCGGTTCATAGATACCAGACTCGACCATATTCGTGTGAGTCGAAAAACACCACTTACAATTGTCACGGAACCTCACCCTCCTTGACAAGACAACGAGAAGAGAGGCTCTGTTTCCAAAATGTTAGTTTTGCCCCCCTCCCCCCACACTGATGTACAGCACTTAAAGGAGATACTCCAAAAGAACTGATTTAACTGATTGTCCGCCATACTTTGTTAATTAGTGTGGGTTGGATTGTGCAATTTCTTTATTGTATTACATTAAGACTGCATGTTAGAAGAACCGAGGTTTAATTACAATTTAGTGACACTATTTAAGCTCTGTGAAGAGAACCAGTGCTGCCTCGGTGTGATGGGCAGAAATGAAATGTGTGAAGACCTCCTAAATCGCAGAGACACGGCGCATTCAGGGCTGTTTGCATCTGAATAGATGCCCCTGTTCCGAAGCTGCCGCCCCTCCCTCTCAGTCACCTTCAAGCACCTCTTAACAGCTCATCAAGGGCTGGTGGTGTGAGGGTTGCCATCCCGCTGTGCCTCGCCAATGCTGCGGGGTATGTGAGCTGTGCATCCGAGTCAAGAAGGGAGGAGGGTGGAAGCTGTATCGGCTTTAGGGTGATGCGACGGTTGCCCGAGGTTAAAATTACGGACAAATGGCGTCCGTTAAAGAATGCTTCACGGACAACGGACAGACGGCCGAAATTACGGACTGTCCGTGAAATTTACGGACGGTTGGTCACCCTAAGCTGGAGCGGCTGACCTTATTACGGTGAGGCTGGCCTGGCTAGGAAGGATCGCCCACCACTGGGTCTCTGGCAATATCCGGCATCTCCCTATGCCAAACAATAGAGGGCAACACCACCGTTGATCTGGCAAACTGGAGGGGGGGGGGGGCAACTGAGCGACTCACCTCGACACCGCGCTGCACTTAGGTGACGCTGGCAGCGTTGAGGTCTAGGAGGCGAGTCTTGGACTCGTCGGGGCAAGGTCTTGATCTCCCGGCGGCTTCTCCACCCTTATGTGGGCATGGGCGCTGCCTTTGGCCTCGTTCAGGCATTTATCGGTCGGTTCTTTTGGCGGTGGGTGCTATGGCTTTGGGTCCGCCTGCTCCACTATGCAGCGATGTAAAAGGAGTGCTGGTAGGTTCAGAGGGGCCTCATTGGTCTTGTGGGTAGCAACGGGTTAGAAGGGGTATGCGCCGATCATTGTCACAGCAGTTGTAGGTCTCCCTGATTGCAGATCCTCCTCTTTGGCGTGGGGGAATCGCTCTAGGCACATTTCCGGCAATTACGGGCAACCGGTGATCTGACACGCTCAGGACGGTTATTGACCGGAACCACATAGGTAGTGGCGTACACGGCGGTCAGCGAGGCCGTGCCCCTCCCCGAGTCGGCGACCAATGTAAGGGGGGTGTGGGGGCAGCAAGCGCTGCAGTGCAGTGTGAGCCTCGGAGCAGTGCAAGCTAGTGTCACTTCCAATCATTCCTCACAGGGCTTGAGGTGGGAGGAAGGTGGCGCACTGCTGCCTCCAGCTGCTTCAGGTCCCCAGGAATTTATTTATGCATTTTTATCTCGCGCTGACATGACCCGAAGGTGTCAGAGAGCTTCACAATAGGAACAGTACTTATATATGAGAACATTACAAGTGAACAAATTACAATAGCAAACGTTCATTACATGAGGCAAAAGTGACAATCGTAAGCAAACAAAATACAAGAGGCAGCAAACGGTGCATTACAGGAGGAAAAAGTGACGTGTGCAGGTTACATAAGTGTACTAAGTACAAGTAGAGGTTTCATACTGCATTAAATGGAGGACACTCAAACACAAGAACAACATTACACAGGTAATGGTGCAGTCCGTACAAACAGTTCAGAGCAGGCCTTTCACCACCCGGGTGGCTTCCTGGGCACGGGGTGCCTCGAGTTGGGGAAGCAGTGATCATCAAGCTTACGGTAGTTTGGTGGCAGGGTCATGCTACTCTGTTTCCAGGTGCGTGATTGGGCGGCGGCACCCAGTGGCTGTAGTGTAGCGCGTTTCAGGCACCATCAGCGCTACGGCTCAGCATGCAGAACGGGAGAGTGAGGTGAGCCATGGAGCCATGCTGCTGGGGGAAAGGAACATGGTGCGCGCTTTGGGATGTGCCTGCCGTTGTTATCGACCAAGCGAGCGCCATCCAGGTGGTGGAGACCAGACCATCTTCTCCAGGAGATGGTCTGGTGTGCCCCCCGGTCACCAGGGAATGAAGTTTAGGCCAGCCTACAGCCCCCTGCACTGTATGAAACGTCCTATTGGGGGCCTGGCGATTCAGCGTGCTGGATGACCGCGTGAGCAAATCAGGCTGAGTGGGGAGCCCTAAAGGCATGTAAAGACCCACTGTTCGTATCTTACGTGGTGATGCCACACCATATCATCACAGGTACCTCATTGTAGTCCGTGTCATGCACACTCCACCGTCTCCTCAGACCAGGGACTGGTGGTGCGGCTATGTTGTCCACATTAGCTCAGCTTCCTCTGTGACATGTGATTGACAGAGTTGATTATCACATTCAATTGGTAAGGCCAATGGGGAATACTGCAGAGGGAGGGGCACGAGCATATTTCACCCTGCCACTAGTCAGTGATTCACAATTTTCATATTCGACCGAGGCTTCAAATTTACAGACTCTTGGTTTATACCACACTGGGAGACAGCTACCCAGGGTCTTTAATAGAGTGCTGCATTGGCAATAATTCAACATCCGGGTCACCAAGGCCGCTGTGATTCCTCTAGCAGTCCTGCAGGTGGTACGCTGGCAAGCTCATATGGAAAATATGCACCCTTTGTCATCAGTACATGCACGGGAATACAGTATTCACTCTTGCCTGGCACGCGCATGAACTCGTTTGTGAGCGTTGTGTTGGTGCGAGGTTGCTCTCCAGTGAGGAATAGGATACGCTTTATGCCCTTCCACTTGCAACCACCGCAAGGGCACTGGTGTGTTGTAGGCAGAAGGTTAGGCGTGGCTTTATTTTATGGATGCAATGATAGAGGAGGGTGATCCATGTGGGACGTATGGGGAAACATTCAGCATGATGTTTTGACCCAATGACCAAGGCAGGGAAATTGTTCAGGTCTGAATCATTAGACCACAGGGTGGCACGACAAAATAATTGTATACCTGCAGGGGCACATTTGAATAGGTGCATGCAAATCTGGCCATCTAACATTATGGTATCCGGGGCCCTGACAGATTAATGAATAAGCAAGGAAGCATGAATGAAGCCGCTCTCGTAGGATTTGAGGCCCTCCAAGTGTCTGGATATGAAACCTTTGATGGTAAACAGTAGTGTCTGAAGATTAAACCTTTGATGGTAACAGTAGGCCAAGGTACTAGTCGGCATCTTTGATGGCCTTGTTATGCGCAAACCACCCTTCCAGTGGATCATAAGCCAGTGAAATGATGCTGGCTGGCCTTTCTGGATTCATTCTTTTGCGGCTGCGCATTAGGGAGTACAGCTGGTGCAGTGTAGGTGGCAGGCCATTTCCAATTGGATCAATGATCCTGAGTGTGGATGGGAACTGTCTTTTGTAAAGGTGGGAGGCTATGTCAGCCACATACAGTTTATAAGTTGGGGGAAAGGACACAACCCTGTTTAGACCTCTGTTTGGGGGAGGGTAGAAACACAGATGGGTAGTGTATTTGAAAATCCCATAAGGTACTACTTCCTTGTCTCAGTCGGATTGGTTCAGATTGTGGAATGTTCTGGGTGAATTGTTTTGATCCAACGCCGAAGTGAGAGCCTCTAGTGCAGAGCCAGACTCTTTGGCAACTGCAGCACAACAAAGGTCTTAAGGAGCTGGTGAAAATGTGCATGTGAGGTAGACCTTTGGGCCCATCCTCTGGCAGGGATGACAATCAGGGTTCACACGGGGGAATGAGCTATTACATGCCAGTCTTTTGAGCAAACAACCTGCAGGAAAGTTTAAGGGAGGCTGCTGAGTGCCCATAGCATTGTTTGCCTAGTTTCCGGGCCAGTAATGTTACTTTTCAGGGTAAGGTTCGAAGTTTTAGTTGCGTTTGGATACTTTGACAGATTGCCCTTACCCATGCTACACCTCGATATAGTTGTAATCTTGTGGAGTGCTGACCGAGGTTGTAGCTTTCTAGGAACTCCTTTTTTCTCGTAGTCCCTTCATTGCAGAACATAAGAATTTTCAACATTCTTCAAGGAAGCCATTGCAGCAGGACGGTATTGAACCATAGAGAGGAATGGTTGTGAGTCCTGGCACAACAAGAGTAATGGAATTACATTTTCTTTCCACAAGCCCGAGCACATACACTTGTATTAAAGTTTAGCTGCGACTTCAGCCAGCGGGGTGTTCATCAGGTGTAAGCTGCCCCTCCCCAAGCCTGAGACACAAGTGAGGCGCTCTTATAGAATGAAGACTTGGGGGGTTCCATGTTTATGCTTATGAATATCAATATGTGCCCCTAGTAATTAGTTTTGCATTTGATGATGATTTTCATGCAACAGTACTGTGTTAAATTAGGAACCGTGTAGGTCGTGCCGCAGCTATATATTTGACAATACTCAGGCCCAGGGCGAGGTGCACGGGAAACATTGTGTTCCCTTATACAGCTTATTTAGTGGTTAAACAAGACTAAAGCAGATACCTTTGGCAGTATTGCCAGGCCAGAACATACGTAGGGAGGAAGTAAGTGTCCCAGGTTGTGCTACATGATATACCTTTGAATAGGAAGTTGGTTCAAAGGTGCATTGGGGCGGACAGTGCCAGGTTGACAGGGACGACTTGTACTAGAAGCAAATATGAGTGGTTCCCAACACTGTTGGTTAGAAGGGATGCTGTCAAGAGCAGGACTCACACTAATTAGCATTAAACTCATGATGTATACTAGTTAAGCAACCTACATAATGCTGTAAATGTGGTGCCAAAAGGGACGGCATGCCAAGGGAGATACCTTCTTTTTCGTTGCCTGTTGAAGTTTTTTGGCCTGCTATGAGTTATTCAAAATACCAGGTACTATGATTTAGTCAGTTGCACTCGATCATAGGTACTCACAGGACACATGTGGTTAAATACAAACGGCTTTCATCAGGACTGCCCCCGCCTCCCGCAAAGGAAAGTAAGCATTATATGGGTTGGCATACTTTTGCAGATGTGGTGGTTGGCTAGCACACATGGGTGTGCTGCGGAGTTTGGGGACAGCTCAGCAGGCATAATCTTGTCACTTCCCTGTCAGAGACAGCAGACCCCTAGGGGGACAGCGTGCTCAAATACACCCCCTGCTAGGTCTATCTTGCGATCATCTCAATGGGCTTTACACCTTCAGCCTAGCTGGCTTCGCCATACTGTGAGTAGGTTAGCCATGGACTTTAATAAAGGGCTGCAATGGCCCTCTTTGCTACAGTACAGCATCTAGTTTACCGGTGCTATCTGTACCATCATTAGCACCTGCATCGGCTCACGTGGGTAGCAGTATAGCTTCTTTCTATTTCGCCCGGGATTGGGGCTGGCAATGTCATCTACTTTGCAGCCAGAAATGGATTGGCAAAGACATACCTGTGAGGAGGCAACGTGCACTCAGCGTAGAGCTAGTTGGGTTTCGACATACCCTGGTATACCATCAGCGATACATGTAAGGTTATGGGCTACACACGAATAGGCACTTTCTGTCAGCTGGGGCGTGAGTGTGCCAGTCCCAAGAGGGAGCAGGTTGCCTGGTTAGGGTGGATATAGATGGGAGAGAGCACTAATATGGACAACCACAAGAGCACACCATGCAGTTATTGTTGAGGTTATATTGATTAATTGATGGTATGTTACCAGTTGCTTCAGTTAAGCGAATGTCCCTTGGGAGTGGTCAGAGAACATCGGACTGCATTGTTGGCGGTTAGCCGGTTGTCAGGCCTTTTAGATGTGTGTTTCTAGCTCAGGCAGGTCCTAGTATGGGTTATGGTGCCTGAAGTCCACCCCGGGTTACAAGTTAACAGGCAGGAGGAGCGGCAGAACTGAATGGGGGAAAGGTTCGACTGCTGGTCACAGGTTCAGAGCCTGGTCAGTCCAATTAGCAGTTCATACTTCTGTGGTCATTGAAACGAGTACCATTGAGTTGAGTGACAATAACGTGTAAATTCTCCAGCCCGTTAGCCTTGGTTGGCAACCATGCAGGTTGTGGGATTGGTCATTCAACGAGTTTGCTACGGGCCATAAGATTGTGGAAACCCCTGTGTCAAGCACAAATGGGCTACAAAGTACTTAGAACACTTGGTATTCTCAGTATTCAAAAAAGGGCAGGTATTTAGACACATGGTTCCCCTCTGAGTCACATGGTCCTGTCTATTCCCTGGTTTACTAGCAGAAGTTTGGGAGGACAAGGCATCACCTAGGAGGGTGACTGGCTGAATGCGATGGGCATACTCTAACAAGTGCTATACTCAGTTGTGGGTGAAAGGAAGTAAGGCGGGCTTGATAACTCCTGCTACAATCCCGCATTGGCATTCCCTGTCAGGATTGGCTGGTCAAAGGTATTGCGTTGCAGCCAGACAATGTTAACATGGAACCAACACCAAACTAATTGTTTGAGGCCATCCTGGGCGCATATACAGGAAGGGCTGGGCAAGGCTGGTACCACGGATAATGTTTCACCCCACCAAGTTGCAGACTTAGCAGGATATGCTAGCAGTTGGGGCGATAGGAATACCAAGGCATTTAAGGGGACAGCCGGCCGAAAGCCACCCTGGGAGGGGTGGTGTAATTGTGCAGGCAGTGGAACAGTTTCTGTATAAGCAGCAACAGGTGGGAGGCAATGATTTGACTTTCCAGGGTTGGAGGGTCCTATGGCCCGAGTTGAATTCCCCTGGGTGTAAGTTATGCATCCATCCCTGAACAGAAGGGCTTTGGGTTTTTATCAGGCTAAAGTCCACAGGGAGTTGAAAAAGGATGGGGCACCTCTCCATGAGGGGCATGCTGGCCTCTGGTCCATTATGGGCTTGGATTTGTTTTTGCTGGTCCTGGGAGAGGCCCGGGAATCAGCAGGATGTAGGTAAAGATGTCTACCTTGGTGGGGGGCCCTGGTTGTGACGGTGGAGGAGTTACAGGGCGATCCAGAGTCTGCAAGGTACAGAAGGGTACTATACTGCAGCAGCACAACAAGGGTGCTAAGCCAAGGATACCCAGGGATGTTTTAGTGTGTCCCCTGGAAGAACTACGGCGCCCCGTTAGTCCTATGGGCGGTTGTGGGTCTGAGCAACCGGGGGCTGCCTGGAACGCTCCGCCCACCTTGTGGGGGGCGTGAGCAAGGGAGTGGACTGGCGGTCCACTGATGGGAGGGGAAGCCCCTCCCAATGATTGGTAATCACTGATTGGCGACGGCCACGGTGCGAGTTGGCTCATCAGGCGGGCAGGCAGCATAGGGGATGGCCTGCCCTGGGATCGCCCGTAAGATAACCCACCATGTTGGCATATTGGTTATGCAAATAAACCTGCAGCAAATTTCTCCACTAAGAAGGTGTTGTGTGGTTTATTTATGTATATTGCTGTATGAGAACGGATGAATGTTGCCGATATTGACACTAAGCGAGCGCGCGGTCATGGGTGGGGCTCATCTTATACTTGAGTCCCTCCCAAAATGGCCGTCGCACTAGAGCGTCTGGAAGATGTATTCTCGATGTTCAAGACTGCATTAAATAGACCTGTAAAAATTTCAGAATTGCCAATCAAGCTCTGCAATGTTCCTTATGATCAGAGAAAAGGCACAACATGAAAGCACAAAAAGGAAACACAAAAGAAAAAATGTGCCAGCAAAAAAGCATGTATAAAGAGTACACAGTAATATGAACGCTTAGTACCAGGAGATTATCAGTGGACAACGTCAACGGTACTTAGCTGTGGTGTAGTGTCCATGTTTTTTAACGCATAATGTCTTGCTGCACAATCATTTCGCACACCACTGGCGGTCTCCGGAAGATGGTGTAATAATGGTGGAAGTGCCCCTAGAGCCACAGCCCCTGGCCATGACAGTTAGTAGATATAGAAGTGTATCATTTGGTGTGTTACTGTATGCATGAATATGTACCTGGATTTGTTAATGTATCAATCACGGTCTGCTTGGGTGTGTAGGTGTGACAGTGTCTGCATGGATGTACTACTCTATTCATCAGAATGTACATGGTGTTTCAGCATATGTATCACTATCTAAATGGGTGTGTCAGTGTATGGATTAGTGTGTGCCTGACTGCCTTAGTGTATGAGTCATTGCATGACTGGGTCTGTTAGTGTGTACATCAGAGTTTGCCTGGATATTTCAGTTTATGCTTTAGTGTATGTGTTTCTGAGACACTATATGCATAAGAGTTTACCTGGGTGTCTTGGTGTATGCTTAAGTGTGTGTCTGAGAGTTTCAATGTATGCATCAGTGTGTGTCTGGCGGTGTCAGTATGTGCATAAGTGTGTGCAGGGCGGGGACATGGCCAACGACATGGCTGCTTAAGACGTGCTTTCGCTGAGCTCCTGCGGAAAGCTTTCATCCGCCAATTATCCGGCAGTCTAGAGGCCCGGAATGACACTATCCCTGCAGCTGAATTGCTACGGACCTCCTGGTGCTATTCTCTGGGGCAATTAGGAGACATACCTGCTGTGGAAGAGCTGTTATACATACCGGGAAGATCCACTGATATCTGTCCGAAATGGCACTCTATGGGACTGAATCGGCTCAGTCTGCCCTGTGAGGCTATGGCATTCCCTGGGGAAAAGAACTCTCATCCATCGGCTTCTGACGGACGATGCCACCATACCCGACATTATATGCACAGGAATGCTGGTGGAGCTCTGGTGCCCAGCAGGAAGGTGTGCCCATGACTGAGGGATGCAGTGCCGCGCAAATTGCCCAACTGGCAGTGAAGGCTGCTGAGCAGGGAGCTCCCCTGGCCAGCTCCTCTGCAACTGGACCCTCCGAGGACTCGAATGTCTGCTGACGCTGAGGTGAGATCGCTTGAGCATGTGAGCCGAGCCTCCACCTGATTGAGCGGTGCTGTGACCAGACCCGGTCAGGTTCAGACTGAGTTTCGTGCCCTACCCCTGCTGTCCTGCTGGGCCCTGGGAACGAACCTGGGCTGAGGTCATGCTCCTGTGAGACTCCGGGGAGGTTTGGAGGCAGCATACGCTTGTGCCAGGACTGCTTCTCCATGCTGTTTATGCAGAAAGGAGCTAGGATCGACTCACTGTGGCTGCGACATCCTGGCCAGGCGGGCCCTTGCCAGTGCCCCCCTGAATGAGGGGACATTGTACGTTGGTCCCTACTTGGTCCCCGATGCTCTGTCTACCCTGAGCCTCCTGTATCCCTGGAGAGGCTGGGGTGGGGAGACCTTTCTCAAACCGGGTTGGGCCCACCTTCCCTTATATGAGTTTCATGCTAGACATGTGGCCCCCCTCTCGGCCACAAGAAGCCCTGTTTGACTTGAGACTTGGTGGGACGTACCTGCCTGCACTATCTATATGGAGGCAGGGGCAGGGGGAGACTTCTCCCAGCCATCCAAGCCACGATAGTGGCGTGGGGGAAAGCAACGAAGACAATAAAGTGGGACCGGAAACTCACTAAAAGACGCCCCTGTGGCACTGCGCCTGGCTAAAAGAAATCCAAAAGTTGATAGGCTTCACGGGTTGGGATGACAATGGTATGTCCACCTTAGGCAACATCATGGACAAAGGTAAACTCAAAAGCTTTCATTCCCTGCAGAAAGACTTTGCACTAAATACCTCCCAGTTTTCCAAGTATGATCAACTTAGGCACGCTTGGCAAGCAGAGCACATAGCCCCCTCTCCGCTGCTGGACTATGCACCGTTGGAGGGACGACTGCTACAGGAACATATACTTACCAAGGTGGTATCACTCACTTATCGGATCCTAAATAATAACACATCAGATAGGCTGGGCAAGTTACAAGATACCTGGGAACGAAATTTAGGCACACTCGAAACCATAGATTGGAAAGCAGCCTAAATGCACCATAGAGAGGTGGCAATTAAATCACGCCTTTGCCTCATTCAATATAAAATATTCCAAAGAGGATATTATGACAGGTTAGGATATACAAAATGGGCCAAGCCAGCAAACCTAATTTCCAGAAGTGGAGGGAGACCTTTATCACATCCTCTGGGAATGTACTAAAAAACAGGCCTACTGGGGGAAGGTATTACAGGAACTGAGCAATGTTCTAGAAGTGGTTATACCCTTGAACCCTAGATTTATATTGCTGGGAATACCAGGAGATGTAGACTGTGCAGACTGTGTTGCTATATGACTAGCTGCCTGTCTCTGTCTGTCTCTATATGTGTATGTAACTGGCTGTATGGATTACTTATTGGTTGTATTAGTTAGTATGAGGATTTTTAATTGGTGCGTACCTGGCTCTATCACTGCTGGATACAGTTCTGCTCTATGGGCATATGACTGAATGTGTAATGCCTCAGTCTGACTGCTAGGTGAGTGTCCCTATACTTTTGTAAATATGTATGTAAGTTGAAGTATGGGTGAGACACTGGATGTTTAGCAGAAGTCTATGAGTCTGAAAGTGTGCATCTGACTCATCGAAACTTCAAAGTACATGTCTTACCTTTTAACGACATAGTGCCGTGCCCTATGGCCTACCTACATCCTACCTTAGGTGTGACTTATATCTGGTAGAAGGAAAGTTTAAATGTTGTCAAGCATTTATCAACCTAACATTAAAGTCAACCTCGCATTAATACCGCACACATAGCCTCTGCAATAGTGGCCCAACAAAGGCCTAAAGGGATACTTGTCTAGATGGCTGACTAGGAGTGCCAGTACCTCTGTACAAATTTAAATACGACTATCAATCCCTCCCTTGGAGTGTTACTGCATGAGCAAGTAGCTATAAAGCTCTATGACTAGCTTTCTTAGTTTCTCTATGGGTCTCTATATGTGTATGTAACTGACTATACATATTACTTAATAGCACTATTTCTGAGTGTTGGAGTTTATAACTGTGTGTGCAACTCACTGTTACTGTTGGACACATAAGTGCTGTATGGGCATGCGACTGAATGTGCCTCTGCCTCTCCCTCACTGCTTTTGTAAATATATATGAGAGTTGCAGTATGGATGGTTCACTGGATGTTTACCTGGGTATATGGGGCCTGGAGTTCGCATGTGACTCATCAGAACTTCAAAGTACACATCTCACCTTTTAAGCACATAGCACCTGGCCCTATGGCCTACCTAAGGTCTAACTTAGGGGCTACACATATGTAGAAAAAAGGGAGTTTATGGCTTGGCAAGGCGGTTTAAATAGCAAGTCAGCCTAGCAGTAAAACTGTTTAAAGGGTGACCTGGTTCAATTAGTTGTGTCAGTACTTAGTACATAGTTAAGTGAGTGTGCCATTTCCTCGGTGCATTTGTCTCTGGACACGTAAGTAAGTATGTTATTGTGTGACTGGTATCTTAGACCCCGTATGGATCTCTAAATCTATATTTAAGTGGGTGTATGTATTTTTTACTGGCTGTGTTAGTAACTGTTGGGGTACATAACTGTGTGCACAACTGGATCTGTTACTTCTGGATTCGTAAGTGCTGTGTGGATGTGTCAGTGTGAAAGTGTAAACGTCTCTGACTCTGTGTGATTGGGTGTATTAGTGGCTCTGTTTTTATAAATAGGTATGCAAGTCACAATGAGGTTGGAAGACTGAATGCATAATTGGGTTTATGGGTCTGTAAGTGCGTGGGCAACTCATTGTAACTCCAAAGTACGTCTTACTTTCTAAGCACATAGGTCTTTGCCATATGGCCTACCTGTAGCCTAACTTAGGGGTGACTTATATGTAGTAGAAGGAAAGTTTAAGACTTGGCAAGGAGTTTTAAATGCCAACTCAACATGGCAGTAAAACTACACACACAGTCTCTTCAGTAGCAGGCCCAATACATGTTTAAAGGGCTACTTGTCTGGATGGGTGGCTAGGACTATCAGTACTTTAGTATATATCGAAATAAGTGTATCAGTCCCTCTCTGGGTGTGTCACTCGATGTGTACGTGAAAATGTTTAGAAATCCAAGAACGTCCCACAGGTTTACCACAAGGTGGGTAGGAAATGGAATAGTAATGTCTTGTACATTTTGCAATGTTTAGCAATACCAATCACACACTTCTACAAATTACCAAGGGGTGAAATACAGATCATAAGCCAGGTATTGTACTCGTTAGACCACCAACAGTTGTAGGTTTATGCCAATGAAGCACACAATTCGTCAGATGTAAAAAACAAATCAGAAGATAGTTTTTTGGAAAAAAATATATATATTTTTGTCTATTTATTCAAAAGAAAAACACATTATTAACACAATTGTAACAAATCATTAAAAAACATACATATGGTATGTCAAACATTTCATAAAAAGCATTTAAAATCACATAAAGTAAGCATCAAGTTAAAAAGTTCAAAGGAACAGGGGTCGACGCGGCGTTTCGGTTACAGGTAAACAATAGACAACCTTCTTCAGGACCAAGTTCTAAAAGGAAACACACAATTACTTTTTTTGCAAACCCAATTTTTCATGCAGGGCATTTTTCCAAAACAACATTTTTACTAAGCTATAACATTTGGCAATTGGTGCTGTTTATAACAATAAAAAAAAAAGGGGAGGTGGTTGGTCATTTCGGTATTGCTAAAGTGCATCGCGTCTTAGTACTAATACCATTTAGTGGGTCACTATATTGTCTGTCATAACAAAAGGGGAATCACTTATGTGGGTATATTTATTAAATTTTTCTCCACTATAAGGTTACCTAACAGTATTGATATTGCTGGAAGCGCATCGTGTGTTATTGCTAGCACTACCTAGCAGGTCCCAGTTCGTATATGTGGGAAGGGTTTCACTTGTATGGGTATGTGGGTAAGTTTTATTCCTCTTATCTCCACTCTGAAATTACCTTGATTGTTTGGGTGACCTCCGAATAAATCCAGGAAGGCCCAGGGCCGGTTCTATGATCCGGTAGTGAGCTGATATAGGTTCTCACTGTTGTCACATGTGTTGTAGTGGTATCTATAAATGACGATAAGGTTTTACTTTAGTGATATTTGTGCTATATTCATATTAACCCGTAATGTAATCATATGTCAGATATCAGAATAGGAAATTACTACCTTGGAATTGTTACAAATGGAACTCGCTCTGGTAGTAGGAGCCACCGATATTAATCTTCTGTCTTGCTGTAAATAAATGCCCCTATTAGTTTATTGCAAACAAAGGAGTGATTGTCAACCGTCTACTAGTTTTTTAATGAATTAATTGTACTCACCCAGATTTGAATGACTGGCAGTTGTGTATTATACACGTGCTTTTCAATATGCTTGTATATCAGCTTTTAACGTTCATTTCGTGGTGGGGGTTATCCTGCCACTGAGTCTTTGGGGATTAAACAATAAAAAATATTATGTTAGGGTCCCAGTCTATCCTACTGTATGCTTAATGTTTATAGCAAACAGCCCTGTCACGTAAATCTTAGTTATTGGGCTTGAAATTTCTACTACACAAATATAGCTTGTTTTCTCAATATTATCCCGCATCTTACATAGCCCTCGGTTCACTCCCTATGTTTTATGCACGTGGACAATTCAGTGCGGGCATCCACAACAACAGTGTACTTAATCACTCAGTTGTAGACCTGACTTTATTAGTAACATTTATTGATAATAAACAATATGCGAGCGTCATCAAAATCTCGCTAGTTATTGGGCTTGAAGTTTCTACTACACAAATATAGCTTGTTTTATCAATATTATCCCGCTTCTTGCATAGCCCTTGGTTCACTCCCTATGTTTTATGCACGTGGACAATTTAATGCCGGCATCCACAACTACAGTGTGCTTAATCACTCGGTTGTAGACCTGACTTTGTTAGTAACCTTTATTGATAATAAACAATATGCGAGCGCAATCAAAATCTCGCTGTTGTTTCCGTTGCCTTCACCATTGGCGGCATTTCTCCTACTCAGTTAAACATACCGAATAACTTCTAGATAAAGTTTTGGCTAGAGTGAAAATACACCCTACGCAAGATTAGCGAGCCTAGTAGACCGGAATATTGGCAGATTGCCGGTGAATGGTTCCCGCGTTATCTCCTTACCTGAGGCTTTCGATTCGGCCTCCCTGCTCCTACTACAGCTACAGTGCGTCCTCCGGTATCATCAGGGGGAAGGTATCGAAGCAGGCATAAACCTACAACTGTTGGTGGTCTAACGAGTACAATACCTGGCTTATGATCTGTATTTCACCCCTTGGTAATTTGTAGAAGTGTGTGATTGGTATTGCTAAACATTGCAAAACGTACAAGACATTACTATTCCATTTCCTACCCACCTTGTGGTAAACCTGTGGGACGTTCTTGGATTTCTAAGCTATCTCCCCTGTCCCAAAGTCGACAGTTAAGGGGGCCTCCTTTTAAATTTTTTTGATACGTGAAAATGTTGCCATATGACTAGCTGTCTCAGTATCTCTATGAGTCGCTACAGGTGTATGTCAATGGCTGTATGGATTGCTTATTGGCTGTATTAGTGAGCGTTGAGGTATATAACTGTGTGTGCAAATGGCTCTGTTACCACTCGATACATAAGTGCTGTATGGGCATGTGACTGATTATGTAAGTCCCTCGGTCTCTGTCTGGCTGGATAGGTGAGTGGTCTCAGTCTGGCTGGGTGGGTGAGCTCCTCTATGCTTTATTAAATATGTATGAGAGTTGCAGTATGGGCAGGAGACTGGGTGTTTAACTGGGCAGATCAGTCTGGAAGTACACATGTGGCTTACTAAGACTTCAAATTACATGACTTACCTTCTAAGCACATATGTACAACCTACCTTAGAGGTAACTTAAAAAAGGGAGTTAAAGCCTTGTCAAGGGGTTATGAATGCCAAATTGACCTAGCAGTAAAACTCATAACTCAATATATACAGATACTTTTTAAAAGTGCATTATTATTAACATACATGTCAAATGTCTTTGATATTCTCCAATTTTTAACTCAGTATCACTTTAAATTGGGTTAATGTGAAGTGTAAAGTACCAGAATAGTAGACCACTCTCAGTAGCAACCTCTCCCACTCTACTTTCTGTGATACAGCTGCAGTTAGCAAATCAGAACCTTTGTTTCATATTTATTTTTGTTATTCCACTTCTCAATGGTCAGTCTTTATTAGCCCTTTCTTGAACTTTTGTTAAAAAAGCCCAATCTGGTAGTGTTTTTGGGAGGATTCGTGAATCCGAAATTCAAACTAAGTCACAATCTCTTTATGTCTATGTAAGTGGCTGTATATATTACTTAGAATATATGATGTTACAGCACCTGCTATTACAAAGCATGCTTTTACAATGCAGTCTTTACATTGCAACTGCCATTACATTGCATTTTTTTACAACGCATGCCATTACAGCGCATTTTTTAAAACTACCATTACAGCGCATTCCATTACAAACGATACCATTACAACGCATACCATTACAATGTATAATACTACTAGGGCGACATTAGGGTACGTTTTGCCTAGTGTAGGGGTAAAAATGACTATTCCCACTCAAGTGAGTGCAACAGTAGGATAAGTGTTGGATAGTGTAGGGTTAAAAATTACTAAGTGTTGGATAGTGTAGGGGTAAATATTACTATTCCCATGTACCCCAAAACCCATACCCACCCTAATATTGAACAAATCTCCATTACTTATCTTAGAATGTGTTGTAATGGCATCCGTTTTAATGGTATGCATTGTAATAGCATGTGTTGCAGTGGCGTGTTGTAATGGCATGCATTGTAATGACATGCGATGTAAAGGCAGTTGCGTTGGAAAGGTAGGTTGTTGTAATAATGACTGCATTGTAATGGATGTATCCCATTACTCACTGCCTCTATTACTGATAATTGTGAAAGGAGAAGCCTCTGTTACTGCAACATACATAAGTGCAGTATCAACATATAACTGAGTACTTCCATGCCTCTGTCTCTCTCTCTCACAGGTTAGGTGAGTAACTCTTCTTTTCTAACTATGCATATATCTTGCAGTATTGATGAATAGCTGCATATTTAACTATTCCTAGGGGTCTCAAAGTACACAGGTTACTCACTAAGACTTTAAAGCGCATGTATTACCCTGTAAGCACATAGCGCCCTGCCTTATGACATACCTAAACCCTACATAGTAAAATAGAAGTGTACTGCTCAGCAAGAAGTTTTTGATGCCAACTCAACCATGCAGTGAAATAACACACGCACACTTTATGGGCCCGATTCACAGAACTAACTTAAGACAAAATCGTAAACTTACTAACAGTTTGGTATTCACAGAAGGCCCTTACTCATTTAGGTATTCACAGAAGTTAGGAGTCCTAACTTTAGGACTCCTAAATGCCTTTTGTGAATATTGAAGGTCTTAAAGTTAGGAAATCTCTCAATTTAGGAGTAGTAAAGTTAGGAGTCCTAACTTTACTACTCCTAAACTGAGAAAAATCCTAACTTTAAGACTTTCGGTATTCACAGAAGGCATTTAGGAGTCCTAAAGTTAGGAGTCCTAACTTTACTACTCCTATACTGAGAAAAATCCTAGCTTTAAGACTTTCGGTATTCACAGAAGGCATTTAGGAGTCCTAAAGTTAGGACTCCTAACTTCTGTGAATACCAACATGAGTAAGTGCCTTCTGTGAATACCAAAATAAGTAAGTGCCTTCTGTGAATACCAAAAAGGTAGTAAGTTTAGGATTTTTGTCTTAAGTTAGTTCTGTGAATCTGGCCCTATAGTTCCAGGATAACACACAATGAATGGACATCTCACACACCTACTCTCAGATCCAGACAAACACTCACATACTCACTTACACACCCACAGACACACACACATACCCTTTCATAATCCCATGACAACACTCAAACACCCTCTCACATTGTGACATATCTGTAAATTGAGTTGGTTGAACCTGTATTTTTTGTTTTTGCCATCAGTTAGACTGCAGTCTCAGAGAAAACGTAAAACCTAAGCATAGGAATGGTATACCACTCTCATACAAAGCAACCATTAATGGGAACCTTTTCAACTTTACAGTCAGAGATACTGTTGAAGGTAGCAAATCAAAATGTCCCTTTCATATTTTACTTTTCTTAACTCACTTCTAAATGGTCAGTATTTCTGAACACTTTTTTGTACATCTGTGAAGAAGCCCAATCTGATAGAGTTTTTGGCCGTTTTTGCAAATTCGTTGTGACCTTCAGCGCAGCCCCCGGTGTAACTTCGCGATGAATTTGCAAATATGTATGGGAGTTCAAAACATATCTAGCTTTGTACTCTTCATACTTTGCAACTCCTCTAATGCTTACAACATACATGTGACAAGGATAATAAAACCTCCATAATAAATATTGAGTGTAAACCACTGTAATTTCAACAAACAGACTACAGTCTGTTTAATGCCCTTCCCCCACATACTCTTAGAAAAGTTTACATAGCAAGCCACTTTAGAACACCCTCATAAACCAGTAGGTCACAGTTCGCAACACATTCTATAAGCAGCACATTACTGTCCAACTCCACTGCAACAGGTGTGGCTGACTGGTTGCAATTAAAAGCATATCCAAAATTGTATATAACATTTTTTTTTTTCAGAGCCAATCACGGAGCTACTTACTTTTCCTTAAAAATCACCACCTAACTTTAGCTACCTGCATATTTGCCCCATTCAATCAAATAAGTCCTTTTTTAAAACCAGGACCCGACCTCCATTTTAATTGCCTTTCATTTTGAAAACTGTCTCATTCTGCAGATTATCAACACCCTACTCTCATGATTGTGCACTGTGGTGACAAAGATCTAGACACACTTACTAGATAGGACTGGAAAACCCTAACAAAGGATACCTTTGCTCAATTATTGGTACTTTTCCTTTAGACTGCCTTGGTATTCTCCAACATATTAAGCATGAGCGAATTTTGCGGATCTCGCGTTCGTGAATTTTGCGGATTTGCGGATTCGCAATCCGCAAAATCCGCGAATTCCCGCGAATTTGCGGATTTTTTTTTTTTGTGTTCGCCCGTGTTTCTGCCAGTTCGCGAGGGTTTTGTACACTTTCGCAAATTGCGAACTTACCTGTCGGGTCGCAAGTTTTGCGAACTTGTTGTTTCTACGTGTCCAGCCTGTTTGGGACACTCTTCTTCATCACTGCCACTCTCTGTCACCACTGCCACTCTCTGACTACTCATGCCACCCTCTGGCCCACCCATGCCACCCTCTGTTTCATCACCACACCCTCTGGTTGTCCAGTGTACATTATTTTCGGCAAAGCAAAGCACACCTTCCCTGCCTCAAGTGACCTGAATTAATTTGGGGCTGATTAATGTGTCACAGAATATTTTTTTAGCTGGCACCTGCTTCCTTAGTGTGCCCTGATTAGTGATCTTTTACACTTGCTAAGTGCTTTCATTGTTGCAAAATTAGTTACAACACCTGCCCTGCCCCAACTGACAATAATGAATTAGGGGCTGATTAATGGATTTTAACTTCCAGCCTGGCTCCTGCTTGTCTCCCTTAGCTGTAATTCAGGACCTTTGTGGCATATGTGTAACTATTCTGAGGTTCAGAGCAGGGTCACATAATAGTTTCAACTGGCAACTGAACTCTGGAGGGGCCCCTCAGGAAGCACTACAGGAAATGGCTACTAATGATGAGCCTGAACTTTTGAACCTGGTAAGTAGTTACTTTCAGTTTTGCTAAGATCGTATTTCTGCAATTTTGCACTTATTCGCGGGGCGCGAACTCACGCGAACAGTGCGAGCAGTGCGAGCAAAATCCGCTGCTCGCGGATTTGCGGATTTTGCGGGAGATTCGCGAATCTCGCGGATTGCGGATTTCCCGAAAATCCGCAAAATCCGCGAGCGGAACGGATTTTCCGCCCATGCCTACAACATATGCCAAAGGCAGAAATGGAAGTGGTCAAACAAAATCTGGCCATAAATAGACAAAGCCAAGAAACATTTCAATAAAACTGTTTCCCCATTCCTCAGAGACCATACAATGGGGTCTATCTACAACAACAGCTTGCATTTTGACATGTATATATAGAAGGGAAACAGCTAAAAACATTGCATCTTGTTTTATGTGTAGTTATCATCCACAATACAGAGGCTCTTCTCAACGCCACCCTATTTACCAAACACTGGCTCATTTTCTTTTTAATGACTTTTTTTTCAAGTTCACAAGTATGTCGCGAATATGCTAAAAAGAAGCAGACATTCGATAGACACAAGCACATTTTAAATTCAGAACTACATAAGTGACTCTGTACATCTGATTGGGTATGTTATTGTCCGAATGGGTCTGTGAGTGGGTGTAAGAGTGTCAGGGTGGGTCTGTAAGTATGTATGTGAGCATCTGAGTGGGTGTGTTAGTGTGTGCTAAGTCTCTGAGTAGGTCTGTGAGTGGGTATGTGAGTGTATAGGTGAGTTTGTGAGTGTGTACATAAGTCTCTGAATGGGTCAGTGAATGGATGCATGGGCCTCTGAGTGGGTGTGTGAGTTTATGAGTAAGTCTGTGAGTAGATACATAGTTGTCTGTGTGGGTCTCTGAGTGGGTTTGAGAGTTGGTGTGAGTTTGTGAGTTGGTGGGTGCGTGAGTGTCATTGTGAGACTGTGAGTGGGTGCTAGGGTCTCTGAGTGTGCCTGTTAGTGCACAAGTTTATGTGTGGGTCTATGAGTAAGTGCATGAGTCTATGAGTGGATCTGTAACTGAGTGCGTGAGTATGTGAGTTGGTGCATGAATGTCTGAGTGGGTCCGAGAGGGGTTGCCTGAGTTTCTGAGTTGATCTGTGAGTAGTTGCAAGAGTGTCTGAGTTGGTCTGTGAATGGGTGCATGAGTCTCCGAGTGGGTCTGTGAAAGGGAGCATAAGTATCTGAGTGGGTTAATGAATGCCTGAATGTGTCTGTGAATGGGTACATGAATCTCTCAGTAGGTCTGTGAGTGTTTGTGTGATTCTCTCAGTAGGTCTTTGAGTGGGTGCATGAGTCTCTGATTGGGTCTGTAAGTGGGCCCATGAGTGTCTGAATAGGTTTTTGAGTGGGCGAATGAATGCCTGAGTAGGTGTGTGAGTGGGTGCATGAGTCTCTGAGTGGGTATGTGAGTGTCTGTGTGAGACCATGAGTGGGCACATGGGTCTCTGAGTTGGTCTGTGAGTGGGTGCATGCTTTTCTAAGTGGGTCTGTATGGATGATTGAATGGATGTGGTAGTACTAGCTTCGGATGAGTGCATATGTGTGTTTGTTGTTATATGGACCTGTGAATGGGTATGTGAGTTTTAGTGTGGTTGTGTGGGTAGGTATATGAGATGTTCTATGGGGTCTGTGAGTAGTTCTGTAGATGATTTCATCAGTAATACCATTCGAGATGTCACTGACCTTGTCATGAGTGATGTAATATGTGAGGTTATAAGCAGTGCATTGTGGTGGTGTATGAGTGAAATATGAGCCTCACTATAATGTTTCTAAAATGTTTTTGAGAGGTAAAGATATATACTAAGCTCCAGCATTAGTAAAATTACTATTGTTTATGTACTACTAAGTGATACTATTTCTATCATATGTAGTCTGAGTGGCTGTGTGACTGTCTGAATCTGTGTGTGAGTAGCTGTATGGGTGGGTCAGTGGGTGTGTGAGTGGCTGTACGGGTGACTGGGGGTGGATGAATGGTATTTGGATGATTGAGTATAAATGGCTGTATGGGTGAGTGAGTGGATGTGCGGGTAACTGTATGGGTGAGTGAGTGGGTGTGTTGGTGGTTGTATTGGTAGGTAAGTCGGTGTGTGAGTTTCTTTATGGGTGGGTGAATGACTGTGTGAGTACCTGTATGGGTGACTGAGTGGCTATGTGAGTGGCTCTATTGGTAAGTTACTGGGTGAGTGAGTGGCTGTTTGAGTGGGTGTATGGATGAGTGAGTGGGTGGGTGAATACCTGGATTGCACAGCAAGTGTCTGAGTGGCTATACAGGTGAGTGAGTAGCTATGTTAGTAGCTGTATGGGTGAGTAAATGGCTGTGTGGGTAGCTGTATGGGTGAGTGAGTGGGTGTGCTAGTGTCTCAATGCATGCGTGAGTATGAGTGTGTGTGTTAGTAATTATATGGGTTTGTGAATGCGTATGTGAGTGGTTGTGTGGGTGTGTGAGTAGGTGTAAGAGAAGAAGTATGGGGTGTGAATGGGTCTGTGAGCATTTCTGTGGATGATATCATCTGTGATGTAATTTGAGATTCCACAGTGATGTCACAGATCATTTAATGAGGGATGTAATATATGAGGTTATAAGCAGTACATTGCAGGGGCATAAGTTACAGTTAGTTCAGGTAACTATAACTGCTGAATTTCACTGGTTTTGTACAAGTGAAATGTGAGCCTAAATATAACATCCCAGGAAACTTTGTTTTTTGTGTGAATTTCTATCCCTTTTTATGTTATTTCCTAACTATAACATCACTGTTACCTTTGATATGTTAAGTGAATTTTTAAGGTTTTTAAAATTTTATTTCCTAACTGTAATTAGTAACTTTTGACAGTGAGTGTGTGAGTACATGAGTGTCTCAATAGGTCTGTGAATCAGTGTGAGAATATCTAAGTGAGTCTGTCAATGGGTGTGTGAGTGTCTGTGTTGGTCAGGGAGTGGCTGCATAAGTGTCTCACTGGGTGTGGGAGTGGGTGTATGGGTCTCTAAGTGGGTCTGTTAGTGAGTGTATCAATCTGATTGGGTCTATGAGTGGGTGTGTGAGTTGGTCTGTGAGTGAGTTCCTGAGTGGGTCTAAAAGTAGGTGTGTGGGTCTCTGAGTGAGTCAGTGAGTGGGTGTGTGAGTCAGCCTGTGAGTGAGTACATGAGTTTCTGAGTGGGTCTGTGAGTGAGCGCATGAGTCTGTGAGTGGGTGGGTGAGTCTCTGAGAGAGTCTGTGAGTGGACATGTGAGTCTCTGAGTGGATCTATTAGTGTGTGTGTCTAAGTAGGTCTGTGATTGGGTGTGTGAGTATCTGAGTAGTTCTGTGAGTGGATGCATGAGTTTGTAATTGGAAGTATGAATGCCTCAGTGAGTCTGTCAGTGGGTGGGTGAGTCTCTGATTGGGTCTGTAAGTGGGTGCATGAGTCTGAGTGGTGCTGTGAGTGGGTGTGTGAGTGCCTGAATGGTCCAGTGAGTGGGTGTGTGAGTCTCTGAGTAGATATGTAATGCCATCAGTTGGTCTGTGAGTAGGTATATGAATATCTGAGTGGGTCTCTCAGTGGGTGTTTCAATATCTGAGTGGGTCTGTGACTGGATGCATGCGTGTCTGAGTGGGTTGCGAGTAGGTGCCTGAGTCTCTGAATGGGTCTGTGATTGGGTGTGTAAGTGTCTGAGTGGGTCTGTGAGTGGGTGCATGAGTCTGATTGGGTCTGTGAATGGGAGTGTGAGTCAGTCCGTAAGTGAGTGCCTGAGTGTTTCAGTGGGTCTATAGGTTGGTGTGTGAGTCTCTGACTGAGTGAGTGGGTGTGTAACTGGCCTGTGAGTGAGTGCATGAGTATGTGACTAGGTGCATGAGTCTCTGAGTAGGCCTGTGAGTGGGTGTGTGAGTGTCTGAGTAGGTCTGGGAATGTGTATGTGAGTCTGATTGGGGCTGTGATTAGGTGTGTGAATCAGTCTGTGAGTGAGTGCCTGAGGGTCTGAGTGGGTCTGAAAGAAGGTATGTGAGTCTCTGAGTGAGTGAGTATGGAGGTGTGTGAGTCAGCCTGTGAGTGAGTATATGAGTCTCTGAAGGCCATACCTGAACATCGAATGAAAACCTGGAACTCATTTTGGGCTAAACTACTTTATAACATTAGGGCAAACAACTCTGCAAAGTCCTGGCACACAATAAATGGCGTAGAAGGCACTCTTCCTAAGGCAGCCTCTTCTAATACTTTAGAACCAGAGTGGTGCCTTTTTTTTATATGAACATTTGAAAGTCCAACCCACATCAGACGCAATTCACGCGCAGGTGGAAGACTCTGCGGGCAGTGCTGTCCGGGAAGCCCCAACCGCAATCCATGACCAGGTGTACTTCGAGCTCCACATCTAAGAGGCCTTAATCCAAAAACAAATTGCAAAGGGGCACAGGGATGGAGCTCCTGGCCCAGGCGGAATACCACCTGCCCTATATATGGAAGATCCAGTTTTCTGGCCCACTCAACTAGCCCCGATTTATTCATCTATATTAGAAAAGAACTCCATCCCAGTGTCATGGCACAGCTCCATCCTTGCCCCAATTTTCAAACAAGGTGACAAAAAATCACCTGGAAATTACCACATGATTGCCCTAATAGATAATGAAGTGAAGTATTTCGCAAGCTTGCTGCTAGACACTTTACAATCATGGGCCGAGACAAATAAAATCACAACACCAAATCAAACTGGATTTATAAGACACAATGGGACAGCAGTGAATCTCATGCACTCCCCCTCCTGAACAACCTGGCTGAATCTAACTCAAGTCCCGTATACTTGGGGTTTATAGACTTTAATTCCACATTTGGCAGGGTCGACAGAGGGAAGCTCTGGCAGAAACTTGTCCTTCTCAACATTCGAGACACTGCTCATGGCTCAGCAGCTTCTGCACCAGGACCCGTAGGTCAAAATTGAAATCAGGATGGAGCATGCCTGCCACAGCCTATAACCACCACACAAGGCCTAAAGCAAGGTTGTGTTCTTGCATCCACGTTATTTAATTTATTTCTGCCTGACCTATAACCGGTCCTTAATTTAGTAAACTCGCACCCACCCAAATTGTGTGGCTTCCGCCTCCCAAACCTCCTCTATGCATATGATCTGGTCCTACTCAGCAATACCAAGATTGGCTTGCAAAGACTTCTGGATGCAACCACTACATACTCCTAAAAGAACAGCCTGTTGATAAACAAAAAAAAAAAAAAGATCCTTGTGGTTCATACACCTAGGTCCACAAAGCCAACATGGTCTCTGCAACAGGAGAAAGTATATGCCACCAACTGCCACAAGTATTTAGAAGTCATTTTCAATGACAACAGCAGATATGCAAACCAGTTGACGGAATTAGAAAAAGAAAGGTACCGCACCGCTGTTTGCTCTCTGATCTGCATACAAACAATGTAATGGCCCCACCTTTGCACCGCTTCTCCAGCTAGCCCAGACAAAGTTTCTTCAAACCTTATCATATGGGTGTGAGACTCTGAAAGGGCGGGAGAGTGGAACACTAGACAAAATACGAAGTATGGGCAGAAAATTTCTTCCGCTCATGGAATTTGCGAATTCTTGGCAATTTTGCGATCCGCAAATCGCGTGAAATTGCCCAAAAATCCACAATTTGCGAATTGGCGGATTTTGTTTTCTTGTTTGCGCTTCAAAAATACTATCTTGCGAGCAGCATTGACTTACCATGATTCTGCGTTCGCTGATGAGTTTTCCTTCAAAACATCTCCAGTGCATATAAGACTGGAAGTTGTAAACTGTATACAGGCGCTGGCTCGCATGGCGGCCTACGTATTAATGTGCCAGAAGCTTAGGGTCTCCAAAGAAGGAACCGTGGCCCACCACCTATGGATTCATCCAGACACAAACCAAAGGTCAGTGGGACACCACTATCTGACCCAAGCCCTAAAGACCCTTTGCTTGGCACCCTCTTGGTACCCACACATTAGACAACATGAATTCAAAAGGGTAGCAAAAATCAGCATGAAACGGCTCTCCTCAATTGAAGACAGGGCCAGCCTCGCTGCATGGAACCAAGGCTGGATGACATCATGCACCTATAAACATCTGACACCTCAGTGCTACCTAAACAATTCCTACAAAGAAAGGACCAAGTTATAGTTCATGAAGTTGAGAATGGGGGTTATCCCCATCACTGGTCACCTCCCAAAATGAAAAAGAGGTAATACTCAGGAAACATGTCGGCTCTGCAATCAACATAAAGAGGACATAACAATGTTCCCTACCCTTCTGGAGGATGGAAGGGCCCTGCTACAAAGGGGATGGTTGGCTAAAGACATAAGATACTGTAGCGGAGTTGTCCTGGCCTGTTTGGATCCTTTGAATATCACCTTGAAATGTGCCCTGGTCAGATATATGGACAGTTTTCCAGGAAGTTAGAGGCACTCACATGTGCACGTTACAGCTGACAGGCAATTTGACCACCATAGGACCCTCGCCATTGATCCTTCCTCTTCATTGACACCCCAGGCGTACTGACCAACAGACCAATTTTACACCCTCAAACCGGGATAAGCACAGCAGGAACTCACTTGTTTGTATACATTTTCCATACAATTACACACCTCTCCTCCTTCAGAGTAATGATTCAAACCCCTTGTCCTTATACAAGCATTCACTTTACACTTAGTTAGCGACGTGCAATAGTGGCTTTTAATGACACAATGAGTTCTTGATTCTTTGATGTTTTAAGCAATATTTTAGTGAACCTATGAAATGTGTATAATGTGACTTGATGGCATCGTCTTCAGTTGCAAAGATTTTAACTAATCATGCAATGAATTCTTGCTACTATATGAGTCTCTGAGTGCATCTCTGAACAAGTGCATGAGTCTGTGAGTGGGTGCGTGAATCTCTCAGTGAGTCTGTGAGTGAGTACATGAGTCTCTGAGTAGGTCTGTTAGTTGGTGTGTGAATATCTAAGTAGGTCTATGCGTTGGTGTGTGAGTGTCTGAGCGGGTCTGTGAGTGGGTGCATGAGTCTTTGAATGGTTCTGTTAGTGGGTCTGTGAGTGTCTGAATGGGTTTGTGAGTGGGTGCATGAGTCTCTGACTGGGTCTGTGATGCTCTCAATAGATATGTTATTGGGTGCATGAGTCTCCGATTGGGACTCTGAGTGGATGCATGAGTGCCTGAGTAGGTCTGTGACTGGATGAATGAGTGCCTGAGTGGGTCTGTGAGTGGGTGTATGAGTCTCTGAGTGAGTTTGTGATGCTCTCAGTAGGTCTGTTGATGGGTGCATGAGTCTCTGAGTGGGTCTGTGAGTGCGTGCATGAGTCTGTGAGTAGTAGTAATATTTATTGCATATGGTTAAAACCTTTACAAAATTGAGTACAAAACAGTATACGAACTAGCCTTGGTTAAAATACATTTACACTCTTTAAAAAACAAGTTCTTTTTAAAAACAGTATTACATCTTCTGCGGCCTGAGCCTCTCCTAACGTATCAGTCCTTCGGACTAAGTCCGCACCATTTTTTCAGTTTTCTGGATTAGGAGGCTCGCCTTCTGTAAGAATTTGGAGGCCCTAAAGACCGTTTGCAACTGAAAACTGTTCAGTGCTAACATAACGGCAGGCCTGCATGTTCTGATTTGATAAAAACGAAATATTTGTGATAGGTAATAAAGTCTCAGACTAGCCAATGATGGACAAATGCACAGAATGTGAGTCAGTGTTTCTTCCGAACGGCCACACAGTCTGCATAGCGATGTTGGCCATGTTTGCTTCCATGCTGGGGTCTGATCCTTTGTGATGTAGGTGCCCAGGCGTATGCGTAGGAGCATTTGTTGTGTGGACGGTGTTATATATTTGACTAGGTATGGTTGTGGGGCACTTCTCTCATACGTGGCTAGCACCGTCCAGCCATGTTTTTTCTTTGCGAGGGCGGCTTTGTCGACAATCCTGGATTTTTGTTTTGCTGTACTGTTGGCTATTGTTTTGAAGGCCATGAAGGGGTGGTTTGTATTCCATGCCTCTCACATGTTAAGTTGTGTCAGTGCGTTTTTTGCTTTGGTTCGGTTGTTAATTTCGCACCAACAATGGCCCATCAGGGTGTCCTCACTTGCTACCATTAATTTCCAGCACATTTTTAGTATCCCGGCTTGCCTGACTTGATACTGGTTTAAGCGCCCGAATTCCACGTGTACTTGCGCTTGTGATACAGACCTTGGTATGTGAAAGATGTATTTGAACAGATTTGACTGTTGTAAGTTCAAGAAGTTTGCGTCTTTGCCTCTGAATAGCTCCGAACCGTACGTAAGGGAAGGTAGAAACTTTGCCTCAATCACTTTCAAGAGGTAAAGGTTGGATGGGCATTTCAATTTTGTTTTCAGTAACATTAGAGCAAACCGTAGTTTATTAGACTGCGCTTTTCTATGCAGTTGGTGAGTTTTTAGTGACCAACTTGAGACGACCACTACCCCCAGGTACTTGTAAGAGTTACTTGACTCTATAGTGTTGCCCGCAATGTGCCATTTGGAGGGTTGTCGCCCTTGCCGGGATGAGAAGCAGACGATCTTTGTTTTATTGTAGTTAATTTGCAAGCCATTCGCAGAGATGTATTCATGCAATCTTGTGATGGAGCTTTGTAGACCCAAGGGGGTCTGGCTGCAGAGAACTATGTCGTCGGCAAACTGTAAGCTCCTTATTTTGTATTGAGCTAGCTTTGGCGGGTCACTTTGTGTCTCCGCGATGAACTTGTCAAGGTCGGCGGTGAAGATGTTGAAAAGGGTTGGGGCTAATACGCATCCCTGCTTCAGGCCGATAAGGGTGGGGATTTTTTGTTGTTGTTCTATCTCCATTGACTAATTTCATCTTGACCCAGGTGGATGAGTATAGTTCTATTATTGCTCGCAACAAGTTTGGAGGAGTGCCCCAATTGTCCATCTTTTGCCATAGGATTTCCCTTGGGACAGTGTCGAACGCCGCCTTTAGGTCTACGAAACAGGTGTACAATTTTGTTGACCTTTCCTTTGCTCTTTCGACGAGGAGGTTTAATGCTAGAAGATTATATGTGGTGTTGGTTCCGGGCCTAAACCCCGTCTGGGTGATTGGGAGGATATGTTTGGAACTAACCCAGTCTTCCAGATCTCTCAGGAGACTAGATGCGTACATTTTTGCCTCCACGTCGATTAGAGCAATCAGCCTATAATTGGCTGGGTCTGTTCTTGCACCTGCTTTAAATATGGGGGTAAAATGCTCCCTCTTCATGATGTAGGAATGTTTCCTGTTTGAAAGGCGTTGTGAGTAGGTGGTTGTATGAGTCTCTGAGTGGGTCTGTGAGTCTCTGAATGGGTCTGTGAGTGAGTGCAGAAGTCTCTGATTGGTTCTGTGAGTGGGTGTGTCAATGCCTGAGTGTGTCTGTGATGGATGTGTGAGTGTCTGAGTGGGTCTGTGAGTGAGAGCTTGAGTCTCTGTGTGGATCTGTGAGTGGGTGTGTGAGTGTCTGAGTGGGTCTGTGAGTGAGTGCCTGAGTGTCTAAGTGGTTCTGAAAGTTGGTGTGTGAGTCTCTGAGTGAGTGAGTAAGTGGGTGTGTGAGTCAGCCTGTGAGTGAGTAAATGAGTCTCTGATTGGATCTGTGAATGAGTGCATGAGTCTTTGAGTGTATACTTGAGTCTGAGTAAGTCTGTGAGAGTGTATGTGAGTCTCTGATTGGGTCTGTTAGTGGGGGTGTGAGTATCTTATTAGGTCTGTGAGTGGCTGTGTGAGTTCCTTAATCGGTCTGTGAGTGGGTGCATGAGTTTGTGATTAGAAGTATGAGTGTCTCAGTGGGCTGTCAGTGGGTATGTGAGTTTATGAGTGGGTCTGTAAGTGGGTGCATGAGTCTGTGTGGTTCTGTGAGTGGGTGTGTGATTGTCTGAATAGGTCTGTGGGTAGGTGCTTGAGTTTCCTAGTGGGTGTGTGAGTCTCTGACTGAGTCACTGGGTGTGTGAGTTGGCCAGTGACTGAGTGCATGAGTCTCTGAGTGGATCTGTGAGTATGTGCATGAGTCTCTGAGTAGGTCTGTGAGTGGATATGTCAGTGTCTGAGTGGGTCTGTGAGTGCGTACATTAGTCTGATTGGGTCTGTGAATACGTGTGTGAGTCAGTCTGTGAGTGAGTGCCTGAGTGTCTAAATGGGTCTGGAAGTTGATATGTGAGTGTCTGAGTGAGTGAGTGGGTGTGTGAGTCAGCCTGTGAGTGAGTACATGAGTCTCTGAGTGGATCTGTGAGTGGGTGTGTGAGTCTGATTGAGTCTGTGAATGGGTGAGTCAGTGTCTGAGTGGGCCTGTGAGTAGGTACATGAGTCTGATTGGGTCTGTGAATGAGTATATGAGTCAGTCTGTGAGTAAGACCTTGACCATGGTCAGAGGCCTGCACTCTCGCCGGCAGCTCCTCTGCTCCCGACATCACCGCTGAGCCCCCAGCCTGGGGTTCTCGGCTGCTCTCTGCTATGCATGCCACATCGCGGTACTTTTTGTCCTTCTGGTTGTATTTTTCTGTAATTGTTCCTTTTATTGTCATTTGTGCATTGTTTCACTGTGTTTTTTATTATTCTGTTCCTACTCACTGTGTTTTTTTGTATTCTGTTCATTACTCACAGCCCCTCGCCGCTCCCATCTCCCTTTTACCGCCGCTGCAGACCGGCGGCCCACTCCCCCTGCCTTTGCCTATTTCCCGCCTCCCAGCTCAGTGCCCCTCCCCTTCCCTACAAATGCCAACCGCTGTGGGGGAGCGCCAGTAAGACCTTGACCCCCGGTCACAGGCCTGCACTCTCCCCGGCAGCTCCTCTGCTCCTGATGTCACTGCTAAGCCCCCAGCCTGGGGTTCTGGACTGCAGTCTGCCATGTTTGCCGCATTGTGGTAATCTTTGACCTCCTGGTTGTATTTTTCTGTACTTGTTCTCTTTATTATCATTTGTGCATTGTTTCACTGTGTTTTTTATTATTCTGTTCATTACTTGCAGTCCCTCGCCATACCCATCTCCCTGTGACCGCCGCTGCAGACCCGTGGCCCCGCCCCCTGCCCTCGCTTGTTTCCCGCCTCCCAGTTCAGTGTCTCTTCTCTTCCCTACAAATGCTGACCAGGCGTGCCGCTGGCGCGCTGAAGGCATGCCTAAGGCTAACCCATCTGAGCCCATCCACGACCCGCCCGCGACCAGCGCCAGGAACCCTGGCTCTCCAGGGCCTGCCGATATGATGCCACCACCCTCCACGCTCTCAACCCCGGAAGACACCCAGACTGCCAGATCTCCTCAGCGAACACCACCCACAGACCTTTCTCCTGCAGACTCTGCCAACATTCCTTCACCATCTACAGCGCCCCCACATCTGCCCCAGGCTCACAGGACGCCTGTGACACCGAAGGCCTGATGTGCATCCTCCTCAACGTACGCTACCTCCACAGACATGCCGTAGAGATCTGGAACCTAATCGACACCCTTGTGCCCGACGCCGCCTTCTTCATGGAAACCTGGACCAATGCAACCTCCGGTCCGGACATGGCCATCACAATCCCGACGGTTACAAGATCCAGAGCAAGGACCGACCACACCACCTAAAAGGAGGACTTGCCATCATACAGAAGACCTCCCTCCGACTTTTCACCTCCAGAACGAGTGACCTCAAGCACAACACACCTCCACTTCCAGATCCAGACCTCCCCCAGGACCACACTCAGTTGCACCCTCACCAGAGACCCGTGGAGCCCTACTACCTGGCCAAAACAGCAATCAAACCTCGTTGATTCCCATGCCATCACCTCCATGGGCTACATCCTACTTGGATACCTAAATTTCCACCTCGACAACCACAGTGACCTTGATTCCACCACCCTCCTCGACAACCTCTCCAACCTCGCACTGAAGCAGTTCATCAACACATCCACGCACAGAGCAGAACACACCCTCGACCCCATCGTCGCAGGAGGATCAAATGTCACCTTCAGCCACACCATGCAGCCCCCTTGGACCGATCACCGCTGCGTGCATTTCACCTTCAACACCACCACCGCACCCAAAATTGGCCCCCCTGCCCGCCCGTCACAAAGGAACTGGAGCAAAATCACTGAGGAACACCTCAACTCCACCATCCTCCTAAACCCCCCACCACCATGAACATCGCCAACTTCGCAGCCAAAGAACTCCATTGATGGATCTCCAGATACGCCGACAAGACAAGATCACCCCCCTCGCCACCCGGCCAAACAACACCTCCTGAAGGCCACCTGGTTCACCCCCAAACTCCAAGTCACCAGGTGTGCCCACAGACGCCTCGAGAAAATATTGCAAAGCCGTAAAACCACAGAAGACCTAAACAACCATAGGAGCACCCTGAAGGACTACCACCAGCACATAAGGGACACCAAACAGACCTTCTTCAAGAACAAAATCAACACCAATGCAACAAATGCCACTTTTATTCAACGTCATACAGCGGTTCACCAAACCCCCCTAGCGAGGAAACAGACATCACAACATCCCAGGAACTCTGCACCAAGCTAAGCACCTACTTCCATCAGAAGATCAAGACCCTCTATGAACCCTTCAGCAACCAGACGCCGTTCACCACCCCTTCCCCCTCCGCTGACCACCAGCC